>NC_083885.1:47416924-49916924 GCF_032452875.1 Bos javanicus | reverse complement strand
ACGGAGGGTGACCTGAGCGGACTGGCTGGGCCTCGGATGCGGGAAACCTCGGCAAAGGGACACTTCAAATAGAGGGGCCCGGGTGCCTCCACTCTGGCCGGAAGCTTCGGGGAGGCTGAAGCTGGGGTGGAAACGGAGGAAGGCGGGAGGGTGAAGAGGGGAGAGGGAGGGGGAGAGGCGGGCAGCTTCGGCCGGGCCTGCGGGCCTGGAAGGGGCGGGCACAGGGGAGCTTCCTGGAGGAGCGGAGGAAGTCGTGCCCATTTCTGGAAGTGGATGGGGTGGCCCCGGGAGGGGAGTGGAAATGCCCCAAAGGGAGCTGGTGCCCCAGTTCAGGGTCTTCCGGGTGCCTGACTCCAACACCTGGGGGCTCCAGCCCCTGGGCAGTGGGACTCAGATTCGATTTTGACCCAGACCCAGACCTTGGGGGTAGGCTGAGCTCAGCAATGCCCCCTGGTGCCCAGTCTGGGGGAGGGGGTCTGTCCTGTCACTACCTTAAGATTCCCTTGTGACCTGACCTGCGGTCAAGGAGTCCCCGGTGCGGGGTCAGCAATACCTTCTGTTTACAACACCTTGAGGACCTATTTCTGATGGTGTCTCTGAGTGCCAGACTGGGGGATAATCTGTGATGCCTACTAACGCAGGCAGTCTGTCAACGATGGCCCCGTCTACCCCTGTGCCTGTTTGGTGAGGGATGCTCCCCTCTCCCCAGTCTCCGTGTACAGTTGTCCAGGTCCTGCACTGCACACAGGCTCCGTTTTGAAGGGGCTGCCACAAACGTCTCTGGCACCTGTGCTTACATATTTACGAGGACAGTTTCTCAGTAGATGGAGAAGGGGGCATGCCTTTTGCACAAAAGCAGCATATGGACTAGGTCGGTTCTGGTTTCATCCCCCTGCTGCCCTCAGGTTTATGACAGCTCGTGGCTGAGGGCCTGTGCTACTCTCCCTGTGTCTGACCCCTGGAGAAGGATTGTGCAGCTCCCTGGCTCTGGTGTGCCCCTCCGCCCTCAGACTCAACCCCAGGAAGCCAGGCTACCTCAGCCAGCAGATTCCAGGGCCCACACCATTCCGCATGGAGCTGCCAGCCCTGCTGCTGTGGCTGCTTTTCACAGAGCCTCTGTGTGGTCCCACCACGACCCTCCCCAGGCCTGCTCCCTCCTTGGGCGTTCCCGGGGACCCCCATCACACACACACACAACACACAACCTTCTCTCCTCTAGCACCTGGGAGAACTGTCCTTGGTTTCCTTCTTTCCCCTCCCCCTCCTTCCCTCATTCAGCAAAGATTTACTGGTACCTACCCTACCAGATGCCCGGCTGTATGTAAAAGGCAAATCTGACCACATCTCTCCCACCCTCTGGGCCCCTCAGAATGTATCCCTTTCCTTGGGGATATGAACCCTGCCCTTTCCAAGGCTCACCTTCCACCTGGTCCCATTCATTCATCCAATGAACATTTACTGGTCCCAGTGCAGAAGTCTAACGATGCTTCTGCTGTGCTGTGCTTAGTCATTCAGTCATGTCCAACTCTTTGCAACCCCATGGACTGCAGCCTGCCAGGCTCCTCTGTCCATGGGGTTTCTCCAGGCAAGACTCCTGGAATGCGTTGCCATGCCCTCCTCCAGGGAATCTTCCCAACCCAGGGATTGAGCCCAAGTCTCCCACATTGCAGACAGGTTCTTTACCATCAGAGCCACTGGGAAAGCCCCTAATGGTACTTAGTCAATGATTATTGACCCAATAAGCTGTACCGGGGGTCTTCCCTGGTGGTCCAGGGGTTAAGACTACATGCTTCTGTTGCTGCTGAAGTCTTGGCTTTCTCTGCCCACTGAAGCTGAATAAAAGATACAGAGACAGAGTCTAGAGGAAATGGACAAGTATCTTTAATCCTCAGCCGGCAGAGGGGAGAACTCAGTAGGCTCATGCTTCAGAGAACTGTGTCCTTGAAGTCCAGATTCCCCTTCCAGGAAGAATCTGGGGAGTTCTATAAGACAAGGGCTCACAGTCAGGGGTCAGTGATGAGAAAGGTATAAGGGACTTGTGTTCTTCTTGCTCTTGCATTGTTTCAGAAACAGTCATAGGCTGGCATCAGGTAGCCCAGTAATTGGATCTGGCAGGCGGGTCAGGTCCACTGTCTTTTATGTGTGGCATTCTCTATATAATGCAAAAAGAGAAAAAACTATGAGGGGTCGTCTGTGAAGAGAGTGCTGTAAAGGTGAGCACCAGATACAGAATGTAATTAGCACAGAGTCAAAGGATAATAGTTGCAAAATGTAGCTCCTGCCAAGTTAGGGGGCAGAAAAGCAAACTTAGTTACAGAATACAGATTAGAACAGTTACAGTAAAAACTAGGAGTGATCAGGCCTGCTTATTGTTCTCTTTATCTTTGTTCTAAGGAAAGAAGAGAAGCACTCATTCCCCCTTTTTTTCCTTTTCACTGCAACACTTCCAATGCAGGGGACACAGGTTTGTGCCCTGGTTGGGGAACTAAGATTACACATGCTGTGAGATGCAGTCAAAATTAAAAAAAAAAAAAATGGATTGTGTTAAAAGCCAGGCCACATATATTTTGCCATTCTGTGGCTGTGTGACCCTAGGCAAGGTACTCAACTTCTCTGGGCCTCAGAGTCCTCATCTGTAAGCTGGGACAGTAAGTGTGGCCACCTCGAAGGGCTATTGTTCTGAGGGGAGAGTGTTCTAGGCAGAAGGATGCGCAAAGGTAAGGGAGTGAGGGACCCTACAACCTTTTCAGGGATCTGTAAGCTTCTGAGTTTGATTGGGAAGAAGGGGAAAGCAGTAAGGTAAGTGATGGAGCTGGAGGGGTTGGTAGGGACCAGGGCACACAGGCCCTGGCTGGGAGACTTTACTCTGAAGGTGCTAGGGTAAAGGAATCTAGGAATAAATGGATCTGTCTGGCTGCCTTGTGTACCAGGGGGTGGGAGGTGATACAGGAGGCCAGGAGCTGAGGGGAGGCCATAGAGGGACAGATCAGCCTTGGAGAAGGGAGGGGAGGGGAAGGCAGAGCTACCAGAGAGGACAGCCTGTAGGAGCAACGAGCTGCAGTGGAGGACGGGCCTAGGACAAGATCCAGGGCTCTAGCCTGGGAACCTGGGGCTACTCTACGATGGTGACCAGGTCTGGGGTTGACACTGAGGCCAGAGAGGGACACCCTGTGGGTGCAAGGGACTAGGGGGACACTCAGGGGCAGGTATCCAGGCAGCTGCCCCCCCCACCTCAAACCCCGGGGACTGGAGATCAGTAGAGAGGGCAGGGGACAGGAGCAGGCATAAAGGATGGGGGTGAGGGAGGTAGTTTCCCTGAGCTGCACTGGGTGGGACCTGACTCCTGCATGGCTCAGATGGGTGGGGAGAGGGTGGTCCCTGAGCAGCGCCCTCCATGTCCTTCCCCAGCCCTGCAGGATGTCCTGTGTTTACGGAGGTGGCCTTGGCCGGAACTGGGACACTGGTGCCAGCCCCTGAACTCAACTTCCCATGGCCACCCCACCCCACTCCCCAGGGGGAAGGAAAGGCAAGAGACAGAGAAAGAGAGACACAGAGAGAGTGAGAAGAGAGACACAGAGAGAGAGAGACAAGGAATGAGGACAGAGACAGAGACACATACAGAGACCTGTCACTCACCACAGAAAACTCACAGCAGGGACTTCCCTGGTGGGCCAGTGTAACCATCTGCTTTGCAGTGCAGGGGACGTGGGTTCGATCCCTGCTGGGGAAATTAAGATCCAACATGCCACAGAGCAACTAAGCCCATGAGCCCCAAATGCTGAGCCCACACGCTCTGGTGCCCATGTGCCGCATCAAAAGATCCCACATGCCACAACTGAGATGAAGATCCCACGTGCTTCAGAGTTTGATACTGAAACTCCAACTGAGAATCTTAACTTATTTACTTAAGCAACTGTAATATTTAGTGGAATATATGTAACTTTGTTCTGTATTTTCTGTCTCCTGTAAATGTATTATCATATTTTCATAATTTAAAAAAAAGATAAAAAGTAAAAAAAAGATCTCATATGCCTCAACTAAGATCAATTGCAGCCTAATAAATAGAGAAATATTAGAGAAAAAAAAAGCCTCCAGCAAACTAGGAAAGAAAGCTTTCTTTACCTGCTGAAGGGCAGTACAAAAAACATACAGCTAACGTTATATTTCATGACAGAGGACTGTGCTTATCTCAAAATCGGGGATGAAGAAGGTTATCTGCCCTCCGAGACATGGAGAGGGACCGGATAGCCTCTGTCTGTCGGTAGAGTACCAGCTTCTCTGTCTGCCAGAGTAGCAAGCAGTGTTTTCTTCCTGGTTCTAGCCTGGCCTGTTGGTAGATTCTTTCCACCCTCAGTTATTAAAACAGCTCTGGCTTTGTCCCTCCTGCAGGTGCCCAGGCTGGGCGGGACAAAGTCTGAGGCCTTCCTCATGGCCCTGCTGACTGTGGCCCATCCCTCAGCTTCCCTTTGCTCTCACATTCACCGGTTTCTCAAAGGGGCCCTTTGCATGGGATGTTCCCTCTACCTGAAACCCACTTTCATGTATCCACCACCCGCAGCTTGGCATGAACTCCTATGTATCCTTCAGGTGCCAGCTCAAATGTTGCCACCTCCAAGAAGCCCTCCCTGCCCTTTCTGATAAGTATCAGAGTGTCAGATCCCTCTTACAGACCTGGATCTTTTTCTCAGAGCACTTAGCTTAGTGTGTAATTATACACTCGTTTCAATTATACACTGATTTAGTTGCTCACTTCTTTAGTGTCTGCCACCCTTGGATTGAGAGTCCCGTGAGGGCACAGTCACTGCTGTGTCCCCAGAATCGCCCAGCCCAGGGATGGATTGATTCAGAAGAAGTGTCTGCAAATAGCTGGTGAATAAATGTATAAATGAGAAGGAGATGCAGATGACAGGGCATATGTGACCATCGAGACACAGCCATGAACAAGGACATGGTTCTTGACTCCAGAGAATTTCCTATGTGTGAACCTCTGTCTGGATTCAGATCTTTTACACAGGCTATTCCCACTGCCCATAAAACTTTTCCACTCCCTCTTCTCTCTCTCTCTCCCTCTCTTTCTATTGTTTTTTTTGGTTTTTTTTTTTGACCCCACTGCATAGCTTGAGGGATCCTAGTTTCCTGAACCAGAGATTGAACCCGTGCCCCCTGCAGTGTAAGCTCGGAGTCCTAACCACTGGGCATCCAGGGAAGTCTCATACTGCCTCTTCTCTTGCCTAGATCCTATGGGTCACTCAGGTCTCAGCTCACATGTCCCCTCCTCCAGGGAGCCTTCCCTGACTGCCCTTCCTGGGCTGCAGCAGGTACACTGCCTGGGCTCCCCCAGCAAGGCTCTGATCTCTCTGTCTGCAATTGCCCCATCCCAACCCTGGCCACTCTGGGTCGGTCTTCCGGTTGGACTGTGAACCCTGTGAAAGCAGGCCCAGGCTATCTTGGTCACACTGTGTCCCCAGCACCATCCAGCCTCGGGCTGGGCACAAGACCAGGTGCTCGTTGACTGTTTGCTGACTTTGGATAAAGGACTGCTCCCTCTCTCCCTGCTGGTGCTTTGCCCGTGTTCCTCCTCCCTCCTGGAAGCTTCTTCCCTAACCTTTTACCTGGCTTCTTCCTCCTCAACCCTCCAGTTTGACCCCAGAAGTTGTGTCCTGAGCCTGCCCTCTGGGGTGAATTTAGGTCTGACAGTGTCTCCAGTGCCCAGCAAAGGGCCAGCCACCAAGGGCTTGTGAAGATTTATTGAATGAATGAATGAACCCATGAATGTTTGAATGAATCAATGAATGAACCCATGCATGTCTGAATGCATGAATGAATGAGAGAGAGAGAGCGTGCGCCTGAAATGGGGGTAGGTCTCCTTGAGCCCATCAGTAGCCCTGACCACACCATGCCTTCCAACTTTCCCGGGAGGAGGGTTCTAGCTGGGTTCCACCACACCCCAGCCTTTGGTGGCTGCCAGGCCTGGAAGGCATTTCCCAGAGCTCAGCACATTCCTGCCTTCCCCGGTGGCTGAGAGTGGGCAGGGGGCATTTCAGAGAGAAGGGAGGAGGCCCCTGGCATTCTGGGATACTGCCAGCCAGTCTCTGGTCCCTCAAGCCCCTCGGGAATGGGCCCCAACTGCTAAAGGTGGGGAGGGGGCTGCTGAGGGACCAGCTAAGCTGATGTGAAAGGTGAGGGTGCCCCCTCTGCTGAGGGCCTGGAGGCCGTGCCCGGGTGGACAATGGGCCAGAAGCTGCTGATGTGCATTTTGGGGGTAATCCCCAGCCTCAGCCCAGCCCCGGCCCCAGGCTCCGGCTCAGAGAGCCAGGAGCATCCGAGGCAGCGGCCGGGTGGGTGTGAGGGGCATGTGGGAATACCTATGCTCCCTGTGCCGCCCCCCGGGGTCTGGTGAGTCAGGGCCGGCTGGGGGCCGGGGGCCGGGGGATCAGGGTGAGGCCTGGTGGCCTTGGTTTGGGAGTTGGGCAGATGTGGGTTCAAATCCTGGTGCTACCTATTACCTGAAGTGGGTGATCTTGGGTGTCACTCCCCTCTCTGAGCCTCCTTGGCTGTTATATGAAGGGGACAGAGCATATTGCAGGGTCTTGGTGGTCCTGGAGAACTGTGGTTGGATCCCAGCTCCAGCACTTTCTGGATTTTTAACTAAAAACTGGGCCTTCATCTGCCTGTCTTGCATCCCTGATTCCAGGGGCCAAGCTTTGGGTGCCCAGCCCGGTACATGATAGATGTCCCCCCAAGTGGCAACTCCATTAAACAGAAAAGTGGGGCTCCCTGGGTCCAGTCTCACTCAAGCCAAAAATCCACTGACAAGTCTAGCTGGTCCCCTAATTTGTTTGAATAATACAAAATGCGTATAAGTAGCAGTCACTCCGTGCCAGGAGCTTTTGAAAGTTTTTTGTCTCTTTTCACTCATTTTATCTTCACAACAAACCCATAAGGCAGGCACTTCTGTGATCCTTGTTTTAGAGATGGAGAAACTGAGGTGCAGAAAGATGCCGTGACTTGCCAAAGATCACACAGCCAGGACACGGCTGAGCTGGGATTTGAACCCACATTAACTGGGAGAGAGAGTGGAAAGAGTTTATTTTTAGGGGCCCCAGGAACCAGCAGGGCCATGCCTGGGCCTGGAAGCCAGGGAATAGTGTTGGTAGGAGGCTAGTCTCCCATGGTACTAGCAACCTGTCAACCCCAGGATCAGGGCTCACAGTGGAGGTCTCAGCCCAGGCGAGGAAGAGCAGCTGTCTAGGCTTCTCCTCTGTGGCTCCCACCCCCTGGCGGGTAGATGTGGCTGGGAGAAGGGGATGTTTGTTTCCCCACCACCCACCCCCTGGTGATGTCATACCTCGGCAGCCAATGGCTGGGGTCTCCCCCTCCTCCCCCTCCCCATTCCTTTTCCCCCCCAGCCTGGGACCGGGACTGAGCAGACTGACCGGACCTGGGAGCTCTCGAGGTGTCTGGAGGCCTAGTGGTAAGAGATCAGCCAGCCAGTTCCCATCCTGGCCAAGCTAAGAAGCTGTGGGAATGAGACCCAGGATCCCGGGAGGGTCTGAGAGGGTGCCTGGAGCTCAGGAGGCTGCAAGGTGTAGGAGTTAAAGATACAGACTTTGAAACCAGACTCTGGGTTCAAATCCCAATGTTCTCTTCTTTCTCGCTGTGTCGCTTTGGGCAAGACACTGCATTCATTGTGCCTCTGCTTTCTCACCTCTAAAATGGGCTGATGGGACTTCCCCGGTGGTCCAGTCTTTCTGTGCTTCCATTGCAGGGGCACAGGTTCCATCCTCACTGGGGAAGTTTCACCTATCTCAAAGTGCAGCCAAGAAAAAGGCAGGGGGGCGGGGGGTGGGGGCTGATGGAAACCACCTCACAGGGCTGACAGGAGAGTAAATGAATTGCTGCTTATAAAGAGCCGGGGGTGGGAAAGGCTTTTTGGTCCCTGGAATAGAGCGCTGGGGAGGCAGTGCTGATCTTGTTGGTTGGAGCTGGTGCCCAAGCTGGATCTTGTCCCTCACCCAAAGTTCCTCTTTGGTAGGGGAGAAAGTGGGGCCACTGTGGGCAAAGGCTGTATATGAGACACTAAGATACTCAGCCCCCTGCCTCCCACACACAACTGCCTTCAGAGACTAGTTTCTATTACTTGAGCTCTTATACTGTATACTCCGAATATTCTAAGCACCTGCTGTTATCTCATAATTCCTCAAAGCCACTGTTACTGGCTCCATTTTACAGAGGAAGAAACTGAGGCCCTGAGAGGTGAAATTCAAACCTTGCCCAGTATTCAAACCAGAGGAGTGCTGGAGCTGGGCCTAAACGAGGCACCCAGAGGCCACTGCCAGAATGCCTCCCTCTCCACATCACTAGATGGCCTCAGATGATATCTGGGGGCCTGGATGAGTCAGGTCAACCAACCCCCGCCCCCTCTCCGCCACTGCAGGTCACTCTGGTCTTCGGGGTGGCTGAGGCTGTGAGTGGGGAGAATTCTTAAGTGATGTTGGTGCCAGGCATGGGTGGGTGGAAGAAGGTACAGTGAGGCAAAGCTGGGGGCTTCCTCAGCAGGCCCAAAGCTCAGCTGAAGGGCTCAGGGTAAAAATGACACCCAGAAGGGTAGGAGTGACATCTTAAATGAGCATCTGAGTTGTGACTTCCCCAGGGAGGTGTTGTTAGGATTTAAGGAGCCCAGGCAGGGAAGAATCTTTGCACATAGTGAATGCTGAAGAAAGGGGATTCTCAGAATTCTGGAAGCTCAGGAATGGATCAGGGAAGTGCCGCAGGAGCTCAAGAAATCAGCAGTTAGCCTCTGGAGAGTACTGCCTAGCCTTGATTCCCCAGGGAAGCCCCATTAGAGCTTCCCCTAACACAGGTCAGGCCCGCCCCCGGGCACCTCCCTATCCCTCCTTCCCCTGCCTAGTGGGACAGCCAGAGCTGGGAACAGAGAGTGCCCAGGGTTGTGGGGTAGCTGGCTTGCGGGGGGGCTTCCTTCCGAAGCTGCTCCCACCCAATCCCACCCCAGGAGCTGGGTACGTGGCTCAGGAAGGGCACAGTTGGGCTAAATATAACCTGGGCTGGGCAGCCGTCCCGGGGAGGGATGGAGAAACTGGTCACTCTCTCTCTTGCCCCCACCCTGGCTGGGTTTCCGGTGCCAGCTTCTGGGTGTGACCTTCTCTGGCTTGTCCTGGACAGGGCGCCTGTGGCCCTGGAGATCCTCCCCTCCGTCTCCATCTCCTGCGAGTACCAGGCTTCTCTCACCCACAGCTCAGGACACTACCTTGTATCAGGGACTAAGAGTTAGCTTTTCAGACCGGGGTTCAAGTCCCAACTCCATCACTGTGATATCCCACACATCTCTCTTTTTTTTTTGCCATGCCCCATGGCTTGTGAATGGGATTCCCCGATGGCTCAGTGGTAAAGAATCTGTCCACCAATGCAGGAGCTGCAGGAGACGCAGGTTCGATCCTTGAGTCAGGAAGATCCCCTGAAGGAGGAAATGGCAACCCACTCCAGTATTCTTGCCTGGAGAATCCCACGGATAGAGGAGCCTGACGAGCTACTGTTCATGGGATTGCAAAGTTGGCTCCGTCTTAGCGACTAAACAGCAACAACGTGGCTTGTGGGATCTTTGTTCCCTGACCAGGGATTGAACCTGGGCCCTGGCACTGGACTGCCAGGGAACTCCCTGTGATAGCCCATCTCTTAACCCTCATTTACTCATCAGTAAAATGGGGTACCATGAGGCCACAGCCATAAAGTGTCTGCCTGGCCCAGTGTTGGCACTGAGTCGCTCTAAAAACACGTTTCTGGCACCCTTGATCCCCTCTGCCAGCCCAACTTCTGCCTCAACTGTTTTGTTGCCTAGGCTTCCTCTAGTGCTCAGAGTCACCAGTGCAAGTTAAGGCGCAGAGTTGGGGGTCAAGGGCACCGGTCCTAGCTGAATGACCCCAGACAGGTCACTTTCCCTCTCTGAGCCCCAGTTTCCAACCCTAAAATAGCCTCCACATCCAGAGTGATTTCAAGGCCTAAGGGGGCCGGCATAAGGCCCAGTCTAGAGGAAATAACCCGGATGTGGGAGTCAAGCCTGCTGGGAGGGCCTGGGGGCTCACAGGGGAGGCCAGGGAAGGACATGGAGAGCCAGAGAGGAGCCTTCTGACACCGGGGGTTGTGGTGGCGGGGGGAAGACAACCAGTGGAGTGGGTACAGCTGGAGCATGAGGGGGTCTCTGTGTCCTCTGTCTCGGCCAGTGGTGGGCTATGAAGGGCCTTTGTGTGGCTGGGGGTGGGTGGGCAGGGGTGGAATGTGACTGAGCACAGCAGATGGGCCATTGTTTGAGGGAATGTGCCGCGTGAGGCCTGACCTTTCCCTGTGGAGTGGGGGTTGGTGGGTTGGCATGCCAGGTGGGGGCCAGGAGGACAAGGCTTGGAGGACGGACAGGATCAATCTCCCTTCCCCCAGGAGGGTCTGTCGGCGGAGACCCCAGCTCTGCCTCTTTCTCACTGGGCCATGTGACCTTGAATGAAGTTCTTGGCCTCTCTCGGGGGTTAGGGTTTTCTGCAGCGAGGTGGGAAGTGAAGGTCTTAGCCTAGGACTCGCAAAGAGTTACCACCCAGTGCCCATTAGTTATTAGCATCTGTAGAAGCAGCTGGAGCTTTCAGACAAGCTAGAAGTCCTGGCTAGGCCATCTGTGACTCAGGTGAGTAACTTTCCTCCTCCCAGTCTTAGACGTCTTCTCTGTAACAAGCTCAATAATTTTATTTTTTGGCCACACTCTTCAGCATGTGGGACCCAAGTTCTCTGGCCACGGATCAAACCTGTGCCCCCTGCATTGGAAGGGTGCGGTCTTAACCACTGAACCACCAGGGAAGTCCCATGCCCAATAACTGTATTGATCTCACCAGGGTGTTCTGAAGTCCACATACCCTGACCCCCGTGGGATATTCGAAACAAGATCAGGACCACAGGAGGTTCTTAGTGATAATCATGGCAAGTGCTTATGAAGTGCCTACCAGGTGCCCAGCACTGTATATTTACAAATACACGTGACGCTCTAACTAGCCCTGGGAGGTAGGTGCTCTCATTCTCCCCATTTTATAGATGGGGAAACTGAGGCACAGAGAGGTGAGCTGATTTGCCTACCTGGCAAGTAGAGGCAATGGTTTTACAGTGAATTTGGCCCCCTTGGTCAGCCGAGGTGGTTAACGTAGGGATGGTACTGTCAGAAAGGCCTAGGAGTCATTCCTGGCTATACTACTGCTTCCTGTCCAGCCACATCATCTTGGATAAAGGTTTTTGGAGCTTCAGGTTTCCCACCCGCACTTTGGGGACAGAGCACCCTTTCTTATCCCCAAGCCATGCAGCAGGCTATGGAATCTTAGTTCCCCAAAGAGGGACGAAAGCCTTGCCCCCTGCAGTGGAAGCGTGGAGTCCTAACCACTGGACTACCAGGGAACCCGTGGGGATAGACTAATGACAGAGTGCAGGAAGGGTCAGACACTCAGGAAATATCAGTAGGGTCAGCGACAGTAATGCTCACGTTATTCTTCTTAGAGCCCCGGACCCAGAAGGCTCAAGGAGCTGGAGGTGACCCTGAGGTGAGCACTGGCTGGTGCCACATGCCCCTCCCTGCCCTTTCCTGGCCTGCCTGGAGCCTCCTGACCTGGTCTCTCCCTGGCAGGCAGCAAGACCCCAGAGGAAAGGCGCGAGCCCCGCAGACGACTGTGCGCCACCCCGGGCTGGGCTCCTGTTAGGAGGGGGTGCTTGTGCGCAGGCAGCGGTGAGAGGACATCTGGGATTGGGGCGGGGGGGCCCTTCTCCCCATCTCATACCCACCCTGACCTCTCCCTTTAAGCCCGGCCTTCTCCCCCATCTTCCCCTGGATGGCCTCAAGCCTGCACCCCTGACCCCACAGGCTCAGAGGCAGCTGCTCCATGCAGAACTGAAGCTGGTCCTGCAGCAGAAGGGAGAGAGGAAACCGGAGGAGCCGGGGGCCCAGGGGACTCCCAGCAGCGCCATGGAGGCCAGGAGCCGGAGTGCTGAGGTGAGTACCCTTCAAAGGGGACCTGTGGGGCCTTGGTGGGGGGCACTGAGTAGGGTGGCACTGAGGCACTTCTTGGCTTCTCTGCCTCAGTCTTCCCATCTATGAAATGGAGACAGCAACAGAGACTGTTATAGGTCACTGTGAGGGAAAGAGAAATTAACATTCGTGATGGGCTTAACACAGTACCTGACACAGACTAAGATTCCAAGAAGCTAATTCATTGAGCATGGTGGTGGTTTAGTCTCTAAGTAATGTCCAACTCTTGCAACCCCATGGACTGTAGTTCACCAGGCTCCTCTGTCCATGGGATTTCCTAGTCAAGAATACTGGAGTGGATTGCAATTCCCTTCTCCATGGGATCTTTCCGACCCAGGAATTGAACCCATGTCTCCTACATTGCAGGTGAATTCTTTACCGACTGAGCTACAAGGGATAGGATCATACTGGAATTCTGTTAATACTAAGCTAAAGAAAATAGAGTAGAAAGCCTCTTCATCAGAAGAGGCAGAATGGTGCAGGGGTTAAAGACATGGGCTTTGGACCTACGGGCTTACATCCTAGTCCTACCACTTCAGCTGTACAACCCTGAACAGACGACCTGACCTTTCAAACCCTGTTTCACCATCGGTGAAATGGGGCAGTGGTCCCCATCTCTGAGGGTGCTGAGGACTCACACTCATGTCATTTGCCCAGGGCCTGGTACCTGGCCTCCCTGAACGTGAGCGGCTTTCACTGTCATGGAGACAGAGCATAGCACTGACTGCATCCTACTGGATGCCAAGCATACAGTGGGTCTCCTTTTATAGCAGCCAAGCTGAGGCTGAGGGGTGGCAGGCACGGGGTAACATGCACAGAGGTCCCTGCCTACAGGACAGCTTATGGGCTCTGAGGTCACACCCCCGAGGCTGAGGCCCCATCCCTGAACTGCCTGTGTAGCATCAGGCAGTCACTTCACTTCTCTGGACCTTTGTGTCCTACTCTGCCACTGCCCAAGCTGTGTGGAGGATGAAATGAGACACCACACATAAAATACTTGGCCCAGGGCCTAAGGATGGTGGTGATGGTCATGCTTTTCCCTGTTGCCCCTACCGCAACTCTTCCTACCCCTTCTCACCATGTTCTGCCCAGCGCTCTAGTCCCGGGGCCACTGCTGTGGAGCATCTGGGCAAATTTGCTTTCCCTTCTCCAAGTCCTGGGCTCAGTTCTGGGCTCAACGCCAGTCTGTGCCAGCCTCAAGACACTGCCCATTACAGCATCCCCTCACATCTCTTGCTTCAATCACAATCAGAGATTCCTTCCGTATACCCATGTCACCCAACTTTACAGGAGGGAAATGGGCCCAGAGAGGGCACAGTTCTCCTCTAGAGACACACAGCAGAGTGCATTCCTGGACGGGTTGTGAAACTGAGGTCTTTCACTGTCTCTTCTGGGAAGCCTGGATGTGGATCCCACAGTGCACTGCTGGGCCAGGGCCAGGTCAGCACCATTTACAGTAAATACCAGGCATACCACGTCTGCCAGTCCACCCCTCATTACCCACGCACGGCCGCTCTTCACTAGATTCCCTCTCCAATGGGCGTTATGCAGGGCTTGGGGTCACAGAGTACACAATAGGACAGTCACACATATTCAAGCCTTCAAGGAGGCCAGGCCCACCCCCACCCCTTCATACCGCACCCTTTCTTCGGGACCCCATCCTCAATTCCACCCCTATTCTGCCGTTGTTAAAGCCCATCCCCATAATTCAAGCCCGTCCATAGACTACGGGTCCCTTCCGCGCCTCCACGGACACACTCTAGCCACACCCCTTGCCTATCTTTGGCCGCTCCTCTCCGGCCACTGTCCTTTATCCGGTCGCGCTCCAACCCCTAACCCCGCCTCCGAACTGACCACGCCCCCTTAGCAAACAGCCCCGCCCTCACTATCAGGCCCGCCTCTCAGGTGCAACACAGGTTCCCTCTGGCCTCCCCATCCCATCCCTCCTCTAGGATTCCGCCCCTCGCCCCGCCTCTCCCGACTGCGGCCTTCGGGGCTCCCCCAGGCCAGTGAGCCAGGAGACCCATTGAACTCTTCCGTGGGTCTCAGCGAGCCGCCCTCGCGCTCACTTAAAGGGGAGATGCCGGCGAGAGTGGGCCCACACGACCGGCTTGAGCCCCGCCTGGGTGCCTGTGCCCTGAGGACCCGGTTAAGAGCGGCTTTTAAGCGCGATGGCGGGCTCTGGGCGAGGTCCGGCCCCAGCGCGCCATGGCGACCCCTCGCCGCTCTCCACAGGAGCTGAGGAGGGCGGAGTTGGTGGAGATCATCGTGGAGACAGAGGCGCAGACCGGGGTCAGCGGCATCAACGTAGCGGGAGGCGGCAAGGAAGGAATCTTCGTCCGCGACCTGCGTGAGGACTCGCCAGCGGCCAGGAGCCTCAGCCTGCAGGAAGGTGGGCGGGGTGCGGGCATGGGGTGGGGCCTTCCTTCGGGGGCGGGAATCTGCCCTAGGCCCCGGGCCGGAAGGCGGGGTTAAGGGCTAGGGGCGGGGCTTTGTGTGTCTTGGTTTCGCGGTTGCTCAGATACCGGCTCTGGAGGTTCATTGTCTCCCAAATCTGCAGTTAACTATCTTGTGATCTTTCTTTCTTTTTTTTTTTATCTTGTGATCTTTCTGTGACTCGGTTTTCTCACCTCTAAAATGGGACTTACTCTAGTACATACCTCATAGGGTTATTATGTGGATTAAATGAGTCAGTATTTGAAAACAAAGCATGTAACTAAGTGGCATACGGTAAGCACTATATACGTGCTAGTTATAGTTTGGTTGTTGGGGCTGAAGAAAAGAGGCGGAGTTAACAACTTGGAGGGAGTGGCGATGAGAGCTTAGTAAGGGATATTTTAAGTAACATGGATGAAGTTGATTTATTCATGCAACAACTATTTACTGAGTGCCTTCTATTTCCAGATGTTATTCTGGGTGCTTGGGCTACTGCTGTGAACAAAACAGACAACACTCTCTGCGCCTATGAAGCTTACATTCTTCATGTGAGGAGAGACATGTTTAAGCAAAATCTGTGAAATACAGAGTACATTATATATACATAATTTATGGAAACATAATGTAAAATATTTAGTACATTAGAAGGCCATGTATGCTTATGGAAGCTAGGAAGGAAACTGCGTTTTTAAGTAGGATGAACCAGGAAGGGCAGAAAGGCCTGAAGGAGGTGAGGGAATGAGCTCTGTGGCCATCTGGAAAAGCATTCCAGGCAGAGAGAACCAGTGCAACTGCCCCAAGATGGGAGAGTGCCCGGTTTGTTGGAGGAACAGCAAGAAAGCCAGTGTGAATGGAGCAGAGTTAGTGAAGAGTAGAGTAAGAGATGAGGTCAGAGAGGTAAGAGAAGGGGTAGTTTTTCGAGGGCTTAATGGACCATGGGGAGGACTTTGATTTTTAATCAGAAGTTGTGAATGAAGAAAACATGAATTAACCATACTGAAATGCTGTATTAGCAGTAGACTGTAGGGGGCAGGATGGGGAGCAGGGAAAAAGGCTCCCGTGATTATCTAGGTAAGAGATTGGTGATTTGTTGTTGTTCACTCGCCAGGGGAAGGGATAAACAGGGAGTTTGGAATCGACGTGTACACAGTGCTATATTTAAAATATTAACAGATAACCAAAAAGGATCTACTTTATAGTACAGGGAATTGACTCTTTGTGACCCCGTGGATATGAGAGCCGACTCATTGGAAAAGACCCTGATGCTGGGAAAGATTGAAGGGAAAAGGAGAAGGGGACAGCAGAGGATGAGATGGTTAGATAGCATCACTAACTCAGTGGACATGGATTTGAGCAAACTCTGGGAGTTAGTGGAGGACAGGGATTGGTGCTACTTGGGGCCAAAACAGTGTCATTAGAGGTGAAGACAAGGGTTTGGATTCTGGATATAATCTAAAGGAAGAGTCTTCTGGACTGGATATGGGATTGCTGGAAAGAGAGGGGTCAAGGATGAGTCCAGGAATTCTTAACCTGAGAATGGAGTTGGTAGCCCCACAAATGGGAAACCCTGGGGCTGGAGCGTGTTTGGAGAAAGACCAGGAGTACAGTTTGGACCTGTCAAATGAGAGCTGGACACCAAGGCGGAGATGTGAAGGGATATGTGAATCTAGGATGGATGTGGGGAGTGCTGGGCTGGAGAGACACAGTTGGGAGTTGTCAGTATATTTATGATCTTTAAACTCCTGAATCTGGGTGAGCTTCCCTAAGGGATAAGTAGTATGGAGAAGAGGAGAGGTCCAAGGCCTGAGCTGGCTCTCTGGGACTCTGTGTCTTTAAGAGGTCTGGGAGATGGGAGGAATCATCCCAGGAGGCTGAGAAGAAGCCCCCAGGGAGGTTCCAGAGGGTTGGGCACCCTGGAAGCCAAGCCGAGCAAGTAGATGAAAGAGAGAGAGTGAAGTTGGGTCTCAAGCAGGGGGTTAAGTGGATGAAGTCTGGGACTTGACTGCTGGACTTAGCAGCTACACAGAGGTCACTGTATGAGACCTTGAGAGACCAGTTCAAGGCTCTGAGAGGGGGGTGTCAAAAGTGTGATTGGAGAAGTGAAAATAACGCAGTCAGACAACTCCATGAATTGTGCTGTTAAAGTGAACAGATAAGTGGGGCAGAAGTTCCAGAAAGAGTGAGGTCAAGGCAACCTTTCTTAAAAAAAAAAAAAAGTTATTTTTGGCTGTGCTGAGTCTTCAGTGCTTTTTGAGGGCTTTCTCTAGTTGCGGCAGCTGTGGGCTACTCTTCATTGCAGTATGTGGGCCTCTAGTTGCAGTGGCTTCTTCTGTTGCAAACACAGGCCATAGGCGCAAGGGTGTCGGTAGTTGCAGCACATGGACTCAGTAGTTGTGGCACAGGGGCTTAGTTGTTCCGAGCCTTGTGGAATCTTCCTGGACCAGGGATCGAACCCATGTCCCCTGCACTGGCAGGTCAATTCTTATCCACTGAGCCACCAGGGAAGTCCAAGACAACCTTTCTTATGGGAGAAAGAGTGATATGTTCTTTTCTGATGACAATATGTAGAAGAGAAGGACAAATTGATGATGATGTAGGGAGCAAGGGGAGAACTGCTGGAGTGTGTCCCTGAAAAGGTGGTGGAGAGATTGACCCGAGCTAGTAGTGGGGTTGGTTTATCCCTAGGACAGATGGAGAGTAGAGAAAATCGCCACAGGACCAGGGAGGGTGAGTAATTGGGTGGGGGCTTCTGGAAGTTTTCTTCTGACTGTTTCTCAGTAAAAGAAAGCAAAATCAGTGTTTGAAGTGTGAGGTTCCGGGAGGGGAGTAGAAAGGGGAGAGTTGCGGCAAATGGGCTTGGATTTGCTCTGAGGGAGGCAGGGCTAAAGCCTAGGCCGTGGCTTTCTCTAAGTGTCAGAACCTCAAACAGGGAAGAACTTTGCGTCTCAGTATCCTGTGCTCTTGGAGAAGGGCATGGCAACCCACTCCAGCATTCTTGCCTGGAGAATCCCATGGACAGAGGAGCCTGGCAGGCCACAGTCCCGTAGGGTCGTAAAAAGTTGGACACAACTGAAGCGATCGAGCACGCATTGCACGCGGGTATAGGCGGGGCCAAAAGTTTGGGCGGCGCCCGGCTGCAAGGGCTCCAGGGAAGTGGGCGGGACCAAGCCTGGGCGGGGCCGGACGATGCCCACGCCCTGCCCACCTCCACCTGGCCTACAGGGGACCAGCTGCTGAGCGCTAGAGTGTTCTTCGAGAACTTCAAGTACGAGGACGCGCTCCGCCTGCTGCAATGCGCCGAGCCTTACAAGGTCTCCTTCTGCCTGAAGCGCACTGTACCCACCGGGGACCTGGCGCTACGGCCCGGGACCGTGGCCGGCTACGAGATCAAGGGCCCGCGGGCCAAGGTGGCCAAGCTGGTACGCGTGCTTAGCCCGGCCCCGGCCCTGGACTGCCCCAGCGATCCTGTCTCTGCGCCGTGAGCCCCACTGCCCCACACCCGTGGGCCAGCCTTGCCCTCTGTCTCATCACTAACCCAGCGCTAATCCCATCCACTGCCTCCTGTTCTCTGCCCCTAAACTCCTCCCTGGGGAGGGGGACCCACCCACCCAAACCAGGATCCTCACCCACCAGGGGTCCTGAACCAGAGAGGCCAGGTTCAGTCAAGCCGAAGGGTGGCTCACTTACTGCTGAGTGACCCTTGAGGAACTTCTTTACCTCCTTGGGCCTCAGTTTCCCCATCTCTAAAGTGAGGGTATTGGGGAAAATGGTGGACGAGGAGCCAGAAGTCTTGGGTCACAGTTTGTACACTCCTGGTGATGCATTGTAAGAGTCTAAATTAAAGTCTTTGCCTTCCTGGACAGTCATGGTGACATGACAGGCAGGAAGTGGGGATGGTGCTTTGGAGACAAGATGCTCCATCCAACACATACCCATCCTGGTGAAATGACTGCATGGGGCTTTCCCCCTGTCCACCCTAGGCCTCCCACTGTCCCACCGCCTCCTGCCTCTCTCCTCTCTCCCCAGAACATCCAGAGTCTGTCCCCAGTGAAGAAGAAGAAGATGGTGATGCCCGGGGCCCTGGGGGCCCCTGCAGACCTGGCCCCTGTTGACGTCGAATTCTCCTTTCCCAAGTTCTCCCGTCTGCGTCGAGGCCTCAAAGCCGAGGCTGTCGAGGGTCCTGTCCCAGCTGCCCCCACCCGCCGGCGCCTCCAGCTGCCTCGGCTGCGGGTCCGAGAAGTGGCCGAAGAGGCCCAGGTAGCCAGGCTGGCGGCCGCCGCTCCTCCCCCCCGGAAGGCCAAAGCAGAGGCCGAGGTGGCAGCAGGACCCCGTTTCACAGCTCCCCAGGTGGAGTTGGTTGGGCCCCGGCTGCCAGGTGCTGAGGTGGGTGTCCCCCAGGTCCCAGCCCCCAAGAGGGAGGCGGCCCCTGCCGTGGAGCCTGCAGCTGTAGGGATCCAGGTCCCCCAAGTGGAGCTGCCCTCCTTGCCCTCACTACCTGCTCTGCCCACACTTCCCTGCCTGGAGACCCGGGAAGGGGCTGTGGCAGTGACGGTGCCCACCCTGGACGTAGCAGCACCTACAGTGGGGGTGGACCTGGCCTTGCCTGGTGCAGAGGTGGAACCCCGAGGCGAGGTGCCCGAGGTGGCCCTGAAGATGCCCCGCCTCAGTTTCCCCCGCTTTGGGGCCCGAGCAAAGGAAGCTGCTGAGGCCAAGGTAAAGGGGCCCAAGCTTCGAATGCCCACCTTTGGGCTCTCTCTCCTGGAGCCCCGGCCTGCTGTCCCTGAAGCTCCCGAGAGCAAGCTGAAGCTGCCCACCATCAAGATTCCCTCCTTTGGCATCGGGGTCTCGCCGCCAGAGGTCAAGGTGCCCAAGGGGCCTGAGGTGAAGCCCCCCAAGGTCCCAGAGGTCAAGCTCCCCAAAATGCCTGAGCCAGTCCTTCCAGAGGTGCGACTCCCAGAGGTGGAGCTCCCGAAGGTGTCAGAGATGAAGCTTCCGAAGGTGCCAGAGATGGCCGTGCCCGAGGTGAGACTTCCAGAGGTGCAGCTGCCAAAAGTCCCCGAGATGAAACTCCCTGAAGTGAAGCTCCCAAAGGTGCCGGAGATGGCCGTGCCAGAAGTGCGTCTCCCAGAAGTGCAGCTGCCGAAAGTCCCCGAGATGAAACTCCCTGAAGTGAAGCTCCCAAAGGTGCCGGAGATGGCTGTGCCAGAAGTGCGTCTTCCAGAAGTGCAGCTGCCGAAAGTCCCAGAGATGAAGCTGCCGAAGGTGCCCGAGATGAAATGCCCGGAAATGAAACTCCCGAAGGTGCCAGAGATGGCCGTGCCGGAAGTGCGACTCCCAGAGGTGCAGTTGCCGAAAGTCCCCGAGGTGAAACTCCCCGAGGTGAAGCTCCCTAAGGTGCCAGAAATGGCTGTGCCGGAAGTGCATCTCCCAGAGGTGCAGCTGCCAAAAGTCTCGGAGATGAAGGTCCCTGACGTCAAGCTCCCCGAGGTGAAGCTCCCGGAGATAAAACTCCCCAAGGTGCCGGAAATGGTTGTGCCGGACGTCCACCTCCCACAAGTGCATCTGCCAAAGGTGTCAGAGATGCGGCTGCCAGAAGTCCAGGCGCCCAAGGTCCCGGAGGTGCATCTGCCGAAGGCACCAGAAGTGAAGCTACCCAAGGCTCCGGAGGCGCAGCTAAAAGCTGCCAGGGTAGAGGAGGCGGAGGGCATGGACTTTGGCTTCAAGATGCCCAAGATGACCTTGCCCAAGCTAGGGAGGGCGGAGTCCCCATCTCAGGGCAAGCCGGGTGAGGCAGGCGCTGAGGTCTCAGGGAAGCTGGTGACACTTCCCTGTCTGCAGCCAGAGGTGGGCAGCGAGGTTCGTGTGGGTGTCCCCCATCTCACACTGCCCTCGGTGGAGCTAGACCTGCCGGGGGCCCTGGGCCTGGAGGGGCAGGCCGCGGCCGCCGAAGTGGGCAAAGGGGAGCAGGCAGAAGCAGCTGGAGTCGGGGAAGTTGCCTTCCGGTTGCCTTCCGTGGAGATCGTCACCCCACAGCTGCCCACACTGGAGGAAGGGCAGGCAGAGGTGACAGAGGCGAAAGTCAAGCTCTCCTCCAAGTTCTCCCTGCCCAAGTTTGGACTCTCGGGGCCAAAGGTGACCAAACCAGAGGCTGAGGGGGCAGGACGAGCTGCCAAGCTGAAGGTGTCCAAGTTCGCCATCTCACTCCCCAGGGCTCGGGTGGGGACCGAAGTGGAGGCCAAGGGTACAGAGGAAGCAGGTCTGTTGCCCGCCCTCGACCTGTCCATCCCGCAGCTAAGCCTGGATTCCCATCTGCCCACGGGCAAGGCAGAGGTGGCCGGGGCCGATATCAAGCTCAAGGGGCCCAAGTTTGGCCTGCCCAAGTTTGGGGTCAGGGGCCGGGACACTGAGGCAGGAGAACTAGTGCCAGGGGCGGCTGAGCTGGAGGGCAAGAGCAGGGGTTGGGATGGGAAGGTGAAGATGCCCAAGCTGAAGATGCCCTCCTTTGGGCTGGCTCGAGGGAAGGAAGCAGACATCTCGGGTGGGCAAGTCAGCCCCGGGGAAAAGCCAGAGTCCACAGCTGTGCAACTTAAGATCCCCGAGGTGGAACTGGTTACTCTGGGGGCCCAGGAGGAGGGGCGGGTAGAGGAGGAGGCAGCTGGCAGCCGAGGACGGCTCGCAGGCCTGCAAGTGTCCCCAGCCAAGCAGGTGGGCACTGGGGCCCAGGACGGGGGGCTGAGGATGCCGCTGGGCATCTCCCTGCCCCAGGTGGAGCTCACCGGCTTTAGGGAGGCCACCCCGGGCCAGCAGGCTGAGAGTTCGGCCCCTCCAGCAGAGGGCACAGCAGGCTACAGGGTCCACGTGCCTCAAGTGACCTTGGCTCTACCTGGAGCCCAAGCGGCGGGTGGCGAGCTGTTGGTGGGCGAGGGTGTCTTCAAGATGCCCTCCGTGACAGTGCCCCAGCTTGAGCTGGACGTGGGGCTGAGCCGAGAGGTGCAGGACGGGGAGGCTGCCACCAGTGAGGGTGGGCTGAAGCTGAAGGTGCCTACGCTGGGGGCTAGAGCTGGGGCTGGGGCTGAGGGGCCGAGCGACCAGTCCGCAGGGGCAGAGCGCACCTTCCATCTCTCCCTGCCCGACGTGGAGCTCTCCCCACCCGCCGTGGGCACCCACGCTGAGTACCAGGTGGCAGAGGGCGAGGGAGATGCCGGACACAAGCTCAAGGTGCGGCTGCCCCGGTTTGGCCTGGCACGGGCCAAGGAGGGGGCTGAGGAAGGTGAGAAGGCCAAGAGCCCGAAACTCAAGCTGCCCCGCGTGGGCTTCAGCCAGAGTGAGGCGGTCAGTGGGGAAGGCTCCCCCAGCCCCGAGGAGGAGGACGTGGAGGGTGGTGGGGAAGGGGCCTCCGGGCGCCGAGGTCGCGTCCGAGTCCGCTTGCCCCGTGTGGGCCTGGCTGCCCCTTCCAAGGCCTCCCGGGGGCAGGAGGGCGAGGCGGCACCCAAATCTCCCAGCGGGGAGAAGTCACCCAAGTTCCGCTTCCCCCGGGTGTCCCTAAGCCCCAAGACCCGGGGTGGGAGCGGGGACCAGGACGAGGGTGGATTCCGGGTGCGACTGCCCAGCGTGGGGTTTTCCGAGACGGGCCCTCCAGGCCCCACAAGGATGGAGGGGGCTCAGGCTGCCGTCATCTGAAAACCCCTGAGCAGAGGGAGACCCCCGCCCCCGCCACCGTCTCATCTCCCCGCCCCCCGCCCCCCCGTTCTGTGTGTGAGTTAACTAGCACTAACCCTCAGAAGGCTGGGAGGTGGGCGACTGACCAGGGCAGGGCCAGGGTGGCCGTGCCTGGCTCTTTGGCAGGAGTGCCTATGTCTTGCCAAGTCATGTGAATAAAATAATCCAGAGGTGGCTCTGTGTGGGGTCTCCTCTGTGTGCTCGCATTGCAGGGGCGGAGTGCGGGGGGGTGGGGGGTGGGCCAGAGAAAGGGGTCCCTTGAGGTCTGGCCTGAAGGGGTCCTCTGTGCAGGGAGACAGCCCAGAGTCAGGAAGGCCTTGGTGTGGGCCTGGTGGGAGGGGGGCTGTCCTAGTCCTTCAAAATTCCCAGGGGCCTCTGAGCTGGGGAAGTGCCCCAGCAGAGCCCAGGGACCCCTGTGCTGGAGACTCCACGTGTCCTTTGGGGGCCCCTCCTGCCAGGACAACCCCAGGAGCCCTAAGGGTAGAAAATGCTTGCTACCCGCTGCCCTCCGCTGGCCGCCTCCGCACCCTTACTCTCCCTTTCCGGCCTGGCTGGTTTGACTACTGGTCCACCCCTGCCCTACCCAGGGAGGCCTCTCCCGGCCCCCTCTCCAAGCTCCCGGGTTCAGAACCTCCACCCCATGACACCTTAGGACTAAGTCCCAGGATTGCCAGCCCATATTGGGGCTGGGCCTCTGCTCCCAGGGACCCCTCCCCACTCGGGATCTAAGCCCCACCAGGGTTCCCATTTCACCGAGATGCCCCAGGTAAGCTGTCCAGGTGCGACTCTCCCGATGATGCCGCTATAACCGCCACTCTACTCTCGTCACGTCTCCACCCTCCCATTCTAGAGGAAGAAGGGCTGTGCCTTTAAGTTGTCCCAATGAGTATGCGTGTGCGCCTGCT
Source organism: Bos javanicus (assembly GCF_032452875.1). NCBI lineage: Eukaryota > Metazoa > Chordata > Mammalia > Artiodactyla > Bovidae > Bos > Bos javanicus. The sequence continues at coordinate 49,893,797 of NC_083885.1, read as the reverse complement.
CAGTCACTTAGTCGTGTCTGACTCTTTGTGACCCCATGGACTGTGGCCTGCCAGGATCCTCTGTCCGTGGGATTCTCCAGCCAAGTATACTGGAGCGGGTTGCCATTTCCTCCTCCAGGGGATCTGCCCGACCCAGGGGTCAAACCTGTGTCTCCTGCCTTGGCAGGTGGATTCTTAACCACTAGTGCCCCCTGGGAAGCCCTGGGTTGTCCCAGTCTCCTCAATCCATCACCTTCTTCGTTCAAGCTGACACCCCTTGGGTCACTACCCATCACATGCTTCCTCTTCATCCCCACCAAACGTAGCATGAGATACCTATATTCCTGATGCACACCCCTTGCCCAGCCCCCTAACATTTGGGGGCTTTCCTCCCACCACGGTTGACTGTCAGTGTCCTCAGTCCACGGTCACTTTCAGGGCTGCTTCTGTCTCCTATGTTCTGACTTCTCAGGATTCCTTCCTCCTTTCTGAATGCTCTCCTCTCTCCTACCTCCTCCATCTCCCTCAGGCCCCTTGGGTCCTCAGGGCTCCTCCCAGGCCCTCATCCACCTCCTCACCCTCCTTGGGCCCCATCACCCTTCCCCCGGCTTCCACTCCTCACCTCTGTGCTGACAATTCCCAAAGTCTCTCCTGGGTCCACATGGGCCTCCAGTGCCTGTCTGCATCTCTGCACACCTCCCCTGGCATCTCCTGGACACTAGGAGGCAGTGTCTGGGGGTTCAGAGCTTGGCTCTAGAACACACTGCTCAGGGTCAAAGCCTGCCTCCGGCACCCCCCTGAGTGACCTTGGGCATTTTTTAAACTTCTTTTGGCCTCTATTTTTTCTTCTATAAAATGGAGGTATTAAGTTGCATATTGTAGGGACTTCCCTGGTGGTCCCGTGGTTAAGACTCTGCACTCCCAATGCAGGGGCCCAAGTTCGATCCCTGGTCAAGGAATAAGGTTCTGCATGTCACAGCTAAGATCTGGCACAGCCAAATAAAAAAATAAAAGATGCATATTGTGGGGAATTCCATGGTGGCCTAGAGATTAGGGTTTTGGGCTTTCACTGCTGTGCCCCAAGTTCAGTCTCTGGTTAGGGAGCTGAGATCCCACAAGCCAGGCAGCATAACAAAAAAAACATACATACATACATATATGTATGTGTGTGTATGTATGTGTGTATATATATATATATATATATATATAGTGTAAGGATCAGAGAAGGCTTCTAAAGCATTCAATATGTTAAATTTCCTAAAGTCTGCTCCCCTGAACTGCCAATCCATGTTTCCGTCCCATTGTTATCCAGGCCAGAGCCCTGGGCCCTGTCCTGCACGGCTCCCTCCTTTGCCCATAACCGGCCAGTCCCTTGGCAGTTCCTCCTGGCCTCCTGAGTGTCCCATCCACCTGCCTCCCCCGCCTCTCCCACCTGGACTCTGCTGCAGGCTAGGGGCTTCCACTCTTGCCCCCTCCAATCCACTCTTCTTCGCACAGTAGCTTTCTGACACTCAAAATCTGACCCTGGGGAGTTCCCTGATGGCCTAGTGGTTAGGATTCGTCTCTGTCACTGCTGTGGCCTGGGTCTGATCCCGGGTCGGAGAACTGAGATCTTGCAAGCTTTGAGGCCAAAATTTAAAAATAAGTAACTAAATAAAATTTTCAACCTGCCTTTTTCATTCAAAGTCCTCCTGTGGCTCCCCAGGGCCCTCAGTTGTTGGTGTCTAGTCACCAAGTCGTGTCCGACTCTTTTGTGACCCTGTGGACTGTGGCCCACCAGGCTCCTCTGTCCATGGCATTTCCCAGGCAAGAATGCTAGAATGGGTTGCCATTCCCTTGTCCAGGGGATTTTTCCAACCCAGGGATCAAACCCACTTCTCTTGCATTGGCAGGTGGATTATTTACCAGAGCCACCAGGGAAGCCCAGTGCTCTCAGAACAAGGTCCAGACTCCTTAGCCTGACACTCAAGATCCTTTGCAACCTGGCCTCGCTTTATTCACGCTGCCCCCTCCCCAGGGCAGCCACAGGCAGGGGCAGGGGTTTTCTGAACACAGACATACCCACAAATACCCCAGCTTGGGAAGCCTGCAGCTCCTCACCTCTGTTTAGGAATGTCCCTTTGCTCTCTGCCCAAGGCCCATGTTCAGGCTCCCTTCTCTTTCGACCTTTCACCTCTCCAGCCTCTCCAGGGTTCCGCCCCTGGGCGGGGGAGGGGGGTGCCCTACCTGGCACCCCACCCCCCCATTCCAGCCAGGGGCTAAGGTCTCCAACAATAGAACCAGAGCCACTCAGCAACGCTGGAACCCATTCGGGGGGGCCTGGGGCCCCTCGTCCCAAGCCGGGAGGGCTTTGGGGGAGGGGTGCAGCCCCTGGCAGACTCACCGTGTGGCCCAGGGGTCTGGGGGTTGCCAGGGAGGTGGGGGCGAACCTTGCAGGGCAAGGCACGAGTGCGGTCCTTTTTCCCCCACTGTGGGGGCCTCGGGGCCAGCGTCAGGGCGGGAGGCCTCGGAGGCAGAGCCCGTGGAGCAGGGGTGGCAGCAGGCCGGCGTCCAGAGGCAGGGGCACCATGGCCACCATCCAGTCGGAGACTGACTGCTACGACATCATCGAGGTGCTGGGCAAGGGCACCTTCGGGGAGGTGGCCAAGGGCTGGCGGCGAAGCACAGGCGAGATGGTGGCCATCAAGATCCTGAAGAACGACGCCTACCGTAACCGGATCATCAAGAACGAGCTGAAGCTGCTGCGCTGCATGCGGGGCCTGGACCCCGAGGAGGCCCACATCATCCGCTTCCTTGAGTTCTTCCATGATGCCCTCAAGTTCTACCTGGTCTTCGAGCTGCTGGAGCAAAACCTTTTCGAATTCCAGAAGGAGAACAACTTCGCGCCCCTCCCCGCCCGCCACATCCGCACGGTCACCCTGCAGGTGCTCCGGGCCCTGGCCAGGCTCAAGGAACTAGCCATCATCCACGCTGATCTCAAGCCTGAGAACATCATGCTGGTGGACCAGACCCGCTGTCCCTTCAGGGTCAAGGTGAGTGCGCCATCCCAGGGCAGCAGGTCCCCTGCTCCTGTTCCTCACCCAGCTTCCCCCAGCCCTGGGGTCTCTCCTTGACTCTGAGGTCTCCCTGGGTCCCCCCTCCCCCTCTGAGGTCTCTCCCTCCTTGTCCACGATGGTTCTGCCCACCTCCTGGCTCTGAAATTCCTCTTCCCCCATCCCAGTCCTGCACCCTCTCCCTGCCAGTCCTGAGGTCTCCCCGTCCTTGTTCCATTCTTAGCTCAGCTCCTCTGTCCTGCTCCTATCCCTGCGACGTTCTAGTGGGGGAGACAGTGAAAGTGAAAGTGTTAGTCGCTCAGTCATGTCCGGCTTTTTGTGACCCCATGGACTGTAGCCTGCCAGGCTCCTCTGTCCATGGGATTTTCCAGGCAAGAATACTGGAGTGGGTTGCCATTTGCTTCTCCAGAGGATCTTCCAAACCCAAGGATCGAACCTGGGTCTCCTGCATCACAGGCAGATTCTTTCCCATCTGAGTTCCAGCGGAGGAGATAGAGTCTCCAAGATAAATGAGAAAATAAGATATGTGAACAAGAAGGAGACAAGATGAAATCAGGAGGAGAAGGATGTGGGGTGGTGATGAGTGAAACTTTAGGTTCTGTGGTCAGGGAGGCCTCCCTGAGAAGGTGACATTTGAGGGAAGGTTTGAAAGAAGGAGGGAGCTGTGTTGACATCTGGGGGAAAGCATCTGGGTAGAAGGAGCAGCCAGTGCAAAGGCCCTGAGGCAGGAGTAAGTATATGAAAGTGTGAAACTGAAGGTGTTTATCGCTTCTCGGCCTTTAGGCTAAGATCAAGGGTAAAAGTGTTAATCGCTCAGTCCTGTCTGACTGTTTGTGACCCCATGGACTGTAGCCTGCCAGCCTCCCTTGTCCATGGGATATTTTCAGGCAAGAATACTGGAGTGGGTTGCCATATCCTTCTCCAGGGGATCTTCCCAACCCAGGGATTGAACCCAGGTCTCTTGCATTGCAGGCAGATTCTTTACCATCTTATATATAAATGCATATGTACAAGTATGTGTGTTTGAGGAGCAGTGAGGAGGCCAGCGTGGCTGGAGCAGAGTGACTGAGGAGAAGAGGGAGGAAACAAGACCAGGGAGGGGATGGGGCGGTGGCATACGGGGCCTTTAGGGTGGAAGCACTGGAGGATCCTGGGCTGAGGAGTGGGTGTAGTCTAACGCAGGTGCTCACGGGCTCCCTCTGGCTGCAGGAGGGGAACTGAGTGAGGGGCCTGAGCAGAAAGAGAGTGTGACTGCCCCGGGTCCAGGTGGGTGGGGTCACCGGAGAGAGATGTGTGTTGGGGGTGGGGGGTTCCGGGTAGATGTTGTTTCTTTTGGTCACCCCCGTTGGCTGGCGGGAATCTTAGTTCCCTAGCCAGGGATTGAACCTGGGCCGCGACACTGAAAGCTCGGAGTCCTAACCACTGGACCACCAGGGAGTCCCTCGGGGTAGATTTTAGAACAGGTTATTGTACGGCAGAAACCAACACAACGTTGTAAAGCAGTTTTTCACCAATTAAAAAAATTATTAAAAAAAAGATTTTAGAACAGGATTTGCTGGTAGATCTGATGTGACGTGTGAGAGAGGAAGTGAGGGAGGCCGAAAGCCTGTTGGCCTGAGTGGCTGGAAGGACATCGGCAGGATCCTTCATTGTGAGTTTGTTCATTAGCATGTTCTGAGTGCCTACTCTGACCCTTCTGTTTGCTTACAGGTTTGTTACTCTCTGACGATGGGTCTGAACTAAGAGCCTTGTGAGGGCAGGGCCAGGGGCGTTTTGGTCACTTCTGTGTGTTTAGCATCTCCCAGCATAGCACCTTGGTGGAGTCAGTGCTAAATGAACGTCAGAGACACAGGGAGATACAGAGACAGGAAAAGGCAGATCATTCTGCCCCAACAGATGGAGAGAGAGAGACCCCAGGAAGGAGAGATTCCCGCAAATAGAGCAGGAGACAAACAGGACAGAACCACAACACCTGGTCTGCGTTGGCAGCCCCGCCTCGTTTGTGGAATGAGTGAATGAATGAATGAATTCCGTGAAGGCTGACTGAATGATCGGGGTCATCCACACTTTCTGGGATTCAGGCCTCAGCAGTCTGTGTTCCGAATCCAGATCAATAACCATTTGGGGTAACACTGCCTTCTGCAGATAGACGGTAAGGGATGGTTGAATGAAAAGCAGAATAACTCAGGGAGGGAAACTGAGGGAGAGGCTGAGATACGGTCACAGAGATTCAGAGTAAAAATGGCAGACGGCTCCCCCGGAGGCATGGCAAGACACACGGGTTTTCAGTCATTCACAATGTGACTTTGACAGGTGTTCATCGAGCACCTGTGTGAACCAAGGGCCGGGGGGGTGGGTGTCAGCAATGCTTGATGGTGAAAGAAGAGGACTTGGGTTTCAGGGTGGTGTCCTTCTAGTGGGCCCGAGAGAGACAGAGATGAGAGATACCGACAAGCAACGAGGAGGCAAAGAAAAGACAGAGACACCAACCCAACAAGAGACAGAAAGAAAGAGAATGACAGGGATAAAAAAGTCAGTTCATACATTCATTCACTCTCTCCTGGGCCCCCACCATGTGCCAGGCGCTGTTCCATCCATCTAGGGATGTGGCAGCGAATAGATAAAATCCTTGCCCTCGTGGGACTGATGTCCTCGTTGGATAGAAAAGCAATGAACTCCATACAAAAGTAAAATATATGGTATGTGAAATGGTGTTATGAGCTATGGAGAGGGACTTCCTTGTGATCCAGTGGCTAAGACTCAGCGCTCCCAGTGCAGGGGGCCCGGGATCTAGCTCCTGGTTCGGGAACTAGATCTCACATGCCACAACTGAAAGACCTCCTGTGCTGCAACTAAGACCTGATTCAGCAAAAAAAAAAAAAAAAAAAAAAGAGCTATGGAGAAAACCAGGGCTAGGGAAGTAAGTGCGGCTTCCAAGGTGGGGCTAGTGGTAAAGAACTCTCCTGACAATGCAGGAGACATGAGACGGGGGCTTGATTCTTAGGTTGGGAAGATCCCCTGGAGGAGAGCATGGCAGCCCACTCCAGTATTCTTGCCTGGAGAATCCCATGGACAGAGGAGCCTGGCGTGCTACAAACCATGGGAGTCGCAGAGTCAGATATGACTGAGCGACTTAACACACACACAGGGAGGTGGGTGAGAAGGGTGGGGTGTGCTGTTTTTGATAGGATGGTCAGCAGAGGGCTCCCTGAGAAGGTGACATTTAAATAAAGACTTGAGGTAAGGGAGGCAGCCACGTGGACATCCAGAGGAAGAGCAAGCTAGGCCCAGGGAACAGCCAGGGTAAAGGCCCTGAGTGTGAGTGTGTCTGGGTTGTTCAAGGATTGCAAGAGGCTGGTGTAGCTGGTGCTGCGTGACCATGGGGAGGGGATTGTCGAGGCAGATTGTGGGAGTCTTGAGGACCAAGGGATGAAGGCTCCGGCTCTTATCACAGGATGTGGTAAAGCCACAGGAAAATTCTGAGTAGGAGAGTGATGTGATCTGACTCAGATGGTCACAGGATCCTTGGGGCTGCCTGTGAGAATCAGATTGGAGGGCTGGCGGGGCGGGGTGAGGGTGGGCAGGGGAGGAACAGGGAGACCAGCAAGGAGGCCCTGACGTTAGTCGCTCAGTCGTGGCCGATTCTTTTGCGACCCCACGGGCTGTTGCCCGCCAGGTTCCTCTGTCCATGGAATTCTCCAGGCAAGAATGCTGGAGTAGGTTGCCACTTCCTTCTGCATTTTCTTCCCCAGTAGTCTAGGTGGGGGCTGAAGGAAGACAGGACCGGGGTGGGGGCTGAGAATGGGACACAGAGTGAGCAGAAGAGAAAGTGGATGGAGTCAGGAAGATTTGCTGATGGACAAGGCATGGGGGAGACAGACGAGACAGAGGCTAACCCCCAGGGGCATATGTTCTGGTGGAGATAGAGATCGAGAGACCAGCACACAAACCAGAAACAAGGGCTGGAGGAGAGAGGGACATAAAGAAGAGACCTAGATTCAGAGGTGCAGCACTAGACAGTCAAGTGGCAGATGCAGAAGGACCCCACCGAAAGACGCCAGGGGAGGCTCATATGGGCTACACCTGCCCAGCTGCCTCCCTCCTCCTGCCAGGTGATCGACTTTGGCTCGGCCAGCATATTCAGCGAGGTGCGTTACGTCAAGGAACCCTACATCCAGTCCCGCTTCTACCGGGCCCCTGAGATTCTACTGGGGCTGCCCTTCTGTGAGAAGGTGGATGTGTGGTCCCTGGGCTGCGTCATGGCCGAGCTGCACCTGGGCTGGCCCCTCTACCCGGGCAACAATGAGTACGACCAGGTGCGTTACATCTGTGAGACGCAGGGCCTGCCCAAGCCCCACCTGCTGCATGCCGCCCGCAAGGCCCACCACTTCTTCAAGCGCAACCCGCACCCTGACGCCGCCAACCCCTGGCAGCTGAAGTCCTTGGCTGACTACCTGGCTGAGACCAAGGTAGGGGGGACAGGTGGGGGCGAGGGCAGTCAGTGTGAGCAGTCTGCTGCACCCAGAAGAAAAAAAATCTAGGTTAGATCTCAGAGAGGACCGGAAGCTTGGCGGGTGGGGTGGGGGGCGGGGAGCGGGATGCAGGCTGTGGAAGTTGTTACAGCAAGGTGGATCTGAGTGAGACCCTGCGTGGGACTGGAAGTCAGGGCAGCCACCTCTGCAGCCAGAATCATCAGAGTTGTGCGGCAAGAGTCTGGATGAGACAGCAGAGAGGACTGGAAGTCTGGGCCAGTCCGGTGGGAGCTGTCACAGGAATAGAGGGGTCTGAAGTACCTGGCAGACCTTAATAACCCCTGGGAGAATGGTCTGGGCTTGACTCGTTGGAGGCCTGAGGGCTGGGATCAGACATGGGGATCAGCTGTGGCAGCCAGAGGGGTCAGCATTTGATTCCAAAGGAGGCAGCCCTTCTGCTCGTTGCTGACAGAGGCTGCACCGATGGCTCAGGGAAGGACTGGAGGGCTGGGGCAAGAGCCAGCTCGGGTCAGTGAGAGCCCTGGGTTAAACAGGAGGACCACAGGTCACGGTCAGCCATTCTTCCTACAGCAGTAGGCGGGGTCTGGCTGAGATTAGAAGGGGCTTCTCTTGGTAGGGAGCAAGTATGACCTTCCCAGCAGTAAGAGAGCACCAAGTCAGATCCCAGGCAGAACTGGAAGTCAGGGTTCCCGTGTGCAGACTTCATAGCCACGAGAGAGCTCTGGGCCAGACTGGAGGGCCAACTGGAAACTAGGGTGGGGGGTCAGATGTGGGCCCCTCAGCAGGAGAGCCTGGGGCCGGAACTCCGTGCCCACCCCTGCTGCACCCCGTGTCCCACCAGGTGCGCCCACTGGAGCGCCGTAAGTACATGCTCAAGTCACTGGACCAGATCGAGACAGTGAACGGCGTCGGGGCAGCCAGTCGGCTGACCTTCCCGGACCGCGAGGTGCTGGCGGAGCACGCCGATCTCAAGAGCATGGTGGAGCTGATCAAGCGCATGCTGACCTGGGAGTCGCACGAACGGATCAGCCCCAGTGCTGCCCTGCGCCACCCCTTCGTGTCCATGCAGCAGCTGCGCAGCACCCACGAAACCACCCGCTACTACCAGCTCTCGCTGCGCAGCTGCCGCCTGTCCCTGCAGGTGGAGGGCAAGCCACCCACGTCGGTCTTGGCCGCCGCGGAAGATGGGCCCCCCTACTACCGTCTGGCCGAGGAGGAGGCGGCCATGGGCCTGGGCAGCACAGGGGGCAGCGGGCCCTTCTTCCGAGAGGAGAAGGCCCCCGGCATGCAGAGGGCCATCGATCAGCTGGACGACCTGAGCCTGCAGGAGGTGGGGCGTGGGCTCTGGGGCGAGACTCATGCTGACGTGGTCCCCGACGTGCTGGCCCCGCTCAAGGCTGCCGCTGTGGGCCGCCGGCTGCCCGAGTCCAGCCCTGAGCCCATCCTGGCCTTCTACGGCACCCGCCTGGTGGGCCGCCACAAGGTCCGCAAGGCACCGGCAGGCTCCAAGTCTGACTCCAACTTCAGCAACCTGATCCGGCTGAGCCAGGCCTCACCTGAGGACGACGCCCCGTGCAGGGCCAGTGGCTGGGCAGAAGGAGAGCGCCTTGGGGCCTCTGCCGAGCCGCCTGTCATCCCACAGCGTGACGGGGATGGGCCAGACATCAAGGACATGACCATGGATGCTGAGGTGAGCTGGGTGGGGGTGGGGGGGCAGCCAGGGTGCAGGTGATTCTGGGGTTGGGGCACAGGGAACCAGCCTGGCCTCCCACACATCTGAGTGGCCTGTAGTTGGTTCAAGGTCCAACACACACTACTAGCCCACCCTCGGGATGTGATGAGGCTCAGCAAACACTAAGACACTCCTGTGACAAGGTTCAGCAAACATGAACCCATATTCAGGCTGTGTAAAAACTCAGAACATCGTAATCCACATGTGGGAACTGATAGAGGCCCAGGACTCTGAACAAGACCGTAGCACAGCTCACCCACCTCCAGGAAGATGGGACAGAGGCTCAGCAAACAGTCCTTCAGGACACATTAAGGTCTCAGCAAACACTCCTTCAGGACACATTAAGGTCTCAGCACACACCATTTAAGCCTCCAAAATGTCGAGAGGGTTCAGGATGTACAAAATTGTCCTCAGGAAGTCACAAGGAAGCAGTTGGGACCGAAGGAGTCCACGAGCGGGCAGGCTGGCTGTTTCCAGGGTGGAGGTGGGATGTGGGGAGGGGGCTTCCTGGATGATGCCCATCTCTGCTCCTCCCCAACAGAGTCCAGGCCCTGAGCTCTTCGACCCCAACAGCTGTCCTGGGGAATGGCTGAGTGAGCCAGACTGGACGCTGGAGGGCCTCAGGGGGCCACGGGTTCAGGGGCTCCCGCCACGCCACGCCCACCCACATGGTCCACCCCGGGCCACCAGCTTTCTGCAGCACGTCGGCGGGCACCACTGATGGGTGACCCCACCCCTGCCCATCGCTGGGGGCTGCACTGACGGGGCTGGCAACCCCTTCCTCAGAGCCATCCCCTGAACCGACAAATTATTCTTAAAGAAAGATAGTTATCCAGAAATTCCCCACCCCCCCGCCGCCCACGGTGCATGTCTAAACACAAACCCCGAACACAGAAGGGTTTCGGGGTCTGACCTGTGGCCCCCTGGGCCAGAGGGATGCAAGAAGGGGGGGGGGCTTCACCCCACTGGCCCTGAGCACGCCCTTGGCCCTGCCGCCTCTGTTTATTTCAATAAAGAACTGTTCAGCAGTATTGCCCCATGCCTGTTCTCCTTGCCTGAGGCCTGAACTGGCACGGGGGGCGGGGTTCAGGGGGGGGACCCAGGCGCTGTTCTCCAGTGCTGCACCCAGTCCACCACAGGCTCAGGCTGGAGCCTGCACTCAGCACACTGCCCCCTCCCTGGAATACGCTGGGTGCCTGGCATGCAAGAATTCACCATCAGAACATGCTCAGCATTCAGTAGGTGCCAACCTGAGCTGGCCAGATGCCCAGTTCTTATTGTTTGTTGACCTGTCCTTGCCACAGGTGACGGGCTTGGCATGCACATATCCATGCTCGGGACATGCGAGACGTTAAGTTCACGCTCAGTACCCACGCCAGTGTCCAGACGTGCGAGTCCACCCTCAGTCCACGCTATCGGTGGCAGTGGCTTGGCGCGTGCTCGTGTGGCTCGGGTCATGCTGAGTGTGCAGCACACGTGGCCCCATGCTGGCTCCAGGAGGCTCAGTTCATGTCCACCCACGAGGTCACACACCCATGCTCAGCACACACCAGCTAGCGTGCATCATACACCGAGCATTCAGCACACCCTGGCCCATGCTGGTCACCCACTGAGGGCTCAGCACACATCAGACACGTGCTGAGAGTCCAATGCACACCAAACCACACTGGCCACATGCTGAGGGCCAAGTACCCACAAAGATGTCCCCCTCAGAGGCTCATGCCAGCTGTCCCCTACCCGACACCCCACCTTACACCACTCAGTCAGGCACAGGCTGTACAGACAAGTTATTTACTTCTTATTATGACCTTGGGCCTTCTTTGCCCTGGGAAGTGGGGTGGGCCAGGGAGGCTAGGCCCAGCATGCACCCCCACTTCTCCTTTTGGGACTGAGCCCTCCCGCAGCTCGGCTGGGTCCTCTGGGGCCACAGCATCAGGCCAGTGGGGGTGGAGGTAGAGATGGGAGGCTGGGGTGGGGGTGGTTGCGAAGGGGGGAGCCTGTTGGAGTCACAACGGGTCAGACAGAAGCGGGGGGCACAGGGACAGGGGATGGAGACCCGGAACACCAGGGCCTTGCAGGCCTGGCCTGGCCATCGGACCGGGCCTCAGAGCAGGCGACAGGCGTTGCCCACGCTGTCGGCGGCAGCGTCAAGGTCATGGCTATAAGGGGAGTCCCAGTCCCTCAGGAACACGGCCTCCAGCTGGCTCCGCAGGCCACCCCGCCCGTTCTGTGTCACCAGCAGCGAGGTGCCTGCCGTCTCGGTGAAGTAGCTGCCAGACCAGTTGGAGGTTCCTATGGGGAGTTGGGGGTCCAGAGAGTCAGGGCCCATGGCGCCACCTGGACCCCCTTCCATTGCCCACCCCACCCCCCTGCCCCCCCAATCATGGTGCTCCTGGAACACTTACCGATGTAGGTGGCCCGTTCAGTCACCATGTACTTGTTATGGTTGACGCGGGCATAAGGGATTCGGGCCTGGGCATCGTCCGCAGGGACCACAAAGAGTTTCTGAGAGGGGTGGGGAGATGCAGGGTGAGGACAGAGAAGCCCCTGGGTTGGGGATGGGGAGTGGAACCAGGTCTTCGGGACTGGGGGCTCAGCTGCTTCCCTTTGGGCCCTGGGGATCAGAACAGGGCCCAGAGAAGTGCATGTGTGCGTGCAAAGTCGCTTCAGTCGTGTCCAACTCTTTGCAACCCTATGGACCATAGCCCGCCAGGCTCCTCTGTCCTTGGGATTCTCTAGGCAAGAATACTAGAGTAGGTTGCCATGCCCTCCTCCAGGACATCTTCCCAACCCAGAGATCAAACCTGTGTCTCTTATGTCTCCTGCATTGGCAGGCGGGTTCCTTACCACTAGCCCAGTGTGTGAAGCCCTTCAGAGGAGTGGGTCCTCCGTAAAGACTGGCTCACACGCCACCTGTTCCCTCTAGGGTTAAAAGTGTTAGTCACTCAGTCATGTGCAACTCTTTGCGACCCCATGAACTGTTGCCTGCCAGGCTCTTCTGTCCATGGAATATTCCAGGCAAGAGTACTGGAGTGGGTTGCCATTTCCTCCTCCAGGGGAATCTTTCCGACTCAGGGATCGAATCTGGGTCTCCTGCACCGCAGGCAGATTCTTCACCATAGTCCCTGAGGTCTTACTTCAGACGTCCCCCTTTCCTGAAAGTCTGTGACCCTTCAGGCTGCAGCAGGAGCTTCCTCGGGGCTCCCCCTTCCTGGCCCTGACTCCTCTGCCCACGCCCTTGATTCCAACCCTGACCTGTAGTCACCCCTCCTCCACCCCAATCAGGGCACAGCCCGCTCTGTGTCATCTCTGTCAGATGCCAGGTGAGTGCCACAGGAGCTGTGTCCCCGCACTGCCCTGCACAGGGGTTGAGGGGCGGGTCTGGGCAGGTGCTTACCACCTGGATGTCGGAGTGGGTGTGGTTGTCACGCAGGGCAGCCAGGGAGAGCAGGAAGGCCCGCATCGAGGGGTCAGAGTGTCCCCAGCAGCTGATCAGCAGGCGTACCTTGACGCCCCGCTCATAGGCAGCCCGCCGCAGCCCGTCGTCAATGGCAGGCCAGAACCTGGGGGCAGGGAGTGCAGGGTACGGAGGGAGGCCTCCCCTCAGCTTTAGGGCGCCAGGCCTGGGTCCCACTGCAGCTTCGGAGAACCCCCACTTCCCAAGACCACCCCATCTCTGGCTCCCGCCCACCCCTACCCAATCCACTCATCATCTTGTCTGCTGCCCCCAGACTACCTGCTCTGAACCCTCAGACCCAATCATCCCCCCTTCCTATCCCAGATCTCAAACCCCAACCGTGCCGCCCCAAACCTGAATATGCTCAGTCCCACCTCTCAAGCCCCTCACCCCATATTCCGCCCACACTCCCTGCTTCCTACCCCCAGAAACCCCACATCCTCTGCCTTGAGCCTCCAGTCCCCCCATCTCCATACCCCTTTCCCAATATTCACAGCCTTTCCTCTGTCCCCTTTCCCTTGTCTCAAGCACCCAGAGCCACTCTCCCTGTCGCCTCTGTCTTGTCCTGTGGTGTCCCCTCCCTCTGTCCCCCGGCCTTGGCTCCCTGCCTGCTTTCTGGGCCCCATCACTCCCTCTCCTGTCTCCTCTTCCACTCGTGTGGCTTCCAGCCTCGAGCCCTGTCCAGGTGCCCAGCAGTACCGGCGTGGGTGGGAGAACTCCATGATGGGCAGGTAGTTCATGACTGCGATGTAGATGAAACTCCGGGCGTTGTCCACCACGTTGAGCAGGGCCTTCAAGTCTGGGGTGCGGCCACTCGGACACAGCGGTGGGGGTGCACTCTGAGGGGACAAGGGGACAGTCAAGACACGTCCTTCACAGTGGACGCCGGCTGCAGACAGCCCGTCAGGCCTTAGGTCCCTGTGTATCTCACTGAATGTTCAGCCTCAGTGAAGGGGAGAGATAATGACACATCCTAGCTCATAGGTGGGCAAACAGGGGCTCAGAGAGGATAAGTGATTTGCCTAAGGTCACAGAGCTGAGGAACGGAGCCAGGGTTTGAAACTAGGCGGTCTGGTTCTAGAACTTAAGCTCTAACCCAGTGGTTCTTGACATGAGTTGCCTGGTCAGGCAGCAGCAGCATCACCTGGGAACTTGTTAGAAATGCAGATTCCTGGGCCTCACTGCACAGGGCACACAGCATCAAGGTGTTGGGATGGAGCCCAGGGATCTGGTTTTAACAAGCCCTTCTGGTAATTCTAGTGCATGCTTAGACTTGAGGACCTCTGCTTTAGTCTCTTAAAAAATTTTTTTATTAGTGTATAGTTGCTTTACACTGTTGTGCCAGTTTCTTCTGCTGCTGCTGCTGTGGCTGTTTGGTTGCTAAGTCGTGTCTGACTCTTTTTTGATCCCATGGACTGTAGCCCGCCAGGCTCTTCTGTCCATGGAGATTCTCCAGGCAAGAATACTGGAGTGGGTTGCCATGCCCTCCTCCAGGGGATCTTCCCGACCCAGGGATGGAAACTGCACCTCCTGCACTGGCAGTGAATTCTTTACCCGCTGAGCCACGGGGGAAGCCCTCTAATCACTCTTGTCCCTGACTGGCTCACAGCCCACCGCCATGGCACTCCTCATGTGCCCCCGCACCCCAGGAGCTTCACCCAGCCCCCTCTACCCTCCCAACAGGTGAGCAAACTTAAGCTCTGAATGGTGATGAGGGAAACTTTACTCCCCAGTGGGAGACCACTGGACTAAAGGACCCCAATGAATTATGTCCCTCCATCCATGCCTTAGGGTGGCCCTTCATGACGACGCTGGGCCTGGCCAGGTGACTTGCTTGGGGGTCCCAGGTTGGCCACCCCAACTAGAGAAAACATCAACAGTTGAAAACAGCAGTGCCTTGTCCAGAGTGGGTGCAGTCCAACAGAGCATTCCACAGTGATGAAAATGTTCTGTATCTACACTGTTCAATACGGCAACCACTTGCTAGGTGTGGCTGCTGAGCCCTTGAAAGGGGGCTAGGGTGACTGAAGAACTGAGTTTTCAACAGCATTTCATCTTAATTGATTAAAAGTGTGACATTCAGCCATAGTGGACAGTTCAACCAGGGATTGGCCTGAATGAACCCAGCCATGCTGCCTCATTAGCCCTAAGAGATTGCAAATATTATGATGCAATCATAAGATTTCTAGATGAAACCAAAGCCTAGGGAGGTTGGGACATAAGTCCCAACCTCTAAGTCTTAGGCCCCTGAGTGAGCAGGAGTGACAGCTAGTGGTCAGGACTCCATCATCCCCATCAAATCACTGGGCAGGGCCAGATGGAGGAGGTCCAGTGAGAGCGTGTGGCAGGCCCCTCTTCCCTTGGACTCACCGCCAGGTAGGCCAGAGCAGGGGTTCCGTTGAGGCAGATTTCCATTGGAGTCTCTTGATTGTAGCGGGTGTCGTAAGGCCGGGGCCAGGTTGATGGGATGGAGCTGCCCGCCTGGCCCAGGAACCAGTAGGCCTCGAAGATCTTGGTCAGGTCTCGAGCTAGGCAGCTGCAGTTGTACATGACCACACCCAGCTCCTTGACCTGCGGGAGCACAGTGCTGAGCCCCAGGGTGGTGGCCTGGTGCAGGCAGGTGACGTGGACGCCTGCAGCCCCTCCTCCTGCCTCCACCAAGTCCCCCTTCCTGCCCCTTGCCCTTCTGTCTCCCCCTCTTTCTGCCCCTTAGCCCCCATCCTCCTTCCCCCAGCCAAAGCCCTGAGATGGACATGATCTTGACTCAAGACTAAAATCTGAAGTTTTGGTGAAAGTCAGTTATTCCGAAGCTCCTGATTTCCTGAACCTTTGCGGCTTCTACCTTCTACTGAGCTCCTGCTCAGTCTTAGGTCTCCACTGAGGGTTTCCTCCTCCAGGAATCCTGCCTTGACTGCCCAGCCTGTGTCAGGCATTCCTTAGGCTCTCAAGGTCCCTTGGGCCTCCCTCATCACTTTCCCTGGTGACAAACCTGTCTCCCCATTGGACTGGGAGGACAGGCACCAGGGATGTCTCAGCCATGGCTGTATTTTCTGTGTTTTCCCACAGAGTCGGTGGGATTAGGGGCTTCTGCTTAGTCACTCAGTTGTGTCCGACTCTTTGCAACCCCACAGACTGTAGCCCGCCATGCTCGGCTCTTCTGTCCATGGGGACTCTCCAGGCAAGAATACTGCAGTGCGTTGCCATGCCCTCCTCCAGGGGATCTTCCCAATGCAGGAATCGAACCTAGGTCTCCTGAATTGCAGGCAGATTCTTTACTGACTGAGCCACCAGGGAAGCCCAAGAATACTGGTGTATAGAGCCTATCCCTTCTCCAAGGGATCTTTCCGACCCAGGAATTGAACCGGGGTCTCCTGCACTGCAGGCAGATTCTTTACCAGCTGAGCTACCAGTGAAACCCAGTTAGGGGCTTGCACAGTATCTATTTGTTGAAGACATCATCACTGCCTCAGCTATACCCCTTTCCCATCTCATGCTCATTCCTGCAGCTCCTCCAGGTAGCAGATTAACTGTCACTTCCTTTGGGAGATTTTCCTTGATACCCCAGGTTGGGTCCCCCATCCTGACCCTCTACTTGTGCTTCTCCCCATCTCCCATCTCAGCCTTGACCCTGTTGGGTTGACACCGCCTGGTGACAGGCCCGTCTCAGCCCTGGACCACGAGTTCCAAGAGGCCTATCTGTTGCCATCAACGTTCTCAGCGTCAGAACAGGGCTGGGCTTAAAGCAGGCTCTCAGGAAGTGAGTAGTGAAGGTCGTGTGGGTGGACAGGGCCTTGGATGCCGTATAAAGGGGCTGGCAGGTGCCATCAGGGATCAGAGGGGCTTCCATGAGCAACGGGAGGGTGGTGGAGGGCTGGATTGGGGGATGATTCAGGAGGGCTGGTAAGAGGAGGTGGGGTACGGTTGGAGGCTGGGAGCCCCACGAGGCAGGGAGCGACCTAGAAGGGCGGTGGGCAGGGCTCAGGCAGACCTGGGTCAGGGAGCGCCAATCCATGTTGGCACTGCCGAGGTAGAAGTGGGTCTGGTCCACCACCCAGAACTTGGTATGCAGGACGCCATGGGTCAGCTTCTGCATGTCCACCATGCGGACCTGGGCACCTGGACCGACAGGGGTGGAGGTCAGGAGCTGGCTTGGGGAGCCCCAGACCCAGCCCACCCTCATTGGCCCCCTAGCTCACCGCTCTGTAGCAGCGCCTGTAGGTCTGCCTGGGGCTGGGGCCCATTGGGCTTGCTCACAGCAATGCGGACCTTCACACCTCGGGGTGCCAGAGTCTGCAGCTGCCGGAGGACCTCCTCGCCCTGGAGGGAGGAGACAGCTTCTGAGGGGATGGATCAGCTGGCTCTCGAGCCCCACGGAGCACCCCACGGAGTCATTTTGAGATTAGGCTTCTAGATCTGATCAGGCTTTACATTAATACAGTTAGGAAAAGCTTTACAGGTTAAGAAGTTAAAACCTTACTTTATCTGTTTTATTTATTGTTTTGGCTGTGCTGTGCGGCATGAGGGATCCTAGTTCCCCAACGAGGGATCGAACCCGTGCCCCCTATATTCAGAACACGGAGTCTTAACCACTGGACCAACAGGGAAGTGTCTTTATCTATTTTAATACCCGGCTGCTCTGAGCCCTGTTAGGGCCTCCCTGCCACTCCTGCCCTTCACAGGTCCTTCCCAAGACCCTGACCTGGTAGTATCCACGCCTGATACAGCAGGGGTCTCTAGGCACCTTGCAGAATGTTAAAGGCACAGCGCAGACTTGGGAGTCTGGGAAGACCTAGGTAAGGCTTGATGATGCTAATAACAGTAACAGCCAATGATTCCCTTGTTTCTACTGTGAGCCAGGCCCCTTCTGAGCCCCTTTATACCCGAACTCTGAATTCTCACAGCTGTCATTGGTAAGGCAAGTCTGAGTTTATCTCAAAGTTGCAGACGAAGAAACTGAGCGTTGGAGAAATCAACAGGAAAGCAGGATTTGAACTCAGACCGTCTGCCTTCTATGTCTGTGCTCTGTGCTTTGAATCACTCCAGTAGGAACCAGCAGGGAATGGAAGCTCATACCTTTTTTTTTAAGCTTGAAGGATCTTGGTTCCCTGATCAGGGATCGAACTCTCACCCTTGGCAGTGAACGCTCGGAGCCCTAACCACTGGACTACCAGGGAATTTCCAGCTCATATAATTTTTAACTGTTGTGCATTTTTTCCAGGCACTGTTTAATGATCCCCACAATTTTAAAACATTTAAAGTCTACCTCTGACAAAGAGTGGCAGCAGGGAAAAGGAAGAAGAGCAACAAATTCACTATGTCTTTCAAAGAAGGGCTTAGCCACCTAGGCTGTTCCTTTTCAAATCTTGGAGTTTTATGCTTTTTAAATTTGTCTGCAGACCCTAACAAGGCTATCACAGTAAATGCTTATAAAGGGCTGACTCTTGTCAGGCACTGCTGTCATTGGCTGGGATCAGCCCGTTTCATCTTCACAAGAGGTGAACACTAAATAATGGCCCCATTCTACAGATGAAGAAAATGAAGACTGCAAGATGAGGTGACCTGCCTGAGGTCACAGAGCTGGCACGCAGAAGCCCGGCTTGAGGCTGGGCTGGTACTCATTCCATGTTTCCATTTCTTTGTGTGACAGGCTCAGGGAAGGAAGCTTGTGGGTGAGCAATATCTGCTAGCCTAATCCCTCGTAACCAAACCCATGCCCTGATATTCAGAGGCCTCCAGATGACCGTGACAAAACGCCCCCAGTCCCATGGGCCATGTGAAGACAGTTGCTTCCAAACACTTTTGTCCAACCCACTACGTGAGACATGCCAGTCTGTCTCCTGGGCTGGAGGGAAACCCCTTTCATTTCCCTGACTCTGATGCCTCCCACCACCCCTGCTGCCAGCCAGGGCCCAGGTTGCCAGGTACCTGCTGAGCAGAGGCTTCCTGAGTGTGGGTGTCATTGTTGGTGAGAGTCCAGTAGAAGGAGGCAATGTCCAGGCTGCTGTGGGCACCAGCGAGCAGGCCCAGCCAGGCCTGGCTGGTGGAGGGGTTGCTCGTGGAGGCATTGGGGAAGTCCAGGCCCTCGGGAATGCTCTCCACCAGCACTGCTCTGGGTGGGGAGGTGGGGAGGGAGGGAGGCAGAATAAGCCATGGTGGGCTAGACTGTGAGTGCTCACTTGTCTGCCCACGGAGGATGGAAGACTATATGTATTCGTGTGTGTCTGTACTTATGATTCTCTGTGTCTGCATTTGTCTCTCTAGATTTGTAGAAGGTTGTGGATGTGTGTGTGTAAGTGTGTGTGTGTGTGTGTGTGTGTGTGTGTGTGTCTGTCCATGGATGTGGATAGAAGATGCCATGTGTGTCTATGTATGCCTGTCTGTTCACAGAGGCATAGAAGATGACGACGCTGTGGTTGCCATGGCAACAGTGTGGGTGAAGCAGGTGGGCACAGAGAGAACTGTGACGGTCCACTTGGGAGTGTCTGCCACCCCCTTTTTCTGTCTTGAACAGTGGGTGCAGGCCCTGCGTAGTGCATGTTGAAGTGTCCCTGGCCTGGCAGGGCCCCTTCCCCCACCATCCCAGGCACCCACGCCCCCCTCCACTTACTCGCAAGGGTCATAGCAGGGGGCTGGGCGCTGATTGGGCCCAAAGAGATGCAAGTCGCCGTATTCCCATAGAAACAGCTGAGTCATCAGGGCACCGAAGCCCACAACTGCCAGGATAAGGACCAGAAGGACCCAACGAGCTTTCTGCGGGGGAGGAGGAGGCGAGCAGTCAGCCCAAGGAGGGCAGCCCAGCCCACAGCCTCCAGAGACAGACTGAGGGAGGAGAGGGGCACCTACCTTTTCTGCAGCTTTCCATGCCTCGATCTCATTCATGGGCAGTTCGCTGGCAGGTTCCTCAGCAGGCACCTTCAGCTGGGGCACACGGATGGGAGTGGTGGTGACGGGTCAGCTCAGCAGGGCCCCCACCCTCTCCTGATCCGGCCCCTCCTCCCCTGTTCCCCCATCCACCTACCTCCTGGTACATCAGTTTAGGCTTCATCGTGCTGGCAGTCAGGGGTTATACAGCTCCCAGGTGCAAAAGTGGGTGTGTCAGGGTCTCCAAACTGCGGGGACCAGAAGCTGGCACTGTGTTGGGTGTTCTAGGCTTTGGGGGGACATCACAGAAAACGGATCAGCCTCGGGCTCACGGGACTCACTGGATCGCCTTGTCTGTGATCACGGGGGCTACTGGCAGTGCGCCCGCCACCCCTAAAGGAGGAAGCTGACTGCTGGTCAGTAGGGATTTCGAAATCCCTCAAAGTCCAACCCCTCTGCCTTCCTCCTATCCCTCTGGGGTGCCCTCCCTGCCTCACTTTAGTGCCCACCCTGCCCCCTTGAGCGCCCACCCTGCCTGTCATCAGCACTGGCACTGCTCCCCATTTAGCACCTTCCCTTCTCTGAGCCCTATCCTACACATTCCCAAAATGACAGCTCCGGATTGGGTCAGCGGAGCCCTAAATATTTTTGTGCCTGGCTTTTCCCAGCCCTGGGATTTACCCTGAAGTCATTTTCCAGGTAGCTCCTTTAACCTCACACTCAGGTAACCACTAGCCAGTTCAGGCCAGGAGCCCAAGACCATCGGGGCCTCCCTCTCAGCTTCCATCCCATCCCCCCAATCATCCTCCCCTACCGTACCCCAGAGGGGCCTCGGCCTTACTCGGCAGACAGCTGCTGCTACCTCCACGGGGCCCCAGCTTCTGCCCCAACAGGCTGAGCAGGGGCGGGAGGGAGGAGGGGGCGGGGCCCAACGGGGCTCCGCCCTCTGCAGCGGGGAGTCTGCGCAGTGAGCGCGCCGGTCCGGGCTCACCGCAGGGAGAGGGGGGGCCGGCCCCCCAGATACGGTCTAGCCAACCTGGCGGGGGTGGAGAAAAAGCACAGGTCTGAGCGATTGCTTTGCTACGCTCCATCCTAGAGCACCCCCCCAATATGGGCTAGGGAGGACTCAGGTAAAGAGAAAAAAGAGACTCCCCCCCCATCTTTTCTCGGCTCTAAACCCTGTGAATATTTGTACCGTGGGCATGTATTACCTAGTCAAAAATAAATACATAAATAAGACTAATGATTTTTAAAATTATAAAATAAAATGGAATGACCAAGGCTGAACAACATGATTTAGGGATGTAGCCATAAAATCAAAAGACGCAGCCCACCCACGCTATGGGAGGGGAAGAGCACGGGGTGTGCGATAAGGGGATGGTGGGTTTTCTGTTGTAGTCTGTATTGAAGTCTCTATTTAATTTTTTAAAAATGCCAACTGATATTTTGATAGGGATTTAAAAAATGTTTCTTACCAGTGTGTGTGTGCGGGGGGGGGGGGGGATGGATGGATATATGTATATGTGTGACCGAGCCCCTTCCCTGTTCACCTGAAACTACCACAACATGGTTAATTGACTATATCCCAATACAGAATGTTTTTGGTGTTAAAAAAAAAATCCAGGCTCCAGCTGAAGGGATAAAGAGGGTTTCCCATCTACCATCTCGTATCTCCGAAACAGAATTTAAGGCCACAGCTGTAGAAATAAGTTGGAGGGATTCCCCCTTTCCCGCCCACCTCTCTCAATGAAAGAGGGGCAGGACCCCCTTTCCCCTACCCAGGCAGGAAGTGCACAAAGGTAGAGAAGGGTTATTATTGAAAGAAGAAACAGCGTCAGAAGTGGTTGCCTTGACAACAGGATTTGGGGGTGCGTCAGGATCGCTTTTTATCCTACGCCTATTTTCTTTTTTAAAATCGTGAAATATGAGCGACTTACAGAAGAGAAAAATATCTCTGTGCGGGTTAAAAAAATAATTATAAAGCGAACACAGGTGTTGACGCGTCCCAGGTTTTGTCACGTTTTTAAAAATTCATTCCACGCATTAATGTGATTTAAAAAAAAAGAAAATTCCAAAAGGGAGTTTGGTTCACCACTCACCGCAAGATCCAGCCTAGACCTGAAAGGATAATTTGAAAACCCCTTCCCCCTCAACGTCTGATCCCAGTTTGGTTAAAGGCAGAAGAGCACAAGTAGGGATTCCCCCACCCCCACCCCACCCCCACCCCATCACAGGGAGCCAGCCAAAAAGAGTATGGATCCAGCAAAGAATAGCAACAGATCAAGCTTATCTGATCTCCGTAGGTCACCAAGAGAAGCAGAAGGTAACAGTCTTCGATAAGGCTGACCGCAGGGTCCAAGGGTGGGGGAGGGGAGGCATGGCGCAGGAAACAAGTTTGCCTTTTATTTGCCCTTGGTGAGAAATGCTTTATTTAAGACTATGTGGTTGGAACAGAAGGTGAGGTGAAATTAGGGAAGCTAGTAGTAGTATTAGTTGCTCATTTGTGTCGGACTCTTTGCGACCCCACGGACTGTAGCCCTCCGGGGTTCCCTGTTCACGGGATTCTCCAGGCAAGAATACCGGAGTGGGTTGCCATTCCCTTCCCTAGGAGGGAAGCTAAGATCAACGGAAACAAAACTGGGGAAAGGTAGGGCTAGAAGATGTGAGGGATGGTGCACAGCACGGTGAGGCAGGGGAACTGGGGTGGCCGCTGATAAACCAAAATTACAAAGAAAATAGACTCGATGGACATGAGTTTGAGCAAGCTCTGGGAGTTGGTGATGGACAGGGAAGTCTGGCATGCTGCAGTCGGTGGGGTTGCAGAGTCTGATGTGACTGAGCGACTGAACTGAAGACGCCTTTTATTCAGTTTGTTAGCAATCTTTTGGCTTTCAAATTGTGCCATGATGACAAGTCTTTACTGATGGGTTGAATTCTGACTTGCTATATTTTTATCAAAGCAAACGCACCTAGCGTACTTCAAAAGAAAACCAGTACTGGAGAGGTGGTGTAGGTTGCATTAGATTGGTGAGGCAGTTAACACTTGTGGCATCCGGAGCCAGATGCCTGATCTTAATATGAACCTCAGTATGTATGCGATTATTTGATTTCAGAGAACTGACAACACATCTGTGCCTTGGTGTCCCCATCTGCAAAATGGGCAAAGTAACAATACTGCCCACTTTTCACAAGGCTGTTCATTAATTTTGCACACCTTTATTGTGCACAGGTATTGTTTTAAGCACTGGGGAGATCACTGTGAACAAAACAGACTTGAAGACAGACCAAAAAAAAAAGTAAATTATATGTTAGAAGATAATATATGCTATAAAGACTCAGGGGAGAGGGACGGGGTTGGGGTGGGGGTGGGATTACTTGCACTTGAAAATGAGGAGGACAAGGAAGGCTGCACAGAGAAGGGGATACCTGAGAAAAAAACTTCAAGGAGGGGAGGAAGAGAGCTACAGAACAGTATTCTAAGTGCAAAGGCCCTGAGGCAGGAGTATGCCTGTGGGGATAGAGAAGAGCAAGCAGGCACATAACTGCAGTGGAATGGCAGTGAGGGGAGGGAGAGGAGGTGAATCAGAGGTCACAGGACCAGATTATGCAGAGCTACCTGGACTGTGGCAAGAATGGGGCCAAGGGTAGGTTCTGGGCAGAGGAGGAAATATGATCTCCTCTGGGGGTGAGTGAGTTGAATGGTGGCCTCAAAACTGGTAAGTTGGATGTGGTCATCACTCCTGGAACTTGTGAATGTGACCTTATTCAGTGGACCTGGAGTCTCATTATATATATTAGCATATGACACACTCAGAGGTGCCATGACAGTTCCAAAGCCGGCCCAGGCCCAAAAGTCGGTGGTGGCTCAATTCCTGGAAATCTCACCACCCTTTCTCCAAGATAGTTAGAACAATCCTTCTACTCATTAGCCTATGAAATTACCCAGCCCAGGGACTTCCCTGCTGGTCCAGTGATTATAATAAGACTCAGCACTTCCACTGCAGGGGGCATGGGTTTGATCCCTGATGGGGGAACTAAGATTCTTCATGCTGCCCAGTGCAGCCAAAAAAAGAAATTACTCAGCCCATAAAAATTAACCACTCCCTATTTCAGGGACTCTTGCCTTCTGAGATGGCCCACACTCTGTGGAGCGTGTTTCTCCCAGGGCCGTTCTTGCTTCTTGAGATGAACCACATCCTATCTATGGAATGTGTCTCTCTCTAAATAAATCCACTTTTCACCTATCACTTTGTCCCTCACTGAATTCTTTCTGTGCTGAGACGTAAAGAACCTAAGCTTCATTAAATCCTGAGACCAGGTGTGTGATTTAGATGAAAAGAAAGTAGGTTTCAGTCCCAGTTTGGGTTTTGGCTGTTTTGAGTCCCAGCCTGTACAACTGAATTGTGCAGTTTCACCAGCCCATTGAATATCTCCCTGTCCCCTTGGCGTGTGCCTTGCCTGACCCTGGGTGTGACACCATAGCCCAGGGACAAGGAGGAAACAAAACCCACTGGGCTTCTGAGACCTGTGTTGGGTCACAGTTCCCTAAACACCCCCACCCCTGGTGAGGGTGGGAGACTTGATCCCCCTTCCCCAGAAGTGCTCTGGACTGATGAATCCAGGGTTCAAATCCCACCTCTGTCACTTTTTTTCAGAAATTTTCTTATATATAAATAAATAAATATACGGCTGCATCAGGGCTTAGTTGCAGCACGTGGGATCTTTAGTTGTGGCATGTGGGATCTAGTTCCCTGACTAGGGCTTGAATCCGGGTCCCTCCTGCTTTGGGAGCGTGGACTCTTAGCCACTGGACAGCCAGAAGCCCTCTGTCACTTTCATACTCAGTGACATTGGGCACAGGGCTTTATTTCTTTGAGCCCTGCTGGCCTCATTCATAGAAAGAGGATTGGGACTTCCTTAGCCCACTCCATGTTCTTGCCTGGAGAATCCCAGGAATGGGAGCCTGGTGGGCTGCCGTCTATGGGGTCACACAGAGTCGGACACGACTGAAGTGACTTAGCAGCAGCAGCGGTTCAGTAAAGACTCTGTGCTTCCACTGTATGGCGTGCAGGTTCGATCCCCAGTTGGGGAACTAAGGTCCAGTATACCATGTGGCATGGTCAGGAAAAAAAAGATCACTTTATGCCTGTCTGGGGAGTGGTGGCTGCTTTAAGAGGGTGGGCCTCACAGTCCCCAAGCCCTTGATTCATATCTCAGCTCTGTGCTTTACCTGGAGAAGAGACTACCTTTTCTGAGCCTCACTTGCATTCTTCAGAACACTGGGGAGACTAATATACCAACATGACATTTGCTGGGCAGAGTCAATGAAACCCATCCACAACAGTCACTTCACACAGATACAAGCTGGCTGGTGAGTTGTGTCCCCTAATACCCTGAACACACTACTTATCACAGATAAACTTATATATGTGTCCCTTGAAAAGCTAAGTCTATGTCTGATTTATTCCTCTACCCACCAAGCGCCCAGCACATTGTAAATGTTTTTCTTCTGAAAACAGAAGAAAAGAGCAGTAGAAGAGAGAAAAGACTTTAGATGTCGCTTTAAGATTCAGTGACACTGAATTCCTACACAACGATCAGTAGCTTGTGTTCTGAGCCTGGGGCAATAGGGTAGGTACAGATGTAGCACTTCAGCCTGAGGGTAAAATTCAGGGTGGGCCACTTAGCTGCTGAAGCATATCTGAAGCACTGGACAGGCCACACCTTAGGAAACATTTACAAACCTAGGGACCTTCTGCATGGTTCAAAACAGACCAGTTCTTGGGTTTAAAGGGGCCAATTTTCATTTGATTGTGCAGACCCCTTTGGACCGACCGCACAATCGTCTGTGATCAAGTCTACAGAAAATAGTACGGAGCACTGGTTTTGTAAACGTTTTTGTTTTTAGAGGTAGAACCTTTGTTTCAAAGGACCCCAGAAGGTGCCCCTTCCAGGGATAGAAGATGCTCGGTCTGAAAAACAAATCAGTAAAAAAAAAAAAGCAAAAAAAAGGCATACACGAACCACCCCAACCCACCCCCACCACCATGAATGGTGAAT
This sequence comes from Bos javanicus, assembly GCF_032452875.1. Lineage (NCBI taxonomy): Eukaryota > Metazoa > Chordata > Mammalia > Artiodactyla > Bovidae > Bos > Bos javanicus. The sequence goes on along the minus strand of NC_083885.1, from coordinate 49,868,162 downwards.
ACTTGGGAACTGGAACTCAAAAGCTGTCCCATCCCTACTCAACCCCGCTCTGTGGCTGCCCACTGCCTTCGGGACAAAGTGCAACTGTCTTATGATGCCCTCCTGGGCTCTCCAGGGACAGTGCCTGTGGACCTTCCCCATCTGACAGTTTCAGTTCCTCTGACTCCAAAGCTGTCTGTGACTCGTATCTCCTCCTTGAACTTCAGCTCTGCAAGTCCCATGGCCTCCTAGATACCTCCACCCAGGTGTCCCTAAGCCCCTTATACCCATGTCTCCAACTGTCCTTAGCATCTCTCCCTAACCTGCCCCTCCCCTGGGTCCCCATTCCCAGGAGAGCTGTCCTACCCAGCCTTCAGGTCTCGGCCTGTGTTCCACCTTCCCCAGAAAGCCCTGATGCCCCCAGAGTCCTGGGTCCCCCATAACTTATCCACTTGGCCTCCCAAGAGTGTCTCCCACCCACCCTTTTCACCTCCCCTCCAAGGCCATGAACTGGCCTCTCTCACCTGGGTCCCCATTCCAGCCGCCTCCTGTGGCTCCCAGCCTCCACTCAAACACTTCTATTTCCCCCTCCGATCTGAGTCTGACTCGCCCCTCACCTGCTCAAATACTGTGGCCCTCCAGTGTGCACAGGATAGTCTCAGCTTCTCACTGTGGCTCCCAGAGCCCTTTCCTTAATAATCTTTTGGGCTTATGCTTGTACCATTCTCCATGGCCCAGTCATATTTAATATCTTTCAGTTCCTCGAACTGAAACCACACATTTACCACCAAACCTGCCCACAGCTGCCCCTCCTGCCTAGCATACTTTTCTCTCTTCAGGTTGCTCACCTCTATCAGCTTATGTACTGCCTCCTCCAGGAAGCCCTCCCTGACTCCCTGGCTGGTCCAGACATCCTCCATGGGACTGGCAGTCCCCTGGGCTTACCAATCCTAGCCTGGACCCCTCTGCCTGTGCTTCTCCCAACCTGGCCCTGACCACTGGACTGTCACTACCTGATGATGGGTCCAGAATCCACGAGGGGAGGGCCGGGCTGGCTGTCACTGCTGTGTCGCCCATGTCACCCAGCACAGGGACAGTATATGGCAGATGCTCAGTGGCCAGTTCATCCATCTATTCATTCAACTAGTATTTATTCAACTATTGCTGACAAGCCCTGTCTAGAAATTGGAGATGCAGCACAGAAAAACAGAGAAAAAAAAAATCCTTAGGAAGGAAGAAATTCTTTTGAGGGAGTGAGACAATAGATCAATGAGTGAAACCTACACTATGTACCTGGGAGAAAAAGAAAACAAGAGAGGGGCACTGTGGCATCACGTGAAAGTGGTTGACATCGCCATTCAAACAAACAACAGGGACTTCCCATGGTTGAGATGCCATACTTCCAACGCAGGGGGCACAGGTTCGGTCCCTGGTCAGGGAACGAATATCCCACAGGCTGTGTGGCCCCCAAACCCTCCCCCCCAAATCAAACAAATGAAAAAAAAAAAACATCTGGGGGAAAAAAGCATTATTATCGCTGTTTTTCAGATGAGACAGGGCTCAGGGAAATCACTGCCCAGGTCACACAGGGTTGCTTTGTCGGCTGGGAATCTGATCCCAGAGCTCAGTTCTGTTCCAGGGCACTATACTGTCAAACCAACTCACAAACACAAAATAAGGCGGGGTGTCTTTTCCTTGCTACCCTCCGGGAGGTCTGTGGCTGTGGAAGGGTAGGATACGGGAGAGATAGTGGGGATCCTTATGTTTATTGAACCAGGCACTGCTCAAAACACTTTATATATACAATTCTCACAACAGTGTTTTTGTTTTGTTTTAGCCTAACTTCCCCCAGGTGACTCTGTGGTAAAGAATCCTCCTGCCAATGCAGGAGACACAGGAGACGCAGGTTCCATCCCTGGGTTGGGAAGATCCCCTGGAGTAGGAAACGGCAACCCACTCCAGTATTCTTGCCTGGAGGATCCCATGGACAGAGGAGCCTGGCGGGCTACAGTCCATAGGGTTGCAAAGAGTCAGACACGACTTAGGGGCTCAACAACAACAAACAGATAAGTGAACTAAAGACCTAGAGCAGTTTAGTCATTGGCATAAAGGGACAAAGCCAGGAAGCCAGGATTTGAGCCCAAGCTCCCTAGGGTGCTGGGTAGACAGCCCCCTCTCCTGCTGTCTAATATCTGTAGACCTGTGGTTTCCTCCCTCCCTCCCGAACAGCCTCTCAAAACCTCTACCGACACCCCCCTTCTCCCTCCCCTCAATCTTTGAGAAGGACATTGGAAACTTTCTCCAAGTATAAAGGATATGAGTGCAGCTTTAAAAAAGGACTTCAGTTGTTCTTCCAACCAGGCTGCTCTTGCCAGTCCATCCTTGGTAGAAGTTCTCCAGCTGCTGCTGTGGCTTCATGTCACATCAGATCACATCCGTCCTCTCTTCCAAACCCACCTCACTCAGAGTAAAGCCAAAGTCTTCTCCACGGCCCGTGAGACCTCCCGCTGACTCCCCCATCACCCCGCTGACTTCATCCCCCATCCCTCTCCTCCCTCACTGGCCTCCCCGTTACCCCTTACCAATGCCATGTAGGCTGCTACCTCAGGGCCTTTGCATGTGCTGTTCCCTCTGCCTAGAATGGGGCTACCTTGGTGTCTCAGGCAGTAAAGAATCTGCCTTCAAGGTGGGAGACCTGGGTTCAATCCCTGGGTTGGGAAGAGCCCCTGGAGAAGGGCATGACTACCCACTCCAGTATTCTTCCTTGGAGAATTCCATGGACACAGGCGCCTGGCTGGCTACAGTCCATGGGGTCACAGAGTGGGACACGACTGAGCGACTAACACTTTTACTTTCTGCCTAGAATGCTGTTCTTCCCTCAGAGAGCCATGTCACTCTCTCCCCCTCTTCAAGTCTTTGTTCAAATGTCACCAGGTCACCCTACTTAAAACTACCATCTCTGCATTCCCTATCCCCCCAATATATCATATAGTCTACTTACCCGTTTGTGTATTGTCTCTGGCCCTTGCTGTTAATAGACTGTAAACTCCATGAGGCCAGGGAATCTGTTTTGTTCACTCATGTGTCCGTATGCCTAGCACAGTCTTGGGCATGTAGAACATGCTTAACAAATATCGACTGAATGAATAACTTGTATTTGCATTCCCATATTACAGATGTAGTAACTGAGGCACTGGGACCTTAAGCCACCTGCCCAAGCTCATGCAGCTATTTAAGTACTAAACAGTAAAACCAAGATTGGCAACTGGGGGGGTCCAGTCCCTGGCACACACTGTAATGACTGTCCTTAGCCACGCTAAGGCAAGCTGAGTGACTAAAATATTCGCCTCTTCACTTGAGGATTTGGGGTTGCTGAGGTTTGATGGTGTGGTGAGACCTGCCTCCTCTCTCTGTACCTCTGATTTTATGAGTCAAGGGAGGGTTGGGTCTAAGCTACCTAGAGTCTTCCTCCCACCAAGCCCTGCTGGACTCCTGCTATGGGCTAAGTGCTCTCAATTTGGGGGTGGGAAATCAGTCTGTCCACCAAGGTAAAGAGGGATGGATTAATATTGACATGAGCAAGGTTCTTAATGGCTGATGGGCCACCCTCCCAGGTGTGGTGACGTGGCGGAGGGGAGGACAGCTTGGAGACTGTGACGTGGGACAGCAGGGGTTGGCTGCTGCAGCAGAACTTGTCAGGATAGAGAGAGTGTGACAACCTGGGAATGATGAAGGTAGCTGGGGGGAGGGGAAGAGTGACAAGGAGGAGGGGATGAAGGTGACTGGATGAGGGTGAGGGTGAGATGATTGACTGTATTAGCCACATCGAGCTATCACCAGAATAAACTCGCAGGATCCTCACTCTCATCCCTGACATAGGTGTCCCTGTGTGGGTTTTACAAACGAGGAAGCTAAGTTTGCAAAGGTGTGATGAGATGGTCAAGGTTACCCAGAGGTTTAGCGATGGAGCCAGAATAACGGGCTCTAGTACCTGGTATGTGAGAGGTGACACGGGGAAAATGACAGAGACATGAAGAGAGAGAGAGAGAGAAAAAAAACTCCTAATGGGAAAACACTAGAAGCATTAGGCACAGACAGTGACTGTCAGAGAAGCAACGGTGACAGGGGAGCGATGGAGGCATAAAGGATGAGAAAGAAGGGAAACCTGAGTGCGATTTACGAAGGGGAGAGGAGGCGTGCGAAGGTGACATGGGGATATGATGACGATTTATGAGAAGGACTTTGTAAAGTAGCAGCAACAAAAGAGATGTGTAGGCGACAGGAGAAGGAGACACGACAGGAGAGACATTTGGTGGCCATGGAACTTAAAAAGAACGAAATCTTGTTATGGGGATTGATGGCGACATTAGGAGAGTGGTGGAAACACAAGGGAGTGATAACGATTCAAGCAGGATGCAACATAACGGGAGGAACGGAGACATAAAGGGACAGAGGACGATATGAGAGAAGAAATGCATTATAGAGGAAGGACAACATAAAGGCAGCCGAGGCGCCGCGCCCCCAGATCGCACATTACCTGCACTCCAGTTTTCCCACTCCGGGACCCAGCCCCGCTGGTGCCTTCTAGGCTGGAGCCCCGCGCGCCCCCGCCCCCAACCCGCCGCGCGCAGGCGCACTCCGGCTGGACTGCGGACCCGCGGGGGCCAAGCAATGCTTTTCTCATTGGCCGCGCTCCTCGCTAGCGCCGGGCGGGGGAAGCGCCTGGGAGACTGCGGATAGTCACGTGACGGTTGCCCTAGCGCTCTCGCTGGTGACTCTCCCGTGGGCTAGAGCGGCCGCGGGCGGGTAAGCCCGTCTTCCGGCGGCGAGAACGGTGCTTCCGGGGCGGGCAGCCGGGCCGAGGGAGGTGGGTCTGACAGTTGGCGCCGCCGGGAGGGCGGGAGGCGCGAGGGGGCGCGGGCCCCGAGGGCCAGGTGAGGCGCGGGCCAGGGGTGGTGGATATGGGTTGGATGCGGTGGAGATGAATGGCGCCCCGGGATTCCGGAGTCAGTCCTGGCGCCGCCGTGCGACTCTGGACAAGCGGTTTCTTTCTCTGAATCTCAGTTTCCTGCTCTGTAGAATGGGGGTCAGGATGTGACTATAGCATCCTCTTTATGGGTTGAGAGTGAGAAGTCAGCTTGTGCTTGTCGGAGCCCTAGCTCAGCGCCTGGCACACTGCACACTTCTTTGCTCTATACTGTTATTGTTAGTATTGTTGATGATGTTTGTGTTTGATACGGAAGATCAGGGTGTGGGTGCGTGAAATTGGGAGCCAACAGATTTCAAGTCCTAAGCTACAGTTTGTGGTAGCGGACTTGTGCCTTCCCTTATCTGAACTTCGTTTTCCTCGTCTATAGGATGAAGGCTAATAATCCCTTCATTATATCATAGAGTTATTGTGAGGATGGTGATGAAAAATGCGTGTAAAGTCCTCAGCATAGGGCCTGATGGTGTAGAGCAGGAGCTCAATAAATAGATCCGGACTATAATAATAATACTGGTCATAGCAGACACCCATTAGGTGTTTAGGTCCCTATAGTCAAAGCTATGGTTTTTTCAGTAGCCATATATATGGGTGTGAGTGTTGGACCATAAAAGAGGCTGAGCGCTGAAGAATTGATACCTTCCAGTTGTGGTGCTGGAGAAAACTCTTGAGAGTCGCTTGGATTGCAAAGATATCAACTCTGAATATTCATTGGAAGGTCTGATGCTAACGCTGAAGCTCCAATACTTTGGCCACCTGATGTGAAGAGCCAACTCATTGAAAAAGACTCTGATGCTGGGAAAGATTGAAGGCAAAAGGAGAAGAGGGCGGCAGAAGATGAGGTAGTTTGATAGCATCACCAACTCAATGGACATAAATCTGAGCAAACTACAGGAGATAGTGAAGGTCAGGGAAGCCTGGTGCGCTGATGTCTGTGGGGTTGCAGAGAGTCAGACATGAATTAGGGACTAAACAATAACGACATAATGATTCCAAGAGTCATTGGTGTAGATGAGACTAGCAAGGAAGTAGAGAAGAGGGAGAAGCTCAGCGACTTCAGCTTTCCTTCACTTTCCTTCGTGATAGGAAAGACTTCGAATCTGCAGCTAGGCAATCGACATCCTGCCACTTACTATTTGTCATATTTTGCTGAATCCCATAGTATTAGGCTTTCCTTTTTCTTTGAAACCACTGATTCATTTTTCTCCAGTCAGTTCATTTGAGAAGGAAAATTTGTTTTGCTTTTCTAATGAAAAACTAGCATTGCTTGGCTGTGAAAAGGAGGACTTAGCCTGAACTCCAGTGGAAGCAGAATGGTTTATTACATTGTAGATAGAAAAGGAAAGAATTGAAAAAGGAATGACTTGTATTTTTGTGATTCCATGCTGTCAGGTCTCATGGATCCTGTCAAGTTATACTCTGTTTTCAGCTCACACTTGGCATATGATGGTCTTGGCTTAGTCACTGTCCTACCCTTTTCCTGACTCACTGAAGATATACTTATTTTATTTAATGCCCATGTACAAAACCTACTGAGCATCGTTCTAACAGCTTGGCATTTAGGAACGCTTAACCCCACTAAGCACTTTAAAAATAGATACGCCTATCCTTTTTTTTTTTTTTGAGTATAGTTGATGTACAATAACTCCTATCATTCTTATTTTACAATTGAAGGAAGTGCGATCCAGAAAGGTTAAACCACTTGCCTCAGAGTCAGGGTTCAGTTCAGTTCAGTCGCTCAGTCGTGTCTGACTCTTTGCGACCCCATGAATCGAAGCACGCCAGGCCTCCCTGTCCATCACCAACTCCCGGAGTTCACTCAAACTCATGTCCATTGGGTCGGTGATGCCATCCAGCCATCTCATCCTCTGTCGTCTCCTTCTCCTCCTGCCCCCAATCCCTCCCAGCATCAGAGTCTTTTCCAGTGTCAGGGTTAGGAAGTGGTAAGATTGAGCTTTGGAGGCAGGCCTTCTAAGGGCTGAGCATAGGGAGTCTGGTGCTTGGTAATTACTTGAATTTTGGGGAGCTGTCATTTTTCTATTATATAATTTTCGCTGTTCAGAAAGTCAGCGTGGGAGATAGGTTTTTAATGGTGGAGAGAGAAAATTGAGTCTAACGGGGAATTCTGCAGCTGTAGTGGGAAGATGTTGCTATTGTTCAGTTGCTCAGTCATGTCTGACTCTTGTGACCCCACAGATTGTAGCCTGCCAAGCTCCTCTGTCCGTGGGATTTCCCAAGCAAGAATACTAGAGTGGGTTGCCATTTCCTCCTCCAGAGGATCTTCCCAACCCAGGGATCGAACCTGAGTCTCCTGCATTGCAGGCAGATTCTTTACCACTGAGCCACCAGGGAGGATACCAGTACCTAAAGGCTTCTAGTAAGTATTAACTGAAACTTTGCTAAGACAGACCTCAATGCCCAGCTCATAGTAATCCCTTGACCAGTGGACTGACTTGGGTTCACATCCTGGCCCCTCAGTTGCTTGCTGTGCGGCCTCAGGCCTGCCACTGTCCCCTGAAACTTGGAGATTGTTTTTACTTTCTACCGCAGGTGGTGGTGAGGAGGCTCTGAGGTGTGTTCATCAGCAATGTTAGGCACGTGAACGCTCATCAAGAGCTGCTGCATGGGCACTGGAATCAGGGATAACTTGTTTTTGTTTTTGAATCCCAGTAAAGCTCTGGCTTGATGTGGCATTTGGCAAATGACTGCACCCCAATGAGTCAGTTTTTTTTTTTCCTCATTGATTAAAATGTGGCTAATGATAGTCCTCACTCATGAGGAGGTTGTGAGGCGTCGGCGTGATGCCTGGCACCATTCCTGGTGCATAGTTAGTGCTTGCTATGTGTAGTGTTGTTCCGTCTGGCTTACTGAAGCCTCCTTCAGGCCTTGCTCTTTGAGAGATGCTGGTTGTGTTGTCCTTGTCCAGTGGTAACATCCCAAAGGGAAAGGGCATCTTAGGAGCCAAGTACGGGATCAAGTGATGCCTGTGGTCATGTTCCTCATCCTTGTTGAGGGTGGAGGAGAGAGCATCACCCTGGGGACTTTGGGAAGACGTCACAAAGCAGGTGGCAGCCATGCAGAGTGATGGAGAGCATGCTAGGAGGACAGGAGAAACAAGCATGCAAGGCACAGGTGACATTCTGTGTGAAGAGTGGGTAGCCGGCAAAGCCCTTGGTTGTTGGAGGGAAGGCTGGAATGGGAGGCCTGGGGGGCAAGAAGAGCCAGCACCTCTAGAGGACTTAGCATGCAGCAGGCACTCTCAGGTCCTTTGCGCATAGACACTGATCTAGCCTCACAGCAGTCCTCTGGGGGAGTCATGTGTGCACCATCCTGGTGTACAGATGGGGACACCGAGGCCCGACTGGTGAAGTTGCTTGGCAAGGTCACACAGCTAGTGAGTGGTAGAGCCAAATTTGAACCCTGCAAGTCTGGTTCCAGAGTCCTTACTTTTTCAAATAATTTTATTTATTTATGTACTTTTGGTTTTTGCCGTGCTGGGTCTTTGTTGCTGCACAAGGCTTTTTCTAGTTGGGATGCGCGGGGGCTACTCTTTAGTTGTGGTACACAGGCTTCTCATTGCAGTGCCTTCTCTTGTTGCGGAGCACAGGGTCTAGGGTGCGTGGGTTCTGTAGTGATTTCTGGGCTCCAGAGCATAGGCTAAATAGTTGTGGTGCACAGGCTTAGTTGCTCCGAGACATGTGGAATCTTCGTGGATCAGGGATCAAACCCATGTCTCCTGCATTGGCAGGCGGATTCTTTACTACTGAGCTACCAGGGAAGCACCCTCCCCCTGACTTTTTTTTTTTTTTTGGCTGCTCAGGCTCTTCCTTATGGTGTGCAGGCCTTTCTAGTTGTGGCATTCTGGTTTAGTTGCCCCTGGCACTCGGGTTTAGTTGCCCAGTAGCACGTGAGATCTTTGTTCCTCGACCAGGGATCAAGCCCACGTCCCCTGCTTTGGAAGGTGGAGTCTAAATCACTAGATCACCAGGGAAGTCCCCCAGAGTACCATCACTGCGATACCATCAAAATAGTGGGTAGGAGGGGGTCGGTGATGGTCCACAGAAAGGGGCTGGACGGTGGGCCTTCTGCACCCTGTAGGTGGTGGAGGGGTGGGGGACACGAGTCAGAACTGGGGGCTGGCATGAGTGCAGGGGAGAAGCATAGGGGGAGAGGACGGCCAGGGCAGGGCAGTGTGGGACACAGGGGGTCCTGGAGTCAGTAGTGGCGGATCAGGTAAGGAAATGGTTTCTTTTAGTTCTGTTTCAGCACTGCTGTTCACATGCAGGAGAAGGTCTCCATTGGTACTCATATGTCATGTGTCTCTGGCACCCGCTGACCTTACCCAAGTGAAAACTGGTTTTGCGTTTCTGCCCTGGGGCCCCTCCTGAGTGGAGCCCCGCCTCTTTGTCCCTGGCTGCTCTCACCTCCTCACTCCCTCTATGGTATGGTGCCTGCGGGCTCCTGGCTGCCCCATGGACATGCCAGATGGGCTTGTGGCTCAGGGCCCTGAACTTGCTGTACCTTCTCCTGGAACACTCTTCCTCTCTAAAACTGCATGGCTCACTCCTCCACCTCCTTTGGTCTCTTAAACGTCACTTTGGAGAGCTCCTCCTGGGGACTTCCCTGGCAGTCCAGTGGATAAGACTTTGCATTTCCACTGCAGGGGGCATGGGTTCGATCCCTGGTCTGGAAACTAAGATCTCGAGTGCTGCATGGTGGGGCCAAAAAGTTTTTTTAAGAAACTAAAAAAAAAAAAAAGAGAGCCCTTCCCCGACCACCTATTTAGAAGCCCTCCCTTCCTGGGCCCTCCATGTTTTCTTCATGACACTGAAGGCTTTCTGACACACGACACTGTCAGCTGGTTTGCTTGTTATTTTCTGTCTCTTAACCGTGTCACCACGTAGAGGCCAGGCTCTGGGTTTTTGTTCACCTCTGTATTCCCGACCCCTAGAACAGTACCTCACACCCAGTAGGTTTTCAGGAGAGAGTTTTCGAATGAATGAATGAGTATTTATGGTTAAAGTCTTGGGCCAGGGAGGGTCTTTTTTCTGTCCCTCTCTTTTCCAGCCAGAAACTTGGGAGGTGTGTAGGGATGGAGCTGTGGACATTTGCTGTCCCTGGGCCTTGTCCCAGGCAGGAGTGATCTTTGCAGTGACAGCTCTGCCCCAGGCTGACTTCCTGCCAGCTGTCCAGGCTATTCCTGGGCTGTGAGCCCCCAGCCCAGGAACTCTCTTCTGGCAGGCAGACAGACAGGCAGCAAGAGACGGACAGACACTTAGCCGGCGGTGGCTCATGAGCACTCTCCCCTTGTCCTCTCTTTCAGGCTCCAGGGAGCGGCGTGAAGGCCCGGGAGACAATGGTCTCGGTGACTATGGGTGAGTCTTCTCTCAAGGGCCCTCTCTCCCCTCTCCCCCTTTTTGAGGTGTGACCTTAACTGGGGGGGCCGGGTTGGGGAGGGAGGGCCAGTCACTGGCAGGAACAGCTGTGCTCTGAGGAACCTGGGGGCAGGGCCAGGCCTGCTCAGGGCCGACCGCCTCCTCTCTGCTATCCTGGCCGCCTGACAACATACTATGGCCAGAAAGAACTCGGGTTCTGAAGTCCAGCAGGTCACCCACATGACCTCTCAGAGCCTTGATTTTCTTACCTGTAAAATGGAGATCGTAACATCCTGGGATGTTGTTTAAGTATTAAGGAGGTGATTGCGTGTAAAGCCTTGGGCCTAGTTCTCAACAAATGTTAGCTGTTACTATTCTCATGAGCTTTATCAACATTCTCTTTAAACTTTGTACTTGGGGATTGCCAAAGCACAGAGATTATTAGCTAGTCACTTTTAAATTTTTGGACATTTGAACATATAGAGAAGTACGTAAAACATATTTGTGTGATCATGAGAGCAATTAGAAAGCAAACGTCTGAGTACATCCTTTTTGATTCCACTGACAAAAAGCACAGGAAGGGACTTCCCTGGTGGTCCAGTGGTTACGACTGCACTTGCAATATAGAGAGCGTGGATTTGATCCCTGGTCAGGGAGCTAAGATCACCACATGCTGCACAACATGGTCAAAATAATAGAACGCAGAAGCAGGCACAATCACTGTGCTGCTAGAAGGTGTTTATTGCCCTTGGGAGGCAGGGAGAAGTGACTCCCTAGGGAATGGGAGGCCGGGGGAATGCTTCTAGAATGTTGGAAATGTTTTACTTCTTGATCTGGGTGCTGGTTACATGGGTGTGTTGGTTTATGAAAATCTATCGACTTGTGTGCAATTTTGTGAGTATACCTTATAGTTCAATAAGAAAGGTTTTAAAAAAGCCTCCACCCATCTAACCATCCAGGTGGAGAACTAGAATATTGCCTGCCCGCCTCGAGGCTCCACCCCAGTCACACCACCTCCCTCCTTCAGATGGAATCTACCGCTATCTTCTCTCCTTACCTTTCTTTATCTTGTACCACTAATGAAAACGTTCCTACAGACTTGGTTTTGAATTTACAAGAAGGAAGTCCTGCCCTGCCTTGTGTTCTTTTGCGTCTGGCTACTGTTGCCCAGCATGATGCCAGAGAGTCATTTCTGGTGCTGTGGGTAGCTGTAGTTCTTTCCTTTTTTTAAAAAATGTGTTACAGTGTTGCTTCTGTTTTAATGTTTTTGTTTTTTTTTGGCCAGGAGGCATGTGGGAACCCAGCTCCCTGACCAGGGGTCTGTTTGGCATCCCCTGCAGTGGAAGGGGAAGTCTTAACCCCTGGACTGCCAGGGAATTCCCCGTAGTTCTTGCTTTACACTGCTCCATAGTCCTGACTGTGTGAGCGCTCGGTCATCGTTTCTTTGTTGGTGCTGTTGTCAGTGGGTACTGTTTCTGGACTGTGAAACTAGCTGCTAGGAGTATTCTAGTGCCTGTCTTCTGGTGTGAACAGCAAGCCACCCGTTTGAGTCCCAGATACGCATTGTGGCCTGTATTAATATTTCTGAAACGGGGGTTCTTAGAGCTGGTGCTTATGACCATTTAACTGGCAGCAGGTCTTCCTCCTTCATAGGACACAAAATGATGGTGAGGGCCGGACACAGGTCTCTTGCAGCTCCTGGACTTTGCTTCAGGCAACTGGCTGCCTCCAACCTGTGTGGTGTTTCCTTTTCCCCTAGTAACAGCTTAGTTGAGATACAGTTCACATTTCATACAACTCATCGGGTTTGTTTTTTTCCTTTTTTGGCTGTGGCCTTGTGGGCTTTCTCCAGGTGCTGGGAGTGGGGGCTACTCTCTTGTTGTGGAGAACGGGCTCCAGGGCACGTGCTTTCAGTAGGTGCGGTTCGCAGGCTCTGGAGCGCAGGCTCAGTAGTTGTGGTCCACGGGCTTAGGTGCTCCATGGCATGTGGAATCTTCCCAGACCAGGGATCGAATAGGTGTCCCCTGCGTTGACGGCAGATTCTTAACTACTGGACCACCAGGGAAGTCCAGTGGTTTTTAAAATCTGTGTTTGTAGACTTGTGCGTCCATCACCACAATCAATTTCAAAATATTTTCCTCATTCCCCCCAGTTCCCAAATATCCATTAGCAGTCACTCCCCCCGCCCCCCTGCTCTCCCACCCCGGTCCCTGGCAGCTGCTATTCTATTTTCTGTCCCTATAGATTGCCATAGATTTACCACTTCTGGACATTTCACGTAAATGGAACTATTACTTGGTAGTTTTTGATGTTTAGACAAGCTGCCTGCTTTTGGCTAAAGGAACCCAAGGCCGCCCCCCGCCCCCGCATGTCTTGACAGATCGAAAGTGCTTGTGCAAAGAAGAAAAAAGTCCATCCTTTCCTCGGGGCTGGTAGAAGTCCTGAGGCTGTGAGCGCCTCACTTGCCACAGGCCTGGGGAGACTGGTCTGTGCTGGGTGGGCAGGGGCCTCCTCGGGAGAGGATGCACCTGAGATCCCCACCGCCCTCCATGCAGCGTCTCATCCAGACTGTGTCACTTGCCCTGCTCTGAGCCTCAGTTGTCTTATCAGCAAAATGGGCATAGTAACTCCAAATTTCTCCTTTTTAAAAAATAGCGTGGAGTTTTGGATGTACCATTATATACCATGAGAAAGACTTTAAAAAAAAAAATGTTGCTAATTAGATTGTGGCACACTATCAATCGTGAGGTAAAGCCTAGTTTCTGAGATACTAAAATGTGAGAAAAAAAATTCTACTTGGAACCAATGGTCTTCTCTCATACCTGGCCTTAGTGGTCAGGGTCATTTTGAAGGTCACACCCAAGAGGCCAAGAAAGAACTTTGGAAACAGTGAAGTTGCGTGAATGGAGTCTGCCTGGTCTAGGCTCCCCGTGTAGTGGGGGCATCATCACCATCACCGTCACCATCACGGCTGCTGTGGGGGAGGACATCCTCTGGGCCTTGTGCCATTTCAAGCCCTTTCTGTGTCCTCTGTAGTCTGCACGATGACCCAGGATGTCAGCGCTCTTACTAACAGAGTGTCTGCTCCCTGAGGGAAGGGACTCTGAGCCCTGCAGTATCTCCAGTGCCTAGAGCGGGACCCGGTGTGTGCCAACTGCTGAGTACACGCTTGTGGAATGTATGACCCCAGAGGAGACCGAGCACCAAGTGCTACCTTCCCCAGAGTCCTTTTTCTGGGAGATGGCAAAGCCAGGATTCCAACCCACACTCCAAAGCCTGTGCTCATGACCTCCTTTCTGAGGCTGGGCTGCTCCTGTGTGTGTGTGTGTGTTGTAGCGGAGATGCTTGCTGACACCCAGAGGCCAGCTGTGCAAACCTTCTTTCCGCCCACCTGTGGATCCTGTCACGCTCTGGGCCTGCACGTGCTGATGGAGACCTGGGTGGAGAACCCAGAGTCCTGACTCCCCCCGCCCCCAGTCATTGGCCAAGCCTGGGGGACAATGGTTGCTGGGGGTCGTCATGCTCCAGGCAGGGCAAAGTTGTGAGGAGAAGGGCAGTCCAGGAGCACAGGGGCTTGGGGAGTCTGCTTCTTGTTAGCAGTGTGGCCTGGGGCCGGGCGTCCAGCCTCTCCCTGCCTCAGTTTCCTCCTTGGCCTAGTGGAGGTGTCAGTGCTGAATTCACAGAGCTGGCAGGCCAGCTTAGTTTCGTCGTCTATGTGGAGTGCTCAGGGCCTGGCATTTGATAAGCATTTAATTTATGGGAGCTGCTGCTGTTGTGGTTTTGCTGCTGCTGTTCTCTAAGGAGAATCATGTGAATAATAAGCCCTGTCTACACCTCCACACCCTCAGCCACTTCTGAGTGGATCCAGTTCTTTAAGGAAGCTGGCATTCCTCCAGGACCTGCTGTCAATTATGCCGTGATGTTTGTGGATAATAGGTAAGGCTGCTGAGGGGACAGGGCTGACCTTGGGGAAAGGAGGGGAGTTAGGGAACAGGCCAGCCCACCCACCCCAACTCACTTGTGACCCTTCCCTGCAGAATCCAGAAGAGCATGCTGCTGGACCTCAACAAGGAGATCATGAATGAGCTGGGCGTGACTGTGGTGGGCGACATCATTGCCATCCTCAAGCATGCCAAGGTGGTGCACCGCCAGGTGGGCGCTCTGCTCCACGCTTCTGTTTCTGGGTTTAGGGTGGGATGGAGGCATGGTGTTGGAACCAATCGGAGGCTTGGAAGCAAAGGTAGGCATACTTGGACTCCAAGGTTGGTTCCACTGCTTGCTGTGTGACATGGGGCACATTGCCTAACCTCTCTGAACCTTACTTTCTCCACTTGTAGAATACACATAGGCAAACCTGTTTTGCAGGGGGATTGTAAGTATTAAGCTACATAAAGCCCTAGCACAGTGTACACAGCAGGGCCTCGTTAAGGGCGCTCTGTAAGTATTATTATTATTACTGTTAGTTTTTCCTTCCCTCATCATAGTTATTCTTACCGTGACTCTTCTCTGTCACCAAAATAGGAGCTTCCAAGGTGGGACACAGTTGGTGACTTGGCCAATAGCATGGTGGTTCGGTTCTTGGGCTTTCTGTTGACAGTGACCTTGGACTAGTGATTTCACCTCCCCCCGTCACTGAAACAGGCCTTGCACTCACCCTTTCTGAATGGTACCTCTGTGGCCGTCTACCAGATAGTGTATATGGCACCAAGTGCCAGGCCTGGAGTGAAGAGTTGCTTTAGCTGTGATCATTAGCACTTCCAGACTCTTGCCATGGCCTGCCAGTCCCTGTCTTCATCCTTTATACACATTACCAGCTTACTGACTCCTTCCTCCAGTAAGGGAGGCTTACTGCAGAGGCTGCGCTCTCAAGCACTCCACTTACCACATGGTGGTCACTGGGATTTTTCTCATTAATTTTAGAGGCTTTCTGCATTCCAGGGCCGGGCTTTCATCTGCCTGTCATCCTGGACAGGACCCTGCAGCGAGGGCTTTCTCAAGCCAGGGATGTTGTCTGAGTTATCCCAGAGGTCACAGAGCAAAATGTGTTCTTTTCTTTAAGCTTTTAAATTTGAGACTGATTTTGGATTTGTAGAAAAGTTGCAACAGTAGTGCACAAAGTTTCTGTATTTCCTTCTCCCAGCTTCCCCTAATGTTAACAAGTTACATAGCCATGACACATTTGTCAAAACTAAGAAAGAAACATTACTATGCTGTTACCGGGCTTCCCAGGTGGTACAGTTGGTAAAGAACCCACCTGCCAGTGCAGGAGACGTGAGTTCGATCTCTGGGTCAGAAGATCCCCTGGAGAAGGAAATAGCAACCCACTCCAGTGTTCTTGCCTGGAAGATTCCAAGGACAGAGGAGCCTGGTGAGCTACAGTCCATGGGGTCGCAGAGAGTCAGACACTACTGAGCGACCGCATGTGCACATGCTGGTATTAACTAAGCTACGGACTCTCTGGGTTTCTCCCGTTTTTCCACTGTTTTTTCTCCTCTGGGATACCACGTGGCATTTACTCCATGTGTCTCCTCAGTCTCTTTTGACTTGGGTCAGTTTCCTGCTCTTGCCGAGTTTTAGACCTTCATGGTTTTGGAGAGTACTGCTCAGCTGTTCTGTAGCGTGTCCCTCGGTTTGGCTTTGTCTGGTGCTTTTTTATAAGTTGGGCTTCCCAAGTGGTTCTAGTGGTAGAGAACCTGCCTGCCAATGCAGGAGACGAAAGAGACATGGATTCAATCCCTGGGTCAGGAGGATTCCCTGGAGAAGGGCATGGCAACTCACTCCAGTATTCTTGCCTGGAGAATTCCAATGAAATGAGGAGCCTGGTGGGCTACAGTCCATAGGGTCACAAAGAGTTGGATATGACTGAAACGACTTAAAACTTGCAAGTAGGAGTGAAATGTTTTGAAATCTCTTCTCTAACAGCTCAGGCTCTGATCCCCCCCAGTTTTGCTCAGATATCTGGGTCCCCTTTTCCTCCACCTCACATCCCATCCCCATGGTAACTCCAGGCACCTGTTTTCTTTACAGGATATGTGCAAAGCTGCCACTGAGTCGGTGCCCTGCAGCCCCAGCCCCCTCCCAAGCGAGATTCGTCGAGGTGCCTCTAGCGGTGAGTCCTGTCTGTTGAGGCCTCTTTCCTTCATTCCTATGCTCTGTAGTGAAGGGGACGCACCTGGACTTTGCAGAGGTGGAAGCAAGGCCATCCGAGGCTCTCCTCTCTTAGGGATAGATGAGGTGGTGAGTGACTGCATACGGTCAGTTTTCATTTGTGGTCGTTCCATTCTGCAAAGCCACTGGGAGCACTGAGTCAGTGACTACTGGTCACTGCTCCCAGGGAAATGTGGGGTCAGGTTCCTGCAAGCTTCTGGTCACAACATCTTCATCATCTGACCAATATACAACCTTATTTTATGTGTGTTTCTGTTTTAAAAGACCTTATTTAATATATTGTTGATTCATTGACAGTGAGCTCACAGCCCACAGCACTAAAACTCATGCCTGAATGAAGCTTATCCAACACACATATTTTTTCCATAAAGCACATCCCTGCCTTCTTGAACTTAGGACACTACACAGCATCTTATCACCAAGCTTGGGGACCACTTTAAACAGCAGAATCACTAACAAAAACACAAAGATGTGAAAATAAGGCTGAGGAGACCGGGAATAGATGGGAGCACTGAATAGACCTGTTTACTATGTGAGCAGGAGGGCAGTGCGTCGCCTTGTTTGACCTCGGTTGGGAACATGCTTTAGGCAGCTCAGGTTTTTTGCCTCTCTGTGCCTGTCTGTAAATGACCACAGAAACCCACAAGTATTGGTTTTGAGGTTATGAATAAATTTGTAAATATGCCAATTTATAAATACAGAATCCGAATGATAAGAATCAACTGTATTTATACTTCTAATTTTTTAGCAGTGTGACACTTGAAAAATTTGACTGACATACATACGTACATATTGATTAGCCTTTGCTGCTTAACAGGCTTCCCCCAAACTGATATAAACACACATTTAAAAAAAAATTTTATTTCAAAGTAGTTGAAATCTTTTCAGAGTAAGAGGTCACCTTTTGCAAAATTTAGTACTTCAAATTTAGTACTTTAAATGTGCACTTACTGATAATGAAGAACTGATCTTCTGACCCAAGGTTTTTAAAAAATTTTTGTTGAAATGTACTTGATTTACAGTGTTGTGTTAGTTTCAGGTGTGCAGCAAAGTAATTCATTTAAGTTACACACACAAGCACACACCCACCCTTAGTTCCCTGAGAAGGGATCAAACCCATGACCCCTACAGTGGAAGCCACTCTTAACCACTAGACCACTGGGAAAGTCCTGGTTTATGGGAATTGATGTTAAATGGTCTGTGTAGCTTTGATGTATTTTTCTGTATACTGTAGATATAGTTAAAAACAACCAAGCAATAGGAAATTATAATCTTGTGCTGAGGGTCACATGAAGGATTTCAGGAGGCTTTGAGAGGTAGCACACTGCAGGAAGAGAGAATTTTTTGGGGGGGGTAGGACAAAGTAGCAAAGTCTGAAAGCCATTGTGGGGGGTATTCCTAGGCCTATTGGGCAAGGAGTGGTAGCATGAAGACCCCCCTGCCCCCTCCCCTGCGAGCTCCCCCAGAAGCTCAGGAAACCCACCCCTGAAGCTAGCAGCAGCTGCTCCTGGAGCAGGCTAGAACTGGCCTCCCCTTCCCAGGCTAGAGCTGGCCCTCCACTCTGCTCTCTGTAGCCCATCTTGCAATCTGAGACACCCCTTCTCCTGTGGAGCAGGAGAAGGGGTATCCGAAACTGCTCCCCACCTCCAAGGGAGGTCACCTCTTTTCTTGTCCCAACCCAGCTGAAGGCATACCTACATTGCCCAGGGCTCCTGCTGGGTGACCCTTCTCCCTGAGTCCCCCCAGTTTCCTCATCTTTAAAGTTGGTTTGCAGCAGAGCCTGTCTGCTAGGGGTGTTGGGAAGTTCGGTGACCCTGTTCATCTTTTCAGTAGATGTTTATTATTGAAGACCTGTGAAGCGCTGAGGACACAGCAACAAACAATATCTCCTCTTGAGGCTTGCAGTCTCATGGGTGAATCTGCCAGTAGACAGATAAATGTACTTGAATGTCCAGCAGTAATGGGCTTCCCTGGTGGCTCAGTGGGTAAAGAACCCACCTGCAATGCAGGAGTCGAAGGAGACATGGGTTCAATCCCTGGGTTGGGAAGATCCCCTGTAGGAGGACATGGCTTCCCACTCCAGTATTCTTGCCTGGAGAATCCCATGGACTGAGGAGCCTGGCGGGCTACAGTCCATTGCATAGAGTCGGACACAACTGAAGTGACTGAGCATGCACATGCATCCAGCAGTAATACAGACTATGAAGAAGAATAGTGTAGGGTAGAAGTGGTAGCAGTTGAGAGGGCAGTCAGGGAAGTGTTCTCTGAGTAGGCTGAGTCTGAGAGGAGACCTGAATGAAGAGACAGAGCAGGCCCATTGGTACTGAGGGAGCTGTGAGCCAGCCAGACAGCAGATAGACAGATAGCAGGCACCCCGAGAAGGCATGTGCTTTCTGGAGGAGGAAGGTCCTGGAGGAAAGCAAGGCTGTGGGGGAGGGGGAGGGAAGAACTCAGCACAGGGCTGGATGACCAGCACAGGACCGATGGATGAAGGGTGCTCAGAACCATCTGGTCTGGGCCTCAGGAAAGGCCCCCCTGAGCCAGGAAGGCTGGACTAGTCTCTGGAATACAGGCCCTCCCCAGGCCTCCCTGTCTTGACAGTACAGCCCATTCAGTCCCAAGGTAGCCTTCCCCAGCCTGCCCGCCTTCCCGGGGCCCCGTCTCACTGGACTCTCCTCTTTCCTCTTCCTGCCAGCCGCCTCCCGAATGATCACCAACAGCCTGAACCGAGACTCCCCACCCGGCACCCCCCCGAGGCGGCCAGACACCAGCACCTCCAAGATCTCTGTCACCGTGTCCAACAAGATGGCAGCAAAGAGTGCCAAGGCTGCTGGTGAGGAGACGTGGGCATGGGCGGGAGGAGCTGAGGGCCATGTGGGTTGGCAGACAGCATCTGGGGGACGTGTTCTTGATGCTGCAAAGTGCTGTGCAGGCCATGGGGTATGCACAGCGTTCAGACTCGTTCCGGTCACGGCCTCTCTGGGGGCCTCGCCTTCCACGTCTATCGAAGAGGGCTGGCGCTACCCTCCTCCGCGGACGTTTGGAAGCCCTTGAGATGGTGTCAGTGAGCATCGTGGACCTGTTGCAGTTCTCACGCAGGGGCCAGTTCAGTCTGTGTAATTTTTATTTTGTTGTGGCGAGAACACTTAACGTGAGATCAACTACTTCATGAAACTTCACGAAACTTTAAGTGTACAGTACAGTGTTGTTGACTATGGGTGGTTCAGTCTTTTTTAACAGATGGTCACTGAGCCCCGCACTGGTGCCCGGCCCTGTGCTTGATGCCTGGGGTCAAAGGTAAAGAAGCTACCTTTCCTCTTAGCCACCAGAGGGATCCTTTAAAACTTTCCATCTGATCCTTTCCCACCCTTGTCTAGAACTCTCCAGGGCTTCCTATTGTCCCTTTAGTAAAGTCATCTTCCCACGTGGCCTTACTGGGCCCTGTGGGTTCATGTCTTGCCTGCTGCCTCCATTCCCCTCCAGGGTCCTTCCCATCGTGGGGCCTTTGCCCCAACATTCCCTTCTCCCAGGGCCCTCCTCCTCCGTAGACTCTTCTACGCTTGGCCGCTGCTCTTCCAGGTCTCAGCTTGTGAGCTGGGAGTGGGGCATGGCCTTTGGGCTTCCCAGCCCGCCTTCTGTCTGTCACGCGTTTCTGCCTTTGTTGAGTCCACCCTCACAGCCCAGTGATCTTGGGCCATGTGGAAAGCAAGGCCCAGGGAGGTGGTGTGGCTATTCTGGCGCCCAGCCCCAGCACGCCCCATCCACCCTCATCACAGGTGCTCCCTTTTGGCCATGTGTCTGGAAGCGCCTCCTCCTCCTTCTGATTGTTCAGTTTATGGGCCATGAGCGAGAAAGTTAAAATTCATTCCTAAAGTAGTGAAAAGATGCGGGGCCTGGGATGGATGGTTCTCTTTCCTTCAGCACAGTAGAGGAGATTCTGTTTATCTTTGTAAGTTGAGGTGTAATTTACTTGCACAATGCACACGTTGTAAGTACATAGCTTGAATGATTTTTAACAAATGATCATACCTGTGAAGCCATTACCTTGATGGCCTGTCCACCACCCAGCAGTTTCCTATCTGAGAGTATTCTGGCTGGCCTGGGAGGCGAGCCTGCTAGGGGGAGGGTCAGGGCCACAGAGAGCCCGGGAGGCCAGCCATAGCCTTCTGCAACCCCACTGGGCCCAGACCCCTGACTTTCTTGGTGGTTCAGTCAGTGACCATAGGGGAGGTTGGGAAGAGAAGGGATTCTGGTCATGAGAACGTGTGGAGATAAAGGGCACATGTGTGCCCTTTGCAGGGCGTCCAGCCCCCCACCCTGAGTGGACATTCCTTCCCAGAAGATGCTCACCATCCCCCCTATCCCCCAACAGCCCTGGCCCGCCGAGAGGAGGAGAGCCTGAGTGTTCCCACCAAGCGGCGCCGGGTCACCGCCGAGATGGAGGGAAAGTACATTATCAACATGCCCAAAGGCACCACCCCCCGGACCCGGAAGATCCTGGAGCAGCAGCAGGCAGCAAAAGGTACTGGCCTGGGGAGGGGCGGAGGCTGTGTTTCCCTTTTGCTGCGTCTTGCAGGGTTGGTCACGTTCTACAGGTGTTGGCCCAGAAGCAGGCTCTGAGGGGGATCCAGGGGGCCTTGGACCCCGGGAACAGCAATGGTGGCCATAGTAGAGAGGGGTGCATCACTACCTCTACCTTCGTGTCCTGCAGTTAGCATAGCAGGGATCCTCGGCGCCTCAGCGGGCGTCTCTTCCCCGGGGATGGTGGCACGGATCCAGTGCTGGTCTGCCTGCTAAGCCAGTGACTGTGCCTGGCTGAGGACAGTGCCCCAAACAGTAGGAACCATCGTGATGAGCCAGAGGAGTCAGGTTGAGGTTCAGTCCAGAGCTGGAGTTTATCTGGTGGTATGAAGATGCTCTTCTTTACAGCATTCCTTTCGTGCTCAGTTGTGTCTGACTCCTTGCGACCCCGAGGACTGTGGCCCACCAGGCTCCTCTGTCCATGAAATTTTCCAGGCAAGAGTACTGGAGCTGATTGCCATTTCCTTTTCCAGGGGATCTTCCTGACCCAGGAATCGAACCCTCATGTCTTCTGTCTCCTGCGTTGGCAGGTGGATTTTTTACTCCTGCTGAAGCCCTGCATTCTGTTAGAATATTGTGTGTATTCTCATGGAAAAACATTCAGTGGACGCAGAGGCAGTAAAAGCAAACTTGTATCTCACGTATATTGTGAACCTTGCCAGAGCAGCGTCTATGAACTCAAATGCATCTGTTTGTGTGTTTACATACATCTTGGGTTTTTTTTTCTTTTTAAGCACACATAGTCTCATCCTGTATGTATTGTCGTATAAGGTTATTGAGCTCTTTTCACATTAGTGCGCATGGATCTGCTTCATTCTTTTTAATGGCTGTTCAGTGTTTCCATAGTACTTCTGTATTGTAATCTAGTGAACATTCTTCTGTTGATGGCTCTTCAAACTGTTATTTAGGGAGGGGAGAAGGAAATGGAAACCCATTCCAGTACTCTTGCCTTGAAAATACCATGGATGGAGGAGCTTGGTGCAGGCTACTGTCCATGGGGTCGCAAAGAGTCGGGCACGACTAAGTGACTTCACTTTCACTTACCATTTATCAGATTCTCTTAGAGGTCCAAGGCCCCCAGAAGAGGGGAAGGAAGCAGTAGGGATTGAGAACTCTTCCCACACAGACACTTCTTGAATTGGTACCAAGAGCTGAGGACTGAAAGTGTCCATTTTAATTGATCCTTCTCACATTTGACATTGACCAGAAGTGTGGGGGTTAAGGTCAGTGTTAGCGGACAACATAGACATAAAACCTGACTCGGTCCAGCGTGCGCCTGCTTGGACCAGGGCTTCCTGGGGTCTGGGCTGGCCATGATGGCCCCTCCCTGTTTGCTCAGTGCTTAGCCGGGCTTAGGCCTGCAGGGGCCACCCCCCAGGCGTTGGCTAATGACCTCACTTCCCTCCCAGGTCTCCACAGGACATCTGTGTTTGACCGCCTCGGCGCTGAGACCAAGGCAGACACCACAACGGGGAATAAAGTGAGTGGGAAGTGGGGGAGCCCCTGGGGCCTCTCAAAGCTTGGTCTTCCCTGAGTGTCATTCCTGGCGCTTCCTGCGTATACCTCACCCTGTCTCACATAGCTTTCCAGTCCAGCGCCCTTGTCTGTACTCCCTGTCTGTCTGCTGCCCTGATCTCTCTCCCGATTTCTAGCCCCAGGGATCTCGCAGACCCCTGGACAGTGCCCTGGGACCCCTCCCACCAGCATGTCCCCTAACTGGCCTCGAATCTTCCTCCAAAGTACATCCTCCTCCTGTATCGGGGGCTCCATGCCCCCGTGCCAGGCAATCCTGAGTCTGAGGGCACCATCTGTCTCCTGTCTGCTGCCTCGTCCCATTGGGATGGGCAGTGGCCCCCTAGCTGGTGTCTGTGCAGCTCCAGGGGAAGCCCTCCAGCCCCTTCCCCACAGCAGCAGTGCCTACGACCCATAGGACAGGCCCCTTCTGCCCTCCTCGCCCACTGTAAACCCTTCAGAGGCTTTTCACCAGCTCAGGATGCAGCCTGATCTTCTTGCCTCCACTTGCAGTCCCGCAGGCTCCAGGCACGGCATGTGGTTAGGAGACGCAGCCTGAGCCCGTCGCCTGGCATGAATCCTGCTCTGCCATTGCCTGGCTTCGTGGCCTTGACCATTTCACCTCAGTTTCCTCCTCTGTATAGTCCCTGCCTCACAGAGTAGTTGTGAGGACTCATGAGGTATACCTGTGTGGCGGGGTCTGTCTGGTGCCTGGTCGGCATCTTTTTTTTTGGTCGCACTGAGTGGCACATGGAACTTTCCCTACCAGGGCTTGAACCAACAACCTCGGTGGTGGAAGCACAGTCCTAACTGCTGGGCCGCCAGGGGAGTCCCTGGTGAGCGTCTTGAAACGGCGCCTCAGATTCACGCTGGCCAAGTTTGCCAGCTGCTTCTCCTTGCTTGCTCACCAGGGCTCACCCACTCTGGCTTTTCTCTCATTTCCTAAATCTTTCTCTCATCTCCTAAATGAGCGTGATTGTAATGCTCAGGATAACCTGGCTTAAAGATGCCGCCATGGAAAGAGCTGGGCAAGCACCCCGTTAATATGACTCTTACTTGTGCCTGGGGGACTTTGAGGGTGCACTTTACTCTGCTTAAACAGCAAAGCCTCAAAGAAAGTGTCCCTGAACTCAACGAGGATACGAGGCTTTGCTGTCCACAGCTCTCCACTGCCCCCACCCCACCCCTGCCCTCCCAAGCACGCAGTCCTGTCATCACTGGAGAATTACTTGTGTGAGGTCCGATGCCGGCTCTGTCTTCCCCGCTAGACTGTAAGCCCCCTGTGAGTGGGGCAGGGCCCATCTTGGTCAGCACTGAGTCCCCAGCACTGCCCAATACAGGCCAGTTACTGAGCTGGGACTCAGAGATTATTTGTGGAGTGATTGACCAAATTCGCCTTTTCTCTGTCGGTCCTCTATAGACCTTTGCAGATGGTTTTCTTTCACCTCCGCTCTCCCTCCTGCTCTTCACTCAGCTCTCAGATCTCATCCTAGATGTCCCTTCTCCAGGGTGCCTTCTCCTAACTTCGGCAGGGAGTGGTCTCCTCTGGGCTCCCCCAGTTCCCTGGACTTGTCCTCTCCTGGCTCTCACTACTATCGAGTGTGTCAGCGAGGGGTGCACTTCCCAAGTGCGAGCCCCACGAGGCCAGGCACGGATGAGGCAGCTCCGTGATTACAGGTTGAGTGGCTCACCTGTCCTGTCTGTGACCCCCCAGCCCACCGGAGTCTTCAGCCGCCTGGGGGCCACGCCCGAGACAGACGAGGATCTGGCTTGGGACAGTGACAACGACAGCAGCAGCAGCTCTGTCCTGCAGTACGCCGGGGTCCTGAAGAAGCTAGGCCGTGCCCCCGCCAAGGCCAGCCCGCAGCCTGCACTGACTGTCAAGGCCAAGGCGACGAGCTCGGCGCCGACTGCTGCCGCCCCCACGCTGCGGCGCCTGGCCCTCTCTTCGCGCCCGGCGCCTGAGAGGAAGCCAGAGGCCCTGTCCAAAGTCAGCATCATCCAGAGACTGGGCAAGCCTGCCCTCGTGCCCGAGGCCCAGGACAGCCAGGTCACCAGCACCAAGAGTAAGTCCTCAGCTGAGGTCAAGGTCACCATTAAGAGGACTCTGGTGGGGCCCCGGGGGAGCAGCTCCAGCGAGGGCCTGGGTGCCCAGATGGACCACGCGGGCACCGTGAGCGTATTCAAAAGACTGGGCCGGAGGACCTTCTAGCCCGCGGGCGGGGCGCAGGCCCCTTTCCTGACTCCCGGCTCCGTCAGTCTTCAGCGAGGGCGAGTCGCCCCTCCCTGCCGGCTTCTGGACGACTTGTCGCCCCCTCAGGTGTTCCGCTGGCCTGAGCTTTCCAGGGAGCCACCTGGGTGTTCTGAGTCCGAAAGGTCGCTGTGGCCCGGCCTTGCCGCTCTGGGGCTTCCCTTCCTTCCGTCCTCTGCTCTCGCCTATTGACTGTGGCCTTGGCAGGACCCCCCCTTTACCTCTCCCGATGCCAAGGACCCTTCTTCTCCCCTCCATGCCCTTCCTCTCTCCCAGCAGCATCTGCTGCCTCAAACCCGCATTCTGGGGCCTCACTGTCCCCGAGAGTGGGTGCACCTGGAGGGGCTTCTGTGTCCCCTACCCCGTGACTTCCTTGCCCGCCTGCCTCTGCCCCCGCCCCCCCACTGCTTTGCCCTCCCCCACTCTCTCCCGATCTTCACTCTGTTCATTTCTTTTCTGTTTTCTGTCCCCGTGGCAAGGCCCGACTGTCCGCTGCGTCCTGCCTGACCCTCCTGCACCTCCGGCCTCCCAGCGGCGCCCTCGTCGGCGGTGGCGTCGAGCCAGTAGAGACTGTTAGCCGCCCTCACTCCCAGGCTGGAGGGACCTCCCCAGATCCTGGGCTGTAGCCAGGGCACCTGCCCGGGCCTCTTTTCTCCCTGAAAGTCTGTGGCGGGCGGCGGGTAAGGGGCACGGAGATGGGAAGCCAACACCGAGAGAAGAAAACAGCTATTTTAATATATTTTTGTGACTTTCAGACTGTTTCCCTCCCCTTGTTCAGGGTGAGTTGCAGGATTGTTTTTTACACACAGCATAGGGTGGGTGGGGGTGCCCGTGGAGAGTTGGGCAGCTCCCTGCACACCTGTAGGCCATGATTCTGCTGCCAGCTCTGAGGTGAAAGGAGTAAGTCATGGTCATCATCCACTTGGGCCACCTCCTCCTGCTCTGGGCACCCCTATGGGTTCTGTCTGCCCTCCTCGTCATAGGCTTCCCCTGTTTCTGCCAGTCTGCCTGTGAGGGGTTTTCCAGATTATAGCTCCGCTGTGAGGCTGTGGGTTCCTATGGACTGGGCTGTTCACCGTCTCACTGCTGTGCTGTACCTGCTGTCTGCCAGGCCCGTTCTAGGGGCTGGGGTTCCATCCGTGAGCCAAGCAGACCCGTCCCTGTCTGCATGGCTGACCTCGCCAGCCAGAGAGACAAGTGGTAAAGTGATCACGCTGCTCAGAGTAGGAAGGAAGGATGAGCGCCCGTGATCAGGGTCTGTTTAGACGTTTGGGGCAAGAAGGCCTTTCAGAGGAGGTGACCTGTAGGGTGGTTTATGTGAAGTTCGGGAGGAGAGTGCTCAAGCAGGGTACACAGGCAAGGGCAAGGCCCCGAGGGGGGACGGGGGACACGGAGGAGACCAGCGTGGCCGGTGACCGAGTGAGTGAGTGATGGGCCTAAGGAATTTGAGCCCCTTCCTGAGAGCGTTGAGGAGTTTGGGAGGATTTGAGACTAACAAGTGGTGATCGGAGTTGCCTTGTATGAAGGTTGCTGGGGCCGCCGTGAGGAGTTGTCAGGAGGGTGGGATGGAGGCAGGGAGGCAGCCTGGGGGGAAGTGGTGGGCTGGGGAGGAGAGGCAGGGGCGGACTTTGGGGGTGCCTTGAGAGAGGCAGCAGGATTCTCCCTGCAGATGGGTTGGAATTTGGGAAAAGACAAGGGGCTGGATCACGCCTGGATGGGGGACTTGAGCATCCAGAGGAACGTGCTGTTCTGTAGCGCTGGGTGGGGCGGAAGGGCACTCAGGGTTCACCAGGTTGACTGAGAGGTAAGCAGCCTGCGGGGAACACTCAGGGCACAGGCTTGTTCACAGCCGCAGGCCTGGTGATACTAGCCGGAGAAGAACCCAGAGAGAGGAGGGGACCCAGAAGGGAGTGGGGGTGCTCTTCCCACCTAGAGAATAGTCTCTGATAAGGAGATTACCAAGGAGTGGTCAGGGAGTTAGGAGGAGAACTGAGAGCAGGTAAAGATGAGGTTAGACTGCATCCTTTTTTTTTTTTTTGCATTGTTTTTTTTTTTCCATTTTCCATTTCAACACAACACTGACCATTTGAACCGTTCTTACGTGCCCTCTTCAGCGGCTCTAAGTGCATTCACACTGTTGTATAACCGTCATCCATTTCAGACCTGTTTTTGTCTTCATAAACGATCATCTGTTTATTTTTATTTTGTTGGCGCCGTCATGCCGGGAGGCTGCTGCATGTCAGGCAGAGTCCCACGCACTGGGCCTGCGGTGTGCGGGGCCAGACTTCAGTATGAGGGGCAGTGATAGAGGAGCCATAGACCCCCACCTCTGGCCCAGGCCAGACCTCAGAAGGACAGCAAATGATGGTGATGTCAAGGTCCCAGAGGCCGCCCATTTGTGTCAGGGCCACAAGGAGGCGCTCACACACAGAGACACTTACCTTGCGGTTCTTCACCTCTTCTTTTTGTCTTTAAAGATCCTCCTAGCGATTTCCTTGAGTTCCACTTCATGGATAACTTGAGCAACTGCCAGGGTTGCCTGGCGGGGTTTCAGTTACTAAATTTAAGAGCACAGGATAATTTCTTAATGTGTAATAGGAACTAAAATGATATAAAAACATGTCCCTTATCATGACAAGCTTACCTGCTGTGAGGTAAGTCGAGTCACGGTTGCTCCTGACAGAAGCGCGGAGGGGGACAGACAGCTGGCAGGTGGCGGCGCTGGGTGTGACGCTGGGAGGTGAGCGGGCACCTCGCCCCTCAGCCTCTGCCCTGCGCTGCCTCAGCTGCAGATTGGAAACAGGGCCCCTTTTTGTAAAGGGTAGGGCAGGGTCCTGGGAGAGTGGTTTTGGGTATCCTCGAGTTGTTTGTGTGTACGCACTACCCCGTTACTTACCCCAGAGCACTTGCAGCTCTGGAAGGCCGTGGGCCTTGAGGGTGGTGCCCACCCTACCACCGCCTGCCTGACAGGGCGGAGCTGGACCCCTCAGCCTCCCAGCATCCCACCCATTTGATTCGGTGATTCTCCCAAGCCAGCCCCAACAGCTGTGGCCCACAGGGGTGTATTATTTTTTCCTCTGGTTCTCTGAAACATTTTCGAGCATAAGTATTGGGTTGGCCAAAAAGTTCATTTGGCTTTTCCATAAACATCTCACAGAAAATCCTGAATGAAATTTTTGGCCAACCCAAAAGACTACATATACCTAGTGTAAAATGCCAAGATACAAAGGCTTCACAGTGAAAAGTCTCTTCCCAAGCCCCCTCCTCAGAGGCCACCAGTGTTAGCAGTGTCTTGGCTCACCCTTCCAGAGATGTGTCTGTACACACACACACACACACACACACACACACACACGTGCATGCATACAGATAGCCAGAGGAACACAGTATGCACGGATGTGCACATACATGTTAATGGCCTAGCTTACTCAACCAGTCCTTTAGGGAAGGGAATTCGGGTTGTTTCCAGTTCCTTGTCATTACAAGTAGTGCTGCTTGGGGAAAGGTGGGTTGGGTTCAGGGGTGAATTGGGAGAACTCCAATGACACCACTTCAGTGCAAACACTGACGTTGGGTCAACAGCACATCCCAATGGGTTCTCCCCCAAAGTCTTGGCATTCTTCAAATGATTTACTTATACATGTATCACCCCATTCCAGAAAGGAATTAAGGGCAGTTTGGCTCGTCCAATTGGAGGCCGCTGGAGGAAGGGGATCAGGGGATGTGAAGAGGTAATGTGGACCACCACCCAGGTGTCAGGAAGTACAAAGTATGTGCTTTGCTAAGTTAATTAGGCTTAAGAGGTCTTTGCACATGTGGAGCCTGCCTGTTTATGCTGCTTCTGGGAACCCTGCAGCCACCCCTGTGGAGATGAGCCTGGGCTAGGCAGCTGCATAATGAGAGACATGTGGCGTGGCCAAAAAACAATAAGTAATCTTAGTATGGAACCCCAATATATAAAACATGTTTAAAACAGAAAAGCAGTCATTTATTAGCATATATTTATCAGATTATTTTGCATTAATTCATGCAAACAACACGAAATTCAAAGGTACAAAAGGATGTATACAATAAGACTCTTTCGTGCCCAGTGGGCTGGCGAAAAGATTAAAGTCTCAAGTGTTGGGGAAGATGTAGGATAGTAGTAGTGCGTAGACTGCTGTTGGAATGTAAGTTGGCATCAGCATTTTGGACAACAGTTTGATATGTTGTAGCGTAATTGAAGATGACGTATTCACCAATCCACCAGTTACCATTCTGGAGAAATTTACACATGCATCCAGGGCAAGTATCAGAATGTTCGTAAGATCACTGTTGTAGTAGCATAAGCTTAGAAACAACTCAGATATCCGTCAGCTGGAGAATGGGCAGATTGTAGCATATATATTCTGGTTACCTAATGCATAGTGGAGCACCTCAAAACTTGGTGGCTTAAATCAGTAATCATTTCCTGTGGTTATGGGGAGTTGACTATGCTCAATTAGACTGTTGTAACTTGGGGCTCTCATGTGCTTGGTGTAAGATCTTGGCTGGGCCGGTGTCCTCTTGAAAGCCTCCTCAGTTGTCTGGTGGTTAGCCAATACTGGTACTGAGGTAATATCTCAGCGTGGGCCGTCAGCCAGGATGCCTGCCTGTGGCTCCTCCGTGTGACCTGGGCTTTATTACAACATGGCAGCTGGATTCAAAGTGCACTCTTCTCAAGAGTCAGGGAAAAGTGTGTTGCCTTTTCTAACCTAGCATTGGAAGTCACCTTGCTTCACTTCTGCCACAGTCACTAGCCTGCCCAGATTCAAGAGGGACCACAGGCCATGGCTCTCAAGACAGGAAAGGCAGTGTCTCATTGTAAGAAGAGGGATGAGAGATCATCTTGAAAACTTACACGTCAATCCTGGATGTACTGTGTATTGAGTGTGGATATTATACTTCGATGAAAACTAAAGTTGTGCATATTAATATGAATAAAGCAAAACATTGAGTGGTAAAAGCAAACTACCGAAGAATATGTGTAGTTTAAAGATATGCGAAATAGGGAGTTCACTGGTGGCCTAGTGGTTAGGGTTCTGGGCTTTCATTGCTGTGGCCTGGGTTCAGTCCCTGGTCAAGGAACTGAGATCCCACAAGCTGCACAGCCAACAACAACCAAAAAAGCAAAATAATGTGTATTGGTTACAGATACTTAAGAGTGTAGTAAATGTAGCCAGTGCATGGGGATGATCAGTTCCAAGTGAAGGATAGTAGACACCTTCTGGGGTGGGCTGGACTGTGACTGGAGGGGTGTGCATAGGGCCCAGCAGTGTGGCAGTCGTTTTAAAGCTGTGGGCACCCAGGTGTCCATTGTGTTAATACTCTCTGGGTACCTGAGAGCAATTAAAAAATAGCAGTTCTCTCTCCTACTCTAGATCCCTCAGCCATCCAGTTTTCCTCTCCAGAAGCCATCAGTATTACTGGGGTCTTATGTGTCCTTCCAGAAACATTTCATTTACAAACATAACTATATTTTTTTCCCACTCAGATGGTAGCATATGTGATAGTTTTATACTTTGCTTTTTTTAATTATTAATACTTTATATCTTGGAGATCATTGCATATCAGTACATAAACAACTTAAAAAACATTTTATTGAGATATAATTTACATATGAGACAATTCACCCATTTAAAGCTCATGTTTCAATGACTCTTGTTCATGGAACTGTGTGTCCATCACCATAATTTTGGGTTTCCCAGGTGACTCAGTGGTAAAGAGTTCGCCTGCTAGTGCAGGAGATGTAGGAAGTGTGGGTTCCATCCCTGGGTTGGGAAGATCCCCTGGAGAAGGGAACAGCAACCCACTCCAGTATTCTTGCCTGGATAATCCCATGGACAGAGAAGCCTGGGGGGCTACAGTCATAGGGTCCCAAAGAATCAGACGCGACTGAGCACACGCGCACACACCATAATTTTAGAGTATTTTCATTATCCTGAAAAGAAACACCCACACTCCTTAAGCATCAGTCTCCAAGTCCTACCATGCTCTGCCCCACACGCCATTGCTCCAAGCCCTTGGGAACTACTAATTTGCTGTCTACAGAGACTTGCCTCTTGGGGGCATTTTATAGAAATGGGTTCATATAATATGTGGCTTTTTGTGTCTGATTTCTCTCACTTAGCATGTTTTCAGGGTTCATCCACATTGCAGTACTTCTTTTCTTTTTATTGATGAATATTATTGCATTGTATGGATATAACACATTTTGTTTGTCCAGTTGATGGTTGATTCTACCTTTTGGCTATTACAAATAATGCTGCTGTGAGCATTCATGTACAAATTTTGTGTAGACGCACGTTTTCAATTCTTTTGGGTATATACCTAGGAGTAGAATTGTTGGATCGTAAGTTAATTCTATTTTTAACCATTTTAGGGACTGCCGGACTGTTTAAAGTGGCTGTACCATTTTACTCTGCCACTAGTAGTGTATGAGAGGAGAAGGCGATGGCACCCCACTCCAGTACCCTTGCCTGGAAAATCCCATGGACGGAGGAGCCTGGTAGGCTGCAGTCCATGGGGTCGTGAAGAGTCAGACACAACTGAGCGACTTAGCAGCAGCAGTGTATGAGAATTCCAGTTTCTCTGTATTCTTGCCAACACTTGATTATCTGTCTTCTCAATTATTGCCGTCCTGTGTGTGTGCGTGCTAAGTCGCTTCAGTCATGTCTGATTCTTTTCGACCCCATGGACTGTAGCCTGCCAGGCTCTTCTGTCCATGGGATTCTCCAGGCAAGAATACTGGAGTGAGTTGCCATGCCCTTCTCCAGGGGATCTTCTGACTCAGGGATCGAACTCATGTCTCCTATGGCTCCTGCATTGCCATCCTAGTGGGTATCAAATGATATCTTATTACTGTGGTTTTTGATTTGCACTTCCCTGATGGCTAATGATTTAAACATGTTTTAATGTCCTTATGGAGAAGGCAATGTCACCCCACTCCAGTACTCTTGCCTGGAAAATCCCATGGACGGAGGAGCCTGGTAGGCTGCAGTCTCATGGGGTCGCTAAGAGTCCGACCCGACTGAGCGACTTCACTTTCACTTTTCACTTTCATGCATTGGAGAAGGAAATGGCAACCCACTCCAGTGTTCTTGCCTTGAGAATCCCAGGGACGGGGGAGCCTGGTGGGCTGCCGTCTATGGGGTCGCACACAGTCGGACACGACTGAAGTGACTTAGCAGTAGCAGTAGCAGTAATGTCCTTATTGGAAAGAGGCTTCCTTTTAAACTAACTGCATAGACTTCTCTTGTGTGGATGAACCTTTGAAACTAATCCCTTATCGTGAACATTTAGGTGGTTTCCGAGTCTTTTTCTATCACAAACAGCGCCTCTTATGCACACCACTGTTTGCTCATATGTGAACATATCCAGAGCGTAAA
Organism: Bos javanicus; assembly: GCF_032452875.1. Taxonomy (NCBI): domain Eukaryota; kingdom Metazoa; phylum Chordata; class Mammalia; order Artiodactyla; family Bovidae; genus Bos; species Bos javanicus. The sequence continues at coordinate 49,835,906 of NC_083885.1, read as the reverse complement.
TATCTAGGTGCTAAATTGCAAGGGCAAAGGGAATGCACCTATGTCTTATAAGTTTGAGTTTATGCTATTTGTGTATTTAAAAGTAAATATTAAATATGATCAGATTTGTTTGAGGAACGCTCTTAATTTCTCCTCCAGTGTTACTAGCTAACAGATTTAGGCACATCAGAACAAGCAGCCATTTTATTTCCCTATTTTACTTCGGCTAAACCTTGCATAATTCAAGGCTGACTTTTACATATATTTGAATGTCAGGTTGAGGCAGAGGTCCATGAACACATAAACCTACATTCATTGTCCCAAGGTTTTCCCCTAGAGCTGCCTTTTCTTCCGCTGCTAAGTCGCTTCAGTCGTGTCCGACTCTGTGCGACCCCATAGACGGCAGCCCACCAGGCTCCCCCGTCCCGGGATTCTCCAGGCAAGAACACTGGAGTGGGTTGCCATTGCCCTCTCCTCAGTCACTGCTGCTGCTGCTAAGTCACCTTTTCTGCTCCCTCATTAATTCAGTGCTTGTTCCTAAATCACCAGCATAGCATACCCTGGCAGTCGTTGGGTGGCCTTCTTTTTTGTTTTCTTTTTACTTTTCAGCTACACCAAGGGGCATGTGGGATTTTAGTTCATTGAACAGCGGTAGAACCAGCACCCCCTGCATTGGAGGCCCAAAGTCCTAACCACTGGGCCACCAGGGAGTCCCCGCGTTTGGCCTTCTTTATGGTCTGTTATGATTAAGAGCTTGAGCTTTGATTAAGAGCAACTGTGTGATCTTGGGCCAGTTACTCAACCTCTCTGAACTCTGGTTTCCACTTCACTAGGGTGAGAGTAATAGTAGCATCTAATTGTGAGGACTAAACGAATCAGTTCTTGTGAAGGGCTCAAACAGTGCCTGGCGCAGTGCAGTTTTCTCATCTGTCTCTGAAACGGATGATTTTCAGCATCAGCATTAGCACCACCACCTAAAGAACCCTTTAATGACATTCTCATTGACTACAAAAAAGAGCTTTAGGGGTTACTCTTTATTTTATTTTAATTATAAATTTATAAGAAAGTAGCAGAAATAGAACAAGTGCTTCCTATATACTCTTCAGCCAGATTTGCCAACTGTTTGCTCCATTCTCTCTTCTCCCCTCCCCATCTCCATAAGCGCATCACACACACACACACACACACACACACACACACACACACACACACACACACAGAGTGTGGTTTTGAACAATTTGAGAGTTCACTTGAACATCATGTCCCTTTACCTCACAATACTTCAGTGTGTATTTCCTAAGAACAAGAACATTTTCTTTCATAAGCACAGTATAACTATCGAAACCAAGAAATTTAACAAGGATACAATGCTCTTCTTATCCAAACCCTAGTTCTTATTCTAGTTGCATCCACCATCCCTGTAATGTTCGTTATTGCCATGTTTTTTCCCTGGCTCAGAATCCAGTTCCAATCACGTGTTGCGTTTAGGTGTCATGTCAGAGTTTCCTTTCAAACAGTGAATGTTTCCATAACAGCCTCAAGGTCCAACTTTCTCCAGGAAGGCTTGCAGCCTGCCAGACAGCTGAGTTCCGGCGGGGATGGCCGGCTCATGTAGTGCCATCTTGTGGCAGCCGCGTGAATGGCATTTTATAAATCATCCTGTTGGGCTGCTGTGAAATGAGTCCCTTCCTGATGACCTAAAAAGAAATCCAGTGATATTCACATCATCTTAATTTTTCTTAATAATATGGGAAACTGTTTTATTAAATACTTATGTAATTCAAACCCACATACTTTAATTAGCATTGAAAATGAGATTTCGCCATCTCTCAAATCTGGATCCATGCATGTGAAGTCCAGTGCTATGGGTAAAAGTGTGGTCTTGTCTTGGCCTGAGACATCTTTGGGAATGGATCTGGGCGCCACAACATTCTGGCTACGTGGTATTTTTCCTGAGGCTTTCCCTCTCTGGGCCTGTGTTTACTTCTGCAAAATAGGCCTTACAGAGACGTCTACCCACAGGAACATACTCAGAAGGTCATGGATATAGTTTCCAGCATATGCCTGATATATGAGAATTCTTTCATAAAGGTTAATGGATTATTATTATTTGTTCAAATTTTTTTTTGTGAGCAGACAAGCTCAGACCTGAAGTAAAACTCACCCCAGTACAGAGCTTTAACCTTCCTAATCAAAACCACATTCAGTCAACAAATATTTATTGATTCCCCGGGTCTCAACTGGTTTGTAGGCAATGTTCTAGACACTGGGAATACAGCCCAAGACAAAGCCTTTGCCCTCATGGGCAAGTTTATGTTCCAGTGTTGGGGGAAGACAGTTACAAAATAAAAAAAATTTTTTTTCTTTAGTGTTAAGCGCTAGGTAGAGAATTCAAATATGCTGAAAAGGAGGGACAGCATAGCTCTTTTGGATTCAGAGTGACCAGGGAAAGCCTCTCTAAAGAGGTGAGATTTGAACTGAGTTCTGAAAGACAGAAGTCAGTCCTGCAAAGATCAGGATCAGGGAGGCTGACCAGTCCGGGTAAAAGGAACAGCAAGTGCAAAGGCCCTGAGCTGGGAACATGCTTGTCTTTTTGGTGGGGCAGAGAAAAGGTTAGTGTGTCTAGGATATGGTGGTCAAGGGGAGAGAAGCTTGAGATCAAGTTAGGCAGACAGCCAGGGGAGCTCACACAGGTCTCTGAAAACAATGGTGAGGTCTTCAGCTTTTATTTCACAATATGAAAAGCCATTTGTGTGTCAGAGCAGACCAATAAGGCGTTCACCCTTACTGAGAGTAGAGAAAGTTTCATCCCAAGGTCTGCAGAAAAGCACATTTAGCCTCACCTCAAACATTTGGGAAATCTCTGATGTGTTAAAAAGTTGAATGTCAGGACTTCCCTGGAGGTCCAGTGATTAAGACTCTGCACTTCCACTGCCAGGGACTCGGGTTTGATCCCTGGTCAGGGAACTAAGATCCCACATGCTGTGTGGTGCGGTCAAAACAAAACCAAGTTGAATGTGCATGGTTCATGGTATCTTTCATTAGAATTTTTGAAGATAAAACATTTTATAAAAAAAAAAAGAAATTGGAACCAACATTTACAGAAGCCCTGAGGCTTATCTGTATTACTGCCAAACACTTAAAATGACTCTAAAAGGATCCTTCCAACACAGTAGCGCCTAGGGTGGGGCTTAGTAACTTCTGGCTGGGGAGTCAAAGATAATATTTCAACATTTCTGTATAACATGGGAAAGTCTTTTAAATAAACTTTTTTTTTTTTTTTTTAACAGTGCCAGACTTCTTTGAGAATCTGATCAATACTATGGACTTTCTCCTCTGAAAATGCTCTGCTTAGGATGGAGAAAGGGGGAAGTCTTAAGTCTTGCTACTTGTATCCCATGATTTCTCATGTAGCAAGGAGAGTACACTTGTCAATGGCCATCTCCACCACTGCCAAGCATAGACCCCCCTCCCAGCTCTTATGGGGTGGAGTGGAAGTCACCCTATTTGGGGCTACCAGGAGGTTCTTTTTTAAAAAGTATTTATTTGTTGGGCCATGCACTGTATCAGGCAGGATCTTTTGTTTCAGCGCATGGACTCTCTAGTTGTGGTGTGCGGGCTCAGCTGTTGCAGTGTGGTGGGCTTTGTTACCCCATGGCATGTGGGATCTTAGTTCCTGGACCAGGGATCGAGCCCACGTCCCCTACAATGGAAGGCAGATTCTTAACCATTTGCCACCAGGGAAGTCCCTACCAGGAGGTTCTTTATGGCTGGCCTGGGCAGCCTGCCCCGTCACCATCAGAAGCCCAATCTCTGAAAAGGGTTGAAATGGATTCGAGGGACTGAGTTCTACTCTCTGGGGACAGGAGGGGATTATGAGGAGATGCCTTCTTCATCCCTCAGGGCAAGATTCTTCATCATTTTTTCTGAATCAGTAGGCCTTTGAGCAGGCTTCAGATGAGACGCTCCAGGCCTTCTCCCCAGAAAACTAGCCTGTGCAGCCCACATTTATAGTCATAGGCGGGAAGTTTACAGAATAGATTAGAGGGTAGAGAACAATTTGGGGTTTTAGGAAATTTTCTCCTCAATCACCCTTGATGTGGAAATTGAGAGACTGAGGCCCTCAAACAGTAATTAAGTGGTTTGTTAAAGCTACACAAGGGACAGAAGTAGGCCATTACTTTCCATTTTTCATGAGTTCAAAGCACAGGCTCTTGTATCAGACTGCCTGGGTTCAAATCCCACCTTTACCCCTAACTTGTCCTGGGACCCTGAGCAAGCCCATGGTACTTAACCTCCAAGACTGTGTTGACAGCAACAGGATAGCACGGGGTGGGGGCGGCGGGGGGGACGACTGTGTCAAGAACAAAACCCGGGGGACGTCCCTGGTGGTCCAGGGGCTAAGACTCTGTGCTCCCACTGCAGGGAGCCCAGGTTCCATCCCTGGTCAGGGAACTAGATCCCACATGCCGCAACTAAGAGTTTGCATGCCCCAAGGAAGATGGAAGATCTGAGTGCCACAACAGACCCAGCACAGCTGAATAAATAAATTAAAAAAGACGGCCCCCAGGACCTAGCCTGTAATGACTCCTAAGTAAGTTCTATTGCTGCTGTTTTGCAATGAGGAAAGGCAGGCTCAGAGAAGTGAAGGGATTCTGGCAAGGACACAGGAGAGGCATGATTGAAACTAGGGCCTGTCTGTATTTCCAAAGCCAATGCGTATTATTCACCCCGAGACTAGTTTGTTTCAAACTGCAAGGCACAAGCCAATAGTGGGTCAGAAAATCAGTTCAGCAGGGTCTCAAATGGCACTGAAAATAAAAATTAAATACCAGTGCATCATAAGTGCATGCTTGCTCACTCGTGTCCCACTCTTTGTGACCTCATGGACTGTGGCCCACCAGGCTCCTCGGTCCATGGGATTTTCCAGGCAAGAATACTGAAGTGGGTTGCCATTTCCTCCTCTAGGGGATCTTCCCCACCCAGGGATCAAACCCCTGTTCCCTGTGTCTCCTGCATTGCAGGCAGATTGTTTACTGCTTGAGCCACTCTAGGGGAAGCCCTAGAGTGGATTATACATAAGGGTAAATAGTATTTTGTGATACTTTTGTTTCATGAGATTATAAGTATACACCTTTTTGTACTAGGGTTTCTTTGGCTGTAACCATGACTTGTAGGATCTTAGTTCCCCAAAAAGGGACTGAACTTGCACTTCAGTAGTCAAAGCACTGAATCCTAACCGCTGGACCCCCAGGGAATTCCTACCAGGTATTAAAATAGTTTGAAAGGCATTACCCTTGACTACTGGGCATCCCAAGGGGCACTAGTGGTAAAGAACCAGCCTACCAATGCAAAAGATGCAAGAGAGTTGGGTTTGATCCCTGGGTTGGGAAGATCCCCTGGAGGAGGGCATGGCCACCCACTCCAGTATTCTTGCCTGAAGAATCTCAAGGAGAGAGGAGCCTGGCAGGGTATAGCCCATGGGGTCCCAAACAGTTGGAGGCAGCTGACCAGACACACACACACACACACACACACCCTTGGGGTCCAAAGAGTTGGATGCCGCTGACCAGACACACACACACACCCTTGACTAGTACTGTCCCAAAGAGCTGAATGCAGCTGACCAGACAGTCAGACACACACACACACACACACACACACACACACACACACACACCCTGGAGAATTCCAAGAACAGAGGAGGCTGGCGGTCTACAGCCCATGGGGTCCCAAAGAGTTGGACACAGCTAACCAGACACACACACACACACCCCCTTGACTACTAGTGCCCCAACAAGTTCAGACACAAGCAAATGGGAGCTTTCAGAGAGGTCTCTGTGCATTGTGATCCACCCTGTGTCCCAGGAGGGACGGGATTCAGGTTAATCCAGGAAGACTTAGAGGTAGGGGAATGGGCTATGGAGAGGAGTAAAGAGGGTAGGCCACAGCAGCCTTGAGCCTAGAGCAGAGCAGAAGAGCTACTTAAAAAAATTTTTTTTTAATGTATTAACTTTTTATTTCTTTTAAAAAATATTTATGTATTTATTTAGCCCTGTTGGGTCTTCCCTATGGCATGTGGGATCTTGGACCTTCCCTTCTGACATTCAGGCTCTTCATTTTGGCCTGCGGGCTTCTCTCTAGTTGTGGCATGCAAGCTTAGTTGTTTCACGGCAGATGGAATCTTAGTTCCCAGACCAGAGACTGAACCTGAGTCCCCTGCATTGGAAAGCGGGTTCTTAACCACTTCCTGTCCAGGGAAATCTCAGGACTACTTCTTGAAACAAATACTCCTCAAGAGCCCATTCTGTGCCAGGCCCTTTGCTGGGCAGTGTTAGGTACACAGTGATGACTAAGTTAGTCCTAGACTTCTCCCTCCTGGGGCCTTCTGGGCAGTGGAGGAGACAGATCTGTTACCACACAGTGAGAGACTAAAATGGTCAGGGCTGTGGTGGGGGACGCATTAGTCAGGGTGTGATGGGGAAGGCCAGGAATGAGGAGGAACACAGAGCAGCGAGTTCCAAGCTGGAAACCCATTAGCAAGGGTTAGTTCCAGCATTCGGTTTACCTCTGGGAAAGCTGGGGCTTCCCAGAAGGCATGGAGATGAAGAATCCACCTGCCAATGCAGGAGGCCCAGAAGACACAGGTAGGGAGTAGGGAACGGCAATCCTGGAGTAGGGAATGGCAATCCACTCCAGTATTCTTGCCTAGGAAATCCCATGGACAGAGGAGCCTGGTGAGCTACAGTCCATGGGGTCACAAAGAGTCAGACACAACTGAACACACACACACACAAGGCCACAAAGAGACACGACTGAATACACACACACACACACACACACACACACACACAACTTGAGCAGGACTTTGCCTGAAACACTCTTGCAGACTTAGGTAGACCCAGGATTTTTCAACTCCCAGCCAGACTTTCTAGAAGTATGCATTAACTAATGCATACTTGCGAAGCTATGTGGCATTACTGGAACCCAAATTCAGAAGGTAGGAAGCCCCACCCAACCTATAAGAGAGCAGGGACCGGGGTGCCAGATGTGTCACAGCTGTCTACTACTCTAGTTAATAAAAGGGCTAGGATCTGTGCAGTTTTATTTTTACAGGGCGATTTCCTTTGGAGGCCCAAGTTACCCCGTAAAAAGTTACATTCCCATATTTCATTGGATGTTTATGATGGGCAGACAGGAATAATATTTTGCAGTCATAGCATGTGTTAATTGATATAAACCGTTCTGTTTACGTAAAACAGTCCAGTAGCCCAGTGACGCAACTATGATTGTTTCCATTTTGCATCTGTGGCTACTGAGGCACAGAAAACGGTCAAGCCTTCTGCCCACAGCCACCAGCAAGGAAATGCAAAGCTGGGTTTGTGCGGCTTCAGAGCCTGTGCTCAACCACGAGGAGACGTACTGAAAAGGAAACCCTGCCTAACGCCCGCTCCCGGGCTCTTTAAGAGCTTAGGAACCTGGACTAAAGACGAGGAAGGACTAAAGCGAGATCAAAGCGTATGTAAATAAGGACCAGGGGATGCCGGGCAATATCACAGCGGCCAGCCAGCCTCTAGGGACAGCAGGCGTCAGAGTCCTACTGAGCCTGCGCAATTGTTTTTTCTTTTTCCCGTCTGGCGCCTGCGCGAGGCACATCCCAGGCCCACGCCGGCTCAAGCTTGCCGACTGTACGCAGGCGCCCTTCTCTTGAGCCGCCACCTCCGCCACCTTGCGCTTGCGCCCTAGCGCTCTTTGGGGGTCCCTCGCTCCCTGCCTTACGTCAGTTCCTGTTTGTGGCGGGAGAAGGCGGTATTTCCGTCCAGAGGGTGGGAGGGGGCGGTAAGCGGGGGCTGGGGGGAGGGGGCGGGGGGGCCGCGCCGCGCGAGCCGTTGGGCCTGGCTCCGCGAAGGCGTTGCCACCGCTGCCGCCGCCGCCGCCGCCGCCGCCTCCAGGAAACGTAAGGAGCGGGATCAAGCGCAGCGTGGCGATGGGCAGGAGGAGAACCCCGCCTGCGAGGCTGGGCGGCGGGCGGTGACAGGTGAGTGCGCCAGCGCGTGTCCCCGAGCGCGCCCCCCCCACCGATGGTCGCGTCCGGACCTCCCCCACAGCCCCCCGCAAAGCCGCTCTGGGCCGTACCACCGGCGTCCGCCGGGCGGGGACCGTGGTCCTTGAGCCCCCCCTTTCCGGGACGGAGTGGGGGTGGCCGCGCGGGGGCGGTGGGACTGGCCCTGAGGGGGCGGGGGCGGGGGCGGCGGGTTGTACCACCGAGGCGGCAGGGGGCGCACATCAAAGAGCGGGGACCGACTCTTTGGAGGGCTAGGGGCCGCAGACCCCCGGCGCGTGCGGGCTGGGCGTTGAGCTACTGGGCCGGGCGGGACGGCGCGCTGGGCGAGCGAGTGGGGCGCCTTGGAGGGGGCTGTACCTATTCGGGGCTGTGGGGACGGTTCCTAGAGCGTGTTGTTTGGAGAGGTGGGCGCTTCTGGGGAGGGGGGCTGTACCAAGTGTGGCCGGGGTAGCGCCCTCTGGGTTGTACCACTGAGGTCCTGGAGCAGGGGGGGGTGGGGAGCCATCCTTAGAAGTAGAGCCGCGCCGTATCAGAGGAGAGCTGGGATGTTTGTGATCTTGAGGGACCGCGCGGGGCGGGGAGCCGGGCCCAAGGGGTGTTTTAGGGGAGCACTGTGGGAGCCCTGTAATGCCGAGCGATGAGGAAGGGGTTCTGCCTTCTGTGTGTGGTGGGTGGAGCTTGGAGTTTACACTGAGTTGGAGGGGGAATCACTTTTATTGAACTTCTTGTTGACTTTCGGTGGAACTGGAATGTCAGTGGGGCTGCTCTCTACCCTAGAACCTTTGCATATTACTAAACTATATTTTAAGGTGTGTGGGACACCTGTGGCAGATTCTTGCCATGGTTTTAGCTGGGGTGTGGGGTGGTGGGGGGGAGACGTCTTAGACGGCACTTGTTTTCTGAGCTTTTCGGCTCCATATTAGGGAGGGGAGGGGTTATGAAGTTTGGATTTGAGGACCTGTGCCCCTGGACCTGCTTAAGACTTGGGAAGAAGGAGTGTTCTGAGGGCCACCTCTCCCTGAAGGCAGGGTGGCTGGGGACGTCTTTATCCTTGGGATTCTGAGCACCCTTTTCCTTGCATTTGGAAGCCACTTGGGCTCAGCAAGAGTCCTAGGCGTCATGAGGCCCTCCATGTCTGCCTTTGAACCTTGTTTACTCTTCTCAGAGAAAACATCCATCAGGACCTCTGGGCTGATAGTGGTTGGTGGTGGATGCTGGTGTCCGGGCCCCTCCATCCTGGCCAAAAGGCCAGACACATGGTCGTGTCTCCTTGGTTAGCAGTCCTGCCGCCCATCATGTTTACACTCCCCACCAGGCGATTAACAGTTGGCTTCACCATTAGGCGGCAGCGAGGCTGAGCGCTGTTTTCCCAGCTGTTCCTCTCTGCATAGGCCAAGGGGACTTGGGCGGGGGTGCCCCAGCCCACACTGACCCAGGGAGGAAGGCTGCTCTAAAGGACTAGGGGCAGCTACCCTACGAATCTGGTTTCTCACTGTGATTTCTGGGTGGGAGCTTGGAGCAGCTCGCCCCAGTCGTGAGGCCACTGCCCCTGCTCCTCAGGCCAGCCTGTGACCTTGGCTTGCTCCGTAACCTTTGCCCTGGGTCTGGAGTTCCCGGAGGGCTGGCCGTAATCCCTCATTGACCCAGCTAATGTGGGCTGGTGATGTGGTGGAAGCGGGCAGACAGTCGCTCTTGTCCACACCATCAGCTTCCAAGCTGACTGGCTTCCATGGGTTGTGGTTGCTCAAGAGAATGGTCCCTGAGCCTCTGTGAGGCCATGGTGACTGCTATGTAGAATTTCTCTGCACTGGGGGTTTCTTCCTTTGGTCTGCTAACGTTTAGAGGGTTTGCCTGATGGGATTAACAGCAGTAGTCAAAACAATAATTGTGAGGTCAGTGCCTATTGAGCGCATTCTGTGTGCGGTACGCTGTTTAGAATGCTTCACAAGGGTTAACTTGCAGGATACTCACATCCTAGAACTTTGTGTTCTGTTGTCATGATCTCCATTTTAGAAGGGGAAACAGAGGCACAGAGTAGCAAATCAGCTCCAGAGTTCAGGAATTTTATTGAACACTCAACCTGTCAGGCACATGACAGGCTGTTTACACACACGACCTCATTCAAACTTCCAAACACACCCATGGGGTAGATACAGTTCTTCCCGTGTTATACACTCCCATGAGCTAGGCAGCAGTGTGATATCCATTTTACAGGTGAAGAAACTGAGACCCTTGCTACGAAGTAAAATGATTTGCTCGACATCTCAAAGGTGGAAGGGGTAGAGCTGGGAAGTGCACCCCTGGCCTAGTTTGGCCTCAGAGTGAACCTCTTGCTGGCGTGTAACTGGAACAGTGGTTTCGTTGAACCCAGGGGTGGATGTGGTGTTTCTGTCCATTTTTCAGAGTCAGAAAATTGGGGCTCGGAGGAGGAATTGCTTTCTCCCAGGTCTGTCAGACACTTGGGGGCCATACTGGGGTTTGAACAAATTCTTCAGTCACTAGGTCCCCAAGCTTGTGGCGGGGTGGGGGGTGGGGTGGGGCGGGGTGGGGCGCAGTCACCTCAGGCCTCCAGCCAGCTGCACCCTTGGGTGTTTTCTTCCCCTCAGCCTTGGGGCCTAGGGCTGCCTCGAGCACCTCTGCCAGCAGCCAGCCCAGCAATTTCAGGGCTTGCAGGTAAAACTTGGTTCCTCCTCAGAGTTGAGCCAGGGTGTCTTTTAACTGGGGGCAGACTCTCTGCTGGACGCCGGGAGGGAACAAGCAGGAGAGACATGACACAGTTACCAGGGCACCCGTGTGTGAGGTCCCTGCACAAGGATGGCGTGGAGGGCTCGTGTGCACCTTCTAGTGCTTTCGTGTTCTGGTTGTGTGACCTTGGGCCACAGTGTTCACCTGCATGCAGTGGGCTTAGAGCAGCATCCACCTCAGGCTTTTGTGAGGACCACATCAATTAATCCAAGAGAAGCTTCTTGAACCGTGCCTGGCACTGCATAAATGCTCTGGTGGCAGTCTGAGGGCATCTGTCCTTCCCCACCTCGGCACCCTCAACCCTCTCAGGCATTGTCCTGGCATTCAGTCCCCCGGCCTGGCCTAGCCAGAATCCAGGAGTCTGGTGTCCTGGTTTGTAATCTCTGGGAAGAGCTGTATTGAAGTGCTTCAGAGCATCAGGTTCAAGTCCAGCCCTGCCCCTTGGTGCCTTTGTGACTAGGAGCAGGTGCTCAGTCTTCCTGAGCTCATTTCATCACTTGTGTCATGGGCTGAGTCCCTCCTCATAGGTTGCTGTGAAGGTTAAACAGGTTAATTTGCGGAAGGCACTTGTAACTGTGCAGGTATAGCAGTGAGCCTGCAGCAAACGTTTCCTGTTATCAATATTTAAGAATACTGCTAAAAAAAAAAAAAAAAAGAGTAGTGCTGGACACCCAGCGAACCCTCAGGAGATCCTAACAATTGTAATTCTTATTTTTTTCTGCTAGGATTTTGCAGGTCCTTCCCAGGTTAAAGAGCCCTGTCAGGTAACCCCAGGAGGAGGGCAGGGCTGAAATTAGCATCTCCATTTTCCAGATGAGGAGACTGAGGTTCTGGAGGATTAAGGGGTAGGGACATACTGTGAGAGACTGGCACATGCATCCCCCAGGTCCCTGCCGTCTTCCACCGTTGCTGCCCAGAGCCCCACCGAGGTCGAAATTCGAGCTCCTCTCCAGATGTCAGGTTCTGCGGAACCCATTTTGCTCTGTGTGCTTTCATTGACTCTCCACCACCACAGCTCCCAGGAGTGCTGGTGACCACCTCGACCCAGGGGAGAGCAGTCCCTTTGAAGGCCGAGAGGCACAAGGGCAGTCTCCAGCCCAGAGGGCAGCAGAAGTGCCTGTGGGAGTCAGGGGCCAGGCTGCCTTGCGGGCCAGGGCAGGAAGCGTGGCAGTGATCCTGAAGGCATTGCTGAGTGAAACGAGAGGTTTGCATTGATCCACCAGCATTTATTGAACACCTGATCTGTGCCCAGCATTTCTTCAGGTGCCAGGGATACAGAGGGGCACTTGATGAAGGCTCTGCCTCTGTAGAGTTAAGGGAGGTAAACCCTGAACTTGATGCATAAACGGGCAGATTCGGGGTAGGGGCTCGGCAATTAAAGTCAGGTGTGACGGGCTGCCAGGAAGGCCTTTGAGCGGATCCCAATTGGCAAGGTGACCTGAGGAGAAGGAACAGCCTGGGGGTGTGGGGAACAACAGCGCAGAAGTGGCAAGGAAGGACAGGGCTTGGTAAGGTGCAGGTAGGTTGCACAGAGGCCTGGGCGGCCGTGCAGGGGGCAGCCAGGCCAGGGGCTGAGGGCAGGCAGGCAGGGTCACTTGGAGCTTCGCAGACCATCTTGAAGAGTGGCTTGGGCAGACTTAGGGTGTTAGAAGATGCCTTTTGCCATCTGAGAGGTTCTCAGGCTTCTCCCTGGGGTGGGGATAGACTTTGGAGCCCGTCAGGGAGTTTCACAGGCCTCCCACTTCCCCCTTGAGTAGAATCTCTGCTAGAGAAAGAGCGAAGACCTTGATGGTTGCCGCCTCCTCTGTGGTTTTCACACCGTGTTCCCCAGGGCCCATATCTGTTCCCTTTAAGGGACACATGGGGGAGGCTCAATGGGCTGATCTGCTCACCCCTCCCCAACCCAGCAGCTGGGCTAATCTCAAACAACAGCACAGAACAACAGTAATGCCTGATAAAAACTATACCTGCGGGTTCTGCCTTCCATTCCGCTTATGTCCCTGAGGGCCTGCAGCATTCCTGGCACTGCTCTAGAACTTGGATGGCGGGGCCTGCCTTCTAGTGGAGGCAGGTTCGCAGCAAGCAAGCCAGTGATAGGAATCAGGTTGTGATTAATGTTTCAAATTGATCAACTTCCTAAGAGCTCTCAGTGGAATGAATCGGGAAAGAGGGAGTGGGGACCTAATGTTTTAGCTGGAATGATCTGAGAAGGCCTCCCAGGGGAGGTGACGCAGTGAAGAGCCGTGGGAGGACGTGCATGAGTGAAGATCCCTCAGACCGAGGAGGAATTGGCTCTGGTTCCCACCTCCCTTGGATTTCCTTGGTGGCTCAGACGGTAAAGCCTGCCTACAATTGTCTGCCTACAATGCAGGAGACCCAGGTTCAATCCCTGGGTCGGGAAGATCTCCTGGAGAAGGAAATGGCACCCCACTCCAGTACTCTTGCCTGTAAAATCCCATGGACGGAGGAGCCTGGTAGGCTACAGCCCATGGGGTCACAAAGAGTCAGACACGACTGGGCAACTTTACTTTCCCACCTCCCAGGAGTGAGAACTGAGGCCTGGAGAGCCCGGGTAACCTGTGCTGGTTCCCCCAACACTGACAGGCTTTGTATTTGGGCAGAGTGGCTCCCAAGGCCCTCCTCCCCCCCAACCCAGAAAGGTGCTTGATAACCAGGGGTGAGAGGGACGTCTAACCCCACACCTGAGCCTGGGATTTAAGGGTTAGTGTGGTAAGCAGGAGCCTGGCTCTTGATTTTCCCAAGCTCTGTCTGGAGTGTCTTCCTGAAAGGAGCAGAGCCCCTCAGAGCAGACATCCTTGGGCCTCTGGTTCCTTGGGAAGGGGGATTGGAAGGGAGCGTCTTTGGCAGTTGATCTCCAAGTCTCCAGGGATTCCAGGGACACCCACCCCTCCCTAGGCCTCTCTTCAACTTCCCAAGAGCTCTCAGTGGAAGACTGTCAGCCACCAGGCCTCTGGGCTGCACAGTGGGGTGGTTCCGTGGCAGGCTCCTCTGGACAACCAGCCAAGCAGCAAGAGGCCCAGCTTGGGGAGACTGCCCTGGGAGCAGGACCAGGAGGGAGGGAGTGAGGGAGCTGGGGTAGGAGCTCAGCCTGGCCCCCAGCTCGGCACCCCCGGGCACCCGCCCACATCGAGGCCTGGCTGCCCTGGGTGCGGGAACGGGGGGACAGTGAGCTGGGCTGGTTAAGGGGAGCCTGCATGTCACAGGTTCCCGCAGGAAGTTCCTCAGGCCCAGCTGTCCTGCCCAGGAAGCGCCTCCGCAGATGTTGTTTCTAAGGGTGAGGCCAGAAATCCAAGGCTGCCTTGCTTTGCCACCTTGTGGGCCCTTTTCCGAACAGGCTGGGGTGCTTGCCACTCCCTTGCCTCCCCTCCACCCCCGCCTCTGGCCTTTCCAGCCCAGTCTCAGGGTGTTCATCATCTGTGGGTCATTGTGTAGGAGTTCAGACTGGGGGGCAGCCAACCTGGGTATGAACCCTGCTCCTGGCTCCTCTCTCAGTTGCCTTGTAGCCCTGGGGCCTCATTTCATCTCTCTGAAAGGGGGCTGTCCCTGCCGAGAGGCCCTGGAGGGAGGGTTCATGGAGCCAGCGTGTCCAGAGAAGGTGTTCAGCAGATCTGAGCTGCTATTGCTGGAGATTGTCAGGCTGGGTACCTGAGAGTGGAGAAGGGGCTCTGGATGCGGCCAGCCTGGGCCTGGGGTTGACAGGGAAGGGGTGGCAGGCCAGTCAGCTGAGGCTCCCACCAGGGAGGGCACCGGACAGGAATATTCATCACGCCCGTCACCCAGCAGACGCTTTGAGCACTGTGTGTGTGCTCCCTCAGACACACAGCAGCCTGTGAGGCAGGCAGCAGTCCCCCCATTTTGTGGATGGAAAATCAAGGTGCACGGTGCTGCATAGAATGCTGTGTGGTTGTTGAGAACTGGCGGAGCGGGCTCTCTCTGCCAGGCACTGCTCCCCAGCACAGCCTGGGAGCTTGGGGCAGCTCTTCTCCCCAGACGAAGGCTTGGAAGGTTATCTATCGGCTTTACCCAAAGTTAAAGTTTTAGTAGGTGACAGATGTGAAATTTGAACCCAGCTCTATCTGGGGTCAAGTCCGCTTTTTTAAGACTGGCTCTTCTGCTTCTGACCAACGCCATGGCCACTGTTTCTGGGATTGCTACTGTTGGTCTAAAGGTCTTTTTTTTTTTTTGCTTTCTCTCCTACACAGAGCTGACACAAAGCAAGCCTCAGTTGTCCTGGAAATGATTGAGTTAGATCCATACGATGTCTGCTTGGGAGATGGCATGCGGCTGCCTGTCTCTATCTGCTAAGGCCCATGGAGTCTTGACCTTGGCCAGCCCCATCCTCCCCCTGACAGAGGCCAGGGGGAAGGGGTGAGGGGGTCCCCTACCCCTGCCGTGGAGTCTTGATTCCTGAGTGACTTTGGAGCCAGCCCGTGGCTGTGTCCGGTTGTTTGTGTGCCCCTTCTCTCGCCGGTGTCTTGCTTTGTGGCCTGTACAGCTCTGGCCGCCAGGGAGCAGCGCCTGGTCTAGAGGCGGGTGCAGAGAGGGAGTGCACCCTGCGAGCGCCCCAGGAAGGGCAGAGACCCAGCTGGCCCTGGCGGGAAGGGCCTTGGGGCGACCTCCTGAGGCGAGGCATCCAGGCTGTGAGGTGAACTGCCGGAAGAAATGGCCAGGCAGGGTAGAGTGTGGGAAAGGCCCTGAGGTGGGAGAGCCTTGATGTGGTGGGGACCCCGAGAGTAGGCCACTGTGCTGGAGCTGGGGGAGGAGAGGAGGGTGGCAGACGCCAGGTCGTTTGGGCAGGTCTGGGGTTCCCTAGGGTCGTGCTTCTCAAACTGGCGTCCAGAGACCTAGCTGCGGGGGGGAGGTGTGTGTGCCAGTGCGGGGTGCTGAGCTTCAGTTTTGGGGTAGTGTCTGCAAGTTGTCTGCTTTTTTTAGCTGTGTGTTTTCATTTAGATGGTACTTTTGAAAAGTTAATATGGGCATGTCATGAATCATCTGGATGAGTCCTTTTAACCTGCTGCTACTGCTGCTAAGTCGCTTCAGTCGTGTCCGACTCTGTGCGACCCCATAGATGGAAGCCCACCAGGCTCCCCCGCCCCTGGGATTCTCCAGGCAAGATCACTGGAGTGGGTTGCCATTTCCTTCTCCAATGCATGAAAGTGAAAAGTGAAAGTGAAGTCACTCAGTCGTGTCCGACTCAAAGCGACCCCATGGACTGCAGCCTACCAGGCTCCTCCGTCCATGGGATTTTCCAGGCAGGAGTACTAGAGTGGGGTGCCATCGCCTTCTCCGTTTAACCTGCTAGTGACAGTATTAACATAGCTGCCACTTCCACCATAGCTCTGGCTAACTGAGGCTCAGGCTGGCCTTGACTTGGAAGAGTTCGCCGTGGTGTAATTGCTGCCTGTCTTCCAGAGCACTGGCCTCATTGTCAACTGTGCTTGCAGCATGTCTCGTGGGGTCCCCATGACAACCCTGGGTTGTCAAAAAAGGCATCTTTTGAAATAACAAAATAAATGCTTGGTCAGGTTGGGGTTAGGATCCAGTTTTGTAGACAAGAATGCTGATGTTCGGAGAAGCGTCTCTTGCAGCCTGGAAGTGGTGGTCGGGCTTTGAATCGAACAGGAGCAGGTGTGGGTGTGGGTCTCACTCTGGGGTGAGTGGGGCCGGGTCAGGGCCGGGGAGGCACGGTGTCGTGTGGCCGAGGCTCCTCGGCAGCCCGGGGTGATCGGGCCCTGGGCCGCTGAGCACCGTGGTGCTCGCCCCACCCCGCACCCCTGCCTTCAGGCTCCCGGTGCTGCACCTCCACCGTGCTGGCCACTGGCCACGAGGGGCTATTTAAATTTTAAGTAGTTACAATTAAAGTGAGAATTTAGTTCTTCAGTTGGACTAGCCCTGGTAGCCACGCTTGCATCATTACAGAAAATTCTCTTGTCTGCATCTGCCCGCCGTTACAGTCTTAGGCACACGATTTATTCTCGCTGGGTCTGTTTCTTCTTCAGAAGAACGGGTAGTCATAGCATCCACCTCACAGGGTCGCGGGCAGGATTGTCATACACATCCAGGCCTGGCCTGCTGTGAGCACTCAATAGATGTGCTCACTGGCCCTGGTCAGGACCCCGTGTCTTTGCTCCAAGGTGCCCTAGGGATAAGGTGGAGACTCACACCACCAGCACCCGCCTCGTGGCTGGGGCAGCAGGCAGATGCTGGCGATGTGGAGCAATGTCTGTGAGGGAGGAGCCCCTCAGCCAGACTGTAGGGGCTGTGTGTGTGTGTGCACGCGCAGACGTGCTTGTGTGTGTCAGGGGCGGCCCAGTTCTGCAGGGTATCCAGGGTGGTAAGGGAGGGCTGGCTGGGGTCGGTGGGGCTCTGTCCTTGGGAGCAAGGGAAGAGGCTCGGTCTGGGGTGCTGTGAGCCTGTCTGTTGGCCATGCCCTCCTGTGCAGCCTCCTGTCCTCAGTTCCCCATCTGTGAGGTGTGGGTCCTTTGGTCCCCAAGGGAAGCAGGCGGCGGGAGAGTCAGGCCAGTGCTCAGTGCTTCTCCTGGGGACAGCTCCGGCCTCGCTGGGGCCGGGACTCCATACACTGCTCCCTCTTCACGCTGGCAGTTCCCATCCCTCCCCAGGAAATAGCCACAGCCCACTGTGGGGGTTTTTTTGTTTTTTGTTTTGGCCGTGCCACGTGGTACCTGAGATCTTAGTTCTCCGACCAGGGGTTGAACCCAGGCCCCTGCAGTGAGAGCACCGAGTCCTAACCATGGTCCTGCTGGAGAATTCCTAGCCACAGCCCGTGTAGTGGCCTCTCAGGCCCTGCCCAGCCAGGTCCCCGGCTTTCTCTGTGGCCACGTGGCGCCTTGCTTCCCCCCCGACCACCTCCTGGCTGTGTCTCACACAGTCCACACCTCCGTGCTGCTCTTCCTCGGCCTGGACCGCCCTCCCCCGGGTCTCTATGAAGCTGCCGCATCTCTTTCAGATTTCTGCTCAGATTGCACTGTGTCAGTGAGCCCTGCTCCGACCACCATTTACAAAATCGGAAACTCTTGCCCCGTTCCCACACACCTAGTCCTTTGTATGCCTTTTCCACAATATTTGTCAAATCCTGCTGTACTGTATAGCTCACCTGTTTGTTTAACTTGTTTGTGTTTTAATGCCTGTCCACTCTCCCCTGCCCTCCCCTCTGTAAATTCCCCCGGGGCAGGGAGTGCTGTTTTGGTCTCTGCCGCCTCCCCGGGGACCAGAGCAGTGCTGACCCAGCACGGGCGCCATACTTGTGGAATGAGTGGAGGCAGGATTTTTTGTTTCACCTTCACTTGGCAGAACTCAGAGCTCCAAAGCTGTGGTTCTGTTTGCCACCCCCATCCTGAATTAATGAAAGCTCTGGGCCTGGCCCTGGCTGGGTGGGGTTGGAGATACAGTGTGGATCAGGACCGACCCTGTCCCTGCCTTGCGGGGCGACTAGTCTGGGGGGAGGCACTGTTACCAGAGACTTACACAAGTGACTGAGCACAGTAGAGGTGAGTGCTGTGAGGAGGCAGGAAAGCCGAGCTCAGAAGGCCTGTGACTTGTGGGCCGGAGAATTGTTGCTTTTGAACTGTGTTGGAGAAGACTCTTGAGAGTCCCTTGGACTGCAAGGAGATCCAACCAGTCTATCCTAAAGGAAATCAGTCCTGAATATTCATTGGAAGGACTGATGCTGAAGCTGAAACTCCAATATTTGGCCACCTGATGGCAAGAACTGACTCATTTGAAAAGACCCTGACGCTGGGCAAGATTGACGGCGGGAGGAGAAGGGGACGGCAGAGGATGAGATGGTTGGATGGCTTCACCGACTCACTGGACATGAGTTTGAGTAGGCTCCAGGAGTCCGTGGGGTCGCAAAGAGTCGGACATGACTGAGTGACTGAACTGAACTGGCTGCAGCATGGTGCTGTCAGCGTGCTTCGAGTCTGTGGCCAGGCAGACTCAAACATTTGACATGGTTTCTGTGGGTGCTCTAAGGCCTGGGTTGGCAGGGAGCAGAAGGAAGCCTGCTCTGGTGCCTATTCTTGTCCCAGTGTTGTTTGCAGCCCACCCACATCTTCAGCCTGTCTTCAGTCCTACCTGCTCCAAGTAGACAGATGGGGCGGTTGTGGGGAGCGTGTGGTGATCAAGAGAGGAAAAGGTGTCTTCAGTGCCGCCTGCGTACCGCAGAGGCAGTGGAGGTGGAAGTTCACGGTCCCCGCGTCTCCACTTCAGGGGAAGGGATGACAGGAGATAGGTGCTGTGCAGTCACTGTCTCGGGCACTGTTTGAAGGACCTCACGTGGATGAACTCATTTAATCCTCACAGCAACCTTGGAGCTTTGTTATCTAACCTACGAATGAGGAAACTGGTGGAGAACGGGGAGCACAAACTAGTGGAGCTAGGGGAGCACCTGCCCAAGGTCACATGGTAGGTGGAGGAGCTGAGGCTGAGATGCATTTGGTTCCCAAGGCCACCGTCACTCCTGCTCCCGTTGTTCTGCCCCCGTTGGCTCTTCGGCACAGTTCCTTCTCTGAACGTGACGTTTACCATGGACCTCCGACCCTCCTGTGAAAGACTCTATTCCCCATAAGATCTCTTGTTGATCGTATAACTGCTTTTCTGCGAAGGATGCTGTGAATGAAGTTATACGTGGATTGTGTGATGCCCGTAGATCTCAGTAATGTCAGCTCGTGAAAAAAGAAGCAGGTCCGAATTGAGGCGACGTGGTAGGGACACGTTTGTGCTGCAGAAAGGGATCAGGTGCGGGAGCATGCTGAACGCTGACGGGCAGCGTCTGTACCTCACATCGAGGTGGGGCCTCACACGTGGGACGCCCGGCTGTGTTCTGTCGGGGCCGGGCCCTCGTGGAGGGTGGGGTGCTGTGCTGGGCGCTCCCCACACAGGAGCCTGCAGTGGAGGCACTGCTGTCATCCTCACTGCACAGAGAATGGAGCTGAGACTCGGGGAGGCTAGAAGCTGAGGTGCAGGGACCTGAATCCAGGTCTCCCAACGCTGCCAGCCTGAACATTCACTGAAAGGGCTGAAGCTGAAGCTCCAGTACTTTGACCACCTGATGTGAAGAGCCGACTCTTTGGAAAAGACTGATGCTGGAAAAGCTTGAGGGCAAGCAAAGAAGAGCGCAACAGGTTGAGATGGTTGGGTGGCGTCACTGACTCAGTGGACCTGAGTTTGAGCAAGCTCCAGGAAATGGTGAAGGACAGGGAGGCCTGGCGTGCTGTAGTGCGTGGGGTCGCAAAGAGTCAGACGCACCTGAGCGACTGAACAACAACTCCACCAGCCACATGGTGCTGTGTGGTCCCAGCCCAGCTCCGTACTTCCTGATCAGGTGATGGGGCAAGTCACTTCACTCTAGTGGCTTAGTTTCTTCATGAAAGCGGAGGGGATAAGAGGGCTGTGGGAATTCCCTGGAGGTCTAGTGGTTAGTACGTTGCTCTTTCACTGCAGGGCCGGGGTTCAGTCCCTGGTTGGGAAACTAAGATCCTGTAAGCCATGCGGGGTGGCCAAAAAACAAAACAATCTCAATATAATTATACAAGAAGATTAAAAAAAAAATCCCTTGCTAACGAGTGCCTGCTGCATAGGGTTTCTGTGAGAGTTGAACTGGCAGGTACAGAACACTTAGGTGTGCCTGACATGTGCCGAGTGTGCGCAGGCGTTGGCGCTTCGTAGTACTGGCGTAATGTCAGCCCTTGGGGTGATACCAGACCCTTGTTGTGGGCATTTAGACTGCTCCCTGGGTTTCACTATTCCAGCAATGATATCCTCAGAACAGCATTCTCACCTGTTGGCTTGGCCCCCAAGGGACACTGGGTCATGTCTGAAGACATATTTGATGGTCAGAACTCCTGGGGAGGTCATGCTGCTGGTTTTAGCAAGCAGAGACCAGGATGCTGCAAGCCCCCTCCAGTTCTCAGGACAGCCCCAAGACAAGAATTATCTAAATGTCACTGGTGCTGAGGTTGAGAGACTCCACCTGACAACCTCTGTGCACCTGCATAAGCGATCTGTGCGAGAGAAATTGCTCTGAGGACATGTGCATTTTCTACTGTATCAGTTTTGCTGACGGGCCCTCACAGAACACAGGCCGGTTCCCGGAGCTGCAGGTGGGGAGTGAGGGAGTCGTTTTGCCTGCCCAGATTCCCACTGGCAGACGCTGCCTGTCGAACAATTGGTGTCTATTGAATTTCCCTCCCGAGCAACTCCTCCTGGGAGTAGGTAAGGCGCAGATTACAGGGTGGGTGACGGGCTCCTGGGGGATCAAGGTGTCAGGAAGGCGCGCCCTCCTCACTGTCTGCAGCTCCAGGAGATGCAGCGCCTCTGCCTCCCCCTCGTCCCATCTGTGCTGTCTGGTGTAGAAAGCAGGTCAGGGAGAGGAGATGAGAGAAAAAGACCTGACGAGTGGCAGGAAAAGGAATTTAATTGATTTTGAGCATGTTCTGGGCATAGGGCTTCCCTCTTCCACACATTCATTCCACAGATAGTTACTGAGTGCCCACTGTGGACCCAGCACCGTGGGAGATGCTGAGAACCCAGCAGTGCCCGAGCAGGCTGGAACCCTGCCCTCACTGTGCCGACGTCACAGTGGAGAGAGGTCGACAGTAACCTTGTGAACAGGTAAACGTGTACGGTACTGTCAGTGGCGATGAGCGCTTCACTTTTGTGAAGGTAGCAGGTACACTCTTGACTGTGGAGGACAGGGTGACTTTGCACAGGAGGAGACATGTGAGCAGAGGCTGAAGAAGCCAGGCGGGGCCCACAGGGACTTGAAGAAGACAGTGCTCACTGAAGGGGTAGCATGTGCAAGGGTCCTGAGGTCGGGGGCAGGAGCGCAGGTGCGGGGAGGCTCTGGTGTGTCGGAGGCACCAGTGCCATGGAGTGTTTGGAAGAGTGAAGAGGAGATGATGCAGAATAGGGTTCTGGGGCTCCTGGAAGGACTTTTGCTTCTTTTACTCTAGGTGAGGTGGGGGCATGGCAGGGTTTAGGGGACAGCAGTTTCCTCTGACCCAGGTGGTCAAGCATCCTGGAGTTTAAGAGGGGAAGGAGGGAGGACAGAAGCAGTGAGCTCACCTAGGCCACACAGTCCCCCTAGTGGCAGGAACCACAGCGACCTTGACTTTACACTTGAGGAAGGAGGTCTGAAAGGAACCTTTCCAGGGCCCAACCCTTTCCGACGGCTGCCAGGTAGGACACAACAGCCTCTCTCCCCCGCCTTGTCATCCGCCACCCTGTGTCATCCTATAAATCTCCTCTAACGGACATGATACCAGCAGGGTGAGATGAAACTCATAGGCAGTTTGGAAACCATTGAGAAATAAGACCTACGAGGCAGACAGGCAGAAATAAGGCCTGAAATTACGAAAAGAAAAAATGGAGGAGAGCATTTGAGACATACTGTGGAACGCGTCAGTGATATTTACCATGTACTTAGCAGATATTTAAAAATCAAACCCTGCTAATACAGAGTCCCTTCAGGGTCCTGTCTCCAGTCACCTCTCTCTTCTTTGCTGAGAGCTGACCGCGGCAGGTGGTGATTTTCATTCCCATTCAGCTTTCTTCTGTGTTAAAAAGACTCACCCAAACTCAAGCCCTTCCCTTCAGGGCGCGTGGGTCCTTCCTCTGGCTGGCTGTTGTGCAGATGGAGCACTAAGGCTCAGAAGGGCCAAGGAGCAGCAGAGCCTGGGGTTGAAATCCAGGCCCTAGAGTCCTCTTCCTTACTCATCAGTGACTGGCCTTGCGTTGAAACTCCAGGCAAGCTAGCCTGGGGTCAGAGGGGGCCCCGGAGACCAGGAGGCCCGAGTTTAACTTCCTGTTGTCATCCAGGCTCCCAAACCCAGGTTCTTTTTTTGTTGTTGTCATTTTGTCATAAAATACAGAAAGATATCTTCAACATGTTTTAAACCATACAGTATGACAAATAAGTGTAAAAGTGACGCTCTGTAATCACAGTAGAACATTGTCAGCTCCCAGAAGCCACCCCCTCCTGGGTCACTCCCGAATGTAACAGCTCTCCTGACCTGTGGATATTTGCTTCCTGGATCTTCTGCACAGTTTCACTGGTGAGAAACAAATCCTGTTGCGTTGCCTGTTTTGAGCTTGCAGTCCGTGGACTCGCACTCAGTGGGTCGTTTCGCATCTGGCTTCTTTCACTCCAGGTGAAGTTCTCACGCTTCACCCTGTTGTAGGCTTCAGGAGTTGGATCCTCTTTCTTGCTGAGTGGCCTTGATCTCTATGAATTTACCTTAGTTTGTTTATCCATTCTCCTGTGGGTGGACACCTGGTCTGTTTCCAGTTTTGAGGTTACTGAGAATGTTGCTGCTGTGGAAGATCTAGTACACGTGGTTTAGTAAACAGATATGCCCATTTCTGTTGGAGGGCCATGGAATTGCTGGGTCATGGGGTAGGGATATGTTGAGCTTTAATTCTTATTGCCAAACAGTTTTCCATAGTGGTGGAACTGTTTTATACTCCCACCAGTAGCAATTCCTTTACATTCTTTCAACAGTTTTTACTTACTGATTTTTTGAAAAATCTGTTTATTTGGCTGTGTCAGGTCTTAGTTGCATCATGCGTGATCTTTTGTCTTGATGCACATGCTCAGTTGCCCCTTGGCATGTGGGATCTTAGTTCCTTGACCAGGGATTGAACTCACATTCCCCACATTGGGAGGCTGATCCTTAAGCACTGGGCCACCAAAGAAGTGCCCCTTTAAAACATTCTTTTTTTTTTTTTTTAATTGTATTTACTTACTCCTTTATTTATTTTTGGCAGTGTTGAGTCTTCGTTGCTGTACAGGCTGTTTCCTGGTTGCGGCGCACAGGGGCTAATCGTCATTGCGGCGCCCGGGCTTCCTGTTACAGTGGCTGCTCTTGTTGCGGAGCAGGGCTCTAGGGTGCTCAGTAGTTGTGGCGCACGGGCTTAGTTGCTCTGTGGCATGGGGGGTCTTCCAGTACCAGGAATTGAACCCATGTCTCCTGCGTTGGCAGGTGGATTCTTTACCTCTGAGCCACCAGGGAACCCCCTAGCCCCCAAGCCCTCTTACATTCTTGACAACACTTGGCGTTGTCAGTTTTTTAATTTTTAGCCATCCCGGTGGCTGGTTTCGATGTGCGTTTCCCTGTAACTAAGGCTATTGCACACAGTCCTTCGTTGTGTGTGTGTGTTCCCTCCTGTGAGGTGCCCTTGCTCTTTTCACCTTGCCTCCCAGGTGGCTCGCCTCTAAGCCACAGCTCCAGCTCCTACCCAGACCCTCAGCCGAGTGAAGCCCAGACACCCCAGGCAGCAGTGAGTAGGGTTGGGGCCCCCGCCGTGGGGCACGCAGGCCGTGGCCCAGCAGGCCCCTGCGTGCTGGGTGTCCTCCACCCGCAGCTCCCCAGGGGGCAGGCCATCTTCTTGGCTGCAGTGCTGGTGTTTCATCACCACGGGACTGCGTCAGATACCTCGGCGGAGGCGCCACCCTCCGTGGGAGGACAGGCAGGATCCAGGCAGGATGCAGGGGCTCTCCAGGTCCTCCCCTTGCCCTGGCTGCTGCTGGCTGCTTAGTTGCTGAAGTGAGAACGTAACAAGTGGCTCTGGTGTGCCGAGCAGCAGCCAGCTGGGAGACCCAAGGTAAAAGCCTCCCCTGTGTCAGCGTCTGCTGTCCCTGGGCACGGGCATGGCCCTCTGGGAGCGTGGGGGGCGAGAGTGATCAGGGGAGACGGGAGGCGCGCCCTTAGGCTCAAGGCCACCCAGCTGGCACCAGTTCTTGGATTCTGCAACCTCGGACACACCTGGCCGCCTTCACGTCTGTCTCTCTGATCGAGGCAGCCACGTGTTTGCATGTTCACTGGGGGCCAGGCAGTGGGCCGAGCCTCTGCACAGGGGTGCTGTTCACAGCGGCTCTGAGAGGGGAGGTTGCTGGGCCGAGGAGGGGAGGGCTGCGAGTGGACATAGGGGTTCCCTGTCTTTGCTTGTACATCCGCTCTTCCTCTGGCCCCTGGGTTCTCCATCGCAGCCTAGTTTGGGAACCTAGCCCTATTCTGAACAGAGCTCACACCTGGCGAAAGTGTGGTATTGGCCCCTGTGTTGGAGAGGAATTCCGAACTCCTCGGCACACGTGCCTCCAGGCCCTGAGCGTTCTCCTTGTCTCAGCCCCTCACCCTGGGCCAGCCTCTGGGCGCTTCTCCACACTCCCGGAGCTCCTTCCCAAGCTTCCTCAGGGCTTTGCACTTGCTGATCCCCTGCCTAAAATCTGTTCCTTAATGTGTCACCCCCGCCCCGCCCCGGTTAATTCAGGTGTTGGCTCATGTGTCCCCCATACTGTGTGGCTAACGCAGCACCCGTCCCTGTCCTCCTTTCTCCTGTTTGTGTTTCTTTGCCACCGTCAGACCTTGTGTCCTGTCTGTCGTCTGCCTTCTGCACTGGAATGTGACCTTCCTGAAGGCAGGAGCTGTGGCTTAGTGATGCACGTCTATGGGACCCAGGATAGAGTCTGAAGCTTAGAACATACTCAGAGAAAGATTGGTGGCGTGAATAGACTCTGGAGTTGTTTCTGTGGCTGTGTTTGGTCTTGGGCTGGGGATCTTTTGGGGAGATTGTTTCTCTTTTTTTGTTTAAAGAGCAGACCTTTACTTTCTCCCAGGTCTCAGGGCTGAGAAGCCCACTCTCAGGGCATCCACAGGGCTGGTTCCTGGTGGGTGCTGACTTCCTGGTCACTGATGGCTGCCATGTTGCTGTGTCCTCACATGGCAGAGGAAAAGAGCAAACTCTGTGGTATCTCTTATTTACTTATTTATTTTGAGTTGGAGGATGATTGCTTTACAATGTTGTGTTGATTTCTGCCGTAATCAGCATGAATCCGCCATAGGTATACACATGTCCCCTCCCGAGACTTGGGTTTATTCATTGTGCCTTCAGTGGACAGCCAGGTGCTGGGCTGGTGTGCTGAATTAGCGCCTGTGGCTGTGGGGAGAGTTGATCACGGGGCACACAGCACCCAGTGCAGCCTCTCAGGTCAGGAAGGCTTCCTGGGGGAGGCGTTGGTTCAGCTGAGACCTTAGAGAAGAGGGAGAACCCCAGTACATAAAAGATGTGGGAATGGAGGCCTGAGCGACAGAAGTCTGGTAGAGGGTGGGAGTGGGGGAGAAGGACCTGGGGAGGTGGGTGGTGGCTGGTGTGTGATCATCCTTGTTGTGGTTATTAGCATTTCTTGAGGGCTTTCTAGGTGCCTCTCGACTTACACAGGGCCTTCTCTGGTGGAAAAGACTTCGTTCTTTTTTGTGTGTTCTGTGCACTCTGGGGAGCCATGGAAGGGCTGTGAGTAGAGAGGGACACGATCAGATTCAGGTGGAGTATAAGGATGGGTAGCAGAGGCTGGGAACCCAGGAAGAAAGCCTGGGTGGGAGGGGAAGTGGGGTGGGAGACGTGATCTGGAAGCTGGTGGATGGGTGGTGGGGACTGCGGGGCTGAGCCGGGGTGGTGGGCAGCAGAGGCCAGGGCCTGAAGGCCCCGGAATCCCAATCTGGGGGGCCTGGGTCTTTCCCAAGGCCCGTGGGAAAGCACAGGTCAGATTTGAGGGTCTTTGGGCTGCTGAATGGGAAACAGATTGGAGGATGGGAGGCCCAGAAGGAGATGGGGTGGGTCCTCGTGGGAGGGGACGGCGCTGGACTTGAGCCACCTGGTCAGGAGGCCGGGGTGGAGACCGTGGTTGCATTAGGATCGAAGCACAGACTGTGGGACATATCAGAGTGAGGGTCTGGTGGCCCTGGGTGTGTTCAGTCTGTGGGCATGAGCCCCTGGGGTGCCGCCGTACTTGCCAGGGGAGGGAGCCCCTTCTGGGCCCTGTCTTTGCAGCCCCGAGTCCAGGACATGGCTTCTCACCCGCTGTTTACTTCCCTGTCACTGTCCGTCTTGTCTTCCTCCGGCTTCCTCCCGTTCACCTCCCTTCCCTCTGCCCAGGGCCTGGGCAGCCTGCCACCGTCACATGCCAGGCAGTAGTGTGTCCGGCCCACCAGCTCCCCTGGGGCACGAGAGAAAGCTGATGCCCACGGTGTCCCCAGGGCCAGCTGCCGCTTCTCTGGGGGCCACCGTAGCTCCTGACCTGCTGTCCGCAAATAACCCCACGCCAGGAAAGGCGAAAGGCGCCTTGGGCTCCATGGCCTGCGGCCAGGCCTGTGGCTCCAGGTAGGGGCCCAGCTGGTGGCTGCCTCCCCCTCTTCTCCCCTCCGCCCTGGGAACCTGAGACGAAGCAGCGGCCTCGGCGTCCGTCAGTCTGTCGGCTGCCGGTCCGTGAGGACAGAAGCAGAGGTCTCGGGGAAGGACCAGGGCCTTGTTTCAAGCCCCCAGGACTGGCTCCCGGGCCCCAGATAAGTGCGTACGCAGTTGGTTCCTTTCTTATTCAAGATCTGGAGCACCGAGACCTTCCTTTCTTTTGTCAGCTGGTGGGGACCAGGAGGCTGAGGGAGTGACATGAGGTGGCCTGGTGCTGGGTAGGGGGTGGTACTCAATTTGCTAAAGGTGGCAGGTTGGTGGCACCTGGTTTGGAAAGGAGAGAGTGTGAGCGTGTGTGCGTGTGTGTATATGTGTGTGTGTGTGTTTGGGGGTGGCAGGCAGATCCTGGTGGCTTTGAGCACGCCCTCAGGTGCCCGGGGCTGTCTGATTCATCCCAGGTGACCTCAGCACCGGGCCTGGAGTGACGCAGGGGGCGGAGCCTCCCACCCAGTCAGGAGTGGCGGTGGTGGGGCTGCCCTGCTGGGCAAGGGGTCCCGAGTACGGGGCGAGGGCATAGCCAGGGCCCTCTGCTCCTTCCAGAGGAGGGCTCTGAGGACAAGGTCGTGTCCTTTCCTCCCCAAGACTGGGTCCCTAGGGACCAACTGCCTCTCACTGTCCCCCTCCACCAGCTTGGGCCCTGAGGGCTGGTCTCTCCCCACCCTCCCTGGCTCCACCCTTGCAGAGCTGCCAGAGGGGCTTCAGGCGGGGTGCCCCAAGGGAAGGGGTCATGGCCAAATCCCCCTGCCGCTCTGACTGACGGGCTCCTTTATTGTCTTGCAGACTGTGCTCTGTCCAGCGCACCTCCTGCATGTCCTTCTGCCCTGAGCTGTCCCGAGCGAGGTGACAGCGTGTCACGCTGCCACCATGAACGAGGTGTCTGTCATCAAAGAAGGCTGGCTCCATAAGCGCGGTAAGGGGCTACGTTTACTCACAGGATTGCACGTCTCCCCCTTTTGCCCCAGCTCTCCTGGCAGCTGTGCCCTGAGAGGCAGAGGTACAGGGTCTTTACCACCTGAGGAGCCAGCATTCCGAGCCCTGCCTGCCCACCCCTGCCAGTGGCTTCTTTTCAGCCCATGTCTTGGACTCTTTGAAAGTAGTCTGGACGGAGGAGCTGTGGCTGCGTCTGGGCCTGAGTCTCCAGGCCTTGCTGACCCCCTGCATGAACCCCCATGCCAGGCCTCAAACTCTGCCTCTGCATAAGTGTTCCTGTTCATGGTCCCATTTTATAGATGAAGAAACTGAGGCCTAGAGTGGGTAAGTCACTTAGCTAAAGTTACACAGTGAGGCACTATCCCGCATTTATTCATGCAGCAAATACTCAGAAGGTGCATGGTGTGCCAGGCTGGCCATCCCAGGCTCTGGGGGCACTGTGGTGTCCTCATGGAGTCTGCGATCCATTGAGGGGCGGGGGACAAACAGTAAACTGATAGATGTCAGGTGATGATAAGTGCCATTGTGAAGAGTAGGAACTCTGAGGGGAACGCTGGAGAAAGAAGGGGTTCATGGAAGTGGCTCTGAGGAGGGACCAGTATGTGGAGGCCAGGAGCAGGTGAGGGAGCAAGCTACGCAGATAGCCAGGCAGGGGGGTCCCAGGGAATGGGGCAGTGAGGACAAAGTTGGGGGCGTGTGCCTGGAAATAGAGAGTGGGCCAGGGTGGCCAGAGCAGAGCGAGCGAGTGAGCGCGAGCCGGAGGAGGTGGGCAGAGCCGTGACGCAGCACCGGACCAATGGCACCTGATGCCGTGGAGGGGCTGGAACTCGCCTGGCATTCGGAATCCCAGGATATTGTGAGCGAGCTCGGGACCAGGTCTGGTTGTGCTGGTGGGCGGCTAAGAGATGAAGTCACTTACAGGGGAGACACTGAGAGACTCGACCCTGGGGCCCCAGGCCTCTGCCCCAGCACTTCCGCACTGAATGGGCTCACTGCTGTTCGAGGCAGCTGGGAAGAAGCACGTGCCGAGAGCCAGCTTGCCCAGGCACCCAGGAGTGAAGGAACCCGGCTGTCCTAGCTTCCGCGGACCTTCCCCTGCAGAGTGGGGTGCCCGGCTTGGGGGGGCTGCCACTTTGCACGCTCTCATTCACTCGGCAGACGTGCATCAAGTAGCTGCCGTGTTTTAGGCACATTCTAGGCACTGGGGATACAGCAGTGAACCAAATGGGCCCGCGGTTCCCATCCTGTGTTGATGTCATACATTAAGTAGGAGAGACAAGGGCACCTGAGTACAGGAGCGTGTCCAGTGGGGCTAGTGCCTCGGAGAGAAACCCAACAGTGTGAGGAGAGGGGTGAGGGAGCTATCAGAGACGGGCTGGCCAGGGAGGGTCTCACTAAGAAGGGGGTGTTTGAATAAAGATCTGAAGGAGGCAAGGGAGTGAGCCCCACAGTTAATGGGGGACATGGGTGAAGGGGACCGAATTCGTGAAGGGGAGTGGGCTGGGCATGCTTGAGGCGGGCCGGGAAGCTGGTGGGCTAGCCCTACCGAAACTGGGAGAAGTGCCCGCGCACCCTGCACTGCACCCAGCCCACCCACCCGGAGCGGTGCCGAGGGTCCCCCGCCCCCCGGCATGAGCAGGAGAGGAGCCTTCCCAGGCAGGGTGGTATTCAGGGCCCCTTGGCCTAGCTGCCTAGATTGGGCCCTGAGTTTGGGGCTGTTGATGGAGCCCTCTGCACCTTGGCGGGTGTCAAAGTTGTAACCCTGGCCCTGCCACTTCCTCTCAGTGTGACTATCATCTCTCTGAACCTTGGTGTCCCCCTCTGTAAAATGGGTCAACAGCCCAGGGCTCTGGGAGTGTCAGCTTCATGAGAGCAGGGGTTTATCTGGCTTGTTCACTGGGATAGTGCCAGTGCCCTAGAAAAGTGCTTGGCCTGCAGTAGGCACTTAATAACTGTTGGATGGATGCTTGGGATCGTGTGTGTGGAAGGTATGAGTGTAATAGCATGTGCCAGACCTCAGGCTCCTGAGTTTTCTGAGGCCGTTGCTCTCTAGGCTGGGGTGGGACCTTCTCTGGAGGTGGCTGGAGAACTATGGCTGGGCAGTGGCTCCTGAGGCTGCTGGTGGCATTGAGTGAATCTCAGCCCCTCCCAGGCCTTCAGAGTCTCCGTTCGTCTACGGGGGCCCAGACAAGCTGCTGAGATGACCTTTTGTCTTGGCTTTGTACCATACCCACACACACTCATGCAGTCTCTCCTGTGTCTCCCAGTGTCTTTCGTTCCAAGCAGCAGCCAGCAGTGGTGGGCAGGGTGAGGTGGGCCCTACCGCCCTTGAGACACATGCGCCACCCTGCCCTACTCCTGGTGGTTGAAATAACAGCAGCCCAGCTTACTGTGTGCCTGCTCGGTGCTGGGCCTGGGGCTGTGTTCACAGGAGGCCCAGTTTTGTTGAGTTTCTGTTACTGCCCCGTGAGGTGGGCACCACCTTGCAGACTGGAGGCTGCAGCTCAGCAGGAAGACTGAGTTGCCTGGGGCTTCAGCAGGGAGGTGGCAGCGCCAGGGTTCAGGCTCCAAGTCCTGAGCCAGCGCCTGGCTCACATGCTGCCTCTGGCTCAGCAAGGTCCACTCAAGGATCGGGTCCTTCATGCCATGTGTGGGTCCCCTTTCTGACACAGCCTCAGCACACTCTTTGCCAGGCCCCTCCGGGCCGGGCCACGTCTGACAGTTTACAGGCAGTGTCGATGTCTATGGGCAGAGCGAACCCAGGTTCCAGTCCCAGCTCTCCCAGTTATCAACCATGAGCCTCAGGCAAGTGGAACCTCTTTGTGCCTCAGTTTCCCTGTCTGTAAAATGGGATTGTTGTGAGTGTGTTTTCCCTTCTAGTTTTTTTGTAGCTTGTTACCGACATATAAAACCTCACAGGTAAGTGCCTGGATCATAAACTCACTCCAAAACCTGTGTCCAGGTCAGGAAATAGAGTAAGTCAATCCCCAGAAGGCTGTCTGCCTCTTGCAAGCAGTAACCACTCTCCTAACCTCCAGTAGCATCGGTGAATTGGTCTAGTTTTGTTTTTGTTTCTCAAATTGAGGTAAAATTTACACAACACAGAATTAAGTGTTTTAAAGTGCACAGTTCGGTGAGTGGCCCTTAGTACTTTCACAGTGCTGCGTGACCACTAGCTCTGTCTAGCTCCGGAACATCTTCATCTGCCTGAAAGGCTGCCCTCCACGCCTTGCGTAGTCAGCTCTCAGTCTCCCTCCTCCCAGCCCCCGGCAGCCGCCAGCTCGTTTCTTGTCTTTATGGATGTACTTACTTTGGACATTTCATATACATGAAGCATACAATATGCGGCTACTGAAGTCTGGTTTCTTTGACTGAGCATAACGTTTTTAAGGTTCATCTACGCTGTAGCATGTATCAGACAGTACTTCATTCCTTTTTATAGACAAACAATGTTCCATTGTATCAATATATCACGTTTTCTTTATCTGTATGTCTGTTGATGGACATCTGAGTTATTCCTGCCTTTTGGCTGTTGTGAATAGTGCTGCCATGAATATTTGTATACAAGTGTTTGAGTACTTGTTTTCAGTTTTGGGGGGCATCCACCCAGGAGTGGAATTGCTGGGACATACATATCTATTGTTGTTGAGTCACTCATTCATGTGCGATTCTTTGCGACCCCATGGACTGTAGCCCACCAGTCTCCACTGTCCATGGGAATCACCAGGCAAGAATACTGGAGTGTTGCCATTTCCTTCTTCAGGGGATCTTCCCAGCTCAGGGACTGAACCCACATCTTCTTCAGTGGCAGGTGGGTTCTTTACCCCTTAACTGCCAGGGAAGCCCCAATAGGTATCTGTTAAATTATATTGCTTATAATCAAATGTATTCTATGTAGTTAGATAATATAGAAAAAACTATAAAATGTCTGGGTCGCACATTCTGTGCTGTGACCCGCAGTGTGCCTGCGTCTGGCTTTTTGCGGGAGCGCCCAAGTCGCACGGGGCTGTACCGTTTCACATGCCCACCAGCAGTGCGTACGGTTTCAGTTTCTCCAGATCCTCACCCACACTTGTTATTTTTCTTTGAGTTTTTGTTGTTTGTTTTTAATAAAAGCCATCCTGGTGGGTGTTAAGTGGTGTTTCATCGTGGTTTTGATTTACATTTCCCTAATGATTGATGGTGTTAAGCATCTTTTTATATGTTTGTTGGTCATTGTTTATTTTTGGAGAAATACCTTTATAGTCCTTCGTGTATAGCGTTTAGACACTTCGTGCATGTGTGCTCAGTTGTGTCTGACTCCCTGCGACCCCTTGGACTGTAGCCCACCAGCCTTCTCTGTCCCTGGGATTGTCCAGGGAAGAATACTGGAGTGGGTTGCCATTTCCTCCTCCAAGGAATCTTCCCACCCCAGAATTGAACCCGTATCTCCTGTATCTTCTACACTGGCAGGCGAATTCTTAACCACTGAGCCACCTGGGAAGTCCTTCACCCACTTTTTTAAATTGGGTGTTTTTTTTTTTTTTGGTTGTTGCTGAGTTGTAAAGTTCATTATGTATTCTGGATACTAGACTCTTATGAGACATATGATATGCAAATGTTTTCATCCATTCTATTGGTTGGTTGTCTTTTTATTTTCGTGATAACATCTTTTGCACAAAATTTTTTATTTCAATGAATCCACTTTATTTTTTTTTTCCTTTGTCATCATATCTAAGAATCTGTTGCCAAGTTCAAGGTCACAGAGGTTGACCTGTGTATCCTTCTAACAGTTTTATAGTTTTAGCTCTTATTTTTAGGTAGATGCACTCTGAGTCAATTTTTTAAACCTGGTGTAGAGTTCCATGTCTGTTCTTTTGCATGTGGGTGTCCAGTTTTTCCAGCACTGTTTGTTGCAGAGACTGGTCTTCCCCAGTGGAATGGTCTCGGTACTGTTGTTGAAAATTCGTTGCCTGAAGTTGTGTAGATTTATTTTTTGACTCTCAGTTCTGCTCCTTTGGTCTGTATGGCTATCCTGTGCCACACTGATTTGATTATTGTAGCTTTGTAGTAAGTTTTGAAATCAGGAAGTACGAGTCCTTTCCCTTTGTTCTTTTTCAACATTGCTTTGGCTGTTTGGAACTGCTTGCCACATGAATTTGAATTCCGTGTAAATTTGAGGGTTGATTATTCCTCAGCAGCAAAAAAGGGCTATTGGAATTTTGATAGGGAATGTGTTAAATCTGTATGTAAATGGCTTTGGGTAGTATTGCAGTCTTAATGCCAAGTCTCAATCCACGACACAGGATCCTTGCATTTATTTAAGTCTTTAGTTTCTTTCAGCAGTTTTTTTTTTTAATAATTTTTATTTATTTATTTCTGGCTGTGCTGGGTCTACGTTGCTGCACGGGCTTTCTTCTAGTTGCAGTGAGCAGGGGCTACTCTCGCTGTGGTACACAGGCTTTTTATTGCGGTGGTTTCTCTTGTTGCAGAGCACAGGCTCTAGGGCACACGGGCTTCAGTGGTTGTGGAAATGGGCTCAGTAGTTTTGGCTCCCGGGCTCTGGAGCGCAGGCTCAATAGTTGTGGAGCGCCGGCTTAGTTGCTCTGAGGCATTTGGGTCTTGCTGGACCAGGGATCGAACTTGGGTCTCCTGCATTGGCAGGCAGATTCCTTACCAGTGAGCCAGCAGGGAAGCCCGTTTCGTAGTTTTTAGCATATAAATCTTTGCCTAGTTGTGCTGTTGTAAATGGATTTGTTTTCTTTAATTTCTTTTTTGGATTATTCATTGCTAGTATGTAGAAACACAATTTGTTTTTGTGTGTTGATCTTGCTGAATTTGTTAGCTCTAGTAATTGTTTTGTGGATTTTTGTGGTTTTCTGTATATAGGATCCTGTTATCTGCAAATAAAGGTAGTTTTACTTACTCCTTTTCAAATTGGATACTTTTTGTCTTTTTCTCTGGCTAGAACTTACATTACAGTGTTTCAGAGCAGTGGTGAAAGTGGAAATCTTTGTCTTGTTCCTGATCTTAGCTAAGGGAAAGCTTTCATTCTTTCATCCTTGAGTGTGATGTTGACTTGTGGGTTTTTCATAGATGCCCTCTTGTGAAGGAGTCCCCCTTCTCTTCCTAGCTTACTGAGTATTTTTATCATGAAAGAGTGCTGGATTTTGTCAAATGCTTTTTCTGTGTCAATCTAGATGACCTTGTGTTTTTTTCCCCCACTTCATTCTGTTGAGGTATACGACACTGATCGCTTTCCATATTTTTGAACTACCCCTGCAGTCCTGGGATAAAACCCACTTGGTCATGGTATATGATCCTTTTATGGTGCTGTCAGATTTGTGGTTTTGCTAGTTTTTGAACTTTACGTACATCGAATCATTTAGTATTGACATTTGAAAGAATTCAACAAGTTAAAGCCTCTAAGAAACTTAGGATGGTGCCTGGCAGGCACATAGTCCCCTGTAGTATTATCCAATTATTGTCGTTGCTTGCTGGATGTCCTTCCCACGAGAGGAAACAAGGACTTAGAGAAGCCCAGCCTGGCTTCTCGTGGTGACTACGGGAGCCCACCGTGCTGCCGCAGTTACGATGTACACGCTTTTGGCTTGGCCGGTGGGCTGATGATAAAGAGCGTTCATCGATTTATTGGTGCGCTGGTCCCTGGCTAGGCTGGGCGCTTTGTCTTTGCTTTGTATTTGCCATCTCTCTCTTTTTTTTTTTAAAGCAGCTTGAGACACAGTTCACATACCATTGCAGTTCGGCCACTTGGGGCCTTGAGTGTATTTAGAGCTGTGCCTCCATCACCACAGTCAACTTCGGAACATTCTCACTACCCTAAAAAAGGACCCTCCAGTCCCCACCCAGACTCGCCCCCTCCTCAGCCCTAGGCCCACTAATCAAGTTTTCATCTTTAGAAGTTTCCCTGCTCTGGACATTTTATATAGATGAAGTCATATAATTTGTGGTCCTTTGTGACAAGCTTTTTGCAGTTGGCGTTGTTATGGTTCACCCACCTTGTAGCGTGTATTAATACTTCGTGTATCAATACTTTTTTTGGCCGCATTGCATTGCATATTGGATTTTAGTTCCTCGACAAGGGGTCAAACCCTCACCCTCTGCATGGAAGTGCAGAGCCCTAACCACTGGACCGGCAGGGAATTCCCAATACTTCATTTCTTTTAATGACCAAGTAATACTAATACTCCATCACACGGATCTGCCACATTTCGTCTATCCATTTGTTAGTGGAGGCACTTTGGAGCTTCTGCTCTTTACTATTAAGAATAATGTTGCTATGGGCATTTATATATATATAAGTTTCTGTGTGGATGTGCTTCACCATTTCATCTTAGTCCTTCGCCACCCCTCTGAGGAGCGTGTGTGTGTGTACGTACATGCGTACGTACACGGGGGCCTTGGATATTCGTGGTTAGAACAAATGGAGGGGTCGAGGAGCACATGGAGGGCACAGCAACAGTAACACCGGCCTGGCACAGCGTTTGGACATTCGATCCCCCGCACAGCTGTAGAGTGAAAACCCGCCCATGGGATTTGGGCCTCCCCTGGGACTGGGCCACGCGCTGGCAAGGATGGCTCACTGCTGGCCACACTGTGAGGCAGCTGGTGCCCCAGGGCGGTGCAGCACCTTCCTGCCAGGCGTGACCTCTGGATCACTGGGCCCAGCCCAGCGCCCAGCCTGCGTCAGCTGGGGCCGCCTGGAGGGTTTCTCTGGGAGAAGCACACTCCTCACCCTCTTGTCCATCTTCCTCCCAGTGTGGGGCCCCTTGCCAGGCACTGCCCCCTGGGGCTGGCTGCCCTGACCTCTCTCCCTCCCGCCCTGCCTGTTCAGGTGAATATATCAAGACCTGGCGGCCCCGGTACTTCCTGCTGAAGAGCGACGGCTCCTTCATTGGCTATAAGGAGCGGCCTGAGGCCCCCGACCAGACCCTGCCCCCCTTAAACAACTTCTCTGTCGCAGGTGCGTCTTGGGGGCACATGGGGCATGTTCGTTCTACGCTGTAGGCCTGTCTGGGGTCTGTTTTCTACTCTCTCCTGCTCCACCTCTCTTTCCTGGGCCTGGGGGCTGTGTTGATCGCCAGTGGAGAACTGGAGGAAGAAAGGAGCCAGGGCACTTTGCAGCCTTCTGGCCCCTCTGTGGCACCTGAGGCGGAGCCTTCTAGCCGGAAGCTGACCAGTGAAAGCCTGGCCCATGCAGAACCCCTGCCTGGGCCTCATAGAACCTGCCCTCCCCCCGCCACCACCTTCCTTCCCCGCTGACCCGATGAGTCACCACGTCCTTGTCACACCCGCTAAGAATGTTTCAAAGTCACTCATCTCTACTGCCACTAGGTAGCCCAGACACGGTCCTTGCCCCACCAACCCTCTGCCCTAGCCTCAACCCCAGCCTCGCCTCTCGAGCAGCCCACCTGCTCTTTCTGGAATCCAGCCCCACTCCCCTCTCCATCCTGCTTAAAGCCCTGCCTTGGTGGCTTTCCCATGTGCTGCTGGTGACCCCAACACGGCTGTCCCTGGCCCTGGCTGCCCTCCCGAACTCCCCACCTGGCCTGAGCTGCTTTTCTGCTCATCTCTTTTGAGTATTCTTGAGTGTCCCGCGGTGAGATCCCCTCCGTGAGCCACACCATCCTTTGAGTCCCCTCTCCCTCCCTGAACTTCCCCCACCCACCCGCCCCCGTCTCTTCCGGGAGGGCCTTGTTGCCTCTCATCCTCAGGCCAGGGCAGCGACCCAGATGCTTCTACACACCCCACTGTGGCCCTGTGGTCTCTCTGCCTTCCCTCCCCTCCCCTGCTCTGGATGGCCCCATGCCCTCCCTGGGCTTCCAGCCTCCCTTCTCTCTCCTCTACACAAAAACCAGAGGGGGCTGTTTGAGTCTGTTCTTGGCTCTTCCTGCTGCCTCAGGACACAGTCCGGGTTCGTTGCCATGCCCCCGAGCCCTGCAGGCTGGCCCCTGCTCACCTCTCCAGCCTGTCTCTCCCTTTTCTCCTTCTCACATGGAATTTGCTCTTCCCTAAGTATACCGCGCCCTCTCTCACCTCTAGGCTTCTGTGCCCAATGCCCTCTTCTGCCTTCAGAGCTCAGTACAGGGATGCCCTTCCTCTGGGAAAGCCTTCCAAGCCCCTGGACAGGGTTGGCTGCCTCTTTGAATGCCCCTCCATCCCCCATCACAGCCCTGACCACTGAGCCATCGCTGTTGGGTGGGCTGTCCCCCTCACACACACACACACACACACACACACTGGACCTGTAGGGACAGGCTGTCTTGGTCAGTAGTGTCACGGGGCTAGCACATGGGGGTTGACTTGGGGAATGCGGGCTGCCCCTCACACTCTGCTCTCACCCCTCTTCTGCAGAATGCCAGCTGATGAAGACCGAGAGACCTCGGCCCAATACCTTCGTCATTCGCTGTCTGCAGTGGACCACAGTCATCGAGAGGACCTTCCATGTTGACTCCCCAGACGAGAGGCAAGTAGGGGCCTCAATGTGGCTGCCCTGTGGGAGGGGCCAGGCTCAGTTTGAGACGAGGGGTGCAAAGGGACAGATTCCCCTGCGCCCCTACCTAGGAGTTTCCCATCTCAGCCCTTGTGCGAGCTAGGAGGAGCAGGGGTTCTCCCCGTTCTGTGTCCTCAGGTGGGAGGGTGTACTGGAATCATGATAGTTTGTTAGCAGTGAGGCGCTCTGGGCCTCTTCAGGGCCTCTGTTTATCCAGAGACCTGCAAAGGGTCAGGGAGCTGCCTCTTTGATGAGCATCTCCATTGATACAGGGGCAGGTGGTCCAGAGATTCCATTTTTTAAAAGATCAACTTATTAATCAGAAGAGATAGCAGCTTCACCTAGTTCACAAATGCAGAACAGCACGAGGAGGTGTGTAGCGAAAGCGTCACTCTCACTTCAGCCCTGCACGCTGTGTCCCCACCACCAGGCTGACTGCTGTTCTTGCGTGTCCTGCAGGAGCTGCTTCTCACTGAGTGTGGATAAGCTCGTTCAGACATCACTTCTGTGCCCTGCTCCTCTTGTTTTTCCTTTTTATACAAAAGGTGGCACCGTGCCCAAACTGTTGTTTTATTTAATGCATCTTGGGGACTCGCTCTGCTTCTGTGTGTATACAGAGATGCTGCTGCTGCATTTTTCTTTTCAACAGGTGTACATCTGTGTCCCTGAGTTTAGCAGTTCTTTATTAATGGTGATTGGGGTTATTTCGACCTTTTGGGCTTATTAGAAGCAGTGCCACAGTCTACGGGCCATGCCACCCTGAACACGCCCGATCTCATCTAATCTCAGAAGCTAAGCAGGATTGGGCCTGGTTAGTACTTGGATGGGAGAAGCAATGCCACAGTGAAACAACTTGTGGTTACCTTGTTTGACATACTTGCAGGTAAATCTGTAAGGTAGATTCTTAGATGTGGAATTGCTGGGTCACAGGGAATATGCATTGGTAATTTTTATTACTAATTCTGTTGGTACTAGGCATAATAGAATTCTAATTCTAAGAGGGTTATGCCTATGTCTAAGGGTTCTCACAGCCTGTGTTTTCAAACATTCAACTTTTTACCAAACGTTTGGTGAGTGTGTGTCCTTATGTGTCATGTGCTCAAGGGCCATGTGAGTTTCTGTTTCTGAATTGTCTGTTTATGTCCTTTGTCTGTTTTTCTTTGGGGTACTTGGTCTTTTGCTTATTTATTTCTGAAAGCTCTTTATAAATTAGAGAGCTTAGCCCTTTGTAATGAGTGGCAAATATTTTCCCCTCATGTTGTCCCTTTGGGCTTCACTTTGATAGATTTTTTTTTTCCTTTTTTTTTGGCTGTGCCGTGTGGCATGTGGGATCTTCATTCCCTGACCAGGGTTCAAACCTATGTGGCCTTCATTTTGAGAAACACTTTTTTAGCTTGTCTTTGGGGTGAGGATTCAGCTAATCCTCTGGAGCACCCTAAATCAGTGCTGTCCAAGAGAAGCTTCTGCTATGGTGGAAATGCAGTGTCCAGCAGGGTAGCCACTAACACGTGTGCCTGCTGAGCACATGAAATGTGGCTTATGAAGCTGTGAAACAGAATTTTGTATTTTATTTAATTAATTTAAATTTAAATAGCTGCCTAAGGCTAGTGGCTGCCCCAGTGGGCAGTGCATTTCTAGAGCGAAAAGACATGCTACTGTAATCTAAACTGTGTCATTGCAAAGCTTCCCAAGGTCGAAAATATACTTGCCACACTATGGGGAACAGAATGGTCATCTCAGGCCCCCTGAGATATTACTCAGATGAAAACTAGGCACAGGAAACACGGCGTGCCAGTAAAAGCCAGTTGGGATCAGAAGGTGCATAGGGTCTACGTGTTGGGCTGAGTTTTGAGGAATGGGGGAGGAGTCAGCCGCGGAGATAGGAAGAAGAAGGTGGCTTCGGGAAAAGGGACCAGCCTATGAAAAAGCCTGGATGCGAGGCAGCCTGTCATCCCAGGGATCGCAGAGGGTTCTGCATGACTAAAGAATCAAGAGCTAAGGGTCTTGGAAGAGGGGAAGTGGAGGCCTTAGAGCTGGCGAGCTCAGCCGGCGCCTGGGCTCCAGACAGAGGTCCCCACAGAGCTTGGCAAGCAGTGAATCAATTGGGGTTTGTCACAGGGTTGCCGGAAGATTCAGGGGGATGATAAACAGGAAGCCCTGGACTCAGCAGTACCTGGCACACGCTTTGCAAGCCTGGAGCAGGAGCCGTGGGGAGCCGACAGAATTTTAGTAGCAACAAACCTGCTCTAGTTTCCATTTTCATAATGCCATGCTCTTTGGCGTGGGGAAGAGTCCCTTTACTGAGACCGAAGGGACTGGAGAGCCCCCACTTTCGTCCTTTGCTTAGTACCTGCTGCTGCCACTGGAGAGAAATCTAATGGGATTGCTCTGAGACCAGACCCCAGATTCCTGACCTTAACCCTAGGGAAGGCATGAGTCTGAAACCCAGGAGAGGGAGGCTGCTCTGCTCATGACTGTCCTCGTTGCCCTGCCAGGCCTGAGCCTGGGGAGCGGGGGTGGGGTGGGGGCCGACGGGGCCACTCCGGTGACCGGTCGCCGCTGCAGCAGCCTGCTCGCTTCCTCCACCAGCAGGCTCTCCCCAGGGCAACTGGAGCAATTCCACTACTCCCTGCCATGACTTGTTGTTTCAGGCAGACGGGACAGTTGAAAGACCACTGTCGTAAATGAACAGCTAGATACCCTGCACTTAGGTTCAGCAGTTGAGCATATGCCGTGTTGGCCTCATCTGGCTGTATTTTATGCTGAATCTTGAACTTCTGTTCATACTTTGTGACACTTTCCTCCTTAATACATCAGCAGGCATCTCCTAAGAATAAGTAGCTTCTTCTACAGAATCTTGGTGCCCTTATCACACCACAGATGATTATTTGTAATATTAATACTTACTAACATCCTCCCCAGATCTGAGCCATAGTTAAATTTCCCCAGTTGTCCTCAAAATGTTGTTTTTCAGACCAGGATTTGATAAACCAAGGTACATGCTGTCTGTGTCCTGTTATAATCTAGTTTAACCTTTGTGTCTCTTCCCCCACCACGACACTGATTTTTTTATTTATTTTTTTTCTTTTTTGACAAGCCAGACTGGTTGTCTTGTAGGATGCCCTATACTCTGGACGTGTCCTATTATTGTCTTTTGGCACTGTTTGCTTTGTTCTTCTGTGCCTGTATTTCCTGTAAACCGGAAATTAGGTCTGAATTAAGGTTGGCAAACTGTGGCCCAACCTCCTATTTTTATAAATAAAGTTTTATTGGAACACCACGCCTATTCACTTACCAATTATCTGTGACTGCTCTTCGCTGTCCTGTGGCAGAATTGAGCAGTGACCGAGTTGTAACAGAGACTGTGTGACCTGCAAGGCCGAAAATATTTACTCTTCGGCTCTTTCCAGGATAAGTTGGCAGACCCCTGGTCTTGGCAGGAATATTTAACAGGGCATCACATTAGTGTGAGCTTTTTTAATGGAAATCTTACCGTGCAGCTTCTGTTTGGAATTCTGAGGCTCTTAGTCTCACTTGGAGTAAACTCCAAAGTTGATGCCCTATTCTACAAAGACCTGCTTGATCTGGCCTCAGAATACTTTCCTGCCACCAGTTCCCTCACTTTAGCCACTGTGGCCTCCATGCTGTTCCTTAAACATGCCAGGCACATTTCCTACCTCAGGACCTTTGCACTTGCTATTTGCTTGGACTCCTCTTCCCCCAGATGTCATTATATTTCTGCTTTTAACTTTGTGGGGTCTCTGCTCAGATGTCACCTTCTTGGAGGGTCCTGCCTGCCTTCCACTTCTGTTACCCTTAGCCTGCTTTATTTGTCCTCATAGCATCTATCCTACCTGGTGTGACATTTTCTGTTTGTTTATTTGTGCCAGGAACATAACTAGGTGTTCAGTAAGTATTTGTCAAATAAATAAAAGAACAGTTAGGACTAATGCTCTGTTGAGCCAGACCCTGTTCTAAGGTCTTCACATGTATTAATTCACTTATCCTCACTACACCTCCAGGCAGGAGTTCCTCACCTGCTAAACAGACATAATGATGAGACATAATGAGACTGAAGCCCAGAGAGGTACAAAATAAAAAAAGAAGATCTGAAGGGCCTATGTTTTCCCTGCCAAGCAGGGCTGGGCCTGAATCAGCCAGGGCAGCCCATTTGAGAGTGTCTGAGCAGAGGGGGACCCCAGATGCCTCCAGCTGTGAATGCCCCTCTGATTCTGAGGGGGACCCTGGTTAGGGGAGAGGGCCCCATCTGGCGTCAGACCAGCGGTCAGCTGTTCTTCCCGAGGCTGTGACAAGGACAGCCCTGTCACTTCCAGGCCACTGGCCTTCCCTCCAGGGTGCAGTTCATTCTGTTCAGCCGGATGGCCCAGGATCTAGAGTCAGACCAGCCACTGTGCCGCTGTCCCAGTGGGGCTCAGTGGTTATGAGGAACTAGAAGGATGTGGAAGCGTCTTGGCTCGGGGGGCCTGTAGAGTCACACCACCTTTTCTCGCCTCCGAATCGTCTGCCACCATCTCCTCTTGCTGTGGGACTAGCCTTGTGCTTCCTCTTGAGACTCTCAGCCTATACTCCACACAGTAGCTGCTGACGTAGAGCAGAAAAGTCAGGTCCTGTCAGCCCTGATAGACCCTTCCAGGACTTCTGTGATGTGAAGGATCAAGACTTAACTCCTTCACGCCGTGGCCTCCCTCCTGTTCTCATCTCTTCCATTCCTCTCTCTCTGTTGGCTGGGCCTTCCACAGACACCCCAGGCTCCCTCCTCAGGGCCTTCGCCATGCTGGTTACTCTGCCTGGATTCTTTTCCCTCCTGGCACTTCACAGGGCTGCCTCCTCTCCTCTGTTTCACTTATTTCACAGCCAAGTGCCTGTTCTTGGCCCTGGGGAGGCCCCATGTTCCGGGGAGGTCCTCCAGGTCCTGACTTATGTGCCACCTCCCTGGAGAGGCCTTCCCAAGCCACCCTCTGAGCCGGGGCTTCCTCTCTGGCCCCTGCCTTGGAGCCCTGACACAGGTGTCTTGAATGTTAGGCCTGGAGCTACAATGGGGCTGGTTCCCTGCTGCACCCCCAGCGCCCGGAAGAAGGCCTGGCACACAGAAGCCACTCAGGAGGGACTGGCTGGGTGACTCCTCACAACCCTTTGAGGTGTTTGCTCTGTCCTGAGCACTTGATGTTGGTGTCTCATTCCTTCCTTGGATAGCCCTTGGAAAGTCAAGTGGCCCATCTATGGTTGCCTCAGGAAGGGGCAGAGCCCGGAGTCCCTCCAGGCCTTCCAGCTCGAGTCTGTGCTCTCAGCCGTGGTGTTGGGCCCAGGGAACGCGGTGGGCAGACGGAGGTCCTAGAAGTGAGGCCGCCCAGCATCCCACGGCCATTTGGCAGTGGGGTGAGGTCAGGCCCAGCTCCCCCTGCCTGACGCCACCCTGCGGAGAGCCTGGCTGGGTTTGTGTCCCTGGGCCTCTGCTTGCTAACTGCCACTGGGTAACTGTCAGCCCCTCTGTGCCTTGGTCTCCTTGTCTGTAAGAAGAGGTGAATAATAGTACCTCCTGCAGAGGTATGCAGGGAGGGCTCAAGGAGTTACTTCACATGAAGCACTTCAGCAGCTCTGGGAGCAAGCAAGAGGAGGGCCCTTGTGTTGTTCAGTAAGGGAGGTCCTCTCGGAAGGTGGGCTAGAAACACGGCGGGGTCAGGGCTCCTGAGAGGCAGCTTGCCTTTGCCGTGCCCTTGGGCTCTGTGCATACAGCGTGGTATCCCTGAGCCCACTGGTGAGCGCCCCCAGTGCCATTCCCCTGGGCTGGAGGGCCTGGAGGAGCGCCGAGTGTGGGTCTCAGTGCCACGGCCCCTGACTGTGGAACGCCCACAGGAGACCCCACCTCCGTGAGCCTCAGTTTCCCATTGGGAGCACGGCTGCTCCCTTTGCAGCCCTCTTAAGGAGCATGGAATGAGGTGGTGTGTCTGGAACCATTATTTTCCTCAGCATTTCCCTGGGAGCTTTCCTTTGAGGGGTGGAAGGCCCATCAGCCCCAGCCTGGGGAGGAAGCTCCCCTCTGCCCCAGACACCATGTTGCAAACCCTTGAGGAGTATCCTGGACAGAGGCCCTTGCCTTTTCTCTGAAATTCTGAGTGCTGCAACCTTGCTACCTTGGTCCAGTTGGAACCAGATCTGGGGCGTGTCAGGCGGCAGAGAGTCACCCCCGACCAGCCTCCGTGTGCACCCCCGTGGGTTCTGGCTCCAGGTGGGATGGTCCAGACCCCTCCAGTGGAATCTTTAGCCCCTTCCTTGAGGCGAGAACTTTCTCTGGGTGCTGGTTTTGTACATAGCAGCTCCCCAGTGTCTCA
Organism: Bos javanicus; assembly: GCF_032452875.1. Classification (NCBI taxonomy): domain Eukaryota; kingdom Metazoa; phylum Chordata; class Mammalia; order Artiodactyla; family Bovidae; genus Bos; species Bos javanicus. The sequence continues at coordinate 49,792,060 of NC_083885.1, read as the reverse complement.
GTGCTGCCTGGGTGCTGAGGAGGGGGCGAGCTGGGGGGAGGGGCTCTCCCAGTGCCAGGGCTGCTGTCTGAGCCCCAGCTCTGCAGTGCGGAGGCTCCATCTCTTGTCCATTCAGGCTCCTGAGGATGGACCGTTTCTTCCTTACAGACAGACGATAGTACACACACATCTTGGCCTGCAAATTGCTTTTTCCATGTGGTAGTCCCTCACAATCTCTACATGTGAGGTGTATGCCTTTTTTTTTTTTTTGTAGTATATTCAAACCATTTTAGGAGATGTGTGATTTTTTTTTTTTTCTTCAATCGATAGTCATATACCCAAAGTCAGCATTTTCAAATTTCTAAGAGGACAGTTCTGGTCTGATAGAGCATGTCGCTGGGTATATTCCCCTCCCCAACAGTTTTTGGAAACAGGAATATTAATGTAGGGCCAGGGATTTGTCCCATTACTTGTTCCAAGGAGGGCTTGGGTGAAACCTGTTGAGAAATGCCCGCCTGAGGTATTGGGTTGGGAAGGGGAGAGGCTCGCGCTGCTTGGCCTGGCTGTGCAGCAGGCTTAGGGCCAGCCAGGGCTTTGGCTGCCTTGCTCAGTTGTTCCCCACACGTCTCCCGAGTACCCGCTGGGGGCCAGGTCACAACCAGCCCCAAATCCCTGCCCTCGTGGGGCGGACACGTGTGGCATCCGGGGCCCCCAGACTCTGCTCAGGCTTGGGGAGGGCTTCTGTGCCAGCCCCTGATAATCGCGCTCCCAGAACTCTTGAGACTGTCTTAGGAAGCAAGGTCTTCTTGAGTGAGTGAGGTCAGGAGAGAGGCAGAGCTTCTAGGTGTGAACTGGGATCCTGGGACTTGGGTACTGCTTTTGCTCAGCAAACCGTGGAACTCAGCTAGAGCTGGTCACATGGCTTTTACAGACATGATCAAAATCCGTAGGGGGCTCAACAAATGTTGGGCTAAACCCCTAAAATTGTGTGGTGGGTCCAAACTAGAGGAACCAAACTAGTGGGTCCAAACAATTTAATATCATTCAGCTTCATCCTTTTTTCTTTTTGGTGTGTGGTCTTTTTTACTTGGGCTTCCCAGGTGGCTCAGTGGTAACGAATCTGCCTGCCAATGCAGGAGACGCAGGAGACGTGGGTTCATTCCCTGGATTGGGAAGATTCCCTGGAGAAGGAAACGGCAACCCACTCCAGTATTCTTGCCTGGAAAATCCCGTGGACAGAGTAGTCTTGGTGGGCTGCAGTCCATGGGATCACAAACGGTCAGACACGAATGAGCACAGCAGACAGTTTTTTACTTATTTCTCCTAGCTGTATTTTTCCCCTCTGTACAGACCAGTCTGTTGCAAGTATCAAAAGAAAATTCTTTCCCAGCGAGTTTAAATCATGAGTGACAGAACTAGTTTATTGTTCTTAAACCTGTCTCCCTTCTGCTCGGACCTGCTTCCCTGTTTGGCAGCGTCCCCACCCCACCCCGCCCCGCCCCCGGTCCCACCCCAGCAGGATGGCCCCTGAGCCACCCACCCCCAGACAGGTGCCTCCAGGGGGTCCTGTTGGTCAGCTCTTGCCTTATAAGATCTCCACCTTCTTTGGCAAATGAACGCTTCCTTCTGTTCTTGGTTTTCTTTTACAAAACACTGGTCACTTGTATGCATGAGCTCGTCATTCGTTCCCAGGGCCTCAGAGGAGCATTGTCTCCCTGGTTCAAGGCTCAGGAAGGCAGCTTATTTCCCAGAGCCTGTGAGGAAAGGTGGTCTGCCCTCTAGTCATGTAATTGCTCCTCGATTTCAAGTGGCCCTCGGGTCAGGCTCTTGGTGGATCCACAGGTAGTCTCTGTTCTTACTCTAGTCTCACCCTCCCCGATCTGCCACAGCCAGGGGGGCCTGTGATGGTTCAGCTCCCCTCGGTCAGGCAGATCTCCCCAGAATGCTGAAAGGTGTTTTAGTCATTTGCTTGTGGGGCTCAGCCCCTCCTGCCCTGAGGCCCAGGCGCACCAGGACTCATGGCTCCCCGGATGCGTCCTCACACAGGGAAGAGTGGATGCGGGCCATCCAGATGGTTGCCAACAGCCTCAAGCAGAGGGGTCCAGGGGACGACCCCATGGACTACAAGTGTGGCTCCCCCAGCGACTCTTCTGCGGCCGAGGAGATGGAGGTGGCAGTTAGCAAGGCGCGGGCCAAGGTGGTAAGTGCCGGAGCTGGAGGACGGGGCCTGCCAGTCTGTGAGCACTCTCAGCCCTGCCCCCCTGGAATTCCATACCGAGAGCTCAGGTCCCCGGCCAGGACAGTTCCTGACTGCCCTGTGGGCGTGGTGATTTCAGGCAGTAGATGGCGTGGTACTGCCCTGGGCCCACGGGATGCGGGGCAGCCTCATCCTGAGCAGTGGTAAAGACCCCTGTGCCCCCACCTTAGAGCCCTAGCTCAGCCCCCCAGGGCCCCGTGCCTGGGAAAGCTGATGGTGGGAGAGCCTCAGTCTGAAGGCCACCTCAGAACAAACAGTTGCTGCCTGGGGCCTCCCTGCTCCCGCCTGAGCATTTTGGCAACAGTGTCCTTTGAATTTTCTCTTCTCTTTGTTAAAATTTCTTCCCACGGGCCACATGCCAAGCTCTGACTGCCCAACTCTCTCCTCATCCCGGGCAGACCATGAATGACTTCGACTATCTCAAACTCCTGGGCAAAGGCACCTTTGGCAAGGTCATCCTGGTGCGGGAGAAGGCCACTGGCCGCTACTATGCCATGAAGATCCTGCGGAAGGAGGTGATCATCGCCAAGGTAGGCCCTCCCTGGGCTGCTGTGGGCCAGCCACCGTGGGGCCCAGCCCGGAGTGTGCCTGTGGTCCGGAGCACACTCCAGGCGGGACACCTCCTGCGTCTGCTGCTGTGTCCCCTCACCCCCAGAGCCACTGCTCAGTCCTGTGGGGCCCTGCCTGCTGAGTCCCCTACCCTCTGGACACCAGGGAGGAAGGAGAGAGTCTGACAGGGGCTTCACCCAGCAGGGCCTGGGGGGCCCACTAGGGCGGGGCCTTGGCTTAGGGGGTCTCAGGAGGAGGCTGGGCTGGAAATGGAATTCTGTTCCTTTTCTTTTACTTAAGCTTTTTAAACTAGGAAATTCTTAAAATACGTAAAAACTTTTAAAGAAAAATATAGTGGATTGCCCAGTCTAGTCACCGAGCTTCAGCACTGCCGTTTGGCCAGTCTTGTTTCATTAGCTCTGCTCTCATCTCTTTTTGTTCTGAAGCGCCTTAAAGCATGTTCTGGGCATCAGAGATTCCCAGACATACATGCTTAGCTTTGTATCTTTAATAGGTGATGATCTTAAAGACTGTGATTGTGGTACTGTGGTCATGTCCAACAAAAATTATCAAGCCCTAGATATCATTGGTGTGGGGCAGGGCTTCTCAGCCTCAGATGTGACATTGGAGACCAGACCATTCTCTGTCAGGGGGGCTGTGACGTGCCCCCGCATCCCTGGCCCCTACCAGGGCAGCCCTCCACCCCTGAGTCAGAAACATTCTTAGACATTGTTACCGATGTTATCACAGTATCCCTGGAGACAGACTTGCCTCGTGGAAGGATAGCAGGTGTCTGGGCACCACACTCTCTGGGTACACTCAGTACCAAATTTGAGCCCCTGTTAGAGCCCTGGGGGCAGGGGGGTGCCCTGTGACACTGCTGCTGGGCCCGCACCCCGAGTTTCTGATTCATGGGTCCCAGGAGGGGCCTGATAATTTTTTCCCAAATTCCCAGGCCACACCGATGCTGCCAGCGTAGGGACCACACCCCGGGAATCATTGCTCACAGCCTAGAGTCCTGACTCGGTCTAGGTCCTTCAAGGATATGTATAGGGTCGCTGCCATTTATAGGAACACCACGGCCTGTGGCATCACCTCAGGCCCCTCAGTGTCTGCGCCCCGCGCCCCCCCGCCCCCCACCTTTGCAGACGCCAGACTTGGCCCGTGGGGCGGGTGGTGACAGCCGGGCCCTCCCTTGTCAGAAGTCTCCATCAGCTTTTTACTGGGTGGTTTTGACAGCGAGTCACTGCGTGGCCTTGTCTGGTCCGGTATTTCATTAGGGCTTGTGAGTGATCATTCACGTTCTCTGCGTTAGATAGGAACGGAGTTGGAGTTCACCAACCCGTTCCTCCCCCATCTTCTCAGGCTGGAGGTGGGGCGTGAGGCCGACATGGCGCTGCCCTCCAGCCCTTCACCCAGCCTCCGTTTGCAGGATGAAGTCGCCCACACGGTCACCGAGAGCCGGGTCCTGCAGAACACCAGGCACCCGTTCCTCACAGTGAGTAACACTTGTCTCAAGCAGGGTGCACACGTGGGGCCTCCAGGCTGCCCTTAGGACGGAGCTCGGAGAAAGGCAGCCCCCAGTTCTGTGGAGCACGGATTGGTGTTGGCTTGGTGGTGGGGGTGCAGCTGTACGGGCTCCCCGGGTGGCCAGAACTGAGACACCAGGGTGGCAGCTTCTTTATAGACGGTGGCTTTGTGTCAACCCCTCAGCGTCTGATGATACCAGATTATGAAATGGCCCCAGGAGAGCATGGCTTCTCTCTGTATTGGTTAGAGGTGCTTAGTCCAGCGGGTTGAGTTTTAGGAAGTAATCCTAGAAGCAGATGTACCATCACTGTGCTGCCTGTCCACTTAGGCTGAGCAGACAGACACCTCTTGGGCAGCAGTCTCCATCGAGACCAGCAGATGTCAGTTGGATGGACTAGGTGGAAAATGGTTTAAGGGTCGTTTCTGTAGCTCTCTTGCTGTTCGGGTGTCCTGCTGAACCAAAGCACTTGTTTAAATGAGACCTTATGATGTTCTTCAGTGTGGAAGACAGGGAGCAGTAGAGTTTCTTGAGCAGGGGGTCACCTAAGGGTCCTCTGAGGAACTCTGTCTGGCTCCTTAGAGCACAGTTTGAAAACTACTTGTTTGTTGGAGAATCACTTGTCCAGGCTATCTGGGGAGTTGGCTCCCAAGCCACTGCCAACCCCCAGCCAGCAAACCTCACATGTGTGTGTAAGTTCAACAGTTCTCTGTCCATGGGATTCTCCAGGCAAGAATACTGGAGTAGGTTGCCATTCTCTTCTCTGGGGGATCTTCCCCACCCAGGGATTGAACCTGGGTCTTCTACATTGCAAGCAGATGCTTTACCACTGACCCACCAGGGAAGCCCCTAAGTTTTAACACACTGGACTGTAAAATGGGAAGAAGAGAGACGTGAAACAGCTGTGTTGCTCAGAACATAGTTTGTGCCCTGGCTGTGTCTCTTGGAGGCTTAATTAGAGGCAGAGGACAGGATCGTTGAGCCCTGTAACCCCTTCCCTGCTGTCAGAGCCAGGAGCTCCCTCACTCCCCACAAAAGGTGAAGATGCGATTTGAACCCTGGTCACGTTATTCCCACAACCTTGGCCATGGCTGCGGGGGAGAGGGCGGGGAGGGGATCAGCAGCGCCGTGTCTCCTGGGACCCAGCAGAGAGCCAGCCGTCTTCCCACCTCCCACGCTGCCACCTTCTTTCCCGCAGGCGCTGAAGTACGCCTTCCAGACACACGACCGCCTGTGCTTCGTGATGGAGTACGCCAACGGCGGCGAGGTCTGCCCCCAAGCCCCGGCCTGCCCTTCTGGATGTCTCGTTCCCGGGTGTGGGGGGCAGAGGGAGACTTACTGGAGTGTCTTTTTCCTTTCGCTCCCTCCCCTGAGGCAGGTGGGGAGACAGGCTCAGAGATGTTAAGTGGCTCGTCTGATTTCACAGGTTTAGTGAGTTGGGGGGCGGGATACAGACTGAGGTCCAGAGGGCTGTGGGGTGGTGGCCGACGGTGCTGCAAGGATGTTCTCAAAGGCTGCAGAGAAAGGGTCTGTGGGTCAGGATCCCTGTCCTCTACTTTCAGCAAGTTCTCCTGATGAGAGACGTCAGCCACTCACCATGCCCACCTGGCACCCACTCCTCACCCCCACACCCTCTCTCCCTGCCACTCACCGTGCCCACCTGGCGCCCACTCCTCGCCCCCACACCCTCTCTCTCCGCCACTCACCGTGCCCACCTGGCGCCCACTCCTCGCCCCCACACCCTCTCTCTCCGCTACTCACCGTGCCCACCTGGCGCCCACTCCTCGCCCCCACACCCTCTCTCTCCGCCACTCACCGTGCCCACCTGGCGCCCACTCCTCGCCCCCACACCCTCTCTCTCCCCCTGGTGTGACTCACTGGTTTCATCCCGCACGTGGTCTCATCTCACGGCTTGTTGCCGCTTGCTCACGAGTCGTGTTCCTCTGCCTCCTTGCTGTTGCTCCCTCGTTTGCCTGCCCCTTCCTGCAACCGCCCCCCGCCAGCTCTCCACTTGGCGCCTGTTGTCTGGCCTTCCCTCTTTATCCCTTGCTCACTTTTTCTTTCTTTGTCGCTCACGTGAGTTTTTCTGTACTCACTGTCCCTCGCTTGGTCCTCACCATTACTCGCAGTTCGTGGGGCAGGTGTCACCATATCACCGGGCTGAGTGCCATCCTCCCCTCCTCTGGGCCAGGGGTCTCACCCTCCCTTCCTCCCTCCGCTGGCAGCTGTTCTTCCACTTGTCCCGGGAGCGTGTCTTCACAGAGGAGCGGGCCCGCTTTTATGGAGCAGAGATCGTCTCAGCCCTGGAGTACCTGCACTCGCGGGACGTGGTGTACCGCGACATCAAGGTGAGCAGGCCACGCCCGGGCCGCGCACCCATCTGCTGAGCTTCCCTTCCATGGAGGGTCTGTCTTGTCCTTCTTGGAGCTGAGCCTCCCACCCAGGCCCAAGGTGGTGGTCTTGGGCAGGTGGCCTGCGTGGGGCCCTTCCAGGCCTCCTGGGAGCAATGGCGAGAGGGTGTGAGTTGGTCCAGGCTCTTCAGAGGATGGCCCGGCAGAGTCCACCAGCGCCCGGCACACACGTCCGCTGCGAGCCGCCGCTCTGCCCTGGGAGCATGCGCCAGAACAGGCGCTTGTGTGCGTCTCCGTGTGGACACACACGCTCCAGCAGCTCTGTGCACACGAACCCCAGATGGAAGCCGCCCAGTGCCCACTGTTGGAGAGGGCATAGAAGACGTGGTGGTGGACCCACAGCTCCGTACAGCAGTTCAGGAGGACAGGCTGTGGCCTCACAGGCTAAGGCTGAGGGGCTGCCAGAACAGCTGAGATGAGTCTGTGTCACTCACAGTGTATGCGTAGGTGGGAAACACTGAAGAAAAGCGCAGAAATGAAGTCCCTTTTCTGTTGGAGGAGGTGGTGGCTGATAATGCAGCGGGGCACTTAGAGCTGGTGGTGTTTCTTGACTTGGTGGAGGTTACACAGAGGCCCACCGAAGTGCCCATTCATGTTATGTTCAAGAAAAAATAGAAAGGTAGCGTTCAGTGTTCCACATGCCTGAAGTGTGACCACCACCGCCCACAGTGGGGGAAGCCACTCAGGCAGGACCTGGCTCCCATCTCCCCCTGCCCTGTCTTCCCAGCTCCCTGGGGGCTGCAGGGGCTGCGGAGGTGCTGGGTCTGCCTTCTCCCCCCGAGCCTCAGAGGGCCTGACCCCTGCTGGGGGGGGCGGGTTGCTCTCTGACCCCTCCTCCCAGCACCCTGGCCCTGCCATCCCTGCCCCCGGCCACGACCCCCCACCCCAGGGAAGGGCAAGGGCGTGTGGGGTTTCGGGGGCGGCAGAAAACCCTGAGATATATGCTGTGTCTCTGACACGCTGACTTATCCTGCAGCTGGAAAACCTCATGCTGGACAAGGACGGCCACATCAAGATCACCGACTTCGGCCTGTGCAAGGAGGGCATCAGCGACGGGGCCACCATGAAGACCTTTTGTGGGACCCCTGAGTACCTGGCGCCCGAGGTGTCTGGGGCTGGAAGGCCAGGGGAGGCGGGGCCCCTCAGCCCGGGCCCCTGAGGGCCGGCTGCGGTTCCTTCGGCGGCCCCTCATTGCCCCTTCCTGCTCAGGTGCTGGAGGACAACGACTATGGCCGGGCGGTGGACTGGTGGGGGCTGGGCGTGGTCATGTACGAGATGATGTGCGGCCGCCTGCCCTTCTACAACCAGGATCACGAGCGCCTCTTCGAGCTCATCCTCATGGAGGAGATCCGCTTCCCGCGCACGCTCAGCCCTGAGGCCAAGTCCCTGCTTGCTGGGCTGCTTAAGAAGGACCCTAAGCAGAGGTGAGGGCTGGCCTTCGCCCCGTGCAGCCCAGCCCAGCACCGCCACTTCCCTCGGCCTGCAGGGGGCAGTGTCCACAGGTGCACAAGCCGGTGGAATGCTTGATGTGTGCTGATTGACCGGCCCTACAGGTGGCACTTGGCGCGCTCCCTTGGCCAAGCCTGTCCTTAGGCTCCGCCTGCCCTGCCTAGTTTCCCGGGGACACTGAGGAACAGAGTGGCCGTGCCTGGCCTAGGGTGACAGAGCCAGGATGTGAGCAGCCGTCTGTGGAGCCCACCCTCTCGGCTTGCATCCCCATCCCTGGGGCCAGGTTGGAATCTCCAGGTTCTGACTCTGGGCACAGGGACTCCCTCCCTGAGCCCCAGATCCCTCCTCTGTGAGGTGGTGGAGTGTCCTGGGATGTTAAAGGTGGAGTCGTTAGAGGTTATCAGGGCCTGCACCGAAAGCCTGTCTCCCAGGACCCGGCTGCCCGGGAGGCGGGTGCTCATGGCCGTCTCTGCCCAGGCTCGGCGGAGGGCCCAGTGACGCCAAGGAGGTCATGGAGCACAGGTTCTTCCTTAGTATCAACTGGCAGGACGTGGTCCAGAAGAAGGTGAGCCCACTGCCTGCCTGCTCCCCACAGGAGCCCAGCCTCTCCTGGGTGCTCCTCTGGGACCTGAGGCTGCCTCCTCTTCTCCACAGCTCCTGCCACCCTTCAAGCCTCAGGTCACGTCTGAGGTCGACACAAGGTACTTTGACGACGAGTTCACCGCCCAGTCCATCACAGTCACGCCCCCGGACCGCTGTGAGTGTCTGAGGCCCCCACTCCCGTGGGCGTGGCTTGGAAGCGGGGCTCGGGGGGTCTGCTCTTGACCCAGTTCTCTGGGAGGAAGTTCACAGGGCCCTCTCTGTGTCTGGGCAGTTTACCCTGCAGTGAGCTCACCAGGGCTCTCACTGTCGGAGGAGGGGTCTGGGCAGGAGACCCAGAGGAGTGGCCAGTGTCCATTATTGGCTCCCTCACCGCTCAGGGCTTTGGGGCTGCATGGATGGTTCCAATGATTCTGTAGCTGTTTTGAGTTCTTGCTGCCCCACCCCGCCCTCCCCAGTGCTGGGCTGTGCTGGAGACACAGCAGTGATGAGACGGCCCTGGGCCCTGCCCTCAGGGAACTCAAAAGTCCAGCTGGGGTGACACCCGAGAGTGATCAGGCCGATGGTGTTAGGAATACAGGTCTGGAGGAGCTCAGGGGAAACGCCTGCCTCCTGGAGAAGGAGACAGGGTAGCTGAGTTCTTGGCAAAAGGAATGGCACCCAGGACTCCCAGAAATGGGAGCATTGCACAGGTCGGAATAGAGCAGGGAAGGGCGAGCAGGGGAATCTTGGGGGCCACCTGGAGGAGTAAGGATGAGCCGGGGAAGGATTTGAGCAGAGGAGGAGAGGGCTTGTGAAGGTACCCCCACTTGGTTTCGTGTGGGGGAAGGGTGGTTGAGGATGGGAGTGGTGCCCAGGGCAGGAGATGGGACCACAGAGGTCTGGGCGAGACCCTGGTGTGACCGAGTCAGAGAAGCTAGGGGGATGCTCAGGAGGCTGGGCGAGCAGGCCGGGGTCCTGGTCCGGCGGTGGGGCTGTGCCTGAGAGGGAGGGAGGCCACTAAGCCTCGGTCCGCGGCCCCATTCTGTCTCTGGGGGTTGCGCTGTGGCCTGGCTGCAGCCCTGCTGGGGGCCCGGGCCCTCTCTCGGCCAGCTCTCCCCCATCTACATCCACCGCCCCCTGCAGATGACAGCCTGGGCTCACTGGAGCTGGACCAGCGGACGCACTTCCCCCAGTTCTCCTATTCGGCCAGCATCCGAGAGTGAGCAGCCGCCTGCCGCCGCCACGGGACGCATGCAGGCTGCTGCCATCACTGCCGGGGGATTTTTCTTTTTTTTTTTCAACTTTTTATTTTGCCTTTTTGGTTTGTGTCCCCATCCTTCACCTCCTCCCCCCATTTCCAGTTTTTCCCTCAGCCCTCTGCCAAACTCACCTCAGCGGTCCTTGCAGCCCTGCCTCCAGGATCCCGTCCTGCCCTCACCTTTGTTACAGACCAGGACTCGGGAGCCTCTCCTCTGCCTGCCCAGGACTAGGCCTTTGGGCAGTGGGAGAGATTCCGGTTTTTAATCGACATAAAGCCCCCGTGAGGGGCGAAGCGTGGAGCCGCGGGCAGCCCGCCTCCGCGCAGCTGCTCCTTTCAGAGGCTGCCTTCCTGGCCCCGCCGTCAGGCTCCGAGTGGCCTGGCGGAGGGCAGTCCGGCCCCCTCCTCCCGTGGGGGCGAAAAAGCAATAATGTCCAGGGACCGGGGGTGGGGGAGTAGCACGGGCCTGTGGAAGCTGCGTGCAGAATGGGGGTCCAGGCGCCCTCACGTGGACGGGGCCCGCTCTCCCTCTGGGAACCCAGAGCGGGTGCGGCTGCCTGGCCCTGTCTTCCCCACCCCCTCAGCTGCTCTCCTGACCCTGTGGATGAGGCAGGAGGAACACGAGGGGGGCTAGCCTCCCCACCCACCAGCCCCGTGCCTTACCAGGGCTTCCTTCCGGCCGGCCTTACCTCCCGCTGGAGCCCGGGCCTGGCCCCAGCCCCTTCCGAGGACAGGGGCCGGGGTCTCCCCCTTCTCTCTGCTTGAGGCGGAGGGGCGCCAGCCTCGGCTGTTACACATCTCGCACCGAGACAGTATTGGGCCCGCCCGCGGACTTGGGTTGAGAGGGGGTGGGGGTCTGGTACGTGCCGAGGGAGGGGCCCCCTCACTCTCTCCCCTTCTCTGGGCCCCATGTTCTGCAGCCTTAAGGTGAACGTGTCAGTGCTGTGGGCACTCCTGTGTGTGCCTCAGACTGTGTGTGTCTGTGGGCATCCCTGTGCATCTGGGGTGTGGATGCACGTGGGGGTGTGTGCGTGCGTGTGCGTGTGTGTATGTGTGTGTGGCTTGAGTGGGCTTGGGCCCCACCCCTGGCTCAAGCACTTCATCCCGAGGGGGAGGGGCGCTGGCCTAGCAGGGGAGCCACGCCTGGGGTCCACTTGTTGCCCTGCCCCCCTGCCTCCCAGCATCTGTGGGTGTTTGGACTTTAGTTTTTGTGGTTTTGCTCTCCCCACCCCACCTCCTGTAGGTAGTTCACAGAGAGACCTGGGGTGGGGCGGGGGTGGGTTTGGGTGGGTGGGGTTCTTTTTTCCTGTGTGTGTATGTCGTTAATCCAACAATTCTTCCTTCTCCCCACTGGCCTGTCCCCATCTCCTCGTATTTGTACGGTACAAGCAATAAAGACACTCATTTCAGACTGGGGCCTACCACCCCGGCCTTTCCTTGCTTCCTGAGTCCAGTCCCTGGCACCGGCTGCCTCCTGCTCCCATTGCTCTGGTCACGGGGACCAGAGGTGCCACGAGGTGGGGAAGCGGGTGGAGGAGGCACCTGGGGTGCTCAAGCGCAGGTTGGGAGGTGGAGGTTACTTCAGGGGGGAGCTGGTGAAGAGTCTGGAAGATGCCTGGACTGGGGGTACAGTGGACAGAGACCATTCCGGTCCCCCAGGAACTGCTTAGGCAAAAAGAGGAGGGATGGAGAGAGGGGTGGAAGGGCTGGGCCCTGGGAGCCAGTGTGGGAGGGAATGGACTCATTTCCTAGAGGGGGGTACTGCCTGCACACACCTTCTCATTTATGGCCCCCAATTCCAATAAAAGTGAAGTTGCTCAGTCGTGTCCGACTCCTTGCGGCCCCATGGACTGTAGCCCACCAGGTTCTCCACCCGTGGGATTTTCAAGGCAGCAGTGCTGGAGTGGGTTGCTATTTTCTTCTCTAGGGGATCTTACTGACCCAGGAATCGAACCCACGTCTCCCGCATTGTAGGCAGACCTTTACCATCTGAGCCACCAGGGAAGTCACTTTTCCAATACAAAGCTGTTAGAGGATCAGTGGGATGTGTGGTGGCTGTCAGCCGGGGGCACCTCAGATGGGTTCATAACCCTCAGGGCTCTGATGCCTGGCCTTTTAACCCTGGAGCTCCCGTGCTTGAATCATTCCTCGCAGCCCCCAGGCCAGGGCTGCCCCTGCTGAGCCCTGGCACAGGTGAATTTGTCAGATTTTGCCAGACGGTGTTGGCCTTCACACACCTGGAGTCTTTTAGGTCATAAATGAGGGTAGAGAAAAAAATCAGATCCTACAACAAAAACTCAGAGATTCTAATTTTATATGAATGTTATTATTGAGCTATAAAAGTGTGTCCATATGAGAAACAGCAGAGAGGCTTATAAAGAGAAGCGTTTTAATGGCAACTACACTCTGATAAAAAGGATTTTTTTTTTTTTTTTTAATACAGCCTTCTGGTGCAACCGCTGGAGATGACCAGTGCCGTGTCTTGTCACACCACACTGTCACTCAGACCTTTGTCTACCTCAGCCGGTTAGCACTTGTCTCGTGTCCACGGATGGGCTCCCAGAGGCCGCTCAGCTGCCGCCCTCCGTTGAACGAATCCCCTTAGACGTAATGGTGGTGCTTATTTCACTGGCAAAACTTTTCCCAAAGCGTTTTAGAGGGACGGGTTTTAATAAAATTTCATCAGTTGTGAAAATTAACTTTTGAATAGGTTGATCTTTTGTCATGTGCGTATAGACCGTCTCACAAGTCTTGTGAAAGGAGGAGGAAAGTCAGAACCACGCCTGGCCTTGAGCACTTGAGCAGTCATTCTGGTCCTCACGTCACCCCTGTGCCTGGGATGTCAAGCTGCTGGGTTCCATCCTGCCGCGTCTCAGCCGCCTCCTGCCAGTGTACCAGCACCAGCAGGCCACGCTGGGTCACTGGTAGAAACGAGATCCTTTCTCGGCTCCTGTTTTGCATCTGAGGGACTCCTTATGGACACTGCTGTCACGCCTCCAGCCGCTTCACAAGCTCTTTTCTCCAGGTGCAGGTTCCTCGGCTGGCTCAGCTGCCCCCGATGACAGACACTTATCTGGTCTCCAGTTTGCTGCCGTCAGCAGTAATGTAATAAACCTCAGTGTAACAACCCATCTTACTGCGCTTGTGCTTTTTAAATTTTTGAGGCCTACATTCTGGAGTTGCTGTATTTTAATACATGTCAGATAGCTTTTCCCCAAAGCGTAGCGATTCAAGTATTTTAAACTTTAATTTTGAAGTAACTGCGGGTCCTTTGAAAACTGCTGAAACTTTCAAAATTAGTACCACAGGGATTCTAGGACTGGAGCAGGAGATGTTCAAGATGAATTCAGAGCATCTTGTGCTGGAACGTAAGGACATGCTGAAACCAAAACCTCACTGATGGGGCATGTGAAGGGGCACGGGAGCCAAGGGGGAAGAGCCCCCAGTGGCCACAGCTGCAAGCAATTTGAGCAATAATAAATAGCATAATACTGGGTTACACCCAAGGGGTAAAATAAATGAGTCTGTGCAGATGGAAATGGTGGGAAGAGACATACCTGCACAGACTTACAGATAATTTCTGTAAACATTCTGCCTTCAAGGAGGGGAAACATGACTCCCACCCTCATTCCTCTGATGTGGGCTGCAAAGACACTCCAAAGTACAGCGTGAAAAGTGAGGGAAGGCAACTTTTCAGTGGAGAAAGTGAAGCTATGTCAGCCAGGTGATCAAGGTCAACACAGTGGTGGATCATGTGGGCTGTGTGTGCCTTAGATAGGCGATTAGAATGTTATTTTACCCCTGGGCTCTTCCTTCCTAAAACACATACTCTCGATCTAATAGAAAATAGCCACCAGAAGAATTCCAATTGAGAGATGTTCTGCAAAAGACCTGACTATGGGTTCTTAGAACTTTTCGTCAAGGTTCCAAAAAAGAAAGCCTAAGAAGCTGTCAACCAAAAGAAGCCAATGGGGTCCTAGGACAGTGAGGACACTAGGTAAAAATTCAGGAACTCTGAAGAGTGCATGGGTTTGATAATACTGTATCCATATGGGCTTATTAAATTGTGATAAACAGACCACACTCTTCATAGGGGGAAGTGGGTATGGGGTATATGGGAACTCTGTCCTCTTTACAACTTTCCATGAATCTCCAAAATTTTATTTTTAAAAAATTTACATGTCTGTCCCCATACCAGAACATTCTCTTAACCACAGTCCAAAGTTCAGAAGTTAACATTGAGATGCTTTTCTCTTGGACCTTAATCAGCTTTTCATTAATGATCACATTAGGGTCCCTGAATAAAAAAAAGGGTAAGTCCCGGCCAGTGACTCAATCCAGACTTAACACGTTGCATTTCCATTGTCTGGTCTGACACTTACAGGATGGTTATTTTGCCGCATGCCTGTGCTCAGTCGCTCAGTCGTGGCTGACTCTGCGGCCCCGTGGACTGTGGCCCGCCAGACTCCTCTGTCCGTGGGATTCCCCAGGCAAGAATACTGGAGTGGGTTGCCATGCCCCTCCTCCAGGGGTCTTCCCCACCCAGAGATGGAACCTGTCTCCTGCATTATAGGCAAATCCTTTACCCACTGAGCCACCTGGGAAGCCTGGTTATTTTGCAGAATGCTTCTTGATCAGGGTTTTTTGCCTGATGTTTCTTTGTGGTTATATGTAAGCTATTTTTGAAAGAACTTCCTTGAAATGAGGTGCCCTTCTTGGTATATCCTATCAAGAGGTACATGGGCAGTCTGTTCTGTTTCTGGTGATGACTGATTCTTCAGTTAAGGGGTCTGTCAGATTTCGCCTCTGACAGACTCCCTCTAAAGTTACTACCTTCCCCTTGTAATAATTTTGTTACAGCATATGTCATTTTATTGTGCTTCACTTCATTGTGCTTTGCAGAGACTGCATTTTTTTTTAAACAAATTGAAGGTTTGTGGCAACCCTGTTTTCAGATGATGGTTAGCATTTTTTTTTTCAATAAAGTATTTTAAAGTTAAGGTACGCACATTTTTTTTTTAGACATAATATTGTTGCTCACAACAGACTACAATAGTGTACACAACTTTTAGATACACTGGGAAACCAAAATTTGTGTGACTCACTTTATTGTAATAATTTGTTCTCCTGAGGCGGTCTGGAGCCAAACCTGCACTACCCCTGAGGTCTGCCTCCCACAGCGTAGAGGTCCTCTGAGCATATACATATCCAGGTTCTCACCCGGTTCAGGCAAAGGAATGGCAAGTGCAAAGGTCCTGAGGCAGGCAGGTGTCTGATGTGTTTGGGGAACATAAAGACAGTGTCTCAAGGAGTGAAGGCATAGGAAGAGTAGAGGAAAATGAGGTTAAACAGGTAACAATGGGCCAAAAGGATCTTGGGCCCAAGGTAAGGTCTTTGAGTTTTAAGTATGACAGGAAGCCACTGGTCCAGCATCTCACACTCTGTTTACTTTTCTCACCTCACTGACCTCTCAGTGCCTGAAAATAGCAAGCTCTCCTGCCTCAGGGTCTTTGCTCATGCTTCCCGCCAACCCCCCCCCCCACCCCGACCCCGCCACACACACACCTGGAACACTCTCTCCATCTGCAGTTCTGGCTCCTCTTAGAGGTTTCAGTTTCAACATAACCTCAGAGAGGCCCTTCCTGCCTGTTCACTCATTCATTCAACAAATATTTACGTACTGACACTGGCAAGCCTCCTCGAGGCACTGAGAATACAGCAAGGAAAACAAAAACTAGATAAGCCCTGCCCTCATGGGGTTCACAGTCTAGTCAGGAGGGAGAAGTGCTAAGGCAAGAGTATGTGCATAGAATGGGAACAGGAAATGCTCAGGATGTCATTTTTTCATGGAGAAGGAAGTATCTGAGGAAACACTTTGCAGGAAGTGAAGGATCTCTGAGGGAGGAGGTTCCAGACAGAGGGAACAGCCAGTGCAAAGGCCCTGACGTAGAATTGTGCCTGGTGTGGGTGAGGCTGAGCCACGAAGCCAGTGTGATGGGAGAGGAGTGAGTGAGGGGCATAGGAGATGGGCTCAAAGGTATGTTTGGGGGTGGGAAGATAATAGGGCCTCTTGGACTTTCAACTTGAGGGCTATGGGAGCCCACAATGTTTTGAACAGAGGCAGAGCATGAATTGGTGTATTAGGGGTCACAGCGTCGTTTCGGGCTGCACAATGGGTGGTGATTGTGGAGGGCGGCTACAGGAAGACTAGTGAAGAGGCCACTGCACTAACCCAGCTGGATCGCCGGTGAGTCGTGAGGATCAGCTCCCCTGGAAGCTGTGGGTTTGGTAAAGGCAGCGACCATGGGCTCATCCCTGAATACCCACCACAGAGGACAGAGGCCTTCTATCAATATTTGTTACATGATTTTATAGCTCCCTTGCCTTGAGCTTTTAAGGTTTTGATCCCTGTGCTGGACATTTAACAATCTTACAAATTCCTCAGGACCACTGTGTCGGGTAAGTTTTGAAATCCCTGCTTTATCGCTGAGGAGAGTGAGGCTCACAGGGCCTGCTTCTGATCATAGTTAAGTAGCGGAAAGAGAGTTTGAGCCATCTGCCTGACCTAGAGAGTCTGGATGGGGCAGAGACAGCCTGTGTAGCATTTCGTCTTTGCCTCTGCACCTGCCCAGGTGAAGCGTGCTCAGCACGCATGCGCCCACGCACATTTAAAGCACCTGTCGAGGGTCCTCCGCTCATTAGGAAGAGGCGGGCACTCGGCTTGACCCTTGACGCCAGCCCGAAGGATGCTGGTGAGATACAGGAGCCAGGTTCCCGCCTCTCGGCTTGGGCCTCTCTCCATGCTCTTGACCCCAGCCCCTCTCCTTTGCAGAGTCCAAACGCCTGCCTCGACCCAGAGCCTCGGAGCACCTCAATCCCTGATGGCGTCCTGGCGGGCAGGAGCGTCTCCCCAGGACTCCCAGAGAGGCTCCCGGGGCCTTGCGCGCCACCGGGGCTGGAGGAGGCTCTGAGTACGCTGGGGCTGGAGGGAGAACGTGAGTACGCCAGGGACATCTTCACCGAAGTCATGGTGAGTGGGGTTGGGGTTGGCGTGGGGTGGGGGGGCACCCGTGGACCAGCGGCCTTTGGGCAACTCTAACGCCGCCCACATCCATGGAGGGCAGCAGAGGCAACGTTCGGGTTGGAGGAAGCCAAAGCTGACTCTCTCACCCAACACCCACTCAACAAGTCTTCCCTAACTCCCACCTCACCAGCCTCTCACGTCACTTCCAGCTGACTTTGCGGCCTTTAAACTGCTGCCACCCACAACTTCTTGGCCTTTTTCTCTCGCACTGTACCTGTGTGGAATGCCCTTTCCCAGCCTCCCCAGCTGTTTGCAGCCCCTTCTTTGGTACTGCATAGTCTCTCACATTGCAGAAGGCAATGGCACCCCACTCCAGTGCTCTTGCCTGGAAAATCCCATGGGCAGAGGAGCCTGGTAGGCTGCAGTCCATGAGGTTGCTACGAGTTGGACACGACTGAGAGACTTCACTTTTTTCACTTTCATGCATTGGAGAAGGAAATGGCAACCCACTCCAGTGTTCTCGCCTGGAGAATCCCAGGGATGGGGGAGCCTGGTGGGCTTCTGTCTATGGGGTCGCACAGAGTCAGACACGACTGAAGTGACTTAGCAGCAGCAGTCTCTCACATTGACCCACTTATCAATTATTCAGTGAGTCATTAGCAAATGTTTCTGAGCATGTTCTAGGCACTGGGGATGCCGTGATGGACACCACGAGACAGTCTGCCTCAATGAGCAGAGACAAACAAGCAAAGTAGGCGATAATTTCAGAAGGGCCACAAAAACCAAAACACAGGCTATGGTTGTCCACTGATATTGTCTGAGACAGGCATTGCCAGAAGAAATACTGAAGGGATGCGTTCATTTAACATCTTGTGAGCATCTCTCCCATGCCTGGGTCTCTGTTAGGAACCAAGATACAGCTGTGATCTGGACAGAAATCCCTGCCCTGCTGGCAGTCTAGTGGGGCAAAAAGGCAAGACTTTGAAGTAAACACCAGATATCTGAAAATACCATGAGGAAAATAAAGCAATAAGATAAAGATGATAGGGTACATGGAAAAGTATAGAAAAAGTTGGGGAAATTTTAGCTGAGACTGGAAGTACTGAGAAGTCAGAAATGCAAGGAGTGGGGAATGACCATTTCAGCTGGCACATAAGTGCAAAGGACCTGAGGTAGGAACGAGGTAAGAAGTAGCTTAAGTGTGGGTTTTGGGGGGAGAGAGGGGATAGGTGATGCTGGAGCAGGGCTGGAATCTGACAGCAATTAGGATTTTCTCTTAAGAGTACTGAAAGCCACGGAAGGGTTTTAGGCTGGGTAGTTCCTTGGTCAGATTCATACTTTAGAAAGACCCTCTGGGTGTTCTGAGGAGGATGGGTTGAGGGTTGGTGACTAAGACTGAAGTCTGGGAACCCAGGAGAAGATGCTCAGTAATGAAGTCCTGTGGCCTTGGGGCTAAACTGGAGAGCTGGAAAGTGAGGCGTCCAGAACAAAGTCCAGGGTTCTAGATGGCGACACACAAGAGGAGCGTATTCGGAAGAGATGTCGGAGGCGTTTGTATGTGGCACTCGTGACGTCCAACTGATGCGAGGAGACTGGGGCACCCAGGGCTGGAGCCCGGGAGGGAAGCCAAGGCACAGATGTGGAGACTGAGGCCGTCCTTGCCTGACCGCAGGTGTGCCGCGCGCTGCCCTGGAGGGCCCTGCCCCGCACCGTGACCCCGGAGATGCGCGCGCTAGTGGTGGACTGGCTGGTTCAGGTGCACGTACGTAACCGGGAGGGGGCAGGGAGGGGCCTGCGTAGCAGTCTAGAACCTTGGTGCTCACTCGCGCCCCTCCCCAGGAGTACCTGGGTCTGGCGGGGGACACGCTCTACCTGGCCGTGCACCTGCTTGATTCCTACTTGCGCGCGAGCCGAGTGCGCCTACACCGCCTGCAGCTGCTGGGCATGGCCTGCCTGTTCTTGGCGTGCAAAGTGGAAGAGTGCGTGCTTCCCGAGGTACTTCCGGGGCGGGGCTTGGGAGGGTGGAGCCCTTCCTCCCCGCCTCACAGATTAAATGTCTAGTGTGTGCCAAGCAAGCATTTTACCTAGTCTTGGAATCCCAGCATGTCTCTATGTGGTAGAGGCTACCAATGTGTCCTTTTAACAAAGGAAGAGACTGAGGCCCAGAGACAGGAAGACATTTGCCAGAAGACAAGCATTTGGGACTTGGACTCACTCTTGAGTAGTTATAGTAGCTATAGTCCTTCTTGAGTATAGTTAACATGCATGAACGCAGTGCCTTACCAGAACGGCCTGGTGAAGTAGGAAGTCATATCTCCGTTTTATGTGAAGACACTGAATCTCAGAGCTTCAGTGGATGTCCATGTCAGACAGTGAGTAAACGGTAGGGTTTGAGGTCAGGAACCCAAGTCTATCTGGCTGTGAAACCTCTGCTTTCCGTGAGTTCCAGACAGCAAATCAATGGCCCCATTTTACAGACCAGGAAACTGAGGCCCAGAACGGGGACTGAAACGATCCCAGGCGCTCAAGTCCAGGGAGTAACGAGCTAGGGTCGAAGATTTCCCCACCTCTTTTCCCCCAATTCCCAGCCCTCCTCCCTCTGTCTCCTGGGCGCTGGCTCCTTCTCGAGGGCCGAGCTTCTGCGCGCGGAGCGCCGCATCTTGAGCCGCTTGGATTTCCGGCTGCACCACCCGGGCCCGCTACTTTGCCTCGGGTTGCTTGCTGCTCTGGCCCGGAGCGGCCCCCAGGTGCAAGGGGCAGGAGCGCGGCGCGGCCTCGTGGGTAGGGGCATGGCTTGTGCGGGCGGGCCTGGCCTCGCGGGTAGGGCATGGCTTGTGCGGGCGGGCGTGGCCTCGCGGGTAGGGGTGTGGCCTCGCGAGTAGGGGCGTGCCCTGACACGCTCCCCGCGAAAACTGCAGGTGTTGCTACTCGCCACTTACTTCTTGGAGCTCTCTCTGCTTGAGGCCGAAGCCGCAGGGTGGGAGCCGGGTCGCCGTGCAGCTGCGGCACTGAGCCTGGCTCACCGGGCGCTCGACGGAGCAGGTTCCGGGCCTGAGCCGGCACTCTACAGGTATGGCCGCTGTGGAGGGTCTCTGTGACTTCAGGGCCTACCTTCTTTGTCGCCGTCTTTACCGTCTCGGAGAATATGAGACAATTATGTGGGGGCGGGGCTAGACTTGTTTCCTGAGTGGGAGAGAGAATGGGGTGACTGCCTAGTCTGGGTGGGGTCCCATTTGCTTTTCTCTGGAGGTGTCTCAGAGAATGGGGTGTTTGTACATATTTGGGGGCCCTTAACCTTGTCCTAGGGTGAAAAATAGGATTTCCTCAGCCCCAGAAGATGCTCTAACTGCGTTCCAGAGTTGCGAATGAGGGGTCTGCAAGCCTCGAGTTCTCCAACTCTCCTCCTGGCTGCGAATGCGATGACCCTTTAGCTGCTCGAACCCCGTCATCTTGTTAACTGTGCTACCTCGGGGCAGAGTGATCATCTTTTCCTCCAGCCCGTGCCCTTGGGGTAGAGCTGGATGTCTGTCTGTCCACCCTCAGCCCCACTCCTTCCCTCTCCGCGCGGGTCCTGGCTCGGCCATAGCCGCGCCCTGAGGGCAGAACAGAGGGTCCGCCCCTCGGCGCCCCTCCAGTCGCTCTGGAGGATGGGTGGCGTTTGCGACCCCGAGAGAGCCCCTGAGCAAGTCAGCTTGTCTTCTCAGCCTCGAGCCCCAAGCTCCGAGGACAGGTCGTGCTCTGTCCCCCGCTATTCTTGCCCCACCTCAGTTTCTCCGTCTCTCCGACGCAGCCGAGCGGAGCTGGGCCCGCTCGAGCCGTGCATGGTCCGCGCTGCGCTCCGAGGCCCCGCGCCCGGCCGCGCCGCCGTCTTCCTCAAGTACGCGCGGCCCCAGCGCCAGGGCATCAGCCTCGCCGCCGCCTGCCTGCTCCGCCACTCCCCACCGGGGCCTCCCTGAGCCTGGAGACCCCAGCAAAAAAGACTCCTCTTGTGCGTCGGTTTCCCACTTCAATAAAAAAGTTTTTATTCCGAGCGCTCTCTATCCTCAGTGGTCAAATTCTGGCCCTTCTCTAGTTTTTGATTGGTCACTTCCGGGCCTCCCACTCACCTGATTGGATGGTCTCACCGAGTCCCTTAATGGCTGCTGGGAGACGAGATGAGAATTCTGGATTACGCCGCGAGGGGGCACTGGCGGGCTTCCACAAGCGCCGCTGCGCTGAGGAAAAACGCGGATCTCAAACGCAAATACTTGCGGAAATTAGAGATCCTGAGAGGAAAATAGCAACCCAGGCTAATGAACCTTGGTCTCCGGGTTGGGGAGAAACTAGGAAGAAGGGCGACTGTCAGAAACTGAGAATGCCTTTCCTAGCCATGAAGTATGTCACCTTCATGGTGCCAGGTTTTCAGATTTCGTTCATAAGGGAAGTTGAAAATCTGCGATTCCATAAATATCTCTGCTTTTAAATGTTGGCAACTAATTCAGTATTTTTAACGGTTGCATAAATCCAACACATCACATATACTGGCCTGCGAAGGTCATCAATTTGTGATCGTATGGGCCTTGGATAGCAAGTTTGTTAAATGGGGTCTGGTTTATTTAACATGTGAAGTGCCACAGTGTCAGTGGGTATAATTATAGTACCGACCTCATGGTGGTGTGATGAGGACGTGAGTTAACATAAACGTAAAGCATTAGGACCGTGCCTGACACCTCGTAGGTATTGTGAGTGCATCTGCATCTCAGCAGAACTGTGAGCTTGTACTGTTGTCCCCTCGTTCTACTGAGCCTGTAGCACTCAGACATTAGTAGGTTTGCTCAGAAAATAGTTGTTATGAATCAGTGGGTTTCCACATTTTCAATTAAAAACACGTCTGAGGTGCAGAAAGGTGACTGATGCTGTTCTGGAATATAGTCTCAGGAATATTAGACTCTTAACCAAGCCTAGGTTTGGAGGTGCTGAGAGGAAGCTTTCACCACTGAGGTGTTCACGTTTGGAGGATCAGGGAGCGACTCAGTACAATAAAATATGGAAATGCAGTTGGAATGAGAGGTGTCATGTTCAGGTTTGGGTCTGTTGGGTGGGAACTGCTGTGGGAGGGGGAGGGGACAGTGGAAATGCAGGGTTGATGCTTGGGAATGAGACCCAGGCTAGGGTCTTGGTGGGGGTGGTAATTGTGCTCTACATAGTTACTCATTCACTCATTCATTCCACAACTATTCATGAATGTGCCAGGACTTCCATGGTGCTCCAGTGGTTAAGAATCCACCTTACAATGCAGGCAATGCCAAGTCGACCCCTGGTCGGGGAACTAAGATCCCTCAAGCCTAAAAGCAACTATAGCCACACACTGCAACTAAAGAGTCCATGCACCGTAAGGAAATATCCTGCATGCTGCAACTAAGACCCAATGGGGCCAAATAAGTGAAACTAGTTTACGTGGACGCTGACTCAGAGTCAGGCACTTGCAATCACATGTCTCACAGTCTCAAGAATGATAAGGAACACTGGCTGCTGTTTGGTCATTACTGTACTACATGCTTTACCCCGTGTTACATGCTTTACCTACATAACATGATTCAGCTCCTGCAGCTACTTGGGAGTGACCCCAATTGTTACCTCCATGTTACACAGAAGGAAAGTGGAGGAAGACCAAGGAGCTTACTCAAGGTCTCAGCACTAAGCGGCTAAGGAGGGTTGCAGGACAATCATTCACTGTTTTTCTCTCGAAAATCTCTCATGTGTTTCTTGCTCTGTGCATTTTTTATTACTGTGATCCTCATGCTGCGCTGTCACTTGGCTGCTTTCTCGCTGTTTTTTTCTACCCAGACAGTGAGCTAGCTGAGGGCAAGAAACAGATCTCTCTTGTTCATCGAGTTCTCCCCTCCTTCGGGAAGTCTTCACTCACCATCTCAGCCTATGCTGGGTGTGCCTCCTGTGGATCCACAGAGCTTGTTGTGTCTCCCCCATTGCAGCCCTGGCCCCTCTGCCTGTACCTCCCAGGCTAGCCCACTCGGCTGCCACTGTCTGACCACCGGTCTGTCTCCCCACTTGCCAAGGAACCCACTGAGGGTAGAATCTGAGGTGCTCTCAGTCCCTCCTATGTCCCAGCATCACCCAGTCCCAGAATTGGGCACAGAAAGATATCAGTCAATATGTGTTTGTTGCATAGATAAACGAGTGTGTTCCACAGTTGCTATCATAGCCCTGTGTTACGGATGAGGATACAGAATCACAGGTAATGTAGGTGATTTGTCCAAGTCAACAACTAGCGAGAAAATAAGCAGGAATTTGGGCAGCTTGAATCCATGGCCTGTGTTCTTATCCAACTATGCCAGATGCCTACCGGTCTGAAAACCAGCTTTCCATGAGGTTATCTTCCTGCTCTTTTCCCCAGACTTGTTCTTTCCTTCTAGAAAGGTGCCGGAGCTCTGGGCATAGGGGAGGAGAGCAAGCAGCAGGGTGGGGAAGGTAAGAGGAGTGGGAAGAAGGGTTTTGAAGAGAGTAGGGTTTTGAGGGGTTTCTCTAGACCCATAGGGGGCAGCCGGAGTCGGCTGTCGGAGGTGCGGGGGCGGAGAAAGGGTGGGGACCAGCCCCGCGGGGGGCGATGCGGTAGCTGCAGCGGCGGCCGCAGGAGTTTCCCACAATGCAGCGCGGCGCGCTGTCCCCGGTGCTGATGCTCAGCGCTGCCCCGGAGCCTCCGCCGCGCCCGCCTCCCGCCCTTTCCCCGCCGGGCCCCAGCCCCCGCCATGGATCGGCTCGGTCCAGTCCTACCCCAGAGGCGTCGGGAGCCCTGGGTGCGGCGCTCGACAGCAGCCTGCGGGCCGCCGTGGCGTTTAAGGCGGAGGGTCAGCGCTGCTACCGGGAGAAGAAGTTCCGGGAAGCCATCGGCAAGTATCATCGAGCGCTACTGCAGCTGAAGGCGGCGCAGGGAGCCCGCCCTGGAGGCCTGCCCGCACCCACCCCCGGGCCCGCCACCAGCCCCGGGCCAGCCCGCCTCAGCGAGGAGCAGCGGCGCCTGGTGGAGAACACAGAGGTGGAATGTTACGACTCTCTCACGGGTACGGCCGTCGGGGAGCGCAGAGGGTGCCTATGTGAGAGGGGCGAGACGTGAGAAGTACTCCTCAAGCCTTGGGGTGGGGGCTGGAGGCTTGAACGGGTTAGGGCTGGGGTCTGTGAGGTGGGAGGAAGAACTAAGAACTTGATCAGGGAGAGGCTTTGGGAGTCTAGGGGACCACAGGGATGGAAGGAGCTGGGATGCAGGAAATGGGCTTTGGGCTGCCACCTGCTAATCTCAGGTGAGAAAAACTTACCCTGGAGGAGCCATTCAAGGACCCATCCTTCACCATCTCTGAGATCGCCCTTAGTACTCTCCCTAACAGACACCTCCCAGCTAAGGAAGCTCCGAGAGCCCCGCTGTGTTTTTTGCGCCCTCTAGCGGCAGCGCAGATTGATTCTGTCTTGATTGGTCAGAAGCTTGGCGTTCCCCGGTGGCCGGAGCAAGCCTGTAGGCTGGGCTCCGCCGTCTGAAACGGAAGGGACTGATTCTCCGGAGCCTTTAGGCCAGGCTCCTCGCGATCAGCTGAGGCCTCCGTGTCGACAGGCTGTGAGAGCACCGGTTCTGGTGCTCCCGCAGCCTGCCTCCTGCAGTCGGAGCTGGTAAACTATGAGCGGGTGCGCGAGTACTGCCTCAAGGTGCTGGAGAAGCAGCAGGGCAATTTCAAGGCTACTTACCGCGCCGGCATTGCCTTCTACCACCTGGGCGACTATGCACACGCCTTGCGCTACCTGCAGGAGGCCCGCAGCCGGGAGCCCACAGGTGAGGGGCGGGGTGGGAGCAAGCGAGGGTGGGAGAGAGGAGGAAACAAGGGAAGGAGCATGAAAGCAGAGCGGCTTCAGGGAGTGCTGTACCCCCTACCCCACGCCCACTCTTTACCCATCTACTTACACACACACACACTCATCCACTCACCTGCCAGTTACTCGTGTCCACTCACCTGTCGTTCCTGACATTCACCCAACCACTTCATCTCTTCGGTCATTAACCCACTCTGATACCTTCTGTTTACCTATTCAGTCACTTTCCTGGCCACTTACAACCTCCGCCCCCCCGCTTCCCCCCGCCCCCGCAACCCCCCCCCCCCGCTTCCCCCCGCCCCCGCAACCCCCCCCCGCCCCGCCGCGCCTCCATCTCCATTTACCCCTCCCCCCTCAAACTCATTCACCTACTCACTAACCCATTCACACACTCACCTACTCATTCACCTTCCAGAAAATTAGCAGGGGGAGGGGTTGGCAGACCTGGAGGCTTGTTCCTTGCCCAGTGGGAGATCGGGGTGTGTGTGTGTGTGTGTGTGTGTGTGTGTGTGTGTGTCAGGGTGTGTGTGTGTGTGTCAGGGTGTGTGTGTGTCGGTGTGTGTCAGGGTGTGTGTGTGTCAGGGTGTGTGTGTGTGTGTGTGTATCCGCGCGCACGCGCGTGCACATCGGCTGGAGGAGGCAGAAGACTCAGTTCTGTATTAATAACCAGTGAAGTAGGAGCACAACAGGTGCGTGGTCCAGGGTGTGAGGTGAGTTTTCCTCTAAGGGGTTTGGAGAGAACACACTTCCTGCAGTGTCGCTGGAGGGTGAGAAGTGCGACAGGAGTCTCTGAGCTCAGGCGTGCCTGGCTGAGGGCACGGCAGATACGAAAGTATGGAGGTGTGACACGTCCTGCTCTGCCAGCTTGGCTGGGCTTTGTGAGAAGGGCTCTGGCGACACAGGCTGTGTGTGGGAGCCAGTGGAGGATGGGGACCTCCTCATATGAGCCAAGGTGGTGCGGATGTTACCTGCTGCCCCAGGACACACAGATAATGCCCTGCCTGCCTCCCCTGCAGACACCAACGTTCTGCGATACATCCAGCTGACTCAGCTCAAGATGAACCGCTGCAGCCTACAGCGGGAAGACAGTGGGGCCGGGCCTGGGACTCGGGACGTCGTTGGCTGAGGCCAACGTGGGGGAGTGTCCCTCCTCCTCCCCACCCCACCTCACCTCACCGTGTAACTTTCTCTGACTCATGTTCTCTGGTAAAGCACTCATCACTGGTGACCATAACCTCTTTGTGTGGTATTCTTGTGGGGCCTGGGAGGGGACAAGGGCCTAGGCTACACCCCCTGGACTCAGAAATCTAGAGAGGCCTAGGACGGAGCATGGGGGGTGCTGTGCCACTGGGGATGATCTAGGATCTGGGGCTGGGCCAGGGAAAGACACACAGCCAAACGCGGTAGGGGGCAGGGGTTACCTTTAATGCTGCATTTTGTGCCGAATCCCTTATGACGCCCTGTCCCTGAGTACCCCTGCCCACCCTCCCCCCCACCGCAGGGCAGGCACAGGGCCCCACCCCTGGGGTACAAAGGAATAAATTAAGTGTCCTCCCTCCCCCCTTCCCCAATAAATAGTGAGTATCCTGCCCAGGGCCTCCCCTGCCGTGTGGCACGGTGGGCTGGGGCGGGGCCTGGGGCGCTACATTCATGGCTGCCCAGGCGGGCGGCTGCGGGCAGGCCTCAGCGGGAGCCATGGGCCCCGCACAGGGGCACTGTGCTGTCCTGGCTTTGCCCCTCCATGTCCATGTCGAGCAGCGTGGGCTGCATGCTGGGGAGCCCCGGGCTCTCCGGAGTGTCTGGCCTGCTGGGAGGCGAGATGCTGAGCGTCTGGCCGAAGGAGACCAGTTTCCAGGGGTCCAGGCGGGGACGGCTGGAGGCTGGCCGGGGCCTTGGGGCGAAGGTCAGGGTGGTGGGGCGGCCCGGGAACTCGGGGGGCCGACGGCGGGTGGGGAACAGGGCCTGGGGGTCGGGCAGGCGGGGGAAGTCCAGGGGATCTCGAGGGCCTGGTAAGAGAGGATCGGAGGAGGTGAGTGGGGTGGGCCAGAGGGTGGTGTTTAAAAGGCAGGAGCATTTACATGAAGATTGGAATTGGACTTCTCTTGACAAAAAAATCTGATTTTCTTGGGCCCGCTGTCCAGCAGGGTTTGGACATCTACCTCGCCACCCCCACCCGCCCCCGACTCCTAACTGCTCACTCATCTGGGTGCGACTCTGGGCAGCCCTTTATCTCTCAGAGCCTGTCTCCTTGCTAGTACTCCAGACAAAGCCTCATCCCTCCCGCCTCTCCAACCCTGGGCAGGCTCACCAAGACCCAGAGGCACCTTAGGCATGTTGCTGTCTGTGAACGGGGATTTCAGCACCTCGCTACACAGGCCAGGATTAAATACAGTAATTGTAGAACAAGGAGCACAGTGCCTGATAGGAGGTCCTTAGTTCCTTTCTGTTCTAATCGTCTTTGTCCTGCTAATAGAGAACGGGTACCTAACACGTGTTAGCGCTAGTAATCGTTGCCATTAATGTCACCTGCCTGGCCCCTGTAGGCATTAGAGTTGCCACCCCTGCTTCCTCCTGCGTCTCAGTTACCCAGGGATCCACAAAGCCTCTTGAAGCAGTGGGGGCCATGGGGACACTGACTCTCCCCACGCTAAGCAAGAGGACTCCGCTGGGCTGGGACATAGAGCTTTGGCGGGGTCAAGGGAGATG
Source organism: Bos javanicus (assembly GCF_032452875.1). Taxonomy (NCBI): domain Eukaryota; kingdom Metazoa; phylum Chordata; class Mammalia; order Artiodactyla; family Bovidae; genus Bos; species Bos javanicus. The sequence goes on along the minus strand of NC_083885.1, from coordinate 49,764,463 downwards.
GGCCCTTTTCTGAGCGCTTGGAGCCTCACTCACCAGGGCCGGGGCCCGTGGGCTCCGGCGCCCCTCGCTGCCCCAGCGCCCCATCCGACGGCGTCCGCCGGTGTCCGCGGCTCACAGCGCGCGCGGCCGTGACGTGGGTGGGCGTGAGCGACTGCCGGGGGTCCTTCTTGAAGCTCTCCAGCTCCAGGTCCACCAGGGGGTTGGTGCTGGGTTGGGGCGGGGGTGGGGAGGGTGGCGGGGAGGGCGCGGCCGGCGCAGCCTCGTCGCTGTCGGAGCGCAGCAGCGAACGCGTGGAGTTGCAGTCGGACACCGACGACAGTGACACGAGGGTGGCGGAGGGCGCCAGGCCCGGGCCGGGGGCCGCGTCGTCACGGCGGCCGGGAGAGCGCCCGGTCGGGCTCAGGCCCCGCGGGAAGCGGCCGCCGCGGGGGAAGAAAAGGCCGTCGAGCCAGCGCCGCTGCTCCTCGCCGTCCGCCGCGCGCGCCTCGGCCACGTCGGCGCCCAGGCCCACGGCGCCCAGCAGCGTGGCGCAGCCCAGCAGGGCGAGCTCGCAGCGCCGCCGGGAGCCGTGCCCGAGCCGGGCGGGCGGCGCGGGCGGACTCGGCTCCCATGGCGCCCGCGCCCCCGGGGAGGGCTGGGCGGGCAGCGGCACCGTGAGGTAGGACGGGGTGGTGTAGGGGGACGGGGGCACGCTGTTGCCTCCGTCCGACTCCGCAAACTCCTCTGCAACCGGGAGAGGGCTGTCACTGGCCTCTGACTCACTTAACTCTGGGCCCAGGGCCTTTCGGCCCATCCCCCCACCCCGGGACTTGGAGGCAAGGAGTTGTCCCCAGTGACCCCCCCCCCCGCCCCGCCAAGATCACCAAGTCCCACTAAGCGTGGTTCTTGAGCATTTCTCCCCCAAATCCCCCTTCCATTGGGAATGACCCCCACCTCCCAGGGACCAGCTATCTCCCATTCCAGGAATGCGTCCTACCCTCTGGCCAGTGAAATCCGGCTCCCTCCGCGCAACCCTGGGGAATGGTCACCCCTTGGTCTTGGGTTATGTTCCCCTTTGCCAGGGAATGTCCCTCTCCCTCCCTTTTAAAGGCACCCTCGCCCTCTTACCCATTTCATTGAGGCTGGCAAAGCCTGGGGCGATGGGTGTGTGTTTGGGGGATTTGCCCAGGTTGGGGGCACTTGATGACCACTGTTTGCTTCCTTCTCCCAGGGCCTTCAGCCTGCAGGGGGCACCAAAGATTGGGGGGGTGGGGGCAGTCATAGGCCTCCTGGCTGTCAAGGGCCTAGGAGAGAGGCACAGGGCGTGGGCGGGGGGGCGTGGGGGGGGGGTGCTCCATGCAGCCAGTACCTCTCCTCTCCGCCAGCCCGTTCCTTCTGCAGCGTGGAGCTGGGCCCCCAGGTCCGGCCCTTCTTCTTGCCCCCGACCAGCTCTTCCTTCTTTGGGGGTCCGCTGCTGCGGCCCCACGTCCCACCGCCACCACTGCTGCTGCAACTGGTGCTACAGCCACCACCATCCACGGGGGTCACTGGGCCCAGAGAAGCCACTTGGTCACTGGGTCTCAGCCTGTCCCAGTTGATCTCCAGCCTTAATCTCCCCGCCTTCGTCTCCCCCTCCACCTGGAAGCCCAAGGGAGCTGAGATTCTGACTCCAGTCATGACCCTTCCCTGCTATCCATCCTCACATAGCTCCCCCCAGCTATCCTGATGTCCTGGCTTCCTCCGTGTCATCACCGGTCACCCCTCACCGGTTAACTCTTCAGCCATCCCTTCATTCCCAAATGTTCACTAGCACCGTCTATGTGCCAAGCCCTGTGGGAGATGCTGAGAAGACAGCAGTGCTAAGAGTAGACCAGACACCCTGCCCTGGCCCTGGAAGAGTTTACATTTTAGGGGCTGAGGACAAATGATCAACAGGAGTCACCCTAGGTTGTCATCTGGGTCGGGGGCTAGAAGGTGATCAGCAGTGTGGGGCATGGAAAGCTGACAGGGGGCTTGGGGAGTTAGGGATGGTCTGGTGTGTGAGAAGGAGAGATCTGAGCAGAGACTTGAAGGAGGTGAGGGAGGGAGTCAGGGGGACACAAGGCAGAGGGAGGAGCAGATGCCAAGTCCCTGTGGAGTGTTCCGGAACAGTCTGTCGCCTGCAGAGTCGACTGCTCTCTCTCCTCTGTTCCCATCACACGTTGAACATCCTGACCACCATGGTTCAGTCATTATTTGTCTCTGCGTCCTCCCAGAAGAATGACCTCTGGGTACAAAGCAGGTGCCCAAACAGTAGTGTGTGGCGGGGGTGGTGTGTGGGGTGAGGCCAGGGGTGAATGATGGAGCAGAATGGAGTGGGGAAGCTGACCGGGAATCCTTCACCTCCTCAGTGAACCCTGTACCTGCCATGCGGCTGACAGGCCATCTGCCCCATTTAAGGTCCCTGCCCTGGCCCAGCACCCTCGTCCCACCTGTCTCCCCTCTTGACTCCTGCCCGCCTACAATCCCTACTCCTCACGGCAGTCAGAGGGAAAAGGTCAAGTTGCCTCCATCACTGCCTTGCTCACAGCCCTCCAGAGGCTCCCCCTCAGATGTTAGATAAAATCCAGATTCCTTATCCCCGCTCTTGAGGCCCAGGGCAATCCTCTCCTGCTGAACCCTCAACCATAAACTCACTGCTCTCCCTCCCATTCTTTCTACTTCATCCAAGTTGGCCTTTCCAGCTGATAATCAGCATACTTGTTCCTGCCTCTGGGCTTCCGCCTCTGCTGTTCCCTCTGCCAGGGACACTGTTCCTTCAGATCTCTGCATATGTTACTCCTCCTGACCATGCAGGTCCCTACTTAAACCTCAGCTTCTCTGCAGGCTTTCTTTGTGATTTAAAAATAGGAGCTCTTCTGTTTAGCTCCTTCCCTGATTTCCTTTAGGGTGCGTATCACTACAGGAAATTTCCTGTTCACCAGTTTGTTTACTTGTTGTCTGTTTCCCCCGATGAGAATGAGGGAGGGGAGTCCTGCCTGCCTGCCACCCTGATGTTGCTCTGGCTTGGTGCCAGGTATGTGCTCAGGGAAGTCTGTTCACTGACTGGTCAGGGCCTTGGCAGATACTCACAGCGAATGGCCCTCAGCCGGGGAATGATGCTGGGGCTTGCGGGTGGGCTGGCCCCATCTGATCCTTTCCGCTTGTCCAGGGTTGGAGAGGCCTGGACTGTGATCTTATGTTCAAAGCCTGCAAAAAGAAAGAGACTTTCCTAAGCACAGGATTCCATGAGTAGCCAAAGAGAAGTTCCCTTTGAAGGAAGATAGAAGGAATGCCACCATTTTATATTCCTTAATGCAGTGGTTCTCAAAGTGTATTCCCAGACCAGCAGCATCGACATCAAGTGGAAACCTCTTGGAGATGCAGAATCTTGATGCCCTCCCTGAATCAGGAACTGTGGGGGTGAGGTGCAGCAATCCAACTGCTATGTAACAGTACCCAAGCGACCTCTGCTGCTCACTCAGGTTTGAGAGCCGCTGCCCCGAGGATCTAGGCTTGAGCGTCCAATATGGCAGCCATTAGCCACACAAGGAAAGTAAGCGCTTGAAATGTGGCTTGTGCAACCGAGGAACTGGAGTGTTACCTTTAGTTATTTAGTTGTAAGTAATTTAAATTTACTTTTAAAAACAGATACTCAGTTCAGTCATTGGAAACATTTAAGTATGTTTGGAACAACTGTGGTATGTGAATCTGCTCTTTTAACTGTACATTTTATGAAACCTAAATATAGGTCAAGAAATTTTGAGGAAAATTTAGAGCCCAGATTGAGATGCACTAAGAATATAAAATGAACTCAGGCATAAGAATGCCTGAGTGAAGTCGCTTCAGTCATATCTGACTCTGAGACCCCATGGACTGGAGCCCGCCAGGCTCCTCTGTTCATAGGGATTCTCCAGGCAAGAATACTGGAGTGGGTTGCCATGCCCTCCTCCAGGGGATCTTCCCGATCCAGGGAGCAAACCTGAAACGCTTACACCTCCTGCATTGGCAGGCAGGTGAGTTCTTCACAACTAGTGCTGCCTGGCTTCCCTGGTGGCTCAGCTGGTGAAGAACCCGCCTGCAATGTGGAAGACCTGGGTTTGATCCCTGGGTTGGGAAGATCCCCTGGAGAAGGGAAAGGCTACCCATTGCAGTATTCTGGCCTGGAGAATTCTATGGACTGTATAGTCCATGCGGTCACAAAGAGCTGGACACGACTGAGTGACTTTCACTTTCAGTGCCACCTGGGAAGCCCGTAAGATGCACCCTGGATTTCAAAGATTTAGTGTGGAAAAAAGGTAAAATATCTTATTTAAAATTTTTCTTGTAATGACTACATGTGAATATTGGGCTAAACAAAATACACTGTTAAATTATACAGTTAAATTATATTAATACAAAGTTAATTTCACCTGTTTTCCCCTTTTCCATATGGCTACTGGAAAATGTAAATGACACACGCAGCCTGCATTATTTCTGTTGGCTGGTGTTATTCTAGGCACTGCTATAGGGCTTGTAACATCTCTTGTAACAGAGAATATCAGCATGAAGTGCCTTCTGACGTTACCTAGAAAGCAGTCTCCCCCCCCACCCCCCGGCCAAAAAAGAAATCAAACCTGAACTTAAAACTGAGTAAGCCTTGAGATCCAACTCTTAGGTTGAGCCATGTGAAACTTCTGTTTCTGTAGGTCAAAAATGGCTGAACACCAGCAATTTCACACGTTTCAACCTAATACCAATTAACAGGAAATTCAGGGGACAGAGGGACATGTTAAGAGATACCAGGGAGCTGCAAGCAGCAAAATCCAGACTATAGGAAATGCTCTGGCATAAATGAGGCAAGGAGGACAAAGAAGATTTAAAAAGATATTCAACTAATAGCTGGGAGACGAAACTATGAGGAAAAGTAAGGAAGTGATGGCCCTGAAAGTCAAGGCAGGCGTTTACTCTTAGGGAATGGCAGGGGGATTGTTTGGAGGGTGTGTATGCAGGCATCTGGGGTGGCTGTAGGGTCTCTCTGCTCTCCTGGGAGATTCTATTAATGCATTAAGCTATACAGTTTTGTTTTTTTTTGGGGGGGGGGGTCATTTTCTGTAGTTGTGATATACTTAGTAATAATAATAAAAAAGGCTTGAAAAGTAAAGAAATAAAAGGAAGAGATGACCCCTGGGTTAGCGCTGCTCCCAGCGGCCTCTCGGGGCTGCTGAAGGGGTGTGGCCGGGTACCGGAGGGCAGGCTGATGTGGCTGCCGCCTTCCCGCAGCTTGAGCAGGCGGCTGCGCTTGAAGTTGCCCTTGCGTTTGCGGACCCGGGGCTTCTCCTGGCTCAGCTGGCACATGAGCAGGTGCAGCTCCCGCTCCACAATGTCCATCTCGCGCTCGGCCAGCTCCTGCTCGCGCCGCCGCAGCTGCTCCTCCTGGAAGCGCTGCTCCTGAGCCGCCCGCAGCAGCTCCTCTTCACGGCTCCGGAGCTCCTGCGGAGGAGATGGGCGGCTTGGGGAGAGGGCCGGAGCTACCCTGCCCCCAGGGATGGTCCCGGGGCTGCTGGGCTTGTTTGGTGTCCCGCACAGGCCATCCTGCTGTGGGGCAAATTGGGAGCACGATCCAACTTACTCTTCACTAACCAGGTTGGGGGCCAGGGCAGGAGGCTGTGTTGGCCCAAAGAAAGGGCTGGCTTTTCTTTCTTCTTCTTTTTTTTTTTCTCTTTCTCTTTGATTTTTAATTTTTGAAGTTTTCAATTTGGAAAACATCCACAAAAGCATTGGTGCATCCGACGCACCCACCATTCGTCCAACTTCGATAGTTACTTTACAAATCTTTTTTCACGCATCACCTTCCTGCTCCTCTCTTCCTCTCACTTTTGCTGTGGGGTTTTAAAGCCAATTTCTAGACCTCATGCAGTGTCACCTGTAAGTACTTCAGGGTAGGGTGTCTTTTTCTTATCAATCTGCCAACAGGAGGCTGTCTTTCCTTAACATGTGAAAAAGGCTCCCTCACCCTGCATGGGACCCGAAGACCCCTGGGCTCACGGGAAGGGACTCTGCCCCATCCATGGTATCAGAACTCAGGGATCTTGCTCCATCCCTCCCACCTCACCCCTGCCTTCACCTTCTCCTTGGTCCGGAGGTCATCAAACATGTGTTGAATCTCCAGCTTCCAGTCTTCCTGCAGCGAGTGAAAAGACTCCAGCGGCATCTGGAACAGGGCTGACTGTTCGATGACTTCAAGTTGCTTCAAGATGCTGCCAAAATCTGGCCGCCCGTGGGGGTCTGGGTCCCAGCATTCTGGGGTTGGGGTGGGAAGGACAGCAGTGGGAGTGGAGATGTCAATGGCCATGCTCTGGGGCATCAGCCTGCTCAGTGGAGGCAGGACTTTAAGGGACTGTGGACAAATAGCTCCCATGGAGCCCGGGGGAAGGAATTCAAAGCCAAGCTTTTGGAAGCGTTTCACTTGGTGAAACTCTGGGGAGAGAAACTCAGGGACCTGTTCCCTGACTGGTGGTAGAATCAAGGGTCAGGGAGGAATCCCAGGGCCAGTGAATCCTAATAGGCTGCCCTCAAGCGCTGTGGGCTTGCCTGGCCAGAACAAAGGTCTGGAGGCCATGGAGCCAACCGGAGGGGAGACTGATCATGGTCCCATGGTTCCAGCCCCTTCTCCCTCACTCCTGGGCCCAATGGAATGGATGGGTGTGAAGGGGTGAGGTCTGGGCCTGAGGGCTCCTTGCCACCCCAAGCTGAGCCTACCCGCTCCACGGGGCCCTGGCTCACCCTCCAGTAGGCGGGCAAAGGGCTCGGGGCATGTGGAGGGAATGGGCAGAGTCAGCTTGTTCATAGCCACGCCATATGCCACAGCCAAGGCGTCGATTTCACGGTAGGGGACCTCACCCGTCAGCAGCTCCCAGAGCAGTACCCCGAAGCTGCAGGTGGGGGAGAGGGAGGGGTGACGCCAGAGCCCACCCTCATCCTCACCCACACCCCAGCCCTGCCTCCAGTCCTGTGGTGAGCCTCCCTCCCCCCAGCACCCAGCCCCGGCCAGTGAGGCCACAAGAACTGCCTTTGACCTTCACAGCCTGATCTCAAACAGATGTGGTGGGGTTGGTCCTCTGGTGTCTCTCCTTTGCTCTGTCCCCCTTTCCTCTCCTCTGCCTGAAAACCTTCGGTGGGTTCCTTGTGCCCACTGGGCAAATCCACCCTGATCTTGCTGACCCTGCAGCTTCCCCCTCTAAACACTCTTGGCCCCTGTACCAACCCCGGTTGCATCTCGCAGCCATGCTAAACAGTTGAACAAATCCTATTTTTCCTAACCTCTGGCCTTTGCACACATTGTTCCCTTGGTTGAGAACACCCTTCCCCTTTGCCTAACTGTCCTTTAAGTCACAACTCAGGTGCCCTCTCTAACCAGGAAGGCTTCCTTGATTCCACAGCCTCCAAATCTGGGTCGGAGGCCCCTTCACTACATTTCCATTGAACCCTCTGCACTTACCTCTAAATACAAGTTAACACTGTTTAACATTTACAGAGCACTCACTCCAGGCCAGCATTACTCAAGTCCTGTAAGGCAGAAGGCACTGGGTATGATCCCTATTTTACCCAGTGAGTGGGTGCAGGCTCAGAGAGGTTAAGTTGTTTGCCCAAGGTCACACAGCTTGTAAGCGGTGGAGCCCCGCTGCACTCGGGCCCTCCTGAAGCCCGCAGCAGCCCTGGCGGCTACACCTTCCAGAGCACGCGTCACTGTGCCACTGCCACCTGCAAACTCATCTTCTCCAGTAAACCACGCTCCTTCTGGTCCTCACCGGTGTTTTACGTACTGCCTAACACGGAGCGGATCCCCATGCTCCCCCATATCCAGGCATGCATTCATTCACTGTACACTTATTAAACATCTGCTGTGTGCTAGGCACTGTTCCGGGTACTGGAATAAGATAGACACAACCCCTGCCCTCATGTAGCTCACAGCCTCTCCTTTCTCAGTGACAGCTCTGGTAAATTTGAGCTGGAGGAATGCTGCCTGGGATAATTTTCCATCCTCCTTTGCATCAAAGTATGCCCATATGGCAAGGGTTCTGGCCAGTGGGATATGAACTGTGCAGCGTGCAACTAATTTCCAAAAAGTCTCCTTAAAGGGAAGGGGTCCCCTTTCCTCTTTGCTCCGTCCTACTGGTTGGAATACAGACAATAAAAGCTGGCCATCCTGGACCATGAAGTAGCCTTGGGAATGGAGGCCATACAAGGTGGAGGAAGATAACAGTGGGTTATAACTGTGGGTGGCCAGACCCCACCCCCTCTACCTCTTCTACATCTCTGGAAACCTGTGGGGATGTTGTGATTGCCCAACGTGAATGACATCCCCATTAAAACCCTAAAATAGGACTCTGAATTCCTAATATTACATCAGTCCTGGGCTTTTACATGAGCGCAAAAGCATCCATATTATTTTTATTTTGGGTTTTCTGTTGTCACTGAAATATGGCTTCTATAAATGTTTGGGATCATAAATGAATGCCTTATGTGAAGCAAGACTAAAATTCCCCCCAAGGGCTGCGCTGCTCTAGTTGAGACTTCCTGTCTGATCTCTCTGCCCCAGGACCATGACTTTGCTGCTTGGTCCATCTGGAGCCTCAGCTGGGGACTGACCTGGGTTTGGCTTCCTCCCAAGAGAAGGCTGAGTTTCTGCTGTCACCAGGTCCTGCAGGTGACAAACAGCCGCCTCCCTGGCCTCCTGCCCCCACTCCTGTCCCCTGAAGTCCATCAGCCGAGGGAGCCTTTGTGATGCTCCATCAGATCGTGTCATTCACAAATGCTTCCAGTGGCTTTCCAGTGCACTTGGAATAAACCTGGAGTCTGCTCCCTTCTCTGTGGAGCCCTCGGCTCTCTCTCTCCTCCGTCATTTCCCACGACTTTCCTCCCTGCCTGCTCTGCTCCAGCCACGTGTCCTTTTCTGGAGCACGTCCTGCTTGTTCTCACCTCAGTATTTCCTTTGTGGCAGCTGCTCCCCCTGCCTGGGAAGCTTCTTCCCCTAAACTCTGCATGACTGGCTCCTTCTCGTCATCCAGAACCGGGCTCAAGTGCTATTTCTCATAAAAACCTTCCCCAAAGTCATCGCCAGACCGCAGAGTGCTTTTCAGTTAGCTTCTTAGCTCGTAATACTGTCTAGTCCTTTATCTGGTGGGTTAACTTATTATTAACTTATTATCTTTTAAAAATTATTTTACAATTTTCTTAACTTAAAAACAGCCTTTTCAGCTTCACATGTATGTATGTGAAAGTGAAGTGAAAGTTGCTCAGTCGTGTCTGACTCTTTGTGACCCTTTGGACTGCAGCCAGCCAGGCTCCTCAGTCCATGGGATTCTCCAGGCAAGAATACTGGAGTGGGTTGCCATGCCCTCCTCCAGGGGCTCTTCCCAACCCAGGGATTGAACCCATGTCTTCTGTGTCTCCTGCATTGCAAGGCATTCTTTACCCACTGAACCATTAAGGAAGCCCGTGTATGTATGTATTATTCCTGTGGGCAGGAACTGGGTCTGTTTTTATATGCTTCTGTATCCCCTGAGCCCAGGGCAGTTGGATGAATGATGAATGGTTACCTATAAAGGTCTCAGTTTCCTGTCTGAGGAGTGGGGGCCATGTCATGGACGGGGTTTTGAGGGTCTTTGGTACTGACAGCCTATCTTTATACCACTTCTGCTAGCAGAGCAGGCACCTGCTTTGGTGCTCATCTGCTGGTCTGACCTTGCTGGCTGCCCCTGGACCCAGCTCCCAGCTCCCAGTGGCTGTGGCAGCCGGTCCCTCCCACTCTGCCCTTCTCCCCCTTCCTCCCTCCTCCACGCCCAGGAGGCCTCCCCCCTCCCCGCCCCCAGCATCAGCACCTCCAGACGTCACTGCTTTTGGAGAAGAGGGAGAGACGGATGACCTCTGGGGCCATCCAGGCATATGTCCCCGCAGCGCTCATTTTGGTGGTCTTGTGCCACTCGCGGGCGAGGCCAAAGTCCGTGATCTTGAGCACCGTGTCTGCGAGGTTGTGGTTCTCTATGGCCTCCAGGATAAGGACTGCAGGGTGGAAAGAAAGGGGGGTCATCCTGGATCTGCTTGGCTGCAGTCCTGTGTCCTACCCCCACCTCACCTGGAATCTCCTATTTGTTCTCTCCCTGTCACCGTGGGTCGCCCCCTTCTGCAGTAGCTCCTTTCCAGGCCAGAAGACCATGAACCCTCTCCCCCTGGTCTAATTGCTGCCTTAGCCTCCCACCAAGGGTTGGGGAGCTTCTCCTGAGTTCACTGGCCTCCTGAGTCTAACCTGGGCTCCCAGGAGTTCAGTGAAAGGTTGATGGCCATGGCCTTGGTTCTCCTTGGTCTACGTCTCAGATTCCCAATCACCCCAAAAGTGGCAACTGCAGACATGAGCGGGAGGGGACGGTTTTCCTCCCCGTTTTGTCACCTGCTATGGGGCCTCCGTGGCCCCAGTTCTACTCTTTTTTTCGTCACACTCTTTGCCATGTGACTTTGAAGTTCTTTCCACTAAAGAGGCAGCATGTATCTCCCCATCCTTTACTTTGGGTTGGCTGTATGACTCAACTTGTCTGATAAAATGAGGCAGAAGAGACAGAATGCCAGTCCCAAGCCCCGGCCTCTCATATCTACTTGCCCTCTTGCCCTTCCGCCATCACCACGACAACATGCCTTGGCTAGCCTGCTGGTCCAAGGAAGAGGAGCCCCACCTAAATCAGTTGACCTCCAGCAGGCCTGCAAATGCATGAGTAACGAAGGACACTGAGTTTTAAGACACCAAGTTTGCCGGTGTGTGTGTGTGTGAGGATGGCTTGTTACACAGCAGTATTATAACAAAATCTGACTGACTGATCTATCCCCCAAGCATATGGAATGGTTCCAGCTTACTTGCTGCCTAGAGTGATTACTAACAACAGTAACAATCACGGCCAGTGTTTATCAGGAGCCTATTATATGGCAGGTACAGGGCTGAACCCTTTAGCAAATTAACTAGCAAGCAACCCATTTTATTGACAAGAAAACTGAGGCTTTGGCATGTGACTCTACCTTCTAGAAGTCTTCCCTTCTCAAGTCACCAACTCCTGTTTGTGGTGTGACCCTGTGACACAGGGAACACCCCATGATCTTACACTTTATTTCTCCCATGCTGGGCCTAATTCAATTCACTTATACACACACACACACACACACACATGTATATATGTATATACAACATACATACATATACTATACAGCCCATGGAATTCTCCAGGTCAGAATACTGGAGTGGGTAGCCATTCCTTTCTCCAGGGGATCTTCCCAACCCAGGGACTGAACCCAGGTCTCCCACATTGCAGTCGGATCTTTACCAGCTGAGCCACAAGGGAAGCCCATGTTGTATATACGTTATATATATATAACATAATTATATACATATATAATTATGTTGCCCCTGCTTAAGACCCTCTAATGGCTTCTATCCAAAGTCTTCACCGTAGCCCCTCAAGACTGACGTGATCTGGCCCTTCTACTTTTACGACCTCATCTCCTTCTTCTGCCTGACTCCTGCTCTTCCAGGCACCTTAGGACCTTTGCCCTGCCCAGGTCTTCATAAAGCTGGGTCCTATGGGTTCAGGTCTCTGCTCAAATGTTGCCTTCCTGGACCATCTGATCTAAAGAGCTCCTTCTGCCCCATTCTTAACCTGCTTTATTTCCTTCAGAGCCCTTGATACTCTGAAATTGTGTTATCTATCTATTTAAACATCAACCATCTATTTCTGTCCACTAGAATATAACTTCCATAAGTGTGTGTAGGGGGTAATCTTATCTTGTTCACTTCTGTAATCCCCAGAGCCCAGGATAGTGCCTACACTTAATTCTGCTTCAGAATTATTAGCTGAATGAACCAATGAATGAATGACATCAGATGAGGAGTTCCTCAGGGGAGGCTAAACGGGAGAAGCTGTGCTGTGGAGGCCCTGTTCCCTCTGTCTCAGGCATGCATCAGTCCCAGTGCCCAACCAGGAAGCCAGGCTAAGGGCCCCACTGACCCCTTGTCCAAGTGGCATTGGCTACAGAAAAATTGGGGTCCATGGGAGCATGTCCTTGCACCCCACCTGCAGGCTGTGAATCAGCAGGGGTGGGGGGAAGGACTGAGAAGGGACCCCGGGCTTCAAGAGGAGTGTGTTGGCAGTCCTGCCTCCATTTACCCAGAATTTCAGAGTTAGAGCGTGAGAGTCAAAGAGGATGGGGGCTGTCTGTCTGTCTAGCTCAATTCCCCGGCCCTGGCACAGGACTGGTCACACCCTGGGCACATGGTAGCTGTCTGTTGGGTGAATGCCAGACCTAGCAAGTGACGAAGACCCCACCCCTCTACTCCAGGGGCTCGCAGAAAAATAGTGCGGTGGAGTCAAACATTTCAAGATGTAGAATTGACATGAATCAGAAATAGATGAGACGTGAGGGTTGAGGGCAAAGAGAAAACCCTCCCATATTATGTGAGGGCAGGGAACATGTTGGCCTCACTCACAATGGACCTCTTTTTCTTAGTATATGATCTGATCCAGTAAATACCAGACGGCAGAATAAACAAATCAACGCAGACAAGAAAGGGAGTGACATGGGGCAGACGAAGGATGGGAGAGCCAGAAAGGTAGGATTTTTCTTTCCCTGCTGTGTCCTAACAGTCAGGACAGGGTCTGGTACCCAACAGGTGCTCAGGAAATATCCAGGAAATGAACGAAACCCCTAGATGGTGAGTGCCAGAAGGGCAGAAACCATGGCTCTTTTGGTCCCTGTTGGGCTTCAACATAATAGCTACTCAGTTAATATTAACTGACATCATGAGAAGCTGGTTGATCTAGATGTAAGTTCTGGGGAACCTTCCCTTCCATCTGGCCCCAGTTCTCCTTCAAGCAACCAATCAACTTTTGAGAGTCTTATGATAGGTCAGGCAGCCTGGAAGCTTTTACATAAGCTACATCCCTTTTCTTCCTTCTCCTCCTCTTTCCCAGTTTGTCTTGGCTAGCTGGGACAGAGGCCCAGGAGGACACCAGGAAGTGGTTCTCAACTGAGGGCTATTTTGCCCTACAGAGGACATTTGGCAATGTCTGAAAACGTTTTTGGTTCTCCTAACTGGGGGGTGGGGAACGCTAATGGCATCTAGTGGGTAGAGGCCAAGGATGCTACTCCATAACTTACAGCACCCAGGTCAGCCCCTCTGCAACCCTCCGGTGCAAATGTCCATAGCACTGAGGCTGAGAACCCCCTGACTCTGGCCAGGCTCTTTCTGCCTCTGCCTGGTGGACTGTGGTAGCGCTGGACGGTAAGGGCCACGAGGGCAGGCACTGTACCTGTCCTGTTCACAGCAGGGAACACAGGGCCTGTCACAGTGTTCATGGATACATGTTTACAGAGCTACTGTGACTGTAGTCTTCAACCTTTCTGGGCTTCCTTTTCCTCCCTTAATGGGACAAGGACTGTCTCACCCAGCCCTGAAGGTATACTGCTGCCCCCTCTTGCCCCAGCCAAGATTTTCTGGTGTCCCCCTCCCGCCACCAAGGCTTGGCCTCACAAAGTTCAATGGAAGCAAGTTTTTGGAGGAGGACACCACTTACTGTTGATGGACTTGAGGTCCCGGTGGATGATGGGCACAGGGGCATCATTGTGTAGGTAGTTCATGCCCCGGGCCACCTGCACAGCCCAGTTGACCAGCACGTGAGGGGGCACCCGGCGCCCTGCCAGCACCCTGCTCAGGGCGCCCCCTCTGGCATACTCCATCACCAGGCAGAGGTGTGGGGGGCTGAGGCAGGCGCCCCTGAGGGCAATGATGTTGGGGTGCTGCAGGGCTCCGAAGAGTCGGGCCTCCTGGCGCACCTGCTCTGCTGTCACTGCCGGGTCCCGTTCAGGGTCCAGCCGGGCGGCCTTGACGGCCACCTCCTCGCCTCGCCACAGGGCCCGATAGACCTTGCCAAAGCCCCCTACGCCGATGATCTCCTCTAGCTGCAGCTCGTGGAAGGGGATCTCCTGGGGCAGCTGGAGGCCGGCGGGCGCGGCGGGGGTGCCGAGGGCCACGTAGTTGCTGGGGAAGACGCCCACACGACCGCTGGGTAGCTGCCCGGTCCACCAGCCCTCGTCGCCCGACACGGCACAGTCCTGGGAAAGCACCTGGACGCGGTCACCCCTCCGCAGGGTCAGCTCCTCTTCGCCCGCCGCCTCGTAGTCGAACACTGCGGTCCAGACGGGCCCCGCGGGGGTCGTGCCCCACTCCTTGGCCGCCCCCCACTCCTCCTCCTCCATGGGGGAGGGGCCGGGGGCTGCGGGAGGCCGCTTCACACAGGCTGCCCGCGGGATGCAGAGGGCGGGCCCCGGCGGCCAGGATGGGGGGCAGTCCCTGCGGATTCTAGGGGACTCCTGGGCGCCATGGCTAGGGGGCCCTCCACAGGAGCAAGAAAAAGCCTCTTTAAAAGGGCAGGGTCGTGCCCCCTGATTCAGCTGTCCAGGCAGGGTGGGGTGGGGGAAGGGCAGCGGGTTCACCTGTCCCCCCTAAACGTCAGGGCGCTAAGAAGGCCTGGCCGCTCAGCTGCCGAATTCCTGCCGGGGTCCGCCGGTGGGGGACGAGGGTGAGGGAAGCAGGCAGCCCCCTTCCCCGCGCCTCTCACCCCGCGCAGCTCCACCGGCGGCCCCCGGCTCCGCATCCCGGGCCACAACCTCCGGGCGGGGCGGGGCTGGCGGGGCTCCGGGGGCGCCCGCCCCAGGACGGGGTGGCGCGCCCCTCGGCCTCCTCACGCGCGGGGCGGCCGGGCGGCCCCCATCCTCAGCACCGGCCTCCCGGTTGGCCCCAGCCCCTGCCCCCGCCCGCGCCGCTTCCCGGGGCCGCCGGCGGTGCCTGAGTGACGTGCTCGCTGCCGCCGAGCCGCGGTGCCGCCTGGGAGTTGTAGTCTCCGGCAGCGCGGCTTCGAAGTCCGTCCCGGTCCCTCAGCCTCCAGAGCCTGACTGCCAGCCTCGGGCCGAAGTGGGGACTACGCGGGGACGAAGGAATCCTCCCGGGTAGATAAGCCTGGCCTCGGACCCTCCCTGGGACGCGGTGGGCCGGACCCCTGGAGGAGGAGAGGAGGAAAGGGCCGAGCGCTCCTCACAGTCCCTTCGAGGGCCGCGGCCCAAGGTGGGGTTGATGGTGACTGACGCGCTTCGCAAAGGGAAAAGTAGGAGCTGCGTGAATGGTGGTTACTGCCCAGCGCCTCTAACGCGGCCAGGACGAGGTCCCCACGGCTGGACTGCCCCTCGGGGGCCCGACCCGAGGTGCACGCCGGGAAGTGTAGTCCGTTCGGACTACACGCCGGACCGGAGCTGTGGGGAGGCAGCCCCCCAGAGAGCTCCCACAAGCTCGCGGGTCGAGCTGACCGTGAGGCCTCTGCTGGGAAGACGGGGCTGGGAGGATGTGTGGAGTGTCCCTGAGGAAATCACCGCCACATCTGCTTTCGCCACCAGCCCTGGGTTCCTCTGCCTCCACAGTCACAACTCGAGAATCCCCGCCTTTCATAATGGGAACTTCAATTTCCTGAGGCTTAATATGCATCTTACTGCTAAGTGCCTGCCCACACGGCAGTACTAAATGCTCTCAAAGCCCCATTTTACAGATGACGCCTAGGGAAGTAAAGTGTCTTGTCCAAGGTCACAAAGGTAAATGACAAAGCAAAAATCAAAGGCAGATTTTTAAATGAAAACCCACCACGGCCGCAACGACAGTAATGATTAGGGGAAAAAAACATGCCTTCCCATTTGAAGAGTGGGTAAACAGTCCTGCAGAGGTTCTGGGAATTGCTCAAGATCCGAAAGCTTGTAAGCAGCAAAATTCTGGATCTTTTCACTGAGCCTCTCCTGACTGGTGTGGGGGTCTGGCAGGAGGAGAGAAGAGGACAATGACGGGCTCTGGTGCCTGAACCCTAGAGAACTGCCCCACAGTCTCCTGGGAAATTGTTCCCGGCTCAGAGGGAAAAGGGTACCTGCTCTCCTGGCTACATGTGAGGGAAGCTCAGGAATTCTCAAGAATTGCTTGCTTACAAGAGAGGCCCCAGCTTCTTGAGGACAGGTCTTTCTGCTATAACTTGATACATGCTTTCCTGAAAAACCTGTAGTTCTGCAAAACAGTGCATGTTAAAAATAAAAAGGCTTTATGGGGAAAAACAGAATTAGGGACAGCTTGCTGAAAACACATGTAACTGTATAATGAGTTATACAAAACCAGTAACGAATTCCAATAAAAATGTGCTCAGCCGTCCCATTCTTTTTGACCCCCTGGACTGTAGCCCGCCAGACGCCTCTGTTCAGGGGATTCCCAGGCAAGAATATTGGGAGTGGGTTGTCATTTCCTCCTCCAGGGGATCTTCCCAACCCAGGGAGGGTGCCCACGTCTCCTGCCTTGGCAGGCAGATTCTTTTATCACTGAGCCACCTGGGAAACCCTAATAAAAATACAATCACAGTTAAATCTCCGTAGGTCATATGCACTTAGTAATACTTCCTGTGTGTCAGGGAACTAAGATCCCTGTAAGCTGCCCAGGGCTGCCAAAAAAAAGAAAATCTGATCCAAGATGTAGTCTTCATTAATCTGTTATTTTAATGTGGGAAAATGTTGTAGTTTCTTCACCTGCTTTCACAGCTTTGGCACATACTATCTCACTGGAAAAGACCCTGATGCTGGGAAAGATTGAGGGCAAGAGGAGAAGGGGGCAACAGAGGATGAGAGGGTTGAATAGCATCACCAACTCAATGGACATTAGTTTGAGTAACTCTGGGGAATAGCGAAGGACAGAGAAACCTGGTTTGCAGCAATCCATGGGATCGCAAAGAGCCAGACAGGACTTTGTGACTGAACAATATCATTGTAGTAAATGTTATGGTTTTTGAAATCACTAAACCATCCATTGTGGATCTAAAGGAACACATTTTTGTAGAGTTGCAGCTTTTCCCTTTAATATCTTCTTTTATTACTAAGTCTTCCCCTTTAATTATGAGAAAATTTACCTCTGATTGCTTCAAAACATTGGCCTCCTAGAGAAAATTGCCTATTAACCAATATGACGGTGATATGCTACCATCTTATTTTGTTTACCAATTGTTTATGGGGTGATTCAAGTTGAAGAAGGTGAGCAGCAGAACAGGTGGTCTCCAAGCAGATGCCTAGACTTTGGTGAGGAGGACTTGGCTTGGTTCTAAACCTGGGGGACTCTGCGATGGGAATGGGGAGTGGGGTGGCATTTGTGAAATCCATAAAAAAATCCTTCGGATTTTGGTTGGGAATATAATGAATAATTATTAATTTGGGGAGAATCTATTACTTTGTAATACTGAGTCTTCCGTTCTTGGGTGTACATACAATTTTTTCCTGGGATATCTTATACATGGCTTTTTGGTTCACTGGCTGGACTTGACTGTTTTTACTTTTTTACTAATGGCTGAGGTTTTTTTTTTTTTTTTCTCTCCTAATCAGTTACTGCTGTTTTTAATGCTGAGCTTGGATCTGGCTACCTTGTTGAACTCACTCTTATTCATTCTAGAATAGCTTGACAGATAATTCTCCACACTATTCTAGCTAGATGGTTCTGGTGTCCAGGAGAGAAATAAAAACTTAATTTTTCCAATCTTTATAACTCATTTCTCACCCCTCGCTCTTTGGTTCAGAGTTCCAATACAGTGTTGAATGACAGTCATGATAATGGACAATCCTTGTTCTTGTTCTAGACTTTTTAAAAGAATGCCCCTAAGATTTCATCAAGTATGATGTTTTCAGTACATTTAAAAAATTTATTCCTTATTGCTATGAAGGTTTTTTTTAGTAGGTATTGACTCTTATTAAATGCTTTCTATACATTTATTGATATAATCAGATGACTTTTGTGTTGTTAATGTAGTATCATCCTCCTTTCTTTCACTATTGCTGGATTTGATTTAATACCATTTTATTCAGAGTTGCTGTGCATTTGTTTTCATGAGTGGAATTGACTGACTCATGGTTTTCCTTCTTGCGCTGTCCTTGCCCAGTTATGACGTAAGGGAAGCTAGCAGTGCTCTGTGCTTTGCGGGAGGGAGCCACCTACCTTTGCTTACACTCTGGAATGGTTTGTGATACATTAGAGGTATCTGTCCCTTGGACATTTGAGTGTAGAATTTGAGTGTCAGAGCATTCGTATTGGGTGCCTTTTTAGTAGGTCTTTGACTACAATTTCAACCTCTTCTGTGGATATTGGTTTATTCAAATTTATTACTTTCTCCCAGAATACATTTTTGTAATTTATATATGCCTAGAACAGTATTTTAGCTGGGATTTCAGATTCATTGGCATAACTTTATGCTTATTATTTCTGATGAATCATATGGATCCGAAGTTATATTTCTTTTGGCTTTCCTGATGTTTATTTATTCCTTCTCTTATCTTTCTGGATCAGATTTGAAACAAAATTTACAGTTTTATTGGTCTTTAAAAAGCTTTCAGCTTTTTGTTTGCTGAAAATAAGTAGAAGATAATCCCTTTTACTAATTTTTTGGAGGGATATTTTATTTCATTAATTTCTGCCTTGTTGATTCATTTTTTCCACATTAGTATTTATTGTTATTATGTATACCCCAGGTTTTAATATGTAGTGCTTTCACTGTCATTCAGTTCCAAAAAAATGTAATTTCAATTCCTATTAACCCCCAAATTATTTAGAAATGTGGTTTTTAATATCTAGGTAATGGATTTTTCTTTGATTTTCTTTTTGTAGTTGATTTCTAATTTTATTTAATGAATGTATTTTGAATGACATAAATTCTAGGAATTTATTGAGATTTCGTTTTTGACCTAGTATGCAGCATTTTTTGGTTTTGTTTTGGAAGTGTTCTGTTTTTTTTTTTTTTTTTTTTTTTAATTTAAATGGTTTTATTTAAGTCAATTGTAGAGATCCTGGATGTTGCTTTTTGAACACAAACATGAAATTAACAAAACAAGCATTCATATTTCTAGTTTTAAACACTTTAGTTCTACATGTGGAATGCGGATATTTGAAAGAGATTTTCAACAGTCAACACAATGCATGAGATAATACACACTGAATTAGGCTAGTCTTCACCTCCATCTTCATGTTTATGATCCTAAATTGGCTGGAGGTTTGTGTGTGTGGAGGGGGTGTTTTTTTGCTTTTTCATTTCACAAATGGTTGCTCAATACAGAATGAAATACACCAAAAGAAGAAAATAGTCTTTTTATACCTAGGGAAGAAGCTACTCCTCTTAAAATGATCACTTCAAGGTAACAGACATCCAAATTGATGTGGTTTTCTTTGAAACTTCGGTAAATCATTTCTTACACAGTAGGTTTGGCATTAACCCTGAATTTAGGATAGATAGTGTTATGGAGGGCTGGCTGCTATATACCAACATCAGTATCAAGTTCACTGTCAGGAATTAGAGACTGTCCCAGATACCAAGCAGGACAACACTGGCAAAAAAAAACAAAAAGTGAACTGCAGATAGGTCAAAACAAGCTACATTTACTCTTAGAAAAATATCATAAAATGTTATTGGATATGTTGTTTTAAAAGCTAGCTTATTATAAAACACAATGGAATCTTCTATTTTTAACATCTTATGCTCAAATGGTCTTTACATAGGTTGTGTTTTAATAAAACAACATACACACCCGATCAGAGAACAAACATTAGAAACTCGCCATTTGGTGAAGGTTATTCTTCTAGTTCTGCTTTATTGACTATGCCAAAGCCTTTGACTGTGTGGATCACAGTAAACTGTGGAAAATTCTGAAAGAGATGGGAATACCAGACCACCTGATCTGCCTCTTGAGAAATTTGTATGCAGGTCAGGAAGCAACAGTTAGAACTGGACATGGAACAACAGACTGGTTCCAAATAGGCAAAGGAGTTCGTCAAGGCTGTATATTGTTACCCTGTTTATTTAATTTATATGCAGAGTACATCATGAGAAACGCTGGACTGGAAGAAGCACAAGCTGGAATCAAGATTGCCGGGAGAAATATCAATAACCCCAGATATGCAGATGACACCACCCTTATGGCAGAAAGTGAAGAGGAACTCAAAAGTCTCTTGATGAAAGTGAAAGTGGAGAGTGAAAAAGTTGGCTTAAAGCTCAACATTCAGAAAACGAAGATCATGGCATCCGGTCCCACCACTTCATGGGAAATAGATGGGGAAACAGTGGAAACGGTGTCAGACTTTATTTTTCTGGGCTCCAAAATCACTACAGATGGTGACTGCAGCCATGAAATTAAAAGACACTTACTCCTTGGAAGGAAAGTTATGACCCACCTAGATAGCATATTCAAAAGCAGAGACATTACTTTGCCAACAAAGGTTCATCTAGTCAAGGCTATGGTTTTTCCTGTGGTCATGTATGGATGTGAGAGTTGGACTGTGAAGAAGGCTGAGCGCCGAAGAATTGATGCTTTTGAACTGTGGTGTTGGAGAAGACTCTTGAGAGTCCCCTGGACTGCAAGGAGATCCAACCAGTCCATTCTGAAGGAGATCAGCCCTGGGATTTCTTTGGAGGGAATGATGCTAAAGCTGAAACTCCAGTACTTTGGCCACCTCATGCAAAGAGTTGACTCATTGGAAAAGACTCTGATGCTGGGAGGGATTGGGGGCAGGAGGAGAAGGGGACGACAGAGGATGAGATGGCTGGATGGCATCACTGACTCGATGGACGTGAGTCTGAGTGAACTCCGGGAGTTGGTGATGGACAGGGAGGCCTGGCGTGCTGCGATTCATGGGGTCGCAAAGAGTCGGACACGACTGAGCGACTGATCTGATCTGATCTGATCTGATTCTTCTAGTTACTATAGAGCTCACATTTCTCTATTCATTAGATCAGTAGACAGGTTGGACTGTCATCACATTAAAAATATACAAAACTGTTTGCTCTATTAGATGATTTTCAAAGAAATATGTTTTCTTTAGTTTCAACAGGTTTTTGACAACAAGAATCTTATTCAAAGAAGTTTTGCTCCTGTGTTAAGTTATTATTAGTCCAAGTGTTCTGAACACTCCCCCCTTTAAAGGCTTCCACGAACTTAGTGTTTTTCAGGCCGTAAATTTCAAGAGTGATGGTAGAAACCACACCTCAGAGGGAAAGGGAGAGCCCTTTGGAGTTATCATTCAAACAAACAAAAAGATCTCTACCAGTTTGTCACTCGTCCAGTTTTATAGAAATTCCATTCACGTAACTCTTGTGAAAATCAACCACAGTTTTACCATATCAAATGACCCAAAGAACACCGCAGGTATCCAGGGGAGATAGTTCACCAGTGCATCTTTAGCTTGATTTTAAAGTCAATGTTAGAGACTGGGTACTGCAGTTCTCAAAGAGACAAACTGCCTATCCATTGGCTAAAGATTTTTCAAGTTAATGAACATTTCATTTTCCACACTTTTGGTACCAAGAGATTTAACCAGGAAAAAGCTCAAACCTCAGGGTTCAAACTATAGCATGGAAAAATAAAGCATACAGCAAGCATCATCAAAAATAAAGTATACAGCAAGCACCATCTACCTCCTTTGCGCTCTCAAAGATGTCAATACTCTATTCCAGTCAGAGGGTGGGGTGAAGAGGCTGAAGCCTGGAAGGAAACTTCACCCAAAAGGGGAAAAAATCTGTTTGGTGGCTATTTCAAAACAAGTTCCCAAACTGCAGAAGGGACTCCGGCCTCTTTGACTTGCAGGAACTACACATAAGAAAAAGAAAATACGACGAGGCAGGCTTATTTTAATCGCCCAGGGGTTTCCAGTGCAAAGCAGGACAACTTAAATGCATATTCCAAATTCTTGCTCCAAAGCCGTCTTTGTGCACATTGTTTGGGCTCGCATTGACCCCAGGTCCGGATTAGGCAGCGGCTGATTCCTCCTTTACAGCCCGGCCGGCCTAATGAGGCCGGGAGGCGACGGGGCGCAAAGCGTCCTCGGAGCTCGGGCGACCGGCTGGTTTACGGCCGCCAAGGGCCCTGTAGGTGAGAGGTCAAAGGGTCAGCAGGCCGAGACCGCAAGAGAATTGACCCTAGGAAATAAGGTCCCCTCCCTCCGGCCCCAGCTTCGACCGGTCCTTGCAAGAACTTGGTGTGTACATAGGGACCCCGGGCGCCCCGACGAGGGGCCCAAGGACCCCGAGCAGGAGCCCTGACCTGGCCTCGGCCTGGGGCTGAGCCCGACTGTGTTCCGTCTTTAAATGATGTGCATTCCAGTTGTTGGGATAAGAGGTCTGACCATACAAGTTTATTAATGATCTAATTCTTAACTATTACGTCCGTCCTTTTTTCCCCCTCTGATCTGTTGGCTTCTGGAAGGTGCAAATAAGTCTCCTATTATGAGTGAGGCTATGTTCATTTCTCCTTTTAACTGTTTGCTTCATATATTTGGAAGTTACGTTGTTAGGAGCATAAGGGTTTATGATATTAATATGACATAAGTGAATTATTTCTTTTATCAATATGAAAAAGCCTTTGTTGTCTTTCCTAATGAGTTTTGCTTTTAATGCAACTTTTTTCTTAACATTTCCTTGGTACTTCTTTTTTCATTCTTTCATTATTCTTTTTTTTTTCTTTTCTTTTTCTGAGAGTTGATTTTACCATGCTGTTTCATTTCTGATACACTGTAACAGTAGTTTGTATGAAGTTATTCTCTTACATTATTTTTTTCCCCATATTCCCATTCCAACTTTCATTTCTTCCTCCTCCTCAAAGGCACACTTTCTGATGTGTTTGTGGTTCTTGGATATGTCTTTATTTCTTTTTTTTAAAATATAGTAGTACTTTTATGTCTATATTTCTAAAAGATGTATAGTGCTTTGTATATGTATATGGTTTTAATTTATAAAAATTAACCAACTATGTTTCTGTTTTTACATTTTTTGCTCAATATTGTTTTAAGAGCATTCCATATTGTTTGTGTATCTAGGTAATTGCTTCTGTTTGCTGCATAGCCCTCTAATTTATTAGTTCGCCATCCTTAATTATTCACCTACCAATGAAGAAGACCTACATTGCCTCGAATTCTTAGCTACTACAAACAGCACTTCAATTAAGAGTCTTGTACTTATATCCTTTGGGATTTGAGTGACAGTTTCTCTGGATTATACACCAAGATTGGGGTTGCTGGATCATACGATATACATACTGAATTATGCTTACCAAAGTGCATGATAGTTCCAAATTCTACATGACTTTACTAATACTAGTCCCTCACTGACCTTTTAATTTTGACCAGTCTGATAGAGTTAAAATGTCATGTTGTAACTGGCCATACCGCAATACAAAATAAAAAGTTTAAAAAAGTTATAATTTTCTGATTATGAAGGAAGTTGAGCATCTCTTCAGACTTGTTAACCAGTTAGATTTCCTTTTATGTTAATTGCCTATTCATATCTTTAAAATTTTATTTATTTGGCTACACTGGGTATTCATTTCTGCGTGTGGGCTTTCTCTAGTTGTGGTGAGCAGGGGCTACCCTCTAGTTACGCTGCATGGGCGTCTCACTGCAGTGACTTCTCTTGTTGCAGAGCACGGGCTGTAGGGCACTCGGGCTTCCGTAGTTGCATCTCCCCGCTCTAGTGCGCAGGCTCAGTAGTTGGGGCATGGGCTTAGATATCCTGGGGCATGTGGGATCTTCCTGGACCAGGGACATGCATTATCACACAGATTCTCCTTTTTTTTTTTTTTAAATGGCATAGTTTTCATTCATTCAAAAAGAAAAAGTAGAAAGAAGGTATACCAACAACTTTACCCTTGATTCCAGGTATACCTTGGGCAAGCAAGTTGACAACTCTGAGCCTCAGTTTTCTGGGCTGTAAAACGGGGAGTTATGATAGCTTAAAACCTCTCGGGGTTCTGATGTTGTGTAATTCTGATTCCATTATTCAAGGCATGAACTGTTCTATTGGCATCATGCCATCTCTGTTTTTGATTACAATTTAATTCCTCACTCAAACTCTTAATAAAAATGTCAAAACAAATATTGAAAGAAGTTCTAATATGTACTTTCAGCAGTTTTCCGCATTGCAAACCTGCAGGTTAATTGTGGATTAAGCTACTCTGACAGGTGCTTTTTTTCCTGGGTGGAGAAAACCATGACTATAGCCATTTCTGATAATTTTGTGCTTGACTCAACTTTCAGGTTAGTTTTGTCTTGAAATTAATAAACTCTGAAATTTCTGGATTATTCAGATCGATCAGAGACAGACAGATTTCCCTCTTCAGATTTCCAACTGGAGTAATGACCATGACTGAGACAAAATTTTTCAGGGAGTGAGATAGTGAACATGCCTGTGCTTAATCCCTGCCTCTATCTTTTTCCAGATGTGCCAAGATTTTCCTTTGGGGAGTTCTGGTAGGATTATGTTGGGTTGTGTGGTTTGTCAAATAACACTCAGTTAAACAAGATATACATTTACTTTTGTATCCCAGAAAGAAGATGATTCATGGTTGACTTGTCTCCATAGTGTTAGGGACTCAGGCTCCACCATGAGTTTCCTCCATCCCCAAATCACTATGTAGTCAAAGATGACTTATTTGTCTCCAGTCATCCTGTCCACATTCTGAACATAGGAAAGGAAGAAAGGACAGATAATCATGACATATCCGTTTGAGGACATTTCCTGGAAGTGATCTAATCACTTCCACTTGTATTCAATGGATCTGAACATTGTTGCCCGGCTTTTTAGCTTCAAGAGATTCTTTGAAATGTACTCTTGATTCCGGATGGCTATATTCCTGGCTAATACATGAGTGTTTTGTTACCCAGAAAGAACTTTTGTCAGGCAGATTCTTAACCACTGGAGTACCAGGGAAATACGCCTATTCATATCTTTTGCCCATTTTTATATTGGGGTTCCTGACTGAGTGATTGAGTATGCATGCATGCATTCTTAAATATTTGCAGGATTTTGTTGTATATTCTGGATTTTAATCACATTTTTTTTTTGAAGCTAGAAATATGTTCTCCTGGTTTGTCACTTATTAAACTTTTTCAATCATGTCTTTGTTTGCAGGAAAACTTTAATCTTAACACAGTCAAATCCATCTCATTATATGGTTTCTGTTTTCTTGGTTTAAACATCTGTATTCACTCCAAAGTCATAAAAATATTCTGCATTTTTCTACTAGCTGTTCTGGGTTGAATTACATCTCTTAAAAACAGATATGCTGAAATCCTTACCCCGAGTAGTCCAGAATGTGCTTTTATTTGGAAACAGAGTGGATGCAGATGTAATTAATTAAATGAAGATGAGGTCATACTGGAGTAGGGCGGGGCCCTAGCCCAATAGGACTGATGTCCTTATAAGAAGACAGCCACTTGGAGACAGACACCCAGAGGGAAAAGTGCCATGTGATGAGAAAGGCTGAGACTGGAGTTCCGCAGTGCAGCTGCAAGCCGAGGAACTGCAAGGATTGCCAGCAAATCACCCAAAGCTAAGACAAAGCAAGGAAGGATTCCCCTACAGATTCCAGAGGGAGCTTGGCCCCTTCACACCTCGGTTTTCGACTTCTAGCCTGGAGAACTGGGAGACAGTACATTTCTGTTGTGTTAAGCCACCCAGTCTGTGGTCCCTTGTTCCTGCAGCCTTGTGAAAGGCATATGCTAGCCTTATAGACTTATTATCTTTCATGTTTAGGTCTCTAATCCATTTGTTGGACCTTTGTATTGTGGTGAAAAGTAGGGAACCAACTTTTCTTTTCTCCTTATAAAGAATCAGTTTTCACGATGTTATCCTTTAACGGCCCATCTCTTCCCTTCTGATTAGGATGCTTATTCTGAAATATCTCAAGGTCTTTCATATACACATGTCTGTTTCCTGTTCCTTTGATCAGTTTGTCTGACCATGTGCCATTCCACCTTTGTTTTCTTTCTTTACTCTGGCTTTTTGGTATCTTTTCGATAAACTATTTTTATTTATTTATTTGTTTGGCTGTGGCAGGTCTTTGTTGCAGCATGTGATTGGGGACATGAAGTCTTAGCTACTGGATCACCTGGATCACCAGGAAGTCCGTTTGACATATCTTACTTGATACAGATCCTCTTATCTGTTTGTGAGTCTTGATTCTTCCACATACATTTTTTAATCCATTTATTTTGTTTCTTAAAAAAATCTTTTTGGAATTTGGACTTGTGTTGAATTTATAGCTCGATTTAGATAGAAGAAACATCTTAATAATATTAAATTGTTGCATTCACGAACATGGTACATCTCCCCTTGTTAGATTTCTTCTGTTTCCTTTAATAACATTATTATTATTTTCTTTTTTGGCCATGCCACGTGACTTCTGGGATCTTAATTCCCAGACCAGGGATTGAATCCAAGTACTTCAGTGAAAGCTCGGAGTTCTAACCATTAGACTGCCAGGGAATTCCCTAAATTTTTTTTCTTCATAAACATCTTGTGGATTGACAGATGAATTCCTAGATTACCTTTAAATTTTGTTACTGTTCTGAATGGGATCTTATTTTTGTTAGAGTTTCTAGTTGTTTACTATCATATCAGTTCAGTTTAGTTCAGTCGCTCAGTTGTGTCCGACTCTTTGAGACCAGGCCTCCCTGTCCATCACCAACTCCCAGAGTTTACCCAAACTCATGTCCATTGAGTCGGTGATGTCATCCAACCATCTTATCCTCTGTTGTCCCCTTCTCCGCCTGCCCGTAATCTTTCCCAGCATCAGGGTCTTTTCAAATGAGTCAGCTCTTCACATGAGGTGGCCAAAGTACTGGAGTTTCAGCTTCAGCATCAGTTCTTTTAACTAAAGTTTCTTTAATGGCTGTTGGTCTCTTCAGAGTTTCCTGTTTCCTGTTTCAGTATTGGCGTTTTCTATTCTTGTGGAAATTTGTCTGTTTTGTCAAGATTTTCAAGTGCACTGGTCTATGTAGTTCAAAAATTTATTATATCATTTGAAAATATCTCTATAGTTCCCCCTTTTAAGTTATGCATTTTGTTTTTATTTGCATCTTTCTCTTTTCTATCAGTCTTGCCTGAAGCATTTCTATCTTATTAGAATTTCAAATTGCCAAGTTTTGAGCTTTTTTTTATTCTTGGTCTTCTCTGTGTTTTCACTCTATCAATTTCAGCCTTTAAATTATTTTCTTTTTCCTTTTTGGATTTTCCTCTGTTGTTTCATATTTCAGTTCTAAGCTGAGGCTTCCTCCATTTGTTTTCAGTCTTTTGATAAAAATGTTCAAAGCAACGAATTACCCTTGAAACTTTGCTTTCATAGCGCTTTTATTGCCATTCAGTTATAGGATTTATTTCATTTATTTTTGGCCGCACTGAGTCTTTGTTGCTGTGTATGGGCTTTCTCTAGTTGCACAGAACAGAGGCTACTCTCTAGTTGCGGTGCACGGGCTTCTGACTGCAGCAGCTTGTCCTGTTGCAGAGCGCTAGCTCTGAGACATGCTGGCTTCAGCAGCTGCGGTGCTCGTGTGCTGGAGCTCAGGCTCAGTAGTTGTGGTGCATAGGCTTAATTGCGTCATGCCATGTGAAATCTTCCTGGCCCAGGGATCAAGCCCATGTTCCCTGCATTGACAGGCAGATTCTTAACTACTGGACCACTAGGAAATTCCTGTGTTTTATTTTCTAAGCCGAGAGTTATTTGTATTATATTATTTAAGTTTTGGGGATCCTGTGTTTTTGGTGTTTAGAGCCATTTACACTAGGATGAATGACTATGGTATAATAAAGAGAGTCTAGAACACGCTGCCTCAGAAGACATTTATTTCACAAAATGTCCCAGAGTAGGTGGGTGGCCCCACCCCAAGAGGTCATCAGGTCCCAGCTATCTTACTGCTTCGCTCGAGGCATCATCCTGGCTCATATGGGTAAAGCCATCTTAGGGTCACTAAATCTGTTCCCCTGTATCAGAAGACAGAAGGCAGAAGTATGGAATAATTAGCTTCATTTTAAAGACAAGACCCAGAAGTTACCTACCTTACATCTGCTCTTATTCCACTGGCCAAAATTTGGTCATATAGCTACAGGAGACAATACTAACTAGGGTTTAGTCAGAAAAACAGAAACTGTACCAGTTATTTTAACAGAGAGAATTTAATATAAGGAATTGGCTGAGTTGGTGAAATAGATGTTGAGATGACAAAATGGGGACGTTGTATTAATCAGAGATAACAGATGCAGGCATTCAGCCCCTGGGACTGAGGCAACAAAGGGAATAGGTTTCTAGTTGTGACTGTTGTTGTTGCTTAGTCCCTAAGTTGCATCCAGCTCTTTTTCAACCCCGTGGACTAGAGCCAGCCAGACTCCTCTGTCCATAGGATTCTCCAAGCAAGAATACTGGAGTGGGTTGCCATTCCCTTCTCCAGGGGATTTTCCCAACCCAAGGATCAAACCCGAATCTCCTACTTTGGCAGGCAGATTCTTTACCACTGAGCCACCAGGAAAGCCCTGTTTACTATGATGTGAACATCATAGAGTTATTATAATAAGGTTATTAGAATCTAGAAGGTTGAAGGAATACTCCTGTAGAGCCAGAACCCAGTCCTCTGATGAGGGGACAGCTGGTTTCGGTGTTTCAGAGACAGAAATGAGACTGAGAATGTGGAAAAGACAGGAGTCAGCTGCTGCCATCAGGGAGAACTACTGCTGGAGTAATGCTGACAGGAACAGCAAGCGAAACAGGAAGAAACATGTACTTTCTCCTTCCAGCCTTTTGTCTTTCTTGTGCTCCCTCTCAGCAGAATCAAAGAGGGAGCTGGCAGCCTCAGAGCCAGAAAGTGGAGTGTGAAAGGGTGGGTTTGGGCTAAGAAACAATTAGTCACGAAGGCAGTTCACCCACCCTTTTGACTACTCAGCATCCATACATATGTTTTTTTTTTTGGCCATGCCATGCAGCAAATGGATCTTAGTTCCCTGACCAGGGATCAACCCATGCCCCCCACTATGGAAGCATGGAGTCTTGGCCACTGGACCACCAGGGAAGTCCCATATGTATCTTTCTACGCATATTCAGACTTCCATTGAACAACTATAAACATCATGTTTCAACTGATTTGCACAAAGATTCTCTCATCTATTCTCCAAAAAGGGGAGATACAGAATTCCTCCTGTCATATCATCCATTTCTGTTTTGCCTTTCCCATTATTCTCCCTCCGGCATTCATTTGGATTGAGTCTGCTCCCACCATTTCCGTTTTCCTCTCTATGCTATACTGAAAGTTTTACACTTACTTTCTGTTCTTTTCGTGCTTACTCTAAAAATATCATCATGTGCATTCCACAAAATCTTCTCCATTTATAAGTTGTTCAAGATTTTAGTTCTTTTTTAAACATTAAAATTTGACATTGTTACTGTACTTTTGGTAGAGTTTTGATATTTTTGGTATGTTTCCCTCATGCCTTTGTTTACTTTTTCTTTTCTTATTCTTTCTTGTGTTTCAGAACTTCACTCTAGGATTAGTTTTCTTCCTCCCAAAGTATATCTCTTAGAAATTCTTTTGAAAAGGGTATCTTGGGAATTAATTCCTACTTTTTAGTTTGTCTAAACAATCATTTTCTTTTTGTTCTTGAAAGGTATTTTGCTGGGCATACAGTGCTAGTGTGACAGTTATTTTATTTTAGCCCTTTGAGGATCTCATTCCACTATCTTCTGGATTATTGCTATTGAAAAATAAAAAGTAATGCTTGGGCTATTCTAATGATATTCTCTCTAGTGGGCTAAGGTTTACTAATTACCTAGTGTGGATATTTAAAAAAAATATTCTGCTTGGGATTCATTGGGTTTCCTGAATTTGAGGAAGAATCTTTCTTATCAATTCTGAAAATTTTCCAGACATTATCAAATGTGCTTCTCTCCCTTCTATTATCTTTTTATTTATTCTGGCTCTGCTGGGTCTCCATTGCTGCCCGGGCTTTTCTCTAGTTGCAGCAGGCAGGGGTTACTCTCTTGTAATGCACGGGATTCTCACTGCAGTGGCTTCTCTTGTTGAAAGGCACAGGCTCTAGGGTGTACGGTCTTCAGTGGCTGTGGCTCCCAGGTTCTAGAGCACAGGCTCAATGGTTGTGGCACAGCATGTGGGATCTTCTCCTACCAGGGATTGAACTCATGTCTCCCTCATTGGCAGGCAGACTCTTTACTACCAGGAAACCACCAGAGAAGCCCCTATCTTTTTTTAAAAAAACCCACAAATTAGATGTATGTCGGACCTTCCTACTCTGTTCCATATTTCTTAACCCATTGTTCCTAATATCCATCATTTTTTCTCCCTATGCTGCACCCTGTGTACTTTCTTAAAATATATATGTGTTATAGTTTCTTCTTTCAATGGTGATATAATCTATTTCATTTTTCCACTGGGTTTTTAAATGTTCACATATGTAA
This sequence comes from Bos javanicus, assembly GCF_032452875.1. NCBI lineage: Eukaryota > Metazoa > Chordata > Mammalia > Artiodactyla > Bovidae > Bos > Bos javanicus. The sequence continues at coordinate 49,734,112 of NC_083885.1, read as the reverse complement.
TTTATAGTTTCCCTTGTTCAAATCTTCCTTGCCAGTCTTGAGAGTCTGTTTTTCCCTTCAGTATTTTCAAAATGCCATCTTTGATTTCTTAAAACATTTATTTATCTTGTATTCAATACCTTATAATTTAATATTCATACCAGCTCTGAGTCTGACTCTTGAGGTTTGTCACTTCTGCTTGTTAGGTTTGTGGAACTCATGTTCCTTGGGATTTTATCTGTGGAAATTCCTTAAAGCCTGGGTTTAAAATGCATTTCCCTGGGTAGAGTTAGTGTTTACTTCTGCCATGTACCTGTGGGAATAGCTAGCTTGGGTTGTTATTCAACCCCTCAGTCATGTCGACTCTTTGAGACCGCATGGACTACAGCATGCCAGGCTTCCCTGTCCTTCACCATCTCTTGGAGTTTGCTCAAACCCATGTCCATTGAGTCGGTGATGCCACCCAACCATCTCATCCTCTATCATCCCCTTCTCCTCCCACCTTCAATCTCTCCCAGCATCAGGGCCTTTTCCAGGGATCTGGCTCTTCCCATCACGTGGCTAAAGTATTGGAGCTTCAGCTTCAGCATCAGTTCTTCCAATTAATGTTCAGGGTTGATATAGCCAACTTGGGACCACTCTAAAATTTTGTCTGGACATCTTTCAGGCTACATAGATAGTACAAATTTAGACTTTAAACACACAGGAATATGGATTTACTGTTACAAATTCTCAGGGGAAATTTTTCTCTTGCTTTACTCATCATGAAGGCAGAGACAAACATATATTCCCATCGTGTTTTTTAGAGGGAGGGCTTTTAAAAAAGTACCAACCAAGGGTTTGCTCTCAGGTTCTAGAATTTTATATCTAGAACTGTGATCTTTCCTTTCACTCTGATTAAGTCCCAGGATTTTTCTTCTCTGAAAATGGCCCTTTGTCATCCTGGCTTTATGCTGATAACCCCAGAAAAAGCATCGAGTCTAGAGCTATCTTTACTTTTCTAGATTCATGCTTTCTTGTTTCTGGAGCTCTAAGGATGTACTTAACGCACACTCTCTCTCCTTCAAGACTGGCCCATCCAAGAGGAAATGTCTGGGGCCCCAGGCCTCCCCCACTGGCATTGAATTAGAGTGCTAGTTTACATACAATTAATTGTACCTATTCATTTTTAAATTAATTATACCCTGTCCCTAGCATTCACAGACAGCAAATTCAATTACTCATTAATCTAATCATTACTGCTTTTATTCAGAGAACACTGAAGTTCTGTTTTTTAAAATTAGTTTATTTTTGGTTGCCCTAGGTCTTCATTGCTGCGCATGGGCTTTCTCTAATTGTGGCAAGAGGGGGTTACTCTTCGTTGTGGTGAGGGGGCTCCTCATGCTTGGGGTTCAGCAGTTGCAGCATGTGGGCTCAGTAGCTGTGGCTCTCAGGCTCTAGAGCTCGAATTCAGTCGTTATGGTGCACGGGCTCCACAGTTGCCTTGTGGGATGTGGAATCTTCCTGGACCAGGGATTGAACCCATATTCCCTGCATAGGCAAGTGATTCTTAACCACTGGGCCAACTGGGAAGTCCCTGAAGGACTGTTAATATCCTAAAACCAAGGAATGTCTCTTATGGGCTGAACTGTCTCCCTTCCATCCCTACCCCCAAATTCATGTGTTGAAGCCCTAATCCTCAATACCTTGAAATGACTTTGGAGATAGGACCTTTAAAGAGGTGATTAGGTGAAAATGAGGCCATTAGATGGGTCCTAATTCAATCATGATTGGAGTCCTTACATGAAGAGGAAATTTGGACACACAAAGAAACATCAGGGGTGTGTGTCCACAGGGGAAAGAAGGCAGTCATCTACAAGGCAAGGAGAGAGGCTCAGAAGAAGCCACACCTGCCCTCACCCTACTCTTGGGTATTTGCCTCTGGAACCATGAGAAATGAATTTCTATTGTTTAAGCCACCCAGCCTGTGGTACGTTGTTATGACTGTCCCAGAAGGCTAGTCCTAGCGTCTCTGATGCTATGATTTCAGGCACCATCTTGGCCTCGAGGGAAGAAACTATGATTTGACACAGGGGCCTTGTCAAGGCTATTCCAAAAAACAAACAACAACAACAACAAACAAAAAAAAAAAAAGGAAAGAAAAAGCAAAAGCTAACCAAATAAATAAACAAAACCCCAAAACACCAAGCTGTTCCCATCACGCCCATTACGCGGCCGGTTTGGCAGAGAGACTTCTGCCCAGGCCTGGGATGTGTCTCACTCATGCATCATGTTTCTTTTTCCAGGGCCCTTCTGCTCAGGAATGAAGCTGAGGACGGGCAGCATCTCGGGGATGCTTCAGACTCTGCAGATGCCTTGGCTTAGAGGACCTGTGGGATGTGCGGAGAAGGAGAACTGGGGGAGAGGTGAGAACAGCAGGAGCTAGGGAGGGGGACGAGGGATGGGAACACTCTCTCAGGCTTGAAACCAGATTCTCTGAATAAGTGTGGGTGAGGAAAGCATTTTCTGAGGTCTAGAAACACAGAGGGAAATGCAGGAAGGGAGTGATGTCCGATGAGTTCAGGACTAAGTGAATCAGAAGTGGCGCAAGCATCCCAGCCCTCCTCTGCCTCTCTTGATTATCTTGGGAAGCTGATTCACTCATATATAATTGCATCTAGTCACCTTTACTATTTCCCTTCCCCTGACTTCATGTATGACAAACTCATTCTCTCATTGGAAAAATATTTCCTGAGCATGGTCAATGTGTTGGGCACGTGGCAGTCTCTGCCTTCATCCAGTTCCAGATCTGGGAGAGCAAGCGCTCACAGAGTGAGTGTTTCACCAAATGGCTTAAAAACTTAAACCTAAGATGTGACACCATAGAACTCCTAGAAGAAAGTATATGCAAAACATTCTCTGACATATTGTTATTGCTGTTCAGTTGCTCGGTCGTGTCTGACTCTGCAACCCCATGGACTGCAGCACGCCAGGCTTCCCTGTCCTTCACCATCTTCCAGAGCTTGCTCAAGCTCATGTCCATTGAGTCGGTGATGCCATCCAATCATCTCATTCTCTGTCATCCCCTTCTCATTTTGCCTTCAATCTGTATCAGCATCAAGGTCTTTTCCAGTGAGTTGGCTCTTCGCATCAGGTGGCCAAAATATTTGCCTTCCAATGAATATTCAGGATCAGTTTCCTCTAGGGTTGACTGGTTTGATCTTGCAGTCCAAGGGACTCTCTAGAGTCTGCTCTAACATCACAGTTCAAAAGCATCAATTCTTCATCACTTAGCCTTCTTTATGGTCCAAATAAAAACAAACAAATGAGACCTAATCAAACTTACAAACTTTTGCACAGCAAAGGTAATTGTAAATAAACAAGCAAGCAAAACCGGAAAAGACAATCTATGGAATGGGAAAATAGGGCTTGCAGTAATATGTGGTTTACATGGAATTGCAAAGAGTCAGACATGACTTAGTGACTGAACAAAATGAACAGCAAGGATTTTAGACTCTCCCTGAAGGACATGGGAATCTACAGAAGGATTAGGCTGGGGAGCAACAACTAGGTCATGAATGAACTGTGGAGTAAGATTTGAAAGGTTGCTGTTGTATTCAGCAACAGCTTATGGAAAAACTTGAATGAACTTTTAGGGCAACTCAGTAGTACAGGTGAGAGATGATGGTGATTTGGAAGAGGGTAGATTCAGTGGGGAATGAGAGAAGTGACAGATTTTGAACCTCTGGAACATTCTAAAGGGTCTGATATGGAATGAGGGAGTGGGAGGAGCTAAGTGTGACTCTCAGATTTCTAGGGAGACTAAGGAGTCAGAAGAGAAGAGAGAAGAGGATCTAGCTGTTACTCTAGGAGGTCTGTCAAGGGGAAGAAGGAACTTTTTTTAAGAGCATGGAGAAGGAGGGGCTTCCCTGATATCCAGTGGTTAAGAATCCATCTGGCAATGCAGGGCACATGGGCCTGATCCCTGGTCTGGGAAGCTCCCACGTGCCACAGGGCGACTAACCTGTGCTCCATGACTACTGAGCCTGCACTCTGTAGAGCACATGTACTACAGCAAGAGAAGCCACTGCAGTGAGAAGCCTGCCCACCTCAACTAAAGAGTAGCCCCCGTTCACCACAACTAGAGAAAGCTCGAGGAGCAACACACACCCAGCATAGCCAAAAACAAACAAATAAATGAAATTATTAAAAAAGAGTAGCCCCTGCTTGCCACAACCAGAGAAAACCCATGCACAATGACGAAGACCCAGCACAGCCAAAAATAAAATAAATAGATTAAAAAAAACTTGGATGAACCTAGACAGCATATTAAAAAGCAGAGACATTACTTTGCCAATAAAGGTCCATATAGTCAAAGCTATGGTTTTTCCAGTAGTCATGTATGGATGTGAGAGTTGGAAAGACTGATGCTGAAGCTTCAATACTTTGGGTACCTGATGTGAAGAGCTGACTCATTGAAAAAGACCCTGATGCTGGGAAAGATTGAAGACAGGAGGAAAAGGGGATGACAGAGGACAAGATGGTTGGATGGCATCACTGACTCAGTGGACATGAATTTGAGCAAGCTCTGGGACATGATGAAGGACAGGGAAGCCTGGCGAGCTGCAGTCCATGGGGTCACAAACAGTCGGACATGACTTAGCTAATGAAGAACAACAACAAGATTTAAAAAAAGAGTGTGGGGAAAGATTAATAATATCTGGAAACAGCATTAAGTTGCTAAGGGATAGCAGAGTCTAAAGATACTTGATATCAAGCTTGGCCACATGACCTGCTTTAGCCAATGAAATGTGAACACATCAATGTATATCTCTTTTGAGCTGAAACTCCAAGAGCCAGCTCACAGCTGTTCACATCTCTTTTCACTCAGCTAGGAGATCGGTGGTGTTTTAGACACTGCTCCATCAGTCTGGGTGAAGGAAGGAGCATGTGGAGAAGAACTTGGGCCACCCAGGTTGGACATGGCACATGAAGGAGTCTCTACCTTTATGTGAGTCACTGGGATTTGGGTTCATTTGTTTCCATAGCATATCCTGATTACTCCCCTCTCCTCCTCCAGACCTTGAGGTGTTTGGCGAGCGGGTGGATGAAGCGCCTTCAGTAAAGATTGTGGGGAGTATCTCTGGAGAAGGATCTGGTGTTAGTTAAGGTAGAGTCCGAGGGAACATGGAGTGAAAGGCTAACAGGGGTTGCAGTGGCAGAATTTGGGAAGGATGGAGGGAGGCAGGAGTGGGTAGAGCAGAGGACAGCACAGAGAATGATGGAGATGAGAGAACCTGAGAGAACAAGAGGAGCTTGTGTTGGGGGAATTACCAAGGGAAACAAAAGATAGGGAACATGATGAATTTGGTTATGACACTCTTTGGAGGGCAGTGGGCTTTCAAGTTCAGAACCACATATTGCTTCAAAAAGTCTCCTCCCCATCCCGTCCACTCCCTCTCACCTCTCTCTCTTAATGTTCATCATCCCTTTCATCATAGTGGGCTGACTTCTCAGTTGCTGCTGTCCTTCTGATAGAATGTGACTCCCGTGCTGCAAGAGCCTGGCCTGAGTTGTTCATCACTCTACCCTGAATGCTGAACACAGGGACCCAGCTACCTGTGAGATGAATGAAGGAAACTTACAGATCCATCCTGTTCGTCATAGTCTCTCACATCAGTAAAGGGTGGTTCTCAGCAATATGTAAGCCTAAGTTTAGCTCTTGGCTTATGTTTTTCTGTCTTAGTCATTGTGGGCAAATTACCCAACCTCTCAGACTTTGTTTTCTTAGGTTTAAAATGAGATGCTAGGGACTTTCTTGGTGGTCCAGTGGCCACCATCCCAGTGCAGGGGTTCCGGATTAGATCCCACGTGCTGCAACTAAAAAGGATCCCACATATTGCAACGAAAACTGGAGATCCCAAATGCCACAACTAAGACCTGGCACAGCAAAATAAATAAATATCAATATTTTGTAAAAATGTTTTATTTAAAAATGAGATACTGATAGTTATCTGAGTCATAGTGTTGTTTTCAGAATTAAATGAGATGATTTATCTCATTTAAAGGACTCAGCATGTTGAACAACTATCCAATTTTTGGGTACTTGTCCTAATTATAGAAAGACATCTATGCTGATGGCCACTGCAGACAAATATGCCAGTTCTTGGGCTTCCCAGGTGGCTCAGCAGTAAAGAATCCTCCTGCAATGTAGGAAATGCAGGACACTTAGGTTTGATTCCTGGGTTGAGAAGATCCCCTGGAGAGGGAAATGGCAACCCACTCCAGTATTCCTGCCTGGAAAATTCCAGGGACAGAGGAGCCTGGTGGGCTACAGTCCATGGAAACACACACACACACACACATAGCCACACCAGTCCTCTTTACCAGAACTCCACACAGTTTCCCCAATCTCCTTGCTTATCAACTTTAGTACAGAGGAAAAGGGGCCTGTTTGAATAGACCCTCTGGGGCTATTGAAGACCCAGCCAGAACTTGCCCTACTACACTGTAGAAGGAAGTGGCTCTCTCAGCTAGTGAGGAATGTGACTCAAAGAAATACCCAGAAAAAAAGAAAGGAAAGAAGGAAGAAGGAAAGAAATATCCAGCAGGCATGGGAGTTTCCTACAGCTCCTGTAACAAATTAGCACTGTCTCACTTCTCACAGGGTTTGCTGAACCCAGGGTAGACCAGGCATGAGAGAGGAAGCTGGAAGAAAACTCGAGGAGCCGTAGAAACTGCAGACATGTTTTTCTTTCCGGGCAACAGCCATAACATAACCTTCTCTCCTAGCTGATGCAGCAGCCGTAACAGCAGCCATAACTTAAAGGCACATACCTGCAAGGGCGTTCCAGGTGGGGCTTATATAGCCCCACAGACCGAAAGTAGCCCTTGGTCAAGTGAGTGCCTCGTGATACACATGCGCAGTGCTTTAAATAATCTCATCTGTGACATGATCATTATTTACAAAATGTGGGGCAAGAGCAAGAGGCCGAGGGGCAAGAGCCTTTCTACGCCATCTTGGCTAATTTGCTCTTTCCCTGCAATCGCAAACTTAGTGGCCTCTAACAACACAAATTTACTGTTTTACAGTTCTGGAGGTTGGAAGCCTAAAATCACTCTCACTGGGATAATATCAAAGTGTCACACAAAGTGTCACACATGCATCCCTTTTGTGTGTGTATGTGTGTGTGTGTGTGATTCTTTTTTTAATTTTTGGAGTATAGTTTCTTTATAATGTTGTGGTAGTTTCTACTCTACAGCAAACCCATGTCTTTTGCATCTCCCGCATTGACAGGTGGATTCTTTAGCTCTGAGCCCCCTGGAAAGCCCCACTTTATACTTCAGCGTGTCTCAATTCAGACTAGCCATGTTTTAAGTGCTTCATACTGAGAATATTTTATTGGACAGTGCAGGTCTAGATCCTAAGCTCTGCAACAGCCCCAGGGCCTAGAACAATCCCTGGTCAATGGGCATTCAGATTTGGTGGACATAGGAATTTATGGACTGCTCTGTTCAGGTTTAGACTCTTTTTCAAAAGCCTTGGACCACTGACCCAAAGAAGAAAGCCTAACTGGGGTATGTGTGTGTGCTGTCATTTGCATCTAATTTGCATACTCCCTCCCAGGTGCGCTTGCTCTCCAGTCAGCTTCTCTTTAGTGATTCCCACTGGGTCTGCTCTTACCCGGGCAACTTTTTTTCTTTTGGCCAGCTGTGCTACGCAACTTTCCGGATCTCTGTTTCCCCAACCAGGGAGATTGAACCTGGGCCATGGCAGTGAAAGCCTGGGATCCTAACCACTATGCTACCAAGGAATTAGGATTCCAGACAACCTTGAAAAATGCACCGTTGAGCTGTGCTTAGTCCTTCCTGAAAGGTAAAGGACAGAAAGGGGATTCTGCATGGAGCCACTTCCCCGGGGACCTTCATAGGTGGGTGGGTCAAGAAGAAACTCCCAAACAGGCCTCCCAAGGCCCTTTGTGATCTGGTTCTGCTCCCTGCTCACCTCCAGCCTTAGCACATTGTTCTGGATTGAAACATGCCCTCCCCGCTTCAAATCCGTACACTGAAGCCCTGATGCCCAAGCGTGACTGAGTTTAGAGATAACTGAGCTTAAATGAAGTTAAAAGGCTGGAGCTAACCCCATAGGACTGGTGTCCTTGTTAGAAGAGGAAACGACACCAAGGGCATGCACACCCAGAGAAAAGGGCACGTGAGAACACAGGGAGAAGGCGGCCATCTGCAAGCCAAGGAGAGAGGCCTCGAGAGAAACCAGCCCTTCTGGCACCTTCATGCTGGACTTACAGAACTGTGAGAAAATCAGTTTCAGTTGTTTAAGCCATCTGGTCTGCGGTACTCTGTTATGGTAGCCCTGGCAAGCTGGCACCTACCTTGGTTCTCACCAGTCCTCAATGCTACCCTTGAACTCCACTCTGTTAGCTTTCCTGGCATAAGCCAGCAGTCCTTCTTTTGGAGAAGAACTTTTTTTTTTTCTGGGTGATAAACAAGAAGTAGCAGAACTAGCTGCTCATCTGGGTGCATTGAAAGGAGACAAAACTGCCTCAGAACAAGTGAAAGAGACAAGCGGGAGTGCTCCCTCTATGCAGATTACTGTCAATCACTGAACACATCACTCCTTTTAATTCTTAAAACAAAACACTATGGGGCTTTCCTGGTGGCTCAGTGATAAAGAATCTGCCTGCCAGGGGGACATGGGTTTGATCCCTCATCCAGGAAGGTCCCACATGCCTCAGAGCAACTATTGAGCCTGTGCTCTAGAGCCCAGGAGATACAACTGCTGAAGCCCGTGTGCCCTGGAGCCGGTGCATGCATGCTAAGTCACTTCAGTTGTGTCTGTAGCCCACCAGGCTTCTCTGTCCATGGGATTCTCCAGGTGAGAATAACAACTCTGGAGTGGGTTATTAAGCTCTCCTCCAGGGGATCTTCCTGGCCCACCGATCGAACCCACGTCTCTTTCGTCTCCTGCTTTGGCAGGTGGGTTCTTTACCACTAGCATGTCTGGGAAGCCCCTTGGAGCCCATGCTCCGAAACAAGAGAGTAGCTCCTGTTCTCCCCATCTAGAGAAAAACCCAAGCAGCAATGAAGACCCAGCACAGCCAATCAATCAATAAATTAAAATTATTAAAGAAAACACCATGAAGTGAGTGCCATAGACCATATTTCCATAACTCTAACAGCAAACATTTACACTCTTTCTAAAGTCTCAAGCACTGTTCTCTGAAGCAAACACGCATCACCTCATTTAATCCTCACTGGGACAGAAAAGGTAGGAACCATCATCACCATCCATATTCTGTACATAAGGCCGGCAGGCCCTGGGCAGTTCAGTCATTTGCCCAAGTCTGAAGAACTGGGCAACTGCCAAACCGAGCAATCTGATTCCAGAGCGCTCAGTCCTGCCCACTGAACTCTGTGAGTCAGCAGAGAGCCAGGCAACCGTAAGGTTAGCCCAAGGTTAGGGATTTCCCTGATGGCCCAGTGGTTCAGACTCCGCCTCTCCACTGCAGGAGGCATAGGTTAGATCCCTGGTTAGGAAGCGAAGATCCTGCATCCAGGTAAATGGTGTGGCCTAAAATTAAAAAAAAAAAGAAAAAAACTTGCCCAAGATTAAATAATAATCATTGGGGCTGTATTGGAATTTGGTTTTTTTATCAAAAGTGCTGTCACATTCACTCAGTGGTCGTTTGATGGTTGTCCACACTAGGAAAGATACTGTGCCCAAAATGTGGAGTCTGAAGACCCACACCCACCATTACTGCCTAAAAGGAGGATCCGAATAGTGGAAAGATGGTCGTGCAAAGAGTTATAATCCAACTACCTCGTTGATGTTCAGTTGCTAAGTTGTGTCCGACTGTTGACCCCATGGACTGCAGCACTCCAGGTTCCTCTCTCCTCCACTATCTCCCAGAGTTTGCTCAAACTCATGTCCATTGAATCACTGATGCCATCTAACTGTCCCATCCTCTGCTGTTCCCCTTCTTCTGCCTTCCGTCTTTCCCAGCATCTGGGTCTTTTCCAGTGGGTCGGCTCTGCATCAGGTGGCCAAAATATTGGAGCTTCAGCTTCAGCATCAGTCCTTCCAATGAATATTCAGAGTTGATTTCCTTTAGGATCGACTGGTTTGATCTCCTTGCTGTCCAAGGGACTCTCTAGAATCTTCTCCAGCACCACAATTTGAAAGCATCAATTCTTCAGTGCTCAGCCTTCTTTATGGTCCAACTTTCACATCCATACATGACTACTGGAAAAACCATAGCTTTGACTATACAGACTTTTGTTGGTAAAGTGGTGTCTCTGCTTTTTAATATGCTGTCTAGGTTTGTTATAGCTTCCCTTCCAAGGAGCAAACATCTTTTAATTTCATGGCTGTAGTCACCATCCACAGTGCCTGGAGAATTCCATGGACAGAAGAGCCTGGCAGGCTACAGTCCATGAGGTCACAGAGTCAGACACGACTTTCTGACTAACTTCCTGGAGGAAGTTATTGAATCCAGCGGGGTCCTATAAAAAGCCCAGAGTTTGCCTTGGAAGTCTTTCTTCACAGGGGAATTTATGCTGGAGAAAAACCAAGTATGACTGGTCATAAATCACTTGATATAAAAAAAAATAATTGCAGTAGAAAGTGAGGGGGAAAAAAAACAAAATCTCTCTCAACCACATAACCACATAAGGATCTTAATAACTTTCAAATTTAAGAACAAGCTTGGTAAATTATTACCAAATTTTTTTTAAGTGTCTGATATGACTGTATAAACCATCTCTAACTTTTAAACCAACCATTGCTTTTCATTTATGGATTTCATCTAAAAATATATCAAACCTTACAAAGAATTCAAGTATAAATATCTTTAACAGGAAAGAAAAACTAACAAGTTTCATTAGCACTGGGAGTGTTCTTATCTTTTTTCTCCCTGGGTGTTAAAAGCTGGAGAGCAGTAAATACTGTGGAATTCAAGAACGCGTTTGCCTCGACATTGTTTTTGGCCTTCAAATCCAGTTAACACATTATGGATCAAAAACTAACTTCCATTCTTAAAGGGGACGCACGTATTCTGATCTTCTGTTTTTCTCTAAAAAAGAGATTTATGTGCTTTTCAACAGATGAAAGTGTTAGTCACTCAGTCGAATCCGACTCTTTGCGACCCCTTGGACTGTAGCCCGCCAGTCTCCTCTGTGCATGGAATTCTCTAGGCAAGAATACTGGAGTGGGTAGCCGTTCCCTTCTCCAGGCGATCGAACCCAGGTCACCTGTCTTGCAGGCAGATTCTTTACCATCTGAGCTACAGAGCTTTTCAACAGAAAAGGCAATGGTATGTTCAAAGCATAGCAACTTGAGAACGTGATTTGCTTTAGGAAACTCAAAGATTTCTATATTTCTGGAACATAAAGTTCAGGAAAGAGATGAGACTTGGGCTGTAACTGAAGTTAACTTTGAAGAGCCCTTTATGCTATAATAAAAAGTAGGAATTTTACCCCTATTGGCTGGTAGGCAGTGAAAAGGAACAGACTCTTTTTCTTCATCTACTCATCACTCAGTTCTCCATACTGGTCAAACCACCAAACGCATGGAGGTTTTTCCCACACCAAGAAATTCTCCAATCGGGGACTTCCAGTGGTTCAGTCCCTTCCAATGCAAGGGACTCAGGTTTGATCCCTAGTCAGGGAACTAAGATCCCATATTCCGTGGGGCTACTGAGCCTGCACACCACAACTAAGACCTGACGAAGCCAAATAAACGTATTTTAAAGAAGTTCTCCACTTCTCTGGTGGAGAAGGAAATGGCAACCCACTCCAGTATTCTTGCCTGGAGAATCCCGTGGACAGAGGAGCCTGGTGGGCTACTGTCCATAGGGTTGCACAGAGTCGGACACAACTGAAGTGACTTAGCATGCATGCATGCATTGGAGAAGGAAATGGCAACCCACTCCAGTATTCTTGCCTGGAGGATCCCAGGGATAGAGGAGCCTTGTGGGCTGCCATCTATGGGGTCACACAGAGTCAGACACGACTGAAGCAACTTAGCAGCAGCAGCAGCCACTTCTCTGGGGACACCAACTGGATGTCTTAGAATTCAATCAATTCTGACATCATCTACCTGGAGTTGTCCTGAGATCCCACGGTTTAAGGACTCAGTCCCACAAGCCTAATCCCCAACTCTCAGATACCTATTGCAACTAGTGGGTCTTCAGGTTACTTGCAACCTCTGTACAAGTTGGCTACAAATTGGGGGTTCCCACGACACCCCCTCCTCAGGTTCAATGATTTGCTAGAATAGCTCACAGAATTCAGGAAAACAGATACTTACTAGATTGCTGGTTTATTATAAAAAGGTCCCACTCCGGAGTGGTTGAATGGAGGAGATGGACAGGGCAAGATATGGGAGAAGGATGCAGAGCAGACATGCCCTCTGCAGCTGTGCCGCACACAACCCGCCTCCCCCCAGCACCTGCTGAAAGCTCTCAGAACCTCTTAGAGTTTTTCATGGAGGCTTCGTTACACAGCCATCGTTGGTTAAATCATTGGCCTTTGGTGATCATGTCCAGCCTCTCTTCCTTCCCTGGAGGTGACGGGGGGTGGAAGGCTGAGTTCCAACCCTCTAATCACAGGATTGGTTTCCTAGCAACCAGCCCTCCTCCTCAGCTTTCCCACAGCCACTTCGTCACCATGAACTCAGGTGTGGTTGAAAGGGGCTTGTTATGAAGAATAAAAGACACTCACTTAAAAAAAAGATTTATTTATTTATGTTCGGCTGTGCTGGATCTTCATTGCTGCACGCGGGCTTTCTCTAGTTGTGAAGAGCATGGGATACTCTCTGTGGTGCGAGGGCTTCTTAGTGTGTGGCTTATCTTGGGGCAAAGCATAGGCTGTAGGCACACGGGCTTCAGTAGTCGTGGTGTGCTGGCTCAGTAATTGTGGCACATGGGCTTAGTTGCCGTGTGGCATGTGAGATCTTTCTGCACTAGGGATTGATGTATATCTCCTGCATTGAAAGTGGATTCTCAACCACTGGACCACCAGGGAAGCCCCCTCCTCTCACTGTTATTGCTGTTATCACTTAGGAAATCCAAGGGTTTCAGAGACTCTGTGTCAGGAAAGGGGACAAAGACCAAATATATATCTTTCTTAATATCACAATATCACAGGAAGCTATTGAAAACATATTGGCGAGAGTCTGAAATGATCAGTCATACCTATTTATAAAGTTTCTCTTGATAGCAACCCTGAGGATAGATTGTAAAAGACCGGGAAGATCATGAAGAGTCAATATCAATTATGAGGTTATTGTCTCTGAACTCCCAGCCCACCCTCCTATGCTCTGCTTTGCGATTCTGAGCTGGGAAACCACATTTCATGTATTCAGAATTTATTTTATTTTTGGCCACCCTTGGTCTTCATGCTTCAAGCGGGCTTTCCCTAGTTGCAGCGAGCGGGGCTACTCTCTTGTCGCAACTGGAAAGCCCTAGAGTGCAGGCTTGGCAGCTGTGGGACATGGGCTTAGTTGCCCCACAGCATGTGGAATCTTCCCGGACCAGGGATCAAACCAGTGTCACCTGCATTGGCAGGCAGATTCCTAACCACTGGACCACAAGGGAAGTCTAGGAAAACCACATTTCTGTTTTGTCAGATGGTTCTACGTTAGACCCTGGCAATGGGGTTTGCTAGGAGATTACAGAAGTAAGGTGATTAAGTCGTCCTGGTTTGCTCTGGGTGTCCCCAGTTTTAGTAATGAAAGTTATGCTTCCTGGGAACCTCTTTCCAGGGTGGTTGGTCACCTTATGCAGAAGGGACTTGCCTGCTGTTCTTGTAAGTGTTACCTCAGCAACACTTCTTCACTCTGGTGGCGGTGGGGGCAGCAGCAGCATTGCCTGAATCCGATCTGTAGTTTTCTAACACTTGCAAAGGGCTTCCCTGGTGCCTCAGTGGTAAAGAATCCTCCTGCCAATGCAGGAGACCCAGATTTGATCCCTGGGCCGGGCAGATCCCCTGGAGAAGGAAATGGCAACCCGCTCAGGTATTCTTGCCTGGCCAGTGCCATGGACAGAGGGGCCTGGTGGGTTACAGTCCATAGAGTTGCACAGAGTGGACACGACTGAGCGACTAAACAATAACAGCATCAACAGCAACACTTGAAACACTAGTTTCATCAGAAACATCAGTGCAGTTGGCTGGTGCCCTTTCTTCGAATCTCTGTTCCCCCAGCTCTAGTGTGGTCCCCGCTTCCTGCAGTCGCTACTTCTATGCTGTCTTAGAGTTGGGGTCCTCAGAGTGTGGTCCCCAGGGCAGCAGCATCAGTATCTGCTGGGAACTTGTTAGAAACACATCATTCTGGCCCCATACCGGATCCATCAGATGCTGGTGGTTGTCCTCTGCAGTCTGCCTTTTAACAAGTCCTCCAGGCAGTTTGGCTAAGGTTTAAGAACCACTGCCTTAGGGATCTTTTTACCCTTGCAGTTATCTAGATAACAACTCTGTGCCAAGTTGGCAATTCCTTATATTATAGTCTATATGTTCAATTCTCCCTGTTAAAGTAACTGGTGTGGTTTCACTATCCTTACTGGACCCTGACTTGTTATGAAGAATAAAAGACATTATTTCCCTTTTATCGCTCTTAGCAGGAAATCCAAGGGTTTTAGGGACTCTGTGTCAGGAGAGGGAACAAACACCAAATATATCTTTCTTAATGTAAATCATAATATCACAGGTACACTAATCCAGACCCCATTGCAATAATACAAGTTATAGGACTTCGCTGATTGTCCAGTGGTTAAGAATCTGCCTGCCAATGCAGGTGACACGGCTTTGATCCCTGGTCCGGGAAGATCCCATATGCTGAGGCACACAACTACTAAGCCCACACTCTAGAACCCACGAGCCACAGCTATTGAGACCACATGCTGCAACTACGGAAGCCTGTAAGCTCCAGAGCCCGTGGTCTGCAACAGGAGAAGCCACTGCAATGAGAAGCCTGCACACCGCAACTAGAGAAAGCCTGCATGCAGCAACAAAGCTCCGGCGCAGCCAAAAATAAATAAATAATTTAAAAAATTATAGATGAAGACTGTCCAAACTCGAGTGGTAGGAGTGGGGTGGAGAAGAGGCAACACACAGAAAATATTTAAAAGTTCTGGATTACTATTTGAGTGGAGAGAGGTATCTAGGACTGTTCCCACTTTCCTGGCCTGGGTTGCAGATGGACTGTGGTGCCAGTTCACAAAACACAGGCACTGCAGGAAGAGGGATGGGGTGATGGTGGCGGAGATGGTTGATTTGCTTTGGGATTTGATCAGGTTCCGGGTGAGATGCTCCGGTGCAGGTGTCCCACTAGCAGTTGGTTTTAGGGCCTTGAGCTCAGGAGAGATGTCTGAACAGGAGAGGTGGGAATGATCTAAGGTGGCGCTGACTCCATAGACCTGGCTAAGCCTCTCCAGAGAGATAGGCAGCCAGGAGAAAAGATCCGCTAGCCAGGTGTCATAGAATTACAGACCAGGACACACACTGGTGGGAAGTTATAGAAAGTCGAAGGGGCATTTCCCAGGTGGTCCATCGGCTAAGACTCTTCGCTCCCAATGCAGGGATCTTGGGATCCACCCCTGGTCAGGGAACTAGATCCCGCATGCTGCAACTAAAACCCAGAGCAGCAAAATAATTAAATTTTAAAACAAGGAAAGAAAGTGAGGGCTGAGGAAGGTTCACAGTGGGTCAAATATAATGGACCGGCCATGGAAGTGTATTAACCAGTATTTGGGGTTTTTTTCCCCCTGTATCCTGATGCTTTGACATCTGGGACCTTGCTGACCCTGGAAAGCCTACCCCTGCCAGGACTAGCCAGTTCCTAGAGATAGTCAGTGATTTTCTTTGGAGCATGCTTTTCAAATGCAAACCAACCAATCTGGAGCCCACAGCCCCCTTGCCTGCTCTATCCGGCTCTCACACTCCAGCCACTCTCCACCAGCTCTCATCACCCCCACGTGCCAGAAAACAGGAGACCCTGTGCCTCCTTCCTGCACAAAAGCTAGCAATCTGGGCACTCTAATTGCACTTTGCTTTTTTCACTGTATCTTAAAGATCACTGCACACACACACACACACACACACTTATGTATCTGTACTCCTAATAGATCTTATTTCCTTTTACAGCTGAATAGTATTCTGTTTTTGTGGATGAAGCATAGTTGATTTAACCTGTACTCCATTCATGGCCACTTCAGTGTTTTCTAGTTTAAAAAAAAATTAAGTATGTGGCTGTGCCATGTCTTAGCCGCATCATGTGGAATCTTTAGTAGCAGCAAGCGAACTCTTAGTTGCATCATGTGGGATCTTAGTTCCCACCAGGATTGATCTCTGGGCCACCTACATTGGGAGCGAGGAGTCTCGCCACTGGATCAAGGAAGACCCCAGTTTTTTGCAGTACCAAAGAGGCACATTTGTATGACATTTTTCTGTGAGTCTTTACGTTAGAATCTTAGATGTGGGATTGCAAGTGTCAAAGGGTAAATTTGCTAGATATTGCCAGATTCTCCCCCATGGAGGTTTGACTTGTTTTTCCATTCCACTAGCAAGGTGTAAGGACCCCTGGGTCCTCACAGCAATGCCAACAGAGCGTTGTCAAACCACCTGGAGTTTTGCTAATTTGATAAGTGAGAAAAAGGATTGCAGCGTGGTTTGAATTTGTGACTTTTAAAGATTACATGGGGGGTTGAGCATATTTTTGTGTATGCAGGGGATATTTGCATTTCTTTTTATGTGAACTTCCTCTTCGTATATCTTACCCTCTTTCAATAGGTTTCTGGGTCTTTTTTGCCTCGAATTTTAGATGCTCTTTATACTTTAGAGACCCTTTGTGATTCTAGTTGTAAATATTTCTTTTTCCATTTTGTCATCTGTAGTTTTTAGTTTGCCCATGGTGGGTTTATGTTTTGAACCTGCGAAAGGTTTTCATTTTTGCTTGGTCATTTAACAAAATGCTCTTTCATCACCTCTGAATTTTGATGAACCGTTTGGCAAATACACCCCACTCTCACACTTTCAGGTCATTAAGAGACTCACTAGTGTTTTATTATTTATGAGATTGTATTTTTCCACTTAGGTCATTGATATAGTTTGAATTTAAGCTGGTATCCTGTGTGAGGAATGGACTCAAGCTTTTTTGTTTGCTTGTTCATCTAGTTGATCCAATAGCACTAAATTAAAAACTTCCCTAAAGTTTCTTCCTGAATTAAAAAGTATTACATGATTCTATAAGTTTCCATAAGCAATTGTTTCTATTTCTGGGTTGATCTGTGTATGTAACGGATGCATCCGCAACACATTGTTTTATATTGTTTTTAATATCTGTTTTCTCCCCCCTTCTCCTCCTTTTTCATTCCCCCTCCCCACATTTGCCTGCTGTACTTCCAAATGAACCTTATAATCAAGTTGCCTAGCTGTAGAAAAGAAAAACCTGACGACATCTTTATTAGGCTTGTGATACATTTATAAATGAACTCAGAGCCCTGACCTCTTTATCATGTTGGCAGCCGTTTGTTTTTTTTTTTTTTGCCTTTTCATCCTTGGTATCCGTGTGCCACCTGGTGGCCACCATTCACAACAGCAATTGTTTTCTCTAAAGCTGCTCAAAACAATAAACGTTGGTCATCTCACACACTTTCTGTGAGTCAGGTATTAGAGGATGGCTTATCTGGATGATCCTTGCTCGAAGCCCTGGCTCATCCTCACTGTGAAGGCCTCACTCATCAGAAGACTTAAATGGGGCTGGGGAAATCCGCTCAGCCTCTTGGCCAGAACTGTCAGCTCCTCCCAGGTGGCTCAATAGTAAAGTATCCACCTGCAATGCAGGAGACACAGGTTCAGTCCCTGGGTTGGGAAGATCCCCTGGACAGAGGATCCTGGCAGGCTATAGTCCATGGGGTCGCAAAGAGTCGGGCACGATTGAGCACAGCACACACACACCTCAGTTCCTCACTGTACGGCCCTCACCATAGATCCCTTAGGACCCGCATCTGGATTTCCCTCCGGGCAAGTGGACCTGAGGTAGGAGGTAGATGGGCCTCCAGTCAGCTGGTGTTTGTCAAGTGGAGTGAAATCTTTGTTCTCACACAGACATCCAAGGACAAAGCTAGTGACAGAAGCTGAGCTCTGCGGAAGTAAAGAGATAAGACGAGCACTCCTAAGGTCAAGGAAGACTTCTGCACTCGCGCAGGAAGACTCCTTGGGGGTCAAAAAGGAATGGGACTCCACCCCATAATAAGTGTAGGCTTGTACCCACAGGTCTGTTCAGTGGGATCCATCTTAACAAAAAATTGTGTGGGCATATTGGAGAGGGTTCTAGGACTAGTTGGTGTGAAAAAAAAACACAGGAAAATCGGCTGAATGTAAACAAAGACTTGGAAGGACTGACCTATATAAGTGATTTAAATCACCTCTTTACTGCGCTTCTCATTCACGACACCCGCACTTCTCTCCAGAGATCAGACCCAGAGGGAGTGAGGTGGAAGCTGCTATACTAGGTAATTTTAGACTTAGAGGAAATTTGCTGCTAGTACAGAGAATTCCCTGTGTATCTCTCACCCTGCTTAGAGTGATTAAACTCTGCTGCTGCTAAGTCGCTTCAGTCGTGTCCAACTCTGTGCGACCCCATAGACAGCAGCCCACCAGGCTCCCCCATCCCTGGGATTCTCCAGGCAAGAACACTGGAGTGGGTTGCCATTTCCTTCTCCAATGCATGAAAGTGGAAAGTGAAAGTGAAGTCGCTCAGTCATGTCCTACTCTTAGTGACCCCATGGACTGCAGCCTACCAGGCTCCTCGGTCTGTGGGATTTTCCAGGCAAGACTACTGGAGTGGGGTGCCATTGCCTTCTCCGGATCAAACTCTATAGTATTAATATAGTATTACAGCAGAGGGCTTCCCTGATGGCTCAGCTGATAAAGAATCCACTTCCTATGCAGGAGACACAGGTTCAATCCTTGGGTTGTGAATATCCCCTGGAGAAGGGACTAGCAACGCACTCCAGTATCCTTGCCTGGAAAATCCCATGGGCAGAGGAGCCTGGTGGGTTATAGTCCATGGGGTTGCAAAGAGCTGGACACGACTGAGCGACTAACACTTTCACTTTCAGAGTGATCACACCCAGGACATTAACATGGCATCATATTATTAATTTAACTACCAGCCTGGCTTGAATTTTAACAGTTTTTCTGCTGATGTCTTTATGTTCCAGGAACAAATCCAGGATCCTACACTGAGTTGTCAGATGCCCTTAACCTCCTAGAGTCAGTGACCATTCCTCTTCATTTCCTTGTCTTTCATGACCTTATCCATTTATTTAGCCACTCCAAGTGGGCCATGTGGGATCTTTTGCAGCATATGGGATCTTTGATCTTCGTTGTGGCCTGTAGAATCTTTAGTTGCAGCAAGTGGGAATCTGCGTCCCTGATTAGGGATTGAACCTGGGCCCCCTGCACTGGGAGCATGGAGTCTCAGCCACTGGACCACCAGGGAAGTCCCAACCTTGACACTTTTGAGGAGAACCCATCAGTTCTTTTATTAAATGTCGCTCAGCTTAGGTTTGCCTGTTTTCCATGGTTGAAATGAAGTTATGCAAATTTTTTTTTTTTTTTTGGCCAGGAATACCATACAAATGATGCTGTGCAACATTTGTGCAGCATCTTTCTCAGTGCAACATATCAGACATGTCACTATATCTTGTGGGTGATATTGACCTGGGTCACTTGGTTAAGGCACAGTCTACTGCACATCTCTGCTGTAAAGTTCCTGTTTTTCCCTTAGCAGGTAAGAAGTATCTTGGGGAAGATACTTTGTGACTATACAAGTCTTGATTCTCCTCAGTCTTGCACCTACAAATTTTAGCATGGATCTGGTCTGCAACAGTTGTACTGGGCATTTGCCTAATAGTGATTTTGCATGTCTCTTTCTCCTTCTACATCTGTTAGTTGAAATTCTATTGAAAGAAAGAGCCATTCCTTCTCCCCATTACTTACATATTTGACTATTAAATCAACATGGACTCATGAATTTTTGTTTCACTCTGGATTAAAACCTCATATGGAGAGTCTTTTACGTTTTTGACAATTAGCTGGATATGAAACAGTATGCTGTCATAGTTTTAATGAGAATGTTTCTGAATACCGAATTCGAATGAGATTGGGCATCTTTGACTTTTTTACTTTTGTGATGTCTAGGAAATGCTTATAGCAGTTGTTTTTCTTTTTTAAAGTTTTTATGGTTTTTAAAATTGAAAATTTTAAAGTCAAAGTATAGCTGACTTATAATGTTTCAGGTTTACAGCAAAGTGATATGTTGAATATATATATATTTAGATTTGTTTCCATTATAGGTTACTACCAGATATTGAATATAGTTCCTTGAGCTATACCGGTCCTTGTTGTTTACTTATTTTATATATAATATTGAAAGTGAAAGTTGCCCAGTCCTGTCTGACTCTTTGTGACCCCATGGAGTTCTCTAGGCCAGAATACTGGAGTGGGTAGCCGTTCCCTTCTCCAGGGGATCTTCCCAACCCAGGGATCGAACCCAGGTCTCCTGCATTGCAGGTGGATTCTTTACCAGCTGAGCCACCAGGGTACGTATCTTTTAATCCCCAATTCTTAATTTATCCCTCCCCCTTTCCCTTTTGTTAACCATAAGTTTGTTTTCTGTCAGTGTATCTGTTTTGTAAATAAGTTCATTTGTATCATTTTTAAAAATTCCACATGTAAGTGATACCATATGATATTTGTATTATTTATCTTTGATTTAATTTACTTAGTATGATAAGCTCTAGGTCCATTCATCTTGCTGCAAATGGCATTATTTCATTCTTTTTTTTATGCCTGAGTATATTACTCATTGTATATATGTACCACATCTCCTTTATCCATTCATCTGTTGATGAACATTTAAGTTTCTTCTATGTCTTGGCTATTGTAAATAGTGCTTCTGGCAGCTATTTTTTATTTTTTTTTAATCTCTCTAGGTCAGGATGTCAGGCTCACAGTATAGATAGGAGTCTAAATCTTGCAAAATAGGCCTAAAATACGTTAGGACTTGTTTATGTGTTAAATGCAACTTCTAGGTCTTATGTTCCATCCATATGCTGATGAATCCTGTTGCAATTTGACACTGAAGCTTTGAAGTGTTAGATGCGTGCGGAAGGAAGAGGGAAGCACAAGGTTTGCGCAGTGGAGAATTTGAATTATGATACAGCTACAACATTGACCTTGGTTGACCCCACTAGGGGCTCTGGAGTAGAGATAACCCATTAGAGAGGCTTCCCTGGTGGTCCAGTGGTTAAGAACCTGCCTTGCAATGCGGGGGACACCAGTTCGATCCCTGACTGGGAAATTAAGATCCCACATGCTACAGGGCAGGCAGGCCCATGTGTTGCAATTACGGAATCCATGAGCTGCAACAAAAGATCCCACCTGATGCAACTAAGACCTGGTACAGCCAAATTAATTAATTAAAATTCTAATAAAGATAGCCCATTAGAGCTTTTCCCTATTTGGCTCTAATTCCTGGACCTTGTGTGTTTCCCCTTTCACTTTCATTCTTCCACAAGGGCTTAGTGGAGTTTTCCAGAGGTTACGTGTGTGATGGTGTCATTACTCTGCCCGCTAATGGCATATGTGCATAGATTTTTTTTTTTTTTGGTGTGTGTATTTATTTTCCATAATAGCTTTATTGTGATAGTGATATAATTTGCACACCGTAAAAATTGCATATTTAAAGTATTACCATCCAATGGTTGTTGGTATGTCCACAACTATGCAACTATCACCACAATCAACTTAAGAAAATTTTCTTCTTTCTCCACCAAAGAAACCCCGCACCTGTTATCAGTTACTCCCTATTCCCGCCACCCCTAACCCCTGGCAGTGGCAAATCTTTCTTCTCTATAGATTTGCTTATTCTGAACGTTTAACATAATATGGAATCATTCAGTATGTGGACTTTTGTGCCCAACTTCTTTTACTCAGCATAATATTTTCAAGGTTTATCCACATTGTAGCCTGTATCAGCACCTTGCTCTTTTTTATTGCCAAATATTCCATTGTATGAACAGACCACATTATATTTATCTATTCATCAGCTGAGGGGAATTCAGATCCTTTCCACTTTTTAGCTATTCTGAATAATGCTGCTATGAACATTTGCGTACAAGTTTTTGTGTGGGTATGTTTTTATTTCTCTTGAATATATATATATATATATATGCATATGTATATCTATAAGCAGAATTGTTGGGTAATACTAACTCTATGTTTAACCCTTTGAAGCACTTCTAGGCTGTTTTCCAAAGTGGCTGCACCATTTTACATCTCCACTAGTGATGTATGACGATTTTGATTTCTCTACATCTTTGCCAATAACTATATGTCTTTTTGGATTATAGCCATCCTAGTGGGTGTGAGGTGGTATCTCACTGTAGTTTTGATTGGTATTTTTCTGGTGGCTAATGTTGAGTACCATTTTTGTATTTCAAATTTCTCAGTTTTAATTTCTAATATAGTAAATATTGAGAGATGGAACACAAACAGATGTGCATTGGGATCCTCAATGATTTTTAAGAGTATAAGGATAGCTTAAAACTTAGGCTGTTTTAATACCATGGATTTGAGAACCATGGATTGGGGTTTGGATTTATCAAACCCACTTGGCTCCTTGGGCACAAAAGACCCTTGACAACAGTGTCATCAGTCAGATATTGACTCAATAATTCTGTTTAATCATCTACCCACAAACTTCTGCAGCTTCAGCAAACAGCCTCCTGATCACCAGACTGAGGCCAACTGCAGTGTGTCTGGTATAGAGCAGACTTTGGTGGGTGACTCTGCGCCAGCCTACATGTTAGCTGGTCTTGGCTCTGAGCCGTTGGTGGGATTCAGGTTTATTCTGTATGTGTTCATCCTGCAGCCCAGGCTGAAGGGGACATACTTTTCTCAAGGGCCATCACTAGAGTATTTAAAGCCTTTGTAGGACTTCCCTGGTGGTCCAGTGACTAAGACTCTGCACTCCCAATGCAAGGGGCCCAGATTTGATCCCTGGTCAAGGAATTCAATCCCACATGCTGCAATTAGGAGTTCACATGCCTCAACTAAAGACCCTGCATGCTGCAATTAAGACTCAGCTCAGTCAAATGAATGCATAAATATTTTAACATAAAATAAAACCTTTGTGTGCCTTGGTGGCTGGTGACATATCTCCCTTGGCTAAAGCTATTCATGTGGCAAGGCCCACTATCAACTGGGAGGGAATCTAAACTCCACCTACTGCAGAAGTGGGAGGGGCCAGTGTTTGCTGATTGACGCCAAACCCCAACCTCAGGGCAGAGGCTCTGCACTCCAGTGTCTGCTTGGCTGGTTTCCTTTTTCAGAGAAAGAACTGACTTCCCCTCACAGAGCACCACTCATGCAGGACACCTTCCTGTGCCTGGTTCCTGTCCTGATACAGCACATTTCTAGAGCTCGCTGGTGAACACAATAGGTTGTGTGTGTGTGTGTTCATGGGTGCATATGCAGTCGTGTCTGACTCTTTACAACCCCATGGACTGTAGCCTGCCAGGCTCCCCTGTCCATGGGATTTTCCCAGCAAGAATACTGAGGTGGGTTGCCATTTCCTCCTCCGGGGACCCTATAAGTCATCTGCTGCTAAAGTTGTAAACTGGGGACCTGCAGGCCCACACTCTGTTTTTCAGAACTTCACTTGGGTCTTCCCTGGTGGTCCAGTGGCTAAGACTCTACACTCCCAATGCAGGGGGGCCATATTCCATCCCTGGTCAGGGAACTAGATCCTACCCGCTGCAGCTAAGAGCTCGCATGCCACAACTGAAGATCCTGAATGCCCCAGTGAAGATCAAAGATCCTAAGTGCTGCAACTGAGACCTGGCTGGGCCAAATAAATACATAATACATATCTTTTTTTAAAAAAATTCACATATCCAGATTGGCTGTTTTCACATAAAATTCCTATCTCTGTCTTATCTTGAAAAATTCTAAAATCTGGCCCATGTTCCTCCATGGTGACAATCGATTGAGCTGAGTTATGATCACCAGCCTGACATTTTCTTTTGCCCCAGTCCCCATCCCTCCTTATTGCCTCACACCTGTCTTTCTTCATCCACTTACCTTTTCTCCCTGTCCTTCTTGAGCATATATGTTTTTAAAACTGTGGTAAAATACACATTACATAAAATTTTACCAATTACCAGGTTAACCACTGTAAAGTGTGCGACTCAGCGGCATTGGGTACCTTTATAGTGCTGTGCAGCCATCACCACTGTCTAGCTCCAGAACCTATTCATCTCTCCAAATGGAAACCTGGCAACCACCAATCTGCTTTCTGTCTCGATGGATTATGAATTATTATGAATTTTTAATCACTGCTCTAGATAAACCCTAACTAGCTTGAAAATCAACATACATAGCATGATTTTATTTGGGTTACAGTATACTTGTATATGTGTCTGTGACACTCAGATGTGGTCTGTTGATGGATAGGAAAAAAATGTCTGAAAAAAATATGCCACAAATTCTAAGCAGTAATGACCTCTAGGGGTTGGGATCAGAAAATGTTCACTTCTTGCTTTGCATAATTAACAGATAAAGAGAGTGTGGTGAACTTTTGCTTTATGTTTGTGTATTCCTCCCCCTCTCGCACCCTGTATAAGAAGGAAGAAGTACAGAAATACATCTGGGGCCGTTTCAACTGTAAATAGTGGAGCCTGCCCTACATATGGCCTGCTTACAAGTGAGACAACCAAATAAATCCCTTTTATTTTAAACCACTTGATTCACATTATTCCTGCTGTTAGCTCCCTAATTGATATCTTTATAATGACTCTAACAGGCAGGTGCTGCCGTCGTTTTCTACAAAAGGAGACTTGTATCGAGAGATGGAAAGTCACTGTTTAGAGACACCAGCTAGCAGATGCACAGTATTTCTTCTTGTCCCAAATCGTCTGCAGCTGGGAAAGGGTGAGAAAAAAAATGGCGGAGTGGCCTAGATGAAATCCTTCCCTCACTTGGGCTCTGGGTCTAAGAGAGGGTAAAGCCCAAGTGTCGGCTTACTCATGAGAAGGGCTCACACTGAGGGCTGCTGACTTATAAAATGTGGCTCTGGGCTGCATGGTCTGGGAGAGAATCCACCTCCTTTTACCAGGCTGGAGCCTATACAGTCAGTGTTCTTACTGGCGCCATACTGGGGCCAGCTCATATCATCTAACTCAACCCCAGCCTCTGGCAGGAACTGGGGTGGCAATGAAGGGATGCCTGGTCTGGGTCTGGACCCCTCCCAATGATGGGTGTCTAGAGACCACTTCCATCCCATTCAAGAGGGGAGGAAACTCTCATAGACAAGGGCATGGATGTGCCCAAGGTCGTTGAGGTAATTTCTCTGGAGCCAAGACTAGAATCTATATCTCCTGCTTTCAAGTCCTTGGGTTTTTTTAAATTTCTTTTTAAATATTTATTTTTATTTATTTATTTGGCTTCAAGAGGTCTTGTTGCAGCACACAGGATCTTCAGTCTTTGTTGTGACATGTGTGATCTAGTTCCCCAACCAGAGACTCAGTCTGAGCCCAATGCATTGGAAGTGTGGCGTCCTAGCCACTGGACCACCAGGCATGTCCCTTAAGTCCTTGGTTTTTTACACTCAAGTGACTCTAAAGACAGAGAGCAAGTAGCTTGTTCTTTCCTCTCCTGAAGGGTTGCGGACGATGCATGGGAGGAAAGAGTGGAGAGAGAGAGACAATAATAGTAGTAGTGCTTAGATAGTGCTTACCTTCACAGGCACTGCTTTAAGCACCCTACCTTCTGTGTATTACCTAGTTTAACCCTCATGAAGTAGTAGTTATTACCGTCCTCAGCTCCACTTGACAGATGAGAAAACTGATGCACAGAGAGGTTATGTAATTTGCCCTATGCCACAGAACTAGTCAGTGGTTGGGCCAGGATTTGAACCCCGAAGGTCTGATTTCAAATTCCATGAGTCAAATCCCAATAAGTATGCCCTGGCCTCACAGAGTTCTACTTCTTATCTGCTCCAGTAAACCAGAGATCTGAAACTTCTGCCATCACCAGGGTACCATTTTTAGTAATGCTTGGTGCTACTGTTGCTCACTGAACTTCTGCTCTGTGATCGCTGCTCTATGTAAAGTCTATTTTTTTTTTTTTAGAAACATCTGAAAAGAAGGTATTTTATTCCCCCCTTTAAGTTGAGAAGACTGAGGATATTTGCTCTGATCAAACATTTAATTGTGGAAAGTGCTTCTTTCTATTTTGGTGGACTTGGGATGCAAATGAGATTTCAAATAAAAGACAGGTAGACATCAGAGTGAAGTTCCCTGGAGAACTGGTGGTAAAGAACCTGCCTGGAATGTTCGAGGCACGGGTTTGATCCCTAGGTTGGGAAGATCCCCCTGGAGGAGGGCATGGCAACCCACTGCAGTATTCCTGCCTGGAGAATCTGGTGGACAGAGAAGCCTGGCGGGCTGCAGTCCGTGGGGCCCCAGAGAGTTGGACACGACTGAAGTGATTGAACACGCACACACAGACATCAGACTAGCAAACCTTCAGCTGATGGATAACATCAAGTCCTGCCAAGTGTGTGTGGAAGATGACTGAGCTCATAAACAATGTTGGTGGGAGTGTAAATTGCTACATGTTTTAGAGAGAAATCTCATGGTCACAGAATGCAATTTTAAAACACATATATCCTGGGACTTCCCTGATAGACCAGTGGTTAAGACTCCTTGCTTTCACTGCAGGGGGCTCAGGTTCTACTCCTGGTTGGGGAACTATAATAAAATACCACATTCCTCACGGTGTGGCCCAAAAGGTAAAAAATAAATAAATAAAAACTCATAAATCCTACTGAATCACTTTGCTGTACAGAAGAAAGTAACACAGCATTGTAAATCAACTATACTTCAATAAAAAATTTTAAGAAGCCACATATACCCTATGACTTAGCCATTCCATGTATATAAATCAATTCCACAAAATATTTTGATTATATAAAGACATAGGCTCAAGGATCTTCAGTGCAGTTTATTTTCTAAATAGCAAAAATATTGGAAACAGCTTCAGTGCTTCTCAATATAGCACTGGCTAGGTAATTATCATCAAAAAATTTTAGAATACTATGTAGCTATTAAAAAGAACAAGGTTGAGTTGAACGTGCAGATCTGGAAAAAAACCTACAATATATTGGGAAGCCAAAATTCAATATTCAGGATCTTCTCTGGTGGCCCAGTGGTTGAGAATCTGTCTTGCAGTGCAAGGGACTTGGGTTTAATCCCTGGTTGTGGTAGATCCCACAACAGCAACTAAGCCCATGAGCTGCAACTAAGACCCAAAGTAGCCAAATAAATATTTTAAAGAACAATATTCAGCTAAATTTTCTTGAAAGTGAAAGTGTCAGTCACTCAGTCATGTCCAACTCTTTGTGACCCCATGGACTGTAGCCCACCAGGCTCTTCTGTATACGGAATCTCCAGGCAAGAATACTGGAGTGGGTTGCCATTTCCTTCTCCAGGGGATCTTCCTGACCCAGGGATTGAGCCTGGGTCTCCGGAATTGCAGGCAGACTCTTTACTGACTGAGCCACTAGGGAAGACAAATTTTCTTAGCATGACCCATATATAATAATTAATAATGTGTGCATATTGTTTTCTCTCTCCATATATACCTCTATCAATATTATTCATAGAAACAGTCAGAAATAAGCACCAAATACCTAATAGTTATTATTCAATAATTCTTGGAGTTGGAAAGGGCAAACTTATGTAAATTTCTTGTTTACATAAATGTTAAACAAGTGATGGAATTGTGGGTGACTTATCCTTTCCTGTTTGTGTTTCTCTTTTTGATATTAATACAGAACCATCACAATATTGTAAAGTAATTATCATCCACTTAAAAATGAAATAAAAAAACAATTCAGAAATTCTTGAGATACATATCCCATGGACTTCACAGATGGCTCAGTGGTGAAGAATCTGCCTACCAAATAAGAGACTCGAGTTTGATCCCTGGGTCGGGAAGATCCCCTGGAGAAGGAAATGGCAAACCACTCTAGTATTCTTGCCTGGGAAATCCCATGGACAGAGGAGCCTGGCGGGCTACAGTCCATGGGGTCACAGAAGAGTCAGACATGAGTTAGCGTCTAAACAGCAGGAACAGCGTATCCCATAGATGACAAACCAGGAGCCTGTGACAGAATCCAGCCTGCAGATATATTTTATTTGGCCCATGTTGCAATGTTTTTCCTAATTGAGTAACTGATAATAGTTATCAATGTTTTCCACAGTGGGATCTTTCACATGAAAGTTCAGATTTCAGGATACTTTTGAAAAATGTGCAGGAGATCTGGCAATACTCGGCAACAACCTGCATTCATGGCACAGCGACCTGGAACTGAGTGATGGGAAGGTGCCCTCCAGGTAATTAGAAACTGCAGCCCTCCTTATAGGTTTGTCTATCCCAAGACTCTGCATCAGTAGTCATTTATCATTATAACTGCATCATAAATATTTTTCTTTAAAAATTAACATGTAATTCACTTACCATAAGATTCACAGTTTGAAAGTGTGCAATTCAGTGCTCATCATTATTTTTTTTAATTTATTTACTTGGCTGCACTGGGTCTTAGTTTGGGCACCTGAGATCTTTAGTTTTGGCATGCAAACTCTTGGTTTCAGCATGCAGGATCTAGTTCTCGGACCAGGGATTGAACCCAAGGCCCCTGCATAGGGAGTGTGGAATCTTAGCTACTGGACCACCAGGGAAGTCCTATTTCAGTGGTTTTTAGAACATTCATGGAACTGGGCAAACATTCCCACTAGGATCGCCCTTGAAGTCCATGGGGGATTGATTCCAAGGCCCGCTGCCGGTACCAACAACTGAGAATGCTCAAGTCCCACAGTCACCCCTCCGTATCTGCAGTTCCACATCCATAGATTTAACCAACAACCTCAGATCATGTAGTATTCTCTTCCCTTTCCTTCCCTTCCCTTCCCTTCCCAACCTCAGTACATGTAGTAGACATGTACTGTCTGTATTTATTGGAAAAAAATACATGTATAGGTGGACCCATGCAGTTCAAACTCATGTTGTTCAAGGATCAACCGTATATAATTCCAGAACACTTACATCATCCCTAAAAGACACTCTAGATCTCATCACCTCTCAGCCTCTGGCACCACTCATTACTTCCTGTCACTATTTATTTGCCTGTTCTGGACATTTCATATAAAGGGAATTATTTGTCTCGCTTCTTCCACTTAGTGTAATTTGTTCAAAGCTCATCCACATGGTAGCATGTATCAGTACTTCACTCCTTTTTTGTGGCTGTATAATATTACACTGCATGGATACAGCACATTTTGCTCCTCTGTTATCAGCTGATGGACATTTAACTTGCTCCTGTCTTTTGGCTATTGTGAATAATATAAATGCTAACATGAACATTTGTGTAGAAATTTTTGTATGAACACATGTACCTAGCAGTTGAATTGATGGGTCACACAGTAACTCTCTGTTTAACTTTTTGAGTAGCTGCCAAACTTTCCAAAGTAGATGCACCATTTTACATTCTGAGCAGCAATGTATGATGTTTCTAATTTTTCTACATTCTTTCTAATACTTGTTATTTTATTTATTTTAAAATTTTTATTTATTCATTTATTTTTGGCTCCACTGGGTCTTCATTGAAAGACAATGTACAGTGGAAATAGGGACAGACTTTATTTTCTTGGGCTCCAAAATCACTGCAGATGGTAACTACAACCATGAAATTAAAAGACACTTGCTCCTTGGAAGAAAAGCTATGACCAACCTAGACAGTGTATTAAAAAGCAGAGATATTACTTTGCCAACAAAGGTCTGTCTAGTCAAAGCTATGTTTTTTCCAGTAGTCGGATGTGAGAGTTGGACCATATAGAAAACTAAGTGCCAAAGAATTGATGCTTTTGAACTGTGGTGTTGGAGAAGACTTTTTAGAGTCCCTTGGACAGCAAGGAGATCAAACCAGTCAATCCTAAAGGACATCAATCCTGAATATTCATTGGAAGGACTGATGCTGAGGCTGAAGCTCCAATACTTTGGCCACCTATGTAAAGAACTGACTCACTGGAAAAAACCTTGATGCTGGGCAAGATTGAAGGCAGGAGAAGGGGACGATAGAGGATGAGATGGTTGGGTGGCATCAGTGACTCGATGGACCTGAGTTTGAGCAAGCTCCGGGAGTTAGTGAAGGACAGGAAAGTCTGGCATGCTGCAGTCCATGGTGTTTCAAGGAGTTAGACACGACTGAGTGACTGAACTGAACTGGGTCTTCATTGCTGGGCGGGCTTCTTATTGTGGTGGCTTCTCTCGTTGTACAGCACAGACTCTAAAGCCTTTGGATTTCAATAGTTGTGCGCATGGGCTTAGTTGCCCCAAGGTGGAATCTTCCTTGACCAGGGACTGAACTCATGTCCCCTGCATTGGCAGGCAGATTCTTAACCACTGAACTCCAGGGAAGTCCTTATTTATTTATTTATTTTTATATAGCCGTCCTACAGGGTATGAAGTGGTAGCTCACTGTGGTTTTCATTTGCATTTCCAGATGGCTAATGATGTTGGGCACTTTCACATATGTTTACTGTCCATTTCTACATTGAAAAAATGTCCAATCAAATCTTTTGCTGGCTTTTAAATTGGGTTATATTTTTGTTGATGATCTCTGAGGATTCTTTATATATTTTGAATGTTGTGGTTTGTTGTTGTATAGTCGCTAAGTCATATCTGACTCTTTGGCAACCCCATGGACTGTAGCCTGCTAGGCTTCTCTGTCCAAGGGATTTCCCAGGAAAGAGTACTAGAGTGGGTTGCCATTTTCTTCTCCAGGAGATCTTCCTGGATCAAGGATCAAACCCACATCTCCTGCAGTGGCAGGCGGATTCTTTACCCCAAGCCACCAGGGAAGCCCATTTTGAATACTAGATCCTGTGAGTTGTGTTTTTACTTTCTTGACTGTGCCCTTTGAAATACAAAAGTTTTAAATCTATGTCCAATTAATCTTTTCCTTTTGGTTGCTTATGATTCAGTTGTCACATCAAGGAAGCTTTGCTTAATCCAGGCTCATAAAGATTGTGCCTGTGTGTTCTTTAACAGTTTAATAGTTTGGCTCTTACGTTTAGGTGTATGATGCATTTTGAGTTAATATTTATATGATGTGAGGTAGGGGTTCATCTCCTTCTTTTGCATATGAATATCTAGTTGTCCTAGCACCATTTATTGAAAAGATTGCTTTTTCCCAATTGAATTGTCTTAGCACCTTTGTCAAAAATAAATTGGTCATATTTGTTTTTCTCTGTCTGATTTATTTTGTTTAGCATGATACTCTCCAGGTCGGTCCATGTTGCTAAAAATGACAAGATTTCATTCTTTCTTATGCTAAATCAAGGCTGTATATCATCACCTTGGTTATTTAACTTATATGCAGAGTACATCATGTGCAATGCCAGACTGGATGAAGCACAAGCTGGAATCAAGATTGCTGGGAGAAATATCAACAACCTCAGATATGCAGATGACAACTACCCTTATGGCAGAAAGCAAAGAGGAACTAAAGAGCCTCCTGATGAAAGTGAAAGAGGAGAGTGAAAAAGCTGGCTTAAAACTCAATATTCAGAAAACTAAGATCATGGCATCCAGTCCCATCACTTCATGGCAAATAGATGGGGAAACAACGGAAACAGTGAGAGATTTTATTTGGGCTCCAAAATCACTGCAGATGGTGACTACAGCCATGAAATGAAAAGATGCTGCTCCTTGGAAGAAAAGCTATGACCAACCTAGACAGCATATTAAAAAGCAGAGACATTACTTTGCTGACAAAGGTCCATCTAGTCAAGGCTATGGTTTTTCCAGTAGTCATGTATGGATGTGAGAGTTGGACCATAAAGAAAGCTGAGTGCTGAAGAATTGATGCTTTTGAACTGTGGTGTTGGAGAAGACTCTTGAGAGTCCCTTGGACTGCAAGAAGATCCAACCAGTCCATCCTAAAGGAAATCAGTCCTGAATATTCATTGGAAGGACTGATGCTAAAGCTGAAACTCCAGTACTCTGGCCACCTGATACAAAGAACTGACTCATTGGAAAAGACCCTGGTGCTGGGAAAGACTGAAGGCAGGAGGAGAAGGGAACAGAGGATGAGATGGTTGGATGTCATCACCGACTCGATGGATATGAGCAAGCTCCGGGAGATGGTGGTGGACAGAGAAGCCTGGAGTGCTGCAGTCCATGAGGTCAAAAAGAGTCGGACATGACTGAGTGACTGAACTGAACTATGGTAAATCAGACAGAGAAAAACAAATACTACATGGTTCCACTTATATGTGAAATCTAATAACCAAAAACAAATGAACAAACAAAACACAAACAGACTCATAGATACAGAGAGCAAACTAGACATTGCCGGAGGGGGAGATTGATAGGGGGATGGGTGCAATAGGTGAAGGGGATTCAGAGGTACGAACTTCTAGCTATAAAATAAATAAGTCATGGGGAAGTAATGGACACATAGGGAATAAAGTTAATAATATTTTATGCTGATAGATGGTAACTGATCTACTTATTTATTTGGCTGCATCAGGTCTTTGGGAGAAGGCAGTGGCAACCCACTTCCGTATTCTTGGCCAGGAAATCCCATAGACAGAGGGCTATAATCCATGGGGTCGCAAAGAGTCAGACACACCTGAGCGACTGAACAACAACAATTGAGTCTTAGCCGTGGTACGTGGGATCTTCCTTGCATTAGGCGGAATCTTTCATTGCCACACACAGTCTGAGTTGCTCCATGGCATGCAGGATCTTAGTTTTACAACCAGGGATTGAACCCAAGTCCCGTGCATTGCAAGGCAGATTCTTAACCACTGGACCACCAGGGAAGTCCCATATAAAGTCGTTTCTGAGAACTTGAAACAAAATCTGCACAAACAGAAAGCCATGCTTTTGAATAAGGAGCTTCACAACTTTTAATGATATAATTTCTACTAGAACTTATAAGTTTAACGTGGTGCCAGTTAAAATCCCCAAAGGACTTTTTTTCCCCCAAAGGACTTTTTGAGTAAAATACTCATACAGCTTGCATGGAAGAATAATGTCTCATAAAAAGCAAGAAGATTATGAACATAAAGAAAATTGAGAAGAGGTTAATCTTATCAGATGTTTGAACTCACCATAAAGCCGTTGAGATAAAAATAGTGTAGGACTGCCATATGACTAGGCAGATATATCAGGAACGTTAGAAATAGAGCCCCGAAAAAATATGATTTTATCACATGTACAGGTGGTATTTGAATTTGGTAGGAGAATGGCTTATTTTTAAAAATGGTGTTGCCACTGCTATATTTAAAATAGATAACCAACAAGGACCTACTGTATAGCTCATGGAACTCTGCTCAATGTTAGCGGCAGCCTGGATGGCAGAGAGGTTTTGGGGAGAATGGACACATGTGTATGTATGGCCGAGTGCCTCCACTGTTCACCTGAATCTATCACAACATTGTATGTTAGTCAGCTAAATCCCAATACAAAATAAAAAAACTTAAAAAAAAGACAGACTCACAGACATAGAGAACAGACTTGTGGTTGCTAAGGGGAAGGGAGTAGGGGAAGGAAGCACCAGGAGTGCGGCATTAGCAGATGCAAACTATTGTGTATAGGACGGATACACAGCAAGAGAACTATAATCAATGTCCTGTGACAAACCATAATGGAAAATAATTTTTTTTATAGAAGAATGTCTACATATGTATAACTGAGTCACTTTTCTGTACAGCAGAGATTGGCACTACATTGTAAATCAACTATACTTCAATAAAAAATAAAATTAAAAAAATAAAGATGGTGCTGGTGTAACTGGAAAAAAATAAAGCATGATTCCTGCATCATGCCATGTGTGTGTGTGCTGAGTCGCTTCAATTGTGTCCTGCTCTTTGGGACCCTATGGACTGTAGCCCACCAGGCTTCTCTGTCCATGAGATTCTCCAGGCAAGAATACTGCAGTGGGTTGCCATGCCCTCCTCCAGGGGATCTTCCTAACCTAGGGATCGAACCAGTATCTCTTACATCTCTTGCATTTGCAGGCGGGTTCTTTACCACTAGTGCCGCCTGGGAAGCCCATATCATGCCATTCAGGAGACAAATTCTAATGAACAAAATACTTACAGATAAAAAAATCAGTAAAGATCTTGGAAGAAAACTGAAGAAATTTTGTGTGCAGTTTTGTGATGGACAGGTACCTTTACGATAAGGACTCTCAAGTCCACATAATAAAATATCAGTAAAAATCCTAGGCATATGATGACTGTAAACAAAGCAATGGGCAGGATTGTAGCATGCAAGGCAGATGAAAGACAGTTGTATGAATAAAAGAATAATAACCAAGAAGATTGGGCAAAAAATATAAATAGGCAAATTATAGAATGAAAAAATGCAAGAGGCCAATAAAACATATGAAAAGATGTTCTGCCTTTGTTATCCAGGGAAATGGCAGTTAAAGCAAAAATAAGACATCATTTTTCTAGCCATTAATTGGCAAAATAGAAGATGACTTATGAAGTCAATGCTGCTTGGAACGCTAAGAAAAGGATCCTCTCATGTATTGCTGGTGGCAGTGTGATTTGTTACAAAAACAAATCAGTAATTTATTTGGCTGCACCAGGTCTTAGTAGCTTCACTCAGAATCTCCGGTCTTCATTGCTGCATCGAACTCTTGGTTATGGGATGTATATCTAGTTCCCTGACCAAGGATCGAACCTGAGCTCCCTATATTGGGAGTTCAGAATCTTAGAACTTCCTCTTATTTACACTTATGAAGGTTATCACAGATCTTTGAGTTGGAGGAGTTAGATTTGATATAAGAAACTATAGTGTAGTTTTCATATGCAGTTACTTATAAACAAGCTTAGTAAATTCTTGGTCTTCTCATAAAAATAAAAACTCATGGCCAACATATCAAAAAATGTTTCATGATGAAAATATAGCGAAATAAAAAGAATTGAAAATTTAACACTTTTTCTTGACTTTAAAATTTTTAATTGGAGGATAATTGCTTTACAATATTGAATTGATTTCTGCCATACATCAACATGAATCAGCCATAAGTATACATATGGGTTGTTTGTTTTAAAGTCACTATTGAATTTGTTCCAATATTGTTTCTGTTTTCTGTTTTGGTTTTTTGGCCAGTGGGGCATGTGGGATCTTAGCTCCCGCCTCTGCATTTAGGGGTGAAGTCTTAACCAGTGGACTGCTAGAGAGGTCCTTTGAGAAAAAGTTTAATACAAGCATAACATACAGGAGAAAGCATGATTGGTAAATGAATTTTAATTTTAATGAATTTTCTAAAGTGAATATACCATCACCCAATCAAGGAACAGAACATTAACGGGATCCCAGAAATTTCCCCTCATACCTCCTCCAGTACTACCTCTGACCTCCTCCTGAGAGGTAAACACTATCTTGTCTTCTAATAACCCAGATGAATTTTTCTGGGGTTTTGACCTTCATTTAAGTGAAATCATTCAGTATGTACTCTTTTGTGGCTGGCACCTTTCGCTCAATGTCATATGTGGGATATTCATCCAAGTTGCTGGATATAGCAGCAATTCATCCATTTTATTATTGTACAATATATCACATGGGCTTCCCTTGTGGCTTAGCTGGTAAAGAATCTGCCTGCAATGTGGGACACCTGGGTTCAATCCCTGGGTTGAGAAGATCCCCTGGAGAAGGAAAGGCTACCCACTCCAGTATTCTGGCCTGGAGAAGTCCATGGACTGTATAGTCCATGGGATTGCAAAGAGTCGGACATGACTGAGCGACTTTCACTTTACTTTCATGTCACACGACTCATGGTGGAGGAGTTATGCACTATTTGTGTAACTCTATTGGGGGAAGACTATCATAAGCTTCTGTGTAGTTTCCTTCCGACTTGGCTCATGTACCTTTTCCCTTTGCTGATTTTGCTTTGTCTCTTCTGCATCCTTTCATAAGGATAACTAACAGCCACGAATATGACTAGAGGTTTAATCCTGAGTCCTCATAGTGAATCGTTGACCCTGGGGCTGGTTGTCTTGGAGACCTCTGATACAAATGGTGTCAGAAGTGGGATTCACTAGCCCCACCTCTAACTCACTGAGCTTCAGCAATAGCGTTGCTTCAGAAGAGGAAATGAAGATGAAGGGATGGGATATGATGAAAATTTGGTTCCTGGGTGATTGTGGAGTCATCCATGGTATGAAATAGCACTGAGTTACCATCTGTTGTGAGAGGTAGAAGTTGTTGTTGTTTAGTTGATAAGTCATATCCGACTCGTTGCAACCCAATGGACTATAGCCTGCAGGCTCCTCTGTCCATAGTATTCTCCAGGCAAGAATACTGGAGTGGGTTGCCTTTTCCTTCACCAAGGGATCTTCCCGACCCAGGGGTCGAACTCGTGTCTCTTGCATTGGCAGCTGAATTCTTTTCCCCTGAGCCATCAGGGAAGCCCTAGGTAAAAGTTACTTATGGAATATGAGAGTAAGAGATCATTCCCAGGACAGCTGGCTCACTAGGTGCCCTGGCTGCTTTTGGCCATGCTGGCTAAAGTGAGGAGGAAACATGTGGGCTGAGTGATGCTTCTAGGTTTTATTTTCTCCTCCAGGAAGAGAAGAAAGGGCTCCTAAATTCCATCTTCCCACTTGCATACTAGCCATGATTTTTCCTGAAAGCTATAATATTGATTTTGTAAGTGCTAAATTGACTTCTAGAGGTTTGAGTGAAATCTCAATGAGGAAAAAAAGGGTGGTATTTTAGTTGCTTTGTATCTTGTTACTCTTGCATATGGCTGTATGGTAAAATTGATATAAAATGTTAAGTGCTTTTAATTTCATAAATTCTAGAGGGATCATCCTTATAGGAAGAGCTGCAAAGTAGGGAGACTCAAATTCCTTGCTTTTTTGCCACTGATGGATGGATTAGGATGAACTGTTTTGAGTATTGTAAACAGAACAAGTTTCCATGGGTGGTGATCCTTTTTTTTTTTTTTAATTGTATTTTTTGACCTCACATTTTGGCATTCAGGATCTTAGTTCCCTGATCAGGGATTGAACCCATGACCCTTGCAGTGGGAGTGCAGTGTCTTAACCACTGGACCACCAGGGAAGTCCCAATAGGTGATGATCTTTAATAATGACATTTACCTATTGAAGTCCAAGGGAAAAAAATGAGACAACATAAAAAAGAAAGCCAATCTCCATATAAAGATACACTTTTGGAGTTTTAAGCAATTTTCAGTGAGTGTGTATATACTTGCTAGATGGGATACTGCTGCCGCTGGATTCATGAATTGCTTAATAAAGCCACTTAGAGATTAAAAAAAGAAATTTTCAGTTTTCTAAAGAAAGTAAAAATGAAAGTCGCTCAGTCATGTCCAACTCTTTAGGACCCCCATGGACTGTCCATGGAATTCTCCAGGCCAGAATACTGGAGTGGATAGCCTTTCCCTTCTCCAGGGGATCTTCCCAGCCCAGAGATTGAACCCAGGTCTCCCACACTGCAGGCAGATTCTTTACCAACTGAGCTATCAGGGAAGCCCATTTTTTTAAGGAACTCTTGTGAAATTGTATATCTGACAACTCTTATTTTTTTAAGTTTTATTTTATATTGGAGTATAGTTGATTAATGGGCTTCCCAGGTGGCACAGTGGTAAAGAACCCACCTGCCAGTGCAGGAGAGAAGATTCAGGTTCGATCCTTGGCTCGGGAAGATCTCCTGGAGGAGGAAATGGTAACCTGCTCCAATATTTTTACCTGGGAAATTTCATGGACAGAGGAGCCTGGTGGGCTACAGTCCATGGGGTCATAAAGAGTCAGACACGACTGAGCAAGCACACATATAATTGATTAATGATACTGTATTATTTTTAGGTATACAGCAAAGTGACTCAGTTATACATATACATGTATCCATTATTCTTCAAGTTCTTTTCCCATTTAGATTCTTACAGAATATTGAGCAGGGTTACCTGTGCTATACAGTAGGTCCTTGTCCTATGTCTGATAGCTCTCAAAGGCTGATGATTTTCTGGCCTGAGGTGCACATTTTGAGTGGATCAATTTGGACTCAAAGTTTGACAAGATAAAAAGAGCTTTGGAAAACCTTGCCTGTCACTTGGGCTTGGAACATGGCTATCTGGCCCTGTAGTGTCTTTGCTGCTGCTGAAAAAACATCTGCCGGCTTAAAAAAAATCCTGAACCAACAGATCCTAGTTGCCTGGTCGTGTCTGTAAGTGAAAACCTGCTATGAGCTGTGCTGAAATGAAAGCAGGTGTAGCTCAATAAATAGAACTCACGCTCGAGGACTGTTACAGATTTAGGGCAGCCCTCTGTGGGGGCCAGAGCTGTGACAATGCTGTGCATGCTGGTTGGACCCTCTGGGTCACTCGCAGGTGCCCATAGGAAAGGGTTTATTCTCTGATAGGACTATCTAAATTTGAGCTCCCCACCAACTCTGTTTCTTTTCTTTCTTTTTCTTTGTAGATTTATTTTATTTGTTTCATTTTTTGGCTGTGATGGGTCTTTGTCTCTGCTTGGGCTTTCTCTAGTTTCGGCACGTGGGGGCTACTCTTCGTTGTGGTGCGTGGGCTTCTCGTTGCAGTGGCTTCTCTTGTTGTAAAGCACAGTTCTTAGCGCACACTGGCTCCAGTAGTTGAAGCACGCAACTCAGTAATTGCAGCACAGAAGCTTAGCTGCGCTGGAGCATGTGGCATCTTCCTGGACCAGGGATCGAACAGATGTCCCTTGCATTGCAAGGTGGATTCACTACTGGGCCACCAGACAAGCCCCTCAGCTCTGTGTTTCTAACGCTGAGTAACTGAATTCCTAACTTGGGTTTCCTGCCCCCAAACTGCGGGTTGGAAGAAGACATCACAAGGATTGTGACCCCTCCACCCACTCCTGACAGATCTGACTCTTGACCCCTCTCTTGGGGGATGTCTCGTTTCTGTTGATTTGTGTTCAGTTTTCTGAATTAGATGCAGTTTGCAACAGTGGACCTGGAGAAGCAAGTGGCACCCCACTCGAGTATTCTTGCCTGGAATATCCCATGGACAGAGGAGCCTGGCGGGCTACAGTCCATGGGGTCACAAAGAGTCAGACATGACTTACCAACAGAACAACTATTTGGATTTTCTTTTCCTTCTTTTTAAAGATTTTTTTTTTTAATGTGGACCATTTCTAAAGTGTTTTTTTGAATTTTGTTACAATATTGCCTCTATTCCATGTTTTGCCTTCTGGCTGCTAAGCATGTGGGATCCCAGCTCCCCATCCAGGGATTGGACCTGCACCCCTACATTGGAAGGTGTAGCCCTAACCATTGGACCACTAGGGAAGTCCCACTTGGATTTTGTTTTGAACTCTGGCAGCAGACTTTTGCTCTGGGGCAAAAATCTGAGTTTGCAGTCCATTTCTGAGTCAGATTAGCAAATAACCCAAGGGAGAAAGTCGCTGTGGTTCATCAGTGGCAATTTACCACACTTGCAAGAACTTCCAGATCTTACCTGTTGTTCTCAAGGCCTTTCCCCCAGTAGGACTTTGTCTCCTATGTATTAAATATCTGGATACCATGGGAGTTGTAACTCTGGTTTTCTGAGGTTTTGGTTTAGCTATTTAGTCTCCTACCCAGGAAGTTTTACAATGTATCAAATGTCTTAAGTAGGAGGTCTCTTTCTTTGCTATTTTTGTATTTATTTATTTGGCTGCAATGGGTCTTAGTTGCATCCTGCAGGATCTTTTGTTGCGGTGTGGGTATAGTTGCTCCACAGCATGTGGAATTTTAGTTCCCTGACCAGGGATGGAACCCACATCCCCTGCATTGCAAGGTGGATTCTTAACCACTGGACCACCTGGAAAGTCCTCAGAAGTCAATTTCTTGAAGCCCCTCAAATCTCTGGTTGATCCCTCCACCCTCAACACAACTTCTGAAAGTTCTGCTGGCTTCACTATGTCTCAGCAGTGGCCCCATGCCTGGACCAAGCCCAGATTCTTTGGACCATACCCAGAATTTGCAGAGGACTCGAGAGACACGAGGATCCTCAGCATTTGTCTGAAAATTCTTCCCTCTCTGGAGTTTTATTTCCTTCATCCTTGTTGCTTTCACAGCTCTCTGATATCTTTAAGATAAGATTGTAGTAATTGATCTGGCTTTTCTAGTTGTTCTGAGCAGAAGCACTGGCTTGCTTCATACTCAGTTCAGTTCAGTTCAGTCAGTCGTATCTGACTCTTTGCAACCCCATGGACTGCAGCACGCCAGACCTCCCTGTCCATCAGCAAGTCCCAGAGTTTACTCAAACTTATGTCCATTGAGTCAGTGATGCCATCCAACCAACCATCTCATCCTCTGTTGTCCCCTTCTCCTCCTGCCTTCAATCTTTCCCAGCATTAGGGTCCTTCTCATCAGGTGGCCAAAGTATTGGAGTTTCAGCTTCAGCATCAGTCCTTTCAATGAATATTTCAGGACTGATTTCCTTTAGGATGGACTGGTTGGATCGCCTTGCTGTCCAAGGCACTGACTTTGAAGAGTCTTCTCCAACACCACAGATCAAAAGCATCAATTCTTTGGCACTCAGCTTTCTTGAGAGCTTCATACTACTCCATCCTATCCAAACATCAATGTCTTCTGTTTTTTTTCCTGTTTAAATCAAGTTTCTTGTGTGACTTCTCTGGTGGTCCAGTGGTTAAGACTCTGTGCTCCCAACGCAGGGGGCCCAGTTCAGTCCCTGGTCAGGGAATTAGATCCCACATGCTGCAAAGAAGATCGAAGATCCCACGTGCCACAACCAAGACCCAGTGCAGCCAAATAAAAAAATATTTAAAAAGCATCAACTTCACTGTGGTATAATTTACATACAATAAAATGTACCACTAGAAGTGTACAGGTCAATGAGTTTTGACCAGTGTATGTCTGACCTATGCAACCATCATTACAGTCAAGATATACAACATCTCCACCACCCGCAGTATGTTCTGTTGGGCTTTCCCAGTGGCTCAGAGACCAAGAATCCGCCTGCACTGCAGGAGATACAAGAGCCTGGGGTTTGATCCTCAGGTCAGGGAGATCCTCAGGAGGAGAAAATGGCAACCCACTCCAGTATTATTAGAAAATCCCATGGGCAGAGGAGCCTGGCAGGCTACAGTCCATAGCGTCGCAAAGGGTCGGACAGGACTGAGCTAATGAGCATAATATGTTTTGTCATGTTCCTTTGTAGTCAGTTCCACCTCCTTCCCCAGTCACAGGCAATTAGGCAACCATTGACCTGCTTTCTGGCACTACAGATTGACTTTTCTAGAATTTCACATAAGTGGAATCATACAGTATGTGCCCTCTTGTGCCTGGCTTATTTACTCAGCAAAATGTTTTTTGAGATTTATCTTTGGTATTGTATCAGTTGTCCTTCTTGAGCAGAATTCTGTTGAACTATATCACTGTTCATTGCTGAACAGTATTCCATTCTGTGACTATACCATAATTGGCTTATCTATTCACTGGGTTGTTTCTGACTTTTATTATGAATAAATCTGCTACGAACATTATGTATAAATCTTTGTGGGGATGTACGTTTTCACTTCACTTGGATAAATACTTAGAAGTGAAACTGTTGAGTTGTATGGTAAGTATAGATTTAACATTATACAAAATTGTTGAATTGTCTTCCAAAGTAGTTTTAACATTTGACATTCCTTCCAGCAATATATGAGAGGTTCAGTTGCTCTTCATCATCAGTCTCTTAAATTTTAACAATCTGAGTGATTATGTAGTGATATTTCACTGTGGTTCTGTGTTTCCCTAGTGACTAATCTTGTCGAACATTTTTTAAGTGTTCATAGACCATTATTTTCTTTAAATTATTTATTCATTTATTTGTGGCTGTGTTAGGCCTTTGTTGCTGCATAGACTTTTTCTCTCGTGGTGAATGGGGGCTAATCTCTAATTGTGGTGGGTGGGCTTCTGATTGCAGTGGCTTCCCTTGCTGTGGAGCTTCTGCTCTCGGCATGCAGGCTTCAGTATTTGTGGCACGTAACTCAGTAGCTGTGGTGCTCAATAGGTGTGCGCTTAGTTGCTCCACGGCATGTGGGATCTTCCTGGACCAGGGATGGAACCCGTGTCCCCTGCATTGGCAGGTGGATTCTTTACCTTTGGATCAGCCCCATCTAATTTATCGTACCTTTTATAATAGGTTCTCTGTCAATACATGCTACCTTAGTTAGATGTCCCCCACACTGTCTCGTTGAGAAAGGCTTCTTTCTTTCTTACCAAATCTTGAATAGGTGGAATTCATCAAGCTCTTAGCAATTTAAGACTTCTCTCCTAGGAAATATATTTTTCAGAGATTTTCAGAATACAGACAGCATCACAGTTTATTCTCTAAGGTCTCACTTTTTTAGGACTCACAATTATCTGACCTCATCCCTGTAGGGAATGCAGAAAAAAATGTTTACATCCAGTCACTTCTGACAGCATCTTGGGATAATCTATTTAAACACTTATAATTAATTTGGGTAATTAGTATGCCAAGAAAAAGATGTTTAGAGTTTTTCTTGGAGGCACTGTCATTGATGCTAGAAATAACATAATAATTACAGCTCTAGAGAGATGAGGTCAGGAAAACCAAACCTATAATAAAGGGGTTCAGATTTTCCCTCCCATGACAAGTCTAGTGATCACTGGATTCAGCATCCCAGAACAGAAGTTACTTAAGTGAGTGGAGTTTTTATTTTGGACTTAGAAACTGCCTGGAAAGGAAAAAGAAGTGAGTATTTGGAGATGAGAATCTACCCAAGATCTGGATAATAATACCTTTTCATGAGAACATGCAAGAGTCCCTGAGAGAGTCTGTGTGAAGGGCTGCTTTCTGATTATTGCAGAGAATATTCCTCTTATTCACTGCCTCCAAAGTCATCTCTCTTCTTTTCCTGTGTTAGTTCTGTCCAAATTTTTACCTCTGTCTTCATTAGTTTTGTCCTTTGATTAAAGTGTCTTAGTCTGAGAAAAGTTCCTGAGCACAGAAACAAGATGAATTAAATGTATAAAACATTAAAGTATTAAATTATTATAGTGCACAAACTATTTTATTTTGGTTTTAATATTTATTCATTTGGTTGCAGCATGTGAACTCTTAGCTGTGGCCTGTGGGCTTTATTTCCCTGACTAGGGATTGAACCTGGGCCCCCTACACTGGGATCAGGTGGAGTCTTAGCCACTGGACCCCAGGGAAGTCCCCACACTATCTTAAGTCAGTGTTTAGGCCTTGTTTCCACTGGACCTTGTCTGGATGAGACTGAATTGGGGAAACTCATTTATACTGAAAAGTTCTTTGAGTGCCCTGTATGAAGATTTTAAGACCTTGTCCAAATCTTTACTACAACTGGTGCACGAGGAAATTACATTGTTGTAGGTTTTGATCTTCAAATTGAAATAATACAGCTTGGAATTAACGCCAGATCCAATTACAGAAGGCATCTTTACCAGTGAATATCCTCAGAGTTGGGTCTTCATTCCTAATAGCAAACTTGGATCCAAGACTTGATTTCTGAGATGTGATATTGGTCCTACAATCAGACACCTGATGTGAACCCTTCCTTCAGCTCTGTGTTCCAGGGGAACATAAGAATCTTGAAGGTAAATATGACAGATCAGGGCAGTGGCTAGCATAGATAGGGTCAGTGTTCACAAGAGCTTAATGATTTAATGAAGTCCCTCTGAATCTCAGGGTAAATAAAACTATAGGGAGGCATCTTCACACTTTTTGCTCAAATACAGAGCCCATTCAGGAGTTATAAATAGGAAACTACAATACTCTACAGCTACAATACTAACCAGCTACAATACTCTTGGTCAGTGACACCTCTGGTGTGTGTGTGTCTGTTTCCTGCTCTTTCTGATTTTTTTTTTTTTTTTGCCCTGAAATTTGTTTGCCTGTAAGATCGGGCTTCCCTGGTGGCTCAGTGGTATAGAATCCACCTGCCAATGGAGAAGACAGGAGTTCAATCTATGGATCGGAGAGATCCCCTGGAGAAGGCAATGACAGCCCACTCCAGTATTCTTGCCTGGAGAATCCCATGAACAGAGGAGCCTGGCAGGCTAAAGTCCATGGGGTGGAAAAAGAGTAGGACATGATTAGTGAGCACACGCTGAACTTACCTTGCTTGTTGAATTTCCTATTTATAATTTTTTTCCTGAAACTTCTTTCTGAAGCATTGATATGTTTAACTATTCTTCATTTGTACCACACAATTTTTTTAAAACCGCAGTATGAGATTTAAATTTTTTTATTTTTAAAGTATTTATTTATTTGACTATGCTGGGTCTTAGTTGAGGTGCATGGGATCTTTGATCTTTTAGTTGTGGCAGGCAGGATCTAGTTCCCTGACCACTGATCGAACCTGGGCTCCCTGCATTAGGAGCATGGCATTTTAATCACTAGACTACTGGGAAGTTCTCACACCACACACTTTAATTCCTGTGTTAGATTTTAAGAAATTGGGTAGGTCAATCCACTTCATCATCGTTATTTTTCTTTTGTTATTTTTAAAGAATGACTTAGTTTTGTATGTTTGTTTGTTTGTATGTTTAGTTGATTGATGTTGAATTGAGTCTACACCTTTGAGGAAGTTTCAAATCTTGATGACATGTTATATCATCCCATCTAAGAACATGGAATTTAGTTCTGCTAATTTAAGATTTCTCTTATGCTATTTAATTGTTTTTACTTTTATATTTCCAGTACATTATTGACATAGTTTACTCCTAAAATTT
Source organism: Bos javanicus (assembly GCF_032452875.1). NCBI lineage: Eukaryota > Metazoa > Chordata > Mammalia > Artiodactyla > Bovidae > Bos > Bos javanicus. Next base: position 49,689,271 of record NC_083885.1, on the reverse strand, counting down.
TAAAGTGCTTATTCAAAGTATATTTTAAAAAATTTGCACATTTGTATAATATTTTATACATTATACTAAATAATATAAATTACTAGTGTATTGCTTCTAAAATATTTCAGTTTTATAGCAGAGCAGTTTCCTCTCTGTGATCTTTTTAAAGTCAGCCTTTGACACAGAGGTTTGTAAAGAAAAGAGAAAGAGAAGAGAAGATAAAATTTAAAACAAGAAAGAAAAAAGAAATTAAGAAATTTCAGTTGACTGTAACACATAAAATAATCTGTTTTGAAGAGGAATAATTTTTTTCCTGCCATTTTATTGAAAAAAATAGAAAAATATTGAATAGCTGTGTGCCTGGGGCTTCCTAGGTGGTGCAGTGGTAAAGAACCCATCTGCCAATGCAAAAGACACAGATTCAATCCCTGGGTCAAGAAGGTCCTCTTGAGTAGGAAATGGCAACCCACTCCAATATTCTTGCCTGGAAAATTCCATGGACAGAGGAGCCTGATGGGCTAGTCTATGGGGTCACAAAGAGTCAGACATGACTGAGCACACGCACTGTGTACCTATGCTCATGTTAGTCTTTTTTCCTAATGAAATGAGATTGCTTCCAGTGTTTCTCATCATATGAATCATATGTACTCTTGGAATATACCTTTGTTATGTTGTATTAATATTATTAAGATATACTGCTTGGGAATTCCCTGGTGGTCACGAGGTTAGGGATCCATGCTTCCATTGAAATGGGTATGAGTTTGATCCCTGGTTGGCAAACTAAGATCCCACAAGTCACAGGCGGGGCCAAAAAAAGAAAAAGATATATTGCTCAATTCAGCTTAGGTCCTTGATTCAAAAGGTTTCAAAATTGAGTTGGTATATAGAAAGATAATATTGGACAGAGAGTATTTGATCCAGTCAAGTGCAACATAAGACACTCAAACACCTGTTCTTGAAAATGCTATTTGCATAAACAAAATAAACAACCCCCCCCCCAAATCAAGCAAGGATATGCTGTTTTGAATTACACAATCAGTGAGTTTAATGTACTCTTTTAAACTCTTAAGTAGAGAATCTGCATTTCATGTTAAGAAATCTATTAAAGGCCATGTTAAAATAACTTTTGAGATGAAAATAATGACACCATTCATTTGTTTATTCATCTATTCATGTAATAGTTATTAATTGACTGCCTACTAGAGGCAGATTGTTCTAGACCCTAGATATGGGTGGAAAACAAGGGAGACAAATCCCTACTTTCATAGCTCTCATGTTTCTATTGGAGGAAATCGTCTTCCTTCGATAGAAATGAGATAATCCAATGAAATAATTTCAGGCGTTGTAAGTATTATGAGGGTTACACTGGGCAATTAAGATAAACAAAGTTTAGGGATGGATTTTTTTTTTTCTTTTTTGGCCTCACGTGCTGCGAAGTTTTGGGGAACTTAGTCCCCTGACCGGTTTGAACCTGACCAGGGATTGAATCTGATCCCAAGCACTGGACTGCCAGGATGGATTTTTATGTATGGCATTAGAGTAGGATTTCCAGAAAGGAAATTTTAAAGAAATTCTGGTGGGAAATGTACTTCACTTGACTTGAAGAAATTCATACATGTGTTCTGTTTCTCCCCAGGTTCCATGTATCTGAGCATAACCATCATACCCCAGCCAACGAAGGAATGATTTCTGTTGATGGGGCAATAGGGACGGTGATCCTCGCTCAGGCTGGAATAGGGACTGTGGGGAATGTCTCACTCCTTTGTCATTATATCTGCTCTTTTTTGAAGAGGCATGGATTGAGACCCATTGAGCAAATAATCAACCATCTTGCTTTAGCCAATACTTTGACCTTAATCTGTGGAGCAGTCCCCCCAACACTGGCAGCCTTTGAGATGAAGTATTTCCTAAGTGACATCGGATGTAAACTTGTCTTTTATTTTCACAGAGTGGCCTGGGGAACCTCTCTCAGCATCACCTGCCTTTTGGGTGGCTTTCAGGCCTTAAGTATTAACCCCCCGAACTCCAAGTGGGCAGAACTCAAATTCAAATCCCAGAAGTATATTACTACTCCATGTATCCTGAGCTGGATGTTTCACTTGCTGGTCAATGTCATAGTTCCCATGAGAATGACTGGACAGAAGAATGGCAGAAATGTCAGTGTGAAATCAAATCTTGGCCATTGCTCTTGTCTGTCCATTAATGCAATTATAGAATCAGTCTGTTCAATGATTTTCTCCTCTGTTGATGTTGTTTGTTTGGGATTCATGATATGGGTCAGTGGATCCATGATACTTTTCCTTCACAGGCACAAACAGCAAGTCCGATACATTCACAGCACTAGGCAACACTCCCCAGCATCCCCCGGGACCAGAGCCACAAAATCTATCATGTTACTTGTGAGCGCTTTTGTCGTATTTTATTTTCTCTCTTCTGCCTTTGAGATATATGTTTATCTTTTTGACAATCCACAGTTGTGGCTTGTGAACACCAGTGTGGTCCTAGCATCTAGTTTTCCAACCCTTAGTCCCTTTTTGCTCTTAAAGAGTAACACCCATGTCTCTAGCCTCTGCTCTTCCTGCTGAGTAAGTTGTAGAACTTACTCAGTTGCTGACAGCATTATACTGTTTTCGCTCATCCATTTGTTGCCTCATTCTATGAAGTACCTTCTCTGAATCATTCATGTTTTAGACACAGTAGTGGGCTGCTGCTGCTGCTGCTGTGCCGCTTCAGTCGTGTCGGACTCTGTGTGACCCCACAGACGGCAGCCCACCAGGCTTCCCCATCCCTGGGATTCTCCAGGCAAGAACACTGGAGTGGGTTGCCATTTCCTTCTCCACAGTAGTGGGCAGCAAGGGTATATGCTCCAATAAAGTCTGTAGGTGAATCTTGACATCAAATAAGCAATTATATGTAATTTCAGATGTACAGGTTTCTGCCATGAGGAGCTTGGGATAATATGTTTCAGGATCTTGGAAGGCTTCCCTTTGCATCAGCAGTTTAGGCTACTTCCTGAATATTCTGGAGGATGTCATCAGCCATAGAGGATATTCTAGGCAAATGGAAAATTATGTTGGAACACCATTTGCAAGAAGGAACACAGGATAAAGAACAAAGACTTCCCTGATGGTCCAGTGGTTAAGAATCCACCTTCCAATGCAGGAGATTCAGGCTGGATCCCTGGTTAGGGAACCAAGATCCCATATGTTGTTGTTGTTTGGTCACTAAGTCATGTCCCACTCTTTGCAACCCCATGGGCAAAGTATGCCAGGCTTCCCTGTCCTTCACTATCTCCCAGAGTTTGCTCAGATTCATGTCCATTGAGTCAGTAATACTATCTAACCATCTCATCCTCTGCCACCCCCTTCTCCTTTTGCCTTCAATTTTTCCCAGCATCAGGGTCTTTTCCAGTGAGTCGGCTCTTTGCATCAGGTGGTCAGAGTATTGGAGCTTCAGCTTCAGCATCAGTCCTTCTAATGAATATTCAGGGTTTATTTCCTTTAGTATTGACTGGTTTGATCTTGCAGTCCAAGGGACTCTCTCTCAAGAGTCTTCTCCAGCACTACAATTTAAAAGCATCCATTCTTCAGTGCCCAGCTTTCTTTATGGTCCAACTTTCACATCCATACATGACTACTGGAAAAACCATAGCTTTGACTATACAGACATTTGTCCCATATGCTTCAGGGCAACTAAGCCCGGGAGCCGCAACTACAGAGAAGCCCACACACCACAGTGAAGACCTTGCTCTCCACAACAAAAGATGCTGTGTGCTGCATCTAATACCTGATGCAGCCAAAAATAAATAAATGAATTTGTTGTTGTTTACTGGCTAAGTAGTTTCTGACTTTGCGACTCCATGGACTGTGGCCCCCCAGGCTCCTCTGTCCATTGGATTCTCCAGGCAAGAAAACTGGAGTGGGTTGCCTTTTTCTTCTCCAGGGTATCTTTTTGACCCAGTGATCAAACCCGAGTCTCTTGTGTCTCCTGCATTGGCAGGTATTGGCAGGGGGTTTCTTTACTGCTGAGCCACCAGGGAAGCCCAAATAAATACATAAATATTTTTTTAAAAGAAGAACATACAAAGAACTGAAAGAAATTCCAAGTGCCTCATGTGCAAAGAACAAGAGAATTTGACATGAGCTGAAGTTATTGAGTTGGGGTCAGATAATAATTTGCCAGGCTTATAGATTGTGTTAAGAACAGGTACCATGGATCCCAATAGTAATTCTAGGCTTTAATCAAGAAGATAAAAAGATTAAATTTTTTTTTTCTTATCAAGGAGAAAGAAGGCATTTAAGGATTTCTCCAGTTTGCCTCACAATTGTAAGCATAGCTTACTGAATGGAGCAGGAGTAAACTTGGGAAAAAGAATGAGGAGACTTTTGAGATAAACCAGATGAGAGAGGATGATGATTCTGATAAAGCTGATGAAATTCAACGTGCTGAAGGAGAACGGGGACTTGAGAACATTTCCTTAGAAGGAATGGAATTTGGTGACTGTGTCATAAGGGGTGGTTTAAGGCTGATGTGGGCATTGAAGCTCAATTCTCTTAAGACTCGAGCAACCAGATTGGTTGTGGTGGTGTTTCTTGATATTGAGAAACTGGGGAATTTTTTGGGTGTAAAGATAGTGTGCATTCTTTTTCGTACATGGAATGTGTTATGTCTCTAAGGCGTCTACATTATGCACATGTCTAGTCATAGATCACACACATGTGCATATGAGTAGGGCTGCCAACAACATATGTTGGTGATAGAAGCTTTTGTTGTTGTTAGTCACTAGTGGTGTCTGACTCTTTGCAACCTCATGGACTGTAGCCCACCAGGCTTGTCTGTCCATGGGATTTCTCAGGCAAGAATACTGGAGTGGGTTGCCATTTCCTCCTCCAGGGGATTCTCCTGGATCGAGGGTTGAACTCACATCTCCTGCATTAGCAGGTGGATTCTTACCACTGAGCCACCCAGGAAGCCCAATAGGAGCTTTGGTAGTGTTGAAATAAGAGAAGAAAAAAAACTGAGGGTGGAGAGAATACGCCTGAGACCTAGTAACAAGTGGGGCTTCCCTGGCAGCTCAGAATCTGCCTGCAGAGTGGGAAATCTGGGTTTGATGCCTGGGTCAGGAGAAGGGAATGACTACCCACCCCAGTATTCTTGCCTAGAGAATTCCATGGACAGAGGAGCCTGGCAGATTACAGTCCATGGGGTCATGAAGACGACAGGACTGAGCAACTGACACACACATGTTAATAACAAGTAAGCTTCATTTGAAGATCAGGCACTTTCCGGTGGTCCAGGAGTTAAGACTCTGCCTACCAATGCAGGGGCCACAGGTCCCATCCCTGGTCAGAGAACTGAGGTCCCACGTGTTGCAGGGTGTAGCCAAAAATGAAAAAAAAAATATCAGATAGAGAAGGTGGAGCTCCACTTTCAGTTCCTTCTTTCATTTATTCATTCATTTTATCCAGAATATTCAATGATTCCTTACTGTATGTCAGTCATTTTATAGGTGATATTGGATATAGTAATACATATGACAAGAAAAAACAACAGTCCTTATGGAATTTACATTCTACTGGAATTGACTGCAAATGTTAAATAAACAGTTAACAGATAACTGAAATACTGTAGTATTTCAGTTTGTGGTTAAGTGCTCTGTTGAAAAGTATTGGATAGGAGAGGGAGAAGGAATGCCCCGAATGATTCAGCTTTTAAAAAATATTTATTTGTTTACTTGCTGGGTCTTATTTCAGCACGAGGGATCTTCAGTCTTCATTACAGCATTCAAACTCTTAGCTGTGGCATGTGATCTAGTTCCCTATTGTTGAGTTGCTTAACTGTGTCCGACTCTTTTCACCAGGCTTTCCTGTCCTTCACTGTCTCCCAGAGTTTGCTCAAATTCATGTTCATTGAGTTGGTGATGCCATCCAACCATCTCATCCTCTGTCCCTTCCTTCTTCTCTTGCCCTCAATCATTCCCAACATCAGTCTTTTCCAATGAGTCGGCTCTGGTGGTCAAAGTATTGAACTCTTAGCTTCAGCATCAGTCCTTCCAATGAATATTCAGGGATCAGCCCAGGCTCCCTTCACTGGGAGTGCAGAGTCTTAGTCACTGGACTACCAGGGAAGTCTTAGGGATTCAGTTCTAAATACTCTGGTCAGGAGGTCCCTCCCTGAAACTGTGGTTTTGAAGAGTCTGGAATGACTTGAGGAAGGAAGTAATGTGTATAATCCATGATGTAAAGGGTGAGAGACTGAGGAAGGACCATTATTGGTGTGTTGAACCAAGGTGGCTGCAGGGAGACAAGAAAGAGCAAGTGGTAGGCGTTAAAGGGCCAGCTTATGTGTAGTGCTGTAGGTAGTATAACTGTTTTGACTTTTATCCTAAAAGAGAAAGGAAACCATCAGAGGGTTTTGAGTAGAGGAATGCGATGATCTGATTTTTAAACAAAGGATGATGGTATATTCCCCCCTATTCTTACAATAGCAGTTTTATTATAGTGAATGCAACTGGAAGATATGGAAGATATATGTGGTGTAAAGTATGTGTCTGTGAGGCGTACCCAGAGCTTCCATGCTTCCATTATTTTATTTATTTTATTTTTGGCTGCTTGCTCAGGCTTTTTCTCTCGTTGCAGCTGGGGAAGTTACTCTCTAGTCACGGGCTTCTCACCGCAGTGACTTCTCTTGTTGCAGAGCATGGGCTCAGTAGTTGCAGCTCCTGGGCTCTAGAGTTTAGGCTCAACAGTTGTGGTGCACAGGCTTAGTTGCTCCTGAGCGTGTGTAATCTTCCTGGGTCAGGGATTGAACCCATGTCTCCTGCATTGGCAGGCGAATTCTTTACCAATGAGGGAAGCCGCTATTTTTATTTTACTATTATTTAAAATATATGTATAGTTAATGGCTGCACCAGGTCTTAGTTGCAGCACACGGGATCTTTGATAGTTGCATTGCACAGGTGGGATCAATTTAGTTGCATTCAGACTCCTAGCTGTGGCATGTGGGATCTAATTCCCTGACCAGGGATGGAACCTGGGGCCCCTGAATTGCGGGCTTGCAGGCTTAGCCACGGGACCGCCAAGGGGAGTCCCAATTGTGCTTGGTTTTATACCATATCAATTTAGCTAAGTTAGACCATGGTTCCAAGAGCTCCCTTCCGGAATGGTTTCCTGTTAGGCTTGGTCAGGGGCACGTTTGTGCCATATTTACAAGTTGGAAGAGAAGTAGTGCCATATGTTCTGAAGGGCAGTGCTCCACGTTGCTGATCATCTGCTGGCTCGCCCTGCTGGCTCATGCCAGGTGCCCTCCTTCAGCTCCTCCTAGTGCTAGGCCAGCTGTGTGTGCTCTCCACGGCAGGGTGCCAACTTCCTCAGTCACTCAAGTTGTAGAACTTGGAGGTTGCGAGACCCCAGCCAGGTTCCACTTTGTCTTCACTCCTTCCTACTTCACATCCAGCGTTCATACCCTGATGGCCGTCCACCCCCACCCCCACCCCCTCCCCACAGTAACCTCGGCCCACCGCTAGAGGCAGCAGCATCCCGTCCTCACCAGCACCCGCTCTTGCAACTTCAAAAGGTGTGAGTAAAAAAAAAAATTTTTTTTTGCAGGAGGGCACCCTGGGGGCATGTGGGATCTCACTTCCCCGGCCAAGGATCAAACCTGCGCCCATTTGCTATGGAAGTGCAGAGTCCTAATTACCAGATCTCCTTCTTTTGAAAATTAATTAAATTGGAGGATAGTTGCTTTACAATGTTGTGTTAGTTTCTGCTGTAAAACAAAATCAATCAGCTCTAAGCATACGTATATCCCCTCCCTTCTGAGTCTCCCTCCCACCTCGCCTGTCCTTCACCGCCCTCTCGGTCATCACAGAGCAGCACGCTGAGCTCTGTGTTATAGGGCAGCTTCCCGCTAGCTGTCTGTTTCACACGTGATCGTGTGTATGTGTCAAAACTATTCTCTCAGTTCATCACACCTTCCCCTTTGCCTGCCGTGTCCACAAGTCTGTTCTCTACATTCGTGTCTCTATTCCTGCCCTGCAAATAGGTTCGTCTGTACCATTTTTTCTGGATTCTGCATATATGCGTTAATATATATTTGTTTTTCTCTTTCTGACTTACTTCTCTCTGTATGACAGACTCAGGTTCATCCACATTTCTACGAATGACCCGGTTTCATTCCTTTTTATGGCTAATATTCCACGGTGTAATAGACGCACCACGTCTTCTTTATCCATTCATCTGTCATTGGACATTCACGTTGTTTCCATGTCTTGGCCACTGTAGACAGTTCTGCAATGAATATTGTGGTACACGTGCCCTTTTGAATTATGGTTTTCCCAGGGTATGCGCCCAGAAGTGGGATTGCTGGGTCATAAGGTAGTTCTAGTTTTAGTTTTTTAAGGAACCTCCACGCTGTTCTCCACAGTAGCTGTATCAGTTTGCATTCCCACCAACAGTGCGAGAGGGTTCCCTTTTCTCACACCCTCTCCAGCATTTATTGTTTGTAGGGTTTTTGGATGATGGCCATTCCAGTTGGTATGAGTAATACCTCATTGTAGTTTTGATGTGCATTTCTCTAATAATTTGTGATGCTGAGCATCTTTTCATGTGCCTCTTGGCCATCTGTATGTCTTCTTTGGAGAGATGTCTATTTAGGTCTCCCACCCATTTTTTGATTGGGTTGTTTGTTTTTTTGATATTGAATTCCATGATCTGTCTGTATATTTTAGAGATTAATCCATTGTCCGTTGCTTCGTTTGCAAACATTTTCTACCATTTTGAGGGTTTTCTTTTCATCTTATTTATGGTTTCCTTTGCTTTTAAGTTTAATTAGGTCCTGTTTATTTATTTTTTTTGTTTGTTTTCATTTTCATTATCCTAAGAGGTGGATCAGAAAAGATCTTGCTGTTGTTTATGTCAGAGTGTTTTCCCTGTGTTTTCCTCTAAGAGTTTATAGTGTCCAGTCTTACATTTAGGTTTTTGTCCCATTCTGAGTTTATTTTTGTATATGGTGTTAGATGGTATTCTAATTTCATTCTTTTACATATAGCCATCCAGTTATCCCAGCACTACTTATCGAAGAGGCTTTTCTCCATTATATTAATATAGTCCAATATATTCTTACCTCCTTTGTCATTTAGGTGACCATAGATGCATGGGTTTATCTCTGGGCTTTCTCTCCTGTTCCATTGATTGATATGTCTATTTTTATGCCAGTATCATACTCTTAATTATTGTACCTTTGTAGTATAGCCTGAAGTCAGAGAACCTCATTCCCCCAGCTCTGTTTTTTTTGTCTCAAGATTGCTTTGACTAATCAAGGTTTTTTGGGTGTCCATACAAATTAAAAATTTTTTGGTTCCAGTTCTGTGAAAAACGCCATTGGTAATTTGATTGGGATTACATTGAATGTGTAGATTATCTTGGGTAGTATAGTCAATTTTAACAATACTGATTCTTTCAATCCAAGAACATGGGATATCTTTCTGTTTTTGTCATCTTCCTAACCTGTGCAATAAGGGAAGTGAAGGAAACAAAGGGAAATGAAAATGAAAAATGAACTTCATACATGTCTCAACTGTGTTTATAGAAAACTCTAAGTAACTTATCCAGCAGAGGGTAGACAGAATGAAAACCACAATCATGAAAACTAACCAAACTGATCACATGGACCACAGCCTTGTCTAGCTCAATGAAAGTATGAGCCATGCCACATAGGGCCACCCAAGATGGACGTGTCATGGCAGAGAGTTCTGACAAAATGTGGTCCACTGGAGAAGGGAATGGCAAACCACTTCAGTATTCTTGCCTTGAGAGCCCCATGAATAGTATGAAAAGGCAAAAAGATAGGACACTGAAAGAGGAACTCCCCAGGTCAGTAGGTGCCCAATATGCTACAAGAGATCAGTGGAGAAATAACTCCAGAGGAATGAAGGGATGGAGCCAAAGCAAAAACAACACCTAGTTGTGGATGTGACGGGTGATGGAAGTAAAGTCCAATGCTGTAAAGAGCAATATTACATAGGAACCTGGAATATTAGGTCCATGAATCAAGGCAGATTCAGTCAGTTCAGTTCAGTCACTCAGTCGTGTCCGACTCTTTGTGACCCCATGAATCGCAGCATACCAGGCCTCCCTGTCCATCACCAACTCCCGGAGTTCACTCAAACTCACATCCATCGAGTCAGGGATGCCATCCAGCCATCTCATCCTCTGTCGTCCCCTTCTCCTCCTGCCCCCAATCCCTCCCACATCAGAGTCTTTTCCAATGAGTCAACTCTTCGCATAACGTGGCCAAAGTACTGGAGTTTCAGCTTTAGCATCAGTCCGTCCAAAGAACACCCAGGGCTGATCTCCTTTAGAATGGACTGGTTGGATCTCCTTGCAGTCCAAGGGACTCTCAGGAGTCTTTTCCAACACCACAGTTCAAAAGCATCAATTCTTCAGTGCTCAGCCTTCTTCACAGTCCAACTCTCACATCCATACATGACCACTGGAAAAACCATAGCCTTGACTAGATGGACCTTTGTTGGCAAAGTAATGTCTCTGCTTTTGAATATGCTATCTAGGTTGGTCATAACTTTCCTTCCAAGGAGTAAGCGTCTTTTAATTTCATGGCTGCAGTCACCATCTGCAGTGATTTTGGAGCCCCCAAAATAAAGTCTGACACTGTTTCCACTGTTTCCCCATCTATTTGCCATGAAGTGATGGGACTGGATGCCATGATCTTCGTTTTCTGAATGTTGAGCTGTAAGCCAACTTCTTCACTCTCCTCTTTCATCAAGAGGCTTTTTAGTTCCTCTTCACTTTCTGCCATAAGGGTGGTGTCATCTGCATATCTGAGGCTATTGATATTTCTCCCAGCAATCTTGATTCCAGCTTGTGTTTCTTCCAGCCCAGCGTTTCGATTGGAAGTGGTCAAACAGGAGATGGTAAGAGTGAACATCGACGTTTTAGAAATCAGTGAACTAAAATGGACTGGAATGGGTGAATTTAACTCAGATGACCATTATATCTACTACTGTGGGCAAGAATCCCTTAGAAGAAATGGTGTAGCCATCATAATCAACAAAAGAACCCAAAAGGCAGTACTTGGATGCAATCTCAAAAATGACAGAATGATCTCTGTTCATTTCCAAGGCAAACCATTCAATATCACAGTAATCCATATCTATGCCCCAACCAGTAATGCTGAAGAAGCTGAAGTTGAACAGTTCTATGAAGACTGACAAAACCTTCTAGAATTAACACCCAAAAAAGATGTCCTCTTCATTATAGGGGACTGGAATGCAAAAGTAGGAAGTCAAGAGATACTTGCAGTTATAGGTAAATTTGGCCTTGTAGCACAAAATGAAGCAGGTCAAAGGCTAACAGAGTTTTGTCAAAAGAACACGCTGGTCATAGCAAATACCCTCTTTCAACTTCACAAGAGAAGACTTTACACATGGACATCACCAGATGGTTAATACCAAAATCAGACTGATTATATTCTTTGCAGCCAAAGATAGAGAAGCTCTATACAGTCAGCAAAAACAAAATCAGGAGCTGACTGTGGCTCAGATCATGAACTCCTTATTGCCAAATTCAGACTTAAATGGAAGCAAATAGGGAAAACCATTAGACCATTCAGGTATGACCTAAATCAAATCCCTTATGATTATTCAGTGGAAGTGACAAATAGATTCAAGGGATTAGATCTGATAGAGTGCCCGAAGAACTATGGATGGAGGTTCGTGACATTGTACAGGAGGCAGTGATCAAGATCATCCCCAAGAAAAAAATGCAAAAAGGCAAAATGGTTGTCTGATGAGGCCTTACAGATAGCTGAGAAAAGAAGAGAAGCAAAAGGCAAAGGAGAAAAGGAAAGATATACCCATTTGAATGCAGAGTTCCAAAGACTAGCAAGGAGAGATAAGAAAGCCTTCCTCAGTGATCAGTGCAAAGAAATAGAGGAAAACAATAGAATGGGAAAGACCAGAGATCTCTTCAAGAAAATTAGAGATACCAAGGGAACATTTCATGCAAAGATGGGCACAATAAAGGACAGAAATGGTATGGACCTAACAGAAGCAGAAGATATTAAGAAGAGGTGTCAAGAATACACAGAAGAACTATACAAAAAATATCTTTATGATCCAGATGACTACGATGGTGTGATCACTCACCTAGAGCCAGACATCCTGGAATGTGAAGTCAAGTGGGCCTTAGGAAGCATCACTATGAACAAAGCTAGTGGAGGTGATGGAATTCCAGTTGAGCTATTTCAAATCCTAAAAGATGCTGCTGTGAAAGTGCTGCACTCAAAATGCCAGTAGAGAACTCAGCAGTGGCCACAGAACTGGAAAAGGTCCATTTTCATTCCAATCCCAAAGAAAGGCAATGCCAAAGAATGTTCAAACTACCACACAGTTGCGCTCATCTCACACTCTAGCAAAGTAATGCTCAAAATCCTCCAAGCCAAGCTTCAACAGTATGTGAACTATGAACTTCCAGATGTTCAAGCTGGATTTAGGAAAGGCAGAGGAACCAGAGATCAAATTGCCAACATCCGCTGGATCATGGAAAAAGCAAGAGAGTTCCAGAAAAACATCTACTTTTGCTTTATTGACTATGCCAAAACCTTTGACTGTGTGGATCATGACAAACTGTGGAAAATTCTGAAAGAGATGGGAATACCAGACCACCTTAGCTGCCTCCTGAGAAATCTGTATGCAGGTCAAGAAGCAACAGTTAGAATTGGACGTGGAACAACAGACTGGTTCTAAATCAGGAAAGGAGTACATCAAGGCTATATATTGTCACCTTGCTTATTTAACTTATATGCAGAGGACATCATGCAGAACGCTGGGCTGGATGAAGCACAAGCTGGAATCAAGATTGCTGGGAGAAATATTAGTAACCTCAGATATGCAGATTACAACACCTTTATAGCAGAAATTGAAGAAGAACTAAAGAGCCTCTTGATGAAAGTGAAAGAGGAGACTGAAAAGTTGGCTTAAAGCTCAACATTCATAAAACTAAGATCATGGCATCCAGTCCCATCACTTCATGGCAAAAAGATGGGGAAACAATGGAAACAGTGACAGACTTTATTTTCTTGGGCTCCAAAATCACTGCAGACGGTGACTGCAGCAATGAAATTAAAAGACTCTTGCTCCTTTTCTTCCGAAAAGCTATGACCAACATAGAAAGCATATTAAAAAGCAGAGACATTACTTTACCAACAAAGGTCCATCTAGTCAAGGCTATGGTTTTTCCAGTGGTCATGTATGGATGGGAGAGTTGGACTATAAAGAAAGCTGAGGGCTGAAGAATTGATGCTTTAGAATTGTGGTGTTGGAGAAGACTCTTGAGAGTCCCCTGGACTGCAAGGAGATCCAACCAGTCAATCCTAAAGGAAATCAGTCCTGAATATTCATTGGAAGGACTGATGCTGAAGCTGAAACTCCAATAGTTTGGCCACCTGATGCAAAGAAATCAGGAAAAGACCCTGAATCACTGGAAAAGACCCTGATGCTGGGAAAGATTGAAGGCGGGAGGAGAGGGGGACGACAGAGGATGAGATGGTTGGATGGCATCACCGGCACAATGGACATGAGTTTGAGTAGGCTATGGGAGTTGGTGATGGACAGGGAGGCCTGGTGTACTGCAGTCCATGGGATCATGAAGAGTTGGACACGACTGAGTGACTGAACTGAACTGAACTGAATTTATTAAAAAAAAAAAAAAAACCTTCTAGATCTAACTGAATTTATGGCAAGGATATCAAATATGTATTAAATATATAAAAATTCATATTTTATAGATTGTTTATAGTTTTTAAAGAACAGTTAATTACAAATCTAAAACCTTATCAAAGAAAAATAAAACTATAATACTGCCTCACATATTGCTGGGGACCAGCCCCAGCTGATCCAGGGTATTCGAAGGAGAGACGGCCTAGGCGACTATTTATATGCTAATTAGAGATATAGAGAACAATAGAATGAGGATAGCTCAGTAGGAAAATTCAGTGGAGAAAAGAAGCTGAGTAGCTTGGTTTACGCGGGAGACCAATAAAACTTCAAGACAAGAAGTTTGCACCACTTACGTAGGCCGCAGGCGCCCTCTCGAATAGCGGAAGGTGACTCACCCTAGACACCTTCTCGAGTGGGTCTTAGAAGCCCAGGCATAATTAGTAAGCGTGGTGGGTTCCGCGCTCCAGATGGAGACTCAGCTGGAAGTTAAAGGGAAGAATGACATGGGGAGACCAAGCGTTGATGAACAAGGCCGGTAGCTTTATTTTTAACAGGGGCTTTTATACCCTAAGTTACACATAGAGGAAAATAGGGGATGCAAAGTCAGCAGTCTTTGACCCTTATCAAAAACCAGGGTTTCTTTCCTGCAAATTTATCGTATACAAATGGTTTAGGTGATTTACATCATCTTCTGGCCAGAAGGCCTACTAACATTTTATGACTCTTGACAAGGACTTATCAACAAAGACTTATTTTCTCTAAGAGTAATTATTTTAAGGTTTGGCACCATCTTCCAAAGATAAAATTGCATTCCTATAGGGCGGATGTGTAATGGGCTTACAACAAAGAAAAGAATTTATTACCTTAAGGGTCTAAAGTTACTAACACCAAGGCCACTACTTATTTTTTTTTATATATACCAACTATTAATTAATACACATTCAAGGATACAATTCAGGGGATGTGAAAACTTGGCAACAAGCATTGACTCATCAATGAAATCCTTTACTAGTTTATTCTGACAGTTTTTAACTCTCTGAGAGGCTCTAAGCTATTTGAATATCTTAAGCTTCCCGTGCCTCTGGAGGCTAGGAGACTGTAAACAATCGTATGCATAGCTGCAGGAGTCCGGGTACACTTGTCAGGCGAGTTAGAGAGCCATCTGAGGGGTTTGGATTTAAACACTCCTAATTGCCCAGGAACTTTATTAATTGGAGCTGTAAGTTAACTCTTTGACAGAGAGAGAGAGAGATGGTGGTAGGGGACAGCCCCCAGTAAAGTCAGAGGTGAGAGCACAAAGCAATAAAGTAGGCAGACTCTGGTTTTTTGGGGGAAAATGCTCGAGAATATCCGGGCGGACTCCTGAGGCTCGATCCCGCCTTTGCGTATGCCGAGCCTCCTTCCTCATGACCTTTGTCATGAGCAGAATGCCTCACCGGCTCCCCGCAACATATGATTATAGATGGAAACATTCTAAATAATATATTACCAAATGAACTTCAGCAGTATGAAAAAAATCACAGTATATTACAAGAATTGTTTAAAATTTAATTTTAAATAAAAACAAATCAAAGCACCAATAAACTTACATCAAGAAACAGATAGAAACAAATCAATACATCAATAAATTTAAGGTGAAAAACACAAGATTTTATCAATAGATAACAAAATGGTCTTGGACAAAATTCAGCAGTCACTAGCAAACAAAGTAGGTATTCTCTGCTGCTAAGTCACTTCAGTCGTGTCCAACTCTGTGCAACCCCATAGATGGCAGCCCACCAGGGCCCCCCGACCCCACCCCGTCCCTGGGATTCTCCGGGCAAGAACACTGGAGTGGGTTGCCATTTCCTTCTTCAATGCAGGAAAGTGAAAAGTGAAAGTGAAGTCGTTCAGTCATGTCCAACCCTCAGCAACCCCATGGACTGCAGCCTACCAGGCTCCTCTGCCCATGGGATTTTCCAGGCAAGAGTACTGGAGTGGGGTGCCATTGCCTTCTCCGAGGTATTCTCTGGTCCCCTACAAATACTGAAGGAAATTTATGGTCCCCTACAAATACTGAAGGAAATTATTTAGAGGCAACAAGGAGAATTTATCTCCAAATAGAGTGAACATTATAGTAAATGATTAAGTACTGGGACATTTCTAAATTCAGAGAAATTGATGACTGCAGTCCATCCTAAAGGAGATCAGTTCTGGGTGTTCATTGGGAGGACTGATGCTAAAGCTGAAACTCCAATACTCTGGCCACCTCATGCAAAGAGTTGACTCATTGGAAAAGACTCTGATGCTGGGAGGGATTGGGGGCAGGAGGAAAAGGGGACGACAGAGGATAAGATGGCTGGATGGCATCACTGACTCAATGGACATGAGTTTGAGTGAACTCCGGGAGTTAGTGATGGACAGGGAGGCCTGACGTGCTGTGATTCATGGGGTCGAAGAGTCAGACACGACTGAGTGACTGAACTGAACTGAACTGATTACCATAATACTCAACTTTGTTCTGAAGAGTCTATCATAAGAAGAAAAGTAAAGTAATAAGTATAAATATTAGAAAAAATTTATTATTATAGATTATACAATTTATAACTTGGAAATCTGTCTCATAAAAATAGGATAAGTGTTCAGTAGATAGATAACTAATGCTATATTTAAGATAGGAGAAAATGATTGCAAATGAAATATCCAGAATACCATTCAAGCCTATTAGAAAACAAACAACAGAACAACAATAATGGAGAAAGTTAAGAACAGGAAATTCAAAGTAAAGAAATAATGACTGGCTGAGAAACACATTTGAAAAGTGATCAACTGAAATTGAAATTTATCAAAACATTTAGTAAAGCTTATACCTAATATGAAGCTGTAGGAAAACTCAATAGGAGTCTAAGAGAACAACTAGACAATATCTAGTAGAATTGGAAGTGTATTTAATCTATGATCAATTTAGCAAAATCTAACATAAGTGAAAGAATATATAATGTACCAACAGTTCTACTTTTCCATGTGTACAATTAAAGAAATTCCAGTTCACACAAACCAGTGGTCACAGACAAGGATATATCTGAAACTGAAAAATTGTTAAACCTAAACACTAAAAAATAAGAGGTTTAAATACATCATGATATGTCCATATAAAAAACTAGATCAAATAAGTGTTTAATTTTGTAGAAAGTATCAGCCCTACATTTAAAGCACAAGCAGTTGACTGCAGAGAAAGATATGAGCAACAGAGAAACACACCATGCATTTCCTTTCTCAACATAGGTAAGCACTTGCCGTGGTTATCTGGACTGTCCATCTTGAGGGTCACTCTTCTTCAGTTATTGAAAGGTTGTTGTTGAATCACGCGAAGACACCGGGATTCTTGGCCCCCGAAGGAGAAGAATTCAATCCGGGGCCAGAGACGAGGCCTGATCGCTCAGAGCTTTTGTGTAATAAAGTTTTATTAAAGTATAAAGGAGATAGAGAAAGCTTCTGACATAGGCATCAGAAGTGGGTAGAAAGAGTACCCGCTTGCTAGTGTTAACAATGAGGTTATATAATCCAAAGAATATCTGGAGGTTGTAAAGACCTCATCAGACCTACTCCCATAATTTACATTTTAAGATAACACTGTCCTCAGGCAAGATACATCCTTGTAAAGACCAGGTCTACTCCCATTATTGTTATATAATCCTAAGGAATGTGGAGAAAGAAAAAAAGTTTGTCCTTTCTTCCTCCTTGAGAATTCCAGACCCCTCTCTCCTTGGGGACCCCTAGACTCCTTATCAACCTGCCTAGGAACGGACTCTCTCATTATGGAAGCATTTTCCATGTGGGTTCACATCCTGAAGATATTAGGTGTTGTGAATGAGACTTCCTTAGTAAAGTTTAAGAAACAATAGGATAAACAAAGCTAAGCAAATTTTCTTTATTGTAGGCCTCTCAAGTCTTTAATTATATGATACTGAGCATTTTTTTCTTAGAAGGGGTTTATTATTTAGACGTTCATAAGTGACCACAGAACACTTCCCCAGTACCATTAAATACTACTATTCCCAGAGACATTCTTTTAGATATGTTGGCTTAAGGCACTGGTTATCTCTGTAGTATTACAGATATGGTACTATTGTTAATCTCCTTCAGTGTGAAGTTACATAGTGACTGAGTAGGAGGCAGTCTTTTTTCTTAGGAGTTGCATGATATATAGAGAGGTGAAATGTTATGATGGCTATATGCATGCTTATTCACTCAGTCATGTTCAACTCTTTACGACCAGGTGGACTGTGACCCACCAGGCTCCTCTGTCCATGGAATTCTCCTGGCAAGAATACTGGAGTGGGTTGCAATTCCCTTCTCCAAGGGATCTTCCCAACCCAGAGATTGAATCTGGATCTCCTGCATTGCAGGAAGGTTCTTTACTGTCTGAGCCACCAGGGAAGCTCCATGATGTCTAATGTCTGTATTTATACTCAGACACTACAGTAAAAAAATGTCAAAAATTATACAAAGCAAATCAAATAAGAGAACATATTAACAATCATTGATTCTAGAGAGGCCATTATATTATTCACTGCATTTTTCTTTTATTTTTCCAAATAGACAGTGGTCTTTTCATTGTTAGTTTCTAATTTATCATGAATTTGGAGCAGAAAAAGTAGACAGTAACATGTCTGCTTTATGGATTATAAAAGAAAAAGCATTACAGCACTCCCAGATTCTTCAAAAGCTTTCTCTCATAATCTCCACATTTATCAACTCTAGAGATTTCTTTCTCACATTAGTTTTTGGAAATGACTTCTTAATTTTAGAAGTGAAAGTTTATTTTACTAGACTTTATCCATAATTAATTATTTAAGTAAACAAAATGAAAATCAGTGAGTTTTTAAAAATTCCTTATATTCACAGGGTCTTCCTCTCACATGAATTTACTAATATCACTGAAAGTAATAATTATTGAACACATTCTCTTCTAAAGTTCTTTTAAAATTAAAATTTCATCCTTAGAAAAGTATTATTGCTGCTAAGTTGCTTCAGTCGTGTCCGACTCTGTGCAACCCCATAGACGTCAGCCCACCAGGCTCCCCTGTCCCTGGGATTCTCCAGGCAAGAACACTGGAGTGGGTTGCCATTTCCTTCTCCAATGCATGAAAGTGAAAAGTGAAAGTGAAGTCGCTCAGTCGTGTCTGACTCTTAGCAACCTCATGGACTGCAGCCCACCAGGCTCCTCCATCCATGGGATTTTCCAGGCAAGAGTACTGGAGTGGGGTGCCAGTATTTTTAGGTAGGTACTATAATCACCACTTTAAAACTGAGGCACAGAGGGGAAGAGCACCTTGCCAATACCACACAGGCAGCAATGGAATTATGAGAACTCTAGTAAAAATTTGCCATGGCTAAAGTCTTCTCCCACATCTGTCATATTAACAGAATTCTTTTCTGTTGTAATGCTGTATAAAGTGTGGTCCGTGTACTTATGCTGGTCCACAGATTGTTTGCTTCTGGTCTGCAATGAGTTAAGGTACAGACACTGAGAGCAAATATTTATAGAGTTATTCACAGAAAGATGACAGGGCCAATTTATGTCTGTTAAATCCAATAACAAAAATTGGGGGAACTTCCCTGGTGGTCTAGCAGTTAAGAATCCATAAGCCAATGCAGGGTACATGGGTTCAATCCTGGTCCAGGAAGATTCCACATGCTGTGGGATAACTAAGCCTATGTGCCACAACTACAGCCCATGCTCTGTAAGAAGAGAAGTCACTGCAATGAGAAGCCCATGCACCAAAACTACAAAGAGTAGCCCCCTCTTGCTGCAACTAGAGAAAGCCCTCATGCAACAATGAAGATCCACCACAACCAAAAATAAATATATTTTTTAAAGTAGTAAAATAAATTGGGGGCTTTCGTTTTGTATGTTTGTTTTTCTTTCAGTTTTATTTATCTGGTAATCTAATGTCATTGTGCCTTTTAAAAGTACTGGTCAACAATGATTTTTGTGGGGAGGTGGTATCCTTCATCTTGATTTGAGATGCACTGCAGCAGTATCATTCTCTACAGTTAACCAAGACTGGGTGATGCTTTAATTCATTCAGCTCTTTAAATCAATATATGTAGTATAAAACTATTTCTGTTAACTTTTAAGCATGAAGCAAAGGGGATTACCACATGTTCCCTAACAAGTAAAATTTTTAATTATGAATTCTCTGTTGTTATAAAAAGCATTTTCTAAAGGTCACTGTATCCTCTGTAGGGACTTCCCTGGTAGCTCAGATGGTAAAGAATCCACTTGCAATGCAGGAGTCGTGGGTCAGGAAGATCCCCTGGAGAGCAAATGGCAACCCACTCCAGTATTCTTACCTGAGAAATCTCATGGACAGAGGAGCCTGGCAGGCTAGTCCATGGGGTCACAAAAGAGTCAGACACAACTTAGCAACCAATCAATATCCTCTTTACATTATGCATAGCGATTCCTCACTAAGGTGATTTCTCTGATGTAAAGTGAGTTGATCACTACGAATAAAAGCCTTCCCACATTCTTTACATTTATAGGGTTTTTCGCCAGTATGAATTCTGTGATGTCATGTAAGTTCTGATTTAACACTAAAGGCTTTCCCACATTCTTTACATTTATAGGGTTTTTCACCCGTATGAATTGTGTGATGTCGAGTAAGTTCTGCTTGAAGACGGAAGGCACCCCCACATTCTTTACACCCATAAGGTTTCTCACCAGTATGAAGTCTAAAATGTTGAGTAAGATGATACCAGCGACTAAAGGCCTTTCCACATTCCTTACATTCATATGGAATCTCACCAGTGTGAATTCTTTGATGTAAGGTAAGTTGATAACTACAAATAAAAGCATTCCCACATTTGTCGCATATGTAGGGTTTCTCCCCAGTGTGGATTCTGTGATGTTGAGTAAGATGATTGCTATGGATAAAGGCTTTCCCACATTCCTGACATTTATAGGGCTTTTCACCAGTATGAATTCTGTGATGCTGAGTGAGTTCTGTTTGAAAGCGAAAGGCCTTTCCACATTCTTTACATACATAGGGTTTTTCACCGGTATGAATTTTATAATGTTGAGTAAGATTGTAGCGACGACTGAAAATCTTTCCACATTCTTTGCACTCGTAGGTGTTGTCATTGGTGTGAATTCGCTGGTGTGAAATAAGTTGACTGCTATGAATAAAGGCCTTCCCACATTCCTTGCATTCATAGGGTTTTTCACAAGTATGAATTCTGTGATGTCTGGTAAGTTCTGCTTGAAGGCGAAAGGCCTTCCCACATTCTTTACATCCATAGCGTTTCTCACCAGTATGAATTCTGTGATGTTGAGTAAGATGATAGAGACTACTGAAGGTCTTCCCACATTCCTTACATTCATAGGGAATCTCACCAGTATGAACCCTCAGATGTAAAGTCAGCTGATAGCCACAAATAAAGGCCTTCCCACAGTCCTTACATTCATAGGGTTTCTCTCCAGTATGAATTCTACAATGCCAAGTCAGTTCTGTTTGGAGACGAAAGGTTTTTCCACATTCTTTACATTCGTAGGGTTTCTCACCAGTATGAATTCTATGATGTCGAATAAGTTCTGCATGAAAACTAAA
The DNA here is from genome assembly GCF_032452875.1 of Bos javanicus. Taxonomy (NCBI): domain Eukaryota; kingdom Metazoa; phylum Chordata; class Mammalia; order Artiodactyla; family Bovidae; genus Bos; species Bos javanicus. The sequence continues at coordinate 49,667,959 of NC_083885.1, read as the reverse complement.
GGACTTATCACAATCTTTACATTCATAGGGTTTGTCACCAGTATGAATTTTCTGATGTTGAACAAGGTATGAACCATGACTGAAGGCCTTCCCACAGTCATTACATTTATAAGGTTTTACACCAGTATGAATTTTCTGATGTTGACTAATATGTTGTTGTACCCTAAAGGTCTTTCCACAAATTTTACATTCATAAGGCCTCTCACCAGTATGAATTCTTTGATGTTCAGTAAGCTGATAATGAAGTCTAAAGGTCTTCCCACATTCCTTACATTCATAAGGTCTCTTCCCAGCATGAATTGTCTGATGTACTCTAAGGTCTCAAACACGACTAAAGGCCTTCCCACATTCTTTGCACTCATAGGGTTTCACACCAGAATGTATTCTCTGATGTTCAGTAAGGTGATAATGAAGCCTAAAGGTCTTCCCACAATTGTTACATTCATGGGGTCTCTCCCCAGCATGAATTGTCTGATGTACTCTAAGGTCCCCCACACGACAAAAGGCTTTCCCACATTCCTTGCATTTATAGGGTCTCTCACCAGTATGAATTCTTATATGTTGAATAAGGTATGACTGTTGTCTAAAAGCCTTCCTACATTCCTTACATTCATATGATTTCTCTATGGCATGAATTTTCTCATGTAGAGGAAGAGCTATACGTTTTTGGGTTATCATTTGACTAGCACATCTCATTTGATTTCCTTCTTGTCTCTCAAACTCATGTTTACACTGCAAATCACTTCTGAAAATGGTGTCCTCATGGATAGAAGCTTGACTTTCGTCCACTATCTGCAACTGAAACAAATATATTCCACAAATATCCTTTTCTGGAAATAACTTCTTGGTGAAATACTTAGACTCCAAATCTGGACAAAAAAAAGAAGGAAACAAGTGCTGTGATGTGATTGTTCTATGTTGGGGGTAGAATAAGGGGTTGCATCTTATAGTTAAAATAAAAGACAAACTAAGAATAACACAGATTAGAAGTTGAGTTTTAGAGCACAAGTCGGCAAACTTTTTCTGTAAAGAGCCAGATAGTAAAAGTTTTAGCCTTTATAGGACATACAGTCTTTGTGACAATTACCCAGCTCAGCCGTTATAAGCTCAAAGGGAGCCTTAGACAGCATATAATTGAATAAGTGTAGCTATGTTGTAATACTACATATGGTGTATGGACACAGAAATTTGCATTTCGTAAAATTTTTGTTTCACAAGATATTCTTCTTCTGATTTTTTTCCAAACACTAAAAATGTAAAAACCAGTTTTAACCTTATAGCCATTCAAAAGCAGATGGTGAGCTGTTTGTCTGCTGGATCCCGATTTAAAGAACTCTATGGCAGAAAGTGAAGAGGAACTAAAAAGCCTCTTGATGAAAGTGAAAGAGGAGAGTAAAAAAGTTGGCTTAAAACTCAACATTCAGAAAACAAAGATCATGGCATCTGGTCCCATCACTTCATGGGAAATAGATGGGGAAACAGTGGAAATAGTGTCAGACTTTATTTTTTGGTCTCCAAAATCACTGCAGATGGTGACTGCAGCCATGAAATTAAAAGACACTTACTCCTTGGAAGAAAAGTTATGACCAACCTAGATAGCATAGTCAAAAGCAGAGACATTACTTTGATAACAAAGGTCTGTCTAGTCAAGGCCATGGTTTTTCCAGTGGTCATGTATGGATGTGAGAGTTGGACTGTGAAGAAAGCTGAGTGCCGAAGAATTGATGCTTTTGAACTGTGGTGTTGGAGAAGACTCTTGAGAATCCCTTGGACTGCAAGGAGATCCAACCAGTCCATTCTAAAGGAGATCAGCCCTGGGATTTCTTTGGAAAGAATGATGCTAAAGCTGAAACTCCAGTACTTTGGCCACGTCATGCGAAGAGCTGACTCATTGGAAAAGACTCTGATGCTGGGAGGGATTGGGGGCAGGAGGAGAAGGGGACGACAGAGGATGAGATGGCTGGATGGCATCACTGAATCGATGGACGTGAGTCTGAGTGAACTCTGGGAGTTGGTGATGGACAGGGAGGCCTGGCGTGCTGCGATTCATGGGGTCGCAAAGAGTCAGACACGACTGAATGACTGAACTGAAGTTGTAATGCAATTTGAAAGAAGGCAAAAGGCTTCAGAAAATGAGGTGATGCTAAAAGAGGGTAAAATAAGTGATTGGATGAACAAATTGAGTCAGTGGTCCCCCTACTTAGGATGAATGTAGGGGAGTTCCTTATGTATACTGCTTTTTGGGCAACAACCCAAAGGAATGAAAATCTATAGGAACAACTTCTGAATGTCTTTATTTTTAATCTTTTTCATCAGATGATTCTGATGCAGATCACTTTGAGAATCTGTACATAATTTTTTCCCCAAAGGTTTCTCTTCAATCTCTTAGAATAAAATTCAGACAAATTATCACAGATAAAAACATATCACCACCATATTGCCTTGCTTCTCTGTACAGGTCATCTTCTTTACTACAACATGTAGGAATCTATATCAATGGTACTTAAACTTGGGCACAGTCTTGCTTCCAAGTAAGTTGGAAGTATGTATAAAATAATTTTATGCAATGGAGAAAAGAATAGAAGTGTAAATATAGAAGAGGACTTGGAAACATAGATTAAATGGTTGTCAATGGGGAAAAGAGAAGGCAGTTCCCTCTTTGAAATGGGAGGAAAATAGAAGAGAAGTGAAATAAGGACCATGACAAACGAGGGCAAAGATGAAGTGCCTTTGGGGGCTCATGTTGGGGGATTTTAATGTTTTCCCAGAGATCAGGCCTTTTCCCCTGGGTCTTGGGCCTTTGAAAGGAGCCTTCATCTCAGGGCCATGTGTCTCTCTGACCCAGAGGGTGTGATGGCATCCCCCTTGGCTGATCTGCCATCACTCACCTGTGAACCAACTTCCTGTTCCTTCTCTCATTATCATCCAGGGCTCTTTCTCTTGCTCCAATAAAGTAATCATGTCTGGCTTAGGAGTGGAACATCCTGCTCACAAGAAAGAAATGCCACATGACTTACAAGAAACAAAAACCGTAAGTTCAAAATGACTTAATTTAGACTTGGTTACATTTACATTAAACTCTAGGTCAAAGTGTGTATGCGTGTGTGTGTGTGTGTATGCACTCAGTCCTGTCTGACTCTTTGTGACCCTATGGGCTGTAGCCCCCAGACTCCTCTGTCCATGGAATTTTCTAGGCAAGAATGCCAGAGTGAGTTGCCATTTCCTACTCCAGGGGATCTTTCCCACCCATGGGTCACATCCACATCTCTTATGCCTCCTGCACCAGCAGGTGGATTCTTTAGCACTGCGCCACCTGCAAAGTCCTATAGGTCAAAATAGCATTTGATAAAATTAAAAAGGCCATTGAAGAATATTCATATTTAGATGGATTCATGGTCATAGGACTACAGAGGCCAAATAGGGGAGGTAGAAGGTCTGTTCTGCTTTTAAAGGCAGTACAGAAAGGCATTGAGGACACAGACTCTGGAGCCCTATGGTCTGGGTTCAAATACTCTGTCACTCACCAGCTGTTACTCCTTCCATGTGTTATGCTTTTATCAGTGTAAATGGGGCTATTATTACCTTAGGGGACTCTTGTGAGAATTAAATGAATTAATATACATAAGAGCTTGCAAGGATGCCTAGTATGCAGTATTATTTTTGTTGTTGTTTTTATTTTAGTAAAAGAAAAATTTCTTGTTACTGTTTAGTCATTAAGTCATGTCTGACTCTTTTGTGACACCATGGACTATAGCCCACCAGGCTCCTCTGTCCATGGGATTTTCCAGTCAAGAATACTAGAGTGGGTTGACATTTCTTTCTCCAGGGGATCTGCCCCATTAGGGATCAAACCCATGTCTCCTGAAGCGGCAGAAGGATTCTCTACCACTGAGTCACCTGGGAAGCCCAGAAAAAAAATATTGTCTTCAAAAATACTTCCAAGTTCTCCCTCAGAATTCTTTCAATAGAAAATGTAAGATTCACAGACTAGAATTTTCAACCACAAAGTAGGTTAAAGAGAATATGTCTCTTCTAGGATGGGATGTGTTTACTTCACTTTTGAATGAATATTATTGGGGACTTCCCTGATGATCCAGTGGTTAGGACTCCGTGCTTTCACTGCAGGGGGTGTGTGTTTGATCCCTGGATGGGGAACTAAGATCCTGCATGCCAAGTGGCACAACTGAAAAAAAAAAAAAGTAAATGAATATTGTTAATCCATCCAACACTATCTAACTGTAGAGGCTCCTCTGATGATCACGAAAACACAAAACCCTGAGACTAGCTAATCTCTCTGCAGGTAGGCCAGAACACAGAACAGCTCCAGGAATTCTAAGCATGCACATTATATGACACCTGGCTTCTCTGAACATATTACAGGACTCAAACCTAGAAATAATGTAGAATAACAGGCAACTGTAGGAAGGACCAGAGGAAAGAGTGAAGGTCAGTGAAGGATGGAGAAGATGGCACTTAACCAAGTGCCTGTTTCCAACCCAACAATACTCGAACCATTCTTTCAAAACAGGGGAAAGACATTCAGCTGGTGTCTTAAAACAGAGCTCTGAAATTCAACAGTGGAGAAAACTGGTATTCCAGAAGGCAGATTGTCAATTATTTGTGCAGATATCCTTACCCAAGGAGACCAGGTTGCTGTAGTTCTCCAACATCACATCCCTGTACAAGGCCCTCTGAACAGGGTCCAGGCACTCCCACTCTTCCTGGGAGAGGTCTATGGCCACATCCCTGAATGACAAGGACATCTGAAATGACAGACCCATGTATTATAAACAATATTTTAACTGTATTTTCAAAAGGGGAAGACTGCTTTGTAGGAAAGAGGCAATATAACAAGCAGTTAACCTGGCATCAAGCCTGTAACATGTATGGAAGAAAAAGAAAATTAGTAATTTGTAAAATTGAGTGCCTATATACTTTTGAAGAATACAGTTGTTACAAATAGAATGTCCTGTGTATCATGTAATGAATGAATAAAGTTTTCCAGTGAAACAAAATCATATAAATAAGCACACCGCCTATCATGTGAATAGTTTAAGTTGTGAATAAATGTGAGTTATGTTCTGTTTTCCTTTCAAAAAATTAAAAGAAAAAATAAGTAATGAATTGTTGTTCCCCCAAATACTCCAAATCTCTAAGAAAGGACTTTACTGACATTTGATTTGGCACAGTTGGTAATGAATCCGCATGCCAATGCAGGAGACACAAGAGACACGAGTTTGATCCCTGGGTCAGGAAGAGCCTCTGGAGGAGGAAATGGCAACCTACTCGCAGTATTCTTCCCTGGAAAATCCCATGGACAGAGGAACCTGGCACGCTACAGTGCATAGGGTTGCAAAGAGTCAATCATGACTAAGCACAGCACAGTGGCAGACATTTGATTTAATCAATACTCAGCTTCATTATTATGAGATAATGTCATAAGCATTTTCCCTTGTCACAACAGATGACAAATTCTTTTATTTACTGGCTGGCTATTCATCCAACTTGTGGATATATCGGACTAATCCTTCTGTCACTTTTAGGCATTTAGGTTGGACAAAATGTCTAAGGTCTCCCCCAGTCCCTTTAAAAGTGAAAAGCTGCTCAGTCATGTCTGACTCTTTGTGACCCCATGGACTCTACAGTCCATGGAATTCTCCAGGCCAAAATACTAGAATGGGTAGCCTTTCCCTTCTCCAGGGGATCTTCCCAACCCAGGGATCGAACCTAGGTCTCCCACACTGCAGGTGGATTCTTTACCAGCTGAGCCACAAGGGAAGCCCTAGTGTTTCTTTCTAAAGCGCAGTCCCTTAGCCTTTCTTCATTCCCCATTAGGGATCTGGGAGGGCTTCCCACCTGCTACCACCACCATCCATCAGGAATACTTATTTGGATACATAAGGAACACTTATTTGGATACATAAGCTGAAGGATGCTGATGTAGGATGATCCACAATGACACTGATGTCACTAGAGACCCGCACACCCTCCTCAAGCACAAAACTGACTTCTGTCCTGTTATTTATCCCTCTGGGGACCCCTTGGACAGACCCTTGAGATTCCGACATGCAAGCCTCAATCACACTCCAACCTAGTCCTATAAACCTCTTACAATATGAGATCTCATCATGTGCAAAAAAATCAACACTAAATTCCATCGTATCAACCTGAAACACTCAGGTCTGTGGAGTCTAACGGACTATCATCTCTGTGTCATGGAATCATGACTCTAACTAGAGAAGTTCAAGGATTTCCCTCAAGCAACTTCACCCAATGGTCCTGAGAAAGACTGAGTCCTTGGAGAGGTGATGAAATAGGTGAACACTGGAGAGAGAAATGAGGGGCAAAGAAGAAGGTCACTAAGTTGTGTGGCTCCATCCTTCACTGAGATCAGAGTGACTGAGGGCAACTTGAGCAATAGTGCTGTCTCAGGAAGGAAGTTTCAGGATAATAAATGTGATCACATGAGTTAAAAAACCACAACATCTCAAGAAGGAGAAACGTGAACTTACATGGGCCATGGTTGTAGAAGTGCAAGAACTTGGTAGTCCTCTTTGGGCTTCCTCCACTCGAAAAGCACAGAATCCAGAGAAGCCAGGACTGGGGGAGGAATAAGAGACTCTGAGACCAGCCATGTCTTAAAGGAATCCCAAAATGACTTAGCTAATATGATCCTGTTTTGCCTTCTTTGTATTTCTATCCCCATAATACCCCACATACAAATCAGAAGAGAAAAGAGGGAGCCTAAATGAAGCCAAACCTTCCCTATACCACAGGGAACAAGCTGCACAAGTCTGGATACAAGGCAGGGGCTTCCTGCATGAAGCCAGACCAGGTACTCCAGCAGAAGGGTCTCCAGGGACTCCCCTAGTGGTCCACTGGCTAAGACGCCGAGCTCCCAATGCAGGGGGCCAGGGTTCAATCCCTGGTCATCGAACTAGATTCACATACTGCAGCTAAATATCCCACACACTGCAACAGAGATGGAAGATCCCACGTGCAGCAACTAAGACCCAGCACAGCTAAGGAAAGAAAGAAAAAATGGGTCTTCAGTCCACCCAAATTTCTGATGATATTGATCTGTATCTGTTCCATTAGTCTCACTTTGAATCTAGCATCTTAGAATCTTAGAAGCAAAACTGTAAGATATGAAGTTGTGCCATCTAATACAAGAGCCACATATGGCTATTTAAATCAAATAAAATTTAAGTAAAATTAAAAGTTCATGCTGCACCAGCCACATTTCGAGTGCTTGAGAGCCTCATGTGGCTAGTAGCTACCATACTGGAGAATGTAAATATATAAGATATCCATCTTTGCAGAAAGTTCTTTTTTTTTTAAATTTTTTAAAATTTTATTTTATTTTTAAACTTTACATAATTGTATTAGTTTTGCCAAATATCATAATGAATCTGCCACAGGTATACATGTGTTCCCCATCCTGAACCCTCCTCCCTCCTCCCTCCCCATACCATCCCTCTGGGTCGTCCCAGTGCACTAGCCCCAAGCATCCAGTATCGTGCATCGAACCTGGACTGGCAACTCGTTTCATACATGATATTTTACATGTTTCAATGCCATTCTCCCAAATCTTCCCACCCTCTCCCTCTCCCACAGAGTCCATAAGACTGTTCTATACATCAGTGTCTCTTTTGCTGTCTCGTACACAGGGTTATTGTTACCATCTTTCTAAATTCCATATATATGCGTTAGTATACTGTATTGGTGTTTTTCCTTCTGGCTTATTTCACTCTGTATAATAGGCTCCAGTTTCATCCACCTCATTAGAACTGATTCAAATGTATTCTTTTTAATGCCTGAGTAATACTCCATTGTGTAGAAAGTTCTACTGGACAGAGCTGATATGAATCACACAGCCTAAATTTCATTTTTCACCAGAGTTCCCCTAAACTCAGAATAAACTGGTCAAAAGCTGACAGAGGTTGCTAGAGAAATACTATCTCCTTTCTATGAACTCCCAAGAAATGTGACCTGAGTATCTCTAGAGGCTTTATTACCTCCTTGTGGTCTAGTCGCTTAGTCGTGTCCAACTCTTTTCGACCCCATGGACTATAGCCCATCAGGCTCCTCTGTTCATGGTCTTTCCCAGGCAAGAATACTGGAATGGGTTGCCATTTCCTTCTCCTGGGGATCTTCCCAACCCAGGGATCAAACTCACATCTTCTGCATTGCAGGAAGATTCTTTACCACTGAGCCACCAGGGAAGCCCTTATTACCCCTTATTACCTCCTATCTCATGCTAATTCTATTTTGACTTTATATTATTTGCCCTATTATAAGAAACTTAAGGATAGTGACTGTGTTTCAATGCTTGTATTCCTCTAACTACTATCATAAGACTCAGCATCCTGTGACCCCTAATGTCTGTTATTCAACCACAATTCCATTTTTAGGCAGTTTTTCTTAGCACACTAAGATACATGTGCAAGATGTTTATCATATAACAACTTAGAATAACCAACTGTTAGAAAAATAAATAGCTACAGGAGGCAACAAGTTGAATAAATTATGGTCAGTTTTTTACCCCGCTTTGAACTTTTTATTTTGCTTTGGGGTATAGCTGATTAACAATGTTATAATAGTTTCAGGTGAACAGTGAAGGGACTCAGCCATACATATACATAAATCCCTTCTATCCCAAAGCCCCTCCCATCCAGGCTGCCACATAACATTGAGTAGAGTTCTATATACAGTGGGTCCTTGTTTGTTATCCATTTTAAATATAAAATTATGGTCAGTTTTGATGGCACACTACAACAGACTGGCTCCAAATAGGAAAAGGAGTACATCAAGGCTGTATATTGTCACCCTGCTTATTTAACTAATATGCAGAATACATCATGACAAACGCTGGGCTGGAAGAAGCACAAACTGGAATCAAGACTGCTGGGAGAAATAGCAATAACCTCAGATATGCAGATGACACCACCCTTATGGCAGAAAGTGAAGAAGAACTAAAAAGCCTCTTGATGAAAGTGAAAGAGGAGAGTGAAAAAGTTGGCTTAAAGCTCAACATTCAGAAAACGAAGATCATGGCATCCGGTCCCATTACTTCATGGGAAATAGATGGGGAAACAGTGGAAACAGTGTCAGACTTTATTTTTCTGGGCTCCAAAATCACTACAGATGGTGACTGCAGCCATGAAATTAAAAGGCACTTACTCCTTGGAAGGAAAGTTACGACCAACCTAGATAGCATATTAAAAAGCACAGACATTACTTTGCTAACAAAGGTCTGTCTAGTCAAGGCTATGGTTTTTCCAGTAGTCATGTATGGATGTGAGAGTTGGACTGTGAAGAAAGCTGAGTGCCGAAGAATTGATGCTTTACAACTGTGGTGTTGGAGAAGACTATTGAGAGTCCCTGGGACTGCAAGGAGATCCAACCAGTCCATCCTAGAGGAGATCAGCCCTGGGTGTTCTTTGGAAGGAATGATGCTAAAGCTGAAACTCCAGTACTTTGGCCACCTCATGCAAAGAGCTGACTCATTGGAAAAGACTCTGATGCTGGGAGGGATTGAGGGCAGGAGGAGAAGGGGACGACAGAGGATGAGATGGCTGGATGGCATCACTGACTCGATGGACATGAGTCTGAGTGAACTCCGGGAGTTGGTGATGGACAGGGAGGCCTGGCGTGCTGCAGTTCATGGGGTCACAAAGAGTTAGACACAACTGAGCGACTGAACTGAACTGAAGGCCCTTATTAATACTGATTATACTGGCCCATATTTAATGTTGGAGAAGGATATTCATGATGAATTACTGACTGATACAGGAAAATTAAACAAATATGGGAAATTCTCTGAGTGTCCAGTGGTTGGGGCTAGGTGCTTTCACTGCTTAGGGCCAAGGTTCGATACCTGGTGGGGAAACAGATACTGCAAGCCGAGTGGTGCAGCCAGGAAAAAAAAAAAAAAAGGATGTACAATTAAGGGAGAGATTATAATGTCATTCATAACACAGACTCTGTTGTTGACTTTCAGGATGTAAGTCCTAATCTGACAGCTGCCAACTTCTCAGTTAGTTTATTGACAAACTAGGGATAAGAACAGTACCAGTCTCCTACAGTTGTCATGAAGATTGGGATATTACATAGCATTTAGTGCATGTAATTGCTAAATAAGTTAGATGGTATTGTTATGAAATTATTTTCTACTTTCTGTTTTTATAGTAAAATTTGAGTCTCATGCCCACTTTTTTTTATAATGATATTTTACATATTCTAGAGGCAAGGCTTAAAAGTGCTAAGCAGATCTCTCCTCATCCTTGCTGCTACAAAAGAAGAGACACCATTCTTCAACATAAAGCTGATAAAGAGAACCTAATAAGGCATTAAATGGAGAATGTTAATAAGAGGTTCAATCTTATTCTCCTGCCCTACGTAAAGATTTACATTAATATTTATAGTTGTTTCCATTTTATTCTGTTTTCTACTATTATAAACCTGTGTTCCAAAATGTTGTTTGCATTTAAAGATACTTGGACTACAGAGGTTATTACTGTGTCCTGTTAAAGCAATTTAATTTTTTTTAATATTTATTTATTTAGGCTGTGCTGGGTCTTAGTTGCAGCATGTGGGATCTAGTTCCCTGACCAGAGATTGAACCTGGGCTCCATGAATTGAGAGCATGGAGTCTTAGCCACTGGACCACCAGCAAAGTCCCAAAATCAACCAAAGAAGTTTAATCCTGAAGGGCTATCTTATTTGATAAATTGTGCCAATAATTATTTATTTATATTTGTTTTTTTAATATTTATATTTATAAATTATATATAAATATATATATAAATATATTTATAAATTATATATATATAATTTACATTTATAAATCAAATAATATATTGATTTATATAATACAAATTTGGAGGTATAAATACTTGGAAAGTTTATGAAGCTTCACTGACGTGTTCCTCTTCTTTCTATATTCATGGAGATATAAGAAACCTCTGCTTTGGTAGAATTACTTTTTCCAAATAAGAGTTGTGGAATCTGTGTCCTTTGAACGTTTCGTTAGAACAGTTTCTGTTCTGCATACACATGCACACACACACACACACACACACACACACACACATACAGGTTCACAGAAAAAAAATTTTGCTAAAATAAACCTCCCCAAAATATTAATCATGATGCCAGGGCTATTTTAACTTTCTTTTTTACAAGTCCCTCATGTAATATAACTGAATAACTTTTTGAAAAAAATAAGTATCAATTCCATAATATTAAGTATACAACAAATCTATATCCAATTAAAAATATTTGAAAATCTTGGAAGCAAATCTGTTTAATATATGTGGGAATAGTAAGGGAATCAGTGTGACCATTATAAATAAAGACTAACAACTCTTGGGAGAAGGCAATGGCAACCCACTCCAGAACTCTTGCCTGGAAAATCCCATGGACGGAGGAGCCTGGTAGGCTGAAGTCCATGGGGTCGCTAAGAGTCGGACATGACTGAGCGACTTCACTTTCGCTTTTCACTTTCATGCATTGGAGAAGGAAATGGCAACCCGATCTAGTGTTCTTGCCTGGAGAATCCCAGGGACGGGGAGCCTGGTGGGCTGCCATCTATGGGGTCACACAGAGTCGGAAACGACTGAAGTGACAGCAGCAGCAACAACTCTTGAAGATCCTTCTTCAATACAATAATACCTTTTCACAGACAAAATTCTCCTCTGCATGAACATATCAGGTGAGGGGCATCTGCAGACTAAATAAGAAAATGTGGGTAAAGCAGACAGTGTTTGGTTTGTTTCCCCTTTCTCTACTGAATAACCAATTGAAATATCACTTTGGATATAACCCTTATAAAATATCTCTGAATCCCAATAATAGTAAATGAAATTCATATAAAATTTAAAATTTGAGTATTATTGTACATCACAATGAATATTACTTTACTCATATGCACATGTTTTTTCTTTTGACAAACTTTTTATAAGCAAGTCTCAACCCATCAATTCCCTGGAAAAAAATCCTACACATGATGACACAGATTTCCATCACATTCCTGCTCTAAACACCTTAAAAAGCAGATGCCCATGTCACTGACACCAATCAGACCACCTCTGATCTTGCCTCACTTTTAAATTGAGGTTCTGCAGGACAGCAATGATGTGATTCCACTTAAATATTCATCTCATTTGCTTTATTAAACAAAGTTGTAACTTTAGACTCCAGGATATATATTTACTATTACAAAAAGTGAATGAGAGGGTGACCCATCTGTATGGCCCCTCATTTACTGGGAAGGAAGAATAGGCCTAGAATAGGCCACTGACATTTCAGGAAAAGAAAAGCAAATGTTTGTACTAAAAACAAAAACGCATTTACGAACAAAGAGAAAGTAGAAGCTCACCTGATCTGCACTTTTAGATGGGGAAATTTTTTTCCTTTCTCTTCAGGATCCTTTTTGCGAAAACTGGCAGGACTGGGGAAGAAGGAAATCATGAGACACCAAGCCTTTCTTAGAGCACAGCCAGACGCATAATGTCCCCTCCAGGGCCACATCAGCTCTACCTCATGCCTGTGACCAGATGGGAGCCTGTCTCTGACACGATAGCCGACTCCTAGGATCAGAGGTAAGGGGATGCTGTGGTTCTGAAAAATGCAGCAGCACCCACATTGCCTCCAAGTAAGGACCCCTCTCACCATTTCCTCCCAGGAGTCTGTTTCGGAGACACTTTTAGCTCTAAAAGCCCCATCCCAAGCCCAGGACTGTGCCTTCTTGCTGGGAACCTTCATCCTGGGGTTCAATCTTGGACTTTTCTCTTGGGGACATAGCTCTGTGCAGACACCAGGGCTGAGGGGAGGGAGGGGAAGGCAGCAAGAGCGTGGGTCAGTCACACTCGTCACTGAACCAAGTACCAGTATCAGACTGACAACCGCACCCACCGACAGGAGGCCTGACTTTGTCCTGCACACACACACACACACACACACCCCACATACATGCACACACTCACAGTCACACAATCCCTTTCCTCTTCTCCTCCTGCCCGCACAGGCCTGAGGCTGCAGGCAGAAGAGGCTCCCTGGGGTCCTCACTTTGGGCGGCATCTCCATCCCCACTCCGGACAAATCCTGCTTCTCCTCACCTAGCACCAACTTCTCCCCCGGCTTCTACTAGCTCACCTGCGGTGGCTGGGCTACCCAGAAAGCACGGTTGGGAGCCCTCGGGGTGGAAGTTTACACCCTCCCCCTGGGCCTTCTGGGAAATGTAGTCCACGGTCGGTAGCCGGTGGGCTTGGGCTCTGAGTGTGCAGGCGCAGACACGCTCGGACGGGGCGGCTCTCCTCCCGGACTCTGGTACCCGCGTTCTCGCGCGGTGAGCTGACAGAACTCACCCGGGAGCAGTCCCGGCTATGCGAGCCTCGACAGCCCTCCAGACAATGGAGTCCACAGTCTTGACAGCCGAGTGCGTCCGTGGTGCCGCCCTGAGGCCGACCGCGTGCCCGGCGGATTCTGTCAGATTCTTCCCTCGAGGTAGTTCCGGCGCGTGGTTCACAGGCGTGTGTCCCTATGTACTGGCCTCGTGAGCGTGTGTACATGTGTGTGTTTGCCGCTGTGAGGGTTGCGGGACCGACTGTGCCTTCGGCTGAGAATGAGTTGTGTTTCTGCGTGTGTGTAATTCTTTGAGTGCCAGACGGCGTGTGCTGAAGCAGCACCTAACTGGAAGGAGTCCACGGCCTGGAGTGTGATTCGTGACTGAGCAGTGAGGTGAGAGGCGCGGTGGAGACCGTGGCTGTGCTGGAGTGTGACTGGGGTGATGTGTGTGTGATGGGGTGGGTATGCGGGTTGCTGTGTGGCGGGGGTGGTTGAGCGGCCGGTGCAAGTCAGGCTATGTGGAGATAGGTCCGTGAATCTGAGTGTCTGCGTGTGGTACTTCACGGGTGCCAGTGGCCTTGTGACTGGTACGCGTGTGTGATCATATGAGCCACAGATCTGTTATAAAAAGAATACGTTGCATCTTCTTGCAGCATCAGCTGTGTTTCACGACTTGAGCAGAAGATTTTGCCTGTTTGTATAGAATGAATGGACTTCCCTAGTAGCTCAGAAGGTAAAGCATCCGGCTGCAACGCAGGAGACCCGGGTTGGATCCCTGGGTCAGGAAGATCCCCTGGAGAAGGGCATGGCAACCCACTCAAATATTCTTGCCAGGAGAACTCCATGGACAGAGGAGCCTGGCTGGCTACAGTCCATGGAGTTCCAAAGAGTCGGACTCGACTGAGTGACTAACACACACATAGAATTGAATGAATTTTTTCATAGAGAAAAATGGAAAATCATAGTAATTTTTTTTAATATGAAGGAATTCTTTCCACTCTTCTGTGATGTTATGGGTCTGTGGCAGATACTTTTGAGAATCTTGGACTGAAAAAATATTTCACTTTATGCTTGGGAAGGCAGTGTGCCATAGAATAGTGAGCCCACAATTAGTCAGATGATAACACATTCTGTACTTCCTCTCCCCTTTCTGAGCAATTCAGTCCTAAAGCTGTAAGATGGGCTTGGAGCCTGAGCAGGATGAGAAGGGTGGTCATGCAGGGAGTGGCTTGAGGCATTGGGCCTGGGATTCTGATCAAATGTAAGTAAATATATCAAGTGCAATGGGAGTAGCCAAGCTTCTCCCTATCAGCAGGGAACCTCAGACATGGAAAAGGAGATGACTAAAATGAACCTTGGGATGGTAGGTTGAAACTAGATGTAATGGTTTGAACTCACAATTATCTGTATGGTTCTTGGCCTTCCCTAATCAATAGAAATTGACTAAAGGCCAGACAAGAAATTCACACAAGGCTTTACTGGGGCTCCTGCGGGCTGAAGTAGGGAGCATGACAGGTTCCCGTTTGCTCCCTAAGGGGTGGGTGTGAGCTCGTTTCTTATATGGGGTGAGGGTAGGGGTGTGTCCAGGGGTCAGACTGGAGGGGTAGCTTAGGTGGTTTGCCCACCCTCTAGTGGTGTTGAGGGCAGGGGGGCATGTGCAGTAACCCTGCTTTTGCTTCCAGCTCTTCAGAAATGGCATTTGGGGTTTGGGGGGCAGTTTTTTTTTTTTTTTCTTTTTATCTTTTGGTCCAGAATTTGCCTGTGTATGCACAGTTATTTGTAGTCCCATATAGTTTCTTTGTATTTTGTAGCTCAAGGAGAGGTGTGTCCAGGTGCAAGCATTGTAGTACTGAAGCAGAGGGCCCCAGGCCTGTCTCAGATTGATATAAAAATTAGTGAGGCTGACATGGAAGACTGTTTAAGTCACCTGGGATGGCTGTAGTGTGATCTGTGGCATCATGACATGGCTTCTGGTCTGTGGTGATGTTTGTCATGTTGCTGCATTTGTACAGAGTCATTTTTGATCAATCAAGTCCTTTTTAACAACTTAGCAGTACATGTACTGTAGTCTCATCTGAGGTATGCTTACTGATCCTGGTTGTACTCAAAGGAAGTGTTACTAAAGAATACATGAGGGACTTCCCTGGTGGCCCAGGGATTAAGAATCCATCTTGCAATGCGGGATGTGGGTTCAATCCCTGGTCAGGGAACTTGGAGCCTTTGTGCTGTGGAGCAACTAAGCCTGCGCACCACAACTAGAGTCCGTGTACCAAAACGAAAGATCCCACATGAGGCAGCAAAGATCTCGCGTGCTGCAACTAAGACTCGATGCAGCCAAATAATAATAATAAAAAAGAATAGGTATATATGAAACCTGGGGAAATGATCAACATTTGTCTGAACTGTTGTTCTGTCAAGCCAGGGTACACTCCCCATTGTAGGAACTGCAGAGGTATTCACAAAATGGATCATTACTGCTCCTGGGCAAAGAGTTTTATAGGAATTTCTTTTTCAGTGGAAACCTACCACCTGGTCCTTGGATGATGGTTACACAAGTGTTCTATTTATAATAAGTTGTTACATTACACATTTGTATTTTGGGCTCCTTTATGTGTATTATTATAATTAAAACAATTAAAAACAAAAAGGCTTACATGTATTTTTTTCTTTCTCTTGTCTTTGCAGAGCAGACAGAGAAAAGGGATCTGTTTCCCTTAGAAGGAAAACATTTGCTTTCAAGACTCCACTTCCAATGTGTTCACGTGTCGGGCTGTTCAGCAAACTGGCCTTACTTTTTCCTTCATAATGCAGTAGCATGTAGCTGAGAACAGAAAAAAGCAGTCCCTGACATCCAGGAACTGGCCTGACACTTACAGGTAGGCCTCAGTGGTATTGAAAGATAGCTTAGTGCTCACAGCTGAGCCACATTATCCTGTTGGACATAAGCAGTCTCACAGAACATCAGCATCAGGGTCACTCAGACCATAATGATGGGAGGCCACTTTATAATTTTGTCTAAGCATAGACAACAAGGTTGCTAGGCAACCCTCAAAATATACCAGATATCCCTTCTTCCAGCTAATGTGAGTGGCTACTACTTTTTACCAATTAGAGCTTCACACTAGTCTGCTGCCATTTCTGGGGTACATGGCTTTGGTTTTTTCCCCGTCTCTTTGCCCTTTATCACTGATGTTTACAATGTGTTTTATCCCTTTGTGACAGGACCCAGGGATCACTCCTGCGTTTAAATTAGGTACTTAACAACAGTAACAAAGCCATGCAAAAAAAAAAAAAAGGATTTTACAAGTCCTCTTGAAGGAGGGAAAGAAAGGAAGGAAACTGCTGAAGTGAGGTTGGATCCTCAGGTCAGGAAGATCCCTTGGAGGAGGAAATGGCAACCCACTCCAGTATTCTTGCCTGGGAAATCCTTTGGACAGAGGAGCCTAGCGGGCTGCACTCCATGGGGTCCCAAGAGTTGGACACGACTGAGCAACTAAGCAACAACAAACCTAATTCAAGTATAGGACTTCCCTGGTGGTCCAGTGGTTAACACACCACATTTCCAGTGCAGGGGCAGGGGTTCGATCCCTGGTGGGGGAACTAAGATCCTACATACCATGTGGCACAGCCGGAAAAAAAAGGTCAAGTATATATTGAGTACAAAGTGTTTTAGAAAAAAAGCATTCTCATGGCACACTTACCCTGTATTTCCCTGTCTAGTTCCAAGAGGCAAGGACCTCTCATCCTTTTGTTTCTTTTGCAACTTACTTCCATTATTTCTAAACTATATGCTTTTGTAAACTCATCAGTTTTGATATTAGGTGCTACTGAATATGAACGGTGAAGACTTCAGGTGTCTTAACAATCCACTTTCCTCTTGATCATGCTGCTTGGTTTCCTCAGAAGGAATCCTTCAGTTGCCTGCCCAGGGCACTTATATCTCATCTTCAGCATGGCCCCTGTCTCATCCTTGCCCCAGGTACACCAGCCCGGAAACTGATGGCCCAGCCTCTGCAGAGTAAATCTGAGGTCTTCAGCCAGGCTGGGGAAGGGTCACAGGGCCTGGAGTGCCAATAGCTCATTTGTTTCCTGCACACTCAGTGTATCAGTTCTGGTTTTTATGTAGCCTTTCAGGCAATCCTCTTGTTTCCTGCCCTCACCTTCAGAACCTGGCCCCTCTGGTTTCTGGACTTCCCAGTCGTTCAGGTTCATGTTTCCTCAGATCTGCTACATCAACAAGCATATCTCTGCGTCTTTTCAAAATTGTTTCATTGCCATCTCCTCCCTCCTTCTGTGTCCACGAGAATTTATAACCTACTTTTGTTTTCGTGAGGTGCCAGGAGGGAGGAAGAATTCATTAACTTCTCTGCTCAACCTGCCATGCTTATCTACAGAGGAATCACCCGTCTCTTCAAGGACCTGATTCCTGACTGTTTCTCCTTATACCTTCTTACCATCTCACTCCCAACTATATGGTGAAATTCACACATTTGTCCAAGGAACATGAACTGAATGTCTGCCATGTGTGGGAGCTGAGACTTGAATTGTGATCAAGCTACAATCCCTGATTACGAGGGAGTCCAGTCTGGAGGAGGCAAATGTAAGAAGTCCCAAGCAGAGAATGTGCACGGTGCAAGGGCAGCATAGGGAAAGGGTTACTTCCCTTTGGGGTATCGGGGAAGACTCCCCAGAGGGAGAGGGGTCTAAACAGAGACGTCAAGAGAAAGTGGGAACTGATCCGACCAAACACATCTGTGCCCCAGTGAAATGGTAGGAAGAGCCAGAGACATTCACAGAACTCAGGCGTCCAACTTTCCCCTTGCCCCCTCATCCCTGCTCCAAGGGACTCTACTGGGTGGCTCCTCTGTCCTTGATACATACTGAGTGTAAAGAAGGTAGGAATTGCCCAAAACTTGAATGGTCTTCTACCTGTAGGAAATGTGGGTGAGGAGATTATAGAGGCTTTATTTTACGGTCATGGGCTGTTCATTTTCCATCCTTTTCCCCAAATTTCTGAAGAAATTTAGTGTGAATTCTTTACTTCTCCCTCAAGCTGTTAACCAAGCCACGTACCTCAACTGCCTATCTGTCAGGAGAGCAGGAGGGGCACAGAGGATCCTATTAAAGTACCAGCTTCTCCAAAGGAGTTAAACTTGTAAGGAGAAATTAAACACATTCAGTCATATTTGTTTAATGAATAAATCAATCCTGGGTAAAGAGGAAAGAGAACTAGGTTTGGGGAAAGAGGCTGGGGAGGTGAGAGAAGCCCCCAGCCCCTGTGGTTTGGGTAGAGGGGTCATTTGTAAAATTCATGCTCCTGTTCGTCTTTCTTGATGACTGTCTTGTACGCTTTCTCGAAGTCCTTGGCCAAAACAATGTAGCGATTCTCTCGGACAGCCAGCATCCCGCTCTGTCAAGGGATAAGAGTTAAAACCTACTCCTTGCACTCTCCGCCTCCGGTGATGGTGCAGGAAGACACAGACGCAGCCCAAGACCCAGGGTGGCAATGAGGACAGAAGGACCGCGGCAGAGTGGTTTCAAGAGGAAGGGTCTTCACACATACCCCTGCCCAATCTAGACAGAAACCATCACTCACCTCCTGACAGATGGAGTTGATATCAGCTCCTGAAATCTTATCTGGTCTAGCCACATCTGTGACAGATGTGTTAAGGAAACCATCCCCTGCATGACAGGGTTAACGCCCAGAGCCAGAAGTTGCCCAGAGCCAGAAGTTGTTCATGGGCTGTCTTTGTTATCAGCCCCTTCCCCAAACCTTGGTCTCCCACCTGCTCAATCTGGATGGTGGTGATGGCAGAGGTGGAGATACAACCCCCCTTCCCAACGGTGACCTCCCCTTGCTTCTAGAGGAGGATACAATCTTCCAAGTCAACCTCCTCAGAGAGATTCATCTTGCTGGTGATAGTAGAGAAAATCAGTCTCTTCTGGCGGCGGTCAGGGAGTGGAAATTCAATTTTACGGTCAAGGCGTCCTGGCCGCAGCAGGGCAGGATCCAGGGTATCTGCTCTGTTTGTGGCCATGATCACCTGGCATCGGGGACAGGCCAGCTCAGACCTCTGTCCCTTCTATACTCTCCCTCCCACTGCAATAGCTATCCCCTCATAGGCCAGCCTCCATCTTTCCCTGATTCCCACACCACACCTCCCCTGCCCGTCCTGAATCCCAAACCTTGACGTTGACATTCTGGTCGAATCCATCCATTTGATTCAGTAGCTCCAGTAGGATTCTCTGAACCTCCCTGTCAGCTGGAGAGTATATAACATGGTCAGCTCAGGGCATCCCGTAGGCAAGGCTGCCCAAGACCCCAGGCCCTGTGTAGGCATCACTCACCCCCTGTCTGGGCATCAAATCTCTTGGTGGCGATGGCATCAATCTCATCTATGAAGATGATGGCAGGTGCGTTCTCCTTGGCCAGGCGGAACACGTCCCGGACCATGCGAGGGCCCTCGCCCAGGTACTTCTGTACGAACTCTGAGCCCACGACTCGGATGAATGCAGCTGATGGCAGGATGACAGGGGTCAGACAAGAATGGGACTCCTGCCTGCAGGGCCCCGTACTACTTTAACTGAAACTGAGCATTCCTTGAGGACATCCGTTTCTTTGGATGGCCACTCCAAGTGGTCAGGTCATTCTCTCATGACCTGGGCAGGGTCCTAGATCCAGTCAGGAGGACCAGCTACTCACTCGTACCCCTCAGAGACCCAGCAGCCCAGATCGTGACTCCTGCCTATGGATGTGCCAATTTTTGGCCCAACATTTAAAAATCAGGATATTTAAAAAAATGTGTCTGTACTCCAACATGCCTATAAAATAGAGCTAGAGACATTAATGGAATCCACTGTATATTAAAAAAAAAAAAAAGTAGATTTTCAGAGTGCTTAAAAAACCAGCAAGAAAACAAACAGGCTTTTCATACACTAAGGCATCATGTTGCCTCACCAAGAGCTCAGTTCCATTTGCTCAAAGGACCCACCTTTGAATATCATGCAAGAGTCAGGAACCAGGAGCACGTATTCTGACATAACAGGTGGCAATGGGGTTGACAACAGGTTTGTTCTGGGCCTGCCTCTCCTTTCTATCTTTTCTTAGAGTTTAAACTTGTTTGTTAGTGTCTGGATGTGGCGTTGTGTTGCACGGAGCAACTTTCAGGACATTCCTTCCAGGTACCACAGAGAAAGGAGACACAGAATCCACTAAGTAGACCTGGTCATAAACTAGGAGTTGTGCAGCTTGTAGCCCTGTCCTTCTCTAATATGGTGGCTACTGAGCAAATGAAATGTGGTTGGTCCAAACAAAATGAGATGTACTCTAAGTGTGAAATACATACCAGACTTCAAAAGACAGTACCAAAAAAAGTAAACATCTCAATAAATGGCCATCAACAAATGAATGAACAGACAAAATATGCTTTATACATACAGTGGAATATGATTTGGCCTTTAAAAGGAAGTAAGTTCTGACACATTCCAACATGGGTGAGCCCTGAAGACATTATGCTAAGTGGAAGCAGGCAGTCACAAAAAGATAAATACCGTATGACTCATCCACATATATGAGGTGCCCAGAACAGGCAAATTCAGAGACTGAAAGTAGAATAGAGGGTTATCAGGGATGGTGGGAAGGGAGAAATAGGGAATTATTGTTTAATGAGTACAGAGTTACAGTTTGGGATGATGAACAAGTTCTGGAAATGGATAGTGGTGGTGACTGCACAGGACTGTGAATGCACTTGATGTCACTTGTAAATTGTACACTCACAAAGTGGTTAAAATAATAAATTTTACATTACATATATTTTACTACAATGAAAAAATTATAGAAAAAACTCAAATTTCCTATCTGCTACATGTTAAAATAACATTTTGAATATACCAATTAAATAAGTAATAGATATATTTTACACTAAGTTCACCTGTTTAACGTGTTTAAAATAATGAGTACTTAAAATTTTAAATTATATATATAGCTTGCATTCTACAGCTGACCCTTGAACAACACAGGGTTTAGGGGCGCCGACCCTCTGTGTAGTAGAAAATCTGTGTATAACTTTATAGCTGGCCCTCCGTATCTGCAGTTTTGCATCTATTCATCCAACCATGCATTGTGTGAAAAAATCTGGGTACAAGTGAACCCTCAGAGTTCAAGCCTCTATTGTTCCAGGGCCATATTTCTATTGAACTCGGCCTGTCTACAACCACCTTGCTCTCAGGACAACAGCCAAACTCTCTTATATTAGCACTAAGATGATTTATATTCATGCCCTTTCTGACCTCTTCAGCCTCATCTTCTGGTCCCCCAGCCCCTCCTTCAGTTATTCTCTGAACACCTACCACGATTCAGCTACTGGGTGGGCACTGGAAACACAAAAGGACAAAATCACCAGTTCCCTGCCCCCACAGAGTTTAGTCACAGTCTACTCACCACTACTCGTGACTCCCTAGATAAGTTCTTTCCCACTCCCTGGTCTTCACAAATGCTATTCCCTCTCCTTACAGAGTGCCTGGCAGACTCCTCACACCTCTCTTCTGGGACCCCTCTCTGAGAGGCCTATGCAGAATGGATTGACAACCCTCCTGGAGGCTATCCCACTACCTTCCTTGCTTTCCTGAGGCATTTGCTACTCTGTAGACTGTCCCTGCCCAGGCTCACTTCCTACCATGACCCCTTGCTCACGTGGCTTCAACTATAGGGGCCTCCTCACTGTTCTGGGACATTAAGCACATACCTGCCTCAAGGCCTTTGCACCAGCGAAGTCCCTCAGCCTGACATACTCCGTCCCCCAGATGTTCACATGACTCACTCTCTCAAAAGCGTATTCTAGGTCTTTACATAAATGTCACCTCAGAAAAGTCTTCTCTGACCACCTCCAGTCCTGGCACATAAAGCTACAGCCCCTGTTTTTCCCTATCTCCCTGCCTCTTAATTATTTTCTTCAGGCATTTAGCACCATATGACATATGACCTATTCATTCATCTGTTCAAGTACTTCCTCAACTAAGACATCAGCTCTATGAGGTATGGAGACTTTGTTCTCTTCACAGCCATGTCTTCCGCACCTAGGACACAGCTTGTTGTGTATCAGGTGCTCAATAAATATTGAGTGACTAAGTGTTTATTGTCCTTTTTTCCTCAGCCAAACTGGGAAACTCTCCAATGCAGGGGACGTGTCTGGCTCATCTCTCTATCCCAGCACCGGGGACTGCAGAAGTTCAATGAGCTGCTAAACCAATGAATGATCACGACAATGGCTAATATTTACTATACTTGCTATGTGCCAAGGTACAGTTTTAGAAGCTTTATATTGGTTTAATCCTCTGAATAATCCAGAAAATTAGGAAATGGAGTCACATAGAGGCTAACTTGCCAAGAAGTTACACAAACTAACTTACATAAGTAGTACAGCCTTACATAAGAAGTTGTAAGAGGTCCATATTTCAAAAACCCAGGCGGCCTGACCCAGTGCTTACCCACTACTCTCTACTGCTCCCTGGCTTAATATATTAAGATTTTAAGAGTCCTGTTTTTAGGCTTTTTACAAACAGTAATACAGTGACTTTCAGACATCTTTGAAATTTACAAGAAATACATTTGTATAACCACAGCAGATATGTGTATGCATATTTGTGTGCATTAAGTTGCACAAACAATATGAGCTCTTAGTACGTGGGGTGAACTCTGATGTTTTCTGTTCTGTTTTACTTTTTAAAATGCTGGTTAGAACCCATGAATTTGAATTCATAATTACAAACAGGCCATGACCCACCAAAGGAAAACTATGTCATTATTTCATTAATTCTCTCCACAATCATGCTATGAAATGAACGTTTTATTAGATGAGGAAGCTGAGGCACGAGAGTAAAGTCACCTCCCCAGGATGGCATCGCCACTCAGTAAGACACACACTGGGGCTTTGACCCCAGAGCCCACATTCTTAATCGCCATGCCACGCTACTTCCTGGGGAGGATGAGAGAGCTGAGGGCAAGGTCGGAAAAGCCCAGAAGACCAGAGCTTGGGGGAGGGGCCAAGCGGCTCACCTGTCGTGTGATGAGCCACAGCCTTTGCTAGCATGGTCTTCCCGCAGCCAGGTGGGCCGTACATGAGGACGCCTCGGGGTGGGTCGATGCCGATCTGAAGCCCAGAGGTGGAGAGAAGGATGAGCCAGGGAGTCCATCACCAGCTGGAGACCTGGTGGACCCGGCCTCTCCCTCCCCTGCCAGATCTGGCTCCTTACCTGCTTGTAGAGCTCAAAGTGTGTGAGTGGGAGCTCCACAGCCTCCCGCACCTCCTGCTTCTGGATGTCCATGCCCCCAATGTCCGCATACATCACGTCTGGCTTCTGATCTGGTGGGAGAGCAGAGCTGGGGCTCCCAGCCTGGCCCGCAGGGTCCCTTCAGGCCTCCCTGGCCCTGGGCTCCCCCTCACCTGAGGTGAGCATCATGATGCTGCTGTCGGCCTCGGGGGGCAGCACGTCCACCAGGGCATTGCTGTGCTTGTGGAGGGCCACCGAGGCGTTGGGCTTGAGCAGCTCCCGGTCAATGGTGCTCAGGATGCGCACATAGTAGTTGGAGCCTTTGTGAAGGACAAGAAGGGAAAGGGGAAAATGAGAAGCCCCAGATTCTACCCCTAACTCTTGAGCTCCGGACCAGGTGACCAGCAGCCCCCTGGAATGCCTTCCCCTGGATGTCCCCCGGCAGGGCTCACTCACTGTGTCTCAGTGTGCTCTCAGTATCTTCCCCCGAATCTGTGCTCCTCCTCCTGGGTCTCAGTGAGGCCTGTGGTCCCGAGTCACTAAAGAGACCTAAGCCTCGTCCTGGGCTTTTCTCTGTTTCCCTCCACAGCCTGTCAGTCACCATGGCCTTCCACTGGCCTCCTAAAATGTCTCTCCAACCAATCCCTCCGCTCCTCCCCAGGGACCCTGCCCTGATTCAGCACCAACCTCTCCCATCTAATTTATTTATTTATTTGTTTATGGCTACACTGATTCTTTGTTGCTTTCTCTATGAGAGAGCTTTCTCTAGTTGCGGTGAGCAGGGGCTATTCTCTAGTGCAGAGCATGGACTCTAGGGCACACGGGCTTCAGTATTGGGGTGCATGGGCTTAGTTGCCCTGCAGCATGTGGAATATTCCTGGACCAGGGCTTGAACTTGTGTCCCCTGCATTGGCAGGTGGACTCTTTACCACTAGACCAGCAGGGAATTCCTCTTTTCCCATCGAGGTCTCCGCCACAGATTCTTGCTTGCCCAGACTCCTCTATCTCACCTCCCTAGTCCACCTTCTACAGTTATGGTAGTGACACACACATCTCCTTCCAGCCTCAGTGTTTCTCTTGACCTCCAGACTTGGCTGTCCTGTAGCCTCCCAGACACTTCCCTGTGATGTCCCAGGCTGCCCTCATTCTCTCAACAAGGCTGCTTTTCTGCCCATGTTGCCATCTCAGGGACAACCACTGTCCCCGAGTCCAACAGATCAAAGACACACTCACTTTGGATCTCTCCCTCCCTTCACTACCAACTCCAGGGTCCAGTCACACACCTTTCCCCACAAGCTTTACAATCATATGGCTTGATCTAGAGGAGCAGAGGCCAGAAGCAAGAAAAGACAGGTAAGACGCAGGAACAATGACCATCATGAAGGCAGCACCTAGACCCATGTTAATAACAGCAGCTCTCACATAATAACTGAGTCCTAACCAGAGCCCGGAGAAGGCAATGGCACCCCACTCCAGTACTCTTGCCTGGAAAATCCCATGGATGGAGGAGCCTGGTAGGCTGCAGTCCATGGGGTCCCACAGAGTCGGACACGACTGAGCAACTTCACTTTCACTTTTCACTTTCATGCCTTGGAGAAGGAAATGGCAATCCACTCCAGTGTCCTTGCCTAGAGAATCCCAGGGATGGGGGAGCCTGGTGGGCTGCCGTCTATGGGGTCGCACAGAGTCGGACATGACTGAAGCGACTTAGCAGCAGCAGCAGCAGCAGCAGCAGCAGCAACCAGAGCCCAATCTCACTTCACCTATGTTTTCAAATTGCACATCCCAACTCAGTCCCAAAGAAAGGCAATGCCAAAGAACGCTCAAACTACCGCACAATTGCACTCATCTCACATGCTAGTGGAGAAGGCAATGGCACCCCACTCCAGTACTCTTGCCTGGAAAATCCCATGGATAGAGGAGCCTGGTAGGCTGCAGTCCATGGGGTCGCACAGAGTCGGACATAACTGAGCAACTTCACTTTCACTTTTCACTTTCATGCATTGGAGAAGGCAATGGCAACCCACTCCAGTGTTATTGCCTGGAGAATCCCAGGGACCGGGGAGCCTGGTGGGCTACTGTCTACGGGGTCACACAGAGTTGGACACGACTGAAGCGACTTAGCAGCAGCAGCAGCACACGCTAGTAAAATAATGCTCAAAATTCTCCAAGCCAGGCTTCAGCAATACATGAACCGTGAACTTCCAGATGTTCAAGCTGGTTTTAAAAAGGCAGAGGAACCAGAGATCAAATTGCCAACATCCATTGGATCATCGAAAAAGCAAGAGAGTTCCAAAAAAACATCTATTTCTGCTTTATTGACTATGCCAAAGCCTTTGACTGTGTGGATCACAATAAACTGTGGAAAATTCTTCAAGAGATGGGAATACCAGACCACCTGACCTGCCTCTTGAGAAACCTGTATGCAGGTCAGGAAGCAACAGTTAGAAATGGACATGGAACAACACACTGGTTCCAAATAGGAAAAGGAGTATGTCAAGGCTGTATATTGTCACCCTGCTTATTTAACTTATATGCAGAGTACATCATGAGAAACGTTGGGCTGGATGAAGCACAAGCTGGAATCAAGATTGCCAGGAGAAATATCAATAACCTCAGATATGCAGATGACACCACCTTTATGGCAAAGAGCGAAGAAGAACTAAAGAGCCTCTTGATGAAAGTGAAGGAGGAGAGTGAAAAAGTTGGCTTAAAGCTCAAGATTCAGAAAACTAAGATCATGGCATCTGGTCCCATCACTTCATGGCAAATAGATGGGGAAACAGTGGAAACAGTGTCAGACTTTATTTTTGGGGTTCCAAAATCACTGCAGATGGTGACTGCAGCCGTGAAATTAAAAGACGTTTAACTCCTTGGAAGGAAAGTTAGGACCAACCTAGACAACATATTAAAAAGCAGAGACATTACTTTGCTAAAAAAGGTCAGTCTATTCAAGGCTACGGTTTTTCCAGTAGTCATGTATGGATGTGAGAGTTGGACTATAAAGAAAGCTGAGTGCCGAAGAACTGAAGCTTTAGAACTGTGGTGTTGGAGAAGACTCTTGAGAGTCCCTTGGACTGCAAGGAGATCCAACCAGTCCATCCTAACGGAGATCAGTCCTGGGTGTTCATTGGAAGGACTGATGTTGAAGCTGAAACTCCAATACTTTGGCCACCTGATGCGAAGAGCTGACTCATTTGAAAAGACCCTCATGCGGGGAAAGATTGAGGTCAGGAGGAGAAGGGGATGACAGAAGATGAGATGTTTGGACGGCATCACTGACTCAATGGACATGAGTTTGGGGAGACTCCAGGAGTTGGTGATGGACAGGGAGGCCTGGCGTGCTGTGGTTCATGGGGTCGCAAAGAGTAGGACACGACTGAGCGACTGAACTGAACTCAACTCATCTCAACTCAGTAGTAGTTGTGAAATCATTTTAGATAGTCATGACCAGAATGCTGTTTAAAACAAAACAGACTGGAACAGAATGGAAAACTAATTAGAGTATCACACCACAGTGAAGCTAAGTATCCTTTGGTCAAACTTTTACTGTATTAGTTATATATACATACTTATAGAGAAGAAAGAAAGGGAGAGTATGTAAAATATGTAAAATATATTTCTACTTTTGCATCAGACTGAAAATACTCTGAAAAACACTATTACACCATCTTCCCTTGTTTGCCCTTGTAAGTTCCTGGCACATGGCAGTAAGTAGTTAACAGCTGTTGAATGGACAGATGGGTAAACCACACCCCCTTCACCCCCACCCCCGCCACACACCTGTGGTGGAGCCCACGATGGCTGTATTCTGATCCACAGCCTCCAGAAACTGCCCGATAACCAATGGGATGCTCTGGATTCGTTTCACCTCCTCCTGGGCATGGAGGAATTCCTTCTTCAGGTTCTTTTGCTCATCCTTGATATACTCCTCCTGCACCTCCAGGAACTCCAGCTCTTGCTGCAGCTTCTGTGAGCAGACAGTGGAGAAGCAGGGGATGGTTCCAGGCCTTGCTGAGCCAAGGAATGAAGGTAGGGGAATTATGGGACGCTGGGCCCTGTGCAGGGTCCAGACTGGTTTTGTTAATTTCTTTTTTTATTGGCATAGTTGATTTACAATGTTGTGTTAGTTTCAGGTATACACCAAAGTGAATCAGTTATACATATGCTATGCTATGCTAAGTCACTTCAGTCGTGTCCGACTCTGTGTGACCCCAGAGACGGCAGCCACCACGCTCCCCGGTCCCTGGGATTCTCCAGGCAAGAACACTGGAGTGGGTTGCCATTTCCTTCTCCAATGCATGAAAGTGAAAAGTGAAAGTGAAGTCGCTCAGTCGTGTCCGACTCTTAGCGACCCCATGGACTGCAGCCTACCAGGCTCCATACCCACTCTTTTTTCTTAGTTTCTTTTCCCATTTAGGCCATTACAGAGTATAGAGTAGAGTTCCCTGCACTATACAACAGGTTCTTATTCCCTGGTAAAGATGCCCTGGAAAAGGAAATGGTAACATTCTCCAGTATTCTTTTTTATTTATTTTTTAATTGAAGGATAATTGCTTTACATAATTTTGTTGTTTTCTGCCAAATATCAACATGAATCAGCCATAAGTACACATATGTTCCCTCCCTCTTGAACCTCCCTCCCATCTCCCTCCCCATATCACCCCTTTAGGTTATTACTGAGCTCGTTTTGCACTCCAGTATTCTTGCCTGGGAAATCCCATGGACATAGGAACCTGGTGGGCTCCAGTCCATGGGGTCACAAAGAGTCAGACAGGACTTAGTGACTAACGACAACACCAACGTTGGTATTTTTCGGACTGGCTTTGAATGTACCTTGTAGCGGCTGTAGAGGTCCTCCAAGTCCTCTGGCTCAGGCCCCAGGAAGGACAGGCCAGTCTGGGGCCGTGACACAGACAGGGCTGGGATCTCATCCTAGGCCACGGAAGGAAACTCAGGTTGGAAGGTCCCCTTATGAAAGAATCTAAAGCCCCCCTCCCCACTTCACCATGAAGTCACTTGGCCCCTAATAGGTTCCTGACATCATTCAGCACCCTAAATAGATCCTGGGAACTTCTCAGCCCCCTAAAGATGTTCCTGAAGTCACCCAGCTCCTAACAAACTCCCTGGTCACACAGCCTTCCAAACAGATCTTCTGGTATCAGATGCCACTTGTAACATGTCCTCAATGTCCCAACTCCCATCTAGGGCCTAAATGTCTGATCAACTCCTTACCAGACCCCAATGCCCTCAACAGGTTCGAAATACTACAGGGATGCCTCAATTGATGGTGAAAGTCACCATGCCTTCATACAGTCCTGGTATTACTCAGTTACCCCCCAAATATCCCTCATGAACTCCAACTCACATTAGGCCCTTATGTCACCCAACTCCTTGGCAGGCCCCAAACATCACTCGGCCAGATCATAGATATTACTTGGCGCTCCAACACCAACTAAGCCCCAAATATCAGTCAGCTCTCCAGCTCAACCTCATATATCATTCGGCCCCATGCCCGAATCCCATACATCACTCACCACCCGACCCACTCCTAATGCCACCGGGCCTAGCTATGTCACAGCATTCCACCTAAACCTCGAAATCTTTCAGCCCCAAAGAACGTCTAGCGTCACCGTTTCCCCAGCCCCGCTTCCCAAGCCCTACTATCATCACTCAGATACCCAGACACCCAGCCCAGGCCTCGGATCGGCACGAAGCTCTCCACTGAGGCCTCCGAAATCACTCAGACCCACGCCTGGATCCCCAAAGTCACTCAATCCCAACCAGGTCGGCTTCGCCCTCTTCCCGCGCCCCACGCCCCACCGGACCTGAGCTTTCTCCACCAGGATACCTATCTCCTCCATAGTGACCAAGCCGGCCTCTGTGTGGCCCGGCCTAATCCAGTCACCGCTTCCGCTGACGCCACCGGAAAGCAAGGCCTGGATGGGTTCTGGGAAACGTAGTTTAAGACATTACTGAGAGAAGGCTGAATGGGCGCGGTAGGTAAAGTGCAGGGCGGCTTCGTCCTGAGCTCCGCCCCCAAGACTTGCTCCTGCGCACTTTGTACCTCGCGGGCGCGCCGGCGGGCCCGGGGAGGTGCGAGTCGGCAATAGCGCGCGGGGCCACAGTCTCGCGCGGCTTTTTCCGGCGCTGGTTTTCGTGACAGCAGGCGGCGCTGCCCGCATTGGTTTTCAAACTGGGGAATTTCTTAGAGATCTGTCAGATCTGGCCAAGTGCTCTTCTTTCTTGTTTAGAGGCTTGGGCAGGGTTCTGCAGAAGCGGGGGGGTCTTTAACGGAGTTTCCACGTGGGCTGCAGCCGAGGATTGCCCTCCGCGCGGAGCCAGAAAGACCAAGGCTACTCGTAAAGGGTGACACCCTTTACCCGGCTCCAGACCCGGGGTGAGGAGCTCCAAGCCCGCCATTACCGGTAGCCGCGATTCGAGTAGAACCCATGCATTACGGATGGAGAAAATGAGGCAGCGGTGCCAGGAGTTGGGTCACGCAGGAGACCTGCAGACCTATACCAGGCCCTGTTGCTTAAGTTTTACGTGCTCAACCCATTGAATCTTGACAGACATTATGTTCCTCTTTCGCTCTGAAAGAAACTAGAGCGCGGGGGCCCAGATCTTCTGTCTACAAAGCCTGTGCTTCCGGCCGCGGAAAACACTGCTGCTTATCACACCAGCTACAGTTTTGTTAAGTAAACTTTGTATTCAAGTACAGAGACGTATACATATCGTTAGTGTACCGTTCAAGAGATTTGCACAAAGCGAACACACCCATGGCTTTCAGGTGGCACTAGTGGTAAAGAATCTGCCTGCCAGTGCCGAATATGCAAGAGACACGGGTTCGAACCCTGGGGTTGAAAGATGCCCTTGAGAAGGAAATGACAACCTACTCCAGTAGTCTTGGGCTTCCCTGGTATCTCGGCTGGTAAAGAATCCGCCTGCAATGCAGGAGACCCGGATTCGATCCCTGAGTCAGGAACATCCCCTGGAGAAGGAAATGACAACCCACTCCAGTATTCTTACCTGGAGAATCCCATGGACAGAGGAGCCTGGTGAGCTCTGGTCCATAAGGTCACACAGAGTTGGACATGACTGAAATGACTTAGCAGCAGCAGCAGCAGCATACTTGGGAGAACTCAGAAAATATCTTAATTATCTCTCTTCTTCTACCTGTATCATTTCTAGATTTCTGTCTTCGAGCTGTCTTCCATGTGGTCTGCCCTGTTTCCAATGTGTTCTAATGGTTCTTCATCTCATCTGTTGAGTCCTTCAGGTCCAGTTCTGTTTGGTTATTATTATTATTCTGAGTTTCAATTTCCTTGGTAAAGTATTCTTTCTGTTCATTATTTTTATTCCTAAGTTTACCAAACTGCTTTTCTGAGTTTTCTTGCAGCTCACTGAGTTTCTTCATGACAAGTATTTTGAATTCTCTATCAATTAGATAGCAATATTCTGTGACTTTAAGTTTGGTTTCTGGAGAATTGTTACTTTCTTTTTGTAATACTGTGTTACCATGGTTCTTCAAGGTGCTTGATATGTTGTTCCTTAGCTGATACGTTGTTCTTAGCTGACGCATTTGGAGCAGTTGAACAACT
This sequence comes from Bos javanicus, assembly GCF_032452875.1. Lineage (NCBI taxonomy): Eukaryota > Metazoa > Chordata > Mammalia > Artiodactyla > Bovidae > Bos > Bos javanicus. Next base: position 49,636,736 of record NC_083885.1, on the reverse strand, counting down.
CCTTTAGGTAAAACTTGTTTTCCTTATACTTGGTTGTAAGGATTCAACGTTAGCAATAAAAGGCCTTTCTTGTGATGGGGGTAAAGGAGGAGAGTGAAAGAGCTGGCTTAAAGCTAAATATTAAAAAAAACTAAGATCATGCCATCTAGCCCCATTACTTCCTGGCAAATAGAAGGGGAGGAGGTGGAAGAAGTGACAGAGTTCCTCTTCTTGGGCTCTAAAATCACTGTGGATGGAGGTACTCTTTCTACCCCCTTCTGATGCCTATGTCAGAAGCTTTCTCTATCTCCTTTATACTTCAATAAAACTTTATTACACAAAAGCTCTGAGCGATCAAGCCTTGTCTCTGGCCCCGGATTGAATTCTTCTCCTCCGGGGGCCAAGAATCCTGGTGTATTCGCGTGATTCAACAACAACCTTTCAATTTGATCTCTGGTTCCTCTGCCTTTTCTAAAACGAGCTTGAACATCTGGAAGTTCAGGGTTCGTGTATTGCTGAAGCCTGGCTTGGAGAATTTTGAGCATTACTTTGCTAACGTGTGAGAAGAGTGCAATTGTGCAGTAGTTTGAGCATTCTTTGGCATTACCTTTCTTTGGAATTGGATTGAAAACTGACCTTTTCAAATCCTGTGGCCACTGCTGAGTTTTCCAAATTTTCTGGCAAATTGAGTGCAGCACTTTCACAGCATCATCTTTCAGGATTTGAAACAGCTCCACTGGAATTCCATCACTTCCACTAGCTTTGTTCATAGTGATGCTTTCTAAGGCCCAGGATATTCCAGGATATCTGGGTCTAGGTGAGTGATCACACCATCGTGATTATCTTGGTCGTGAAGATCTTTTTTGTATAGTTCTTCTGTGTATTCTTGCCACCTCTTTTTAATATCTTCTGCTTCTGTTAGGTCCATATGATTTCTGTCCTTTATCAAGCCCATCTTTGCATGAAATGTTCCCTTGGTATGTCTAATTTTCTTGAAGAGATCTCTAGTCTTTCCCATTCTGTTGTTTTCCTCTATTTCTTTGCATTGATCCCTAAGGAAGGCTTTCTTATCTCTTCTTGCTATTCTTTGGATCTCTGCATTCAGATGCTTGTTTCTTTCCTTTTCTCCTTTGCCTTTCGCTTCTCTTCTTTTCACAGCTATTTGTAAGGCCTCCCCAGACAGCCATTTTGCTTTTTTGCATTTCTTTTCCATGGGGATGGTCTTGATCCCTGTCTCCTATAACATGTCATGAACCTCAGTCCATAGTTCATCAGGCACTCCATCAGATCTAGGCCCTTGAATCTATTTCTCACTTCCACTGTATAATCATAAGGGATTTGATTTAGGTCATACCTGAATGGCCTAGTGGTTTACCCTAATTTCTTCAATTTAAGTCTGAGTTTGTCAATAAGGAGCTCATGATTTGAGCCACAGTCAGTTCTCGCTCTTGTTTTTGCTGACTGTATAGAGCTTCTCCATCTGTGGCTGCAAAGAATATAATCAATCTGATTTTGGTGTTGACCATCTGGTGATGTCCATGTGTAGAGTCTTCTCTTGTGTTGTTGGAAGAGGGTGTTTTCTATGACCAGTGTGTTCTCTTGGCAAAATTCTGTTAGCTTTTGCCCTGCTTCATTCCGTATTCCAAAGCTAAATTTGCCTGTTACTCTAGGTGTTTCTTAACTTCCTACTTTTGCATTCCAGTCCCCTATAATGAAAAAGACATCTTTTTTGGGTGTTAGTTCTAGAATGTCTTGTAGGTCTTCATAGAACCATTCAAATTCAGCTTCTTCAGTATTACTCGTTAGTAGTTTCATTGTCTTGACAAAGAGTGCTTGTATCTGGGTGGCAGTTTGCTCAACTGGGTAATCCATAGGCTCCTCAATTTTCTCTCTCAGTGTATTTGTCCATCATAAACTCATTTGCCAGAGAGTGTTTTCAATCTCACCTACTTTCCACTCTAAAGTCATCATAAGCCATCTGAATCCAGATGACAAATTATTTAAATATTCTTAACTTATTGCTTTTCAGACACTAAGTCTCTGAAAAGACATTGTTTTCCCTTCTACAGTAAGTTGATAAACTTAGTTCTAGGTGGTCAACAGCTTTTTTTTTTTTTTTTTTAGTGGACTTGTAGTTGATTTAAAATATTTCCATAGTGATACACAGATATGTTCCAATAAAAGTTATCATAGAAGATTGTCTATTTTCCCTGTGCTGAATGATATATACTTGTAGCAGATATATTTTATAAATAGTAGTGTGTACCTCTTATCTCCATACCCCTAACTTGTCCATTCTCTCTCCCAGCTCATAACCACTAACTTGTTCCCTATATCTGTGAGCTTTTTTCTGTTTTGTTGTATTTATTCTTCTTTCTTTCTAAAAATTCCACATATAAGTGGTAACATATAGCATTTGTCTTTATCTGACTTATTTCACTTAGCAAAATACCCTCTAGAGTCATACATGTTGCAAATTGCAAAATTTCCATTATTTGTATGGCTGAGTAGAATTTTACTGTTCTTATTTATCAATTCATCTGTTGGTGGATAATTAGTTTCCTCACATATTTTGGCTATTATAAATAATGCTGCTATGAACAATGCAGTGAGTATATTTTTTGAATGAGTGGTTCTGTTTTCTTTGGATATCTACCCAGGAGTAGAATTGCTGTATCAAATGGTAGTTCAATTTTCAGTTTTTCTGAGGAATATTCATTCTGTAGTGGCTACACAAATTTACATTTCCACTAATATTATACATGAGATTTCTTTTCTCCACATTCTCTCCAACATTTGTTATTTGTGTTCTATTTGGTGATATTTATTCAGACAGTTAGGTAAAAAAAAAAATAAAAAATAAAATCACTGTGGATGGCGACTGCAGCCATGATATCAAAAGACAATTGCTTCTCAGCAGGAAAGCTATGACAAAACTAGACTGTGTTGAAAAGCAGAGACATTACGCTACTGACAAAGGTCTGTGTAGTCAAGGCTATGGTCTTCCCAGTTGTCACATACGGTTGTGACAGCTGGACCGTAAAGAAGGCAGAGCGTTGAAGAATTGATGCCTTCGAACTGTGGTGCTGGAGAAGACTCCTGAGAGTCCCTTGGACGGCAAGAAAATCAAACCAGTCAATCCTAAGGGAAATCAACCCTGAATATTCATTGGAAGGACTGATGCTGAAGCTCCAGTATTTTGGTCACCTAATGCAAACAGCGGATACATTGGAAAAGTCCCTGACACTGGGAAAGATTGAGGGCAGAAGGAGAAGAGGGCATCAGAGGATAAAATGGCTGGATGGCATCACTGAATCAATGGACATGAACTTGGGCAATTTTTGGGAAATGGTGATTAACAGGGAGGCCTGGCCTCCTGCAGTCCATGGGGTCACAAAGAGTCAGACGCAACTGTGCGACTGAACAACAACTTGTGTCTTCCAGTAGGTGGTGCAATAGCACAAGCTCTGGAGTTCTCTTCCCTGAGCTACCTCTGGTTATGAAAGTGAAAGTATTAATCACTTAGTCCTGTCTCTTTGGACCCCATGGACCCCATGGACTGTAGCCCACCAGGCTCCTCTGTCCATGAAATTCTCCAGGCAAGAATACTGGAGTGGGTAGCTGTTCCCTTGATTGAACCCAAGTCTCTTGCATTGCAGGCAGATTCTTTACGTCAGAGCCGCCAGGGACCCCCCAATTCTGGGTGCACATTCTCAAATATTCAATATGTATAATTGAATATTTGAGAATGAGCACTTTCCACTCTTAGAGGCAGGTTCAATCCCTAGGTCAGGAAGATCCCTTGGAGGCAGGATGGCAACCCACTCCAGTATTCTTGCCTGAAGAATCCCCTGGATAGAGGAGGAGCCTGGTGGGTGAAGCTGGGCGGGCTACATTCCATGGGGTGGCAAAAGAGTCAGACATGACTTATCGATGAAACAACAACTTTCAATTCTCCACTACCTCTGTGGTGTCCCTTATGCCATCATTGTTGCTGTTTTTTGGTGCCTTGCTGCTGCCAACATTGCTGGCATCACCACCTGGGGCACTGGGAGGGTACATGCCTCCACCATGTCTGGGGTCTCCTGGCTCTGCCACGGAGGGGATCCAGGGTGGCAGGCATCTCTGCCATGACCAGAGTGGTCAGGTTGGTGGGCTCTGCTGCTGCAGACAGGGCAGGCGCTGGAGTTGTGGGTCCCTTTGTAGCTGAATGGACAGGGTCAGAGGCCCTGCTGCTGCTGCTGCTGTGTGATTCCCTGTGGCTGCGAGCATTGCTGCAGCTGGGAGGCTGGTGTCACAGGCACTGTCTCCCCTGATGCCACTGGTTTCTCAGCGAGATCGGCCACCGTGGCCAGGTTCCAGGGATCAGGTCAGGAACCACCTCGGCTGTCCCCCTTCTTCTGCCTCCTCTGTGTGTTCCAGTCCACTCACCTTCAGATGCACACTTCTGAGGAATTCTCTGGCATCCTGCTGTGTTGGGAAGAGGCACCTTTGCTGAGTTATGGATCTTTTACTGGTTGTAGATTGAAGGGGAGAGACAAAGGGAGTGTCTTAAGCTGCCATGATGCTGAAGTCACTCCTAAAATCAGACAGCATAGCTTTTCATTTTGTTTTTTAAGTTGTATTTATTTACCTTTGACTGCACTGGGTCTTCTTTGCCATGCAAGGGCGTTTTCTAGTTGCAGGGAGCGGGGGCTGCTCTCTAGATCCAGTGCACAGGCTGCTCACGGTGGTGGCTTCCTTTCTTGTGGAGCGTGGGCTCTAGGCCGTGGCTTCAGTACTTGTGTCGCGTCAGTTTAGTTGCCCCTCCGCATGCAGGATCTTCTGGGACCAGGGATCAAACCCATGTCCTGTGCATGGGCAGGCAGATTCCTAACCACTGGACCACCAAGGAAGTCCAGACAGCATACAATTTTAATCTAACCTGACAATCTCTGCCTTTATTTGGTATGTTTCATTCATTTATGTGCAATGCAAATTATTAATAAATTGGACTTAGATCTATCACTTTATTATTTGTTTTCTGTTTGCTCCCCCTGTGTTTTGTTCTTATCTTTTCCCCTTTTTGCCTTCTTTTGAGTTTGAGTTGTTTCATTTAATTACTCTATTGGTTTCCCCAACACCTCCTCCCCTCTCCCCCATACGCTTGCTGATAATAGATGATCCTTCCCTGTCCTCTGACTGAAAAGAGAGTTTCTTAAAATTTTTATGCCTTCGTTTGCTGCCCCGATCTGGGATTTGGATCACCATCTGGTTAAAGTTGGGCTTCCTTAGTGGTCAGACAGTAAAGAATCTGCTGCAATTCAAGAGACCTGGGTTCGATCCCAGGGTTGGAAAGATTCCCTGGAGAAGTGAATGGCTACCCACTCCAGTATTCTTGCCTGGAGAATTCCATGGACTGAGGAGCTGGGTGGACTACATTCCATTGGGTCGCAGAGAGTCAGATACAACTGAGCAACTAACACTTTCATTTTTCATTGGTTTAAGTAGGAAGATACAGGAAGGTAAAAAACCCCACAAAACCTTACCACTATATCAGTAATTTTTCGGATTTTGACTTCCCTCCCCAACCTGCCTTCTCTCAGTTACTTTCCGGGGTTCTCGGGAAGTTGCTTTCTGTTTTCTGGCTAGAACTTTTAGTTGTAATCAGTGAGAGCTTACTTATAGTAGGCTTGACCAATCTTAATGAGAACCATAAGGAAACACACACACAAAATCGGCTGAGAAGAGTGACATTATTTTGAGTTTTTCAAGTATCTTTTATGTCCTGCTTAATTGAAAACAGTTGAATCCTGGTATCTGTTTCTGCATTCAGTGTATTGTGAAGCGTTGTTTTGGGTGAAGTATATTAGGAAAATCTGGCTTCACGTGTATAAGCAGTTACAGAAGTATATTTAAAAGATTTACTAAAAATATTATATTAATTATATAACTATTATAAATATAATTATACAAATATTTAAAATATTATAAAATATTAATTGGCACAGGGCTTAGGTGGGCTTCCCAGGTGGTGCTAGTGGTAAAGAACCCACCTGCCACAGCAGGAGTCATAAGAGAGGAGGGTTCGATCCCTGGGTGGGAAGATCCCCTGGAGAAGGGAACAACAACCCACTCCAGTATTCTTGCTTGGAGAATCCCATGGACAGAGGAGCCTGATGGGCTACATACCATCCATGGGGTCGCAGAGTTGGACACCAGTGAAGCCACTTAGCAGCAGCAGGGGCTCAGTTGCCCTGCAGCATGTGGGATCCCCGATCAGGGATCAAACATACATCTCCTGCATTGGCAGGCAGATTTCTTACCCCTGAGCCACCAGGGAAGCCCTTGAGTACATCTTTTACCTGTTCACTGTTTTATTCCATCACGCACCAGATAACTGGAAAATATTGCTTTAGTGAGTTATTCAAATTTTCAAAAATGTTGAAACATCTCATTATATAATATTGAAAAAATCATAGTCATGAGTATCCACATTGATCTTATTAGAAAATCTGTAAATATTTAGAAAGTTGGTAGACACAAGGTGGCAGATACGTGTTTTTCCTTGAAGGTTCAAATTTTATCATCTGTCACAAATTCAGTCAGTTATTCTCCTTAAAGAGGAGTCTCACTTTGTTCTTTTTCAGAAACTATCTGTCAGATAATCAAGTCTATGGTTTTAAAATTGTTCTTTCAATGTAAAAAAAAAAAAAAAAGTTACGCTATGACAAAAGCTGGCAGTACAGTTCATAAGTCAAGTAATCAAACAAATGCTTTTTCTTGAGACAGTCATCATATATCATTATGTAGCTTTATATTGACCTTGCATTTTGTCATGCAGTATATTAAAATGACATGTACTCAAGGGTAGAGATTTAGTGGAATTAGTAATTTAAAAATTGTATATTATTGTTTGTTTTTTGCTGTGAGTGCTTGTGTAGAATACAATAATTTCTAGGATGTTGGGTGCCGCTGCCTTGATTTGCAACAAGAGCCAGGAGTTTTTCTTAATTGCAGTACATGGGATCTTCATTAAGTCATATGTATCTTTTGTCATGGCACATAGACTCTGTAGTTTTGGCACCCAGGCTTCAGTAACTGTGGCACATGGACTCTAGCTGTGACGTGCCAGCTCTGGAGCTCACAGGCTCAGTAGATGCAGCATGAGAGTTTAGTTGCTCCTCAGCATATGGGATCTTAGTTTCCTGACCAGGGATCAAACCCACATCCCCTGCATGCAAGGTGGATTCTTAAGCACCAACCATCAAGGAACTCCCAAGAGACAGGATTTTTACCTGCCGTTGTTTTTGCAGATTTTAACATAATGTAAAATCTGAATAACATCTTAGTTTTGCTATGAAAATAAGCTTGACCCAGGGGACCCCCTGAAAGGGTTGAGGAGATGCAGGGGTCTCCAGATACACTTTGAAAAGCACTCTACTAAGAGAAAAGATAAGGGAAGCACTTGTGGGTCTCCTACAGGAATTCAGTTCAGTTCAGTTGCTCAGTCGTGTCCGACTCTTCGTGACCCCATGAATCGCAGTACGGCAGGCCTCCCTGTCCATCACCAACTCCCGGAGTTCACTCAGACTCACGTCTATCGAGTCAATGATGCCATCCAGCCATCTCATCCTCTGTCGTTCCCTTCTCCTCCTGCCCCCACAAGAATAAAAATGGATGGCACTTAACCCAGCCAGGAGGTTAGAGCCAAAGAGACCTGAAGAATAAGTAGGAATTAGATCAGTGAGGGAGAGCATTCCAGACTAAAAGAAGAAGCAGGGCAAGTGAGAGTATGTGTAGAAGACATAAGGGGACCAGGACTGATGAGTTGAAATAGGAAAGAAGAGCTGGAGGCATAATTTGCAGTCTTGAATATTATGTAAGGAGTTAAAAATCTATCCTAAATGTAAGGGACAAGCACTGAAGGGTTTTAAGCTGGGAGATGACAAGATTTTACTTGTTTAGGATTATCACTCTTATTGCAGTGCAGATATGGATGCAAAGGGGAAAAGACTTTGAGCAATGGCTATGTGAATCCATTAGTAAAATGGCAGTTGAGAAGAAGAAAGAAATGAAAGTGTTAGTAACTCAGTCTTGTCCAACTCTTTGTAATCGCATGGACTGTAGCCCACCAGATCTCTGTCCATGGAATTCTCCAGGCAAGAAGACTGGAGTGGGTAGATGTTCCCTTCTCCAGGGAATCTTCCCAACCCCGGGATCAAACATGGGTCTTCTGCATTGCAGGCAGTTTCTTTACTGTCTGAGCCACCAGGAACTTGGAAATAAGTAGATGAATTTGAGGCAACCCACTCCAGTATTCTTGCTTGGAAAATTTCATGCACAGAGGAGCTGGGCAAGCTACAGTCCATGGGGTCACAAAGAGTCAGACACAACTGAGTTACTAACACCAACACATACTGTATATTAACTTAAAAAAATTAAACAGGCATTTTACTCTTGGTTTTCTGGAGAACTGATGCCAATGGTGGCATCATTCACTGAGATTAAGAATAAGCAAAGAACCTAGGTAGGTGGAGCGAGACAGTGAGGTTTGGGATATACTAAGTTTGCAGTGACTTTGAGATATCCAGTAGGTATCCAGTAGACAGACACACCATCTGGAACTCAAAGGAGAGCTATTCTTACAATTTTCAAAATCCTCTCTTGGTGTAGAATCATTGATTTTTCTCTTGAACTTGTACCCCTGTTATCAAGAATTACTGTGTTATGTCCCTTATCACTGTACTTATATTGGCCTAGCACCAGTGACTTAGTTTTTACATCTCAGCCATTATATGGTGGTAAATAGTGAATATTGATAACTGCTGGATGGTATCTTATTTACAATAAGAAATATAACAAAAGGTCATTTAGAATCATTACAAGGTATGAGTCACCTTATGGTGGTATCTGAAACCAGGAAAAGGTTTGAGAAGGCTTAGAAAGAGTGTAGAATGTAAGAAGAGGCAACGTGATAGAGGCTTGAAGATGAGTGGTGGCAGAGGATAAGAAGCTTGAAAGTTGCAACCCAAGGGGTTAGATGGAAACTTGCGTGCATTGCACACACACATGCACATAAGTATGTGCTGTCAGAGAAATGAGTAGAGGGAGAAAATTTAAAAAACAGGTTGTGAGAGATCACGCCAGAGCAGAAAGATATCCTCTGGATTTGATTACAGTGGTTATTGGTGACCTTGGCTGGTGTAAACTCAGCGAAGTGATGGGGTGAAAACTAGACTATAAGGGCTGAAGAACGTAGAAGAATTTAGAAAGTTGAGTCAGTGAGTGTACACAGCTCTTTCAAGAAACTTGACGAGAGTTAGAGGGCTTCATTTAGGGCAGAATGCATTGTTAGAAAAGTGTGTGTGTGTGTGCATGTACATATGTATTTTAAAGAAATTGAACATGATTATACAATGATGTGTAGGAGCAGAGATTTAGAGAATGGGGTTAATTGGTGAAGCCTGTCTCCTGACACAAGGAGAGGGGGATAGTATTTTTATTAGGTTGCCCTCTATCTTCAGTTCCTTTAACTTTATGCCTCTAATTAAGGGGCATGAGTACTGGAAACTACCTCTATTTGATGATAATATGATTATAAGAGGATCAGTGAAGGGACTTTCCTGGACGTCAAGTGTTTAAGACTCTGCACTCCCAATGCAGAGGGCACAGCTTTGATCCTTGGTCAGGAAACTAAGATCCCACATGCTGCACGGTGTGGCCAAAGTAAAAAATAAATAAATAAAAAGAACTGGTGAACAGCAATCATGAACAGGAGAATTTAGTGAAGTAGCATGACACACAATTAATACACAGAAATCAACAGCCTTCAGCAGTATCCAGTCAGAAGAGGTCACAAAAGAGCACACCCTATACACAAGAGCAAACAGTAATGATAATAAAACACCCAGGCAGAAACTTAGCAAGAAACCTGTAAAACTTATATGAGGAAAATTATAAATACTCATAAAAGACAGAAAAGTAAACATGAATGAATGGAAGGCCAACTTCTTTGAATAGAAGTCTCGCATAATATAGTAATTCTTTCCAAGTTAACTTATAAATGCAATGGAACTCCCTCAAAACTATCATCAGGTTTTTATCTAGAATCAGAAAAGTTGATTATAAAAACATATTTGAAAGCGTAAACAAGCACAGCTAGGAAAGGTCTTAGAAAAAGGACCATGACAGGTAGGTACGACCAGAGAGTTAAACATAGTGTAAAACTTCTGTAATTACAACAATGAGGAATTAGCACATGAATGGATATACCAAAAAATAGTAGAAAATTCAGAAAGCAGACCCAAGTGCATATAGAAATTTAGCATATAATAAAGGTTGCATCTCAAACCACTGGAGGGAAGAAGGATTTTTTTAATAAGTACTGGGGTAAGTGGATAATCATATGGAAAAAGATCAAATTGAATCTACTCCTTACACAATACATCAGAATAAATTTTAAAAGACTCAGAGATCTGAATTTTAAAAGATGAAACTATGAAAATCCTAAAAGAAAACAATGACTTGATTTATAATCTTCAAGTGGGCAAAAGTTGCTAACTGTGATTCAGAATGTAGAAGCACTAAAAGAAAAGATACAGTTGACTACATAATGATAAACTTTTGCATAGCAAAAAATACAGTGAGAAAAGTAAAAAGACGAACAGAATTCACAGAAAACACAAGTCCTTAAACAAACGAGCAGATGCTTGACCTCTTATAATACTTAAAATGCAAAATAAAATGACATTGAGATATAATTTCTTTATCTGATTGACAACATACTTTGTTGTAATGTTGTGGGGAAACTGGCACCTTCATATTGCTGGTGGGAGTGTAAAATAGTACAAACCTTAAAGAGTCCCCCTACATGCAGGAGACCTGGGTTTGATCCCTGGGTCAGCAAGATCCCCTGGAGGAGGGCATGGCAACCCACTCCACTATTCTTGCCTGGAGGATCCCATGGACAGAGGAGCCTGACAGGCTACAGTTCATGGGGTCACAAAGAGTCAGAAACGACTGAATGACTTTTACTCATGTGGAGGAGGATCTGGTAGTCTCCAGCAAAGTCGTATGTAGCTTTTTACATATCAATCTCACTTCTAACGAACTTATATATTCCCTTTGATCCAGAAATTCTCATTTTACTCTCATTTCTAGGGTTCTATCACAAAGATACAGTGACAAAAATACAAAATAATGAAAGTACAAGGGTGTTTATGGTAGTACTTTTTGTAACAGAAAAATACTTGAAACCAAAATATCCATCAGTAGTGGAATGATTGAATAAACTTAAGGTATATTTACACAGTAGAGTACTATGCAACTCTAAAAAAGAATGGAGATCTTTACATGTTGTTATGGTATGATCGCCATGATGAAGTGTTACACAAAATAGTAAAGTGTAGGATCGTGTGTGCAACATGCTACCTTTCGTGTAAGAAAGAAGGGAAATGCAAATACACACATACATACGTTTGTGTATTTTCAAAGAGAAACAATGGAAACGAATAAAAATCCCATAAATATAGTTATTTATAGGTGAAAATAAGAAATCTTTTTTCAAGCAGTTCTTTTTCTTTTAATTTTTGGCTGCACTGGGTCTTCATTGCTGAGCAGGTGTTTCTGTAGTTGTGGCTAGCAGGGGCTATTCTCAAGTTGCGGAGGGCAGGTTTCTCATTGGGGTGGCTTCTCTTGTTGCAGAGCACAGGCTGTAAGAGGGTGCTCAGACCTGAGTAGTTGCAGTGTGAGGGCTCAGTAGCTGTGGTTCTCCAAGCTCAATAGTTGCTGGCTCAGGGGCTTAGCTGTCCTGTGGACTGTGGGATCTTCTCGGATCAGGGATGGAACCCGTGTCTCCTGCATTGACAGACGGATTCTTGACCACCCGGGAAGCCGGGAGAAGAAGAAATGTGATAGAGGGCACAGAGACTGCAGTTAGACCTCTGGAAATATACCTCATCATAAAACCTGGGCTTTGGAATCGTGCAAATGTTTTATACACTTTTCTCTCTCTCTTCTTTTTTCCAACGAGATCAAAGGGCCGCGACCGCCCCCTGTGCCCCCGTGCCAGGGGTGGCAGAGGACCCGCGGCGCGGATCCTTATAGCCTCACGTTTCGTCGCCCCTCCGCTCTGCCCCTAGCTTCTCCCCTTTCTGCGTCCCAGCGCCTGGGCGTGGCCCCCGGCCGGGACAGGAGTGGGCGAGGCGCTGAGGCCCAGAGGTCCCGCGAGGGCCGCCCCCTCCCCCTCGCCCTGCCTCCGGTGTGGTGGTGCCGCTGGACCCGAGGCCCCGGCTTAGGCTAGACGGACGCCTCCCTAGACTCACGGGCGCGGGCGAGTCCGGGGACCTGCGCGCAAGCCCTGCCATCGCTCCTGTCGCGCGGACCAAGGCAGCCGCCGAGGGTGGGCCGAGGACGCCGCTGGGTAGGGATAGCGGGGCGCCAGTCGGGAGAGGTAGAAACGGACAGGCTCCAGGGTCCCGCCGCCGCTAGTGCGGCTACAAACCCTTGTGGGGAGGGCTGACTTTCGGTAGGTCGCAGCGAGGGAGCTGCTCTGCCACGAACGAAACTCCGAAATTTTAAAAAAATTTAAACAAAAAGATAATTCTGTGTCTAGTGCCCAGATTATGGTCTCCAAATATAATTCGGTAAACTAGTAGGAATCAAAGCTTTTTGAGAAATGACTGATTTCTGGGTTTGGTGAGGAAGTGTACAGTGATGAGCCTGGAACATCTTGTCGTACTATAAATCAAGGAGGCTCCTACTAGTCAAAGGTGGAAATTTAAAGAGCAAATATGTTTAAAACCTGTCACAGACACACACACCCAATGTTTGCCTTCAGAAAGAGCTAAGTCTGAAAACTGAAGCATTTGAGTTGTTTTTTCTGTATTACCTGCAACTCAGGGCAACCAAGGAATTAATGAGGGATGTTCTCTGTACAGTAGTGTATGTATATATTAGTATACAGATGTTTCTGTATATAGTAGCTAGTAAATGAAGAAAGAATGATAAATTAGCAATCCCCATTTTGCAAAGTCCCTAATGAAATAATAAATCTAGGAAGGTTGCTAGATTCAGCATATAAATTTCATGGGAACTACTTATAAAATTATAGTAGAGTTATATTGAACATGTATGTGTGTTAGTTGCTCAGTCATGTCCAACTCTTTTTGATCCCATGGACTCTAGCCCTCCAGGCTCCTCTGTCTGTGGATTTTTCCAGGCGAGAATACTGGAGAGGGTAGCCATTCTCTTCTCGGAGGGATCTTCCCATCCCAGGGATTGAACCTGGGTCTCCTGCCACCAGGGAAGCCCTATATTGAACATATTTATCCTGAAAATTAATTTTGTTTATCTGAAGTTCAAGTTTAACTGAATGTCCTGTATTTTACCTGGCAGCCCTAGATCTAGATAATGATCAACATTGGATGTTAACATAACTGAGACAGATGCAGAAGTATCATTTAATAAAATTAAACATTCATTTATGTGTAAAAAAACTAAGAAATAGAAGGAAATTGTTTAATAGAATAATGTGTACTCACAGAAATACTATGCAAGCTTTATATTTAGTAGCAAAATGTTGAAAGCTTTTGCTTTCTGATCAGGAGCAAGACTAGAATACCCTCATCATGCCTTTTATTCTACTATGTATTAGATAGACTAAAGAAAAGATATAAAGATGATAAAGAGACTAATTAAACTCATTATTCATAAGCCCACTTGGCTCAGTGTGTAAAGAATTTGCCTGCAATGCAGGAGATGTAGGAGATGATCCCCGGGTCAGGGAGATCCCCTGGAGGAGGGCATGGCAACCCACTCCAGTATTGTTGCCTGGAGAATCCCATGGACAGAGGAGCCTACAGTCCATAGGGTTGTAGAGTCAGAAATGACTGAGGCAACTGAGCGCATTCATAAGCAATAGGATTGGGTACATAAGAAATTTTTTAAAACCCTACCAATAAATTATTAGAATAATAAATGGTGACTTCTGGTTCCAGACAAGTTGGCAGAGGTTCATTTCTCCCTACCTCTCTCTGATATGGCCAAAAAAACTCTAGAAATAATACAACAGATATTTGTAAGAAGTCTGTGAAAGGTATAAAGTAGAAGCCTAAGTGACTTGGGACCTTAGGACTTGAGGAATAACACAGTGAACCAGCATTTCTCAACTGACCCAATGACAGGAGGTGGCCCACACCCACTGGCTCTCTAGCCTTCATCCAGCATCAGAAGGCACTCAACTAGGTGCTTTTCTCTCCCATGGGCTAGTTATCAGCAGTGATCGAGCAGGAGCCCTGCTGGCACTGGGCAGTCCAGGAAGAAAGTGCTCTCCACCCCTTCATGCCAGTGTCTCCTACCCATAATCTAGCAGCATCATGCAGACACTAGGAAATTCTTTCAATTTCTACCAGTGGTACCAAAACAAATTGGATGCAAGTGCAACCATAACTAGGGAAAGTAAAAAGACCAGAATAACACTACAAGTCTTCTGAAAATTAAATTGTCCCTGGAACCACAGCACACAAAACTAGGCCAGGACCTGCATGCTAAACCTAGACATGGCAACTGCCTGATAAAATGGAAGAGTTAAATAAGATCCAGAGTTGGTTTTTTTTAATCATAATATCCAAAATGTTCAGGATATAATAAAATAATCACACATCATAACAAAAACCAGGAAGGTCACACCTTGAATGAGAAGACAATCAACAGATTGCCCACACTGAGTTGAATTAGATGTTGGAATTATCTGACGAAGATGTTAAGTAGCCATCATAAAAATGCTTCATCAAGCAATTACAAATACTCTTGAGACTAATGAAAAAATAGAAAATTTCACCAAAGATATAGAAAATATAAAACAATGGAAATGATAAAACTGAGAACGATAATAACTGATATTTAAAGACTCACTGGAAAGACTCAAGAGGAGGATGAATATGACAGAGGAAAACATAAGTGACTCTGAAGATAAAACAACAGAAATTGCCCAATCAAAAAAAAAAAAAAATCAGAGTGGCTCTGGGAAGGAACTGGTTCAGCACAGTGATGGCTGCAGGCATCCCCTGCGTGCTCGTTACTAGCTGCTCCCCCAACTTCTCCTCAGACCGGCTGGTGCAACATATTCTTAGAACAGAAGATGCTGTTGTGGAAGTGACTGCCAACAATGCTGTGAGGTTGTATCCCTGAACCATCGATAATAAATACTACTCAGCAGATATCAATGTGTGTGTGGTGCCAAACAAATTTCTCCTCACCACAGAGATTGCAGAGTCTGTCCAAGCATTTGTGGTTTACTTTGACAGCACACAAAAATCTGGTCTTGATAGTGTTTCATCCTGGCTTCCTCTGGCAGAGTCACGGTTACCTGAGGTGATGATCTTGGTTTGCGATAGAGTGTCTGAAAACGGTGTAAACTGACAGAAAGCTCGAGTGGTGTATCAAACATGGCTTTGAATTGGTAGAACTTAGTCCAGAAGAGTTGCCTGAGGAAGATGATGACCTCCCAGAATCTACAGGAGTAAATCAAATTGTTCAAGCCTTGAATGCCAATGTCTGGTCCAATGTAGTGATGAAGAATGAGAGGAACCAAGGCCTTAACTGTCTCACCTCATTGACTGGCGCAAACCATAGCATTGGATCAACAGAGACCTGCCACTCAAAGCAGCCCTGTGTTCCAGCAGCAGAGAGGACCAAATCCCTCTTGGATCATGGAGGGGCTGCCTCTAACACAGTAGACAGGCAGGTCGATAGCATTGTGGATCCCATGTTAGACCTGGATATTCGAGAACTTGCCAGTCTTACTACAGGTGGAGGAGATTTGGAGAATTTTGAAAGACTGTTTTCAAAGTTAAAAGAAATGAAAGACAAGGCTGCGATGCTTCCTCATGAGCAAAGAAAGATGCATGCAGAAAAGGTGGCCAAAGCCTTCTGGATGGCAACTGGGGGAGACAGAGATGAAATTGAAGGCATTTCATCTGAGGAAGAGCACTAAACTATTCATGCTTGGGCTTGCCTAACTAAGACCCGAGCACTCTCTCCCTGAGATTCTTCTCTCCTCAACCCAGTCATCTTTTGCCGAACTTACCAGCATCATGTTGGCTGCCTGACTTGTTTATAGGGTCCCGTTAATTTTAGTTTTTAGTAGAGGGTAAAGCAGAAATCTCTTCTCCCTCAATGTTGGGGTCCTTTAAGGGACCAGGACCTGGCGGTCTGGAGTTGACGATCAGAAAGTGATAGAGAGAGCCCGAGGGGGAGAGAGAGAGAGAGAGAAAGAAAGAAAGACATGGGGACCCAAGCTCTGATGGAGCAAAGATGCTTTAATGATTTTTCTGTGAATATATATAGGCTGTAGAACAAGAAATTTCTTTCGACAGTGATAAAGATCACAAAACCAAATGTACAGTAACCGTTACCACGGGAACAAGGGACAGTAATGGTCACAAGATCAGGAGACAATCCATATCTCAAAAAGGGGGGCGAGACTAAGCAGTTTTGTCTTAAAGAGAATGTTTACTAAAGGAGACCCAAGTCTCACACAATAACCTCAGTTCCTGGGAGGAGCCTGCTGTTCCGCTTAAAAAGAAACAAAGGACTTGTGAGAAACAGCAATAGGAATCCTCCCATTAAACACTCCCTGACAATTCCCCCTTATTTATTTATAATATTTGTAAAAAGAGTTCTGAACATTAGAGTTTGTTTCATTTTAATAATCTTTGCATGAAGGCAACGGTAGATGACAAATATAATTGTCAAGACAATCACTAAAATTACAGTTCCAGACCCGATTCTGTGAGTATCTGAACATACTGTGTATATATATACTGTGTATATACTGAATATACTGAGTATACTGAATATACTGTGAGTATCAGAGTATACCCACTCTGAAACCATCCGCGTGGGTCTAGCCCAGATAAATGATCAGCTAGTTGTTTAACTAAAGTTTTCAAATTAGTGGAAGAGAACAGACTTTTAGAAAAGGTTTCAAATTTCTTTTTGTAATAATTGTACATTCAGAGAGGCATTATCATGTATATTTTGCAAATGAAATTTGATTTGTTCCCAGTTGTAGGCATTATTATTGAAATGAACAGGAGTAACACAAAACTGAGTAGAATTCCAATCTCATTTTAGTATCACCTGTTTTTGTACATCTGTTAATTGATCTCCAACCCATTTGATGATGTTTTAGTTCTTGTATTTTCTCTTGAATATCCTCATCTTTCTAAGCCTGAGTGGCCCATATAGCATGGGCATCTTTAGTCCAATTTTGAATAAAATTATGTATTTGAATTGAGGTTTGTAAAGCAATACCAGTGACAGCAGCATTGGTACAAATAGCTATTAATCTCAAAATGCCAAAAATCAGCCATCCAATGAATTGTTTAGATCATGGGAGCAATTTAGTAAGTAACCGGGAAGAAAGTCCAGCCATGGGACCTTCTTCCCAGGGCTGCTGGAGATTTATTGGTAACCGCAGATAATGTTGAGATCAAAGAATCAAAAGGGAGTCATTTCTCAAGGAAATACAGAAGTTAAGACAAGTATATAATTTATAATTTATGCAAGTTACAGAATAAAAAGTCTTATTGAATTGTAAATTTCCTGTAGCTACAACAAAAGGAAGTGGCACATAGGCTTATATAAAATATGATTGATTATAACGAAAGAAATAGTTTCTATGACTACAATTGGTCCCTGTGATTGGTCCCTGTGAAATGTCCAGTTCAAGTCCCAAGTTCCTTGGTGTTTGCAGCGGTTTCCAGATGTCTCATTGTTTAGGCCCAATCTGTTTACCAAGGACGATTCTAGGACGGGGTGGGGGGAGGGGGGTGGCCTGCGCAGCGGAGGGTGGGGTGGGGAGAGCGACATTCTACCGTCAAGTCACCCAAGATGTCCTTTGTCATGGTAATGTTCCATTGTAGTATTAGAGACCTTCTATGCTACTTGAGTAATACAATCACTCAAGTATTATAGTATTACACTCAATAATCACAATACACTATATATTCAGTAATATAATCACTCAAGTATTATAGTGCTGTTAATATCATCTGAGCAGTTAGATAACCATATACCATGGGGTCCCCAATCAACAATTGTATGATTAGCCACAAACATTAATTTTCCTGATTTGGTCTGACATTTGTCCCAATGAACAGGAATATATTTAAGCTTCTTATTAGTAAACCCTTTGCATATTAGTAAACCCTTTGTAAAGAACATTCTTTGTTCTTTCTTTAATTCTTTCCCTAAAGTTTCAGTAGTATAAACATGGTTCATGGACAAAGAAAGGGCAGTAATTAATCCAAGCAGCATGTGGAAGTTCCTTTTTGGAGGCAGGACAAAAGCCCATTTTTGTTGATTAACATTAATATATAATTTTGTTGGGCCCATGCATAAGGGAAGGATTTCATAGCCTAGAGAAATGTTAATTAGTCTTCCTTCTTTCTCAGAATGAGAGGGCCTTTCCAAGCTCCAAGGAGGGGGCATATGTGTTGAGCCATTAGTGGATACGATTGGTCCTATATCTGTCCATTCTATAACCTACAATAAAAAAGGGGGGTTAGGTATATAAGCCCAGTAAGTGTGACCAATCAAGTCAACCTGAGCAGGGGAAGCAAAAGCAAGCAAAGCAAGCATCAGTTCAGTTCAGTTCAGTTGCTCAGTCATGTCCAACTCTTTGCGACCCATGAATCACAGCATGCCAAGCCTCCCTGTCCATCACCAACTCCCAGAGTTCACTCAGACTTATGTCCATCGAGTCGGTGATGCCATCCAGCCATCTCATCCTCTGTTGTCCCCTTCTACTCCTGCCCCCAATCCCTCCCAGCATCAGGGTCTTTTCCAATGAGTTAACTCTTTGCATGAGGTGGCCAAAGTATTGGAGTTTTGACTTCAGCATCAGTCCTTCCAATGAACACCCAGGACTGATCTCCTTTAGGATGGACTGGTTGGATCTCCTTGCAGTCCAAGGGACTCTCAAGAGCCTTCTCCAACACCACAGTTCAAAAGCATCAATTCTTTGGTGCTCAGCTTTCTTCACAATCCAACTCTTACATCCATACATGACCACTGGAAAAACCATAGCCTTGACTAGACGGACCTTTGTTGGCAAAGTAATGTCTCTGCTTTTCAATGTGCTATCTAGTTTGGTCATAACTTTCCTTCCAAGGAGTAAGCGTCTTTTAATTTCATGGCTGCAGTCACCATCTGCAGTGATTTGGGAGCCCAGAAAAATAAAGTCTGACACTGTTTCCACTGTTTCCCCATCTATTTCCCATGAAGTGATGAGACCAGATGCCATGATCTTCGTTTTCTGAATGTTGAGCTTTAAGCCAACTTTTTCACTCTCCTCTTTCACTTTTATCAAAAGGCTTTTTAGTTCCTCTTCACTTTCTGCCATAAGGGTGGTGTCATCTGCATATCTGAAGTTATTGATATTTTTCCCAGCAATCTTGATTCTAGCTGTGCTTCTTCCAGCCCAGTGTTTCTCATGATGTACTCTGCATATAAGTTAAATAAACAGGGTAACAATATACAGCCTTGACGTACTCCCTTTCCTATTTGGAACCAGTCTGTTGTTCCATGTCCAGTTCTAACTGTTGCTTCCTGACCTGCATATAGGTTTCTCAAGAGGCAGGTCAGGTGGTCTGGTATTCCCATCTCTTGAAGAATTTTCCACAGTTTATTGTGATCCACACAGTCAAAGGCTTTGGCATAGTCAATAAAGCAGAAATAGATGTTTTTTTGGAACTCTCTTGCT
Organism: Bos javanicus; assembly: GCF_032452875.1. Taxonomy (NCBI): domain Eukaryota; kingdom Metazoa; phylum Chordata; class Mammalia; order Artiodactyla; family Bovidae; genus Bos; species Bos javanicus. The sequence goes on along the minus strand of NC_083885.1, from coordinate 49,617,007 downwards.
TTTTCGATGATCCAGTGGATGTTGGCAATTTGATCTCTGGTTCCTCTGCCTTTTCTAAAACCAGCTTGAACATCTGGAAGTTCACGGTTCACGTATTGCTGAAGCCTGGCTTGGAGAATTTTGAGCATTACTTTACTAGCGTGTAAGATGAGTGCAATTGTGAGGTAGTTTGAGCATTCTTTGGCATTGCCTTTCTTTGGGATTGGAATGAAAACTGACCTTTTCCAGTCCTGTGGCCGCTGCTGAGTTTTCCAAATTTGCTGGCATATTGAGTGCAGCACTTTCACAGCATCATCTTTCAGGATTTGAAATAGCTCCACTGGAATTCCATCACCTCCACTAGCTTTATTCGTAGTGATGCTTTCTAAGGCCCATTTAACTTCACATTCCAGGATGTCTGGCTCTAGGTGAGTGATCACACCATCGTGATTATCTGGATCGTGAAGATCTTTTTGTACAGTTCTTCTGTGTATTCTTGCCACCTTTTCTTAATATCTTCTGCTTCTGTTAGGTCCATACCATTTCTGTCCTTTATCGAGCCCATCTCTGCATGAAATGTTCCCTTGGTATGTCTAATTTTCTTGAAGAGATCTCTAGTCTTTCCCATTCTGTTGTTTTCCTCTATTTCTTTGCATTGATTGCTGAGAAAGGCTTTCTTATCTCTCCTTGCTTTTCTTTGGAACTCTGCATTCAGATGCTTATATCTTTCCTTTTCTCCTTTGCTTTTCGCTTCTCTTCTTCTCACAGCTATTTGTAAGGCCTCCCCAGACAGCCATTTTGCTTTTTTGCATTTCTTTTGCATGGGGATGGTCTTGATCCCTGTCTCCTGTACAATGTCACAAACCTCATTCCATAGTTCATCAGGCACTCTGTCTATCAGATCTAGGCCCTTAAATCTATTTCTTACTTCCACTATAATCATAAGGGATTTGATTTAGGTCATACCTGAATGGTCTAGTGGTTTTCCCCACTTTCTTCAATTTAAGTCTGAATTTGGCAATAAGGAGTTCATGATCTGAGCCACAGTCAGTTCCTGGTCTTGTTTTTGTTGACTGTATAGAGCTTCTCCATCTTTGGCTGCAAAGAATATAATCAGTCTGATTTCGGTGTTGACCATGTGGTGATGTCCATGTGTAGAGTCTTCTCTTGTGTTGTTGGAAGAGGGTGTTTGCTATGACCAGTGCGTTCTCTTGGAAAAACTCTGTTAGCCTTTGCCCTGCTTCATTCTGTACTCCAAGGCCAAACTTGCCTGTTACTCCAGGTGTTTCTTGACTTCCTACTTTTGCATTCCAGTCCCCTATAATGGACCTATAATGCCAGGCTGCTTTGGCAGAGGAGCAGCTGAGAGGAGCTACCCCACGTCTGAGGTCAGGGGTGGTGGCCTAGAGGAGCAACCCCATGTCCAAGGAGCGGCAGCTGCGCGGGAGGGCCGAGAGGAGCTACTCCACGTTCAAGGTCAGGAGGGGCGGCCGTGAGGAGATAGCCCTCGTCCAAGGTAAGGAGCAGCGGTTGTGCTTTACTGGAGTAGCCGTGAAGAGATACCCCACGTCCAAGGTAAGAGAAACCCAAGTAAGATGATAGGTGTTGCGAGAGGGCATCAGAGGGCAGACACATTGAAACCATAATCACAGAAAACTAGCCAGTCTGATCACACGGACCACCCCCTTGTCTAACTCAATGAAACTAAGCCATGCCGTGTGGGGCCACCCAAGACGGGAGGGTCATGGTGGAGAAGTCTGACAGAATGTGGTCCACTGGAGAAGGGAATGGCAAACCACTTCAGTATTCTGGCCTTGAGAACCCCATGAACAGTATGAAAAGGCAAAAAGGTAGGACACTGAAAGAGGAACTCCCCAGGTCAGTAGGTGCCCAATATGCTACTGGAGATCAGTGGAGAAATAACTCCAGAAAGAATGAAGGGATAGAGCCAAAGCAAACACAATACCCAGTTGTGGATGTGACTGGTGATAGAAGCAAGGTCCGATGCTGTAAAGAGCAATATTGAATAGGAACCTGGAATGTTAGGTCCATGAATCAAGGCAAATTGGAAGTGGTCAAACAGGAGATGGCAAGAGTGAATGTCAACATTCTAGGAATCAGCGAACTAAAATGGGCTGGAATGGGTGAATTTAACTCAGATGACCATTATATCTACTACTGTGGGCAGGAATCCCTCAGAAGAAATGGAGTAGCCATCATGGTCAACAAAAGAGTCCGAAATGCAGTACTTGGATGCAATCTCAAAAACGACAGAATGATCTCTGTTCGTCTCCAAGGCAAACCATTCAGTATCACGGTAATCCAGGCCTATGCCCCAACCAGTAACACTGAAGAAGCTAAAGTTAAATGGTTCTATGAAGACCTACAAGACCTTTTAGAACAACACCCAAAGCAAGAGTAGCGAAGAAAAATATTTTCAGGATTCTGAGGCATTCCCTGTTGAGAAATCAGATTTTCAGCTTGTTTTAGTAAGGGTTTTTATCTGTCCCCAAGTAGGGAGATCATAAGGTTGGTGACGTTGAGTGTGGTGTTTTTTGGAAATTTTTTAAAACCACCATGGCTTGTATTGGAATTTCTTCCTTCTGGGGTTTTTGTTGTTTCATCTCTAGTTTGAATGCTGGGAGCCCCCGTAGGTTGAATCTTCTGAAGAGGAAGCCTTGTGAGTTTGTTGGATCCATCTGGAGAAATAGAAGCATATCCCTTTCCCTGTAAGATTAGTTTCTTAGATTTCCATTGATTAGTTAATCCATCTTGATATCAAATGGGCAAAGGAAAGGAGGTGTCCTTTAATGTTTCAAAATGTTTTTCTGTTTTTGCCAAAATATCTCCTTGTAGTAAGTTTTTAAAATTTAAAATAAAGCTATATTAACAATAGTTATAAAAAAGAAAGGAAAGTGATAATGATGAAAACACTCCTAGGAAATATTTCAGTCCAAAAATAATCATCTAGAGATCTGTTTGGGGACTGGTAGATAATGTCCCCAAGAGGACATTGAGAAGCTTTTGGTGGCTCAGCTGGTAAAGAATCCGCCTGCAATGCGGGAGACCTGGGTTCAATCCCTGGGAAGCTCTGCTGGAGAAGGGAAAGGCTACCCACTCCAATATTCTGGCCTGGAGAATTCCATGGACTATGCAGTGCATGGGGTCACAAAGAGCCGGACACGACTGAGTGACTTTCACTTTCACTTTGACTCTTGACTATTTAAACCTTTCCTCTTGAATGTTGTTTCCATGAATTTGTTTATTTCTGTGTCAAATGTATGAGCCATCATCTTGCTCAGCCAATGCTATTGTTCTTCCTTTTCATATATGTAAATCAAATAGATCCAATTTTGGCTTTAACTTCTTGGTCTTTGGGTATCTTGGAATTGACAACATTGATGTTGTTAGAGGTAGGTTTTTCTGGTTGATACAGTTTATGCCTCATGTTTAACAGATGGGACAGTCAGTGGCCCAAAGCAAGCCTTTGTAGATATATGTACCCATTTAAAAAATATTTTTTCATTAGGCCCATGTGTCGGAGGCATAGTCTGTCTAACGTAGAGTTCATCAGCTCCAACCAAGCAACGTGTTAGTAAGCAAGTTTGTCTTAATTCCCATGATGTACTGTAGTCTTGTTGTCATCACTGACTGACTATGAAAATTTGGCTGTGGTTTTGAAATAATGGGTTGATTTCTTTCTCATTCAGTACATACATTTTTTCTGATATAAAGAGAAATGGGATCTGACTGTGGTTTTTAAGTGGTTTGTGTTATTTGGGGCAAAGGATTAGGAGCAAACATTCAAATATTTTTTTTCCTAAGTGAAATTATTGAAAAGCTGATGCAGAACAACTTGGTAAATGAAATGTTGCTCATACCCTAATACATTTGACCTTGTCCTTGGGAAGGAAATGCAGCCTGGCAGCTGTTGGATCTCTCTGTTCAGTGTGTCAAGGAAGATGAGACTTACAAGACAGACTTAAAAAGAAGGTGAATATTTTGCACTTTTGATATTCTTAGGAACAAATAACTTATTCAGCAAATGGTGTCTTTTTTATGTTGTTTTGTTTTGTATTGTGAAATAGGCATTGAAGTTGATGTTATTTTGTTTTAAGAATCTTACAGACTGGAAACAGAAATAAAGCTATATTAACAATAGTTATAGGTTTAAAGAATATATTGCGTTAGAATCTAGTAAAGTCTGCTCTGGATAAGGAAGATAAAAGTGTTCCTGTGTATTTTTCTTTATTTAATTTTTTATTTGTAGCTTCAGTGTGTAATGTATTTAATTATGTCTTGTGTTTGTGGATTATAAGGAACGTTTGTAATCTGTTTAATAGAGAATGAATGTAAAAATTGTTTGAATTGTTTAGAAATATAGGCAGGGCCATTGTCTGTTTTTATGGAATTAAGTGTTCTCATTATTGTAAAGTAAGCTAATAGGTGGGTTATAACATGTGTAGTTTCACCTCAGAGAGGTGCGGCCCCTATAAAAGAAGAATTTGTACCGATCAAGATGTAAGAAGGAAGAGGAAGAAAGTTCAGGGCCATGAGTTACATCCATTTGTCATAAAATTTTCTTTTATTTGTTATAAACCTTTTTTATATTTTTGTATTTTTTTTTGCCATTATTTTATTTGCCATTGCCCTGGGATTTCTTTGGAAGGAATGATACTAAAGCTGAAACTCCAGTACTTTGGCCACCTCATGCGAAGAGTTGACTCATTGGAAAAGACTCTGATGCTGGGAGGGATTGGGGGCAGGAGGAGAAGGGGACGACAGAGGATGAGATGGCTGGATGGCATCACTGACTCGATGGACGTGAGTCTCAGTGAACTCCGGGAGTTGGTGATGGACAGGGAGGCCTGGCGTGCTGCAATTCATGGGGTCGCAAAGAGTCGGACACAACTGAGCGACTGATCTGATCTGATCTGATATCTTTTTATTAAAAGTATACATCTTATTTTTCTTTAGCAACTATGAAGTGCTTGTATATTAGCATTTTATAGATTGGTGAATATATTTATTATATCATATTATATATTATAATATATTTATTTATTATATAAATATATATTTATATTTATACTTATTAATAGCTTAAAATCTCTTTAGTTTTTCTGTAAGAAAAAACTTTTTATAAGAGGAAGTTAATGTTCAGTAATTAATGTTTTAAAATCTTACTTCATTTGGAAATGACCTAGCTATTTAATAAACTTTTATTATTTGGTTTAGCATAACTCCAGAAACTTAAGTTACCCCAATCCTAAGAGATTATTTTAGATTATAATAATAGATTATTCTATTAAAAATATAATTATTTTTAATAGAGTTTATCTAAAAGTTTTCATCTCATTTATATATTTATATATATGTATAAAGAGTTACCTTTTTGTTGACAAATTTAGTTTACCTTAAACCTAGGCATAATAAAAGTATTATATAATGTTGATGAGTTAAGACATGTCTTAATTAGATTAGCAAACAAGTGAATTTAAATAGAGCTCGTTAACTTCATATTATCCAAAAACAAAGACATATATTGAGACATAGATAATTTTAAATAGACAGAGGTAGTTTTCCATTTGAAATATCTTTTCTGCTTTAAAATATCTTTTATACATATATATATATTTTTTTTTTTCCCACCAATTTGTTTATGGCTGGAGTCCCAGATAGAGTGGGTTGTGTATCCCAAGGACATGATAAGAGTTAACTTTAGGTTTTTTCTTAGGCCTGTTTTTGTTTCCCAGGCAGAACTGGAGCTCCAAAAGAGTGTTTTAAGAAGTTAACCTTTTCTTAACTGCACATGGAAGAAGAACCAGTTTTGCAATTTCAAAAAAGATTTTATTTTAATCAGTTTTCTCTGGAGTCTAAAGAATATCATGGCCATTCAGTGTCAAAAATATCATTTCTCCTTTTTGTAGTTATAGTATATTATTAATGATATATGCATGAAGGAATTGCTGTTACATTGGATGTAAAGCCTTGGCTACAAAATTTTTGACAAATAGTAGGATTGTTAAGCATACTTTGAGGTAACATAGTATATTGAAATCTTTTATGAGGCCCGATATGATTAGGATAAGGGAGAGAGAAAGTGAATCTCTCCTGGTCTAAAAGGTGTAAAGGTATATTAGAAAAGCAATCTTGTAAATCAGTAATAATAATATGCCAATTTTGAGGAATAGTAGTAGGTGATGGGATCCCTGGTTATAATGTACCCATGCTATGCTATGCTATGCTATGCTAAGTCACTTCAGTCGTGTCCAACTCTGTGTGACCCCATAGACGGCAGCCCACCAGGCTCCCCCGTCCCTGGGATTCTCCAGGCAAGAACACTGGAGTGGGTTGCCATTTCCTTCTCCAATGCATGAAAGTGAAAAGTGAAAGTGAAGTCGCTTAGTCGTGTCCGACTCTTAACAACCCCATGGACTGCAGCCTACCAGGCTCCTCCGTCTGTGGGATTTTCCAGGCAAGAGTACTGGAGTGGGGTGCCATAGGTTTCATTAATGCATTAACTTTTCTAAGGTCTGTTAAGAGATGCCATTTGTTAGATTTCTTTTTTATAATAAAAATAGGAAAGTTCTAAGGAGAGTAAGATTCCTCAATATGTTTTAATTCTAATTGTGTGTCTATAAGTTCTTTAGTAGCCTGTAATTTTTCTTTCGTAAGGGGCCATTGCTCTGTCCAAATAGGCTCGTCATTCTTCTCAGTTATTTTAATTGCTTTGTTTGTTAAATGAGTAGTGGCTCCTAGGAAAAATGTGGAATGTATATCTGAGTTTGCCATTGCATAAGTAAGTCTCTTTCTATTAAATTAAGGGGTGCATTTATCATATAAGGTCTTAATGTTGCAGGCTGGCCTTTTGGTCCTTCATATGGGTAGATTTGAACATTTTGATAAATTTCTTGTACTTTGGTTTGAGAAATTCCTGCAATTTGGTAAGAGACCTTTTGTATAGGCCAGGATTTGGGCCATAAATGTTTGGAAATAATAGTAATATTAGATCCAGTGCCAAGGAGACCAGAAAATCTTTTACCATTAATTTTGATATTTATATTTGGTTGGGCATATTCAGATACCAATGATGTCCATAAGGATTGTTTTTGATCTGTACTGCTGAACCCATTCGGAGAAGGCAATGGCACCCCACTCCAGTACTCTTGCCTGGAAAATCCCATGGACAAAGGAGCCGGGTAGGCTGCAGTCCATGGGGTCGCTAGGAGTCAGACATGACTGAGCGACTTCACTTTCACTTTTCACTTTCATGCATTGGAGAAGGAAATGGCAACCCACTCCAGTGTTCTTGCCTGGGAATCCCAGGGATGGTGGAGCCTGGTGGGCTGCCGTCTCTGGGGTCGCACAGAGTCGGACACGACTGAAGCGACTTAGCAATAGCAGCAGCAGCTGAACCCATTTGCCTGTACATTATTAGAGGAGTTAATAGAAATGTAAGGCAAAAGAAGTAATTGAGCAATTTTGTCCCCCTTTTTTAATTGCCATAGAATCTGAGATGACATCATAATTTGAATCTCTCCTTATAATTTGAATCAATTATTCCAGGGTGAACAGTAATTCCTTTAGAAGCCAAACTAGATCGGCCAAATAAAAGACTGAAGGTTTGTGAGGGCAGGGGTCCAAAAAGTCTGGTAGGTACTCTAGAAGGGACTGCTTGAGGGTAAAGGAAAAAATCATTTAGGGCTGGTATATTGACGGCAGCACTGCCGGATGTGGAGGGTTTGAGGGAAAAGATAGAATTTGCCCCTGGTTTTTGTTGTAGGGGACCTGGGGTGTCCCCTGTTTGGAGTTTCCTGGAATAGGTTTTCCTTCAATATCAAATTTAGATTTACAATCTTTGGCCCAATGCATTCCTCTACAGCGGCGAGGGCAAATTCTTGGAGGTTTTTTATTAGCTTTCTTAGGGCAGTCCCTTTTAAAATGGTTTTTATCTCTACATGTAAAGCATCCTTCATTTCCCTTTCTAAAGGTAGCAGCCATTGTCTTAGTTAGCATTTGCATCTTTTGCTTTTCTGATCCTAGATTGTGATAAGCCTTCAAATAATCAATAATAGTCCCAGTCTCACGAATTGGAGCAATAGCTCTTTGACATTCCTGATTTGCATTCTCATAAGCAAGTAATTTCTCTAGCTGTTTCTTGGTTTTTTCTCCAATTACAGTATGGGAAATAGCAGTTTCTAATCTACCTAAAAAATTAGCATAAATTTCATTAGGTTCCAACAAAGGAGAGACTTTTGTGCCTGTTGGCAGAGGAGGAGCATTTGGAGCAGCCAGCTGCTGCTGCTAAGTCGCTTCAGTCGTGTCCGACTCTGTGTGACCCCATAGAGGGCAGCTCACCAGGCTCCTCCGTACCTGGGATTCTCCAGGCAAGAACACTGGAGTGGGTTGCCATTTCCTTCTCTAATGCATAAAAGTGAAAAGTGAAAGTGAAGTCGCTCAGTCGTGTCCGACTCTTAGCAACCCCATGGACTGCAGCCTACCCGGCTCCTTTGTCCATGGGATTTTCCAGGCAAGAGTACTGGAGTGGGGTGCCGTTGCCTTCTCCGGGAGCAGCCAGGGCAGGGCTAGTAAGAAAATTTTGAAATATTTTATGTTGTTCTAATTGGGCCTTTTGTAAAGTTTCATCATCTAATTCATATTCATGCAATAAGTGTTCTGTCTGTTGTCAAATATTAGGAGGGCTAAAATTTACCTTGAAATGGCCAGAAATCAATTGGAGTATTTTTTTCTTGTTTGGCGGTTCATTCAACATTTTCTTTGACTTGGTGCCAAATTTCTAAATCAAAACTGCATTTATCAGGGAACCAAGGATTACATTTAACCAGTGTTTGAAAGTAAGCCTCTATTCATTGGCGTGAAACCAAAAGTCCCTGAGCTTTAAACAATGGTGAAGTAAAGTAGAGAAATAATGGGGCTTTCCAGCCATTTGGCCCGTGTCTTAGTACTCACCGACCTCAATAGGCCCTGACCTCCTGGAGTCACTCCGTCCGAAATGCCACGTATAGCAGTGTCCTTGTGGGCTCCACTTGTTGGGGTCCTTTAATGGACCGGGACCTGGCAGTCCGGAGTTGACAATAAGAAAGTGAAAGAGAGAGCCGGAGGGAGGGGAAGAGACAGAGAGAGAAAGAAAGAAAGAAAGAAAGACACGGGGACCCAAGCTCTGACGGAGCAAAGGTGCTTTAATGATTTTTCTGTAAGTATATATAGGCTATAGTACAAGAAATTTCTTTCGACAGTGATAAAGATCAGAAAACTAAATGTACAGTAACTGTTACCAAGGGAACAGGGGATAATAATGGTCACAAGGTCAGGAGACAATCCATATCTCAAAAAGGGGGGCGAGACTAAGCAGTTTTGTCGTAAAGAGAATGTTTACTAAAGAAGACCCAAGTCTGTCTCACACAATGACCTCAGTTCCTGGGAGCAGCCTGCTGTTCGGCTTAAAAAGAAACAAGGACTTATGAGAAATAGCAGGTAGGAATCCTCCCGTTAAACACTCCCTGACACCTCAGTATATTGTAAGGGAGTGAGAAATTTTCAAATAACATTTTTTGTGTTCTAGGAATGGGAGTGGGGTGAGCCTCAAAGGCCTGTGTGATTTGCCCAAGTTTGAGAAGAAAAACCACCACCAAGCTTTCTTGGTCAGTCTTTTGAGGAGCATTCCCTGTGTTCATATTGATCACTGCAGATCAGGAGTTTTCTGATTTTCTCTTTCAAGGAGCTTGCTGCTCAAGGTTTGATGGTTTTGGTGGGAGGAAAGGAAGAAACTGCAGATTTAATCTGTGCTGTAGTACAGATTGTGGATCAGCCACTGGCCCTCGGGTTAGTCTCTAGCTAAAAAAAAAAAGCATCTAAGCATTTCATTTGAAATACAGTATCTGACCTCTTGGCACAAAGCATTGAGAAACCAGTGTGAATTTTTAGACTATAATAAATGATGCAAAGGTTTTCTACTCTGATGGGGATAAAAATAAACCCTTCTCTACCAAGTTGTGGGCAGGGGTGGGGATGGGGCATGAGTAAGAGTAATTTAAGGAATTCCTTGTAGAGGCCATTGAATCAGTATGATCCTAGCCTGAGATTTTTGCATTAGTATTACCATGCAGAAACTTTTCTTTCTTAGAGTTTGCTACTTGAGATGGCAGGGATGTGTTGTCACAGTTGATAACCTCAGAACAAGGGGAGTTTCCTCTTCTCTCTCTGGTTGCCAGAGATCACTGCCAAAATAGTAACACGTAAGTGGGACTTGGTGGGAAGGCATGCAAAACATTAGGCAATGAATCCCTCAGTACCTGTGTTACTTCCAGGGCTGAGGAGTTCGGCTCCAAGAAAACTGATCTCCAAGGGGGAAAGTTTCCAGAAGAGTGGGAAATAAAGCAAATGAAACCCTTATTTCTGTTTGGATAGGGATCACGTAATGCATGTCATGAGCCTTCAGTCTGCCATGGCTCTCAGCTGGCTCAGGGCACACGGCTGAGAACTGCTGCTGGCCTGGTGTGGCTGTGAACCACATAGGTCACCAGCAGAAACGAATTTCAGACCTGTCTGTGCAACACCGTTTCAGCCCTGCAGAACCTGCTACAGATGGCAGAAGGAACAGAATGCTCCAGGGTCCTGGCCAGAGTGGCCACAGGGTGTGAGTGGGATGTTCAGGGAGAGCCATTCCAGGGAACATTGGAGGCTGTCTTCCTTAATAACTTCTTTCTTGACTATTCTGAGGGTCTTTTAGACTGTAGTTTACCACCATTCCAGCACTGTTTCTTTGAGGTGACTCATTGGCCATTGATGGGGAGTGTAAGGAAGGTCATCTCTGGGGTTGCAAAATGAAAGGTGGAACAAGTTTTTCTTAAAATATTAAAGGTTTCAGAGAACACATTAGGTCACGTGGTTTGGGAAAACAGACTATAAAAAGCTGTAAACTTGATCTTGTGGATTAAACAAAGCCAAGTGATTAAAATGTGATTTATTTATTAAAACCAAAAAAACAAAATCAGAAAAAAAAAATTGACAGGAATAAAGAACTACCAAATCCTTAGAGAACCTGCAGGACAATTATGCAAAATCTAACATTTGTATCACAGAGTAACAGAAGGAGAAAAAGAAAGAGCAGGGCTGAAAAGGTATTTGAAGAAATAATGACTAACCCTTACAAAATTTGGCAGAAGATATAAACCTACAGATTCAAGAAGCTAAACAGAGTAAATCCAAAGAAATACACACCAATTACCTTATGAAAGGGATTCGCTTGTAGCTCAGTGGGTAAAGAAACTGCCTGCAGTGCAGGAGACCTGGGTTTGATCCCTGGGTTGGGAAGGTCCCTTGGAGAAGGAAATGGCAACCCATTCCAGTATCCTTCCCTGGAAAATCTCATAGAGAGAGGAGCCTGGTGGGCTGTAGTCCATGGGGTCGCAAAGAGTCGGGCATGACTGAGCAACTAACACTTACTTACTTACTTACCTTATGAAAACTAAGGCAAGAAAGATCTTGAAAGCACTAGAGACAAATGATACATTATCTCCAGGGAAACACTGATCAAATTACAGTGGGTTTTTCATCTAATACCATTGAGAAGAAAGCATGACATCATATTTTTCAAGTGCCAAGAGAAAAGAACCGTCAACTGTGAATCCTATAGCCAGCAAAACTACCCTTCAGAAATTAAAGGGAAATAAGTTTTAGGTGAAAAGCTAGTGTCTTTTCAGTAGAACAGCTGTTAAAGAATGGGTAAAGGAGGTTCTCCAAGCTCCAAATGATAACAGAAGTGTCAGAACTTCAGAAAGAAAGAATAACAGAATGGGTAGATATATTACCTTTCTCAGGACTAACTATATTACCTTGCTTATGCGTTTTTAAAATCAATTATGGTTGAAGAAAAAATTATATCATTTGATGTGGTGCTTACTATAGATGGAAGTGATACTTGAAACAATTATATTTTTTTAAAGTGAAGAAGGTGAAAGAACCTCCATGGAAGTAAAGTTTCAGCACATCAATCAAAGTGGTAAAATATTGAGTAATAAGTTACATATTCATTTGTAAGTCCTAAAGCAAGTGCTAAGAAATTTTATCCAAAGTAATGGAGAAGACCCTTGAGAGTCTCTTGGACGGCAAGGAGGTCAATCCTAAAGGAAATCAATCCTGAATAGTCATTAGAAGGACTGATGCTGAAGCTGAAGCTGCAATACTTTGGCCACCTGATGCGAAGAGCTGACTCATTAGAAAAGATCCTGATGTTGGGAAAGATTGAAGACAGGAGAAGGGGACGACAGAAGACAAGATGGTTGGATGGCATCACCAACTCAAAGGACATGAGTGTGAGCAAGCTCCAGGAGATAGTGAAGGACAAGGAAGCTTGGTGTGCTGCAGTTCATGGTGTCCCAAAGAGTCAGACATGACTGAGTGATGGAACAACAACAAAAATGTACCCAAAAAGCATATAGGGGATTCCCTAGTGGTCCAGTGGTTAAGAATCCACCTTCCAATGCAGGGGGACACAGATTGGATCCTTCATCAGGCACATAAGATCCTACATGCCAAGGGGCAACTAAGCTCACAAGCCACAACTAGAGAAGCCAGTGCACTGCAGCTAGAGAAGTCTGCATGCTGCAAGGAAGACCCAACACCCCCTCCCCCAAAAAAACCTACAAATCAAAATGGAATTATAAGAAATGCTCATATTAACCCACAAGAATATAAGAAAAAAGGCAGACAAATGAGAAACAGAGGGGCCAAGTGACCTTAGGTTCTTAACCACCAGGGCATTTGCATTTTTAAAAATCTTTAAATATTTATGTAAATTTCAGATATGTAGTTCCCATGGTCTATATTTATTCATATCTGGCTAATACATGTATGTTGTATATCATAACAAAATTTGACTGAACCTAAAATATTCAACTGTTACTTCTCCTAGAAAAGGTCTGATGAGCACAGAGACCACTGATCTGAGCTGTATCCTTGAAGTATAACAAGCATATCCATTTTAAATGACCAGGCAGCCTGATTCTCCCACTCTGCCTCTGCAAAGTGTCTCTACTAACCTCCAGGGACTTCTCTGGTGGTCCAGTGGTTAAGAGTCCGCACTCCCAATCCAGGGGCCTGGGTTCAATCCCTCATCAGAGAACTAGATACCACCTGCAGCTACAAAAATCAAAGATCCCACATGCCGCAACTAAGACCAAGTGTAGCCAAATAACTGATAAAAATAAAATAAATAAATATTAAAAAATATATATACCACTCTCCATTAATGCTATGGAAAGGACAACTTCCATCACAGGCCAATATAACAGACAGAACTGAACCCCGCTAATCTCTTTCACTCCTCCAGATCTTCGCGTATTTCTCCATTCCATTCAATCAGGAAATAATTGTTAAGTACTCGCCGAGAGCCAGGACTATACCAGGCTCTGGGGATTCACTAATCAGCAAAATAAACACATCCCTATTCAGATCAAGGAGGTCAAAAAAACAATTACAAGATGATGTGAAATGTGTTTTGGTAAAGGAATTACAGGGTTCTAGGAGGGAACCCAACTCTTTGAGTTCTCAGTCTTAAAGGTTTTCCAAAAGCTTCTCTTCACAGGGATTACATCAGTTCAGCTTTGAAATATTAAGTTAGATATTTTTGCCCACTACCTGCTGCCTTTCCTTTGCCTTTCAGAACCATCTATGGCTGAGGGAGAAGGGCATGGCTCGGGCAGGAAGTTGCCATGCACCTGTAGTTCACCTATTCAAAGAAGAGAAAAAGGGTATTATCTCTGGCTGGGAGGCATTCTTTCAGCTTCCTGGACTGTGTCATGTTTCCACCTTAGGTAGGAGAACCTGCTCTACAGAGTCCAGGTGTAAAAGAGTGTCAACATTTGATCACAGTTCCTGGGAACAGCAAGGAATACTTATTCATTCCTCATCAGAGTTAATAGCCACCATAGCTCTGACTCTCACTGACCATTACCTCGAACACAAAGTGTCCCTTTGAAAGTCTTCAGTGCTGCTGGTGGTTGAGTCGTTAAGTCACGTCTGACTCTTTGCAACCCCATGGACTGTAGCCCACCAGGCTCTTCTGTCCATGGGATTCTCCAGGCAAGAATACTGGAGCTGGTTGCCATGCCCTCCTCCAGGGAGCAAACCCACATCTCTTATGTCTCACTGCATTGGCAGGTGGGTTCTTTACCACTAGCACACCTGGGAAGCCCAAAATGTTTATGGATTAGATGAATTCAACACAGGAAAAAAAAGGCCAGTCACAAAATGTTATAGATGGATGAAATGAACCACATTAAAATTAAGAATTTTTCAGTATTAAAAAAGTGAAAGTGATCAGAGAGAATTCCTTGGTAGTCCAGTGGTTGGGACCCACTGCTGTGGGTTCAATCCCTGGTCAGGGAACTAAGATCCCACAAGCCATGTGGTTTGAGCCAAAAAAAGAAAAAGATAAATTTTGAAAAGGTAAATCACAGAGTGGGAGAAAAAAAGCAAAATATATAACCCATAATTGACTTGTACCCAGAACATATAAAGAATTCATACAGACCAATTGGTCATACAATTTGGTCATACAGACCAAACCAAAAGACTGCCTAATTTTTAAAAATGGGCAGCCTTGAACAAGCACATCACTAAAATCACCAATTGCAAAGAGATTCTAATCGCCAATAACTATGTGAAAAGTTCTCAACCTCATTAAAAGAACAAGGAAATGCACATTAAAACCACAACACAACATCACTACACCTCTAGAATGGCTAAAATTACAAAGTCTAACAAGGCCAAATATTGGTGAAGCTAAGGAGCAACCGTACCAGTCATTTATCGGAGTTGAAACTGAAACATGTTTGGTAGCATCTACTAAAGCCAAGCCCAGTGACCCAGCATTGGGAACTCCACAGCACATCCCAACAGAAACTGCACGTGTGTCAAAAGATAGAATTCATTAGCCCAAAGTGGAAACAGTACAATGGGGAACTATGTAGTGATTTTTAAACAAGCAAGTATCATATGGCAATGAAAATGAACTGCAGTTATGTACATAGGATAATACTGAGTGAAAGAAGCCAGACACAGAACAATATGGACATTTCATTTGTGTAAAGTTCAAAAACAGCGTCCACTGGTTAAGACTCCGAGCTCCCAATGCAGGGGGTTCGGGTTCCACCCCTGGTTGGGGAACTAAGATACCCCATGCCTTATGGCTTGGCCAAAAAAGAAAGGGGGGGGGGGAAACAAAACCCAGCAAGCTAAACAATCTGTGGTGTTTGAAGTCATAACAGGGACTCCTTATGATCCCTGGGTCAGGAAGATCCCCTGGAGAAGGGGATGACTACCCACTCCAGTATTCTTGCCTGGAGAATCCCAGGAACAGAGGAGCCTGGCAGGCTACAGTCCATAGGGCTGCACAGAGTCAGACACGACTGAGTGACTGCATGCAAGCATGGCAAGTAGGGAGTGGGTAGTGATTAGGAAGGGAAATTCAGAAGGCTCTGGACTGCTGAAAATATTCTTTCTTGACCTGGTTGTGGGTTATAAGGATATATTCATTTTTAAATAATTCAATGAGCTGCATACATTTATGATTTGTGCATTTACCAATATGTGTATTTTATTTCAAGAGGACATTAAAAATATTCCCATGAATCAAATTAGAATGGTTTCTACAAGGGGACCAGGAATAGAAAATGGGTATAAAAGAGAATAGATGGGTAGGTAGGTATGGGTGGCAGATAGAGTTTTCTGGAGTTTTATCCTGTCTAATACAGACATAAGTTACAGGTGGTTATTTAAATTTAATTTTCAATGGATTAATTAAATTAAAAATTCAGTTCCTCCATTACATTAGTCACATTTCAAGAGCTCAATAGAGGAACTTCCCTGGTGACCCAGTGGCTAAGACTTCGAGCTCCCAATGCAGGGGCCCAGGTCCGATCCCTGGTCAGGGGACTAGACCCACCTGCCACTACTGAGAGTTTGCATTGCTACAACTAAAGATCCCTCATGCAAAGATAGAAGCAAAGATAGAATATCATGCATGCAGCAACTAAGACCCAACACAGCCAAACAAATAAATAAAAGAAAAAAATGTTTAAAAGAGCTCAATACATACATGGAGCTATTGCCTACCACACTGGACAGCCCAAAACACAGAAGTTTCATCATCACAAAAATAGTATAAGTGGACACATATAAGATCTCCTGGAGAGGACTTCCCTGGTAGCTCAGTGGTAAAGAATCTACCTGCCAAAGCAGCAGAGGCGAGTTCCATCCCAGATCTTGGAAAATCCCACGTGCTGTGGAGGAACTGAGCCCATGAGCCACAACTACTTAGCCTGTGCTCTAGAGCCTGTGCTTTGCAACAAGAAACGCCACTGCAATGAGAAACCTGTGCCTTGCAACTAGAGAGCAGCCCTGATTCCCTGAAACTAGAAAGAAACCCACATAGCAGTGAAGACCTAGCTCAGCTGTAAAAAAAAAAAAAAATATATATATATATATATATATTTAAAGCAAAGACATCACTTTCCCAACAAATGTCCATATAGTCAAAGCTATGGTTTTTCCAGTAGTCATGTACGGATGTAGGAGTTGGACCATAAAGAAGGCTGAGAGCTGAAAAATTGATGCTTTTGAATTGAGGTGCTAGAGAAGACTCATGAGAGTCCCTTAGGCAGCAAGGAGATTAAACCAGTAAATCCTAAAGGGAATCAACCCTGAATATTCATTGGAAGGATTGATGCTGAAGCTGAAGTTCTAATACTTTGGTCACTTGATAGGAAGAGCTGACTCACTGGAAAAGACCTTGATGCTGATTGAAGGCAGGAGAAGGGAGTGACAGAGGATGAGATCATTGGATAGTATCACTGACTCAATGGACATGAGTTTGAGCAAACTCCAGGAGATAGTGAAGGACAGAGAAGCCTGGTGTGCTGTAGTCCATGGGGTTGCAAAGAGTCAGACACGACTTAGTGACTGAACAACAACAAAAAGATCTCCTGGAAAAAAGAGGCAGTTAGAGAAATAAGCAGAGAGAGAATCTGAGGAACACCAATGTTAAAAGAGTTATTGTAGGAAACAGACCAAAGTAACACAAGATCCAGAAGAAAGTGATATGGAAACCAAGGCATTCGAAATTTTTAAGGAGGAAGTGTTTGTGTCAAATGTTACAGAGGAGCTACATTGGAGGGTTTAGCAGACGATTTCAATGCACATGGAAGTCAGATTGTGGTGGGTGAGAGAGACATGGGTGGGGAGGTGCAGAACAGGACCATAGATGTGGCAGGTCTGAAGTTTCAAGCGGGTAAAACAAATAAAGGGAGCTCCTGTAAAGCAAGGAAGTGGATGGCCAGTGCCACGTAGGAGGAATAAAAGAGATTAGCCTTACCTCGGGTTCTTGGGAAATGACACATATAGAAAAGGATATCTAGATTCCAGGCCTGGAGTTAGCAGGTAGAACATGATGAAGAGTGGAAGGAACTGCACCGGCAAGATGAAAGTCCTAATGCCGGAAGTGGGGCATTAGGACTTCAGACAGCCCTGCCAAGAATGTGAACTTGCATTCACAGGAACAGAGAGGCATGGAATGTTCTTGAGCAAAGGAGGAAGAAGGTCAAGTTTGAACCTCAGGGAGCTTAGTGGCAAGATGGAGGAATCCCCAAGGAGGTGTAAAGACCCCTTGTGGGATCCAGAGCATGAAAGAATGAAGTTCAACATTTCCAGCAATTTTGACCTCCTTGATCTGAATGTACTCTGAATTGAGCTGCAGAATAAATTCTCTCCACCTGTGCTCTGGATCTCCAAAACCCAGACAAGCCAGAGGGCCCCAGGGGTCTCCAATGGTATGACCGACACAGGTCTGCCCCCAGCAGAACCTGTCAGCAGGGAGAGGCCAGAGGCTCAGACACACAAACACCCCCTTGTCTGGGCTCAGCCCAGGACTGCTGGTGCAGGACGGATGTGGTTTTACTGACCGCGAGGAACTGCCCCCACAGGTTATCTCGGGGATCACCAGTGGGATTTCTGAGAATTTGATATGGCATGGAGTAGGGCACAAGGTGTGTCATAGCATACCCCCCTCCATACACACCTACTGCACTCATACCCCTTGGGCTCTGAGAGGAGGGAGAAGGTCCCAGGGGTGTCACATCCTAAATTGTGGGGACTTTCCACCACCACCTCACTTCTGGGGACTCTGCAGAATGCAGCCATGGATTTGGATGGGGGAAGGCTCCTCTCTGGGTTAATCAGGGGAGACCTCAAGGCTTAGCGATTGATGTGAAGAATCACCTTGGGTCTTACCCTAATTCTCTGCCCCTCAGCCCTTAATTCTCTGGATGTCTCAGGCTAAATGAGGGGTATCTATCTGATATAGAAGATCTGACATTTTTGTTTGCAAATAGCTCTTTCCTCCTCAGGACTCGAAGCAGCGCCTCCTCCCAATCCTTTCCCTCAGGACCCAGGAAGCCACCACACAAAGCTCTCATTCCCCATGCATCCCCTCACCCCTACCTGTTTCTTGATACCTTTGGCTCTCATTCAGTCTCTTGTTTGCTCACCTCATTTTCCCGGTTGACTTTGGGTTTCAGTCAACTCTGAGTCTTTATCTCTCCCTCTGGGAACCTGCCCTGGGTGGGGGCTATGACAGCTCCCACCCACCCTGGCCGCCTGGAGGCCCAGGCCTTGTGATAAGGGAGGAGAAGTCCTGGGGGCAGCAGCTGCTGGGGTGTTGTCTGAGAGGACAGCCAGGCTTTGCAGCTGCTGTTCCCAGGGGAGACTCCCCAGCAAACAATGAGTCCTGAGGCTGGGAGGAGGAGAGCAGGGCATGGGTCAGGCCAACTCCATCTCTGAACACCCATACCTCCTCTCATCTGTCTCTGCTTCTGCTCCCCTAGATGTGACCTAGAACTCCATCTCCCATCCCAGGCAGATTTTGGGTTGATGGGGGGCACCACATCACCCAAAACTTGTTCAGCTAGACTCTTCTCAGGAAAATAAAACACCTCCCAGAAAACAAATTTTCCAGAAAGCAGAGCCCATTGTCTACGTGGAACCAGGAAACAGTGGCCTCCATCCTTCTTTGCAGGCAGCTCCAGCCCCTGCATCCCACCTGCTCCCCACCTGGGGCCACACCAGAAGAGCCTGCCTCCCCGCTACAGTCCTTGAGAGTGTACAGTATCCTCTGGGAGACAAATAAGCCCAATGAGGCTATTTCTGATGTTCCCATTTTGCAGATTAGGTACCCAGGAGACCCTGTGGTTTGGGGGTGGAGGTACTGTGTCCCACTCCACAGCCCTGGGTCAAGTGCTCAGATTCCTGCCCCCCCCCCGCCCCCTCCCCCACATCTGACCTTCCCCGCTCCCCCCCCCCTGCCTTGAGTGACTGGAAACAGGATATGGATAGCTGAGGGCCAGAGAAGAGCTTGAGGGGACTGGGGATCCGGATGTGAGTCCTTCACTATTATTCCTGGCAGGAGCCAAAAGGAAAAAAAAAAAAAAGCAAACAAATCTAGCCATCAAACCAGCAAACAGGACCAAATGCCACTTTCAGCTCCTGCTCCCTGCCCTCTGGGAGCCCAGGTCCAGGCCCTCAGCACCCTGCTCCCCAGCTGTTTCTCTTGGGGACACCACCCTGCCAGGACTGAAGTCTCTAGCAGACTCCCTAGGCACAGCCACCAGCTGTTCTCACACCCCTCTCAGGAATCAGGCATGCAGGCTTGCCCTCACCCTTCACAGGCCTCCAGGGTGCCCATTCCAGCTGACCCTGGGGTCAGAAGCCTCCTCCAGGAAGTTGGCACCATCTGTGTGGCAGGTGGCCCAGGGAGTGGCCTGAGGAATTAAGAGACTCCACTATATAGGCCAGCCCAGAGGCCATTCCCACAGCTCCAGGAACCTGCAGGTGAGAGAGGCCGCGTCACCTTTAGAAGCAGGACATCAGGTCCCCTACCCTTGCCCCTGGCTCCAGGCCTCCCCATCTCACCCACTACCAGACCCACAGGACATCCGACTCCTGTTCTGCCCTCCCTGCCCAACCACCAGACCCACCAGATGTCCACCTCCCCTTATACATACGTTGGCCCTTGGACCCAGCTCACCTCAGCCTTCCTGGTGCCCAGGTAGCCCTTGTCCAGAGACAAGGCACTTTTGTCCTCTGACAGAGGGACAGATCCGCCTCCCATGACCCCCTCTCTTCTCCCACTGCAGACATGGGTTCCCTGCGGAGCTGGTGGATGCTTTGGGCCGGAGCAACCCTCCTGTGGGGTAAGTTAGACCGAAATCCCATCTATGTCCTGGTTCCAGACTGAAGAACTCTGCCTGCCTGGGTCAGCACCCTCCACTGGAGCCACCTCTGCAAACCCATCTCCCATTGTGACCTCAGGCTAGCTGAGATTGGGAGAGAGGGCCGTTAAGTCAGGCAGAGAAATGTGGTGGAATTCACCCATCCTCTGTCAGTTCTGGAGGGAAGCAGGTAAAATCTTTAGTCCCTGAATTCAAGTAGGTAAGAATTGCTACTTTCTTGATTTTCTGCAGCTCAACTCAAGTTTTGACTTAGAGCCTCATTCTGTGGAGGTGATGGAAGATTTCACTAACATCATTTGGAGGGGTGGGCTTGGTGCCTAATTCTCTAGGGCTTTGTCCAGGACTAGAGTCCTACATAAAGCCAAAGTTCGGGGGACGGATGGGACATCTGGGGCCTCTAGTTACCAGTCAACATCTATTTAGGTTACTCTAGTTACATTCATCCCCCTGATCCCCTGGTGCTGTGGGACACTGGGATGTTCTTCAAGGCTCCCCTTATTCAGCAGACAGTCCCTCTGTAACCCCCCACAACACTCTCTAAGACCCCATAGAGTGATCTCTCTCTTCCTCTCCCCGTCTCCTCTCAGCCCTGGAGGATCTCTTCCTTGATGGAGGTGTTGAAAAGTGCCCACTCCTCTCTATTGCTAGGAGACATTTTGTCCATACTCTCATAATCCCCTTTTACCCTTCACACTCATGCTTCATCCTGTGAACACAGAAATCACAAACTGGCACCTGAGGTTGGGCCCCACAGTGCAGTATTTGTTTTATTTATTTGTCTGGCTACACCGGGTCTTAGTCGCAGCAAGTGGGATCTTTAGTTGCACCACTTGAACTTTTAGTTCCAGCATATGGAATCTAGTTCCCTGATCAGGGATTGAACCCAGCCTCCGTGAACTGGAAGCTCGGAGTCTTAGCCACTGGGGACGTCCCCATACTGCTTACTTAAAACAATTTTGGATTGGAAATTTCACATAGAAATTCAACTCTCCAATTTCTTTTGAAAAATGGTAAGATCTGACATTTTTAAGGGAGAACCTATAAGACATCATAACCACAACAGATTAAAGCCAATAGCAATGCGTATGGCATATGAATGTTCTAGCCCCACAGTCGCCCCTTCTGTCTCACACATTTATGTCTCTTGTTGGGCCCCATCAGCATTTGAGCCTGAGAGCCCTGTCTGAAGTGTTCAGGCTTCTGGAAGGCAAAAGCCAGAAAGGTTGGTAGGTGATCACTGCGTGACTAAGGGAAAAGGAGAGAGAAGAGAGAAAACAGAAACTCATGTTAATGTTTCAACCTGCGAGCCAGGCACAGGGCAGGAGGCTGCTTCTCTGACAGGGGTAGGGGGGGGGATTGGATAAGGCAAGACCCACGACTGCATTTTCTCACCCCAGGGTTGACCCAGGAGGCCTCAGTGGACCCCCAGAGCAGCGGGGGTGAGGAATTCCTCACGGCCTTCCTGCAGAACTATAATCCCGGGTACAGCAAGGCCTATCTCTGCCTCCTCCTCTCCAGTCTGTCGGACAGCCTCACCTCAGTCTCCATCCTCAGCCGGGCAGATGGCACCACACAGAAGGTCACTGTCAGGCCAGGGCAGTCAGTCTTGGTCAACATCAGCGCCAAGGCTGAGATGGTCGGCAGCAAAACCTTCCAGCATGCGGTGGTGGTCCGCGCTGACCGTGCCATCTCGGTGCAGGCGGTAAACGCTAAGCCCAGCACGGCGGATGTGACACTGCTGAGGCCTGTCCGCGCCCTGGGCACTGAGTACTTTGTGCTCACGCCCTCCAGCCCTTCGTCCAGGAACCTCCAGGAGTTTGCTGTGGTGGCGGGTGCAGCCGGTGCCTCTGTCAGTATATGGCTGAAGGGGTCGGTGACATTCAAGGGCAAGTCCTACGCAGCGGGCCGTGTCCTGAATGTGACCCTGGACCCCTACCAGGTGGCCCAGATACAGAGCACATCTAACCTCTCGGGGTCAAAGGTCACTGCCAGCAGCCCCGTGGCTGTCCTCTCCGGCCACAGCTGTGCCCAGAGAAACTCGAACTGCAACCATGTGGTAGAGCAGCTGCTACCCACGTCTGCCTGGGGCACCCGCTACGTGGTGCCCCCTCTGTCCTTCCACAGCCAGCATGATGTGATCTACGTCATGGCCAGCCAGGCCACAAGGCTGACCTACCACCTGGGGGGCACCGCTGGCTCCCGGGGGCTCCAGGCAGGCAACGTGGCAGAGTTTGAGATCCAGCAGTCCCGGCCACTCTACCTGTCTGCAGACGTGGGCATCCAAGTCCTGATGTTTGGTGCGGGTACCACCAAAGATGGAGAGACCTATGACCCCCACCTGGTCCTGATCCCAGACGTGGCGGCCTACTGCCCTGCCTACGTGGTGAGGAGTGTGCCAGGCTCTAAGGGTGTGGCCCTGGTGGTGGCGCCAACCAAGGCTGCTGGCGAGCTGACCATGGATGGGCAGAGGCTAGGGGCCAAACTCTCCTGGGCCGCTGTGCCAGGCAGTGAGTTCTCATATGCCGAACTGGACTTTGGCACAACTGACAGTGTCCATGTGGCCGAGGCCGCTACCAGCTTTGGGCTGCTCACCTTCGGGCTATACCAGGACGTGAGCTTCGGGACAGCAGCTGCCTGTGGCCGGAGTGAGTGACAAAAAATGACCTCTGACCCTGTCCAGATGGTAACCCTTTTGCCGACTCTCCTGCCTTTTCCCCTTTCCCATTATCTCTGTGCTCATCTGTGGTTTCTGGGTCAGCTGAGCTGCCTCCCACTTACCTGAATCCTCCCTGCCATCCTTCCTTTCCTTAAGCCTTCCCAGGTCCTCCCTGTCCTCTTCCCCCACCCTACCACAGAAGCAATTCTCTAAATGTTTAGCAACTGGCAAGACCCAGAGTCCCACCCAGTCTGCAGAGATACCAGACACAGCTCTGCAGCAGGGTTCTAGAAGCCCGCAGGGTGTCTGGCATCAGCCCTTTTTCTATTGCTTTTGTGGAAGGAGGGGGTCTGGGGAGAGCCAGGGTGCCAAGAGGAAGGGATCTTTACGGGCTGGGATCAGGTCAGCAGTTTCTTACCAACCAGCTTGAAAATATTTTGTTATTCTAGCAACTGATAGACAACTATGTGTGTGTTCAGTCACTCAGTCATGCCTGACTCTTTGCAAACCCATGGACTGTGCCTGCCAGGCTCCCCTGTCAATGGGATTTTCCCGACAAGAATAATGGAGTAGGTTGCCATTTCCTCCTCCTCCAGGGGATCTTCCTGACCCAGGGACTGAACCCTCGTCTCCTGCATCTCTCGCATTGGCAGGTGGATTCTTCACCACTGAGCCCCTCTGGGAAGCTACAACTATACCAGTTACTAACTCCCTCCCTCACACATACACTTCATATATGAAAGCCAAACTCAGGAGATCTAAAAGTATTAATATAATAATGATGGATACCGTGGGGGGAGTATTTCTCAAAATACCAGGGACCACTCTAGGGGCCTTGTATGTGTTAACATAGTTCATTTCTAGGATCCGGCCCTGTGTGTGCTTGGGGGCCCAGCCTGTCGAGGAGTTGCCACCAGGCAGTGCGGCGTTTGAGGGCACGGATGCTGAAGCCAGACTTCCCAGGTTCAGATCCCACCTCTGCCTGTGTGACCTGGGGCTTGTGACTTCACCTCTGTGGACCTGTTTCCACATCTGCAAAATGGGAAGAACGCCTGCACCCCTCACGGGATTGTGAAGTGACAGTGCAATAAGTTAACGCAGTGGAGCCTTTAGGGGGCATCAGGCTAGTGAGCAGGGCCACGCAAGGGTGAGCCATTATTGTGAGCAGTCAGAAGGCAAGAGCTTTTGAAGACCAGGGGACAGGGGAGGAAGAGCTGTTTCTTCCTGTGTGGGCCCCCCTCCCGAAGCAAGGATCCTAGACACGGGTCCCCAGCACTCCTGTCCACCCTCCAGGGCATGGAAGCCACTCAGCTGCAAAGGGCCACTTTGGGCTTGATTAGTGATGGGGAAAAGACAGGTGAATGTTAATAACAGATAACAACCTCATTAACACCTGAGATCAGTTCCAAACCCTAACTTATGTTTTAGCTTATTTAAACCTGGCCACTCTCCCCTTCCCAACTGTCCCTGTGAAGAAGGTATTACTATCACCCCCATGTCACAAGTGAGGAAACTGAGGCACAGAGAATTTTAAATTACTTTCTAGCATCACACAGGTAATTAGTTGTCCCAAGATTCAAATATAGGCAACCTAACTCTGCCATTTCCATTCTGTTGAACAGTCTGTTTTCCATTTTCTATCTTTATTTTATTTTTATTTTTTGACTACACCGCACAGCATGTGGGACTTTAGTTCCCTGACCAGGGATCAAACCTGAGCCCCCTGCCTTGGAAGGATGGAATCTTAACCACTGGACCACCAGGGAAGTCCCCACTTTCTATCTTTAAAAAAGGATTCCTTAACCTTTTACCCTGAGTGGGAAGGTAGAGGAAAGGGGGGAAACAGAGAGAAAAAACAAAAATGAAGGCCTTTCTGTGATTGTCCCTGCCAGTGGCTCTTCACCACCTTCCAGTTCCTCGGGGCTGAGCCATATTAAACTGGGGAACCACCAAACCTAGGAACAATCAAGCCTGAGCCGCTCTCTCCCTATGAAATTCCAGACTTCAGTCTCCCCACTTCTTGAATGGGCGGCTGGGCGTCAGCCACCCAAACTCCCCAGGGCAGGAGAACTCCAGGATTCCCACTGGGTGGACACTCCTGATTCTTTCTCTGTGGCCATCCTCCTTCCCTCCCCAGCCCAGCGGTCGCTGGAGAAGACCCCCTGTGAAGGCAAGCAGTGTGCTGCCAGGCAGCTCTGCAAGGTGATAAATGGGCAGGCCAGGTGCGTGGCCCCCGTGGCTACCTGCCGTGCCCAGGGTGACCCCCATTATACCACCTTCGACGGCCGCTACTACGACATGATGGGCACATGCTTGTACTCACTGGCGGAGCTGCAGAGTAACGATGACAGCCTGCCTGCCTTCAGCGTCGATGCCAAGAACGAGCACCGAGGCAGCCGCCGTGTCTCTTACGTGGGCTTGGTGACCGTGCGCGCCTACAACCATGCAGTGTCACTGGCCCGCGGGGAAGTTGGCTTCGCCCGGGTAAGGATCCAGAGGAGCCATCAGAGTTTAATACCCAGGAGCCGCCTGCCAGTCAGATGGAGGAGGCAATGTCTGGGTGTTGGACCCCAGACCCAAGCTCTTTGCCATGGGGTGGAGGGTGCAGAGAAGTGGGCCAAGGGCGTGGGGGCTGGGGAAAGGGGATTTGAAAACCAGTGGCAGAACCTTAAAATCCTTTTGTTCAGCAATTCGATTTCTAAAAGTTTTAAGAATGCTCAGAGATGTGGTTAGAAAAACAGGTTTATGCCAATGTGTTTATATTACTGTATCAAGAAGGCAGTGAGGGTCGGGGAGAGAAAGAAGACAGATATCCAACAATGGGAATTTCTTAAGTGACCAAACCCTAAAATTTTAGTGAGTACCTACTATGTGCTGGGTTTGTTTCTTCGCACTTTCTATTGTATTAATGCATTTAATGCTAACGGCAATCTATGGAGGTAGGCACTATTAACACTTTTGGATGAGGAAACTGAGGTCCAGAACAATGAATGACTACTCAAGAGCTTCAGGCTAGTAAGAGATGGAGCTGGGAACACCAGCAGGGTAGCTCCCAAGCCTGCATCTTAACCTCTAGGCTATTCTGCCTCTGGTAAATGGATCGCTACTCAGCCAACATAAATAACAGCAATCTAATAATAGGAAAATAAATGAGGAGTGATTTTTTTCCTGCTATATTGCTATGAACATGCTTAAACATCCAGAAAGATTGAAATCGTTGTACAGTGAACACTCATTTGCCAGTTGCCTAGATTCTAAACACTTTACTCCTCTTAGTTCATCATACATCTAACATCTGCCTGTCCCTCTGTCCACTCAACAATCCCTCTTTTTATTCACTTAATTTTAAAGTTATTTTTAATTGAAGGATAATTGCTTTACAATGTTGTGTTGATTTCCGCTGTATAACATGGTAAATCAATCAAAACTATATGTCTCTGTATATGTACACAGACATTTGTATATATAGTCCCTCCCTCTAGAGTCTCTCACCACTGGCCCACAATCCCACCCCTCTGGGCCATCACAGAGCGCCAGGCTGGGCTCCCTGTGCCGCACAGCAGCTTCTCGCCAGCTGCCTGTTTTGCCTACTGGAGCGTATATAGGTCAGTGCTACTTTCTCAGTTGATCCCACCCTCTCCTTCCCCCACTGTGCCCACAAGTCTGTTCTCTATGTCTGTTATCTCCATTCCTTCACTGCAATTAGGTTCATCTGTACTGTTTTTCCAGATTCCATATATATGCTTTAATGTATTATATTTGTTTTTCTTGACTTACTGCACTCTGTCTAACAGGCTCCAGGTTCACCCACCTCACTACAACTGACTGCAAATTTGTTCTTTTGCACTTGAAAGTAAGTTCTAGACATCAACGCACTTCATCCCTAGAGATTTCAACATGTATACCATTAACTAGAATATAATATTTTTACATTTTTGTTTACCTTTGAGATAAAATTTAAACATAACGAAATCCACACATCGTAAGTGGACGGCTCACTGAGTTTTGATGAATGTGCACATCTAAGCTCTGTCAAGGTACAGAATGTTTTCATCCTTCTGAAAAACTCCCTCATGTCCCTTCTCAAACAATGGCCAACCCACGCATAGAGGCAATCATAGTTCTAACTTTTCTCCACCAGAGATTACTTCTGCTGGTTCAAGAACTTCATAGTAACGGAATCAGCCAGTGCAAGAAGCCTTTTGTGGAAGGCTTCTTTAAGCTCAGCATAGTAGTTTCAAAGTTCTTTCCTGTTGCTGCAATTAATTTTTTAATAGATAAAGCATTCACAGCTCAAAACAAGAAGGCACGTTGTGAAAGGTCCTGCTTTTACCCCCATCTCCACCTGCTTTCCCCTGCTCCCCACAGGTAACGACTTTTACTGATTTCTTGAGTGTTCATCTAGGGTTTCTTTATGCCAATACAAGTAAATATAGACACACATTCTTACCTCTCCCCTTTGTTAGCAAACAGTACTGTACGTGGGCTCTGTTCTGCACTTGACTTTGCCCTGAACAGTGCATTCTGGAGCTGTTTCCTCAGTGGGGAGGGAGCCTCCTCTTTCCTTTCTATAGCTGCACAGCCTGCCATTGGCTGAATGCATTATGGTTCCTTTTGCTCAGCCCCCTGTGATTGGATGCTGTGTTCATGATGGTGAGCACTACTGCCCTGAATATTCTTTTTTTAAAGTTATAGTTTTTAATGGAGATCTCTTTTATAAAATTTATTTATTTGGCCGAGAGGCATGTGGGGTCTTAGTTCCCCAGTCAGGGATCAAACCTGCGCCCTCTGCAGGTTTCGACTTTTTAAAAGTCCATAGAAGTACGGACTTTTAACCACTGGACAGCCAGGAAGTCCCCATGAATATTCTTGTACTTCTCTCATCTTATGAGTGTGCAGGTGGATCTGTGAGATCAATAACCGTGTGGATTAAAGCAGGTGTTTTTGAGGTCTAGATAGGTTGAACACAAACTCAGGGGGACCTCAGATCCCTTGAACTTATGTCCAGGATCTTGTATCTGCTGTGTAGTTTTTCAGAGAGATGAACTATTACTTTGTCAGATCCTTACAGAGGTCAGTGACTTAGCAAAGGTTTAGAGTTACAGGTAGAATGATGCTAGGATGCCCACAAGACTATTTTAGAGACAATAGAGGTTCATGAAATGGTGACTTCAGATGGGCTCATTATTTTTAAAAAAATGTATTTAAAAGTAGAAAAAGAAACTTGCATGATGCATAAATATGTGTGTGTGTGTCTGTAGCAATATAGGTGGTTTTCTCTTTTCTCATTTTTAATCATGTGTGCTCTTTAAGTTTTCTGTACTGAACAGATACTACTTGTGTCATGAACAAATGAAGACCCCTGGTCTTAAGCAAGAGATGGATTTGGACAGTGGTCCCTGGACTGAGAGCCTGTGAATGTGGGCTGTCTCAGTCACTGCCTGACATAGACTTGGACACACAGGAAGACTCAGGGAGGCATTGCTGACTGAATGAATGATGTCTTACCTTTGACCTTGCTCATGCTGTCCTCTCTGTCTGTTATCCCTTGTTTTACACTCCATCTACTTGGCTAAGACAAGACTGTGTGAAGAAAGAATCAGAAAGAGATGCTCAGGAAGAGGAAAATGGTCCTGGGGACAGAGAGAATACATTCCTTATCTCCCAGCTGGACTCTCTGTCTCCATTAAGGACATTTGCAAAGGAACACCTCTCTCCCTCTTGGTTTCTGTGGCTCTCTCTCTCCCTGGTCCTTTACAGCTCAGTTCAGTGTCCCTTCCTCCAGGAAGCCTCTCCTGACCTGAAAATTTAGGTCTGCCCTTTTTCTAGGCTCCTGCAGCCTCTTATTTCTCCATCGTCTCAGCCCTGATCACTAGGATCTGTCACTATCCAGTGACAGGTCTGTCTCCCCCAGTGGAGTGGGATCTGGTCATCAATATATCTCCAGGGCTCTCCCAGGCCAGGGCCAGGCCCAGAGTCAGTGCCCAGTGAGTGTATACTTAATACAGCAGTGCCTAATTCACTTACTGAGTGCCTGCTATTCTGCCAGGTACTGTTCTCGTATCTGGAGATGAAGCAGTGATTGAAGGAGACCAAAACCCCTGTCCTGTGGAGCTGACAGTCTTGTCAAGTTAGAGACGATAAACATCAGATTAGCGCTTCTCTGGTGGCTCAGTGGTAGAAAACTCGCCTGCAAAGGCAGGAGATGTGAGTTCGATCCCTGGGTTGAGAAGATCCCCTGGAGGAGGAAATGGCAACCCACTCCAGTATTCTTGCCTTGGAAATCCTGTGGACAGAGGAGCCTGGTGGGCTACAGTCCGTGGGGTTGCAATGAGTTGGACATGACTTAGAGACTAAACAGCAATAAACATCAGATAGTTGTTGCAGATGGCATTTTAGAAAGTTAGACACTAGAGGGAAAAAATAGAGCAGAGAAAGGGAACAGGGACTAAGGAGGAGTTGCCATATAAAATAGGGTGCTCGGGGATGGCCTCCCTGAGATGGTGACATTTGAGCAAAGTCTTTGTAAGAGGCAAGGGAGTGAGCCATGTGTATTTCTAGGAAAAGAACCTTTTGGGCCAAGGGAAAGGCAGGAGCAAAGATGCTGAAGCTTGATGGGTGGCACTAACAGGAGGGAGGAATCCCCATGTGGCTAGAGGAGGGACACGTGTGGGAAGAGATGAGGGGCTGAAGGCCAGACCACACGGGGATCTGACCCTCCCCTCCTCGTTCCCTCCGCAGATCGACAACCAGCGTTCACGCCTGCCTGCCTCCCTGTCTGGGGGACGCCTGCGAGTGTACCAGAGTGGGACACGGGCCGTGGTGGAGCTGGATTTCGGACTGGTGGTCAGCTACGACTGGGATGCCCAGCTGGCACTCAGCCTGCCCGTGCGCTTTCAGGGCCAGGTGCGTGGACTGTGTGGCAACTATAATGGTGACCCCACTGATGACTTCCTTACACCTGACTCGGAGCAGGCTCCCGATGCTGTGGAGTTTGCCAGCAGCTGGAAGCTGGATGACGGGGACTACCTCTGTGAGGATGGCTGCCAAGAAAACTGTCCTGCCTGCACCCCAGAGCAGGCCCAGCACTATGAGGACAGTCGTTTCTGTGGCATGCTGACCCAGCTCAACGGCCCCTTTGCTGCCTGTCACGAGGCCCTGGACCCCCAGCCCTTCCTAAAGGAATGTGTGTATGACCTGTGTGTGGTCAATGGGGATCGAGCCAGCCTGTGCCGTGGCCTCAGTGCCTACACCCAGGCCTGTCTGGAGCTTGGCATCTCTGTCGGGAACTGGAGGTCATCAGCCAACTGCCGTGAGTGATGCCCTGGTGGGGGCTGGGAGCATGTGGTAGGAGGAAGGGGTGCCCCCTGCATCAGAGCATTGACTGTGGTCCAGCCTGGAACTGGACGATGCTGAGGACACAGCAATGGCCAGATGGCCAGGCTCTGCCCACAGTGAGCCTAAAGTTGAAGCAGATGTAGCACTAGACAGTGATGGTCCAGGGCTGGGATGAAGGAAGTTCAGAGGGGCTGTGCGAGACCAGAGAAGCTTCCTGACTCAGCCTGTGGGGGTGACGGAGACTCTCCTAGAGAAAGGGATGCCAATCTGAAGCCTGTAGAAAGGATTAGAACTAGATGGGAAAGCAGGGGGCAAGCAATGGGCTCCAAGCTGAGAGAAGGACATGTGCAAAGGCTTGGCATGAGGTGTCCCAAAGCAGACATGTGAATATCACTTCACTTATAACCCTTCCATGACTCTCCGACATCTTCTGGATAAAGTCCAAGCTCCATAGCCAGGTATCCATTCACTGAATCATTCATTCACTTATATATCCATTAATTCATTCATGCATCCCCTAAACCCCTATCTGGCTCCACCCCGTGTTAGTGATGGGCATAGTGGGGACCAACACACACTTGCCTCTGCCGTTGTGAGGCTCCCAGAGAAATGTTCAGGAGGCAGAAAGCCCAGGGCAGGAAGGAGGAGAAGGCTTCCAGGTTCAGGACTTGAGACAGGGATTCCGGAGAGGCATAAGTCTGAGGGAAACACTGGGGCCATTTGGGGTTTGTCTTGGTCACTGCTGTGTCCTCACTGCCCAGTAAACACCACCATCACCACCAGCACAACCATCACCACTGAGTTTCCCAATGCCTGGTACAGAAGAGGAACCAGTGTATTCGTTTATCTCCCCATTAGTTTTCACAGCATTTCCTGGGCATTTCTTGTGGGCCAGGCCCTGTCCTTGGTGCTGGAGATTCCACCATGTTTGAGACAGATCAGGTCCCCACTCTCATAGAATTTATAGTCCTAGCAGGGAAGACAGACAGCAAGCCATAAACTGTGGAATATCTTCAGAGAGCAAAAGAAACAGAATTCATGGGATAAAAGTAAATGGGAGGCTCAGGAAGAGAGTTCTCAGGGAAGACCTTTGTGAGGGAGTGCCTTTGGAGCAGAGACCAGGATTAGGGAACAGAGTGAGTTAGCAATGACGCTCTGCATGGGATGTCTCTACATAGAGGAGGCTATTATTATCCCATTCTGCTGATGGGAAAACTGAGGCACAGAGAGGTTGGAGGTGTCTGCTCATAATCACACAGCTGAGAAGGGGAGAGCTGGGATTTGAACCCAGGCCGTCTGGGTTCCAGGAACCTTCTGCATGCCTTCAATGAGGAAAGGCTAATACAGTACAGGCAGAGGGGAAAAGGAGAGGGGGGAGTGTGAGGACCCGAGAGGAGGCCACCGTGCAGGGTGGAGATAGCCAGAGGCAGACTGGAAGGAGGAGATGAGGAAAAGGAGGTGAGGGGGCAGACCGTGGAACCTGGGGAGCCTCATGGCCAATAGGAGGACTCTGGCTTTTAACCTGAGCAAGACGGAGCCACCAGAGGGCTCTGAGCAGGAGAGGGGACTCAAGTGTTCACAGATCCCTCTGGCTGCAGGTGAGGAACAGGATGAGATGTAGGATGGGAGCAGCCGGGAGACCAGGCAGGAGCTGAGAGCTGACAGCACCAGGGTGGGGACTGTGGTGCACGGAGAAAGGTCAGATTCCGGATCGCTCCTGAAGATGGAGCTCACAGGATTTACGGACAACTTGGTTGTTCGGCAGATAGAGGAGGGAATCAACTACATTTCAGGTTTGGGGCGTGAGCACCCAGAAGGATGGGCGTCCATTAACTAAGATGGGGAGCCGCGGGTACGCAGTGGCTTGGGGAGGGAGGACCTAGCACGTTCCCGCAGGCCTGATTCACTCTCCCGTGTCCCCGCAGCCCTGTCCTGCCCAGCCAACAGCCGCTACGAGCTCTGCGCCCCGGCCTGCCAAGCCTCCTGCAACCCCGACGCAGCGCCGTCCAACTGCTCGGCGCGCCAGTGCGTGGAGGGCTGCGTGTGCCTCGAGGGCTTCGTAGAGAGCGGCGGCGCCTGTGTGGCGGCCTCGTCCTGCGGCTGCATCTACGAGGGCCGCCCGCTTGCGCCCGGCCAGGAGGTGTGGGCTGACACCACTTGCCAGCGGCGCTGCACCTGCGATGCCGCCACCGGCCAGGTGCGCTGCAGCGACACGCAGGGCTGCCCGAAGGGCGAGCGCTGCCTCGTCCAGAACGGCCTCCGAGGTTGTTACCCCGACCGCTTCGGAACCTGCAAGGGGTCCGGGGACCCGCACTACGTGAGCTTCGATGGCCGACGCTTCGACTTCATGGGCACCTGCACGTACCTGCTGGCTGGCTCGTGCGGCCAGGCCTCAGGGCTGCAAACCTTCCGGGTCCTGGTGGAAAACGAGCATCGGGGCAGCCAGACCGTGAGCTACACGCGCGCCGTGCGGGTCGAGGCCCGCGGCGTGAAGGTGGCGGTGCGCCGGGAGTACCCTGGCCGAGTGCTGGTGAGCGAGGGGCACCCGAGGCTGGCTGGAGGGGCCGGAATCCCCCTTAAAGAGGATGGGTCTGGTGGAGGATGGGGGTCTGTTAGAAGACCTGGTGGTCAGTAGTTAGGCCTGCCACCCCCCACAAGCTGGGCAGTGCTGCCCCTTCCTGGCTGTGTGTCTTTGTCTCTTGGAGCCTCAGGTTTGTCCTCTGACAAATAGGATAATAAGATGGTGCCTCCCCAATGGCTGTCGCTTTATAAGGTGGTTGTGGAGATTTGGCCAGTTGTTATTTGCAGAATGTTTAAAAGAGGCATTGGCACCCAACAAGTATTCAGTAAATATTGACTTCATGTTTTATTGCTATGAACCCTCCAAAGGTAAAGATTTGGGCTTTCTCTGGAGGACAATTGATATTCAGATAGTGAGGTGACCTGAAAGGTCCGGAACAAAAGTGTGTTGGCAGGGAGGTGTTGCAAGGTGTAGGGGGTGCTTACAAATGCGCCCACAGGTCATAGGTTTCTGGACAGAGGGTTCTTAAAGAGACAACTACCCAGCAGAAGTCAAGAACCACTGATTTTTTCTTTAAAAAAGATAAAAATTGAGAAGCAGGATTTCTTAAGATTTACAGTGATAGTTGATAATTATTATTGAGCAGTTTGAGGCAGTAGCCCCTGCCTTAGGGAGGAGAATGAACTGGAAATGGAAATCCAAGAGAGTGTTCCGTGTGCCAGACACTGCACTAAACCCTTGACAGGCCTTAACCTGTAATCCTCAGAACAGCCTTAGAATAAAGGAATTCTGCCCACAAAGCCTAGTGTTTGGAATAGAGAAATTGTAGCTAAACAGAAGGCATAATTTTAATATTTATATTCTCATTTATTTGAGATGACATTTAAGCTGAGTCTTGAACAATAATAGCCAATATATATACATATATATAGATAGAGAGATAGAGATATGCATGCATTATAGTCACTCAGTTGTGTCCGACTCTTTGCGACCCCGTAGACTATAGCCCATCAGGCTCCTCTGTCCATAGTATTTCCCAAGCAAGAATACCGGAATGGGTTGCTACTTCCTTCTCCAGGGGATCTTCCCGACCCAGGGATCTAACCTGCATCTCTTATGGCTCTTGCATTGGCAGGCAGATTCTTTGCCACTGAGCCACTTGGGAATAATTTACTTCTGTGTGTTAAATGCTTGATGTACAGTAACTCATTTGTTAACCTCTGTAACAACACTGTGAAATAGCTAGTGTTGTTGGAGGAGAAAACTGAGGCTCAGAGAAGTTAAGTCACCTATTCAAGGTCACACAGCTAATGAGTGGCAGGGCCAGGATTTGAAGCCAGGCTGTCTGGCACCAGAGTCCATACTCTTAACCTCTACATTCTGTTGCTTTTCCTGAATAAAGAGATGGAACAGGCAGGGAGGGAAGCGGATGGAAGAGTGTTCCAGGGAGAAGGAACAGCAATTGCGAAGGCTCTGAGGCAAGAACAAACATGAAGGGTAGAGGGACAGCACGGAGGCCAGCAGGGCTGGAATGGAGAGAGGGAGGGGAGGGCGAGGGAGGGGATGATGTCGGGGATGGTTATGATGGAGGTTTTAGATTTAATCTGAAACCTGAAGGATGAGGAAGAAGCCACCAGGTGAAGAGTGGTGGTTGCCAGGCAGAGGGAACAGCAGGTGCCAAGGCTGAGGCTGGACTGAGCTGAAGAAAAGGATGGAGCCAAAGAGGCTGCACCTGAGAGAGAGGCTGGGGAGGTGGGGGAGAGAGGCTGGTGGGGGATGAGGTCAGAGAGAGGGGGCAAGCAGGGCCTGGTGGGTAGAGGGCTTGATTTTAAACTGAGATGTGAAGGATAATGGGGAGGGAGCCAGACCAAGAATGAGGATGTGGGAGAGAGTAGGTGTGTTGCAAGCATAGTGTACAGTAAGTGCAAAGGCCCTGAGGCTGGGCTGAGCCTGGTGAGTTCAGGAGACTGTCAGAATGCTTGCGTGGGGACTTCCCTTGTGATCCAGTAGTTAAGGCTCCATGCTTCCAATGCGGGGGGCCTGGGTTCAGTCCCTGGGCAGGGAACTAGATCTCACATGCCGCAACTAAGAAGCTGCATGGCACCACACTATGGCCTTTTAGGCCATTCATTAAGGAGTTTGGATCAAGGCTGACACCTAGAAGGTGAAGTAGAGGTGGCTAAATAAAGAGTGATGGGTGGTATCCCAGGTATCCCAGGGAGAGGTCACAGCAAGTGCAAAGGCCCAGGGGTGGGGGTGCACTTGATCTGCTCTGGGAGACAGCAGGGAGCCCAGGGAGGGAGGTGGGAGGTGGTGCCGGCACAAAGATGGACAGGAGCCACAGTTAAGCAGGATGTTCTAGGGAAGGGGCTTAGATTTAAGCCAAGTGCTAAAGGATGGAAGGGAAGCAGCCAGGAGAAAAGTGGTAGGCGGTGTTCTTGGCAAAGTGAAAAACCGCTAAAGTTAGACTAAACTAGGAGAGCTGGGCGACTATCAAAAAAGCCAGTACCTTCGTCATGAAGTGCCTCTTTCAACCATACCAGAGTTTATGCTAATTAGGTGAATCAGGGCAGGTCCCTAGGTAGCTTCAGAGTGAAGGCTCAGTTGCCTGTCAGGAAAACCAAGGTGACTGAGGTGGGGTTAGGTGACTGAGGTGGGACTTACAGTCCCCACCCTGGGCCTCCAGTGGGGAGAGAGGACTTGGAGACTGAGCTTAAGCAAGTGGCAGATGACTTCATCAACCCTGCCTACGTCATGTAACCTCCGTAAAAACTCTGAACAATGAGCACTTCCTGGTTGGTGAACAATCAGTGTAGATACCTGGGAAGGAGGTGCACCTTGACCCATGGGATAGAAGCTCTTATGCTTGGGACCCAATATTCCTGTTAATCTGGCTCATCATTTGTACTGTTTATAATAAAACAATAATCATAAATGTAGTGGGAAAATGGTGGCTTCCCGGATGGCACCGTGGTAAAGAATCTGCCTGTCAATGCAAGAGATGTGAATTCTGTCCTTGGGATGGGAAGATCCCCTGGGAATGGCAACACACTCCAGTATTCTTGCCTGGAGAATCCCACGGATAAAAGAGCCTGGAGGGCTACAGTTCATGGGATCACAAAGACTCGGACATGACTGAAGCGACTTAGCAGGCATGCACATAGTAGGAAAAAGAAAAAAAAAGAAGAAATAAAGCCAGTGTGCGTTAGGAGCAGAAAGAGTGAGGAGGAGAGTGGGAGAAAGGTTAGGTCAGGGAGGAAACAAGGGAGACAGAGCCTGTAGGTTTTGAAGGCCATGGGTTAGGGATTTAGATTTAAGCAAATACTTGAAGGATGAAGGGCTTCCCAGGTGGCGCTAGCAGTAAAGAACCAGCTTGTCAGTACATGAGATGTAAGAGACCTGGGTTCGATCCCTGGGTTGGGAAGATCCCCCTGGAGGAGGGCATGGCAGCCCACTCCAGTATTCTTGCCTGGAGAATCCCATGGACAGGGAGGTGGATAGTGGGCCAGGTAGAGGGAACAGCAAGTGCAGAGGCCCTGAGGGGCATCAGGAGAATATCGAGGAGCCCAGCAGAGCCAGAGCTGAGTGAGTGAAGGGAGGGCCACAGAGCCTCGACTACCCTGACCTCTTGGTCCTCTCCCATCTCTCCCCAGGTGGACAATATCCTTCAGTACCTGCCCTTCCAGGCGGCAGATGGGCAGGTGCAGGTGTTCCGCCAGGGCCAAAATGCTGTCATCCGCACGGACTTTGGCCTGACAGTCACCTACAACTGGGACGCCCATGTGACCGTCAAGGTGCCCACCAGCTACGCTGGGGCCCTGTGCGGGCTCTGCGGGAACTTCAACGAGGACCCAGCTGACGACTTTGCTCTGAAGAGTGGAGGCCAAGCTGCCAACGCACTGGCCTTCGGAAATAGCTGGCAGGAGGAAACGAGGCCAGGCTGTGGCGCAGCCCAGCCAGGCGACTGTCCCAAGCTGGACTCCCTGGTGGCTGAGCAGCTGCAGAGCAAGAAGGAGTGTGGGATCCTCGCTGACCCCAGTGGTCCCTTCCGGGAGTGCCACCGAACGCTGGACCCACAGGGTGCTGTGCGCGACTGTGTCTATGACCGCTGCCTCCTGCCAGGCCAGTCCGGGCCTC
Organism: Bos javanicus; assembly: GCF_032452875.1. Taxonomy (NCBI): domain Eukaryota; kingdom Metazoa; phylum Chordata; class Mammalia; order Artiodactyla; family Bovidae; genus Bos; species Bos javanicus. Next base: position 49,580,067 of record NC_083885.1, on the reverse strand, counting down.
TGTGTGACGCACTGGCAGCCTACGCTGATGCGTGCCAGGCTGCTGGGCTCACCGTGCACCCCTGGAGGAGTGAGGAACTTTGCCGTGAGTACCGAGAGTGACAGCTGGGGGGCTTGGCCTTATGTACATTCATTAATATATAGATAGCATTAAGTCACTTAATTCTTATAACAGCTCCATGAGGTAGGGGTGTGGTTATACCCATTTAACAGATGAGGAAACAGGTTTCTACTTCATTGTCACTAACTTACATTTAAATGGGCCATGTGTGGCTCTCGGATTGGACGGACGGTGCAGAGAGAGACTTGATTGGGTTCAGTTTCAGGGTTTTCTGTTTTTGTGGAAACCCCTGTTTTATAATCTGAGGTGGTGAGTTTGGAGCGAGGAATGGGGATTCTTTTTCACTGTTTTCTTTACCACCCTGGACAAATATTTTAATTTTCTATAGAATTACTACCACCAGTACTACATTACTGCTATAGAACAAAGAAGCTAAAAATACTGCATTTACAAATACATTGCATAGATTATAGAGACACATGCCTATGCATGTTTAAAATATATATCACAGATCCACAACTTGTTACCAACTTGAATAAGGTCATTAAAGACAGTACAGATGACCCCAGACCACAGTTAAATTGGAATAGAATCTTAATTATCAGGATTAGATTAACTGGGATGTAATGTTTCCTGGGCCCTACTGAACTGAGGGGCTCCTTGCCACCGGACTGCTTATACGTGTGAGTGTGTGTGGGCATATGTGCATGCACGTGTGTGTCAGGGGGTCTTCGGTGTCACCGGGGAGCAAGGCTGCTTCGTCCTGACGGCCCCTTTCCCTGCAGCGCTGAGCTGCCCATCCCACAGTCACTACGAGGAGTGTTCCTATGGCTGCCCGCTGTCCTGCGGAGACCTCCCGGTGTCCGGGGGCTGCGGCTTCGAATGCAAAGAGGGCTGCGTGTGTGACGAGGGCTTCGTGCTCAACGGTGAGTCCTGCGTGCCGCTGGCCTCCTGCGGCTGCGTGTACCAGGGCTCCTACTACCCGCCCGAACAGACCTTCTACCCGGGACCCGAGTGCGATTCCCTTTGCTACTGCGAGGAGGGCGGGCTGGTGTCCTGTGTGCCGTCCAGCTGTGGCCCTCACGAGGCCTGCCAGCCGTCCAATGGCGTCCTGGGCTGCGTGGCTGTGGGCTCTACCACCTGCCAGGCATCCGGAGACCCCCATTACACCACCTTCGACGGCCAACGCTTCGACTTCATGGGTACCTGCGTGTACGTCCTGGCTCAGACCTGTGGGACTCGGCCTGGCCTGCCCCAGTTTGCTGTCCTGCAGGAGAATGTGGCCTGGGGCAACGGGAAAGTCAGTGTGACCAAGGCGATCACCGTGCGGGTGGCCAACTTCACCCTGCGGCTGGAGCAGAATCAGTGGAAAGTCACGGTGAGAACAGCCCAGAACGTGAAGGGGAGGGGTCTTCGGTAGAGGGAGGTCTGTGGGTGGGAAGAGCACAGCTCTCAGCTGAGGGGCGGGGGGCACAGAGCTCTGAGTAGATGTGGGGGGCATGGGGTCCCCCAGGAGAGGAGGTGCCAGTCAGAGCCTACAGTGGGGAACCAAGGAGGGCGGAGACCTTGGGGACCTGGGCCTTCTCCTATGTGGCTCAGTCTCCCCTCTCCTTGCCCTTTTTCTTTTTTTAAATTTGTTTATTTATAACCGTGCTGAGTCTTGGTCGGTGTCCACGGTCTTTCTCTAGTTGCGGCGAGTGGGAGCCACTCTCCCTTGTGGTGCTCCGGCTTCTCATTGCAGTGGCTTCTCTTGTTTTAGAGCACAGGCTCAGTAGTTGTAGCACACAGGCTTGGGATCTTCTTGGACCAGGGATTGAACCTGCGTCCCATGCATTGGGAGGCGGATTCTTTATCACTGGACCACTGTGGAAGCCCTCCCTGGCCCTTGATTATCCCCTCTGGACACCCCCCAACCCCCTCCTCCCTTCCACTCCACCCTCCGCTCCACCTGCCCCTCCCTCCTGGTCCCTGCTGTCCTAAGAGCATTACTCCATTGAGACCTATATTCATTTCCTGAGACTGCCGTAACAACTCACCACCACCTTGGTGGCTTAAAACAACAGAAATTTATTCTCTCACAGCTGTGGAGGCCAGAAGTCCAAAATCAAAGTGTGGGCAAGAGACTCACCCGCTCCAGGGGTTCTGGGGGAGAATGCTCCTCTGCCTCACGCCGCTTCTGGGGCTTCCAGGTGTTCCTGGCTTGTGCCCCCATTGCTCCAGCCCGTCTTCATTTTTCACACAGCCTTCTCCTCTGGGTCTCCCTGTACCTTCTCCTCTTCCTGCTCTTTTAGGGACATTTGTCATTGGATGTAGGGTTCACCCTAATCCAGGATGATCCCATCTCAAGATCTCTACCCTAATTACCTCTCCAAATATGGTCATATTCTGAGGTTCTTGGCGGACTTATCTTTGGGGAGCCACTGATCGACCCACTATGAACCCTATTATTATGCCCATTTTACACATATGGAAACTAAGACCCAGAGAGGTGAGATCCCATGGATCTTCAGTGTCAGGCAGGGGCCTGATCTAGGATCTCGAAGCGTACCCTCTGAAGCCCGGCCTGTCCTGTCTCCCAGGTGAACGGCGTGGACAGGAGGCTGCCCGTGGTGCTGGACGAGGGCCGGATCCACGTCTTCCAACACGGCTCAGACGTCGTGATCGAGACTGACTTCGGCCTGCGTGTGGCCTACGACCTCGTGTACAACGTGCGGGTCACTGTCCCAGGCAACTACTACCAGCAGCTGTGTGGCCTGTGTGGGAACTACAACGGCAACCCCAAGGACGACTTCCAGAAGCCGGATGGCTCACAGGCGGGCAGCGCCAAGGAGTTTGGCAACTCCTGGGAGGAGGCGGTGCCCGACTCACCCTGCCTGCCGCCCCCCACCTGCCAGCCGGGTGACAAGGACTGTGACACGGAGCTGGAGTGTAAACCCGAGCTGCAGAACAAATACGAGCAGCAGGAGTTCTGCGGGCTCCTCACCAGCCCCACAGGGCCCCTGGCCGCCTGCCACAAGCTCCTGGACCCCCAGGGCCCCTTGCAAGACTGTGTCTTTGACCTCTGCGTGGGCGGTGGCAACGAAAGCATTCTCTGCAGCAACATCCACGCCTATGTGAGTGCCTGCCAGGCAGCTGGAGGCCACGTGGAACCCTGGAGGACCGAGTCTTTCTGTCGTGAGTGAGGGGCAGGGAGGGGGAGGCAGAGACATGGAAGGGGCAGACCCTGGGCCCCAGCACCTCTCACTCCCAGGGCCCTGACCTGCACCCCCTCTTTGCAGCCATGCAGTGCCCCCCCAACAGCCACTACGAGGTCTGCGCAGACACTTGCTCCCTGGGCTGCTCGGCACTCAGTGCCCCCCCACAGTGCCCAGAGAGGTGCGCCGAGGGTTGCCAGTGTGACTCCGGCTTCCTCAGTGACGGCCAAGGCTGCGTGCCCATCCAGGAGTGCGGCTGCTACCATAATGGCATCTACTACGAGGTAGGGACCCTGCCGTCCCGGGCAGAACGGGGGCTGCCTGCTGGACCCCCTCCCGCAGCCTGTCCATTTGGCCTCCTGAAATTCTCTCCTATCCGTTCCTCTTCCCCTCGCCATGGCCCCACCGTGGTCCAGTTTGTCCACTTTTGCTGTCTCTGGTCTACCATCCCCACAGTAGCAAGTAAGACCTTTCTAAATACGAGCAGAGGTCCCGCAACTTGAGGTCTTCCCATTTGGCGCCAGTGGTAAAGAACCTGCCTGCCAATGCAGGAGATATAAGAGATATGGGTTTGATCTCTGGGTCGGGAAGATCCCCTGGAGGAGGGCATGGCAACCCACTCCAGAATTCTTGCCTGGAGAATCCCCATGGACAGAGGAGCCTGGCGGCTACAGTCCATGGGGTCACAAAGAATTGGACACGACTGAAGCAACTTGGCAGACATGCGTGCACCCACAACTTGAAACCCTCCCTTGGTTCCTCAGGTCAAGTTTTGGCTTTGTATCCCAGGTGTAGATTTCAACTTTGTTATACCAGAGGCTCACTCCCTGTGTGTCCCTCTCCCATGCTCAGAGTTACTGCTTTTCCTTTGAACGTGTGTTATGTAAAGTCTGTCTCCCTTAAAGGTCTGAGAGCTCTGTCAGGGCAAGAACCCTCTCTGTTTTCCTCCTCATACGAATAATAATAGTAGTACAGCAAACAGGTAGATGGTGCTTGCTATGTGCCAGTCACCGCTTTAAGTGCTGTGTAAACAACACACATATGTGTGTGTGTTAAGTCACTTCATTCGTGTCCAACTCTTTGCGACCCTATGGACTGTAGCCGCCCAGGCTTCTCTGTCCATGGGATTCTCTAGGCAAGAATATGAGAGTGGGTTGCCACTTCCTCGTCCAGGGGATCTTCCCGACCCAGGGACAGACCTCGCATCTTTTATATCTCCTGCACTGGCATGCAGGTTCTTTACCACTAGCGCCACCTGGGAAGCCCACAGTATATGTGCATTTTATTTATTCATGTATAATAGATATAATGTTATATATAAACCTTTTACTATAAAAATTTTCACACTGGCAAAAGTCAAGGGACCAGTATAATAAATCTCCCTGTACCCATCACTTGGTTTCAAAAATAATCAACATTTTCCCAGTCTTGTTTCATCTCTACCCCTGTTTCCTCTCCAGTCTGGATATTTAAAGAAAATCCCTTTTCATTTCATCTGTACTTTATATGTATTATTAACTCAGTTATGCTTTAATAGGGCTTCCCTGGCGGTGCAAAGGTAAAGAATCCGCCTGCCAATGCAAGAGATGTGGGTTCTACTCCTGGGTTGGGAAGATCCCCTGGAGGAGGAACTGCCAACCAACTCCAGTATTCTCACCTGGGGAAAATTCAGTAGACAGGAGCCTGGCAGGCTACAGTCCATGGGGTTGCAAAAGAGTCAGTTACGACTTAGCGACTAAATGACAGCAATTGGTGCTATTATTACCTGCAACTTACAGGTGAGAAAACTCAGGCATGACAAAGCTCAATTTGTGCAGAGTGATGTAACTTGGAAATAACAGAAACCAGCTTCAGACCCAGGCAATCAGCTCCAGATCCTATGTTCTTAATTCCCACATTACACTGTTTCTCTCATACAGCAGACAGTTAGTGGAAATTTCAGAGTAAATGAATGAGTACATGAATGAAAGTGAACGAATGAATGAATTGGACCCCAAGGCCATGCTGTGCTTTAGTTTCACAGATAAGGGGCCACCCTGCCGGAAGATGTCCCTTTTACATCCTCCGGACTGCCTATGCCTGGAACACCGCAGTTGCCAGAGTCAGCCTGGCCCTGACAGCCATATCTTCTGTCCCCACAGCCCGAGAAGGTGGTACTCACTGACAACTGCCAGCAGCAGTGCGTGTGCCAGCCCGGAAAAGGCCTGGTGTGCCAGAACCACAGCTGCAGTGACGGGCAGGTTTGCCAGCCCTCGGGAGGAGTCCTGAGCTGCGTCACCAAAGGTGCTGGGTTGGGGCCAGGGAGGGTGCAGCGAGGGGGACAGAGGACAGGGACTCCGGATCTGAGGGTGGCGTCACCCGGATCTTCATGGTGGCAGGCACAGAGGACTCACAACTGGAGTCTCAGACCTGGGGACCCGTAGGCTAGGATTACCGGGGCAGGGGCAGCGGCCCTCCAGGCTGGGAGGCAGGGACTCTTATGGTAGAAAGCAGTCAGTGGGAACCCTCAGGAATAGGTTTCCCCAGGCAGACAGCAGAGACCCTCTGAGTAAGGCAGAGAACAGAAAACTTCTTCTCTAAAGGGCCAGAGGGTAAATATTTAAACTTGCAGGCCATATGGTCTCTGTCCCTACTCAGCTCTCCCTTTGCAGCACGCAATCAGCTGTAGACCGTGTAAGTGAAGGGGTGTGACTCCAGTGAAATTTTATTTGCAGAAACAGGCAGCTGGCAGTGCATAGTTTGCTGGTCACTGGTATGCGGAATTAGGCTCAGGGTTTCAGTCACCATCCCCAAGGGGCAGGGCAGACCGGGACCCACAGGGACAGAAAGCAGAGTCCTGGTGCTTCCCTAGTGGTTCCGTGGTTAAGTCTTCGCCTTCCAGGGCAGCGGGTGTGTGCTCTATCCCTGGCCGGGGAACTAAGATCCCACAGGCCTCTGGACCAAAAACACAGAACGGAAAACAGAAGCAATAGTGTAACAAATAAAGACTTTAAAAAAATGGTCCACATCAAAAATATCTTAAAGAAAGAAAGAAAGCAGAGTCCTGAGATCTCAGGCAGAGACCTCCCGAAGGCCAGGGTCTTGAATACAGCACCTGCCTCAAGTGGAGGTTCAGGATTTATAGAGATACACCCTCAGACAGTGACACCTCTCAGGATTAAGTCTGAGATATAAAGCCACACCCCAGGACTGATTTCTTGGGTGAAGGGCAGAGAAAATTCCCTTATTCCTGAGGCTAAACAGATATACCTCCAGGACTGACTGACATTCGGGGCTCATGGGCAGGATAAGTGGGACTCCCAGGGACCCTGTTATGTCGGTCTGAGTCCAAAGGAGACAGAAACCACACATGCTATGTCGCTTCAATCGTGTCTGACTCTGTGAGACCCTATGGACTGTAGCCTGCCAGGCTCCTCTCTCAACAGGACTTTCCAGCAAGAATACTGGAGTGGTTTGCACTGCCCCAGTGCAAGTCTCCTGCATTGGCAGGGGGATGCTTTACCACTAGCGCCACCTGGGAAGCCACACAGGAGCTTAAATAGGGGAAGTTTAACAGAATTCTTTGCTTATAGATATTGACTACTAAGGGATTAAAAAAACGCTAATGAACACAAGAAGAGTAGATGTAGGGAGCAGCCCCTGCCCCAAAGGTTACAGCAGAGCACTGAAGGAAGGGAGGAATTGGGAAGACGGCCCCCACGTCAAGGATGGGAGGCAGATCTTACTGGAGGGTGGCAGACAGGTTATGCAGGCTGGAGCTGGCAGGCGGGAAAACCCTCACTGGGGTGCTGGCAAACTCACTGGGAAGCCGCCTGCTGGGGTGCACAGGGAAACCAGAAGGGGCCTCACTGAGCAGGTGTTCCACAAGCTGCTGGTGCCACGTGCCACCAGGAGCCCAGACAGCAAGGCCCGCTAGAAGCAGGAGCCACCCCTTCCTCCTGCTGTGACCCTCTAGCTCCCTCTACTGACAAAGCCCAACTCCACTGGAGGATTTGGAGCTAAGAAGCAGTCAACTGAAAATGAGCACACGGGGAGAGAGGAGGTGGGATCTTGGTCCTAGAGGCTTCCCTAGTGGCTCAGTGGTAAAGAACCCATCAGTCAATGCAGGAGACGTGGGTTCTATCCCTGGGTTGAGATCCCCTGGGGAAGGAAATGGCAACCCACTCCAGTATTTTTGCCTGGGAAATCTCATGGACAGGCGAGCCTCGTGGGCTACAGTCCATGAGCTAGCAAAAGAGTTGGATACAGCTTAGCGACTAAACAACAATAACAACTTGGGCATAGGGATTCCAAAAACCAGGCTCACTGATTCAGTGGCCCTAGGAAGGGAGTCCTGGACAAAGAGACCCTCGGAGGCAGGGCCTGAGAAATGAGATCTCCCAAGACCAGGGTGTTAGGCACAGGAATCCCAGGGAGATGGAGTCTGGAACAGAGGGCTCAGCAGGCTATGAGACTTAGAAAAAGGGGCTCCGGGGTCAGGCTCTTAAATGCTGGGACCTCTGAGGTTAGTTTCCCACCAGAAAGTTCATGCAGTACATTGGTCTGGGGCACAGAGACCACCAGGACCCGGGTTTCCATGCAGAGCCTCCAGGAGGCTGGGGGCCCAGGTGTGAGGAAATCTGGGTGCTAGGGACCTGGGACACAGAGGACCCTTGGCTGTGGGTATCCTTAGGGATGCCCGCAGGGCTGGCACAGGGACCAGGGACCCCTGTGGTCTCAGACCTCAGTCCTCTGGGGCTGAGGTCTTAAGCAAGGGGACCCCAGAGTCTGGTCACAGAGGTAGGGACTAGAACCTGTGTCTTGGGGCCTGAGTCTCAGAAGTGGGACCTTTGACAGGGTCTTGGACACAGTTTCAGACATGGGAGCAGGGGCACCCTGGGCCTGGTCTCAGAAATGGCAGACTGGGGGCCAGCCTCTCAAATGGAAGGACCCTGGAACCTGGTCTTCCCCCCCGCCCCCGCACCCCAGGAGCCCTCAGAGCTGGTGTCCCGGCTGATTCTGGGAAGAAACTGGCTTTCCACTTGGCAGCCCCTCAAGGTCCTCTCTCCTCTGTCCCCAGACCCGTGCCACAGTGTGACATGTCGGCCACAGGAGACGTGCCAGAATAAGAATGGCCAGGGCGTGTGCGTGCCCAACTACCAGGCCACGTGCTGGCTGTGGGGCGACCCACACTACCACTCCTTCGACGGCTGGAACTTTGACTTCCAGGGCACCTGTAACTATGTGCTGGCATCAACCGACTGCCCAGGGAGCAATGCCCAGGGCTTGACACCCTTCACTGTCACCACCAAGAACGAGAACCGGGGCAACCCCTCAGTGTCCTATGTGAGGCTGGTCACCGTGACCACCCTCAACACAAACATCTCCATCCACAAAGGCGAGATCGGCAAAGTCCGGGTAAGGCTGGTCCCAAGTCCCCAGGTAGGGTGGGAAGGGTCCTGCTGGTCACAGATGGGGAGCTCAGGGCTCTCTCTCTTCACTTAGTCCTGAAACAAAATAGCAAGAGCAATGATAATTACATCACCCCACTACTGGGAATTAAATGAGTCTAGCCCTTCATTAAGGGCTTTAATGTAGGACTTCAGAATTTGCCTTTTTAGACATCCGGGTTTGAATCCACCCTCTCTTTATGAGATGTGTGATATTGGGCAAATGACTTGACTTGGTGGGCCTCAGTCTCCTCATCTGTGAAATGGGCATCATAGCAGGCACTGCCCCACAGTGAGTGATGCACGTAGAGTGCTCAGCTGAGGGTCTGACCCAGGTAAGCACCCTTGATTGTTTGCGAGGAAACAAATGAGAGGCCCCGAGCCTCAGACATGGAGAGAAATTCAAGGAGATCTGGAGAGAGCAAGATGGGCTGCCCTTTCTGCCCAGAATAACGGAGATGCAGATTAGTGGCAGCTCACAGGGAGAGAATGATTTATGGAACAGAGTAGGCACTCGATAAACCATGGTGAGTGAGTGGCAGAGATGGCCAGACACACAGAGATGCACAGGAAATAAGGAGAGAGGGAGGGACTAGGTGAGTAAGACCCAGAGAAAGACCAGAGAGATGGACCCAGAGAGAGACAGTAACACACACACACACACACACACAGATGCAGAGAGAGATAATGCACAAGTGAGAGAGACACAGAGAAGGGAAGAGGACCCAGAGAAAGAATAAAGGGAGACAGAGTGCGAGAAACTCAGAGAGAGAGACCAGAGAGAGCAGTAGGTCCAGATGTAGAAAGAGAGACAGAGAGGGAAGAAGGGAGGGAGATGGAGATCAAAAGAGAAACCCAGAGAAAGCCATGGGGTGGGCTTTCATTCTCCAGGGCCTGGACTAGAGCAAACCTCCATAGTGTTTGTCAAATGACTCTATGAGCAGCAATCATGAGGAAGGCCTTGGCAGCTCCCAGCCACGGCGGGACGAGCGAGGGAGGCAGGGGGCCAGATCTGGGCCTCCGCATCTCCAGTGACCTGGTTTGCCTCCCGCCCTCCTCTCCCCCCAGGTGAACGGTGTGCTGAGGGCACTGCCTGTCTCTGTGGCTGACGGGCGGCTTTTGGTGACCCACGGTGCATCCAAAGCAGTGCTGGCCACTGACTTCGGGCTGCAGGTCACTTATGACTGGGACTGGCGAGTGGAAGTGACGCTGCCCAGCAGCTACCACAGCGCCGTATGTGGGCTCTGCGGGAACATGGACCGCAACCCGAGCAACGACCAAGCCTTCCCCAATGGCACCCTGGCTCCCTCCATACCTATCTGGGGCGGCAGCTGGCGGGTTCCAGGCTGGGACCCACTGTGCTGGGATGAATGTCAGGGGTCCTGCCCGACCTGCGCTGAGGACCGACTGGAGGAGTACGGGGGCCCCGGCTTCTGCGGACCCCTGGCCCCTGGCTCCGGAGGCCCCTTCGCCGCCTGCCATGACCATGTGGCCCCCGATAGCTTCTTCAAGGGCTGCGTTCTGGATGTCTGCCTGGGCGGTGGGGCCAAGGACATACTTTGCCAGGCTCTGGCTGCCTACGCTGCCGCCTGCCAGGCCGCTGGGATCGTCATTAAGGACTGGAGGACGGAGGCCGGCTGTGGTGAGCACTGGGGGGACAGAGCAGGAGCTGCCGCCAGGGGTCCCAACACTTTGGAGCTGGTTTGATTTCATTCCAGTCCTTTTGGGTCTGTTTGTTTGTTTCTCTTTGTCTTGCCGTGTTTGTTTTTGTCTCTCACTCTCTTGGCCCTCGTCTCTGCGTCTGCCTTTGGTTGTCTGTTTCTCCTCTTCTCTCTTCCCATCCCTGGGTCTTCCATCGTCTCTAATTCTGTTCATCTTGGTCTCTCTCTGGCTCGTCCCACCCTATCCTCAGACCCCACCTCCTGAAACCATTCTCTCTTTCTTTCTCTTCATCCACCCACAGAGCTCCCCTGCCCGGAGAACAGCCACTACGAGCTCTGTGGCCCACCCTGCCCAGCCAGCTGCCCATCTCCCACGCCCCCCACCAGCCCTGCCGTATGTGAGGGCCCCTGCGTGGAGGGCTGCCAGTGCAACTCAGGCTTCGTGTTGAGTGCCGACCGCTGCGTCCCCCTGGAAGGCGGCTGCGGCTGCTGGGCCAATGGCATCTACCACGAGGCCGGCAGTGAGTTCTGGGCTGATGCCACCTGCTCCCAGAGGTGCCAATGTGGGCCCGGAGGTGGCTCGCTGGTCTGCAAGCCTGCCAGCTGCGGGCTAGGTGAAGAGTGTGCCCTGCTGCCCTCAGGCCAGCATGGCTGCCAACCTGTCAGCACAGCTGAGTGTCAGGCCTGGGGTGACCCCCATTACATCACCCTGGATGGGCACCGATTTGACTTCCAAGGCACTTGCGAGTACCTGCTGAGTGCGCCCTGCCATGACCTACCTGACGGGGCTGAGAACTTCACCGTCACGGTAGCCAATGAGCACCGGGGCAGCCAGGCCGTCAGTTACACCCGCACTGTGACCCTGCACATCTACGGCCACAGCTTCACCCTCAGTGCCGGCTGGCCCCGGCAGCTGCAGGTGAGCAGTCTGTGGACCAGCACGTGCCAGCCCTGGGGTTGCCTGGGATAGTTAGGGGTCTGCCAATTCCCTGACTGCCTTTCACAGGCTAAGGGGGCAGATGGAGGGGTTCACAGTAGGGGGTTTGGAACAGCGGCTTCCCCATGTCTAAGCCTTAGTTTACTCCTCTGTGAAATGGGTCTAAGAAAAGTATCTGCCTTAGAGGGTAGTGTGAGGAGCCAATGATATCCTGTCAATAAAAAAAAAAAAAAATTAGTTCAGTCATGTCCATCTCTTTGCGACTCCATGGACGGTAGCTCACCAGGCTCCTCTGTCCATGGGATTTTCCAGGCAAGAATATTGGAGTGGGTTGCCATTTCCTTCTTTAGGGTATCTTCCCCACTCAGGAATCGAACCCGGTTCTCCTGCATGCAGGTGGATTCTTTACCACTGAGCCACCGGGGAAGCCCTCGTTATTACTGCTACAACTATTAACTATTACAAGGAGGGGAAGGTGACGCGCACAAGGTGTCTCCGCCCCAGCCCCCAGTAGATAGTGAAGTCAAGATTCTAACCTGTGCCTCCGACGTTCAGTAACCCCCACTCCCACCCCGCCCCTTCAGGTGGACGGCAAGCTGGTCGCCCTGCCCTTCCAGCTGGACTCCCGTGTGCACGCCTACTTGAGCGGTGCCGACGTGGTGGTGACCACCGCCTCCGGGATCTCGCTTGCTTTCGACGGAAACAGCAACGTGCGCCTGCGCGTGCCGGCGGCGTACGCGGGCGCCCTCTGTGGCCTGTGCGGGAACTACAACAAGAACCCCAACGACGACCTGAACGCGGTGGAAGGGAACCCCGACCGCTGGCAAGTGGGCGGCGCCGCGGGCTGCGGAGAGTGCGTGCCCGGGCCGTGCCCCAAACCCTGCACGCCCGAGCAACAGGAGCCCTTCGGCGGCCCCGACGCCTGCGGCGTGATCTCGTCCCCCGAAGGCCCGCTGGCTCCCTGCCACAGCCTCATTCCGCCCGAGCAGTACTTCCAGGCCTGCTTGCTGGACGCCTGCCAGGCTCAGGGCCATCCAGGAGGCCTCTGCCCGGCCGTGGCCGCCTATGTGGCAGCCTGCCAGGCCGCTGGGGCCCAGCTCGGCGAGTGGAGGCGGCCGGACTTCTGTCGTGAGTAGTGATCCATGCACGGTACACATAGTGGGGTCTCTCCTCCTACCCTCTTTGCTGGGCTCTGAGACAAGAGCCTTCTCCGTAGGGCTTAGGCACCATCCCGCCTTCCCTTAGCCTGTGAAAGAAATACCTTGGCATTCACACACTGGAATATACCCAGTGACATACTGCAATGGGAGAGACTCATACATGTGGCTAGAAACCCTGGGTCCAGTTGTTGTTCAGTCCCTAAATTGTGTCTTATTCTTTGTGACCCCATGGACTACAAAGCACCAGGGTTCCCTGTCCTTCACTATCTCTCAGAATTTGCTCAAATTCATGTCTGTTGAGTCGCTGATACCATCCAACCGTCTTGTCTTCTGTCGTCCCCTTCTCCTCCTGCCTTCAGTCTTTCCCAGCATCAGGGTCTTTTCCAGTGAGTTGGCTCTTCACCTCAGGTGGCCAAAGTTTTGGAGCTTCCGCTTCAGCATCAGTCCTTCAAATGGATATTCAGGGTTGATTTCTTTTAGGGTTGACTGGCTTGATCTCTTTGCTGTCCAAGGGACTCTCAAGAGTCTTCTCCTGCACCACAGTTCGAAAGCATCAATTCTTTGGTGCTCAGCCTTCTTTACGGTCCAACTCTCACATCCGTACATGACTACTGGAAAAACCATAGCTTTGACTAGATGGACGTTTGTCAGCAAAGAGATGTCCATATCCAGTCCAGTACACTGTCAGGATTTATGCACTCAGATAGACTGGGGTGACTGATCACCCCAGTAGATTCTCTCAGTTACCTCTGGTCAGAGAGACCTAGAGAGCTACACCTCGTCAGATGCCTCTGTTGGTGGTGGTGGTGTTTAGTTGCTCAGTTGTGTCTGACTCTTTGCAACCCCATGGATTATAGCTCTTCAGGCTCCTCTGTCCATGGAATTCTCCAGGCAATACTGGAGTGGTTTGGCATGTCCTTCTCCAAGGGATCTTCCCAACCCAGGGGTGGAACACAGGTCTCCTGCATTGGCAGGCAGATTCTTCACACTGAGCCACCAGGGAAGCTCCAGATGCCTCTAGACTGTTTTGTTTTGTTTTGTTTTTTAAACAGGGTAATGCACAGGGTCAGATAGATTTCGTCTCATAACCTCAGACAGGGCCTCCTCTGGTTAGAGACACTTGGTCACATTTACACAGAGACACACGTAGGCAGATATACCTATCTGGTGGAATCAGGGTGGAATCAGGACCCTGACATAGCCCCAGGAAGATACATACAGGTTCATGGTCCGAGAATCCTGGGCAGTTCCCCTCAGGCAGATCTCCTGGTCACGTTTATCCTGTCGGCTTCACCCAATGATACACGTGTGGTCAGAGTCAAACACTGACAGACCCTGTCAGAGAGACTGTGAGAGGCTTCCAGATCAGACATCCACAGGCAGGCATACTCAGATGGATTCATACCCCAAGATGCATCTGGCCCCACACCCCAGCAAGATTCACACCCTGAGATACTCACGGTCGGTTCTAATCCTGCATATCTTGGTCAGATATATGAGGTTGGAGTCACCCAGTCAGACCGACTTGATCTTTAGAAATACTTGAGCAGGTTGTTACGCAGCCTGGCTAGAGAGACCTGCTTCCCAGATCCCCACACTGAATCCCCCATTGGCCGTGCTGGGTCAGACACCCCACTCAGATCCCTGGACAGATTCGCTCATGAGATATCCCAGGCAAAACACACAGAGTCACCCCAGCAGCTTCTCCCGCTCTGTAACTCCCCGGCGTCCTCCTCCCTCACGCCCTGCCTCCTTCCCCTCTTGTCCCCGCAGCCTTCCAGTGCCCTGCCCACAGCCACTACCAGCTCTGTGGTGACTCCTGCCCTGTGAGCTGCCCCAGCCTCTCAGCGCCTGAGGGCTGCGAGTCCACCTGCCGTGAGGGCTGCGTCTGCGACGCCGGCTTCGTGCTCAGCGGAGACACCTGCGTGCCTGTGGGCCAGTGCGGCTGCCTCCACGAGGGCCGCTACTACCCGCTGGGCGAGACCTTCTACCCGGGCCCTGAGTGTGGGCGGCACTGCCAGTGTGGACCCGGCGGCCAAGTCAGCTGCCAGGAGGGCGAGACCTGCAGGCCCTACGAGGAGTGCCGGGTGCAGGACGGCGTCCAGGCCTGTCGCCCCACCGGCTGTGGCCGCTGCCTGGCCAATGGGGGCGTCCACTACATTACCCTGGATGGACGCGTCTATGACCTGCATGGCTCCTGCTCCTATATCTTGGCCCAGGTCTGCCACCCACAGCCTGGGGACGAGGACTTTACAATTGTGCTTGAGAAGAATGCAGCTGGAGATCCCCAACGTGTGGTGGTTACTGTGGCCGGCCAGGTGGTGACCCTGGCTCGAGGGCCGCAGGTAAGTGGACCCGGCCTTGCCCTGGGGGGGTCTGAGGAGGAGAGGGCCTAACCTAGGGATTTTGAGAGCGATATGAACCCAGTGCAAGGGGACTAAGGAGGACATAGATCTGTCCTGGGGGCCTGAAGGAGACATGGCCCCAGCCTTGGAGACTGAGGAGACATTGTCAGCCTGGGGTCTCTGAAGGGAGCATACTCTGCCCTGGGAAGTCTCTGGGGGACATGGCCTCACCCTAGTGGAACTGAGAGAGAGTCTGTAGCCTGGGAGTCCGAGGGGACAGGCTGACCTGTGCTTCTCTGAGTCCCTGACCCACCTGGCCCTTCCATCCAGGTCACTGTGGATGGTGAGGCCGTAGCCCTGCCCGTGGCTGTGGGTCACGTGCGGGTGACGGCCGAGGGCCGGAACATCGTTCTGCAGACGACCAAGGACCTGCGGCTTCTCTTTGATGGCGACGCCCACATCCTCATATCCATCCCTTCCCCCTTCCGCAACCGGCTCTGCGGGCTCTGTGGCAACTTCAATGGCAACTGGAATGATGACCTTGATCTGCCCAGCGGCACCACGGCCCCCAGCGTGGATGCCTTTGGAGCTGCATGGCGGGCACCTGGCTCCTCCCAGGGCTGCAGCGAGGGCTGTGGACCCCAAGGCTGCCCTGTGTGCTCAGCAGAGCAGACGGCACCATACGAGAGCCTCGAGGCCTGTGGGCAGCTCCGGGATGCCAACGGCCCCTTCTCAGCCTGCCACGCGGCGCTGAGCCCCTCTGAGTACTTCCGCCAGTGCGTGTATGACCTCTGTGCCCAGAAGGGCAACGTCACCTACCTCTGCCGCAGCCTGGCAGCCTACACAGCGGCCTGCCAGGCGGCCGGCATGGCTGTGAAGCCTTGGAGGACAGACAGCTTCTGCCGTGAGTGTCTGGGGACCCCTGGGAGGACTCCGGCTCGGGCTCGGGGCCCCCTGTTCTGTCTGCATCTCAGGGGCAGGGCCCCAGTTCCTCCCTTAGCACACTCTGCTCCTGGCTTCACTCCTGCCCGGCTGACTGGCCCTTCTCAGACTCCTTTCAGGGGCCCGCTCTCCTGAAACCTTCTCTTACAGTTCTCAGGGCCCTTCCTGGACATCTGTGGTGATTTGGGAGGGTGGGTCGGGCAGGTCAGGAGGTCACACAGTAAAACTTGAGTCTCACCCAGGCCCCCGCCCTACCCCCGCCAAGATGGGACCATCACCCCTTAGATCCTTCAGGACAAGACTGCAGGCTCCTCAGACTCCTAGCCCAAGACCTCTTAGCTAACCTCCAGTCAGGGCTTATCTGTTTCCTTCAAACCCCCAGGACAGGGCTGTGTTTCCTTAGACTCTCCTGGACACAGCAGTGGCCACTCATGACCCCAGGCCCGAGCTGTGTCTCCTTCATTCTTCTCAGGGCAGGACCTACACGCAGGCAGTGGACACTGTCTGTCTCCCTCTCTGACCTCTCTCCTGACTGCCAGCCTCATGGGTCTAGTGACCTCCTGAGCATTTTCCACTAGGTGACCTTAGGGGGCCCTCACACACCTCCTGTGTTCCCATGTGACATCAGCATTTCACCCCAAACATAATCTTCTTATTTTTCAACCTTGATCGTCATCTCAAGGCAGCCACACCATCCACCCGTTGCTTAGCCAGAGCCCAGGCCCTCACTATGCGTGCTTCCCCTGGGTCCTCACAGCTCCCATCCTGGCCCTGACCTTCTGTCTGTATTTCCCCTGATCACACTGGACCATCACAGTCTGTCCCACTGACATGAGCCCCACAGGGCAGGGGCTGGAGCTGTGTGTCCCCAGCACCGGCAGCTCAGATCCAGGTGTGCAGCGGGTCCTGTTCATTTCTCAGCGAGCAGCCGTGACCCCACCCTGCTCCTTTCTCTGCAGCGCTCCAGTGCCCCACCAACAGCCACTACTCCGTCTGCACACGCTCCTGCCAGGGCTCCTGCGCGGCTCTCTCTGGCCTCACGGGCTGCACCACCCGCTGCTTTGAGGGCTGTGAGTGTGACGACCGCTTCCTGCTGTCCCAGGGCGTCTGCATTCCTGTCCAAGACTGCGGCTGCACCCACGATGGCCGATACTTGCCGGTAAGGAGGAATTTGAAGTGGGCAGGGAGGGTGGAGGAGCTTGAGGGTCAGAGGTAAAGAACCCGCCTGCCAATGCAGGAAATGTGGGTTTGATCCTTGAGTCAGGAGGATCCCCTGGAAAAGGAAATGGAAACCCACTCCAGTGTTCTTGCCTGGAGAATCCCATGGACAGAGGAGCCTGATGGGCTGCAGTCCATGGGGTCACAAAGAGTCAGACACGACTGAAGGGACTAAACAGCAGCACGGAGCTTGAGGTGGACAAGGAGGATGGAGGAGCTTGAGGGAGACTCAGATTTTCTGTATTTTATTTTTTTTAAAAACTTTTTATTTTGTATTGGGGTATAGCCAATTGACAATGTTGTGATGGTTTCAGGTGGACAGCAAAGGGACTCATTCATACATATACATGTATCCATTCTCCCCCAAACTCCCCTCCCATCCAGGCTGCCACATCACATTGAGCAGAGTTCCATACAATCAGTCCTTGCTGGTTATCCATTTTAAACATAGCAGTGTGTACATGTCCATCCTGAACGCCCTAACTATCTCTTCCTCCCATCCTCCCCCTCGGGAACCATAAGTTCATCCTCTAAGTCTGTGGAGACTCAGAATTTCTGTGCTGATCCCCTCGAGGATGGGGACAGGGAGGCTGCCACATTTCCCTGCTGTGACTCAATGCTGGTGAAGTCCCCATATTAGTTTCCTATGGCTGCTGTGACAAATGACCATAGCTTGATGCCTTAAAACAAGAGAAATTTATTCTCTTGTTTAGTTATAGAGGCCAGAAGTCAGAAACCAGAATAGGTGGGCCAAGATGACAGCTCTAGGGGGAAATCTGTTTCTTGTCTCTCCTGGCTTTTGGTGGCTGCAGGCATTCCTTGGCTTACGGCCTTGTCTTTGGTTGTTTTTGGTTACCCCGGTGGCTCAGATGGTACAGAATCCTCCTGCAATGCAGGAGACACAGGTTTGGTCCCTGGGTTGGGAAGATCCCCTGGAGAAGGAAATGGCAACCCACTCCAGTAGTCTTGCCTGGGAAATCCCATGGACAGAGGAGCCTGGCAGGCAAAGAGTCAGACAGGACAGAACGACTAACCCTCACTATTTTAGTTGGTGAGTTGGGTCCAACTCTTTGCGACCCCATGGACTGTGGCCCGCCAGGCTCCTGTGTCCATGGGATTCTGCAAGCAAAAATACTGGAGTGGGTTGCCACTTCCTCCTCCAGGGGATCTTCCTGACCTAGGGACCAAACCCAAATCTTCTGCATTGGCAGGTGGATTCTTTACCACTGGGCCACCTGGGAAGCTCTTGGCTTGTGGTCACATCACTCCAATTTCTGTTTCCATGTCACATGTCCCCCCGTCTTTGCTGTGTGCCCTAAAATCTCCCTCTGCCTCCTGCTTCTAAGAATACACTTGACTGTGTTTAAAGCCTGCCAGGATTAATCTCTCCATCTCAAAATCCTTAATCACATCTGCAAACACGCTTTCTCCATGTAAGGTGACATTGAGTAGCTCTAGGCGTTAGGACCTGATATCTTTGTAGAGAGGGTGATATTGGACCTACTGCAGTCCTCTGTGTGAGCCTCATTTTCTCTATCTGTAAAATGGGGTTAACCATCATCCTTGCACCCTGGGTGTCTGAGGAGCCAGGGGTGATTGAAAGGCACTCGCTGAGCTGGGCCTCACCCTCCACATTCATCACACCCAGGAAAAATAACACTAATTTACAGCAGTGTAGTAGGTAGCACTCTGGAGAGGGAATCGGCAACCCACTCCAGTACTCTTGCCTGGAGAATCCCAGGGGCAGAGGAGCCTGGTGGGCTGCCGTCTCTGGGGTCACATAGAGTCGGACACGACTGAAGTGACTCAGCAGCAGCAGCAGCAGCAGTAGGTAGCACAACTATGGCCATTTAACAATGGGAATTGAAAGTTAAGAGCTAATTTATTTTTGTGATGGATTTTTTAAAAAAATTATTTCATTTTTGGCAGTGCTGGGTCTCTGTTGCTGCTCGGGCTTTTCTGTAGTTGCGGCAAGTGGGGGCTGCTCTCTAGTTGTGGGGCACGGGTTTCTCATTTGGTGGCTTCTCTTCTTGCAGAGCACAGGCTCTAGAGCACACGGGCTTCAGTAGCTGTAACATGTGGGCTCAGTAGTTGTGGCTCCTGGGCTTTAGGGCACAGGCTCAACAGTTGTGGCACACAGGCTTAGTTGCTCCAAGGCATATGGGACCTTTCTGGACCTGGAATGGGGTTTGACACAGGTTTGTGTTTCCTGTATTAGCAGACGGATTCTTTACCACTGAACCCCTAGGGAAGCCCATGATTGATGTTTTTGGAGCTCTCACTATGCACTAAGTTGGTTATAGATGTTAAGTCATTTGATAGTCACAGCAATTCTGCAAGACACGGACTATTATGTTCCCCATTTTACAGATGACAAAGAGAAGTCAGCTCAAGGCTACCCATTAGCAAGGGAGGAGTCTGGGGTTCATACCCCAGCAGCCTGGACTTACCTCTGAACCATGAGGCTGTCCTGCTTCTTCAGAAGCATGTTTGTCAAATAAAGGAAAGATAGATTACCGCATTCCTTCCCCATTCATCCCAGGTTTTTGTTTTTTTGCTGCATGCGGTCTTTAGTGCAGCATGCAGGCTTCTCTCTTGTTGTGGCACACAGGTTCTGTAGTTGCAGCATGCAGACTCAGTTGCCCCACAGTGTGTGGGATCTTGGTCCCCCGACCAGGGATTGAACTCGTGTCCCGTGCATTGCAGGGCAGAGTCTTAATCACTGAACCACCGGGGAAGTCCCTCATCCTAGTTTTATTAATAGCAGAATGGTAGCCTGGAGGGTCTAGAAGTGCAGGACTTCTTGGAAAGAAGATGCCAAACAAAAAAAAAACAAAAAACTGTTCACAATTCTGCAGCTCTGCTGTTTGGCCTGGGCTCAGCAGGGCAGTTCTTCTGCCATCCCTGGGCTCACTCATACTTCTGTAGTCCCCCAGTAGGTCAGCTGAGGGTTGGCCGTCCCTCTTCCATGAGATCTCTCCTCCTTGGGTGGGCTAGCCTGTGGTGGCTGGACAGGGTTCCAAGAAAGAGTAGTAAAGCTGTCGGGTCTCTTGAGGTCCAGGCTTGAACCTGGCACAGCGTTGCTTCTGCTGCATTGCAATAACCAAGGCATAGTCTTAAGTCCAGCTCAGATTAATGGGAAAGGGGAAATAAACTCCATTTGTTTCTTTTTTAAAAAACACTCTTTCTTTTTTAAAAAATTTATTTATTTTTGGCTGTGCTGGGGTTGAGTCTTCATTGCTGCACGTGAGCTTTCTGTGGTTGCAGTGAGCAGGGGTTACTCTTCATCGTAGTACCTGAGCTTCTGCTGCGGCAGCTTCTCGTTCTAGAGTACAGGCTCAGTAGATGCGACCCACGGGCTTCGTTGCCCCTCAGCATGTGGGATCTTCCTGGACCAGAGGTCAAACCTAGGTCCCCTGCATTGGTTGGCAGACTTATCCACTGCACCACCAGGCAAGTCCTAAACTCCATTTCTTAGAGGAAGTTACTGCAGAGTGACCCCGGATGGATGCAGAGGGTGGAAGGTGGTGGCCGTGTTTGCAGTCCACCGCACCTTGTCACCTGCCCCTTTCTGTGCACAGGTGAACTCCTCCCTGCTCACCTCGGACTGCAGCCAGCGCTGTTCCTGTTCCTCAAGCACCGGCCTGACATGCCAGGCAGCCAGCTGCCCGCTGGGCCGTGTATGCGAGGTCCAGGCTGGGACCCGGGACTGCTGGGTGCCCCATGGCCTCTGTTCCCTCTCTGTGGGTGCCAACCTCACCACCTTTGATGGGGCCCACAGCGCCGTCAGCTCCCCTGGTGTCTACGAGATCTCTTTCCGCTGCCCAGGATCACAGGAGACTGTGCCTTGGTACCGTGTGGTTGCCGATGTCCAGCCCTGCAAAGGCAAAGTGGAAGCCGTGGCCCGGGTTCATATCTTCTTCCAGGACGGGCTGGTGACTGTGACCCAAAACAAGGGTGTATGGGTAAGCCAGGACACAGGGACTGTGTCTCCCCTGGGCTTTGTTCTTCCTGTTGCAGTGTGCCTACGTTCCTTGTGCCCTGTCTGTCCTAACGTCTGTTTTCTTCACAGATCTCTGCAATTTGTTTCTCTGGGTTTGTATTTGTGTCGATACTTCAAACTTAGTCCCTCTCTTCTGGCTGAGTTCTTGAGGAGCAAAAGCACAGTCAAGTAACTTACCCGTTTAGATGTTAGTGTTAAGCAAGACTCTATGGTTTCAAGTGAGAGAAAACCAATTTCAGAGTGCCTTGAGCAAAACTGAATTTATCAGCCCATGTAACTAGAAAATCCAGGGACACAGCCTCAGGAGTGGCTGGATCTAGGTGCCCTGGATTTGTACCTCTGTGTTTAAGACTTGCTGATCACCAGTCAGCTTCATTCTCTGTGACTCCCTCCAACATACTCATGAAACAGGGATTATCATTATCTCCGTTTACTCAGAGGGGAAACCAGGGCCCAAAAAGGTGAAGTCATTTACTCAGGTCACTCAGAGAGTACCTCAGAGATCCAAGCCTTGAACCCAGAAGCACCACCCATGCCCTGAACCACTTTGATGGCAATGGAGTGCTGGTGGTGACGGTGTGGACACAGGGGACCGAGATAGACTCCAGGCGCAGTGCTCGCTCAGTGGGACCGTTCTTTGAACTCCGTCAATTCCAGGCCACTTTCCTCTGCCCTCAGCTGTGTTTCAGCTTGCTCTCAGGGTCCCCTCAGGCCTGTCACTGTTTGTCTCCTGAGTCCATTCCAGCCCAGATGGGTCCTCCCTTCTGTCCCTTGACTTCCACTGACTTATCACTGTCTTGCATTTGCCAAACTCCACAGTTCTCACCACCCTGATTCCAAATGTCTAGAGAGAGTCTCTCTGGCCGAACTGAGGGCTGATGAGGACTCATAGTCTGCTCCGCCATGGCCTGTGTCATAGAGCCTCATGACCAAACACAGTCGTCAGGCTGCTCTAAAGCTCCCGTGTCCTGTTTCCATGGCCTGTTCTTGGATTGCAGCGCCATGCACCGGTGTCTTCTAGGTCCAGTAGGGGTGTAGCCCGTGCTCCACACACCCCTCCCCCAGGGGATGCTCTGCATTCCTCCCCCGTGCAGGGAGATGGTCCGAGACTCAGCCCTGCTTTCAGCAGGGAAGCTTGTGTTCTCTCTTTAGCATAGTCTAGATCAGTCACTCTTTCTCTGACTGACTCTCTGCTGGACCCATAATTCAGGTGAACAGGCCCCTACTCTTTTGTTACGTTGAATATGTTTTTAATTTTTGTATTGGGGTGTAGTTGCTTTATAATGTTGTGTTAGTTTCTATTGCACAATGAAGGGAATCAGGCATATATATATGTGTGTCCCCTCACCTCCCTCCCACCCATCTAGGTCGTCCCAGAGCACCTAGCTGAGCTCCCCACACTATCCAGCACGCTCCCGATAGCGGTCGGTTTTACACGTGGCAGTGCGTAACGGTCAATCCCGACCTCCAGTTCATCCCACCGCCCTCCTCCACGTCTTCATGTCCATTCCCTGTGTCTGCGTCTCTATTCCTGCCCTGCAAATAGGTCCATTTGTACCCTTTTTCTAGATTGCAAATCCATGCATGAATATATTTCTTTTTCTGACTTACTTCTGTCTGTGTGACAGACTCTGGGTCCATCCGTGTCTCTACAAATGACCCAATTTCATTCCTTTTTATGGCTGAGTAATATTCCCTTGTGTATATGTACCACATCTTCTTTATCCATTCGTCTGTTGATGGAATTTAGATTGCTTCCATGTCCTGGCTCTTGTAAGTAGTGCTTCAGTGAATGAACACTGGGGTACATGTGTCTTTTTGACCTACGTTTTTTCTCTGGATATATGCCCAGGAGTGAGATTACTGCAGACCCCTACTCACAACCTTCCTTTGCTCATCTGTCCAGAAACAATTCTCTACATAGCAGACAGATGCTGTAGAAATGTGAATCGGATCAGGCCATTCTGCTGCTTTAAACTCTGCAGCGACTTCTCAGAGCAACATTCCAAACTCAAGCCACCTCCCTTCCATGGCCTGCAAGACTTTATGCGATCAGACTCCCGCTGGCCTCGCCAACCTCATCGCCTCCAGCTCCTTCCTGAGCTCAGGGGCTGTGCTGCTAACAGGCCGAGCTGGCCTTTATGCTGTTCACACAGTGGACCACGCTTGTTCCCACCGCCGGGCTGCTGCGTTTCCCCCTGCCGCAGTACTCTCCTTCCAGATTTCCTAAGCTTCTGCTCCTTCTCATCCTTCAGATCTCAGTTCCAGTCTCACCACTTCTACAGAGAGACCTTTCCCAACGCCCTACGGAAGCTCTCCCTCTTCAGCCCAGCCTCTGTGCGGTCATTCTGTTTTATCCCCTTGCAGTGCTAGTCACTCTCTGAAGTCATCCATTATTTCTTCGTGTTTGTTGACGTGCTCCCTCACTGGCATACAATCCTCAGGTGGGCAGGGATCCTGTTCCCCTCGGTCGTCACTTTGTCACCAGTACCCAGATCAGGGTCTGGCCCCAGGAAGCAGCTGGTTTTGTGACCCGCCTGGTCCCTCTGCACCAGGCCATGTGCTGGGAACACAGATAACTCAGTCCCACTTCTTATACCATCTAAGCTTGCAGCCTGCTGAGATTTCCCGCCCGCCTCTCCAGCTGTCCTTCACAGCATCCATCCATCCTCCTCCTCTCCTCCTTCCACCTGTCCTTCCTTTTTGCCTCCCTTCCTTCCCCCTCCATTCCTTCCTTCCATTGATTCACCATCCGTCCATCCATCCACCTCTTCAGATCTGTCTACTTATCTTTCTTATCTACCTGACTTTCCAGTCATCTGGCAGAGGAAGTGTCACATACAAAAGCATTTTGAAAAAAAGAAACTTTTCTTTGAAAGAAGGCTCTCCAGGGAGTCTAACTTTACAAGGGTTAACTCATCAGAGAAAACAGACAACACTTATTTAGAAGAAAAAAACTCACCAGGTTACCACGGTTACTGAGTCCACAGCCTGTGATGGACAAACGGTCATTTTCTCACATGGTTATTACACTGGCGAGGTCATGACTTGTCTTCAGACATCAGCATGGCAAAAATAAGGGATGAAGTTGCCTTGTTAGGGAACCAGTAACTTAACAGGACATGCTCAAGGGTTCTTTTTATTTTGGAAACTAGAATTAGACAGGATGATGCTGGGGTTTGACTCGTTGTTTCTCTCTCTGGTGCAAGTGCCTCCCCCCAACCCCAGGTGCCTTTGGAATGTTGTGTGCACACCTACTTATGCGTTGATCCATCTCTTCATCCATCCACTCTCCGTGCTTCTATCCATTCATCCACATCTCTGATTATCTTAGGTGTTCATCTCTCCATTTGGTGCATCCATCCGGGCCTTATCTCTTTCAGCATCTGCCTCTCTGTGTTTGCTCCTTGGACTCGTTGTCTTCCTTGGGGTCTCCTTTGTTGTAACAACCAGCTTCTCTGTAGTTCCAGCCTCACCTCTGTGTTTCACGCACCTTTCCCCCCGCCAAAACCACCAGGTGAATGGTCTCCAAGTGGGCCTCCCAGCTGAGGTGTTAACATCTGTGTCCGTGAGTCAGAACCCTGACGGCTCTGTGCTAGTCCAGCAGAAGGAGGGGGTTCAGGTGAAGCTTGGCGCCGATGGGCAGCTGGCTGTGGTGGTCAGCGATGACCATGCTGGGAAGCTGTGTGGGGCCTGTGGAAACTTTGACGCGGACTGGAGCAACGATTGGCCTAACTCCCAAGAGACAACGTTGGAGAATTGGAAAGCACAGGACTTCTCCCCATGGTAAGGGATACAGCTCGGAGGCCAGGCTTCTTGGACCAGGGGCACCTGCGTCCTCACGGGAAGGGGGAAGTCAGGGTGGGCGCTCCGTCTACAAAAAGTGCTAAGTGTCTGTGTCTCACAGTCAGGACTGATCAGTCATCCACCGGGAAGGAAGACTGCAGGACCTGAAGCCTCTGGAGGCTGAGGGACGCACTCTGTCATTGCATGTGTCCCTCTGCTCTGCCCCTTTGCTGAGCCACCGAGGCCAACCGGAAAAGCATTCAATAAATATCTTCGATTAAATTGCACACCAGTGTGTCTGTCTCATGTCTGCTTATCCATGACCTTCCTTCCTGTACATGCGTGCTTGCTAAGTAGCTTCAGTCATGTCCTACTCTTTGCGACCCTGTGGACTGTAGCCTGCCAGGCTCTTCTACCCATGGGATCCAGGCAAGAATACTGGAGTGGGTTGCCATTCCCTCCTCCAGGGGATCCCGACTCAGGGATCAAACCTGAGTCTATTACATCTCCTGCATTAGCAGGTGGGTTCTTCACCACGGAACCACCTGGGAAGCCCCCCCTTCCTGTGCATCAGGTGTCAGATGCCTGGGGAACCTGGCATATGATGAATATTTACTGGCAGGTGAGGGGACGGCTGGATGGAGACAGATAGATAGATTGGGAAAGATGTAGATGGGGAAATGGGAAAATGGGCAGTTGGATGATTAGAAGAATGGATGGATGAGAAAATGAACATTTGGATGGAGGGAAGAAGTAGAAAATGAAAATATCAACAGCTTCTAACTTTATAATCTGGGCACGGTAATTTCTCTGCCACTCAGTTTCTTCATATGTTTTAGTCCACTCAGGTTGCTATAACAAAATATCGTAAAATAGGTGGTTTATAAACAACAAACATTTAAATTTCGCACAGTTCTAGAGCCTGGGATCCCTGGTGGCTCGAACAATAAAGAATGTACCTGCAATGTGGGAGACCCGGGTTTGATCCCTGGGTGGGGAAGGTCCCCTGGAGACGGGAATGGCAACCCAATGCAGTAGTGCCTGAAGAATTCCATGGACAGAGGAGCCTGAAGAACTAAGGTCCATGGAGTGGCGAAGTCAGACACGACTGAGCAACTAACACTTTGACTTTCACTAGGGCCTGGGGAGTCCAAGAGCAAGGCATCAGCAGATTTGGTATCTGGTGAGCGCCTGCTTTCTGGTTCATGGATGACCATCTTCTCATGTGTCCTCACTTGGTGGAAGGGCAAGGGAGTTCTCTGGGCCTCTTTTATAAAGGCAGTAATCTCATGCATGAGGGCTCTACCCTTATGACGTCTCACCCCACCAAAGTCTTCATCTCCAAATACCATCACATTGGAGGTCAGCTTCCGACACAGGAATCTTGAAAGGACGCAAGCATTCAGCCAAAAGCATCATACTTAAAGTAGAGCTAAAGATAGTCCCTACCTCACAGAGTTGGAGTGAGGACTTAAGGTGTTCGTCCAATCTACGCATCAAAAGCTGAAGTCTCTCTTCTGTCCTAACTCTCTCTCCTGCCCTGCCTACACTAGTCTCCCCCACCTCAGTGACTATCACTGCCAAACCTCAGTCAGAACATGGGGAGTTATTCTTGATTCTTCCCTCATCTTTGCCCTCCACTCTGTTCATCAAAGCATCTTTTTGGATTGTATTGAAACATAACTGAAATCTGCCTGCCTTTCTTATCACGCCCACTGTCACCACCTGGTTCAGCTGGCATCATCATGCGTACCATCTGCTCCTCCCCGCCTGTAATTCATGCTCACAGCCACTAGAGGACTCTTCTTTACCTATAAAGAGTACCACTGGCTATTGATCATAATAAAATCAAATTCCTTCACCTAAAAGGCCCCTGCCAATCTCTTATTTTTAAAAAGTATTTATTTATTTATAAATAAAGAGAATTGGACCACAAAGAAGGCTGAGCCCCAAAGAATTGATGCATTTGAACTGTGGTAGTGGAGAAGACTCTTGAGAGTCCCTAGGACAGCAAGGAGATCAAACCAGTCAATCCTAAAGGAAATCAACCCTGAATATTCATTGGAAGGACTGATGCTGAAGTTGAAGCCCTAAAACTTTGGCCACCTGATGCGAAGATCTGACTCTGAAGACAAGGCCCTGCTGCTGGGAAAGACTGAGGGCAAGAGGAGAAGAGAGCAACAGAAGACGAGATGGTTGGATGGCATCGTCGACTCAATGAACATGAGTTTGAGCAAACCCCAGGAGACAGTGGAGGACAGGGAAGCCTGGCATGCTGCAGTCCACGGGGTCGCAGGGTCGGACACTACTTTGTGACTGAAGGTTTATTTGGCTGCACCAGGTCTTAGTCGTGGCACGCAGGATCTTTAGTTGTGGCATGTGGGATCTAGTTCCCTTACCAGGGAGTTGAACCTGAACCCCCTGCATTGGGAGCATGAAGTCTTAGCCACTGGACCACCAGGGAAGTCCTCTGCCAACCTCTTCTGACTCATCTCCTATCATTGTCATTATGATTTGGGAACCTTATCTTTCAGGGTATTGAACATGCCAAATTTTTTACTTCATTCCTTTGTGAAAGAGCTGTTCCCTCCACTCATCACTGACTAGATGCTTCTCATCCTTCAGATGTCCACTTACCTGTTACTACCTTACAGAGCCCTTCCACAACCACCTCACTGAAAGTGGATTTCCTCTGTTACTCTCTGTCCTTAACCTGTGGGGTCTGCTGCAACTCCGTGTAGTTAGTGTCCAAACGAAATTAAATTGTAGGACAGCAGTTGGAGTCTGCAGAGAACTGGAGAATTGCTTGTGGTGGAAATATATCTGGTGTCGGCAGTGAAGTGTATGAACACAAAAACAGATTTCTTTTATAGCAAAGGAAGTTAACAGGTGCCACAGACTGGTAGATATGGGTCAGAGGATGCTGAAATTGTGATTCCTTGTATGTTCTCATTCAAATGGGAAACACAGTCATCAGTTAAGAGCAAGAAAGAAAAAGTTTTGAGGTCTGATGAGAGAGAAGAGAGTGTAAAATGATCCTTCAAGAAAAGGGGTCCAAGACTTCTTGGTGGCCAGTGGTTAAGAATCCTCCTGCTAATGCAGGCCACACAGGTTCGATCCCTGGTCCGGGAAGATCCCTCGTGCCACGGAACACCTAAGCCCCTGCACCACGACTACTGAGCCTGCACTCTAGAGCCCATGCTCTGCAACAAGAGAAGCCACCGCAATGAGAAGCCTGCACAACTCAATGAAGAGTATCCCCTGATCACCGCAGCTAGAGAGAGCCCATGCACAGCAACAAAGACCCACCCCAGCCAAAAAAGAAAAGAGAAAATCGTTCCAGCTGCTTTGGAAAAAAGTGTGTCAGTAGGTAAACATACTCTGATCACATGACACAGCCATTTGACTCCTGGAACTCTTCTCAAAAAAAAAAAAGAAAAAAATTATCTGTCCACACAAGTACTTGTAAGTGAATATTTCATAGCAGCATTATTCATAACAACCTCCATACTGGAAACATCTGGAAAGCTCATCAACAGGTAGACAGACGAACAAAGTGTGGTCTAGCTGTACAGTGAATTCAGCAATGAAAAGGAACCAACTAGTGATACATGCAGCCATTTGGAACGTGATGCCACGTGAAAAAAACCAGACACAGAATTCTACGTATTGTATAATCTCATCTATATGAAATGGGATGATTGAGCTGTTCTGAAACTGAATTGTGGTGATGAGTGTATAAACTAAATTTACTAAAATGTGTTCAATAATGTGTTGACCTCTACACATAAAATAGGTGTGTTTTTTTTAACAAATTGATCTTTTAAAAATATATTTATTTGTTTGTTTCTATGTCCGGTCTTAGTCGTCACACGTGGGTCTTTCATTGTTGTGGTACATGGGCTCCTCTCTAGTTGTGGTGGGTGGGCTTTGTTGCCCCTCAACCTGTGGGATCTTAATTTCCTGACCAGAGATTGAACCTGAGTCCCCTACATTGGAAGATGGATTCTTAACCACTGGACCACCAGGAAAGTCCCCAAAGAGGTGGATTTTATGACATGTAAATTATGCCCTAAGCATTTAAAAATGAGCACATTGCTGATACTACTAAGAAAAAAAGAAAAGGAAAGGAAATGGGAGAATGATTTAATTAGGGACATGTGATAGGATGGCTGGGCCACATTAGGGACTGCTTGGGGTCATGTGTCAGAGTAGGTGTGGGTTTTCTCCATCCACATTTAGCTGCCAGTGTGCAGGTGTGAAGGAGGTGGAGGGTGGACTCAATTGGGTGCAAAAGGTAAAGTTAGAAGTTTGAGGGCATGAGGAAAGAAGAGGAGATAACAGTGGATGGGGGATTGGGCTGGGTGGTGAGAGTAGTGTGATCATGAGGAGGTGAGGTGAGGGGCAGGGAGAAGGAGGTCAGCTTCATGGGGCTGAAGTGTCCTCGGAGCAACAGTTTCAGAGGGAGTGAACTGGAGAGACAAGAGGTGATGGGCAGACAGTGAGATGCATGGAACTGAGATTCTGCAGGGGCTGCAGTTTTGGGGCTGTCACTGTCTGGGGGTGGGCCTTTCTCTCTCAACAGCCTGGGACCTCGGCACTGCCACAGTCACCATTGTGTCCCCTGCACAAAGTCTGCGTGTGGGAAGGAAGGTTTGGGCGGAGGACGAGATCGCTAGAGGAGAGGAAGTCAAGAGATCCAGAGGCCAGAACGGTCACAGGATCATCTACCTGAATTTGGAAGTCAACAAGAATTATGAGAGGAGCAGCTTGGGTGGCCATGAGCCTAGAGCTAAAAAGATGAAGTGAGCTGCAGTGACTTGGGAGTCGATAAAGCTGGTAACAAGAAGGGGAGCAGGTTCTGTGCAGAAACTTCAAAGTGAGGATCTTAGAGAGGAGGCAGAGGATGGTTTTGAAGTAGTCTTGAGGAGCTTATTGCATATACAGGCCCAGTGAGCATGAAGGCTGAGGAAGAGAAATAGCCTCTGCTTAGAAGCGCTGTACAGAAAGGTGTGTCTTCCTGGGAGAACTAGGTTGTGGTCAGAGCAGGAAGGTAAAAGGAAGGTTCAGGGGACATGGGGGACATGCAGAAAAGCCCTCCAGGGATGCCTCCTCTATCCCAGCCCTGACCATTCTGCCTGTACTGCGCCGCCCCCCACCCCCCCATTCTGGCCCTGACCCCTCTGGACTGCCACTGTCAGAGGACCAGGGCCTGGCATGTCCAGGAAGGCTGGACTCTTTCAGTCACCACTGTGCCCCCAGCACAAGACTAGCAGGTATCCCCCTAATTATTCACTGTGTGCTCAGTCACTCAGTCATGTGCGGCTCTTTGTGGCCCCATGGACTGTAACCCACCAGTCTCCTCTGTCCATGGGGTTCTCCAGGCAAGAATACTAAAGTGGATAGCTATTCCTTTCTCTATGGCTTCCCAACCCATTGCAGACAGATTCTTAACCCTCTGAGCCAGCAGGGAAGCCCAGTTACTCACTGGTAGTACCCGTTTCAGGTCTGCAGAGCAAGTTGGCAGGTGCAATATCTCAGAGCCAGGAGATGGTGCCAGGATTCCAGAATACAGCCTGCGCTGTACTCTGAGGATTGTCATCCATTTTTCTTTCCCTTTTGTGGCTGTACTTCAAGGCCTGTGGGATCTTATTTCCCCAACCAGGGATGGAGCCTGCACCCCATGCATTGGAAGCATGGAATCTTAACCACTGGACCACCAGGGACGTCCTGGATTTTCATTCTTTAGAAAAAAAATTATTTTTAACTGGAAGGCAAACAGTAAGATCCAAGAGTAGTAGATAACACTACTCTGAATTGGAACCATTTGAAATATTACACAGTTCCTGGAAATGCAGCATAGACTCCACAGATTTTCCATCTTAATATGTAAACAAATTTTCAGGAGTGTTTCTGGAACACCCTGCACAGAGAACTCAAGACAGCACAGGCTCATTCATTCCTTCAACAAACATTTAGGGAGCACCCATTCTATCTCGGAGAAGGCAATGGCACCCCACTCCAGTACTCTTGCCTGGAAAATCCCATGGATGGAGGAGCCTGGAAGGCTGCAGTCCATGGGGTTGCTGAGGGTCAGACTCGACTGAGCGACTTCACTTTCACTTTCCACTTTTATGCATTGGAGAAGGAAATGGCAACCCACTCCAGTGCTCTTGCCTGGAGAATCCCAGGGACGGCGAAGCCTGGTGGGCTGCCGTCTATGGGGTCCCACCGAGTCGGACACGACTGAAGCGACTTAGCAGCAGCAGCAGCAGCAGCACTCTATCTATTCTGTATACAAGATGATACAACAATGAACAGAACAGACCAGTGGATTCTCCTGGAGGTTGTTACTAATTTCTCACAGTAGCACATGTTTTGCTTTGTGGAATCAATATGAGGATGAATATTCAAATTATAAAATTACAAAGTGCAAAATTCTCAGTATTAATAAAGAAGCTTCTCCATGTTCCTTCCTCCGCCTGCATCCTGATCTGGTCCTTCCTGTCTCCTCCCTGATCCATTGCAGCAGGCCCCGCCTTGGTTTTCCTGCTCCCACCTCTATCTCTCACTCCCTTTCCCACATTCAGCCAGAGTGACCCAGGTCAGATCACATCCCTTCTCTGTTCAGAACCCTCCATCTCACTCAGTAAAAGTCAAAGTTCTCACCCCAAGGCCCCACACAATTTACCTGTGAACTTCCCTGCCCGCATCTCTTCCCCTCTCCCCTGCTCACTCTGCCTGAAACACATTCTTCAGTGTTTCTGCAACTCTCCTTACCTTTCCTGCCTCAGGGCCTTTGCACATGCAGTCCAACCTGCCTGGAACTCTTTCCCCCCAGACAGGAGCGTGCCTCACTCACTTCCTTTAGCTTTTTGCTCAAAAGTCACTGGATGCATTCCTTGAACACCCTGTAAGAAATTTCACCCCTCTTCCCAACACCAGTCTCCAAAGCACTTATTTCTCCAAAGCACTATGGCCTTCTACCATTCAGCATGTTTTTACTAACTTGTTTGGTGTCTGTTTCCCTCATAGGAATATGAGCTCCAGAATTCGTATGTCTTGTTCCCTGCTGCATTCCCAGTGCCTAGAACAGAGTGCCTGGTACATGCAGGCACACAACAAATGCTTTTCCAATGTATGAATGGAGTCCAGATTTGGCCCTTATTCTTGGGGATGGAAATGGATCAGGGAAGGCTTTTGAGTGTAGAGGGAATTTTAGGCAGTTAACTGGGAATAGAGAAGAGAAGCAGAGGGCACAGCTCCTGCGAAAATTTGAGGATGAGCCCTCATTACTGAGATTTCCTGGTGGCTCAGACGGTAAATAATCTGCTTGCAATGCGGGAGACCAGGGTTCCATCCCTGGTTCGTAAAGATCCTCTGGAGAAGGGAACAGCAACTCACTCCAGTATTCTTGCATGGAGAATCTCACAGAGGAGCCTGGCGGGCTGCAGTCAATGGGGTCGCAGAGTCGGACACGACTTAGGGACTATATTTTCGCCTCGTAATTACTGGGGTGCTCGCACCTGTGAAAGAGAAGCGGGAAGCGTGTTTAGTGTAACGACCTCTGCACAGGTCACGGTACCGCCTAGGGCGCTCGAGGGGGCGGTGCCCTGAGAAGCTCAAAAATTCCCGCCCACAGCGAGCGCGCTGGGGTCGGGGCGGGGCTGCGGCTCCGAGGGGCGGGGCTGCGTGGTCGCGTCACCCACTGTACGTCGCCGCGCGCCTGCGCTCATTTCCACGTGCGTCAGCTTCAGTCGCGTGGAGCCCGGGAAGCCACCGATTCCTGAGCCCAGCAGCTCTGCGCTCGCTATGAAACCAGGTGCAGCCCGGGGTTGGGGTCTGGGTCAGGGCTGGGACTCGGCGGGGAGTGGAGTGCCAGGCGGGAACAGAGGGGCGGGGTCTTGGCCTGGCGGGCAGGGTTTCTGAGCCCCGAATCCGGTCTCTTGTGAGGAAGGGTCCTGTTCCGGCCTCTCGTGGGAATGAGAGGGCTTGGTTCCGCCCTGGGAGCGAACCTGAGCCTAGGGTTCGGGTTCCTGGTCTAGAGGTTTGTGACTGACTCGTCAGAGGTCACCGTCGTGAGTCGAGGGTCTTGGGCTTAAAATTGGGGATGTCCTGAACTGGAATTCGTTTCATTGAGGCCGTCAGTAGGGGTCTTGGATATTGGGCCGCGGGCGGCAGTCGAGGGTACTACCCAGAATCTAGATCCAGACATCAGGGGTCTTGGATCTCTGGGCGTGGGATTTGGAGATTTGACCTCATCGCGAGACGGAGAGTCCCTTATCTTGGGCTGGATCCTCTTAAGACCCCGTATCCTGCCCTGTCGCTGCCGTAGCTACAGTACCCTTGACTTCACACCCAGCTTCTCGGAGAGAGCCGCATAGATGAGTATTCTGGCCTGATAGTCTGTGGCCCACTTTCCCGCTCTCTACTCTCCCGAGGGGGGCGGATCCCTAAGCATGGAGTGAGATCCGGAGCCTAGTGATCCTCACCTGCGGTGAGAAGTGAGGTGAAACTTCACACACCGAGTATAGGATTGTGGGGTGGGGGAGGGAGGTAATCACAAGGCGTGAGTGGTTTTATTCATTCCGGTTTTACTGGAGATTCTGATGAACCCTCCGCACCTCCCTCCTAGTGGAATGAAGAGAGTCCCTGCTTTGACAGCAGAAGGGCCTCCCAGTTCAAAGTTTCACTCCTAACTAAGCTTAACTCACTGTGTGACCTTGGGCAAGTCGCTTTACCTCTCTGAGCCTCAGTTATCTCATCAATAAAATGGCGCCCAGTTCAAATTTAGTGAGAGCGTGTTAAGAAAAAACAGCTCATGGTGGTAATCCTTTTGCAATATATGTGTATGAGCTGGACAGGTTGTACACCTTAAACTTTCACATATAGTTACATTTTGTCTATTATACCTCGCATAGCACAGTGCTTGACGTATAATAGTGTTGGTTCTAATTATTATCTTTACCATTCTCATCAAGGGGAACAAAATTAGGGTCCTTTTCCCCAGATGTCTCAGCTCTTATAAATCAGGCTGATTTCCTCCTCCTCCCCGCAACTTGCTCCCCTGGAGTTGGGGAAAACTTCCATCATGACAGAGAGGGTCTGTTCTTAGTACAGGTTTTCTTTTTTCTCCCTCCTTCCCCTTTGGCCCGTGGAGAAATGGGGTCATCTGGTCAGGGGTAGTGGAGTTTGTGACTCCACGCCCCCTCCCAGGTTCCCTTTCTCTTCAGTGTTTGGGGATCTTCTGGTGAAGTGTCAGGTGGTGCCACCTGAGACCCTGGCAAGCCCACAGGCATCCTGTGGTCTGATTGTCCCAGGAATGGAGGCTACATCTTTTTCCCAACCCTGCCCTCACTGTGTTAGGATAAGAAGTTGTAGAAGTTGTCAGGAGTCAGCTGTTTAGCAAGGATTTTTATTTATTTATTTTAGGCTGTGCTGGGTCTCCGCAGGAGATTCAAGAGACGGGTTTGATCCCTGGGTCGGGAAGATTCCCTGGAGTAGGAAATGGCAACCCACTCCAGTATTCTTGGTGAGAAAATTCCATGGACAGAGGAGCCTGGCAGGCTACAGTCCATGAGGTCGCAAAGAATTGGACATGATGGAGCACGGGTCTTCACTGTTGTTCGGACTTTCTCTAAGCACTGGTTTAGTTGCCCCTCAGCATGTGGGATCTCCCCAGACCAGTGATCGAACTCATGTCCTCTGCATTGGTCAGTGGATTCTTAACCACTGGACCACCAGGGAAGTCCTTTAGCAAGGATTTTAGTCTGGTTGAGAGAGGAAGTCTTTGGGAGATTTCAAGCAAGGATATGACGTCAGTCAGACTTGACTGAGACATTTAAACGGATCCTTCTTGCTCTTGAGAAGGAAATGGCAACCCACTCCAGTATTCTTGCCTGGAGGATACTGTGCACAGAGAAGCCTGGTGGGCTGCCTTCTCTGGGGTCGCACAGAGCCACACACGACTGAAGCGACTTAGCATGCATGCATTGGAGAAGGAAATGGCAACCCACTCCAGTATTCTTGCCTGGAGAATCCCAGGGACAGAGGAGCCTGGTGGGCTGCTGTGTATGGGGTCACACATAGTCGAACACAACCGAAGCGACTTAGCAGCAGCTTCTTGCTCTGTGTGAAAGGTTTTAGAGGAACAAGAGTGAAGGCAGACAGAGCAGTAAGAAGTGGTTGCTGTCATCTACTTGGAGATGATGTGGCTTGGACCAGGGTGGCAGCAGTCGGCCTGGTTGACAAATTGTCACCCTTTCGGATATGTTTTGGAGATAGAGCTGATAGTTTGCATGTGGGCATAAGAGGGGTCAAGGACAATTCAGGGTTTTGGTGTGTGTAACTGGAAGGGTGGGGTGCCAGTTTGGAGATGGGGAAGGCTGTGGCAGAAGAGAAGTTTTAAACTGGGGGTCTGTTTAAAAACCAAAACTTTTTTTTTTTTTTTAAATATGTGAATGTGTGTTTTTCTGAGGAGTGGGTACAGCCCATTTTTCTAAGAGCTCCAGGAACTGAAATAGGATCATGCATACTGTGCCCCATACCATGCCCACACGTTCTGGGTCTCTGTTTTGGCAGGACTGGGTTGAGGGTCTCTTAGGCATAGTGGTTTCTCCCCTAAGTAGGAAGGAGGAGAGACTTGCTCTGCGTGTAAGGCAGCATATTAAGCGCTTTTTGTGTGTTGTCGTTTAATCTTTACAATTCTATGATGTGGGCACTGTGTTATTTTCCAGATCTCCTTCTTACAGGTGAACTTTTCAAGACACCCACGAACCTTGCCTACTCTCTAGGGTCGTGAATGGAGTGGCCATCTCCCTGTGTTCAGTCCACGAGCTGTCTCAGGGGAGGGACCGGGGCTCTGGTCACTGTCCGATCACCTGCTTCCTGAGTGGATAGAGAGGGCGCTTTCTTCCTGAGGCAGGACCCAGGACTTTTAAGAGTCATCAGTAAACAGCTCATTTAATTTTCATGGAGCCCATAGTCCCGCAGGATGCAGTGATGACCTAAACAACCATCCCTGTCCGTTTGGAGTTGATTCCAGTGGGGGGAGTGGGGAAGAGGCAGTGATAATTGTTAAAATGCCATGTATGATAATTGGCAGGAAGAAAAAGAAAGTGGAATAAAGGCCAGGTAGCCAGAGAAGGCTGGTCTGAGGAAGGAACGTTTGGTCAGAGACTTGCGTGCAGTGGAGGGGGCCTCCACTTGCGTGCAGTGTCCTCAGGACCCAGGCAGAGGGGACAGAAGATGTCAAGGGTGTAGAAGCTGGAAGTGGTGTTGTTCTTGGGGAGGAAGAACACAGGACCTAGCCTAGAGTGAGGTCAGGAAAGTCAGCAAAGCCAGTGTGGTGATTCTCAGTCTGGGCCACACATTAGAGTCACCCGAGGAACTTTAAAGTCCCAGGCCTGGGCCCCCACCCCAGACAGTTACTCAGAATTGCTTGCATGGGGCAAGCCCACTGACTTAGGACTTTGGAAGCCCAAGAAAGGAACTGATTCCATTTAGAATGTGATGGAAAACCTTTAGAATGTGATGCCCAAACCTGAAGGAGTTTGGGCAGGGGAATGGTGAGAGCCGATTGGCTTTTCTGAAAAGGTCAGTCACCAGCTGCCGTGTGGGCAGGAGACTGCAGAGGGGGCAGGAGACCAGAGGCCGGCAGCTCCCGGGTAGGAGTTTGAAACCAGCTCATTCCTAACACTTACATTAGGACTAGCTCTTCAGAGTTCTACGTTTTCATTTTTAATGCTTTTAAGATGATCGAAGCCTTCATGGGGACTTCCCTGGTAGTCCAGTGGTTAAGACTCAGAGCTTCCAAGGCAGGGGGCTCGGGTTCGATCCCTGGTCCGGGAACTGAGATCCCACATGGTGCATGGTGTGGCCAAAAGAAAATAAATTCAAATTTTTTAAAAAAGAGGAATAAACCCTTCATAGGGTGGGAATATAACATGCCTTTGCAAAAACTTTAGCAGGTTTAATATTGAATAGTTTACATCAAGGGCGGTCATTTGAAACCACGGATTTTCACACAAATGATTGGTAACTCCATTTTTCTGAAAGTACAGCAGAGCTTTAGAAGCCGTCGCAGAGGTCAGATACTGAATTTGTGAGCACCAGGAGAAATCTCTCTGCTTCAGACATTGCTCTGGGCTCAGCGAACAGTGTTTGCTGACTCCCGAAGTGATGAAAATCAAGTCTCTCTGAATTTTTTTTTCCCCTAAACTTTCCATCATGTTGACAAGTAAGTAAACTGCTTATAAGCTGTTGCCCATCCATAAAGGACAATTTTTGGTTTTTGCTTCCCCCTCACCGTTCCCACCCCCACCACCAAGCTGGGGGAGACTTGTGTGTGTTTAGAAGCAGGGGGAACAGTTAGGGGGAAAGATGGATGCCGAATGCGCCCCCCGCCAACCGATTTGGGGCTAGCACTTCTCTGCCACACACAAGGTCCTGAGTGGGAGAGCGTGAAGAAGTTTCAGGGCCTGGGGGACCCTCCTGTCACAGCACATGGCCACACACGGCATGCGCTCTTCTTCAGACTAATCAATATTGGAAACAGAACAGATCCTGTGAATTGACTCCCCAGCCGAGGAAAGCAGAATATTAACAGTGCTCTGCCTCCACCCGTTTTCCTTCTCATCCTCATCCTATAATTTCACCCTCCCCAGGCCTAATAGTCAGCTTCACATTTACCACATCCTTTTGTCTCTGTAAGGGGAAAGGAGTGCATGGGTTATCATCTAGGTCTACACACCTAGTCCTGTTCAGTCTTGGTTGTGGCTGGACTTTTTAAAAAGGATGTTGTGTCTGACATGGGTTTCTAGGCCTTGCTTTTTCACTTACCGGGATTCTGAGATTTTTCTATCTGTCCCATGTTGCTGTTAACCTTTTTGCTTTGATGGCTGTGAACGGTCGAGTCTCATTCATCCCTTCTGCTGATGGACGTTCGGGTCAGTCCTGTTGGTTCTGCCGTGGACACGTGTGGACACCTCTCCCAGTGTGCGTGTGCACACGTTTCTCTCCTGAGCAGAGTCCCTCGCTGTAGAAGTAACTTCTCAAGCTCCATGGCCCTGTTGACGATTCCTATTTCTGTTTCCATCACAGGGTTCAGCCCCCGCGGGGGTGGCTTCGGTGGCCGCGGTGGCTTTGGTGACCGCGGAGGTCGCGGTGGTGGCCGCGGAGGCTTCGGCGGGGGCCGAGGAGGCTTCGGCGGAGGCCGAGGTCGCGGTGGAGGAGGAGGAGGCTTCAGGGGCCGTGGACGAGGAGGGGGAGGAAGAGGTGATGGACCAGGCTCTCCCTGGGCTGGGGGCTGGGGCGGGGAGGGAAGCACGGTGGGGTTTAGCTCTCACCATGTCTCGGCCTTGTAGGTGGCGGGTTCCAGTCTGGTGGCAACCGGGGTCGTGGTCGGGGAGGAAAGAAAGGAAACCCGTCGGGGAAGAATGTGATGGTAGAGCCCCATCGACATGAGGGTGAGTGAGGAGGGCGGGGAGCCCACCGGGGTTAGGAGGGGGCGGTGCCCTGATGGGGTGTTGACCCTGCTCTGACCCCTTCCCCTAGGCGTCTTCATTTGTCGAGGAAAGGAAGATGCACTGGTCACCAAGAACCTGGTCCCTGGGGAATCCGTTTACGGAGAGAAGAGAGTCTCGATTTCGGTGAGACCCCATGCCTGACTAAGCCACCAGGGCCACCAGCAGTCTGGTCTCCCTGCCCCCCACTGTTCATCCTACACGAGACAGCCAGGGGATCATCTTAAGCTACAAGTCAGATCACACACTCCTCTCCCCAGACACCTCCGTGACTTTGCACTGGCTTCAGGTTCAAGTCCTGGGTCCTCAGTGTGACTGGGGGGCCCTGCACATGCTATCTCCCTCTCTCCCTAACCACGTGTCTTCTAGCCACTCCCACAGCCTCCCCGTTCCCCTTGCCTGGAACACTCTCCTCCTCCCCGCTCCAGGCAGGGCCAGTCCCTTATCAGGCAACTCTGGTCAGCTGTCACCTTGTCTCCCTCACAAGGCCCCCTTGCCCCACCCTGTCTAGCAGAAGCAGCCCTCAAGACCTCTCTGCAGGCTTCCTGCTGCCCGGAACTCACTTCCTTATTGACCTGAGTGAGCCCTCAGCTTCAGGCAGTTCCTCCTCCCGGGCTCTCCTGGCCGCCGCCTTCTCATCCTCACCTGCCCTCGCCCTGCTCCCCAGACTTCACACGCCGCTTCCTGGCTTGACCCTTCTCCTGAGCACCTGTCACTGGCTCCTGTGCCGTGTGTGTCCATTCAGCGTGTCCTCGCTCCTGGAGGGCAAGGCCTGTGTCCCCTTTGGTGTGTTTGCCCAGTGCCTGAGCTTAGGGGCCGGCACAGGCAGTGCTCGTAGAACGAACACAGAGGTCTTGCCTTGCTCTTGTCTGGGATGATCTTGTCCCCGCCACTGCCCCTTCTCCCTGAGTCAGGAACCCCCATGAGAGTGCAGGCCCTGCCTGTCGTGGTCATTGTGGTCACAGATGCATATACTCATTTGTTTCTCATACAATGACTGGGGGCCCAGGCCCTTTTGAGGGCCCTAGAGTTAAGAGCCGTGGGGTCTTGCAGAAGAGCCTGGTACTGACTTCTGTCCCCATCTCTCC
The DNA here is from genome assembly GCF_032452875.1 of Bos javanicus. NCBI lineage: Eukaryota > Metazoa > Chordata > Mammalia > Artiodactyla > Bovidae > Bos > Bos javanicus. Next base: position 49,540,721 of record NC_083885.1, on the reverse strand, counting down.
GGTACAGGAGGGAGATGACAAAATTGAGTACCGTGCCTGGAACCCTTTCCGTTCCAAGCTGGCAGCGGCGATCCTGGGCGGGGTGGACCAGATCCACATCAAGCCGGGGGCCAAGGTCCTCTACCTCGGGGCTGCCTCGGGTACCACCGTCTCCCACGTCTCTGATATCGTCGGCCCAGTGAGTAGACAGGGACAGGAAGAGGTGGGAGGGAGGGAAAGGTCCCCTCCTCTGCCAGCCTGGACCAGCCTGGCTGCTTCCCTGCACCAAGGGCCTGGGAGCCAGGCCCTTCCTGGTCACAGTGCCTGTGTGTGAAAGCAGCGGCTTGAACCACATGGTCACTGGAGCTCCATTCAGCCTCACACCTGAGTTCTTGGCCTGGAGCGAATGGGCTTGGGTGTCGGGGTAACCAATGTTGGGGTGGCCAGAGCTGAGAGTACATTTGATTTGATTGCTACCCCTCTGGGACTTTCCTTGCAGTCCAGTGGTTAAGACTGCAGGCTTCCACTGTAGAGGGTGCGGGTTCCATCCCTGGTTATGAAACTAAGATCCTACATGCCATGTGGTACAGCCAAAAAAAAGATAGCCCTCAAATCTGGGCTTCTGGTTTCCCTAAACAGGAGATTGTCAGTTTGGGGGCCTATGCTTCTGTGCGGCTGGATGGCCTCCCTGTTGAGAGGGCACCCAGACATCTCAATGATCCCTTACTCGGCTATGAGGCGAGAGGGTATGTAATTTAATGGTTAAAAACCCCAGACTCTGGTGCAGGTTCTTAACAGTGAAGTGGCTTTCAGCAGGTACTTACTCTCTCTGAGCTTCAGTGTACCCCTTTGGAAAATGGGTGATTGTGATGATAAATGAATTAAATCCTGTAACGTGCCTGGAGCAGTGTCTGGCCCAGTGCAGGTATTCTTAGCTGTTGTGTCATCTCTGTGCCCTAGCTTCCTCATTTTAAGCCTGAACTGGGGGCCTGGGCTCTCAGATCAGACAAAGTAGGATGGAATAACCCTCGGACCTAGTTTTTTCATCTGTAAAATGATAACAAGGGCTTCCCAGGTGCCTCTAGTGGTAAAGAACTCACCTGCCAATGCAGGAGATGCAAGAGACATGGGTTCAGTCCCTGGGTTGGAAAGATCCTCCAGAAGGGCATGGCAACCCACTCCATTATTCTTGCCTGGAGAATCCCATGGACAGAGGAGCCTGGAAGGCTACAGTCAGTGGGGTCACAAAGAGTCAGACAGGACTGAAGCGACTTGGCATGCACACACACATCATGATAACCGGTCATTAAATGGTAATGTTTTGATTTGGGGATTTGAAGAGCTGCTTGTGGCTTCAAGAAAATTAGAGATACCAAGGGAACATTTTATGCAAAGATGGGCTCGATAAAGGACAGAAATGGTATGGACCTAATAGAAGCAGAAGATACTAAGAAGAGGTGGCAAGAATACACAGAAGAACTGTACAAAAAGATCTTCACGACCCAGATAATCATGACGGTGTGATCACTCACCTAGAGCCAGATATCCTGGAATGTGAAGTCAAGAGGGCCTTAGGAAGCATCACTAGGAACAAAGCTAGTGGAGGTGATGGAATTCCAGTTGAGCTATTCCAAATCCTGAAAGATGATGTTGTGAAAGTGCTGCACTCAATATGCCAGCAAATTTGGAAAACTCAGCAGTGGCCACAGGACTGGAAAAGGTCAGTTTTCATTCCAATCCCAAAGAAAGGCAATGCCAAAGAATGCTCAAACTACCTCACAATTGCACTCATCTCACACGCTAGTAAAGTAATGCTCAAAATTCTCCGAGCCAGGCTTCAGCAATACGTGACAGTGAACTTCCTGATGTTCAAGCTGGTTTTAGAAAAGGCAGAGGAACCAAAGATCAAATTGCCAACATCTGTGGATCATCGACAAAGCAAGAGAGTTCCAGAAAAACATCTACTTCTGCTTTATTGATTATGCCAAAGCCTTTGACTATGTGGATCACAATAAACTGGAAAATTCTGAAGAGATGGGAATACCAAACCACCTGACCTGCCTCTTGAGAAATCTGTATGCAGGTCAGGAAGCAACAGTTAGAACTGGACATGGAACAACAGACTGGTTCCAAATAGGAAAAGGAGTACATCAAGGCTGTATATTGTCACCCTGCTTATTTAACTACGCTGGGCTGGAAGAAGCACAAGCTGGAATTAAGATTGCAGGGAGAAATATCAGTAACTTCAGATATGCAGATGACACCACCCTTATGGCAGAAAGTGAAGAGGAACTAAAAAGCCTCTTGATGAAAGTGAAAGAGGAGAGTGAAAAAGTTGGCTTAAAGCTCCATATTCAGAAAACTAAGATCATGGCATCTGATCCCATCACTTCATGGGAAATAGATGGGGAAACAGTGGAAACAGTGTCAGACTTTATTTTTGGGGGCTCCAAAATCACTGCAGATGGTGACTGCAGCCATGAAATTAAAAGATGCTTACCCCTTGGAAGGGAAGTTATGACCAACCTAGATAGCATATTAAAAAGCAGAGATATTACTTTGCCAACAAAGTCTGTCTAGTCAAGACTATGGTTTTTTCAGTGGTCATGTATGGATGTGAGAGTTGGACTGTGAAGAAAGCTGAGTGCCGAAGAATTGATGCTTTTGAACTGTGGTGTTGGAGAGGACTCTTGAGAGTCCCTTGCCTGCAAGGAGATCCAACCAGTCCATCCTAAAGGAGATCAGTCCTGGGTTTTCATTGGAAGGACTGATGCTGAGGCTGAAACTCCAATGCTTTGGCCACCTCACGCGAAGAGTCGACTCATTGGAAAAGACCCTGATGCTAGGAGGGATTGGGGGCAGGAGGAGAAGGGGATGACAGAGGATGAGATGGCTGGATGGCATCACCAACTTGATGCACATGAGTTTGGGTGAACTCCGGGAGTTGGTGGTGGACAACAGGGAGGCCTGGCGTGCTGCGATTCATGGGGTCACAAAGAGTCGGACACAACTGAGCGACTGAGCTGAACGCAGTATATGGGCCAGAGTAGGTACTCCATACAGGAGAACTAGTTATCATTGTTATTTTTGTTTGACTTTGATGTCTTCTAGGACGGTCTGGTCTATGCAGTTGAGTTCTCCCACCGTTCTGGCCGTGACCTCATTAACTTGGCCAAGAAGCGGACCAACATTATTCCTGTCATTGAAGACGCTCGGCACCCACACAAATACCGCATGCTCATCGGTGAGGGGTCTAGGGTTGGCTTGGGAGAGGGCAAGGTGTGAGACAGGCCACCCCAGGTGTCCTGGAGGAGGCCCCCGGAGTCCTGATTCGGATGGAACTGGAGTGGATGAACAGGTTGAGTCTGCAAAAATGTAAATAGTCTGGGGAGCCAGGTGAGGTGGAGGTGGCGGTCCCGCTTCAGGGACCCAAATATCTGGGTCCTTGGGCCAACCTCTTTCCCTCCAATCTCCTGACATTCCCACTTCCCGCTGAGTAATTCCTGCCTGCCTGCCTCCAAAACCCAGTACCTTTTATGCTACCCCTGACTTAGGCATAAAAACCTCCTTCAGAGGTCCTCATCAGCATCCTCTGGTGACATCATAACCCGGAAAGCACACCTAGAGGGACCCATTGTGAATATTAATAACTTTGTTTTTTTTTTTAAAAAGTTCAGAAACATAGTATAAAAATTGAGCACCTATAAAGCACCCCCAGAGGTAACTGATCTGAACAATTTGATGTTGGCTTTTCCTGATTTTAAAAAAAAGTCATTGCACCATCTTTTCATTTTTTTAAGTTTTTCTTCCTGTGAGTTTTTTTCCCTGTGCATTCATACCCTACCTCTGTCCTGCAACTTTTCTTCATTTCACAATCCTGCAGACGCGATTGCCTGTAAGTGCTCGCCTTTTCTTGCCTTTTTGATGACGTGTCTGTCTCCCCCCCAGACCCGGGAGCGTCTCGAGGGCAGGGTCCGGGTCTGACTCGTCTCTGTGCCCCCCACGGCCGGCCCGGGGCTGGCCACAGAGTAGGTGGCAATATGGTCTACAAGAGGAATGAATGATTGGTGTAACTGGGCTTTGGACCCACCTTGGGGGCACTGTGGAGGGTGGGGGATCATTGCCGGGGGAGGTGATTCTGGAGGCAGGGAAGACTGCCAGGAACCTGCTGGTGTTGGGGCTCAGGCCCCATGGGAGGAGCTGGGAAGATTACGTGGATCCGGCTTTTAACTGCTACTTTTTTCTCCCTAGCAATGGTGGATGTGATCTTTGCTGACGTGGCCCAGCCAGACCAGACCCGGATTGTAGCCCTGAATGCCCACACCTTCCTGCGTAATGGAGGACACTTTGTGATTTCCATTAAGGTGTGGAGCTTGGAGGAGTCTATGGGGTGGCGGTATCTTCTTGGAATATCCTGATTCAGTGTATTCCCAGCTCCCTATAAGCCACCCAACCAAATAGAACATAATGAAAAATGTCTACAAAACTAAAAACCATAGAATTTAAAGAGGCTAGACTATAGTGGTTGAGTGAGTATCTGAGTTTGGATTCCTGCTTGCTGTGTCTTTGAGCAAGTTACCTAACCTATATACCTGTTTCTTGTAAAATAGCGACATTAGTCCTGTCTCTTTTAGTGTTGATGTAAGGACTACACTTCTCAGTATATGTGGAATGTTTAGAACAGAACCTGGTATAAAATAAACAACAGATAAATGCTAGGTGCATTTTTAAGAAGTCTTTTGAAATTCAGAGGCTTCTCCAGTACTTCAGCCAGATTCCCCATTCTCTTTTGCTGCGTTTGTTTTTGGTATTCTCAGCTGCATAATTCCTAAAGAAAAGGAATTAGGAGGCGAAAAAATGCGTAAAATTTAAACACTAGGTTTTAGATAAATAGGGTTCTGTTGAAGGATTTTTGTTCCAAATCCAAACCAAATAGAAAACTTGTCTCACAAAGTCTTTTCGTACATTTCCAAAGCCTAGTCTCCAATAAAAACAAATTCTGCTGGTTTAAAGAAGCACAAAAGGTGGGGGGGGGGGGGTATCCCAAAGCTTGCCCCAGACTTCAAATCCTCTCTTTTGCAGGCTAATTGCATTGACTCCACAGCTTCCGCAGAGGCTGTCTTTGCCTCTGAAGTGAAAAAGATGCAGCAAGAGAACATGAAGCCCCAGGAGCAGCTGACCCTAGAGCCGTACGAAAGAGACCATGCTGTGGTCGTGGGTGTGTACAGGTGAGCACGAAGCCCCATCAGTACTTGTGTTACGAGTGCCCCAAAGTGGTGACGGGCTCTTCTAAGTCCACTTTCTTCTCTCAGGCCACCTCCCAAAGTGAAGAACTGAAGCCCAGCGCCACTGGATCGCCAGAGAGTCTGTAGCTACTGTTACACGTTTGTTTTTGTATTAAAAGACTCATCAGTCGCTCCGTTTGCCGGTGATTGCTTGACGACACTATTCACAGGGCGCTTGCAGTGCGCTGGGTCCACCGGCGTGGTGGTGGGGGCGAGCGCTCCCACCCGGTCGCACTGCGCACGCTCCTCTCTTAGCTGCCTCCTGCGCAGCCGTAACTTGGACTTCGGCGCTTGGGCGGGGTCGGTAGCTCACTGCGCATGGATCCCCGTAAGGTCCTCGGAGCGCAGCCGCGGAGCGCTGCCGTGGGTCACGTGAGGGGAAACAGCTTGGGGGGTGGGGGCGGAGTCCGGGGCGGGGGGGCCGGTTTGTTGTGGTCGCCATTTTGCTGGTTGCATTACTGGGTAATCGGGGCCCTGGCTCGCTGCGCTCGCCGGATATCTTCAGCCTGTGGGCAGGACTGAGCTCGGGCTTCCCGAGCAGCTTGAGTTCCCTTGCCCGCGCCCTCAGGTAAGGACGCATATCCCGGGGGGCAGCACGCGCTCTCGGGGAGGGAGGGTAGTCTGGGACCCGCCCTGCCTGCGTCGCCGCGAGATTTAGCACGAGGCCGAAGGAGGAGAGAAGGGGGGCGGCGGGCAGGTGCAGGCTTTGCCTGGCTATTCATAGTCGGATTCCTGGAAGGGGCCGAGCCGGAGGGAGCAGTCTTAGGAGGGGGTAGCGGGGCCTCGCTCCCGCCCTTTGTTTGGGCTCGGCTCCGCCGGCCGCATCGTCGTCGCCTAGCAACCGCTGTCCTGCGCTGTGATTGGTTGATGTCTTGGCAGCAACGACCAATGGCACGGTTGTTGCCATGGTAGGTGTGGACTGCCAAGTTCGGTCCGGCCCCGCCCGCCTGGGCTCCTCAGGCCGGGGCTGGCCTCCAGGGTGGGGGGCGGGACGCCGGGGTCCCCTGGGGCGGGTGGCTGCGCTGGGCGGGGCCGGCGGGGCGAGGGTTAACCCGCCCCTCCCCCGTCCACCTGCTTTCCCCTTCCCCCGCGTGCCCCGGGCTGACCCTAGTTTCCTTCTCTCCCCGCCCCTGGCGGCGGCGGCTGCTGCCTGCTGTTGTCACCCACCGGGCCGCCTGTCCCGCTTGCCCTCCCCGCCGCGGGGCTTGCCGGGCCGGCAGGGCCGGGACAGGCGGCTGTCTCCTCACCACAGCCACCACCGCCATGCTGGCCGCTCGCCCACCCAACTGGGGGCCCCACCGCGCTCCAGCCCCCCGTGGGCGCGCCAGCCCTGACCCGGGTATGGGGTGGAGGCTGGGAGAGAGGGTCCTGTTGTGGGAGGGCCCCGGGGCAGAGATTGTTTTGTGGGGGAGCTCCAAGAGAGAGGAGGGATCGTGGAGTGGCAGGGCTTGGCATGGGAGAAAGGACTGACAGGGGAGAAGGCCCGTGGGGAGAGGAGTTTGGTGTAGAAGATACTCTGGAAGGGGAGAACTCTGTGATATTTGGCGAATTTGGCTCTGGGGGACTTCTAGGAATGGGCACAGCTGTGGATTGACTGTAGTGTGAAGGAGTAACTGGAGAAAGGGCCCTGACAGGAATATTGGTTGGGAGGGTGGGGGTAGGATCCATGGTAGGGGAGAGAAGGACGATCCACTCTAAAGCGCGGATAGAAACGCCTCCCCCTTGCTTCCCAAAGGAGTGGCCCTAGTGGGGGAGGGGGGAGCAGCTTGGAGTAATGTGGAGAAGGGCCCTGGTGTAGCATGCGGAAACTGGATATGGTTTGGGAAATTACTGGAGGGTGGTCCCTGATGTGGGAGGAAATGTTAGGGAAGAGGTCTTGGCACCACATGAGGAGGGTCCCCTGAGAAGGGTGTACCCTGGTGGGTGAGAATGCCTTGGGGTTAGGACTCTGTTATAAAGGGGTCCTCAGATAACCTTGGTGTGGTTGGGAGCTCTCTGAGGACCCTGATGTGGTTTTAGGGGCCTGCAGAGGAGTCTGCTGTGATTTAGAGGGGGCCGGAAGACTCCCTTGTGGTTTGGGAGGGAGCCTAGAGTTCTCTGGATTGGGGGACCTACTGGGAAGTGTAGACCTTGAAGTGGAGGGACCGTCTTGTGGTAAGACAAGGCCCTGACGTTCAGAGAAGACTCCAGGAGGGGCCCTGAGGAGAGCCATAAGTGGAAATGGGGAGGAGAGCGTGAACCCAACTCCCTGTGCTGTCTGTGGTTTCTCTCTTCTCTTCCTCCCCCCAATTATTCATGTCTTTCTGTCCTTTCCTGTCACGGCCCACATTCCTGCCTGGCTCCCAATTGTTCCCTTTCCCGTGTTCTCTGCGTGCCGCCTGCTTCATGTATCTGGTCATCATTTGCCGGGGACTCTGCTGTGCCCCCACCGCCACTTCTCTCTGTCCGCTCTTCACTGCCACCTGTTGACCCCTTGCACTCTTTCCTCCTTGCTCTGGGCCCTGCCTTCTCTCTGCTGCCCACCTCTTTCCTGCTTGGCACTGGCCAACACATCCCCTTGTTCCATGTCCCCCCTCTCCCCCCCACCCCGCCCCCTCTCAGGTCTCAGCGGCGGTGGCAGCCGAGGTGCAGGATGCGAGAAGGCGCCCCCCGGCCGGGCTCCCGCTCCAGGCCTCGCTCCCCTGCGGCCCTCTGAGCCCACCATGGCTGTCCCACCGGGCCATGGTCCCTTCTCTGGCTTCCCGGGGCCCCAGGAGCACACGCAGGTACGCGTTCCGCTGGCTCCTCACCTGCCTGGGGAAGGGGGAGGCTGGGATAGAAGGGTCTTGGGGCCAAAAAAGATGATGTGGTTGCCCAGGACAGTCTGCCGGGCGTGAAGGGTGCCTTGGGAGTGGAAGATAGGAGTCGCTGGAGGAGTCGGGATTTGGAGAGCCTGGGCTCCCGTCCAGGCACAGTGGTTATTTCCTTAGGTTCCACATGTTTCACTTCCCTGTTCTGTCAAATGGGACCCGATGCCCACCTCACAGCGTTGTGAGGATTAAACAAGTTCATGAAATGCAGTTGGAAATGCTGAGAACAGTGCCGGGCACATAGTAAACACTCAATAAATACTCATTAAGAAAAAAAAAAATCCAAAGTGAAAGATCTGGAGGAGTTCAAAGGGAAGAAGCTTGAGCCTGAAGGATTTTGGAGCCAGCCGGGCCTGGGAGTGCAGGGTTAAGAGCTTCAAGGGTAGACTGAAGACTCTGAGCTGTAGAGCTTGAAACAGGATGGAGTATGAGGATCCACGATCCTCAGGGTGAAGAAACTGGGCAGAGAGGCACAGAGAAGGGGTGCAGGGTGGGGAGGCCCCAAAGGGTGAGGACAAGGCAAGATAGGGAGCCCCTCTGGGAGGCAGTCCCGGGATGGATGGTCTCCACTGAAGGATGGGGAGGGTCAGAGCCCAGGTTTCCAACCTCTCCAACTGAGGTTTAGAAAAGAATCAAGGTGTGTGATGAAAGGTCAGGGGTAAATCATTCACTTCGTGATTCACTCAGCAAATTGCTCATAAACACCCACTCTGTGTGAGGCCCTGCTCCAGGCTCAGGAGAGGAAGTGAGAATAAGTCAAGTCTCTGTCCTTTGGGAGTTTCAATTCTAGTGGGGTTGTCAGTGATCAGATAAATAACCCGTGTGGTAATGGTGAGCCAACAGCCCACAGAGTTCGCCCCCTCGAGGTAGGGGTGGAGGCCTCCCTCAGTGCCCACCGACCGGTCACCCTGCCTGTCCCCAGGTGCTGCCGGAAGTACGGCTCCTGCCGCGGAGGCTGCCCCTGGCCTTCCGAGACGCAACCTCGGCTCCGCTGCGTAAGCTCTCCGTGGACCTCATCAAGACCTACAAGCACATCAATGAGGTGGGCAGAGGAGCGGGGATACAGGCTGGGCGCAGAGGGGTCCTGACAACCTGTCACTCACCGCTCCCCGTCTCCTGGCCGGCTGGGCAGGTGTACTATGCGAAGAAGAAGCGGCGGGCCCAGCAGGCGCCACCTCAGGACTCGAGCACCAAGAAGGAGAAAAAGGTCCTGAACCACGGTTACGACGATGACAACCATGACTACATCGTGCGCAGCGGCGAGCGCTGGCTGGAGCGCTATGAGATTGACTCACTCATTGGCAAAGGCTCCTTTGGCCAGGTGCGGGATGCCCCTCACCCGACCTTGATCCAGGGGTTGGGAGGTACGGGCACCCCCTGGTATTGACCCCCACCTACAGCCAGTGGGCTCAGTGGCTTCGAGCTCCGCGCGGGGCCACTTGTCCCAGTGCAGTCAGTTGGTTACCTGTGCCTCAGTTTCCTTTTCTATAAAATAGTGCAAACAACAGGACTCCCCACATAAGGCTGTGTCCCGTGTTTACCCTAGCATCTGGCTGTGGGTGAGCACTGCCGTTTTGAATGAGTAGTATTACTGGTGGTGGTATCGGTGGGTGTCCTTGCTGGAGAGAGGAGTGGTCCCTGGCTCTGTTCCCTGTGCCCCCGTTCCCTCACATTGTGACGGCCTGTGATCACAGGTGGTGAAGGCCTATGACCATCAGACCCAGGAGCTGGTGGCCATTAAGATCATCAAGAACAAGAAAGCCTTCCTGAACCAGGCCCAGATTGAGCTGCGGCTGCTGGAGCTGATGAACCAGCACGACACAGAGATGAAGTACTACATAGGTGAGGCCTGGGGCAGGGCTGCTCGGGTGGGCCCCCCCTTACGGGCAGGGGCTGAGGTCTTCAGGGCAGGCTTGCCACTTTCACCGTATCCTGTTCACATGAGAATGCTGGTCAGTTGATTGAGTGCTCACTAAGGGGTCAGGCTCTACTGGAAGAACTTGACACACATTAACTTGGTGAACCCTCATCACAGATTACCCACAGTTTGGAGATGGAAAAACAGAGGCAGTTAGGTGCCATCACTTGCAGCAGGTCACCGCGTTTGTACTCGGCAGAGCTGTCATTTGACCAGGCGGTGACCTCCAGAGCCTTTACTGTGTGTGCATATTTGTCCTCTTTCCTGTACTGATTCCTCTTAGAAAAATCAAGTAGATTGAAGGAGTCTGTGTTTCTTTTAAAGGGAAGATACACATCCTTACGGTAAATGGAAAGCGAGTACCCTTTGTCACAAAAATAGAACTGAGACTAAAAACTGTTATAAAATGAAATGAAGTGTAGGACAGTGTTAAAAACCCATCAGCAGCAAATAGAAACTTCCTCTTTGGTTTAATCACAAAGTCTGACAGAGATTAGAAAAGAGATTAACTTCCTGTAAATGAAATTGTGGACATATGAAAACGTTCCAATTAGTAGGCAGTAGAGAATCACATGGACAGAGGAGCCTGGTGGGCTACAATCCACAGGGTCGCAAAGAGTGGGACACGACTGAAGCGACTTAGCACGCATGCACCCAGCACGCAGAGCACACTCCAGTTTGGTCTGTGCTCGAGAAGCAGCCTCTCTGTGACTGTGGGCCGCAGCCCTCGCAGAGCCTCAGTTTCTTGCTCGGCCCGTTTCCGCCCCCTTCCCGGCAGTGCACCTGAAGCGGCACTTCATGTTCCGGAACCACCTGTGCCTGGTGTTCGAGCTGCTCTCCTACAACCTGTACGACCTCCTGCGCAACACGCACTTCCGCGGCGTCTCGCTCAACCTGACGCGGAAGCTGGCGCAGCAGCTCTGCACGGCGCTGCTCTTCCTGGCCACGCCCGAGCTCAGCATCATTCACTGCGACCTCAAGCCCGAGAACATCCTGCTCTGCAACCCCAAGCGCAGCGCCATCAAGATCGTGGACTTCGGCAGCTCCTGCCAGCTCGGCCAGCGGGTTCGGCCCAGCCCCGGGGGCGGGGCTCGGTGTGGGTGTGGCCCGGCTGTGGGCGGGGCCGACTGGCGGCCTGGGTCCTCGGGGCGAGGCTAGGCGGGGATAGCCTTGTCACGTGCAGCCTGATACCTGAGCTACGGTGCTTGGGATGGGGCCAAGAGAGGGAGAGGGCCAAGAGAGGGAGAGGGCCACCGGGTGTACTGCCCGAAGGAGAGGGGAGAGCGGAGCCTGAGGGGACAGGGCCAGTTTTGCCAGATTGAGGAGGGGGTGGGCAGAGGGATAGTTGGGTGGCTGTGAGCCTGAAAGGCTGTGGCGCTCTGCAAAGTTTTGTTTACCCTGTGCTCTTAAAGCTGGGGGTGGAAGGGGCGAGGCTTTTCAACTTTGCAGCTAAGATGATGCTGGTAGTGGCTTGAAAGGATCTGGTTTGGGAGGGTGGGAAGGGCCTAGGTTTGCCGGCTGCCAGCCCCTGGTGACTTAGAGGGGCTCAGGACCAGACTAGGCCGGCAGAGCCCTGAAGCCGATAAGTACGATAGTGGTGGTGATTCCAGCAAGCTGGTGCTGATAATGTGAGGGTTTGGCGCCCCCCCGTCCCAAGTGTTGGGGGCAGGAGGCTTGCCCTCGGTCGGCCCTCCTAGCTTTGGGGCTGTTCTCGTAACAGAGGCTGGGACCTCTGATGGTTGCCTTCTCCCCTTCTCCAGATCTACCAGTACATCCAGAGCCGTTTCTACCGTTCGCCCGAGGTGCTCCTGGGCACTCCCTACGACCTGGCCATTGACATGTGGTCCCTTGGCTGCATCCTGGTGGAGATGCACACTGGAGAGCCCCTCTTCAGTGGCTCCAATGAGGTGTGCTCCCGAGGAGGGGGTGTGCTCCCGAGGAGGGGGTGGAGGCCCGGCCGGCCCAGTGACCCTGACGGCCCGCCTGCTCTCAGGTGGACCAGATGAACCGGATCGTGGAGGTGCTGGGCATCCCACCAGCCCCCATGCTGGACCAGGCGCCCAAGGCTCGAAAGTACTTTGAGCGGCTGCCTGGGGGCGGCTGGACCCTACGAAGGACAAAGGAACTCAGGAAGGTGCGGCCCCCGCCCCACGCCGCTCCTCCTACCCCGGCGGCCCCTCACTCTCTCACACTTGGGGCTCCCTCCTCCGTCTCCCTGCTTCCTCTCCCTGTGTCTTTCCCTGTCTGTCCTTTCCTTCCTCCCCCGCCCACCCCCTCTCTCCTACTACCCACCGCACAGCTCTTCTTAGCTTCTCTTTTTCCACTTTCTCTCTTGTGCCTCTGTTTCCCCGTGTGTGTCTCCCTGCCCCTCCTGCCCACTGACGGCCACTCTCTTGCCCCCCCTCCCACCTCCCCCTGCCAGGATTACCAGGGCCCCGGGACACGGCGGCTGCAGGAGGTGCTGGGCGTGCAGACGGGCGGGCCCGGGGGCCGGCGGGCGGGGGAGCCGGGCCACAGCCCCGCCGACTACCTCCGCTTCCAGGACCTGGTGCTGCGCATGCTGGAGTATGAGCCCGCCGCCCGCATCAGCCCGCTGGGGGCGCTGCAGCACGGCTTCTTCCGCCGCACGGCTGATGAGGCCACCAACACGGGCCCGGCGGGCAGCAGTGCCTCCACCTCGCCCGCACCCCTCGACACCTGCCCCTCCTCCAGCACCGCCAGCTCCATCTCCAGCTCCGGTGGGTGCTCAGTGCCGGATGAGGGTCGGGTAGCTCTGATTGGGGGGGGTGGGGCGGGGGGATGGGGGTGGGGTGGGGAATAGCTTTGTCACCTGGGCCTTGGCCTAGAGCTTTGAAACTATGAGATCCTGAACTCAACAGTGGGTGGAGCAGGGGAGCGCAGACGATCCCTGAGCGTCTCTCTGAGCTTGGGCTCAGATCTCTAAAACTTGTTTTGACTCTCTGACACCCAACTGAACCCTGACCCCTAATCTCACTTGTGTCTGATCCTTTGAATGGGCCTGGGCCATGAACCAGACTCAGCCACCTGAAGACCACCCCCCCTCCCTTTCCTTGCTAAGCCTCTCTCCTTCCTTGGCACTTCCAGGAGGCTCCAGTGGCTCCTCCAGTGACAACAGGACCTACCGCTATAGCAACCGATATTGTGGGGGCCCTGGGCCCCCCATCACTGACTGTGAGATGAACAGCCCCCAGGTAATGGGGTCTTGGGGACTTAGGAGGAGGGTGGTGGGCAGTTTGGGGCTTCAGAACCCAGGTCTCCATCACCCACCGTTGCTTTGCTCCTTTAGGTCCCGCCCTCCCAGCCGCTGCGCCCCTGGGCCGGGGGGGATGTGCCCCACAAGACACATCAGGCCCCTGCCTCTGCCTCATCACTGCCAGGGGCTGGAGCCCAGTTACCCGCCCAACCCCGATGCCTTGGTCGTCCCCCATCACCAACCTCACCACCACCCCCGGAGCTGATGGATGTGAGCCTGGTGGGCGGGCCCCCAGACTGCTCCCCACCTCACCCAGCGCCTGCCCCCCAGCACCCAGCTGCCTCAGCCCTCCGGACTCGGATGACAGGGGGTCGTCCACCCCTCCCACCCCCCGATGACCCTGCCACCCTGGGGCCTCGCTTGGGCCTCCGTGGTGTACCCCAGAGCACGGCAGCCAGCTCATGACCCTGCCCCCTCCCTGGGGCCCCTCCTGAAGCCATACCCCCCCATCCGGGGGCCCTGGGCTCCCATCCTCATCTCTCCCCTTGACTGGAATTGCTGCTACCCAGCGGGGGCGGGTGAGGCCTGCACTGATTGGGGCCTGGGGCAGGGGTTCAAGGAGAGGGGTTGAGGCTCACCTCCCCACTAAGGACTGGACCCTTGGCCCCCTCTCTCCCCTTGTTTTCTATTTATTGTACCAAAGACAGTGGTGGTCCAGTGGGGTGGGGGAGACCCCCCTCACCCCAGGGCCCTAGGAGGGGTGGGGGCAGGTAGGGGGAGATGGCCTTGCTCCTCCTTGCTGTACCCCCCAGTAAAGAGCTTTCTCACATGCCCGCCTGAGCGTTTGCAGGCCCTTGGCTCCCCTCACCCCGCCCTCAGAGGCATGGGGAACGGTGTTTGGGGAAGGGGTGCTGGCAGAGCTTTGTGGTTGGGGTGAGGCCCCGGTCCCTGGGGGAGTTATGGCACAGACATGGGCCTGTAGGAAGCGTGGGGCTGTGGAATCCTAGACAGCGATCCTGGATATGCTCCTAGCCCACACTGGCCTTTTCTCGGATAAACTGAGACCTTGAAAGGTAAAGGGCCAGCTGTCTATGGAGAACATCAGGTTCTGTCCTGAGAAGCCAGGCTTTGTGCAGAGTCTGCACAGGCGTGGCTCATTCTGCCCGGCGTTCAGTAGGTGCTGAGTGCATGTAGCAGGCCTTATTGGTGCCATCTGGGGGATGGCAGGCAGCAATGCGAACAGAATTTACATACCCCCCCCCACCCCCCACCCCACTCACACATGCACACGTCTTGTGTCACTCTTTGGAATCAGTGCTGAGCAAAATGTTTTAGATTCTCAGGCAAAAGGAAATTACCGGGGTTCCAGGTAAGTGGGCCTGTTTCCATGGTAATTTGGAAACTTCTGTCCCCCAACCGGCCAATCAAGAGCCGCCAGGTTCAAAGGATACTGGTGCGCGGCGCTTTCTGGGAAATGGCGTTCTTGGCACTCCTTTTTCACAGTTTAAGTTGCGGAACTACAGAGCCCAGAATTCTTTTCGCTCACGCGCTTAGGGGCTTCCCAGGCAGCCAGTCGGCAGTCAGAGACATCCAGGGCCCGGATGCTGGAGGCGGGCTGTAGAGGAGAGGAAGGTAGTGATTGGGTGGTTTAGGCCAGACTCTCCGGAGCGTTGAGTTCTCCAGTCTGGCGGCAGGTGGGTTGCGCGCTGTACTGGGAGAGCATGCAAGTTAGGCGTTCGTGATCACGAGGTAAGCGGGGAGGCCCTAAGTGGCCCCACAATATGGGGCATTGCTAGCTGCTTTGTTGGGTCCGGCTCGCGGGAAGCCCCAGTCGGTAGGAGAGACGGGCATGAGCCCCGTTATGGATCTGCATGTATTCGCTAACGGAAGCCGCTTGGAACGCGGAGAGAACCAGCCCGGCACCGGTAGGGAAACCTTCCTGGGGAAGGAGGTGCTGTCTGAACTGAGACCTGAAGACGGAGGAATGTTTGGGGGTGGCGGTGCTGCGGCGGAATGGCTTGCGCGAAGGCAATGATGAGAAACAGGTGTGTGTGAATGAATCGCAGGTGATTCGTGTTAGTGGAAATCTTATTGAAAAGGGCTGTGTAAATTAGGTCGTGGAGGATTTTGTTGGCTCTTGAGGGAGCTTGGACTTTGTCCTGAGGGCAGTGGGGAACCTCGGGGTAATTTCCAGAAGGGAAGAGACCCAATTTGCTGCCAGCTGCCAGAAGAGATTGACGGGAGAGACCAGGGTCTGGGAGCCCAGGATGGCAGCCGTGGTGTCCTAGGCAGGAGATGCCAGGGTTGTACCATGGCAGGGCCCTTGGATGGGAGGGGAGGATGAATGTGGGTGGAGGAGACTTCCAGAAGGCTGAGTTCACAGGCTGTGTGGGAGAGGGATCTCTCTAGCACTGTGGAACAGATTTTGGCATATCAAAAATGCTTAATAGTATTTTTTGAATGAATTGCCGTAGGAAGGAGATACTACTATGATCTTCCTTTTGTAAATGAGGTTACCGATGGTAGAAAAAATTAAATAACTTGCCCAAGATAGGGTTTCCCTGGTAGCTCAGCTGATAAAAGAATCCACTTGCAATGTAGGAGACCCCGGTCCGATTCCTGGGTGGGGAAGTTCCCCTGGAGAGGGGATCGGTTACCCACTCCATTATTCTTGGGCTTCCCTGGTGGCTCAGATGGCAAAGAATCCGCCTGCAATGCGGGAGACCTGGCTTCGATCCCTGGGTTGGGAAGGAGGGCATGGCAACCTACTCCAGCATTCTTGCCAGGAGAATCCTAATGAACAGCGTTATAGTCCATGGGGTCGCAAAGAGTTGGACACAACTGAGCAACTAAGCACAGCCCAAGATTACGTGGCCAGGAGGTAGAGAGCTCAGGATCTGTGAGTAAACCAGACTTAGCAAGGTGCAAGATGAGCATCAAGACATCACAGGAGTCGGATCATGTAAGTCCTGTAAGGAATCTGTGATGAGCTACCCAGAACCTCTCCCCTGATATGTTGACTGCCAGCATACCTCCTCTTGGATATCTAGAGATATTGAACTCCTGGTCTTTTCCCCAAAACGTATTCCTCCCACATTCTCACTAAATGTCAGCTCTATCCTTGTAGTTATTCAGATCAAAAGCTTTGGAGTTGTCTCAACTCCCCTCTTTGTATTATACCCTAGTCCAGTCTATCAGCAAATACTCTCAAAGTATATTCAGAACCTGACCATTTCTTCCCACTTCCACTCCTGTCACCCTGGCCCTGTCCACGCTTGTCTCCTTGCTCCCCACTGTCTGTTCCTCACTTGCAGCCAAAGGGACGTTCTGAAAGCCTGCATCTGGTCACATTCCCCTCCCTGCTCTTGATTCCGTGTGGCTCTATCTCACAGAAGGTAGAAACCACATTCCTCTCTGTGGCCTGCAAGGCCCTGCATGCTGTGTCCCTGTTACCCGTCTGACATCATCCACTCCCCTCGGCTTGTTCCCTCTGCCCCAGCCATACTGGCCGCAGGAACTCTGCACTTGCTGTTCTCTTTACCTTGAACCCTCTTCTCCCACAGAGTCAAGGCTCACCTTCATCTCCTTTAGGTCTTTACTCAGATGTTACCTTCTTCTGGAGGTTTTTCCTGACAACCCTTCTAGAACTGGATCGCTGATATTCATATTTGTCCTCCCTTTAACTTGCTTATTGTCTGTCTTCCCCCATAGCAGACCATCAGGGCAGAAGCTTTTATCTACTCCATGCTTTCTGTCTAACACCTAGAAGAGCTCTTGACATGTAGTACAGGCTCAGTAACTATTTAGAAGATGAATGGACGGGTGATTTCATAGTAGTTAGCGATCCCAGCATCCTAGGGACTCTGCTGATCCCCTGTGCCCAGGGCTGCCTGAAAATTTGCTGAGGTCTGTGACATCCAAGGGGCATTTCATCTTGCCTCTGCTTTGTGCTCAGAATTTAGAGTGCAGCAGAGAACAAAAGAGTTTCCCTAGAGAACTCACAGTCTCGGGGGTGGAGGTTCAGATTGTTAACTTATCACACAGATATGAAATTACAAAGTAGAGTGTTGTGAGAACACTTGACATGATGTCTCATCTGGACCCTAGGAAATGAGGTGATGAAGGATATTAACCCAATCAAGTGTGTGTGTGTGTGTGTGACTTGGAATGTAGAGGCTGAGGGGGAGAAAGAGGCCAGACCATGTGGATCCTGTAAGGAGTTTGTGTCTTTACCCCAGGTGCATTGGGAGGTTGTAGAAGAATGTTTGTTTTGGGTTTTGGGTTTTTGTTTTTTTTTTTTACACTGCGCTGGCTTGCAGGATCTGTTTCCTGACCAGGGATTGAACCTGTGCCCTCAGCAGTGAAAGCTCAGGGTCCTAATCACTGAACCACCAAGGAAGTCCTGGGAAGCTGTAGAATTTTAAACAGTGGAAGGAGGCATGATCGGTTACGTGTGTTAAAAGCTCCCTTGGGCGTTGTGTGGGGAACTGGCTGTAGGGGATTGAGGACTGAAGTAGAGACGCCTGTGAGGAAGCTGATTGCCATGAAGTTAAAGTGGCTGCTACTGAGGAAGACCATGTGTTCTTTCCTGGTTCTCCTGGGAAGAGGTGGAGTCTCCTCCCTTTTAATCTAGGCTGGCCTGTGATTTGTTTCGACCAACAGAATCCAGTGGAAGTGATGCTGTGCTGGTTGGGGGGGCCTGGGCCTTAGGAAGTAGAAGCTTGTGCTTTTTACTCTCTTGGAGCCCTGGACCACCCCTTGGAGAGAGATGTGGAAAGAGGGAGGCCCAGTCAGCCCCCAGCTGATGTGCTACATCAGCCATGAGTGGTACCATCTTGGATAGTCTAGCCCAGCTCTCTGCTGACACCACATGGCGTAGAGCTGAGCCATCCTGAGTCCCCTCGCCCCTCAGAGCCTTGTCCAAATTAGACTCAGAAGCAAATAAATGGTTTCTATTTTAAGCCATGGTGTTTGGGGACTTGTTACCTGGCAATAGCTAACTGAGACAGATTTTTTTTTTTTTTTGAGATCTGACCATTTTATGTATTAGTAATAAGTGTAATGAGAAGTGTTAAGTCGCTCAGTCGTGTCCAACTCTTTGTGACCCCAGGGACTGTAGCCCATTAGGCTCCTCTGTTCATGGGATTCTCCAGGCAAGAGTACTGGAGTGGGTTGCCATGCCCTCCTCCAGGGGATTTTCCCCACCCAGAGATCAAACCCAAATCTCCTGCATTGCTGGCAGATTCTTTACCGTCTGAGTCACCAGTGAAGTCCATATTATGTATTAGCTCTTTTAACCCTCAGAGTCACCCTGTGTGGTAGTATTATTATTGTCATTATGTGTATTAGAAAACCAGGGCACAGAGAAGTTAGTGGAGGACCAGCAGGATACACATGGTGAGCATATCATGGCTATTACCAGCATCATGGTCACCAGCGTTAAAATCTCCATGATGGTTAAAGAAGGGGTCATAAGAGGAATTAAAGCGTTAATTCCTCCACTTACTAGTGATATGATTTTAGATAAGTGATTTCACCTTTCTGAGGCTCCATTTCTTCATCGTAAAGTCGAGAATATACTTGTCATCTCAGAAGGTTGCCATGAGGAGCACAGGGTCTGTCAGAGGGCAGACACCTAACCCACGGCAGGGAAGATGATCACGGCTAAGCACACACCCAGGTGGGCTGTGGCTGTAGGGCACAGCCATTCTCTCGGAAGGCCTAATGGATAGACAGGCATCAGGTCCTTGGGGATGTTGTTGAAGTGCTGGATCAGGCCGAATCTGAGAAAAGTTAGTTCAGGACTTTCTTATTAGGGGATCCAATAAAGCTTTTTTCTTTTTTTAAATCATTCAAGCCAAGTTGAATAGGGCTTTCTGTTACTTGGAGCCAACGTCTGGGTTTTGTTATTTGTTGATTCATCAGATATGTAGTACTGTTTCGGGCATTGTTTTAGATGCTGGTTTTATAATAGTAAATAAGATGCTCAAGAGCCCTGTCCTCATTGGAACTTAACATTCTAGCGGGGAGAGGTAGATGATTTTAACAAAAGTTAGTATTTTTGTTCCTGGTGGCTCAGACGGTAAAGCGTCTGCCTGCAATGCAGGAGACCCGGGTTTAATCCCTGGGTCAGGAAGATCCCCTGGAGAAGGAAATGGCAATCCATTCCAGCTCTCTTGCCTGGAAAATCCCATGGACAGAAGAGCCTGATAGGCTACAGTCCATGGGGTCACAAAGAGTCAGAAACGACTGAGCGACTTCACTTACTTTCCCTTACCTTAGTATTGGTGAAGGCCAAGGGAGGGGGATAGAGCGACAAGAGCTGCTATTTTAGGTGGAGGGGTTAAATGAGAGATCTCTGAGAAAATGCGATTGGAGAAGGGACCTGACCAAAAGGGAGGAAACCAGCTGTGCGCCTGTTTTGTTTGGGGGAAAAAACAGCAAGTTCAAAGGTCCTGTGATGTGCTCAGTGCGTAGGAGGAGCAAAAAGGGGTGAACTGGAGCAGACTGAGTGGGATGGGGGTGGGGGGCACGCAGGGGATCGGGGCGGGGGCAGGCATGGGAAGGACTTGATTTGATTCCCAGGGAGGTGGGAAGCAGTCGGAACATCCTGAGCTGAGGAGTGACGTCATCTCATGTCCTAGTGGGGTTCCTCTGGCCGCTTTGAGGGCCTCTTAATGGAAGCAGGCCCAGCGTGGAGGCTGCGGCTCCAATCCAGCTGAGAGGTGGTGGCTCGGCCAGCTTAGTAGTGGTGGAAGTGGACTGGGGTGCGAGTTGAGAAAGCGGGGGTCAGTGACTGCAAGGTTTTAGCCTGAGCAGAGTGCTGTTTCACTGTGTAAAGGAGCCCG
The DNA here is from genome assembly GCF_032452875.1 of Bos javanicus. NCBI lineage: Eukaryota > Metazoa > Chordata > Mammalia > Artiodactyla > Bovidae > Bos > Bos javanicus. The sequence goes on along the minus strand of NC_083885.1, from coordinate 49,520,628 downwards.
TGGTTGTGGTAGGCACCCCAGCAGGTACAGGAGTCTGGCGTTCAGGGGCGCCGTCTGGGCTGGAGACAGAAACGTGGAGTTGTTGGTGATGTCATGGTTATAAGGTCCAGGATGAGTTCACTAAGGGAGGGAGTGTGTGGATGGACCTGAGATCTGGGAGTGGAAGCAGGGGGCCTGTGGGGAGGGGACGGTGGCCTGGATGAGGGCATGGGGAGGCCTGAGCAGTCGTCCGGATGCGTTTTGAAGGCAGACCCCACAGTGGGCTGGTTGTGGGTGATGACAGAGAAGAGAGTCAACATGGGGCAGTGACCCTGCTTCCCCCAGGCCCTGTGGGCCCCCGCTGCTCTTTGCAGTTGATGTTTTTGTTTGCAGCTGCTAGGCTGGCCCTGGGGGGCTCTTGCCTTGACTCTATGGGGTCTTCCCATGCAGTGCCCCACAGCCTTTCCGTCCCAAGTTCCCCAGACAGAAGTCGGAGTGCTGGGGTCCAGTGTCCAACCCCCTCCACCCACCGTGGACGGAGGACTCCTACAGTGAGGTCTGTCTACTGGGAAGGGCTGTGGACAGGGTGGTCACCTCAAATAATCACAGTGCTGGTGACAGTTGGTGTACTGGGGGAAGGGTAGGGAGACAAGGAAGGTGGGGGGGGTCTGGCAGGCTCTGAACTTAAAGGGCTAAGGTCAGGTCCCAGGAAGTAAGGGGGACCCTGGAGATGACTGCAGCAGCCTCCGGCCTGTCTTCCCAGAGCACCTGTCCAGTGGGGAGACAGCCCTGACCACGGGGGTCACGGCGGGAAGGGGGAGGTAGGTAAGCCCAGTGAAGCACGTGACCTCGTTGAAGGTATCAGGGAGGACTTCCTGGAGTCGAGAACCCATGAGATGGAGTCTGGGACGCAGGTGGTGACTATGTAGCCAAGTCAATAGATACTTAAGCTTTTTCTGAGATTTACGGGAAAGTTGCAAAGATAATAGAGAGACTTCCTTCCGCTTCCCCTAATGTTAGCATCTTACTTAATTGCAGTACATTTGTGAAAACTAAGCAATGAACACCGATTACTATTCTGCTAACAGAATTCGCTTTAGTGGAAGAACGCGTGGAATTGACTAATGCTCTTCTGTTCCAGGACGCCGTGTCGCAGTTGTTCATCCCGTGTCCGCCTCTCTGTGACAGTCTCTGTCTTTTCCTCCCATGGCCTTCCCGGTCAGGTATGGGGTAGGACGCCCCTCAGTCTGGGGTCGTCTGATGTTCTTCTCCTGGCTACACCAGGAGTGTAGGTTTGGGCAAAGAGTACCACTCAGGTGATGGGAACCCGGATCACTTCCTTTTGGTGCTGGCTGCCAGGTTTCTCATAGGGTTTTCCTTTTCCTTATGCCTTTTAGAAACTAGTCACAAAATCCAGCCCAGAAGCTCCAATTCCTGGAGAGAAAATACAAAGAATTTGTTCTCATATGTCAAAACCGCCACAGTAATTGATAAATACGGGAAGACCCTGTGAGGGTCTCCTGAGCGGTCCCCTCAGCGTTCCGCCCGCTCATTTGGTATTCCTCAGTGAAGCTGCTCAGCAGCAGTTGTTACTGTGGTGTTCTAAGGATGCTTTTCTGATTTCCTCTTTTCTTACTGGGAATTCTGTAGGGAGGTTTGTCCCTTCTATCCCATTTATTTGTACAGTCGTATCAGTGCGGACTCATGGATATTTTATTCTCTGCATCTAACCCAATACTATCATAATTAACTTTTTCACTCAACTTGTTCCAGTTTTGGCCATAGGGGCTCTTCCAGGTTGGCTCTGTATTCTTATTTTTTCCCTCGAGCACTTCCTTATTCTTCAGCACTTGTAAGATGTGCCAGTTCCTCTCACATTTACTTGCCCAGCCCTGGACTCAGCCCCTCTGCAGGTAGCCCCAGTTCCTCTGATGGAGGGTGGCATTGGAAACCAAGAACTGGGCACTGAGCGTGGTCATTGCACCTGAGGTGTCTCCGTTGTCTCTCAGCTGACAGAGCTGGGGAAATGTATACGCAGAAACCCATGTACACACACATTTGTATTTGTGTGTGTATATATACAGATATCAGTGTATACAAATAAACCTATTTGAGTCCATAATGGTCTCTCATCCAGTCTCCAGAGGGTTCCTTCTGCCCTTGTTTTCTTGTAATTTCTTTCTCTGGGCTGAGAATCCCGGCTCAGTGGGCACTTTTTGGTATTCATCCTATGGGCCATCTTAGCAAATATGGCGGGCCATTCCCGTTTCTGTAAGGACATGCTCTCCTCGGTTTCTATGACAAGTGTCCCCTGGTTTTTCTCCTGTGTCTTGCTTCTTTGCAAGAGGTTCCTGTTTTCACTGACCCCTTAAATCAGAGGCTGGTGGGGGGCTCTTCTCTCCTCCTGCCTCTGGGCCATCTCACCCTCTTGTGATCTGTTTCCTGCCTCTGTACTGATGATGCCCACTCTCCGCCTTTAGCTCCGACTCCTCCCTGGGCCCCAGAAGCCCTCTCTCCATCCTGCCCTCAGCCCCGGGCCCCTATACTCACCATGTCCCAAACTGCAAACCTGCTCCTCTTCTTGGCCCTTGTCACAGGGGTGTCGCACACCAGGCTCCCAGAGAGAGCTCAAGGCTTCATCCTTGATGCCGCCTCCCTCCCCAACCTGCATCCTACCGTCCTCCTCCAGGGCTTGACCACCCACCCCTTCTCATCTGTCATGGCCCTGCCTTGGTCCAGCTCCGTCCTATCCTACCTTGTCTCTGCCTGGTCTTCTGTCTCCCCCTTTAACCCACCTCCACTGGACGGCTGAGGGATCTCTGTGAAACCCAGATCTTATCACACCCTCTTGCTTGAAGTCCTTCCATATTTCTCCAGCGTCCTCAGGACCGAGTCCTCATGCCATAGACTGACACTGAGTGTGTGGTGTGACCTGGTCCCTGACTTGCTCCGCCTGTCCCCCCGACTGCCTGAGCCACAGACACACTGAACTCACTTCCTCTCTTCCTAGAGTTCGGCCCTCACTCTCACGTGGGCCTCAGCGTGCACCCTCGCTGTGACCTTCAGTCCCGCCAGCCCTGCCCATTCCACATACACCACCCGCTTTCTTCCCACTCGTATTATTTTGAAACACTCCCAGACATCATCTGTAAAGATGATGGACAAAATGTAAAACCAGTGGTCATTTCTGCATGTTGAAAGTAGGGGAGAGGAGATTCACTTTAAAGTATTTTTTGCAACAAACATGTTTTTGTTGAATACTAACAGAACACACCAGTAGCTGTTGTGGGAGAAAGAGTTAACTAAACAAAAGACAATAATCACATTGTGTTTAAGAGGAAAAAAACCTTTCAGGAATCATTTGTAAAATATCACCTAAACCATTCCACCAGGGCAGGAAGAGAACAGGGGTGTGTCTATAACCTTCAGTCACCCCAGACTGACTTCTGAGTGCTTATAGGATTCCTTTCAAGGTCCCATCAACTTAGGGAACCTCTTTACCGTGAAGTCTTCAGTTATCATTATAAACAGAACTTAAGTCACTTACTTAGAGGGTGTTTCACAAGCCTTTGGAACAACTGACTTGTAGAAAAGGATTTTGTATGTGTAAGGGAAGGTTACTAAAGTATCAATACATCAGTGTTGGGAGAGTTCCTGACTTTCCCTCTGATACCAGACTACTGGGACAGTCAATTCTGTAAAGGAACCGCAGGTGCGTCTGCCTTGAGACCTTTTGCGGTGTTGACATCTGCCTGGCACGTGCTGTGATAACCACTGCCAACATTTACATGCGCTGCTTCAAGCCAGGCACCAGTCTGAGCCCTCTGTGTGCATTAATTCAGTAACAACCTAACACAGCCCTTAGGAGGCAGCTGCTGTTACCCCAGTTTTTCAGTTCAGAGTTGAAATCAGTTGCTTCAGGTCGCATAGGTAGTGAGTGGCAGCCCTGGGATTTGAACCCAGGAATACTATTGCTTCTACTGTCTGTGCCTTCAACCCTCTTCCCCTTGGGCTCCATTCTTAAAGAGATGCTTACATTCACAGTGGTTTTTTGTTTTTTTTTTTTGGGTTGGGGGGCCGGGGGGTGCCCTTGCCAGGCAACTTATGGGATCTAACACTCCCTGACCAGGGATTGAACCCATGCCCCCTGCAGTGGAACTACGGGGCCCAAACCACTGCATCACCAGGAAATTCCCCGAGATGCTCACATTTCTAATACTGCAGTTTCTTCTTTTCAGAAGAGCTTCAAAGACTTTCTTCTCCAGGTGCCAAAAATATTTTTTTCAACATCCCCAATTACTTTCGAAGAAAAACACTTAACTTTGTTTTGTTTTTTTAAGGGGAAACTTCAAACATGCGCCAAGGCGGAGAGAAGAGTCTAATGAGTGCCCGTGCCCCCATCACCTAGCTTCAGCAGTTACAGCACGTGCCCATTCTTGTTCCCTCCACATCCCGCACACGTTCCCTCCCTGCTCAGTTAGTTTAAAGCAATTCAGGTGTTTTATCAGAAGACATGGCCTTCAAAGCAAAAGGGACCTAACTTCCTTGCTCTAAGTCCTCCCGCTGTGGGCACACTGACCATCTTCCCGAGCCCAGCTCCTCCCCGTGGGCTTTCCAAATGCAGGCATCTCTGCCGGCGTGACACTATTGCAGCCCCATCACTGGCTCGTTCCCCGTAACCCGATCCCCTCCGGGCATTTCTCCACATGGCCCTGAAGCCTGAAAACGATCCCTCTTAGTGACCGAGGCCGGCCGAGTTGCCTGGCAGCCCGTCCCCTGCAGTGGGACGTTTCACCTGCGTGTGGCTCTGCCGCGATAGTGGCCTCTTCCTTATTTGGGTTCGTTTCTGGCCGCCCCTCCACTCAAGCCAGGTCAACCTCCCGTTACACCCCATGCACACCGTAACTTCACCTCAGCACAGTGTGTTTAACACAGTCTAAAGGAAACAGGGATCTGGGTACTTACCTTTAACTGCCTGGGGGCTCCATGACTCAGGTCTGTCTGTGTTCCTGCTGTGTCCCAGGATCACCCAGCACCCGGCCTGGCGCACAGCAGGCGCGCAGTAACAGGAATGAATGAGCGAATGAATGAATGACTACCAGGGCCAGTACCTGGGGTTTCTCATGAGGGCAGTGGGAAGCCACAGAAGTGTTTCAGGCAGAACTGGACCCATATTTCTTAAACTAATGTACATATAAGTCCCCTGGGATCGTGTTAAAATGCAGATTCTGAATCAGTGGGTCTGGGGAGGGGGACTGAGAATTCTGCATTTCTAACAAGCTCCCAAGCGAGGCCAGTGTTTTGAGTAACAAGGGTCTTGCTGTGCTGTTCTGCTCAGTAAGGCAGCCACCAGCCACGTGTGGTCGTGGAGGGTTCGAAATGTGGCTTGTGTGGCCTGAGATGTACTTTAGTGTAAAATACCGGCCAGATCTCAGAGACTTAGTGCAAAAAGAGAATGTAAAATGTCTCATTAATAGCTTTTATACTGATCACATGTTAATATGGTAATATTTTGGATATATCGGGTTAAATAAAATATATTATTAAAATTAATTTTCCTTTTTTTTTTTTTTTTGATGTGGCTACTAAAAAATTTTAAATTACATTTGTGGTTCTCATGATGTTTCTCTTGGATTGTGCTGGTCTAGCCCTCCAGACTCATCTCTAAGCATTTGTACATGTTTTTCTCTCTTTTTTGAAGCTTCCCTCTTTCTTCCTACCTCATTCTCAAAAGTAACCACATACATCTTTCAGGTCTCAAATAAGATGTCTCCTCCTCCAGGAAGTCCTCCTTGATCCCCCAGGGTGGTTGGGTGTCTGTTTTGGGCTTCTGCTCTATTGGTTTTCCTCATCTCAGCCCTGACTACCTGTGACACACATCAGCATCTAAATGTCTGTCTCCCGGAGACGGGAGATAGGATGGCAGAGTAGGAGAACTTGAGTTCACCTCCTCACACGAAAACACCAAAATCACAACTACCAAACAACCATCAACAAAAAAGGACTGGAACCTACCAAAAAGATATTCTACACCCAAACACAAAGAAGCAGCCACAATGAGACGGTAGGCGAGATGCTTTCATGATCTAAATGACTGTCTCTCCCTTGAGATCGATAAATCCACACGGATGGGGACAAAGTCTGTTCTTGTCGCCATTTATCTCCAGAACCTGGCATGGAGTCAATAAATCCCTCTTAAATGAATATTATGCAGTAGTGAAAAGGAAGGAACTACAGGTGTGTGAGAAAAATAATGTTCTGTGAACGGAGCAAAATTCAGAAGATTCCATACGGGACGATGATACCATTCCAGAAAGCTGAGAACCCGGCACACACAGACACTGCGCACGAAAACGTCGTAAAACCAGCAAGTGGAAGAGGGAACCTTTTGGGGTTTGCTGTGCTGTGCACTTAAAATGGGTTTATTTCACTGCACGTAAATACCTCTGTAGAGCTAAATCAAAAAGGGGAGTGGGCAGCTCAGACTCCTCGTACCACCTCTGGATATGCCATGTGAGGGGGGCAGTGCCAGCCCCTGGGGGCTCGCCTGTCAGGCCGAGGAGGTCTGGGCAGAAGGACTTGAGTCACGGAGCCAGGCGAGGGGCTCTGCTTCCTCTGCTGTGTCTCCACTTCTGGGCCTGGTGATTAGTTGGCACTTGATAAATACGTGTATTTTTAAGTTAAAATTCTTTTGGAAGTAAAATTAAATTTTCTTAAATGTCTGACTTCAACAACCCTGAAACACCCTACACCTCTGGATTTCTTGCTGTGTGTGAAGTAATGCATTTCTTTCTAATTCAAGCCCTTTGGACCTGGGTCCTCTTACATGGAGCCAAACAACTGGTGATCATGTGGTGAGTGAGTTACCACTTTTAGGAGTGTTAGCAAAAAACAAGGTTTAACTGAGTAAATTAAGATCTAATTTGCATTATTTAAAAATTCATGGATGGGGCAGCATTCTGTATGGCAAACCAAGAAGTTAACGTAGAAGGCTTTCATAGTAAGGACAGTGTGACAGGAAAGTTATCAGAAAGTTAATCAGAGGCAGCAGGCAGTGCCGGCTTCCCATTGGCTGGGCTTGTGGCAAGGCAAGAAGGAAGCGTCCCCTCCCGCTTCTGGGTAGTAAGGTGGTTGCCCTTCCTGTCTGGGAGTGCAGGGTACCCCTCTTCCTGCTGGGGTCAGTAATGCCATCTTCCTGTGGGGGTAACACGCTGCAGGGTAGGGCATGAGCCCTCCCTCTTCAGGCCTGACTCCTTTTATTCTCACAGGGACACCCGCGCTGTGTCAGGTGGCGTGTGAGGCCTTTACCTGCATGACTCCCTTGACTCTTCCCAGCGCCCCTGTGAGGCTGGTTTCAGTCCCCGTTTAACTGAGTGGGTCTCAGACTATAGGCTGTCCTGCTTGCTCCCGCCACCCGCTGGTTGCCTCCTGGTGCAGACACTGCTGTGTCCGTCCATCACCTTATAGGAATTCCACCACTGCGATCACATACTTAAGAGCTCAGCGAACTACCAGACACGTAAATGATAGTCGTCATCAGGTCCCAGTATTTTATGATACCACTAAGGTGAGGGGGGTCGTTAAAGCAGCAACAGAGGACTGATCATACACCCTCTCCCCAAGGATAACCGCTGTGCTGACTTCTAGGGCCACAGGCTATTTGCCCAAGCCTTTCCTCTGTATAAACGAAACAACACATCAAACTCCAGTTTCCCTCTCTTACCATCATCTCTGTGCTCGGACCCATTTATGAAAGGTTAATGAGTGGGACACACGTCGGCTGCCTGGTGCCCTTTCCCTGAAGGTGGTGCAGTGGACACGTTATACTGGCCTGCCCAGTAGCCGCCCATTTTTCTGGCTGCAGCATCCCACGTGCTGCCTCTTCATCTGTGTGTTTTGGGTGCAGGTAAGTCCACCTGCTGGTTCTCTAGGGCTGAGCCCATAACCTGGACCTCCCTACTGAGACTCTTCCATCTCCCTGACCACCACGACTTCAGAAATGAGCCTGTGACCCAGACCTGGCCGATGAGAGCTGGGGTGGGCTTCCCCTGAGCTGGTAGGGAAGGGGGACACCACAAAACACAAAAGGTGGTGGTTTCCCAGCCAGTAGGATCCAAGGCCAGAGCTGCTGGGGGCCCGTTTGCAAGGAGGGCTCACCTGGAAATGACCATACAGAAAGGAAGACAGAGCTGAGAGATGAAGAGGGAAAGAGAATCCTGACTACCTCCTCGGCCCTGGATCCACCTGTACCTGAAGGCAGACGTAACCTGTTCCGTTAGATGAGCGTATAAATATCGTTTCTGCTTAAGCCAGTTTGAATTGGGTTTCCTGTCATTTGTAGCCCAAAGCATCCCAGCAGGGGCCTATACGCATGGAGCTTGTTGTTGTTTTAAAGCCTCAGTCAACATTTCCATTAGCTGCACTCAGTCAGTGTGTGGAAAATGCAGAGTGACAGGACAGAAGTTCTCCAAGTGTGCAACCTGGTGAAAAAGTGCAAATTCTCAGGTCCAACTTTAGAAAATCACAAACTTGGAATGGGTTCTGGCAAGAGTGTTTGAGAAGCATTCCAGCGGCCATGTCCTGGACGCAGCTTCACCACAGGCGAGCGTGGTAGGAGGGGGAGAGCACAGCTCCAAGCCGCATCTCTGCTCTGCCTGGCCCTCTGATTTCAGGTGAGTTACGGAAGTCACTGCTTCACCTTTCCCATCTGGAAAATGGTGCTGTCCTCTGTGATAACACCATTTTGAATCCCAGTGAGTTAATAGAAGTAAATCGTTCAGAACAGTGCCTGGCGCATAGTCCACACACCCACTGACATTAATCCATGGTTCTTAGACTTGGACGTGAGAATGTCCTTGGAGAGCTTGTTAAGACATGGTTGCTGGGCCCTGCCCTCCCTCCCCTTGAAATTTCTGATTCTCAGAAAGGGGAGCCTGAAACTTTGCATTTTTAATGAGTTCCTGCATCAAAGTGATGCTGCTGGTCCAGGGGACCCTACCTTGAGAACTGCCTAGTTAGATGTTGTTACTGGGGTCCAGCTCCCTTTCTAGTGGGTCTGCAGTCACCTCAGGTGCTCTGGACTCGCTCTTTCCGCTGACTCAGGCTTCTTTCTCATCCTCTCCCTCCCCTCTGGCATTGGTTTTGATAGTTGGATTCTCCGTGCTGGTAACTGGAGCTCTGAGCCCAGCTTTCCGCTGAGAGTAGCGCCAGCCTCCACCTGTTCAGGGGACCTGATTGATAGCTCCTTCACCCACAACTGTTCCTTTTTTGGCAGCCTTCAGGACCATCTCCAGCTGTCTTATATAAGCAGACACCTTTCCTCCCAATCTCTGGGAGGCTGCAGTTGCCACATAATCCCTGCCCCTGGATGTCCAACCCCCACTCACTCAGCCCACCACAGACATTTGTTTGCTTTGCTAATACAAATGGCTTTAAACACAGGGCCAATTAAGCGCCCCTCCAACAAGCTCCGCTATTACTTGACCTGTCAGCTAGAGCAGGAAGGTCAGTGTGGCCCGAGCTGAGAGGGAGGCAGGAGGATGGCAGGAGATTAGGTCAGGCATACAGGCAGAATACAGGTTGTATGAGGCTTTATATGTCATGAGAAGAACTTGAGCTCTATCCTAATAGTGGTAAAATTAAAAAACTCGTTTAAAAAAATTGTGCCATATAGTGTATCTATGTGTAGAGACACATACATATTAATACATGTGTATACAGTTGAAAAAAAATATACTCTGAGTGCACATGTGGCCACCACATAGGTAAGAAATGGGGTATTTCCTTGGTGGACTCATGGTTAAGAATCCATCAGCCAATGCAGGGTACATGGGTTCAATTCCTGGTCTGGGAAGATCCTACGTGCCGCAGAGCAACTCAGCCCATGCGCCACAACTCCTGAGCCCTGGCTCGAGAGCCCATGAGCAGGAACTACTGAGCGTGCACACCCAGGAACCCCATGCTCCGCAACAAAAGAAGCCCAAGCGCCACAATTAGAGAATCGCCCCGCTCACCACAGCTTGAGAAAGCCCTTGAGCAGCAATGAGGAACCAGCATGGCCAAAAATAAAAATTTTTGAAATAAATTTCTTTAAGAAATATAGTATTAGGAGACGTCAGTACTCCATTTTCAATAATAAATAGGACAATCAGGCAGAATGTCAATAAGAAAACAGAAGATTTGAGCAACACTTACAAACTAGACCTAACACATCTATAGAAAGGCAGAAGACACACTTGCCTCAGGTGCCTGTGGAGCATTCGCCAGAGGAAACGGCGTGATGGGCCACAAGACAAATCTTGATAAAGGTAGAGAGAATTTTCTGGTGACAATGGAATAAAGTCAGATAGCAATAGCAAAGAAATTTGGGCAAGTCACAAGTATGTGGAAATTAAACAATATTCTCGTCAATAACCAAAAGAAAAAAACGAATTAGAAAGTACTTTGAAATAAATGAAAATGAAGACATCCTAAATCAAAATTCATGGGGTGCAGCAAAAGCAGTGCTTAGAAGAAAATGTATACTTGTAAATACCTTTATTTAAAAAGATGACTGCAAATAATAAACTTCCACTCAAGACTTTGAAAGAGAAAAAGCTACACTTACAGCAGTCAGAAGGAAGAAAATAAAGATTAGAGCAGAAATACATGAAATGGAGACTAGAAAAATAATGGTGAAAATCAGAAAAACCAAAAGTTGGGTTTTTAAAGATCAATGTAGTAACAATATTAGTTAGATATACCAAGAACAAAAGTGAGTAGAGTGAAATGATTAGTATCAGAAATGAAAGAGGGGACATTACTACCAACTTACAGAAATTTAAAAAAAATGAATATTATGAACAACTGTATGCCAATATATTATTTAGATGAAAAACAAATTCCTAGAAAGACACAAATGACTGAAACAAAATAAAGAAATAGGACATCTGAACAAATCCAAAGCAAGTTAAAATATTTAATTCATAGTCTAAAAACTACCCATAAAGAAAAGCCTAGACTCAGATGGCTTCACCACTAAATTCTAGCAAACATTTAAAGATGAATGAATACCAACTCTTCACAAATGTTTCCAATAAATAGGACGGAGCACTTCCTAGCTCATTCTATGAGGCCAGTATCACCCTGCTACCTAAATTAGGCAAAGAGATACAAGGAGAGAGACCTACAGGCCAGTATCCCTTATGAATACTGATGCAGATGCAAAAATCTTCAAACACTAGGCAAACCAAGTCCAGCAATGTATAAAAAGAAACTACACACCAAGAGCAAGTGAGATTTCCCTCTTCCAGTCTGGCTGGGAAAGATGGCTCCGCATGGGCTTCCCATTGTCACCTATGAACTGGCACTTGCCATCTGCCTCTACAAGGATTAAAACATGTGCTGCTGATTTCCAACACCCCCAGAAAGGAGTTCAGGGTGGAGAGCAGAGAGCAGAAATGAGGCACTCTGTGTTCAGAGGAAAACTGGCAGAACAGGTCTTCAGGTAGGTAGATATTTTCAGGAACCAATCTTATGAGCCCAATCCTTGTTATCTCCTCATGTCTAGAACAGCAGTACAGCCCTTCACGGTGACAACTGCTCCTGATGACTAGCAGAGGCCCTCACAAGACCAGCAGAAACTTTCTGCAAAGAACAGGTGCTTGATTGCATGTACTCCCCGCCTTCACCGAGATCATATATAAACTGACCTTCTCCACTTCTCTTTGGAGCAGTTTCTCAGAACTGTCTAAAATGCTGTCTCCCAGGCTATCATCCTCATTTTGCCCCAAATAAACATAACTTGCAACTCTCACACTGAGCAGTTTTTTTTGTTTTTTTTTTTAAGTCGACACATTATTGCTCTGCACAAGGATACACTTTGCTGCCTTGGGGCCAGTGTCTAGGGCAGGAGCAGAGGTGTGATCCAGACCCAGGACTGAGGGTAGGAGCTTTCCTGGGTGGACCTGGGAACTGCATCTTAATGTCTGGCCTATAACCGATTACAACTTTTCTGAAATAAAACTGGAACCAACCAAGATTCTAACCACTGTTCATTCCAGCCATGTGTAGGAAAAATCACAAACTCTCTGCTGTTGGCTACTGTGCATTACATCCATCAGCTTATAAGAAAACCCTAATTATTCCGAATAAAATTTATATTTGGACACACACAAAGAACAAGTGAGACTGATTCCAGGAAGGCAAGATTGGTTTTATATCCCTAAATCAATTAATGTAATACTCCACATCAATAGAATGAGAAGCAAAAACCATGTGCTTATCTCAACAGATATAAATATTTGGAAAAATCTCTTTCATGATAAAAACTCTCAGCAAGTTAGGAATAGAAGGGGACTTCCTTAACATGATAAAGGCATCTATGAAACACTTAAGCTAACATCATACTTATTGGGGAAAAACTGGATGCTTTCACACTAAGAGCAAGAATAAAGCAAAGCTTCCGGTTCAAGATGGCGAAGTAGAGGATGTGAGCTCATCTCCTCCTGCAAGAGCACCAAAATCACAACTAGCTGTTGAACCAGCATCGACAGGAGGCCACTGGAACCCACCAAAAAAGATACTCCATGTCCAGAGACAAAGAAGAGGCCACATACCGTGGAGACCTTGTGGGTTCACAGTGTAGCATGTGACGACGCCTGGAGACAGGACTGGGTCTGGTGTCTGGCTGACTGGCTTTCCACACGGTCGCCAAAAGATCATGCAACGGGGAAAGAACAGTCTCATCAACACATGAAGCTGCAACAGCTGCATGGTCCATACAAAATAATAAAGGTGGGCCTTCGCCTTAAACCATATTAAAAAATTAGCTCAAAATGGATCAAAGTCCTAAATGTAAGAGCAAAAACTATGAAACTCAGATACGACACCAAAAACACAACAAAGAAAAGGTAAATTGGGCATCATCAAAATTAAAAACCTTTGTACATCAATGGGCACCATCAAGAAAGGGAAAACAACCCACAATGTGAGAAAATGTTCACAAATTATATATCTAAAAAGCAACTTATATCTTGAATATATAAAGAACTTGCACAACTCAGTAATAAAAAGGTAAATAAGCCCAGTTAAAAATGGGCAAGGCATCTGAACAGACATCTTTCCAAGGAAGACATACAGAAGACCAACTAGGCATATGAAAAGATGCCCAACGTCAGTCATCAGGGAAATGCAAATCAAAATCACAGTGAAGTACTAATTCACACCCACTAGGATAACTATAACCGAAAAGTCAGAGAAGTGTTGGTGACGATGTGGAGAAATCAGAGCCCTCGTACACTGTCGGACGGAATGTAGAAAGGTCCCGCCACTTTCCAAATAGTCTAGGAGCTCCTCAGATGATTAAACGTGGAGTTATATGACCTAATGATTCCACTCCTGGGAATACACCCAAGAGAAAAGAAAACTGTCTACACAAACCCCAAACCATCCAAACGTCCAACTGATGGACGGATAAACCAAATGTGATATAGCCACACAAGTGAATATTAATGAAAAGGAATGAAGGGCTGACACACGCTACAACATGAATGAACCTTGAAAACATATGCTAAGGTTAAAAAAAAAGCCACATACAACAGACCAGGGACTTCCCTGGCAGTCCAGTGGTTAGGACTTCATTTTCCATGCAATGGGTGTAGGTTTGGTACCTGGTAAGGGAGCTGGGATCCCACGTGCCTTACAGCCAGAAAACAAAACATTAGAAAACAGAAGCAATATTGCAATAAATTCAATAAAGACTTTTAAAATAGTCCACAACAACAACCAAAAAAATCTTTAAAACAAAAAAAAAATCAAAAGGCCACATATTGCCAAGACATGAAAGCAACCTAAATATTCATTGACAGAGGAATGGATAAGGAAGATGTGGTACATATATACAATGGAATATTACTCGGCCATTAAAAAGAATTAAACAATGCCACTGGCAGCAACATGGATGGGCCCAGAGATTGTTACACTAGGTGAAGTAAGTCAGACAAAGAAAGTGAAATACTGTGTGATATCCCTTATATACAGAAACCAAAAGAAAAATGATACAAATGAACTTATGTAGAAAACAGAACGAACATATTGTGAAGGGTGGGAAAACGGATAACTGGGAAATTTGGGATGGACATGTACACACCGCTGTATTTAAATTGGATAACCAGTGACGACCTACTGTGCAGCACAAGGAACTCTGCCCAATACCACATAACAACCTAAACGGGAAAGAATTTGAAGAACAGATACATACACGTTATAACCGAACCAGTCTGCTGTACACCTGAAATTAACACAAGATTGATAATCAACTATACTCCAATGTAAAATAAAAAGTTAAAAGGGAAAAACCAAAAGGCCACATATTGTAGGGTTCCGTTTATATGAAATGTACATAATAGCCAAATATATATATTGAGAAACTGAATTCTTAGTTGATTAGGACTGAGAAGGATGGGCTGGTAGGTGATAGCTAAGGGTATGGGGTTTCTTTCTGAGTTGATGAAAATGTTCAAAGCTTGATTACCGTGACTGTTTCACATATCTACTAAGAAAATACTGAATTGCTCACTTTAACTGGTTGAATTTTATGGCCTGTGAATTCCATCTCAATGAAGCTGTTTAAAAAAATGAAACAAGGTGGGATGAATTGGGAGATTGGGATTAACATATATGCACTATTGATGCTATGTATAAAACAGATAACTAATGAGAACCTGCTGAATAGCACAGGGAACTCTACTCAGTGCTCTGTGGTGACCTAAATGGGAAGGAAATCCAAGAAAGAGGAGCTACATGTGTATATACAGCTGATTCACTGTGCTGTATAGCAGACACTAAGACAACATTGTAAAGCAACTATATTCCAATAAAAATAAAAACAAAATAAACACACACAAACGAAATGTGCTATAGCTGCACAACCGTCAGAATGCCTATCATAAAAAAGATCACAGATAACAAACTTGAGGGGAGGATGTGGAGAAAAGCGAACCCTGTACCTGAGGTAGGAATGTCAGTCAGTGTAGCCACTGTGGAAAACAGTATGGAGATTCCCTCAACTAAAACTGGAGATAAAATACGATCCAGAAATTCCATTCTTGGGTATATATCCAAGGAAAACAAAAAACGTTAGCTCAGAGAGATACATGCATCTTAGCGTTCATAACGGCATCATTATTGACAATAGCTAAGCTGTGAAAGCAACCTAATATCCATCACAGACGAATGGGTAAAGAAGATGTAGTGAGGGAGGGATAAAGATGGTGGAGTAAGGGGAAAGGGAGCTTACCTCCCCCCACAAATACACCAAAATACATCTACATGTGGAACAATTCTCACAGGAAGCCAACTAGAAACTAACAGATCTCCCATACAACCAATGCTGCAAGAAAGCGCTCCGTGTAGCCAGGTGGGGCGGGCGGTGGAGGTGGGGCAGCGTCAGCACAGGACTGGTGCCCCTGGGGGTGACCTGTAAGGGAGAGGAGGTCCATACGGGCGGAGCGCCACCGTGGGGAGCCCGTGCATGCTGGGAAATCTGCTGGGACAGACAGGGCTGGAGAAGCCTAGATTCCACTCACGAGGAGTGCACGGTGCTGGCTTGCACACCAGTCAGGGCAGAGAGACCTGCGCCTGGCTGAACTTCCCAATCCAAAGGGGCAAACGCTCTGGCTCCACCCACCCCGCACCACCCCCTGGAGCCGGATCTGGGGCAGACAAGTCCTGGAAGAGGTCTGCCAGGGACGCAGCTCAGGTCCCCGAAGGAAGCACAGCCACCTTGATTCCTGCCGCCACAGTGCCTCGGCTCTAAACCCCAGCCAGATCCTCACCACAGCCCGGCCCCCACCACAGCCTAGCACTAGGTCTGGGATGAACACAGCAGAGAAAGGTACATGAACTGGGGTGGCTTCTGAGCAGCACCAGAGACAGCTGCACACATGATGTGCAGGTCCGCGCGGGACTCCCTTGCGGTAGCAGTCAGTCACCTCCTTTGGGGCAGGGCATGCACTCAAGGGCAACAGAGCCTGATAGAACCTAACCCTCAGGGCTTCTATCCAACAACTGGGGAGCAGGTCCTGCCCCCGACAAGGCAGTGACAGCCACACAGCAAACAGGAGGCCCTGCCCAGCATCCAGCACAGGTTCTGGACACCAGAATGCCAGAAACGCCCCAAACAAGGGAAAGACAGCCACCACACTCCGGGGAAAGATGGTGCTGGCGTCCATACCAAAAGCAGCCCTTGCACCCAAAACACTGGATTCACACAGTCTACCCAGGCATGCCGCCACATTACAATACCCCTTCGAGACCACAGGAGATAACTATTTCTCCTAAATTTATAGAGACAGAGAAAGTAAAATGAAAACTCACAGAAACTACCCTTAAAAGAACAAGAGAAATCCTCTGAAAGAGTAATGAAAGAGATCTCACCAGTCTACTAGACCTTGAGCTCAAAAATGAGGTAATAAAAATGCTACAGGAATTAAGAAAGATTATCATAGAAGTGCAGGTCACTTTAACAAGGAAGTACCAAGTATAAAGATGAACCAATCAAAATTAGACAAGTCAACTGCCAAGGTAAAAATCAATCTAGAAGCAACGAATAGGAGACTAAATGATACAAAACAAATAAGTGATCCGGATGATAAAATAATGGAAATCACACAATCAGAACAGCAGACAAAGACAAATGAAAAAAACAAGATCCATGGGATAATATAAAGTGTGCCGATCTACACATAATAGGGGTTCCAGAAAGAAGAGAAAGACAAAAGGGAATAGAAAATGTTTCCTGGGAGAAATCACATCTAACTTCCCAAACATTCCGAAAAAGGAAACAGATACTCAGGTACAGGAAGCACAAAGGGTTCCAAAGTAGATGAACCCACACCAAGACATATAATTAAAATGGCAAAAGTTAAAGAGAGGATTCTAACCGCAGCAAGAGAAAAACAGTCAGTTACAAGGCAAGCCCTTTAAGGCTGTCAGTTGATTTCTTTGTAGAAACTTTGCAGGCTGGAAGGAAGTGGTATGATATATTCAAAGTCCGGAAGGGAGAAACCTGCAACCTAGGATATTTTACCCAGCAACATTATTATTTAGAATAGAAGGAGAGGTAAAGAATTTCTCAGACAAGTAAAAACCAAAAGAATTCAGCAACACCAAATCTACCCTAAAAGAAATATTGAAAGTACTTCTCTAAATAGAAAAGAAGTAATGATCTACAGGAAAGAAAAAATTACAATAGGAAAGGCAAATATATAGAAGAATTGATGATCACTTAAATAAGCCAGGATATAGATTTTTAAAAATAATTTTAAATTATAAAAATGATTATACCTACAATTAACAGCAAAAGTATAAGCATGAAGATGTAAAACAGAACAAAGTCACTAAATGTGGAAGACGGGAGTATAAAAAGGGTCACAAACCAAACCTCAGATTTAAGACGATAGACATTATTTCAAGCATCTTTTCTGATCACAAGAGTCTGAAGCCAGAAATTAACCACAGAAAGAAAAATGGGAAAGGGCTTTCCTGTTGGCCCAGTGGTAAAGAATCCACCTGCCAAGGAAGGAGACGCGGGTTCCACCCCTGGTCCAGGAAGATCCCACATGCTGAGGGGCAACTAAGCTCAAGCACCACAACCTGTAAGCCTGTGCTCTAGAGCTGGGAGCCAAAACCACTGAAGCCTGAGTACCCTAGAGCCTACGCTCTGCCACGAGAGAGACTTGCACATAGCAACCAGAGGAGCCCCGCGCGCTGCAACCAGAGTAGCCCCCACTTGCTGCAACTAGGGAAGAGCCCCTGCAGCAACAAAAACCCAGCACAGGCAGAAATGCGAAACACTTTATAAAAAAAATTTTTTTTAATTTAAGAAAAATGGGGGAAAAAACAAACACATGGAGACTAAATAATATGCTACTAAAAAACCAATGGGTCAATGATAAAATTAAGGAAATCATAAAATACCTCGAAACAACAATGAAAACACAACTTCACTAAAGTCCATGTGCTATGCTTAGTCGCTCTGTGCAATCGCTCGCGTCCGACTCTGTGCAACCCCATGCACTGTAGCTCGCCAGGCTCCTCTGTCCATGGGGATTCTCCAGGCAAGAATACCTGCCGGGGTCCAGCCCCGGTGGATCCAGGGAATTCGAAGCAGGGACGGCATCGTCGAGGATCAGGAAACAACTGCTTAATTAAACTTTAATTAAGGATATAAAGAGTAATGGAATAAGGATAGCTCATTGAGGAAATTCAGTGGAGAAAAGAGGCTGAATAATTCAGCCAGAAGGTAAGAGAAAGAACGACATGGTGAGACCAAGTTTTGGTGAACAAGGCCCACACTTTATTTTCCAAAGTAGTTTTTATACCTTAAGTTATGCATAGAGGATAATGGGAGAAGGGGTAGAGTCATGCAGCAAGCCAGGCTTTCTTCCTGCAAACTTATCATATGCAAAAGTTTAGGTGATTTGCATCATCTTCTGGCCCGGAGGCCTGTTAACATTTTAAGACCCTTTCTTCAGAAAACTTCTTTTTCTCTAAAGGTGATAAGTCAAGCGCCACCCTCCAAAAGCATTAGATAAGGTTGCATTCATACAAAGCAAAGGTGTGGTGCGCTATAACAAGAAAAAGAATTAACTCAAGGGTCCCAGGTTACAAACATTAAAGCTACTATTTACACCAATTATATTAATCAATACACTGCCAGGGACACAGCAGGTAAGGGATATGGAGACTTAGCAGCAAACATTGGCCCAACAAGTGAAAAACCCTTCACCAATACAATTTCTAATCAATCTTTTAACTGCTCAAAGGAATCTGTATTTAGACAGTTTAGAACATCTCATGCCTCTCACAGTTGGGAGGCTCTGAGCAATCACATGTGGCCGGAAAAACCTATTCAGGCAGGCTAGAGGACTTCCAAAGAAGTTTGTAGGTTGAAACACTGTCACAACCAGGAATTATTAACTGGAGCTGTAAGCTAACTCTTGTTTCAGAGAGAGGTAGTGGGGGACAGCCCCCTGTAAAGTCTGAGGTGTAGGTGAAAGCACAAAGCAGAAAGTAGGCAGACTCTGGTTTTGGGGGTAGATGCTCGAGAATTTCCAGGGAGACTCCTTAGGCTTGATCCCGCCTTTGCGTATGCCAAGCCTCCTTCCTCATGACCTTTGCCAAGGGCGGAGCTCGCTCCCCGCAAATACCGGAGTGGGTTGCCATGCCTTCCTCCAGAGGATCTTCCCAGCCCAGGAATTGAATCCAGGTCTCCCGCATTGCAGGCAATCCAGATTCTTTGCCATCTAAGTCACCAGGGAAGCCCAAGAATATTGGAGTGGATGCCTATCCAGGGAATCTTCCCAATCCAGGAATCAAACCAGGGTCTCCTGCATTGCAGGAGTCGTCTATGGGATGCAGCAAAAGCAGCTCTAAAACAGAAGTTCGTAGCTATACAGGATTTCCTCAAGAAACAGGAAAAATCTCAAATAAACAACCTAACCTGCCCCCTAAAAGAACTAGAAGATGAAGAACAAACAAAACCCAAAGTCAGCAGAAGGAAGGAAATAAAGATCAGAGAGGAAATAAAGATTAAAAACAATAAAAAAAAATCAATAAAACCAAGAGCTGGTTTTTTGAAAAGAAAAACTATCAACAAACCTCTAGCTAGGTCATCAAGAAGAAAAGAGAAACAACCCAAATAAAATAAGAAAGAGGAGAAATAACAACTGATGCCACAGGGGGGGAAAATCCTGAGAATATTATGTACAATTCTCAGCCAAAAAAAATGGAACTGGGCAAGTTTCTAAAAAACATAGCCAGCCAAAACTGAGTAAAGCAGCACCAAGTTATTTGAACAGACCAATCATTAGAAGTTAAATAGAATCTATTTTTTAAAAATTCCAGCAAACAAAAGTCCAGGATCATATGTCTTCACTGGGGGAATTCTATCAAACATGCAACGAAAAAGTTATAGCTATTTTTTTCAAACTACTCCAAAAAACTGAAGAGGAGGGAATATTCCCAAATTCATTATATGAAGCCACCATCACCCTGGTACCAAAACTGGACAAAGACACTACAAAAAAAGGAAATTACAGACCAGTATCTTTGATGAATATAGATGCAAATGTCCTTAAAGTATTAACAAACCAAATCCAACAATACATAAAAAGGATCACATACCATGATCAACTTGGATTCATTCCAGATTTGCAACATATGCAAATCAATGTGATACAACACACCAACAAAAGAAAAGACAAAAAGCACACGATCATCTCAAAGATGCAGAAAAAGCATTGACAAAATTCAGTACCCATTCATGGTGAAAATTCTCACCAAAGTGGGTACATATCTCAACAGAGTAAAAGCCATTTACAACAAACCCACAGTCAATGTAATACTCAATGGTGAAGACCTAAAAGCCTTCCCATCAAATTCAGAAACAAGACAAGGATGCCCACTCTCACCACTTCTATTTAACATAGTATGGGAAGTCCTAGTCATGGCAACAAAATAATTTTTTTAAAAAAGAGTATCCAAATAGAAAGGGAAGGGGTAAAACTGTCACTATTTGTAGATGACATGATGCTCTTTAGTGAGCATCCACACACCAACTATCAGAATAGATGACGTCAGCAAGATTGCAGGATACAAGATTAATATTCAGAAATCTGTTGCATTTCTTTACACTAACGATGAAATATCAGAAAGGGAAAGTAAAAAACAAAAGTTAAATCACACAAAATAAATACTTAGGAATAAACTTAACCAAGCAGGCAAAAAACCTATATGCTGAAAACTATAAAATACTAATAAAGGAAACTGAAGATGATTCAAAGACTGGACGAATATTGTTAACATAGCCATGCTACCCAAAGCAACATACAGATTTAATGCAATCCCTTGTCAAAATACCTACAATATTTTTCACAGAAGTAGAACAAATAATCCTAAAATTTATACAGAAACACAAAAGACCCAGAGTCGCCAAAGCAATCCTTAGGAAAAAGAAAGCAGGAGGCATAACCTTTTCCAGATTTCAGACTGTACTACAAAACTGTAGTGACCTATATGCTGTGGTGACGGCACACAGATCAGTGGAACAGAATAGACAGCCCAGAAATAAACCCACACACCTGTATGGTCAATCAATTTTCAACAAAGGAGGTTAGGATATACAAGGCAAAAAAGACAGTCTCTTCAACGAGTAGTGTTGGGAAAGCTAGACAGCTTCGTGTAAATCAATGAAATTTGAGCACTCTCTCATACCATATACAAAAATAAACTCAAAATGATTTAAAGACCTAAACCTAAGACATGACCCCATAAAATTCCTAGAAGAGAACATGGGCAAAACGTTTATTCCTGGACAGGGATTGTAGCAATATTTTCTTAGATCTAGTATGATATCCCTTATAGGTGGAATCTAAAAGATAAAACAAACTAGTGGATATAACGAAAAAGAAACAGACTCACAGATATAAAGAATATAAAGGGGTTACCAGTTTTGCTCTATGTTCTTACCAAAAGAACATATTGGTTACCAGTGGGGGCAGGGAAGGGGGAGGGCCAAGAAAGGAGTAGAAGATTAAGAGGCACAACTACTGTGTATAAAATAAATAAGCTACAAGGACATATTATACAGTACGGAGATATAGCCACTGTTTATAATAACTATAATTAGAGTTAGCCTTTAAATATTATGAATCACTACTGTACACCTGAAACTTATGTGATACTGTAAACCCAATACCTCAATTAAAAAACTGAGAATGTACCGTAGCTTTCTTATCCATTCATCTGCTGATGGACATCTAGGTTGCTTCCACGTCCTGGCTATTATAAACAGTGCTGCGATGAACATTGGGGTACACGTGTCTCTTTCTCTTCTGGTTTCCTCAGTGTGTATGCCCAGCAGTGGGATTGCTGGATCATAAGGCAGTTCTATTTCCAGTTTTTTAAGGAATCTCCACACTGTTCTCCATAGTGGCTGTACTAGTTTGCATTCCCACCAACAGTGTAAGAGGGTTCCCTTTTCTCCACACCCTCTCCAGCATTTATTGCTTGTAGACTTTTGGGTTGCAGCCATTCTGACTGGCGTGACTCAGCCATTAAAAAGAATACATTTGAATCAGTTCTAATGAGGTGGATGAAACTGGAGCCTATTATACAGAGTGAAGTAAGCCAGAAAGAAAAACACCAATACAGTATACTAACGCACATATATGGAATTTAGAAAGATGGTAACAATAACCCTGTATACGAGACAGCAAAAGAGACACTGATGTATAGAACAGTCTTATGGACTCTGTGGGAGAGGGAGATTTGGGAGAATGACATTGAAACATGTATAATATCATGTATGAAATGAGTCGCCAGTCCAGGTTCGATGCACGAACCTCCTGTGGGAGGAGGGAGGAGGGTTCAGGATGGGGAACACATGTATACCTCTGGCAGATTCATTTCAGTATTTGGCAAAACCAATACAATATTGTAAAGTTAAAAAAAAAAAAACTGAGAATGTACTAGAGGTACATAATAAAACTAATTTTTAAAACAGGAAAAAAAAAAGTAAACTTGAGATTTCTTTTTCTTATCTCTCAAGTCCAGATAAACATAAATACCCAGATGGTGTCTTCTCGGTGCCAAGTATTCCTGACTCAGAGGATATGCCTGCCTGGGGTGGGCCTTATAAAAAGAGGGAAATTTCGCCATGGAGACAAATGTGCACACAGGGAGAATGACACATGAAGATGAAGGCAGAGATGAGGTGACAGCACTTAACGAGCCAAGGAACGCCGAAGACTGCCTGCAGAGCCCTGGAAGCCGGGGGCTCGCAGGAGAGGCATGGAGCTCCATCACAGCCCTCAGCGGCCAACCCCGCCAGCACCCTGACCTTGGACTCACGGCCTCCAGGACCAAGAAAAGTAAACTTCTGTTGTTTATGCCAGTCAGACTGTGGTCCTTCATTGTGGTGGTCCTATTGGTTAAGATAATAATCACCTCCCCCCTTACATGGAAATCCACTTGCTATACCCCTCACAGAGGAATACAGATCCTCTAACTAGTCAAGCTACCTCGTGTCTAACTACCAAACACACACACCTGTACACGTTATGGTGAGTTTTCCTATAGAAATCCCTTGACCTTTTCATGACAGATGACTACAATCTGGCCATTCCAGTTTAATAAAAATGTTCTAAAACTTCTGTATCTCAAAGTGAAGGAGTCTGGGAGCTAATCCCTTTCCTCCCAGAAGACCTCTGTCCCTTATGCTAATCCCCCGCAACCTTAGCAGTCAGGCGTGAATACCTGCTATACACTGATGTCACTAAACTGTCGTTCTAGGCTTTTCTGGAAGACAGAAGGTCTGTCCCAAGATGATTAGATATTTCTGCTATCTAGAAATAGAAATAGCCATGATTAAAATTGTTTTCAGTAAAGTAATACATGAAAGTCACGAAAAAATTAAGATACTGAAAGGTGTCAAGTGAAAAGCAACATGTTCTTTAAAAAACTTCAGCTCAGTCTATCATTTGGAATAAAAATAATGTACAGAACACTGTGTATTTCTAAAAGTAATATAAAATGTTTACATGGCGTTCAATATGTGCCAGGCATTTCTCTAAGAGCTGTATACATTTTAATTCATTTAATCTTCATGACTCCAAAAGGTAGATATTAACTATTATTATTCCTGTTTCACAGATGTGAGGAGACTGAATCCCAGAGAGGGGAATCATCTGTCTAAGGTTGTCCCACTAGAATTTTTTTCCTGGACTGGCTTTATACACATGTATCCACCCATCAGTGCAACTCAAAGTAAACTGCAAACATTTTGACTTATTTTCTGATTTAGAGTTCTTAACCTTTTTGCTTTCCCATAAATATTGTCCTTGTGCTATCAAGAGCATAACTGATGGAACATTTGTTAGAATGTTCAACTACTGTCCATGGATTTGCTTCTGAGCTCAGCTTTCTTCCTTTCACCATGAATCAATGGAAGGAGTTTCCAGACAACAACTGGATTCAAATTCCTTCTTCAAATGGTTTTAAAATATTTGGGCTTAAATATTATGAGATTGTAGTGGTCCAGTCACATTATTGGAAACAACAGCCAGGCAAGGATGATTGCATTGTGATTGCTGTTCAACACAGAGCAACTGTAAGATGCCCTCAGTTATAGGATAAATACAATTTCTAGAGAGGCTGAAAGCAGAGCAGCTCAGAATTGATGAAATCATGTAGATACTACATGACTCAGCCCTCAGTTCTGTGGCTGGCAAGCGTCAGAATCATGGTTTCCAGATGAGGAAATGTCTTCGAGGATCCCCTCTCTCTGTCAGTGCTTCCCTCTGCTCCTGGTCTCTGCTCCATTTCTACATTTCCCTCTCTCTGCCTCAATCACTTTTTCAGTGTCCCTCACCCTCTCTCCCCACAGCTCTCCCATCTCTCTGGCTCTCCCGTTTTTGCCATCTGCAGTCAAGGTAGTTGAGGATTCAGACACCCTCAGCTGCCCTCTCTCCTCAAACTTTTAAAAAATGATGAATTTGTGCTCCAGCTTCCTGTCCCTACAGCTGGAAGAACAGTAAAGGGAGGAGATGACTAAATTTCAGACTTCTCCCTTTAATTTGCAACATTTCTGTACCTCTCAAGATGATCAAAGTGTTACTCCATCTTCAACATGTGAATAGGCTGGAATGCACTGACAAAGTTTCTAACACTGAGGTATTTCTGTATTTCTGAAAGCAACCCTCTAAGTTATTTTGAGTACTTGTCAAAACATTGCTGAGCTCAATTTGTTCGTATTTTATCTGGAAATTTTCCTTCCATTTATGGATGTCATTGACCTGGATTTTATTCTATTTTGTTTTTCTAGATTTGTTAAGAGAATTATGCTAATAATTAAAATGATTTGAGTAGTGTCCATATTCTCTGGACCACTTTCTATAACCTAGGAATTCTTTCTTTGAATGCACAATGAATTGGTTAATAAATCTAATGTCTAATGCCTTTAGACCTAATTAAAATCTAAAGTCTAATGCCTTTCTTAGAGCGTAGATCTTTTTACTTCCTTTATAACTTATTCAGTTATTGGTCTATTCCGATTTTCTACTTTTTTCCATGTCAGTTATCTTTAATATTTCCAAAGAGAAACTCCATTTTCATTTAAATTTTATTCTTTTGGCCTAAAATATCCTTTGCCTGGCTAATGCCTCTCAGGATCTGGCCCTCATCCTGTTCGGACAGCAAGGCTAAGGGGTGAGTGAGTCTTCAGCCCTGAGCAACAGTGCTGGAAACAGGCAGGGAACTTGGATGAGCATCCCCACTGGAAAGCAGTTGGTTGAGTTTCAGCTGTGTCCACTTGTGTTTATCCTCTGGTTTGTGAGCCTGAGAAGCAGCCACGCCTGTGCAGAGGGCGGAGGAGAGCTGCCCACCCACAGCAGATGGAGGAGAGGACCACACCATCACCGAGCAGGGTTTTTCATGTTATATACAAATGGCGCCACCTGGAGCTCACTGTTGGTAGTGACCTTGGGGCCGGGCGCCACAGTGATCGCTCACTGTCCCAAACGTTCAGGTACTGGGTCTCTACAGGTACCTTCCGGGGTCCAATCACCCACTCATAGTCCCGCCATCCCCACACCTGCTGAGCCAAAGATGACAGCCAGCTCACCAACTTGTGGTGGTTTTGCCTTGCGTCTCCCTGATAATTTGTGACGTTGGACGTCTTTTCACGCACCTGCGGGCCATCTGTATGTCTTCTTTGGTGAAGTGTCTGTTTCAGGCCTTCTGCTCTTTCTGATGGGGTTCTTTTTTAAATTAAGCTTTGGGAGTTGTTTCTATATTTTGAATGTTAACTCCTTATCCAGTACATCACTTGTAAATATTTTCTCCCAACCCGAGGATGTCTTTTCCTTTTGTTTAGTTTCCTTTGCTGTGCAAACGCTTTGAAGTTTAATTAGGTCCCATTTGTTTATTTTTGTTTCCATTTCTCTAGGAGACAGATCAAAAAAAAATATTACTGTGATTTATGCCAGAGAGTGTTCTGCCTATGTGGCCACATTCCCCAATCTTAACTGAGCGAACACCCTGGCTTACTGACCTCATGCCACAACTTGACTGAATCTAGGCAGCCAAGTCCTAAGAAAAGACTTGCTCTAGAGATGTAGGGGCAACCTGAGGGCCTGCGGGTGGTCCAGGTGGGGCAGCAGTGGCCACTGCTGGTGCTCCAACCGCACCACGGATGCAGCCCAGTCCTCCAGCACAGCACAGCCACTGGGACCCCAGCAACCACCGTGCCACGAGCCCCACTCCCAGCTGGGCAAATGCCCGGGCTCTATCCACTCCACACCAGAACCTTGCATTAGAGCTGGGACAACCACGACCATTACATACTGGTAAAAGTTAAAGATCAAGAGGATTCCCAAGGCAGCATGAGAAACACAGAGTCACATACAAGAGAATCCCCACAGGGCTATCAGCTTCCTCTGCAGGAACTGTGCAAGCCAGAAAGAAGAGACATGGTAGTGCTGAAAGAGAAGAACCTACAGCCTAGGATACTCCAGCCAGCAAGATTATCACTCCAAACAGAAAGAGACAGAAAGAAATTTTAAGACAAGCAAAAACTAAAAGAATCCAACAATACTAAACCCATTCTAAAAAAAATGTTGATGGGTCTTCTCTAAATGCAGAGAAATAAGCATCAACAGGAAAGAAAAAAATTCCAACAAGAAAGGCAAATATATAGTAAGGATTGAAGATCACTTAAGCCAGTGTGTGGACTGAAAAACCAAACAAAAAATTGTAAAAGCAACTGTAACTACAATAAATAGCAAAAGGATAATCATGAAGATATAAAAAATGATGTAAAAACACAAAATGTGAGGGAGAGGAGAAAAAACGTAGGCCTTTTAGAATGTGTTTGAAATTTAATAGTATCTGTTTAAAGCAGGTAGGTTATAACTATGGGGTTTCCCTGGTGACTCAGGCAGTAAAGAACCCACCTGCCAGTGCAGGAGACCAGAATTCAATCCCTGGGTTAGGAAGATCCCCTGGAGAAAGGCATGGCAACCTGCTCCAGTATTCTTGCCTGGAGAACCCCATAGACAGAGAAGCCTGGCAGGCTACAGTTCATGGGGTTGCAAAGAGTCAGAGATATGACTAGGTGACTAACATACAGAGGTATGATTATGGGTCAACATATATGAACTCCATGGTAACTACAAATCAAAAACCTACAACAGATAGACAGAAAACAAAAAGAAAGGAATTCAAGCACACTGCAGAAGAAAATCATCAAACCACAATGGGAAAAACAAAAAGAAGAAATGAACAAAGAACTACAGAAACAACTGGCAGTCAAGGAATGAAACGGAAACAAGCACATACTGATCAATAATTTAAATGTCAATAGGCTACCTGCTCCTATAAAAAAAAGAAATAGGATAGCTGACTGGATATAAATCAAAGACTCTCAGCATGCTGCCTACAAGAGACCACTTTAGGGCAGAAGACACATACAGACTGAAAGTGAGAAGAAGGGAAGAGATATTCCATGCAAATGGAATGACAAGAAAACAAGGCTGGCCATACTCAGACAAAATAGGCCTTGAGACAAAGGCTATACTATTAAGGCATAGGGATCGATACAGTAAGAGATCAATTCAAGCAACAAATAGGATACGAATTATAGCAAGCATTTTTCTGACCACAGCAGTATGAAACTAGAAATCAACTATAGAAATTAAAACAGGAAAAGAAGGTGGAGACTAAACACCATGCTGCTTAAAAACAACAACAACAAAACCAATGGGTTAACAAGGAGATCAAAAATACATTGAGACAAATGAAAAGGAAAACACAATTTTTCAAAATCCATGGGATGCAGCAAAAGCAATCTTAAGAGGGAAGTTCAGAGCGATATAGGTCTTCCTCAAGAAACAAGAAAAAAAATCAACCTAACCTATTACCTAAAATAGTTAGAAAAAGAAAATACAAAGCCCAAAGTCAGCAAAAGGAAGGAAGGAAAAGGCAGGGAGTAAATTAAACGGAGATAAAAATAATAGAAATGTCAACAAAACCAAGGGATAGTTTTTTTGAAAAGATAAATAAAACTGATAAACCTTTAACCAGGCTTACCAAAAATGGGAGGACCCAGCAGGTAGATGTACACACACACAAATAAACAAGAAATGAGAGGAGAAATAACAACTAATGCCACAGAGATACAGTCACAAGAGAATACTGTGAAGATACATGCCTACAACTGGGCAACACAGAAGAAACGGACAAGTTCCTAGATACTTACAATCTAACCAAGACTGAAATAAAGAAGGCACAGAGAATTTGAACAGATCACTAAAGTGAAATAGAATCTAATTTTTAAAAAGAATCCCAGCAAGCAAAAGTCCAAGATGAGAGAGCTTCACTGGGGAATTCTACCACACATGTAGAGAAAAACTTACAACGATCCTTCTAAAGCTATTTCAAAAAGTTGAGGAGGAGGGAACACCCCCAAATTCATTCTACAAGCCACCATTATCCTGATACAGAAGCCAGACAGAAACACTACAACAAAAAAGGACATTACAGGGAAATATGTTTGATGAATATAAATGCAAAAATTTTCAGCAATGTATAAGCAAACCAAAGTCAACAATACATAAAAAGGAACTATACACCATGATCAAGCTAAATTTATTCCAGAGTCACAAGAATGGTTCAACACACACAAATCAATGTAATACACCAGATTTTAAAGAAAAAAAGAAAATCACATGATCATCTCAATAGACTGGAAAAAAAAAAAAAGTAACAAAATTCAATCTCCATCCATGACAAAAACTCTCATAAAAGTGGGCGTAGAGGGAACATACCTCAACATAATGAAAGCTATTGAATATTTATTACAAACCTAAAGCCAACATGACACTCAATGATGAAAAGTTGAAAGTCTTTCCAGTAAATTCAGGAACAAGACAAGGATGCCCACTCTCACCACTTCTGTTTAGCATGGTACTGGAAGTCCTAGCCACAGCAAATCACACAAGAAAAAGACATAAAAGGTATTCAGTTTGGAAGGAGAGAGGTAAGGCTGTCACTATCTGCGGAAGTCTCCACCCACAAACTGCTGTAACTAACAGATGAACTCGGCAAGACTGTAGGATACATGATTAATATACAGGAATCCGTTGCATTTCTTTACACTAACAAGTATCACAAGATAAAGTTTTTAAAAAGTCCCATTTAAAATTGCATCCACAGATGCCTTAGTCATGTAGTGGTTAGGTGGGGGAGGGAGAAGTATTCTATAGTCCTATGATTGGGTCTGTAAGTCTGTGACTCTAAACTTCACAAATATTTCTCAGATTCCACCCCCTTAGGGTGCACAAGATGGCCAGAGTGGGCATTTCCCTTCTCCCATGAGGCTTGAGCCAGCTAAAGTTAGATATTTCCTTCCTCCAGGTTAGTGATACTCTGATAAAACCCTAGCAGCTTAAGCTCTGGTTAGCTCGGCTGCCAGAGGGCAGGTCTTGTGAAGAGAGCGTTCTAGCATACTTCAAAATGGTTCTGGGAATTCCTTGGTGACCTAGTGATTCCTGTCATAGCCTGAGTTCAATCCTTGGTCGAAGAACTCAGTGCAGCATGCCAAAAAAAAAAAAGGGGGGGGGTGGGTTTCCCTTCCACAAGCTGGAAGCAAAGGGGATTTCCTTTTCCTCCACATTTAATGTGGGAATCTGGTCAAACTCCTCCAGGTAAATTCCACAATATTACAGGTGCCCATTGTAACTGTGTCCTCCTCAGAGTTAACTCCCAGACTGTCCACACTTAGCCTCTGACAACTTGTCGGCTACAGTTTAGGTTTTCCTACCCCAGCGCTGGTCCCCGTGATGCTTCCCCCTAGTCTCTGTTCCAGCAGGCAATGACGTCACCGATTGATACTTGTCTGTCTCTCCAGTCTTGGGAGCTGCAGTATGCCCTGCGTCCTCCCCTCTCTTACATACATTCAGGAAGAGTTGCTGGCTTTTCAACCTGTTCGTCTTTCTTATTTTTTGTTAGGATTGATTGGCAATTTCCGAGCTCCTCACATGCCAATTAATCAATCTGAGGTCTGCCTTTTTAACATCTCATCCCGCTCCCTCCCTCAGACCACATTCTGTCTCCTCCCCAGCACTGTTTGATTCCCCAGGCCACCTGATGGCTCCTGGATCAATTTAGCAATATTCTTTGTCTTATTTCCTAATGTAATGTATTAAATTAATCAATTTTGACCATGTTTAGCAGAAAGCAGTCAAATGACAGGTGTCACCTACAAATCGGCGCTTGCCATCTACCTCTCATCGTGTCCTGTGCTGCAGCCGCTGCTAACCTTCAGCAGCCCCTGGAAGGAGTCCAGGGTGGAGGCAAGAAATGAGGCACTCTGTTCCTGGGGAGAACTGGCAGGATAGGCCTTCAGATAGTTAGATATTTTCAGGAACTGACTTTATGAACCCAATTCTTGTGTCTCCCCATATCCAGAAAAGCACTAAAATCCTTCATGGTGACGACTGTTCCTCATGACTAGCAAAAGCTTCGTGAGACTAGTAGGAACTTTCTAGAAAAAACACGTGCTTGACCAACTACATGTATTCCCCCTTCATCAAAATCACATATATACTGACCTTATCCCCTACCTCTTTGGAGCAGTTTCTCAGAGCTGTCTGAGGTGCTGTCTCCCAGGCTATGATCCTCATTTTGCCCCAAATAAGAACTTAACTCACAACTCTCATGTTGTACGTTTTAAGCTGACACGGGTAATGAGATTTCATGAAAGAGGTGGCAGATTCACTTCAGGTGATCCTACCTGGAGAAGGCTAGCCACCACCCACTGCCTCTCCCGTAGGTGGGAGATACCCAGAACTGAAGATGGGGTGCTGTGTGTCCAAGTTCATGAGGTGGGACCAGGAACAAGGCAATCACTATGAAACTGAACAGGAACCTGCAGGGCTCCCCTTCCCGGCCGCCCAGAGACAGATCCTGCCTCCCTGTCCCTTGCCTCTTGTTCGCAGAAAAGCTTTAGCCTCCTAAGTCTTCCCTCAGTTCCAAAGAGCAAATTTAATCAGAGAATGAGAGAATTCAGAAACAAAAACAGACAACGAAATAATAACAGTTTACCCATAAAAGGAAATCAAGGGCCTCTCGCTCCCCCTAAAGGGCCACGGGTTATATCTGGAGCCGTGTGTGTGAGCTGTCTTGCAGATACTAAAGCCCCACCAGGTGGAAGTAGTTAACTGCATGCTGACCATAAGCACGTAGACTTCGGACTAGTCGGAATGAGAAGGTTGACGAGGTTAACTCCTGAAATACCACCCTGTCAACAACCAATCAGAAGAATATCCACGAGCTGATGCCTGCAACCCTCTCCCTCACGCCGTCTTTACAAACGCTTCCCACTGCCCATGCTCCTTGCATGGCCTCATGTTGCAGAGCCTTGCAATAAACCCTGTATTTTCCTTCACCACAAATAGTGGCAAAAGATTGGCTTCCCTGCGCACTGGGCAAGCAGACCCAAGTCTGGTTCAGTAACAAGTACGCTGCATAAAGTTCTGTACACACAAGACTACGTATGCATTCTGACAAGTCATACATGCAAATTTAAATGACCGTATTTTTAAACGTAATCATTTGCAAGACTGCAGAGTACCTACCTTGTATTGTGGCTTGGCGCCTGGGTTCAACTTTAAAGAAAACACTGGCCTTAGGAAACTCAGAGTCTGAAAAACAAAAGGACCATTTTTAAGTCACAGAAATACAAGGATAATGTGGTAACTGCTATAAAAATGTACCACAGAGCCTAGCTGTGGCCTCTGGACCGGCAGCATCTGCGTTACCTCAGAGCTTGTTACTATAAAGGCAGAGTCTCAGCCAACAGAATCACCATACCCATGACATCAAAATCAGCAGTTTAAACAGATCTCCAGGGAACTGAAAGGTACATTCGAGTTTAAAAAGTGCTGTCAGAGAGAGCCACACAAGTATAAAATCTTTCCGGAGCCTGAAACAGCCCTGTCTCCCTCCCTGGTAGCTTTCTTGAGTGAGATCTCTCCCTCTCTCTTCCTCTTCCCTCTGAATCTGGAGCTGAGTTCTAAATCTGCCCTCCTCCTCATCTTTATGCAAAATACCATGTTCCCCACACCCCTGCACCGCAGGCTCTCCCCATAACCCAGAGTAAGTTGAATTCAGGTGGGTGATGAGTTTATCCCTCTAACCACTCACCTCCAAGTGACCTCCTTCCCCAGCCTGCCTTGCACACGCGTTCAGGACACTGCCCTCACCTTGAGTGGGTTCAGGTGGACTGGCTTCACTTTAAACATCCAAGTCTGAGGCAGTGCTGGCCCTTCCCACTGATCTCCTATCACTGCTCCATAAATCCAGCTGTTTCTATTCCGTCTTTTATGCTGCTGCTGCTGCTGCTGCTAAGTTGCTTCAGTTATGTCCGACTCTGTGCGACCCCATAGACGGCAGGCCACCAGGCTCCCCGTCCCTGGGATTCTCCAGGCAAGAACACTGGAGTGGGTTGCCATTTCCTTCTCCAATGTATGAAAGTGAAAAGTGAAAGTGAAGTCGCTCAGTCGTGTCCAACTCTAGCAACCCCATGGACTGCAGCCTACCAGGCTCCTCCATCCATGGGATTTTCTAGGCAAGAGTACTGGAGTGGGGTGCCATTGCCTTCTCCGTCCATCTTTTATACTCTCCTTTATTACTATTTCTCTCCTTTTATTTTTTTAAGATTTTTTTTTATAGGGACCATTTTAAAGTCTGTGCTGAGTTTGTTACAGTATTGCTTCTGTTTTATGTTTTGGTTTTTTGGCCAAAAAGCATGTGGATCTTAGGTCTCTGACCAGGGATCAAACCTGCACCCCTGCACTGGAAGGCAAAGTCTTAAACTGGGCCAACAGGTGGGTCCTTTTCCATGTCTCAGTCCCTCCTGCCCGCACCCCTCCTCAACATTCTGAAAGAGACCCTCTCTCCACTCTGACTCTCCCCTGTCTTTCCCTCTCTTCATCTATTATGCACGGACGTTTCAATGTGCTTTTGCTCACTCTTGTTCTGGTCAAATTCAGCATGCCTCTCAAACTTTAGGTAGGGTGAGTCTAACTCAATTAACAGCTGGTTTCTGAAGGGGAAGATGGGACGGACATGTTGTACAGGGAAGATCCAAAATTGTAGCTTACCTCCTCTGTAGTCTCCTTCAAAACTTCTCCTTATAGCCCAGAATTCCTGTTCTGCAATTTTCTGATTTGTCTGAACTTCTGTACTCTTTTCCAAGCACCTGAGCACTTAAATTGTGATACTGTTATCTATAATAAGAAATACATATGAGGTCTTTGTTCCTGTTCCTGGCACGAAGATCTTGGCATAAAACCCTTGGCATTTCCTGAGATGAGCCATAAAAGTGACTTTTATGTTCATGAGGTGACTTCTGGAGAGTGGATCACTTTGGGAAGTATAAACAAGTTAATTCTTGTTTATATTTATAATTCAAGTATAAACAATATTAATTCTTCCAATCCATGAATACTGGTCATCTTTCCATTTAACTGGGCCTTATTCAATTTTAATCTATTTCCTGATTTTTATAAATTTCAGTGTACAAGTCTTTCACCTGTTTGGTTAAGTACATTCTTAAGAATTTTATTTCTGTTGCTGTTGGGAATGGGAGTGCTCTCTAAAATTCTTTCCGGATAATCTGTGGTTTGTGTATAGAGATGTGCCTAATATCTGTAGATTTTGTATCCTGCAACTTTACTAAATTTATTCATTCTGAGGTTCTGACTCTTTGGGGTTTCCTACACACAGGAATGTAAAGAAAACTCCTGTTTTTCCTCGAACTTCAATACTTCACTTCTGGCTCCAGTTGTGTGTGGGTTTTCCCAATGCCAAGAAATTCTCACACACCAGCTAGGAGTTCTACAATTTTAACACGGTTCTGACATGATGGACCTGGACACAGCATCAGATCCCACAGGTTAAGAGTTCAGTCCTGTACTTCCTGGTGGTCCGGGGGCTGAGAGTCCACCTTGCAATGCAGGGGACATGGGTTTGATCCCTGGTCCGGGAAGATCCCACTCGTTGTGGAGCAACTAAGCCCATGCGCCACGACCACTGAGCCTATGCTCCTCAACTACGGAGGCCCGGGGGTCTAGATCCTGTGCTGCACAACCAGAAAAGCCAACGCGATGAGACACCCAAGCACTGCAACGAAGAGCAGCTCCCACTCGCCCCAACTAGAGAAAAGCCTACGCAAAGCAACGAGACCCAGCACAGCCAAAAAAAAAGAACCCGCTTTGCAATGCAGGGGATGTGGTTTCAATCCCTGATCAAGGAACTAAGATCCCACATGCCTTGGGGCAATTAAGCCCATGCGCCTCGACAAAGATCTCATGTTGCTGCAACTATGACCCAGTGCAGTCAAGGAAGTAAATATCAAAAATAATAATAAATTATAGTACGGTTTTCTGCTTAGCAACCATCCCTGTTCCCAGCATGTGTAGTCACCTCTCGCGCTCCAGCTATGATCAAGGCTTTTCCCCCAGGGAAAGGCCACATTTTCACCTGCAGTCTCAGTCTCTTTGCTGGCAGATGGACAGCTCTTGTTGGCTTTGCTTGTCTTACATGGAGCAAGACGAACAGGTCTAGGTTCAGCCCATCTCTGCAGCACAGCAGTGCTTCCAGACCCACTCATTTCACAGACTGAGGTGAAGCAAGCACACGGATATCGGCGCGTTGAGTCCAAACATCTTGCAAACTTGTAAGAGTTAGGGAGCATAGATGGGCCTTATTTTAATACACCCTTCAAATTCCCATAGTGATTTCTATGACGCCTCATCTCAGTATCCTTTCAGAGGCCAGGTAACCATTGCCCCTCTGCCTGACCACACAGCCAAGCCAATTGCCTTCTCTCTGGGTACCATCAATGAGTCAGTAAAACCAAAATGCAGGGATGTCCCTAACTCAGTGGGTCCTCGCATGGTTCCAAAGTGAGTCCCAGGGTTAAAGAGGCTGCCTGATTATACCTCCTCCTTGCATCCCCCAGGCAGCATGTTCTTGTATAAACCATTTTCATTTTGTTACACATTCTTCTAAGTACAGCCATTCCCCTTAGAGCAATTCTTAAACATCATCCAAAATATCATGGCTATTTCGGGTCCCAAGATTATTTCAAATCCTTTAGTCAAAAGGACAGTTTCCAGTGTATCCATTAGTCAGCTAATATGAATAGCAAGCTTGAGACTTCCCTGGTGGTTCAGTGGTGAAGATTCCAC
Organism: Bos javanicus; assembly: GCF_032452875.1. Taxonomy (NCBI): domain Eukaryota; kingdom Metazoa; phylum Chordata; class Mammalia; order Artiodactyla; family Bovidae; genus Bos; species Bos javanicus. The sequence continues at coordinate 49,485,355 of NC_083885.1, read as the reverse complement.
CTTGCAATGCACGGGACACAGCTGCAGTACGTGGTCGAGGAACTAAGATCCCACATGCTGTGGAGCAACTAAGCCAGAGTGCTGAAACTAGAGTCCATGCACCACACGAAATATCCCCTGTGCCACAACATGACCCAATGTGGCCAAATAAAAAATTTTTTAAAGGAATAGCAAGCTTGCCTGTCAAGCGGAAATTCTCTATTCCAATGAATCACCCTGGGACGTGCAATGTTACTCATTCTTATTTAGCATTTTTAACTAATAGTGTAGAAGGGCGAATGTATGTGCCCTCTGTTTTACGGTACTTGGTAGGAGTACCATTTCCCAGTCAGATACAATGTCCACTCTATAACACAATCAGGTAAAGGAAATGAAACCACTTTACATAAAGACTGTTGAAATGTAACTGTTCATCTCCAAACTTTCACACTATTTCAACCAAACCTTACATTCTTAACTGTAGCCTCCAATAGGATTCGATTGCCAGTTTTACTTTTTTAACACTAGGTGGGGTCGCTGAGAGTCGGACACAACTGAGCAACTTCACTTTCACTTTCCACTTTCATGCATTGGAGAAGGAAATAGCAACCCACTCCAGAGTTCTTGCCTGGAGAATCCCATGGACGGAGAAGCCTGGCAGGCTGCAGTCCATGGAGTCGCACAGAGTCGGACATGACTGAAGCGACTTAGCAGCAGCAGCAGCAGGGGATGTGTTTCATGACCTGAGGTCATATCCTTTCCCATAAAGCATTCAGGCAAAGGGGACACAACTTCTTTACCTACTGCCTGTTTAAATGTTCCACCTTCTGTAATCCCATCAGCCCTTCACGTTTATGTTCTCAGTCTCATTACAGTTCATGTCAGGACTTCACCACTGGGTTCTGGTATCCCAGCTGGTGGGGCTCACACATCACAGAGACCTGGAAACTTCTCTTTCCACCACTGACCCTTTTTACTCACTGTTGTGTAAAAAGGCTTTGGGTCCCCAGCGAAGAGACTCTGACTCTGTCAATTTTCATTTGGATCACTCTGCCTAACCTATGCTCAAAATGATGGCAGGTCAGATTTCTCATTATCTTTGACTTTTAAATTTTTTCTGAACTAGAGAAAACAGAGCTGACGGGACAGTAGAGGAGTCCTTTTGGCCCACCCAACCTTTGTAGTACTGGATTACACCTTAGTTGTTTTTTTGTTAACCACCTTAGTTTTAATCGAGTTCCATTTCATTCATTCCATTTCTTAGTACTGACCTAATGATTCATAAACTGGTCCCCAGAAGAGAGTGAAGAAAGAGGCAGATCACAACAGACTGGTGGGTGGCAGCTTAAATGAACAAAGAAACTTAATTACAAAGCTCATCCTGGGTGGACGCAGGACAAGTAGGTCTCCACATCCACCCACCAAATCTTAAAATGTTTATATGGCGGCCTTAACTGGGTTCAGTCATGTATTCAGTCCAGGTGGTCTCAGCAACACTTTCCTCTCTCAAGACTGCGTTCTTGTGACAGCTCCCGCTATGGGAAATGCAGGCAGAATGGACGTGCAAAGGACAGAAGATGGGGCGAGGAGTCCCTCACTGGCTAGGTCCATCCCACAGGTCAACAGGCAGTCACATCCTCTGATCAGCGACATGGGTTTTCGAAGCATACGTGAGTGCCAGTGTTCGATGAAGCTGCAGCATCAGCTCCTGCTCGTGAAGGCTCAGGAACAGATGCCTCACAGTTCCGTCAGCTGGGATTCGCATGCGGGAAGACTTGGGGAGTCCTCAGTGGCAAAAGCTTCTGGTGTCACTGACAGCCCCAGGGCTCCTTGGTACTCCTTGGTGAAAGTGGACAAGGCCTGCCTGCTCTTGTTTGCTCTAGTGCGAGGTCACAGCCACAGGGATCAGTCTTGGCTGCAAGCTATGTGGTGACATGGGTAAAAGGCTTCCATTTCCCATGGGGATGTGCTCTTGTTTGTGTCTGAAGGCTCCCCTTTTCTCCCTGTCCTCGCCAACATTTCTTGTGGTCTTTCAGATGACAGCCATGCTGACTGGGGGTGAGGTGACACCTCACTGCAGTTTCGATTTGCATTCCCCAGATGATAAGCCATGTTGAGCATCTTTCATGTGCCTGCTACCCTGCTGAGTAGTAACTGAACTCCAGAGCTCTCCCAGAGCTATTCTCATCAGTGGATAATTATTAAATCATTGGTTTTTTTTGTCAGGTACAAGTGCTGGGACCTCCTCATCCAATCTATTGCTAATGTCACACTCTTAAATGCATTTTTTTGGGGGGGGTTGTTATTTGGGTGTTTATTTTTTCAGCTGTGCCATGCAGCATGTGGGATCTTAGTGCTCCAACCAGAGACTGAACCCATGTCCCCTGCATTGGAAGTGTGGAGTCCTAACCCTCGGATCACTACAGAGGTCTCTAATTGTTGTTTTTTTTTTTTTTTTAAGACAAAGAGGCTCATGAAAAATAGGTATTTTTACATAATATTAATGGAGATAGCTCAACTGGGACAAACTAGGAGAACTAGCTAGTTTCTGCTATTTCTCCAAAGATACCTGATGACTGCCCTTTATACTGAAATTTGGTTGAGGAGGCACTTAGAGGACAGAAGGGAGCCGCAACGGGCCCTGCACACCTAGAGCCTGTGCTCCAGAGCAAGAGAAGCCCGAGCACCGCAACTAGAGAGCGGCTCCCGTCCCCTGCAACTGGAGAAAAGCCCACGCAGCAGCAGAGACCCAGCACAGCCAAACATAAATAAAACCATTTAAAAAAAAATTTGGATCACGGAACTTTCTCAGGATTGTAGCTGTGTTCGTCCTCACGATGGTGATCAGTGCCGGCCACAGTCCCCCAGCTGGAGCACTCTGGGAAGAGGTACTGATCCAGACTGCTGGGGTCATCATCCCCAGGTAAGTCGTATAACTGTATAAGTTGATTCATGTCATAAGGACTGGAGGCCCAAGGAAGATCAGCATCTCTGAGACTTAGAGCAGTCAGGAAATTGCAGGATGAAGGGCATGGAGTGGCAGCAGCCCCTTCACACTGCTCAGCGCAAGAAAGCTCAGGTAGCTCGTGATGAGAATCACCTGCAAGGCTGAGACTCGTGGGATGAGTGCTTCCGGAAGTGCCCGGTAAGGGCATCTCTTCCTCCTTCACTGAGACAACCCGGCGCGGGTCTCCTGGTGACAGATTTTGCTGAGTCTGATTCTCCTCCCTCCTCCTTTTGACACGTTGGTTTTTAAACCAAGTCTGGAGAGGGAAGAGATGAGCAGGTTAATAAGAGGGGGAAGCAGCCAAAGGAGAATCCTCATATACTCCAGAAATTTGGTTGGTTCTGGTATATGAAAGTTACTCTCACATGTCTTCACATTTGATTTGAGTGAGGAAAATTCTATCCTCTCCTGGTCCTGGGATCCAGGAGGCAAAGGGGGCATAGGATTGCGCTGGCAACGGGCACGACAGGACAGACTGCTTTCAGCCAAGAACAGGACGTGTATTTAGAAAGTGGGTTTTGTCTTGGTGGATACTCTGCGTTCTCAGAGAGGATTCTTAAGCCTGAGAATACGGAGTGGAAGTGTAGCTTGGGGTGCCTTTAGGATTCGTCCAGCAGTTCTTATGCCAAGTACTCTAAGGCAATTTAGCCACAAGGTATATAGATAACTGAATGTTGTGATTAAGGAGAATCTAGAAATAAACAGGAACAGACCCAAATCCATCACCAAAGGATCTCATCTAGCACCGTGGGTCTGGAGTCAGAAAGGCCTGGGTTCAAATTCTAGCTCTACTGTTTATAATTCTTGGAAGATGATTCCTCTCTGTGACTCTTGTTCTTCAAAACAAATGTGGAACAAATATATAAAATGCTTAACATCTGTCCTGGCACACAGCAATTTCTCAAGCAATGAGAATTACATGGTGACTAAATGTGTGTGAAACTCTGGTTAGGTGTGCTATCTAGCTATATAGAGACAGATCTCAGGTACATACCTTTATAACTGACGCATCAAGATGAATAGTTGAAGCAAGTGTTCTTATGAGGAAACAATGTGGGTACCTGGTCCTTTCAAATACATCTCTTAGTGCTCCTAGCTGTTCTCCATTAAAGCGTGTGCGGAATCGCCGAGTTGAATTTTGTTTTTCTGTTAGAAGAGAATAGATGAAAATCTTTCCTAAAAAATACTTCCAAGGGAGTTGCCCATTGGTCCAGTGGTTAAGAATCTGCCCTGCAATGCAGGGGACATGGGTTTGAGCCCTGGTCAGGGAGCTAAGACCCCACGTGCCGCAAAGCAGCTGAGTCCATGAGTCCGTTTAACTACTCAGCCCACATGCTCTGGAGCTGGTACACCACAACTAGAGAGCCCATGCACCACAACCAAAGGGTCTTTGCATGGCAATAAAAGATCCTGCATGCCTCAAGTAAGACCCAATCCAGCCAAATAAGTATTTTTTAAATATATATATATATATATTCAATAATAAAAGAAGTGGATAAGTCACATACAAAGCAAGCAGGAAGAGTAAAAGACACAGTAGTAAAATCAATTCAAGATTAATAACCTGTCAAGAGATACAAGAAATAAAAAGATGTAAAACGTGTCATACAAATATAAAATGTGTGGGAGGGGGTTAAAAATATATAGGATATTATATATGTGAACTTCATGGTAACAACAAAGAAAACACTTTTATTAGATACCTAAAGAAAATGAGAAAAGATATAAACAGAACACTAAAGAAAACAATCAAACCACAAGGTAAGAGAGAAAGAGAAGGAGGAATTATAAAAAAAGCCAGAAAACAATTTTTGCAATGGCAATTACACATCCATCAATAATTACTTTAAATGTAAATGGAATAAACTCTCCAATCAAAAAACCTAGCTGGCTAAATGGATTTTTTAAAGCTTCTATTAATATATGCTTTTTATATGCTGTCTATAAAAGATACACTTCAAAACTGCAGACAGAGGATGAAAGTGAAAGGATCAAAAAAGATATACCATGCCAAGGGGTCAATCCTAAAGAAAATCAACCCTGAATACTCACTGGAAGGACTGATGCTGAAGCTCCAGTACTTTGGCCACCTAATGAGAAGAGCTGACTCACTGCAAGAGACCCTGATGGAGAAAAAGACTGAAGGCAGGAGGAGAAGGGGATGACAGAGGACGAGATGGGTGGATGACATCACTGACTCAATGGACATGAGTTTGAGCAGGATCCAGGAGATGGTGAAGGACAGGGAGGCCTGGTGAGCTGCAGTCCACAGGGTTGCAAAGAGTCGGACACGACTAAGTGACCGAACAACAACAGCAGCACCAGTGGGAAGGAAAAGAATGCTGGGGCAGCAATACTTGCATCAGAAGAAATACACTTTAAAACAAAAGACTGTAACAAAAGACAAAAAGGGCATTACAGGAGGATAAAGGGGTCAATCCAACAAGAAGATACATTTGTAGACATTTCTGCCCCCAGCATAGGAGGACATAAATATAGAAAGTAAATAGTAAAGAAATAAAGGGAGAAATATACAGCAACACTGTAATAGTTGGGGACTTTAATATTACATTCTTAAGGAAATGACTGTCAAGATAAAATTCTCTATGCAGTCAAATTTATCCTTCCACGTGAGAAGAGAATAAAGATACATTCAGATACTCATAGGTTCAACCAACTTATTTTGTCTGCTACTTGAGGATATAGTTCAACTCAGCAAAATAAAGAACAAGAGGGAGGGGCCTTCCCTCGTGGTCCAGAGGTTAAGAACCTGAGGTTCCCATGCACGGAGATATGGGTTCAATCCCTGGTCAAAAACTAAGATCTCCCATGCCACCCAGTGCAGGCGCTGGGGGGTTGGTGGTCACAAATAAGGGGGAATTTGTATGGAAGAAAGGAGAATCCACACAAGAGGGTGAGAAGGGGAGCTTCCAGGTTGAGTCCTATACAACAGGCCTGGAAAGCAAGCAGAGCTGATTCCTGGGGGGAGGAAATGGCAACCCACTCCAGTATTCTTGCCTGGGAAATTCTGTGGATAGAGGAACCTGGTGGGCTACAGTCCATGGAATCTCAGAGTCAAGACATGACTGAGTACACGTACATGTACATCTGCGACCAAAATAAGAAATAAATTATTGGTGTCCAGAATACAACAAAAATGTTCTACTAAGCCTCAAAGGTGGGGGGGGGGGGAGGGTGGGAAATACACTAGAAAATCGTCAAAGGAAAGAAGTAGGAAATTAGCAAAACAGAAAAGCAAAATAGACTTTAAAATAGAGTGAAGAGACTCAATTTCATTGGTTAATAAAGAAATGGAACTGGATCAAATTTCATGTACCCACTATTACAAATGAAAGGCCCAAAATGGAGTCATGTATGCTCCATACTGCCAACAGGCAATTTACAGTTTCAGCTCTCCCAGAAATGGAATCTTAAGCACATCAATCAGGAATTGCTCAATCAGTACTAGCTAGGTAACTGCCTGATAGACCCCTGCTATCTCATAAAGGGAAGTAACCGTGCAATAATCTGATTTCCCACCTTGTATAACCTAGTTCCTGTAATAATCTGATTTTCTGCCTTGTATAACCTAGCTCCTATTCCCTCTGCCTGTACAATACAAATCATTCATTTTACACAGCTCCTCTGAGCTCCTTTTGATATGCTAGACTGGATCCTGCCTGATTCATGAATCACTGAATAAAGCCAATACAATCTTTAAAATTTACTCAGTTGAATATTGTTTTCGGAACACCACCAAATGGTTGACATTTAAAAGTATGACAGTACCACTTGTTAAAAAGGAGGTGGAGAAACAAACACTTACATTACTGGTGATGTAATTTTCTACTACATGTTAGATCACGAAAGGAATGTTCCCCAAAGCTTAAATTATACATAACAGCCCATCTCTGGGAACCCTCCCAGGTAATGATCATTAAGCTAAAATATCTTTGTTTACCATATAGAAAATATCTTAACCAGGCTCACCTGAGGATGACTGCGGGAAAGTTATTAACACATTCCCTCCGGAGGTTGATGGGAACCAGGAAGTGCTTGACATTACTTCCTCCCCTTTTGGAATAAAAGAAGCCTGAATTGTAACTCAGACACAGAGGTTCTTTGGGACTCAAGTCCACCATCCTCTTGGTCTGCTGGCTTTCTGAATAAAGTCGATATTCCCTGTCCCAACAACTTGTCTGTGGACTTCCCTGGGGATAGGAATCTGCCTGCCAATGCAGGGGATATGGGTTCGATCCCTGGTCTGGGAAGATTCCACATCCCTCAAAGCCCCTAGAGCCTGTGCTCTTCAACAAGAGAAGCAACGAGAAGCCCCGACACCACAACAAAGAGCAGCCTCCACTCGCCATGACTAGAGAAAACCCTCGAACAGCAACAAAGACCCAGCACAGCCAAAAACAACGAAAAGAAAATCGTCTGTCGATTTGTTGACCTGTCATGCAGTAAGCACTATGGTTTTCAAATGCTCCCTGCTGGTATAACCCAATGGTTCCCCAGACGGATGAGCCAGTGTTGGCGAAGTTCAGAGGCTACCACAAACTCTCGCCCCTCTCACCTCAGTTTATCACAAGCCAGCCACTCAACCTCTAGCATCCTCGGCATGCATTGCCTTCGCCCAGCTTACCTGCCATGAGAAATCCTTGAGAAGCACAGTGATTCGACCAGGTGTTGCCTGACTATGAACTGTAGTCTTATATATCTGCTGGGTTTAGAGGCCTAATATTTAAGCAAAGTTTTAACAAAATCATGCCCCCACCCTACCCCTCCCTAATGCCACACCCTCCCATCATCCACTCAACAGGCTTAATGAGAACCCAGGCTGTGCCTGGTGCTGTCCAGGGTCCTGGGGATAACGGTGTGAGTCCAGATTTTATTTCTGACCTCAAATAGTGGAGGAAAATAAATCAAAGTTGAGGAGGACATGGATAAAATGTTCAACACTGTCACTAAGAATAAAATAAACAAACAGGGTGCTGGGAGAAAGAATAAGTTGGTAAGACACCTGAAATCAAAAGGTGAAGAAGGGGTTTTGTGGGTGGGCAGCTCTCGGTGTGAACTGGGGTGCGAGTGTGAATGTCTAAGGGACAGCTTGTGGAGGAGATGGACTGTCAAAGCCCCCCAACATCAGGTCTTCCCAGCCTTCCCGTGCAAGACAGCAGCCAACTTGGGGAAGAACTTGGCAGAGCTTGAATCACAGAGGTCCTTGTAACTTAGGTTAAGGAGTGTTCAAATTTGGGACAGCTGAAAGTCCACGAACAGTTCTAAGCAAGTGAACTTAACAAATTGAACTTTTTAAGATTTTTTTGTTTTTGGCCATTTCAGGATCTTTGTTGCATCTTTTGGGGTCTTTTGTTGAGACACATGGGCTTAGTTGCCCCACAGTATGTGGGATCTTAGTTCCCTGATCAGGATCGAACCTGAGTCCCCTGCATTGCAAGCTGGATTCTTAACCACTGGACCACCAGTGAAAGTGAAAGTCGCTCAGTTGTGTCTGACTCTTTGCAACCCCATGGACTATACAGTCCATGAGTTCCCCAGGCCAGAATACTGGAGTGGGTAACCATTCCCTTCTCCAGGGGATCTTCCCAACCCAGGGATCAAACTCTGGTCTCCTGTACTGCAGGCAGATTCTTTACCACCTGAGCCACCAGGGAAGCCAGGGATTCTACTGGACCACCAGGGAAATCCTCAAACTAAAAAAAAAAAAAAAAAAAAATCATGCTGCTCTCTTGCCTCTTACTTCCCTTTCCCTGACCCTTTGTTCATTTTTTCCCCTCTCACCTTCATTTATTCTTCCTCATAACGTTTTTCTCTGCAAGAGGTGTTACTCATGTGTTTTGGTGAACATATGTAAACATTTCTGTATTTTCTGAGGAATTTTTCCCAGGACCCAGATTGGGAGATTACGCTTCCTCAAAAACCATATGTACCTTGTTGAGTTTGTATGCACTGTGCTGAACTGGGCCCTGGAGCCTCCTATACTCCAGCTATCCACTTAGGGTTTGTAGTGGGTTTTTGTTTGTGTGAATAAACTTTCTATAATGGAACAATTTTAGATTTACAGAAAAGTTGCACAGATAATTAGGGAGTTTCCACAAACAATTCATCCAGCTCCCTCTATGTTAATGTCTTATATACCCAGGTACATTGGCCAAAACCAAGAAATTTACATTGGTATATTAACTAAATTTCAGTCTTTTTTCTTCTTTTTTGCTGCACTGGGTCTTCGCTGCAGCGTGCAGGCTCTCTAGTTGTGGCGTGCAGGCTTAGTTGCCCTGAAGAATGCGGGATCTTAATTCTTCTCTCAGGGACTGAACCCATGTCCCCTGCACTGGCAGCAGATTCTAAACCTCTGGACCACCAGGGAAGTTACCAGACTATTTTTTATCTCACCAGCTCTCCCCCTAATGTCTTTTTTAGACTTTTTTTTTTAAAGAACAGTTCTAGATTCCAGGCAAAACTGAGAGTAAGAAAAAGAGACTTCCCATATACCCTCTGCTGCCACACGTACATAGCACCCCGGCCCCACCATTATCCACATGCCCCATCAGAGTGGTACACTTTTTATAACAGATGAAGTTACACTGACACATCACAATCATCCAAAACCCACAGTTTACCTGAGGGTTCACTCTTGGGGTTACACATCCTGTGGATCTAGAGACATGTGTACCAACATACATTCATCCTTAAAATATTATGCAGGGGGTTTTCACTGACCTAAAAATCTTCTGTGCCTCACCTACTCATCTCCTGCACCCTGGGAACCTCTGGTCATTTTACCATCCTCACAGTTGCAGCCTTTACTGAATGTCCTATGTCAGAATCATACAGTATGTAGCCTTTTCAGATTGGGTTCTTTCACTGAGGAATACGCCTTTAAGATTCTTTCATGCCTTCATAGCTCACAGTTTTTAGTGCTGAACAAGATCCCATTGTCTGAATGTACCAAAGTTAATTTACCCACTTACCTACACAGAAACACCTGGATTTCTTTCAGTTTCTGGCAACTATGAATAATGCTGCTATAAATATTTATGTGCAAGTTTTTCAATGGACATAAGTTTTCAACCCCTGTGGGTAAACATATATAGGAGCACAGCTGGCGGTAAACACAGTAAGAATACGTTTAGTTTTGTAAGAAACCATGAAACTGTCTTCCAAAGTAGCTGTACCATCCTGCACTCCCACCAGCACAGAAGGAGAGTCCCTGTCCCTCCACACCCGCATCCCTGTTTGGTGTTGTCTGTGTTTAGTTTTAGACATACTAAAGGCTTTGTGGTGTTATCCTGTTGTAATTTACAGTTCTAATGATACCTGATGTTAAGCAGCATATATACTTATTTGCCATCTGTGTATCTTCTTTGTTAAGGTATCTGTTCAGATCTTTGCTGTTGTTCAGTCACTAAGTCGTGTCCGACTCTTTTCAGACCCCGTGGACTGTAGCCTGCCAGGCTTCTCTGTTCATGGGATTCTCCCAGCAAGAAGACTAGAGTGGGTTGCCATTTCCTTCTCCAGGGGATCTTCCTGACCCAGGGACTGAATCTTGCATAGGCAGGCAGGTTCCTTACCACTGAGCCACCAGAGAAGCTCCTTCAGATCTTTGGCCCATTTTTAAATTGATTTGTTCTTCTTCTTGTGTATTTGAGAATTCTTTGTTTTGACAAGAGTCTTATGAGATATGTGTTCTGCAATTATTTTCTCCCAATTTGTGTCTTGTCTTCTCATTCTCTTGAGCTTGCAAGGTTTTGACTTTTTTTTTTGACCAGAAGAGAGATCTTTATCAGCCAGTAGTTCTCAAACTTTAGGATACATGAGAGTCACCTTGACGTTTTATAAAAACATATAAAGATGGGTCCCACCCCCAGAATTCAATATATCACTATATATGTAGATACAGATTGGGACCCATAAATACACATTTTAATAAATTCCCAGATGAGCTGATTTATTGATCTGGAAACCACACTTAGAGGACCACTGTTCTTGCAATCCCAGGGTAGTCTTTTTGTTATGTATTAAAACCTGCTGATGACTTTCTAGATGAACTATAAAGCCTCAGGTCAACTCTGTATCTGTTATAAATATTTTCAGCATCCAAATTTGATGGCAGTTTTTTCTTTTAAAGCACCATTTTAATTTAGGCCATTGTAGAGCACAGAAATATTAGCAATATTCAATTACCTTCTACAATGGATGTAATTTAATTTTAACATTTTCTGAAATTGTGTATTTTCCAGAATTTGGAGAGAACTTAGTTTAGAAGGGGTCATTTGCAAACCTGTAAAAATCACAGATGAGTCACTGTGGGAGAGGATAGCTAGATATTCACCAATCACATTTCCTCTTTCCCAGGCATGTGGAAAAATACATACGGATATTGATCTGTAACGTCCCTTTCTTGTGATATCTTTCTCTGCCTTTGGTATCAGAGTAATGTTGGCTTCATACAATGTATTGCATAATTTAGCAGTCAAGCCATCTCCTCTAGGGGAGTTCTAATAGGGAGGTTACTGAGTCAATCTCTTTACTTTTATAGTTCTGTTTATATTATTATATATTTTTTCTTCAGTCAGTTGTGGTATATTAAAAAAAAAAAAATACTTGGCTGAATGGACAAGATGGCAGAGTAGGAAGACCCTGAGCTCACCTCCTGTCATGAGCACACAGAAGCTACAAATATTTACAAAGCAACTGTCCATGAGAATGACCCAAAAACTAGCTGAAAAGATCTTCTACAACCTAACGTACAAAGGTATAGAAAAGAAACCACAACAAGATAAGCAGAGATGCAGTCAAGACCTACTTTAGGTAGGCAACCCAGGAACAAGGGATGATTACAACTGCAGAGATTCACCCGGAGGAGTGAGGAATCTGAGCTCCCCAACCTAGAGGTTCTACATCAGGAAGACCAACACCCAGAAGAAGACCAGTGGGACTTACTTTGGGAGAGTCAGCGGGTGTAGGAAACACTCGATCAAAAGGGTGCACACGGAATCCCTGATGCTCTGAGACCCGGGGCAGGAGCAGTCCTTTGAAAGGAACCTGAGTCAGATGCACCTGTAGATCCGGGAGAGCCTCCTGGAGGGGCAGGAGAGACTGGGACTCACCTGCCAGCAGCCCTTCTGAGGAGCTCATTCTACAGGGCACTGCTGCTGGTACATGTGCTTCTGGAATCTTCCCTCTAGCTGATTAGCACAGGACCTGGACCCACCCGTCAGTCAGCTGGCACCAGTCCTGGGATACCCATATCAATCAGCGGACTCCCCAGGGACCTGGCCCCACCAACCAGAGGGTCCAGGACCCACCAGTGGGCTAGTATTAGCTCTGGGACCCCTGGGGCCCCACAGCTAGTCCACCAGTGGCTGACTCCAACTCCAGGACTCCCAGGACCCTGCAACAAAGGCCCTAGGACACAGCTCCACCGACCAGTGGGCTGACACCAGTTCTGGGAACCCCAAGCCCTCTGCCAGAAACCCCTGGACCTGGCTCCACCCACCAGTGGTTCAGCAATGGCCCTAAGACACTGCCTCACTCCCCAGTGTGTGGGCATCAGCCGCAGAACCACCTCAACCCTGCTGCCAGAAAGGCTGGGACCTGGATCACCCACCAGCTGGCTGGTACCAGCCTCAAGCAACCCGGGGCTCCTGAGCCACCTGCCCCAGAATCCGGCCCCATACAACAGCAGGACAACACCAGCTCTGGGACCCTGGGCCCTCAGCCATTCATACCAGAACCTGGCTCTGCCCACCAATGGGCCAGCACTAACACCAGGACCCTTGGGACGCCCTGGCCAGCAGCCTTGTGTCCCAGCCCCACATACCAGTAGGTCAGCCAGGACAGGGACTCCCTGAGCCATACAATTTCAGTTTGTGCTTCCTCTTAAAGCAACAACAACAAACCTAACTCAAAGACCAGGTCAGAAGGGATCTGAGACTTGTCTCACACCCCCGTGCTTGGCACCCTTCAATAAACTTTTACTTGGTTGCAAACACACACTGAAGCCCAGAAAAAAGATTATGTTTCAGTAGATATTAAATCCTAGTTTTGTTGATTGAGATCTGTATTTACTGCCTAAGACTCACCTCCAAAGATACCTCCTAGGGTTATGTTACATTATTGTGTAAAGTTTAACTGAATTATTGAAGGACACTTTAAGTTTACTTCTGAAGCTGATCACACCAATCTATCTTTGGATGAAGATCAGATGCCCTAAGAATTACAAACAGGAGACTGTGTATACTTGAGAAGGCAGCACTTAAAGGACTGTCTGAAACCTAGATCAAAGGGCCTTCATCAGGTACTCTTAAAAAGCACATCTGCAACAAAACTGAAGGGAACTGACTGTTGAATTTATTATTTCCCACTTAAGAGAGGGCTCTGTGTTGGACTGGCCTGTAGAAAGGCCTGCTGATGCCAAAAGACACCCACATCAGGACAAGACCACAGCAGTGCTGCTGCTGCTAAGTCGCTTCAGTCGTGTCCGACTCTGTGTGACCGCATAGATGGCAGCCCACCAGGCTCCCCCGTCCTTGGGATTCTCCAGGCAAGAACACTGGAGTGGGTTGCCATTTTCTTCTCCAGTGCGTGAAAGTGAAAAGTGAAAGTGAAGTCACTCAGTCATGTCCAACTCTTAGCGACCCCATGGACTGGCAGCCCACCAGGCTCCTCAGTCCATGGGATTTTCCAGGCAAGAGTGCTGGAGTGAGGTGCCAGGGTGATAGGTGGCTAATCCAAGAATCAGAGCCAGGCTTGTGAGACCCATCCAGTTCATGTGTCTGAACTGCTCACAAGTTGTCTGTCTTCCTATAACACTGGAAATTATATATATATTTTTTACTTCCAACCATACTGTTACCCCCAAAATTTAAGACGGAAAGAAAACTGCCCAGTGAAGTTGTAACAGAGTATAGCTACTCATAACACATCACTGCTTGTTTTAAGTTATGCTAAAAGCAGCACATTAATACAATGTTTCTTAAGTCCATGCTAAAAGCAGCATATTAATACAATGTTTCTGTGACAAATTGGTATAACTGATAAAATGTACAGCCTATAAAATGTTTCCTCATTAAAATGCCTCTGAGTTTGTTCACTATGTCTGATCAGTTTTCTCCCAATGTGGATAGTGAGGCAAAAAAATATATAAACAAAAAGTAGGCTTAGCACCACAGGACGTGATGGACCAACCACCCTGGCACCAAGGGGCAAACATTTTGACCAAGCAAAAGATCTGTAATCAAAACAGGAAATGACAGAAGAAATGTTCACCTATTGAGGTATGGGGAAGTCATTCTGGCTTATACACTGTACATCTGCTTTAACCACTAAGGAAAAAGTACATGTAGAAATCAAAACAAAGCTGGACAGCCCTTGTGGACATGGTTTCAGACAAATGCCTGTATTACTGTGACCTTGAATTTCCTGAAGTGTATCAGAATCAAGGATACCGCCATCAATTCTCAAAACAGTATCTGCCAGCAGCTGCCAACTACAGCATTATAGTCTCAAGGTAACAATAAAATCTTTCCCTTACTTAAGAATAGTAGTAACTTTCAGTAGTAACTGACTTCCCTGGTGGCTCAGTGGGAATCCGCCTGCCAATGTAAGGGACTCGGGTTCGATCCCTGGTCCTGGAAGACTCCACATGCCATGGGGCACCTAAGGCCGAGTGCCACAACTACTGAGCCTGCGCTCTACAGCCATGCTCTGCAACAAGAGAGCAGGCCCCGCTCACTGCAACCAGAGAAAGCCCAAGAGCCACAGTGAAGGCCCAGCACAGCCAAAAATAAATACAATAAGAAAGAATAGTAGTGACAATGATAGAGCTTAAGCTACAGCCCCTCAGAATAAACCACTAGATTTTTTATCATGAATAGTACTAGACAACTGCTTTAGATTGGATTTTAGCAGAAAAAGGACACGTATGTTCAGTAGCCATACGTGTTTTATATGTTAGTGGCCAGATTACAAAGTTAGACCTACTTAGATAAAATTAGACAACTGCCTATCAGGCTTAAAACAAGTCTCCCCAGAAGTGCCCAGGCCAGCCTGTTCTTCAGGATTATTCTCCTTCTTTCCTCAGGGAATGAGATCTGCTTTCCGAAACTTATTAAATTTCCAGTCATCACTCTTCCACTTCCTCATAATCGGGTCTGTTGCCCCGAAAGGGTGGACCAAGGGACTAAAAGCCTTAAATCATGAAAGACTCAGATCCAGTACTTGGAACATGGAAGATCCCAAAGCAGGGTCAATTCCCCAGACTGAGGCAGGACAATGACCTGTTTCAGCAAGAATTAGCTAGAGCAATTGTTGTCTTGTTTCCTCAAAGATTCAGGGGAACTTAAAACAGGCGGGGGCATTGAAACCAAATTCCTCTAAAACCAAGTCTCCTTACCAAGTTTCTGATTAATCTCTCTATTCAAAACTTCTTTCTTGTCCCCTTGGACTGCAATCCTGTGCTAACTGAACACTACTCCACCAGAGTCAGATGGCTGTAACTGCTGTTTTCGATAACATCTTTAATGTACTAACATTGCTGTTACAGATATCAGTATTAAGGTACAAATGCAGGTTGTTTCTCTGGAGCAAAATGAGCTAAGAAATCCCAGAGCTATGGACCACATGGCCAGAGAATCATAACCAGACACATCCTGATTCCTGAAATTACATTCAGGAATGTCACAAGATGATAATTAATCCTTGTCTCTGCATTCTTCCCCTTTATGCTGCTGCTGCTGCTAAGTCGCTTCAGTCATGTCCGACTCTGTGCAACCCCATAGACGGAAGCCCACCAGGCTCCCCCGCTCCCCCATCCCTGGGATTCTCTAGGCAAGAACACTGGAGTGGGCCGCCATTTCCTTCTCCAATGAGTGAAAGGGAAAAGTGAAAGTGAAGTCACTCAGTCATGTCCGACTCTTAGCGACCCCATGGACTGCAGCCTACCAGGCTCCACCATCCATGGGATTTTCCAGGCAAGAGTACTGGAGTGGGGTGCCATTGCCTTCTCCATCCCCTTTATAAAACCCCCTAAGTCAAAGACCAGGTTGGAGCAAATGTAAGGGTTTGTCTCCCACTCCCTGCCTGGATGCCCTGCATAAACCCTTACTTTACTACAAACATCCCCCAACAGAGTTTGTCTTTCTTGGCCATGGGTACACAAGCCCTTACTGATAGAACGCTCCTGGAAACTTAACAAAAATGGTACAACAAGGCAGAAGAGTGTTCTCGATTGAAAGAGGCTAAATATCAATGACTTCAGATATGCAGACGACACCATCCTAAAGGCAGAAAGCAAAGAGGAACTAAAGAGCCTCTTGATGAAGGTGAAAGAGGAGAGTAAAAAAGCTGGCTTAAAACTCCACATTCAAAAAACTAAGATCGTGGCATTGGATCCCATCACTTCATGGCAAACAGATGGAGAAACAATGGAAACAGTGACAGACTTTATTTTCCTGGACTCCAAAATCATTGCAGATGATGACTGCAGCCATGAAATTAAAAGACACGTGCTCCTTGGAAGAAAAGCTATGATAAAACTAGAAAGCGTATTAAAAAGCAGAACCATGACTTTGCTGACAAAGGTCCATCAAGTCAAAGCTATGGTTTTTTTCCAGTGTATGGAGGTGAAAATTGGATCATAACGAAAAAGGAAAGACAGCACCAAGTCGTGTCCGACTCTTTCGATCCCATGAACTGTAGCCTGCCAGGCTCCTCTGTCCATGGGATTCTCCAAGCAAGAATACTGGAGTGGGTTGCCATTTTCTTCTCCAGGGGAGCTTCCCAAACCAGATTGAATTCAGGTCTCCTGCATCTCCGGCAGATGCTTTCCTGAAAGCTGAGTGCCAGAGAATTGATGCTTTTGAACTGTGGTGCTGGAGAAGACTCTTGAGAGTCCCTTGGACTGCAAGGAGATCCAATCAGTCCATCCTAAAGGAGATCAGTCCTGGGTGTTCATTGGAAGGACTGATGCTGAAGCTAAAACTCAATACTTTGGTCACCTCATGAGAAGAGCCAACTCATTGGAAAAGACCCTGATGCTGGGAAAGACTGAGGGTAAGAGGAGAAGGGGACTGACAGAGGATGAGATGGTTGGATGGCATCGTCAACATGATGGACATGAGTTTGGGCCAACTTCAGGAGATGGTGAAGGACAGGGAAGCCTGCAATGCCACTATGGGGTTGCGAAGAGTCGGACGTGCCTGAGTAAGTGAAAACCAACAACAAAGAGAGGCTAAAGGGATATAGGAACCCAATGGAATGCGCAGAATCTGACTGGATGCTGGGCTTAAAATTTGCTATAAAAGACATGTTTTTGGACAACTGGGGGAAATTTAAATATGAGTTATGTATTAGTTGCCAATTCTTAAGCAAGAGCAGAGTTTAACACCTAGAAATCTTGTGAAAGGTCTAAAAATTGGAGCTTGGTGCTTGGCAAAGGGAGGAGATTTGATAAGCACCTTAGGCTAAAGTTAGCTAGGAGATTAAGTGTATCAATCACCTTTCAAAGCAAGTAAGACTGAATCTCATCAGCTCTGTTTTTATCTGGATGAAAGAATGTGTCCTCACTCTTGCTGTTGTTCAGTGGCTCAGTCGTGTCTGACTCTTTGCAACCCCATGGACTGCCACACGCCAGGCTTCCCTGTCCTTCACCATTTCCCAGAGCTTGCTGAAGCTTATGTCCATTGAGTTGATGATGCCATCGAACCATCTCATCCTCTGTCAGTCCTCTTCTCCTCCCGCCTTCAGTCTTTCTCAGCATCAGGGTCTTTTCCAACTCTTTGCATCACCTGACCAAAGTATTGTCGCTTCAGCTGCAGCATCAGTCCTTCCAATGAACATTCAGGATTGATTTCCTTTAAGATTGACTGATTTGATCTCCTTGCCTGGAAAAGTTAATCCACTTAGAAAAGTTAATCCATGTAGAAGTTGATAATACAATTTAAAGCTTTAAGAATGCTTGCATCTAAAAAAAAAAAAAATATATATATATATATATACACATATATAAACACTCCCTTCATTAAAAATCTAGCAGGCATACCAGGAGATCTTTTCATACAAGTCTACTTGCACAAATTAAATTTGTAAAATCTAACTGCTTTAAATGACTCAAAGCTCTGAAACCAGCATCCTGTGATCATTTTATTTACTAGAGAAGACAACACTCTCACAGTTTCAGGATAAGAGTTAATATCAGTTGGGTACTTTCTTTGTGCCACACACAATTTTAAGGTGATTTCATATATTTCCTTTAATCTTCATAGAAACTGTGTACTGCAGGTCTACTGTTGTTTGGGCTTTACAGATGAAGACCCTAAAGCAGCAGTCCCCAACCTTTTTGGCACCAGGGACCAGTTTTGTGAAAAACCATTTTTCTACAGACGGTGGGCGGGGAGGAGTGGGATGGTTTGGGCTGATTCAAGCACATTGCATTTATTACACTGCCATTCATTTGACAAGGCGTGGAGTTCAGGTGGTAATGTGAGAGATAGCTCACATTATCTGTGAGCTGTGGCCTGGTACCAGTCCTTGGCCTGGGGGTGGAGGACCCCTACCTTAAAGAACAGAAAACTTATGTAACTTGTTACTCATGTTATTCACATCAAGTGGCAAAATTAGATTTGCACCCAGCCAGTCTGAACCCAGATTTCCCTGTCTTAAATGCAGTGGTATTAAGCACGGGCTCTAGAGAGTGAGCCCATTAAAACTGTGGGATTCCCAGTGGTTTAGTGGTGAAGAATCCACCTGCCAATGCAGGAGACTCAGGTCAGATCCCTGGGTCAGGACGATCCCCTGGAGAAGGAAATAGCAACCCACTCCAGTATTCTTGTCTGAGAAATCCCATTGACAGAGGCAGGCTACAGTCCTTGGGGTCACGAAGAGTCAGACATGACTGAGGACTAAACAACAAAAACAGCCACAGAGTCAGGGCTTCGATAGTTGTGGCTTGCAGGCTCAGTTGCTCCATGGCAAGTGAGATCTTAGTTCCTGAACCAGGGATGGAACCCGTGCCTCCTGCACTGGCAGGTGGATTCTTAACCCCTGACTATGAGGGAAGTCCCTCTCACGCTTTCCACGCCCACCATGCTATGTTCTTTACGTTTGTCATGCTGATTACACTTTTGCACAAACTGCTTTTCCACTTGTAAATTCTTCTCTTTTATCCTAGCTAACTGTTACTCTTTTCTCAGAGCCTAAACAATCTCCTTCAGGTAAATCTTTCTTGACCTCCCTAGCCAGGTCAACCCATCCTAGAATTAGCCCTCAAAGCCCTGTACCTACCCTTTGTAACAATCATCACATTTTATTTTATTTTTTTGGAGGGGTTGCTGAGCAACATTTCCATATCTAGAACAGGAAAGCAGTGATTCTAACTGCTTTCCCTCATTCTCTAATGAAAAATTTCCAACAAGCACCAAAAGAAGAAGAATGTTAACCTCAAACAATAAAACAGCCAGTTATTTTACCTGCCAAACAGACTTATTCAGAAGCACCAAAGGAAGTCCGATCCAAAACACGCAGCTCTGGTGAACCACAGGCAAGCTCATAAAGAACAAGAGAGGAGAGGCCTTCTCTGGTGGTCCAGTGGCTAAAATTCCATGCTCCCGAATTAAGAGCTTGAGGGCTGCAAGTAAAAGGCCCTGCGTGCCACAACTAAAGACCCCAGCAGGGCACAACAAAATGGAACATCCTGCCTGCTGCAACAAAGACCTAGCACGACCAAGTAAGTAATTAAAAAAAAGAAAGAAAGAAAGAGGGACTTCCCTGGAGGTCCAGTGGTTAACACTCTGAGCTTCCAATGCAGGGGGAATGGGTTTGATCCTTGATCAGAAAACTAAGGTCCCACATGCCATATGGCATGACCAAAAAAAAAAAATTTTTTTTTTAAGAAAAAGGAAAGGAAACTCTTACTGAGGAAAAGGGAAAGTTTCAAGGAGCTAGTATAAACAAAGAGTCCATTGGAGGAAACTGAGAGTTTAAAGTACAGTGTATTTTCATTGGCTGAGCTGATTCCAGGCAGAGAGAAAATCTTTCTTCCTCCTGCTGGGGGTCGTAAAGTAAGGTCACTTTTGCCAGAGAGGTGAGGTACATCTCTTCCTGCTGGGATCTATGAGACAGCCAGTGGCGCATGCGTAAGAGCTCCCTCTTCTGGCTGCCCAACTTCATTTTAGTGAGGTTTTTTCCTTTATTAATTCTCACAAGAAAGAATAATATAAATAATGCCTATGTACCTACTCTCCCACTTTAATTATGAATATTCTTGTTTCATTGTTCCTCCCACTTATTTGCAGAGGGGGGGTGAATTTTAAAATAAATCTCAGTCATACTATCATTTTTCATATAAACACTCCAGAATTTATCTTAACAGATAAGGACTTCGAAAACATAATCACAACTACCACTACAATGTTCCAGAAAACTCCCTTGATATCATCTGATGCACAGGTTACATTTGAATTCTCCGACAGAATCTGAAGTGTACTTTTTCAATCTAGGAAAGGTATCTTTCAAAGGTAATGGTGAAACCTTGACTTTTTCAGAAAAGGTCACCAGTAACAAACCCCTTCTGGAGAAATGTTAAAGTACGTCCTTCAGGCAGAAGGAAAAGGACACCAGTTGGAAATCTGGAGTTACACCAAAGAATGAAGAGCAGTGGAGATGGCTGTTACATCGGTAAATATAATTGTTAAAGAGAAATTATAACAATGCCTTGCAGAGCTTATAACATATAAAAATAAAGTGAAGACTGAGAGAGAGCCCTGGGAAGTTGCTGTATAACACAGGGAACTCGGCTCGGAGCTCTGTGATGACCTAGAGGCACGGGATGGGCAGGGGGAGAGGCTCAGGAGGGAGGGAGGGGGCTTCTACGTATACTTGGGACTGATTGACGTTGTTGTACAGGAGAAACCAACATAACACTGTAAAGCAATTATCCTCCAATTAAAAACAACAACAACAAAAAAATAAAACACATGAGAATTATAGCATATGTGAGAGGAGAGAAGTGAAAATATGCTATTGTAAAGTTATACTGCTTATAAGGTGGTATATCATTTGAGATAGATTGTGTAAGTTAAACATGTACACTAAAAATCCTGAAGAACCACTAAAATACCAAAATGAAGATTTTTAGCTCAACAGCCAACAAAGAAGATAAAACAATGATAAAACTTGATTAATTTAAAAGATGGCAGAGAAAAGGGGAAGGTGGGAACAATAGCTGAGACAAATAGAAAACAAGTAGCAATATGTTAGACTCAATATTTAACCATATCAATAACCCAATTAAAAGCAGATTTAAATTAAACTGGATTTCCCACCATAATCTGACTAAAGCCACATGCTACCCATATGAGTGCAATAAACCTGCAAAACTGGGAGAGATACTAAATCATTGCTTTAAACCAATATATTTTCAGGAGATTTATTATTCTGCAATGATTAACTGGAACATCAAAACCAGAATCAGGTCACTGCATCCATGTGTATAACTGTGCTTGTTCTAACAATAAATTCTGTCCTCCTCAGTCTAAAACGCTGACAACTCATTTCCAAACATAAAGACCTAGGTTTCTGACCACATAAATTGCAAAAAAACTTGCAATTGTTTGGATACAAGAAAAAAAGAGATTCTTTAAGGTCAGTTTTCTATGGTTCTCTGTCTTTAATTAAAAATTTCAAGTGCTGACTTGGTCATTTTCTCTCTTTAATTTCTCCCATGCATTTTGCACAAAGCCAGGCAGGGGCTTGATATACAGTATACATCCTTAGAACAAACCACCAGTTACAGCTTTGTGTGGGAACCCACACTGGACACACACACACACACCCCTCCTCTCCCAGCTCCTTCCTGGTGGAAGGCAGGCCTTCCTGGGGGTGCTGTCATCCTTCTTCCCGGGGACCTGCTTCCTCAGCTCACCCTGCCCAGGGAGGCGGGATGCCCTGGTACTTGGCCCGAGATTCAAGCTGAGCAGCAGTCACTGGCCTGGGCCTGCATCTTCTGGACGTTCTACGTCCCTTGGTAAAGAGCCAAAGTCCTGAGCCTTCTCCCAGCCCCCGAGACCTGCCAGCGGTCCTGCGCCTGCACTGTGTCCCTGAGGCTGGGTACACGCTTGAACATCACTCACCCATGAAGTGGCCATCCCCACACACACTCTAGTATTCTCCGTCCTCCTCCATCTCCACACCCATGGGCTATATATATCGTACCCACCTGAAAGAAATGGCAGGTTTCCCTTTGATTGTCAATGAAGATCCGACAGTCAAGGACCCATCCCGTGTGTACAGGACCTGCCAGGAGAGACGAGAGTGGATGAGGGGCAAGGCCAGGTGTGGGCTCCCGCCCTACAGTGGTTCCCAGGGGTGCAGCAGGTTAGACATCAAAGGGCAGACTCTTGCTGTTCTTCAGTCGCTAAGTTGTGTTCAACTCTTTGTGACCCCACGACTGCAGCACGCTAGGCTCCCCCGTTCTTCACTATTTCCTGGAGTTTGCTCAGATTCATGTCCATTGAGTCACTGATGCTATCTAACCATCTCACCCTCTGCTGCCCTCTTCTCCTTTTGCCGTCAGTCTTTCCCAGCATCAGGGTCTTTTCCACTGAGTTGGCCCCTCACATCAGATTAAGAGCACAGGTTCAGAAGTCAGCTGCCTGGATTCAGTACTGATTTGGTTCCTTCCTAACAGTGAGATCTTAAGATTCATTAAACTCCCCTGGTCTCAGTTTCCTTGGCACAAGGAGGATTATCAGAAAGTCCTACTTCCTAGGATGTTCTCAGGAACAGATGAGCTAGTATATGTAAAACCTTTAGCTGAATCACTGGCACATGCCTGGGGCAAACTGTCAGAAAGGGAGAACCCTTTCTGAAATACCATTCTTGTATTATTTTTTAACATCTGAAACTCAAGAACTGAGGATGTAAAAATATAAAAAAGAAAAAAACTCACTCCAGGGCTTCCCTGGTAAAGAATCTGCCTGCCAATGCAGGGGACACAGGTTTGAACCCTGGTGTGGGAAGACCCCACATGCCACAGGACAACTAAGCCTGTGCCCCACATCTACTGAGCTTGTGCCCCAGGGCTTGGGAGCCTCAACAAGAGAAACCACTGCAATGAGAAGCTCTCGCACCAAAACTAGAGAGCAGCCCCTGCTCCCTGCAATGGGAAAAAGCCCGCATGCAGCAGCAAAGACCCAGTGCACACTGATGAACATAAATGCAAAAATCTTTAATAAAATTTTAGCAATCAGAATCCAACAACATATTAAAAAGATCATATACCATGACCAAGTGGGCTTTATCCCAGGGATGCAAGGATTCTTCAATATCTGCAAATCAATCAATGTAATACACCACATTATCAAATAGAAAAATAAAAGCCATATGACTATCTCAATAGATGCAGAGAAAGCCTTTGATAAAATTCAACATCCATGTATGATAAAAACTCTCCAGAAAGCAGGAATAGAAGGAACATACCTCAACATAATACACGCTATATATGACAAACCCACAGCAAACATTATCCTCAATGGTGAAAAATTGAAAGCATTTCCCCTAAAGTCAGGAACAAGACGAGGGTGATCACTCTCACCACTACTATTCAACATATTTTTGGAAGTTTTGGCCACAGCAATCAGAGCAGAAAAAGAAATAAAAGGAATCCAAATTGGAAAAGAAGAAGTAAAACTTTCACTGTTTGCAGATGACATGAACCTCTACATAGAAAACCCTAAACACTCCACCAGAAAATTACTAGAGCTAATCAATGAATATAGTAAAGCTGCAGGATATAAAATCAACACACAGAAATCCCTTGCATTCCTATACACTAATAATGAGAAAATAGAAACAGAAATTAAGGAAACAATTCCATTCACCATTGCAACGAAAAGAATAAAATACTTAGGAATATATCTACCTAAAGAAACTATATATATAGAAATAGAAATATTTATATAGAAATATATATATATATAGAAAACTATAAAACACTGATGAAAGAAATCAAAGAGGACACTAATAGATGGAGAAATATACCATGGGCATGGATCGGAAGAATCAATATAGTGAAAATGAGTATACTACCCAAAGCAATCTATAGATTCAATGCAATACCTATCAAGCTACCAATGGTGTTTTTCACAGAGCTAGAACAAATAATTTCACAATTTGTTGGAAATACAGAAAACCTTGAATAGCCAAAGCAATCTTGAGAAAGAAGAATGGAACTGGAGGAATCAACCTGCCTGACTTCAGGCTCTACTACAAAGCCACAGTCATCAAGACAGTATGGAACTGGCACAAAGACAGAAATATAGATCAATGGAACAAAGAAGAAAGCCCAGAGATAAACCCATGCACCTATGGACACCTTATCTTTGACAAAGGAGGCAAGAATATACAATGGAGAAAAGACAATCTCTTTAACAAGTGGTGCTGGGAAAACTGGTCAACCACTTGTAAAAGAATGAAACTAGAACACTTTCTAACACCATACACAAAAATAAACTCAAAATGGATTAAAGATCTAAACATAAGACCAGAAACTACAAAACTCCTAGAGGAGAACATAGGCAAAACACTCTCTGACATACATCACAGCAGGATCCTCTATGACCCACCTCCCAGAATATTGGAAATAAAAGCAAAAATAAACAAATGGGATCTAATTAAAATTTAAAGCTTCTGCACAACAAAAGAAACTATAGCAAGGTGAAAAGACAGCCTTCAGAATGGGAGAAAATAAT
Organism: Bos javanicus; assembly: GCF_032452875.1. NCBI lineage: Eukaryota > Metazoa > Chordata > Mammalia > Artiodactyla > Bovidae > Bos > Bos javanicus. The sequence continues at coordinate 49,460,599 of NC_083885.1, read as the reverse complement.
AGCAAATGAAGCAACTGACAAACAACTAATCTCAAAAATATACAACCAACTCCTGCAGCTCAATTCCAGAAAAATAAATGACCCAATCAAAAAATGGGCCAAAGAACTAGACATTTCTCCAAAGAAGACACACAGATGGCTAACAAACACATGAAAAGATGCTCAACATCACTCATTATCAGAGAAATGCAACTCAAAACCACAGTGAGGTACCATTTCACGCCAGTCAGAATGGCTGCGATCCGAAAGTCTACAAGCAATAAATGCTGGAGAAGATGTGGAGAAAAGGGAACCCTCTTACACTGTTGGTGGGAAAGCAAACTAGTACAGCCACTATGGAGAACAGTGTGGAGATTCCTTAAAAAACTGGAAATAGAACTGCCATACGACCCAGCAATCCCACTGCTGGGCATACACACCAAGGAAACCAGAATTGAAAGAGACATATGTACCCCAATGTTCATCGCAGCACTGTTTATAATAGCCAGGACATGGAAGCAACCTAGATGTCCATCAGCAGATGAATGGATAAGAAAGCTGTGGTACATATACACAATGGAGTATTACTCAGCCATTAAAAAGAATACATTTGAATCAGTTCTAATGAGGTGGATGAAACTGGAGCCTATTATACAGAGTGAAGTAAGCCAGAAAGAAAAACACCAATACAGTATACTAACGCATATATATGGAATTTAGAAAGATGGTAACGACACCCTGTATTCAAGACAGCAAAAGAGACACTGATGTATAGAACAGTCTTTTGGACTCTGTGGGAGAGGGAGGGGGGGATGATTTGGGAGAATGACATTAAAACATGTATAATATCATATAAGAAACAAATCGCCAGTCCAGGTTTGATGCAGGATACAGGAAGCTTGGGGCTGGTGCAATGGGATGACCCAGAGGGATGGTATGGGGAGGGAGGTGCGAGGGGGGTTCAGGATGGGGAACACGTGTACACCAGGGTGGATGCATGTTGATGTATGGCAAAACCAATACAATATTGTAAAGTAAAAAAAAAAAATAATAATAATAATAAAAAGTAAAAAAAAAAAAAAAAAAAGACCCAGTGCAGCTATAAATAAATAAATAAATCTTGAAAAAAAAAAGGTCATTGATTAAAAAGAAATTTACTCCAGTGAAAAACATTTATTTAAAGAGAGAAGGAAATAATGGGAAAGGGAAGCCCTCTGTGTGGGATGCATATGCATCAAAATTATCAAAGGGAATGCATGTCATTTCAAGAACGTGTACAATACTGTTGAGAATCCAGTCACTGCTTGTCCAAAGGGTGAGGGACAAGAAAGTAATTGGGAGAATCTACAAGTTATTGACTGATATCTATTGTAAACTCTGGACTGAGGGGGAATTTATTCCTTCCAGCTTCAGGTGACTTGATTCTCTGCAACCAAGTCCCCCAGTGGCTTTCCCTTGCTCAAGGATTAACTACATACACACATGTAGGATTTGGTTCTATCCAAGGTTTCAGGCATCCACTGTGGGTCTTCGAACATAACCCCTGTTTCCAAGGGGCCACTACTGTATATCTTTTTGAGTTGGGGGGGGGGTCTTTATTTCCTTTGAGAAGTATCAACATGTAAAACTGCTGGATCATATGACAATTACATTTTCAGTTTTTAGAGAAATCGCCATACTGTTTCCCATGATGGTTGCACCAAATTTCTCTCAACTTTCACTCCACTCTCCTCTTGTCTGCATGGTTTCTAAGGAGACGTTTGATATAATTCTTATTTTCGCTCCTATGTGGGCAGGTGCTTTTTCCCTCCAGCTTCTTTTTGTCTGTGGTTCTGGTGTTTGGCATAAATGTGGGAAATTCTCAGATATTATTACTTCAAATATCTCTTCTGTTCCTTTCTCTTTTCTGCATCTAGTTCTCCCATTAAGCACATGCTACACTTTCTGTACCTGTCCCAGAGTTTTTTGATATTCAATCTCTCTCCAGTCTTTTTTCTTTTTTTCAGTTTTCGAAGTTTCTATTGACATACCCTCAACCTCTGAGATTCTTTCCTAGGGATAGCTAATTTAGATAATGGGCTCATCAAATGCATTCTTCACTTATGTAAATTTTTTTAATCTGTAGGGGTTCTTTTTGATTCTCTTAGAATTTCCATCACTCTGCTTATATTATCCATCTGTTCCTATAGGCTGTACTTTCTTCCTTAGAGCTCGTAGCATAACTTTGTATTAAGTTTTGAAACCGAGATGTGGGAATCCTCCAAACCCGTTCTTTGTGCAGACTATCTTGGCCATTTGGTGTCCCTTTCAGCTCCATGTGAATTTTAGGATCTGTTTTCCATTCTGCACACAGAGGCCACTGGCATTCTGACAGGGGGTGCACTGAATCTCTCAAACCACACTGGATAACATATTTAGAATTAATAGTATTAACAATATTGTCTTCCAACCCATAAACATGGAATGTCTCTTCATTTATTGAGGTTGCTCATCTGTAATTTCTATCAATGGTGTTTTGTCATTTTCAATGTAGAAGTCTGGCACCTCCTTGGTTAGATTTTGTCTTAAGTACTGTATTCTTTTTTTACACTACTCTAAAAGAACTGGTTTCTTACTTTCCTCTACAGGTTGTTCATTGTCAAGGTATAGAAATAGGGAAGAATGCTCAGAGGGCCTGAAGACGACAAAAGCAAGCAGCCTTCCTTTATATATGGAGTGTCTAGGAAACTGCAGGCACTCAGAAACTTAGGGACTCATTAGGTCCTCTGTCTCTAGAAGACCTCCAGGCTTGAGGGGTCCGAAGGATCTGGCTGCAGCCTCCTACGTCACCCTTCATAACCCCTGAAAGCTGCCAGTGTTCCTAAGCCAGGGAAGGCAGAAACCAGGAAAGCCACGCACCATGGTTTATGCTGTATCTGCCCGAACATCTGACATTCAACTCCTGAGTTCCAAACACCCCACCGGGCTGACTTTACCCTTGACTTATCAGTATCAAGTTCCTTTTGCCAACAACACCATTCTCTAGTCCTCTCAGCATCACATAGGGTTCATACGGAATGTCTGGCACGTAGAAAGGTATGTTACAGAAAGGAGCTGTAATGGTTAATCTTCTGTGTCATCTTGACTGGGCTGTTTGGTGGTCAGGTCTTGGGTTATACATTATTTTCAGTGCATCCACAGACTGAGTAAAGCAGACTGCCCTCCCTAGTGTGGATGGGCTTCCTCCCATCATCTGAAGACCTAAACAGAACAAAAAAGCTCACCAGCCTAGAGAAGGGAGGATTTTTCCTGCCTTCAGAATGGAACTGAAACACTGGCTCTTCCTGGGTCTCAGGCTTCCAGACTCAGACTAGAAATACATCTTTGAAGATCTTGGGAATTGTCAGTCTCCATAATCAAATTCCTCTGTGTGTGTACATTTGTATACACACATACACACACACACACCAGTTTCTCAGGAGAGCCCTGACAAATACAGGGACCAATAAATATTTGAGGAACGAAAAAACAAGTCAAAAGAGGCTCACATATAAAGTCATATCCCTTCCTTAAACAGCCCCAAACCTGACCACCTTCCTCATGACATCCTGAGACACTCTCACTGTCTCCATTTCAGGGTTAGCCCTTGACATTTCGGCCAACTGGGCCCTTCCAAAACCACACTCCCCATTCCACACCTGGGGCGATGTTCTCTTTGTGCCAAATCTGCCCTTGATATCTTCCCTACAAGCAAGAGCCAAGTCCTGGTTCATATCAGGAATATTTTATTATCACTGGAGTAAGTGTGAGGGCAGGGGCACATGCTGGCATCTTCTGGGAGTGGCCATGATCCTGCACATTATGGAAGAGTGTAATGGGATCGATATCTTCACTGGAAGATCTTCTGCCCCTTAAAATGTATCCACTGAAGTCAGCACAGTATCTCCCCTCACCTTCAGCATTTTCACAGACTGTAGGGGCAGGCGGTGGACAAACTGGCAGAAGGACTCGTTATTCACAAACACCTAAGGAAGGAGATGTATTTCTTGTGAGCTCAGAACGATTAGGCCTCCTCTTTCCCTTTCCTATTTTCATTGCCTTCTGTAAAATTTCTTTACTCTGTAAAAGCAAAGCAGAAATTCTCCTCCAGGACATCCTGCCAATACAGTGCTGTAGAAATCATCCTCCATGTCCACTTCCTCGCCTCCAGAGCTGCCATCCCTGCTTTACCCTGAGGGCAGGTGGCCTGCACGTCTCCCTCCACACTGCTGACTGTGCGATACAGTAAGAGCTGTGTGGAGTTCACCTCAGCATCTCTACTTGTACAGCACACACACTGAGTACAGCACACAAGATCCTGAGTATAGATGCCTGTGCTATACAGGGACAAGGGGCTCCACCACTCTGTTGTATGCCTGAAACTCACATGGTAAGGTAAATCAATGATACTTCAATTTCAAAAAGCACATGTGTTAAAAATACAAAACAAAGAAAAAATTGGTCTGTTGTGATCACATCAGAGTTGGACTCTCTGTGTGTTTCTCCACAGCAGCCCCAACACAGCCATGGCGCTCCACACCCTGGAGGGCCCACACACCTTGTATTCATTCTCCAGCACCAAGAATCGAAGCTCAAATGGCTGGCCTGGCACGAAAGGGTCAGAAAACATTCTCTTTTCCTCCTGCCATCCCCCTTCCTGGAAACTGTTCATCACCACCATGCTGTTCGTGTAGACTCAGAAATGGAATGCAATGTTGCTGCCTTCCTCAATACCCATGCAGAAATCCACCACAAGCTCTGGGTTCTTCCTGCAAAGACAAAAGGATAGCTCCTGCAGGCAGGCATTTACTGTAGAAAAAAACTTCCTCAGGAACAACCACAGTCCTTTTCTCTCTCTCTCTCCCTCTCCCTCCTTCCCCTTCCCCCTGCCCTCTTTCTCAAAATATTTTTACCTTTCTCACTTTGCTATCTGTCTCTCTCTTTTCCTCCCCTGCCTCCCCCACTCACACACACACACATAGACACAGACACACAGAGGAAGGAAATCCCACCTGAAGTGTAATCTCACACTTTTGCATGAGACACCTCAGCTTATTCCGATGATTAAAGAAGATCAAGCTGTTTCCAATGAGTGTCCCCAAGACATGCTAACACTCTCCCCTTGTGCTTCACCCTCCATCAGACATAAACTGGCCTCTACTCACCCACAAGAAGACTCAAGATTTCCCTTGATCTTCACCATGAAACCCACAGCCAGGGAAACAGACTGCTGATAGGGGTTTGGCTATGGAAGAGACGGATGCGTCAGTGAATGAAGAGCCCATGTTCTCTCTCCCACATCATTGCCCAAGCAGACTCAGGACACAAAACGTGATCTCCTCCTGCAGCTAAGAGACATTAGTATACCTCCAACAAGGAGACATTAATCCGAGTCCAGACATGCACTCAGAGGCACAGATACATATTTTATATGCAAACACTTCCAAACCCAGAGAAACAATATGCAAAAGGACATAAAATAATGCAAATCCAGTGATTCCCACTCACACACACACACACTCTTTCCCATTCTCTACTAGCATTCACGTAATGATTTGTGTCAAGGTGACCTGGCACCAGCAGCAGAGGTAATCAGATTCCTTCCTCCCATCCTTCATACCAAGGAGTTCATAGTCTTCAACTGGGCCTTTCTTCCTTGTTGAAACTGTGTGTGTGAGTCTGTCTGGAGAAGATGCCCTATAAATGCCATTAGGAGATAAGTCACCCCTGACCCTTTCACTCAGGCTATAGAGCCCTGCCCTCTATTCTTCTGAAATTTATGACATCAAAAGTGTGTTCAGTCCACACTATCCAAAGTCCACTGTAATAATAAGAAGTGGGTTCAAACTGTAGTCAGTTCAGTTCAGTTCAGTCGCTCAGTCGTGTCTGACTCTTTGGGAACCCATGATCGCAGCATGCCAGGCCTCCCTGTCCATCACCAACTCCCAGAGTTCACTCAAACTCATGTCCATAGAGTTGGTGATGCCATCCAGCCATCTCATCCTCTGTCGTCCCCTTCTCCTCCTGCCCCCAATTCCTCCCAGCATCAGGGTCTTTTCTAATGAGTCAACTCTTCATATGAGGTGGCCAAAGTATTGGAGTTTCAGCTTTAGCATCATTCCTTCCAATGAACACCCAGGACTGATCTCTTTTAGAATGGACTGGTTGGATCTCCTTGCAGTCCAAGGGACTCTCAAGAGTACACTCCAACACCGCAGTTCAAAAGCATCAATTCTTCGGCGTTCAGCTTTCTTCACAGTCCAACTCTCACATCCATACATGACCACAGGAAAAACCATAGCCTTGACTAGACGGACCTTTGTTGGCAAAGTAATGTGTCTGCTTTTTTATATGCTGTCTAGGTTTGTCATAACTTTCCTTCCAAGAGTAAGTGTCTTTTAATTTCATGGCTGCAGTCACCATCTGCAGTGATTTTAGAGTCTGAAAAAATAAAGTCTGACGCTGTTTCCAGTTTCCCCATCTATTTCCCATAAAGTGATGGGACCAGATTCCATGATCTTGGTTTTCTGAATGTTGAGCTTTAGGCCAACTTTTTCACTCTCCTCTTTCACTTTCATCAAGAGGCTTTTGACTTCCTCTTCACTTTCTGCCATAAGGGTGGTGTCATCTGCATATCTGAGGTTATTGATATTTCTCCCAGCAATCTTGATTCCAGCTTGTGTTTCTTCCAGTCCAGCGTTTCTCATGATGGACTCTGCATATAAGTTAAATAAGCAGGGTGACAATATACAGCCTTGACGTACTCCTTTTCCTATTTGGAACCAGTCTGTTGTTCCATGTCCAGTCTAACTGTTGCTTCCTGACCTGCATATAGGTGTCTCAAGAGGAAGGGCAGGTGGTCTGGTATTCCCACCTCTTTCAGAATTTTCCACAGTTCAGTGTGATCCACACAGTCAAAGGCTTTGGAATAGTCAATAAAGCAGAAATAGATGTTTTTCTGGAACCCTCTTCTTTTTTCCATGATCCAGCAATGTTGGCAATTTGATCTCTGGTTCCTCTGCCTTTTCTAAAATCAGCTTGAACATCTGGAAGTTCACGGTTCACGTACTAGAGATGCTGATATTCTTAATCTAAGTGCAATTCCTTGTGTCTACTGGTAAGTGACAATGATACAGCTGTAACAGAGAGCTCCCTGGCTACCCTTCTTCATAAAACTGGTCCCCATCCCATGCCGTATGCAGCTGACTTTTTCTTTGACATTGAACCTATTCCAGAATCTTTGCTGGCAATTTCCCTATTCGCCCTAGACTTGGGGAGACACAGCACCTGGATGAGAGTCCAAGCTCTGCCACTGTGAGGACTTATTAAAAGTGTAACCTCTGCTAGACCCAGTCTTCTTACACACAGAATATCTGATGACCATAATCCCAAACCAGAGGGTTGTTAGTAAAGCAATCAAAGGGATCCAACCATCTATCTGTTCATTTGACAACTGCTTATTGAGTGATGAATCGGCAGCAGGCTTTGTACTATCTGCATAAGTGGAAAAACACAGATAAAAATCTTGCTCCATAGAACTTATACTCCAGCTGGAAAATATATGCAGTAACTTTCAAATTATAATACACAAGTAAAATATATAATGTGTTAGAAGGGAATAAGTGTCTTGAAAAAGATGTTGTTAATAGAACAGAGCAGTCCACAAAGGGCTTAATCTCAAATAGGCTGGTTAAGGTGTTGAGGAGATGAGAACTCAGCAAAGGCTTAGCAGTCAAGAAAAGAGCCACGTGTATTTTGGGGAAGAACTTCTAGTTAGAGAGATCAGCATGGAGACCACAATGTGAAAAGACAACATGAAGTTTCGAGGAACGAAAGGGTGACTGTGTGACTGGAGTAAAGAGAGAGAGAAGGAGGGTTGAACTCAGGAGATGGAAAAGTAGATCACAGGCTATTGCAGGACTCTTGCTGTAAGTGAGGTGGGCACTTGAGGCAGACGAGGGATCTGTTCTCATCTGTGTTTAAAAGGATCTCCTCTGCTGCTGTGTGGAAAATAGACTGTATGTGGACCTGGACAAAATAAGACCATTCGCAAGGCCATTACAGTAATCCTGGAGAGCAGTGACCGGGACTTGGATGCGGTTTGATAGAACTGTGGAGTTCAGCAAAGAGGTCGCCATCCACAGCAGTGAAGCCTGCAAGGCTTAGTTACAGCCCTGGACATAGCAGAGACCCATGCAACCAGGCTTCCCATTCACCCTCCACACCCCCCACAGTGCTAGAGGCTGTGACTCAGGCACTCTCAGAAGAGGAGCTCACCATCCCAGTATTCCAGGCAGTGAAACCAATGGCACTGGCATCTGCAAGGCACTAAGGCCCTGGAGGCACATGCAGTGATAGTCAGGGCTTGGAGCCTTGCCCCTGACACAGGCAGTGGAAGGTGGAAAGTGCTAACCAAAGGCAAGGATGGCTCAACATCCAGATATCAATAAATGGGATACACCACATCAAAGAAAAATAAAGGATAAAAGCTATGTGATCATGTCAATACATAAAAGCATTTGTCAATATTCAACATATATTAGTGATTAAAAGAAAACCTCAATAAATTGGGTATAGAAGAAATGTATTCAAAATAGTAAAGGTGACATATGACAAACTCCTAGCAAACATCATACATTCAAGGGTGAAAAGCTGAAAGCTATCCCCCTAAAATCAAGAACAAGACAAAGATGCCCACTCTGCCACTCCTATTCAACATAATATTGGAAGTCCTAGCCAAAGCAATTAGACAAGAAAAAGAAAAAAAGATATCCACATTGGAAAGGAAAAAACAAAACTGATGCTATATTTGGATGTCATGATTTTATATACAGAAAACCCGAATAACTCCACCAGAAATGATTAAAAATTATAAATAAATGTAAGGCTTCCTTGGTGGCTCAGACAGTAAAGAATCCACCTGCAATGCAGGAGACCTGGCTTCAATCCCTGAGTTGGGAAGATCCCCTGGAGGAGGGCATGGCAACCCACTCCAGTATACTTGCCTGGACAGTCTCAATGGACAGGAAAGCCTGGCAGGCTACAATACATGGAGTCACAAAGAGCTGGACATGACAGAGTGACTAAGCACGTAAATGAATACAGTAAAGTTTGTACAGGGTACAAAATCAATAGACAAAATGTTGCATTTCTACATGCTAAATATGAGCTACCTGAAAGAGAAATTAAGAAAGCAGTTTTATCTATGAAGTGCCTTTATATTCACAACAAAAATACACAGGAATAAATGTAACCAAGGAGGTGAAAGACCCATACGCTGAGACCTATACAATGTTGAAACAAAGTGACGAAGACTCAAATGAAAAGACAGTCCATGTTCATGAATTGAAAGAAATAAAATTGTTAAAATGTCCATATTACCTGCACAACTTACATATGCCATGCAATCCCTATCAAAATCTCAAAGACATTTTTCACAGATAGAAAATGTTAAAATTTATATGGACTCACAAAAGACCCCAATAGCCAAAGATATCCTGAAAAAAGCTGAAAGTCATACTCCTGTGGTCTCAGACTATATTAAAAAGTCATGGTAACTGCAGAAAAAAACATGATAATCAAAACTGCACAGTACTGGCAAAAAAAAAAAAAGACATAACCAATGGAACAGAACTGAGAGCCAAGAAAAAAAATCCACACATAAATAGATAATTGATTTATGACAAAGGAACAAAGAACATACCATGGAGAAAGGACAGTCTCTTCAATAAATACTACGAAAGTTGGGCATACAAAAAAAGAAACTACTATCTCATATCATATACAAAAATCAACTCAGAATTGATTAAAAGCTGGAATCTAAGACCTGAAACAATAAGGAGAAAACATTGGCAGCATGCTCATTGACATCAGTCTTAGCAGTATCTTTCTAGATATGTCACCTGATCGGAGGGCAACAAAAGCAAAAATAAACATCAAACTAAAAATCTCCTTCATGGTAAACAAAACCATCAAGGAAATGAAAAAATAACCTACCAAACAGGGGAGGATATCTGCAAATGATACATCTGATAAAGGTTAATATCCAAAGTATATAAAGAATTCATACAAGTCAACAACAAGAAAACAAACAACCTGATTAAAAAGTGGACAGAAGCTGCATAGACAGTTTTTCATTGTCTGGAAGAAGACAATCGGATGGCCAATGGGCACATGAAAAGATTGTTTAACCACAAATTATTAGGGAAATGCAAATCAAAACGAAACCACAATTAGATATCAACTCAAGGCAATGGCACCCCACTCCAGTGCTCTTGCCTGGAGAATCCCATGGACAGAGGAGCATGGTGGGCTGCAGTCCATGGGGTCGCTAAGAGTCAGGCACAACTGGGCGACTTCACTTTCACTTTTCACTTTCATGCATTGGAGAAGGAAATGGCAACCCACTCCAGTGTTCTTGCCAGGAGAATCTCAAGGACAGAGGAGCCTGTTGGGCTGCCGTCTATGGGGTTGCTCAGAGTTGGACACGACTGACACGACTTAGCAGCAGCATATCTGTCAGGATGGCTATTAACAAAAAGGTAAAAAATGACAAGAGTTGGCGAGGATGCATAGAAAAGGGAACCCTCATACACTGTTGCTGGGAATGTAAATTGGTATAGCCACTATGGAACAAGTTGAGGACAGAACTAACATATGATCCAGCTATCCCACTTTAGGCTATGCACACAAAGAAGACAAAAACACTAACTCAGAAAGATAAATGCACCCCTATGTTTGTCAAAGCATTGCGGACAATAGCAAGATATGGAAACAAAAAGTGCCCAGCACTGGATAAAGAAGAGGTGAGATATAGACATATATATATGAAACACTACTCTGCTATAAAAAAGATGAAATCCTGCCAATTGCAACAACATGGACAGGCCTTGAGGGCATCATACTAAGTGGAAATAAGTCAGATTGAGAAAGACAAATATCATATAACTTCGCTCATAGGTGGAACATAAAAAGCAAACAACATCAACAAAATAAATAAACACACCTAATGAACATAAATGCATAGGAAACAGAATAGTAGTTATGGGGGGAGGCAAAATGTGTAAAGCAGATCGACTGTACGATGACGGACAAAACAATGTTTGGCGGTACAGAGGATACAGACACAGAAGTATAATGCTGCACACAAGAAACTTTTATGATGTTATAAACCAATGTTACTTCAATAAAAAGTTAAAAGTGAGAATCAAGAATGACTAGTAGGATTTTGGTCTTCTTACTGAACTACTGAAGTCACACACTGGTCAGCAAACTGTGGCTGGGACCACTGGGAAGGAAAAAGATAAGGAATTCAGCTTTGGGCACTTGGAGGTTGAGATGCCTATTGTACAGGGTTTAAGGCATGAATTTGGAAGAGAGATCTGGTCGGAGACGTAAAAGTTAAAATTCTAACATATAGATAGCAATTAAAACTGTGACATGCTGAGATCACCAAGGGAGTGAGTGCAGCTTACAACGGGAATGAATTGGCACTGAGTTGTTCAGATCAAGGACCCAAAAGAAAAAGAGGCAGAAGTGAAGGACAGTGAGGTTAAGAAGAAATCAAGAGATTACATGAGCATTGTCCTCAGTGGGAAAACCAACCTAAAAAGGTCACATAATGTGTAAGTGCACTTGTTTAACATCCTCAAAAGTTGAAAGCCAGAGACAGAAAGTAGATGAGTGGTGGCTTATAGATGGAGATCAGGGAGAAGTGTTAGATGCTACTACAAAGGAATGACATGCGGTCTATCTTGATGTTGGAATAATTTTTTATCTTGATTGTGGTGCTGGTTACACATACCTACATTTATCATAAAATGACACAGAACTATATGCATACATTATACCAATGTATAATCCCTGGTTTTGACACTGGACTGTAAATATGTAAGATGTATCCAATTGGGAAAAACTAAGGGTCTCGAGGAGTCGGACACAACTGAGCGATGTCACTTTCACTTTTCACCTTCCTGCATTGGAGAAGGAAATGGCAACCCACTCCAGTGTTCTTGCCTGGAGAATCCCAGGGTTGGCGGAGCCTGTTGGGCTGCCGTCTATGGGGTTGCACAGAGTCGGACACGACTGAAGCGACTTAGCAGCAGCAGCAGCAGGCAATAGGTGGCACTAGCAACAATGGCACCCCACTCCAGTACTCTTGCCTGGAAAATCCCATGGAGGGAGGAGCCTGGTAGGCTGCAGTCCATGGGTTCGCTAAGAGTCAGACACGACTGAGCGACTTCACTTTCACTTTTCACTTTCATGCATTGGAGAAGGAAATGGCAACCCACTCCAGTGTTCTTGCCTGGAGAATCCCAGGGACGGTGCGCCCTGGTGGGCTGCTGTCTGTGGGGTCGCACAGAGTCGGAAACAACTGAAGCGACTTAGCAGCAGCAGCAGCAGCAGTAAAGAACCCGCCTGCCAATGCAGGAGAAATAAAAGTCATGGGTTCGATCCCTAGGCCAGGATAATCTCCTGGAGGAGGGCATGGCAATCCACTCCAGTATCCCTGCCTGGAGAATTCCATGGACAGAGGAACCTGGGGGCTACAGTCCATAGGATTGCAAAGAGTCTGACTTGACTGAAGCGACTTAGCACAGCACACGCAATGGGTACATGGGACCTCACTATACAACATTTGCAGCTTCTCGAGAATTCATAACTCTTTCCAATAAAAGTTTTTCTTTTAAAAACATCTTTTTTCTTTTTTTAAATTTTAAATTTATTTCCCAATTGAAGGATAACTGCTTGACAGAATTGTGCTGGTTTCTGCCAAATATCATCAGCAAACTAGATATAGAAGGGAAATTTCTCAACCTGATAGAAAGCTATAATAAATCTACAGTCAACATCACACTCAATGATGAAAAACTGAGTGTTTTCAGTCTAAGATCCAAAACGAGCCAAGACTCATTATCACTACTACCTGATCTAGTACTGGAGGTTTTAGTCAGTAAAATAAGGCAAGGAAAGGAAATAAAATAGAACAGAAAGTCTGACCCTGCCTAGAGTTAAGGAGACTTTTTCTTGATTACTTGATACTTGGAAAAACATACAAAACAAAACAGAATGAATCTCCAGGGTACTGTGAGGAATGAAAGATGTTGATCTCAACAGGTTACTTACTGTACGACTCAATCCTGACACCACAAAATTCCAGTGATGAAGCTCAGTGCTCATCAAGGCTTCGGATGAGGCTGAGAACCTGACTGTAAAGGGGTAGCACGAGGGAGTTTGTGTGCGTGGAACAGTGGTGGTGGTTACATGGTGGCTACACACGTGACAAGATGAGATGGTATCTCTCTCTCTCACACAGACACACACACGCACACTGAAGACATGCAAAAACTGCTTAAATTCTAATAAAGCCTCGTGTTCTTTAAAAAATATTGTGTCACACGGGATCTTTCATTGCAGTGCACAGACTCTTTCATTGTGGTGTGGGAGCTTCAGTAGTTGAGGCCCACTGGCTTAGCTGTTCTGTGGTATGTGGGATCTTAGTCCCTGACAAGGAATCGAACCTGTACCCCCTGCAGTGGAAGTGCAGAGTCCTAACCAGTGGACCACCAGGGAAGTCCCTGGAAGCCTGTGTTAAATATCATTCCCGCCAACCTTAAATGAAGATGCCCAACAAACATAGGAAAGCAGCCACCTCTTCTTCTAGAAAATGAAGCAATTGACAGCAGTGTTGATGTTATTTGCAATTTCCTTATCGCTGTGTATGACACACATTACTCTTTATATCGTTTAACGTTTCCTACTGTCTTGGCATTACGACAAAGTTGACAGGGCTACTAAATGCTTTTTGCATGAAATCCTAAGATAAGATATCTCAGCATGGTTTCACCAGAATTTTCTCTTCCTTATTCTGATTAAATTTTAAACATGAAATACCTCTCTATTTACTTTTCTTTAGGTTAGCTAATCATAAAAAGATTCTGAAGAAACAGTTGAAATTTCTTAACCTATAGAAATTACTGAGGATTTCTGAAAAAACTAGGCTTTATTTCAGAGGGAAGAGAAGGCATTCATTTAAAGGAAGGATTATAAAATGACTCTGAAGCATCTACTAGGAGCAAGGCAATTTCAGGGACACGGGAATGCAACAGGAAGGTATCAGATACAATCTCTGGCTTCACTGAGCTGTCAGGTGATGAGCAGTGCTCCATCCTTGAAGAATTTTAAAGCAGAGCCAATAGGACTTGTGGACAGAGCACATTCCAGGTGTGATCGAAAGACGGGCAGGGATAATTCAGGTCTGGCCTGAGCTGCTGTGACAGAGACAAAGATGGACGGTGGACTGCTTCTACACTGCAGGAAGGCCTGAGTGTGCTGGCATGGGGGCAAAGTGCAATAGTGTTTATGTTATTTACATTTATAAACATCTTTTTTTTTTTTTTTTTGGCTGCACCAACAGGTATGTGGGATCTTGGTTCCCCAACCAGGGATCGAACCTGTGCCCCCTGCAGCGGAAGCACATTCTTGGCCACTGGACCACCAGGGAAGTCCCTACGTTGACAAACATCTCTAATGTCGGGTCCTGGACAGGCTCCCCTGTCCTTTCTCTGCTTAATCCCTACTATCTCTGGGACCATATTAACAAAGCCCAAGTGTACACCAGGGGAATTTGAAATAGAGGCACTTCTGGCCCTTCATAAACCCAGAGCCTGGACCCACCTCCTCACCAATAAAGCCAAAGCCTGCTGCCCCACTTTGCTCTGACTTCACTCCCCGCCAACCGAGCTGTCTCCTTGGGGAATCCCTTTACTATTTACTGTATGGATAACAAACTTTATCTTATATTTACTGTTGCATGTAGTCATGTATGGATGTGAGAGTTGGACCATAAAGAAGGCCTAGCGCTGAAGAATTGATGCGTTCAAATTGTGGTGTTGGAGAAGATTTGTGACAGCCCCATGGACAGCAAGGAGATCAAACCAGTCAATTCCTAAAGGAAATCAATCCTGAATATTCATTGGAAGGACTGATGCTTAAGCTGAAGCTCCAATACTTTGGTCACATAATGCAAAGAGCCGAATCATTGGAAAAGACTCTGATGGTGAGAAAGACTGAAGGCAGGAGGAGAAGGGGACTGACAGAGCATGAGATGGTTGGATGGCATCACCAACCCAATGGACATGAGTTTGAGCAAGCTCTGGGAGATGGTGAAGGACAGGGAAGCCTGGTGTGTTGTGGTCCATGGGGTCGCAAAGAGTCAGACATGACTGAGCAACTGAACAACAAACTGTTGCGTGTATATAAATCATCCTGACATCCATACAGATTTCTGTGCGCGTGCATGTGTGTGTACTGGGAGGTAACCTGGAGGGGTGATCAGCATCCAGCAAGGGACACTAGGCCCCCAAATTAAACAGGAAGCATTATTTCAGGAGTATAATCCTCTCTCTTCATCCACTTGGGCATTTAATGGTTAATGGTTTACAGACTTCCAGCTACTGTAGTATCCGGTCTGGGACAGAAGAGACAAGAAGAAAACTGAGGCGTCATAGGGGAACATCATGATGCTCTGGGGGCTCAGGGTCCCCAGCTGCACCGTCTTTTTCTCTCCACCTTCCAGAGTCTTCTTTATTTGTCTTACATATACTCTCTAGGATTCTTAGTCAAACTAGCTTAGTGGATGCGGTGGGAACAAGGATATCTACTTCAACTTTTCTGAGCCAGAGTCCTACAATTTTATGTCAAACCCAGGCTCCTCTGCCCATGGAATTCTCCAGGCAAGTATACTGGAATGGGTTGCCATTTCCTTCTCCAGGGGATCTTTCCAACTCAGGGATCAAACCCGGGGGTCCTGCATTGGCAGGTGGTCTCTTTACCACTGTGCCACCTGGGAAGGATTTTGGGACAGCTGAGGATCAGCCAGTACTTTCACAGGATCGGCAGAAGTGAGGACTTATGCCCAGGGAAACCAAGCCCTCGTAAAACCAAGTTCCCTGCCAAGTTTATAACAGACCTCTCTATTCAAAACTGTATTCCTTCTCTTGTCCCACTTCAGGATTGAGGAGTGTCAAACAAAAGTGGGGAGTGTTGAAACCAAGCAGGCCACAACAGACCCCTCCAAGGTACATACACAGCCTCTGTAAGCCCTGTTTCTTGTTTGTTGAAAAGGGCTTTAGTTTCTTTCTAAGGCCTTCCCTGAGTTCCGAAGAGCAGACTCAGACAGTTACTAATTAGGGAAGTGAGGGAATGCAGGAAAAAACGGGAGAAGGAAGAACAGTAATGATGGCTTAAACAATGGTTCACCGATAAACAGAATCCTAGCTCCTCCTCGTGATACATAAAACAATCTGACACATATCTTTGAGTTGTTCTACAGAAATTCACACCTAGACTCAAGTGGAGGATGATGTGGAGCAAGTGGTTGGAACCAGAAGGTTGATGATTCGACTCCTCAAACAGGGCTTCCCAGGTGGCCCAGTAGTAAAGAATCCACCTGCCAATGCAGGAGATGTGGGTTCGATCCCTACTCCAAGAAGATCCCACCTGCCATGGAGCAACTAAGCTGGTGTGCCACAGCTACTCAGCCCATGCTCTAGAGCCTTGGAGCCACAACCACTGAAGCCCGTGCAGCCTAGAGCATGTGCTCTGCAACAAGAGAAGCCACCACAATGAGAAGCCAGTGTGCTGAAACTAGAAAGTAGTCCCTGCTCTCCGAAACTTAGAGGAAAAACCCAGGTAGCAATGAAGACCCAGCACAGCCAAAAATACATTAAAAAAAAAAAAAAATTCCTGAAACATCACCATTACTTCACCAAAACCAATCAGAAAGAAGTCACGCATCCTACAGCTCTCACCCCAAATGCTGCCTTGCTTGGAAGCCTTCGGGAAGTTCATGTCTTTTGAGCCAGGGTCATCCATTCTTTGCCATTGTGAAAATTATAACAATGTGCACCTTTTGAGTAGATTCTGTCTGTGGGGTAAAGACCTGGGAAGAGGCGCAAAGGCTGGATTTTAGACTCAGCCACCCCCTTGCTCCATCACCTTTACTTCTGTGTTTCCCCAGCTACTCCCTCCGCCCTGGCATTACCCTCACCGCAGTCCCTGCCGTGCCACAGACATGCCCTGCTCAAGGACATGCTTGTGGCTGAATCTGCTTCTGACATCCCCCTTCACCCTGCTGGGTAACTCTGAGGCTTACAAACAGGAACAAAGCCAGAGGGCGGGGCTGCCAGGATTCACTTATATTCTGCAACTCCAAAAGATTCACCCACAAAACTGGACACAGTTTGGAAGGGCTGCCCTGAGGAAGATATAACAATGTCAGAGCAACAGGTGAGCTGAAAAGACACAGCCTTCAGTGATCCCAGGTCAGATAAAGGGAGGAGGAAGAGATAGGAAAGTGTGTAAGATGAAAATACGTATATTTCTACTTGGAATGTTGTATTGAGAGTTGTGTGGAAGAGAGACTCCTTGAGGATCTATTATGTGGAATCCTTGTGGGAATCGTGTGGAGCCGGGACCAGTGCAATAGCATTTGATGGTACCTGACTGAGAGTGAACTCTACCAAGACACTGTCACTTTGCAGGGGGTGGGGGGGAAGCACTGAATGGGATGAGGGAGTGTGTGCATGAGTGCAAGGGGCTGAGATTATGGATCTGTCTTCATGAGTCTGTGTGTAAGAGTGGAGCACAATGTTCATGTACAGTGAGTGAGAATGTGGGGAGGCATGTGTGACATGGGGAGCTGCATGTCTGTGTGACTATGTGTGTGAGTGTGTGTAAGAAATCTGTGACTAGGTGTTGATCTGTGAGTACGTGTGTGGCTTCCTGGTTCCCATCAACCTCTGGAGGGACTGTGTTAATGACCGTCCCACCTCATCCTCAGGTGAGCCTTGTTAAGATATTTTCTGTATGGTAAACAAAGATATTTTAGCTTAATGATCATTACCTGGGAGGGTTCCCAGAGATGGGCTGTTATGTATAATTTAAGCTTTGGGGAACATTCCTTTCGTGATCTAACATGTAGTAGAAAATTACATCACCAGTAATGGAAGTTTTTGTGTCTCCACCTCCTTTTTAACTAGTGGTACTGTCATACCAGGGTCTAGCCCCGGTTGGATCCAGGGATTCCCTTGGGAGGACGGCGTCAGCGATTAAAAGAATAGCAGAATTTTGCAGTTAAGAAAATAGAGGAGAGAAAAGAGGCTGATATTCCTTGGTTTACGCAGAAAGCCAATAAAGCCCCAGCACGGGACTTGCTCTGTTCACGAAGGCCGCAGGCGCCCTCTCGAATCGCGGAAGGTGCCCCACCTTAGGCACCTTCTTGAGTGGGTCTTAGAAGCCCAGGCAGGAAAGTGAATGCAGAGAGCCCCTGGGCTCCATGGAATCAGCCTGAATAGGAAAAGGAAAGAGAAAGAACGACATGGGGAGACCAAGCTTCGGTGAGCAAGACCCGCACTTTATTTTCCAAAGTAGTTTTTATACCTTAAGTTGTGCATAGAGGATAAGGGGGGGGGGGGGTGCGGTGGGTAGAGTCTTGCAAGGTCAGCAGTCCTTGATCCTTATTGAAGCCAGGCTTTCTTTCTGCAAACTTATCATATGCAATAGCTTTAGGTGATTTACATCATCTTCTGGCCAGGAGGCCTGTTAACATTTTATGACCCTTTCTTCAGAAAACTTATTTTTCTCTAAAGGTGATTATTCTAAAGTCAGGCGCCACCCTCCGAAAGCATTAGATAAAAGCTGCATTCCTATAGGTTAGAAGTGTGGTGGGCTATAACAAGAAAAGAATTAACTCAAGGGTCCAAGGTTACAAACATTAAAGCTACTACTTACATTTCTATACACCAACTATATTAATCAATACACTCCCAGGGACACAGTAGGTAAGGGATATGGAAACTTGGCAGCAAGCATTAGCTCAACAAAGAAATCCTCTACTAGTTCTATTCTCTGGGAAGCTCTGCATTGTTAGAATATCTTAAGCTTCCCGTGCCTCTCATGGTTGGGAGGCTGTGAATCTGAACAAACCTGTCAGGCAAGCTAGAAAGTCATCAGAGGGGTTTGAATTGAAACACTCCTATTATGCCCAGGAGACTTATTAACTAGAGTTTTAAGTTGATTTTCTTACAGAGAAAGGTGGTCGGGGATAGCCCCCCATTAATGTCAGAAGAGTTGGTGAAAGTTGTGAAGTAGTAAAACAGACAGATTTTGGTTTTGGGGTAGATGCTTGGGCAGGTCCATGGGGACCCCTTGAGCCCTGACTCGTCTTTGCATATCAGGCCTCTCCGCATGACCTTTGTCATGAGTGGGAACTCCCGTGCTGGCTCCCGGCACTGTCATACTTTTAAATGTCAACCATTGGTGGTGTTCTGAAAACAAAATTCAACTGAGTAAATTTTAAAGATTTTATTGGCTTTATTCAGTGATTCATGAATCAGGCAGGATCCAGTCTAGCATATCAAAAGGAGCTCAGAGGAGCTGTGTAAAATGAATGATTTGTATTGTACAGGCAGAAGGGAATAGGAACTAGGTTATACAAGGCGGGAAATCAGATTATTGCAGGGTTACTTCCCTTTATGAGATAGCAGGGGTCTATCAGGCAGTTACCTAACTAGTACTGATTGAGCAATTCCTGACTGCTTAAGATTCCATTT
Organism: Bos javanicus; assembly: GCF_032452875.1. Taxonomy (NCBI): domain Eukaryota; kingdom Metazoa; phylum Chordata; class Mammalia; order Artiodactyla; family Bovidae; genus Bos; species Bos javanicus. Next base: position 49,440,989 of record NC_083885.1, on the reverse strand, counting down.
CTGGGAGAGCTGAAACTGTAAATTAAGTCTGTTGGCAGTGTGGAGCATAAGTGACTCCACTTTGGGCCTTATGTTTGTAATAGTGGGTACATGAAATTTGATCCAGTTCCATTTCTTTATTAACCAATGAAATTGAGACTCTTCACTCTATTTTAAAGTCTATTTTGCTTTTCTCTTTTGCTAATTTCCTACTTCTTTCCTTTGACAATTTTCTAGTATTCACCCCCCTCCCCCGCCCCACCTTTGAGGTTTAGTAGAACATTTTTGTTGTATTCTGGACACCAATAATTTATTTCTTATATTGGTCGCAGATGTACATGTACGTGTACTCAGTCATGTCTTGACTCTGCAATTCCATGGACTGTAGCCCACCAGGTTCCTCTGTCCACAGAATTTCCCAGGCAAGAATACTGGAGTGGGTTGCCATTTCCTCCCCCCAGGAATCAGCTCTGCTTGCTTTCCAGGCCTGTTGTATAGGACTCAACCTGGAAGCTCCCCTTCTCACCCTCTTGTGTGGATTCTCCTTTCTTCCACACAAATTCCCCTTTGTTTGTGACCACCACCCCCCAACCCCTGCACTGGGTGGCATGGGAGGTCTTAGTTTTTGACCAGGAATTGAACCCATACCTCCATGCATGGGAAGCTCAGGTTCTTAACCTCTGGACCACGAGGGAAGGCCCCTCCCTCTTGTTCTTTATTTTGCTGAGTTGAACTATATCCTCAAGTAGCACACAAAATAAGTTGGTTGAACCTATGAAATATCAATAACCTCAGATATGCAGATGACACCACCCTTCTGGCAGAAAGTGAAGAGGAACTAAAAAGCCTCTTGATAAAAGTGAAAGAGGAGAGTAAAAAAGTTGGCTTAAAGCTCAACAGTAAGAAAACTAAGATCATGGTATCTGGTCCCATCACTTCATGGGAAACAGATGGGGAAACAGTGGAAACAGTGTCAGACTTCATTTTTTGAGGCTCCAAAATCACTGCAGATGGTGACTGCAGCCATGAAATTAAAAGATGCTTACTCCTCGTAAGAAAAGTTATGACCAACCTAGATAGCATGTAAAAAAGCAGAGACATTACTTTGCCAACAAAGGTTTGTCTAGTCAAGGCTATGCCTTTTCCAGTAGTCATGTATGGATGTGAGAGTTAGACTATAAAGAAAGCTGAGCACTGAAGAACTGATGCTTCTGAACTGCGGTGTTGGAGAAGACTCTTGCGAGTCCCTTGGACTGCAAGGAGATCCAACCAGTCCATCCTAAAGGAGATCAATCCTGGGTGTTCATTGGAAGGAATGATGCTGAAGCTGAAACTCCAGTACTTTGGCCACCTCATGTGAAGAGTTGACTCATTGGAAAAGACTCTGATGCTGGGAGGGATTGGGGGCAGGAGGAGAAGGGGACGACAGAGGATGAGATGGCTGGATGGCATCACTGACTCGATGGATGTGAGTCTGAGTGAACTCCGGGAGTTGGTGATGGGCAGGGAGGCCTGGCGTGCTGCGATTCACGGGGTCGCAAAGAGTCAGACACGACTGAGTGACTGAACTGAACTGAACTGAAGTTGCTCTTAGTACCCAACAAATGAAAACGGCTGCTTCATACTTTGAATCTTAGTCAAGTAATTCTTGGTAAGACACACTCAGCATCAGTGTCTCAGACCCTATTTTGTTTTAGAAAACTACAACTTTTGGTGCTGGAAACCTGATACGGCCCTCCCGTGTCTGCTGTTACCCCATATGCGTTTGCACCTCTTTGCGTTTCCCATCTGCTTTTCTCTTTCCAGCTTTTCTTTCCCCTTCCCTCTTTCCTCTCTGTTCCTTCTCCTTCTTGGTCTTTTCCCCTGCTGTCTTCTCTTTCCGTTCCCCACATCCACTTTACCTTTCTCCTTCTCCCGCTCTTTCATTTTGTTTCTCCCAGCCTCTGTCCTTCACGTTTCTTTCTCCACACTACCTTCCCCTTTGCCCTTCGTCTTAAATCTAAGTCTCTGGCAGGCTTCTCTGCCTACCCTACAGTTGTAACTCCAAAACTTTCATCCCAGACTGCTCCTAACTTCTAGGGGAACTGTCTTCCAGACCCTCTTGTAATGCCACCTCTGTGCTTGGGTCTGCATCTGGACAGTCCTCCCTCCCCCTGCCTCCCTTCCCACAGGATCCTAGTTTTCTGACCAGGGATGGAATCCATGGACCCTGCAGTGGAAAGGGAGGATTCTTAACCACTGGATCACCAGCTAAGTCCCACCTCTGTTCTTTCCTATTAATTTATTTGCTTATCTGCACCAGTGCATGTTGTCTTACTATATTTATATCAAACACTTTAATATGTGATTTATTGACAGTGAATGAGCTTGAATCTCCTTCCTCATTCTTCGAGATTGTCTCAGTTCTCTTTGGACTTTACAGTGTCTGTGAAGTTTTGAGTCAGTTTGAGAATTTCTCTGAAAGCTTACTGGGATTTTGCTTAGGAATTCATGAATTCTTAGATTAATTTAGGGAAGAACTGGAATCTTTAAAATGGATCTTTCTCCTGTATTAATGTGATGTATGTGTCAGTTTTCTTTAAATTACATAAGTTTATAGTCCCCCCCGCCCCAATTGTTTATAGATGTAGCTAGTGAAACTGTGACTAAATGAGAAATTTTAAATGGAGTTTACTTGGGGCAGTGAGCAAGTCAGGTCAGTGAGCAAGTCGAGGCAGTGGGGAGGGATGACTAGGGAGATTTATAGGTGTTACCAACCAGGGTTCTTAGCCTCTTTAATCAATGGACATTGAACAGGCCAGGCACATGGGACTCTTGGGTTGGTGTATAAGAATGCCAATGGTTCCATGTTGTCCAGTAACTTTGCTGAATGTTTGTAAGTTCTAATAGACATTAAAAATAGTTTCTTTGACAATTGCAAATAATTTGAGCTTTCTCTCTTTTTTCTTGGTCAGTCTCCCTAACGGTTGTCAGTTTTGTTAATCTTCTCAAGGAACCAACTTTTGATTCTTGATTTTGTCTGTTCCTCCTCTCTGTTTCATTTCTGTTTTCATCTTTATGATTTCTTTCTGCTTGTTTTGGATTTAGTTTGCTCTTCTAGTTTCTTAAAGTGGAAGGTTAAGTTATTTAAGTTTTTCATTTTTGTTAATATAGTCATTTACAACTCTTAAATTTCCTTGCTAACAGTGCTTGTGCTGCACCTCATAAGTTGTGTGCTTTTGTTTTCATTTATCTCAAAATATTTTAAAATCTTTCTCCTGATTTTTTTCTTTGACCAGTTGATTCTTCAGGAGACTATTGTTCAGTTTCCACACATTTGTGAATTTCCCAAATTTTCTTCTGTTGTTGATTTTAATTTAGTTCCTGTTGTGCTCAACATACTGTTTACGATTTCAGTCTTTTAAAAATCTTGAATTGGCGGGGCTGCCCCGCGAGCCCAGGTGCGCTAAGTGCCGCGCGGAGACCCTCTGCACGCCTGGGAACACGGCGCTGCAAACAGTGCGGAGAGTGCGGGCGGCGGTTGGCAGCCTGCACGCCATCTCGGCATCACATGCGCCCTGCTCGCCGCGGCCCTGGGGACTATGGGCGGGTGCTGTCCGAGCACTGCGCACTGGCCTCGCTCTGCTGTCGGTGCGGAAATTCACAGAAAACCACGAATGGGTTACAACAGAAAACGGTGTTGAAGCACTGGGAATCAGCAATTTTGCACAGGAAGCTTTGGGAGATGTTTACCGTAGTCTGCCTTAAGTTGGGTTGAAATTGAACAAACAAGAGGAGTTTGGTGCTTGGAAAGTGTGAAAGCTCCTAGTGAACTCTATTCTCTATCAGGAGAAGTAACTGAAATTAATAAAACTCTAGCAGAAAGTCCAGGACTTGTCAACAAATCTTATTATGAAGATGGTTCAAAGGTCCGTCTAGTCAAGGCTATGGTTTTTCCTGTGGTCATGTATGGATGTGAGAGTTGGACTGTGAAGAAAGCTGAGTGCCGAAGAATTGATGCTTTTGAACTGTGGTGTTGGAGCGGACTCTTGCGAGTCCCTTGGACTGCAAGGAGATCCAACCAGTCCATTCTAAACGAGATCAGTCCTGGGTGTTCATTGGAAGGAATGATGCTAAAGCTGAAACTCCAATACTTTGGCCACCTCATATGAAGAGTTGACTCATTAGAGAAGACCCTGATGCTGGGAGGGATTGGGGGCAGGAGGAGAAGGGGATGACAGAGGATGAGATGGTTGGATGGCATCACCGACTCGATGGACATGAGTTTGAGTGAACTCCGGGAGTTGGTGATGGACAGGGAGGCCTGGCGTGCTGCGATTCATGGGGTTGCAAAGAGTCAGACACGACTGAGTGACTGAACTGAACTGAAGTGAGTACAGTTTGAACCCACTTCTTATTATCACAGGGGACTTTGGATAGTGTGGACTGAACACACTTTTTATATCATGAATTTCAGAAGAACAGAGGGTGGGGCTCTATAGCCTGAGTGAAAGGGTCAGGGGTGATTCACCTCCTAATGGCATTTATAGGGCACCTTCTCCAGACAGACTCACACACACAGTTTCAACAGGGAAGAAAGGCCCAGATGGAGACTATGGACTGCTTGGTATGAAAAATGGGAGGAAGGAATCTGATTACCTCTGCTGCTGGTGCCAGGTCACCTTGACACAAATCATTGTGTGCATACTGGTAGAGAATGGGAAGGAGTGTGTGTGTGTGAGTGGGAATCACTGGATTTGCGTTATTGTATGTCCTTTTGCATCTTGTTTCTCTGGGTTTGGAAGGGTTTGTATATAACATATGTATCTGTGCCTCTGAGTGCATGTCTGGACTCGGATTAATGTCTCCTTGTTGGAGGTATACTAATGTCTCTTAGCTGCAGGAAGAGATCACGTTTTGTGTCCTGAGTCTGCTTGGGCAATGATGTGGGAGAGAGAACATGGGCTCTTCACTCACTGACACATCCGTCTCCTCCACAGCCGAACCCCTATCAGCAGTCTGTTTCCCTGGCTGTGGGTTTCATGGTGAAGATCACGGGAAATCTTGAGTCTTCTTGTGGGTGAGTAGAGGCCGGTTTATGTCTGATGGAGGGTGAAGCACAAGGGGAGAGTGTTAGCATGTCTTGGGGACATTCATTGGAAACTGCTTGATCTTCTTTAATCATCGGAATAAGCTGAGGTGTCTCATGCAAAAGTGTGAGATTACACTTCAGGTGGGATTTCCTTCCTCTGTGTGTCTGTGTCTATGTGTGTGTGTGTGAGCGGGGGAGGCAGGGGAGGAAAAGAGAGAGAGATAGCAAAGTGAGAAAGGTATAAATATTTTGAGAAAGAAGGCAGGGGGAAGGGGAAGGAGGGAGAGGGAGAGAGAGAGAAAAAAGGACTGTGGTTGTTCCTGAGGAAGTTGTTGTCTGCAGTAAATGCCTGCCTGCAGGAGCTATCCTCTTGTCTTTGCAGGAAGAACCCAGAGCTTGTGGTGGATTTCTGCACGGGTATTGAGGAAGACAGCGACATTGCATTCCATTTCCGAGTCTACACGAACAGCATGGTCGTGATGAACAGTTTCCAGAAAGGGGGATGGCAGGAGGAAAAGAGAATGTTTTCTGACCCTTTCGTGCCAGGCCAGCCATTTGAGCTTCGATTCTTGGTGCTGGAGAATGAATACAAGGTGTGTGGGCCCTCTTGGGTGTGGAGCGCCGTGGCTGTATTGGGCGTGCTGTGGAGAAACACATGGAGAGTTCAACTCTGATGTGATCACAAAAGACCAATTTTTTCTTTGTTTTGTATTTTTAACACATGTGCTTTTTGAAATTGAAGTATCATTGATTTACCTTACCATGTGAGTTTCAGGCGTACAACAGAGTGGTGGAGCCCCTTGTCCCTGTATAGCACAGGCATCTATACTCAGGATCTTGTGTGCTGTACTCAGTGTGTGTGCTGTACAAGTAGAGATGCTGAGGTGAACTCCACACAGCTCTTACTGTATTGCACAGTCAGCAGTGTGGAGGGAGACGTGCAGGCCCCCTGCCCTCAGGGTAAAGCAGGGATGGTAGCTCTGGAGGCGAGGAAGTGGACATGGAGGATGATTTCTACAGCACTGTATTGGCAGGATGTCCTGGAGGAGAATTTCTGCTTTGCTTTTACAGAGTAAAGAAATTTTACAGAAGGCAATGAAAGTAGGAAAGGGAAAGAGGAGGCCTAATTGTTCTGAGCTCACAAGAAATACATCTCCTTCCTTAGGTGTTTGTGAATAACGAGTCCTTCTGCCAGTTTGCCCACCGCCTGCCCCTACAGTCTGTGAAAATGCTGAAGGTGAAGGGAGATACTGTGCTGACTTCAGTGGATACATTTTAAGGGGCAGAAGATCTTCCAGTGAAGATATCCACCCCATTCCACTCTTCCATAATGTGCAGGATCATGGCCACTCCAAGAAGATGCCAGCATGTGCCCCTGCCCTCACACTTACTCCAGTCATAATAAAATATTCCTGATATGAACCAGGACTTGGCTCTTGCTTGTAGGAAAGACATCAAGGGCAGATTTGGCACAAAGAGAACGTCGTCCCAGGTGTGGAGTGGGGAGTGTGGTTTTGGAAGGGCCCAGTTGGCCGAAATATCAAGGGCTAACCCTGAAATAGAGACAGAGTGAGTGTCTCAGGATGTCATGAAGAAGGTGGTCAGGTTTGGGGCTGTTTAAGGAAGGGATATGACTTTATATGTTAGCCTCTCTTGACTTGTTTTTTCATTCCTCAAATATTTATTGGTCCCTGTATTTGTCAGGGTTCTCCAGAGAAACTGGTGTGTGTGTGTGTGTGTGTGTGTGTGTGTATACAAATGTACACACACAGAGGAATTTGATTATGGAGACTGACAATTCCCAAGATCTTCAAAGATGTAGTTCTAGTCTGAGTCTGGAAGCCTGAGACCCAGGAAGAGCCAGTGTTTCAGTTCCATTCTGAAGGCAGGAAAAATCCTCCCTTCTCTAGGCTGGTGAGCTTTTTTGTTCTGTTTAGGTCTTCAGATGATGGGAGGAAGCCCATCCACACTAGGGAGGGCAGTCTGCTTTACTCAGTCTGTGGATTCAGATGTTAATCTCATCCCAGGAACACGGTCACAGACACACTGAAAATAATGTACAGCCCAAGACCTGACCACCCAACAGCCCAGTCAAGATGACACAGAAGATTAACCATTACAGCTCCTTTCTGTAACATACCTTTCTACGTGCCAGACATTCCATATGAACCCTATGTGATGCTGAGAGGACTAGAGAATGGTGTTGTTGGCAAAAGGAACTTGATACTGATAAGTCAAGGGTAAAGTCAGCCCGGTGGGGTGTTTGGAACTCAAGAGCTGAATGTCAGATGTTCGGGCAGATACAGCATAAACCATGGTGCGTGGCTTTCCTGGTTTCTGTCTCCCCTGGCTTAGGAACATCTGGCAGCTTTCAGGGGTTATGAAGTGTGACGTAGGAGGCTGCACCCAGATCCTTCCGGACCCCTCCAGCCTGGAGGTCTTCTAGAGACAGAGGACCTAATGAATCCCTAAGTTTCTGAGTGCCTGCAGTTTCCTAGACACTCCATATAAAGGAAGGCTGCTTGCTTTTGTCGTCTTCAGGCCCTCTGAGCATTCTTCCCTATTTCTATACCTTGACAATGAACAACCTGTAGAGGAAAGTAAGAAACCAGTTCTTTTAGAGTAGTGTAAAAAAACCAGGCAAATTTGGCCTTGGAATATGGAATGAAGCAGGGCAAAGACTAATAGAGTTTTGCCAAGAAAATGCACTGGTCATAGCAAACACCCTCTTCCAACAACACAAGAGAAGACTCTACACATGGACATCACCAGATGGTCAACACCGAAATCATATTAATTATGTTCTTTGCAGCCAAAGATGAAGAAGCTCTATACAGTCAACAAAAACAAGACCAGGAGCTGACTGTGGCTCAGATCATGAACTCCGTATTGCCAAATTCAGACTTAAATTGAAGAAAGTAGTGAAAACCACTAGACCATTCGGGTATGACCTAAATGAAATTCCTTATGATTATACACTGGAAGTCAGAAATAGATTTAAGGGACTAGATCTGATAGATGGAGTACCTGTTGAACTATGGAATGAGGTTCGTGACATAGTACAGGAGACAGGGATCAAGACCATCCCCATGCAAAAGAAATGCAAAAAAGCAAAATGGCTGTCTGGGGAGGCCTTACAAATAGCTGTGAAGAGAAGCGAAAAGCAAAGGAGAAAGGGAAGGATGTAGATATAAGCATCTGAATGCAGAGTTCCAAAGAACAGCAAGAAGAGATAAGAAAGCCTTTCTCAGTGATCAGTGCAAGAAATAGAGGAAAACAACAGAATGGGAAAGACTAGAGATCTCTTCAAGAAAATTAGAGATACCAAGGGAACATTTCATGCAAAGATGGGCTCGATAAAGGACAGAAATGGTATGGACCTAACAGAAGCAGAAGATATTAAGAAGAGGTGGCAAGAATACACAGAAGAACTGTCCAAAAAAGATCGTCACGACCCAGATAATCACGATGGTGTGATCACTCACCTAGAGCCAGACATCCTGGAATGTGAAGTCAAGTGGGCCTTAGAAAGCATCACTATGAACAAAGCTAGTGGAGGTGATGGAATTCCAGTGGAGCTATTCCAAATCCTGAAAGATGATGCTGTGAAAGCGCTGCACTCAATATGCCAGCAAATTTGGAAACTCAGCAGTGGCCAAGGACTGGAAAAGGTCAGTTTTCATTCCAATCCCAAAGAAAGGCAATGCCAAAGAATGCTCAAACTACCGCACAATTGCACTCATCTCACACGCTAGTAAAGTAATGCTCAAAATTCTCCAAGCCAGGCTTCAGCAATACGTGAACTGTGAACTTGCTGATGGTCAAGCTGGTTTTACAAAAGGCAGAGGAACTAGAGATCAAATTGCCAACATCCGCTGGATCATGGAAAAAGCAAGAGAGTTCCACAAAAGCATCTATTTCTGCTTTATTGACTATGCCAAAGCCTTTGACTGTGTGGATCACAATAAACTGTGGAAAATTCTGAAAGAGATGGGAATACCAGACCACCTGACCTGCCTTTTGAGAAATCTGTATGCAGGTCAGGAAGCAACAGTTAGAACTGGACATGGAACAACAGACTGGTTCCAAATAGGAAAAGGAGTATGTCAAGGCTGTATATTGTCACCCTGCTTATTTAACTTATATGCAGAGTATATCATGAGAAACGCTGGACTGGAAGAAACACAAGCTGGAATTAAGATTGCTGGGACAAATGTTAATAACCTCAGATATGCAGATGACACCACCCTTATGGCAGAAAGTGAAGAGGAAGTCAAAAGCCTCTTGATGAAAGTGAAAGTGGAGAGCGAAAAAGTTGGCCTAAAGCTCAACATTCAGAAAACGAAGATCATGGCATCCGGTCCCATCACTTCATGGGAAATAGATGGGGAAACAGTGGAAACAGTGTCAGACTTCATTTTTTTGGGCTCCAAAATCACTGCAGATGGTGACTGCAGCCATGAAATTAAAAGACGCTTACTCCTTGGAAGGAAAGTTATGACCAACCTAGATAGCATATTCAAAAGCAGAGACATTACTTTGCCAACAAAGGTTCGTCCAGTCAAAGCTATGGTTTTTTCTGTGGTCACGTATGGATGTGAGAGTTGGACTGTGAAGAAGGCTGAGCGCCAAAGAATTGATGCTTTTGAACTGTGGTGTTGGAGAAGACTCTTGAGAGTCCCTTGGACTGCAAGGAGATCCAACCAGTCCATTCTGAAGGAGATCAGCCCTGGGATTTCTTTGGAAGGAATGATGCTAAAGCGGAAACTCCAGTACTTGGCCACCTCATGTGAAGAGTTGAGTCATTGGAAAAGACTCTGATGCTGGGAGGGATTGGGGGCAAGCGGAGAATGTGACAACAGAGGATGAGATGGCTGGATGGCATGACTGACTTGATGGGCCTGAGTCTGGGTGAACTCCGGTAGTTGGTGACGGACAGGGAGGCCTAGCGTGCTGCTATTCATGGGGTCGCAAAGAGTTGAACACGACTGAGTGACTGATCTGATCTGATCTGAGGGTAGGTGCATGTTTAACTTTATGAGAAACTGCCAGACCAGTTTTCAAAGTGGTTTCACGGTTTCACATTCCCGCCAGTAACACATGAGGTTTTGTTGCTCTGTGCTTTGGCCCATGTTTGGTGCTGTCAGTCGTGGCCTGAGTGGTGCCTTGAAGCACTTTTCCTTGATGACCAAGGATCAGTTTTCGTGTGCTTATTGGCAACTCCTCCTTTGTGAAGTGCCTATTACAGTCTTTTCCCCACTTTATTTTTTTTTTAATTTAAAAATCATGTAATCTCAACCCCCAGAGATAACCATCATTAACATTTAACATTTGGGGCTTTCAGGGCTTCCCTGGCTGTCTAGTGATTAAGAGTCCACGCTTCTAATGTAGGGGGCATGGGTTCAGTCCCTGGTGGGAGAACTAAGGTCCCGTATGCCACGAGGCACAGCCAACACATACACACATTTGAGGCTTTTTTCTATGCACTTTTCATTTACCAGGTATATTCTTTACAAAATTGGGTCCATATTGTATTAACTGTTCTGTAACCTTTTTTCTTCTCATTTAGCAATTTGTCATGAATGTTTTTCTCTGTCAGTAAATACACTTCTATGCCATCATTTTTTTCCATGAATGATCATTGCAGTTTTATTCACAGTAATAGCCCAAACAGGATACAACCCAAATGTCTTTCAGCTGGTGAGTCGATACACAAAATGTGGTGTATATCTGTACAATAGAATACTATTCAGCAATAAAAAGGAAAACACTACAGATAACTGTAACATGCACACAAAACCATTATGCTGAGTGAAAAAAGCCAGACCCCAAAGTGCAAAAACTATAGTGAAAATGCAAATATAGTGACCAAAAAACACTTGGGGCTAAGAGATAGACTGCAAAGAAGGAAGATGAAACTTTTGAGGATGATGAAAATGTTCTATATATTGATTGCAGTTATAATTTCATTGGTATATGTATTCATCAGAGCTTATCAGATTATGCATTTAAAAGGTATGCATATTGAAGCAAATTATAGCTCAGTAACACTGACTCGATGGACGTGAGTCTGAGTGAACTCCAGGAATTGGTGATGGATAGGTAGGCCTGGCATGCTGCGATTCATGGGGTTGCAAAGAGTCAGACATGACTGAGTGACTGAACTGTTGTACAAGGAATTTCTTTCTACAATGATAAAGATGAGATAACCAAACATACAGCAAGTGTTACCAAGGGAACAAGGGATTAACAATGGTCATAAGGTCAGAAAACAATCCATATCTCAAGAAAGAGAGTTGTGATTAAGCAGTTTTGTCAAAAGGAGAATGTTTACTGAAGGAGATTCATGCATGTCTCATCCTATGCCCTCAGTCCTGGGAGCGGCATGCTGATAAGGAACAGAGGATTTATGAGAAACAGCATGTAGGAATCCTCCTGTTAAACACTCCCTGTCAGTATGCACTCTGTCTACAAGTCCTATTGGCTCTGCTTTAAAATTCTTCAAGGATGGAGCGCCGCTCATCACCTGACAGCTCAGTGAAGCCAGAGATTGTATCTGATGCCTTACTGTTGCATTCCCGTGTCCCTGAAATTGCCTTGCTCCCAGTAGATGCTTCAGAGTCATTTATAACCCTTCATTAAATGAATGCCTTCTCTTCCCTCTGTACTAAAAGTGTAATAAAAACACTTCCCTCTAGTGTTTCTCAGAAATCCACAGTAATTTCTATTGGTTAATAAATCTCATCTGTGTCTTCAGAATCTCTTTATGATCAGCTAACCTAAAGAAAAGTAAATAGAGAGGTATTTCATGTTTAAAACTTAATCAGAATAAGGAAGAGAAAATTCTGGTGAAACCATGATGAGATATCTTATCGTAGGATTTAATGCAACAAGTATTTAGTACCCGTGTCAACTTTGTTGTAATGCCAAGACATTAGGAAATGTTAAACAATATAAAAAGTAACGTGTGTAATACACAGCGATGAGGAAATTGCAAATAGTGTCAACACTTCTGTCAACTGCTTCATTTTCTAGAAGAGGTGACTGCTTTCCTATGTTTGTTGGGCATCTTCATTTAAGGTTGGCAGGAATGATATTTAACACAGGCTTCCAGGGACTTCCCAGAAGGACTTCCCTAACCCTCCGACTGGTTAGGACTCTGCGCTTCCACTGCAGAGGGTACAGGTTCGATTCCTTGTCAGGGAACTAAGATCCCACATACCACAGAACAACTGAGCCAGTGGGCCTCAACTACTGAAGGTCACACACCACAATGAAAGAGTCTGTGCACTGCAATGAAAGATCCCGTGTGACACAATATTTTTTAAAGAACACAAGGCTTTACTAGAATTTAAGCAGTTTTTGCATGTCTTCAGTGTGTGTGTGTGTCTGTGTGTGTGTGTGTTTGTGTGTGAGATACCATCTCATCTTGTCACGTGTGTAGCCACCGTGTAACCACCACCACTGTTCCACGCACACAAACTCCCTTGTGCTACCCCTTTACAGTCAGGTTCTCAGCCTCATCCGAAGCCTTGATGAGCACTGAGCTTCATGACTGGAATTTTGTGATGTCAGGAGTTGAGTCGTACAGTAAGTAACCTGTTGAGAGCGACATCTTTCATTCCTCACAGTACCCTTGAGATTCATTCTGTTTTGTTTTGTTTTTTCCCCAGGTATCAAGTAATCAATAAAAAGTCTCCTTAACTCTAGGCAGGGTCAGACTTTCTGTTCTATTTATTTTATTTCCTTTTCTTGCCTTATTCTACTGACTAAAACCTCCAGTAGTAGATCAGGTAGTAGTGATAATGAGTCTTGGCTCGTTTTGGATCTTAGATTGAAAACATTCAGTTTTTCATTATTGAGTGTGATGTTGACTGTAGATTTATTACAGCTTTCTATCAGGTTGAGAAATTTCCCTTCTGTATGTAGTTTGCGAATGATGTTTGGCAGAAACCAGCACAATTCTATAAAGCAGTTATCCTTCAATAAAAAATAAATTTAAAATTTTTAAAAAAGATTTTTTAAAAAGAAAAACTTTTATTGGAAAGAATTATGAATTCTCGAGAAGCTGCAAATGTTGTATAGTGAGGTCCCATGTACCCATTGCGTGTGCTGTGCTAAGTCACTTCAGTCAAGTCTGACTGTTTGCAGTCCTATGGACTGTAGCCCCCAGGTTCCTCTGTCCATGGAATTCTCCAGGCAGGGATACTGGAGTGGATTGCCATGCCCTCCTCCAGGAGATTATCCTGGCCCAGAGATTGAACCCATGACTTTTATGTGTCCTGCATTGGCAGGCGGTTTCTTTACTGCTAGTGCCACCTATTGCCTAGTTTTTCCCAATTGGATACATCTTACGTAATTATAGTCCAGTGTCAAAACCAGGGATTATACATTGGTACAATGTATGCATATAGTTCTGTGTCATTTTATGAGAAATGTAGGTATATGTAACCAGCGCCACAATCAAGATAAAAAATCACTCCAGCATCAAGATAGACATCCTCACCAACACTTTTCATTTTTTACCTTTTTGTTACTAGCCATTCTGACAGGCATGAGTTGACATCTAATTGTGGTTCTGATTTGCATTTCCCTACTAATTTGTGGTGTTAAACAATCTTTGCATGTGGCCATCTGGATGTCTTCTTCCATACAATAAAAAACTGTCTGTTTGGCTTCTGTCCACTTTTTAATCAGGTTGTTTGTTTTCTTGTTGTCGACTTGTATGAGTGCTTTATATACTTTGGATATTAACCTTCATCAGATGTATCATTTGCAGATATCCTCCCCTGTTTGGTAGGTTATTTTTTCATTTCCTTGATGGTTTTGTGCTGGGAGCCACCACGGGAGATCCCACCCATGACAAAGGTCATGTGGAAGAGACCTGACAGGCAAAGGCAGATCAGGCTTCGAGGGACCCCCTGAATCTGCTCGAGCATCTACCCCAAAACCAGAATCTGTCTGTCTTACTCTTTTGTACCTTTCACCAACTCTTCTGACATTAACAGGGGGCTATCCCTGACCACCTTTCTCTGGAAAAAATCAACTTAGGGCCTTAGTTAATAAGTCTCTTGGGCATGAAAGGAATATTTCTATTTTAACCCCTCTGTTGGCATTCTAGCTTGCCTGACAGGTTTATCCATACTCTTGCAATTAACACACATGATTGTTCACAACTCCCCAACCTTGAAAGGCATGGGAAGCCAAAACATTCTAAAAGTCCTAATGAGCATAGAGTCCTTTAAGGGATGAAAAATTATTAGAATAGATAGTACTGGTAAAGGGCTTCATTATTGGGCCAATGCTTGCTGCCAAGTGCCCACATCCCTTAGCCATTGTGCACCTGGGAGTGCATTGGTTAACATAGTTGGGATGTAAGAAAAACAAGCAGCAGCCTTGGAATTAACCACATCAGATCTTTGAGCTAATTGGTTCTTTCTTTGCTGTGACCCACTGCACCTTTGCTCTGTGAGAATGTAACTCTGTTTAGTACTTTCTGAGGCTGGGAAAAATAAAGAAGAAACACTTTAAGGGAAAACAAGTTTTCTGGCTGATCAGCCTTTATCAAAAAAGGGTCATAAAATGTCCACAGGCCTCCAAGGCCAGAAGATAATATACACAACATTGTTTATGGGAAAGGTATGCAGAAAAAATCCTGGTTTTGATAGACAAAACAGATGTAATGTTTGGGCTGACTCTGTTTGACTTTGCATCTTTCATTTCCCTCTATGTACAAGTCAAGGTATAAAAGTTCCTTTTGAAAATAAAGTTATGGGCCTTGCTCACTGAAGCTTGGTCTCCCTGTGTCATTCTTTTTTTCCTTTTCTCTCCTTTTCTCTCTCTATTCTTCTTTCAGGATGACTCCTTGGAACACAGGAGCTTTATTGGCTTTCTGTGTTAATCAAGGAAGATCAAGCCCTGCTCTCCGCTTTGCTATCCTTATCGCCCAGGCCGTCATCCTGAGGGTACCCCTGGATCCTGCTGGGGCTGGACCCCGGTAGTTTTGTTTACCATGAAGGAGATTTTTAGTTTGATGTTTATTTTTGCTTTTGTTTCCCTCCGATCAGGTGACATATCTAGAAAGATACTGCTAAGACTGATGTCAATGAGCATGCTGCCAGTGTTTTCTCCTTATTGTTTCAGGTCTTAGATTCATGCTTTTAATCAATTTTGAGTTGATTTTTGTATATGATGTGAGATAATAGTTTCTTTTTTTGTATGCCCAACTTTCATAGCATTTACTGAAGACACTGTCCTTTCTCCATGGTATGTTCTTTGTTCCTTTGTCATAAATCAATTATATATTTATGTGTGGATTTTTTCTTGGCTCTCAGTTCTGTTCCATTGGTTATGTATCTTTTTTTTTTTTTTTTTTTGCCAGTACTGTGCAGTTTTGATTATCATGTTTTTTCTGCAGTTACCATGACTTTTTCATATAGTTTGAGACCACAGGAGTATGACTTTCAGCTTTTTACAGGATATCTTTGGCTATTGGGGTCTTTTGTGAGTCCATATAAATTTTAACATTTTCTATCTGTGAAAAATGCCTTTGAGATTTTGATAGGGATTGCATGGAATATGTAAGTTGTACAAGTAATATGGACATTTTAACAATTTTATTTCTTTCAATTCATGAACATGGACTATCTTTCCATTTGAGTCTTCTTCACTTTCTTTCAACATTGTGTAGGTCTCAGTGTATGGGTCTTTCACCTCCTTGGTTACATTTATTCCTGTGTATTTTTGTTGTGAATATAAATGCAATTGCTTTCTTAATTTCTCTTTCTGGTAGCTCATTTTTAGCATGTAGAAATTCACATTTTGTCTATTGATATTGTACCCTGCAACTTTACTGTATTCATTTATGTGCTTAGTCACTCTGTCATGTCCAGCTCTTTGTGACCCCATGTATTGTAGCCTGCCAGGCTTTCCTGTCCATTGAGACTCTCCAAGCAAGTATACTGGAGTGGGTTGCCAGGCCCTCCTCCAGGGGATCTTCCCAACTCAGGGATTGAAGCCAGGTCTCCTGCATTGCAGGTGGATTCTTTACTGTCTGAGCCCCCAGGAAAGCCTTACATTTATTTATACTTTTTAATAATTTCTGGTGGAGTTATTTGCGTTTTCTGTATATAAAATCATGACATCCAAAAATAGCATCAGTTTTGTTTTTTCCTTTCCAATTTGGATATCTTTTTTTTCTTTTTCTTGTCTAATTGCTTTAGCTAGGACTTCCAATATTATGTTGAATAGGAGTGGCAGAGTGGGCATCTTTGTCTTGTTCTTGATTTTAGAGGGGTAGCTTTCAGCTTTTCACCCTTGAATGTATGATGTTTGCTATGAGGTTGTCATATGTCATCTTTACTATTTTGAATACATTTCTTCTATATCCAGTTTATTGAGGTTTTCTTTTAATCACTAATATATGTTGAATATTGACAAATGCTTTTATGTATTGACATGATCACATAGCTTTTATCCTTTATTTTTCTTTGATGTGGTGTATCCCATTTATTGATATCTGGATGTTGAGCCATCCTTGCCTTTGGTTAGCACTTTCCACCTTCCACTGCCTGTGTCAGGGGCAAGGCTCCAAGCCCTGACTATCACTGCATGTGCCTCCAGGGCCTTAGTGCCTTGCAGATGCCAGTGCCATTGGTTTCACTGCCTGGAATACTGGGATGGTGAGCTCCTCTTCTGAGAGTGCCTGAGTCACAGCCTCTAGCACTGTGGGGGGTGCGGAGGGTGAATGGGAAGCCTGGTTGCATGGGTCTCTGCCTTGCAGGCTTCACTGCTGTGGATGGGGACCTCTTTGCTGAACTCCACAGTTCTACCAACTCCTCTTCCACAAACCGCATCTAAGTCCCAGTCACTGCTCTCCAGGATTACTGTAATGGCCTTGCGAATGGTCTTATTTCGTCCAGGTCCACGTACAGTCTATTTTCCACACAGCAGCAGAGGAGATCCTTTTAAAACACAGATGAGAACAATCCCTCATCTGCCTCAAGCGCCCATCTCACTTAAAGCAAGAGTCCTGCAATAGCCTGTGATCTACTTTTCCATCTCCTGAGTTCAACCCTCCTTCTCTCTCTCTTTACTCCAGTCACACAGTCACCCTTTCGTTCCTCGAAACTTCATGTTGTCTTTTCACATTGTGGTCTCCATGCTGATCTCTCTAACTAGAAGTTCTTCCCCAAAATACATGTGGCTCTTTTCTTGATCTCTAAGCCTTTGCTCAGTTCTCATCTCCTCAACAAGGGCCACCTTAACCAGCCTATTTGAGATTAAGCCCTTTGTGGACTGCTCTGTTCTATTAACAACATCTTTTTCAAGACACTTATTCCCTTCTAACACATTATATATTTTACTTGTGTATTATAATTTGAAAGTTACTGCATATATTTTCCAGCTGGAGTATAAGCTCCATGGAGCAAGATTTTTATCTGTGTTTTTCCACTTATGCACATAGTACAAAGCCTGCTGCCAATTCATCACTCAATAAGCAGTTGTCAAATGAACAGATAGATGGTTGGATCCCATTGATTGCTTTACTAATAACCCTCTGGTTTGGGATTATGGTCATCAGATATTCTGTGTGTAAGAAGACTGCATCTAGCAGAGGTTACACTTTTAATAAGGCCTCACAGTGGCAGAGCTTGGACTCTCATCCAGGTGTTGTGTCTCCTCAAGTCTAGGGCGAATAGGGAAATTGCCAGCAAAGATTCAGGAATAGGTTTGATGTCAAAGAAAAAGTCAGTTGCATATGGCATGGGATGGGCACCAGTTTTATGAAGAAGGGTAGCCAGGGAGCTCTCTGTTACAGCTGTATCATTGTCACTTATCAGTAGACAGAAGGAATTGCACTTAGATTAAGCATATCAGCATCTCTAGTACGTGAACCGTGAACTTCCAGATGTTCAAGCTGATTTTAGAAAAGGCAGAGAAACCAGAAATCAAATTGCCAACATCTGCTGGATCATGGACAAAAGAAGAGAGTTCCAGAAAAACATCTATTTCTGCTTTATTGACTATGCCAAAACCTTTGACTGTGTGGATCACACTAAACTGTGGAAAATTCTGAAAGAGATGAGAATACCAGACCACCTGACCTGCCTCTTCAGACACCTATATGCAGGTCAGGAAGCAACAGTTAGAACTGGACATGTAACATCAGACTGGTTCCAAATAGGAAAAGGAGTACGTCAAGGCTGTATATTGTCACCCTGCTTATTTAACTTATATGCAGAGTACATCATGAGAAATGCTGGGCAGGAAGAAGCACGGCTGGGATCAAGATTGCTGGGAGAAATATCAATAACCTCAGATATGCAGATGACACCACCCTTCTGGCAGAAAGTGAAGAGGAACTAAAAAGCCTCTTGATCAAAGTGAAAGTGGAGAGTGAAAAAGTTGGCTTAAAGCTAAACATTCAGAAAACGAAGATCATGGCATCCGGTGCCATCAGTTCATGGGAAACAGTGGAAACAGCGTCAGACTTTATTTTTTGGGCTCCAAAATCAATGCAGATGGTGATTTGCGGCCATGAAATTCAAAGACGCTTACTCCTTGGAAGGAAAGTTATGACCAACCTAGACAGCATATAAAAAAGCAGAGACATAACTTTGCCAACAAAGGTCCGCTAGTCAAGGCTATGGTTTTTCCTGGGGTCATGTATGGATGTGAGAGTTGGACTGTGAAGAAAGCTGAGCGCTGAAGAACTGATGCTTTTGAACTGTGGTGTTGGAGCGGACTCTTGAGAGTCCCTTGGACTGCAAGGAGATCCAACCAGTCCATTCTAAACGAGATCAGTCTTGGGTGTTCATTGGAAGGACTGATGCTAAAGCTGAAACTCCAATACTTTGGCCACCTCATATGAAGAGTTGACTCATTAGAAAAGACCCTGATGCTGGGAGGGATTGGGGGCAGGAGGAGAAGGGGATGACAGAGGATGAGATGGTTGGATGGCATCACCGA
This sequence comes from Bos javanicus, assembly GCF_032452875.1. Taxonomy (NCBI): domain Eukaryota; kingdom Metazoa; phylum Chordata; class Mammalia; order Artiodactyla; family Bovidae; genus Bos; species Bos javanicus. The sequence goes on along the minus strand of NC_083885.1, from coordinate 49,421,968 downwards.
CTCGATGGACATGAGTTTGAGTGAACTCCGGGAGTTGGTGATGGACAGGGAGGCCTGGCGTGCTGCGATTCACGGGGTTGCAAAGAGTCAGACACGACTGAGTGACTGAACTGAACTGAAGTGAGTACAGTTTGAACCCACTTCTTATTATCACAGGGGACTTTGGATAGTGTGGACTGAACACACTTTTTATATCATGAATTTCAGAAGAACAGAGGGCGGGGCTCTATAGCCTGAGTGAAAGGGTCAGGGGTGATTCACCTCCTAATGGCATTTATAGGGCACCTTCTCCAGACAGACTCACACACACAGTTTCAACAGGGAAGAAAGGCCCAGATGGAGACTATGGACTGCTTGGTATGAAAAATGGGAGGAAGGAATCTGATTACCTCTGCTGCTGGTGCCAGGTCACCTTGACACAAATCATTGTGTGCATACTGGTAGAGAATGGGAAGGAGTGTGTGTGTGTGAGTGGGAATCACTGGATTTGCGTTATTGTATGTCCTTTTGCATATTGTTTCTCTGGGTTTGGAAGGGTTTGTATATAATCTATGTATCTGTGCCTCTGAGTGCATGTGTGGACTCGGATTAATGTCTCCTTGTTGGAGGTATACTAATGTCTCTTAGCTGCAGGAGGAGATCACGTTTTGTGTCCTGAGTCTGCTTGGGCAATGATGTGGGAGAGAGAACATGGGCTCTTCACTCACTGACACATCCGTCTCTTCCACAGCCAAACCCCTATCAGCAGTCTGTTTCTCTGGCTGTGGGTTTCATGGTGAAGATCAAGGGAAATCTTGAGTCTTCTTGTGGGTGAGTAGAGGCCAGTTTATGTCTGATGGAGGGTGAAGCACAAGGGGAGAGTGTTAGCATGTCTTGGGGACATTCATTGGAAACTGCTTGATCTTCTTTAATCATTGGAATAAGTTGAGGTGTCTCATGCAAAAGTGTGAGATTACACTTCAGGTGGGATTTCCTTCCTCTGTGTGTCTGTGTCTATGTGTGTGTGTGTGAGCGGGGGAGGCAGGGGAGGAAAAGAGAGAGAGAGATAGCAAAGTGAGAAAGGTATAAATATTTTGAGAAAGAAGGCAGGGGGAAGGGGAAGGAGGGAGAGGGAGAGAGAGAGAAAAAAGGACTGTGGTTGTTCCTGAGGAAGTTGTTGTCTGCAGTAAATGCCTGCCTGCAGGAGCTATCCTCTTGTCTTTGCAGGAAGAACCCAGAGCTTGTGGTGGATTTCTGCACGGGTATTGAGGAAGACAGCGACATTGCATTCCATTTCCGAGTCTACACGAACAGCAAGGTGGTGATGAACAGTTTCCAGAAAGGGGGATGGCAGGAGGAAAAGAGAATGTTTTCTGACCCTTTCGTGCCAGGCCAGCCAGTTGAACTTCGATTCTTGGTGCTGGAGAATGAATACAAGGTGTGTGGGCCCTCTTGGGTGTGGAGCGCTGTGGCTGTGTTGGGCGTGCTGTGGAGAAACACACGGAGAGTCCAACTCTGATGTGATCACAAAAGACCAATTTTTTCTTTGTTTTGTATTTTTAACACATGTGCTTTTTGAAATTGAAGTATCATTGATTTACCTTACCATGTGAGTTTCAGGCGTACAACAGAGTGGTGGAGCCCCTTGTCCCTGTATAGCACAGGCATCTATACTCAGGATCTTGTGTGCTGTACTCAGTGTGTGTGCTGTACAAGTAGAGATGCTGAGGTGAACTCCACACAGCTCTTACTGTATTGCACAGTCAGCAGTGTGGAGGGAGACGTGCAGGCCCCCTGCCCTCAGGGTAAAGCAGGGATGGCAGCTCTGGAGGCGAGGAAGTGGACATGGAGGATGATTTCTACAGCACTGTATTGGCAGGATGTCCTGGAGGAGAATTTCTGCTTTGCTTTTACAGAGTAAAGAAATTTTACAGAAGGCAATGAAAGTAGGAAAGGGAAAGAGGAGGCCTAATCGTTCTGAGCTCACAAGAAATACATCTCCTTCCTTAGGTGTTTGTGAATAACGAGTCCTTCTGCCAGTTTGTCCACCACCTGCCCCTACAGTCTGTGAAAATGCTGAAGGTGAGGGGAGATATTGTGCTGACCAGTGGATACATTTTAAGGGGCAGAAGATCTTCCAGTGAAGATATCGATCCCATTATACTCTTCCATAATGTGCAGGATCATGGCCACTCCCAGAAGATGCCAGCATGTGCCCCTGCCCTCACACTTACTCCAGTGATAATAAAATATTCCTGATATGAACCAGGACTTGGCTCTTGCTTGTAGGGAAGATATCAAGGGCAGATTTGGCACAAAGAGAACATCGCCCCAGGTGTGGAATGGGGAGTGTGGTTTTGGAAGGGCCCAGTTGGCCAAAATGTCAAGGGCTAACCCTGAAATGGAGACAGTGAGAGTGTCTCAGGATGTCATGAGGAAGGTGGTCAGGTTTGGGGCTGTTTAAGGAAGGGATATGACTTTATATGTGAGCCTCTTTTGACTTGTTTTTTCGTTCCTCAAATATTTATTGGTCCCTGTATTTGTCAGGGCTCTCCTGAGAAACTGGTGTGTGTGTGTGTGTATGTGTGTATACAAATGTACACACACAGAGGAATTTGATTATGGAGACTGACAATTCCCAAGATCTTCAAAGATGTAGTTCTAGTCTGAGTCTGGAAGCCTGAGACCCAGGAAGAGCCAGTGTTTCAGTTCCATTCTGAAGGCAGGAAAAATCCTCCCTTCTCTAGGCTGGCGAGCTTTTTTATTCTGTTTAGGTCTTCAGATGATGGGAGGAAGCCCATCCACACTAGGGAGGGCAGTCTGCTTTACTCAGTCTGTGGATTCAGATGTTAATCTCATCCCAGGAACACAGTCATAGACACACTGAAAATAATGTACAGCCCAAGACCTGACCACCCAACAGCCCAGTCAAGATGACACAGAAGATTAACCATTACAGCTCCTTTCTGTAACATACCTTTCTACGTGCCAGACATTCCGTATGAACCCTATGTGATGCTGAGAGGACTAGAGAATGGTGTTGTTGGCAAAAGGAACTTGATACTGATAAGTCAAGGGTAAAGTCAGCCCGGTGGGGTGTTTGGAACTCAGGAGATGAACGTCAGACGTTCGGGCAGATACAGCATAAACCATGGTGTGTGGCTTTCCTGGTTTCTGTCTCCCCTGGCTTAGGAACATCTGGCAGCTTTCAGGGGTTATGAAGTGTGACGTAGGAGGCTGCACCCAGATCCTTCCGGACCCCTCCAGCCTGGAGGTCTTCTAGAGACAGAGGACCTAATGAATCCCTAAGTTTCTGAGTGCCTGCAGTTTCCTAGACACTCCATATATAAAGGAAGGCTGCTTGCTTTTGTCGTCTTCAGGCCCTCTGAGCATTCTTCCCTATTTCTATACCTTGACAATGAACAACCTGTAGAGGAAAGTAAGAAACCAGTTCTTTTAGAGCAGTGTAAAAAAAGACAGGCAAATTTGGCCTTGGAATACAGAATGAAGCAGGGCAAAGACTGACAGAGTTTTGCCAAGAAAATGCACTGGTCATAGCAAACACCCTCTTCCAACAACACAAGAGAAGACTCTACACATGGACATCACCAGATGGTCAACACCGAAATCATATTAATTATGTTCTTTGCAGCCAAAGATGAAGAAGCTCTATATAGTCAACAAAAACAAGACCAGGAGCTGACTGTGGCTCAGATCATGAACTCCGTATTGCCAAATTCAGACTTAAATTGAAGAAAGTAGTGAAAACCACTAGACCATTCGGGTATGACCTAAATGAAATTCCTTATGATTATACACTGGAAGTCAGAAATAGATTTAAGGGACTAGATCTGATAGATGGAGTGCCTGTTGAACTATGGAATGAGGTTCGTGACATAGTACAGGAGACAGGGATCAAGACCATCCCCATGCAAAAGAAATGCAAAAAAGCAAAATGGCTGTCTGGGGAGGCCTTACAAATAGCTGTGAGAAGAAGAGAAGCGAAAAGCAAAGGAGAAAAGGAAGGATGTAGATATAAGCATCTGAATGCCGAGTTCCAAAGTACAGGAAGAAGAGATAAGAAAGCCTTTCTCAGTGATTAGTCCAAAGAAATAGAGGAAAACAACAGAATGGGAAAGACTAGAGATCTCTTCAAGAAAATTAGAGATACCAAGGGAACATTTCATGCAAAGATGGGCTTGATAAAGGACAGAAATGGTATGGACCTAACAGAAGCAGAAGATATTAAGAAGAGGTGGCAAGAATACACAAAAGAACTGTACAAAAAGATCTTCACGACCCAGATAATCACGATGATGTGATCACTGACCTAGGGCCAGACATCCTGGAATGTGAAGTCAAGTGGGCCTTAGAAAGCATCACTACGAACAAAGCTAGTGGAGGTGATGGAATTCCAGTTGAGCTATTCCAAATCCTGAAAGATGATGCTGTGAAAGCGCTGCACTCAATATGCCAACAAATTTGGAAAACTCAGCAGTGGCCACAGGACTGGAAAAGGTCAGTTTGCATTCCAATCCCAAAGAAAGGCAATGCCAAAGAATGCTCAAACTACCGCACAATTGCACTCATCTCACACGCTAGTAAAGTAATGCTCAAAATTCTCCAAGCCAGGCTTCAGCAATATGTGAACCGTGAACTTCCTGATGTTCAAGCTGGTTTTAGAAAAGGCAGAGGAAGCAGAGATCAAATTGCCAACATCTGCTGGATCATGGACAAAAGAAGAGAGTTCCAGAAAAACATCTATTTCTGCTTTATTGACTATGCCAAAGCCTTTGACTGTGTGGATCACAATAAACTGTGGAAAATTCTGAAAGAGATGGGAATACCAGACCACCTGACCTGCCTTCTGAGAAATCTGTATGCAGGTCAGGAAGCAACAGTTAGAACTGGACATGGAACAACAGAATGGTTCCAAATAGGAAAAGGAGTATGTCAAGGCTGTATATTGTCACCCTGCTTATTTAACTTATATGCAGAGTACATCATGAGAAACGCTGGGCTGGAAGAAGCACAAGCTGGAATCAAGATTGCCGGGAGAAATGTTAATAACCTCAGATATGCAGATGACACCACCCTTATGGCAGAAAGTGAAGAGGAACCAAAAAGCCTCTTGATGAAAGTGAAAGTGGAGAGTGAAAAAGTTGGCTTAAAGCTCAACATTCAGAAAACGAAGATCGTGGCATCCGGTCCCATCACTTTGTGGGAAATAGATGGGGAAACAGTGGAAACAGTGTCAGACTTTATTTTTCTGGGCTCCAAAATCACTGCAGATGGTGATTTGCAGCCATGAAATTCAAAGACGCCTACTCCTTGGAAGGAAGGTTATGACCAACCTAGACAGCATATTCAAAAGCAGAGACATTACTTTGCCAACAAAGGTCCATCTAGTCAAGGCTATGGTTTTTCCTGTGGTCATGTATGGATGTGAGAGTTGGACTGTGAAGGAGGCTGAGCACCGAAGAATTGATGCTTTTGAACTGTGGTGATGGAGAAGACTCTTGAGAGTCTCTTGGACTGCAAGGAGATCCAACCAGTCCATTCTGAAGGAGATCAGCCCTGGGATTTCTTTGGAAGGAATGATGCTAAAGCTGAAACTCCAGTACTTTGGCCACCTCTTGTGAAGAGTTGACTGTTTGGAAAAGACTCTGATGCTGGAAGGGATTGGGGGCAAGAGGAGAAGGGGACGACAGAGAATGAGATGGCTGGATGGCATCACCGACTCGATGGACGTGAGTCTGAGTGAACTCTGGGAGTTGATGATGGACAGGGAGGCCTGGCGTGCTGCGATTCATGGGGTCGCAAAGAGTCAGACACGACTGAGCGACTCATCCAATCTGATCTGATCTGTTAAGATAAATTCTCGAGTGTTTATGTGAAAGATGACAGTATGACTGAGATTTATTTTAAAATTTGCCCCCCCAAATAAGTGGAAGGAACAATGAAACAAGAGTAATCATAATTAAAGTGGGAGAGTAGGTACATAGGCATTACTTATATTATTCTTTCCTGTGAGAATTAATAAAGGAAAAAACCTCACTAAAATGAAGTTGGGCAGCCAGAAGAGGGAGCTCTTACACATGCGCCACTGGCTGTCTCATAGATCCCAGCAGGAAGAGATGTACCTCACCTCTCTGGCAAAAGTGACCTTACTTTACGACCCCCAGCAGGAGGAAGAAAGATTTTCTCTCTGCCTGGAATCAGCTCAGCCAATGAAAATACACTGTACTTTAAACTCTCAGTTTCCTCCAATGGACTCTTTGTTTATACCAGCTCCTCGAAACTTTCCCTTTTCCTCAGTAAGAGTTTCCTTTCCTTTTTCGCTAAAAAAAAAAAATTTTTTTCTTTTTGTCATGCCATATGGCATGTGGGACCTTAGTTTCCTGATCAAGGATCGAACCCATTCCCCCTGCATTGGAAGCTCAGAGTGTTAACCACTGGACCTCCAAGAAGTCCCTCTTTCTTTTTTTTTTTTAAATTACTTACTTGGTCGTGCCGGGTCTTCGTTGCAGCAGGCGGGATGTTCCATTCTCTTGTGTCGTGTGTGGGTCTTTAGTTGTGGCACGTAGGGCCTTTACTTGCAGCCCTCAAACTCTTAATTTGGGAGCACGGAATTTTAGCCACTGGACCACCAGAGAAGTCCCCTCTTCTCCTCTTCTTCATGGGCTTGCCTGTGGTTCACCAGAGCTGCATGTCTTGGATCAGACTTCCTTTGGTGCTTCTGAATAAGTCTGTTTGGCAGGTAAAATAACTGGCTGTTTTATTGTTTGAGGTTAACATTCTTCTTCTTTTGGTGCTTGTTGGAAATTTTTCATTTGAGAATGGGGGAAAGCAGTTAGAATCACTGCTTTCCTGTTCTAGATATGGAAATGTTGCTCAGCAACCCCTCAAAAAAAAAAAAAAATCAAATGTGATGATTGTTACAAAGGGTAGGTACAGGGCTTTGAGGGCTAATTCTAGGATGGGTTGACCTGGCCAGGGAGGTCAAGAAAGATTTTCCTGAAGGAGATTGTTTAGGCTCTGAGAAAAGAGTAACAGTTAGCTAGGATAAAAGAGAAGGATATACAGGTGGAAAAGCAGTTTGTGCAAAAGTGTAATCAGCATGACAGACCTAAAGAACATAGCGTGGTAGGCATAGAAAGCGTGAGAGGGACTTCCCTCATAGTCAGAGGTTAAGAATCCACCTGCCAATGCAGGGGGCATGGGTTCAATCCCTGGTTCAGGAACTAAGATCTCACTTGCCATGGAGCAACTGAGCCTGCAAGCCACAACTATCGAAGCCCTGACTCTGTGGCTGTTTTTGTTGTTTAGTCCTCAGTCATGTCTGACTCTTCGTGACCCCAAGGACTGTAGCCTGCCTCTGTCAATGGGATTTCTCAGACAAGAATACTGGAGTGGGTTGCTATTTCCTTCTCCAGGGGATCGTCCTGACCCAGGGATCTGACCTGAGTCTCCTGCATTGGCAGGTGGATTCTTCACCACTAAACCACTGGGAATCCCACAGTTAATGGGCTCACTCTCTAGAGCCCGTGCTTAATACCACTGCATTTAAGACAGGGAAATCTGGGTTCAGACTGGCTGGGTGCAAATCTAATTTTGCTACTTGATGTGAATAACATGAGTAACAAGTTACTTAAGTTTTCTGTTCTTTAAGGTAGGGGTCCTCCACCCCCAGGCCAAGGACTGGTACCAGGCCACAGCTCACAGATAATGTGAGCTATCTCTCACATTACCACCTGAACTCCACGCCTTGTCAAATCAGTGACACCATAATAAATGCAATGTGCTTGAATCAGCCCAAACCATCCCACTCCTCCCCGCCCACCGTCTGTAGAAAAATGGTTTTTCACAAAACTGGTCCCTGGTGCCAAAAAGGTTGGGGACTGCTGCTTTAGGGTCTTCATCTGTAAAGCCCAAACAACAGTAGACCTGCAGTACACAGTTTCTATGAAGATTAAAGGAAGTATATGAAATCACCTTAAAATTGTGTGTGGCACAAAGAAAGTACCCAACTGATATTAACTCTCATCCTGAAACTGTGAGAGTGCTGTCTTCTCTAGTAAATAAAATAATCATGGGATGCTGGTTTCAGAGCTTTGAGTCATTTAAAGCAGTTAGATTTTACAAATTTAATTTGTCCAAGTAGACTTGTATGAAAAGATCTCCTGGTATGCCTGCTAGATTTTTAATGAAGGGAGTGTTAGATGCAAGCATTCTTAAAGCTTTAAATTGTGTTATCAACCTCTACATGGATTAAATTTTCTAAATGGATTAACTTTTCCAGGCAAGGAGATCAAACGAGTCAATTCCTAAAGGAAATCAATCCTGAATATTCATTGGAAGGACTGATGCTGAAGCTGAAGCTCCAATACTTTGGTCACGTAATGCAAAGGTCCAACTAATTGGAAAAGACCCTGATGGTGAGAAAGACTGAAGGCAGGAGGAGAAGGGGACTGACAGAGCATGAGATGGTTGGATGGCATCACCAACCCAATGGACATGAGTTTGAGCAAGCTCTGGGAGATGGTGAAGGACAGGGAAGCCTGGTGTGTTGCAGTCCATGGGGTTGCAAAGAGTCAGACACGATGAGCGACTGAACAACAAACTGTTGCGTGTATATAAATCATCCTGACATCCATACAGATTTCTGTGCGCGTGCATGTGTGTGTACTGGGAGGTAACCTGGAGGGGTGATCAGCATCCAGCAAGGGACACTAGGCCCCCAAATTAAACAGGAAGCATTATTTCAGGAGTATAATCCTCTCTCTTCATCCACTTGGGCATTTAATGGTTAATGGTTTACAGACTTCCAGCTACTGTAGTATCCGGTCTGGGACAGAAGAGACAAGAAGAAAACTCAGGTGTCATCAGGGAACATCATGATGCTCTGGGGGCTCAGGGTCCCCAGCTGCACTGTTTTTTTCTCTCCACCTTCCAGAGTCTTCTTTATTTGTCTTACATATACTCTCTAGGATTCTTAGTCAAACTAGTTTAGTGGATGCAGTGGGAACAAGGATATCTACTTCAACTTTTCTGAGCCAGAGTCCTACAATTTTATGTCAAACCCAGGCTCCTCTGCCCATGGAATTCTCCAGGCAAATATACTGGAATGGGTTGCCATTTCCTTCTCCAGGGGATCTTTCCAACTCAGGGATCGAACCCAGGTCTCCTGCATTGGCAGGTGGTCTCTTTACCACTGTGCCACCTGGGAAGGATTTTGGGACAGCTGAGGATCAGCCAGTACTTTCACAGGATCAGCAGAAGTGAGGACTTAAGCCCAGGGAAACCAAGCCCTCGTAAAACCAAGTTCCCTGCCAAGTTTATAACAGACCTCTCTATTCAAAACTGTATTCCTTCTCTTGTCCCACTTCAGGATTGAGGAGTGTCAAACAAAAGAGGGGAGTGTTGAAACCAAGCAGGCCACAACAGACCCCTCCAAGGTACATACACAGCCTCTGTAAGCCCTGTTTCTTGTTTGTTGAAAAGGGTTTTAGTTTCTTTCCTAGGCCTTCCCTAAGTTCCGAAGAGCAGACTCAGACAGTTACTAATTAGAGAAGTGAGGGAATGCAGGAAAAACGGGAGGAGGAAGAACAGTAATGATGGCTTAAACAATGGTTCACCGATAAACAGAATCCTAGCTCCTCCTCGTGATACATAAAACAATCTGATGTGTATCTCTGAGTTGTTCTACAGAAATTCACACCTAGACTCAAGTGGAGGATGATGTGGAGCAAGTGGTTGGAACCAGAAGGTTGATGATTCGACTCCTCAAACAGGGCTTCCCGGGTGGCTCAGTAGCAAAAAAATCCACCTGCCAATGCAGGAGATGTGGGTTCGATCCCTACTCCAGGAAGATCCCACCTGCCATGGAGCAACTAAGCTGGTGTGCCACAGCTACTCAGCCCATGCTCTAGAGCTTTGGAGCCACAACCACTGAAGCCCATGTACCATAGAGCATGTGCTCTGCAACAAGAGAAGCCACCACAATGAGAAGCCAGTGTGCTGAAACTAGAAAGTAGTCCCTGCTCTCCGAAACTTAGAGGAAAAACCCAGGTAGCAATGAAGACCCAGCACAGCCAAAAATACATAAAAAAAAAAAGATTCCTGAAACATCACCATTACTTCACCAAAACCAATCAGAAAGGAGTCACGCATCCTACAGCTCTCACCCCAAATGCTGCCTTGCTTGGAAGCCTTCGGGAAGTTCATGTCTTCTGAGCCAGGGTCATCCATTCTTTGCCATTGTGAAAATTATAACAATGTGCACCTTTTGAGTAGATTCTGTCTGTGGGGTAAAGACCTGGGAAGAGGCGCAAAGGCTGGATTTTAGACTCAGCCACCCCCTCGCTCCATCACCTTTACTTCTGTGTTTCCCCGGCTACTCCCTCCGCCCTGGCATTACCCTCACCGCAGTCCCTGCCGTGCCACAGACATGCCCTGCTCAAGGACATGCTTGTGACTGAATCTGCTTCTGACATCCCCCTTCACCCTGCTGGGTAACTCTGAGGCTTACAAACAGGAACAAAGCCAGAGGGCGGGGCTGCCAGGATTCACTTGTATTCTGCAACTCCAAGAGACTCACACACAAAACTGGACACAGTTTGGAAGGGCTGCCCTGAGGAAGATATAACAATGTCAGAGCAACGGGTGAGCTGAAAAGACACAGCCTTCAGTGATCCCAGGTCAGATAAAGGGAGGAGGAAGAGATAGGAAAGTGTGTAAGATGAAAATACGTATATTTCTACTTGGAATGTTGTATTGAGAGTTGTGTGGAAGAGAGACTCCTTGAGGATCTATTATGTGGAATCCTTGTGGGAATCGTGTGGAGCCGGGACCAGTGCAATAGCATTTGATGGTACCTGACTGAGAGTGAACTCTACCGAGACACTGTCACTTTGCGGGGGGCAGCGGCTGGGGAAGCACTGACTGGGATGAGGGAGTGTGTGCATGAGTACAAGGGGCTGAGATTATGGATCTGTCTTCATGAGTCTGTGTGTAAGAGTGGAGCACAATGTTCATGTACGGTGAGTGAGAATGTGGGGAGGTATGTGTGACATGGGGAGCTGCATGTCTGTGTGACTATGTGTGTGAGTGTGTGTGTAAGAAATCTGTGACTAGGGGTTGATCTGTGAGTACGTGTGTGGCTTTGTGTGCATGTGTGGGTTCATCCTGACACAGCAGTGACTGTTTAAGTGTCCGTGGGTCTTTGCATGTGTGTCAGAGGGGATCCTGAACTGGTGGCCCTGCCGACTGTGAGTTACCCGGAACTCATCTCTGAGCATTAATGAGAGCAGAGCGAGGGACTCCTTAGATGCCTCTTCTCAAGAAGAGTGCGAGAAGGCGACCTCAGGCCAGAGGGCGCTGCGTCTCCAGTCTGGGTCCACATGCAGTGCCCGCTCACCCCGCCTCCGGTCTCCTCCCCAAGCGAGCCCTTCCCTCTGCCTCACAGGAGGAGGTGAGCAGACCCTGGCCCCCCGGGGGAGGGCTGCGGGGGGACGTGGTCTCAGAGAATCGAACCACCTGAAGCTGGAAGGAAAAAACGCAGCCCCAGTTCAGGGTTTCCAGGAGAAATCAGTCACTAACTTGTAGATTCTCCCAATTACTTTCCTGCCACACATCCTGTGGATGAGCACTGACTGACTGGGTTCTCAACAACGCTGTACAAGTTCTTGAAAGGACACGCATTTCCCTTGATAATTCTGATGCGCACGCATCCCACACATGGGGCCTCCCCTTCCATTATTTCCATTTCATTCATGTTGATATATGACAAAACCAATACAATATTGTAAAGTTAAAAATAAAATTAAAATTAAAAAAAATAAACAATGTTCTTCACTGGAGTGAACTTTTTGTATTTTTATATCCTCAAGTCTTGTCTTCAGAGTTTCAGATATCAGATGGTAATCAAAGGGTGCTATTCCAGAAAGGGTCTTCCCTCTTCTGACAGGTCACCCCTGCACGTGCCAGGGATTAGGCTAAAGTCTTTACGTATACTAGCTTATCCATTCCTGGAACACCCTAGGAAGTAGGAATTCCTGATAATCCTCCTTGTACTGAGGAAACTGACGAGGGAGAATTCAAGTAATGGACCTAAGATCTCACTGCTAGTGAGAGGGTAACAGGCAGGAAGGCCAGGGGTCTCCAAATAGGGGAAATAGCCTGCAAGTGTCAGACATTTTTATCTCTCTTAAGCGGCAGGAGGAAACAAACTAGCAATATTTTTTCCTTCTCTATACAAATTTAAAGGGAGGTTTCTCTTAAAATACTGTGTTGCCATAATGACACCCGCCTTCGCCTGAAGTTAGCTATTCTGGAGCCTAGAGATAACCAATGCCTTTTTCTTATGGAAATGTTTGTCTTAAGCTATGCTAATGTACTATGCCTTTACCCCAAACTCTGTCTCCAAGTCGGTTCCGCCTCTTGGCCCAGAACCTACTTGACAAACCAGTATGGATATTGTTCCCCTAATCTATGTAAATGAAACTATTTGTATGGTGGTCTGCCCTTCTTCAAGATTCAAGTTAATCATTTTATGGCCCAGGATAAACCATTTATCCCAAAATGCATCTTATGGGTGAGGGGCCTGGTGCCATTCTGAATTTTAAGACATTCCTTTCTTTCATTAACAGACTGCTAGTGACTATATAACATCCAGCTAAACACTAGCAGGGGGGTACTCTTTCTGCCCCCTTCTGATGCCTATGTCAGAAGCTTTCTCTATCTTCTTTATACTTTAATAAAACTTTATTACACAAAAGCTCTGAGCGATCAAGCCTCGTCTCTGGCCCCGGATTGAATTCTTCTCCTCCGGGGGCCAAGAATCCTGGTGTATTCGCGTGATTCAACAACAACCTTTCACTAGTAAGGGACAGAATTAGGACTTGAATCCAGGAAGCTAGCTCTTGAATCCACGCCCCTGTCCGTCTCTCTCTCTCCCTGTCTCTCGTTCAGCCACACCACATGGCATGCAGGATCTTAGTTTCCTGACCAGGGATCAAACCTGCGCCCTCTGCATGGGGAGGGAAGAGACTTAAGTTCAAGTCCTTGAACCCTTGGCTCTTAACTATGATCCTCACAACTCTTCACAGCAACAGGGACCTAACTCTGCTGAAGTAGGGAGATGGGGGATGAGAGTCCACCCTTTGGTGTCTAACCTGCTGCACCCCTGGGGACCACTGTAGGGCGGGAGCCCACACCTGGCCTTGCCGCTCATCCACTCTCGTCTCCTCTGGCAGGTCCCGTACACACGGGATGGGTCCTTGACTGTCGGATCTTCACTGACAATCAAAGGGAAACCTGCTGTCTCCTTCAGGTGGGTACGTTATATACAGCCCATGGTGTGGAGGTGGAGGAGGAGTGAGAACACTAGAGTGTGTGTGGGGACGGCCACTTCACGCGTGAGTGATGTTCAAGCGTGTAACCAGCATCAGGGACACAGTGCAGGCGCAGGACTGCTGGCAGGTCTCGGGGGCTGGGAGAAGGCTCAGGGCTTTGGCTTTTTATCAAGGGACGTAGAACGTCCAGAAGATACAGGCCCAGGCCAGTGACTGCTGCTCAGCTTGAATCTCAGGCCAAGGATCAGGGCATCCTGCCTCCCTGGGCAGGGTGAGCTGAGGAAGCAGGTCCCCGGGACAAAGGATGACAGCAGCCCCAGGAAGGCCCGCCTTCCACCAGGGAGGAGCTGGGAGAGGAGGGGCGTGTGTGTCCAGTGTGGGTTCCCACACAAGGAAGAGACCTGCTCAACATGCTATGAGCTTTGCCCATCAGCAGGAATCCACAAATGCAGGTGGGTTTCCACACTGGGACCGATGGGAACTCAGACGTCCCCTTTCATTTTTGAGTGTCCTGTGGCCAAGCCGTGAGGATAAACAGCCATCACGATGGGAGCTGAAACTGTGAGGTGGAATCCTCCAAAATGCCCTGTGAGGATGGCCAGCCATCTGTCCTGCACGGCCTGTGATGCAGAATGAGGGCAGGTAAGTATGCCCAGGACCACCCCTTCCACGGCCTCCACAGGCTCTCCTAGAGGAACACTGCTGTCCCCCGACCCCGCCGCAGTGCCCGCCACCCACCTCCCATCATCACCCCTGCCCCTTTCATCACAGAGCACCCTCTGCTGGTACCACCATGCTCAGGCATTTTCCCAGATCTAACCAGGGCAAGATCAGCTTACACGCTCTTTTGCTCCAGATGCAGAATCGGCTCTGACTTCACCCTCAGGTATCATTTCTACCTATGCCATTATTATTTGAAAGTTTGTGTCAATAAATAGTTAAAATATGCATATGGGTAATTATCATCCATCCAATATAACTCTTTCTCTCTCTCTCAAACCAGAACAACTTTCTAGTTTCTTTACACTCCTTCCAGGGGTAAAATATGGTTGTACATTTATCTATTCATTTTATGCATTTTGTTCATTTCTTTTTAAACAAATGGTGTTATACGTTTCTCTATCACACCAGGAGGACTAGAGTCTATTCGTGGTCTAGAATGTATCTTAAAGAAATACTTCCACCCATGATGCTTCATCATTTAATGTTTGCCTAACGCTGCAACAGAAGGATTACCAAAAATGATTTACCTTGACCCTTAGTAACACAAGAATCTCATCAATGATGCTGCATTAATGTTTCTATTCCACACTTTTGTCATTATAACCTCCTAATACTTACTTACATTGGAAGAATAACTGGTTCAAAAAGCACACGTATTTTAAGTATGATAAATTAATACTTTAAAAGTGACTATTTCTGGAAAGCCTCACCAATAAAGAATAGGTTCAAATATTCTGACCTTTTAAAATCTCTCGTCAAAAGAATAGTATTTTTAAGACTGAGGAAGAGCATCATTTCATACGCCCATAAGCTGTTAAAATAATATCCTGTTTTTTAGGCATCTGTACTATTTCTACCTCTTTAAGACCACTTTACTTTCATTCCTCACCATCATCTCCAATCTAAGCTACTCAAAGAAAAACCTAGGTGATCAGAGTAAATGGCAGCCTAGTTTTGCAGAACAGAAATGTATGCATTTAATGAACACTTATCAGACACTTAGACTGTGATGCTCTGTCCAAGATTCAAAAGACAGTTCTTGGCCACAAGAATCTTCTAAGCTAGAGCAAATAAAAGACTGCAACAGAGAGTGGTAGACCACCAGTGGAGGAATAAGAGAAATACAGAAGAGAGAGTGGACAGGTCTCCAAAATAGTCCTAAAAATATATAGAAAGAAACATGTCTAACCGGGTTTTGAAGTTGGAATATGGGTTTTCTGAGGAAATGATGTGTGTACCAGAGCAGAAGTAGAAAGGAAGATTGAAAGTTTGTTTGATGGCATAACTGTATTTCTTACTCATTTTCCCTTCCAGGTAATGGTAAATGGCCGAAAATATGTCAGCCTTGCCCTCTGACTCCCACCAGAGCCTGTGAGGTTCGTGCAAGTGTGGAGAGATGTCTCCCTGTCCTCAGTGTCTATCAGCTACAGAGGAATGTGACCAGAGTGCCCACTGTCAAGGAGATCTTTCCATCTAAGTGACCATGTGACTCCCAGAGTTGCAAACAGAATGGTTCCTCCCCACCCTTCCCCAAAATGTGGTCATTAAAATTTCTGAAAACTTGACAGGGTTTGGTTCTTGCTCTGGGGGGGAAAAAGTGGTCATCACCAAGAGGGTTGTGAGAGTACTGTGGAAAAGACCAAAGAATCTAAGAAGGTAGATATTTACTGACACAAGGAGTAAGTGACAGGTCACTAAAATGTCCGTAAAGGCATTAGCAACAATATGCTCATATAGTACCTACTATATGTCAGATGCTCTGAACTAAAATCCTTCCCCCATTGCAGACAAATAAACCAAGAGGTATCTGTCTATAATCACAAAGCTGTAATTGGTGATTTGGGGAAGAGGCTTTGTAATTTGAGAGAAGTCAGGTGAAATTCGCAAAAACTACTAGACTGATCAAGTCAACAAGGCAGCAGGATTCAAGATGAACATACAGATATCAGTTGTATTTCTTCACATTAACAATGAAATGTCAGAAAGGGAATGTAAAAACAGCAATCCCTTTTAAAATCACAGAAAAAAATACTTAGGAGTAAACCTGACCAAGGAGGTGAAAGACTTAAATGTTGTGAACTATAAAACATTAACAAAGGAAATCAAAGATGATTCAAAGAAATGGAAAGATAAGCTCTTGTTTGGAAAAATTAATCTTCTTAAAATGGCCATACTACCCAAAGCAATCCACAGATTTAATGTGATCCCTTATCAAATGAGGGCTTCCCAGGTGGCTCTAGCAGTAAAGAATCCACCTGCCAATGCAGGAGACGTAAGAGACGCAGGTTTCATCCCTGGGTCAGGAAGATCCCCTGAAAGAGGAAATGGCAACCCACTCCAGTAATCTTACCTGGAGAATCTCATGGACAGAGGAGCTTGGTGGGCTACAGTCCATGGGGTAGCAAAGAGCTGGACATGACTGAGTGACTAACACACACACACTTAGCAAATTACTCATGAATTTTTCACAGAAGCAGAACAAATAACCCTAGAATTTATATGGAACCATAAAAGACCCAGAATTGCCAAAGCAATCCTAAGGAAAAAGAACAAAGCAGGAGGCATAACCCTCCCAGAAATGAGGCAGTACCACAAAGCTACAGTAATCAAAATAGTGGGGGAGTGTCACACACACACACATAGAAAATCAGACATATGGATCAATGGAACAGCACAGAAAGCTCAAAAATAAACCCACACACCTACAGTCAATCTTCAACAAAGGAAGCAAGAATATGCAATGGGAAAAGCAAATTCTCTTCAGCAAGTGGTGTTGGGAAAGTTGGACAGCTCATATAAATCAGTGAACTTAGAGCACACTCTCACACCATACAAAAAATAAACTCAAAATGGCTTAAAGACTTAAATATTAGATGTGTGTGCATGCTCAGATGCTCAGTTGTGTCCAACTCCTTGCAACCCCATGGACTGTAGCCTGCAAGGCTCTTCTGTCCATGAAATTCTCCAGGCAAGAATACTGGAGTGGCTAGCCATTCACTTCTCCAGGGGATCCTCCCAACCCAGGGGACAAAGTCCACATCTCCTGCATCTCCTGCTTTAGCAAAGGGATTCTTAACACTAGGCCACCTGGGAAGCCCTAAATATTAGACATAACACCATAAAACTCCTCGAAGACAACATAAACAAAACTCTCTGACATGAATTGTATCAATGTTTTCTTAGGTCAGTCTCCCAAAGCAACACAAACAAAAGCAAACTTAGCAAATGGAACCTAATCAAACTTAAAAGCTTCTGTACAGCAAAGGAAACCAAAAACAAAACAAAAAGACAACTTACAGACTGGGAGAGGGTATTTGGATGTGACCAACAAGGACTTAATTTCCAAACAGTTCATACAAGTCAATACCAAAAAAAAAAAACAAACCCCAACACAATCAAAAAATGGTCAGAAGGCTTAAATAGACATTCCCCCCAAAGGAGTCTTACAGCTGCCCAACCAGGACATGGAAAGATGCACAGTACCACTAAATTCTTAAAGAAACCCAAATCAATACTACAATGAGTTACCACCTCACACCAGTCAGAATGGCCATCACTTATAAGTCTACAAATAACAAATGCTCAGGAGGATATGGAAAAAAGGGAACTACACTGTTGGTGGGAATGTTAACTGGTACATCCACCGTGGAAAAAGTAAGGAGGTTCCTCAAAAAACTAAAGAAGAGTTGCCATAGGATCCAGCAATCCCACTCCTGGGCATATATCCAGACAAAACAATAACAAAAAGATGCATGCACCTCTGTGTTCAAAGCAGCACTATTTACAATTGTCAAGACATGCAACCAAACTAAATGTCCATCAAGAGATGGACGACTGAAGACGTGGCACATATATACACTGGAATCCTCCTCATCCATAAAAAGAAAAGCATGCCATTTGCAGCAACATGGCTGGACCGATAGAGTATCATACTGAGTGAAGTAGGCCAGAAAGGGAAAGACTAATATATGATATCACTTATATGTGAATCTAGGAACTCTAGGAATCAGCGAACTCAAATGGACTGGAATGGGTGAATTTAACTCAGATGACCATTATATCTACTACTGTGGGCAGGAATCCCTCAGAAGAAATGGAGTGGCCATCCTGGTCAACAAAAGAGTCCGAAACGCAGTACTTGGATGCAATCTCAAAAGCGACAGAATGATCTCTGTTCGTTTCCAAGGCAAACCATTCAATATCACAGTAAACCAAGTCTAGGCCCCAACCAGTAATGCTGAAGAAGCTGAAGTTGAACGGTTCTATGAAAACCTACAAGACCTTTTAGAACTAACAACCAAAAAAGATGTCCTTTTCATTATAGGGGACTGGAATGCAAAAGTAGGAAGTCAAGAAACACCTGGAGGAACAGGTAAATTTGGCCTTGGAATATGGAATGAAGCAGGGCAAAGACTGACAGAGTTTTGCCAAGAAAATGCACTGGTCATAACAAACACCCTCTTCCAACAACACAAGAGAAGACTCTATACATGGACATCACCAGATGGTCAACACCGAAATCAGACTGACTATATTCTTTGCAGCCAAAGATGGAGAAGCTCTATACAGTCAACAAAAACAAGATCAGGAGCTGACTGTGGCTCAGATCATGAATTCCTTATTGCCAAATTCAGACTGAATATGAAGAAAGTAGGGAAAACCACTAGACCATTCAGGTATGACCTAAATCAAATCCCTTATGATTATACAGTGGAAGTGAGAAATAGATTTAAGGGACTACATCTGATAGATAGACTGCCTGATGAACTATGGACTGAGGTTCGTGACATTGTACAGGAGACAGGGATCAAGACCATCCCCATGCAAAAGAAATGCAAAAAAGCAAAATGGCTGTCTGGGGAGGCCTTACAAATAGCTGTGAAAAGAAGAGAAGTGAAAAGCAAAGGAGAAAAGGAAAGATATAAACATCTGAATGCAGAGTTCCAAAGAATAGCAAGAAGAGATAAGAAAGCCTTCTTCAGCGATCAATGCAAAGAAATAGAGGAAAACAACAGAATGGGAAAGACTAGGGATCTCTTCAAGAAAATCAGAGATACCAAAGGAACATTTCATGCAAAGATGGGCTCGATAAAGGACAGAAATGGTATGGACCTAACAGAAGCAGAAGATATTAAGAAGAGATGACAAGAATACACAAAAGAACTGTACAAAAAAGATCGTCACGACCCAGATAATCACGATGGTGTGATCACTCACCTAGAGCCAGACATCCTGGAATGTGAAGTCAAGTGGGCCTTAGAAAGCATCACTATGAACAAAGCTAGTGGAGGTGATGGAATTCCAGTGGAGCTATTCCAAATCCTGAAAGATGATGCTGTGAAAGCGCTGCACTCAATATGCCAGCAAATTTGGAAAACTCAGCAGTGGCCAAGGACTGGAAAAGGTCAGTTTGCATTCCAATCCCAAAGAAAGGCAATGCCAAAGAACGCTCAAACTACCGTACAATTGCACTTATCTCGCACGCTAGTAAAGTAATGCTCAAAATTCTCCAAGCCAGGCTTCAGCAATACGTGAACCATGAACTTCCTGATGTTCAAGCTGGTTTTAGAAAAGGCAGAGGAAGCAGAGATCAAATTGCCAACATCCGCTGGATCATGGAAAAAGCAAGAGAATTCCAGAAAAACATCTATTTCTGCTTTATTGACCATGCCAAAGCCTTTGACTGTGTGGATCACAATAACCTGTGGAAAATTCTGAAAGAGATGGGAATACCAGACCACCTGACCTGCCTCTTGAGAAATCTGTATGCAGGTGAGGAAACAACAGTTAGAACTGGACATGGAACAACAGAATGGTTCCAAATAGGAAAAGGAGTACGTCAAGGCTGTATATTGTCACCCTGCTTATTTAACTTATACACAGAGTACATCATGAGAAACACTGGACTGGAAGAAGCACAAGCTGGAATCAAGATTGCCGGGAGAAATATCAATAACCTCAGATATGCAGATGACATCACCCTTATGGCAGAAAGTGAAGGGGAACTAAAAAGCCTCTTGATGAAAGTGAAAGAGGAGAGTGAAAAAGTTGGCTTAAAGCTCAACATTCAGAAAATGAAGATCATGGCATCCGGTCCCACCACTTCATGGGAAATAGTTAGGGAAACAGTGGAAACAGTGTCAGACTTTATTTTTCGGGGCTCCAAAATCACTACAGATGGTGACTGCAGCCATGAAATTAAAAGACACTTACTCCTTGGAAGGAAAGTTATGACCAACCTAGATAGCATATTCAAAAGCAGAGACATTACTTTGCCAACAAAGGTTCTTCTAGTTAAGGCTATGGTTTTTCCTGTGGTCATGTATGGATGTGAGAGTTGGACTGTGAAGAAGGCTGAACGCCGAAGAACTGATGCTTTTGAACTGTGGTGTTGGAGAAGACTCTTGAGCATCCCTTGGACTGCAAGGAGATCCAACCAGTCCATTCTGAAGGAGATCAGCCTTGGGATTTCTTTGGAAGGAATGATGCTAAAGCTGAAACTCCAGTACTTTGGCCACCTCATGTGAAGAGTTGACTCATTGGAAAAGACTCTGATGCTGGGAGGGATTTGGGGGCAGGAGGAGAAGGGGACGACAGAGGATGAGATGGCTGGATGTCATCACTGACTCGATGGACGTGAGTCTGAATGAACTCTGGGAGTTGGTGATGGACAGGGAGGCCTGGCATGCTGCGATTCATGGGGTCGCAAAGAGTCAGACACGACTGAGCGACTGATCTGATCTGATATGTGAATCTAAAATATGAAACAAATGAACTTTCCTACAAAGGAAACAGACTCATAGACATAGAGAACAGATCTGTGGTTGCCAAGGCAGTGTGGGGGAGGGGAGGGATGGGCTGCGAGTTTGGGACCAGCAGATGCAAACTGTTATATAGAGTGGCTAAACAACAAGATCTTACTGTATACTACAGGAATTATACTCGATATTCTGTGATAAACTGTAATCAGAAAGAATATGAAACAGACTGTACATGTATGTATAACTGAGTCACTGCTGAACAGAAATTAATACAACGTTGTAAATCAACTAATCTTCAACAAAATTAATTTTTAAAAAAACAGTGCTTCACATAAATTTTTTCAAAAATCAGAGAGCTCCAACTAAAGATCTCACATGATGAAACTAACATCCAAGGTGGTCAAATAAACAAAATAAATATAAATATCTTTTTTAAAATATAGAGAGTCCAGGGAACAAAAAATCCTTCAAGGGCTTCTGGGGGCTTCCCCAGACTCCATTTTTCTCAATCCTCCTCAATCCAAGTCCCTGATCATCTCCCAGCAAATAGGGCATTTCTCAAGAAACGGAAAGCCAGTCCTGGGTCCTAAAGCCTTCTCTTCTCAGTGTCTTTCACTCTTCCCATTCTGTGCCAAAGCCCCCCAGAGAAGTTCTGTTCTGTGATAATTTGATCCTTGATGCTTAAGTCCCCTAAAGCCGGGTCACCCCTGTGGTGCTGTCCGTGGTGCTGACTCATGATGATGGCCCTAATCAGGAAGCCTGCCTGTTTTCAAGTGAGGGGCAGGCAACACCCTTTTTTCCCTGATAAGTCATAGCTCTAAGTCTCTATGATGCATGAAACACAAATTCACTTTGGATTTTATGAACAGAAATTTGCAAATTGTTTCAGATTGTTCTAACAGGAATTCTTATGCAACACAGTTTAAGACTGGAGGAAAATTCCATTTTCATCAGCATTTCCTATATTGACTCCTCAACAACTATTAAAATCTTTTACAGGGACTTCCCTGGTGGTCCAGTGGTTAAAACTCTGAGCTCCCAATGCAGGAGGCCTGGGTCGGGGAACTAGATCCCACATGCCGCAATGAACATCTAAGATCCCATGTGCCGCAAATAAGACCCACACAGCCAAATAAATAAAGCAAGTTTTAAAAAATCTTTCACATATTCTTTCTCCCAAAGAACCAAGATGCTGTAGAGTTGTGCAAAAACTTGTCTATTTTCATTTTCATAAAACTGTAGTGGTGGACTGCCCTTTGGGTACGGTGGTTAAGAATTCACCTGCCAATGCAGGGGACATGGGTTTGACCCCTGGTCTAGGAAGATTCTCCAGGCTGTGGGGCAACTAAGCCCATGTGCCAAAATACTGACCCTGTGCTCTGGAGCCCGAGAGTCACCAACTACTGAGCCTGTGCGCTGCAACTGCTAAAGCCTGTGCACCTAGGATCTGTGTTCTGCAACGAGAGAAGCCACCACAACGAGAAGCCTGTGCACTGACACGAAAAGTACTCCTTGCTCCCCACAACTAGACAAAGGCTGCACACAAAGACTTGGAACAACCCCCCAGAAAATACATGAATAAAATAAAAAATTTTAAAAAAACCTGCAATAGTAAAATAAACCTACATTCCATACTATGGTCTCATAAGCCATATATTAAGAGAGATGGAATTTCCTTATGTTTCCCTCACGAAATAGACGAAATATTAATATAGGGATAATTCGAAAAGAGTTGGCAGTTATTCTGAATATTAAAGTACTGGTATGTTCTATCAATAAAAATTAAGCAGAAGTTGCAATATAACCAATGAAAAAAAGAAATGTATCATAGCATGTTTATGGCATCTAGTTCAATGTTTTATTTTTAGGGCCCTCAAGGTGAGTTTAGAAGTTCTGGTAAATGTCAGAGAAGCAGGATCCCTATCACAAAAGCTTTCAGCACGAACCTAAGAGGCTTATACTTGGTTCTAAGTACACCTGTGAGCCTTCGGAAGCTACAAGGAAAGCAACAGGTCATCTTCTGCCATCAGAAACCATTTATTAAAGAGAACAATTGGTGAAGGCCAAGTGTCTCCCACCCCTGAAGACTGTCTCATCCCCAGAACCCCTGCTGCGAAAGCTGTCACATGGACAGAAAGCACGGTTTGGAAATCAGGGGATGTTTATTTCAAGGGGGCCTGTCATAGAGAAGCTACTCTAAATAGACATGTGGAAGGAGTGCACAAATAACCAGTGAGTGAGTGTGCCCCACTTCTAACCTGAATAGTAAACCTGGGACATTGTTTCTTATAGATCTCTCTGATATACAAGATCTACAAGGGTGATGTCTCCTCCCACCTCCCTTGATGGTGAATGGCTGGGGCAGGACAAGAAGAGAGACTCCATCTATATAGGAAACAGAATAATTCTTGAAAATAGCCCAGACTCTAATGGGAGCATGCCTCAGATCTGAATGAGCTGAGTATATTAAAAGCAGTTGAGCACAGAATCCAGGCGTCACTCCTTGCCTCTGTGTGACCTTTTGCAAGCACAGCTAAAGCATCAGCTTGGAGATTCTACCCTGTGGTGCTGCAGTAGAGTCCCTCGAGATGCCTTAAACCAAGAGCCATTGTATGGCACAGTTCTCAATAAGCAGAATACCCAGGTTTGGGCAAACGAGAGGTGGATGGAGAAGTGACCCCTCTCACCAGGACTCTTATGACCCACTTGGAGAATATGAGTTTCTGTCCTGGAAATTCCAGAGCTTGCAGCTCTAGAGATCTTGGTTCTCAGGAGAGGGACCACATCCACCAGAGGACACAGCCAGAGTTCCATTAATCTTAAGCTCTGGTTGCCACCCAATCACTTTGGGCTCTTCGTGCCAAGAGAACAGCAAGCAAAGAAATAGATTACTACACTGGCAGGATACAGAACTGATGCCATGTAACAGGAACAAGGAAGAATACACCTAGAACTTTTGATGTTTCCATGTCCAGAACTAACTGTAGATAGAAGACTGCAGCATCATCAGTGTGATGAGGGAAAAGTAACCAGGGGTTCAGATTGCTCAGACAAGAAGCTATATAATTTATTCCAGCAACTAAGCAACACAGATCAAGCGAAGTACTGACCAAGTATGAGAGAAGTCTAAATAAAATTTGACCAAGGCCAGCCAACTACAGCAGTGAAGACCTTAACTTGTCCAACTGTATATCTTTTTGAAAAACAAGTGTGACTTGCTGCCACTTGACAGGTCAGTCACAGGATGGACTGAACTTCACTGAGGCACCAGTGGACATGAGTGGTGCAGGGGAGACTCTAACAGAAACCATCAGCACCTTGCTCGTACTCCTTGGTGTCTGTGCACCAGTGGATTTCCAACCACCAGAACCTTCATCAGTGTCTTACTGTCCTTTTCTGGAACTATAGGAAACAATACTCCCCATAGATGCATGGCAATCTGGAAATGCCAAAGAATTAACATGCACCAGGAAACAACCCTAATCAATGACACTTAAGAGTTGGTGTATAAATTGCCCCAAACCCTCAGTCTCCCATGAGATAATTCTGAGGCATGTGTTTTGTGTTACTTCCCAGAGTTTTCTTGTGGCCTTAACTTTCTGCTTTGCACTGTAGTCACTGGGTTAATAAAGCACTCTTTATTGCCTTACCTTCCCTATTAACACATCACCACTCCCTTCACTTCCCAAAGAAATCACTGGCACTTGCTCCCAGGTCTAAGGGTCTACTTCTGGAAAAACCCAAATGAAGAGACATTCTGTAATATTTTTCAACAGGTTCCCTTTTCTGTTGCACCTTGTGGATACTTGCACACTAAGTCGCTTCAGTTGTGTCCAACTCTTTGTGACCTATGGACTGTAGCCCACCAGGCTCCTCTGTCCATGGGATTCTCCAGGCAAGAATACTGCAGTGGGTTGGCATGCTCTCCCCTAGGGTATCTTCTTGACCCAGGGATCACACCCGTGTCTCCTGCAGCTTCTGCACTGCAGGTAGATTCTTTACCGCTGAGCCACTGGGGAAGCCCAGCTTAAGGATAGTTTCTTGGGCATAAGCAAATTTAAGATAAACCTTAAGGATACTTTATCTTAACTTGCCTATGTCCAAGACTCTTCTTCTCTCTTCCTTCAGGTTTCATTTTCTAGGCACATTACTTGTTTTGTTTCAGGTGAGAAAGCTCTTGATGTGTTCCTATAATTGACACTTTTTATAAGCATTTCTACCATATATGTGCCAATTATTATTTCTAGTATTACTAAAATAACTGTAAAATATTTATCCCCAAATTCCCAAAAGGCTATGAGTATGTAAACAGAACCCAGATCTTAACTCTTGTGCAACCTCAATGCTTCCTTATGGACATTTTCAATTAACAGTTTCTGGGTCACACAGGCCTGATATTTCTTATCAGTGACAGTACACATCCTCTACTAGTTAAGGTCTACCATAAATTGACAACTGCAATATTAATTCCTCCTGCTAGCCAAGCAAACTCCAGAGCCATGACTCCTACAGGACTATAGTTCCAAAAGCCACCATTTCAAAAGTTATCTGATCTAAAGAAGTTATCACCAAGATATTTTAGCAAGTGGAATATGCAACCTCATTGATGGTAATGTTATTCTCCAAATACACTGTCCTTCTCTTACATTACTGTGGTGGACTCTGCTAATCTTTCACAAAGTCCTTGTCATTTTTTCCTCAGCATAGAGATAAGCACACTTCCCAACCTCCCTTGCAGTTAAGTATTTCTATGGCTGACTTGTAGCCAATGGAATATAAGTCGTGGGCACCATGTCCAAGCTTGTCCCACAAAAACCTCCTATGCAGGCTCCATTTTCCCTTCTTCTTCAAGCTGACTGGAAGCAAATCTCAAAGGTGACCTGGGAACCCATGTGTTAAGGAATGGCAGGGCTGAAACCAACCTGGTTCCCTGAAAGACAGCACAGAGCACTCCAATTAAAAGGTAGAGATTGGTAAAAATTATTTTTTATGATTCAAATATATGGTGGCTCAGATGATAAAGAATCTGCCTGCAGTGCGGGAGACCCAGGTTCAATCCCTGGATCAGGAAGATCCCCTGGAGAAGGGAATGGCTACCCGCTTCAGTATTCTTGCCTGAAGGATTCCATGGACAGAGGAGCCTGGCGGGCCACAGTCCATGGGGTCGAAAAAGTCAGACACAACTGAGCGACTAATACTTTCACTTATATGCTATCTACAAGACACAAATCAGATTCAAAAACACAAATAGACTAAAAGTAAAAATATGGGAAGAGATATACCAAGCAAACAGTAAACAAAAAAAAGCAGGAGTGGCTATGCTAACACTTTAAAATCAGGCTTTAAGATAAAAATTATTACTACAGAGAAAAAAAAATTGTTTTTTGCCAGAGACAAAGAATGACATATTGAGATATCATTTCATCAAGAAGATATAACAAACATATAAGCACCTAACAGAGCCCCTAAATACATGAAGCAAAAAACAGAATCAAATGGGGAAACAAACAATTCGACAATAATAGTTGGAGATTTCAGTATCCCACTTTCAATAATGGACAGAACATTTAGGCAGAAAGCCAAGGAAACAAGACTTGCACAACTAATCCTATCAGAAATCTATCATTCCCCAACAAGAGAATGCAGATTCTTCTCAAGTGTACATGAATCATTCTCCAGGGTAGACCATCAGTTCAGTTCAGTCACACAGTCGTGTCTGACTCTTTGCGACCCCATGGACTGCAGCATGCCTCCCTATCCATCACCAACTTCGGGAGTTTACTCAAACTCATGTCCATTGAGTCAGTCATGCCATCCAACCATCTCATCCTCTGTCTTCCCCTTCTCCTCCTGCCCTCAATCTTCCCAGCATCAGGGTCTTTACAAATAGTTAGTTCTTCACATCAGGTAGCCAAAGTATTGCAGTTTCAGCTTCAACATCGGTCCTTCCAATGAATATTCAGGACTGATTTCCTTTAGGATGGACTGGTTGCATCTCCTTGCAGTCCAAGGGACTCTCAAGAATCTTCTCCAACACCACAGTTCAAAAGCATCAATTCTCCAGCGCTCAGCTTTCTTTATAGTCCAACTCTCACATTCATACATGACTACTGGAAAAACCATAGCTTTGACTAGATGGAACTTTGCTGGCAAAGTAATGTCTCTGCTTTTTAATATGCTGTCTAGGTTGGTCATAGTTTTCTTCCAAGGAGCAAGCATCTTTTAATTTCATCACTGACGTTACCATCTGCAGTGTTTTGGAGCCCCCAAAATAAAGTCTGTCACTGTTTGTACTGTTTCCCCATCTATTTGCCATTAAGTGATGGGACCAGATGCCATGATCTTAGTTTTCTGAATGTTGAGCCTTAAGCCAACTTTTTCACTCTCCTCTTTCACTTTCATCAAGAAGCTCTTTAGTTCTTCTTCGCTTTCTGCCATAAGGGTGGTGTCATCTGCATATCTGAGGTTATTGATATTTCTCCCAGCAATCTGGATTCCAGCTTGTGCTTCATCCAATCCAGCATTTCTCATGACGTACTCTGCATATAAATTAAATAAACAGGGTGACAATATACAGCCTTGACGTACTCCTTTTCCTATTTGGAACCAGTCTGTTGTTCCATGTCCAGTTCTAACTGTTGCTTCTTGACCTGCATACAGATTTCTCAGAAGGCAGGTCAGGTGGTCTGGTATTCCCATCTCTTTCAGAATTTTCCAGTTTGTTGTGATCCACACAAAGGCTTTGGTATAGTCAATAAAGCAGAAGTAGATATTTTACTGGAACTCTCTTGCTTTTTCGATGATCCAGCAGATGTTGGCAATTTGATCTCTGGTTCCTCTGCCTTTTCTAAATCCAGCTTGAACATCTAGAAGTTCAAGTGTTTTTTTTTTTTTTTAAGTTGTTTCAAACTAGTTTATTTAGGGTTTCCATTTTCACTCCTCAATCGATTTTATGTATTTCTCATATGCTTCTTCACTAGTTCATCTAGTTCTGAAGGGTTACTGAATGTCATCTTCTTCAGCCAACCATCTTCATAACAAGATTTGCTGACAAGTCCTGGACTTTCTGCTAGAGTTTTCTTAATTTCAGTTACTTCTCCTGATAGAGAATAGAGTTCACTAGGAGCTTTCACACTTTCCAACCACCAAAGTCCTTTTGTTTGTTCAATTTCATCCCAACTTCAGGCAAACTACGGTAAACATCTCCCAAAGCTTCCTGTGCAAAATTGCTGATTCCTAGTGTTTCAACACCGTTTTCTGTTGTAACCCATTCGTGTTTTTCTGTGAATTTCAGCACCGACAGCAGAGCGAGGCCGGTGCGCAGCGCTCGGACAGCACCCGCCTAGTCCCCAGGGCCGCGGCGAGCAGGGCGAGTGTGGTGCCGAGATAGCGCGCAGGCTGCCAACCGCCGCCCGCACGCTCCACACTGCTTGCAGCGCCGTGTTCCCAGGCGTGCAGAGGGTCTCCGCGCGGCACGGAGAGCACCCGGGCCGGGGGGTGGCCCCGCCAATTCAACTTTTTTTAAAAAAAATTTTATTTAATTTTTAAACTTTACATAATTGTATTAGTTTTGCCAAATTTCAAAATGAATCCACCACAGCTTTACATGTGTTCCCCATCCTGAACCCTCCTCCCTCCCCCTCCCCATACCATCCCTCTGGGTCGTCCCAGTGCACTAGCCCCAAGCGTCCAGTATTGTGCATCGAACCTGGACTGGCATCTCGTTTCATGCATGATATTTTACATGTTTCAATGCCATTCTCCCAAATTTTCCCACCCTCTCCCTCTCCCACAGAGTCCATAAGACTGTTCTATACATCATTGTCTCTTTTGCTGTCTCGTTCACAGGGTTATTGTTACCATCTTTCTAAATTCCATATATATGCGTTAGTATACTGTATTGGTGTTTTTCCTTCTGGCTTACTTCACTCTGTATAATAGGCTCCAGTTTCATCCATCTCATTAGAACTGATTCAAATGTATTCTTTTTAATTGCTGAGTAATACTCCATTGTGTATATGTACCACAGCTTTCTTATCCATTCATCTGCTGATGGGCATCTAGGTTGCTTCCATGTCCTGGCTATTATAAACAGTGCTGCGATGAACATTGGGGTACACGTGTCTCTTTCCCTTCTGGTTTCCTCAGTGTGTATGCCCAGCAGTGGGATTGCTGGATCATAAGGCAGTTCTATTTCCAGTTTTTTAAGGAATCTCCACACTGTTCTCCATAGTGGCTGTACTAGTTTGCATTCCCACCAACAGTGTAAGAGGGTTCCCTTTTCTCCACACCCTCTCCAGCATTTATTACTTGTAGACTTTTGGATCGCAGCCATTCTGACTGGTGTGAAATGGTACCTCATAGTGGTTTTGATTTGCATTTCTCTGATAATGAGTGATGTTGAGCATCTTTTCATGTATTTGTTAGCCATCTGTATGTCTTCTTTGGAGAAATGTCTATTTAGTTCTTTGGCCCATTTTTTGATTGGGTCATTTATTTTTCTGGAGTTGAGCTGTAGGAGTTGCTTGTATATTTTTGAGATTAGTTGTTTGTCAGTTGCTTCATTTGCTATTATTTTCTCCCATTCTGAAGGCTGTCTTTTCACCTTGCTAATAGTTTCCTTTGATGTGCAGAAGCTTTTAAGGTTAATTAGGTCCCATTTGTTTATTTTTGCTTTTATTTCCAATATTCTGGGAGGTGGGTCATAGAGGATCCTGCTGTGATGTATGTCACAGAGTGTTTTGCCTATGTTCTCCTCTAGGAGTTTTATAGTTTCTGGTCTTACATTTAGATCTTTAATCCATTTTGAGTTTATTTTTGTGTATGGTGTTAGAAAGTGATCTAGTTTCATTCTTTTACAAGTGGTTGACCAGATTTCCCAGCACCACTTGTTAAAGAGATTGTCTTTAATCCATTGTATATTCTTGCCTCCTTTGTCAAAGATAAGGTGTCCATATGTGCGTGGATTTATCTCTGGGCTTTCTATTTTGTTCCACTGATCTATATTTCTGTCTTTGTGCCAGTAGCACAACGGAACTAAATTAAAATCAACAACAGAAAAAAATTTGGGAAATTCACAAATTTGAGGAAGTTAAACAATAGTCTCCTGAAGAATCAACTGGTCAAAGAAAAAAAAATCACAAGAGAAATTTTAAAATATTTTGAGATAAATGAAAACAAAGACACACAACTTATGAGGTGCAGCACAAGCACTGTTTGCAAGGAAATTTAAGAGTTGTAAATGACTATATTAACAAAAAAGAAAAAATTCAAATAAATAACTTAACCTTCCACTTTAAGAAACTAGAAGAGCAAACTAAATCCAAAACAAGCAGAAAGAAATCATAAAGATGAAAACAGAAATGAAACAGAACAGACAAAATCAAGAATCAAAAGTTGGTTCCTTGAGAAGATTAACAAAACTGACAACTGTTAGGGAGACTGACCAAGAAAAAAGAGAGAAAGCTCAAATTATTTGCAATTGTCAAAGAAACTATTTTTAATGTCTATTAGAACTTATAAACATTCAGCAAAGTTACTGGACAACATGGGAACCATTGGCATCCTTATACACCAACCCAAGAGTCCCATGTGCCTGGCCTGTTCAATGTCCATTGATTAAAGAGGCTAAGAACCCTGGTTGGTAACACCTGTGAATCTCCCTAGTCATCCCTCCCCACTGCTTCAACTTGCTCACTGCCCCAAGTAAACTCCATTTTGAATTTGTTTCTCATTCGTTTTTAGTCACAGTTTCACTAGCTACAAATAAAGAGCCCATTCACAACAGCAAACAAATGCTTAACGTTTCTAAAATTCAAAAACAATAAAAGGCATTCAAAGTTTAAATTGCAAAATGTATCATGCACATAAAGCTTATATAACAAATTAGAACAATTAAAATGAAATTTTAAAAAATAGTCATGTAGCCACCAAGCTTCAGAAATAAGAACATTTGTACCTGTGAGGTGAGCTCAAACCTGGGACCCTTTGCTTCAGTGGTTGCACCTGGTCAAGAGCCTCCTAGAGCAATAAAATATAAAGAAACCATAAGGAACTAAAGATAACTGCAGTTGAGGCAAATTATGAACAAGATACAAAAAGCCCAAAAACCCAACCAGCACCACCAAGCGGATGGGCAGATCAACTAAGCCATCCCTCCATCCACCCTGGCCCTCATCCCCACCCTCACGCCCATATAGGAAATCGGCTCATCACTCCTTCAGAGAGCAGAGCAAGGGAACCTGCTACTTGTTTTCACTCACTCCTACAGCAACAGGAGTCCCAATAAAGCCTCGCCTGAATGTGCCTGGCCTGTTCAATGTCCATTGATTAAAGAGGCTAAGGCTAAGAACCATGGTTGGTAACACCTGTGAATTTCCCTAGTCATCCCTCCCCACTGCCTCGACTTGCTCACTGCCCCAAGTAAACTCCACTTTGAATTTCTTTCTCATTTAGTCAGTTTCACTAGCTACATCTATAAACAATTGGGGGGGAAAACTATAAAATTTATGTAATTTAAAGAAAACTGACACATACATCACATTAATACAGGAGAAAGATCCATTTTAAAGATTCCAGTTCTTCCCTAAATTAATCTAAGAATTCATGAATTCCTAAGCAAAATCCCAGTAGGCTTTTAGAGAAATTCTCAAACTGACTCAAAACTTCACAGACACTGTAAAGTCCAAAGAGAACTGAGACAATCTCGAAGAACGAGGAAGGAGATTCAAGCTCATTCACTGTCAATAAATCACGTATTAAAGTGTTTGATATAAATATAGTAAGACAACATGCACTGGTGCAGATAAGCAAATAAATTAATAGGAAAGAACAAAGGTGGGACTTAGCTGGCGATCCAGTGGTTAAAAATCCTCCCTTTCCACTGCAGGATCCATGGATTCCATCCCTGGTCAGAAAACTAGGATCCAGCGGGAGGGGAGGCGGGGGCGGGGAGAGGACTGTCTAGATACAGACCCAAGCACAGAGGTGGCATTACAAGAGGGTCTGGAAGACAGTTCCGCTATAAGTTTGGAGCAGTCTGGGATGAAAGTTTGGGGAGTTACAACTGTAGGGTAGGCAGAGAAGCCTGCCAGAGACTTAGATTTAAGACGAAGGGCAAAGGGGAAGGTGGTGTGGAGAAAGAAACGTGAAGGACAGAGGCTGGGAGAAAGAAAATGAAAGGGCGGGAGAAGGAGAAAAGTAAAATGGATGCGGGGAATGGAAAGAGAAGACAGCAGGGGAAAAGACCAAGAAGGAGAAGGAACAAAGAGGAAAGAGGGGAGGGGAAAGAAAAGCTGGAAAGAGAAAAGCAGATGGGAAACGCAAAGAGGTGCAAACGCATATGGGGTAACAGCAGACACGGGAGGGCCATTTCAGGTTTCCAGCACCAAAAGTTGCAGTTTTCCAAAACAAAATAGGGT
This sequence comes from Bos javanicus, assembly GCF_032452875.1. Taxonomy (NCBI): domain Eukaryota; kingdom Metazoa; phylum Chordata; class Mammalia; order Artiodactyla; family Bovidae; genus Bos; species Bos javanicus. Next base: position 49,389,730 of record NC_083885.1, on the reverse strand, counting down.
CTGAGACACTGATGCTGAGTGTGTCTTACCAAGAATTACTTGACTAAGATTCAAAGTATGAAGCAGCCGTTCTCACGTTGGGTACCAAGAGCAACTTCAGTTCAGTTCAGTCGTTCAGTCGTGTCCGACTCTTTGCAACTCCGTGAATCGCAGCACGCCAGGCCTCCCTGTCCATCACCAACTCCCGGATTTCACTCAAACTCACGTCCATCGAGTCGGTGATGCCAGCCATCTCATCCTCTGTCGTCCCCTTCTCCTCCTGCCCCCAATCCCTCCCAGCATCAGAGTCTTTTCCAATGAGTCAACTCTTCGCATGAGGTGGCCAAAGTACTGGAGTTTCAGCTTTAGCATCATTCCTTCCAAAGAACACCCAGGGCTTATCTCCTTTCGAATGGACTGGTTGGATCTCCTTGCAGTCCAAGGGATTCTTCAGCCAGACGGAAACAGCAGAACTAACGTTCTCTCAGGCACGGTCTCCACAGCTGTGAGTTCAAAGTGCGGCGCATGCGCAAACACACTCACGCGCACGCATGCCCAGAGTAATACATATGCGCATGCGCACGCGCTCACATGGGCTCACACGCACTATCGCGATGTTTCATTGTTTCGCTGTTGCTGAGAAGCGTGCAGTTGACTCTGCGGGTTCGAGATGCCCAATCTGCCTATAGGCAGCAGTGTCCCGCCGACCCCGGCATGGCGAAAACCGACCGCAATGTCGTGCAGGCAGAGATAGGCTTCGAGAGATGGCCAGCAAGGCCTGCGGAGCCCCAGAGGGACGCTGAATGACGGACAGAGTTGGAGAAGGCCTCTGACCACAAGAGGACGCAGGTCTCTGAGAACTGCCCTGGCAGGAGAACGGCCCCTGGCCCAGCTGCCTTCCCACGACCCCAACGCAAGCCCAAGGGCTTCGGGCCTGACTTGGAGCAAGTGCAGCCTCTGTTTGGGGAAGGGGTACCCAGCACCCCGGGCAGCCAGTTAAGAGGGTATGGCAAACCCAGCTGGGTGTTTATGGATGTGTGTACAGCAAAGGAAACAGCCCACGATAGCCGCTGGCAAACGCGTAATCCCAACGTCTTATCTGGATGCCTATACATTTATGTAAGATCTCTTTGCATCTATGGCTCTCAGTCGCCTGGCTGCAGAACTCGACTATGATAGGCCGAAAGACATGCGATATCCTATACATCAAAAGAGGAGAAGGCTGCCTTCAGAGAAACCTGCCGTTCTTTTTTGGATTCATTTAAGAGAGTCTTTTGCCAATCCTACAACTGAAACATTTTTATTGCAGCATGTGGTGTGGAATGCTGTGGACTGTAAATAGGGGAAAAGAAAGCACTTCTTTCACAGTTTGGAGGAAATGGAAGAGTGTGATCAGGAAACAGAAAATAGGTACTATTAATGCTGGATCTTCTGAAGCAAGTTTTTAGAAAAATCTTGATTGATGCAGACTCTTTTGTCTTCATTGTGGAAAGTATCTTTCATCTTTGCCTCTCTACAAAAATTGGTTTTACAAGAATAAAGCTTGACTCAGCAACTTGCAAATAGCAAAGTCCATGGATATTAACCAAGTTGAGAGAAGAAAGAACCATAAGATCCAAGTTTCTAAATTTAACACCTGGGAAATTGGTGTCCCGAGTCTTCACTGGGGGTCCATGGTTCACTGCCCACATGATTTTTATTAGATCTGTTCCTCTGCTGAATTAACAGAATTTCCTAACCTTGCATGATTCAGGAAGTGAGCCAATCTGATCAAGATGCATTATTCTTTTAGTGTTCTACTGATACTATTCATGAATAGTCTAGGATTTTTCCATCAGTATTCTTAAATGAGATTGCTATATGCGCCGTTGTGTAGTCTTTCTTGTCTTTTAAAATAGGTATACTCACTTTATACAAAGAATTTTAAAACTCCATTAATTTATGTGTGTGTGTGTGTGTGTGTGTGTGTGTGTGTGCGCGCGCGCACGTGCGTGCTCTGAGATACTTTAAAATGCATTGGGGAGGTAAATGATGTTATTGGTTCCAACAGAAGCAGAGACCTCCCACCCACTGACCCCAGGCTTTGCCATTTGACTTAACCTGGCCAGTGAAATGTGAGCCACAGTGAGGAGTGTCACTTCGGGACAGAAATTTGGAGAGTGTGTATAGTGCCATCATTTCTGTGTTCTGTCTTGCCACAGGAATGGCATGTCCCAAGAAGGCAAGGCTTGAATTGAGGAAGATACATGGAACAGAACCACTGCTGACCCAGAGCAGATTGTAAGTAAAACATAAATTCTGGGGACATCTGGTACAAGAAGATTCCACATGCTCTGGGGCAACTAAGCCCATAGGTCACAACTAGTGAGCCCGAGGGCATAGAGCTAGTGCTCTGCAACGGGAGAAGCCACTGCAATGAGATGCCTGTGCACCACCATGGAGAGCAGCCCCTGCTCACCACAACTAGAGAAAGCCCATGCATAGCAATGAAGACCCAACCAAAAAATAAATAAAAGTTTTGAAAATAATCACAATAAACTCTACTGTCATAAACCATTGAGATTTGGGTGATTTTTATTACCAAAGCAAATTACCACTTATTCCTGGTTCACAGGAGGAAGTGTGGGCTGGAGCCCTTAGGCCAGCCAGCCTCACTCCCAGGAGCAGTAGCCTCCCGTCATTTGGAGCCACATAAAACTTTCTTAGACTAAGGATGGAAAAAATGGAGTACTTGTGGGAATTCTCTGGTGGTCCGGGGCTAAGACTCCACACTCCCAATGCAGGGAGCCTGAATTTCATCCCCAGTCAGGGAGCTAGATCCCACATGCCTCAACTAAGCGTTTGCATGCTGCACCTAAAGATCCTGCGTGCAGCAACGAAGACCTGGCACAGCCAAATAAATACTTCCTAGTGGAATGTCTGTGTCATGATCCAGCATTGCAGCATGGTTCCTGAGAAAGCCTTCAGTCATGGAGAGACGAGGCTCTGGGATGGGGTTGGTGCGGACAAATGGCTTGAAGAATCCCCATCAGATGCCCCCTTAAAAAGGCTTCTCCTCAGCACTCCAAGACACAGAAGGGATCTTACTCAGACAATGCCTGCCAGCCTGGTGAGACAGGAGCTAGGGCTGGAACCCTCTCCCTACCCCTCCCCTTTCTCTGAGGACCTTTAACCACAGCTCCAAGGAGAAGAGAGAAGGTGAATGTGTGTCCCATTGCGTGCCTGTTATTAATATATTGTCTTGTGACTGACCTGGGTATGGGCTGACGGTTGTTCCCTCTGCCTCAGTCAGAGGGAGGTGGGTTGGTGTGAATGTGCCTGTAGCCTCTTGTCTCTTCCACCTCAGCCTGGGCCAGACCAGATGCCCTTCACCCTCTGTTCCCTGTGGGAACATTCCAGCCTTCAGGAGAAAAGTGAGCAGCCTCATTCCCAGCACCAACATCTACTGCAACCACACAACTGAGGGGGACTGAAGGTGGACAGCTGGCACCCAATTGATGGGCCAGATTAATACTAATAAATACCCAACATTTTCATTGAGCTTAATAAGTTCTGTGCTGTGTTACAAGGACATGACATGAGTTAACTGACATTCCTCACAACACCCCTGTGAGGTAGGTACTGTGACTATTATGTCAATTTCATACCTGAGGCACCTGAGTCACAGAGCTATTAAGTCAGCTGCAGGTGTTTACACAAATGAGCCACACCAATTCCCCAGCACAGTCACAGTGCAGAGGAGGAGCTGCACCCCAGCAGAAAGCCTGCACTTTCCAATTAGGAGAGAGGCATGGGCGCAGGAAAAGATTTTCAGGACCGCTTAAGAGGCGCATTCAGACTTTTTCCACTTTCTCCACATCCTGGTGAATTCCTGCTCTCCAGATGCTTCATCATCACTTTTTATCCCCCACCTTGAGCTGAGTTTCATGAGTCCTCAAATAGAGACGGGCAGGGGAGAGTCCACAGCCTGACTTTGAGTGATGGGCAGTCATTTGAGCAGGTCTTCCTGAACTTGGAGTCATCACATAGCCTAGGAGGTGTGGGATAGGGAGGCTGTGAGAACTGGGTGAGCTGTATCTGTCCCCAGGGCTGCCGTAGCTATCACAGACTGGGCAGCTTATAAGAAATTTATTTTCTCATAGCTCTGGAGGCTGAAGTCCAAGATTAAGGGTGGTTCAGTGGTAAAGAACCTGCCTGCCAATGCAAGAGACATGGGTTCAATCCCTGGGTCAGGAAGATCCCTGGAGAAAGAAATGGCCACCCACTCCAGCATTCTTGTCTGGGAAATCCCATGGACAGAGGAGCCTAGCGGGCTACAGTCCACAGGGTTGAAGAGTCAGCCATGACTGAGCGACTAAATAACAACATAAGTACATAGTACATCCCTGGGACAGAGAAGGGTCTAAGTAACACGCAGACACACAGACACACACACACACACTCTTTGTCATTACATGTAGCAACAGCAGTCATCCACAGGGAGGTGGGATGGCAGCAAAAGCGTTCAAGAAAGCCTCAGGACTCCTTGGTGGTCAGTGGTTAAGACTCTGCACTTCCAATCCAGAGGGCACAGCTTTGATCCCTGGTCAGGGAACTAAGATCCCACACGACCCAAAAAGAAAGAGAGAGAAAAGAGACTCTCAGTCTCTGCTATGAGAGCTGTCTCCATGGCTTTGCACCGGGACTCCCAGGAAAAATCTGTACTTTCTGTGGAAGAAGTGCTCAATGGTTTGGTCTGTTCAGGATGCTCAAGCACTGCAGCTAGACGTAGGAATGTTTTAGAAGGAAAACCATCCTCAGAGGTGAGACTTCCAGGGTTCAGCCTCGGTTATTTCTAATGCAGTTACAGTAGTGAATCCTGTCTCCCATCATTGGTTGTATTCACTAATGTTTATAAAGAAGCATTTGTGGGACTTCTCTGGTGGTCCAGTTGTTAGGACTCGGGACTTTCACGCTGTGGGCCCGGGTTCAGACCCTGATCAGGGAACTAAGATTCCACACTCTGCACTGCTGCTGCTGCTAAGTCACTTCAGTCATGTCCGACTCTGTGTGATCCCATAGATGGCAGCCCACCAGGCTCCTCCGTCCCTGGGATTCTCCAGGCAAGAACACTGGAGTGGGTTGCCATTTCCTTCTCCAATGCATGAAAGTGAAAAGTGAAAGTGAAGTCACTCAGTCGTGTCTGACCCTCAGCGACCCCATGGACTGCAGCCTTCCAGGCTCCTCCATCCATAGGATTTTCCAGGCAAGAGTACTGGAGTGGGATGCCATTGCCTTCTCCACACTCTGCACAGCACGGCCAAAAAAAAAAAAAAAAAGCATTTTTGAAACCTTAATATGTCTGGAAAAAAGTGAGAACAGAGTCTCTCCTGGCTGTGGAGAACCATCACTTTCCTGCAGGATTATGGTTTTCTAGACAGTGGAATTGATAGGGACAGAGTATAGGGACAAAGTAGATTAGTTAATTCCACTAAAAGATTATAAGTAGAAAAAATATGGGAGACCCCTGTAAGTTAATGATTACTCAAGAAAGCAGGTTTGGGGCTTCAGTGGTGGCTCAATGGTAAAGAATCCGCCTGCCAATGCAGGAGACACATGTGCCACACCTCCTGAGCCTGCCTGTGCTCGAGAGGCAGGGAGCTGCGACTACGGAACCCACTTGACACAACTAGTAAAGCCCATTTGCCTGGAGCCCATACTCTGCAGCTAGAGAAGCCACGGCAACGAGAAGCCCACATACTACAGTGAAGAGTAGCCCTCACTCGCCACAACTAGAGAAAAAGCCCAGGCAGCAACGGAGACCCAGTTCAGCCAAAAATTAATAAGTGAAAGAGAAGACACTTTGTTTAAAAAGGAAAGAAAGCAGTTTTGCTTAACCACAAAGCCAGGCAGGCTTGCTTAGCAACAGAAGCACGAGACATGCCCCCAAGCAATAAAACACTAGGGCCGTGAGCCCCACAGCCTGCCCAGTGAGTGCAGTAAGTTAAATGATCCCTAGTACACTCTCTCTGCACACATGAAAAACCAAAAATGTATGGACCTGGCTTGACCAGGTAGGGACAAGAAAACTCCCCTGCTCAGCTTGGAGGAGGAGCTGATGATGGAAGCATGACATCTACTCTAGAATGACAAAGAAGTTCTTCTCCCCCTCCTTACTTTTGCTTTGATTATAAAACTGTGGGCTTCCCTGGTGGCTCAGGTGGTAAAGAATCTGTTGTGCAGGAGACCTGGGTTCAATCCCTGGGTGGGGAAGATCCCCTGGAAGAGGGCATGGCAACCCACTCCAGTATTCTTGCCTGGAGAATTCCATGGGCAGAGGAGCCTGGTAGGCTACACTCCATGGGATCCCAAAGAGTAGGACACAACTGAATGACTAACACACACATGAGACAATAGCCCAGTAAGTCCTCAGGAGGGTGGCATTTCTCACCTGCCCACTTGTAAACCTCACAAGGTTTTCACAATAAATCACTTCTTACCTACCACTTTGCCTTTGGCTGAATTCTTTTCTGCACTGAGACATAAAGGACTGTGGTACTATACAGAGCTCTTCCGAGCCCCCTATAACAACGACCAAATGGTTTCAGAGGCATGTCGAGCACAACTGAAATTCTACTTTGTAAGCTTTGTGGTCTTTCAGGCTAGACATGCAAGCAAAATGCCAGCTTTCCTTAATATACCTGGTGAAGGAAAAACCAGGTTAAAAACAACAACAACAACAATGTATTAAGTAACAATTTGCCAGGAAACACAATGTCCCTTACATTGTAAAAGTTGCATCAAAAGAGAATGGTTCTGGGAATATTTGGAGGCCTCGGTTTTATGAAAGAATATGTCCCAAGAATGTTAGTTCCTTCATCCAATAATTATATACTGAATACATACTTTTGTGTCAGAAACTGTTAAAGGTACTTGAGTAAACGAGGGCTGGGGAGTGTAGGTGTGACATAGTTCATTGTATATCAGTTGGCCAAAATTGTGGCTGGATTAGGAACAATCAGAAATGAAGGCAACAGGGGACTTCCCTGGTGGTCCAGTGGATGAGACTCCGAGCCCCCAGTGCAGTGCTGGATCCCACATGCCACAACTAAAAAGAACCCACAGGTTGAAATTAAGACATGGGACAGCCAAATAAATAAATGAATATTAAATAAAAAAAGAAATGAAGGCAACATAACTGAATTAACAAATGAATAGATATTCTCATTAGCTTTCAAACAAAAATTGCAGGGTGATTGCAAGAGTTTGGTTAGTACCATGGTTCTAACCTAGGCTATGTATTAACATTGCCTAAAGAGCTCTTAGAAACCCCAGTCCCAGGCTGCTTCTGACAATAATCAAGTCAGAATCTCAAGAAGAGGGATATGGGCACCAGCAAAAGTCCTGGTGACCCCAGTGTGCAGACAAGACTGAGAACCAGTGGGTTAGAAGAATAATTTGTCACAGGATTGATGTTATTACATGAGCATAGTCATAGCCTCCACAAGAGGTGCTGGGAAAGTTTGGGAAAACGCTCATCAGAGTGAGTGTAGCCTGGGCTTCCCTGGTGGCTCGGTCGGTAAAGAATCTGCCTGCAATGTGGGAGAGCCAGGTTCAACCACTGGGCTGGAGAAGATCCCCTGGAGAAAGGAATGGCAACCCACTCCAGTATTCTTGCCTGGAGAATTCCATGGATAGAAGAACCTGGCGGGCTACAATCTGTGGGTTGCAAAGATTGTAGCCTAATTTGAACTGGCCCAGTAGAATGAATAAGACCAGCTTGCACCTCATTTTCCTCAGTGAAACATAAAGGGGAAAAAAGGTTAAGAATGTTTTGCCTAATTTTTTTTTGCCTATGTGAAGACAGTGAGCCAGTAGATTCTGAATGGTAAGATCAGTTCCAGTTCAGGGGAGACTTTCAGAAATAGTGCATCTCAAAATACATCCAAAATTTCAGAAAAGACTTCCACTTGACAAGTTAATGAGAGAGGAAGCACTTGATCAACTACTCTGACATAATCCCCAAACAATACTCATGGGAACACATGAACAGTGGTTGACAGCTTGCCTAGAATTTTCTCACAGTGTCAACAATTTCAGAAGCCCTCAGCAAATCTGTGAAGTCCCTCTAACTCCTTTCAGCCCTTGTTTCTATGAAGAATTTGACTTGGCTGCCCTCTAGAGGGCAGAAGACCGACCCAAGGGTGACCAGTCCTGGGAAATAATGGCTGAACTACACCACCTAGTGGTCCTAACTGGAGTGTGGATTCTGGACAACCATTTCTAGGATCCTCTGAGGACTGAACTGTATTTGGAGGTTTCTATTATTTATTTTGCATTTATTTTTGCCTGTGCTGGGTCTTCATTGAAGCGTGGGCTTTTCTCTCCTCGCGGTGTACGGGTTTGCCATTGTGGTGGCTTCTCTTACTGTGGAGCACAGGCTCTAGGGCGCTTAGGCTTCAGCAGTTGGAGCACATGGGTTCAGTAGTTGTGGTTCCCGGGCTTAGTAGGTCCCAGGGCCCTGATGTTGTGGGTCCTCGGCCTGTGGAATCTTCCCAGACCAGCGGCTGAACCCTCCTGCATTGGCAGGTGGATTCTTTACCACTGAGCCACCAGGGAAACCCTTTATTTTATTTCATTTCATTTCATTTCATGTCACACCGCATGGTTTGGGGAATCATAGTTCCCTGACCAGGGACTGAACTCAGGTGCTTGGTTGGCAGTCAAAGCACAGAGTCCTAACCACTGGACCATCAGGGAATTCCCCCTATTTAGTGGTTTATGTGCAAACTTATCTTTCCAAGGTTTATTCACAATAGTGACTTGGGAGAAAGGATATAAAAAAAAAAATCAAACTTGGACAGCAGAAGAATGTTACCAAAAATATGAGCTACGTTTGTAGCTCACCAGTGATTTCCCTGGTGGCTCAGTCAGTAAAGAGTCCTCCTGCAATGTGGGAGACCTGGGTTCGATCCCTGGGTCAGGAAGATGCCCTGGTGAAGGAAATGGCAACCCACTCCAATATTCTTACCTGGAGAATTCCATGGACAGAGGAGCCTGGTGGGCTACAAGTTCACGGGGTCGCAAAGAGTTGGACACAACAGAGTGACTAACTTTCACTTTCACCTTTGTAGGCTAGAGATTAAAACAAAATGGCCATTTTTTAAAATCTTTTTTTATTGAAGTATACTTGATGACCACCTTTTAAAAATGTACCTTTTGGACTTGCCTGGTGGGCCAGTGGTTAAGAATCTATCTGCTATGTAGGGGACACTGGTTCGACCCCTGGTCCCAGAGGATCCCACATGCCTCTGGGTGACTCAGCCTGAGTGCCACAACTACTGAGCCCTCAAGCCTAGAGCCCGCACTCTGCAGGAGAAGTCATCATAATGAGAAGCCTGTGCGCTGTAACAAAGAGGAGTCCCGAGTAGTCCCATTTGCCACAACTAGAGAAAGTCCAGACAGCAGCCAAAAATAAATAAAATATATTCGTTTTGAAGAAGAGTCAGGTCATCAATCTAATAAATGATTATTGATTGGTCAGAAGCTCAGTGTGACCTCAATAATTTGTTTAGAATTGGGGTGAAGAAAGAAGTTGTCATGCTATGCTGGAAAATTTTTTCTGTGGAAAGAAAGAACTTATTATTTCAGTCGGTAAATGAGGATTAAGCATTTCCTCTATACCAGACACCATTATCAGTGCTCAAGTAGGAGTGCGCCAGAAACTACTTAGCAAGTTAGTAAACTGGCCTCTATTGTGGGTGGGCTGGGAACAAAGAGGAATGAAGATAATATAACTGAATTAACATCATGGGAATCTTGACTATGTCACTATTCATCTGGTTAGCTGTCAGACAGTATGACTGAACCTATCGCAAGGATTTGGCTAGAAAATAACTTGTGGGCTTTCCTGGTGACTCAGTGGTAAAGACTCTGCCTGCCAGTGCAGGAAACACAGGTTTGATCCCTGGTCCCAGAAGATCACACCCGCCATGGAGCAAAGGAGCCCATGTGCCACAACTGTTGAGCCTGTGCCCTAGAGCTTGGGAGCCACAACTACTGAAGCCTGAGCCCTAGAACCCATGCTCCCCAAAAGAAGCCACCACACCGTGAGGAGCTTGGTCACCATGACTAGAGAGTAGCCCCTGCTGGCCACAACTAGAGAAAAGCCCATGCATCAGTGAAGACCCAGCCCAGCCAAACATAGCTAATAAATAAATACCATTTTTAAAGAAAGAGAGAGAGAGTAAGCAATGTGACCATAGCAGAGAGATGGAAGTGATAGAGCCACAAGGCAAGGAAGGTCAACAACCACCAGAAACTGGAAGAGGTAAGAGAGTGCCTTCTCCCCTAAGGTCTGCAGAGCGAGTGCAGCACTGCTGAACACCTTGATTTCATCAGACTCCTGGCCTCCAGAACTGTGAGCGGATACACTGCTGTTGTGTTAAACCATCCAGTTTGTGCTCCTCTGTTATGGCAGCCTAGGGATATTAATACAATTACCAACCCTGGCTCACATCAACTAGGCGAGGAGACTGCCCTGGCGGTCCATGGTTAGGACTCTGAGCTTTTATTGCCAAGCACTCGGGTTTGGGGAACTAAGTTCCTATGAGCCACAGCTCAGCCAAAAGAAAAAAAAATCAACCTCGTGGTATCAGAGAGCAAGCTCTGTGAGGGTTTCTGGCCACTGCACTGTTAATACTAAATGTTCTGACTTAGTCACTGAGCCCCCTATGTGTAAAGCAACTAAGTCTCATGCTCAAGTACTGGATAAGGGCTTTCCTGGTAGCTCGGTGGTAAAGAACATGGGCTCAGTAGTTGTGTCTCCAATGCAGGAGACACAGGTTTGATCCCTGGTCAGGAAAGATCTCATATGCTGTGGAGCAAACTAAGCCGGAGCACCGCAACTACTGAGCCTGTGCTCTAAGGCCTGGGGGCCACAACTACTGAAGCCCTCGAGCCTGGAGCCCGTGCTCAGCAGCAAGAGAAGTCATGGCAATGAGGAGCCCAAACACCACAACTAGAGAAAAGCCCACGCAGCAACGAAGACCCAGCACAGCCAAAAATAAAACAAACTTGTTTTTTATAAAAAAGACTGGGTAAGACTGAAGTTCTTTATAAATGATGGGCCTTTACTGTCTATGTTCTTTCTCTGATAACAACAGCAGATAGAGAAACAAGACAAGGAAATGAAACAGAAATATCTGCATTTAGAAGAAAACCGCAGTAGGCTATGGAAGATGTTTGTCACTGTGGTTTTGTATCAGTATTTCCCGTATAATGTCACTATTTTGAAGGGAAAAGAAAGTAATTTTGATGTAATTAGAAAGAATTCATTGTTGGGCTCAAGGGCTTCCCAGGCAGCACTAGTGGTAAAGAACCCGCTTGCCACTGCAGGAGACATAAGAGACATGGGTTCGATCCCTGGGTTGGGAAGATCCCCTGGAGGAGGGCATGGCAACCTACTCCAGTATTCCTGCCTCAAGAATCCCATGGACAGAGGATCCTCGGGAGGGGGATGGGCCACAGGTCATAGGGTTGCACAGAGTCGGACACAACAGAAGCAACTTAGCACACACGCACATGACAGATCAATATCCTAATTCCATTGTTGGCAAAAAAGCAAGTCACAAATGAGAAGAGATGAATTTGTGAAACTCAAAACAAGTTGAGCCTCTCTAGATCCTGAGAACAGCTGTCACAGTTATGGGGCTGTCACGTGTCCTGCAGAAATATTGTGTAGATGAATGGTATGGGTTATTTTCTTTGGTAGCCTCAGACCTTTATAAGATACAAATGAAAGGAAACCAAAAATGATACAGATAAAAGTCAAGCAAGATAGTAATTTTCTTTGCACACCCGTTAGATAAGATATTTTGAACCTATTGAGTGAATTTTTGTGAGTTCCATATCATTCATTTAGTTTTGGGGATTTCAGTTCAGTTCAGTTTGGTCACTTAGTCGTGTCCAACTCTTTGCAACCCCATGAACTGCAGCACGCCAGGCCTCCCTGTCCATCACCAACTCCCGGAGTCCACCCAAACCCATGTCCATCGAGTTGGTGATGCCATCCAACCATCTCATCCTCTGTCATCTCCTTCTCCTCCCGCCCTCAATCTTTCCCAGCATCAGGGTCTTTTCAAATGAGTCAGCTCTTTGCATCAGGTGGCCAAAGTATTGGAGTTTCAGCTTCAACATCAGTCCTTCCAATGAACACCCAGGACTGATCTCCTTTAGGATGGACTGGTTGCATCTCCTTGCAGTCCAAGGGACTCTCAAGAGTCTTCTCCAACACCACAGTTCAAAAGCATCAATTCTTCAGTGCTAGCTTTCTTCACAGTCCAACTCTCACGTCCATACATGACTACTGGAAAAACCATAGCCTTGACTAGATGGGCCTTTGTTGGCAAAGTAATGTCTCTGCTTTTTAATATGCTGTCTAGGTTCGTCATAACTTTCCTTCCAAGGAGTAAGCGTCTTTTAATTTCATGGCTGCAATCACCATCCGCAGTAATTTTGGAGCCCAGAAAAATAGTCAGCCACTGTTTCCACTGTTTCCCCACCTATTTCCCATGAAGTGACAGGACCAGATGCCATGATCTTAGTTTTCTGAATGTTGAGCTTTAAGCCCACTTTTTTACTCTCCTCTTTCACTTTCATCAAGAGGCTCGTTAGTTCTTCACTTTCTGCCATAAGGGTGGTATCATCTGCATATCTGAGGTTATTGATATTTCTCCCGGCAATCTTGATTCCAGCTTGTGCTTCTTCCAGCCCAGCGTTTCTCATGATGTACTCTGCATAGAAGTTAAATAAGCAGGGTGACAATATACAGCCTTGACATACTCCTTTTCCCATTTGGAAACAGTCTGTTGTTCCACATCGAGTTCTAACTGTTGCTTCCTGATCTGCATACAGGTTTCTCAAGAGGCAGGTCAGGTGGTCTGGTATGCCCATCTCTTTCAGAATTAGGCTTCATAGGAGCTTCAGGATTATCAGACACCTTGGTATGTGAAAGTCAGTGGTGGGGAAGCTTAACTTCACTCTGATCCAACGTATATTTTTTGAGTGCCCACTACATTAAAAATTAAAGATGAAAATAGACCCCAATTTTATACCATTCACAAAAATTAACTTGCAATGGGGACTTCCCTGGTGGGCCAATGGCTAAGACTGTGCACTCCCAATGCAGGGGCCTGGGTTCGATCCCTGGTCAGGGAACTAGATCCCACATGCCACAGCTAAGGGTTGACATGCCACAGTGAAATATCCCATGTGCCACAACTAAAAGAGCCTGCATTCCACCACTAAAGAGGCCACATGCCCCAACGAAGATTCTGCAAGACGCAACTAAGACCCAGCACAGCCAAATCAATAAATAATTTTTTTAATTAACTTGTGATGGATTAAAGATTTAAACATAAAACATGAAACCACAGAAGTCCTAGAAGGAAGCATAGGGAAAGAGCACCTTGACATTGATCTTGGCAATAATTTTTTTGGCTATGATACCAAAAGCAAAGAAATATGAGTAAGTGGGATTACATAAAACTAGAAAGCTTCTGTACAGACTCACAGATATAGAGAACAAGTAAGTGATTACCAATGGGGGCGTGGAGGAAGAGTGGGAGATACAAACCATTAGGAATAAGATAAGTTCAAGAATGTACTATACAACATGGGGGATATAGTCAATATTTTGTAATAACTGTAAATGAGAAGTAAGCTTTAAAATTGTATAAAAATTAAAATTTTAAATAAATAAGTAGCTCCCACAGAGCAAAAGTAACACTCAACAAAATGAAAAGGCAATCCATGGAATGGAAGAAAATATTTGCAAACCATCTATCTGATAAGGGGTTAATGTCCAAAATATATAAGGGACTCATACAACTCAATTGCAAAAAAAGACAACAAATCTAATTTTTAAATGAGCAGAGCACTTGGATGAACATTTTTCTAAAGGAGAAATACAAATGGCCAAGAAGTACATGAAAAGATGCTCAGCATCACTTATCACTGGGAAATGCAAGTCAAAATCACAGTGAGGTATCTCCTCACACTTGTTAGAATGGCTATGATCAAGAAGACAAGAAATAGCAAGGGTTGGCAAGGATGTGGAGAAAAGGGAACCCTTGTTCACTCTTGGTGAGAATGTGAATTGGTATAGCCACAATGGAAAGCCGTATGAAAGGTTCTTTAAAAAATAAAATAAAATGAAAATAGTACTACCCTATGATCCAGAAATCCCACTTCTGTATATACATCCAACAGAAATGAGATCAAGATCTCAAAGAGGTGTCTGTACCCTGGTGCTCATTGCAGCATTATTCACAGTAGCCAAGATATGGAAAAACCTACATTTCTATCTATCTATCTATATATATATATATATATTATATATATATGTGTTGTATATATATACATATAGAGAGAGATAGAAAGAGAGAGGGAAAGAGTAGGATAGGAAAGAGCAGAGATCTCTTCCAAGAAAATTGGCACCATCAAGGTAACATTTCATGCAAGAATGGGCATGATAAAGGACAGAAACAGTAAGGACCCAACAGATGCAGAAGACTAAAAAGAGGTGGCAAGAATACAGCAGAAGAACTATAACGAAAAACTGTCTTAATGACCCAGATAACCACGATGGTGTGGTCACTCACCTGGAGTTTAACATTCTGGAATCTGAAGTCAGGTGGGCCTTAGGAAGCCTTACTACAAACAAGGCTAGTGGAGGTAATGGAATTCCAGCTGAGCTATTTAAAATCCTAAAAGATGATGCTGATAAAGTGCTGCACTCAATTTGTCAGCAGAGTTAGAAAACTCAGCAATGACCACAGGACTGGAAAAGGTCAGTTTTCATTCCAATCCCAAAGAAGGGCAATGCCAAAGAATGTTCAAACTACCATACAACTGCCCTCACTTCACATGCTAGTAAGGTTGTGCTCAAAATCCTTCAAACTAGGCTTCAGCAGTATGTGAACCAAGAACTTCTAGATGAACAAGCTAGGTTTAGAAAAGACAGAGGAACCAGAAATCAAATTGCCAACATTCGTTGGATCATAGAGAAAACAAGGGAATTTCAGAAAAAACATCTACTTCTGCTTCATTGACTATGCTGAATCCTTTGACTGTGGATCACAACAAACTGGAAAATTCTTACAGAGATAGGAATACCAGGCCACCTTACTTGTCTCCTGAGAAACCTGCATGCCAGTCAAGAAGCAAGAGTTAGAACCTCACATGGAATACCTTACTGGTTCAGAACTGGGAAAGGAGTATGACAGCCTGTATACTGTCACCCTGTTTATTTAACTTATATGCAGAGTATGTGCATGCTAAGTCACTTCAGTCATGTCCAACTCTGTGCGACCCTATGGACTGTAGCCTGCAGGGCTCCCCTGTCCATGGGATTCTCCAGGCAAGAATACTGGAGTGGGTTGCCATGCCCTTTCCCAGGGATCTTCTCAACCTAGGGATCAAATCTGCGTCTCTTGCATCTCCTCCATTGGCAGATGGGTTCTTTACCACTAATGCCACCTAGGAACCCCAGGTATGCAGAGTACGTCATGCAAAATGCCAGGCTGGAATCAAGATTGCTAGGAGAAATATCAACAACCTCAGATATGCAGATGATACCACTCTAACGGCAGAAAATGAAAAGGAACTAAAGAGCCTCTTGAAGAGGGTGAAAGAGGAGAGTGAAAAAGCTGGCTTAAAACTTAACATTCAAAAAACTAAGATCATGGCATCAGGTCCCATCATTTCATGGCAAATAGATAGGGAAAAAGTAGAAGCAGTGACAGATTTTCTTTTCTTGGACAGTGACTGCAGCCATGAAATTAAAGATGCTTGCTCCTTGAAAGGAAAGCTATGACAAACCTAGACAGTGTATTAAAAAGGAGAAATATCACTTTGCCAGCAAAAGGTCTGTATACTCAAAGCTATGGTTTTTCCAGTAGTCATGTACGGATTTGAGAGTTGGATCATAAAAAGGCTGAGCACCAAAGAGTTGATGCTTTGGAATTGTGGTGCTGGAGAAGACTCTTGAGAGTCCCTTGGATAGCAAGATCAAACCAGTCAATCCTAAAGGAAATCAACCCTGAATATTCATTGAAAGGACTGATGCTGAAGCTGAAGGTCCAATACTTGGGCCACCTGATGCGAGAGCCAACCTATTGGAAAAGACCCTGATGCTGGGAAAGATAGAAGGCAAAAGGAGAAGAGAGTGCAGAGGATGAGATGATTAGATAGCATCACTGACTCATTGGACATGAATCTGAGCAAACTCCAGGAGACAGTGAAGGAGAGGGAAGCCTGGCGTGCCGCAGTCCATGGGATCACAAAGAGTCGAGCAAAACTCAACGACTGAACAACAACAAATTGTTTCACTGTTGAGAAAAAAGAAAATCATGCCATTTGTGACAACATGGATGGACCTAGAGGGCATCATGCTAAGTGAGATAAGTCAGACAGAGAAAGACAAATACTGTACGGTATCACTTATATGTGGAAACTAAAAAATCCATATTCACAGAAGCAGAGAGTAGATTGGTGGTTGTTAGGGACTGGGAGGTGGGGGAAGTGGGCAGAATTGGTCAAGGGTACAAGACTTCCAGTTTTAAGATGAATAAACTGGGGAGGGGTGGGGGTGGAAGGGAGACTCACGAGGGAGGGGATATATGTATACTTACGGCTGATTCACGTTGTTGTATGGCAAAACCATACATAACATTGTAAAGCAATTATCCTCCAATTAAAAACAAAAAATTTTAAAAAGATGGATAAGTTCTGGCGATCTAATATTCAGCATGGTGATTATAATTAACAGTGTTATATTATATACCTCAAAGTTGTTAAGACAGTAGCACTTAAATATCTTTACTACCACCACCAAAAAAAAAAAAGGTAGTTATGTGAGCTGATGAAAGTGTTAACTAACCCCACTTGTAATTACTAGAAAATATATACATGTATCAAACCATCTCATTGCATGACTTAAACTTACTCAATATGTATGTGTGTGCCTGTGTATTTAGTCACTCAGTCATGTCCAACTCCTTGCAACCCCATGGACTGTAGCCCCCCAAGCTCCTCTGTTCGTGAAATTTTCCAGGCAAGAATACTGGAGTCGGTAGCCATTTCCTTCTCCGGGGAATCTTCTCGACCCAGGAATTGAACCCAGGTCTGATTCTTTACCATCTGAGCCACACAGGAGGCCCAAAACTTCAACAGTATTACATGTCAATTCATCTCAATAAAGCTGGGCGCACCTTGCTCTCTAGACTTCTTCCTATATTAAGATCAGTTTTCTAGAGGACCATGCCCGTAAAGTTCCTAGAAATCCTTTTGTCTCTGTGGGAGGCACTGCCTCATATTTTTGAGCTCTTAGTAAAGGGTCATAAAGCCACACCTTTAATTTGATCAGTACTCACAGGCTTTTCCACTTTGACCGTCTTTTGTGACTGGAGAGACTGGATGTGAGAAAAGCTTTTCTTTCCCAACCTAGCAAGTCATAGGCCTTCTGTAGTTCTAAATTCTGGGAAATCAGTCAATTCCTTCTATAGGTCAGCCCTTTCTTGCTAACCCTCATGATACTCAACAGTGAGTAACCAGCGTTATGTCTGGGTATTGCCTTAGCCACTTTCCGTTTTCTATTTCTGTCTCTATTTCTGGGTAATCACAGGCAACAGTTGGCCACTTACTTCACTACAGCGTAACATGAGTCATCATTTTTTCTGCTCCACTAACAATTTCCTCACCGCTCTCCCTCCGTATTTTAGCCTTTTCTTAGGACATTACCTAACTCCTGATGCCAATTTCTGGAACAGTTATCTGTTGTTGTAATAATGTTGCATGGCAATTCACGTTAATCATGACAACATAAAATAACAAGCATTTATTTAGCCTATGAGCCTAAGCCTAAGTCTAGCTCAGCTGGGGACTGATTGATTTTTTTTTTTTTTTTTTTTTGCCTGCCCTGACCAGTGATTGAACCCAGGCCCCAGCAGTGTAAGCACAGAGTCCTAAGCACTGGACAGACAGAATTCCCAGGACCTAAAAAAAAAAAAAAAGAAAGAAATCCAAGGACTGACTGGTCTTATATGCCTTGTCTGAGACCACTTTCCTCAGCCCCAAATTGTCTTCCACCATCCAGCAAGCTGGTCCAGGGTTGTTCTCATGGTCGAGACAGGAGTCCAGGAGAGAACAGAAGAAAGAAATGCTTCTTGAAGGCCAGTCTTGAGACTGACACACCATCATTTCTGCCTCATCCTACTGGTCAAAGCAAGTCACAAGGCCAGCTCAGATTCAAGGGATAGAGAAAAACAGTCCACTTTCTGATGAGAAGAGCTGCAAACTCCTATCACAATGGGTATAGGAAACAGAGAGGTTGGAGAATGGGGGTTACTTTTACAATTACTGTAGCACAGTAACAATCTTGGGGAAAGAGACAAGGCTTGTAACATCACGTTTAGGTCTCACTGCAGCACTAAGTAGCTCAGGAGAGACAGGCAAATATGGAAAAGCCCTTTAGAGAAAGAGGCACCTACATGTACCATTTCAGTTCAGTTCAGTCGCTCAGTCGTGTTCGACTCTTTGCGACCCCATGGACTGCAGCACACCAGGTCTCCCTGTCCGTCACCAACTCCTGGAGTTTACTCAAACTCATGTCCATTGAGTCAGTGATGCCATCCAACCATCCTCTGTCATCCCCTTCTCCTCCTGCCTTCAATCTTTCCCAGCGTCAGGGTCTTCCAATCAGTCAGTTCTTCGCATCAGGTGGCCAAAGTATTGGCGTTTCAGCTTCAGCATCAGTCCTTCCAATGAATATTCAGGACTGAGTTCCTTTAGGATGGACTGGTTGGATCTCCTTGCTGTTTAAGGGACTCTCAAGAGTCTTCGCAAACACCACACTTCATAAGCATCAATTCTTCGGCACTCAGCTTTCTTCACAGTCCAACTCTCACATCCATACATGACCACTGGAAAAACCATAGCTTTGACTAGATGGAACTTTGTTGGCAAAGTAATGTCTCTGCTTTTTAATATGCTGTCTAGGTTGGTCATATCTACCATTAAGTCAGTTCAAACCCATCTAGTGAGCAGATGTAAGGCCTAGGATAATCAGGGGTGATACGGATGTAAGAATGGGACTTCCTTGGAAGTCCAGTTGATAAGAGTCTGCCTGCCAATCCAGGAGACCTGGGTTGGATCCCTGGGTTGGGAAGATACTCTGGAGAAGGGAAAAGCTACCCACTCCAGTATTCTGGCCTGGAGAATTCCATGGACTGTATAGCTCGTGGGGTCGCAAAGAGTTGGACATGACTGAGCTACATCTTCTCCTTTCTTTCTGTCAATGCAAAGGACACAGGTTTGATTCCTGGTCTAGGAAGATTCCACATGCCTTGGAGCGACTAAGCCTGAGTACTGCAACTACTGAAGTCCATGCACGTAGAGCCTGTGCTCCGCAACAAGAGAAGCCACCTCAATGAAAAACCTGTGCACTGCAACTAGAGAAAGCCTTCACACAGCAATGAAGACCTAGCACAGCCAGAAATAAATAAAATTTTAATTTTTTTAAATAGTCTTTGGGGAAAAACAGATGCAAGAAGGATGTTATGATTCCCCCAATTATGTAAGCCAAGTGCACATTCTGAGTTATGGTTTCATTCCATATCCATAAAAGTACAGATTTAATTTCGAGGTTAAAGGATAATGGGTATTTATCCTTTAAAGGATATCTTTGGTCAGAGGAAGGACAAATTTCCCACCAGTGCTATTTATCACAGACTTTGCAGCCTTCGGGAAAAGCAGATCCTGTCTCTTTCTTTATAATCTCTCTTATTTTTCCTGTAAAGAATATATCAGCGTGGAGCCCCTGATATCAGCTCCCTTGATTGTTTAGTCTGAAGCATGACTGAAGTAAAAGAAGAAGTAAAGTCGCTCCGTCGTGTCCGACTCTTTGCGACCCCATGGACTGTAGCCTACCAGGCTCCTCCCATGGGATTTCCCAGGCAAGAGTACTGGAATGGGTTGCCATTTCCTTCTCCAGAGGATCTTCCCCAACCAGGGATCGAACCCGGGTCTCCCGCATTGTAGGCAGACACTTAACCATCTGAGCCACCAGGAAAGCATGACTGAAATTGTCCTCAAATGATTCTGAAACACTGGTAGTGAGTCAGAGACAAGGATGCTGCAGCCACTACACAGGAGAAATACTGGGAGCAATAGCTAACCTGGAATCTATCTCAAATGTTTGCTTTCATCTCCCCCACATGAGCATTTTTGTTCAACACACCATAATTGGGGGGTTATTTTAGATTTGGGGGGGCCGCACTATACACCTACACCCTCGGCAGTGAGATCAGAGTCCTAACCACTGAACTGCCAAGGAATTCCCAATGCACCATAATTTTATTTATTTGTTTGCCTGCCCTAGGTCTTTGCTGCCGTGCACGGGCCTTCTGTAGTTGCAGCGACCGGGTTACTCTTCACTGTAGCGCACAGGCTTCTCACTGCAGCGGCTTCTCTCGTTGAGGAGCACAGGCTTTAGGCTCACGGGCTTCAGTAGTTGTGGCTCTCAGGTTTAGTTGCTCTGTGGCATGAGGGATCTTCCAGGACCAGGGACGGCACTCATGTCCTCTGCATTGACAGGCGGATTCTAGTCCGCTGTACCACCAGGGAAGACCCGAGTAAACCATGATTTTGTTTAGAGCTATTCCTATCCCATCTAAGTCTGAAAATTCTTTTATTAAATATTTGTGATTTTCCAGGCAGCCTGAGGGTAGCAGCAATGGACCTTAGGTCTCCAAACTAGCCTGGGCATCTTAAAGGAGCCACACACACTTAAGAGACTGCAGAGCTGTGGGGGGGAAGTTGTGTTTGAAGCAACACAGGCTGGATGTTGTGTTTTATCAATGTAGGGCTTAGGAAAATAAAAATTCAACTTTATGATATGCAGATGAGACCTAATGCCTCAAAATAACTACTCCTGACAGGGCAGAAAACAGTGAGTCACTATATTTGCTGATGCCCCTAAATCACGACGGAGGTTATCGTGAGCAACATTAAAGGGGGAATTTCTTTATATTTCTCATGTTATTTAGAATAAAGAAAAATAATTGAAGAGTCAGTACTTAAGATGCATGTTGCAATATTATGAGACACAAAAATAATGGTAATGAACGTGTAACTATGGAGAAAATGATTTATAATTACAATGAAAAACATAGGTGAATCGTAAAAATAATGTGTGAAAGAAACCAGACACAAGAGTATATAAACTTCAAAAAAAAAAAAAAAAGGCAAAATTAAGGAATGAACCCCCAGGTAGTAAAACAAAAAGAAAAGCAAGAAAATGATTACCGTTCCCACTACTATATCATCAGTATAGTAGCTACCCCCGGGTAGAAAGTGATAAGAAGGGAGGAAGGATTCTGGGATACTAGAAATAATTCCTTGACCCGAGTGGTGGTCATACGGACGTTCACTTTGCGATAAGTCATTCGGTATATTTTGTATATTTATATTTATACTTTGGATATTTTTTTATATTTTGTATATTTATATTTTGTATATTTTTTTCTGCACGGTATGTTGTACAAAAAGAAGGTTTAGAGGACTTTCCTGGTGGCGCACACCTTCATGGATCACAGTCTTGTGGTGAAAAGACTTGCCGAACTCAATGAAGCTATGAGCCATGCCGTGCAGGGCCACCCAAGACAGGTCATAGTGAAGAGTTCTGACAAAAGGCGGTCCACTGGAGGAGGGAATGGCAAACCACTTCAGTATTCTTGCCTGAAGAATCCCATCGACAGAGGAGCCTGGCGGGCTACAGTCCATAGGGTCGCAAAGAGTGGGACACACGACTGAAGCGACTTAGCACACCGCCCTCGGACGTTCTGGGTAAGATTTCAGGCGTGTTGGCTCTTCCAGCCGCTAGATGGCACCTGGAAGGTTGCAGTCGCGTGGGCATGACGCATGCGCAGCGCTCAATTTCAGCAGCACACCCTACTCTCGTGCACCTGGGTTTGCACACACAGCGTGGACCAGTGTGCACAGCGCTCACGCATGCGCAGTTACGTACACTTACGTGCACATCGCTAACCGCGCTGTGCCGTTATCCCAGTATTTGTGGGAGCGGCCGAGCTGACCCCGCGATCCGGGATGTCCGAGCTGCCCGCGGACCAAGGTGTCCCACCGGCGGGCGCAGCAAATGACAACGGCGACGTCCGGCAGGCGGAGGTAGGCGGCAGGAGGCGGGAGCCGGCCCCCGCGCAGCCTGTGGCGGCCAGGGACCGTCCGATGGCGGCGGCCGTAGAAGGTTCGATGGCTTCACCCGTGGAAGGTCCAGTGCCGGAGGCCAGGGAAGGTCCGATGGCGGCGTCCCGAGAAGGCCTGGGGGCAGCGGCCAGGGAAGCCCGGATGGCAGAGGTCGCCCGATTGTTGGCGGAGCCAGCGGAGGAAGAGGGTCCCGAGGGCAGACCCCGGTCCAGGCCCGGGAACGGCCCAGGTCTGGCTGCGTTGCCATATCTCCGCCTCCGTCACCCACTTGGCGTTTTAGGAATTAATTACCAGCAGTTCCTCCGCCACTATCTGGAACACTACCCGATTGCCCCTGGCCGAATTCAGGAGCTTGAAGGACGCCGCAGGAGATTTGTGGAAGCCTGCAGAGCCAGGGAAGCGGCGTTTGACGCCGAATATCAGCGGAATCCGCAGAGGATGGATTTTGATATTTTAACATTTAGTATAACTCTGACTGCATCTGAAATTATCAATCCTCTGATAGAAGAACTTGGTTGTGATAAGTTTATCAGTAGAGAATAGTTTAATGATGCAACTACTTTCAGAAGAACCTCTGCCTTCAAGACAGTGTTATATACCACTCCTGTAACTTGATTTTACAAAGTACGTGAGAATAAGGCAAAGCACAGCTGGGGGGGAAAAGGAAGCTTATCAAGAAAAACTCAGAAGAAATGGAAAAAAGGTCAAAACCTTATGACTCTTCTGACGTCCTTTGAGTTTGTGGTTAATCCAGATTCTTTTCCCTGCATTGTGGAAATGTCTTTTCAAATTGCTTCACTGAGGTGAAGAATGGTTTTCTAAAATTGAGACTTGATGAAGAAAAACTGCCAATAGAGCCCATGGTGATGAAAGAAATCATCAAATAGCAGTGATAGGAATAGGAATTCCTGTAGGACTGGAAGGCCATGGAGAGAACTGGAAATTGTCAGTTCTGATAATTCCTCTTGAGTTTTCTTCATGTCAGTTTCAATAGAAGTTTTTAGTGTAAGATTGGTTTTGTGTTTTATGAGGCATTTCAAAGGACAAGCAAAGTCAATGTTGCATATATTAGATAAATTGTGTATTCAAGAATATCTGAAATTTCTGGATTTTTTAAAATACCTTTTTGGTAAATACTTACAAGCCCCCCAGATATAAAACACACAATGAAAAGTCTTCTATCTCTGACCCCGCTCTACCCAGTGCTTAGTACAATTCCCATCTGTAACCACAGTACTTCCGTCTTTCCAGTTTCCCTTTATATACACAAGTAAATGCAAAGCTGGGTCGTTTTTTGGTTTTGCTTTCTTCATTACAGAAGTTGGCAAATTGTATTTATTGATTTATGCATTGCATTTTCAGTAAGAACTTAAGGATCATTCCAAACCACTCTATTTCCTCATTCTTTTTTAGAGGTGTATTTCATTCCATTCTGTGGTTATGTTGTAATTTACATAACCAGGAACATACTGATGGGCATTTAGATTTTTTCCCATCATTTTCTATTGGCCAAAAAATAAAAAGCTATAATAGTTCATCTTGTCTGCATATCTCAGCATGGGCACAAATACAGTATTACTCTGATTCTAAATGCAGTTTTCGTATATTGACATCTCTGAAGTTGAGGTCTATCTTACATTTGATGGTGAATATAGCATTTTCATAAAAATAATGGCACATCTTAGATTCTTTATTATATAGAATATCTGTAGTACGTGCGTGCATGCTAAGTCGCTTCAATCATGTCCAACTCTATGGACTGCAACCCTATGGACTGTAGCCTGCTAGGCTCCTCTGTCCATGGGATTCTCCAGGCAAGAATACTGGAGTGGCTTGCCATGCCCTCCTCCAGAAGATCTTCCCAACCCAGGGATTGAATCTGCGTCAAACCTGTGTCTCTTACATCTCCTGCATTGGCAGGCGGGTTCTTCACCACTAGCACCACCTGGGAAACTCTCTGTAGTAAGTTTGTAGGATTTCCAGAAGTGAGAATTCTGAGCTGAAAGCACCCATTTGAAAGTTTACAGATATTGCTGTGTTGGCTTCCATCCTTGTACCACTTTGCACTCCCACCAGCAATTGCTGGTGCTCGGCATTCCCCCTATAGCCTCACCAACAGTGTTATCAAATGTCTGAATTTTGCCAATCTAGAAAGTTGAAAAATGGCATGAGTTTTAATTTGTTTTTCTCTCATTTGACTCACATGTATTCCCTTTTCCGTGAACTATCTGTTCATCTCTTTTGTGTGTATGTAATTTTATTTATGAATTTATTTTTGGCTGTGCTGGGCCTTCACTTGCTGTGTGGGCTTTCTCTGGTTGCAGACAGCAGGAGCTACTCTGCGGTTGCAGTGCCTGGTCTTCTCACTGTGGTGGCTTCTCTTGTTGAGGCGCTAGGGCTCTCGGGCTTGCGGGCTTCAGTAGATGTGGCGTGTGGGCTCAGGGGTTGCAGATCCCAGGCTCTAGAGCACAGGCTGAATAGTTGAGGCACACAGGCTTAGTTGCTCCAAGACCTTTGGAATCTTCCCAGATCAGGGATTGAGCCCGTGTTTCCTGTATTGGCAGGCAGATTCTTTACCACTGAGCCACCAGGGAAGCCCCTGTTCATATCTTTTCTCTATTTCTCTCCTGAATCATTTTGTCCTTTCTTTATTGATTGTGGTAACTACTAATGACATAGTGAGATGAGATATGATAATAGATTATAATGTGAGTTACGGATATTTTTTCCTCTCATCATTTGTCTTTCATTTTCCTGAAAGCCTTTTGGCATGGAGATTTTTGCTTTTGTTTCCTCTTTTCTTTTAAACCTGCCAGATTTGGGGAATTCCTTATCAGTCCAGTGCTGGGGTATGGGTTTGATCCCTAGTGGGGAAACAAAGATTCTGCAAGCTTCCAGGCATGGCCATAAAAAAAAGAGAGAAAAACCTGCAAGATTTGGAATCTCAAGGTTTTCTTGGTATATGTGTATGTGTATGGTTTCATGATTCATATTTGAATCTTTGAACTATATGGAATTTATCCTGATGTACATACAGTATGAAGTAACGATCCAATTTTCTTTTTTAGATGGCTACCTGGCTGCCCCAACACCAGTTACTAACTAGCCCAGCTTTTCCCTACTAACTTTGTTTAAAGATGCTTCTTCATCATATACTAAACTGTAGCTTAAATTTTCTGATTAATTTTACATGTAATGGTAATGGTCTTTGTCACTAAGTTCTGTCCCACTCTCTGTGACCCCAGGGATTGTAGCCCACCAGGCTTCTCTGTCCATGAAGTTTCCCAGGCAAGAATACTAGAGTAGGTTGCCATTTCCTTCTTCAGGGGATCTTCCCAATCCAAGGATCAAACCCACATCTCCTGCACTGACAGGTGGATACTTTGCTGCTGAACCACCAGGGAAGCCCATCTCATTATCCTCCATTTTCAGAGTGTTCTGGTTATTTTTGTTTATGTTTATTACTATATCAACCTCAAAGTCAGCTTACCTTATTTCAAACAAAGTTCTTTATTAGAATCACATTACATTTAATAGATTTAGAATAACTATTTCTAACATATCCAAATGATTCGTTTTTCCATTTTTTAAAAATTGAACTTTATTTACTTCTTTATTTTTGGCGGCACTGGGTCTTCGTGGCTTTGTGCAGGCTTTTCTCTAGTTACAGCAAGCAGGGGTCACTCCTCTTCGGTGGGGTGTGCAGGCTTTTCACTGCGGTGGCTTCTCTTGTGGAGCACAGGCTCTGGGCTCACAAGCTCAGTAGTTGTGGCTCACGGGTTTAGTTGCTGTGCTACATGTGGAATTCGCCCCATCGTGTCTCTTGCATTGGCAGGCAGATTTTTATCCACAGTGCCACCCGGAAGTTAGTCCCGTTTTTCCATTTGTTAAAAACTTCTTTTGTATCCTCCAGAAGAGTATTAATGTTTGTCCTTAAATGAAAGTTCCTAAAGTAGGTCTTTCATTGGATCTAATCATTTATTTGTCGGTATTTTATCTTTTATGGTTTTTCTATAGTAAATGAGGATTATCTGTGTTATATTTCCTTCCTTTTTTAATGTTTATTTATTTGGCTGTGCCAGGTCTTATCTGCAGCAGGCAGCATCTTTAGTTGCAGCATGCAGGCTCTTAGTTGTAGCATCTGGGATCTAGTTCCCTGACCAGGGCTCGAACCTGGGCCCCTTGCATTGGGAACTCAGAGTCTTAGCCACTGGAGTACCAGGGAAGTCCCTGTGTTATATTTCCTAAAAGCTTGCCCATATATTTGAAAATAATTCATTGCTGCGTGTTTATTTGATAGCCTGTTAACATACTGATTGGAGAAGGCAATGGCAACCCACTCCAGTACTCTTGCCTGGAAAATCCCATGGACAGAGGAGCCTGGTAGGCTGCAGTCCATGGGGTCACGAAGAGTCGAACACAACTGAGCGACTTCACTTTCACTTTTCCCTTTCATGCATTGGAGAAGGAAATGGCAACCCACTCCAGTGTTATTGCCTGGAGAATCCCAAGGACGGGGGAGCCTGGTGGGCTGCCGTCTGTGGGGTTGCACAGAGTCGGACACGACTGAAGCGACTTAGCAGCAGCAGCAGCAGTAACATACTGAATTCTCTGACTGTTTTACCATAGATTTTCATTAGAATCTCCTGGATTGGGGAACTTGTCATATGCGAATAGTGACAGTATTGCCTTTTTATAATCTTCATACTGCTGACTTCTTTCTCTTTGTTAGTTGCTTGGCTAGTACTTTCTAATGTAAAATAATATGAATGATAGTGAAACATCCCAGATTTTGTCAGAGGCTTGTTTTTTTTTGACTGTGCTCAGTCTCCATTGCTGTGCAGGCTTTTCTCTAGTTGCAGAGAGTGGGGGCTACTCTCCAGTTGCGGTGCTCGGGCTTCTCACTGTGGCTTTTTGCAGCTCCCAGGCTCTAGAGCCTGGGCTCAGTAGTTGTGCTCAGGGGGTTAGTTGCCCCTCGGCATACGGGATTTGGGGATTTTCCTGTATCAGGGATCTAAGTCATGTCTCCTGCATTGGCAGGTGAATTCTGTACCACTGAGCCACCAGGGAAGCCCTCAAAGGCCTTCTCATAATCTATGAAGGTATTATATTTCTATCTACCACCATGTTTGCGTTCTTGCAATTCTTGCATTCTTCAAATGATCCTTATATACAAATGAGGTATAATTCCGCCCCCCCTTTTTTTTTGGCCCTGCCCAAGCGGTTGACAGGATCTTAGTTCCCTGAACAGGGCTCAGCAGTCAAAGTGCCAAGTCCTAACCACTAGACTACCAGGGAATTCCCTTGGCCACTTTTTAGATTCCATTTCTATGAGACCTGCATGCACAGAAACTAAATTTTGTTTCTTTTTCTCCTGTTAATCTGTCTTGTGTTAATTTTACTATTAGTCCAGCCACAAGACCTCAGGACGGATGCAGGGAGAAATTTCCCCTTCCCTACCAGTTCCTTCATACCTTTCTAATCAAGTCCACTCTCACAACAGACCTTTTCACTTTGGTAGACTTGACTGAAAATCTGGTGGCGGGGGTGGGGGGGGCGGTCACAGGGCTGGGGTCACCCCATGGAGGACAGTCCTCCCCACCTGGCTGGCTCCTTTCAACTTCTCCATACCTCAACCCTTTTTACCCTCTCTCCTCTCCCCCTTTCATCTCAGGAGCAAAATCAAGTCCTCTT
Organism: Bos javanicus; assembly: GCF_032452875.1. NCBI lineage: Eukaryota > Metazoa > Chordata > Mammalia > Artiodactyla > Bovidae > Bos > Bos javanicus. The sequence continues at coordinate 49,361,794 of NC_083885.1, read as the reverse complement.
TTTGTCTCTCAAAGCATTTTAACCTTTGCCCAGACAATTTAAGCGGTAGTGTCACCATGGACAGTGACTTGACACCAACTCCCCAGGTCAAGAACACAGGGCTCAGTTACAGACACGGCTATAAGTTCAGGGACCCCAGGCCTCTCCCACTGCTGACCAGCTGGCTTCAAGCTTGAGGGTTCTCACTACCCATTCAGGTTCAATAATGTGCTAAGATGACTCACGGAACTCAGGAAAGCACTATAGTTATGATTAGTTTCATGACAGCCAAGGATACAAATCATAACCCCAGCTAAAAGGAAGAGATGAGTAGGGCCAGGTCTGGGAGGGTTTCCCAAATGTGACATTATTGCCATCCTCAGGGACGCATCATCCTGCCAACACATCCATGAATGAAAACATGCGGTGAAAGTGAAAGTCGCTCAGTCATGTCCGACTCTGCGACCCCATGGACTATACCGTCCATGGAATTCTCCAGGCCAGAATACTGGAGTGGGTAGCCTTTCCCTTCTCCAGGGGATCTCCCCAACCCAGGGACAGAACCCAGGTCTCCCGCATTGCAGGTAGAATCTTTACCAGCTAAGCCACAGGGAAGCCCAACAATACTGGAGTGGGTAGCCTATTCCTCCTCCAGGAGATTTTCCTGACCCAGGAATCGAACCAGGGTCTCCTGAATTGCAGGTGGATTGTTTACCAACTAAGATATGATGGAAGCCTGAAAACATGCAGAGTATTTACCAACCAGGGAAGCTCACTGAGCCCTGAACACGTTAGTCGCTCAGTCACATCCGACTTTTTGCATCTCCATGGACTGTAGCCCCCCAGGCTCCTCTGTCTATGGAATTCTCTAGGCAAGAAAACTGGAATGGGTAGCCATTCCATTCTCCAGGGGATCTTACTGATCCAGGGATTGAACCCAGGTCTCCTGTATTGTAGGCTCAGACTTAAATTGCAAGGTTCAAACTCCCTAAAACTCAGAGATAGCCCAAACCTCTCCCCACCTGAGTAACAAAGACACTCCTATTATAACAGGGACAGCTGCTAGCAGGCACGCATTACTGTTACCAGGCAACCATTACCGTTACCTGGCAACCATTATCGCCATACTGCTTGCTAGCTCAGAGGTTAGAGGCCTCCTTTGGCCAGTGATCCTGTGGTTGGTGGTTCTCCTGTGGAGACTGAGGTAAGAAGTGGATCACAACCTTCTCCCAAGGGCCCTCCTGACTCTCCAGTCTCGGGTTGGAGGGTGAGCTGAGAAGCCGAGGGAACAGCCTGGGGCTGTGTCCAACAGGACTCCAGGGGCCTCACCAAGGCCACGCACTGGCAGGGCCCAGGCCTTGAGGCAGCGGTGAGCCTCGTCTATCCCGGCCCCTGTGACCTAATGGCACTGGCAGCCAGCATGGGTCACAGTCTGCGGGACTGGGCCCCCGTTTGGGCAGCCTGAAGTCTGAGGGCCTGTTAAATCCTGGGCACCCAGCCCCTCAGAGATGACAGCTGGGCAGGGCTGGGGACCTGGCCTGGAGGGTGCCACCAGCTGAGACCTGCCTCTTCAGCCAGACCTGGGCACTGGTGGGAGGACCCAGACTGGGTGCTGTGCTGGATACACGCTCCCCGGCGAGGTAACAACCCCTGCAGGGACAGCCCCCTCCTCTTAGCCGGGACCTGGATTCAGAGGGTGAAAGTTGTGCCTTGGGACCTTGCCCTTTCTTGACAGAACAGAGTAACAGTTTGGAGATTTATAGGCACATCATTACCTGACCTTTGACCTAACTTCAAGAACAAAGGATCTGACACCAGGAAACTTACAACAACCAACTATGCCTCTCCCTCACCTTGCCTGTAAAAGGGCTTTGCTGAAAGCTTTCGAGTTTGGGATTTTTAAGGCATGAGTCACATCTCCTTGAGCGGCCCTGTAATAAACATTTCTCTGTTCCGAACTCCAACGTCTTGGTGTTATTTGACCTCACTGTGCGTTGGACTTGCATTCGGAAACACTGTCACTGGAAATTCCAAAGACTTACATGACACCTTCTGGGAACCAGGGACAAAGTCCAGGCAAATTAGCATGATAGTTCTTCCAAACTAATACTGTCCTCTCTTTATGAATTCTGGGGGAAGAGAGTCTCTGCCCCCAAGATTGATGTTCCAGTTCTCTCTCCCTAAAAACAAAGCACCCTAAAATTTAGTGGCTTTAAGCAACAACTATTTTTTCACTGTTCACTCTTCTGTAGGTTGATGGGCTCAGCTCAGCAGTTCTGCTCTTGTGATGTTGGCCAGAAGCTCAGTTAGGCTGGAATGTCCAGGACTTGTCATTCACGTGTCTGCCACCCTGGTAGGGGCAGGCTGGAAGGCTGGGCCTCTCCCTTCATGGCGTTCCGAACCCTCTTCCTCTCCAACACTGTAGCCAAATTTCTTTCTTTCATTGTTTCTTCTTCATTGCAGTGGGTCTTCATCACTACTCTTGGGCTTTCTCTAGTTGTGACAAGCAGGGGCTACTCTCCATTTAGGTGCCCCAACTTCTCATTGCATTGGCTTCTCTTGTTGCAGAGCACAGGCTCTAGGCACACGGGATTTAGTAGCTGCAGCATGTGGGCTCAGCAGTTGGGGCACACAGGCTTAGTTAGTTGCCCCACAGCATGTGGGATCTTCCTGGACCAGGGATCAAACCCGTGTCCCCTACATTGGCAGGCAGATTCTTATCCACTGCACCACCAGGCAAGTCCTGCCAGATTTCTTATGTGGCTGCCTCAGGGCTTCCAAAAGTGCAAAAGTAGGAAGCTGCCAGGCCCTCCGATAGCTCAGGCCACAAGCTAGCACATTTCTGCCTCATTCTGTGGGCTATAAAGTCCCAGCTCATTTCGGGGGATGGGAGGCCATACCAAAGGAGGTGAATACTGAGCGCTGTGGTTCACGAGGGGCCATCTTTGGAAACCAGTCACATTGATGATATACCCAACATGGTCATTCGTTAAGAGTGCTTTATATATGGCATCTCGTGGAATTTTCACAATTGTAAAGACTATTAGCATTAGCATATGCATTTTATAGATAAGAAAATTGAGGCTTACTAGCCGTCTCAATCAGGGTTCTCCTGAGAAATAGCACCAATAGGAAAACTTCTGTCATTTATGTTTGTGTATATGCGAGTGTCCGACTCTTTGCGACCCCATGAATCGCAGCACGCCAGGCCTCCCTGTCCATCACCAACTCCCGGAGTTCACTCAGACTCACATCCATCGAGTCAGTGATGCCATCCAGCCATCTCATCCTCTGTCGTCCCCTTCTCCTCCTGCCCCCAATCCCTCCCAGCATCAGAGTCTTTTCCAGTGAGTCAACTCTTTGCATGAGGTGGCCAAAGTACTGGAGTTTCAGCTTTAGCATCATTCCCTCCAAAGAAATCCCAGGGCTGATCTCCTTCAGAATGGACTGGTTGGATCTCCTTGCAGTCCAGGGGACTCTCAAGAGTCTTCTCCAACACCACAGTTCAAAACCATCAATTCTTCGGCGCTCAGCTTTCTTCACAGTCCAACTCTCGCATCCATACATGACCACAGGAAAAACCATAGCCTTGACTAGACGGACCTTTGTTGGCAAAGTAATGTCTCTGCTTTTCAATATGCTATCTAGGTTGGTCATAACTTTTCTTCCAAGGAGTAAGCATCTTTTAATTTCATCGCTGCAATCACCATCTGCAGTGATTTTGGAGCCCAAAAAGATAAAGTCTGACACTGTTTCCACTGTTTCCCACTATTTGCCATGAAGTGATGGGACCAGATGCCATGATCTTCGTTTTCTGAATGTTTTTTTCCCTCTCCTCTTCCACTTTCATCAAGAGGCTTTTTAGTTCCTCTTCACTTTCTGCCATAAGGGTGGTGTCATCTGCATATCTGAGGTTATAAACCTCTTTAGACTCATAAAAATTATTGACAACACCAAAGAGCTCTTGTTTATGTGCATAATGTCCGTCAATATTTACTATATCAGAAATTAAGCCTAAGGTTTCTAAAATATGTATTTGCTTCATTTTTTAAACCTTTTTAAAATCATTAGGGAATTCCCTGGTGGCTCAGTGGTCAAGAATCCACCTGCCATCCACCCATCCATCCATGCAGGAGATGCAGTTTCCATCCCTGGGTTGGGAAGAAGCCCTGGAGAAGGAAATGGCAACCCACTCCAGTATTCTTGCCTAGGAAATCCCATGACAGAGTCTAGAGGGCTACAGTCCACCAGGTTGCAAAAAAGTCAGACCTGACTTAGCAATTAAACAACAGCCCGTAGTTAGGGCACTTCGAGTTCACTGCCAAGGGCCCAGGTTCAATCCCTGGTCAGGGAACTAAGATCCCACAAGCCAGGCAGCACAGCACATAAATAAATAAATAAAATTACATGTTAACTATTTAACGAAAAATAGCTGGGCTTCCCAGGTGTCTCAATGCGTAAAGAATGCAGGAGACTCAGGCTGGATCCCTGGGTCAGGAAGATCCCCTGGAGGAGAAATGGCAACCCACTCTAATATTCTTGCCTGGAGAATCCCATGAACAGAGGAGCCTGACGGGCTATAGTCCGTCCATAGGGTCGCAAAGCGTTGGATACAACCGAAACGACTGAAGCAGGCACGAAAAATAACTGTTTCAAAAGAATGACATCAGCAACTTGGCAGATGAAAAACTCTCTCTCCTCTTCAATCTACAACCACTAAAACATTCACAATAAAGACACCTCGGTCCATCAAACCAGGTGTCCAGAGAATTCCACACATCTGTAGACGTAGAAGGGGTTATACAGGGACAAACCTTACAACCCTGGACACGGCAGAGGAGCCAGGTGCAACCCAGCTCCCCGCCACCCTCGCCCTCCCCTAAGGGGCGGAGTCTGCAAGGAGCGTGGATCCCGAAAGCAAGGGAAGAGCCCACCGTCTCCGAGCCCCAGGCGGCGATACCAGCAATACTGGCAGAAACAAGGCATCAGTGACCCCAGAGGCACAAGGAGCAATAAGGAGGGTTTGGAGCAACCGTAAAAGCAATCGAAGGTGGAAAAAGCTAGTGTAACCAGAGGCAGCGCCGAAAAGAGAAATCCAAACCTTGTGCTATAGCACCACCTACTGGAAAACGGGAAAAACGCCTCAGTTTTTTCTTGCCGGTCTCCCCTCGCTCGCGGTACTTCAGTTCCCCAACCAGGGTTTGAACAATGGCCCTTGACAATGAGAACTCAGAGTTCTAACCACTGGACCGCCAGGGAACTCCCTGAAACGCCTCAATTTCTAACCTGTTAAATCGTTAGCATCAAGAAGAAAAGGGTCCCCTACTTCAGATACAATGGCAGAGGAGCAACGTGTCAAGAACCATGAAGAACCACGGAAACACTGTAACGCAAAAGAAAATGACAATCCTCCAGAAACTAAACTTGAAGTCGCAAAGAGTATTGAGATCTCACTGGTAAAGAATTCAAAATAGGTTTATGAAGAAAATCAAAGAGCTACAAGAACATTCAGAAAGGTAGTTTAGTGAACTCGGGATTAAAATTAATGAACAGACGAAATACTTTACCAAAGAAGTTGAAACTCTAAAGGGAAATTAGAAATTCTGGAGCGGGAGAACTCAGTCAATGAGATGAAGAATACACCAGAAAGCACTGGACATAGAGCACACAATGTTTGAAAAAGACAATAGCAAGCTTGAAGATAGAAATCTATAAGTAATACAAGTAGAAGAGAAAATAGCAATCAGATTTTTTAAATGAGGAAATTCTAGGAGGGCTATCTGTTTTAGCAACGGCAACATTAGGGGAGTGGGTATCTCAGAAGAAGACAGAAGAGGGCAGAGAATTTATTTAAAGAAATAATAGGGTGGGAGGGGGGTTCAGGATGGGGAACACATGTACACCCATGGCGGATTCATGTCAATGTATGGCAAAACCCCTACAATATGGAAAGTAATTAGCCTCCAATTAAAATAAATAAATTTATATTTAAAAAAAAGAAATAATAGGAGGGAATTCCCTGGAAGTTCAGTGATTAGGACTCTTGCGCTCTCACTGCCAAGGGCCGGGGTTCAATCCTTGGTTGGGGAGCTAAGATCTCACAAGCCAAGCAGTGTGGGGGAAAAGAAAAGCCAGCCCTGGCTCATCCAGGAGGAGAAAGGACAGGCTTCTGGAGGAGGCCTGAACATCAGGCCACCAACCCAGCTGCCAAGGTGCTACATGAAGCCTCTTTAGCCTTATGACCCTGATGGGCCGTGACCCCATCATGTGGATTTGGAAATTGTTCTGTCAAGTAGAACAGAGCATCAAAACCAAAATAACAAAAATGGGTTTGGGAGGGGGCACCATTATAACCCTGGGTCTACTCCAATTAAAAAAAAGAAAAAGAAAGAATAGAAGAGCAGCCAAGGCAGCAGAGTGGAGAGGCCCTGGGCTCGCCTCCTCTCACCAGCGCGCTGGGGTCACAGCTGTCTGCAGATCAGCCATCAATGAAAAGGAGTTGGAGCTTACCAAATGGGATCTTCCCTAGTGGTCCAGTGGTTAAGAATCCAAGCTTCCATTGCATAAGGCACGGGTTCAATCCCTGGTGAGGGAACTAAGATCTCGCATGTCTTGCAGTGGGGCCAAAAAAAAAAAACCTAGGGAGGGGAACTTTCCTGGTGGTCCAGGGGCTAAGACGCCAGGGCCCAGGTTCAATCCCTGGTCGGGGAACTAGATCCCACATGCATCAGCTAAAGAGCCTACCTGCCTCAACTAAGACCTGGTGCAGCCAAGTAAGTAGAAAAAATCACATACTTTTAAAAAGACTTAGGGAGGGAACCATGGTGAGGCAGGTGGGAGGGCAGACTCATGATACCATCAAATCCCATACCGCAGGGTGGGCAACCCACAAGCTGGAGAACAGATGTACTGTGGAGGCTCTCCCTCATGAGTGAGAGTTCTGAGCACTACATCAGGGTCCCCAACCCCTGACACCGCCACCAGGAAGAGGAGCCCCCAGAGCATTTGGCTTTAAAGTTCAGCAGGGCTTCCCTGGTGGCTCAAACGGTTAAGCATCTGCCTGCAATGGAGGAGACCTAGGTTCAATCCCTGGGTCGGGAAGATTCCTTGGAGAAGGGAATGGCAATTCACTCCAGTATTCTTGCCTGGAGAATCCCAAGGACAGAGGAGCCTGGTGGGTTATAGTTCATGGGGTCACAAAGAGTCAGACAGGATGGAGCAACTAACACTTCACTTCAGTGCGGGATTCCAGGAGCCCCACAGGACTTGGGGAGGTGGAGACGTCCCTTTAAAAAGCACTTTGCACTGGACCCAGGCAAAAGCGGTGATTTGGTGGGAGCCTGGGCCAGACCTACCTGCTGGTCTTGGAGAGTCTCCTGCGGAGGTGGGGGTGACTGTAGCTCCCGGTGGAAACACGGACATTAGTAGCAGACACGTTGACAAGCATTTGGCCAAGAGAGCGTGGCGGCTGCCAAGTTGGCTCCTTGGTGCTAGAACCTGGCCCCGCCCAGCCGCCTGTGGGGCGTGGGTTCTGGATGCCTCCAGCCAGGCAACTCCGGGCAGGCGCATGGTCCCACCTGTCTTGGTCGGAACTCGGGTTGGAAAAGAATTTCCAGACACAAAGCAGAATGAGAGGAGAGTTTATTAGAACAGGAGATGCTGTTAAAACGGCAGGCTTAGCTCAAGGGAGAGCCTAAGCCTTTCGTGGGCTACTAGCCAACTTTCATAGCCTCCAGACAAAGAAAATTCCTGCTGGAAGGTTGCGTTAGGTGGTTGGGTGGTGCGCCATAGGGTGTTTACTGGAGTGGGCATCTTTGCCTAATTGGGAGTCAGGCAGCTTGTTAGTGATGATCAGGGGGCTTTTGGAAAGGTTACAAAGGGGTGATCAGTCAGTTCCAGAGGTGACCTTGGTTCTGGGCTCTGCTTCTGTGGCCTTGGTGCAAAGCCTCGCACCGGCAGCACCGACAGCAACTACTGAGCCGGTAAGCTGCAACTACTGAAGCCGGTGCACCCTAGAGCCTGTGCTCCACAAGAGAAGCCACCGCAATGAGAAGCCCACACACTGCAACTGGAGAGCAGCCCCTGCCCTCCACAGCTAGAGAAAGCCTGCACGCAACAATGAAGATCCAGTGCAGCCAAAAAAAAGAGAGAGAGAGAGAAAGCTATGATCTCCTAGTGCAGGCCAGAACCCTGCTCTGGCCCCAGAAGCCACTAGCAGGCCAATGAACCTTTGGGACACCCCAGACCTCATATTAAACGGTGTCAGGAACCACCCCCCACCCCTACTCCACCATCAATGATCTGAAATGAGCTCTGGGATCCCTGAGCACTGCAACCAGATGCCAGGAGCCAGCTGTACCTGCCAGCAGTCTGGCACTAACCCCAGGACTTAGCGTCACCTGCCAGTGGGTGGGCAACAGCCCCAGAGTCCTCAGGACTCTGACTCCATCCACCAGTGAGCCAGCGCTGGCCCTGGGGCGCCTAGTAATCTGCAACCAGCCACCTCACGAGCAGACCCCGCTCCCGCCAAACAACAGCCAGCAGCACTCACACAAGTCAGGGCCTGGCAACCAACCAGAGTAGGGGCCAACCAAGCCTATCAGATTACCCACACAGAGAAAGACCCACAGAGCCCACTTAGGGGGAACCCCTAGAGCATATATCTTAGTTTATGAGAGGGGAGTGCTCTGCTAGGACACACAGGCTGCCTCCTACAGAGGGTCACTGCTCCAGGGTCAAGAAATGTAACTATGGCGCTCTGGGACAACCCAGAGGGATGGGGTGCCGAGGGAGGCAGGAGGGGGTGAGATGGGGGGACACATGTGCACCCATGGCTGATTCAGGTCGATGTATGGCAAAAACCACCACAATAGTAAAGTAATTACCCTCCAATTAAAATAATTAAAAATAAATAAAATTTTAAAAAAGAAAAATAACTCAACGTTCAAAAAAACTAAAAAAGTAAAGAAAAGAAAAAAAGAAATGTTAACTGACCTGCCACATACATAAAAAGACAAACAGCAACTTACACAAGGTGAGATGGTAGAGGACCACGTCCCAGACGGCGGGACAAGATAAAACCCCAGAACTAGGTGGAGATAGGCAATCTACCTGAGAAAGTTTTCAGGGTAATTATCACAAAGGTGATAAAGAACTTAGGAGAACAGGTATACAGAGTGAGAAATCAGACTTTTTTTTTTAACAAAAGAGCTAGAAAATATAAAGAACCACCAGGAATGAAGGAACAGTAACTGAACCCAGGACTTCCCCAGTGGTCCGGTGGTTAAGAGGCTCAACTCCCAGTGCAGGGGGCCTGGGTTCAATCCCTGTTCAGGGAATTAGATCCCACAAGCCGCAATTAAAAAAAGATTCCAGATGCTACTGCAACTAAAGATGCCGCAGGCAGCAATGAAGATCTTTTGTGCTGCAACTAAGACTAGGTACAGCCAAATAAACAAACATGTTTGTTTGTAAAAAAAGGGATGGGGGTTATTCGAAAGTGAGGGTCACCTTAGACCCTTTGAGGGTCACCTTAGAACTCTGCTTACAATAAAAACCTTTATTAAAATACTACCTTATGGTTCCTTGTATTTATCATATGACATATTGGGCTTCCCTGTTGGCTCAGACGGTAAAAGCGTCTGCCTGCAATGCCGGAGACCCGGGTTCAATCCCTGGGTCAGCGGCCCCAGCCGCCCAGGACTCCTGTTATAACCGCGGCTCGCCAGCGCCCCGGAAGCTGCGCCTTCTCGGGGGTCATGGTGGGCAGCAAGATGGCGTCTGCCAGCAGGTTCGTTCAGGTAGACTCCATTAATAAGGTTCTCTGACAGAAGAGACTTCCTAAACCAAATGTATCAGAAGTTCTAAGATCAGCGGGACTACCATCTCACACTTCTTTAATTTCACAGCATTCTAAGGGAAGTAAATCGCCAGACTGGCTGATGCATCAGGGTCCACCAGACACCGCTACTGCTGCTGCTGCTAAGTCACTTCAGTCATGTCCGACTCTGTGCGACCCCATAGACGGCAGCCCATCAGGCTCCACCGTCCCTGGGATTCTCCAGGCAAGAACACTGGAGCGGGTTGCCATTTCCTTCTCCGATGCATGAAAGTGAAAAGTGAAAGTGAAGTCGCTCAGTCGTGTCCGACTTTTAGCGACCCCATGGACTGCAGCCTACCAGGCTCCTCCGTCCACAGGATTTTCCAGGCAAGAGTACTGGAGTGGGGTGCCATTGCCTTCTCCGCTAGACACCGCAGAGATAATAAAAACTTTACCTCAGAGATACAGAAGGAAACTCGTGTCTCAAAAAGAAATTGAATTTATCCAAAGTGGAGGACCAGAATAATCACTGACAATGTGGCTGCTGTTTGTCATCAAAGAAGAGTCTTTCTAAAAAAGGACTTCCAGAATGACAAATGAGAAATTGTATATTAAACAACTTTAATAAATATTCTGTAAAAAGAAAAAAGATGAATAGAAAATTTAGATGGACACTTATATCTCCTGATTTATGTATCTTGGTCAGCTTCTCTATAAGCTTACCTGATTGTTTATATACTTTATACCTTAATACATTTTAAAATGTTGGCCTATTAATTTACTCTTGATTAGCAAGCATAACAGTGTTGAACTATTGAAAGCACACAATGTCTAGTGAACCGTCAAAGGCTTCCAGTAATTTCACTTTTCTTTCAGTTTCCATTTAAACATAGACTATATTTGGCAGAATTGCAGCTTTCTGAAAGTAATTTTCCTGAACTTGAATGAGGATCTGTGAAATAATAACTCCATTATTTGTTCTTACTTCTCAGTGTCTTTGTATTCACAAAGTTACTGAAGTATAACTGGCTTATTAACAAGCATATCCTACTCTAAATGATAAAAATACACCCAGTAAAACAGGTGACTTTGTGGTATTAAGACTAGGGAGTTAACACAAAATATTATATGTAACTATATTCAGAAAATAAATGCCATTGAAATATGTATAATATCATATATGAAACAAGTCACCAGTCCAGATTCGATGCACGATACTGGATGCTTGGGGCTGGTGCACTGGGACGACCCAGAGGGATGGTATGGGGAGGGAGGAGGGAGGGGGGTTCAGGATGGGGAACACATGTATGCCTGTGGCGGATTCATTTCGATACATGGCAAAACCAATACAATATTGTAAAGTTTAAAAATAAAATAAAATTTTAAAAAAAAGAAACACCACCAATAAATTGAATTGATATATCCTTATTCATGAAAGAATCCTTTTACAAGATGATTTTGAACTAAAGAAGTGCATTTTGTTTTGTAATTTGCTTTTGAAAACATAATTTGGAATTGTGTAAAAGAAATTTGGTCCAAAATATGAATAACTTTTCTGCAAGTAACTACAAATCCTAATATGTATTCAATCTCAATCGTAATTAATCTCAGTCACAATGGTACATGATTCTTATTCTTACAGATGATAGAAACACCAGGTTGACAAAACTCCTAAAACTTACCTTTCAATTTTGTCATAAATGCTAATTGAAACAAAAAAAAAAGAAAAGAAATGCCAGAGTATAAAATGGAAAATGAGATCAAAGTGAATATAGCATAGGAATAACATTTGACCAGAAATTGTAATTTATTATGTTTTCAGGAGGGTTAAAAAAGTCTTATTCTTTGGTTTATCTCTTTGTTTTGATTGTGATCATGTATACAAATCCTGATAATCATAAACTTTCTCAAACTTAAAAAAAAAAAAAAAAATCTGGGTCAGGAAGATCCCATGGAGAAGGAAATGGCAACCCACTCCAGTAATCTTGCCTAGAAAACTCAGTGGATGGAGGAACATGGTGGGCTACAGTCCATGGGCTCGCAAAGAGTAGGACACGACTGAGCGACTTCACTTTCACTTTATGACATATTAAGAACTCTAGAGTCAAGCCCTTTGATTCACCCACTGCTCTCTCACTCACATGCTCCCAACGCTAGTGTATATATCAGGATGGGGGCTTCATGGCGCCCCCAGCTGTTGCTTCCTATCCCTACTCAATCTCTGTTGAATCACTCCCTGTTCTCATGATCCAGACAGCTTTGTGGATGAGGCCAGGCTGCAGAAAATCTGTACGCATTACTAATGAGATCAGGAAAAGGTAGAAGGCAACTGGTGAACTGGAGGTGCGCTGCGGGAGGGGAGTGGGGAGGGGTGCAGGCTGGGCTGTGGGTGGATGGGTGGGCAGGGGGTGGGGCATTGTCTTGGAGTCACAAAAGAAGACTGAGCGGGGCTTCTGGGAAAGTTTTACTCTCCTAATAAAGTGATCCAGCGGGCATGTCCTTGCCTTCTACTCTCTTCTGCCTGGAAAACAGACATAACCGGTAGGGATGCAACAGTGAAACCACATGCATGAGCTCCAAAGCCAACACATCATCACACATTGATGATGGCAGAAAAGAAGTGGAGAAAAACTCTGGGCTCCCCGTGACAGAGCTGGATAGCTGGCTGAACTCAGCCCTCTCCTATCAGTTTGGAATCAAAATCATTTGCTATTTCTATTGTCTGAGGTGGCGCTAGTGGTAAAGAACCTGCTTGCTAATGCAGGAGGCATAAGAGACACGAGTTCAATCCCTGGGTCAGGAAGATTCCCCTGAAGTAGGAAACAGCAACCCACTCAAGGGTTCTTGCCTGAAGAATCCCAGAGGAACCTGGTGGGCTACAGTCCATAGTGTTGCAGAGTCAGACACGACTGAAGCGACTGAGCATATATTTTGTGAGCCACTGACAGTCCAGCTTGCTGTTACTCGAAGGCAAGATTCCTAACCAATGTCTACTTTTAAAATTTTACTTACTTTTGGCTGCCCTGGGTCTTTGTTGCTGCACGTGGGCTTTCTCTAGTTGTGGTGTGCAGTCACTGCAGTGGCTTCTCTTGTTGCAGAGCAAGGGCTCTCGGGCACGCAGGCTTCAGTAGTTGTGGCTCATGGGCTTAGTTGCCCCTCAGCAAGTGGAATCTTGGTTCCCAGACCAGGGATCAAACCCAGGTCCCCTGTATTGGTAGGCAGATTCTTAAACACTGGACCACCAGCGCTGTACTTAGTCGCTCAGTCGTTTTGGACTCTTTGCGACCCCCCCAGGCTCCTCTGTCCATGGGGATTCTCCAGGCAACAATACTGGAGTGGGTGGCCACACCCTCCTCCAGGAGATCTTTCCAACCCAGGGATTGAACCTAGGTCTCCTGCATTGCAGGTGAATTCTTTACCCTCTGAGCCACAAGGGAAGCCCAAGAATAGTGGAGTGGGTAGCCTATCCCTTTTATAGGGGATCTTTCCGACCCAGCGATCGAACTGGGGTCTCCTGCATGGCAGGTGGATTCTTTACCAGCTGAGCTACCAGGAAAGTCCTCAAAAATCTACTTCTAACTGAAACCTATGTATCCTGTATAAAACTTTGGAAATTTCACAATTAAGCAGTATGACGGTCATTTTGCAGGAGAAATTGAGAATTGGAGAGGTAGTGTCCCCTGTTGGAAGTCACACAGCAGCTCCACGATAAAGGTCTGACTCCCACGCCTTGCACTGGACCTTCTGGCACATGCCTATTGACCCCACGGAGCCAGATGGTGAGCAGGGGGCTCATCAATGCCTACTGAATGCACGAATGGTCTTCTCCCAGATAGTTGAGACCCCTCCCAGCACTGACATTGTAAGATCTGTGGGTTTAGAAAGTGAACACTGACATGTATGGAAGTTTGGAATGTCTTCTGAGGCTTGTCACCATTCCTATTTCTGTCTCAACCTCAACAAATGCCAATGGAATGGGAATGCCAATCAATGAAATGCCAATCAAATTCCAAACCAGGCCACAGGAAATAAAGATCCCACAAAAGAAAGAAATTGACTTTGACAGTGTGAGAACGTTGAGGCTACACCAGGTGGGGAGCAGCAGGAGTAGCCTTCTGTTCCAAGCTGGCCTCCCCGCGCCCGCCCACCCGGTCCAGGAGATGCTGGGAGCACCGTAGCAGGCAACTTCCCCAGACGGCAGAAGTGAGTGCGGGGACAGTGGCAATCAGACGAGAACACAGGGAGGCAGACTCTGTATTTCCCTCTTCACGTCTCCCTGACCCTGTCCCAGCTGCCATCAGAAAAGGACCTGACTTGACATCATTTCAGCCCTTCTCACCATCCTGCTGAGGCTCCTGAAATGGGGAAACAAGAAAGAAAAAAAATAATAACTCTAAAAAAAAAAGATAGCATTTGTAGGGCTTACTATGTTCAGGACCTCTAAGATTTTCCATTTCCATGGCTTATAATGCCTGCCAGAGTCTCCTTGACATTTCTGAAACACACCAGACACACTCCTACCACAGGGCCCATGCACATTCTGTCCCTTCTGCCCAGAATACTTTCCCCTAGATATCCACATGCTTCAGTCCCTTACATCCTTCAAGTGTCTCAATATCACCTTCCCAATGAGATTGTCTCTGACCACTCAACTTAGAGTTGCAAAAAGTCCCCAGCAGCCTCCAAAGCCCTTTCCCTACTTTATTTTTCTTCTCATCACTTATCTCCTAAAGTACCTTCTAGGGACTTCCCTAGAAGTCCAGTGGTTAAGACTCCTCGCTCCCACTGCAGAGGGCACAGGTTTGATCCCTGGTAGAGGAACTAAGAGAGGAGGGCATGGAAACTCACTCCTGTATTCTTGCCTGGAGAATCTCCATAAACAGAGGAGCCTGAGGGGCTATAGTCCACGGGGGTGGCAAAGAGTCGGACATGACTGAGCAACTCAGCACAGGACAGCACAGAGGAACAGATTGCACATGCTGAATGGTGCGGCCAAAAAAAGAAATAAAAAGCAATGAAATGCCTTCTCTTCACCTAAGGTCTTGTTCACTGTCTTCCATCAACTGTCAGCTCCACCAGGCCAAGGGTTTGGGTCTATTTGGTTCACCACTGTATCATCCCCAGGACCTAGAATCACACCTCGTAGGTACTCAGGAAATACTTGACTAAAATGAAATCCAGTGAGGTTAAAGACACGTGACTCAAGACGGGCCAATGATAGCAGTGTAGTGACATTCCCTTGGCCCTGAGTGATTCATTCAGAGATGGACATGTAACTTAATCCATGCCAATGGGAATCCTTGCTGGGATTTATGGTATACTTATGACGAGTCTATCAAAACTCAACAGCTTGTGTGCTTTAAACATGTACTGTTTCTCATGCATCACTTACACTTCAATAAAGTTGGAAATAATTGTAAAGTAGATACACAATAGACAAAGTATTAAATCAGTAGCAGCTTACAAATATCTACGTAGTGAGTGGTTTTAAAAATCCAGTATTGGTGGAAAATAAATGGTTGTGTCTATGCTTTAAAACATTAAGACAACATTAGCAATAGGACTTTATGCAATTATTGATTCCATGCTCTGTATCTGCACTGTCCAATACAGCTGCCACGTGTGGCTGTGAACATCTGAAATGGGACTAGTTATTAGTGGGACTAATAACTGAATTTTTAATGTATTAATTTCATTAACTCCATTAAGGTGAAAAGACACATGCTGTTATTGTCACATACTGCCACAGCACAGCTTTACAACTAAAAGTTAAAAAAAAGTTATTAAAAAAAAAAACTGTATAGTTGACACACGCTGAGCATACTCTGACATACGCTAAGCCGTGCACTATTTATTACCTTATAAGAAGCATTTCATGGAATTAACAACCCCATTTTACAGATGAGGAAACTGAGGCTCAGAAAAGGATATAGATAACTTAACCTGATTATAACAGTGAGGACTGGTTGAGCTAGAACTGGGGCTAAGGTGTCTTTGACTCCAAGGCAGGACCCTGTCTTCTGCCTGCCCGCCCACCCATGGTCCAACCTCCACCCCTCCCACCTCACTGCCCTCATCTCACCTCCAGCCCACTAGTTGCCTGCTACCTTTTTCTTGAACTCCTCATTGAGCAGGTTGACAATTGTCTGTAGCTTGACCTCATCCACAAAGCCATCACCATTCTGGGCACAGAAGGGAAAGAGCACAGACATGTAGGTCTCTCACCCCCTGGGAGCTCCAGCCTCCCTCCCTGTCCAGAACCTTGCTCAGAATCACCTTCTTTGAATGTATCAATTTCCCATCCACAAACACTTCAAACTCCCCTGTAGCCTGGGCAGATATTTCCTCCTCCTGGGGAGGGAATGGTGGAGGTTAGCAGAGGCAAAGAACGCCCCTCCAAGTCCCTTGGGGGGTCTTGGAGCCCCGATTGCCCCCCACTCTCCCAAGCCACCAGCACACTCACGAAGATTAGAGAGTTTGGAAATTGCTGCTCCAGACTCTTTCTCAATAGGATGTACTGTGGGGAGGAGATGGGATATGTGGTCATGGGATCACAGGGTCATAGGTCTTGAGAGGAGGGAAAACAGGAACCCCTTCCAGACATCGTGGCCCAAACTCCCCCAACCTCCAAAGCCAAAACTACTTACCCGCAGGCTGTAGCTTCAGAGGCCACTGGAGGCCGAGGACAGAGAGGAGGGAGGCAGAGAGAGGTGGAAGGAAGATACATCATTAGAATCCCCTGAAGTCCAGAGAGACACTGTGAAGAGCTAAGTCAGATCTTGTCCCTCCCCTGCTCAGAAGCATCTGAACACAAAAATAACAGTCCTCCCCGTGGTCCACAAGTCCCAACAGGATCCACCCCCATCACCTCTCTGCTCCATCTCTTCCCTCTGTCCCTCTGGCTCCAGCCACAGGGACCTCCTAGCCCTTCTTCCAAAACTCCAGGGGTGCCTTGCCTCAGGATCTTTGTACTTTCTGGTCTCTCTGCAGAATACTCTTTCCCTGGTAGCTCAAAGGCTCCTTCTCGCCCCTCTTTCAGATCTTTGGTCGAGTATTGCCTCCTTGAGGATACTCCAGCTAACCTGTGACACCCACCCCCCACAAGATGCCTTTTGTCCATAGCACTGGTCACCTTCTAAGATACTAGATAACTTGCCATGTGCTGTGTTTATTGCCCATTTCTGCCCCTCCACATCAGAATGTCAGTGCCACAGGCATCTTTGTCTTATTCACTGCTGTGTCTCTGATGCTGAGAATAGGGTCAGCACATGGCAGGTGCTGAATAAATGGTTGTTCAGTGAATAAAATAATGAATGAATCCATGGAGTCAGAGAAAGAGAAAGAAGATGGGGAATTCCCTGGTGGTCCAGTGGTTAAAATTACACACTTCCACTGATGAGTGTGTGGGTTTGATCTTTGATCCTTGGTCACGGAAGCTTTGCATGCAGCACAAGTTTGACCAAAAAAGGAAGAAGAAGAAGGAGGAGATGGGCAGAGAAAGAGAGGTGGGGGAGAGGGGGAAAGAGAGATAGAAGGAGAAAGAGCTACACATCACAAGGGGAAAGGGAAAGAGGCAGTGAGCTGGAGAGAGAGCTAGAGAGAGACCACCGCATGGGGGCGGGGGCGGGAGGGGTTGGGGGGGACTGGAGGGGAAGACAAAGCCTCACCCCCGGCCACATTCAGTCCTGGGTCTCAAGGAAGTCAAGGAAGGTCACTGCTGTTTACTCTTGTCATTGACACAAAGATTCCGCTTTGGGATCACAAATGTGGACCCCTCTGGCCTTTGTATGGGGTGGGCCCCCTTTCCCTTGCTATCCAGATCCCCCTACTTCTATCAGACCCTCCCCACCCCACTTGGTAGCCTCATCAGTGAGAAGTTGCAGCCTAAGACCCACCTCCCAAGAAAGGCTGTTTCTAAGCCCTCAGCCTCTGAAGTTCTCCCATTCCTCCTCTTCCCTCTTCCTGCCCCCATCTCCCGCCCCAACCCCAGGAAAACATGGCTTGGCTCAGCCCTCTGTCTCCTGAAGGCCTGGCCCCGCAGCAGCAGGAGAGTGAATGAATGAACCTAGAGCTTTCGGGTCCCAAAGAGAATGGCAGGCCCAGAGGCGGAAGCAGGTGTGGGCAGGGACATCTCCTTACCAGTAAACCACTCGAATCATGATCTTGTTTTCCTCTTTGAGGTTCCCACTGATGGAGGCTAATGCGGTGGCAGGAACCGGTAAGATGGCCTGGATGGCCCCTAGGATGGGCGTCCCTGGGACATGTCCAGAAGAAGAAGCTATCAACTTGGTGGTCGATGTGTCTGTCCTCAGAGGGGACCCGAGGGATAGGGACCGTAAATCGGTGGCCAATGGAGTAAGAGCAGGAAGGGGCTCTTGGATGGGAGGAAATCCATTGGCGGCTGATGAAACTTGCTTCACCCTCGGGCTTGGCTCAAGATTCTTGGCAGGTGACACAGTGAGGGTGGGTTCAAGTTCCAGGGGCGGGCCCGAAGGCAGAGCCGAGTCGGGGAGGGATTCCAAGGGAGGAATCAGGACCCGAGATGGGATCGGGGTTGGGATCGGGTCCGGAATTGGGATCTGGACCGGAGTCGGGGACCGGATCAGTGTCGGGGTCCCGATCGGTGTCGGGGGCCGGACAGGAGTCGGGGGTCGGACGGGAGTCGGAGGGCGGACGGGAGTCGGGGGCCGGACCGGAGTCGAGAGCGGGACCGGAGTCGAGAGCGGGACCGGAGTTGGGGTCCGGACCGGCGTTGAGGGCGGGACTGGAGTTGGGGTCCGGACCGGAATTGGGGACCGGACCGGAGTTGAGGGGGGGACCGGAGTTGGGGTCCGGATGGGGGTCAGGGTCCGGATGAGAGCCGGCGTCCGGAGCAGAGTCGTGATCCGGGTCGGGCCCGAGTCCGGGCCAGGTGTCGGAGTCCGAACCTGAATGGAGGTCCTGTGCAGGGTCGAACCCCGGACCGGAGTCGAGGCCCGGGCCGGAGTAGGGGCTGGGGTCCGCGGCTGGTTGTTCATGGGGTCCCGGGGCGCACCCCGGGTAGCCGGGGTGGCGATCCCTCCCGACCCTCCTGCCTTGGGGCGGGAAGAGCCTCATCCGCACCGGATTCTAGCGACCACAATGGGGCGCTGTTGCGCGGGGTTCCATTGGGTGCGCGGATTCTACCGCCGAGCCGGGGATTGGAGAAGGAAATGGCAACCGACTCCAGTGTTCTTGCCTGGAGAATCCCAGGGAAGGCGGAGCCTGGTGGGCTGCCGTCTATGGGGTCGGTCACACAGAGTCAGACACGACTGAAGCGACTTAGCAGCAGCAGCAGCAGCACCAGAGCCGGGGATGGGGCAGGGACCTCTGGATCCCATCCCCTGAATCCCTACCTCCAGTTGCCAATATCCTTAATGTTCAGGCATTCACTGTATGTTTGTCCAGTGCCTGCAATGTGCGCCCTCCTGAGCTGGGTGACTCTTCAGACACAGCAGTCAGGAGACCAGGTCCGGAGATCAGGCTCCCTGTCCAGTAGGGGAGATATGCATGTGTCAGACTCTGGGATCCCAGGGACTGTAGCCCACCAGGCTCCTCTGTCCATAGGATTCTCCAGGCAAGAATACTGGAGTGAGTTGCCATTTCCTCTTCCAGGGGTTCTTCCTGACCCAGGAATGGAGCCTGTGTCTCTTGCACTGGCAGGTGGATTCTTTACCACTGAGCCACCTGCAAAGCATAGGGGAAGATATACCCCTTACCAAACAGTGACATTCCAGTGAGGTCAGAATGAGGGTGACCTGGAGAAGAATAACAGATCTTACATTCACCTAGCACTGAATGCTATACATATGCCCATAGCTGGTACGTGGCAGAACCAGGATTCAAACCACAGCTATCAGACTCCAGGGTCTGGACACAGAATCCTGGGTACAGGGCTCTATCACACTGTGAGCTCCTCCATGGTAGGAACTTGTCTGGCTCACTGCTGAATCCCCAGCTCCTACAATAAGGCCTGGCACACAGTAGGCACTCAACAAACATGTCTTTTTATTTTGAAACAGCTTTTAAAATATAATTTTATTTATTTTTGACTGTGCTGGGTCTCTGCTGTTGCTCAGGCTTTTCTCTAGTTGCAGTGAACGGGGACTATTCTCTAATTGTGGTGCTCAGGCTTCTCACGGCAGTGACTTCTCTTGTTAAGGAGCATGGGCTCTGGGATGTGCAGAGGCTTCAGCAATTGCGGTTCCCTGGCTCTAGAGCATGGGCTCAGAAGTTGTGGCACATGGGTTTAGTTGCTCCATGGCATGTAGGATCTTCCCAGACCAGGGATCGAACCCGTGTCTCCTGCATTGGCAAGTGGTGGATTCTTTACCACTGAGCCACCAGGGAAGCCCCTGCAACAGTTGTAACACTTACCAGAAGTTGGGAAAACAGTACAGAGAATCCCAATGTAACTTTCACTCAGCTTTCCTCAATAACAACATCTTAAGTAACCACAGTACGTTATCAAAACCAACTATTCCAATACTGTTAGGTCAGGTACAGACCTTATTCAGATTCATGGAAGGGTTTCAGGCAGAAGCC
Source organism: Bos javanicus (assembly GCF_032452875.1). NCBI lineage: Eukaryota > Metazoa > Chordata > Mammalia > Artiodactyla > Bovidae > Bos > Bos javanicus. Next base: position 49,341,432 of record NC_083885.1, on the reverse strand, counting down.
TACAGTGCTTCTCAACCTCTGAGAGTCCTTCCTGTGCTAAATTTTGGGCCTGGGTTCTCAAAACCAGGAGGATCAAGAAAGACTGAACTTTCTGTGTGATGCTGGGTAAGCCTCTACCACATCTTTGGGCTCTAGTTTGCTCCTCTGTGAAATGAACTTGAAATAGGCTTTCCTCTTATAGCATATTGAGAACTAACATTTACTGAGCAGCTATCATATGCCAGCCTGTTATAAAATGCTTGTAGTTATTAACTCACTACTCACAAACTTCTGAAGCAGATTCTATTACTAGTCTCATTTTACAGAAGAGAGAGGTAAAGTGACTTGTTTGAATAAGTGGCAGAACCAAGATCTGAACCAAAGCAGTCGGATTTCTGTGTGTTTGCAAGCTTTGGGTTTTGTTTGTTTTGGCTGCATCGGATCTTAGTTGTGGCATGCTGGATCTTTACTTGTAGCCTATGAACTCTATGAAGTCTGAACTCTATGAACTCCAGCTGTGGCACACAGGCTGGTAAGCTTGCAGTGCACAGGCTTTAGTTGCCCTGAGGAATACTGGATCTTAGTTCCCACTAGGGATCGAACTCCTGTATTGCAAGGCAGATTCTTAACCACTGGACCACCAGGGAAGTCTCTGGCTAGGTGAGGTGGTGGGGAATTGTCTTTGTTTTTGCTTTTTTCGTGGAGTGGTCATTTAGGTTACTTTATTTACTATTGTCATTGTGCTAAATGCAGTAAGTGTACACCTGAGATTTAAAGCTCGGCCAAAAGAGAAAAAAAGGACCAGTTCCTCCTTGGTGTGGAATACCTTACACCTTAGTCCTCTGGGGCTCTCCCTCCTTTCACCTTTAAAGTGAAGGATTTGGACCAGAATAACTTTATGGACAGGGAGGCCTGGCGTGCTGCGATTCATGGGGGTCGCAAAGAGTCAGACACGGCTGAGCAACTGAACTGAACTGAACTGAACTTCATCTTCCCTGCAAGCACTGATCATCCAAGATGGTCTTCCCTGCCCCAGAAGCTGCTAGCTTAGGCTAAGCCTACAGCAGCCTGTGAGGAAAAGCCATGGAACAAAGCCTGTGTTTTAAAGGGCCTGCTGACTTGGGTGTGGGACTCTTCCCTTAAGGTGGTGAATCAGAACTCTGGCCATCGCTCTTTGATAATCCAGCCAGTAATGTTCCTGTGATGACTCAGAGATGTGTACAGCAACGGTGCCAAGATTCTGAGACAGGTAAGGCATCCTTAACACGAGGAACTATAGCAAAGAGAGAGCCCATGGGATTCAGCTGCCCGCTTTCAGATTTTACGCAGTCGTTGATCAAAAACACATGATGAGGGTAACGTTATCTTTTCCATCTTTGCTTTTAAACTGAGTTCTGCACTCTGGGCAGATGGCATAATTTGTTCAAGGCAGCAAAGACTTGGGCTCTGAAAAGCAACTTGTCTTTGAAGGAATAATGGGGCTGGTGTTGATGTCTGTCTTTAATCTCAATTTAAATTTTATTTGTTGATAGGCTTTTGCTTCCATGTCCATATCCCCCCCCTTTTTTTCCTTTAATTTTTACTTTTTGGCTGTTCCATGTGAAATGTGGGATCCTAGCTCCCCACCAGGAATCAAACCTGAGCTTCATGCATTGGATACATGGAGTCTTAAATACTGGATCACCAGGGAAGTCCTCAATGTCCATATTCCTTAATGGTACAGATTATGCTCATAACACAGAAATTCAACATGGTGAAACATGAAAGAGGAGTTTGTACATATCGGTATGTATTCAACATGGTATCTGTCGACTAAATTAAAAGAATATATGTAAATCAACTATACTTCAATAAAAAAAATTTAAAAAGAATATGTGGATCCCTTGGCTGATGTCCTTCATAGAAGGACGCCTTCATTTGTTGTTACTTTTCTCACTGTTCTCTCATCTTTCACCCCCATGCTTTTGCTCATTTCCAAAGGTGTTTGGGCACTCTCCCAGCCATTAGAAAATACGGGGGAGGAAGACTGGCAGAAATTGGCTGATGTAGACTTTTTAAAAAATTCATTTATTTATTTATTTGGCTGCACCATCCCACACAGAGAAGTGTGGAGTCTGAACTACTGGACAGCCAGAGAAGTCCTGATGCAGACGTTTTATAGCTTCAGTGGTCGAAGTAGTATTCGATGTATGATGCACTGTTTTAGGACAGTCCTCAAATTTAGGAAGATATCCCCTTCTCTACTAGATCTTAGATTTGCTCCATCTCATTAGGAAGGAGCTGCAACAAGTACCCTACTCTCTGAGCCTCCCATTCCTCTGTAGAATAGGTTCTTTCTGTTCTCACCAACTGGTTCTGTTTGTTTGCCTGCCACATACAGTACTTACATCTAGTATTAATAACAAACCCTGACTTTTGGTAGAGAAAGGGACACTCTTTTGCCCACATATTCCATGTGATTTGAACAGGCTAACCTTAATCCTCGCCACACACCAGACAAATGGCCAAGCCTGGCCAATCAAAGTAAGTCATACTTGTCTGGCCACTAGTTCAAGTAAGGCCACGTGACAAGCCAGGGGCAGTGAAGGCCCATCCATCCTACATACGAAGTCCTCCCAGAGACAACTGGAGAAAACCATTGAGCCTCTGAACTCAGTCCTGCTGAAGCGACACCTGCCACGGGATTTTCAATTTTATGAACTAATAAGTTCTCTTGTTTATTTAAACAACTTTGAGTTATTTCCGACCCTCTGCAACAGAGTCCTATTATTCTTCTCAGGAGACAAAAATCTCTTCCCTCAGCCCCAACACCACACACAAAGCACTCAACTTGATGAGTCAAAGCTGATCAGACTAAGAGCTTTTATAGATGTCTCTGGAGGGACGGGGAGAGAAAGAGACACAGGATATAAATAACCACTATGTAAAACTTCCAATGGCAAAATTCTCCCCGTCACCCCTTCCAGCTTGAACTCCAAAGTGTCTGAAGCAGAGAAAACAAAAACATTCAGCTTCTGTCTCCATGTGCTGATGGAGAAGGGCCAGGTCAAGCCTAGAAACAGAATAAGTAGGAAGCATTAGAAAGTGTTGCCTCTGGGACTTCCCTGGCCGTCCAGTGGTTAAGAATCCAGGCTTTCAATGCCCGAGACCTGGGTTCCATCCCTGAACGGGAACTAAGATCCCCCAAGCCAATGGGCAGGGCCAAAATAAGGGGGAGGGAGACTGCCCTTCTGCCTCTCCTCCCTCCCTCCAGTGAGTGGAAATCAGTGGCGAAGCTCTAGCTCGAAGCTCCCCACCTCTTGAGGCCCAAACGTCATCTAAAGAGAAGATGCCAAGGAGCTCAAAAGGACAGTAAAAGGGATGCAAACAGAACTAAATCAAGTCAAAACTGAGAAGTGGCCTTTAGAATCTTCCAGAGACTCTACCCACCCCCACCCCACACCCATTTTATAGAGAAAGGGGATCTACAGCTAAAGCAGGGGCTGCCTCTGTCCACTGTGCCTAAAGTGCGCAGAGTGGGGAGAGGTGGGTTAACTACCTCCCGAGCATAGACGGAAGGAGCAGATATGACGTAAATCGAACGAGCGTCTCCATCTTCAGGGTGATTCCAGTCAGAGGACGGGCTACGGGGGAGAAAAGTAAGATCTAGACCCTTTAAATTCTCATATCCTGTTTTCCCACCCGCCACAGAGAGGAACCCAAAGCCAACTAAGGGACTTGTGAAACGACCCAACCAGAAAAAGGCTGGAGAGAAACGGACCAATCAGGAAGGTCCATCAAGGACTCAGGCCAATTGCACCACAGAGATTGATGAAAGCAGCCAAGGAGCACAAGGCTTACGTCTGCGATCGAGCCCCTCACCTCGGGCCGTCCCCGGGACCTTCCTGCGTCCTCGTGTTGTTGAGTGCATCAGGGAGAGCGTGGACCGATGGCTCCGGGGTCCCCGCCAACAAGCGAGGCCCAGTATCCCGGCTAGGGCCACGGCGTCGCACGTGGACCAGCAAGAGCGCAGCGCCGGCCAAGCCCGCGGCCACCAGCAGTCCCAAAGCCGGCGGCAAAAGGAAGCGCTGTGGGTCCCCCTGTCTCAGGCTCGGCTGGGCCGCGGGCAATGCGCCCGCGCCGTCGGGGTGAACCGGGAACTCGCACCGCGCGCCCATGTAGCCCGGCGCGCAGGCGCAGACGAGGCCGGAGAAGTGCGCGTAGCAGCGGCCGCCGTGGGCGCAGGGGCGCGCGGCACACGGGTCGGCGCGCTCCCTACAGTCGCGGCCGCCGAAGCCCAGCGCGCAGGAGCAGCGGCGCGCGCCGCCTCCCTCCAGGCAAGTGCCGCCGTTGGCGCAGGTGTGGCCGGTGCAGTCTTCCAGGTCGTGCTCGCAGCGCGGCCCCGCGAAGCCGGCGCGGCAGCGGCAGCGGAGGGCGTGACCCAGATCCAAGCAGAGTCCGCCTGTGGGGAAGGGAGCGTCAGGGTAGCGGCTCCCCCAACCCGCCCGCGCTTCTTTTTCTCAGCTCGGAAATCCCCGCCCTCACCTCTTCTCTGGGCCTCCTCTATCTCGTTTAATTCAAGGGCTCTGGGAGTTTGCCTGGAAAGCCAGCCTGCCTCCTTTCCCCCCGAGTGGTCTTGGATTGACTAAGCCTCACACCTCTTTGGTTCTGTTTCTTGTCTCTTTTTGTCTCGGCTTTAACTGTACTGAAACAGTTAACAGTTCCAGAACGACGGGTCTGAACCACCTTTGCCTTTGCCCATGCTTCCTCCTCCCCCCCTTTCTGTTCCTCCTTTTCTCCCATTCTTTTCCCCTGCTCTCTTCTCAGATGTACTCAGGCGCCCCCTCCTCCAGGAAGCCATTCCTGATTCTTCCTCCGTCCCAGCCCTGCACTCCCTTAGCCACTGTTGGCTCTGTCTGAGGACGACTCTGTCTTCCCCTCTGGACTGATAACATGCTCTCTTCCTGACCCAGGGATCAAACCTGCGTCTCTTATGTCTACCTGCATTGACAGGTGGGTTCTTTACCACTAGTGCCACCTGGGAAGTTCCTCTATGAGGGTAGGGGTTTTCATCTCATTTCCTACTGCATTCCCAGAACTGGGCCTGCCACACAGTGGATGGTCAACAAAGATTTCTGAGATAGGACTATCATCTCACCCAGTTCACAGAACAAACTGAGGCTGGGAAGGTGGGAGGGGGGGGGTCACTTCCTCAGGCCTCAGGGCAAAGTTAGGATCCCCCTCCCCCGCCCAGGACTGTGTAAGCCAAGCCCTTTTCTTGCCCACTGACCATGCAGGGTCCCCCACCTTCATCCCTCATCACTCTGTTCTCCCCACCTCACCATTCCGGCATGGCTGCAGGCTGCACCGGTCCACCCGCTTCTCACAGTTGGAGCCTTGGAAACCGGGCGGGCAGTGGCAGATGTAGGCAGAGTCGGGGTCTGCGCCCCCCACACACAAGCCACCATTGAAACAAGGTCCATCCGCACATGTCACCCCGCTCACCTCACACCGCAACCCGTAGAACCCTCGGGGACAGGTGCATTCGAAGGACCCCAGGGTTTCCTGGGCACAGGCAAGAAGACTTGGGATCAGCATTCCCTTGGAGTGAAACTCTATCCCGCTCCTCACTCTGGGTCATTGGGGGGCTGCTCCCTGTCCAGTCCCACCTCCCAGGTCACAGAGGCCTCCTGGGGAAGTCCCTGGGCCAAGACAACCCCTCTGTTCTGTGTTTCTGGGTCTGCCCACCCAGCCCCACAGAGGGGAGGCTCTGGAGGCCCAGAGAGAGCCTCTATACCTTTGCCGATCAAATGCTGCCCGCCCTGTCTGCCCTCCCTGGTGCTGCCTGCATGGCCCAGGCCTAATCCCAGATCCTAGCTCTAAGCCCGCCTCCTCCATGAAGCCTTCCCTGGGTCTCCCTTTCTCACACCCTCCCTCTAACTTGAATACTGAGTGTTTGTCACTGTCCCCCTCACTGAGCTCTGCTTCATCCCAGGCTCACCCCCACCACCACGTTTGCTTTGCCTAGGCCACTCATCTGGTCTAGCTTCTCCAATCACCCCCCATCCACCAAACTGGACTTCAGAAACCCAGCCCCGGCCCATCTCCAGGAAGTCTCTGATGGTCACCCATCCCGAATCCTCAACCCACCTGGTCCCACCACACTTACCTGAGCCCTGAGTTGTTCCCTGCCCCACAGGATCCCTCAGCATTCCCACAGCCACAACTTTAGCTGCCACCCACTGGGTCTGCTCTCTCCAACCCCCATCACCTCATCCTACTTCAGGGCCCCAGATGCAGGCTGGAGACCTCCAGGAAGCCCTCCCTGATAGCTAGCCTCCCTGAGGCTGCTGTGTCATGGAGCCCCAGACAGGGGACTCCCCGAGTAAAGTATGGTCCAGGATGAGGCAGGAGGGTTGATACTGACACTACAGCTGCCCCCATTGGCACACGGGTTCCCATCACAGGGCCCAGGCCCAGGTACGAGGCATCCAGTGGTGGCAGACGATGGGCCCCTGGAGCTGAGGCAGCTGCTGCTGGAGACAGGGATTGTGCAGAGGGGCCCAGTCCAGCCCTCCAGGCATCGACACTCATCAGGCTGCTCACAGAAGCCGTGCTCTGGGCTGCAGCCTGCTCGACACACCGCTGTGGGGGGAAGGAGAGGCAGAGCAGAAGAGGAATATTGAAGGGCAGAGTCAGGAGGATAGGAAATCAGAGACGATTCTGAGCACTTTCCCTGCATCCCTCCTCTGATCTTTGTGACTGACAACCCACTGGGCTACCTGGTATTGAGACCCCCAGTTTACAGACAGGGAAACTTGGGCCCCTAGAGGCGGGGTGATTCACCCAGCAAGGAAGCAGTAGAGAGAGGATTTAAAACCCAGACCAATGAGTTCCAGAGTCTGTGCTCTTGGAAGGAGAATGGAGTGGGGGCTCCCAGGTCTGAGCCTGGAGAGAGGAGAAGGAAGAAAGAAGACTGAGGATTGAGGAGGGACCCCGGCGTCTCAGGGGAAATGGGAGGGCCTTGGATTAGGGCGGGTCTGGGAGGATATGGTAAGCCTGGGAGTTCTAGGGGCTCAGACACTGGGGTATCCAGGTAGGTGGGGATCCCAAGCTTCAGAACACAGTGGGGTCTGGAGTGCAATCGCAGGGAGCGGGGATTGGTGGGGCAGGGCGGTGGGGAATGAGAGGAGATTCCCAAGTTCCTGAATAGGAGTAGGAAAGCCCCAGAATTAGAAAAGCTTTGGGGTCCGAGCACCGGGAAAGGGGTGTGAGTATGGATTAGGGGAGGAACTGGGGATACAAGATGGGAAATGGGTGTGGGATTCCAACTGGGGGAGACAGTGCTGGGAAGAGGGAACGGGGCTGGAGTGTCCAGGTAGGGCTTTCCCTGAAGGTGGTAGCTGGATCCTGGGAGCGGGCTGAAGACCCTGAGTGGAACTGGGGAGGGGTTCTCGGGTCCCCAGTTCCCTGAAGCGGGTAACCAGGTTGTGAAAGGGGCCTGGGGGCCGTGACGGGATGGGGTGAGGTTGAATGCCGGACTCACGCGGTGCCTCGCACTCTTCCTCAACGGGCGCGCAGGGACGCAGTTCCGAGTCACATCGCAAGGGGGCGCCACGCGAGCGGCAGAGGCGCGCGCACGCAGCCCCGACGGCCGGCGGCTCGCAGCGCGCACGGTAGGAGAAGCGCAGCTCCCAGGCGCCTGCGCGTTGCACGTCCCGGGTCCACGGGCCCCCAGCTGCCAGAAGACGCCGGCCGGCCACGCGCGCCAGCAGGCTCCAGGCGGCACCTGCGGGGAGAAGGGAGATGTGCTGGGATGCGGCCCGGCTCAGTCTCGGGTTGGAGACGACGGAGGGCGTAGGCTCGCACTCTCCCTGCCCATCTCAAGGAGGTCAAAAGACGCCTTTTGAGTGCTGAGGATGAGTTACTTAGCAAGGCTGCAAACACCGCCAGTGCGCCCTGGGGATCTTTGATGACGCGATCCCGATGACCGTTATCATGATAACGGTTCTCCCAAAGCTTAAATGCCCCTGTATTTTGCCCTAGGATCTTTGTATATTAAAGTAGTGAAGAGACCTCTTAACCACCCTGGGACATATGATACCCCTTTATGGCCAAGGGACAATGACGGTCTTTGAAGTGAGGTCAAAACACCTCCAAATTGTGCCTCAGGATCTTCTTATATGAAAATGGTGACAGACCCACCCCCCCCCCCCACTGTGGGTCTTATATAGCACCAAAGTTCCCCTCCAATTAAGGTTAAGATCTTCCATTGTCCCTCCCTGAAACCTCTCTGGTGAAACTGCAGCGTCCCAAAGGGCTCCTGGGGCCCTCTATGTAGGCAAGGTGACAGAGCTCAGCATACAAGAACAAGAAAGTAACTCATATTGGACCCTGGGTTCTCAAAATCAGATGGTGACTGTTAAATATTATATCCTGGCCCACTGACTCAATTCCAAGAGAGTAAGAGAGCTTCTCCTGGCCCCCCACTTTGATGTCAGGACATTTCCGTATCGACACACCAAGAGTCCTGGGGCTGTCAATGCCCCGCACCACACTCTAGAACTGTGACGACACCATGGGGGCAGCAATTCTGTGAACACCCCACCCTACGGACAGCCCATCGTCACTCTCCTTGACCTCACATCATGCCCCAACTCCCTGGAGCCCCCACACTCCGCAGCAAAGAGCCAGAACTGAAAACACTTACCTCCAATCTGTCCACCTAACTCCTCTCTCCAGGTTTCGATGATGAGAGAGAAGGTGCCCTGGTTGGGTGGAGGAAGGTGCGAGAAAAGAAGAAAGACAGTGGTCAGGACAGGTACCGGTCAAGGCCAGACTTTAGGGGTAAAGAGTGATGACCGTGCTGGATGCTAAACACGGACAGGACAATTCCCACAGGGACTGGCCCAGGGAAGGAATGACTGTTTCGGCTGTCTTTATTGAGCATTGGAAGGACTGATGCTGAATTTCCAGTACTTTGACCACCTGATGTGAAGAGCTGACTCATTGGAAAAGACCCTGATGCTGGGAAATATTGAAGGCAAGAGAAGGGGATGACTGAGGATGAGATGATTGGATGGCATCAACTCAATAGACATGAATTTGAGCAAACTCTGGGAGATGGTGAAGGACAGGGAAGTTGGTGTGCTGCAGTCCATGGGGTCACAGAGAGGCGGACACGACTGAGTGAATGAACAATAACAATTGAGCACTCACTATGTGGGAACTCAAGATACCTAGTTGAATCCCTCAAAAGGGACCGCTGTGATGTACCATGATGGTCCCCTGTTTGTTTTACAGATGAGGGAGCTGAGGCTGGAAAAGAGAAAGTCACTTTCCTAAAAGGACAAGTGTCTAGAATTTTAAAAAACCTGTGTTCGCCCCTATGCTTTGGGGGTTGTGGGATGGGAAATAGGATTTTGGAGGTGAAAAAGTCATGGATAAAGGCCCCAACTGAAAGGTGTGAGATAAGGTGAGAAGATATTGGGGGTACCCAAGACAGAGTGTAGAAGGGTCCCCAGGTGCAAGGAAATTTGGGGATAAAAATTAGGATCCCAGTGTTTAGGGATCCCCAGTGAGGAGGATTCTGTGAATTGAGAATTTCCAGAAGGTGAGCATGGGGTTCTGGGAATTCGGGTTTCCAGATGTGGGTGGGGGGAGGGTGGATTGGGGATCCCTAGAGGGCAAGTTGGAGTCAGAAAATTGGGTCGCAAAGAGTCGGACAAAACTTAGCTACTGAGCATGCACGCATGGGTAGGGTTTCTGCGTGTGAGAATGTGGAATTCGAGATAGCGGTACTGGGAATTTGGAGTCCCAGGAGGGCAGAGTGTTGGAAGTTGGAGCGCAGATGGCAGCCGAGATTCTTGTGAGGCCTCCACACGGGAATGCCCCGGGGCTGGGTCTCACCGGCCAGGCGTCCCGGAAAGGCACGCGCAGGAGGCCGTCCGGCAGCCGCAGTTCTGGCGCTAGCGCTCCAGGTTGCGCAGTGTAGACCGGTCCGCGCGCACTCAGCGCCGCGCCCAGGGTGCAAGGAGCCTCGGCGGTCTCCTCGGAGAGCCCTGGCTTCAGGCAGACCCTGAAGAAGAGACGGCAGGAGCCCCCGGCCTTGCAGGGGGACCGCGGCGTGCCCGGACCTGGTCCTGGCCCGAAAGAGTGGATCTGCAGCTCGAAGACGCCGGCCGGCTGTGCCTGGGGCGGAGAGGGGAACCGCGTGAGGGTGACCGGGGGGAACCACGCGTCTCATCCGCCCCGCGCCCTGTCCTGAAGACCCCCGGGTCTCCCTCCCTCCCATCCCCCCTTTCCACTTCGGCTCTGACCTGGGGAAGGAAAAAGAGCGCCAGGATCACCGTCGAGGAGAGGAGCTGGGGCATCTGCGGGGCGACCATGGCCTTTTGGGGGGCCTTGGGAGCCGCAGCTGCGGGCTCCGGAGCCTTATATCTGAGAGGACGGCTCCGCCCCCTCGGGCAGCCGCGGGCTTCGGGGGACCCCAGGGGAGGAGGTCGCAGGGGAAGGAGAGCAGCGCGCTGGAGCGACAGTGAGATCCTGTCCTGGACACAGGCAATGTAGTGAGTGTGTATCTTACATGCCGTTGTGGGCACAACCTTGTGTGACTGAGGACAGGGTGGGGATGGGGGTTAAGCTCGTGTGTCAGGTTGGATATGATTTTAAGACTCAGTAAGTATGTGTGTGGTGTGAGTAAGAGCTACAGGAAGGAGAGGGTACACGTGACTGTGATTGTGTGTCTAGGTGAGATTGTGTAGCTCCACGTGTGCCTGAAACTATGGTTAAACCTCTTTGTGAGTCGTAAATAATTCTCAGATTGTGTGTGCGGTGTGCGGTGGCGGGAGGGGTGGGGGTGGGGCGGTCGCATGCACACACCTGCGTGGGAGAATGACGATGGACATGGTTTCACGGTTGTGTGACTTTCTGAGATTGCCGTGGCTGTGTAGGTGTCTCTCCGTGCAGTTGAGTGCGTGAATGTGAGCTCCTGTGTAGCTGTAGGAACCTGTGACTTTGCGGTCTGTGCAGGTGCCTCTAGGTGGCTGGGCTTGTGTACATGGTAAGGTCTTCGGGAGGCTGTAAATGACTGAGGATTTGTGTGTGGAGCCTGGGTGTGGAAGGTCCAGGACTGTACCCCTGTGTGGCTAGGATGAAGATCCAGTGTTCTTTGTGGACCCGTGTGTGCGTGTGTATGCCTGCTTGCTCAAGTATGTTCCCCTCCCCAAAACAAAGCCATCCTCCCAACCTCCCCCGCCCCAACCCCCGCCCCATCACAGACGCACCAGACGCCCCGCCTCAGAGGGGACTCCCAGCTGTATGTAAATGCCGCCATCTGCCGGGCGGCCGCGCCCCTCCCCCTTGGGGCCGCAGCTGGGCTGCCCGTTTGGCCTCCGGAAGGTGTGAGCAGCAAATGGGCAGGAAATTCTGTCCTCACCGATCAGGGGCCCGCTCCCTCCACTCTAGGATGAATGGAAGAGGGGGCCACCCCCGCGCCCTCCAGAAGCCCCTTAGTATTCCAGGAGTCCGCAAGGCCAGCCAGTTAGAGCAGATGTTCCAGCCCTCTGGCCATAATCATTTTACTCCGTGCCAGGTGCTGAGCAAAGCCCTTTAGATGTAGTAAACTTCACCCCCCCTCCCCCCGCCCCAGAATTAAAAAAAAAAAAAATCCTACTTAGAGGCTAATAATTAAAAAGAAAAATACAAGTTCAGTTATATACGTACATATTTTTCTTTTGGAAAAGGTGCTCAATCCAGCACAGCTCAGTAGAGCCAGGCATACAGTGAGGGCTCTGTCATTTTTAATGAATGAAAGAACTCAATCTAAACAGTTTGTTCCTCATCCTGAGGATGGGAGTCAAGGGAGGATTTGCGCAGGGGCGGGCCGTGGTCAATTGTGCAGAACATCTCAGCTTTCTTTGCACAGATTTTTCCTTCTACTTGTATATGCTTTCCACTTCCTTCTTTAATTCTGTTCTTACCAGACTTCTCCTCCTATAGGAGGCCTTCCCTAACAATCCCCAAGGGCGTCAGGCACCTCTTCTGTGTTCCCACAGCCCCACTCCCCCAATGTCTCCTCTATACCAGCCCTGACCACTGTGGCTCGTAAGGTCTTTCTAAGCACACATCTGACCATGGCCCTCTCCTACATAGACTCTTCCCTGGCTCCCCAGTGCCTTTGGACTTCTGAGATCCCTCTGATGGCTCAGAATGTAAAGAATCTGCCTGCAATGCAGAAGACGTGGGTTCGAGGGAATGGCTACTCACTCCAGGATCTTGCCTGGAGAGTCCCATGGACACAGGAGCCTGGCAGTCCATGGGACTGCAAAGAGTTGGACATGACTGAGTGACTGACACGTTCCCCATACTCAACAAATTCTGTGGCCCCGAAGCCATAGAACCTTGTAGATAGTTACAGTTACTGGGAGGCAAATCAGGCCCTCTTCTGGGATAGGTGGAGCACTGAGCATCCCATCATAGGAGATATTTACATGGAGTTTGGACAACCGTTAGTTGTTGGAGAAGGCAAATTCCTACCCTGAATTGTAACTGGAAAAGGTAACAGATTCCAGGTCTGATACAGCTCAAAAATTTTAAAGATTGTAAAAACCGCCAGCCTTTATTGAGGGTTTGTGCCAGGCATGTTTCCTGTGAATTCTCTCAGGTCTACATGTGTACTTTAAGGGCTTTCCAAACATCTTCTTGGCTATTTAGGACTCTCCCTTATGTGCCCACCTTAGAGCCCACAGAAGGCCATGCTGAGGTGACATCTGAGCAAAGACCTAAAGGAGTGAGCCCTATGGATCTCAAAAAAAGTTCAGGAAAAGGAAATAGCAAGTGCAAAGGCCCTGGGATGACCACACCTGGCACTGATCTCTCCATGGTTTGCCTCATTTCATTCTGATCTCTGCTCAAATACATCCTTCCAGGCCTTCCCTGACTGTTGCATTCAATCTAAAACAGTACTTCAGTCCCCAAACCACTCTATCTCCTTATCATACTTTTCTTTATGCATTTATTTTACCCCAAGCAATCAGACCATTTTCTGTCTCCATGAAAACATCACCTTGACAGTAGAGCTTTTTCTCTAGTTTGTTCACTGATGCACCCTCGTGCCTAAAATGAGGCCTGGTAGTTGGTACTTATATTTGCTGAGAGAAGTCCTATTATTAACCTCTTATAAATGAGCAAGCTGAGACTTTGCCCAGGGTCACATGACTTGTGAGTGGTGTGCACCCTGGGAATTATGCCTTAATGTTGGCCCAGTCCCGCCAACTGAAGGATGCCCTGATACAGCCCGAGCATTTAATATAAACACCCAAGGCCATGTCACATAAGCAGTGTCTTGAGAGACCACCTGGCACAAGTCAAATGCCCTCTCCTCCCCTCCAGCTTTGAGCAGCTGTGACCTGACTACACCATCCCCAAACCAGCACAGCGGTGGGGAAAACGCCTGTGGGAACCCACTGGACTGAAGCACTGCCGAGTGCTAGCCCTAATTCCCAGGGGCTACAGGCCAATGAACCGAGGTACTTCCTCCTTTCATGCCCTGTGGGCGGACAGATCCGAGTCTTAGTTCAGAAGGTTCCGTGTGTCACCTCCTATGGTAGGTGAACATTCACTTGCAACGGCTCCCTCCGTCCACAATCCACTCTCCCCAGCATCACGAGCCCCAAATATGTTGCATTGTTAGGAGTTTCCAACTCTCAAAGCTATGTGCAAAAACACAGGCCCTCCCTCAGTCTTGCAGATGCCCTCAAGCTAGGGTGTCCTGGATTTTGGGAAACTCTCTCTTGGATTACAAATGGTGTATCTCATGGCAACACTTCCAGGTGGGGATGGGGAACTGCAATTTTTAATTCTTTATAGACATCTGTGAGCTTTAAAAAAAATCTACCAGAGTTCAGAAGTTCAATCTGGCCTGCACAGTTTCAAATACATTTTAATTATTTTAACAAATGCCAGGGAAGAGCTTTCTAAAAGTATTTAACCAGTATTAGCACTGAACACTGGCTGGAGCAGGAGGCTAGGACAGCCAGCAGGTTGGTGGGGGAGCCCCGCCAAGATGGGACAGGACAGTTCAGCCTGTGAAGAACCAATATGACCTGGCAACAATGAGCGCCATTGAACATACATACAGCCTAAGCGTGAGCTGTCCCACTTACTCCTCACGACCACTCCAAGACAGGTGTTATCATCACCCCCATGTTAGAGCTGAGGAAAGGGAGGCAGAAAGGTGCTTCCGAGGTCCCCGCAGCTGCCATCTTGAGTGTCTGTGGAGGGTCTCAGTCCACCCTCAAGCCTAGCCTGTGAGGCGGGTACTAGTATTTCACAGATGTGGCAATTGAGGCACGGAGCACAGAAGTTAACTCGCTCATTTGCTTGTGACCACACAAGTCACGGAGTGGTAGGGCTTGGATCTGAACTTGGATTTGGGCATTATTTAAGAGTCTGGAGGGACTTCCCTGACTGTCCAGTGGTTGAGACTCTGTGCCTCCAAAAACAAAGGGTGGAATTCACACTCTTAAATGATACCCAAATGTGCTGTCCAATGCAGGAGCCAGGAGCCGCAGGTGGCTATTTAAAATTAACTAAAAAGAAACAAAATTAAGAATCTCATCCTTCAGTTACCCTCGCCGAAGTTCGTCATGGCCCCACGGCCACTGGCAGCTGCACTGGCCAGTACACGGGGTGAACGTGGTGGGAAGTTCCGCTGCAGAGGTCTGCTACAGTCTGCATAGTTAGTAGCCAACATTTTAAAACTGAGAGATTTAACATAAACATCCCTGTTCCTGCCTTCCACTGAAAAATCGGATCATTTAACTCCAGGCCCACCTTAGGGCCCCGGCCAGCAGAGCCACGCAGCAGCTGCCCCCTTGACATGAGGCATCTCTGGTCCACGGTGTCCCACAAGCCCACACTTGATACATTTACGTAGCAGCCTGGTGGCTCCCTGTCTTCCAATCCCACAGCGCCATCCTCTCTTCTTTTTCCGAAGGGAATCTGGGGCCAAAGAGGGAGACACACTTGCGCAGACCACACGCAGGCACACAGGAAAACGCGGGCAGGGCAGGGTCCTGCCCAGGGTTTCAGATTCCCAGGCCAGGGTCAAAGACCAACCCACTCTGTGTTCGGCAGCTGATCAGCCACTGTGGGACGGGGTCCCCCAGTGTCCCGCACTGCACCCTGACGCGCCCATCTGGAGACCCTCTGGACACTGGAGTGTGCCGTCTGGGATTAACTTTATTGGACACGTGGTTGCCCAAGCCATGGTCTGGGAGTGCTGGGCCTCGGGCCTGGAACCCAGGCACTGAGTTTGCAGAGGCCCAGAGGTCAGGGCTGTTTAGAGCGAGGCCACAAGCGGCTGGTGAGAGAGCTGAAGAAGAGGTTCTGCTTGCTGGATTTGGAGAGCTCGGCCAGGCGCTGCTGTTCCTCCTGGAGTTGGGGGCAGACAGAGAGCAGAGTCAGCCTGAGGGCCACCTCCTTCCTTAAACCTCTGCCCAGCCCAAGACTCCTTTACCCACAATCTCAGAACACCAGCCCAGACACAGGATGAGACCAGATTGCAAAGACTGTGGGCAGACATTGTAAAAAGCCAGCTGTGAGCCACAGAAGTCCAGACTCAAATCCCAGGTACTCTCATGACCCCTGTCCCCTGAACCCTGGGGACCTAGCCCAGGCCCTCCCCAGATGACATCATCTTGGTCCCTGAGCCCCTGGTGCCCAGTCCTGAGCCCTAAGACCCCTGTCTGGATGCTGAGGGATGCCAGGCCCAAATCTCCAGGGATCCTTCCTTTGTGCCCTCAGGAGCACCAGCCAGGAACACAACCCCAAACCTGGTCAACCTGAGCCTAGACGCCTGGGAATCTCTTTCTCAATCTATATTCTTAGCCCCATCTACAAATGATGAGGATCACACCAAGGTCATCAGAACTTGCCCAAACCTCGGGCCAAGTGTCCAAGGATCCCTCTTCCCAGACCTGATCCAAACCCCCACCCCACAAAATACCAGGGCCCCCAGAACATCAAGGTCTCTGAAAAAAGAGACAGAAGTGTTAGCTGCTCAGTCGTATCCAACTCTGTTACCCTGTGGACTGGAGCCCGCCAGGCTTCTCTGTCCATGGAATTCTCCAGGCAAGAATAATGGAGGGGGTTGCCATTCCCTCCTCCAGGGGGATCTTCCTGACCCAGAGATCAAACTGGGTCTCCTGCATTGCAGGCAGATTCTTTACCATCTGAGCCACCAGGGAAACCCTCAAGGTCTCTGGACCTATCTCAAATGCCTGGCGTTTCCTGCCTCCTGTCCTCAGAGCAGCCTGTAGGATCTATTCACTCCTCATTACAAGGGCCTTCTGGGATGGGTGGTGTGGAAGAGCAGGCCCTTGAAATGAGGTCACACAGCCAGAGTGGAGACAGGTTGCTTAGAGCTCCTCCATCAAGAGCCTGGGGATCTGATGGGACATCCCCCACCCACACTGGGGATCTGAGCACCCACCTGCTCTAGCCGGCTTTGCCGCTGTTTGAAAGCCTCCAGTGGGTCTTCCTCCAGGGCATAGTGCTCCAGCACGGTTCGGACATCCTCCACACCATTCAAAGCAATGGCTGTGAACACAGCAGGTGGGAGTCAGCCAGGCTGAAGGCCAGAAGGAGGTGGGGCCCACAAGGGTAAAGGTCAGACTTGGGGGGGTGGTTGGAGTTACATGCACCCTTTTCAGTTGCCTAAAAGGGCTCCCCCTGAACATTCCTGGGCATCCTCTAACCACTCCAGAAGAGCATCCCCAACGTTCTAGGAAGTTTCTAAAGACTGCAAGATGCTTATGGATCTCCTGCATCTTAAATCCCCAGTTTTCCCAAAACAAGCCAGGATCAAGCATCAGTCATTCCTCTTGGGGGTCAAGGGCTTCAGGGTCAGAGGCCAGGAGGTCAGGGGTCAGCCTCACTCTTGAGGAAGGCAGACAGGTCCAATAAGACCCGGTCATCGGAGTTGCCATCCCAAGGCCGCAGGGCAACGCCGTTGTAGGGCTGTAGGCGGAAGGCTTCCTTCTTGCAGTCCACAACTACTACTCGGGCTGGGTCCCGATTCAGACACGAAATGTCCTGAAAGTGGGTGAAAGGTCAGGTCAAGGCCTGTGCTCCTTCTCTTCCAGGCAGGAAACCAAAGAGGGGGAGAGAGGCAGACAGACAGACAGACCACACACACACTTGGTATCACACACTGAGAGCACCACGAAAGAGCCTCTTGAAGACCAGGCTGGGATGATGACCCTCAACCTTCCAGGGAGTGGGGAGCAAGTCACACAGACTCCTGGACCTGAGCCCCGGCACACAGACAGGTTGATTCGGAGGTTCCCTGGGGAGGGAGGCGGGCACTTGTGCATTTAACCACGGGCCTCTGGTGTTTGTGACAGGCTGCAAGTTTGTGAACCTCTCACAGGTAGAGGTGCAAACTGGTCAACAGCAACAAACATGGAGTCACACAAAGACAGGCACCAAGACAGAGCCTTCAAAAGCCTCCATGACAACCCATGTCCCTCTGAACCCTGAAAAACTCCATAGACCCTCAGACCCACCAAGACAGTCAGAAACCCAATAGACATCAAGACGCATGGGTATTTGGACAACAACCCATAAAGAGACCCAATTCACAGCCCCACAGACCCCTGGACCCCTATCACCGGTCACAGCAACAGATCCCAAGGCAAACAAGTGCCAGCCCTGCCCCAAACCCCAGAGGCCACCACAGTCCCACGTGGCACCTTAACATGGTGCCCATCCATGTATCTCGTGGCGTCCCGGAACAGGCGGTAGGAGATGAAGCCGTGGGGGTCCACGCTGTCGATGAGTGGAAAGGCAGTCTGGGGGTGGGGCGCGGGGGAGAACAAGGTCAGGCTGAGCCCTGGCCCTGCAGCTCTCCCTCACGTCTTATCACGTCAACCACCCCAGCCCAGCCCCGGGCCCTCACCATGCCAGTCTCCGACGTAAAGATGACGATTTCATACAAAGGGGCGAGCTGCTGGAATAAGGTCTCGATGCCTGGACGCTTCTTAAACCTCCAGCCAGTGGCTAGCTGGAAATGCAGTGAGAACAGTGACGCACTGAGACTAGAGTATTCTCTCCTGTCTCTGTGGCTCGTGAAGGGATTCACAGGTACAGGGCTGCAACTGAGGGTCTAAGAGTCTGCAGGATCGGGTCCCACAATAACAGCTGACTCCCCTCCAGCACTGACTGTGTGCCAGGGTACAGATGCAATAACCTATGGCTGGGAAGCAGCACAGGTGAGGAACGCAAGGCAAGGAGGGGTGACCCCTCTTCCCCAAGACCACAGAGCAGAATGGGGGCTGAACCCCAGCCTGGCTCCAGCATCTGTGCTCTCGACCATGTCACAAGCCAGCCACCCGGGCCTATGCGGTGTCCCCAACCCGCTGCTTTCCCCAAGACACACCGACCACTCAGGGTGCAAGAGGACGCCAGTGAGCTCCAAGACCAGTGTGTATGGGGGCTGGTAGTACGGCTCCCGCAGAGGGTCTGGCAGAAGGCAGGGGCTGGTGGGCTCGATGATCATCTGTGGAAAAAGAGACCAGGTCTGGGCACTCAGACAACAGGGACGGGAGGCTGGTGGGGGTGGGTGGGCTGCGGCCCAGGGCTCCTGCTCACCTGTCTGTAATCTTTGAAATATTTGTATGTCCGGCGCAACTGCTGTACCAGAATTGGATCTAGGAGAACACCAGGGCAAAAAGGGATTCCAGGATAAGCTGCTGCTCAACCCCCTGGACAAACTAGGGGTTTATTTATCTACCAGATACAAAGAGGCCTAAAACACCCACCTGGTTTGAAATAGCTCATTTCCAAGAACCAAGGCAAAAGGGAATGACATAACCTACTGCCAGGTAGGAACAAATGTTTTTATTCACCTGTCAAGTTTTAATCTGAGTACTTATATCCGCACATCACCCCAGGTATAAAACAGAATGCTGTATCTGCCCACCTAAATCCCACATATGTATAAATGAATCTGCTAACATTATGGCAGTATATTTTGTCAACTCTGAATCTCTAGGTCTCCAGGTGTGCCCACTTTAAGCAAGTATGTGGAATCTAGGTAAGCCATGATAAATATACACACACCTCTGTATGGGCTTCCCAGGTGGCACTAGTGGTAAAGAACCCACCTCTGATGCAGGAGACATAAGAGACTCACCAGCATTATTGCCTGGAGAATCCCAGGACAGAGGAGCCTGGCAGGCTATAGTCCATGGGGTCACAGAGTTGGACATGACTGAAGCAACTTAGCACACCATCTATATACTTTAAACTAGTTGGTTCTCAACTAAAAAGCAATTTTGTTCCTTGCTTCCCAGGAAGCTTCACAACGTCTGGAGACATTTTTGGTTGTCACAATACTGGCATCTAGTGGACAGACACCCAAGACACTGCTAAGCATCCTACAATGCACAGGACACCCCCTACGACAAAGAACTATATGACCCAAGCTATCAACATGGCTGAGGTTAGCAAATCCTGGTTTAAAGGAATACACCAAGTCCAGTTTAAACAGAATCTTACATGATTCCCTATTTCAATACAGTATTTTTAGTGTAGTTAAACTACTATCTCTAGACCTGTCTTTTTGAAACTGAAACACCACTTAAGCTGTGAACACACACACTTTAAACCTACAGGTTTGCCTGTTCACCTTAAATCAGTATGTTGACTTGTTTAAAATAGTATGACTCTACATCTGCCCAGTTAACACATACTTAGCTACCTGCCGAGTTTAAAACCCCAACATGATAACATGCCAGCTTGCAAACATCCCCAGCACAAACAAGTGGCTTTCTGGACCTACCCGTTTTATATTTCTCTTGGGAAGGACCAGGTGTGATAGAATTGGCAGCTCCCCTCTACTATCCAATTTGTCAGAAACTCCCTAAAAGCTGGCTAATCAGAAGGCGGGGAGGGAGGAAGGAAGCATTGTTTTGGAAACGAGGAGCTGGATGGGGTGCGGCCTGGTGGGAAAGAGAGGCTGTCATAAAGAAGGGGGTGTGGGGCTGCAGATGCTCAGATCTAAGGCACAGGAAGCCATGTGTCTGGCAGAGAAAGCCCAGTTCTCCCCCAGGCAATCCCACCTACCCAGGATTCCCCTCCCCCACTGTCCCTGACCATCTGCTCCTGGGCTGAGGGGCCAGGGAAGGGGACTGGAGTTCTGTATGCTCCTCTTCCCCCAAGCCATACAGCTGCTGACTCCCCCACCTCCCAGTGGAAGTGGGGGGGGCACCAAATGGGGAGGGCACAATAGAGAGGATCAGGGGACCCCAGAGTTTACGATTGTATACTCACCATTGTCGAATTCATCGGGAATCTGGGAGGTAGAGAGAAAAAAGAAGGGTTTGGGACGGCAGAGGCAAAACCCAGACAAGGAATCTCTGGGGCCCTGGGAGGAGCAGGCAAAGGTCCCTGGGAGGGAGGGTTCACTCCAGAACAGAAAGGAGCCTGAACAGACCAGACGGGAGGAGACCCACAGGATGCGACCCCTGGTAAGGCCTCTGGGTCTCTCTCCCACTCACCTTGGCACCATTTTCATCCACAGCGTTGTTTCCTGCAAGGGAGATAGTGATGAATGAGAAACTTGAGGCCTGGTCTCCTGGGACTTATGGGAGGAAGAGGGAAGAGAGCCTTGCCTCCTGGGTCTGAGGGAAGGGGGCTAGAGATATGGTCTCCTGAGAGAGAGGAAGGGGCTGGTAGCCAGAATACCTGGGCCTCTGAGCCAAGGAGGGCTGGGGCAGGGTCTCCTGGGTCTCTGAGGAATAAAGGGACTAGAGGGACGACTGGAATTTTGGGTGCTGAGGGAAGAGGTAGCTTAGGGGGCTAGTCTAGACCTCTCCTTCCCCCCTTTAAACTGACTCCCTATAGCTTAGTACAGGAACCAACTAGAAGAAATAGAACCTTGAGCAGAGGAGGAGTAGGGGGATTTCCCTCATTTCCAAGTTCCAGTTGGCTGCCCTGAGGGAGGAGCCAGGGAAAGAAGATGGGTGAAGTCCTTAGGGGAAAGAGGGGGCAGTCCCCCCAGCAGAATAGAAGGCCAACAGAACATAACTGGGGGACAGGAATATGTTCCTCACCGAAGATATAGATGACGCTCACGGTCCCACCAGCCCCGAGCAGCCCAGCGAGCCAGAGTGCAACTTTTTTGGCATAGCTGGGACCCTCGGAGCTTCTCTGCTGCTGTGGTCCCTGGGTCTGGGCCTTAGTGCCTGCTCGGCTCCCAATCTCTGCAGCCTGCAATTGAGAGGGGGTAGGTTGGCCAAGAAAGGAAACAAGGTCGGGGTGGTTCCAGCACCCTGGTCTAAGAAAAATCAAGGTTGAGAGCCAGGAAGAGGACACCCATATGGCCTCCAGGTGTTGTGGCCCTGCAGGGGCAGGTAGGAGACTGGGTCTCTCAGAAAGGTCAAGAACTTAATAGTCTGGCGCTAGGATCCCAGGGGTTCAAGAGATGACAAGCCCGGTGCCCAGGATCCTACAGGCCCGGGGCGGGGGTGGGGAAGCAGGGCAGGGAGATACGATCAGGGACCCTGACTGAACACTAAGATTCCTGGAGCAAGCCACTGAAGGCCACGCAAGAGGATAGGACGGGGAGTCTGGACGTCCTCCCGACGTCTGGAGCTCACAGTAGCGGTGTATCGAGGGGGACGGATGGGAGGGGCAATCGCTTGCTGAGACTTGGGGAGCAGGGCACAGAAGTAATGCACCCGGAGGTCAGAAGGACAGGGTCTCTTGTCAAGATGGAGGCAGGTCGAATCAGAAGCCCGAGCAACACCACCACCACCATGGCGGGGAAAATACCCGGGAGGCCAGGCTGGGACTTCAGTGTCCCGGGCCCCTCCCCCTCAAGTATTACCTGAACAGTCACAGAGACAGGAGAGCAGGTGACCCCTCCTTCCCCCGCGCCCACGTGGGGTCGAGAAGGTGGGGTCCAGAAGAGGTGGGATCCAGAGGAGGTAAGGAAGGTTCAGAGGACACACTTGAGTCCCCAAGCATCTATCCCGGGGAAGCAAGCGCTGCTAACCCCGGGAAGCGGGGGAGAGACTCAAAACGCGGGTGGCGTTCCATTCAGCACCCTGAGGTGCTGCGTTCCAGAAGCCCCGGGCGGCCCCGGTCCGCCTGGAACCACAGGAAGGAGCCCCAGCACCCCGGGGCCAACCCCATCCGGCTCACCTGGTCCGGGGCCCGAGGGGGCGGCGTCGCGAGCCTCGCACACAGCCCCCGCGCGCCTTGCCGGAGCCCGCTCCGCAATCGCAGGAACACCGCTGCCGAGGCCGCCATCTTGCGCTGACGCCACGCGGCCCCGCCTCCTCACTCTCTCCCCCCCGCCCCGGGCCGGGGCCGCGGCCAGTGGTAATGCAGGGGCGGGGCGGGTGGACGGGAGCCCGAGAGAGACAAAGGGCCGCGGGTGCACTGCCGCGGGCGCTCCAGCTGGGGCTGGGAGTCTCCCGCCGCCGCGTCCTGCTCAGGAACGCCCACGCCACAGGACGGGGCGGGACACCCACTCTCCGAGGTCAAGCGGAGACCACAAGGAAGGGAACCAATTGCTGCTGGATTTGTCCTAAAAACTAAAAGCCAGCTTCACACACCTTCCTCACGAGCGGCCGAGAGCCCTCATCCGCCTTCCCTCCCCTTTTCCCAGCCCTTTCTTGCGTGAGTTTCTTTAACCGGGTCTGGAAAGTCAGCCAGTTTCATGGAGGCTCAGCCAAACGAACCGCTGCGGGCTCAGGGTATTGAGAGGAAATCCGTGAATTAGAGGCTACGGGAGCCATGATTAATCTTCCACATGTAAATCACCACAGCATTTAGGGATAAATACTAAGATAATAAGGACTTCCCAGGTGGCTCAGTGGTAAAGAATCCGCCTGACAAGCAGGAGACGCAGGTTCCATCCCTGGGTGGGGAAGATCCCCTGGAGAAGGAAATGACAACCCACTCCAGTATTCTTGCCTGGAAAATCCCATGGTCAGAGGAACCTGGGCTACAGTCCATGGGGTCATTGGTCACAAGAGTCAGACAGGACTGAGCGACTAAACAACAGCAACAACTAAGGTAGTAAACATACGAAGTTAGGCGAAAGACAC
The DNA here is from genome assembly GCF_032452875.1 of Bos javanicus. Taxonomy (NCBI): domain Eukaryota; kingdom Metazoa; phylum Chordata; class Mammalia; order Artiodactyla; family Bovidae; genus Bos; species Bos javanicus. The sequence continues at coordinate 49,318,351 of NC_083885.1, read as the reverse complement.
AGAATTTTAGGGTTGTGTTACTTCTGGAGGGGAATGGACTGGTCCTTCTTATCTGGTACACAGATGGCTCCTAAATTGGGTGGTGGAGACATGGGTGCTCCTGACATATCTTTTAAAACATTTGAACTATTTTAATACAAGTTATATTACATTTGTAAGAAGACGTGAACATCAAATGAGAAAAGTGAAGATGGTTAAGGTACTAAGCCCCATTCTCTACACTGCTCCCCAGCCCCACACCCAAGCCCTCAGATGAGCTACAGCGATTCTGAGGTTACTGCTAGGTGGACTCGAGGGAAAGGACCATCAGATGCTGGAGCCTGCAACCACAGGTCCTATTTAGATTTGTGGCAGGTTTGTTGTTCCACCACTTAGTCGTGTTCCAACTCTTTGTGATTCCATGAACTGCAGCATGCCAGGCTTCCCTGTCCTTCACCATCTCTCGGAGCTTGCTCAAACTCATGTCCACTGTGTCAGTGATGGCATCCAATCATCTTGTCCTGTCGCCCCCTTCTCAATCTTTGCCAGCATCAGGGTCTTTTCTACTGAGTCGGCTCTTCGCATCAGGTGGCAAAAGTATTGGAGCTTGTTTCAGCATCTGTTCTTCCAATGAATATTTAGGGTTGATTTCCTTTACAATTGACTGGTTTGATCTCCTTGCAGAGGAATACTAATTTTCACTTAACTCAAGCATGAGTTAGATGTAACACTGTCAATCACATGGCAGTCTCTGTTCTAAAATTTCTGTCCAGTGTCTTCTCATACATTCAATAGTCTCTGGGGTGGGGAGTATCATTTTCTAGATGAGGCTTTGAGTCGAGCTGAGTTGAGTTCAGTCACTCAGTCGTGTTCGACTCTTTGCGACCCCATGGACTGCAGCACGTCAGGCCTCCCTGTCCATCACCAACTCCCGGAGTTTACTCAAACTCATGTCCATTGAGTAACATGAGGCTTAAGTAGGACCATTATCTGCTGAAGACCCCACAGCAAGGTATTAAATGGGGTCTGCAAGTGACCCCACTTACAAACCAGAACACAAACAGACAGGACTTTGACCAAACAGTTTTTTATTGAAAGATCGTAACACAAAAGCAAGCTGGGGAAGGTGGGGAATAAGAAGGTGGGGACCCTCCCCCAGACTCTACTCTGATTCCCATGAATATCAGGGAGGGAGATAGGAACGCAGAAAGGAAAATAAAAGAAATTCTGAACCACCAGGCTAGCCCTACTCCTGGCCCTGGATCCCAAGTCAGAGCCAAGGGCCAGGGAAGGAAAGAGGGATGTTCTCCATCTGTCAGATTATTTGCCAAAGTCCACTCTGCCTGCCTCATGCCTCCAGGAGCTTCCCCAGGAAGCGGAGGTTGAGGATCTTGAGCTGTTCGTCAAGGTCCATGCGGACAATGCCATCCTCACCATCGATGCTCAGCAGGACACCTGTGGCTTCCCGATCCTCACCCAGGATCACCTTCACCTGCAGGGGGACAACACATGGGGTCAGGGGCCACGGCAGCAGCCCCACGCACCCACGTCCCCTTGCCCTCCCTTACCTTGTTGTTCTTGGTGGGGGTGATGGGCTCCAGGTGTTCACTAGAGATGCTGACAACCTTCTCACTGTCCTTCAGGTACACAGAGCACATGCCTCCCTGGGGGTGGGGACAGCCTGGTCAGCCTGGCCAGCTCCCAACACAGGACTGATAATCCCCTGCCCTCAACGGACACAAGATCAGGACTCATTCTAAGAAGTCACTTTCCCAAGGTGACACAGGGGCAGGTAAGGGGAAGGCTGGGCCTGGTTCCAAGGCCTGAGGTCTGTGGTGTAGAGGGGATGGCGGGGCAGGGTGATCAGACCAGCAAGAGAAGCATCTGCATGAAGCTAACTTAGGGCAGAAGGGAGACTGCTGCTCAGGCCCCTCACTCGTGTCCCACACTGGCCTCAGCTTCACCCGACACTTGCTCCTCCTCCTGGGCCCCGTCTCAAGGATGGCCCCAGGGTCCCCGGCCTGTGCATGTAGGCTCCTCCCTCCTTCCCACAGCCCAGTAGTGCAACCTGACCTCCCCCTGGGCTTCCAGCCCCTGATCCCCTCTCACCACACCTGATCCGCCTATGACACAGCAACAAGTGAGTTAATTCCCAACCACACATCTGATCCCATCCCTGCTGAGATGCCCACCCACCAGTGTCCTCAGGACACAATCCAAGTTCTCCAGGCTGGCATGTAACCTGCTCTAGCCTCTCCTCTGGCCTCACAACTCACCTTCCCCCTTGACTCTTTAAGTTCTAGCCACAATGAATAGACTTCAACTGCCCACATATGCCAGGTTTTCCCTCCCCCGCAGGCTTCTGCACATGCCCTTTAGCTAGAGCACCCTCAGCCCCCTCCCCACCATTTCCCTCGGCTTTCTCCTGTTCATTCTTCAGGTCTCAACGCAGACATTAACCTTCTCCCAGAAGCCCTCCTTGAACACTTATAAAGTTGGGTGAGGTGCCTCCCCAGGGTTCACATAGCTCCCCTTTCCCTCTGTGCTTCCCATATCCCAGCTCTGGTCATTCAGGTTGTCTGGGGACACGTCTGTCTCCCCCACAGGAATGTGAGATCTGTGAGGGTAGGGCTGGAGCTGTCTTCATCTCCAGTGTTTGTTTAATTAATTCAATTAATATTTACTGAAAGGCCAACAAAGTGTCAGTCCCGCATAGAGAAACTGAGGCTACTTAGAAAGAAAATACAGATCTGGTAATCAAAGAATCCCATATGGGTAAACTTTAAGCTTTTAGGCAGCAGGTAGATAACATGAAAAGGAATTACATGAACCCACAAGAGACAGACCTGGGACAGCCCAGGTGTTGCTTTGAAGGATGAGTAGGAGTTAACTAGACAAAGAATGGAGGGAAGAGAGTTCTAGACAAAGGAAAGTAACGAGCAAAGGCCCTGAGGCTGAAGAGAATTCAGTGACTAGGAAGAATGAAGGGTCGGCAAAGCTGAAGCCATGGGTGCCCATGGGGCATGGGGGTCTGGTGCTAAGCCAAAGCCTGGCACAGAGGAGCACTCAGTTCTTGTTACTGAACTGTCAAAAAGTAACCATACTCCTGGGTGCCAGTCACCAGATCTCCCAGGCTGATGGGGGCCATGAGCATAAAAGGCAGAACTCCCTGCCTTGTGAAATTTTGCACGCCAAACCTTTCCATATCTACGACTCAAGCTATAAACAGCTACTGGAAGATGTGGATAGACAATAAGAAAAACAAACAACAACAATGAAAACCAGGACAAACCAGTAACCACAGAGACTGGGGGCCCCAAAGGAGAGGATGCCTGCCCACCCGCCAGCTGGGGCCTTACTTACCGTGACACTGCGGATGACACCCGTCTGCCCCACCACCTGTGTATCCAGGTAGGTGTCCCGCACCTTCACCTGGATGTCAGTGGTCACCCAGTCGCTGGAGTTCTGTTCAATGCCTGAGCCCGGCGTGTGCGGGTTGTAGCCACCTGGGGAAGGAGCTCCAGGTGTCATCGGACTGTAGCCAACAGGGCTTGGGCTGGGGCTGGCCTGTAGGGAAAAGGGGATGCGGTTGCTGGGAACAGGTCATTTGGCCTGGGTGTCCTTACAGGCCCAAGGCCCATCTTAGCCCAGCACACTCAAGGGCGTGTAAGTTGACCAGTACCTGATATGCCATTGGCGAGGGTGTGGGGTGGTAGCTGGCTGGGGAGTGGGTATTCTGGTAGCCTGCTGGACTTGGTGCCACCTGGTGGTAGCTCTGAGGGCTGGGGCTGGGCTGGTAGGAGCCTTGTGGGGAGGGGGCTGCATAGGGGGAGAACTGGTCTGTGTTGTACCTGTAGAGACAAGGAGTGAAGCAGGTATTAGTTGGGGGCATTAGAAGAGGAAAGAAGAGACTTCCCTGGTGGTCCAGTGGTTAAGAATCCGCCTTGCAATGCAGGGGGCCTGGGTTCGATCCCTGGTCAGGGAACTAGATCCCACAGGCGACAACTAGTTCACATGCTGCAATGAAAGATCCCGCATGAGGCAACGCAGACCCAATGCACCAAATAAATAAACATTAGAACGAGAGAAGGAGGTGATGGCAGTGAGGAGGCTTTGGCAGCAATAAGGTTTTGGCAGCGAGAAGGTTTTGGCAGCAGCTGATAAGGGCTAGCCCCAATGGACTCACATGGCTGGTGTCCCTGGAGTCTGTGGGTTGTACTGTGGGTTGACCTGCGGGGACGAGGGGTCTGGGTAGCCAGGTGTTTGGGGGTTGGGGGTGCCCCCGTAGGCCTGTGGGGATGGGGTAGGCTCATCATCAAAGGCATACTCATATTCTTCCTCAGCCCTGTTGGGGAGAGAGGTCTGTTGAGAATGACTATGGTGATCACAACAAGGTAGCAAACGCCTCTAGGACAGCACGGAACACCAGGCAAGACAAGGCAACTTCATCCTCACAAACAGCCCCATCCAGAGGCCTCTTTTTCACAGGTGGCCAGACTTGGGAAACAGAGATGAGATTGTCCATCCAAGGTCATACAACCAGCCACATGAGGGTGGTCACACACTCTGTCTCCAGGCCCACGTCTTAATCCCAGATCGCTACTCTGATGGGAGCTGGGGAAATGACTTTGCCTCCAGCCCCAGCAAGGCCTACCCTCCTTCACATAACCAGCCTGGGGCTGGGAGCAGAGGACTCAGGGTAGGTCACACAGACCTGACCATTCCACGGACACACAGTGGAACCACTCATGCACACGGGCACGCACACGGGAACACACTCAGGGAACCCTGCCCCAGCCCCAGCTCACCGTGACGGTGTATTGGGGTTGTTTGGGTCCCAGGCCCCACTCTGGGCAGGAGTGCGGCTGCCATCATGCAGGGGCGTCTGAGAGCCATAATGCGGGGTGCGGCTGCCTATAACGGGAGAGAGCTGTGTCCATCAGTTCTGTCCTGTCTCCAGACCCCTCCACATCACCCCCATCTCTATCTGCTGGGAATGCTCACCATCCTGGAGGGGCGTCTGAGAGCCGTACATGGGTGTGCGGGAGCCAGAGCCGTACATGGGCGTCTGGGAGCCATACATGGGTGTCCGCCCGTAGGTTGAGGCCATGCCGCCTGGGCGCCGTGAGCCCCTGTAGCCACAGAGAACAAGTGGGGTGAGCAGGGCCCTCGCGCCGCCCAACAGCCTTCTTCCCAGCCCTGCCCTGGCCCGTACACAGTGGTGAGGCGCTGGCGGTCCACTGAGATGGTCTGGCAGGTGGAGTGCAGCTCCACGCGGGCAGTGGACTCTGTGGCGTCCTTCACCACACCAATGTAGCCTGGTGGGGAGGCAGGAGGTCAGCGGGCGGGCTCTCCTCCCCACGCCCCTCCCCGGGCCTCCACACGGCCTCGCAGGTCACCTTTGTAGGGCCCCTGGGAGATGCGCACAGTCTGGCCGATGAGCTCGTTGTCTCTCCGCCCTCGGCCTCTGCTCATGCCACCACCACCGCCACCTGGGCTGCCAAAGCCACCGCGCTGACCTGGGAAGGAAGAATGTCACCAGTCGCTGGTCCACCCCCCGACATGCTGTGCCCATAGCCAAGGTCCCTTCCAGCCCCCTCTTCGCCTGACTCCCCCCAACCTCTGGGTTAGGAGCCTCCTCTGGGGGCCCCCCACCAGAGCCCTGGGCCTTCCCTTCACAGCCCTGACCACCCTGGACTGTCACTGTTGGCAGGGGGTTGGGGGTCGGGTCTCCCCTGGGCTGTGAGTCTTACCATGTGCAGGCCGGCTCAAAGCAGATAGTGAGTGCAGGCTCAACAACATCCCTCCTCCACCCCCCAGACACATCCACACCCCAGATCCCCCTCACCTCCAGCACTGGGGTGCATAGGGCTGCTGATCCGGGGGCTCATAGGGGCGAAGCCTCCTACTGTGAAGTTGGTCACATCACGAGGCTAGGGGGAGGGACAAGAAGTGAACTGGTAGCCAGGGCCTGAGTGACAGGTTCCCAGGCCCCAGACATCCCACGTCTGCTGTGTGAACCTGCCCAGCAGCCATCCCTCCCTCCTTCTGGTCACAATGGCTCCATTTCCCTTTAGGAAAACTGCCACCCCTATGCCACTGTGGGCCTGTCAATCAAGAGGCAAGGAGTGGGACTACCACGTGGTGGTCAGGAATTTAAACCCCTGGTGATACACAAACTGCAAGCCATGGGGATTCCGCATTCCATCTGCAGGGCCCTGAGGAGACCATCTCCTGATCCCAGCTCCCCAGATCCCACGTCTGATTTCCTTTTGGATACCTGGTTCTGCACAATTTCCTACAAATCCCACCTCAGGAACTGTGCTGTCCCAAGACATGCATGGGGCGCCCCGACCCTTCCTTCAAGTCTCTGGCTTAAATGCCACCTCCTCAAGGAGCTGAGTCTGTCCTTAACGTCCTCTCTAAAGCAGCAACCCCCATACTCTCTATCTCCTTATCTTGGTTTATCCTTCATCATCAGCCCAAGTTGTACTACGCATGCATTTATTTATCTGTTCATCTCCAGAGCAGCAGCACCAGGACAGGGTTTTTTTTGTATTGTTCACTGCCGCAAGTCCAGTGTCAAACACCTAACAGGTGCTCAAAAAAACTGAATGAATAAATGATTTGGTAAATAGATCAGAATCTCAAAGCCCTTTTTTTTCACAATTTGCCAAGGACCCGACACTGATATCTGCCCTCCTGTAGACATCAAGCCCATTTGTGTCACTCCTGAGGCCAGGGAAGACCAGAGAACCGAGCCAGATAGCCAGTAGACAGACACTGACATCTGCCCATCTGTGTCACTCCTGAGGCCAGGGAAGACCAGAGAACTGAGCCAGGTGGCCAGCAGCCAGGGTGCCACCATGCCCGCCTCACCTTCGAGCCCCCTGCCAGCACCAGGTGGCGGGTCTTGCAGACAAACATGCCGCCGTTCTCCACCAGTTTCTTGCAGTGCAGGAAGGCGAAGCTGCGGAAGAGATGGCGAATCTCGCCTTCCCGGCCCTGGACGGGGGAAGGACAGTCAGCTCGTGGCCACGCTCCATCCCAAATCTCTCAGCTGTAACAGATGGGACAAAGCTTATACTCACCGAGTGGGGGCCGTCAATGACCTTGACGATGTCTTTCACGTGGATATTATTCTGTTCTGAGTCCAGGGCCACGGCAAAGCGGTTGTCTTTCTTCCGGGTCACAGCCTGGTGCCTGACAGTCACCACCTTCCCATACATGTTCAGCACCTACGAAGGAACGGGAGGGGATACCGAGTGGCTGAGAGTGGAAAGGCGTCATGTGGGGCAGGGCTTCCCTGCAGTGGGATGGTTCTTCCTATGGGAGACTGTCCCAAGCTCTGCAGGATGTCTAGACTCCCTGACTCTGGGGCAGGTGATGTTAGGAACCACCCCCTGGGCACCAGGTCAACCAAAAATGTCCCCATCATTCCAGAACACCCTCTAGAAGGAGACTCCATTCTGACTGAGCATCAGGGACCTGAGATGAGCAGAGGAACAAACGTTAACATAACAGTTAATGTCTATCCATCACTCTGTGCCAGACGGGTGCTAAACTCTTCACACAAGATTCCACTGAGGCCTCAAAATTTCCCTCTGAGGTGGGTGCTGTTACAGCTCCCATTTCAGAGGGAAAATCTCAGGCCCAGAGAGGGCAAGTTACTAGCTCAGAGTCACACGGCAGAACGTAAAAGAGCTGAGATGTGAATCCAGAGTCCAGGGTCCTAAGCATTTATACTCTTTGGCCGCCACATCCTCAGTGAAGGGGAGGAAGACACCAGCTGTACCCAGCCCTTAAGCCCAGCACCCAGTGCCCAGGTACATATCTGACTTCAGGGATTCGGTCACAGCTAATGAAGCATATGCCGCTGCTACTTCCTTTTCACTAGGTGTGATACTGAGGCACAGAGAGGCTAACTGACATGCACTTGCCCGACCGATGTCACACAGTGAGCTCCGCATGACAGAGCCAGGTCTGCACCCGGAGCAGTCTGGGTTCTCGGCCACCTTGCTCCGCCACCTCCCAGGATGAAGACCTGGAGGGAGAGGAGGCCCCTGCGTGCAGCACACACACCTGGAAGGTCTCCCGCTCCAGTCGCACGATGACGCCCACGGTCTGGGGGTCCAGCTGCACCAGCTCCCCCCATTCGTGCTGGCCCCCAACATCCACACCTGATGCCGTCTCCGAGCAGAGCTGCAGGTCCCGGGGGAGCACCTTCAGCTGTAGGAGATGGGAGTGGGTGAAGCAGGGTCCACATGGCTCCGTGTACATCCACCCCGCTCCCAGCCCCCCACCAGCTACCTCGTGCATGGTGAGGTCAGAGAAGAGGATGACGAAGTTCTCCTCCACCCGCACGATGAGGCCTGTGTCGCCCTCAAACCGACCAGCGATCACCTTCACGTGGTCCCCCATCTTGAAGTACTTGCGAAGTTCCTGGGCTGGGAACTCCAGCATGTCCTGGGGATGGGGATGAGGTCAGCGAGCAGGTTAAGGAAGTCACCACAGACCATGTGCCCACCCGCCTTCAGATTCCACTCGTATTCCCAGAATGTCCGGGCCACAACCCACGCCAGGCTCACGCCCCCAACTGGAGACCACCTCAGGCCACTGGGACCACCCTCAGCCTGCCCCAGCCTGGACAAGCCTTAACCCTGCATAGAGATTGGCCATCCCCAAGACATATGACACCAGACTACAGAGACCTCCTCAGACCCACCTGGAGACAGCCTCACCCCAGACACACACCACTGGGCCTGGACAAGTGTCAGACGCACCCACCCCAAGCAAACTAAAACCAGTGAGCTCAGGAATGCTCCATGCTTTCATCATGCTCGCAACCCAGCACGCACACACGGGCGGTGCGGCCCCTACCTTGAGGTCCTCGTGCTTGGGCATGATGGTGATCTTGTTGCCGTCCACGCTGAGGATCTTGCCCTGCAGGTTGATGAGCTCGCCCTCACACACCTCCACGTTGTCCCCGGGCTGGAAGTTGTGCTCCCGCTCCTTCCCTGCGGGGCAGACACAGGCTAACCTGGGGGCTGCGTACCATGGGCCGCCCTCTCCTTGGGCTGGGTTACCGACCGTGACCTCATACCTGTGCTTTCAGTCACCACCTCCAGGTCGATGCCCTCTGGCTGGTCCTCAAACTTCTCCAGCTCAGACAGTGTGGGCTTCACACCCTCTGTGATCTGAGCCCCAAAACCAGAGGAAGAGAAGGAAGAAGATGAAGGTCAGTGGCACAGCCCAGCTTAATGGGCTGGAAAGATGGTGAGGTTATTCTCCTGGGGAAACTCCTTTGAGAATTACCTGGGACAAACCCAGATAACCCACTGCTCTGGGGCCTGGACTGCAGGAGGGAGAAAGCTGGGCCTCCCCGCTCCCTACCACCCTTAGCACAACTCCCTCTGGGACCCTTACCACAGCAGACATGGCAAAGCTCTTGAACAGAAAGCCCTTCCGGCTGTAACGGTTCCCCTCGAAGATGAGGAAGTCACCATCGGAGGCAACGTCACCCCCCAGGGATCTGGGATTTTGTAGGGGAGAGAAGAGGGCGTTAAGAGGCTTGCTGGGCCTCAGTCTCCTCTGCTGGCAAAGGGGGAAGTGGACACGGGATGCCTGAGCCATCCCATCCCAAACACCCCCTCTGGGTGGGAGTGACCTCTCACAAAGCCCGAAGGCCCTGCCTCGATGGAAGGGTACACTGCTCCTGCCCCTCTGCACTTTGCTGCCCCCTTCCCTGCTTTATTTTTAATGAGAGCTCATTAACACCCTCTGATGAGCTCCTGTTTGATACATCTCCCTAGAATGGCATCTCCAGAAGGGCAGGGACCTAGCATCTTTTTTTTTTTTTTTTAATTTCCAACATTTTATTCAAAATTCTCCATCTAGGAGCAAAGACATATAACAATGTGCACACATGCTTTAATAACTTATTTCACTGTACAACTTGCATCCCAAACAACAGTACAATAAATGAGCAAAAGAAAATAATTAGCACTTAAATAATCTAGCAAGTAAATAGCACTGAATACGGGGTTCAACAAGGTGGTATCTCTACACTGTTTCATGACTGAGCCATAGCATCCCTCATCTGGTTGACTGTGTGTCTAAAAATCAAGATGTCTACACTTTTCCTATTAGTGATGTGAAAGGCTGGTAGGACCTGTTGGTTCTGGTTAAATTCGGTGGGCAAGGATGGAGGGGCTCTACCACTTTTCTCCCTTTCTTATATATATCTTTCCCTTTTATGTTACTTTCACAGTTTAAATAAAAATGTATTTTATGATTGCGTATATTGTCTTGTCAATGCTATTTTAGCACAGAATTAGGTTAATTGGGTATATTATAGCTAGCACAATGGTCCAAACACAGGAAGGAAACAAAAGAAATTGACCACTTAGTTCTGCCAAAGTAGCACCTAGTAAAACAGCAGGTCAGTAAAGTTTCTCCTGCTAGTCCTTGTATGATGAAGGCAAAGAGACATGGCAACAACTCCAAAACATGGGCAGAAATGTAAGGAAGACGGTATTATTCTCGGTCTTGAAATCTTACTAGTGAGTATTTTTCTATTCCATTTAATAATCTGAGTTATAATGATTACTAAATCAGAGCAAGACTATACAGGAGGAAAACAAGATAAAAATGAGTGACTAGGGAAATCTGAACTTCTTCCAAGTGATTACATTTTCCAAGGGGAAAAAAAAGGCACAGGAGGTACACATTTCAGTTTGGCTCAAAAATAATGAAAAGTAACTGGAAAAGTTGGCAATAACTATGGAAACATTAAAATCCAATTCTCTGTATTTTCTGTGACAGAGCTCAACAAACAAACAGAAAAAAAACACCCTGACTGTGATTCACCATCATCAGGACTATACACAGTGCCTGACGTTTCTACCCAGACTGAATCCTGAGAAGTACGTCTGCAAAGTAGGATCTTATAACTGATTTCTACAACACGTATGCTTGATCAATATTTTCTTTCTAAAACTTAATCTATGTTCAAGCTACCTTCCTTCTGTGGAGCTGAAAGAATCTAAATGCTCTGGTTTGTAGCTGATTGTAAAAGTAGTTCAGTAACCCCACATACCAAGGAACATCAAGAGATGGAAAGTCAACTAGTCTTATGCCTGTGAAAGCTAACTCAGGTATCACTTTGATACTTGTAAACCATGTAAGTTTCAAAAAACAGCAGTTGTGGTCAAGTTTATATCCTACATCTTTAAAAGACAGCAATACTATTTATTATAATTGTAAACATAATAAGTCTGTCTCCGAAGACAGCACATCCAGTAAAAGGTGCATTTATTGTAACCGTGCACGTGACATCCCCTTACAAACTTTTTGTGACAACTGTAGTGTAACTAACTAACTGCCGTTGCTAAGTAGGGCTCTAGAGCATGACTGGAGGGAGTCTCCTTTCCCAACATCACCAACCTACGTTAGCAGCAATTATGATTGTGACGAAACATTCTTAACAGGTTACACATTTAAAACGTCATTAGAACATCTCGTTCTTGGACACTGGTATAGAAAGGTCTTCCAAAGATAAAGGAGTGGAGGCCTGGCTTAATTTTCTCAGCCAGAGCCATTATTATGTTAAGATCGCCCTCTGCTGTTAAATCAAGGTCTATCTTCAGGTTCCGAAGCGATTTAAAGGGCTTTTTCCCCTTCTGCGTATCATCTTCTATATATTTTATTAGCGTCAAGGCTTTTCTGTGAAGGAGGAGCAGAAACTGCGCAAGGAAAGTACTCCTGAGAGACAGACCGGGTTTCAAATGAAAGACCTGATCCAGGAAGGCTTTCACAAGAGTGTCTCTATGTAAGACATCTTGAAAAATATTCAAGTCCGGGGTAAAGCTTTCATCTGTGTAGATGAAGGTATCCTGAGCTACATCTTCTTCTGAAGTGGCTCGCCAGAACGCTGCCAGCTCTGATCGCATGTATCTACGCTGATTATAAATGTGTTCGTGACAGGGTGGCATCTGCTTGACGGTATTGACGTCCACATCTATGTGTGTGGTGGGGTAGGGCGCGTACATGACTTGCCGGAAGGGAAGCACAAAGCTTCCAGTTGAATCCTTTAGTAGGCCTTGTACAAAGAGCCCTGACTCGTATTTAAATGATGATTCTGCTTCACACAATCTGGAGCATTTTCTCTCTGCTGGAGTCAGAAAAAGGCATAATGTTCTTACTATCTTATTTACTTTCTCTGCACTGCTACCTACTACAACAGAGCAGCCACAAGTTTGCAGGTGTGAGCTGATAGCGTTGAGAAGAAAGCCTTCATGGCAACTGTCACCAATATCATAATCATTGAGAACTGTGTCAGCTATGTCTATTTCTTCAGGAACACTGTGCGATTTCATAGATGAAAGCAGTTCCATTACAGGAATGACTTCTCCAGTAAGCATTGGAATAATACTCTGACCCTGATCTTCCATTCTCTCTGTGCCTTCCAAGACGATTTTCTGGACATTTTCTTGCCTCTCCTTATGCATCCATATCCTCCCTTTCCGGATAATGTGAGTTAATCTATCCACACACACTCTGTGAAGTGGGAGGTAGAAGCTCAGCTCTGTCTGGGGAAGTATAATCGATAGTCCATAGGTGCTTCTATCCCCATTCCAGTTTCCGTCGAAGATTAATGAAACAATAATTACTCCTTTCTCAGATAAGACAAAGAACTTCACGTCTATTGCCCCACTCTCTGCATTTCGAAGGATTTCTCCGTTGAGGGTATGGTTGGCAAGAAAAGTTATTTCTCCGTCGCTGAGAAGTACCTGTTCTGTCTTTGGAGCCCAGATGTGCCTTACTCTGGGACCAAGAATATTGTCCCAGTAAGCGAAGGTCGCTGCTAATAAAGAGGATTCACCACTTAAAGCAGTCTCTGTCTTGGCAACAGCTGGAGATGGTGGTGGACAGAGGGTCGACATCACTGCATCCCAACTGTCACATTATCTGAAAGCTCCAGGGATATCCACTAGCCACCGCCTGCTGCTTCGCCGTCGCAGCCGCCGCGGGCAAATGGACCGCAACCGCAGCCCCGCCCCCGTAGCTCTGGCCCCGCCCCTGTCCCGCCCCCGTGAGCGTCGCGTTCCCGAACTGGCTTCACGCCACGGTCGTTTCTCGCCTTGTACTCTTCTTCTGTTTAAATTTTTTCCGATCTTTGCTCGTTCACCCTCCGCGAATATAGTGAGAGCAAAGGGAGGAGAGAAAGGGCGGGGAAAACTAAACCACACACTTCCTAAACACCCGTCCTCTCTGGGCCCCGCCCCCGTAAGGAAGGAACCGGGCAGCAGGGATGGTTGACGCATTAAGCGCCATCTTCCACGCGGGCGGAACAAGTTGCAGCCAGGGACCTAGCATCTTTTATTCACTATTTACCCTACAATAGTGCCTGGCACACGGCAGGCACTCACTCGGTGAGTAGGAGCTAGACAAAGTATCAGACCATGCTAACGATTAACACTCACACACACGTGACCTCACTGACTCCTCTCCAAAGCCCGTGACGTCAGTAATATGACCCTCATTTCTCAGGCAAGTGAGAGAGTAAGGCTCAGGGAGGGTGCATGATATGGCCAAGGTAGCCAAGCCTATGAGTCTAAGAGTCAAGGTTCAAATGCAGGGGTTAGGACTCCCAAGCCTGTGCTTTAACTCTACTGGCCTGCAGACCCTGCCCCATGCTGCTAGGGTGGGGAGGGAAAGCCTGTCCACTTCTCAAAAAGGGGAGCGTGCGGAGCAGGTTGGGTTCCACCTGCCGACCATCTTCTCATGCACACGGTGCACCTAGGGAGAGGGGTTCGAGTGTGCTCAGCTGGGCAGGTCTGGGCACTGCGTCAGGCCGACGGCTGCGGGGCGGGGAAGGGTCGCTCTGGCTTGTTCTCAAGAAGGGCATTTCCAGCTGGGGGGAGACCAGTGCTGTAAATGAGTCCAGTTCAGGCATGTGAAGTACTAACCTGGCCTGGCCTGGGGGCATTAGCCCAGCCTAGTAGATCAAAAGGCTCATTCTACAATCCAGCCTTTATCAGAATGAAAAAACTGGCTGTTCACATTTACGATGTGTTCCAGAGCAGGACCAGAGGGCAAGTGTCACTGGCTGCTTTTGTTTCTTCATCCTCCTCGCCTACCCTCCCCACTGGAGCCCCCAGAAGCCCTGGGCGATGGAAACCCTGGGGTGCTCCAGAGGTCCACTCAGCTGGGGAGGGGGAGGGGGACAGAGACGTCCTGAGCAGAAGGGGTTCTGTACCCCCATCTGAGGTGTCCAGGCATTAGGCAATCAGGAAAGAGACTATAAGGCCTGATGTGTCAATAAATCTCATTTCAATACGTGACACCGTTCATCACACTGACTAGGTACCAAGTGCTATTTTGGGCACGCACACATATTAATTCTTTTGACTCTCAGTGCCATCCTAGGAAGCGGGGGTTACTCTTACTGATCTTTGCAGCAGAGCAAACTCTGAGGCACAGGTATGTTAAATAACTTGGCTAAGGCTATACTGCCAAGTTAACCACTCATAAACTAAACCCTCGATGGCTCTGGGAGCCCAGCTCTACAGGAGAATCTGCAAAGGGACATCCTACACCACAGATCTGCCCACCCAGCCCAGCCCCAGGACGCTCACCTGATCTTTTCTGCATCAAACAGCCTCTGTGGGGGCCGCTTAAACTTCTTCCTTTTGGCAAACCAGTCTTTCTGTGTAGGAAAAGAGGCATGGATGGGAAGGGTGAGAGACAAGGGCTTGGCCACCAGCAGGGATCAAGCACTCCCTCCCCAGTCCCAGCAGCACATCCCCACAGTACCAAGCTCATGCGGGCCTTGATGCGGTCGTAGTCGATGCGTGGGATCATCTTCAGGGAAATGGTGTTTTGACTGGGCTCCACGTAATCCACCTGAGAAGTTCGGTTGGGAGGTCAGCAGGGCCCCAGCCTTCCCTCCCCAACTCCAGACTCAGGGAAGGCGAGGAGATGCCAGGAAGGGCCAGGGACAGAGCATGATGAGAGGAAATGAAACTGCTGATAACTCCTCCAGATTCATTCTCCAGCCTGTCTTCCCTCCAGCCTGAAATTAAGTACCCACTGACGACGTGACAACTCCACCTGATGTCTAAAAGGTCCATTAAACCCAGCATAACCACAGCTAATCTCCTGACTGCCTCCAAACCTGCTCCTCTCCCCACAGGTCCCCTCCATTCTTCCTCTTGCTCAGGCACACAGCGTGGGAGGTGTTCTTCACTCCTCTCTTTCTTTTACACCCACATCCAACCTGGAAGCAAACCTGGCAGCGCTGCCTCCAACAATTCTGACCTCTTCTCCCCCTCTACTACTGCAACCTCGGTCTTGTCCACCGGCACCTGCAACCCAGACAGCAGTCTCCTCACTGATTTCCCTGCTCCTGTGGCCCCATCCTGTCTATTGCAGGGTTTCCTTAGCCAGGTGATCCTTTGTTGTGAGGGGCTGTCCCAGGCCTTGTCAGACACTGAATGTTAAAATCAACTCATTTCCCAGTTAAAACCACCAGAAATGTCTCCATTCTATGTGAAAAGTTCCCTGGGGGTCCCTGCTTGACAATCAGTGGTCTGATCTCCATGTAGTCAGCAGAGTAATCCTATTAAAATCCAAGCTTCCCTTGGAGCCTCCCATCTTACTCCAGTAAAAGGCAAAGTTGTTGGATGGGCTACAGGCCCCCATTGCCTCCCTGAGCTCCTCTCCTGCCACTCTCACCCTCGCTCACTCTGCTTCACCCATCCTGGCTCACATGCTGCTTTCTGCCACACCTCTTCCCCGAGAACTTCATATGGCTCACTTCCTCACCATCTTCAGATCATTACCTAACATTCATCCAACACCAACAGAAGATGGTCCTCCATTTCCTGTATTCGCAATGAAGTCCAGACTCTGCTTCACCTGACCTGAGTGGGTTCTGCTCTCTGACTAATTAGAGGGCTGGAAAGGGTAAAGCATAGAGAAGGGAGGACAGAACAGAGAGCCCTGGCCTCCTCAGCTACCCAGCCCAGCCCCAGGCACCTGAGCGATGTCATCCTTGTAGATGCCCCGCTTGAGGCGGACCCAGGATTTGGGTTTCAGGTTGGCCACCTCCTTCACCACTTTAAGCACATCCGTCATCTCCTTGATAGGCACCATCTGCTGGTTCCAGTAGCCAAGCCGCAGGTTGCCCACACCCTCGATGGCCTGCTTCACATGGGTCTGCTTGTAGGCCTCCACGTAGATGTAACCCTTCACGTGTTCCGGTGCCACTACCGATTTGATCTGCAGGGGCTGGAGGGCCAAGCCAGTGGGCAGAGACAGTGAGACATGACTGCCAGTACCAGGAATAACTGCCACCTCAGCAAGCTCTCTTCTAGGGATTTTCCCACAGAAACATGTTGTGCAACGACCCTATCACAAGGATGTGCACTGCAGTTATTATCATAGGAAAAAAACATGCTTAGAGGTTAATTTACACCTGCAAACACCAACTTAAAAATTTGTTCAAATCAATAACCTAAATTTCCACCTTAAGAAAACAGAAAAGAAAGGAAATTAACCCCAAAGCAAGCAGAAGGAAGAAACAATAAAGATCAGAATGGAAAATAAGTGAAACAGAGGTTAGAAAAACAATAGGGAAGACCACTGAAGGTGGTTGCTTTAAAAGATCAACAAATTTGACCAATCTTTAGCTGGACTGACCAAGGCAAAGAAAAAAAGAGAAAAAAACTCAAATTACCAAAATCAGGAATGAAAGAAAGGATACTACTACCAACCAAACGTAGAGAATTTTAAGGCACACCAATAAATTAACCTAAATGAAATGAATATTTCTTTTTTGTAGAAAGACATAAACTACTACAACTGACTCAAAAAGAAACAGAAAATCTTAATAGCCCTGTACAAGGTAACAGTTTTGAACTAATAATCAAAAAACACACATGCACACCCACCCACTCACCCAAAGCCCAGCATTAGATGGCTTCACTGGTGAAATTTACCAAACATCTAAAAATTAACACCACTCCTTCACAAAAGCTTCCAAAAAATAGAAGGGGGACATTCCCAATCAGTCCTATGAATCCATTATTACCCTGATACCAAAACCTAACAGAGACGACATAAGAAAACTACAGACTAAATCCCTTACAAACATAGATGCAAAAACGTTTAATGAAACAGAACATCAAATCCAGCAAAATATTTTTATATCGTATGTGAATTACATTTCAATTTTTTAAAAAGCAACTAGATTGTTTGAGTATTGTTCCTAATAGCGAAAAATGGAAACAACTTTATAGTTCCTGGGCATGGAAAGATGATCATGGTGCTGAGAAAACGCTCTCTGCAGAATGGTATGTACATAATACCCTTTTATCTTTTAAAATACCTATTAGGTATTAGATATTTTAATAATCATTTAAACATAGAAATTCAAGTTTTATTCCATGTTTTCCTGGTTTTGACAATACACATACCCAAAATGGGGCTTCCCAGGTGGTGCTAGTGGTAAAGAATACACCTGCCAATATAGGAGACGTAAAAGACTTGGGTTCAATCCCTGGGTCAGGAAGATCCCCTGGAGGAGGGCATGGCAACCCACTCCAGTATTCTTGCCTAGAGAATCCCATGGACAGAAGAGCCTGGCGGGCCACAGTCCATGGGGTCGCAAAGAGTCACACAACTGAAGCGACTTAACAAATGGCACATTTTTCAATATGCAGGGAAGATGGTCTGGAAAGACACACAAGATTGTGTGCTCAGTCCCTCAGTCATGTCTGACTCTGCAACCCCATGGACTGTGGCCCGCTAGGCTCCTCTGTCCATGGGATTTTCCCCTCAAGAATACTGGAGTGGGTTCCATTTCCTCCTCCAGGGGATCTTCCCAACCCAGAGATCAAACCCGCATCTCCTGTGGCTCCTGCACTGGCAAGTGGGTTCTTTACCACTGAGCCACCTATGAAGCCAAGGCACACAAACCAACAATCATTACTTCTGGAAAATGGGACTCGGGTATGGAGAGATTTTGGCTTTTATGATATACATGTACCATTTCAGTCCTATCTCAAATGAGGTTACTAGAATCTTCCCCAGGGCACAAAGCAGAAGTCTGAGCACATTTAAAATCACGATCTGCACATCGTGCAACTGTCCACTGGTCCCACTGACACACATTCACTGCTCCGGCAGGTAAAAGCAATGCACTTGGTCTAATACAAATTACATTCAGTGAGAAAGTTACCAGTCAGCACGCCTTGGTTCCAAAACTAACAATTACGCCTCTGAAAACAATGACATGTACTGAACACATGCTGTAGAACAAGCCCTGACTTAGAGTTGGACATGTTCAAAGATAACTTAATTCTAAAGATGCTGAGGTGAAAGCAAGGGGCACAGAGAGGGGAAGTGGCTCGATCAAGGTCATACAGTGAGGAAGCCGCAGGGGCAGGATTCAAAGCTCAACAGTCTAAAGATAGATCTGTGCCCTTCCTGCAGCACCTGCTGCCCTGCACGCAGTCAGCATTACTTCATGTTTGTGTGCTGCACGTAAGCGAGCCCTGACGGGGCAGGGACCAGCTCTGGCATGGTCACTGCTGTACCCTCAGCATCTCCGAATGCTGGGAGCAGCCCAGAGGAGGGGCTCAATGGACTCTGATAACACTGAAAAAGAGAAGGAAGGAATTCTCCTGACAGGCCTGTTCTGTGATGCACTTAGCCACACTGCCCTATGCTAGGACTCCCAGCCAAACAGTAAGAGGGTGACAGCTGCCCACCAGGGTTGGTAAACAGGAAGAACTCACTCTCAGGCAGAAAAGGCTCAGGAAGAGAGATGGCTGACTTTCAGAGGGGTGCAGGGGCTGGGGAACCCTGCCAGAAATGCAGAGAGAATGAAGACAGTATCTCGACAGGCACAAAAGAACCCTTCAACCCAGAAAGGGGTCATTTTCTAGCTGAAGCAGCTCACTTAACAGACAGTGCTGCTCAGCTCGGGTACCTGGTACCTCTGAACTTGTTCCGTGTCTCACTCTGGGCTTTACCCGTCTCTCACCCCGAGGCTGCCTGCCTATCCAACTTACCGTGTCTGTGAACTGGTAGGCAATGAACTTGCGCATCAAGGAAATGGCTGTGGCCCGTTCCTCCCCAATCTGGAAGAATAAAGGCAGGCTTATGAGAGATGACAAGACGGAGAACAGGCCATAGAAAAGTGGGCAGGAGAGAGGAGCAAGGAAGACAGAGACGGGGAGGGCAGGATAGGGTATGGGATTAAGAGCTACAAACTACTATGTATAAAATAAATTAAAGTTATAAGGATACACTGCACAGGACAAGGGACATAGCCAATATTTTGTAATAACTACGAAAGCAGTATCTTTAAAAATTGCAAATCACTATGTTGTACACCTGAAATTTACATAGTATTGTAAGTCAATTACACCTCAATTAAAAAAATAAAGACAGTGTCATTGTGAAAAAGATAAAGTAAGACAGCAGGAATTTTCCTGGCTGTCCAGTGGTTAGAAAGGACTCAGTGCTCTCACTGCCAGGGGCCCAGGTTCGATCCCTGGTTGAACGAAGACTGCACATACTACACAGTGCAGTCAAAAAAAGAGAAAAGTAAATAAAACAGGAGAGAGAAGAACAAGAGAGATGGAGGGGTTAGAGAGCAACAGGCACAGACAGCAAGAAAACCTGGGAGAGACACTGAGGGAGGGAGAGGGGAGGGGTGAAGAGGGCGGGGCAAGGAGAGAGAAGAATGCAGAGGCAGAGGAAGAAGGACCAAGAGACTGACAGGTCAAGGAGACCCGGGGACGACAGAGGGCGAGTTCCCCTGACAAGGCGGCTTCTCTGTTCCTCTGCCTCCCTCAGGCCAGGAGGCCAGGGCACACACCTTACATTTGACAGTCCACAGATTGGGATCCCTGACAGGAGAGGAAAAAGAAGCCCTTTAGTAAATCTATCTCCTCATGGGAAACACACAAATCACCACACCCACCGCTCTTCCTCTCCCTCCACACTCTCTCCCTTCTCCATCCTGCCATCCGCAGGCAGGGGAAGGAGAGAGAAAAGCACCAACTTGCCATTCCCTTCTTTCCCCACCAGCCACGACTCCGTCTGTGCAACTCTGTGACCTGATTCACTTCAGGGAGTAAGCCATGTGGGCACATCACCCCATAAAAATTCCCACCTAAGCCCTCCTGTCCCATCCTCTTACTTGACTCCTGGGAGCAGCTGCTGCTGGGTGATGTCATCCGAGAGCTCATCAGACCCTCCATACACCCTGGAGAGAGAGGGGCAGTCAGGCAGGAAGGGGGTCTGTCAGACCCCAACCCTTCTAAGGGACCACATGCTCCCAGCCCCAACCCGGCCCAGCACACGCCCTTACGTCTCTCCCACAGATGACTTGGCGTATTTCTTCATGTAATACTCGCCCAGTTCTTCTTCTCGCTGGTCCCTGGGGTATGTGAGAGAAAGTGAACGAGAATGGAAGGTTGAGGAGAGAAGGGTGGGCTGACCTGCCCCCAGATCTCCCCATGGAAGCTGGTTTCACCCTTTCCCATCTCAGCTCACCTCCAGAGGTTTTGCAGGCGGCGAGCCCCAGACCGGTCTTCATCCAGGACAACATTGTCGATGTTGGAAGCTGCAAAGAAATGGGCAGACAGGGTGAGTAAGGGGAGATGAAGAGCGGGGGCCTGGAGAAAGCGGTGGGGGTTTGGGGGTCAGAGTTGGGTCCTGGGGCAGGAGACACCTCACTGAGGAAACCCCCAACCCTCAGCCCCTGGTCTGGCCTGCTCAGCATCCTGCTCCCAGTGTCCTCCTTGGGGGGGGGGGGGGCGGGGCCAGGAGCTGGGGACACCCAGTTGTTCATAGCCACTCACAACCACTGTCTAAGCACACCCTGAACTCCGTCCCACGCCACTCACCCAGCCCCTCACCCCTGCACCCCACAACACTCACACATGAACACACACATACTTTCCCAGGCCAGATCTGGCCCCAGAACCCCCTGCCTGTGGGCCCTGCATGAGTCAGAGCCCCCAGGGCTGGACAGGGGTCAGGGGTGAGGGAGGGTGCCACGGGCAGGAAGGAGAGATGTCAGGACATGGGAGGAGGGTGGGGAATCACACTTTCAAGCTCTTACCTTCAATCTCTTCTACTTGGAGGAAGAGGTGGTGGTGGTGGTGGTGGTGGTGGTGGTGGTGGTGGTGGGCGAGGGCAGACAAAGTATGAGCCAAATTATAGCAGCGAAATCAACCAATGGGTTGGGGACAGGGGAAGGGAGGGACACAAGAAGGTTGAAAATCAAAAGTAAAGGCCAGGCACCAGGTGGTTGGGGGAGAAGCCGAAATGTATGAGGCGCACAGAACGGAAAATAACAGGGAAGGGGTGGCACTGGCCCAAGAAGTGGGGGGTATCTTGGGATACAGCCTGCCCCCCCCCAACCCCCAGAAGGGATTCTCTGGGGCCCTGGGATCCCAGAGTCCTCTCCCCACAGCCCCCAACCCCCCAGCTCATGGGCCTAAAAGGAAAAGGGTGCAGAGCTGGTCTCTCTGGCAACGACAGAAAGAAGCAAGGTGAGGAGGTGAGGGGCAGGACAGTGCGGGGGGTGGGTGGGCTCTCAAGACCCTCTCGGCCACACCCCCGGCGGCCTCCCGGAGGTGGGCCCCCCTCACCTTTCTCCAGGATGTCCTCTGCTCCATCCTCCCACTGGTCCTCATCCTCGTACTCATCGTCCACATCTGAAACGGAAACGCCGAGTGGTCAGCGGAACAGCCAGGGCAAAGGTGACCTCATCACACCAGCTCCCAGAAGGTATCTCCTCCGGGCAGTGGCTACTACGGACCCCCAGCTTCCAGATCAGGACCCTGAGACTCGGACAGGCGAGGCTCCCGCCCAAGGCCTCAGAGCTGCCTTAAGCCCCAGGGACAGTCTCACGTGTGGATCCACCTGATTCTGAAAGTCATCCCTCCCTCCCACCACCCACAGATCCATTTTAAAAACAAGATCCAAATAGGCAAGCAAAAAAGTTCCCTCCTAACTATTAAGGGAAGACTGGTACGTAGTTTTTTTTTTTTTTTAAAGACAGGATTCATGGTTGGTGGTTTTATTATTATTCTCTTACATTTCTAACGGCCAACACTTAATGTGAGGGTCCCAGGTGCCCTGCCCCTCCTCTGAGTACTTGCCAGATTCCTCACTGAATCTTCCTGGCCACCCTAAGGGAGGTACCACCATCCTTCTAATTTCACAGTAAGAGAGACACACAGAGGTCATCTAACTTGTCCAAAGGCTCTCAACTGGTACCTGAGAAGCAATCTGGCTCCAGGATCCGTGCACCTAACCTCTCCGTTACATTACATATATTCTTTTGTATGTATTAAATACTACACTAAAAACTTAACATGGCAAAAAATTCCAAAGTGTACAGAAGAGGTAAGTGTTAAGTGAGTCTCCCTCCCATTTCTAAGCCCTTTCAGTCCCCTTTCCCAGATGCAACTGTGTGACCAGCTTCTGTTCTAGAGATAATCTGGCCGCACCTAAGAAATGCCTATAAACCCCTCACTGCTATTTTCCCGCCGCACAGTTTTTTAAGCCACTCTTTCTTTAAGCAATAAGACTAGCTTGGAGCTCTTCCACAGCAGCACATGCCTCACGTGCTACCTGATTATCGGCCCTATAGTTCATTATGCTGTCGTTGTTTAGCTGGTAAGTCAGGTCCGATTCTTTTGCAACCCCATAAACTGTATCCCGCCATGCTCCTCTGT
Source organism: Bos javanicus (assembly GCF_032452875.1). Lineage (NCBI taxonomy): Eukaryota > Metazoa > Chordata > Mammalia > Artiodactyla > Bovidae > Bos > Bos javanicus. The sequence continues at coordinate 49,295,606 of NC_083885.1, read as the reverse complement.
CCATGGGATTTCCCAGGCAAGAATACTGGAGTGGACTGCCCTTTCCTTCTCCAGCGGATCTTCCTGACCCAGGGATCGAACTCGCGGCTCCTGCATTGCAGGCAGATTCTTTACTGCTGAACCACCAGGGAAGCCCAGAGTTCATTATACCAGGCCCTAATCAACAGTGCACACTGAAGTCACCAAACATTTGCAACTGCACACCAGACTGCAGCAAGCATCTGTTCTCGTATCTTTTGGCACCTGGGGGTGAATTCCTCAGAGGGAATTGCTGGTTCTAAGGGTCCCTGCATGGTGAATGTTAGTGGGCACTGCCACATAGCTTCCCACAGGCAGTACCCAGTGACACTCCCACCACCACCAAGTGGGTGTCCCTAGTGACCACCATCTGTGTCAGATGGCAAGTTATCCACTCTCTTGATCTGAGTCCATCTGCTAAGACCTTTTCTCTAAGCAAGGACTCCCTCCCCCTCAGCCTTTCAGAAAAGGCCTGAAGCTCTCTGAGAACCAGGAATACCCAGGGCATCTCCTGCCCTTCTGTTCCCTGGTTTCCTCTCCGGTAAGAGGGTCCCAAGAAAATGAGGGGTGGCGTTCTACTCCCCTTTGCCTGGGCATAGGCAACAAGCACAGGGACAAGCATCGCTTGTACAGACGGTGGGAGTATCAAGTAGTGTGACCTTTCTGGGAGCTTATATTTGGCCAAAGGTATCAAAAAGCTTTAAAAATATATGTATCCCCTTTGTCCAGCAGTTTGACTTAGGGATTTACCATGTAGAAAATCTGCACGGTCTATGTTAGATGAAAAAACTGCATCTTCATTTTCACTAATCTCTAACTATTTACATCAATCATGAACAATGGCAACAAACCACAGCAGTGTTAAGCAGTGAAGTCTGGTACTTTCATAGCATAGTACAACTACAGATACCTCAAAATATTACTCACAGTCATTGCTACTTCAAAATTAGATTCTTAACAGATCCTCCATTAAACCTTGCTTTTTCAATATGCTAAAAAAAGCAGCACATACATCACAGTGTTTTTTTTTTTTTTTTTGGCCGCATTGCACAGCATATAGAACTTCCCCAATTAGGGATTGAACCTACACTCCCTGCAGTGGAAGTGCAGACTCTTAACCATTAGCCCACCAAAGAAATCTACATTACAATGTTCTTTTAATATTTAGATACCGTATTTCACCATAATTGTTTTTTTTTGGAATCCTATGTACTTTTTTTTTTAATGCATTTCACAACATGATTCTGAGAAGGGTCGGGGACTCACACTTCCATAGGCTTCAGCAGACTCTAAAAGGGGCCACAGCACAAAAAAAGATTAAGAACCCCTAGCCAAGGTAATAACTTGCATATATGTGTTTAAATATATATGAAGATATTCATGGTAATGCTACTTACACTACTGAAATGTACATACAATTTCAACATCCACCAAGAGACTGGTTCTATAAAGCGTATTTTAGAATGGAACACTAAGCAGCCATCAGGAAAAACATATTTCTATGATGATGATGCTAACAGTTAAAATTTATTGAGGACCTGCCAAATATTCAGAAAACTTTCCTTACATTTAACTCATTTAACCTAAGCTAGCTACATCATATACACCTCCACAATTGTCGAGCAGAAAAGCAGTTACGGAAGAGTAGATATGATGTGGGCCCACATAACGTGAATAAATAACAGCCCTGTTTTCTAAGGGCTTACTGCAAGCTGGCCATTACATTTTGGGTTGCCATCAACTTGATGTGCTTTACACACTTGATCCCCCAAATCCCTGAAAATATTCCTGCTGAAGTAGGCAGACCTGCCTGCTGCCTTGTACAGAACAGCAAAGAGGCTGAGAGAGACAGGCAGCCACTTGCCCAGGGCCCCTGGGGAAAAGAGCAGAGCCAGGCCAGGATCTGTCCGCCTCCGCCGTCCTGTCCAGCTGCCTACTTCTACGTCACCTGTGCTTTTCAGGACTAGCACGACATATCGTTAGTTTTTAAAAACATGACAATGGTATTTTAATTCTGTGTTTTAAAAGGATCTATTTTACAGGTTATTCAGAGGAATATTTGGGGGTAAAATTATGTATTTGAGATTTGCTTCAACGTCTTCTGGTAGTGGGTGTGAGTGAGGAGGAATACACAAAACAAGCGCAGCGTTGAGCTGTTCACTACGGCTGGCACACAGGGCACCGCAGACTACCCTACCGTTGGGTGTCTGACATTTACCAAACAAGTATAATGCACTGGACAAACAGAACGGAAGGCGGAGTCCAGCGTCCACTCAGCACTCGCCGGCCCTGTCACATACCAGCCTCATCCAGAATGAAGCCGCCGTGGCGGGGTTTCTTGGGGGGCCGGTCGTCATCTTCCTCCTCCTCTTCCTCATCATACTCTTCCTCCTCTTCCTCCTCCTCTTCCTCCTCGGGCTCTTCCTCCTTCTCACTGCCCGCCGCGCTCCGCCGCTCCTCCTCTACCTGCAGGGTCGGGGGGGGTTGGGGAACCAGTTTTCTGAACCCCTCAAATCCAGACACCATGCTCTCCATCCCTAAATTTGGCCTCAGCTCTGCCTGGCTGATCACCACCCGCTCTGCTCTGTGAACACACCCTTCCACCCTGGCCGGGCTTCCCTAGTAGCCATCCTGTCTCAGTGACGGCATCACCATCCACCCAACCGGTATCTGGGAGCCGACCTGGGCTCCCCTCCCCTAGACCTCCTTGCTAGCCTCTGCCGAGCCTCTGAACACTCTCTCTCCTTTAGGCTTGATCCTTGGTTCCTGTCTCTCTCTATACTACGACTCCCCCAGGCCATCTCATCCACTCCCTTGGCTGTGTCATTGTGACGATGACTCCCAGAGCTGTTTCCAGTCTACACTGCTTGCCAAGGTCATTGATCACCTTCCACAGCTACTTCTGTGGACAGTCTCTGGTCCTTACCCATAAGACTTCTCACCCCACTGACTTCTCTCTGCCTAGGGAAATGCTCTACCCTTGGTATCTGCCACATCACTCCTGGTTTTTCTCTAACCTCTCCACCTGCTCCTCTGCAGGCTCCCCTTACTGGGCTCACCCCTCAAATGCTGGTGTCAATCATCAGGGTTCAGCCAAAGGCCCACTTTGCTTCTCCCTCTATGCACTCTCTCTCTGGCCCTTTTATCTTCCACGATCTCACTGCCTGTCTCTGTAGATGACAACCCCATCTGTCTCCAGTCCCCAACTTTCCCCCAGAACTAGACACCCTCATGTGCCACCAGCCTCCTGGATACCTTCCCCCGATGTCGTCTGAGCCCTTCACATCCACCATGCCACGAACTGGCCTCAGGGTCTTTCCCTAGACCCATGCTAGCCTCCTCTAGCTCCCACTAGGCACCAAACTCTTGATCTTTCTACTTTCTGAACATTATCTCTTTGATCTATCCCTTCTCCCTCCCCAGAGCCCCCTAGCCTGGGCCAGAACACTGCCCTCTAAAGTTGAACCTTTGCCCCAGCCTTCTTTCCTGTCTCTTGACCTCCAATCCCTCTTTTCATACAAATCACAAAAGGAAATGATTCATACCAAACAGTGTCCTCAAACATTAACCTTTCCCTCATTAACTTCATGACTTCTCACCATCTCCACATCAGAACAACCAATTTGGTATTTTTCTTTAAATTCACTGGAAATTTTACTGAAGGGGCACTTCTTTTGCTTTTAAACATTTCAGAAGTTAAAACTCTAAAGGTTAGCTTGTTATAAATAGGGCTTCCCTTGTGGCTTAGCTGGTAAAGAATCCACCTGTAACATGGGAGACCTGGGTTCGACCCCTGGGTAGGGAAGATCCCTGGGAGAAAGGAAATGGCTACCCACTCCAGTATTCTAGCCTAGAGAACTCCATGAACTATCCATGGGGTTGCAAAGAGTAGACAGGACTGAGCAACTTTCACTTTACTTGTTATAAATAGAAAGTAACCATAAAATTAAAAGGAAAGTTCCAACATGATTGGAACTTGCCTGCTGCCTCCTGCAGGCTAAGCCTAAAGCCTGTTCTCCCTGTCAAACACAGAGACTAGCAAGTTCCAGAAAGGTGCTCAAGACACAGTAGCACTCAAATGAAACTTTCTCCATGGCCCAATTAAAAGATAAGATGTGCAAATAAAAGGAAACAACTGTCTTACTAAATGATTCAATGTGGGTTCACGTCTTATTTTTATTCCACCTAAAAGCACTTCTCATTACTCCCCACCTGGAAAGCATCTACGGTCTTGGGAAACTATGATCTAAAACATGAATCTGATCATTTAGTCCCTTGCTTAAAATAGCCAGGGCTCCCCACTGCCCTCAGGTGAAGACCCAGCTCCCCAGCTGCCTGGTGTGTAAGTGGACATTGTGCCCACTGCCCCTCCCTCTATGCCACCTCCCCAGGCTGCCCCCCTAAACACCAGGTCCAAACCCACTGAGCCTCTTACAGCATGCTCTCCTAGCACAGTCCACCATCTGTCCTCAGCACAAAAGCCATCTTCCTCTGCCTCTCACTCATACTTCTATCAAAATACTCTTTCAGGAAGTGATGCTTGCCCTCTCCCCACCAGGGAGAGTCAGGCACATTCTCTAGGCTCACAACCCTCTGGGCTTCCACCATCACAGCCCTGACCACGTGAGCTAGGTCCCTGAGTGAAAGGCCCAAGATAGCTCAGACACTCCTAGGTCCTCAACACCACCCAGCCCAGGGCTGGGAACAGAAGACAACTTTAAAAATACAGCTGACCCTCAGATAACATGGGGGTTGGGACTCTGACCCTCTATGCAGTCAAAAATATACACACAACTTATTGGCAACCCTCCAAATACAGGGTTTCTCAGTATGCACCATTGTAAATCTCGCGATTTAGCCCATTTTGGACCTGGGGTATAATATACTATTGAAAAAAAGTCCACATATAATTGGACCCAAGCAATCCAAAACCATTGTGTTCAAGGGTCAATTGTATTTGTTCAAAACAGAATTCTGACTAGCCCATAGTATCCCTTATTTCAACTCAAATCAGGACCACAGCCTGATTTCCAGGAACTCTGCATCATCGCCCTGGGGCAGTTCCAGCAGTCTTCTTTCCAAACCTGGCTCCCATTCTCTGAGGAGACAGTTCTCACTATTATCTCTGTTACCTCAGGGCTTGAACATGCTCTGACACAGTCCATCCTCAGCATGCCCTGGAGTAACCATTGGCTGATAAACTACCTCAACACAGGGCTCATGAGGGAGATTGTGATCCTAACATAACAGGAACTCAAAGAACACTTGCTGAATGGATGAATAAGAAGGTCACTCAGGGACTTCCCTGGTTAAGACTCTGTGCTTCCACTGCAAGGGGTACTGGTTTAATCCCTGGTGATGGAATTAAGCTGAATAATAAACCAGATAACTGCCTCAACGGTGGCTCATTATTTGCCATCTCTAGCTGTCTATCTAGGGCTTCCCTGGTGGCTCAGATAGTATAGAATCTGCCTGCAATGCAGGAGACCTGGGTTTGACCCCTGGGTCGGGAAGATTCCTTGGAGGAGGGCATGGCAACCCTCTCCAGGGTTCTTGCCTAGAGAAAGGCATGGCAACCCTCTCCAGGATTCTCGCCTAGAGAAGGACAGAGGAGCCTGGTGGGCTACACAGAGTCCATGGGGTCGCTGAGTCGGACATGACTGAAGAGACTCAGCATACACACACACCTGTGTATTCACAGGAGCCAGTCCTTTAAGGACCAGGTCAACACCTGGCTGTCTAAAAAGCCCAGCCAGGGAACTTCCCTGGTGGTCCAGTGGTTAAGAATCAGCCTCAAAAAAAAAAAAAAAAAGAATCAGCCTCACAAAGCAGGGCATGCAGGTTTGATCCTGGTCAGGGAACCGAGATGCCACATGCCAGGGAGCAAATGAGCCCAAGTGCGGCAACTCCCGAGCCTGCATGCAACGGACCCTATGTGCCACAACTAGAGTCCACGCTCTGCAACAAGAGAAGCCCCCGCGAGCCACAACTAGAGAAAGCCTGTGCCACAACGAAAACCCAGCACAACTAAGATGAAAATATAAAGCCCAGTCAGACCCACCTCTGGAGGTGAGGAAAGCCCTCACACTGCCCTCCTGCCTTTCCTGGTGAGAGCAGGTGAGCCTGCAGGTGACTTAAAAGACCAATGTGGAGGGGAAAAAAAGCCCGATGTGGTGTTAGGGAAGTGAGACTAGCACAGTACAAACCACACTACCTCAGCCAGGCAAAGGAACTGGGGATCCTGGTCTCATTACCACCCGGCTTTAACCACAAGCTCAGTGTCTTGAAGCCATGAGTCAGAGGACCAAGGACCAAGCTTGAAGGAAAGGCCTTTCTTGTCATCTTCCCATTTGCCCCATTCCTATTCTGGCAAGCTAAGGACTCCTCAAAGAGCATGACAAGGATTGACAATCAAATGCCTGCAAGTGGGCAAACAGGAAACATAAGTAAATGAGGCAGTTCAAGGGAAGCCTATGGCACTCTCCATCTATCTGATGTTTTCCAGAACCCAGGTTATGAAATTTTCCTTTTCTTAAATCTGCATGATGACAAATGGCAATTAATATACTCTGGGAAGTAGAGAAATTCCCAGTTTTAAAGGTGGGTGTCAGGATTTCCCTTATGGTCCAGTGGTTAAGACTTCGAGCTTCCACTGCAGGGGGCATGGGTTTGATCTGTGGGCAGGGAACTAAGATCCTATATGCCATGTACAGTGAAAAAAAAGATGGGGTGGTGCCACTTTTTGAGCAAAGAACTGCTGTAGGCCTCACCTGTTTTTACATAAAATTTTTTACAAGTGTTGCAACTAACTTTAACAATAAACTAGCATTTCTGTAATCACAGTGTCATCTCTTTGTTAGTCTGTAATCATTGCCTACTAAATGCAAACTCTGTGAAAGCAGAAATTTGCCTTGCTCCACTCTCCCTAACACCTAGGAAGTCTCTGGAACAGAGCAGAAGGTGCTCAAATATTCATTTGTTCAACAAATGAATAAATCAAAAATAAATAAGAGGCTAATAGCAGAATAAAAGAATGTCTACAATCAGATATGTCCTAGGAAATGTCTGTATTTGGTTCCTAAACACTGACATTCAACAGACCCAAAGCCACAGTGATCTTTTCAAAATATTAGATCATACGCCTCCTTTGCTCAAAAACTTCTCATAGCTTCACCTCACTCAGTTAAGGATAAATTCCTCACCACAGCCTTTAAGATCTGACATGATCTGGCTCCTGTTAGTGCTATGCTGCTCTCTGACACAGGCAAACTGGACTCATTAATTTCTGGCCACCACAGACATGCTCCCCACTTTGCACTTGCTCTTCCCCCTTATGGGAACGCTCTTCCTGCACATGACGTGACTCACTCCATCACCGCCAAACGTCACCCTCCCAGATGCACCATGGTCCTACTGAAAGTTCAATCAGGACTCCCTAGTCCCCTTCTCTTCTCTACGGTTCTCCAGTGTCTTCTAGCTTAATAAATGACTTACTGATCAGCTATGTTTGTTTACCTTCACCAGAGCAAAGAAAGATTTTTTTAAAAAACCTGCTTTGTTTACTGGTTTAGCCCAAGGATTAAGAATTGTGTCTAGCATGCAGTAAACACTAAAAGTATATTTCGCCAATGACTGAGCATACCTAAAAATAAAAACTAATGTTTCTTACTATATGTCAAGTCCTTCAAAAACATCACTTGCTATCTCATTGTACCTGGACTATCCAAGTCCTCCAGCACCTGTGCTTCTGCTTGACTTGGGCTTGCCTATTTCTCTCTCTCCCCCTCCCGACAACCTGTAAGTTCCCAGAGACCAGAGCTCGTCCTGATCCTCTCTAAGCTCCCAGAGGAGCCGTTCTGCCCTGGTCCTGTCCCCAGGCCCCATGTCTCCCCCAGCGTCCCGGCCACAGACCTCGGCCTCCTCGCCGTCACTGCTGCGCTCGCTGTCCTCCTCCTCGGAGAAGTTGCTGTCCTCGCTGTCCGACATCTTCTGCTCACAGGGAAAGACAGCGGCCTCAGCGCAACCCCCAGTTCGGAATCCCACCCCGAGCCTCAGTTTCCCCCAGGGTTCCAGGGAGAAGAAAAACCCCTAAGCGCACTTCCGGCAGCCTTGTTCTGGTAACCGTGAACTCGAAGGAGAACCCTCTCCCCCACGCCACCTGCCATACCTCCCGAGCTCTTAATACAATCTCTACGCCTCCCTGGCCTCCAGCAACCGCCTGGCCTGCAACCCCGGCCACCAACCCACCGGCTCACCGCTCTTGCGACTCTTTAGCCTTCGCTACCAGCTGCTGTTCACACGACGCCTAACTGGGATTGACGTGCTCTCTCGCGAGAACCTACCTCTTGGCCCCGCCCGCCTAACGCGAGACTCCCGAGGCTCGTCCCCGATGACGTACTTCAGGACGCCATATTGAGAGTGGCAGAGATTTCTTAAAGTAGGGCGTGGAGCCGACATTTTCGGAGGGTCAAATGGGCGTGTTTTAACTCCCCTCTGATCGGCCTTTTCTCAGTTCAGTTCAGTCGCTCAGTCGTATCCGACTGTTTGCGACCCCATGAATCGCAGCACGCCAGGCCTCCCTGTCCATCACCAACTCCCGGAGTTCACCCAAACTCATGTGCATCGAGTCGGTGATGCCGTCCAGCCATCTCATCCTCTGTCGTCTCCTTCTCCTCCCGCCCCCAATTCCTCCCAGCATCAGGGTCTTTTCCAATGAGTCAACTCTTCGCATGAGATGGCCAAAGAATTGGAATTTCAGCCTCAGCATCAGCCAGAAGTAATTTAGTCCAGATGTCTAACGCGGTGTGCTAAGCCGTGAGGAGGCAGGGAATTAGTCGCACAGAGTCGGACACGACTGAAGCGACATTGCAGCAGCAGCAGCAGCAACAGCAACAAATTTGCAAATAAGTCAGATTCTATCTCACAGCCTCTGAAACATTCCTGGGAGGTAGGTACCCCTATTTCTCAGGCGAGGTAACCTAAGCTCAGAAAAATTAGCTATGTAACTGGATGGGCCACCTGATGCGAAGAACTGACTCATTTGAAAGGACCCTGATGCTGGGAAAGATTGAAGGCAGGAGGAGAAGGGGACGACAGAGGATGAGATGGTTGGATGGCACCACCGACTCAATGGACCATGAGTCTGAGTAAACTCCAGGAGTTAGTGATGGACAGGGAGGCCTGGCGTGCTGAAGTCCATGGGGTCGCAAAGAGTTGGACACGACTGAGTGAACTGAACTGAATTATTTGTCAGAGAGATGGCAAAGAGAACAGGCATCAGGGAGAGATAAAAATTAACCTGATGGAGGGGGAAAAAAAATCGGGAGCTTTTTAGAACACATTGCTAAAATTCCCACATAAGCGATGAGAAATCTGGATTCAATTTACAGAAATTTAATATATACCTATTTAGTTACAGGGGAATGAGTTACTGATGGGCTGACAGTGGCACACACAAAAAAGTTTCTTTTTCTATAAGCTTGCTTCCGATTTTTTTGTTTTTTTGTTTTTCTTTAAATATGTATTTATTTACTTATTTGGCCTCGGGGTTCTTAGTTGCTGCACTTGGGGTCTTAATCTTTGTTGTAGCATGTGGGATATTTAGTCCTGGCCTGTGAACTCTTAGCTGAGGCTTGTGGGACCTAGTTCCCTGACCAGGGAGGGAGCCCAGGCCCCCTGCACTAGGAACGCTGAGTCTTAGCCACTGGACCACCGTCGAAGTCCCTAAGCTTGGTTCCTTTAAACAGCAGTTCTTTAGAATGGGATTCCACATAAAAATGCCTATTGACACTTCTGCACGAAGACATTTACTCCAGGACAGGGAACCATCATTTTCTCCCTGTGGAAAACTTTTTCTTGGTGTATCAGTGGTTCTCAACTCTCCATCCGGCAGCACATGAGAACAGTTGAGAAGATAAGAGATAGGCAGAGTAGCCCCAAACAGGAAACAACCCAATGTCTATCATGAGGAGAAGGAATGAACAAGTCGCAGCACATACATGCACTGGAATGATAACAATCCGCTGATAGCACATGAATGAATATCAAAAACACCCACTGAGTGAAAGAAGCCAGATACTAGGGTATGTACAGTATTATTCCATTCATAGGAGATTCTAGAGCAGGTAAATCCAATCTATACAAATAAATCAGATTAGTCAGTCTCTAGGACTAGAGGTGGAGACTGATAGGGAAGAGGCATAAAAGAATTGCTTTGGGGTCATTGAAATGTGGTGCGTGTGCTCTCTCTCTCTCTCTCTCTCTCTCTCTCTCTCTCTATATATATATATGTCAGAACCCTTTGAAACGTACACTTAAAATGGGTACCTTTGGGGTTTCCCTGGTAGTCCAGTAGTCCAGTGGCTGAGACTCCATGCTCCAAATGCAGGGAGCAAGGGTTCCTGGTCAGGGAACTAGATCCCACGTGCCACAACTAAGACACAGCGCGATGAAATAAATAATTTTTAAAAAACGGGTACCTTTTGAAAGTGAAAGAAAATGAAAGTGAACTCACTCAGTCGTGTCCGACTCTTTGTGACCCCAGAGACGGTAGCCTACCAGGCTCCTCCATCTATGGGATTTTTCCAGGCAAGAGTACTGGAGTGGGCTGCCATTTCCTTCTCTCTGCCTTTCCTTCTCCTTTTACTGTATGTAAATTATTCCTCAACAAAGTTGACTTTTAAAATACAGACGTTCAGGATTCACTAGAGACCAGTTGTCAAGTTCTCCAGACTAGGACCTAGCCACCAGCAGTATTTAAAAGTTCTCCAAGCAGTGATTATTTGTAGCCAGGGATATGAGCCACAAGACTTCCTCTCCTCAAGGGATGGGGATGAGGTTAGAGGACAAGCGTGCATTGTCCCTTCCTGGAAGCAGAGAGAGGAGGAAGTATCTGAAAGAGAGGGAGAACAATGGGGTAAGGTGGGGTAATTTATCCAACTTCCTGCCCCAGTAGGTCAGAGATTTCAGGCTTCACATCTCGCCTTATTTTCTTCCTTCTTACCTCTTCCCCTCGCTCTTGGGGCTGCAGGTAAGGTCTTCTGGCCTAGAAGGAGAAGGCTTAGGGTTTAGGAACTGGGGCTGGAGATCAAGTTTCCTCTCCTTCCCCACCTGGCCTCTTTGGGAGTACCAGGGAGACTTCCTCTGAAGTTTATGCTGAGGGCAGGTCCCGAGCACAAGTCCCCTGTAATAACTCCAAGAGTTTGGCCAGAAAAAGAGGGACTGGTCTCTGAGGGTGTCCTTCGCAGGGTGGACAAGGGCCCTGATCAATCACCCACAGCCGGGACCCCAGGGCATCCAGTAGGCGCTGTAGGCGGAACACAACGATCCCCACGGATGGGCCCTCCTCAAACCCGATCACAGACAACTCCAGCCGGAAGCATCGGAGAGTCTCGGCAGGACACACCTGTGGAGACAGAGTGATCTGGTGTCTCTGGGCAAGGGCTGATCCCAAGTCCTCACCCCCACAGTTTCTGACTTGTAGCCTGGAACAAGCCCCTTCACCAATCTAAGCCTCAGGTAGGTGTGGGACCCTTGTGCAGTGTACAACCTTCACATCCGTACGTCTCAGCCCTGTTTACCTTGGAGGGTCAGTGTGAAGGTAATTAAGCTAATGTGCTTAGGACTTCCCTGGTGGTCCAGGGGTTAGGACTCCGCGCTTGCACTTTCACTGCTGGGGGCCCAGGGTTCAATCACTGGTCAGGGAACTAAGATCGTGCCCCCTCCAAAAAGGCCAATACACTTAAAGCATTTAGGCCAGCACCCGTCACCAAGTAAGAAATTATGTAAGAATAGCTGTTATTGGGACTTCACTGGCCGTCCAGTGGTTAAGTACCCACCTTCCTATGTAGAGGATGGGGCTTTGATCCCTGGTCTGAGAAATAAGATCCCACACGCTGAGAAGCAACTACTGAGCCCATGTGCCACAAAGAAAGATTCCAGGTGCCATAACTAAGACCCAATGCAGCCAAACAAATAAATATATATATATTTAAAATAATAGCTGTAGTCATTATTATCCTTTGTTGCTATTATATGCCAATCACTGTACTAGGTGTTACAGACAGCTGTGAACAAAATACATTTGTCAAGACTTGGACAGCCAGAATACCAGCCTGCCTGCCTCCTGGCCTCCAGTGTGTCCTGAGCTAGTGGATTCTCCCTAAATGTCCAACCCCAGTAAAGAGGGAACATGATACTCACCAATAGATTATCTGGGGTGTACAGACTGCCATCATTTTTGTTTTCCTGTAATTGTGGGGTAGGGAGGAAAATCAGATCTTGGAGAGGAAGAGACTGACCCTTCCGCAAACATGTCACCCACCCCACTCCTTAACTAGCCTGCCCCTGTCTGCTGGCTCTTCCCTCCCTCCTCACCAGCATCTTCGTGATGGCAATGAGGAAGTAGAAAGGCTCCCTTGGGCAGAGGAGTGGTCCTAGGCCTCCCAAGGGCAGCACCAGCAGGAGGGTGGTCCAGAGAAGCCACATGGACACCCTGCCCACCCCCATACTTTCTCAGGTTCCAGCCTGGGTTCCTGGAAACAAGAAGTACAGAGAGAGGGAGCAAGTTGGAAAACAGGAATGGGGGAGAGGAAATGCCCCGTCCCTGCCTTTCCATCTCTACTCAATCCATAGATACCTGGAAGTGTACTCCCAGAGGCTGGGGGAGATGGTGACCCTAGAGTAGGGAGGTTGTGGTTCAGAGAACTCTCTTCCCTTCCTTTCCCCCAATCAAGATACCAGATTCAGCAAGGTTATTAGGATCATCCTGGAGAGACCGGAGAGTTCAGAAGCGTCCCCTGTCCCCCAAACAGCCCCATGAGGCAGTCTAGAGTGTGTCCAGCCTGTGCATTCTGTGGCCTGTTTGTCTGCCCACTGGAAAACACCAGTTAGCTTGAATCCTGCAGGTGCTTATTTGGGAGTCTTTGCTGTCCTTTCTCCTATTTCTGCCACAAGTGTCTTGGAATCTTCACGCCTGCCTGTACCTGCTGACTTCTTTCTCTGAGCGTTGGCCTCTGCCTCTGTCACTTGTGACTTCTGTCTCCATCTCTGATCGACCCCATGTCTCTCTTCGTTTTTCTCTCCTCCGTTGGTCCAGTCTTTGCCTTTTCCTCCATGTGCACCTCTCTCTCTGGTGCTGTGTGCCTGTAGGTCTGTGGGTCCCTCCAGGTCAGCCTCTGGGTCCTTGCTGCCTGTCTCCCCGGCCCCTCGCCCTCTCCCTCTGTCACCCTTTAGGAGCTGGACTCTGAGCTGCAGGTTCCTCCCTTTGGCCCCAGACCCGCCCACCAATCTTCACTCTGGTTCCGCCCTCCAGGCATCCATGAGCCACCACACCCCTTTGAACCTTGGATCCCAGACCCAGTGCTGCCAGAGAAACTGAGGCAGCCGACTGCCGCCTGCACCTGAAAGGAAACTCATGGCTGGGAAGGGAGCAAGCATCATGAGCAGTGGGGAGCAAGGGGCTACCCTATCTTGAGGTTCCTCAGATGGGGGTGAGAGGACTGGGGATTCTTGGGAAAGGTAGATTTTGAGAGAGGGCTCTGAGAAGGATGAAGAGTTTGGTTTTTTGTTTTAAAATAATTTATTTGGCTGTGCCAGGTCTTAGTTACATGGAGATCTTTGATCTTCTTTGTGCATGAATTACAGTATGTGAGTTCTAGTTTCAAGACCAGGGATGGAACCTGGGCCCCCTGCATGGGGAGCAAGGAGTCTTAGCCACCAGGGAAGTCCCGGGATGAAGATTTTGTGAAAACAGGTTCGGAGGGGGCAGCAGTTCAGGGAAAAGTGGATTATGGGAGAGAAAGCTTCTGAAGGAGGGGGATTCTAGGCACTGTGGATTCTGAGGAAAGGAAGATTCTGGGGGGAAAGAGGGGTAAGGGTACCCTGAGTGGAGGGAAATTTAGGCAAAAAGGGAATCTAAGATGAGGGCTCTGAGAGAATTTTGGGAGGAGACTCTGAAAGGAAGAAAGTCCTTTAATATTTTTTTATTTACTTATTTGACTGCACCAGGTCTTAATTGGGGCAAATGGGATCTAGTTCCTTGATCAGGGATAGAAACTGGGCCCCTGCATTGGGAGCTCAGAGTCTTGGCCACTGGACCACCAGGGAAGTCCCTAAAATGAAAGGAGTTTTGGTGAAAGGTTCTGGGGAAAGGGCTCTAAGAGGAAAAGGATTCTGGGGAGGATGCTTTAAGGAGATGGGTTCTAGGAGGAGGGGGATTCTGAATCCTACCAGGATTCTTGAGGAGAAATTCTAGAAGACGGGAAGACTGCCAACTCTGAAGCAATCTCCTGGTGGTGGGAAAGCAGGGGGGTGCGGGGGGAGGGGTGAGTGTGTATGTATGAGAATCTATTGAGGATGGGAGTAAAGAGAGATAAATGAAGAGTCCAAAAGCAAATGAGAGCTGGAGGTGGCCAATGAGAACTGAGGATGTGAATTATGGCCTGTCTTCACCCTCCTTTCTCCTTGGAAGAAAACCTATGACAAGCCTGCTGCTGCTGCTGCTGCTGCTAAGTCACTTCAGTCGTGTCCGACTCTATGTGACTCTGTGCAGCCCACCAGGCTCCCCCGTCCCTGGGATTCTCCAGGCAAGAACACTGGAGTGGGTTGCCATTTCCTTCTCCAATGCATGAAAGTGAAAGTGAAGTCGCTCAGTCCTATCCGACCCTTAGCGACCCCATGGGATTTTCCAGGCAGGAGTACTGGAGTGGGGTGCCATTGCCTTCTCCGATGACAAGCCTAGACAGCGTATTAAGAAGCAGAGACATCACTTTGACGACAAAGGTCCGTATAGTCAAAGCTAGTTTTTCCACTGGTCATGTAGGGATGTGAGAGTTCAACTATAAAGAAGGCTGAGCATTGAAGAATTGATCCGTTGGAACTGTGGTACTGGAGAAGACTCTTGAGAGTCCCTTGAACAGCAAGATCAAATCAGTCAATCCTAAAGGAAATCAAGCCTGAAGATTCATTGGAAAGACTGATGCTGTAGCTGAAGGTCCAATACTTCGGCCACCTGATGCGAAGAGCCAGGTCATTAGAGAAGACCCCGATACTGGGAAAGATTGAAGGCAGGAGAAGGGTGCGACAGAGGATGAGATGGTTGGATGGGATCACTGCCTCAATGAACATGAGTTTAAGCAAACTCCGGGAGATAGTGAAAGACATGGAAGCCTGGGGGGCTGCAGTCCACGGAGTCCCAAAGAGTCGGACACGACTGAGTGACTGAACAACTCGCCCTCTCGGGCCGGCCCCCGACACCGTTCAGGGAAGTCAGTCCCTTCCACTCCCAGGTCCCGTCCTCTCCGCTCCCCCGGCCCACCTTCCTGCCGCCAATCCAAAGTCCCGCCCACAAACCGTAAAGCTCTCTGCCGTCGCAACGCTGAGCACAGCGCGCCTGCGCAGACCCTGAAAAGCGGCCAGGTTGGCTCCGCGTTTTCCTTTTCCGGTTGGGGCGCCGCGCAGTGAGGATCTCGTCTCTGCGCCTTCAGCCATGCCGTCCAAGGGCCCTCTGCAGTCGGTGCAAGTCTTCGGACGTAAGGTGAGACGGGCGCCCGATGGTAGGGACGAGGGGAGGCCCGTGTCGGAGAGAAGTCTGTGGGCAGGAATCTGAGTCTACTTGGAAGCCGAGGCCCAGAGCTCACGTGGCTCCGCTGTCTCCCCCTCGCTTTCCACAGAAGACGGCCACAGCCGTGGCGCACTGCAAACGAGGTAACGGCCTCATCAAGGTGAACGGACGACCCCTGGAGATGATCGAACCGCGCACGCTGCAATACAAGGTGCTGGGATTGAAGACGGGCGTTTGGGTTGAGTGGAGGGCTCTGTAGACGGATATGTTGAAATAAATGGGTTCCTGGAGTTCGTCGATCTTGGAAACGGAAAGGTCTGGTATCAACAGTGGGACGTTTAGAGGCTGAGTAGGGAATAGAAAAATGGGATATTTGACGATGGAGCTGGGTGTTGGGGGTTCAGGCGATATTATGAAAGTTTGAATTGAGAGTGGAAACGTGGATGTTGAAGATTAAGCAGGTGCTTAACTGGGTTGTTTGGAAAGTCACTCATTTGGGACGAGGTGGCATGGGAGCTCCCAAAATTTATGGGGCCTGATGACTTGCAGTAAGTTAATGGGGGACGTTTTATAGTGGTCTGCGCACTCTGAGGACAGGAATCAATGTATTGTCCCTCAAAACATTGTGACCAAAATAAGGTTTTGAATATTGTAGGTACTCAATAAGCATTACAAGAACAGAAGTTGGGTTTGTAGTGCTTGGCTGTGAAAGGAGTTCCTCTCCCCTCCCTGTTTAAGCCTCAGTTTCTTTTTTTTTCCTGAATAAAGTTTTATTGACCTCAGTTTCTTTGGCTCAGACCGGAAATATGTCGGAGTTTGATTTCTGCCTCTTCTAGCTGTGTTATTTGGGGCAGTAACTTCCCTTCTCTGTAAAATGGAAATAGGTTGATCCTTGAAGGGCTGTCGTGAGGGTAAATTGGATTCTCTGTGTGAGGTTGTTGGTGTGTGTGAGAAGGTGAAGAACTGTTTACATTGCAGGGTTAGTTAGAACTTCGAAGAGCAGGTAAATGAGTATTGTGGCTTATTGTCACTGACAGTTTACTCAAAGGCTTTGTGTGTGCATCCTGTATTGAGTGCTGGCAACAAAGCAGTGACCTGGATGGTTCCAGGGCCTGCCCTCCTAGAGCTTCGAATCCAGTGGAGGACACAGACTGGACCCAATACCAAACACTGCTCCCAAACAGTCAGAACTGGGGTAGAGGTTCCCAGAGAGGGTTTCTGACTCAAACTCGGGTGGAAGGGTCAGATCAGGGGTGGGGGGGAACTTGTGAGCTGAGGCCTAAAGTAGGTAAATCAAAGTAGGGTTATAGCATCGTAATTTTTCTGGAAATCTGTGCGGTGCAAAGGGAGGGCAGAGAGCTCAGGTGGGGAGAGCACCTGACATAGCCCAGGAGTGGTTTTTTCACCATCTGGGGCAGGCTTAGCGGCTGCAAAGATTTTCCTTACTGTTGGGCTAAGGTGTCCACATTCTAAGAATCAGGTTTAAAAAACAGGTGATCTGATGTCCAGAGAGAAACACAGGAGGAGGAACTGCTCAGGCAGGATTCAATTTGACTTCAACAAACTCTTCTGTCTTAGAAATCTCCCTGCTCTGCTGGCTGTGTATAGGGGGCTTTGAGTAACAGCCCAACACTCTTCCACTAATACTGAGGCCAGCAGTGGCAAGAGCTACTTGTAGAGAGCTGTGGAGGAATGTTCCGTGAGGTGGCTCAGTGGCAGGTTGTGATCTAAAATCCTGTAATGTCTCCTGTTACCCTAGCTACTGGAACCTGTTCTGCTCCTGGGCAAGGAGCGATTTGCTGGTGTGGACATCCGCGTCCGAGTGAAGGGTGGTGGTCACGTCGCCCAGATTTACGGTGAGTCCCAGACACTGGGCACATAGGTGGGTCTGAGGGCAGGGTCCCATCCCTGGGTGTTCATAAAGCTGATGTACCTTTTGTCTGTGTCTTCCTCACAGCCATCCGCCAGTCCATCTCCAAAGCCTTGGTGGCCTATTACCAGAAATGTGAGTGAGGGTGGGTCCTTCCCAGCAGGTGGGTGGGGGCATGTCAGGGGCTCACTTGTAGCCACAGAGTGGGAAGACGTTTGCTGGTGTCTAAATTTTGTCCCGTCCTTTCACCCCCAGATGTGGATGAGGCTTCCAAGAAGGAGATCAAAGACATCCTCATCCAGTATGACCGGACCCTGCTGGTAGCCGATCCCCGTCGCTGCGAATCCAAGAAGTTTGGAGGTCCTGGTGCCCGTGCCCGCTACCAGAAATCCTACCGATAAGCCCGTCATGAAGCCCAGCGTTTCCCTTTACAGCACCTTTATAATAAATGTTGTGGGATTTAAGGTTTCAGGAATGATGCTGTGGTCTTCCGTGGTGGGTCTTTCTCTAAAAGGAATGCAAGAAACACCTCCAGAAGCCTTTCTAGAAGCTACCACTCTGATTAGGACGTACGTAGGAGAGATGGGTGGGACCAGACCTGGTCTTAAGTTTCTCTGAACTCCAGTACTGGAGTCCAGTGTGTGAACACAGCTCAGGTGGGCTTGGTGCCTGGTCATTGGTTGTGTGAGTGAGTGTGCTTGTGGGTTTTATCTCTTTCAGTCCTTTTGCTGTTTTAATGGCATATCAGAGAAGAGCAGGGGAAATGTGTAAGATCAGTAATCTTTAATACAAGTGAGGAGAGGTCTTAAGTCAGCAGCTAAGGGCCATCCATGCATGTGTTGGGAAAGGAAATTTTTTAATGCCAGCCTGTAGTGTAGGTAGTATTGAGGTTGGGCAGGGGTCTGTAATCCCCGTTGTGGGTGGGTGCGTGATTTCCCCTGACTGGTTTCATCCTTCAGGATGTCGACTGTAACCCCCACTCCCTATGGCCTCCTTAAAGCAAGTCCCAGTTATGCTCAGTATGACCTTATGGGCCTGGGAATACATAGGTCTGAGGACATGTTCATCTCTTGTGTCTGCCATGTGATAAGAGCTGATGTAGGTGAACTCATTGCTGCCCCTGGGCTAGAGAGATGTTAGAGCACTTCTGTCATGGAAGAAAGTTCTGTGGGATGGTGCTGGTATATGTATAGGGAAGTAAAGTGTTGTTTGTGAATTAAGTTGCTCTCAGTTTCTTTCCCCATATTTAAAGGAAGCTAGTGAGCATCATTGGGGTGGGAAGGGCATCTGTCCTATAACAGCCTTTGCAGCCAGCGATCTGCCCCCAAGTGGGCTTCCTCACTACTTCCTGCCGAGCAAACTTAAGAACATTACACACTTGATCAAGGAGTAGTTTCACAAATTTTCTTTATAAAAGGAACTTGGGAGGGCTTCCCTGGTGGCTCTGGTAAAGAATCCACCTGCCAATGCAGGAGACACGGGTTTTATTGCCCTCAAGATCTCACATGGGGTGGAACAGCTAAGTTGTGTGCTACGACTGTGGAGCCCGTGCTCTGGAGCCTGTGCGCCGCAACTACTGAGCCCTGCACCACAACTAGAGAGCCCCTGCTCTGCAACTGGAGAAAGCCTGTGCAGCAACGAAGACCCAGCACTGTCAAAAGTAAAAACCGGGGAAGGAACTTGGGATTTACTGACTTGCTGCCCTTTCTGTGTGTTTGCCCTACTGATGAAACAGTAGCCACATGTGGCTGTGAAGCTGGGCTGCGCTGATGAGAATGTTGTTTACTGACAGGACAGTCCTGTGGGATGGTACTCGGGTATAGAAAATAGATACTACACACGGAGGTGGGGTTGGTGGAGCTCCACTAGGTGCCAGGCTACGTGTTGTTGGATTGTCTTCACACCGTCTCTGAGGTGGGTGGCAGGCAGGTATCTTCACCTTAGCTGCTGAGAAAGTGTAGTGGCAAAATAACCACCTCACCAAGTTTTGCATTGAAGCTGGAGTTACTAATAACTGCCTAACTGGGTTTGACTGGCATTAACCTAAACATCCCCAGGAGGGCAGCACTGTCCCAAGGCATGCCACAGACAGCCGACCTTACTTTCCCTCTTCAAGCCTGTCTTAATTACAGCTTACAAAAGGCAGGCTGTAGTAGACCGGCAAGAAAAGTATTCATGAGGAGGCGTTGGAGCTGGGGCCGTGAGGCAGAGGTAGGAGTTGGGCAGGCAGGAGGGATGGGATTTGGGGGCAGGGACCAGGAGGGGGCAAGGCAGGCCGAGTGCCCAGGGTTTTCCCACAGGGCCCAGAGACCCTCTTAATTTGAGGCTCCTGGCTCCCTCCCAGAGGCACAGCTGGGACACATCTGGAAGTGGCCAAGGGGGCTCGCCTCCTTCCTCGCTCCAGGCCTTGGCGTAGACGGCCCCCTTCACCCTCCCTGCTGCCGCCTCCTCAAATACCGAGAATTCCGGCGCCGCTGGGAGCCTGGGCCAGGCTGGGAACTTTCCTTAAGCTGGGAATGTGCAGCTGGGGGCGGAAGCGGGGAGGGCCAGCCTCAGTCCTGACCTTTGGGAGGCTGCAGTGGAGCAGGTCCAGGCCAAGGAGCCCGACTCAGCCCATGCCCTGGTGTATGGCATGGTACCCACTCAATAAATAACTGAATGGAAGCCAGCAGCTAACATTTACCGAGCCAGGCCTTGTTCACTTTATCTAGCTAATGATCAGTAATTACCTAGGGCCTTTGGAGTACCAGGCTTCAAGCCTCTTGTGGGCAAGGAGATGTTCCCTGTTGTATTCCCAGTGGCAAGAATAGCGCCTGACAAAGACACTCGAGTGCTGACTCAGGCTTGGCTGTGTGGCTGAATCCCATCTCTGCGCCTTCCCACTCACGTGACTGGGCAAGTATCCTCTCTGCCTGAGTTTCCTCATCTCTAAAGTGGGGATTACAGATCCTCACTTGCCTGTTAGGGATATTGAGGACTCAAAGGGAATGAGCTGAAATAGTGACTAATGCCTGTGGTATGTAGTTTAGAACTCAGTAACAGCATTTTTTGCTGTTAACTGATTGTTAAAACCAGATTCTTGGGCTCCTGCCTTGGGGGTTCTGATTTCATGGGTTGGGACTGGATCCTGGGGCATCTGATGTAATCACGGCCTTAGTTAAGTCAGGGGGCTTCCTTCATAGCTCAGTTGGTAAAGAATCAGGCTTAAGCACGTTTGGGAAGTAAGGATATGCTCACTGAATCTTTGTGGATGATCCTATAAAGGCGGATACTGTTGTCTTCATCATACAGATGAGGCAACCAGGCTGCGGGGGAGGGGGGGGTTCCACATGAAGTACTAGAAAAGCTGGGGCTTCAGTTCAGCCATGATGCTGTGGTGTCTCAGAGAATTCCAGGGAAGACAGTAAGATCTAGAACACAAGACGTTAAGTGCTCAATGAAAGAAGCTAATATTACCAAAGAAACAAATTGTGCTGCTTACTGGGCCTTCCACTGCTGTGAGGGCGACAGAACGATCTTAGAATAAAAGCCTTTGTCTCTTAAGACCTGAATGACTTTTGGAGGTGGGGGTTCACTGAGGCACTGTAGAGGTCCCCCAACTAGAGAGAGGCCAGGTAAAAGGATCAATACAAGAACTGGATGGATGGGTATTGAAATGGAATACTTAGGAGGGTGGAGAGTGGTTGCCAAGAGAAATCAGGCAGATGTGGGACACTTTTCCCAGAATCCCAAACCCAATCCATTCTGGTGTTAGCATGGAACTGTCTCTGAAGTTTTGTAGTACCAAGACCCAGAAGAATCCAGGTAAGGAAGGATGGATTGAAAGAGATTAAAACGGCTGGCTGGCTGGTGGTAGAGATGGTTAAATGGCTGGTTGGCTTGATGGATTAGGAGATGACTGAATGATGAAATGTATGAATGAATGGACAGCAATGGGAATATGGAGGGACGAATGGATGAATAGAGTTGGCTGGAGAAGGCAGACAGGTGGGGTAATGGATGGTAGATTTATGGAGGAATGGGTGCTAGATGGGGGACTGGGGTAGGATGATGGATGAAAAGGGTGGAGATAGCTGAATAAGGCAAGTCTATGGGTAGGATATGGATTTGAAGACAGATGGACAGAGAGGGAGATGATGGAGACAGCTGGGTGGGTAGAACTGGCTATGAAGATGAGATGACTGGATGACGGTGGGACACATAAATTGAATAAACTGCTAAAGGAAGGGATTTCAAGGGATTTGCTTGGGAAAACCTTTTTTGGGGGTGGGATGGGGGGGACTTCTTAGCTTGGCTTTCCTGGGTAGGCATCAAGCAGTTTATAAACCTTCTGAACTCATACACCCAACTGTAACGGATCCAGTTTTCAGTGATTCTCAGAGGAGTCTGAGATTCCCCAGATTTTCAGAACAACTGATTTGTGCAGTATCAGGCCTTCCTATTCATTGCTGCCTTCTGTCATCCCCACTGCCTCCAGAAGGGGAAAAGATACACAATTCCATATGAGTTAACAAAATATTAATGACACCCCCTTCCCCATCCCTGCTGGGTTAATCCAGGTAAGTAACAAGAACCATTCGCCAAAGATTCCAGGTGTCAGAAAGCTGCGGCAATTTTTAGACTTGTGTTCAGTGTCTGGACTTCCGGGTGAATTCTGAGGGTCTCTGGCATCTGGTTGAAGTCTTTGCTTTTCAAGGAGCCCAATGTCCTGACTCACACTGACATCCTGACTCACATGTGGAAAGGGGCATCGGGGCCCCCCTGGGCTCTGCGGAGACTCACAGATTCTTGGGGGGTTGCCAAGAGAGCAGGATGGTTCAACCTGACCTGGGCCTTGGCTGGCCGTAGCCGCCCACCACCTCCGACGTGGATGTTGACCGTGGTGGCATAGCTGAGCCTCCGGGCTGGGGGCGGTGGGGGTTGGGGCTGGGGTGGCGGTGAAGGTGCCCGTGATGTGGGGGCAGAGGAGGACCAAGGGCCCCAGGAGGCTGGGGGACCCTCTCCTCCAGGCCCCTGTCGCCGAGCCAGGCTCTGGCTGATGTATGAAGCTGCCAGGTATCTTGAAAGGGCAGCCGCATTGGGGCCCAGGAGCTTCCGTGTCGGGGGTGGGGGACTGTGGGGTGGAGTCAAGTCTGAAGACTCTGATCTGGCAGCGTGAGAGACTGAGGGGCCTCCTTGTTTGGCCAAAAGCACGGTGGTCTGGACTGGGGTAGGTAACGGGTCCTGAGTGTCCGTAGGGCCTCCTTGCTCGGGCAAAGGCATGGCAGCTGGAACCTGGTCATTCGTGAGGCCCTTCTGTCCCAACAAAGGTGTCAGCTTCTGAACCTGGAGGTCTGTGAGGCTTTGTTCCTGAAGCCAAGGTGCAGCGGCACGACCCTGGGTGTCTCGGAGGCCTCCCTGCTGGGGCAAAGGCGGGAGAGCTTGGACCTGGGTGTCCGCGTCCGTGAGTCCTGCGGTCTGGGGCAAAGGTTTGGCAGCTGGAACCTGAAAATCTGGGGGGTCCTGGGGCAAGGACAGCGGGGCATTGGCTGGGATCTGACGGTCCAAGTGGCCTCCGTGTACAGGCAAAGGTGAGGTACCCGGAACCTGAATGTCTGGGAGGTCACGCTGCAAGGGCAGTGGGGTATCAGCTGGCATCTGAGGATCCAGGCTGCTTCTGTGTATAAGCAAAGGATCAACGGCTGGCCCACAGGCAGTGGCTGGGGACTGAACATCCCTGGAGGCTCCCGGCTTAGTTACAGGGGTGTCAGTTGGGCTCTGGCTGTCCCAGCAGCCTTCTTGCTTGGGCGCAGGACTGGTGGCTGAAACCATGACATCAGAGGAACTTCCCCGCTTGGCTGAAGCTGGGTTGGTGGGAAGCTGTACGTCCACGTGGCCTCCTTGCTCAAGAGTTGAGGTGCTAGAAGGAACCTGAGTATCCACGTGGTCTCTATGCTCCTGCAAAGGAGTGGCAGCTGGAGCTTGGATTTCCAAGTGGCCTTGATCTGGTGAAATTGTAACAGCTGCAGCCTGGCTGTCTGGGGGGTCTTCCTGCTCCAGCAAAGGTGTGGTGGCTGGAATCTGGGTATTCCAGAGGCTTCCTTGCTCAGGCAGCGGGGTAGCAGCTGGAACCTGGAGGCTCAGATGGTCTTGCTCAGGCAAACTTGAAACATGTAGACCCTGGCTGTCCTGGCAGCCTCCCTGCTTAGTCAAAGGTGTGGCAGCTTGAACCCGGGCAGCAGGGCTAAGGGGGACAGATTCCTGGGCACAGGTTAGAGGAAAGGCCAGCTCACACACCAGCACGTGTCCAAAGGCAGGCAGGGGTCCTGCATGCAAAGACAGATGGGTCGAGTTAGGACAGATCCCCCAGGTGGGGCCACCCCTGCTGACCCACATACCTGGACCTCACCTGGCTCGGCCTGCTCCTGGGACAGGCCAGGTAACAGCTGCGGCTGGGCCAGAGCCCGAGGCCTGCGGCGGGGTGCGTTGGCCGATGCCCGGGTCTCCGCCCGCTGCATGTGCTGGATCCGTTCACTGTAAAGCCGGGCCAACTCTCGCACTCGGGATGCTGACCTCTCCGAAGTCGGGACTCCCGCCTTCCCTCCTCCACTGCCACCGCCCCCACTCAGGTCCGAGTCTTCCAGGATCAGCAGTGGCTCAGGAAAACCCGGCCGGGCCAGCTGCCCCTGCTCCAGGGCCTGCCAGGCGCTCCGGATTTCAGAGCAAGAGCGGAACTCCAGCTCATGTGAGAATCCCTGATCCTGGGTGACATCTGGGGGCTGGAATTCTGGAAATGATCCTCCTTCATCCTCCTCTCGCCCTGCCCTGTCTTCTGAGGAGGGCTCGCCCAGTTTTCCAGAAGTGCTTCCAGGGAAAAGTTCTCTCCGGGTGGCTAGAGTCTCATCCAGCTCCTGTGGGGGTCCCTGGAGCCAGGAGTCACAGGGGAGCTGGGGGGCAGCGCTGGGAAGACTAGGAATGTCGGGGACGCTAGGAATGGCTGGAAGGCAGGGCATTTCAAAAACACTGGAAATGTCAGAGAGGCTGGGGAGGCAGGGCATCTGGGGAATTTCAGAAAGGCTGGGCATTTCAGGGAGGCTGGGTCTGTCGGGGCTTTTGGAAAGGCTGGGAATGTCAGCAATTTCAGCTGCACTGGAACCTTCGAGCCCCTCCAGGACGTGGAGTGGGGAAGGCTCCCGTTCATCCATGTCCAGTTCTTCTTCCTCCTCCTCTTCTGAAGAGTCTCGGCTGGGCAGGCCTTGGAATGTGAGGGTGTCACTGTCGCCTGGCACTTGGGAGTCTCCGGGGAACTTGGGAACATCATGGGGGGGTGGCTGCAGTGGGCCCTGAGGAAGCCAAAAGGTGTCAGGGTGGGTTGGCCCCCTGAATCCCAGGCTGTGCCCACCCAGGCCCGGAGCCCCAAGGACACTGGGAGGGGACGCCTGGCTCACCCCTGGATCCCGGAGGCCTCTTTGGTTCAGGAGCTCCAGGATTTCTTCAGTGATTGAGGGCCCAGAAGGGTCCAGCGTGGGGGGTCCTGTGTCCTCCAGGTCCTCAGGGGGTCCAGAAGTGGGACCTGGTGGCTGAGGCTCCAGGGGCGGGTAGAGCTCCCCCGCACTGCCAGTGTGCTGTGAGGAAGGCAAGGAAGGAGGGCGGGAGTCTGGGGGCCCCAATCCCCTCCCTCAGAGGACAGGGAATCCAGGCCCCATCACCTTCTTCTTCAGACCCGGGACTTGGGAACTCAAGTTCCCTCCCTCAGTAGACCCAGGAGTCCAGGTCCCGGAATGTCTCTCACCTTGAGTCTAGGCTTAGCTGGGGAGGAAGAGATGAGGAAGAGGAAAGAGTGAGATGTAGGAACAAGTGTTATTCCTCATTATTGATGAGTGGCCCCATCACCCCTCCTTCACGACGCCCGGGAGTCCCAGGGAACAGACAGGGGCGCACCAGGCTGGGCTGGGCAGTCACTCACCGTTGTGTGGAAACATGACGTAAAGGTCCTTCAGAGGCTCTAAGGGGAAGACACAGTGATATCAGGGGCCCGCTCCCCAAACCTGACGCCAAGTTCACTTTTAGGGGAGGGTACTCACCAGACTGTCTGCGGCCGCGACGGGTAGCGGTGGGTCCTGGTGATGGAGCTGTGGGGAGAGGTAGAGCTGTTAGGACCCCCCACTCCAGGTTCCTGGGGGAGGGATGAGGGGGAACCTCAGGGTCCCATCTCTTTTACCTGTGTTCCTTCGTCCAGGAGTGAAACTTCTAGCATCTCGAGGTCGGGGAGACCCAACTGGGGGTGTAAGGGGCTCTGGGATAGGCTTGCTTTTAGGAGCACCTACAGGAAGAGATTTGGGGTTAATAATCTACTTTTTCTTTGAAGCGATTCCTGTACCGTCACATCCTCCCAACCCAAGGTCCCGACTCACAGTGCAGGCTGTTTTCAAGGAGGACTTGTTTTGCCTGAAAAAAATAAGCACACGGGTTGAGGGGGCTGGGCCCTGAGAACCAGGCTTGGCCTGATTAAACGGTGCTGCTACCTGTCAGGCGCCTTACATGACTGATACTGACGAATCCTCCCCACAGCCCTGTGAAGTTGGCACTATTATTCCTCCACGTGAGGAAGCTGAAGCCAGAGAGGTTAAGTTACTTGTCCAGAATCACACAGCAGGGATATTGTGGAGCTGGGATTGAAACCCAGATAACCCAACTTTGAATGAAACTATCATACTCTAAGACAGCGCCCCCACCCTCGTCCCTGGCACTCAGGGTCTTTCAATGCTATTGAGTTGGGGGGCCTTCCCAAGTGGCGCAGTGGTAAAAGAATCTTCCTGCCCATGCAGGAGATGCAAAGAGACGCAGGTTCAACCTCTGGGTCGGGAAGATCCCTTAGAGATGGCAGCCCACTCCAGTATTCCTGATTGGGAAATCCCATGGACAGAGGAGCCTGGTGGGCTATAGTTCAGGGCAGTCACAAAGACTTGGACATGACTGAGCGTGCATGCATGGGTCCCCAGCACCCTGAGGACCCCCCAGTGGTGGCAGGAGCTGTACCTTGGCAGGGATGGAGGCGGGGTGGTTCTCAAAGAAGAGGCGCTGGAGACAGTGAATCCACAGCCTCTTCTCTTCTTGGTTCCTGGCCTGAGGGTGGGGGTGGGGTGGGGGTGGAATTGGGAGCCAGTTGTGAGGTCTAGGGACTTGGGGGCAGGAAATCCCTGCCTCCCCAGACCCACCCTGTGCTCACCTGGAGCAGGTGCCTGTGCTTGGGAATGGTCAGATCGGACACCTTGAACCCTAGAGGGTCTCGAGGGTTCTCGCTGACACTCAGGTTGCAGCACTGGGTGAGGGGCAGAGAGAGGCCTCAGACTCATCCATGTACCCCTCAAGTGTATCTGAGCCCCCTCCTCCTAAAAGGTGTCCCCTTTCCAGCTTCCCTGGTGGCTCAGTGTAAAGAATCTTCAGGCCAGTGCAGGAGACCTGGGTTTGATCCCTAATCAGGGAAGATCCCACATGCCACGGAATAGCCCCTGCACCACAACTATTAAGCCTGGGCTCTAGAGCCTGCAAGCCGCAACTACTGAAGCCCCTGTACCCCAGAGCCTGTGCTCCACAACAAGAAAAGCCACCACACCGCGACTAGACAAAAGCTCTCACAGTAATCAAGACCCAGCGCGTCCATAAGTAAATAAAAGATGTCCCCTCCCCCCATCAACCCTCCCCACCAGGCTGGGCTCAGCTCCCCCTCACCAGTCCTCCCACTCTCATCTGGATCAAGAAGACGCGACTGCAGAGTAGTGTAGATGCTTGCCTGGGGGGCAAATCCAGGTCCTCCCCTTCTAGGTCCACATCACCTCTGCATACCTCTGACCCCCTACCCCGCTCCTCGACTCAAGGAAACGTGGTCCTTTTAAGCAAGTTGCCCACCCATGTATACCCTGCCCCTAGCCACGTCTTTGGCTCTACAGCTCTGTATAGGATACATCTGGCAGGTAATATTCTGGCCCTGCCCCCATCCCTGAACTCACAAAGATGTGGCCCTTGTAGGTGTATTCCGGTCCCCGGCGCTTGGCCACGAGCAGCATCCGTGAGAACAGAAAGAGCAGCCGTTCACCCCCTCGAAGTCGGGGGCCGCTCCCTCCACCACCTCGGAATGCGCCCTCCAGCACTAGCTCCCCAAAAGCGCTGAGGTCCGGACCGGTCCAGCCGCCCAGCCGCCGCTGCACCTCCTGCCGGGACCCCAGGAACACACCGGCGGGCGGTGCACGCAAATCAAGACAGGGTGGTTAGCAAGCAGACCGTGCTGTCCCAGTCCACCCTCCAAGGCTCTGACCAACCCCCGACCGGAGGCCCTCATGTCCACACTGCCCCCCACCCATGGTGGGTCCCAGCCCTCCCCCAGGGTCACCTGGAGGCGCGCAGCATGCTCCTGTTTGCGTTTCATGTCATTGATATACCAGGCGACCGCTGTCATGGACACAATAGCCTCCTCCACCATCTCGCGGCCCCCGGCATCTGGGCCCTCCGCCCAGTGCTTGCCCAGCTCCTGGAAGGCAGGTGCCCAGGGAGAGGAAGACGAACAGAGGAAGGGTGAGAGAGAGAAAGGCAGGGGCAGAGATGGAGGGCCAGAGACGGAGAGAGAGAAGCAAGCAAAGACAGGAACTGAAGTCAGCTGGAGCCAGCCCCTACTGCTAACAAGACACTGCCCCAGCGCTGGCCCAGTTTCTAGGGACCAGAGGCCTCCCCGGTCCTGGCTGGCCCAGCTTTTCCAGGGTCCGCACTCCAGATGCACCACCAGGTGGCCAATGGACAGGACCTCGTCCCTCCCCAGGCAGCCCCCCGGGGGCCCACAGCTGACCTGCAGCAGCAGATGGTACTTGAGGATGCGCTGGACAGGCTTCAGCAGGAAGCTCTGCAGGGGCAGCGAGTGATGGAGCTGGGCCTGGCGCTCTTGCAGCCACATGGCTGCTGGCGGGGACAGTGACAGCTCCCGGAGTAGGGCCAGGGAGCTGGGGACACAGCACAGGTCAGGGGGATGGGCAGCTACAGCGGGCCAGGCTGGGAGGGGTCAGGGAGTGACCAGGGTTTGGGAACTCTCAGGGGCTGGTTGGGGTTAGGGAGAAGGCGGACATGGTCGTGGTCTGGCCGGGTTGGGACCTGACTGGGTTGGGGTAGGGGGAGCTCAGCTAGCGCACATCAACTTGTGGGGCCCAGCCTGGGCCCAGCAGGTGCTTCTCAGCCCTCACCTCGGGTAGTTCATGCAGTACAACGTGTAGATGTCAAAATCCTCACTCTGTGGGCAACAAGGGGGTCAGGGAGACGTCAGTGCCTGACTCCTCAGGACCCCTCCCTCCAAGCCTAGCCCAGGCCTGCTCCCCTCCCACCCCAACCCCCTTACTCAGGCCCTCGCCTCACCCTCTGCACGAAGCACTCGGCGATGCCCCCGGCGCTGCTGCTGCCCTCCAGGTCTTCCAGGAGCTCCCTGGGGAGGGGCAGAGAGAAAGGGTGAAGGACCACCCTGCCCCCACACCGCCACCCTGTGAGGACACCAGGAGGCTGGGCCTTGGTGAGCTGCCAGGATGGGATGTCACGTCCACAGGAAGGGTCCTCTGATCACGACGTGGGAGGTCGCACCCTGCTCAGACGCTGTCCTTGGGCAGCATCACGTTCCTCAGCCTGAGATCTTGTCACAGGCAGCATGAGCCTTGGGGACTTCATGGGGCACAGCCCGGGAGAGGGGTGTCAGGACCCTTAGAGCTGTGATAATCTTAAGATCCTGTTGTGACCCTGACAACTTGTTGTGACTCACAAACCTCCCCAAGAACTTTATGTGTAATTAGGGAATTCCCTGGTGGTCCAGTGGTTAGAACTAGGTGCCTTCACTGCTGGGTCCAGGTTTAGTCCCTGGTTGGAGAACTAAGATCCCGAAATCCAAGCGGTGAGGCCAAAAAAAAAAGTGTAATTAAGCGTCATCAGAGGATGAGACGGCTGGATGGCATCACCGACTCGGTGGATATGAGTTTGAGCAAGCTCCGGGAGACGGTGAAGCACAGGAAAGCCTGGTGTGCTGCAGTTCGTGGGGCTGCAAATAGTCGGACACGATGGAGCGACTGAACAACAACAAAAGTGTCATCAAGACACGTAGGTGTCACGCTCTCCTTGAACTCTAGCACCCTCCTCACTGGGGGGGCCAACCATCCCGGTTTGTCTGGACTGCGGGGTTTCCCAGGACAAGTCACACAAATGCTCACACTGTCATGATCCTCAAGCCCCAGAGGAGTCTGATTCACTGCGATCCATGACCTGACATGGCGCTAGCCCCATCTCATTGCCTGGATCCATCCTGATATTTGGACCTCATCTGGGTCCTCATTCCCCATGGTGATCCCTACCCAATATCATAAGACCCTGTGTTCCAGTCTGGACAGGGCACTGTTGGGCGCAAAGGTTTGGGTTAGAACACAGCCTGTCTCCCTGAGCTCCCTAGCCCACCCCACCCCCCCCGCCCACCCAACCCGTCCCTGACCTGCTGAACTCGTAGATGTCCTCAATGTTGGCAAACAGCGTGCCCACCTGCTCCGCACTCAGCCCCAGGACCCCACCATCCAGCAGAGGGCCCAGATAGTCCTGTGGGGATGACTGGGGTTATGAGGGTGGAGGGGCTGGCCCAGGTTCCCACGGCACTGGGGTGCCCACCCGCCTCACCTCCACGATGCTTCGGAGGTCCCGGACGTAGGCCCGCTCTGTCTCCACGATCTCACGGGCCACACGCTCCAGCCTCGAGGGTTTCGCAGAACCCGGGGTCCCCACGGGCGACAGATGCAGGCGGATGGGGGGCCCTGGAAGGGGCTCTGGCCTCGAGGCTGAGCAGGCTGGGGTGGGGCCCGGAGCCGGGTCTCCCTCAGAGCCCACAGTGCTCAAGGATGTGGAGCTCCCAGAACCTCGGGGGGAGGTCATGGCGGGGGTGGCAGGGGCTGCTGGGGTTGTGGAACAAGCCATCAGAGGGGCTCCCCAACTGAGTAAGTGTGCTCAGCCCCCACACTCTCCCACCCCTGATCAACATCTCTCCCAGTGCTCCCCTCTCCTCTAATCAGCCCTGTCCTCTCCAGGCAGGGTCCTCTCTGAACTGCTGGCCCCCATTCCTTGAATCCACCTCCATGTGTCATCCTGGGAGAACTTTATTATTTAGCCTGACTCTTTTACTCTCACAAGGATAATCCCATTCCTGCCCTCAGGGTAAAGTCCAAACTCCTGAGATCCAAAGGGCCCTCCGCAAGGTGGCCATCAGAGACATTTCCAGTGTGTTCTTTTCCCAAGACACACCACTTCTTACCCTTCGGGCTCCAGGCACACTCAGCTTCTCTGGGTTACTCAAATAAGCAGTCTCTTCTCACCTCTGTGCCTCTGCGCAGAATACTCTTCCTGGCCTCTCTCAGTTCACCCCGCCTCATCTTTCAATTCTCAGTTTAGATATCCCTCTCCTTCAGGAAGCCTCCCTTGATCTCCCAGACAGGGTCCCCATGGCCCTCTGAGCTTTCCCCATCCCAGCCAGCCCTGACCACTGTGTGCTGGGCTTCCCTCAGGGCCTCAGGATGAGTCCCTCTCCCTACCGGACCTGGAGCTCTGGGCAGGAGGGCCGGGGTTGTCTTGGTCAGCCTGTGTTGCCTGCACTGGGTCAGCCTGGGAGGCTGCAGGGTCTTGAATGAAAGAATGAATGCCCAGCAGTCTCCACCCCTCCCTCGCCCGCTCACCTGTCCGAGTGTCACACACAGCCGCACAGTCACACACTTCACCTCTGTGGCCGAGGCTAGGGCTGGGTTTGGACAGGCCCAGTCCACGGGCTCCCTCGGGCATGGCTGAGTGGCTCAGCGGCTTCTGCAGAAAGACCCCCTTCTGGGATACCAGGACCCCATAGACTTTCCTGCCGCCACACCGCCCCCACCCCCGACTCACAGACTGGGGGCTGAGAATTAGGAGGATGGTCTGAATCCAGGGAGGGGGCCCTGGGAGTAACTAATGCGGGAGACAGTCGCAAAGTGATCGAAAGAGGGGAGTAAGGAGAGATAACACAGAAAAAAACGGAAAGGGTGAAACAAAGAAGAGTAAAGCGAACAAGAATCGCCCAAGCTGTGAGTCTGGTGTGTCTGGGGCCGGAGGCTCAGGGATCCTGGGAACGTTTGGGCTCCGGTTGGAGCCGAGGGCGAGGGGCAGGGCTGGGAAAAAGCCGTGGGCGGGAGGCCGCGGGGTCCCAGGGGAGGGCGGAGGAGGCTGGGGGACCGGATGCCAGGGTCCTGCAGACGGCTTCCTCCCCCACGGAGGGCTGCGAGTCGGGGCGCTGGCCCTGAGTCCTCGACCCCTTTCAGTCAAGTCCCTCCGAGATCCGCTCACTGTCCCAACCACCGCAGCGCCTCCCCACAGCCTTCTAGCCCCCAACTCCCCGCCGGCGCCTCAGCTCGCCCCCCGCCGGCACGCCCCCTCATTGTTCAGCGGCTGCGGCGCCGCCCCCTCCCCCAGCCCTTCGGGGCCCCTCGCCTACCCTCACCTCCCCGGGAGTCTCCAGCCCCGAACCGAGGCAGCCCGGTTCCTATTTGACCCTAGCACGGTCCCCGGGGAGGCGCAGAGCCGGCACTCTCGGGTCTCTGCAAGTCAGGGGTGTGAACTTCGGGCTCTCCGGCTCCAGGAACCAGAATCCGGGGTCTCTCGGAAAACCGGGCGCAGTGGTCCAGATTTCTTTCGTCCTCTAAACGGAAGATGCTGGGAGCCTCGACGCTCGAGTCTCAGATGGGGGTACTGGGAACCCAAATTCCTGAGTCTTCTAGACAGGGTCGTGGGGTGGGGGGAGGGCTGGATTCCTGAGTTCCCTAACTCTAAGAGCAGGGGTTAAACTACTTCCAGACGGGAGCGCAGAAGAGTCCCAAATTCCAGGGTCCTCTTTTAGTGGGCGCTTCAGCCCCCAACGGGCTAGATGGGGCTCTAGGAGTCCGTATCCCAAGTTCCTCCAGTCCCGGGAGTCTTGGGCTCAGCTTTCTGGGAAAAACTCTGGAGGGACTCTCCGGTCTGAGATCCTAAGTTCTTCGAAACCGGTTGCAGGAAGCTCGGCCTCCAGGGTCGCGCGGGGCTGATGTCCCGGACTCCTGGCTCCTCCTCCAGGAGGGGGCGCTGGGCACCTGGATATCTGGGGTCCTCTAGCCTGCCTGGACGCTGGGGCCTGGGCTTCGGGGTCTCTCAGGACGCGGTGCAGAATTTCGGACGGCTGGAGTCTGCAACTGTGGACCCCTCAGGCTTCGGGATGGATGGCACCAGGATCTGGCGGCGGCGGCGGCGCCACATCTGTGGCTGGAGAGTCCGGTCCCAACGGTGGGGTGGGGGGCGGTCGCCTGGGGCTTCCCCTCCCCCCCCCCCCCCCCGCCCGGGCTCATATCCTGTTCCCGCCCGCAGGGGGGAGGGGCCGCCTTCCGGCCGGCCAGCCCGCAAAGGGTTAAGACCTCTCTTCTCTGGATTCTGAATATTGATGAGAAGGCGGTCCCGGACAGGCTACACCCCCACATAGCAAAAGCTTCGCAGACTTTTCCCTTTTACAGCAAGAGCCCTCCCGGCGTGAGAAGCCGGAACTGGTAACACACTTTCTCCTATCGGCCAATCCAAAGATTCCTATTTGTATATGCAAAGTAGAGGCGGAGCTAGCCTCCAAGGTCACGTGGCCAGGAATGACTGAAGGACTTCACGGCACAGGGGTGCGGCCGAAGCTCCAGTGGCGCAATCGGTTAGCGCGCGGTACTTATAGGGCAGTGCGAGCGGAGCGATGCCGAGGTTGTGAGTTCGATCCTCACCTGGAGCAGTTTTTAATTCTTCTCTTACCGGTTTATAGATTTGTTCTTATTTATCAACCGAAACATATACGTCACTTAAAAGAATAAACATTTCGATCGTCGGAATTTTTAAGCTGGAAAGAATCCTGGGACTCTGGCTACGATCGGTTAGGGAGTGTTTTCTATTGTGGGGAGGTACAGTTTTCCTCTTCGTCACCAGGGGGTGGTGTTGCCTCTTAGATGTCTGGAAATTTGAGTCGGTCTAAATCTCAGTTTAAGAATTTTGTAGATGTGTCAGGCAGTGTCAGGTCCTCAGCAAACTATGTAAATGACACTGTCTCTTTGTCCATCTTTTTCTATCTTGGATTTTCTTCTTCCAGTTTTATTGCGATATATATAATCGCTGTTAGTTCAAGGTGAACAAAATAATTTTAGATACATGTAAATTGTGAAATAATTACAATGTTTAACATCAATTACCTCATAGTTACTATCGCGCGCGCGCGCGTGTGTGTGTGTGTGTGTGTGTGTTGGAGTTCTCTCTCCTCGTTTCTGAATCGATTATTTTTTTCAACAAGTTCTGAAGCTTGTGACCACTATGTGACTGGTTCCTGTTTGGGGTTTAGATGTGAGTGATACAGCAGTGACCAAGACAAAGTCCCTGCCTCTGAGGATTTGACACTCAAATGTGAAGGGTTGGGGGGGCGGCTGATTGCTATAAATATAAGATTTAAGTAATTTTATATGTTAGGTGGTGATAATAAACATCATGGGAAAAGTAGAGCAAGGTAGGAAGGGGGTTGCAATAATAGTAGTCAGGGACCATCTCTGAGAAAACATTTGAGCAGAGACCTGAAGAAGGGGAGCGAGCTGTTGGGATACTTCGGGGAGTACAACAGAAACAGCCAGTGCAAAGGCCCTGTGGCTGAGGTGCACCGACAAAAGCCATAATGACTAGAGCAAGAGTGACCGAAGATGAGAGCCAGGCTGTGTAGGCGTTGAGGACTTAGGACTTTGGCATTAATGTGTTCTGACTGAGGTGTCATGATAGTTTCCCTTTGGTTGTTTAGTGGGGGAGTGGGGAAGAGACTGAAGGTAAGGGCAGGTGGGGCCAGAGAGGAGTCAGGAGGGGGGGCTGTAACATCTCTTTAGAAAGTGAATCAGACAGGGTTGCTGTTGGTTTGGATTGTGGGTTTGAGGGGGAAAAAGTCAAGAGGACCGGCTCTCTGCACTGGTAGCTGGTGGCAGGTGCTGTTTTCTCAAATAAGGGTTTATTTGTTTCCAAGGGGCAGAGTATCTGTTTTTTTGCAAAGGGAAGAACCCTTTGTGTTACTTCTTGTTCTTTTAGTGTCTGCATGTATCTGCGTAGCTTGCGGTTCCTCTCCAACATTTCTGGGTTTCTGTCTCTCTCTTTCCCCAGCCCTTTCCCAAAACGGAGCCCGGGGACGGGAGGGCTTCGTGGGAGAGGAGATCAAAGGTTAAGGCCCACCAGTGGGCTAAGGGAGAGGGCCAAGGAGTGAGAGGTCAAGGAGGCATGAGGATGGGAGGGGAAGAGATGAGCACTCTAGGAGGGAATGGGGTCGGGCAGAAATAGGGCGAGGAGAAGATGGAACCAAGGGGAAGAAGAGTGTGGGCAGGGAGAGCAGAGTGGAAAGGAAAGGGAGCGAGAAAGGGGAGGGAACTGGAAGTGAAGAGAACAGGGGACAGAGGACGGAGGATGGGGGGAAAGAAGGAAAGGAAAGTAAAAAGAGGAAAGGGCGAGAAGTGCTGGGGGGAGGGGAAGAACTGGAGAGGGTGGGGAAGTAGGGGAGGGGAAGGGTGGCGCAGGAGGGTCTGGCGACGAGGAACTGAAAGGGAGGAGGAGGGGTGAGTTGGGGAGAGG
The DNA here is from genome assembly GCF_032452875.1 of Bos javanicus. Taxonomy (NCBI): domain Eukaryota; kingdom Metazoa; phylum Chordata; class Mammalia; order Artiodactyla; family Bovidae; genus Bos; species Bos javanicus. The sequence continues at coordinate 49,260,504 of NC_083885.1, read as the reverse complement.
AGAGGGAAGATGGGGTAGAGGGAAAGCAGGGGCAAGGAGGGAAACAGGGGTCGAAGCGGGAGGAGGCCGCGGCGGAAAGGGGCGGGGCGCAGGCGCTGACGCTAGGCAGCTTCCGGGCTCGGTGCGCCGGGCTCCTCCGCCCCAGGGTGGTTCCCGCCGCCTCTTGCCTTGTATGGTCCGAGGACGCGGCCCTCCCGGGAGCCCCGCCCCGACCGAAACCCACCCTCCCTGGCCTCGCGATCGCCGACTCCCACCCAGCCTGGGGCGAGAGACCGCGAGTTTCCACCGCTCAGAAGCCGAGATTCCGCAATCCCGAGCCTCTCGAATCCCGACAGGCCAAGATTTTGGTATTCGAGATTCAAGGGGCCCGGAAACCCAGAATCTACAGTTCTGCGATTCTTAAACGTTCTAGTGTTAGGTCTCCCGAAGACCAAGTCTGAGATTCCACAGTGTTGAGATTCTAGAATCCTGAGGCTTTCAAGATGCCTCCCCCAAGATTCCGAAAACCTGCGTATCCCAACACTTTCCGGTCCTGGAAGGCCCGGCGGTGGGACCCCAGGACGCCCCGGCTTCCGGGGCGAACCCTCCCCCACCCGCCGCGCCGGCCGCCTGCCTTCGCCCGCCCTGGGCTCAAGCCCCAGCACATTCCGTCCTCCCCACTCCGCCCCGCCCTCCCCCCTCGGCCCCGTGGGGACAGAAACATCTCGTCCCCGCCCGCGCCCTGCCGAGAGCTGGGTCGAGGAGTCCGGCAGGACAGGAGTTTCAGCGCACCCCACGCCCCGGGAACTGGCTCTCCCGGCTCCTCTCGGGTGATCTCACCTGGCCCCGCCCTCTCAGGTGAACTGCTGGGCCCGGTGACGTCACTTCCTGCCAGGTAAGTGCCGCAAGCGCCTTGTCTTTGGGTAGATTTGGAGGAGCTACCCGAGGCTGATTCCACACCGTTTCTAAAAAAGTCCACACCGTCCACCCCTCCAATCTCACTGCCTCAAGACCGCACAACAGCCGGGATTCCAATTTACACACAGATTTCTTTTATTTAAAAATTCCAAAAAACCACAAAAATAAATTTTTAACAATATATATTACTTAATATATTATAGTGTATACTTATAACAATAATTATTCCGTCGTTTCCAATATTACAAAAAGAGGAAGAAAAATACAAGGGAAGCAGACGACCCAATATATATAAATACTATAAAATCTATTAGAATAAATAAAGTCGTCATAAATAAGGGGCCCAAAGGCGGGGGTGGGAGAGCCGGGCGTTGGCAATGGCTTTGGCTACTTGCTTTTGGAGGGAAGTTTGAGCACCAGGATTCCCTTTCAGGTGAGGCTCCAATCACCAGACACTGGAGCCTCAGGATCTAGGAAGAACTGGAAGGGGGCATTGGGGGCTTAATATTCACAGCATTGGGCAGGGGTGAAGTTTGAGAAGAGGCTTACTACCTCCCTCAAACTTGCTACATTTTTTTTAAAGACCCCATAAAACACTCCTTCCCGAACAGCCTGCACGCTGAGGACCTGCCCCAGCGCGGGGGTCAGGGGAGTGAGTTAATGCACTTTGGAAGGTGGGGAGAAATACATGATTACGAGTCCCTCAGTTCCCTACAGCCCCGGGACCCCTTGTGGAACCCACGCACGAGAAATGGCCCCCCTTAAGATCCAGCTGATCTGTACTAGGCAGGCATTTGTCACTCCGAAACGGAGATACGATTGAAGATGGGAAGTCGCCGGGGGGCGGCAGGTGGCTGAGGTGGCCCAAAAACCCCAGCCTCAAAGACAGGTGAGTCGGATCCCCCCAGGCTGCTGCCGCTGCTGGCATATTCGTCGGGATCAGATCCCAGGGAGTGTGCAGAAGGGCTCCGAGCTAGGCCACCCACAGGCCCCCAGACGCTGTTGGGGGTGGCCCTTCGGCAGGAAGGGCAACAGGCTGGGGTGGGGTCCCTTCGGGACACAGGTGTCCCTGGGGCAGCAGAGAAAGCAGAGGGTGAAAGTAGAAGGTCCCCGGGTGGCGGTGGTGGGGAGCTGGAGGGCGAGAAGGACCATGAGGACACGGAAGGGCCTGCTAGGCTTGCTGGTGGTGGCGAGGTTCGGCGGCCGGAGGGCAGCCCTGAGAAGCTGATGCTCTGGCGCAGCACATGGGGATGGCCGGGGGCAGCCAGGTCCTCGCTGGGGTTGTGGATGAAGTGGCAGCGCGAGCCGTAGGGGCAGCGACCCTGGAGGTAGAACTTGTGGCAGAGCTCCGTCTTATACTTGGGGTGGCGACTGGCCTGGCGCAGCTCACCCAGGCCATGGGCAAACTGGCACTTGGCCCCATAGCGGCAGCGCCCGCTTTCTGAGAAGGTCCGACATAGCTCAGTCTTGTAGCGGGATGAGGTGGTGGGAGTGGCGGTAGGCGAGGTGGGTAAGGGCGACAGCTCCGAGCTGGGTCGAGGAGCCAGGGGCGCAAAGCCTGGGGGTGGGGGCACCCAGCCGCAGCTGCGACCCTCCACCAGGCTGGTGGAGCGGCCAGGCAGGCGGGCAGCGACCTCAGGCAGGCTGGAGTCGGATGAGCTGAGGCTCCAGGGTCCCGAGGAAGCCCAGCTGGTGCTGGACTCAGTCTCTCCGAGGTCGGATGGCAGTTCAGGGCTCAGCGACAGGAGGCTCTGTGGAAACAACGATCGGTTAAGACACCGAAAATACAGGGTGACGCCCCGCCCCAGCTGCAGGGCAACTAAGGGCTTGCCAGTCCGGTTTGTGGGCTCCCGGCCTCAGCCCCACCCGCCCTAAGGAAAAAAAACAACAACTCGGGTTCCGGATCTCAAGGATCCCGATTTGGAGGTTTATTCGCGACTTAAGTTTATCCCGAGGGACCCAGGAATCTCGGCTCTCCCGGCTGGATCAGAGGGGCCCTAAAGTCAGGACAGACCGCTGTCCTCCAATTTTTTAAGCCTCTTGGGCCTCTCGGGATCTGACCCCGCTCATCGGTTTCTCCAATTTCACAAGTGGAACAGCGGGCAAAATTAAGCCAGGAGTCCGGATCTCTTCGGGTTTAGAGTTCCAAGATCCTCTGGGGCAGGGAGCGAAGAGACAGAAGTCGGATCCCGCTCACCCGGAGACTCCAGCCCAAGAAACGCCTCCGCGCAAAACCGCGCCCTCAGCAACTACTCGGGTAAGCCAGGTGTGGGGGCCATTTCCGCCTCCAGACAGCCCCGATCTGAGAAAAGTTCTCCAGCTTTCCATCTCCGAGGGCCACCCCACTCGTGTTGGGGCCGAGACCACAAAGCCACAGGCTCCATTTTCATCCCCAGAGGATCACACTGATCTGATACGGGAGGCAGGAACCCCGGGCCGGTGTGAAGCGCTACAGAGTTCCAGTTTGAGAAGGGAAACCGGTGGCGGGGGTGGGGAGGGGGGGGCGGGTCCGGGGCGGGAATTTGTTTGCGGCCTTAGAAAGCCCTGGTTTGAGAAGGGAGTCAGGTGTTGCGGACGTCGGGGTGCCGATCAGTTGGGGGGCTCACCTTGTAGATGGCGGCGAGATCCATGGCGGCGCAGATGGCCGAAGGATGTGGAGCCGGCAGAAAGTGGGAGCGCTGAAGTCACGCTGCGGCGGAGTGGAAGAGCCGCCACTTTTATTTGACCAGGGAGGGGGCGGGGCCAAGGGGAGTTGGCCCGGGAGGGCGGGGCCAGGAGGGGCGCTTCCCGGACGCGCGCCCCTAGCGCAGCAGGGCCGGCCCGGGTTCGGAGCCCTTCCGCCTGGACCCCGGCCCGAATTCGCCTGAGCGGGGCCCGCGGGCGGTCGCGACCTCGCGGGGAGTGCGTGGGGTTGGGGGTGGGGGTGTCGGCCCAGTCTTCAAGGCTGGAGACTGAGGCGCGGAGAAGGGAACTGGGACAGAGGTGGGGGCAGGGCTCCCGGGGGAATTGACAAGGGCAGAGGCGGAGAGGGCGTGCGCGCGCGACACTGACCGACAGGGGAGGGGAGAGGCGAACCGAGAGCAAGAGAGAAATGGAGGGACGCAAAGAGAAAAACATGGGAACACACACACACGGGGGGAGCTACGCACACAGGGAGACATGCACCGAGGAGGAGAGACAGGGTGAGAAGAGGAGGGGAGGTGGGAAGGCAGAACTTGAAAAGACGAGACGTAGACAGTCCCCAAAGAGACAAATTCAGAGCGAGAAGCGGGAGGGAGGGAGAGTCACAGAAACAGAGAGAAGAAGGGGCGAAAACTGGAAGAAACAAACATCCACAGACAGAAATCCGCAGGAGCAAAACAGTGAGAGAAGACCCCCCCCCCCCAATCCTGGACGGTCTTGCTCCCGAACTGCCCAGATCCTGAGACCTGGACCGCCCTCTTCGCCCCCACTCACGAGGATTGGGGGTGAGGTGGGGTCCCACACACCTGGTGAGGTTGGAAAGGGGCCTCATTTCCCAAATACAGGACCGCTGTGTCCTCTCACCCTCACACAAATACTGGCGCTTCTGGTGGCTTCCTCTGGGCTAGGCACAATTGCAGAAAGTGTCTTACATACATACATTAACTCAAGGAGGTATTATGCCCATTTTACACACAGGGAAACCCAGGCCAGAAGAGGCCAAGTTATTCTCCTGTTAGTGAATGGCATTAGCCTAATACCAGGACCTTAAATCATATTTTAAAAAGTTTGCACTCGAAAACTCAAGATTGGAAAAGGGGAAATCTTTTATTATGGTGGAGGGTTTCTTTGCTGGAAAGCTGTCTCAAATGGAAGGAACGGATCATCCCCAACTGATGGTCGGAAGGGTCTCTCATAAAGGGATGTGCCTTGAAAGAACTCTGCGTTTGCAGAAATGACTCCCCTCATTGACAAGTCTTTTATTGTCAAGGAGTTGCCCTGAGTGATGCTCTCTTAAGATACGGTGAAAACACTAATTTTTAAAGGGGGTCTCCAGAGCTGGCTGCCCTGACTGAAAAAACGGTGGTAGAAATAAATCATTGCCACGGAGTGCAGTTATTATGGTGGAAAGTTCATTCTTGCAGGTTGTGACCGCGGACTGCGGGCTTGTATTGAGGTGAGGAGATTCTGCTAGGCTCGCTGATCTGCCCGTCCGACAGAGCACGGGGGAATCCCTGGTGCGGCGCTTTCTCGGGCTGAGGGGCCTTCCCGGCCGGTCCCGTGAGCTGGGCGGCTGCGGGCGGCTCTGGCACGGTTGCAGCCTCCCTCTCGCCAGTGACTCACTCACAAGGGGCGGGGGAGGGGGGCTTCCTGGAAGCCGTGACGAGGAGGCTCGACCCGGACGCCCGGGTTCCTCTCTGTAACCAGGGTTTTGGTCGCCTGTAAACAGAGGCTTGAGGACTACGGGAAAAGGAGGGAAAAGGGAGATGCCCGGCACCCGCCGCCCAGTTGGGTTCCAAATCCCTGTGCTCGTAGTCGGACTAAGGGGCGGGAGAACGAGAGATGGGAGGTTTTCTGGGGTTCCTAGGGGCCGGCTCGGCTCTGGCCGCTATCCTGGAGGAGGGAATACCAGTTTCGATTCCCTGGAGACGGGGAGCAGTTCCCATCCCTGACTCAGGCTGACCCCCTCCCCTCTTCCATATGCTGAGTCATCGGCTCGAGGGCCAGGGCGCTTCGGATTGGGAGATTCTCAAAAGAGACTGGAAGGGGCTTTGCGCGCCGAAGGACTGAGCACCCGTCTAAACACTAACAGGGGCGGGGGTACTAAGAGCCCCGACCTCTGCCCCTCCTTGCTTAGATCAAGGGGTTCGGGTTTCCAAGCCGCCTCCTCGCTCAGACCCAGGAGACCCGGTTCCCAGGCCGTGGCTTCACCAGACTCAGGAGTCCTGGTTCCCAGCCACCCTGTCTCTCAAACGCAGGAGTCCGAGCCCCCCCGCCCCGCCCCGCCCCCAACCCCTCTCTCCGATTGAGGAGCCAGGCTCCCATCCCCTCCTCCACCCCGTCCAGGCCTCAGGAGTCCCAGCTCAGGAGGAAGTTCAGGGCAGGACTCCGCCCAGCTCCCCACGTAGCCAGCGGGAAAATCCGTGGCCTCGGCGAAAGCCGGGAATCCCCTCTGGAATGACGGTGGGGAAGGGGATGGCCGGGGTCCCCCGCGGGGTGCAGGGGGGCAGGTCCCGGGCGGGCTGGCCGGTGGGGGGGGAAAGGGGCGGAAACCAGAGAGGCTAAAAATACAGCGAGCGCTTCCGGCCTAGGGGGAGGGGAATGGAGAGCAGAGTTTCCAGAAAAACAAGCGGGGACGGGAAACGCGGGGGTGTGAGAGCCGGCGCGAGTGCGCGGGCGAGCTGGGGACTGTGTACGCGCTGCACGTGTGACCTGGTCCCGTGTGCTCCTGGCGTGATTGACTGGCGGGAGCCGTGTGCGCAGCTGCGCGGGCCCAGCGGCTGGTGTGCCGTGCGGTGCGTGTGGACCGCGTGAGCGCCGCATGTGCGAAGGGGGGCTGCCCTGGAGCGACTGGGTGTGTGGTGGGGCAAGTAGGTGTGGGACACAAATGAGCCCACTGTCCTATGTTAAGGCCGTGTCCTTACAACCCTCTGACACCGCTCTGTGCTTACTCTCACCATCGCTGGGTGAGGGAGTGTGTACTCAAACGTAACTGCCTTTGAAGTGGCATCCCGTGAGAACTTGTGACTTCCATACCTACCTGCACATGTGTGGAGCTCTGAACCACCATGGGATCTGGAGTGACTAAGAGCTGGGAACTCCTTGAGGGAGGCCGCTGAGGGTGACTGTGTGTCCTTGGGGGTGATGAGGAGCCGTGAGCACACAGCTTGGGAGCTGAGGGTGTGTGTGAGAGCCTGTGTGGCTCTAGGTGGCTTGGCTGTGTTCAAGACCTCTGGAACTGCGTGGTTATCAGATGTGTGAATACTGTTCCTGTGTTTGTGTCCTTGGGGTGTAGCTGAAAACACCCAGGAGGCTAGTGTCTGGAAGCAGTTCCTTTGTGGCCAGATCACAAGGCAGTGAAACTGGTGAACTTTGGTCCTTGACGTCTGCAGCGCATGATGGGAGGGTGGCTGGCGCACTCCTGCTCCTCTCGGTGGCCTCCGTGGGCAGAGCAGGGGCAAAAAGGCAGGCACACTTGAACCTGAGAGGCCTTATCTAAAGCCAGCCTCACTGCTTTTGATAACGTTTAGCTGAGGGCAGGGCTGAGTCAGCTGGTGACGGGCAAAGTCTGAGATGGGGTAGGAGATAGCGGCTTAAGTAGTAGTTAGACGGTTGTTTGTGTATTCGCATGGTTGGATTGTTCCTTGAGTCTGTTTGTGGGACTGTCCCTGGGACTGAGACACCATGATTGCAGGATGGCGGGTCACGCTGTTCTCTACTAGAGAAGAGGGGTTGTGTGTGCCTGTTTCTCCCTGGTCTGGTTTGCCCTGTGCAGCTGTGCATCTCATGTACACCCTTCCCTGGAGTGGGTGGTTGTGCACCAGGCTGTACAATCTTCCTCTGGGCCTGCTAATCCAGTAAGAACCTTCACTAAGGTCCTCTTCTACCCTGGCTCTTCACTGTGGTCCTGGCATCCACGTTATTCCATCAATGCACCAGCACAGCTCTGCCTCAGGCAGGGCCTCTGCACTTGTTCCCTCTGGAATGTCCAGGACTTACTCCCTTTCCTTTAAGTTCACTCCAGTACTGCCTTCTCAGGGAGGCCTTCATGACCTGGGTCAAGGATTAGAAAAGGTTTAAAAATAACCTTGTTATCCATTTAACAAATAATAAATACATCCATGGGGTCACAAAGAGTTGGACACAACTGAGCAACTGAATCAACAAAATACATGTACAATCCATTTACCCCCCCAACCTAAACTCTCAAACTTTCATGTTTTCCAATAAAGTAACATAATTCTCCATGTGCAAACCTTACACCTTTAGATCTATTCCTAAATACTCCCCCTCCCCCCCACCCCCATTCTACTTCTGGTCTCACCTCTCTGGTTTATTTTCTTTCTTGGAACTTCTCAGTGCCTGACACACTGTGTTTTACTTTATCACACTTAACTGTCACTGAAGTATCAGCTCCAGCAAGGCAGGGCTCTTTGGTTCACACTATACAGGGCCTGGCCCCAAACAGATGCATAGCGAATGCGTGTTGCATGAACTCAGCTTCCTGGTGCACAGTTCCCACCCTGTGTGCTGCTCAACTGTGCATCTATCACCCCGCTGCCCACCAGGTGTCTCCCGTCTGTCTGCTGGCATGTGGTTTTCGGCACTGCTGGGTCCGGGGTCAGGGCTGCTGGGATGTCCTGCCCCCATGTGTGCGTGATGCTGTGTTGATGCCACCTCACAGGGCCAATGGTGCCTCACTGAGTGTATGGGCCTGTGGACTGACACATCTCTACCACTGTGTGCTGTGTGCCCCCAGGCTGGAAGCCAACAGGCTCTCACGGGGAAAGAGTGTTGTAGGCAGATAATTGTTATCATGTTGGGTGGAACTGGGACTTTGTTTTTGTGTTGATTTGGAGATTAAGTGTGGTTAAGGAGATGTGTAGGGGTGCCAAACTGACAAGGTTATGATGGTCAGTTTTATTTGTCAACTTGGCCAGGCTACAGCTCCCAGTTATTTAATCTAGATGAAGCTGTGAAGGAATTTTGTGGATGTGATTCAAGTCTATAATCAGTTGACTTTAAGCAGATTATCCTAGAAGATGTGGGGAGTCACATGGGTGGGGGACTGATCTAGTCAGATAAATGGGCAGAGCTGTGGCTTCCTCTCAGAAGAAATTCTCCCTGTGGACAGCAGCTTCAGCTTGTGCCCGAGAGGTCTGCTGCCCTGCCTGGAGCTTGCCCTCTGTGCCTGGCACTTCAAGGAAGGTCAGGGAGAAAGGGAAGGAACTGCTGGGATGTACACACACACACAAGAGCTGGCCATTTCCCAGAACTCCAGCGTGGGGACTTGGGCTCTGGGTGATTTGCAAGGCTCCGTGGTCCTGGGTGTTCTGCACTGATGTGGGGTCCAGGACAGCAGACCTCTAGGCGGTGCCATGGGAACCAGGGTACAGAAGGTTCTGGGTGGGGCCATCCGTCCCCCAACCAGGCTGAGTCACTTGGACCTTTCACACCCCACCAGCTGGGCCTGAGCTGGTAGCTCCGCCCTACACTTGCCCAGGCCTGACGGCCATGGCTGAGCTCCCTGAAGCTGCCTCTCAGGGAAGTGGGGAGCCCGGTGGGGTACACTCTTCCTGAAGCCTCCTCCTCAAGGTCTGCTTCCCGGAGCTGAGGCCAAGGTGCCTGGGTTCTTCCCCAGGACTGATGATTCATCCCTGCTGGGGCCTTTTCACTTCTCCTTTGGGGCTAAAAATACAGGGACCCAGGCATTCAGCTGGGCTGGCTTCACCGCGGATTGCATAACACCCCTTGTTTGAGTGCTGCTGACGCAGGCCCTGGGTATGGGGGGGGTGCCGCGCTGGGTTGCTCCCCGACTGGGACTGGGCATGCTGTCAGGGCCCAGACCTTTCACTTCCCTTTTTTGGGTCAAGCAGACTGGGGGGTTGAGCTGACATGAGAGGTGCTGGGGATTGCTGGGTGTGGCTATGGCCCCTGGAAACGAAGCTCCTTCTAGCCCCAGGTGACCTTGGTGTTCTGGCTTCCTTTCGGGAACTGTGCATAGACAGAGAATCCCAGTTAAGAGCTGGGGACAGTCCCAATTAGCAAAGGGGCACTGGGCAAGAGATGGTCAGAGACAGGGAGATGGGAACAAAAGATCAAATGACAGAAGACACCAAGAGAAACAGCTACGAAAAGGAGCAGACACAGAGACCACCCCCCCGAACTGGGACAGAATCAGAATGGACTGAGGGAGAGGGGCCCAGTCAGGGCTCCACAACTAGGCTAGGTAGGGGGAGACCCCCTGGAAGAGATCACCAAGGAGCACAATCCAAAGTCCACCCTCAGCCAAGGATGAGAAGACAGCCGGCAGAGGCAAGGCCCCGCCCTGCGCGCGCCTTGCTGGCCTCTGCTGCCCCCTGCTGGCGCCGGCCGCAGTGTTCAGGCAGGAAGAAAAGCCAGAGACAAAGATGCTTTGAAGCCACTCTTCATTCCCTCCCTGTCCCTTCCCCCACTCCCAGCCCTGCTAGCTCACAGGGTGCCTCCAGGGCCCGTAGGTGGTGCAGGCGTCTTGCCTGTGACCTTGTTGGCGCAGTCCAGCAGGGCAGTGTGAATGTCCTTGGCACAGGCAATCTGGGCTTTGATGACTGCCAGGTACTGTGGGTAGGGCAGGCTGTCAGGCTGGACGGCATCAGGTTTGGTGGCTGTGGGCACCAATGTTGGAGAGTGCTTGGCACTGTCACAGCTCTGTGACAGACACTCATGTGCCAGGCGCTGTGGACAGCAAGCAAAGTGCAGCATTAGCCTCACTCCAGGTACTGCCAATCCCACCCCTAGCGCCAGCCTGGCGTAGGCTTTTCAGCATCTGGAATCCTGGGGTCTTGGGGTCAGAACTTGGCCCTGCCACTCACTTGCTGGGTGACCTCAGGCATGTGGCTTCTCCTCTCTGGGCCTGTTAACTCCGCTGGAAAAATGGGTTTGATAAGTACTTCTGCTACCTCATAAAATGAGAATGGTGAGCGCAGTGTGTGAGACACAAGCACAGGTCCTGGCAAGTTATTTAAGTGCTAGTTGATGGATGTCAACTACTATTATTGTGACTCTCCTAACCCTAGGCTTGGCATTGACACTGGCTTCTCTGGTGGCACCTGCCCCTCCTAGTTTTCCTTCTACTTCTCTGGCTAGTTCTTCTAGATGTTTCTTAAACTACCTAAGCCTTAAGTGCGGCAATTCCTGAATCCTGTCTCCTCCTTTCATTCTCATGCCCTCTAGGAGGTGTCTCACCCACATACATACCACTCTGCTCTGAACTCTGCACTGATGTGCCCACCTCCCCTAAAATTCCAGAGCTCCTATACTCTACCCCCCAAACCACTCCCCTTCCTGGGTCCCTGTCTCAGGGACGGTTCTACCATCCAAACCAGACCCCTGGGCCTCATCTTGGAGACTCCTCCCACAGCCCATCAGTCCCACTGCCCAGGCACAAAGCCTTCTGAGTATCTCTTCCACCTGCCCTTCCCCACTTCCTCAGGACTCCACCCTGGTGAAACCTGGTGGCTCTTGAATCCTGCCATGGGCCCCCAGCCTCCACTCTAAGCCCCCCGAACCGATCCCTCATTTGGTGACCAGAAGCATACCCCTAAAAAAACAAATGGGTCGATGTTTTTCCTTGCTTGAAACCCTCCATGGCTCCCTAGCAACCTCGGGGCTATATTCAAAATCCAACAAGCCCCAGTGCCTACCATACCTTAGCCAGACTGAATTTCATGACATTTTTAAAGGGAACTTAAAGCAGAAGCTGTTCCTCTTGGTTGGAACATCTTTCTACCACTACGAAGCTCCTCAAACTGCGTTTTCCTTCAAAATCCAGTTCAAAATGATGATGACGCTATAAGATAAAACATTTGCCACTTGTCTAGTACCATGTTAAATGTTTTACATGCAAGATCTTGCCGAGTCCTTCTCCAAAATCCATTTTCCAAAGGAGGAATCCAAGGTTCAGAGGTAGAGATTGGTGGTCCCTCTGACTTCAAAGGCTGTGCTCTGAGCCATCTGCCCTCCTCTCAACTCCCACCCTTCTTCCCTTTTTGTTCCAGCCTTGGCTCAGATGTGCTCTCTACTAGTAGTCTATCCTGAGCCACTTCCTCCCTAGACCCACCCTAGGTGAGGTCAGGTGCCATCTCTGGACGTCTATAGCCCTCTTATTTTAACCTTGCCCCCTCTGCCTGCCCCTCACCCCCACAACCCAGCCCTGAGCCTTCTGCCCAAGCTTCCCCCTTCATGGTCTTCCATGTCTTGAGCTTCTCCTGTCAGAGCCCTGACTCTGAGCTATCACTGCTGGAGGATATATTTGTCACCCATTGAACTGGAAGCTCCGTGAAGGCAAGGACTGGGCAACTTTCTGTCCCCAGTATCAGGTGCAGTATCCACACAGGTCTGGGCCACAGGAGGTGCTCAGTGAGCATTTGTCAACTGACTGAATGAAGGTTCCTGAAGCCCAGGAACTGAGGTAGTTGTGGTCACCTGGTGGCTAGGAGGCCCCTTACCAGGCAGAGCTCTAGTTGGTCACAAAGTGCATAGAACTCTTCCAGACACTTGTCAAAGCGCTGAATGGGTCCATCGCTGCTCTTTCTACAGTCCAGGAGAAGAAGGTGGGAGATGGATTTCCAGTCTCTGGGACTAAGTGACTACCCAACCAAGTATCCAACAGAAAACCATGTATAGGCCCAGGAGACCCAAAGCAAGACTTGCTGCTGCTAAGTCGCTTCAGTCGTGTCTGACTCTGTGCAACCCCATAGATGGCAGCCCACCAGGCTTCCCCGTCCCTGGGATTCTCCAGGCAAGAACACTAGAGTGGGTTGCCATTTCCTTCTCCAATGCATGAAAGTGAAAAGTGAAAGGGAAGTTGCTCGGCCGTGTCCGACTCTTAGTGACTCCATGGACTACAGCCTACCAGGCTCCTCCGTCCACGGGATTTTCCAGGCAAAAGCACTGGAGTGGGGTGCCACTGCCTTCTCCGAAGCAAGACCTAGGGGACAGTTAATAGTAGAAGGGGCAAAAAGGGCAAGGCCAGGGGGTAGGGAGTAGGCTTCAAAATAAAGAGAAAAGAGGGATGGGTGGGGTACGAGGGGGATGTTTTTGAGACTAGGATGGAGATACTGACATCCTGGAGAAAGGGGAGTACTCACTGCCCATTGTCAATGTTAGTGTTCTGAATCAGGTTCTGGGCTGCAACCTTCATCAAGGTCTAAAGAGGAAAAAGGGGGAAAAAAAAGGTGTGGGAGATGAAGAAACACAAGAGGACACTTTTGGTAGATCTTCACTCTTCCTTAAGATACAGCCAATCTCAGGCCTCCTCTTCAGTTGTTACTTCTCCTCCTATCACTGCAGAGTAATTCCAACTTCCATTCCTTTACAGCAATTGCTATATTTTTCCAGAGGCCCCCTTTCTCTTGCCAGTAATTTCCCAGACATACCTTAGGGTCCTCCCTCACCCACCAGTCACAGTCAGTCAAGGCCAGTCCTTTCCTCAGGCTTTAACGTCTAGAGCTAGGTTTTTTCTTTAAATTCCCTCCAACTCGAATTCCGGTCAGTCTCAAACTCAAGAGTCTCTCTGATCCCACCTTACACTGTCAATCCACAGAACTTCGCTTTGGCATCACGAAGACAGTCTCATTCCTCTTTCCTTCTTAACGCTTCTTTTGCTCTCTCCCGGACTAAACAATCCCTCCGCCCACCCCCCGGATGGCAGAGAGCCAAATCTCCCAACCCATCACCTGTAGACTCTCCTTCAGCTGCGGGATGAGCATCTTATAGCGCTGCACAGGATCGAAGTCCTGTTGCTGTTGCTGCAAAAGCCCGCTCTGGGCAGGTCCCACAAGTTGTGCTGGTGGTTGTGGCTGCTGCTGGGGGCCCGACCCACCAGCTGAACCTGGACCCGACACACTGGCGGTAGAAGTAGTCGCTGAAGCCTGCTGTTGGGATGCAGCCATCTTCTTCGCCTCGCGCACAGGAAGTGCGTCACAAGTGCGTCTTCCCGGTTTCTTTTTAGCGTCTTCGTCTCTGAGCCCTGTTTGCTGATTAGCTCCGCCTCCCAAACAATACAATCAATGAGAGGAAAGAGCCCACCCTCCAACTCGTGACTCTCAAATCCGACGGGTACAATGAGACATCGATAAACCAATCACAAGAGGCTCTTTCCGCCTCGCCCCAGCCTTTGCACAGTCGCTGGCCAATCCGGGTGTGGATCCAATCAGACTCTATTTCCCAGAAGACCTAGCGGGCTGAGGCGACCTGCGGTCCTCAGAGTCTTGGCGGCAGTTGGTGGAGACGGACCTGCGGGGCAGTCCTTGGCGTTGTTTGCGCGTTTACCTGAGTACTACGTAGTACTCCAGTGTTCCGGGAACTCTTCTCGCCAGCCCACCTCACTCCGGCCCTATCTGTGAGCAGAGCGGTGCCAGCCCGAGCCCTGCCTGGGATTGGGCGCCCGCCGAAGTCGGCACGCCGTTTGCCGTGGCTCTGTGAGGCTCTTGTCAGGATTGCCCTCGCCTCATCGCCATGGCGCCCACTATCCAGACCCAGGCCCAGCGCGAGGATGGCCACAGGTAGGCACTCCGCTACCTGACTGTACCGCTTTTCTCTAGGTCTGGGTGGGCGTCAGCGAGATGAGAGGGTCAGGTGGTTTTGTCAGTCTTCAACCTTGCCAGCCCCCCAGGTCTGCCCGTGTCGTCACGGAGCGCACACCCGTTTAGGGGGGCGGGTCCCGGACGTGGTGTTCCCCAGCTCCTCCCCCCCCCCCCACCTTCCCTGCCATGTTCTGGAATTAAGCTGTTGAGGATTGAGTTTTTATTCTTCCAGTGAAGCGTTTGGAGACCCCTTTCCCCAAAAAACAATTATGTGACTCTATTATTAAAGTATTTGAAGACGTGTCCTTCAAAGAGATTTAACATTTAGGGACACTGTCTCTAAGAGGCATACTTGACTCCCTCCGTTATAGCACTTGAGGTACCTCTACTAAGAGGAATTATCATTTGTCACCCTTTAGCTTGGAAAAGCCCCCTACGCTCTCCTGTCAATCCTTTTCTTTCCATCTTTTGTCATTGTCTCTCTTTTACCCACCAGGCCCAATTCTCACCGGACTTTGCCTGAGAGGTGAGCTCCATCGTGTTTCCCCAGGACGGGTGGGCCAAGTGGGGCTGGGCGCAGAGGTAGGGCAGCAGGAGCCAGGTTTTGAGCCACTGTGTTCCCAGGTCTGGAGTGGTCTGCCGAGTCAAGTACTGCAACAGCCTCCCTGACATCCCCTTCGACCCGAAGTTCATCACCTATCCCTTCGACCAGAACAGGTGAGACTAAGAGTGGGGCTTTGGGAAACACCTTAGAATATGAGTTCCTTGAGGGTAAGGGCTGCTTTTTCTGACGGTTCAGGGCAGAGAATGGTAGTTAACCTGTAATAGTAGGTGCACAATAGGTATCTGTTAAGAAGCAAGCAGTATCCAAGTCTCTTTACACTTAAGAGCTGCTAGCCTTCTGATTCCAATGTGGAGGTTATTTCATTCTGAATTCCTCCCTGGAGTACCTTAGCCTCTAGGAAGCTGGGCTGTGAGGGTTAAGGCTGGAATCAGGAAACCATAATGGGCATGTTTTCCCTACCCAGGTTTGTTCAGTACAAAGCAACTTCCCTGGAAAAACAGCACAAACATGATCTCTTGACTGAGCCAGACCTGGGAGTTACCATTGACCTCATCAACCCTGATACCTACCGCATCGACCCCAATGGTGTGTTGGGAGACAGGGAGGGCCTGCTCTAGGCTAGTGAGGGCCAGCTCTGGACCTCCCTCAGAGTCCTCCTCTCACCTTGCTTTCTTCTAGTACTCCTAGACCCAGCTGATGAGAAGCTTCTGGAAGAGGAGATTCAGGCCCCCACCAGTTCCAAGAGGTGAGGGGGTGCTGAGTGGGGACTTAGGACTGGTGCTGATGGGAAGGCAGTGGGGTCCTGAGGTGCCTGATTCTCCCACTCCAGATCCCAGCAGCACGCAAAGGTGGTGCCATGGATGCGGAAGACAGAGTACATCTCCACGGAATTCAACCGTTATGGCATTTCCAATGAGAAGCCTGAGGTCAAGTAAGTTATGGTGGGTAGGGAGGGAAGATGGAGATTTCAGGTATGTCCAGTTACCTCTAAATGTTTTTCTCTTTCTCCCCAGGATTGGGGTTTCTGTGAAGCAGCAATTCACTGAGGAGGAAATATACAAAGACAGGGATAGCCAGATCACAGCTATTGAGAAGACTTTTGAGGATGCCCAGAAATCTGTAATTGAAGGACTGGGATAGGGGAAGGGGGGATAAAGGTGCGACTCCACAGCACTTTGTACTTTTTCTTACCCTGTTTTTTTTGCCTCTGCCAGATCTCCCAGCATTATAGCAAGCCCCGAGTGACACCAGTGGAGGTCATGCCTGTCTTTCCAGATTTTAAGGTCAGATCCAGGGCAGGGGGCAGAGAGGGACAGCCTGCCATCTCTGCCTGTCCTAGTCTAACCCCAGTGCCCTCCATCCCCCAGATGTGGATCAACCCTTGCGCTCAGGTAATCTTTGACTCAGACCCCGCCCCCAAGGACACAAGTGGTGCAGCTGCATTGGAGATGATGTCTCAGGCCATGATCAGGTGAGTGGCCCTGCTGTCCACCTTGGCCTGCTTTTTATTGTTTTTGTCCTCACTCAGTCTTTACTGCTCCTCTTTCCCCCTCAAACAGGGGCATGATGGATGAGGAAGGGAACCAGTTTGTGGCTTACTTTCTGCCTGTGGAGGAAACACTGAAGAAACGAAAACGGGACCAGGAAGAGGAGATGGATTATGCACCAGATGATGTGTACGTGGGTTGGGGTTAGGTTTTAGGTATTGAGAAGTGTGTCCTTTTCTCCTTCATAGGGAAGAAATGGGGCTGACCCTGTCCCCTTCATCCTCAGGTATGACTACAAGATTGCTCGAGAGTACAACTGGAATGTGAAGAACAAGGCTAGCAAGGGCTATGAGGAAAACTACTTCTTTATCTTCCGAGAGGGTGATGGTGTTTACTACAATGAATTGGAGACCAGGTACTCAGCACAATCCTACCTCACTCAGATTAGCTTGGGCTTGTACTTCAGAGTCAGGATCTTGGGGTGTACAAGAAGAGCTACCTTGGAGGTCATTTGTATCTAGGGATTTGCCACGTGCATTTTTAAGAGTGGAAGCCTATAAAGCTGGAGCTGGTTCTAACACAAGAACCCAGAAGAAAAATCTTTACCTAACACTGGAGATATTTGGAGCTTTCATGCAGGGTAGGACTGCTAAGTTGTAAACATAGCCAGAATATGGAGTAATATGTAAAATTAAAATTAATGTTTTAAATAAATGAGATGCTAGATACCCAAGTTCAAAAAACATGATCCCTAAACTTCCCTGACGGAGAAGGAAGTGGCACCCCACTCCGGTACTCTTGCCTGGAAAATCCCATGGATGGAGGAGCCTGTTAGGCTACAGTCCATGGGGTCGCTAAGAGTTGGACACGGCTGAGCGACTTCACTTTCACTGTTCACGCACTGGAGAAGGAAATGGCAACCCACTCCAGTGTTCTTGCCTTGAGAATCCCAGGGACAGGGGAGCCTTGTGGGCTGCCATCTATGGGGTCGCACAGAGTCGGACACGACTGAAGCGACTTAGCAGCAGCAGCAAACTTCCCTGATGGTTACAAGTTTACTGCTGTGCTGGGACCCTTGATGTAAAGGTTGGGAAAGTGTGACCTTGAGTTTCTGTTTAAAGCAGAGATCACAAATTCTGGTCCCATTAAGCCAGGCAAAAAATGTAAAATGTACAGTAGGCTGTAGGGGTCTAGGTGACCTGGAGCCCTTGGCAACCTTCAAGAGGCACTGTGACCCAGCACAGCAAAGGGTCCAACCCACTGCTATGTTGGGGGTGGAGGTGGGGTGGGAATCAGAGGCCCAGTGGAGTCAGAATCTTACTTTCTGAAATCCAGATTCTCTTTTTAAGGGTTCGTATCTAATTCACATTAAAATCTACTTCTTTATACATTTATGTGTTTATGTTAAGGGTATACATATATATAATTCCAGGGCCCTCAAACTGATAACCTTTGGAGCTATTTTCTTGCCTGTGAAAGTGAAGTTGCTCAGTCATGTCTGACTCTTTACTACCCCATGGACTGTAGCCTGCTAGGCTCCTGCATCCATGGGATTCTCCAGGCCAGAATACTGGAGTGGGTTGCCATTTCCTTCTCGAGGGGATCTTCCCAACACAGGGATCGAACCCCGGGTCTCCCGCACTGCAGGCAGACCCTTTACCATCTGAGCCACCAGGGGCTCCTTTTTTTCTTGCCTGTCCCCTACCCGAAATTTAGTTTCCCTTATTCAGTCTGTATTTATTCTGGTCTTTTCTGGGCTAGGCATAAATGAGTAAAGATGAGTAAGAACCAAGTTAGACCAGATTCCCCACAGGGGTCTTTAACTGAATCTCATGTACTTCTCCCCAATTCTACCACTGCAGGGTTCGCCTGAGTAAGCGCCGAGCCAAGGCCGGGGTTCAGTCGGGTACCAATGCCCTGCTTGTGGTCAAACACCGGGACATGAATGAGAAGGAATTAGAAGCCCAGGTAACAAGCACCACTGACCCCGGTCTCCCATGGGGAGGGTGGTAGTTGGTGGAGTGGCACAGGAACCAGATTGAACCTTCTCCTTCCCCTCAATTGTCCTGCTTCCAGGAGGCACGGAAGGCTCAGCTGGAGAACCATGAACCCGAGGAGGAAGAAGAGGAGGAAATGGAGACAGAAGAGAAAGAAGCTGGGGCCTCAGGTAAAGCTGGACAGACTGAACTCTGACTCTGGGTGGGTGGGTGGGTGGGGAACTTGGGTCTCACTTCTTGCTCTCTTGCAGATGAGGAACGAGAGAAGGGCAGCAGCAGTGAGAAGGAAGGCAGCGAGGATGAGCGCTCTGGCAGTGAGAGTGAACGGGAGGAGGGTGACAGGGATGAGGCGAGTGACAAGAGTGGCAGCGGCGAGGATGAAAGCAGTGAGGATGAGGCCCGGGCCGCCAGAGACAAAGAGGAGATCTTCGGCAGTGATGCTGATTCGGAGGATGACGCTGACTCTGATGATGAGGACAGAGGACGGGCTCGTGGCAGTGATAATGACTCAGACAGTGGCAGTGATGGGGGTGGCCAGCGGAGCCGGAGCCACAGCCGGAGCCGGAGCGCCAGTCCCTTCCCCAGTGGCAGCGAGCATTCTGCTCAGGAGGATGGCAGTGAAGCTGCAGCTTCTGATTCCAGTGAAGCTGACAGTGACAGTGACTGAGTCCCAGAGCCTTCAGCCCTGGCGCAGATAGTTATTTTGTGCAGGAAGGCACTTTTCGAGTGGTCTCTTTGTGAGCCTATTGCTTTGTTTTCCTCTCCTCCAAACCTTTGCTGTTAATAAAGCCAGCTTCTCTTTACTTCCCCTCCCAGGCACCATGGTCTCATTCTGCCTGCCCCATGCAGAACCCCCTGAACCACCCCAGGTGCTTAAGGCACAAAAGCAAAGGCCACAAAGGCAGGGTCATTAGGTTTTTCAGGAAATGTAGCATAACAAAGATCAGAATCCTTTTCGTTTGTTTGTTCTTTTTTTTTTTTTCCAAAATAAGCCCAGACCATTAAACAAGTGAAACTCCATCAAATAAGTCTTCTCCAACAGCGAGAAAAACTGTACAGTTACTCAAAGCTGATTCTGCCAGTGGGGCTGGGAATAGAAGGGAGGGTGAAATCATGGTGGAGGGGCGGGGGCTGGGGAGGGGCAGGAGTGGGTCAGGATCCTGCCCATCAGAGTGGGGCCGCCTGCGTCCTGCACACTCTGCTGACAGGTGGGGGGAAGGGGGCAGCTCTTGCCTCCCATTATGTGGGGGGTGTCCCTCACCACCTCCCAGTGCCAGGCAGACCCAGCTCACCCTGATGGGTAGTGAACAAGACAGGACTGGCTGGGAGGAGGTGAGGGTCTCTTAAGAGGGACACCCTGCTGATTCCAAAAAACGAGGTGGCCCCTGTCCATCCCACTTCCCCGGGCTAGGAGGAGGATTGGAGAAGCCCTGGGAGTTGGAGGGGAATGAGCAAAGGCACAGAAACATGGAGGGGCCGGGATGGGGGACTTGCATAGGTTGATGAGTGTGCAAGAGGTACATAAATAAACCTGACACCCCACCCAGCCCGGCACTGGGAGAGGAGGGAGGGACCCAGAGCAGGTCCCCAGGGCCACCCCACCCCCTGGCTTCCTCCCCCACCCTGGGTCAGAGTTGAGGGAGGTCCAGACCAGGAGGGCAGAGGCAAGAAGGTCTGGGGAATGGGTGAGTGCAGGGAGGGTGGTGGTTTAAAATTTTTTTTTTTGGTTTTTTGTTTTTTCCCAACATTTTGTATCTTTAATAACATACACAATGGTTACCAGCCATATTCATAACAAAAGTTATTCATAAAATGTATCTAAAAATAACATTTTTTCCTTTTCGGTGTGAAAAGCTTGAGAATGTCCCAGTGAGGGGGGGGCGGGTTGAGGGGATGGGGTTGGAAGAGGGGACCCTGGCTTCCCCATAGCCTGAACCCCCAAATCCCCTCCCTCCAACTGGGCCCCAGCACACCCCCTCAGTAGGAACGGAGATTGGTATGATTCTGGGGCTGGGACGAACCTCTGGGTTATGATATATAGTGTTCCACTTAAGTGAGGTCATGACAATGAGGGGGTGGGGTGGGGGAAGGGTAAAAGAAAAGGGGATAGGGGTGGGGAAGGAAACCAAAAACCATCCCCTTTCCCTTATTCTTTACCCCCAAGTCTTTCAGCAGCTAGACTTGGGAGTGGAGAAGAATTTGTGTTGGTGGGGGTGGGAGACGTTAAGGCAACAGACTTCCTGACCTCACTGGCTGCCCTGGCTCCCAGCCTTCGACCTCTGCATCTGCGGAGCCAGGGCTAGGGGTGGGGTGGGGAAGGGCTAGGGGGTGTGGAGGAGGGGGCTCTGCCCTCTCCCCTTGTAAAATTCAGGCTCCCCCTGCCACTTTCTTGGCTCAGAGAGAGGCCTGAGGATTCTAAAAATGAGAGGGAATGATCAGAGAGAAAAACCGTTAAGAACTATATAAATATGTATCTTAAATAGACCTAAGAAATTAATTGCAGAGAATCTCTGATAAACAGGGCAAAAGGAAGTGAGTGAGAGGAGGGTAGCTCCTGTCCTTGGGGAATGATGGGAATGGGGAAGAAGAAGGTGTAAGGAGGTGAGGGAGAGAGGGAGAGAGAGACAGGCAGACAGACACGCTCCTCTCCTCACCCGCCTTTATCTCCTCAGCTCCTCTCAACATTCAGGAGAGCAGATTATCTACCCCACTCATCTCTCCCCAAATGTCAGATGCTTCTGAGCAGGCCCCACAAGAGAGTGGGTCAGTGAGTCTGGGGGAGACTTTTTCCTTGGGAGGGGCAGGTGGCCAGCAGTCTAGAGGAGGCAGGGGTGGAACAGGGCCAGGTAGGGGGTGAAGGAGGGAAGGAGGGGGCAGACAGGCTGGCCAGTCCCTGCCCCCTTTATCCTGGCTGCCCCCTACCTCCCTGGGCCTCAGCAGAGATCCCTCGACGGGCCTGGGAGTGAGCAAGGCGTGTGCCAATGTTAAACAAAAGTTAAAAGGGTGAGAGAGTAGAAAAATATTAGAATGTATAGCTGAGCCAGCCCACCCTCTCGCTGTCGCGGAGAAGCCCGTTGGGGGTTGGCCCCCGCCCGCCGCCCGGGGAGCCTATGGGTGCGCTGGGCTGTGGGTCCCGTCAGATGGTGGAGGTTTTGTCTGTCCCATCTGTGGTAAGAAAGGGAGGAAGGGAGGAAGATCAGGAGCTGGCGGGAGGCCCAAGAAAAGGTGCTCAGGTAGCCTGTCATCCCAGTCAGGCCCTCCCTGGAGTCCGGCCTCCCCTAGGGACCCCTCAGGATGACTCTGAGTTGCTCAGTTCAGAGGTGGAGACGCTGCTGGGTAGGTGGGAGCTGGGTCAGGGAAAGAGGAAATGCTCACCACCCAAGGCGTGTTCTGTCATGCTCAGACACAGAGACTCCAGAGTGGGATTGATCTCCAGGTCAGGCCCAGGGACCGGGCAGTCTGGGTGGGAGAGAGGAGAACAGAAGCAGTAAGGACTGGACTGGGGTGAAGGGTAGAGTCACGAAGACAGAGGCTGGCGTGAAGGAGAGGCTGACGGGGACGAGAAGGAAAGGAGAGGCAAGAAACAGAGACACAAAGCCTGTAAGACATACACACACTTGGTACTGGGCAGACCTAACACCACTCACTGCTTAAAAGCTTTTCTGGGCTCCTCACTGCTTCTAGAGGAACTCTGAGCTTTTTATCCGGGTTCACAAGACCCTGCTCTTTCACCTTCCAGCCTCACCTCTCATGATGTCACCTATAAATCCACAAGCCATGTTGGATCATCTAATTGTCTCTCCTTAATAAAAAAAAAAAAAAAAAGTTGACCCCTCTGAGACTCAGATTCATGACTAATAAGATGGGAATATCAGTGCCTTCACATGTGCAGCTGGGGATTTGACTGAACAGTGCAGGAAAGCTGTCTGACACATAGCATACTGGTGAAAAGAACTGGTCTCATTTTTCACTCCTGCAGTTCAGCCATTCAGTCATTTAATAGTGTTTACAGATGCCTACCATGTGCCAAGCCCTGTGCTAGGATGAACAGGACAAATGGGGTCTCCTGCCTGTCACATAATCTCATAAAAGAATCCTTTGTGACATAAAGAGTTTGGGGTCACAAGCAATCTAAGCTCTCTCTAGAGGCAGCCCTTTCCAGACCAGCCTTCTCTGCTTCTACAGCCTCAGTGCCTAGCAGCACAGGGGCTGGCACAGGGTAGTCACCCTTGACTTGCTGAGCAAGGCAGGGCTGCTGCTGCTGCTAAGTCACTTCAGTTGTGTCCGACTCTGTGCGACCCCATAGGCTAGCGTATCTCTAACCTCCCTTTTGCCTGCTTTGCCCTCCTTCTGATCTCCCATCTCTAGGCTGATCTGTAAGCAGAGGGAAGACAGCCCTTAGGGTAGAACCTGTTCAAAGAGCCGAAGTCTACAGGTCCCTGCTTGGTCACCTGGCCTCTGAAAGGACACTAGTGGACTGATAGGCAGGACTCCCTTCTACAGAAACCTGGCCGCTCTGTCTCCTCCCCTCCACTCCTTTCAAACTGAGTATTTAACAATCCTCGAAAAAGACGAAGACAGACACCAGTATGAGCACTAAGATTATGACACAGGGAGGGAGAGAGATAAAGATGGGGGGTGGGTGGGGATAAGGAGTGAGAGAAGATGGGGAGAGGGGGAGAGACAGAGAACAAATATATGCAAGGGATAGTGTGTATAAGACCCAGAAGAGAAAAGAAAGGCCAGCTAAGGGTAGTGTTGAGGCAGAGTCCTAAGGGTGGGCACCTTACCTGGAGGGAACATGAGAATGGCCTGGGGTGACGAGTGGACTGGGAGCGAGTGGGTGCGCTGCACAGAGCTGCGGCTCTGGCTGGGCATACTGTTGCTGCCTCCAGGGTTGGCGAACCACAGGTTCTGCATGGGGCATGGGAAGAGAGAAAGCAGTGGGTGGGTAGGGCAAAGGCCCAGACCCAGGAGTGGCAGAGTTGGCAGGAGTCACCTCCCCACTAAGCTGGGCCCACCTGGACACAAACATATGGACACACACATCACAGGCACCACCACCCCAACCCAGAAGTGCCAGGCTCTTTGCTTCCAGCTGGCTCACCTGTCGGCCCTGGCCCCCAAGGCTGGGGCTGGTGAGGGCATGTCGAGGGGAGATGCCCCCAATGCCCGAAGGGCTCAGAAGGCCCATCCTGCCAGGCGGAAGGGCCCGGGGAGGCATTGGGAACTGCCGCTGGGTCCGCCGGGCCACCCCCATCCCCACAGAACCAGCTATGGGGAGTGAGTTCGAGCCAAACGCCCAGCTGTGAGAGAGCAGAAGGCAGGGTGTCAGTTTAGGTGTATGGGCCCATCTGTTTAACTCTTTTTCTTACTCCCCACCACCCCTGTGGTAGGACAGAACATAGACCTGCATGAGCAGGGATTCCCTGTCCAAGTCCTTGCACTGTCATTCTGTCTCCTTCTGCCCAAAAGGGACTCCTAAGATGGAGATGAGAGAGTCCAAAGGTTTCCTCAAGTCCACTCAAAGCAGTTCTAACTTCAATTCTCAAGTGTGATATTTCTATTGTTTGTTTGGGGTGAGAAGCGACTTCAGAGCCCTCTGCACACAGGTGAGGAGAACAAGGGACAAGCAAGGGGCCAGCTATGGAGATGGGTACTGATTCTGCTATACTAATGGAATATTAGTATATTAGTATATGGAATATACTAATATTAGTATGGAATATTACTCTATTCTAATGGAAAATCAGGCACCACCTGATTTTCTAATGGGAAAGTCCTCACTGGGTGACTTACATAAGGCCACTCAGTTACTGAATGAGGACAATTGGACTCCCAGCCCAGGACGCAATCACCCCTCTAAGCACTATCTGTCAAACAACAAGGGCTTACGAAAGAAAGGTCCCTGTGCCCTGGCTGCCCACCTACCCCTTCTGCTGCCTGTAGTTCTGCATCTCTAGTGCAGCTTTGCGCGGGAAAGTCCGGAGGAGCTTCAGCACTTGCTGTTTCCAGGACAGCAGTCGTTTCTTCTGTGTCTCCGTGAAAGCCTAGAATTAGGGGGGGTGAAAGAGGTGTGTGTGCTTCTTTCAGATCTGCCTTCTATCCATTCGCTCAAGTATTTATCAACTGCCTGTCCTGTGCTGGGCAACAATGGGACACAGAAGTGATCTGTGCTCACACAGCTTACAATTTAGCTGGGGAGACGATACATAAGAAATTGTAACTGTGATAAATGCTGTGAGGAAGCAACACAAGAGGCACAAGAAACCTGATGTTATGAGGGGCTGGTGAAGGCATCCTGTTTTACTGAGAGCTAAGGGATCAGCAGGCAGGAGGGGGACTTACTCCCCAGAGAAGAATTATGTACTAAGGCTCTGAGAATGGGAGCTCAGGGCATCCACGGAACCCAACACTGGAAGGATGAGGGCTGGAGAGATGGGCAGGAGTCAGTTGGGCGGGGCCTTGTTGGACACATAAGGAGTGCTGGTCTGAGAGGATGGGGGCAGCCTTTCCATTCCTGAGAGCCCTAGGGAAGGCCTCACCTCATGAGACAGGCACTTTTCGATGAGCTGGAGGTAACTGGTGATGTTCTCCTCGTCTGGCCGGGACACCAGCAGCTGGGTGCACACTTGGGGACATGGAAAAAGGCGGGAGGTCAGCCCCCAGAATGCCCTCTGCCATGTTCCAGCTCCCCTGGCCCATGAGAAGGTGGGTCAGGAAACTCATGCCGGATGAGTACTAGCTATCTGCTAAGCATTGCACCTGGCTTATTATGAGGATATATACAGGGCCCACCGTACTGCCTGGCATATGGCAGATATGAAGTCAATGACTTTTTCTCAAGTCTTGGGATAGTGTCATCAATGGAGGGATTTTTAGCCTGACGAGTCTGAGGTTCAGAGAGGTTGAGTTATTTGCCTCAGGTCACACAGCTAAAGGATTCAGACCCAGGTGTAAACTTGCCTATGCTGTGCTGCCTTAGGAAAAGGTGAGCTCATTAAGAGCATCAGGATATCCATCCTGTGGACTTCAGTCGCCTCTGAAAGAACCAATGGATTCGCCTTATCTGTTTACTCTTGGCTGTATGCAGTTTCCACTGACATAATGTCCCGTCTTCTGCTCAGGTTGGAGATGCTTTGAGGGTAAGGGCTGTCTCTCATCATCAGCCTGGACATGCCAGAGGGAAGGGGCCTTGTCATCCTTAGTCTTAGTCCCTTTCTTTAGTGCTCTAGTCCCCAGGGTGCTTTGAAAAATTCTGCTCCCATAATTTAAACTGGATTTGACCCCTGATGCCTGGGTTCACTTGGTACCCTGGCCCAGAACTTCCTGCTGGGCCCTGGGTGGTCTCACCTTTGCCCATCACCCGTGTAAACTGGCTGGGGATGTCTCCATCAGCGACAGGAGCAGGGGCTGGCTCACTGCCATCAGTGGGAGCTGGAGCTGGTGGAGGGGGGTAGCTCTCTGCAGCTGGAGGGTCATTGGTCTCACTGCCCTTGTCTGTGCCAGGGAGAGCCAGGGGAGGCTCAGCACCTGGCAGCGGTGGCTCCCCCCGGCCCCCATCCTTGGCAGTAGAGGTGGTGGCAGCGGTGGCGGCCACGGTGGCCTGGAGGACACTGTAGGCCTTGATGGGGGTGATGATGATCTGCTGCAGCTCCTGCAGAGCGTTTCGCAGATTTCCGCCTTCCAGCACATCCTGAGTGGGGAAGACACAGCCTGGGTCACATGCCAATCCCTACAGCTCTGCAGAATGACTACGCATATAGGGTCAAACAGCCCCTGCAAACAGCTGGCGGGACCCTGGGTTCCACCACACAGAGAAGGCAGGTAAAGGAGCTGCCGGAGTGTGCACACACACATACACACACATTTGTACATACATATTCCCTCTTCCCCACTTCAAGGTGGAGTGCCATGGAGATCTGGAGAAGGTGGGCTAATGCTGGGGTCTCAGGGTCCCACTGAGGATGGAACCAGATTCAAACCCACAGATTTGGACTAAGACACTGAAGGGAGCAAAAACCAGAAGGCAAGTGGCAGGGAAAGAGGAAAAGGGATGCAAATCAAGGCAGATATGTAAGGATAGGGCGCAGATAAGAAATAACCAACTGGAAAGAGATCGTGTGCACAGGGAGACACTGCTCTATCAGAAAGAGTTGTTAGAAATGGAAAAGTGAAATGGAAGAGAAGGGGTTGAGTCAACAGATATGATTCCAGAGACACAGACCAGGACAGACAGGGAGGAGAGCCTCTCAGCCTCTCAGCTCACTCACAAGCAAGTGAGCCCTGTGATCTGACTTGCACTTGGTTCCCAGAGCCTGGGTCCCTAGGGTTGGGGAGATCCCGAGGTGGGGGGCGACATCGGCAGCAAGGTGGACCCAGAGCCCTCAGCATTAGCACCACTGGGCAGTCACCTGACCTTGGAGATGGGGATACCAGGTCCTCACCTTCTCCAGGGATTTGAGGACGCTCTGCCTCTCGCGCAGCTTCTGGATGCTCAGGGCTATCTTGTGGCGGGCACCTTTGGTGACATTCTGTGGAAGGGGCACAAGGGGACAGGAAGCTGGAAATGGGAGGTTAAGGTACTCAAGGTGCCCCAACAAGGCCCCAGGAGAAGAGGCTTGGACTGCAAGGGTCACGTCAAAATGGTACTGCCCTCAACCTTGCCCTGAGGGTCTCCTCAGCTTCACCTGCGACTCCAAGTGCTGTTCAGTCAGCGTCATCATCTCCTCATAGCTCATCTGTGAGAAGAGGGCTGCATACTTGTGCAAGCGGAGGCTCTTGAGCCACGAGGGCACGTCTGTGGAAAAGAAGGGAGGGCATAAGGTGAGGAATCTGGCCCTGGTGACAGTTGTGGGGAGGGACCAGGCATCAATCATAGGCAGCCTTAAAAGCTGTAGGACACTGGAAGGAGGCAGGGAGAAGCCCAGGATCCATATGCCCAGCCAGACCCTTCCAGGTGGCCTTCCCTGCTCAGGACACCCTATCCTTCTGAGTTGCTGGGTTGGACGTGTCCTAGGATAACCTCTGATGTCCTTAAAAGTATTTTTGGAACCTCTGTTCCATCAGTTACCTCTAGGTCCTAGCTTTCTTCGACTGGGCTGCCTGAGTGCAGGGGCTTTTCCCTAATCAGACTGGGACTTGTGGGGGTCTCTCTGCTCAGTCTTGAGCCCTTAGAGCAGGGACTGTCCACATTCCTCAGACCTGTATCCCCTTCTCGGGGGGCGGGGTTGGGGGGAAGAGAAAGAATTGGGTGGGGAGGGGTGGCAGCTCCAAGCTCTCTTCTGTCCTTTTAAGCTCTGCACAAGCCTCTTGAGGAGGTCCTAGTGCTAGTCTCCCCACCTGTACCTTTCATGCCACTGCCGTCCTCCTGGAAAGTGTTCCGGCTGGAGCCCTGCTCCTCCGTCTGCTCACTGCCAGAGGAGGCCACGCTGCTCTGCGGTGAGAGGGGTGCGTGGTCGGGCGTGGTGAAAACAGCCCGGGCCCCAAGCTCCTCTGGACTCGGCCACTCACCAGGGGCCTGGGGACTTGTGGGGATGAGCGACATGGAGCGCTTCAGCGGGCTGGGGTGGATTTGGCAGGGGAGACCTGGCCGGAGTGGGAGAGAGACAAGAGGTCAGGACTGGGAATCTGACCACAGGAGACCATGTTCCCCTGGTCAGTGCCATGGATGGCAGCTCAGCCTCGGAACCCAACAAAGGGAAAGGACCCTGGGGTCTGAGGGGAACTACCTACCAGCTACTGTAAGTTCCCGCATTCCCCTACCTACCCAACCCATTAGCAAGCTGTCAGCCACTTCTCTGAACTGCTCCACTTCCTCTGCTAGCACCCTGGGCTAAGTCACTGGAGTCCTTAGCTGGAATTGCCATCGCAGCCTCCTCACAAAATTTCTTGCCTTCATCTTCACCCGCTATGGTCTATTCAACTCACAACAGCCACACTGATCTTCCTTTAAATGCAAATCTGACCCACTTAGTCCCTGATTAAATCCTACCTGTAGCTTCCCTTTACAAGAAGAATAAAATTCAAACCCTCCTCCCAATACCTATAAGGCCTTACAGGACCTTGGCCCTGCTCATCTCTGAGGTCTCATCTCTCATAGCTCATCCCTCTGGTTCAAGCTTTTCTAGCCTTTGCCACACCTCTGCCCCCAATTTGTTCCTGGAACAGTGGAGCTTGTTCCAGCCTCAGGACTTCTGAGTTTGCTCCTCCTCCTTGTTCTCCTGATCTTGGCAGCTGGCTCCTCCAGGTCTCCTCTCAAAAAAGCATCACTCCTTTGGAGGCTTTCCCTGAACCCTCAGTCAGAAGTAGCTCCTCCTCACCAACCTCCAATCATATTACTATGTCCTGTCTTTCTTACAGCACCGATCACAACTTGAAATGACCTTATCTAATTATCTGTTCACTTGTTTATAACTGTACCCCCCTACTTCAAGACCTGTGAGAACAGGGCCCCATCCTGTCTTAAACATTATTAATTAAACTCAGTAATTACAGGGGGGTTTTCTACTAGAGGAGGTTCTACACAATTATGTGTAAAGTAAGTGAATGAGGTACATAAACTGCTTCCTCAACATCTATTATTGGGCTTCAATGCCTCCCAAAAGATGTTTTCTTGTTCTGAGCCCAAACAAAGGTGAATCCAGGCCCTCATTCACCAGATGTTTCATATCCTCCATCCATCCCATTCCTGGGATAAGAAAAGGGATCCAATTTGATTTTTAACCATTCTAAGGACAAGGCAGGTTCCCACGAGCTTCCAGACCTTTACGCATGCTACTCCATTCCCCTAGCTCACCAGTCACCCACCCTTAACTGCCAGCCACTGTGGCCTTCATTCCTAGCTCAAGTGTCCCCCTCTTCTGCGACTGTCTCCTCTGTGTGCCCTGGGCCCCTGTGCTGCTATCTCAAGTCCAGCCCTCCTGTTCCTTCCCTAGGCTGCCTCCCACTGGAATCTGGGCTTGTGTAGGATGGTGGCAAGCCTGCCCAACCATTTCTGCATCCCCAAGACAGGCCAAGACACAGGAATGCCTGAAAATTCACTGACTCCAAAAGGAGGGCACCCATCATCCTAAGAGTGCTAAGGGGGCCTCTGAGCTTGACGCAGGAAATCTAGAAGTACCCCAAGTCAAAAAGGAAAAGAAAACAAAGCCAAAAAGCCTCATGCTGCGTAGGTGAGACCATCAAGGCCTAGAGAACAGAAGTCCTTCACGCCAGTTCCCACAAAGAGTTAGGAGGCAGAGACAGAAGAACCCTAGCCTCATTTCTGATGGAATGGCTGGGTTTCCTGTGAGTGCCTCACTGACACCCAGATTCAGGACACCCAGCCTGTACGGGCCCCCAAAGCACCTTCCCTCATTTGTGACAGTTATCTATGCTCCTAGCCAGGAAGTCACCTGAGGGAGAGGGCAGTGTACTGACCCCATCCATGAAGGCTACCCTCCACCCACTATCTATGACCTCTGGGATCCTCCGCATGGGGCTCCTGCAAAGCCTCTGGACTTGTAACAGATGTCACCCTCTGGGCATGGGGGGCTGGAGAACCCTTAACACAGGCCTTTTTTTTTTTTTTTTTTTGGCTTGTCCTAGTGCCCCTGGCTTCCTCGTTTCTCTCCTCTCAGCCAAGAAGGGGGCAGGCGAGGCTGAGAGGACAGGAAATTATCCTGATTGGAACGATTGTGCAGTTCCTGAGAAGCCCTGCTTGGCCCCGCACTAGGGTGGAGGCTGGCCACAGCATGAGAACTATAAAAACAGGAATGCTGGCCAGATATCCAGGGCCTCACACTCTCCAAGAAACCCTGGTCTGTCCTTGGCAGAACCCCAAACCCACCCTGCCTGCCCTTACAGGCCAATCCTTGCTCCCCACTCAAAAATATTTTAATGACTTCCTGTTTCCTGCAATTGCCTTAAATTGAAAAGCTTCATCTTATCCTTCAAGCCCCTCTGCCCTTGCCCCCACATGTGACCCTAACATACTAAGATCTGAGAGTCAAGACAGACCTGAGTTCAAATTCTGGCTCAGCCACCTATTAACTTCACGAGTCACTTCATTTCCTCCTCTGTTTCCACTTGCATGTGAAGTTTTTGGTTCAGGGGCAGGCCCATGGTAAACATGAGTATTTGCTACGGCTATTACTCATTTAAATCCCTGCACCTCTCCATCCTTGCCAGACCCGTCTACATACCATTCCCTCCAATTTGACATCCCTGTACCTTCAATCCATGCTATGCCCTCTACTTGGAATGTCCAATTTCTCTTCTGGTTCAAATCCCATATCCAACATTGTTCCAGCCTGGTCTTTTAAAGTTGCTGCAAGTACGGGCACCCTGCATGGATGACCCCTCCTCTTGATGAGCATCTTCGGGAGGGTCACTTTTAGGTGGGGGCAGTGTAGCACAGTAATAAAGAATATGAGCTGTGGAGCCAGACTGCTTGGATTTAAACTCTGGCTACACCACCTTGGGCAAGTGACTTTTCTGTGACTCAGCCAATGAATTTTTTAGTATAAAGTTCTCAGAACAGCTCCTGGCAAAGACTAAATGTTGAATATATTTTAGCTAGAATTATCATTATTAATATACCCTCCCAACTTGGACACAGAAATTGTCATGCTCTGAGACTGGAAAAAAAAGTCCAAGACACCTTGGGTTGTTGCTAGAGCTCCTGGAAACGCCCCTCTATCCCTCTATCTTCCCTGATTCTTGCCAACTCTTGGGAGGGAAGCAGGTGACCAGGATATCCATATTCAACTGGGGAAGAAAGAGGCTCAGGGGTAACTGATGTGTACCAGGTGCCATACAACTCGGTACCAAAGACCCAAGGTTCACCCTGCCCCTGGCACAGGTAACATTTTCATTGTCACCCTCAGCTGGCCTGCTTTAACCAGGGCTTGCAAAAGGCAGCCGGCATCTTGAGGTTAAATCTTGGCAACTGCTTGCCTTGAGTCAGGTCACGTGACCATCACCTCATCAATCCTTGGAAATGTCAATCTCTTTTATCCTGTTCATTTCAACTAACATTTTAAAAACCGGAAAGCAACTATACTCTAATAAAAATTAAAAAAACAAAAAACAAAAACCTGACTAGAATACCAGCCCCTCCTGCTCACCCCAGCCTCTGGAGGTACTAACTAGGAGAGTCATTTTGAGACCGCTCAGTTGGAGGATAGCCTAGTGTCAGAGGCAAGCACTGTTATCAGGCTGCCTGGTCTAAACCTTGGCCAGTTTCACTACTTGCTTTGTGGCCTTGAATACAAGACTTCATCTCTTTGCGTCTCAGTGCCTTCATCTGCAGAATGGGGCTAATGATACTGTTGTGATGAAGATTAAAGGAGACCATGCCTGCAAAATGCTTTTAAAAATAGAGGACCTAGCACAGTCAATGCTAAACAATGTTGCCTACTATTACTAAAGCCTTGCAGTATGAGTTACATCGTATATGAACAGGCTTACAAACATAAACTCCTCAGAAATGAGTCTGGTAAGCTGGAGCCAGATACAAAAATCCAGAATGTCTGAGCTAGAAAGAACTTCAAATTATGGTTACTAACTCAATGCTTTCAGAGGTCAGGCAGTTATCACACGTGCCCAAAGTCGGATGGTTGCAGCAGGGGCCTATTGGGACACGTGTAGGGTCTAAAGGTGGTAACCAATATTTAACTTCATCTTATGACTGCCAGCAGACCACAGGCCTTGATTTGCCAGATCGTTTGATTTTTTAAGAAAAGCTGAAATCTGGATTTTTAGGGGAAAATTCCTTACATTGCTGATTTATTTTAAAATGTAACAAAATAAAACCAAAGTTTTATTGAGTTTGGGCTCAATAAAGCATGTTGGCATGTCAGAAATGGCTCTGGGAATGCCAGTTCACAGCCTCTACACTGCCTCATAAAGCTGAGGCCCAGAGAGATTGGTTATGTGACTTGCCCAGGGACAGAGTGAGGGAAGAGAGAGCCCAGTCTGACCCTTTTCAAGTAGGCATGGCCTCCCAGGAACTCCCACCTCCTCACCTGCATTTGCGTTGCTCCCAATACTGTTGATAGCTGGCGGCACTGAGCTGGGTGGGTGGAAGGGCACATGTCCATTTTCCCGGGGTGGCTTGTCCTGCCAGGCTGGTCCTGCATCCCCAGGGCCCAGCTCTGCAGGGCCACCCCACTCATCTGAGCCCTGGCGAGAGTGGTAGGTGGGCTCAGGTCGGGTGCGAAAGCCGCTAGCTAGCCGGTCTTCCAAGTGGCTGAGCCAGAGGGCCAGTGCATTGCGGTCCTCCAGTGTGGTGGCTGGGTGGATGAGGGCATAGGAAAGCAGCTGGCGGCTCTCCTCGATGAAGGCATTGCTCTCGATCGAGTAGGCCAGCACTTTCTGCAGCAGCCTCATGTACTCCGACTTGGCCTCCGTGTTGCCTGGCTGAAGCAGGGGTAGGTGGGACAGCAGGAGGGATACCACCTTCTCTTTGGACTCCTGCTGCCACTGGCTGACGATGGCTGCAGAGGGGACAAGAGGGAATGTCAGGGGAACCAGGGTGGGGGACCCCCCCATAAAACCAGGAAAGGTGTCTACAGGCCATTCCCTCAGCTCCAATTTCACTTCCCTTCTCCTTTCATGACTCCAATCTTGTCCCTCATATAGGTGATATCTAACATACTCTGCCTGCTTCCATGGTAATTTTTTTTTCCGGTTTCATCACTCCTACTCTCAGAAACCTGCTATGGCTCCTATCAGCCAAACGTGCCACTCTGGAACCTGAGTCCCTCCTGCTGTCCCCAGGCCGGCTCTTCTTGCTTTATCCCTACTCCTTACCTTCATGGTCTCTACTCTCTTTCCCCTATCGAAACAGCCTTCATCCTGACTTGGAGGACAACAGAATATATTGGTTAAAAGCTTGGGCTCAGGACTTCCCTGGCAGTCCAGTGCAGAGGGCAGGGTTCAGCCCCTGGTTGGGGAACTAAAATCTCACATGCTGTGTGCTGCTGCTGCTAAGTCACTTCAGTCGTGTCTGACTCTGTGTGACCCCACAGACAGCAGCCCACCAGGCTCCCTGGTCCCTGGTATTTTCCAGGCAAGCACATGGTGTGTAGTGCAGCCAAAAAAAAAAAAAAAAGCTTGGGCTTTAGAATCAGACGGTCTGGACTCCCCCAACTTACTAGCTTGACCTTAGAAAAGTCACTTAAACTTCACAGAGCACTGATTTCCTCAACTGAAAAATTTAGTACCCAATTCACAATGTTACTCTGAGATTCAATGAGTTAATAAAAAATGGAATGTGGCCTGGCATATAGAACATATCTAATAAATGCTGATGGCTGCTTTTAAAACTGCAATCAGCCTCTAGATTCTACCTTTCCAGTTCATTCCATATACCACATGGATTTATCTTCCTAAAGCACACCAGGATATCATGTTCCTGACCTGAAGCTTATAATGGCAACCAGCACCAACAGACTCAAGTTCAAGAGCTCCTAACCCAACATCACCTTCATTTCTAGGGCATTCTTCCAGATAAAGACTGAGTTTAGGATACCCCATCTTCCCTGGGGCTCTCTAAATGCCATATTCATCCAAACTTCCACACTCAGGCTGACAATCAAGGTTTTAGTCTGCAACAGTCTTCCTTCCTCCTATCCAAATTATAAGTCTTTTATGGATTGCCTAAACCTGTCCTTCTTCAGGACGTCTTTCCTGGCTACTCCACACCTTGGGGATCTGGTGATGTCTCCTTTCTATCCCAACCCATAGTCTGAGGGCCCATCCGTCCTGTGAAGATGAGTGAGGCTTCCTTGTTCTACCCAGAAGTGAGCTCCCAGAGAATAAGGCCCCAAGCTAGCCCCACAAAGGTGGCCTTGGGAAGGAACTGTTACAGGACTGACTATCCCTCCTTGAAAACCTTGTTACCACTTCCATGACTAGTTCAATGGAGTGGAGGATGGCAGGTAATGCTGACGGGGAAAGGGAAAAGGACAAAGAATACCAACACTTGAGAAAAAAAGACAATGATCAGGATCAACTGTGTTCTCACTCTTGGGCAACTGAGCTCATACCTGCATCCACAGTGACAATCTTCCAACAATAAACAAGGGAGTTCTGAGAGGTGAGTTACTGGGCTAATGGTAAGGTCTCAGAAAGGCACAAAGGAACTGAATGGAGCTAGGACCCCAGAGGGGTGGGTGATGAAAAAGAACAGGTAGTGATGTGGCCCATGTCCCTCCTCTCCTACTTACGATAGAAACGTGATCACTGCAGAGAGCTCTACTTTCTCTATCTTAAAGAGAGACTTAGGATCATTCCTACCTGGCATGGTTGCTATGAATCTAGACCACAGCACAAAGCAGGACGTGAAGTAAGTCCTCAGTAAACATCAACTGTCATTCCTAACACCATGGTGGTTATACCTTACACGGGCTTCTTTTTGAATACCCACAGAGATTCTCAAAGCATAAGCTAACTCCCAGATCAGGAAACAGAGAGGCTAGAAATGGGCATATACAGGAGAGCCTCAGAATTTCAGGCATCTGGATTTCAAGTGAGCCCTGATCTGGATCCTTCTGCCTCCAATGGTGTCTCAACTCAGTATCCTTAAGGCTTAATACTCTGAGCACTTCTGGTCACCTCTGCCCACACTACAGGCTGGACACCTAGCCATTGGGAACATGGCATAAAAACCTGAGAAATACCTTTTTTATACACATTTCTTTTTCTTAATGATGTGTCTGGAAATCTGTGGCTTGGGAATTCATATTTGTAGCTCTAAGAAAACAAAACACATACAAGTCCAAACTCTTGGCCATATCAGTGCACCTTTTCTTGCCTGGCCTCTCTACCCTAAGCTGTTAAAGTGCTCAAGGGTTCATCCATTTATTCAGAGTCATCACTTCATGCTTATCCACAGTACTGGCCAAAACAGAACTAACTACACAATAACAGTACTAATGCATAATCCCACAACCCTCTACTATATCTCTCCAATGCCACTTTCTTCTTCTTCCCCTTGTTCGTGGCTTTCCAGATCCCTTTCAGGACCTGGCACACAAGGCCAAGAAACCTCATCCCCTCCATCTTTAATCTCCTGAACTAGCTCCCCATGACCATGAAGCATTCTCTTAGGTCATCTCCATATCAAAAGATCTTTTCAAGGTGGGACAAGTCTTCCTGACTTCAGGGAGCCTTCACTGTTTGAGTTCTCCCATCTCCATATGGCATTGGATCACAGGGAAAGGAACTCCCTGGCACTCTATCTCCTTGACTAAGTCCCTAAGTTTTCAGTTCCTGATAAGAAGGAAGAAGAAATACAGTGATTGAAGATGAGGGACAGAAAGTCAAGGGCTTGCACCCCAGCTGTGGTACAGGTGCTGGGACAACGTGCTTCCTCCTCTGTAAAAGAGGGGTCACAGGGCTGCTAAGAGAATTTAGGGAAGACAATCCACATAAAGCACCTGACAGAGTGTGCCCATAGTAAACACTCAGTACATGTGACTCAGTGATAGGTGAATTTCTCCCTTCTCCTCCAGCACAGTTGGCCTACCCCTTTAGCCCTACCCTGATGCTCTCAGTTGCTGTTGTTTAGGCCTTACAGGGTAGGTGGAGGCATCTGGGACAGAGAAAAGCCTTGTCCAGTCCCTCCCCCACCCCAGAGTACTGCCAGGACTCCAGGGCTAAGGGACACAGTTTCTCCTCTGGTACTGCCAGGGGACATGAGAGAAGAGCCCCAAGGGTTGGGCTCAATGAAGGACCTTGTTCTACTGCAGTCAAAGGGGAAAGTGGTTTTAGATGAATGGAGGCTGACCCTAGGGAAATGTGTGTTCATGTATCTGTGCGGCAATGTGCTGAAAAGGGTGGGCCTCTCAAGACTGGAAAGCGTCAGTGAACACTGGAGCTGGTCCAAGGAATCTGGGCAGCCTCAGGGCCCTTGGGGTGAGCTCAGCGGGGGCTGCAGATGATGGGTGGGGATGAAACTTCTAGGTTGCTGCCCAGATCAGAAGAGTCTGGCCCAGAGCTGAGAGGCACAGCAGAGCCCCAATGAATACCTATACAGCTGAACCCAGATGGTTCCCTGGAAGGCAGTATTGTCTGTGTGTGTATAATATACCCTGTCTAGGATCACTCTGTCCTCAGGTCACTCTGTCTCATGTCCTAGCAGATTATATGGTGTAAAGAGTATAAATTCAAGAGGCAAAATTGCCTGGATTCAAAATCTAGCTTTGCCTCTAAGACACAAGTCAATATAACTGTGGGCCAGTCCTGTAACCTCTCTGAGCCTTGGTTTCCTCTTCTGTATAATGAGGGTATTTAAAGCCCTTAAAACACAGGGTTGTTTTAAAGATTCAATGAGATAATCGTGCAAAGCATCTGATCTGTGTTAACTGCTCCATGCACTTCAACTATTATTGTTGTTGGCTGCTGGTTGAAGATCTAGAGCTCAAGCTATTTTGGGGCTGGAGGAAGCAATTCACATAGGAGAGCACATCTGGGTCTCCCCCTTAAGATTCCCGACAAGGGTGGGGAATTTCATGCAGTTATTTACCAAAAACAGACACGTTTCTGGTTCCTCTGAGCTAGAGGCACAATAAGCAGTGATGAAATTCTGGAGGTGGGCGGATGGGGGAGGGGACTGGGGAATGCCATGACGTCAATGACTGCAGCTCACCAAGCTGCAAACCTGGACTCCAGAGAGGATAAGGGAGACTGTGTAAAAGTGCTCTCCTTGGCCAGGTGACCAGAGCTAAGTAGGTCATGACCCTAGGTGCTGCAAATCACAGGAGCCAAATGTATCTGGGAGACTGCCATAAGAAGAAACTCATTTTTACATGCTGGGCTGTTGCAACAATCGTGGCAGCCTGTGGCTGGGTTTTGGCTCCAACATGCCCTTCAATGCTTCACCCCATCTCACACAAATGTAGGGGAGGGCAAAGGGGCTCACATTTTTGTTTGATGAACTGTGTTAGTAGAGCTTATAAGGGGAGGGTGGAGGCATCAGAGTTGAGCTTGGGTGACTCACTCAGCCACAGCCCCCTCTTGACCTCAGTTTCCCCACCCAGATTCAATGAGCCAAGGAGGGAAGGGCTTAAACCTGATGGATACAGGGACTCTGACTCAGAGAACAGGAGGAGAGAAGAAACGCAGGAAATGTGGCCCAGGAGGCCAGAGGACCAGGGAGAGGAGACTTCAGCTTCCCGGGCCCCACCCTTGGGCTCCAAGTCATCATGGGAAGGGGGGAGGCGGGTGATAGGATTACTGTTGTAGCTGCAAGTAGGCAGGGCAGACAGCACTGAGACAAGGAACAGGGATAATGACAAGGGGAAACCTGGGGCTTCTCCTTCCCTGGTTCCAGAGACCCTTGGGGTGTTGCTTTTCTGTTTCCAGGTTTTATCTCAGACTCTGCTCCCATGAAACCAATAGTGGCCGCGTGGGCTGAGGGGCTTCCTTCTACTCTTCTGGCTGCTTGAGAGGAAGGGACAGCCCAGACCAGTGCCTCTTCCATGCCTCCCAACTCTCCACTTCCAGTAGGTCATGTGACAGTACCCTCAGCACCTTAATGGGCCCACCCAGAGTCAGTGTCAGCAAAACCAGCAGTTCTCCACTGAATGCACACAAGCACCAAACAGCAAGCTTAAAAAACACCAAAATCTCTGGAGATAGGACCTAGGCCTCAGGTTCTTTTCATAAAGTGATTCTGACATGAAGCCACCATGGGGACCCACTTACCAAAATTCAGCTCTCTGTACTCTCTGGCCCATTCTGAGGAGGCTATGGGAGGGTAAGCAGCTCTGACCCAGACCCAAACTTGAACCCAGGATCTCCCTGGGAGAACTGAAAGAAGTAGCAGGGTTGGGTAGGTGAGAAATGACGTACAAACCCCCAGAAAAAGGCAGAGAATCTGCCTCACTGTTCTGCTCTCCTGGCCCAAAGGGACTGAAAAAGAGCATCAGACCCTATAATAGGTAATCCTTATCCAAGAAAAGGTAGACCAACTGAACTCAAAGATTTGGTTTGCAGGGTAAGTGTGCATCTTGGTGGGAAGGAGGGACAGGTTCTCTGAGGTGCCCATTCCATAAAATACTAGGAACCACTGCTGTACTTGGAGAGTATATGGAACAATCCCTTCCTTGTCTAGATGAGAATCCTCAGGCCCAAGAGGGATGGGGCTGGCCCAGGTCACAAGAGGTGTTAGTGGCAGAGCTTGATCTAGAACTCTTGGGTGTCCTAATTCCTGTTCTCATGTCCCATGACAAATGAATCATCAGTACAGAATCATCTCTCAAACTGCCTAGTCAGCAGAAGAACCAGGGTGCCCATTAACAGGCCTATCCTCTAAGGATTCTGATTCAGTGGGTCTGGGACAGGGGCCCAGGAATCTGATTTTAGGTCACATTCTCCCCCATCAGGTGGTTCTTAAGATGATGCAAATTTGGGAAACACAACAGGATGGGAAAGCCATAATGGACAAGAGAATGCAGAGCTCCTCCTACAAGGCAGGTCTCCAAGTCCAGTGCGCAGCTCCTTCCTTCACCAGTGAGGTTGGGAGTGAGACAGGAAACACAGGCTTGGAGCCCCCATGCCTATTAGGAAGAGGCATTCGAGGTCCAAAGGACTGATCTCTGTGATCACCTCTCTCTCCAGTCATGTTTTTGCTCTAATCCTGGCAGGCTTCCTGCTGACTCTGGAACACACCATGGCCTGTCCTCTCTTCCCTCACTCTAAGTTTTCCCTAACTCTCCATCCACCTAGGTACCAACTTGTTTTATTCTTACCACCTGACATGGGGCTGGGGATAAAGACCTTGATTCATATCTTCATTCACCAGTCAAGTCATTGCAAGGCAGTTCTCAAGGACAGGCATTAACCACAACATCTTAAGGCCAACTGTCTGAGATGGGTCTCAGGTTCTTGGTATAAGGTATGTCATGTCTTTCAAGGGCAATGTGGTAACAACAGATATTTTAAATGTATATAACTTCAAACTAGCAGTCCCACAGAATTCTAGGAATTTATCCTAGAGATGTTTAAAGCGTACTCAATACAGCACTCCTTTTAAGAGCAAGACCTTTAGAGTCAAATTCCACCTCCACCTCTGACCAGTTGTACAATCCAGGGCAAGTCGCAGACCTGTCTCATTTGTAAATGGGGGAGTTATAAGATCTTCCTTACAGAGCTGTTGTGAGGATTATGAATAATATAAGTAAAGCACTGCTTGATACACAGGTCAGGCTCTCTGTTACTTTACTATTCTTACTATTAAGCCACCATTAACAACAATGAGGTATATGTGTACATGGTGAATAAGGAATGATCTTAAGGTTCCATTTTTCAGTGGAAAAAAAAATAAATTAATATGTGTGATGCTCTGTTCTTTGTGCTAAAACCATCAAAATAATGAAAAAGTTGGAGGGAGAACATGAATGTACTCAAGTGGAGAATGTGCTTTAATGTGCACAGACTCTCTTATAAAACATACACAAATTGGGAATGTGGAAGTCTGGGAGACCTCACTTTTCATCTTTCACATGGTTTGATTTTACTGCAAATTTTGAAAACAAAAGCAAAAACTAAAAATGCTCTAGTAAATAAACAGCAGTAAGCAACCAGTGATTTTGATAGATGGCCAGGATTGGCACCCAGTGCTCATCCAACTCTCTGCTCAGAACGGTATGGTGGGGATGCATGACCAAGCCACTTAAGACATTGGTCTGCCTCAAAGGAGCTCCTATGCTGGGGGTACAGCCATACCACAACCACAGATCCCCTGCCCTGGTGCTAGAGCAGAGAAGAACCCTCCCTGGTGGGGAGGATGGGAGAACTGTGAAACAGCTGAGGTCTGAGCCGGCTGCAGCCAAGCTGGGTTCCTGCTGCTCACTGTCTGAGACAGGAACATAAGCTGGTGACTCCTGGCCTGAGGAACTGACTTCCCCTAAAACCATGGCACTTCTGTGATTTGTACAAAAAAAAACTCAAAGTAAAGGTGACTGCTAAGATGGGCAGGCCTCAGAAGAGGTGGAAGCAGGTCTGGGGGTCCCCAAATCCCAATCCTAGCATCCCATGATGATTTTTCTCACCTATAAAAAGGGGAGAGCAACATTACCTATCTCAAGGGGTTGTTATATGGGCAAAACAAATTACTGACAATAAAAACAACAATTAACATTATTGAGTGTTTACTGCATGCCAGACATTGTTCTCAGGGCCCACAACTAACCTATAAGGTAAGCAGTTATCTTGATTTTAAAGGTGAGGAAACCAGGGCTTAGAAAGGTGAAGTTACTTGATTATATAGCAAGTGACAGAACAGGGATTTAAACCTAGATAGTCTGATTTTAGAGTCACGAAGAACACTTTTCAAAGTTACTATATAAGTAAAGTTAGTACTTGGCTTGTTGTAGGGACTCAGTGTGAACTGCTATCATGAGGAAGAAGGTGGAAACATTAGGGCACACTCTACATGGGTCCCTGGGTACCAGCCCCATCCAGCTAGCTTTCAGGTGCATATACTCCCTCTCTTTGGTTTCCATGGCCTTCCCTTGTGGCTCAGCTGGTAAAGAATCCGCCTGCAATGAGGGAGACCTGGGTTCAATCCCTGGGTTGGGAAGATACCCTGGAGAAGGGAAAGGCAACCCACTCCAGTATTCTGGCCTGGAGAATTCTATGGACTGTATAGTCCATGGGGTCGCAAAGAGTCGGACATGATTGAGGGACTTTCACTTCACTTTGGTTTCCATCTCTCCCACCTGTCACCAAGGTCAACACCTCTCCATCCAGCCTTGGGAAGCCCCAGAAGGCCTCAATGGCTTCAGCAGTGCCCTGTGAGGTGGTTCTCTGGACTGACTTCTATCTACACTTGGGGTCTGAGGGAGAGGTTCTAGAGAAGTCTTGCTCACCCACACCAGTGTCACCCTCATGAGACAAAGAGTACTTCTTTACTGAGTGTTCAGGAAACTGACATGGACTACATGTAAATTCAAAACTCTCTTGAAACTGTTTATGCCTTAGGTGCAACCTACCTTTGAGGGGGTAAAGAATAATACGACTTGTAACTTTTGGAAGAGTTCTAAAATTCCCTCCTAGCTCTGATGTCCTGGAGCTTGAGAAATGAATGAATGCTCACCTTCCATCCCCCTTTCATCGGTAATGGCTTCAGTCTGTTCTTGTCAGCTGCCCTAAGTGATCCTTCCTCTGCTGTGGGTAGTTTCTAGTCTCCACTGCACCCGCCCCCCGCCAGGAGTGTCCCATTCCACGTCTGAGGATTTCTGGCAGAAAGCCCCAGAAGAGACATGATGATGACTTCAGAGGTCAGGGACTCTTCACCTACCAACAAGCCTAGAACCCACATTTCTTAGCACCATTGCTGGGTAGGCCTCCTCAGTCACCTGACATCTGTTCCCATCCCAGGTCTCCCTCCCACTTTGCTCCCATCTCTGGGGGTGGAGACTCACCAGCACTGTTGGCCTCCGACTCCAGCAGGTGAATGTCATTGCAGTCTGCCAGTGAGTGCTCCAGGCAGAGCTGCAGGAAGCGAGCCTGGGTGCGCGTGACTCGCTTCAGAAGTGATAGCAGGGCCACTGTCTGTTCACACTCATTCCAGCCCTTGAACCAGCCAGCGAGGATGCCCACCTGGTCTCGGAACATCATGGTGCCAGGCCTGGGGCCAGGGTGGGGGGACGGCGGTGGCGAGGGCCAGCGCCGTCACATGGTCTCGGCTCTGGGCTCCTGTTTCCTCTCCCCTGAGGGCCAGGGCTTGAGGACGTTCCCTGGCGTAGTGGCAATGGGTGATGAGGGGAAGAGGACACCTGCTCACATCGGGGGAGGTCTTGGTCCAGCCACGCCTCTCCAGGCTCCTGGAAAAGGAAGCAAGGGGGTCAGAAAGAAGAGGGTAGAACTGGTCTGGTGAGTTCAGGGGTTAAGGAGGCCTCATGTCTTCCCCTTTAGCTCAACTCTGCTGAGCTCCTGGGAGAAAGACAAAGCCAACACCAGATACTAAGCCAACTTTCCCTCCAATCTTCAGAGCCAGAGAAAAGGCTTGATTGGGACTCAGAGACTCAGACAAAGGAGAAGATGCTGCCCCTCACATCTGGCTGTCACAGGGCCAAAGGAAGTGGATTTAAAGCAGAGTAAGTTGGTAAGATTTTCTAGATGCAAACAGGAGACAATGCACACTACGGCAAAAGATGTGAATTAATGGAGACCTGGCCCCAGGTGACATGACTAAGCAGACATGTGATGCTGAGCACATGTCCTGACCTTGCTAATCTCTGGTCACCTCCTCTAGGGGGCTGGGCAGAGTCACTGCTTGCCTGCTAAAAGGAACCTAAGGAGTCTGTGTATTATTTCAAACTAAGACCCACAAAGCTGGGATATGGGTGAGTGGTGACCCCAGTGGAGATCTCAGGTACATGGATAGCTATATGATCAGCAACTGGGTGCCTAATGGTAGGAGGTCTTTTCAAAGATCTCTAACATGCTGGTGGGGCGGGAAGGATCTCATCCCCTCCAACCCAGCTCTCCCACTCTGATCTCTAAGATCTCATCTACCCTTGCTCTGAGGTGAATCTCTCCCAGCCTTCTTCCTCATTCCCTTAAGGATGCTCCTGACTCAAGTCCTCTGGATTGGGATGCCCCCTTGGCTCTCAGAGATGCCAGCTTGTCATCCATTTTCCTAAAAGCCAAGAGGATACTAACCTGAGAAGGGGATACATCAAATGTTAAAAACTCCAAAGCAAGAAAGTATCCAAATTCCTTAGGCAGGAACCACACAGAAGCTGTGTCAACTGGGCAGACAACAGATTTATTCTTCAGTTGACTGGTTTCTGGACACTACTCTGAAGCCTTTCTTTAAGTGGCTCCTGATCCAGGTCTCCACTCACATTTCCCCTGTCTCTCCTGAAACCAGTGCCCTTGGCTCCATCCCCAAACCACATTTGGCTTCATCTCCCTCTGGCTGCCAAGAGGACTGAGAACTTCATACAAAGACTCATTGAACCTGCTGGGCTAGGTCTCAGGGAGCTACTGCCATCTCCCTGGATGTCCAAGCTCCTGCTGAGGAGCTGTGAGGCACACCTGACAATGGCGGAGCCTCACCACACAGACCCTCATGGGCCACCTGAACAGAGCAAACTGGCCTGGCTGTCGATCCCTTTGGATACAAGAAACAAGAGAAAATGTGGGGGGAAATGAAACCTTATTCCCAATTAAACAACCCTCCCAGAAATCTTTCTAAACGACCTATCAGGAGCTTCCCCAGTGGCTCAGTGGTAAAGAATCTGCCTGTCAATGCAGGTGACACGGGTTTGATCCCTGGTCCAGGAAAATCCCATACACCACAGAGCAACAAAGCCTGGGTGCCATAACTACTGAGTCTGTGCTCTAGAGCCCATGAGCTGCAACTACTGAGCCTACGTGCCAAAACTACTGAAGCCCGCGGGCCCTAAAGCCTGTGCTCTGCAACGAGAAGCCATTGCAATGAGAAGCCCAAGCATCGCAACTAGAGAGTAGTCCTTGCTCCCTGCAACTAGACAAAAGCCTGAGCAGCAATGTAGATCCAGCACAGCCAAAAAGAAAAATAAATACATAAAAACAAAAAACAAATAACCCAATGACAAATCAAATATTGCCTCCCTGGCTTAAAGTCCTCCAATGACTTTTTACTGCATTTAAATAAAATGCCTAGAGGGCTCCCTGTAAGACTCTGGTGGCTGTTCTAACCTCACTGTGTACCGAGTTCTTGTTCACTTGGACTTAAGCACAGCTTCCCCCAACCTATCTATGGCTTGCTTTATTTGTCACTCAGGTCTCAGCTCAGTGTCACTTCCTCAGAGAGATCTTCCCTGATCATCCAAACCTAAGAAATTTCTGTCACTCTACTGAATTTATTCTATATAGTATGGCACCCTCAGTATCTTATTTGTTTGTTGTTTCTCTCTTCCCAACAATTGCAAGCTACACAGTTGCCCAGGGCCCAGAACAGTGACTAACACTTAGAGGGTGTTCAATACGTATTTATTGAATGAATGGATGAATGAAGGTGAGCATGGAAGCCACACTTGGGACTTCTACAGCCCTTGGGGCAAAGATGACAGAAGGAATGATCAAAAGGATGGTAAAGTGATTTGGAAACCTTGCCCTAAGAGAAAAATTTGAAGGCACTG
Organism: Bos javanicus; assembly: GCF_032452875.1. Classification (NCBI taxonomy): domain Eukaryota; kingdom Metazoa; phylum Chordata; class Mammalia; order Artiodactyla; family Bovidae; genus Bos; species Bos javanicus. The sequence continues at coordinate 49,216,185 of NC_083885.1, read as the reverse complement.
GGGAAATTTCCCCCGAAGAGAAGACTCAGGAGGAATGGCATAACTGACTTGAAATACCTGAAGGGGTAGCACACAGAAGAATTAGAGTTGTTTATTTACTCCAGAGGAGAATCAGGATAGATGGCTCTAAGTGAGAGGCAACCTGAGACATGAGAAATGTTGAAAGTCAAGAAAATTCAGTTCTAGTCTTGCCCCAGCCACTGTGTCACTTTAATCTTTAAGCTAGTCTGTTTCTCTTGTCTAGGATGTGTGAGATAAGGAGCTAGACTGGTCAGACATGACAAGTGGGTTTTACCTCACAGGCTAACTCCAATCAATTGGTAGTGGCTGCCTGGAACACTGTGGTGAGAAGGATCCTAAAGAAATGAAGCAATAGGAATATCCATCAGTGGGGAATGATTAATGAATTGGAGAATACCTCATACAAGGTGATATTATGTAGTAATTAAAAATGTGCTTGGTTCTGACAGCCAAATACAAACTATGTGCTTCTAGCTATGTGTAGTGTTTGATCTTTACAACGTAGAGTGTTACGGTTAGTCCGTAAGTACACAGTACTGTGTTCAGTCATTTTTGTAAAGTGAAAAAAAAAAAAAAAAAAGCCGTATATAAACCCCTTACATATATGAATGCCTACGCACCTATGTATATAGAGAAATGTGTAGAATGATACACCCTGTGCCATTCACATTGGTTACCTTGGGGAGAAGGAGGAATTAGTTATACTCTTTTCATATAACTTTGTGCTATTTTACTAGTTCCACATGAACACAAATTACTTTTGTAATTTTTAAAGATAAATTTAATTTTAAAGAAATCTAAGGCAGCATTCTACTTTCTGGCTCAGTGAGAGAGTGCTGTGATTGATTATCAATGTTTGCCCTGGATACCGGACAGATGAGTGGTACTTCGTGTGCCTGAAAAAGTCAGTTTCCCTTCCCGGCTCCAGTATTTTGTGGCTTTCAGTCCTAAGGAGACAGCAGCTGCCTCAACATAAGGAAGAATTTTAAAATAATGTATCTGTCCAAGAATGGAACTGGCTGCCATGTGAGGAGGTAATAAGCTCCCTGGCCGCTGGAAGTGGTCAAGCAGAGGCTGGATGAACATCCCTTGGGAGTGGGAGGGATTCCTTCACTGGGTGGCAACGCATAAGATAGAAGGACATGTTACTATTTCAGAGGGAACATTTGTGATGGGATGTTTGCTATGCCAACAGTGTTTACGGCAAAAAGATGACCAAATCCACAAACAGACCTAAGCTGTGCACTCTTGCCTATAAACACTTTTACTGGGTGGCTACTTTCCCTAAGCAACAGCACTGCGCCCCTGAAATAAAACTACTGACTGAACATTAATCCAGCTTCTTCCCCAAGCCAAATGCTAGAAGCAAAGCCTTGGGACACAGTAGGATCTCAAACATGATGCTTACAAGGCCAGATTTTGAATGCAGCAGGCCGGTGAGGGCTATGGTGAGCTGAAAAGCACAAACACTGTCTAAAGGGAGAATTTACTATTGAGCTCTAATCAACTGCTGCCATGTAGGAATTTGGGTCCAGTATTGTTAGATTTTCTTTTTTTAAAAAGAGGAGCCAGAAATCTAGCTTTTTAAATTAAAATTCCCCTATTTTTAAATGTTAGAAACTAATTCATATTAAAACAGCAACAATGAACCCTATATAGAAGAAACAAAGCCTGTGGCTTAGGCCAGATAGACACAAACTGCAAAAAGATCAAAAGTCTGATATATATCCCTCTCAAGGGCCTCTCTGGTGGCTCAGACAGCAAAGAATCTGCCTGCGGTGTGGGAGACCGGGGTTTGATCTCTGGGTCTGGAAGATCCCTGGAGAAGGAAATGGTAACCCAGTCTAGTATTCTTGCTTGGGAAATCTCATGGACAGAGGAGCCTGGTAGGCTACAATCCATGGGGTTGCAAAGAGTTGGACACCACTGAGCAACTAACACTTGTCAAGGGCCTAGAGAAGGTTCTACATCTTCAAGCCACTCCACTGCTCAGGAAATGTGATGAGGAGAGAGGACCTAGTGTCCAAGGCAGGCTTGGAGACTCTGCATGAAACCCTGGGGCTTTAGGAAACAAACGGTCACTATTAGGGCAAGGACAAATAAGGAGTTTGGAATTAGCAGATACAATCTACTGTATATAAAACAGATAAAACAATAAGGTCCTACTGTATAGCACAGGGAACTATATTCGATATCTTGTAATAAACAATAATGGAAAAGAATATGAAAAAGACTACACATACATAGCTGATTCACTTTGCTGTACATGAGAAATTAACACAACACTGCAAATCAACTATACTTCAATAAAAATAAATGCATAATTAAAAATAACCCCTAAAGGAAGTGTTCTATGTTTTAGACAGAAGAAGAATGCTGGGTGTTTGGTCTGGATGGTGACTGGAGACGAGGACTGGATGGCTGTCTTCCACCAAAGGGCCAAAAGGCCTCCAGCTTCTCTCCTGGGCGCTTGGCAACAGTGAGAAAGGATGACTTGGCTTGGTGAGATTAGCCAGGAAAAAAGCATCAGCACAGACTATTTGAAGGCATCTTACTGTGGTAGCAAATTACTATGATGGATTCAGTGGATTTGCCTGCCAAACATCCACACCCATCTTCTGGTACCAGGCCCCTAAATTCCCTTTGAAGAATTAACTGCCCTTCTTGGATCCAAGAGTAGACATAAAGTAAAACTTGGCCACGGAAAGCCCTCCCTGGACTTTGCTGTAAATACTAGGGAAAATAAGTTCTTGGTTAGGGGTGCTCAGATTATACACTATTTTCTGATATTCCTGGTTGCTACTGCTGCTACCTCACAGTGAGCACCCATCTCAGAATGAAGCCAATAGAGATGAAAGCAAAGTCAAAAGTTGAGGGAAAAGAGAGACTTGTTCATATCGTTAGAAGACCTGTCTCTAGCTGGCTTGAAGCCTTTCACCCCACCTCCCCATCCCAGACTTTTCAGTTACATGAACCAACAAATTCCTTTTGGGCCGAGGCCAGTCTGATTTGGATTTTTACCACTTAACACTTCAACTTTAAGCCTTGACTGTTCCCATACAAGAGAATTCACCACTGCTCTGGTCTCTTTATCCTTAGGTGACCAAAAATGACTCCCTGTCTTTGAGAAAAGACACTAGAGGGAATCCCTCTGGTTAAGTCCTTCAAATAATCCAACAATATGGCTACCATATTTGGTCTTTAAGAGACCAAGGAACCTTCTTGAGAAGCATCTTCCAACCCTGGAAGGTGGGAAATGGAGTCAAAAACTGGCTAAGATGTTCCAGGAAAAACCAGTCATTGGCTCTTTCTCCGAACAGTGAAAAGCAGCCCACATACAGGAAGCGCCTCTGGAGGTCAGCTATCCTCTCTCAGAAGTAGCGCTGCAGAGTCAGTCAGACAGGGCTGAACCAGATCTCTCCTACTGACACTAACTTGCCATGCTGATCTTCCACAAGCAACTCAGTTTCTTCCTCAGTGAAGCTTAAGAATGAAATGAAACAATGTACATAAGATACCTAGAATGATGTTTCACATGTCTTCACATATCGTATTGTATTATCTGCCAGGCCTTATGCTAATAGCTTTCCACCGATGAGCTTGTATGATCTCAAAAACTATAAACACACATATACATATCCTTGTTTTACAGATGAAGACACGGGCACACAGAGAAGGTTAAGTCACCTATCCAAGATTACACAGCTAAGCTGAGATTTTTAAGGCCAAACACTCTGGTTTTAGAGCTCTTGCTTGTTCCTGTGTTTAATGCTACAGCCTCCTGTATGTTCCCTTCTACTGCCTAAAGTTCAACCAAAGTGTATACCCTTTAATGCCAACATCTCTGGACAAATGAGGGCGTCCTATTAGCCTTCCCACCTATCCCTAGCCCTCGTAGAACATCCATGTAGGCCCTGGAGGAACTTGCTCATTTCATGAATAAGATAATAGGCTAGTTACCTATGGTTAATTCACTATCTCAACTTGAGAATAGGAGAATGTGAGAAGCCAAGGTAGCCCAGCTTCTGTCTTATGAAAACTAACCATTATTTTCAGAAACTCCTAAAATATGTATACAAAATATATATATTATTGCCTCAACCAAGACTGTGCCTTTTGTATGAATGGTCCTGGAGAAGGGAAGGAGAGGAGGGGAAAAGCTAGGAAGGGCCTCCTGGAAGATAACACAGCCTGGGGAGCTATGGGAAACTTGCATAATTTGGAGTAAGTGATTTTACCTTGTTGTGCTTGTTTTCTCATCTGTAACATGGGTTTAATAATAGCACCTACTCTCACAGAGTTGTGGGGCATAAATACCCTCACAGAGATGTTAGCTAGTATCATCATCCTGGATTCCTCTCTCTAATCCCACCATCAACTCCCGTTTGCTCAACACCAAACATGTATCTGTATCTCCATTTTTACTACTACCACCATATTCAAGTCATCATCCTTTCTCATCTGGATGAATGTATTGCCTCCTGTTTCCATTCTTGCCCATTTTCCTTGCAGAAACCAAATTTTCTTTAAAAACAAATAGATCGTGTTACTGTCTTGCTTTAGAAATCCTGTAAGAGCTTCCAAATGCTTGTAAGTGAAAATGTAAATTCCTTACCATGGCCCACAAGACCCCAGATAATCTGGCCTCTGTGAACCACTCCAAGCCCCTGCCCCTTCTGCCTCACTTATGCTTCAGCCACACTGATCTTACACATCTCAGGGGTTTTGTGCTGGCTGATTCCTCTACCTGAAATGTCCTTCCCCAGGTCATCATATGGCTGGTTCCTTTCCATCAATCAGATCTGGGTTCATGTGTGCCCCAATCTTCCTCATCTCCCCAGTAGGAGTCTTTGGTCTGATATCATTGTCCAAAAGTGTTTCTTCTAAGGCTATAGCTCTTCTGGAAACACCTAGACTGGAAGATCCGTGAGGGAAAAAAGACTGTGGCTATATTATTCACTGTTATATATTCAATTTCTACCACAGTGCCTGAAACATAACAGACTGTTAATAAATATCTGTGAAAAATTTCTCCACCTTGCAGCAGTCTTTTCTTCACATGTAACAATGGTTAAATTAGAATGCCGAAATCTCAGATCCTCCCGCAACTGGTGCCTTCTTATCTTTCAGGTTATCAGGCTCAACTGTCACTTCTTCAAAAAGGCCAATTCTGACCACCCTGTGTACAGTGGACAATCCCCTACCCCGTTCAATTTGTTTTAATTCCTTCATAGCACATATCACTATCAGACTTATTCATGTATCTTCCCTCCATCAGAATATAAGATCCAAGAGCTCTAAGACCTTGACTATTTCATTCACTGCTGTATCTCCAGTACCTAAAAAGTGCCTTCATAAACTGTTCGATTGTTGGGGACATTTGAGATATGCATACTCTATATAATAATGTTGTTCTGTTGCCCTCAAGCAGACTCTATTCAACAAATTTACCCTAAAACAAACAAAACAAAACTTACTCACAGTAACCTATTTAACCCTCTCTAAAGCTCTGAGTACTGGAAACCCAAAGTTGAGGTAGGGAACTGAAAAGCAGTACTCCCGGATTTTACTACCTCAAGACTACAACCAAACCAAGTCAGTCATCTCATTCCTGTTTTTCCCAAGTGAAAATCACTCAGTCATGTCTGACTCTTTGTGACCCCATGGACTATACAGTCCATGGAATTCTCCAGGCCAGAATACTGGAGTGGGAGGCCATTCCCTTCTCCAGGGGATCTTCCCAACCCAGGGATCAAACCCAGGTCTCTTGCATTACTGCTGCTGCTGCTGCTAAGTTGCTTCAGTCGTGTCCTCCCCCATTGCAGGTGGACTCTTTTTCAGCTGAGTTACCAGGGAAGCTCTGTTTCTACCAGCGAGATCCCAAAGTCAAGTCTGGTGGGGTCAGACTAGCCAAAAACAATCTCTGGATCCAAACAATCATACAGAACAGAATGACTGGGGCTGGGCAACAGTGAGGAGGGGACTACCATCAACACTCAAAGGTCAAAGGATGGAATCACAGGTCTATCTGGTTCAGCAAGCAAGAGAATCTCTAAGAGCACTGCTCACCTAAACATGTCTGAGGATCTTCGGTCACGGTCTCACACTTAGCTCAGAGAAGAAACTGTTTTCAAACTGGGGCTCTCAGTCAAGAGTTCTCTTTCCACTGAGACTGCTAAGGACGCAGAGTTCAAGTCTGGGGTTGCTAAGGGCCATTTTGTTGTCACAAAGCAGAAATCAGCTGAGGATGAAATTAAGTCAGTGGAGAAATGGGGCGATTACTAGGAAGACTGCTTGAACTTCTGGATGCAGCTAGGTCTATCTAGGAACCATCCTAGTTCTGGACTTTTCAGTAACATGAGGCAATTAATTCTTTTTTTTAAGCCAACTTGAGCTAAGGTAATGCCACTTACATCTTTAGAGTCTTGGCTGCTGAGAGCTTTTTTTTTTTTTTGCTGAAACTGAGCACTTGCATATACAGGGCATTGTTCTAAGTGTGTGTTTTGTGTGTCAGTCACTCAGTTGTGTCCAGCTCTTTGTGATACCATGGACTGTAGGCTGCCATGCTCCTCTGTCCATGAAATTCTCCAGGTAAGAATACTGGAGTGGGCTGCCATTTCCTCCTCCAGGGGATCTTCCCAACCCAGGGATCAACCCTGGTCTCCTGCATTGTGGACACATTCTTTACCATCTGAGCCACCAGGGAAGCCCTTGTTCTAAGTACTATATACATATTAACTATTTAAGCCTTATAACAATTCTATGAAGTAAGGTATCGTTACTACCTTCATTTTTTAACTCTGGAAACGAAGGACTAGAGAAATTCAGTAATTTGTTTTAGGTCACAAAACGGGTAAGCAATGAGTGGGATGCAAATCCTGTCTACTTGAAGAGAAAATCCAACTCTGACTTCAGACACTATCATCCTGGGATGGACAAAGCCAGAAACCTATTTGAGCCACTTGTCCTCAATTTCATCCTTTGTAAAATGAGGATAATCATAGTTTACCTACCTCACAGTGTTCCTGTGAATATGAGATGAGACAATACACATGAAGCACTTAAACAGTGACTGGTAGATAATAATTACTCAATAAACAATGATCATTATTACTCTTTGGGTCACTAAAGTGCACCTGGCAAATACAGTGCAGATGGAGGAGATCTGTTTTCTTTCATCTGTGTCCTTCAGGTGAAGAGAAGAAATGCCATGGGTTAGAGGTGAAGAGTCTTTTTTGCTTTTGACCAACTGCATAACCTGCTTCCTCTGCCTGGAAGGCCAATCATCCTTGTCCCAACTCTTGTGGAACAGCACCCAGTCTTACCACCTCTTCTATGAAGTCTTTCCAGATAGAGGGTTCCTTTTCTCACTGCCAAATTCCCACAGTATATAGTTTTTACCTCACATTCTGTCCCATGTACCTGACCAACCTCTCTACTGGTCTGTGAGCTCCCTGAAGGCAGACTTCAGTGTTATCCTTGTGATCTGTTTATTCTTCTCAAACTTAGCTGCTGGTTAGCCAATGATTCCCTACAACTTACAGAGGCAAGAGCCCACTTTGTGGAATTCAGAGAAGAACAAGTTATATCCCAGTACTTTCCAAACTCCCAGTCTGGTCAGCATGAGTGGACAAGTACATGAAAAACTACAAGGGAGAAGATAAGTGGCGCTCTATGAAGTACAATGGAAGGCTCTGGGTAGTAAGAGAATGAAGATTGGAAAGTGTCTTAAGGGAAGAGTGTTTATGTGGAGAAGGACAGATGAGGAATAGGTGAGAAGAGATGGACATGTGTGTTCAAGGAAGGAGCAACTTGAAGCAGAAACACTGAAGGATATGGGATGGTATGGAGCAGTAGAGGGGAAGCCAGAAGGAGAAAATGCTGAGGAATATCTGAAAGGGAACCATTCAAAGGCAGAATCTGAAGTAATTCTCAGAGGGTGGGGTAACCTTGTGAACAAGCCAGAAACCTTTCAAGGAAGGTAAGGAATCTTCTGGAAAGTGGGGACTTCACAAAGGGAGCTCCCAGGAAAGTGGGGGTGAGCAGAAGGGCACAAGGGCATACCCTGAGGCATCTTTCAAGGTGCTTTTATGTGGAGAAAGGGAAATCCTCTTAGAGGGCAGTGGTTCTCAAATTTGAGCATGCATCAGAATCACCAGGAAGGTTCCTAAAAACAGATAGCTACTGCCAGGTTTTCTGATTCAGTAGGTCCGGGTTGGGACCCAAGAATTTGCATTTCTAACAAGTTATCAGGTGATGCTTGTGCGCTGGTCCAGGAACAACACTTTGAGAACAACTACTATAGGGGGAGGGATTCTTTTGTGAGGAAGCACTCAATGTGGAAAAGGAAGGAGAAAACTTCTGAGAGGAAAATTGAAGGAGTCCTCAAGAAAAGTCTAAGGAAGGGTCTGTCTATCTCTGAAGGGAGGAGGGGCCTATGAAGATAGAACCAAAGAAAAATGTCCTGAGAGAAAGAGCTCTGAGGGCTGGAACTTCAAGGGGTAAGGGTATCTCTTGAGGATCTTTTAATAAGAAGGGACACAGAGGCTCCTGATAGGGGAAGTTTGTAGGGTGCTGGGGGCCTATGGTGGGATAATGGGGGAAAGAAGCTCAGATCTGAGAAGGATCTCTAAGTTGATTTCACAGGAGAGAGAATGGAGGAGATGAAAGGGTATAAGTGGACGTTCTAAAAGGGATACGTAATAAGGCCTTGAATAAGGTTTCTTGGAGATGTCAGAGGGAGAATCTGAGAGTGCGTTCTGAGGAAGTCTCACATAGTGGTGGGGTTGTTGATGCACAGCAATTTTGGAGAAAATTCTCTAAAAGGAGTCTGTGGATGTGTGGTCTTCTGTGAGAGATCTTAGATTTACTGGAGCAGGATGACAGGTGTCTTTTTAGGAAAAATTCTCAAAGAGCTCAGATGAGAAATCTCTGAGTAAAGCCTTCAATAAGGTATATGGGGAAGGTGGTTCTTCTGAGAGAAAATGTGGGAATGTCATAGTAAAGGGTTTTTCAGAAAGAATTCTGGGACTTTCTAAGAAAATGAGCTCGGAGTTATTTTGAGGGAAGACTGCATGGTGTTGGGTGTCTTCCACAGAGGGTTCTAGAGGATGTGAGGGAAGCTATGAGGGTGAGTTCAGGGAGGGAATTATCTAGTAAAGTCTTTTAGTAAGTAAGTAGTAGTAGTGGTGGTGTTAGTCAGTTAGTTGTGTCCGACTCTTTGTGACTCCATCAACTGTAGTGCCCCAGGCTCCTCTGTCCATGGAATTCTCCAGACAATAATACTGGAGTGGGTTGCCATTTCCTTCTCCACTCTCAGTAAGGCAGGAGGTCTGTAAGTAGTGATTCAAGGGTTACTGGAAGGGTCTCTAGGAGAGATTTCAAGGTCATATCTCAGAGGGCTCGAGGGGGTTGCTGGGGTCTCTGAGAAGGTATGAGGAGGTCTTGAAAAACTGCATCTCAGAGGAGTTAAGAAAAGGTCTTAGGGTTTATAAGAGTTGTGAGGAGGAAAGTTCATCAGAAAGCAGGTCTATAAGGAGGGACCTTGAAAGGAGGATTCTAAGGGGGGTTGATGAAAATATCAGAGAGAAACTATGGGAAACCTTTTGGAATCCTAGGAAGCAATTTTTGAAACATTTTGTGTGGGTTACTGGAAAAGATTTGGGATATATAAAAACGGTTTTGGAAGAGGCTCGTGGAATGTGGAAAAAGAGTTTTCTGTAGATTCAGGGAATCTCTGGAGAAGATTTTTGGCATAAATGAGGAGGGTCTCAGGGGAAGATTTTTGGGGTATGTGAGGGTGCTCTATAGAGCATTTCAGGGTGGGGAAATTTGAGGAACATGAAGAGATCTTTGGGACTTTTGGGACCTGGGGAAGGGCCCAAAGAGATGACTTCTGGGATGTGTATATGGAGAAGGAGTGTATATGTGAGATGAATTGGGGGGAGGGGTGGGGCTCCAGAGGAGTTTTGAGGATCCGAGGCCATTTCAGAGGGTCTCTTTGGAAGATTTTCCAGGGTACATCAGGAGCATTCTGGAGCAGTCCAGGGGAAGGGGCTCTGAGATTTGGGGGCCATGAATGGAAAATCTCCAAGGCGATTACTGGAATGGGAGTAGATGGGAGGGAAAATTCTTGGGATGTGTGAGAAGGAAGTCTGGGCGATATTGTTGGGATGTGCGAAGTAGGTCGCCGGGGGAGATTTCTGGAATGCACGGGGTCTGGAGGGGATTTCGGGGAGTCTGTGATCTGAAGATTTTTAGGGCTTATGAGGGAAGCTCCTAGAGAAGATATCTGACACATATTGTTGGAATACGAGGAGTGGCCCCAGGGGAATATTTCTAGACTGAGGAGGAGGATGGGGGATCTGGGGCCAGAGCAGGGTTCTCTGAGGAAGATTTTTGAGGCGTAGGACAGGGTCTGGAGCAGACGTGGAAACATCAGGGGTGGTCTCTCGACAAGCCTTGCGCACGGCGGGAGGGGACTGAGGGCTTCAAGTGGACTCGGGGGGGGGGGGGTCTGTGGGCGTGCCCTCTAGGGAGCTGTCTGAGGTAGACCTGGGGAGGGGGTCACGAGATGGGCCGCTGGCCGGGCTCCCGGGCCACCCCGAGGGGCGAGGAATTCGGGGAGAAGCTCGAGAAGCGGCCTGGGAGGGCGATTCCGGGTACGGGTGTGAAAGATCCTCTCGAGGGTCGGGACCCCTGAGGCCCGCGCTCCGCGCCCGCCGCCGCCCGGGGTCCCTGAGGGGGCGGGGCCGCCCGCGCGGCCTGGGGCGCCCTGAGGTGAGCCCCGAGAGCCCCGACCCGCCGCCGCCCCGCGTCCGCCTGGCTCTGCTCGCCACTCACCGCCTCGGCTGCCGCCGCCGCCGCCCGGGCCTCCTCAGGCCACCGCCACCACCGTCGCCCCCTCTCCGGCCCGCGAGCTCCCCTCCCTCCTCCCGCACCGACCACCGCCGCCGCCACCGCCGCCGTCGCGCTGCGTCACCGCGCCGTGCGTCACCGCCCCTGGCCCCTCCCCGACGGGACCGCCGCGCGCCAGCATTAGTTGACGCCGCGGTGACGAACCGCGCGCTCGCCAACGGGCGGCGAGGGCAGCCCGAAGGGCGGGAGGTGTGCGCGGAGAAAGGCTGGGTCCCGGCGGAGAGGGGGGCCGCGGGGGTTGAACAAGGCCCACGAGGCCCACCCCTAGCCCCGTCGGATTGGTCGGCTGCTCAGCTGACGGGCAGTCGGCCCTGCGGGGTGGGGTGGGGGAAGAGGCGGGGCGCGCGCGGCGTTGCCATGGGCAACGGGCCCGGCGGCGCCCGGGATTGGGCCTCCCGGCCCGCAGGGGGCAGTCTCGCGCGTGTCTACCGCAGCTTTGCAACTAAGTCACAATTCCTGATTCTGGCGTTCAAGGCCCGGTGGTCCGCCTGGCCCGCAAGCCGGGCTCTAGGCCTGGGCCCCGCCACGCCCTTATTATCCAGGTTGCGGGTAGACCCTAGGGCAGCTGGAGTCTCAGATTCTCCATCGCAACCCTCTCTTAGTCTATTGCTGCTGCTGCTAAGTCGCTTCAGTCGTGTCCGACTCTCTGCGACCCCATAGACGGCAGCCCACCAGGCTCCCCCGTCCCTGGGATTCTCCAGGCAACACTGGAGTGGGTTGCCATTTCCTTCTCCAATGCATGAAAGTGAAAAGTGAAAGTGAAGTCGCTCAGTCGTGTCCGACTCTTAGCGACCCCATGGGCTGCAACCTACCAGGCTCCTCCATCCATGGGATTTTCCAGGCAAAGAGTACTGGAGTGGGATGCCATTGCCTTCCCCGTCTGAGTCTATTGCTTCTCTCAATTGTGAACAGGACTGAAAGAAACGATGCATACAAAGCGCTGGGCACAAAGCAGGCGGTCAATAAATGGGAGTCATTGCTCTGCCAGTAGTAACCTATTCATTTCACACACTGCCCTGGAGCAGCGTGAACTAAGCATAGCGGGGGCACTCACTGAAGGCTCCCAGGTGACAGAGGCGTGGTTGTTCAGTTCAGTTCAGTCGCTCAGTCGTGTCGGACTCTTTGCGACCACATGAATCGCAGCACGCCAGGCCTCCCTGTCCATCACCAACTCCCGGAGTTCACTCAGACTCACGTCCATTGAGTCGGTGATGCCATCCAGCCATCTCATCCTCTGTCGTCCCCTTTTCCTCCTGCCCCCAATCCCTCCCAGCATCAGAGTCTTTTCCAATGAGTCAACTCTTCGCATGAGGTGGCCAAAGTACTGGGGTTAGAGGAACCCAAAGAAAGGGAGTCGGAGAGGAATGTAGAGTTTAAGGCAGGGACTGGTGGGAAATAAGCCATGGCCAGAAATTTGGCCACTTGAAAGAGTTTGGACTTGTCCCAAGGGCGCTGAGGAGCCATGGAAGGTCTTCGCCCCAAGGAGAGTCAGGGGGTTGGGGGCAGAGGGAGGTTGGAAAGCTGTCCCTGGTTTCTGTATGGAGGATGGATAGGAGGGAATAGAACTAGAGCTGGGTGTTCGGGGAGCCAGCTGGGGTGGGAGAGGGGCGTTTGCATCAGGGGAAGAGGGAAGAGGAGGAGGAGTAGGTGCCAGGGACTGATGCCCAGGACCTTCGGAGAACCTACTCTGGGACTCCAAGGCCACAGATGGTGAGGGAGGGAGAAATTCAAGACAAGGTCCTCTGGCTAAAAGGTTGAGGGGGAGGGGTTGGGGGCTTCCCTGAGGAGGAGACCCAGAGGTGAAGCAGGTTAGGAAGTCGCTGAGTCTAGTGTTGGCTACCCAGCATCAGGATTTAGAAGGCGCCACAACCCCTGGGTCTGGGGCTTAAGAGAGTTATTGGGGCCAGAAGCCTATATTTGAGGATGATCAAAGATAGTAAGTAAAGCTGTGGGAGTTAGTGACCTAGCCTGGGGTATGAAGGGTGAATGGAAACAAACACCAGATAGAACCTTGAGAAGAGGAGACACATAAGGTTTGAGCAAAGAAATCGACACTTTTAACAAAGATTGAGAAACAGCAGCCAGAGACAGCGAGGAGGTAAACCAGGAAAACGGGGCATCTCTGGCACTGTGAGGATAGGCCATTTTAAAAGATGGCAGGGGTACATCACTAACCGCAAGTATTGCCACCTCCGTTTAAGCAACAACTTTCAACGCCATATAGAATGGTTGGGCTCCAAGGACACTGATTCATTTATTTATTCAATAATATTTCTTGAGTATCTAATATGTGCCAAGCACTGCTTAAGATATTAAAAATTCAACAACAAATGAGGCAGGCATGAAGCTTACATTCTAGTTGAGGGGCAGAAACAAATGATACTTTCAATGTTTATTTGGTATATTTCAATGTAACTTGGTGATAAGTTCTATGGAGAAAATTAAAGCAAGCTAACGGCTGGAGAGGTGGGATCAGCACTGTTTTAGATAAGGGAAAGGCTTCTTTGATCAGGTGACATTTGAACAGAAATCTGAAGGAGTGAAGGGGTGAACCATGAAGGAAGGAGGGTTCAAGAAAAAGGAGCCAGCACGTGAAAAGGCCTGATGTCAGGATCACTCACAGAACCAGAAAGAGGCTAGTGTGGCTAGAGAGGAGTGAGCAAAGAGGAGAGTACTGAAAGACAAGATCCAGGAGGTAACAGAGGAGGGATGGTGGCAGATAATTAAGAGCTTTTAAAGCCGCTATAAGGACTTTTGCTTTTACCCAGATAATATGGGAGACATGAGAGTATTGAGTGAACAGGTATGTCAGTTGGTTTGGGTTTTTGTTTTTGTTTTTTGTTTTTTTGGCTTCACTGCACAATGTGTGAAGTTCACGCTGACCAGGGATTGAACCCATACCCCCTGCAGTTGAAGCCTGGAGTCTTAACCCCTGGAAAGTGAAAGTGAAAGTGAAGTCGCTCAGTCCAACTGTTTGCAGACCCCATGGACTGTAGCCTATCTTAACCCCTGGACCACCAGGGAGTTCCTGGCTTGGTTTGGGTTTTATTAGGATCTCTCTGACACGACTGAGCAACTTCACTTTCACTTTTCACTTTCATGCATTGGAGAAGGAAATGGCAACCCACTCCAGTGTTCTTGCCTGGAGAATCCCAGGGATGGGGGTGCCTGGTGGCCTGCTGTCTATGGGGTCGCACAGAGTTGGACACGACTGAAGCGACTTAGCAGCAGCAGCAGCAGCAGGATCTCTCTTGACAGTCCTATGAAGAATAGAGTGTGGGGAGAGGGGTGGGAGTAGAAAAACAGTGAGGAAGCTACTATGAGAGTTCAGGCAGAAGTTGAAGGTGGCAGGGGCAGAATATAGGCTGTGGAAGGGGAGGAGTGAGCCAGTTCTGGTTATGTTTGGAAGTTCAGAGGTGGCAGGTTTTAAGGTACATTGTCAGAGGAAAGAGATGGGTCAAGGACGACTCCAAGACATCCAGATGGAGTCATGCTGGCAGTTGGACATAAGAGCCTAGAGAGGCCCAGGCTGGGGAAATAATTAGGGTATCCCCCTTTGAATACTAAGAGGCTGATGCTCTCAGGAAGAGGGGAAGGAGGATAGAAAAGAGAAGCAGACTGAGGGCTGAGCCCAGGGACTCATGACTCTTAAAAGGAAGCTGATCTGTGATCCTGCAACCCCACTCCTGGGCATATATTCAGAGAAAACTATAATTCAAGAAGATACATTCCAATGTTCCTTGCAGCACTATTTACAATAGCTAAGACAGGGAAGCAACCTAAATGTCCATCAACAGAGGAGTGAATAAAGATGTGGTACATATATACAATGGAGTACTACTCAGCTATGAAAAATAATAGAATAATGCCATTTGCAGCAACGTGGGTGCACCTAGAGATGGTCATACTAAGTGAAATAAGTCAGAAAGACAAATACTGTATCACTTATGTGTAGAATCTAAAACACAATACAAATGAACTTATCTGTGAAACAAATAGAGTCCCAGACATAGAGAATAGATTTGTGGTTGCCAAGGAGGAGGGGGTGGGAAAGGGATGGATGGGGAGTTTGGGATTAGCCGATGCAAACTGTTACATGGAAAATGGATAAAAAACAAGGTCCTCTGTATAGCACAGGGACCTGCATTCAAATCCTGTCATAAACCGTAATGGAAAAGAATATGAGGGACTTCCTTGGTGGTTCAGTGGTTAGGACTTCACACTTTCACTGCCAAGGCCACAGGTTCAATTCCTAGTCTGGGCACTTTTATCCCACAAGCCTCATGGTGCAGCCAAAAAAATGAAAAACATTGTATATATATGTTTAGCTGAATCACCTTACTCTACAGTAGAAATGAACACATTGTAAGTCAACTATGCTTCTATAAAATTTTAAGAAAGGAACTGAGAAGGAGCAGCCAGAAAAGCCAGAGGAAATCCAAGCTGGGGTGGTGTTCCGGAAGCCAAGTGAAGAAAGTGTTTTGGGCACAGGAGTGATGGATGATATCAGATGCAGCTGACAGGGCATGGCAGATGAAGATTAAGAATTGACTACTGGGTCCAGCGCCACAAAGCTCCTTGGTGGCCCTCTGACGGTGGTCGTTGGTGGTCCTTGTCATTGGAGAGAGACAGGAGTGAGTCTGCTGGGAGAGAGTTGGAGAGCAAATTAGAAGGAGATATTGGAGGCAGCAAGTGTGGACAATTCTTTCAAAAAGTCTTGCTGAAAAGGGAAGGAAGTGAATAGGCAGGAGAGAGAAAGTTTATAGGTTAGTTTTAAATTTTATTTATTTATTTTTGGCTGAAACATATGGAATGCAGGATTCTAGTTCCCTGACCAGGGATCAAACCTGTGTCCCCTACAATGGAAGCAGGGATTTTGCAGTGGATTCTCAACCACTGGACCACCAGAAAAGTTCCAGGGTTTTTAGTTTTTAAGACACACCATGGTGTGTAGGCCAAGGGGAAAGATCCAGTAGCGATAAGGATATTGGTGATACAGGGAGAAGGAGGGTAGCTGCAGGGATGCCCTTGAGGAGGTTAGAGAGGGTGGGATCTGCCTACTGCTATGGGAGGGAACTCAGCACAGTGGGCCAGACATTGTGAACATACTCTATTATTTGTGTGTATTTTTTCACAGAAATACAGAGGGGGTTCTCATAAATCACTTCCCTTTTATTTCTACTATATATGATAGTTAGGACATTATATTGATTTTAGGGAGAATTTATGTGTATAAATAGGTTGCCTTATCTAGGAATTTCATTCCAGGATGGGAATTGGGAAGGACAATACAAAATGCTCTTCATCATAAAGGAGGTACTGGTCTGATAGGATTAAACACCAGTGTTGTAGTGCCCATTATAAGGCCCCTGAGGTTGAATAACTGCAGGAAAAAAATATACCATTACCTGAGTGCTGGTGAGTCTCCTCTTTCTCCTCCATTTCCCCATCAACCTAATAAGTGGCAGTTTGATCAGCAAACATTTCTAAGTTCCCTCTTTTAGCTCTGGAATTAAAATATTCCAGATTAGTGGGTAGTGGAATGCAGGAAGGCTTCCTGGAGGAACAGTTAAAGAGCTTATCATTCCATCATCAAAAAAGTCTACCAAAAAAAAAATGCTAGAGAGGGTGTGGAGAAAGGGGAACCCTTCTGCACTGCTGATGGGATGTAAATTGGTACAATCTCTATGGAAAACAGTACGGAGGTTCCTTAAAAAACTAAATATAGAACAACCACATGATCTAGCAATTCCACTCTTAGGCATATAGCTGGAGAAAACAATAATTTGAAAAGGTACACGCAGCATTGTTTACAATAGCCAAAACATGGAAGCAACCTAAATGTGCATCAACAGAGGGGTGGATAAAGGACCTGTGGTACACTCCAAAAGAGATGTGGTACGTATCAATATACACAGTGGAATATTATGCAGCCATAAAGAAGAATGAAAAGTGCCATTTGCAACGACACAGATGGACCGTCCCTGAGATTGTTATACTGAGTAAAGGAAGTCAGACAAAGAAAGAAATATTACATGATATTGCTATATGTGAAATATAAAAAAATGTTACAAATAAACTTATTTACAAAACAGAAAAAGTCACAAATGTAAAAAACTTATGGCTACCAGGGAGGAAAGAGGGAGAGTGACAAATTGGGAGATCAGGATTGACATGTATGTACTACTGAATCAACCCACTCCAGTACTCTTGCTTGGAAAATCCCATGGGTGGAGGAGCCTGGTGGGCTGCAGTCCATGGGGTCTCGAGGAGTCAGACACAACTGAGCGACTTCACTTTCACTTTTCACTCTCATGCACTGGAGAAGGAAATGGCAACCCACTCCAGTGTTCTTGCCTAGAGAATCCCAGGGACGGGAGAGCCTGGTGGGCTGCCCTCTATGGGGTCGCACAGAGTCGGACACAACTGAAGCGACTTAGCAGCAGCAGCAGCAACTACTGTATATAAATTAGATAACTAATAATAACCTACTATATAGCACAGTGAACTCCACCTAATATTCTGTAATGACCTACTTAGGAAAATAATCTAAAAAAGAGTGCAAATATGTATAGTTGATTGATTTACTTTGCTGTACACCTGAAAGTAACACAACATTGTAAATCAACTATACTCCAATTAAAATTTAAAAAAAAAAAAAAGCTCATCACTACCTATGGTGTATTGAGTGTTGTCCACCATGCTGGGAGATATGTGAAGTTATTTTATCCTCATAACAATTCTGAATCAGAGGGCTGAAGTTACTTAGCTAGAGCCACACAGTCAGGCAGCACCTGAATCCCAGTCTGGGTGACTGCAAAGCCTGGGAGGTCCCAACAGATGAGGGGAAGGAAGGAGGGGGAGGAGCCATATGTGACAGTTGTCTCAGAATGGGCATAAACAGGATGTGGTGGTTGATGAAACTTTTCCCCTACCCCACACCCCGCCCCCTCGAGCTGTGGTCCCCACCCCTAGAAGACAGCGGAACCAAGGAAAGAAGAGGCCCCTGGACAGTAAAGTCATGGTCGGGGGCCAGGGTCGTATGGGAAGGGCTAGGGGCTGGAGTGGGACTGGGGCTGGGAGGATGCCGGGGTGAAGGTCAGGCTGTGGATGGGAGGTCAAGGCTGGGGAAAGAGAGATGGTGGTTCCGGGTTTAGCCCCAGGCGAACAGATCCCCAAACCTCCCTGGGCGTTGCCCAAGGGCACCTGCCAAGAGGGCTCCAGTCCAGCCCAGAGGAAAGGGTACCTTTCTCCAATGTTCACAAAGGCAATCTATGGGCTATGGGCCCCTCCTCGTTACTAGTAGATGGGGAAACTGAGGTTTGGGGAAAGGGGCAGGGCTGAGGCCAGGGGACTCAGCTCTTAACTGGGCTCCTCTGGCAGTCCGACTCCCTGGTGGTGTGTGAGGTAGACCCAGAGCTAAAGGAAAAGCTGAGGAAATTCCGCTTCCGAAAAGAGACGGACAATGCAGCCATAGTAAGTGAGTGTCATCTTTCCTCCTGAACGAATGGGGGGTGTGGGGGAGCATAGGGACAGATGGCAGGGCGTCTGACCCACGTATGCCCTCCCTCCTCAGTGAAAGTGGACAAAGACCGGCAGATGGTGGTGCTGGAGGAAGAATTTCAGGTGAGGGGCTGGGGGATGGGACTGGGAGACCCAAAAGACTGTGACTGATGCTGAGAGCCTGGTGTTGGGAGCCAGAAAAACCCGGAAGTCAAGTTCCAGCTTAGCTGTGACCCTGGGCAAGAGACTCTGCCTGTATAGGTCTCTTGTTTCCTCATCTGTGAAATGGTGATAACAGTCCTTACCTCCGAGAGTTGTCTGTGAATTCAGTGATTTAATCCTTGTAGTTTGTTTAGAAAAAAGCAAGTGTCTTAGCACCTCTTCGGTTTGCTCACCGGTAACATGGGGATAATAACAGGACCTACCCCTTTGGGTTTGGGGAGAGATCAATGGGCTAATAATCCATGGGTGTTTCTTGGATGAGTGCCTTGGCACAGAGTACATGTTCGTTTAATGGCAGTCTTTTTATTTTTCTCTCCTCCCCTCACCCCTCACAGAATATTTCTCCAGAGGAACTAAAAATGGAGTTGCCTGAGAGACAGCCCAGGTATCCTGGGGCAAGGAAGGGGAAGATCAGGCCAAGGAGGGTTACAGACTGGGGGGCTACTTGGGGTCCAGTCTTATTTGTGGACTTTGAAACTATGTCTGTGAGTTCCTATCACAGGATTTTTGGTTTGTATACCAAAATTTTATTGCAGAATTTTACGCTAATAGTCATACGTGATGTTAGTACATACTTTGTCAGGGTTTGGTCTCAACATTGCACTTGCTTCATTAAAAAAAAAAAAGAAAAGTTAAAATTTCCTTATTTTTCAATGCTTGGGAAGACTTTGAGTAGGAAAGGATTTATTTGACCTTTAATGATTGGGGAGAATCCTGTGTGAAGCCAGAGGAGCCTGGTGCTTTTTGTGTGTGGAGGAGTTTTTTTACACTTCTATGAAAACTGGTCTCTTTAGATTTTTTCATCTCGACTGGGCTGAGTTTTGGGTGTCCTAGGACTTTAAGCCTCAATCCCAGGCTCTAGATCTCAGTCAGCACCCTGGGCATCTGACAAGTGCAATCACACAGGGCCCCATACCCAGAAGGGAGCCTTGAAGGCAGGGCTTGATCCCTGCTATCTTGAAATTCTTTATAGTTTTATCTCTGAATCTGTTTTGTGTGAAGTCTGACAGGACAGTGGAGCCTGTGCTGGAGGCTTGGAGCCTCGTTCAGCTCACATGTCCAGCCCTAGATGGGTTCTCAGCTCCCCACTCCCACATTGCCCAATGATGGCTGATGCCCTCTGCCCCAGGCAGGAGGCCTAATTGCAGACTCGGGAGTATCGGGGAGGGGGGAGGACACTCACTCCTGAAAGATAAATTCCAGGGTGTGCCCTTGAGCATTTTCACTCCCCCCGTGAGTGTCCCCATGCCCAAGACAGCACATGACTTGAAACAGGAAATTTTAGAAGACCAAGAGCAGTCTGGAAAGAGACTGCAGAAGAAAGGAAAAACAGGCTTTCTCCTGTGTTTCTTACAAGGGGCCCTGCATTTTCATTTTGCACTGGGTTTGGGAAATTATATAGCTGACCCTGGTCTCAGCCCCTGGTTCTAGACTGCTGGGCTCTAAAACATAGCGGTTGAGCACTTACACTCTACCAGCCAAGTTCCTGGGTTCAAATCTACCCATAGAACCTTGCGCAAATGGCTTCACTCTCTGGGCTTTGATTTTCCCGTATGTAGTATGGGGATAATAATAGTACCTACATCATAGTGTTGTTGTGAATAATCAAATAAGCACTTACTTTTTTTTTTTTTTGGCCACGTCACTCAGCATGCGGGAGCTAAGCTCCCTAACTGGGGATCGAACCCCTGCCTCTGTAGTCTTAACTATTGCACCTCCAGGGAAGTTTCAAAACCATTTTTTCTTAAGCATTTTTTTCTTTATTGAGTTCTATTTGACGTATAATATATTAATTTCAGGTGTAAAGCATAATGATTTGACACTTGTATATACCGTATGACAGAATGTTCACCATGATAATCTGGTTAGCATCTGTCACCACACATAGTTTCTAGAACATTTTTTTTCTTACGATGAGGACTTTTCATATCTACTCCTTTAGCAACTTTCAAATATACGACACAGCGTTATTAACGTATATCACATCCCTAGGACGTATTTAAAATAAATAACTGGAAGCTTGTACCTTTTGACTCCCCTCACCCATTTCACCCACTCCCACCTTTGTCAACCACTCATCTGTTCTCTCTCTTTATGAACTTGATAGTTTGTTTCTTTATTTTTTCAATTCCACATATAAGTGAGATCATAAGGCATTTGTCTTTCTCTGTCTGATTTATTTCACTTAGCGTAATGCCCTCCAAGAGCCATCCATGTTGCAATGGCAAGATTTCATTCTTTTTTAATGGCTGAATAGTACTTCATTGTGTGCATATGTGTGTGTGTGTGTGTGTGTACCACATCTTCTTTATCCATTCATTTGTCAATGGACATTTAGGTTTTTTTCCATTTCTTGGCTATTATAAATAATGCTGCAATAAATATGGGGGTGCATATATCTTTTTGAATTATTGTTTTCATTTTCTTTGATAAATACCCAGTAGTGGAATTGCTGGAGCAGATGGTAATTCTATTTAGCATTTACTAGTATTATTTTTTTAATTAAAAACTTATTTATGGCTGCACTGGTTCTTCGTTGCTATGCACAGCCTTTCACTAGCTGCAGTGAGTGAGGGCTGCTCTCTAGCTGCAGTACCAGGCTTCTCATTATGGTAGCTTCTCTTGTTGCAGAGCACAGACTCTAGGCATGTGCACCTCAGCAGGTTGCAGCATGGGCTCAATAGCCATCGCACGAAGGCTTGGCTGCTCTGCGGCATGCGGCCCTGGTCTTTCCAGATCAGTGATCTAATCCATGACCCCTGCATTGGCAGGCTGATTTCCAACCACTGGACCACCAAGGAATTCCCCTATTATTATTATTATTTTTCCCCCATTAATATTTTTTAAATCATTTCTTGTGTTTGAAGCCAGTACCCTCGGTCTCAGTTGTTAACCCTAGGTTCTCAAACTCAGGCAAGATTGCTAGGCTGTGGTCTCAGGGGATGAGCATCAGGCCTGAGCTCCAGGCCAAGGGCTGAGTTTGAATTCCCTTTCACTATTGTAGGTTCGTGGTTTACAGCTACAAGTATGTGCACGCCGATGGCCGAGTGTCCTACCCCTTGTGTTTCATCTTCTCCAGCCCTGTGGGTGAGAAGGGGGTCTTAGATTCTGTGTGGGGATGTGTACACGTGTGTGTTTGAGTGTAAGTGTGTGTACGTGCATGTGATTGGTGATTTTGGGTGTGTGACTGTGTGCGTGTGTATAGATGCCTGTGTGAGTGTGGGATGTATGATGAGTGAATGCTGAGAAAGCAATGGGGTGGAGGTGAGGGCCCCAAACCCCCATCTTCATTAGTTTTGAGGTGTGTAAGCACATTCATCTCTTCCTTTTACTGGCAACCCCTGTCTGACCCCTAAACCATCTCCAGGGACCCTAGAATAACTTCCAGCCCCAAACAACTCTGAAGACTCTGACTGTAGCCTCCAGGGACCTCCTTAGAACAATTCCTGGGATTCTTAGAAAACTCCAGGGCCTGTAGGACACTGTTATTGTTCAGTCACCAAGTGGTGTCTGACTCTTTGCGGGCCCATGGACTGTAGCCCATCAGGCTCCTCTGTCCATGGGATTTCCCAGGCAAGAATACTGGAGTGGGAGATACCATTTCCTTTTCCAGGGTAGGACACTACCAGGGCCTTCGAGAACACCTTGGCATCCCCCAGTTATGCTTTCCTCTTCTGTTTTTCACACAGGCTGCAAGCCTGAACAACAGATGATGTACGCAGGGAGCAAAAACAGGCTGGTGCAGACGGCGGAGCTCACAAAGGTCTGGGGCCGCCCGAAGCTCCTGAGTGTGAGGGAGGAGAGTCTGGGATCCGAGGGCTGCTGGAGGGTGGGGGACTCCACCCCTGGAGGTCCCCCACGGGGGGTCAGGACTCCTGGTCTGAGGGAGGAGGGAGCTGGGTTTCTGGGTCTGAGGGAGGGATGGGCAGGAGCCCTCACTGTTTCAGTTCCTGGGTGGATTATAAAACTGAACCCTCTCTCTGCGCAGGTGTTTGAAATCCGCACTACTGATGACCTCACTGAGGCCTGGCTCAAAGAGAAGTTGTCTTTCTTTCGTTGACCTCTGGGCCGAGAACCTGAACTCAAACCCCCTAGGGCCTGAACATCCCAGACCTTAAAGAAATTAAAATGCAACAACTCAGAGACCCTCAGCTCTGGCTTAGTTTTCTGTTCCTCATTGTGGGCACCAGGTGGCAGTCCTGCAGTACCAGTTTTGGACCAGTAGAGGGCAGGCAGAGCCAGTGGACGCCTGCTGAGTTCTGGGAGGACAAGGAGGATTCCATACCTGTTCCTCTGAAAGAAAGGGAGGGGCCTGTAGGGTTTCCTAAGGAGAAATGAGGGAGGCCTGGGCCTCCTAGAGGAATTGGGGGAATATCTGAATCTGTGGAGGGGCCTTGTCCCTGAGAGTAAAGGAGGCGAGGGCCTGTCTCCCCACCTCCCACCTTCCCACCCTTGAAGGCAGTACCTATGCTAATTTTCTCAGTGATCCCCCAGGCAGGAAGATTTCGAAGCCAGAAAAGTTGTTGAAGTTGTTATAAATGTCAAATGTAATAGCTTCAGGGGCTGGGGAGTTGCTGGGGGGTGAGTGATTTGTGGGGTTGGGTGGGCCTGTGGGCCAGGTCTGGGAAAGATTTAGAGGAATCAGAACTCTCAGAGGACCCCTGAGGAGTATGAAAAGTTGAGGAGGCAGGAAAGGGACACTGCCCTCCCCCTGTGGCGATTCGTCTTTCTTTCGTCATCTTTGGTCACTTGATGCTCTCAGGCTTTCTGTTTCTGAGGGACATTTATTGAGCACCCACAGTGTACTAGGCTTTGCGGATTCTGAGATGGGTAGGTCTTCAAAGAGTTGAATCACTGTCTCGCTCTGCTTTTCCTCCAGGTCTCTGAGTGTTCCTCTCTCTACCCCTAGATTCAGGGATCTGGGAACTCCCTCTCCCCACCCCTTTCCAGGTTCCCAGTTGAGAGGTGGCTGTTGCCATGGTAACAATGACAGAGTGACCTTGGGCCCCGGCTGCCCCTCCCCCAGTCCTGTCGTTCCTGGGTGAGGGCCCACAAGCCCAGCTCCAACCCTTCCTCCTGCTTCCCAGCCTGAACACACCATGCCTTCAATTGCCCCACACTGTCCCATCCCTTGCCCCCTTGTCCCCAGTCAGGACACGCCCCTTGCCTGAGGGATTCAGGTTAGAATTACTCTACACTGGGCCATAGAGAGATCCTGATGGTCCTTGATTTTCTGGGGGTGGGCTTGGGTGCTCAACCCTTCTCTTTCACCGATGCTGGTCCCCCCGCCCCATTTCTCTGCTCGGGTTGTCTCTCCTCCTCCCTCTGTTCAGAGCCTCAGTCCCTGAAGGCTAGAGGTGAGGGAATAGGAGGGGTCATTCAATGAAGAGGTCAAGCAACTTCTGGTCTGCAAAGGTCAAAGAGGCAAAAGGACTTGTCCAAGGTCATGAACTTACACAATGAAATGGGCAATAAGAGCTAATACTCTGAGGGCTTCCTATGTGCTTAGTATTTCTATATGCATTTTACAACTAATTTAATTCTTACAACTATTTTTGAGGAAGGTATCATTATTACCCCCGATTTACAAATGAAGAAAGTGAGGCACAGAAACCAAAAAGTTGCCCAAAGTCACACAACTAGCGGTCTGTATGGTTAGAACTTTAACCCAAGGCTATCCTGTGGTCCATGGCCACTCCCTCTCATAGAAAAGAGATTCAGGGAACCCCCTCTTCCTCCTCTATCTTTTCTTTTTCTTGCTACTACTTGCTCGCACCATAGTTGAACATCTGTCTGCCTCCAGGTTCATTCACAAATGCTCTAATCAGAGACAGGCATGTACAAAAATTTGCCCAATCGGGAGCAGGGAGTTTGGAAAGCAGGCATCAATCAGAGAGGGTGACTTTGAAGGGCAGTCCAATGCACAGGAGGTTTGACTACAGGGCTTGTGGAGGGACCAATCAGAGAGGTCAGAACAGAATACCACTATACAATGAAAAGTGGGCACAGTGCAGCTGTGGCTTTTCATTTGGGGCCACACCTTTGAGGGATGGTACAAACTGGGAACCTCTTCCTCTCTTTCCACCAACCTCCCTTCTCAATTCAGTTCAGTTCAGTCGCTCAGCCCTGTTCCACTCTTTGCGACCCCACAGACGGCAGCACGCCAGGCTTCCCCGTCCATCACCAACTCCCAGAGCTTGCTCAAACTCATGTCCATCGAGTCGGTGATGCCATCCAACCATCTCATCCTCTCTTGTCCCCTTCTCCTCCCGTTTTCAATCTTTCCCAGCATCAGGGTCTTTTCAAATGAGTCAGTTCTTCCCATCAGGTGGCCAAAGTTTTGGAGTTTCAGCTTCAGCATCAGTCCTTCCAGTGAATATTCAGGACTGATTTCCTTTAGTATGGACTGGTTTGATCTCCTTGCAGTCAAGGGACTCTCAAGAGTCTTCTCCAACACCACAGTTCAAAAGCATCAATTCTTCTGCGCTCAGCTTTCTTTATAGTCCAACTCTCACATGCATACATGACTACTGGAAAAACCATAGCTTTGACTAGATGGACCTTTGTTGGCAAAGTAATGTCTCTGCTTTTTAATATGCTGTCTAGGTTGGTCATAGCTTTTCTTCCAAGGAGCAAGCATCTTTTAATTTCATGGCTGCAGTCACCATCTGCAGTGATTTTGGAGCCCAAAAAAGTAA
This sequence comes from Bos javanicus, assembly GCF_032452875.1. Lineage (NCBI taxonomy): Eukaryota > Metazoa > Chordata > Mammalia > Artiodactyla > Bovidae > Bos > Bos javanicus. The sequence goes on along the minus strand of NC_083885.1, from coordinate 49,190,824 downwards.
ACCTCCCTTCTAGGTTCCCACAGATCCAGGCTGCCTAGGTTTTCCCTGGGGTGCTTCTCCCTGATAACCTTGAAAGTGAGCAGGTTTTATGTTGAATAGGTGAAGACTGGACTTTAGGTCAGAGTGGAGAACGAGGTACTCAAATTAGGCCTGAAGGGCCCTTGCCTAGGCTGAAATCTTGACTCTTTTGGAGTGGAGTCTAAGCTGGAGGTGTGGGGCTAGGATAGAGGGATGGGGCTTGGGTGGTGGCAGGACCCAGACTGAAGAAACATGAATATTACAAATTTTAAGATGGTGTCTAAAGTAAAGGGGTGGGGCTCAGGCTGTGAGAGTGGGACCTAGGCTTGAGGGGTGTTACTTATTTAGGTCAGATAGGGCAGGGATTTTGCTGTGGGATGGGGCTTTAGAGACAGGGGGTGGAGCCTATGCTTCCGGGTGGGGCCTAAATTGTGGAAGCATTAGAATGGATCTCTATTAGGAGATCTGGATCAGAAATTAAGGTCAGAGGGAAATAATCACACTATATGCTTTCATCTGTCGCCTTCTTTTTCAGGCCAATTCACATTCCGTGATCTCATGGGGCATTCCCCTGCCTCTGGGGTATATATCCTTCCTCTTCTAGTGGCCCCAGGCTGGAAGATCATGTTTATTCCTGAGTGTAGGCTCTACAGTGAGTCTGCAGCAGCTCTATCTCCCAGGCCTTCTCCTAAGAGGAGTTCAAGAACACATTTTTTACTAAGCACCTATCGGGCTTCCCAGGTGGTTCCATGGTCAAGAATCCGCCTGCCAATGTGGGAGACATGGCTTCAATCCCTGGGTCAGGAAGATCCCCTGGAGAAGGAAATGGCAACCCACTCCAGTGTTCTTGCCTGAGGAATCCCATGGACACAGGAGCCTGGTGGGCTACAGACTTAGCTACTAAACAACTAGTACCAAGACTGTTGGGGAAATGTGGGGGACTGGAGAAAATTGGTGTGCATGCCACATGTCAGGTGGCTTACATTTCAGTTAAGAGACAATAAGCAACAAATGAATAAAGAGGTAAACAAACAAGCAAGCAAGAATGTTACCAAGAGTGATAAAGGCTATAAAGGAAAAAAAAAATGAGTTTGATGGGATGATAGAAATCCCAAACAGGGTGGGACCTGTTTGGGTTTTTTGTTGTTGTTGCTTCTTTAGTCTCTAGAAGAGTCCTCCAGTTTCTTCCTGCCAACATTTATTGTGAAAAGTTTCAAACATATAGCAAAGCTAAAATAGTTTTACAGTGAACACCCATATACCTACCAACTAGATTCTAGATTAACATTTTGACTGTACTTGCTGTATCACATAGCCATCCATCTATCCATCCATTAATTCATTTAAAAATTATTTATTTTTTTGGCTGCACGTGGTCTTAGCAGCGGGATGTGGGATCTAGTTCCCTGACCAGGGATTGGACCCAGGCTCCCTGCACTGGGAGCACAGAGTCTTAGCCACTAGGGAAGTCCCCCATTCATTAATCCATTTTTACTTTGAAAGTATTTCAAAGTAATCTGAAGACATCAGGACAACTGGTGGCAGTGAGGATATAAATTGGTCATGGTAAAGGAAGGGCTCTCTTAAGAGATTACATTTAAATTAAGAATTGAATGAAGCTCTCTCTCCCTTCGGCATGCCACTGAAGATTCTGGTGTTGCCATGTGCCACCACCCAGCCCAGTGTTACCGGTACTGTAAGAACAAGCTGTACCCAAAGTCCCGTTTCTGCCGAGGTGTCCCTGATGCTAAGATCCGAATCTTCAACTTGGGGCATAAGAAAGCCAAAGTGGATGAGCTCCCACTCTGTGGCCACACAGTGTCAGATGAGTATGAGCAGCTCTTCTCTGAAGCCCTGGAGGCTGCCTTTATTTGTGCCAACAAATACATGGTGAAAAGCAGTGGCAAAAATGGTTTTCACATCCGAGTATGGCTCCACCCCTTCCATGTCATCCGCATCAACAAGATGTTGTCTTGCGCTGGAGCTGATAGACTCCAGACAGGTATGCACGGTGCCTTTGGAAAGCCCCAGGGCACAGTGGCCAGGGTCCACATTGGCCAGGTCATAATGTCCATCCGCACCAAGCTGCAGAACAAGGAGCATGTGATTGAAGCCCTCCGCCGGGCCAAGTTCAAGTTCCCTGGCCGCCAGAAGATCCACATCTCCAAGAAGTGGGGATTTACCAAGTTCAACGTGGATGAATTTGAAAACATGGCGGCAGAAAAGCAACTCATCCCGGACGGCTGTAGGGTCAGATACAAATCGCAGTCCCCTGGACAAATGGCGGGCCCCACACTTGTGAGGATCAGCACTGTCCCCTCCTTAATCATGCTCACCAATAAATGCTATTTCCTGTAAAAAAAAAAAAAGAATGAAAAGAAGAAATCAGCCATGGAAGGGGAAAAGAGTGCAAAGGCCCAGGGGTTGGAATGACATGATGTGTTGGAGGAAGAGAAAATTCATTACTGAGGCTGGAAGACAACAGTGGTCAAGGATGAGGTCAAAAGGTGGGCAGGAGCCAGAGATCACAGGGCCAGACACGCTCTGTGAGTGAGGCTATCTCTGCCTGGGCTCAGGCTTTTTATTTCTCTATCTCTGTCTCTATTATTATTATCATATTCATTTGCTCCTTGGAAGAAAAGCTATGGCAAACCTAGACAGCCTATTAAAAAGCAGAGACATTATTTTGCCGACAAAGGTCTGTATTGTTAAAGTTACAGTTTTTCCAGTAGTCACATACGGATGTGGGAGTTGGACCATGAAGGCTGAGTGCCAAAGAATTGCTACTTTTGAACGGTGGTGCTGGAGAAGACTCTTGAGAGTTCCTTGGACAGCAACTCCTCAAACCAGTCCATCCTAAAGGAAATCAACCCTGAATATTCATTGGAACTACTGATTCTGAAGCTGAAGCTCCAATACTTTGGCCACCTGATGCGAAGAGCTGACTCATTGGAAAAGACCCTGATGCTGGGGAAAATTGAGGGCAGGACAAGAAGGGGGCGACAGAGAATGAGATGATTGGATGGCATCACTGACTCAATGAACATGAGTTTGAGCAAACTCAGGGAGATAATGAAGGACAGGGAAGCCTGGCGTGCTGCAGTTCATGGGTCGCAAAGAGTCAGACACAACTTAGCAACTGAACAACAACAGTTCTTAGTTGCACCATGCGGGATCTTTTGTGCAGCACATGGGTTTTCTAGTTGTGGCGCAGGGGTTTAGTTGCTTCGAGGCATGTGGCATCTTCTTTTTCGGCTGTGCTGGGTCTTGGTTGCTGTGCAAGGGCTTTATTCAGTTCCTGAGAGTGGGCTTGTCATTGTGGTGGCTTCTCGTTGTGGAGCACAGGCTCTAGGGGTTCAGTAGTTTCGGTTCGTGGCTCTCGGCTCTAGAGTGCTGGTTCAGTAGTTGTGGTGCTTGGGCTTAGTTGCACTGTGGCATGTGGGATCTTCCCAGACCAGGGATTGAACCAGTGTGCCCTGCATTGCAAGGCAGATTCTTAACCACTGGACCACCAGGTACGTCCCTGTCTCTGTTTTTATTATCTTCTCACCCCACCCCCCTTTTCCACACCCATCCATCCCAGACCTGCCCTATCCTCTTTCCTCTTTGCCTCCACCTTGTTCTGCCACTTTCTATCTGTGTGATCTTAGGCAAGTGACCTAACCTCTCTGTAGCTCAATTTTCCTCATTTGTAAAATGGGCATAGTCATTTGACCTCCTCATTTGGCTTCTGTGAAGAGTGAATGGAGTTGGGAGTCTGCCTGCTAATGTGAGGGGTGGGGCAACGGACATGGGTTTGATCCCTGGTCGGGGAAGATCCCACATGGCTCAGGGTGACTAAGCCTGTGCACCACAACTATGGAAGCCCTCAGCGTGTTTTGAGTCTGTGCTTTGCAACAAGAGAAGCCACATCATTGAGAAGCCTGTGCACCACACCTAGAGAGTAGCTACTGCTCGCTGCATCTAAAGAAAGTCCATGCACAACAAAGGAGAGCCAATGCAACCAAAAATTAATTATTTAAAAAATAAAGTGTGCAACTTAACAAAAACCAGAAGTGAGTGGAGTTGTATATGTGAAGCCCCTAGATCCAATCCTGGTACACAGTAGGGTTGGACATGTGTCCAATTTTGCTATTATTGTTATTGTTCTCCCACATCTGTCCTTCCAGCCCTAGTCCTCCATGTCCTGGCAGCGAGCACCTAGTATCAGGGTGAGAGGTGGGAATGGTGGCTGGGTGGTGGTGGTGATGGTGGTGGTGGTGTTGTTTAGTCACTAAGTCTGACTTCTTGCGACGCTATGGACTGTATGGACTGTAGCCCGCCAGGCTCCTCTGTTCATGGGATTTTCCAGGCAACAATACTGGAGTGGGTTGCCACTTCCTTTTCCAGGGGATCTTCCTGGATCAGGGATGGAACTCAAGTCTCCTGCACTGGCAGGTGGATTCTTTACCACTGAGCCACAAGGGAAGCCAGTGATGGTGGTGGGGAGGGTGAAATCTAGAGACTCGGGGGTGGGGAGTGGGGCTTTGAGTGTCCTCAGGGCGATCTAAGGGTTGTGAGTGGTTCACTAAAGTGAGGTTCCCCAGAAGGAAGCTCTGCAGAGATGTGCTGGATCTGGGGGGTGTGGGGCAGGCTCCATGTGATGATATGAGTAGGAAGAATTTAGAGAAGGGGTTTAGGGGAAGACCTTGGAATCCAAATGGGATCCAAAATGGGAGGGATTTGGGCCACCAGGGACCTAGGGGATTGCAATAAGACAGATTTTTTTTTTTTTAAGTTAAGATTTTCCCCTTTATTTTTATTTGGGTGCACTGGGTCTTAGTTGTGGCGTGTGGGATCCTTACACGCATATGTTACAGCATGTGGGATCTAGTTCCCTGACCAGGGGTCGAACTTGGCCCCCTACATTGGAAGCCTAGAGTTTTAGCCACTGGACCACCAGGGAAGTCTCATGAAATAAGACAGATTTTGAGGGGAGAGCTTGCTGGGTTTAGAGGCCAGAATATCTCAAAAAGAGATGGAGAGTGGTCTGAGATACCCAGTGGGAGAGGGGCTCAGTTCAGTCGCTCAGTCATGTCCGACTCTCTGCAACCCCACGGACTGCAGCTTGCCAGGCTTCCCGGTCCATCACCAACTCCCGGAGCTTGCTGAAACTCATGTCCATTGAGTCGGTGATGCCATCCAACCATCTCATCCCCTGTAGTCCCCTTCTGGGGGGTTAGCTGTTCCATAGGAGTTGGGCAAAGGGATCTGAACAAGAAAGGAACAGGAATTCTCAGTTCCTTGGAAGTCACAGGGTGGAGGAAGGGCCTGGAGGGTTCAAGAGAGAGAATAAGAACAGGGGTGAGGCAGGGTCCTCAGGAGGGCAGCATGGGTGGGGAAGATGATCAAGAATTTGGGGCAAATTGGGCATTCTGGAAATCAAGGACTGCCTTGGAGGGGAGGACGTTCTGGGATCTAATGGGGGTAATTGGAAAAGTCTAGAGTCTCCCATGAGGAAAAGAGTTATATTTGGCACCCCTAGAAGTTAGACATGGTCTAGAGGCTCTACTAGGGGGCAGAGAATTGTTTGAGGTCAAGAGGGTAGAGGGGCATAGAGGGTCCTCAGGAAGGAGTGGGATATGGTCTGTGGTCCTGAGTGGCTATAGAACATGGTTTGGCTCCCCCAAGGGAATGAGGCATGATCTGGGGTCTCCCCAGATGTTGACATATGGTCTGGATCCACTGTGGATGTTGGGGTGATCTGGGGTCCCTGAGGGATGAGGTGTGGTCTGGGGGTCCACCTTTTTAGGGTCCCTGGTAGGGGTGCTGTGGACCCTCTTGGATGCTGAGATACGGTCCTGGGCCCCGCTAGATTGGGAGGTCTGGTCTAGGGTCCCTGATGGGTGTGGGGCCCAGTCTGAGGTCGCCAAGGAGAGCAGGACGTGGTTTGTGGTCCTGGGTGGCTGAGAAACATGGTCTTGGTTCTCAAATGCGGTAAGACGTGATCTGGAGTCCCCCTGGGTATCGGGACAAGATCCGAGGTCTTCACTGGGGCTGCAAGTGTCCCCATGCCAGTCGGGGCGTGGTCTGGTGGTCTCTGGGGAAGCCGGCAGGGCTGGAGGTGGGGCTGGGGAGGGGTTGGGGGCGGGCCGGCGGCTCCGCAGTGGAGAGGGGTCTGCGGCGGACCCCGGGGCGGGGGGCGGGGGCTTGCGGCCGCCGCGCCCGGCCCCTCGGGTCTGCGCCCCCTCCCCCCTTGCGGCGGCGGCGGCGGCGGGGCTCGGGCGGCGGGCGGCGCGGAGGGCGGAGCTCGCGGCGGCTCGGGAGGGAGGGCGGGAGGCGGGAGGGAGGCGGCCCCGCGGCACCGCGCCCCCTCCCCCGGCCCTCCCCCCACCATGGCGCGGCGCGAGGCGGCGGCGGCGGGGCCGGGCCCGGGGCCCCCCCGGGCTGGGTGAGCGCGGCCCGCAGCGGCCGGGGAGGCGGCGGGCGGGGGCGCCGGTGTGAGCGCGGGTGTGAGCGTGCGAGCGTGTGAGTGTGTGTCCGCGGCGCTGCGGCGGGCCCGGCGTGCGCTCGCGCGGCCCTGTGTGTGCCCGGCGCCGGCGTGTGCGGCGCCCTGCTTGTGTGGCCATCCGGGTGTGTGCCGGGTGTCGAGCCGAGGTGCTGTGTCCGGCCGTGCGTGTGTGTCCCCCCGGGTGGCTGCCCCTTCGGCTGTGTGTCTGGGGGGCTGTCGCGCGCCCAACGGAGGGGCTGTGTGCAGGTGTGTGTGCGTGGGTTGTGTGCCCAGGTGTGGGTTCTCCCCCCTCCCCCCGCCCCGCGTGAGTGTGTTCGCGCGGTTAGCTGCGTTGGGTGTTTGTGTCCGGATTGGATGTCCATCCCAGGGTCTGTGTAGCCGGGTGTGCCCGCTCGGGTGTCCATTTGTGTGTGTGTATGTGTGTGTGTCTGCGGGTTGTATGTCTCCAAGGGTGTGTATCTGTGCGTCCATGTCAGGTTCCCGGCGGGAGGAGGGGGGGGCCTGGGGCTCAGCGCCTTGTGGGGCTTCTGTGTGGGTTTGGGGGAGGGGAGTTTGCCGCTCCCTCGGTCCATGTCAACTGTGGGGGGGTGGTCCTCGGCGGTCCTTGGGGGAGACGGCCATGTCTTCCCCTTCCTGGTGGCTGGGTGGGGGGGATGGGCAGCCGGTAGGTGGACAGATGGAGGGATGAGAGGCCGAGGGGTGGACAGATGGGCCCGAGGGAGGGACGCAGACCCGGCCCTCTCCCACCCATCCCACCCCAGTCCCCTGCCGGCCAGATCTCTGCAGATGAGGCCGGAGGTGCCCACATCCAGATGGCCAGGCTGGGGGACCTTTGCTGGGAGGATTGCCTCTGACCAGGTGCTCTTCAGCTCAGGCCCCCAACCCTCTGAACTCTGACCTGGCTGGGGAAGGGGGTGCGCTGGGAGGGAGGGGTGTTAGGATTTCCCTGGCCTAGGAAGTAGGTGGGGCGGGGGTGCCTCAGGGGTGGGAGGGATGTGTGTCCAGACTGTGTGTGAGTGCGATTCTCTGCCTATCTGTTGACTCTGCCAGTGGGGTTCAATATTTTGTGTGTATTTGTTAAGTGTGTAAATCCCTCATAGGGCAGTTATGTGAGCATGTGCCTGTTATGAGTGAACATCTCTGAGTGTCTGTGCAAAGGTGGATCTTTTTGTACCTATGTGCTTGTTTGAGTGTGTATCAGCCTCGTCAGTGTCTGTTCCCGTTATGGTTCTGTGCATGTGTGTGAGGTGTGTACAGGCTAGTGTGTGCATTTGTGCATCTGTTGGCGTGGGAATGTACCAGCTTTGTGACTGTGCATACTGGGGGTACATGAAGTTGCATGAGTGTGTTGGGTATTTAAGAGTGTGCACCTGTGTATCTTTGTGTGAGTGAGCATCTGTTACATGTGTGTTGGTGAGTGTGCAAGGGTAGCTTTGTTATAGATGCATGCACAAGGGGACACATGGGTTTCACAGTTGTGTGTGTGCCTCTATGTGTGAGTGTGCAAGGGAAAAGGCAATGTTGTACGTGTGGTTGTGTGCAGGTGTGTCCACCTCGAGGATCTGTGTCTGTACTCTGAGTCCATTTGCGCATTTGTGTTGATATCTGAAGAGTGGGGTTGTGTATGTTCAAATACGTACATGCAGGATGATATGTGTACATGTGCCTGTGTCCTTGACATAGGTTGACCCCACTTATGAGCCCAGTGAGATGGGGGCCCGTGTGGCAAGACCTGTGGTATGCTGGGATCCATGGACACAAGCGTGTCCACATCCTAGACCAAGAGCCTCCAGAGGGCGGGGGCACATAGATCATGCTACTCTGTCCATGGGAATTCAGATACAGAGTCATGGGTTGTGGGCCCATGTGGGTTTTGGCATGTCCACATGTGCTGGGGTGACCGTGGTCTGATGGCGAAGATGGGAACTTCTGATCCTCCCCCAGCTCCTGCTACTGTCCAGGTCTTTGAAGTTGGGGGACTGGGATGTGGATTCTGGAAGGAGGAGGCTGGGAGCCTAGCATCCTGGGTTTGAAGGAGACAGAGAGCTGAGGGACCAGACTCCTGGATCTTGGGAAAGGAGGAAACTGAGACCTGGACTGTTGGGTCTAAGGGAGGGGGAGTGTGGGGATCTCAGTCTCTTGAGCCCCCAGAGGACAAAGGACTAAAGTCCTAGACTCTTGGGATTTGGAGGGTGAACAGTCTGGGGCTCAGACTCCTTGATTTCCAGAGGTGACTTCCTGGGTCCACCTGAGACCCTGTAGAACCTACAGCAGGAGGGCTGAGAGAGTGATCATGGCAGGGGCTTCCTGGGCTGAGGTGGTCTCTGAGGAGGGTCTCGGGAGAGGAGCCAGAAGAATACTAACTGTGTGCTTTTGTTCCTTTGCAGGTACTGGCCCAGGCCCTGACTGCCTGAAGAGAGGTGAGTGGGGTCCCTCCGGCTGGGGATAGAGATGTGAAGTGATTGGGTTTACTCTGAGAGAGCCAGAGGCTTGGAGTGATGCCTTGTATGAATTTTAGTGGCAAGTATGGTAGTGTCCTGAGGGCCAGGTGCCCTCCAGGCTGGGGTTGGTGACAAGATCAGGAATGTCTTGTTTGGGTAAGAGCTTCATAGAACGATGGTGTGGTAGGTGGGCTCTCAGGCCTGGAGGTAGCCCCTTTTAGGCTGAGTAGAGTGGTCAGAAAAGGAGGCAAGAGTTTCCTGACATGAAATGACCCTGCATTTGGATGGTGGCGTGGATATGGTTTACCCTTTTGTGTGTGTATGTGCATGTATGTGGGGACATCTCCTGATAATCAGACCTACTGGTGGCTGAGAGAGAGCCAGAGCAAATGATCACTTAACGCTAACAGCAGCTAACATTTATATAGTGTTTACTCCATCAGCAACTACTCTAAGCATGTTACGGCAGATTATCTCATTTAATCCTCACAATAATCTTATGCTATCATCCCCATTTGACAGATGAACACACTGAGGCCCAAAGAAAGGAAGTCACATGGCAGGAATTTGGGTGTGAACCTGGGCAGTTGTGGGCCAGATTCTGTCCCTCAATGCCATGCTGCCTCTCAATAAATGTTAGCTGTTTTCATTATTAGTATTACATTGTTTCAACTTGAGTCCCACCCTGGCTGTGGGCCTTCTGGTTTCATAGATAGTGGTTCTGAGCCCCAGAGAGCTTACAGCCACGCAGGTGCAGAGCTGCGTCTCCTACTTCAGGAGCACCACCTCCCAGGCCAGGATTTTCTGTTGGAGGTAGAGCCGTGTCCAGAGGGAGTGCACAACAATTAGTGGGGCGGGGGGAGGGGGGGCGTCGCTCAGAGATGAAGCGATGCTCTGACTTTGCCTCTTTTTCTTTTTGCAGCCCCGTCACTGTCTTCTTCAGTCTCTTTCTTCTGGTCTTCGTCTGTGTAACACTCTTGTTTCCTCTTCTTGTCTCTCCCTCTCTCCATCTCAGTGTCTCAGTCTCTCTTTTCTGTGTGGGTCTCCTCCACTCAATTTTTCTCTCTTTGCCTCCGACTTGCTCCCTGTCTCTTCACCTGTCTTTCAGATTCTTTCTCTTGTTGTCTCTTTGTCTCTCTCTTTCTCTGTTGCTCTCCGAATCTGTCTCTGTGTCCACAGTCCCCCTTTGCCCGTGGGCTGAAGGATCAGGGCCACATGAGGCCACAGCCCCCAAACTGCAGATTCCTGGGAGGTGGGCCAGCAGGGACTGGGGCATGGGGTGGGGTGAAAACAGTGTCAGGGACACCCCCTTCCCATCCTTTCCTCTTCACCCCCCACCCACCCCGTGTTGTGATGGGAGCTGGCATGTCGTGGGCTGCAGCTGCCGCAGGGGGAATCCCAGCCGGAAGGTTTTGCCTGGAGCAGAGGCACAGCCTGACTGTATGTGTGTGTGTGTGTGTGTGTGTGTGTGTGTGTAGGCATGTATAGGACCTTGTGTTGTGCCTATTAATGTGAGCATGAAAGTCTGCCCCCTGCTTGGGCCCTCAGCAGAGGCCAGAAGGAAACCGGGCTCAGAGAAGGACTTCCCAAGACTGAGCAGGGAGACTGCTGTTTTCTCAGCCCCTCCCACCTTCAGTACAATCCCCCATCCCCACTGCCAAAGGTGTGTGGGGGGTGTTACCCTTAATACTTATTGAATATGTACTGTGTGCCTGGCCCTATGCTCCGTGACCCCTATGAATGAGCTCTATGAACTCTTGCAACAATCCAATGGCGATAGTACAATTATCAGACCACTTTACAAATCAGGAAATTATGGCCTAGTTCGGGAAAATCATTGGTTTGGGGTCACAGAGTTAGTAAGTCGGGGGAGCCAGGACTTGAACCCGAGTCTATTTGATTTCAAAGCCCTTGCTCTTAATAATAGCCCACATTTATATGCATGGCACCTACAAGACACTCAATGATGATGATAATAATAGTTATACACTAACATGTATTGAACACATTTTATGTGCCAGCCACTGTTCTGAGTATACCATGCTCGTTAATCCAGTTCATCCTCACAGAGGTAAGGCCTGTTTTTGTCTCCATTTTACAGATGAAGAAACCGAGATTCAGAGAGGTTCAGACACTTGTCCGAGATCACACAGCTAGTAAGTGTCAGAGCTGGGGTTTGAACCCAGGGAGTATGGCTTTGAAATTCATGACTTTAAACCCTAGTCAGCAGTGATTTTTCAAAATATTTAGTGGGTACTAGAAGGTGCAGGCCAGGCCAGATGTCATCCCTCTGGTTGAGAGGTCATGAGAGGTCTGGGAGCTCCTGGAAGAGGGGCAGAAGTGGGGGTTAGACACTCAGAGGTGGGGCAGTGGTAGTTTACCAAGCAGCATGGAAGTGATGTGATCTGTCCATGAGTGCATGCCAGTTGATGGTCAGTCCTGTTATTGTCCTAGAGGACCCCATTGTCAGGAAGGGACAGATGTGGGTCAGGCTCCGAGCGGGATATCCCAGGGTGGCCAGGCAGGTGGTCAAGCCCTACACCTGGCTGACCCTTCTCCTTCCTTGCAGATCTCACCTCCCGCTCCTCCTGCCTCCCCCCTGCACCATGGCTCCGGGCCCCTTCTCCTCAGCGCTCCTCTCGCTGCCGCCTACTGCCCTGCCCTTTCTGCTGCTCCTCTGGGCAGGGGCATCACGGGGCCAGCCCTGCCCTGGCCGTTGCATCTGCCAGAACGTGGCGCCCACGCTGACCATGCTGTGCGCCAAGACCGGCTTGCTCTTCGTGCCGCCGGCTATCGACCGGCGCGTGGTGGAGCTGCGGCTCACCGACAACTTTATCGCGGCCATCCGCCGCCGAGACTTCGCCAACATGACCAGCCTGGTACACCTCACCCTCTCCCGGAACACCATTGGCCAGGTGGCGGCCGGCGCCTTTGCGGACCTGCGTGCCCTCCGCGCCCTGCACCTCGATAGCAACCGGCTGGCGGAGGTCCGAGGCGACCAGCTCCGGGGTTTGGGCAACCTCCGCCACCTGATCCTGGGCAACAACCAGATCCGTCGGGTGGAGTCAGCTGCTTTCGACGCCTTCCTGTCCACCGTGGAGGACCTGGATCTGTCCTACAACAACCTGGAGGCCCTGCCCTGGGAGGCCGTGGGCCAGATGGTGAACCTGAACACCCTCACGCTGGACCACAACCTCATCGATCACATCGCCGAAGGGACCTTTGTGCAGCTTCACAAACTGGTTCGCCTGGACATGACCTCCAACCGCCTGCATAAACTGCCCCCTGATGGGCTCTTCCTGAGGTCCCAAGGTCCGGGACCCAAGCCGCCCACGCCGCTCACGGTCAGCTTCGGCGGCAACCCCCTGCACTGCAACTGTGAGCTGCTGTGGCTGCGGCGGCTGACCAGGGAGGACGACCTGGAGACGTGTGCCACGCCGGAGCACCTCACCGACCGCTACTTCTGGTCTATCCCCGAGGAGGAGTTTCTGTGTGAGCCTCCGCTGATCACGCGGCAGGCGGGCGGCCGGGCCCTGGTGGTGGAGGGCCAGGCGGTCAGCCTGCGGTGCCGCGCCGTGGGGGACCCTGAGCCCGTGGTGCACTGGGTGGCACCCGACGGGCGCCTGCTGGGGAACTCGAGCCGGACCCGGGTCCGGGGGGATGGGACCCTGGATGTAACCATCACCACCTTGCGGGACAGCGGCACCTTCACTTGCATCGCCTCTAACGCCGCCGGGGAAGCCACCGCGCCGGTGGAGGTGTGCGTGGTGCCTCTGCCTCTGATGGCGCCCCCACCTGCTGCCCCGCCACCTCTCACGGAGCCTGGCTCCTCGGACATCGCCACGCCTGGCCGACCTGGAGCCAATGAGTCGGTGGCTGAGCGCCGGCTTGTGGCGGCAGAGCTCACTTCCAGCTCTGTGCTCATCCGCTGGCCGGCCCAGAGGCCCGTGCCTGGCATCCGCATGTACCAGGTGCAGTACAACAGCTCCGCAGACGACTCCCTTGTCTACAGGTGGGTGTTAGAGTCCCTGGACCTCCTCCTGCCTCAGGGGCCCTCCCTCCGCCTCCCTAGGCCTTCTTGCTCAGCTGGGGTTCTAGATGGGCTTGTAGAGTGGTCTCTGGCTCCCATTTGCCCTATTTCCTTCTCTTTCTATTTCTTTTCTTTGTTTTTCACACATCTTGCAAATCCTCCTGGAGCACCCATATGAGCCATTTATCACCATGAATGCACCCAGCATGGTCCCTGCTCTCATGGGGCCCAGGGTCTACATCACTGCTCACCAAAGGTGTTTGATCATCTACCTTGTCAGTTAGACATTCTTAGAGCAGGAAATATACTCACACATATATAGTTACAGTTGCATTTATATTTAGAAATCACATACAAGGCTACTGTATCAATACATTGGGTACAATATAGAAACAGAAAAGTCTGTAAGTTGCCCTGGCGTGGACAGATCCCTGTGGTGTAGACCAACGTTAAAGAGGTACTTTTCCCCCATCATCTCTGATTTTCTCTTGCTCTCACTTCTGTCTGTCTGTACCTTGTCTCCCTCCTGCTCTCATGAGGAACTAAGCCCCTACTATGTGCCAGACCCTCAGCTGGGCAGGAGAGATATAAGGAGACCAAGAGCCAAGCCCTGCCCTAGGGAGCTCACAGCCCAGAGGAAGGAGGCAGAGAGTATATGATGAATTTCAGTCTTGGCTTTGCCTTGTCTCTCCATCTCGGTAGTGTGGCTCACAGCAATCGGCCTGGCACACAGTGGGCGTTTGCTCGGTGGCTGTGGGCTCTATGCACATCTCTGCTTTGTCCTGGCTCTGCCTCCCTTAGGCACATTGCAGAGTGCTTGCTGAATGTTTCATCCTTTGTATGACATACCTTGGATGCTCCAGAGGGGGTGGAACCATTTCCCCACCTGTGGGCAGCTCCTGATCCTGTGGGTGCTTAGACCCACACCAAGAAGCCTGCCTCTTGGCTTCCATCTTCACCTCACCCAGTGTTCTCTTGGCCATGGTCCTGGCACACAGTAGGCACTTTTCTGTCATTGGTTGAATGAGATGATGCCTTCCCTTTCTCTTGTCTTTGTCATGCTCATTTTCTTTTCGTTTTGAATTTGGTCACCAAACACTGAATAAATGCCTACTGTGTGCCAGTTCCATGCTGGGCCCTGGGCCTACTGAGATGGATAAGACACTGGCCCAGTCTTAAAAACGTTAGGGCAAACAAATGGACCAAACAAAAACTTTTATAAGGTACTGCCAAAGGATACTACTCCATTTGACCTTCCCAACTTCACTGTGATACAGCTATGATTCCCCCTCCCATTTTATAGACAGGAAAACTGAGGCTCAGGGGGAGAAGTCACTTGTTCAAGGTCACACAGAAAGAGATAGAACCAAGATTCCAGCTCTTACTGTTCTAACTCCCAATTCTGCCCTTTTTACATCGAACACTTGTTTATCAGGTGACTGCTGTTTGCCAGGCAGAGATTAGGGGAGAGGGATAATAGATTTGTGTAAACAGCTCCTGGTTTCTGTGATTCTCCATCTCTCTTTTTTCCTCCTCTCTCTAACCCATGGTCACTACATGGTGGGATAGAGGGAGGTTCATGGGCCCCCAGACCCAGCATTTCTGCAGATGTTGATGGCCCTCTGTCTCCAATGGGGCAACAGACCCTAGGACTCTTCCCTTCCCCTCAGGGCTACATAGTCCCAGTCCTCTGTCCCTCATTGCAAGCACCAGTGCTACAGCACTGCAGGGGTTAACTCCCTCACTGCTGCCATGGGAGGAGGTGACAACCAACCAGAAGCCTGCTCTGCAGCTTGCTTGAGCCTTACAGCCAATTAGAGACACATGGCCTCAAGCTTTCTTAAGGAGCCAGCCTCTGTCCTTGAAAAGGGGGGAGTCCCTAGCAACTGGTTATTTTAGGGGAAGGAGCAAAAGGAGCCCAAGACTCTTTGAGAGGGAAGATGAGAGGAAGAGGAAGACTTACAGCCAGGGGCCCAAGGTTGGATGGAGTTGGTGGTGGGGCAGTGGTCTGGGAAATGGCAGGCAGAGAGAGAATTGGAGAGGTGGTGGGCCCCTGACGTGTAGTCTTTTGGGGGGAGGATGGCTCTTGGTGATGGCGGAAACTTCTGGAGGTGGAGGAACTGAGGTGGGTTTCAGGACCAGAAGGTGGTGTGGCTGGAGGGAAGGTGATGCTTCTGAGAGGTAAGAGGCCTGAGGAGGTGGGGGCATGGCCTTTAGAGGAGGTGGTGCTCCCGCAGCATGGCCCCCACGCAGATGAAGAGGCGGTTCATATCTCTGATGACCCACTAAGAGCTTTGTGGGAGAGGAGAGCCTGTGAGATTGAGTGCATGCAAATCTGTGTGGGTGTGGCAGTCCCAGCTTAGCCAACATTGAACATGGAAGGGATGTGCCCAACAGAAGAGTGGCAAGACCCAGGGGGAATGATTCTTATAGATGGGGAGGAAAGCAACTGGTAGGAGAGTGTGAGCCACAGCAAAGCCAGCATCGTGTGGGATGCCAATTGTTAATGAAATTATTAAGTGCCAGGCTTTGGGGATGTTAACTCATCATACTTCACACCATCTCTATGGGGTAGGAATTCTTAATAACCTCAGTGGGGGAAATGAGACACAGAGAGGTTAAGAAACTTGCCTGAGGTCACAGAGCTAGCAAGCAGCAGAAGAGAAACTCAAACTCTTGGGATCGTGGCTCTCAGACTTTGTCAGCTTAACCACTTCTCTACACTGCCGCTTGTTTGAGAGCAGGGGTCCATGGCAAGAAAGGGGCATGTTTTCTTGGCTACATTTACCCCAATTATGGATGAAACTTACCTGGGGGCATGGTGTAGTGACATCAGGTAGTATAGGGCAGGGTGTGCACATAAAGTGGTTGCCTCTGATATCTGGGTACAGTGCATGACATGCAAAGAGTGGACATGGTCCTAGGCCGGGTAGGTGAACCATCTCCCCTGAGCCATTGTGGGGTGTGGCTTGGAAGGCACTTGTCAATCAGAAGGGAAGTGGCCTTTAGCCCTGGCCCCTTGGTGGGCGGGAATATGTAGTGGAGGGGATAAGATAGATGTTGCTAGGAGAGGTGTAGGTATACTCAAGGGTAGGATATGCAGATGAGGGGGTGTGGTCTGTATCATGGTTTCCTTCGAGGGGTAGGAACATGTGGAAGAGAGGAACTAGAAGAGCATCCATTGTCCCAGTAGGAGTAAGCCTGGGAGTATGAGGTAACCTGCTAGTCCACCCCAGCGAGAGTGAGGTTTGCAGGTAACGGGGCATGGCCTGTAGCATCCATCCCCTTAAAGGGTGGGAATATGTGAGCGCTTGAGTGGCATTTGTCCCAGTAGGAATGAGACACTGCTAGGGAGCAAGCCCCTTGAGAGCAGGGCATAAAAGCTGTAGCATTCCTCCCTGGGGGCCAGGATGTATAGATGAGGGGAGACAAATGGCTGAAATTTGCCGTGAAACACGGGTGGGGAGTGGGTCTGACGGTGGGGCATGCAGATAAGGGGCGTGGCCTATACCCAAGGTCCTGAGAGGGTGGGAATTTGTTGCTTGAGTGGCTGCTGTTGTCCCAGAGAGGGTGAGACACTGGTAGGGAGGCATGGATAGGTCCGCACGGGTGGTGGGGACATGCAAGTGAAGCAGCCTGGTTCAGAGTGGAGCTAACCCCGCGCTGATCCCGCCCCCTCCTGCAGGATGATCCCATCCACCAGCCAGACCTTCCTGGTGAATGATCTGGCAGCAGGCCGCGCCTACGACCTGTGCGTGCTGGCCGTCTACGACGATGGGGCCACGGCGCTGCCGGCCACCCGAGTGGTGGGCTGTGTGCAGTTTACCACCGCTGGGGATCCCGCACCCTGCCGCCCGCTGAGGGCCCATTTCTTGGGCGGCACCATGATCATCGCCATCGGGGGTGTCATTGTCGCCTCCGTCCTCGTTTTCATCGTTCTGCTCATGATCCGCTACAAGGTCTACGGCGATGGGGATGGCCGCCGAGTCAAGGGCACCTCCAGGTCGCCTCCGCGGGTCAGCCACGTGTGCTCGCAAACCAACGGCGCAGGCGCAACGCAGGCCCCACCCCCGCCGGCGCCCGACCGCTACGAGGCGCTGCGAGAGGTGGCGGCTCCCGCGGCTGCGGCGGCGGCTGTGGAGGCGAAGGCTGCGGCGGCCGACGTGGCTTCCGCGCAAACGGAGGCGGTCCTTGGACGTTCCCTGGGCGGCTCGGCCACCTCGCTGTGCCTACTGCCATCCGAGGAAACCTCCGGGGAGGAGTCCCGGGCCGCGGTGGGCCCTCGGAGGAGCCGTTCCGGGGCTCTGGGACCGTCGGCTTCACCGCCCCCTACTTTAGCTCTGGTTCCTGGGGGAGCCCCGGCCCGGCCGAGGCCTCAGCAGCGTTATTCGTTCGACGGGGACTACGGGGCGCTCTTCCAGAGCCACAGTTACCCGCGCCGCGCCCGGCGGACAAAGCGCCACCGGTCCACGCCGCACCTGGACGGGGCCGGAGGGGGCGCGGCCGGGGAGGACGGAGACCTGGGGCTGGGCTCCGCCAGGGCGCGCCTGGCCTTTACCAGCACCGAGTGGATGCTGGAAAGTACCGTGTGAGCGGCGGGCGGGCGGGCGCCGAGACGCCTGGGTGCCGCGGACAAACGCCCAGCCGCCCTGACGTTTAGGGCAGGATTCGGGGGTGAAAGCGCCGAGCCAACACGTCGTCGGACTGGAGGGGAGAAGCACCCTTCTCCCTGGAGGGGACGGGGGCGGACTGCCTGGGCTGTGGCTCGAGGCCACGCCCCCGCGCTCAGGGGGGTTTGAGGGCGGGCCGCCGGGCTCCCCTCCCCCGTGGACTCCAAGCCCCCCTCCTGCCCCTCCCCCCGCGCGCTCGCGGACCTCGCTGGAGCCGGTGCCTTACACAGCGAAGCGCGGGGAGGGGCAGGGCCCCCCCGACACTGCAGCACTGAGACACGAGCCCCCTCCCCCCGCCCGGGACCCGGGGCAGGGGCGAGGGGCCCATTTCATGTATCTGGCTGGACTAGATCCTATTCTGTCCCGCGGCGGCCTCCAAAGCCTCCCCCCCACCCCGCAACCCCATTCAATTCCCTGGTCCCGTCGTCGGGTCTGGCTTGGGGTCCCCTTTTCTCTGTTCCCCTCGTTTGTCTCTGTCCCGCCCTCTGTCATCTCTGTCTTACGTCCTTCCCTGTTCGTCTCTCTTTTCTCTGCCCCGTCGTCTGTTCTCCCTCTGCCCTCCCGTATGGCGTCCAGCCTCCTTGTCTCACCAGATTATCTCCCCCAGTACACAATTCTCCCGGGCAGGTCCCACCGGAAGGACCAGACTCTCCCCGAATCCTTCCTGTTACTCCCAAGTGAATCCCCACAGGAACAAAATCCAAAACCAAATCCCCCTTGCTACCGGAGCCGGGACCCTCCGCCGCAGGAGAATTAAACTTTTTTTCTGTGTCTGAGGCCGCTCTGCTGACCTCCGTGTGTGTTTCTGTGTCTTGGGAGGTTGGGGGGGCGTGGCCTAGATTACAGCTCTAGGACTATTAAGTGAGACTAAAGGTAGGCCGGCTGACTGCGACCAGGGAGATCTGCAATTTCCTACCCTTTGAGAGACTTCGAGGTGGGGAATAATATATAAAAACAAAAACAATAGCTAAGGTTTAATGAGTGCTTACTATTGCCAAGCACTTAAATCGTTTAATCGTCACAACTCTAGGACATCAGTACCATGACCCCATTTTATAGATGAGAAAACTGGGGTCCAGAAGTAAAGCGACTTGCTCCAGGTCGCATAACCAGAAGGTAACAAAATTGGGATTTAAAACGGCAGGCAGCCTTCTGAGTCTTTAGTGCCCAGCAACTAGGGAGTGTTCATTTTCCACATAGGCATTGTGCTAAGCACAGCTCATCTCTCTCAGGTCCGACAGCTGTTGGAGGTCGATACACTTGGCCCCATTTTACAGATAGGAATCTACACCAGGGAGAAGTGAAGTCACTTGCCCAATACTCCCCTGGTGAAGAAATAGGACAGTTGGCAGTTTGACCTCAGTATCTGTTCCACTCTACTACAAAATGTAACCTCTGATGTCTGTGTCTGGAGGCTGGGGAATGGTCCCCCAAGGACCTTAATTAGTTGAGCCTGGGTATCAAAAGCCAGCCTGGTGGGAGAGGGGACATGGGAAAGGGCTCACGGGTCACACTGTTTGGAACCTGAGGGATCTTAGGAGGTAGAGAAGGGTCTACTTGAGGGCACAGAGGCTGGCTTGGGGTGGGGGCGCAGTTTCTCAGACAAGGGTGGGGGCTGTGGCTGGGGAAGGAGGGAAGTTTTTTTAGGGGGGTGGTGGATGGGTCCTGCAGTGAAAACTTTTCTGATCCTGGGGAAGAAGGAAGAAGGCTTCATGCCAGCCAGGAGCCTCCTGAGGCCTGGGGAGGAGGAGAGAAAGACAGAAATAGAAACGGAGCAGGAGGGAGGGGGATGGATCTGGGCAGACAGGGTGGGAGGCAGCAAGGACAGAGCACCAGAGAATCACAGGCCGGCATCACCCAGTGGCCCAGCTGCACTCGTCTATCTCAGTCATCACGACTCCTGGGTACCGGGGGCTTCCCACACACCAGCCGTGGTGCTCACAAACCCTCCCTGAAGCATGAATAGAGCGTGCAGCTCAGCCCCTGGCACAGCACAAAATGGACTTACTCAGAGAGGAAGCGTGATCACATCTATACTCCAAAACAGATGTGTGCAGTGTGTGCACTCTCTTATTTATTTTAGACTAGGTAAGTTGATTTATTTAGGGGGAAACACACGCCACAGAGTGTGGGCCATCTCAGAAGGTGAGAGGCCTTTACACCCCCTTTTCTAGACAAGGAAACAAGTTCGGACAGGTAAGCAGCTTGCCCAAGATGATGCAGTCTGTAAACGGCAGAGCCATGATTGGAGAATTTACTGCCTTCTTATCCTGCACACCTAACTGTCTGACTGTACTGTCTTTGCTCCACCTGATAAAGCTTTACTGAGCATGTGCTATGTGCCTGGCTCTGTGCAGGGGATACCGCAGTGAACAAAACAGATGAAACAAGAGACCCCTGCCCCATGCAGCTTATATTCTAGAGGCAGGAGACAGTAATCAAGTGAGTAAATTATGAGTGTCTGGTAGTGAATAAGTGTCACATGGAGAATGAAAACATTCTTATTTTGATGGGGGACTTCCCTGATGGACCAGTGGTTAAGACTTCCCCACTCCCAATGCAGGGGGCCAGGGTTTGATCCCTTGTCAAAGATATCAACCTGTAGGCTGCAGGTGCAGCAGAAAAATAAAAAAACCAGGGTGATGGGATGGAATGACTGAGAGGTTTATTTTATTATAGTTGCTTTACAATATTGTGTTAGTCTCTGCTGTTAGTCTCATTTCAAAGGGAATGAGCTACAGGTATACATACATCCTCTTCCTCTTGGACCTCCCACCACCCCATCCCACCCATCTAGGTCACCACAGAGCACTAAGCTGAGCTCCCTGCACTATATGGCAAGAGCCCACTAGCTATCTCTTTTATACATGGTTGTGCTTATGTGTCAATCCCAGTCTCCCAGTTCACCCTCCCCACAATCAAGCCCCCGTGTCCGCATGTCCATTCTTCACATCTGGGTGAGAGACTTACTTTAGACTGGAAGGTCAAGGAAGGTGATATGGGAGCTGAGAAAAATCCACTGGGGAAAGAGCCAGGGAAGAGCATTCCTGGCAAAGAGAATAGCATGTGCAAAGGCCCTGAGGCAGGAGTGTGCTTAGTGTGCTGGAGGCAGTGTGTCTGGACTGGAGTAAGGGGGAGAGTGAGAGGAGAGCAAGTGGAAGAGGCAAGCAGGGAGCAGCTTCTGCTGAGCCCTGTGGGCTGTGGTCAAGAATCAAGATTTTATTCTCAGCTGTGGGTTTCAGCTGGGGCAGTATTTGGCTTGACCTCTATGAAGAACTCAGCTTTGACTGAGGTGTGCCTGTCTTCACAGAAAAATTGGGAATTGCCACCTCAGAACTTGGCATGCACCCTTTGACATATTTGGGGTCCACATGGTCCCTAGGTCAGCCCTTTGAATGATAGCCCCCCACCTTCCTCTGTAATATCAGGCCTTTCATTTAACAGAGAAGTATTTATCAATGGCAGTGACACCCCCCCCACCCCCCTGCCCAAACTAAGAGCTTTAAACCCAAGGAATAGGTACATTAGGTGAGACAGTGCATGATATCATTCAAGGGGAGTGTTGGAGCATCTCCTCTGTGCCTGGCCTTGTGCTGAACACTGAAGATCCAAAAGTGACCCAGGCAGCTCCAGTCCTTGCCCTCCTGAAGCTCAGACAGACAGATGGCAATAGGGCTGTGATGTGAGAAACATAGAGCCTATCAGAGCACAGAAGAGTTGCCTGACCCTGCCCAGAGGTTCAGGGAAGTGTATTAGCCAGAGTCTTGGCTACAAGTGAAAGGAAGTCAGCTTAACTTGATTAGGTGTAAAAAAAGTGTGCATTTGTTGGCTCGTAGAGCTAGGAGGGTGGAGAAAGCAATGGCACCCCACTCCAGTACTCTTGCCTGGAAAATCCCATAGATGGAGAAGCCTGGTAGGCTGCAGTCCATGGGGTCGCTAAGGGTCGGATACGACTGAGCGATTTCCCTTTCACTTTTCATGTTCATGCATTGGAGAAGGAAATGGCAACCCACTCCAGTGTTCTTGCCTGGAGAATCCCAGGGACGGGGGAGCCTGGTGGGCTGCCGTCTATGGGGTCGCACAGAATCGGACACGACTGAAGGGACTTAGCAGCAGCAGCAGCAGCAGCAGAGCTAGGAAGAAGGCAATTAAGGGCAAAACTATAAGGAATTTGACCTTAGAGACTGGAACTGAGACTCAGCTCCATCAGGACACTCTTCCCATTCATTTCTCTTCTCTACTTGTCTCAGCTCAGATGTGTCCCCTTCCACTGCATGTAGTGGGGAAAATGGCTATTTACAGACACAGACTCAATCCTTCTAGCACCATAGCCCAGAGGTAAAATGGCAGAATCTCCTCCAGTCCTAAATAAAAGTGAATCCCAGGGAAGGGCTCTGGTTGGTTTGACTAGGGTCACATGCCAACCTTGCATTGCTTGGGCCATCCAAGGGAATGCAATTGGGAATGGAATTTGATTGGCCAGATCGCAGTCACATGTTCAGATGTGTGGGTCTGGGAAAAGAGGGGAGAGCTAAAAATATTAGGTTGAACCATATGAAACTGCCAGTCCTGTAGGTTAGAAATGGCAGAATACTGGCAATTTCATGGATTGAAACAAAATAGTCACCAGAAAAGTAGGATGGTGAAACTTTTTGGATATATAAAAGCAATAGAAACCCCAGGGTACTACTCAGAAGAATTTTTGGAGGAGGAAGTGATATTATTGAGACATAGGGAATGAGTAGAAATTAGATGAAGACATAATGGTGATGGGAGAGTAGGGGGGACATGTCCCAAGCAGATGGAACAGCTTATGCAAAGGCTGTCATAAGGGAGTTACAAGGGGAGACTTGTCATTGTACTCTGGAGATGGAGTGCTGTGATTGGCCAAACCTGAGTCATGTGTCCAACCAATGAGGGAGTGAGGAAGGGGGCTCATGCCCCAAAGGAAAATTGAGAAGCTTTACCAGGAGACAGGGATTCTGGGCAGGCAAAACCAAAATATATCCAGTTCAAAAATTCTTTTTTAAGCCTTGGCATCTCCAAGCAGAGGTTTGCAATCTTATTTCAATTATACCACTCATGTCTGAACTCAGACTTGCCTTACATCATTCAAATTTTTATGGTCAAATAATAATTGGTCACTTTTTCTGGGTTTTGGCTGGGCATACAGAGATGGACTTTTGAGGATACATTAAGCTGCAAGAAACAAAACCTAATTAACATGACTCAAGACGTTTTCTTATCTCATGACCCATTTTCCTACTCCTTTGTTCCAACTTCCTTAGAAGAACAGTTTCACAATCTAGGCTTGCTGCCTTATGGTCACAAAATGGCCACCACAGCTTCAAGTCTTTCATCCTCATATGAATGAACTAAGCAGGAAGGAAAGGAACAAATGGAAGAAATTTCTTTCTGCTGGGGAAGAAAAAATCCTAAAATTAAAAAAATAACAGCAATAAATGCAGGTATGGGGCTTAACCTCTGCCAATTGTTTTCAATTATTTACATAAATTAGTTTATTTCATGGCCCTTCCACTGCAGAGGCAGGTGGTCCACACTGGACCTTCTCTGATTTCATAGTCCACAGGATCTGTGAGCATAATAAGATATTTGTTATTTCACTCTATTATGTTTAGGGTGTTTGTTATAACTTGGAGGATATTGTTTGTATGAAAGCTGGAGCCATGGCTGCCATTTTGAGATCATGAGGTAGCCAGAGTAAGAGTCGGTCAACAGAGATGGAAAGAATCTGGTTTCCCAGTGACATTATTAAGTGAATGAATGAATGAGTCCTAGAACTGCCCTGCCAACTCACTTTTTATTATGTGTGATAATACATTCATTTCTGTTCTACCCTTTTGAGTTGGGTTTCTGACACCTATTATAGGATAAAGAATCCTGATATAGATTTCTATTTGTCCTAGGTACACATGCAAAACAGAGATACACATTTCACACAGACAGGGAAAGACTTATAAACATGTGCACAAATACACATGCACTTACACACATGTGGGCATGAATACGCTGTTATGCATCTTCAGACTCCGGTTTGGGCAGATACTCGCTTGGACGCATATACACACAGTCACAGAAGGCAGGCACACACAAGTATATGCACCCTGTAATGAATTCTGCTTGCACCACACAGACATCCATACTCAGTCACACACCCACAGTAACACACACACACACACACACTCAAGGATTCACTTATTGCAGAAGGCTCCAACTCCTTACAGTTTATTTCTGCAGCTCTATAAATAAGGGGTGAGGGACTTCCCTGGTGTTCTAGTGGCTAAGCCTCTGCACTCCCAATGCAGGGGGCCCAGGTTCGATCCCTGGTCAGGGAACTAGATCCCATATGCCACAACTAGGAGTTCAAATGCCATAACTGAGAGTGTGGATGCTATAACTAAAGGCCCTGCATGCTGCAACGAAGATGGAAGATCCTATGTGCTGAAGCTAAGACCAGTGCAGCCAAATAAATACATATTTTTTAAAAAGGGGATGAGAAGAAATATCTTCAGGCAGGACTGGGGTTAATGCATAAAGAAGGTCTGGGGTCTCAGATGGGCTGAGAGTAGGTCCTGGTTCTCAGATGCACATGTCTCTTCTGGTGACACAATTCACATCCCAAGTGAGAAGGTGGAAGAGGTTGAATGGGGCAGGCCTTGAGGCTGTCTTGAGACTCCTGTGAGAGAGAGGAGAAGTTTCCCGCTGATGCCCAGTTTCCCATTACCCAGGCATCAGCCTCCACCTTACCCAGGGCCCACACATTCATCCTTTTCCAGGGTCACTCTTCTCTGGGGCCTCCTGGAGCTGTGGCAGCCAGTGCTGGAAGAGGCCCTGGGGCCTGCAGCCTGCTGTGGGCTGAGCCCAGACCCGAGCACAGAAAAGGGTGGTGTGTGAGACAGGACTTGGGACAGAAGGATGAGGTCCCATCTTTCCAGAACCCACAGACCCAGCCCAGGTGCCCCGAGCACTCACACAGGCCTGGAGCTCGCAGTGGTTGGAGTGTCGTCAGAAGGGGCTGCCCCAGGGTGTGGTCCAGGGATGAGGTAATCACGGCCCCCAGGACCCTTCAGGGTCAGGACCAGCCTTGCCCCTAAGGTATGGGGCACTCCCACACCTGAGAGGTGAGAGAAAACAGCTGAGGTGGAATGGTGAGGAAGGGTAGGCAAGAACGCTCAGTGAAGTGGAGACAGGGACTCCAGGGGAGGAGGGCAGGTGATATGAGACACACGATGGGGACAGGTGATGGGACAGCTTACATGGGAGTGAGTAGAGGGGACACATGGAAGGAGACTGTTGAAGGGGATACAGGTGAGGCAGAACGACAGGGGAAGAGACAGGGGAAGAGACAGGTGAAAAACTGAAATAGGGACAAATGAAAAGTGACCCATGGGAGGGGTCACAGAGGTCTGAAGAGGCGGGGATGGAGAGGGACCGAGGTGGGAGTCAGTGGTGAGGGGAAGAGGGAGTCAGTGTTGAGAGTCGATGGTGATGGGGGTGCAGGGCAAGGGGCACAGGTTGGGCGCAGAGCTGGGAGAGGAAAGAGAAATGAGAAGGAAATAGGTAAGAGGGCAGGTGAGAGGGACAGGTGAGGGAGACAGGAAAGTGGACCCCTAGGAGGAACAGGGACAAGGTCAGGGGAGCATTTGAAGAGGGACAGGGGCGCAGGACAGATGAGGAAAGACCAGAGGAGGGGAGGAAGTACAGATGAGATAAAGGAGGTGAGAGGCCACCCGCAGAGCTAGAGCTAGAGGGTAGGGCGGGGCCAGGTGAGGGCAGGTGGGCCTGACTCTCCCAGTTCACCTGCAGGTGCTTCAGATCCCGGGTCCTGGGGAACAGGCAGGAGGTGCAGTCCCAGTCCTTCTGCAAGAGCGAGTCTTCCTACAGAGCAAGGACAAGGTCGGATCACAGCGGGAGGGTTAGAGGCTAACAGCAAGGATGAAGGTCTAGCAGGAGGGCTTGAGTTTAACCCACAGGCGAGAGGAAAGGGGTTGTGCCATGCCAAGTTGCTTCAGCCGTTTCCGACTCTCTGTGACCCCACGGACTGTAGCCCACCAGGCTTCTCTGTCCATGGGATTCTACAGGCAAGAATACTAGAGTGGGTTGCTATGCTCTTCTTCAGAGGATCTTCCTGACCCAGGGATCGAACCTGAGTCTCTTAAGTCTCCTGCACTGGCAGGTGGGTTCTTTACCACCAGGAAAGCCGGAGTCGAGAGATTCAATCAGTTTGGTTTAGTTGCTGTCGTGTCTGACTCTTTGCGACCCCGTGGACTGCAGCATGCCAGGCTTCCCTGTCCATCACCAACTCCTGGAGCTTGCTCAAACTCATGACCATTGAGTTGGTGATGCCATCCAACCATCTCATCCTCTGTTATCCCCTTCTTCTCCCATCTTCCATCTTTCCCAGCATCAAGGTCTTTACCAGTGAGTCAGTTCTTCCCATCAGGTGGCCAAAGTATTGGACTTTCACCTTCAGCATCAGTCCTTCCAATGAGTATTCAGGACTGATTTCCTTTAGTATGGACTGGTTGGTTCTCCTTCCAGTCCGAGGGACTCTCAAGAGTCTTCTCCAACACCACAGTTCAAAAGCATCAGTTCTTCAGAGCTCAGCTTTCTTTATAGTCCAACTCTCACATCCATACATGACTACTGGAAAAACCATAGCTTTGACTAGATAGACCTTCGTTGGCAAAGTAATGTCTCTGCTTTTTAATATGCTGCCTAGGTTGCTCTTAGCTTTTCTTCCAAGGAGTGAGCATCTTTTAATTTCATGGCTGCAGTGATTTTGGAGCCCCCAAAATAAAGTCTGTCACTGTTTCTATTGTTTCCCCATCTATTTGCCATGAAGTGATGGGACTGGATGCCATGATCTTAGTTTTCTGAATGTTGAGTTTTAAGCCAACTTTCTCACTCTCCTCTTTCACTTTCATCAAGAGGCTCTTTAGTTCTCTTCACTTTCTGCCATAAGGGTGGTGTCATCTGCATATCTAAGGTTATTGATATTTCTCCCAGCAATCTTGATTCCAGCTTGTGCTTCATCCAGTCCAGCATTTCACATGATGTACTCTGCATAGAAGTTAAATAAGCAGGGTGACAATATATCATCTTGACTTATTCCTTTCCCAATTTGGAACCAGTCTGTTGTTCCATTTCTGGTTCTACCTGTTGCTTCTTGACCTACATACATATTTCTCAGGAGGCAGGTCAGGTGGTCTGGTATTCCCATCTCTTGAAGAATTTTCCACAGTTTGTTGTGATCTACACAGTCAAAGGCTTTGGTATAGTCAATAAAGCAGAAGTAGATGTTTTTCTGGAACTCTCTTGCTTTGTCGATGATCCAGTAGATGTTGGCAATTTGATTTCTGGTTCCTTTGCCTTTTCTAAATCCAGCTTGAACATCTGGAAGTTCATGGTTCACGTACTGTTGAAGCCTGGCACGCAGAATTTTGAGCCTTATTTTGCTAGTGTGTGAGATGAGTGCAATTGTGTGGTAGTTTGAATATTCTTTGGCATTGCCTTTCTTTGGGATTGGAATGAAAACTGACCTTTTCCAGTCCTGTGGCCACTGCTGAGTTTTCCAAATTTGCTGGCATATTGAGTGCAGCACTTTCACAGCATCATCTTTTAGGATTTGAAATAGCTCAGCTGGAATTCCATCACCTCCACTAGCTTTGTTCGTAGTGATGCTTTCTAAGGCCCACTTGACTTCACATTCCAGGATGTCTCGCTCTAGGTGACTGATCACACTATCGTGGTTATCTGGGTCATGAAGATCTTTTTTGTACAGTTTTCCTGTGTATTCTTGCCACCTCTTCTTAATATCTTCTGCTTCTGTTAAGTCCATACCATTTCTGTCCTTTATTGTGCCCATCTTTGCATGAAATGTTCCCTTGGTATCTCTAATTTTCTTGAAGAGATCTCTAGTCTTTCCTATTCTACTGTTTTCCTCTATTTCTTTGCATTGATCACTGAGGAAGGCTTTCTTATCTCTCCTTGGTGTTCTTTGGAATAGCTAGAGACAGAGGATAAGATGGTTGGATGGCATCTCTGACTCAATGGACATGAGTTTGAGTAAACTCCAAGAGTTGGTGATGGACAGGGAGGCCTGGTGTGCTACAGTCCATGGGGTCACAAAGAGTTGGACATGACTGAGTGACTGAACTGAACTGAAGAGATTAGAGATTAGTTGTAGACAAAAAGCTAGACGCAGCCTGTAGCAGGAGGAGAGAGGTTAAGCCATCAGTAGCAGGGCAGCAGCTTGGCTATTGCAGAAAGGGTAGAGGTTAGCCCACGATAATAGGGACTTAATGGTTGTGTGTGTGTGTGTGTGTGTGTGTGTGTGTGTGTGTGTGTTTGCTTGTGCCACAATCTGTGTTGGGTTGTGCCACATGCCTTGTGGGATCTTAGCTCCCCAACCAAGGATCAAATCTGGGCCCTTGGTAGTAAGAACACAAAGTCCTAACCACTGGTTGTGTTGTGTTAGTTGCTCAGTCATGTCTGACTCTTTGCGACCCCATGGACTGTAGCCCACCAGGCTCCTTTGTACATGGGATTTCCCAGGCAAGAATACTGCAGTGGGTTGCTATTCCCTTTTCCAGGTGATTTTCCTGACCCAGGGATCGAAACTGCGTCTCATGTCTCCACTAGCATCACCTGGGAAGCCACTGGATCACTAAGGAATTCCGATCCTTTTCTTTCTTGTAGGCCTCCAGCTCACCTGGCAGCAGAGATTTGAACATGCCAGTGTTACAGCCTTTTCTGGTTGTGGTGGGGACAGCACGTGCTCTGGCCAAGCCCAGCCCCATGACCACCAGAACCAGCGTCCATGTTGCAGCCATGGCCAAATTTCCACTGCTTCCCCAGCTACATAGCTCAGCTTTTTAGCCAAGCTAAATGAGCCATCCTGGCTGAGGTTTGTGAAGCGAAAAGGCAAATGGCTTTGACTTGAAAGGCATGAGTGGGTAGGGCCAGCTGGCTGAACCAGGTGAGTTGATGGGTGTGGGTGGGGCAAGGTGAGCTCAGTCCTATGTCCAGAAGGAAAGAGAATCTGAAATCCCAGGAGAGCTCCGGAGATGTTCCTATGAATCCCTGGGATGTTGGGAAGCCCCTGATGGAGGCTGAGGCAGGATAAGTGGGAAGATGTCACAACAGGGCAGGGGCTGGGGTGGGGTGCGTGTGGGTGAGGCTGCTGGAGTGGCAGAGAGGAAGCTTCCTCCATTGGTTTAAGTGTTTTCCACAAACCCATTCATTTTATGCTCTGAACATTCCCATGGGTAGTTATTTGTATGATCACTCCCATTTTACCAGTGAGGAAATGAGGGCACAGGAGGGTAAGATGATTTAACCTTAGGTTCCACAGGTGTTTAACGGCAGAGGGGTTTGAATGGAGTTCCATGCACTTACTCCCTACTCTGTGTACAGCCAAAGTATAAGATGGAAACCTCTGGGGCTCAATACACCTAACTTTCCTTTCTCTCCCTCTGGGTAGCATGAAAGGGTAGGGGGCTCCTTGTTTGTGGGGTAAGAGCACTTGCTGGGGCTACCTGGAAAGCAGGCAGTGAGGAGGGCTTTCAGGACGCAGGCAGAGTCTGGTTGCTTTGCTGTCATCATCCCCTGCGGTAATAAACATTGTGCAGCGAGGAGGGAATTGCTCTGATGTACAGGAACTTCATATTTTTCATTCCCTTATTTTTTTTTCTTGGCCTTTAGGTGCAGAAAGATATTAACCATACTCTTCAGATCCTAATATAGAATTGCCATTGGTCCATGAAAGACCCTCTTAGGTTTTACCCCCAGCCTCATGCCCAATCCCTACTCTCCCCCCTCTTCACAGACACCCATTTTAATGCCCTTGATATATAGCTGCAAGGATGTAGCTTTATACTTTGTGATTTTGTGTGTGTATATGTTTCCAATTTACATAAATGGGATTGGGCTATAAGTCTTCTGTTTCTTCCCTCTCTTTTATTTTTTATGTTTGTTAGCTTAACAGTATGTTTCTGAGATCTCTCCATATAGGGGTGTACTTCAAGCTCTCTGCTTCTAACTGCTGCATTGTGTTCCATGGTGTGCCCGCAGCAGTCTGTCGCTTATTTATCCCCCCAGTGATGGACGCTTAGGTTGCCTTCAGCTATCCATCACCATGAGGCTCACACACATCCTCTCTATTGGAGATTTTCTAGGGTGTCCTGAGTACATGTTTGGCTGGATGAATCACAAACTGGAATCAAGATTGCCAGAAGAAATATCAACAACCTCAAATATGCAGATGATATTATTCTAATGGCAGAAAGTGAAAAGGAACTAAAGAGCCTCTTGATGAGGGGGAAAGAAGAGAGTGAAAAAGCTGGCTTAAAACTCAACATTCAAAAAACTAAGATCATGGCATCCAGTCCCATCACTTCATGGCAAATAGATGGGGAAACAATGGAAACAGTGGTAGATTTTATTTTCTTGGGCTCCAAAATCACTGCGGATGGTGACTGCAGCCATGAAATGAAAAGATGCTTGCTCCTTGGAAGGAAAGCTATGACAAATCTAGACAGCATATTAAAAGCAGAGACATCACTTTGCTGAGAAAGGACAGTCTAGTCAAAGCTATGGTTTTTCCAGTAGTCAGGTATGGATGTGAGAGTTGGACTATAAAGAAAGCTGAGTGCCGAAGAATTGATGCTTCTGAACTGTGGTGTTGGAGAAGACTCTTGAGAGTCCCTTGGACTGCAAGGAGATCCAATCAGTCAATCCTAAAGGAAATCAACCCTGAATATTCATTGGAAGGGCTGATGCTGAAGCTCCAATACTTTGGCCACTTGATGCAAAGAGCTGACTCATTGGAAAAGACCCTGATGCTGGGAAAGATTGGGGGCAGGAGGAGAAGGGGATGACAGAGGATGAGATGGTTGGATGGCATCACTGACTCAACAGACATGAGTTTGCACAAGCTCCAGGAGATGGTAAAGGACAGGGAATCCTAGTGTGCTGCAGTCCATGGGGTTGCAAAGAGTCGGACATGACTTAGAGAATGAACAGGAACAATGATAGCCCTGACCTGGTGTCCCCACTGTATCCCTTCAGCTCATTTTCTCCCTCACTTGTACATCCAGTGGGTTGCCACACGCATTGACAACCTCCCACCTCATGTGCCCTGTATCTTTCTGCTTCTCCATCTGAGGTCTTTCTCCTGTCTGCATGCAGGACAGGAAATGCTAAGATTAATTCCCCAAGGTCAGTCTTCAACCAATGAGGATCAGGAGCCTCGGATGAAGTATTTCTGTTTCCTTTTCTTTGGTGAGTCAGTTCTGAGGTGTGCTCTACATGATTCCTAAGCTCCTTAGAGGGTCCCTGGTAGGAATGACCTCTAGGTGTTCACGGTGGTCACCCTTTGGGGTTGGGACTAGTGTGAGGAAGCAAGATAGCCAGGATGCAAAATTTAAGGGGTCACCCAAAGTGCCTCACTCTGTACCATTTATTGCCTTTTTTTCTTCTTTCTTTTCTTAAAAATTAAAAAAATATTTTCGCTGCACCACACAGCTTGTGGGACCTTCACCCCTTGACCATGGATTGAACCCAGCAGTAATAGCAAATATCAACTACTAGGCCACTAGGGAACTCATAGCTTTTTCCTCTTGAATCCCAATTTTCCCACTCCCTTGAATTTCCTGGGGATACCTCCCAGATAGATTACCTGTACCCTTGGTTCAGGGCATGCCCTTGGGAGACCCCAAACTAAATCCCGATCCCTATTCAGGAGCAGAATTTCTGAGTCACTACAGGGCACATCTGTGCTTATATTGTCTATTTAGCACCATTCAATAGAGTTTTCTGCAATGATGGAAGTGTCCTGTATTTGCATTGTCCAATATGGTAGTTACTGGCCACATGTGGCTGTTGAGTGCTTACAATTTGGCTAGTGCAACAGAGGAACTGAAATTTCAGTTTCTTTCATTTTTCTTTAATTTAAATCTAATTCCTACACGTGCCTGGTGGCTACCATAATGGGCAGTGCAGTTCTAAATACTCATCTTGTTCTCCCAAACAGTTGCACCTGCTTCATTCTCTTCAGAGATGCTTGAGAGACCCTGTATCCCTGTAAGAGGGTGGACTCCAGCACCTGGCTCTGACTTAGATGATGAGGTCCTAGTCTTTGACTATGAGCTTGATGCAAAATAGATGAGACTTTTGAGGTTGAGGAAAGAGATGAGTGAATTTTGCATGTGGAAGGAATGTAAATATTTGATGGCCAGAAAGCAGATTGTAGTAGTTTTGAAACATGTCTTCAAGATTTTTGACCCTTTCCCCACCGGGAAGTGGGTCTGTCTTTTTTCCTTCAATCTGAGTTGACCTTTGTTGGGTTGTACCTTGCAGACATGCAAGCCCTATACTTGGCTTCCCTGGTCTCAGTGGTAAAGAGCCTGCCTGACAATGTAGGAGACACAGGTTTGATCCCTGGGCCAGGAAGATCCCCTGGAAAAGGAAATAGCAACCCACTCTAGTATTCTTGCCTGGAAAATTCCATGGACAGAGGATCCTGGTGGGCTACAGTCCATGGGGTCGCAGAGAGTTGGACATGACTTAGCAACTAAACAACGACAACAACAACAAAAGGACAAATATTGTGTGGTTCTCCTTATAGAAAATATCTAGGATAGGCAGTTTATAGAAACAGAAAATAGTTTAGCAGATACCCAGGACTGGGAGCATGGGAGAAGGGGTTATTGCTTAATATGTACAGAGTTTCTGTTTGTATGTTGAAAAAGCTTTGGCAACAGTGGTGATGGTTTACAATACAGTGAATTTACTTAATGCCACTGAATTATACAGTTAAAAATGGTTTATATGTTAGGGATTCCCTGGCAGTCCCGTGGTTAGGACCTCACATGTCCACTGCAGTGGGCTTAGGCTTGATCTCTGGTCAGGGAACTAAGATCTACAGGCCACAAGGTATGGACAAAAAAGGTTTAAACTGGAAAATTTTACTATGTGTATATATATTACCACAATTAATGAGGTTTAAAAAGGTAACCTTACTGGAAGAATGGAATTCCAATGTTCTATATTTTTTTTTAAAAAACATATACAATGACCAAGTGGAGATTTATTCCATGAATGCAAGTTCAGTTCAGTTCAGTTCAGTTCAGTCATTCAGTCATGTCCGACTCTTTGGGACCCCATGGACTGCAGCATGCCAGGCTTCCCTGTCCATCACCAACTCCCAGAGCTTACTCAAACTCATGTCCATCGAGTTAGCGATGCCATCCGACCATCTCATCCTCTGTAGTCCCCTTCTCCTCCTGCCTTTAATCTTTCCCAGCATCAGGATCTTTTCCAATGAGTCAGTTCCTGAAGAACTGAATGCAGATTCAATATTTGAAAATCTATCAATGGAATACACCATTTTAACAGACTAAAGAAAAAAAAATTATGTGATCATAAAAGCTTTTGCACAGCAAAGGAAAGCACTGACAAACCAAAAGATGACCTACTGAATGGGAAAAAAATATTTGCAAATGATGTGACCTATGAGGGATTAATACCCAACATATATAAATAGCTCATAACTCAACATCACAGAAAACAAACAATCCAGTTTTAAAATGGGCAGGAGAACCAAATGGACACTGTCCAAAGAGGAACTGCAGATGACCAACAGGCACATGATAAGATATGCAACATTGCTAACCATTTGAGAAATGCAAATCAAAATCATAATAAGACATGGCCTCAAACCTGTCAGAATGACTATCATCAAAAAGACACAAATAAATGCTGGAGAGGATGTAGAGAAAAGGGACTTCTACACTGTTGGTGGAAGTATAAATTGGTGCAGCCACTGTGTAAAATAGTAAAGAGATTTCTCAAAAAATTAAAAATAAAATTATCATTCATATAACCTGGCAATTCCACTCCTGGGTATATATCCAAAAAAAGCCCAAAACACTAATTCAAAATGATCAGTCAGTTCAGTCACGCAGTCATGTCTGACTCTGTGACCCCATGGACTGCAGCACAACAGGCTTCCCTGTCCATCACCAACTCCTGGAGCTTACTCAAATTCATGTCCATCAAGTTGGTGATGCCATCCAACCATCTCATCCTGTCATCCCCTTCTTCTCCTGCCTTCAGTCTTTCCCAGCATCAGGGTCTTTTCCAATGAGTCAGTTCTTTCCATCAGGAGGCCAAAGTATTGGACTTTCAGCTTCAGCATCAGTCCTTCCAATGAATATTCAGGACTGATTTCCTTTAAGCTTGACTGGTTGGATCTGCTTGCAGTCCAAGGGACTCTCAAGAGTCTTCTCCAACACCACAGTTCAGAAGCATCAATTCTTCGGCGCCCAGCTTTCTTTATAGTTCAACTCTCACATCCATACATGACTACTGGAAAAACCATAGCTTTGACTAGATAGATCTTTGTTGGCAAAGTAATATCTCTGCTTTTTAATATGCTGTGAGAAGGCAATGGCACCCTACTCCAGTACTCTTACCTGGAAAATCCCATGGGTGGAGGAGCCTGGTAGGCTGCAGTCCATGGGGTCGCTAAGAGTTGGACATGACTGAGCGACTTCACTTTCACTTTTCACTTTCATGCTTTGGAGAAGGAGATGGCAACCCACTCCAGTGTTCTTGCCTTGAGAATCCCAGGGGCAGGAGAGTCTGGTGGGCTGCCATCTATGGGGTTGCACAGAGTCAGACACGACTGAAGCGACTTAGCAGCAGCAGCAGCAGCAGCAGCAGCAGCTAGGTTAGTCATAGCCTTTCTTCCAAGGAGCAAGTGTCTTTTAATTTCATGGCTGTTTGAAACAGTTGAAAACATTTGAAACCCCGCTTGCAAACCATCTAAGGGTTGGAATCTGTGATATCTGCTCGTGTTTACTGATCCTGGACTTCATTACTGACTCCCTCAGCTTTATCTTAAGTCGGAGATTCTGTCAGCAACCAAGGACTTCTGTTTAGTCAATGGTGGGTTTTACTTCCAATTCCAGGGTTTTGTCTATGTAATCTGCCATGTTCCGTATGTTGCTCCATTAAAAGTTCTGCCTATTTTATTTCAGTGATCATAACATTGGTTTAAATGTTAATAGAACAGTATGCCTAAAAAAAAAAAAATTGAAAACCAAAATTAAAAATACAACACCCCTTATAATTGCTTAAAAAACTCCACTTAGCTATAAATCAATAAAATATGAATAGAATCTGTATGTTAAAAGTTACAAAATTCTCATGAATTTGACGATGTGCATGATGCTTGCTGCACCATAGGCAGACAGATTGAGAAATGAGTTGTTGGGTCAAGGAATAGTGACTTTAATCGGAAAGCCAGCAGACCATAAAGATGGTGGAGTACTGCCCCAAACCTGAGTTAGAATTCAAGCTCCTTTTATACTAAAAAGAGGAGCTGAGTACGGTTGGTTGTTATAAACTTCTTGGTATGGCAATCCTTTGTTCTTGCAGTTGTTAACTGTAGGTTTAATTACAACAATCCTGTAAACCTCCAACAAGACAAATGTTTTTCTCTTTTTGCAACGTTTAATCTCTATATGAAAGGGAAAGGATTATATCTTTAATGGTCAGAGGCTTGAGAATGGCCTGTCATCTCCATTTCAGGCTAGAGGCAACATTCTTTTACAAAGGTGCAGATCCAGAATCAGGAAGCGGTGGCAACATAACACAAAGGGTTAGCATTAAAGGAATAAATCCAATTGGAATCAAGCTTGTTCTCTTTTTTACAGACAGATATCAAAGGAGAAATAAATAAAGGTAGAGACATATGGTGTTAATGAACTGGAATACTCAATGTAGTAGAGATGTCAGTTCTCCCCAGAGTGATCTATAATTCAATGTAACTCCTCTCAAAATGCCAACAAGATTTTTTTTTTTGTATATACACACATACTTATCTTAAAATTTATATGGATTATTATGTTTAAATTTACATGGAAAAGAAAAAGAACTAGAACAGCTAAAACACTATTAAAAAAGAAAAAGTATTAGAGACTTCACCCTACCTAATCTCAAGACTTACTAGACAGTGACAGTAATCAAGACAGCGTGGTCCTGGGGGAAGCACAGACACATTAATCAATGCAACAGAATAGAGAACCCAAAAATGGGGCCACATAAGTATGCCCAAATGAAATTTTGACAAAAACTGAAAAACAATCCAATAAAGGAAGGATAGTCTTTTTAACAAATGGTGCTGGAACAACTGGACATTAGTAGGCAAATACATGAACCTGGACCTAAACTTCATACCCCATACAAAGGTTAACTCAAAACAGGTCATACTGCAAAGCAGAAATAGAGACAAATCATAGAGAATGGATGTGTGGACACCAAGGAGGGGAAGCAGGGTGGAATGCAATGAAAGAATGGGATTGACACATATGCATGACTATGTATAAAATAGATAACTAATGAGAACCTGCTGTATAGCACCGGGAACTCTGTTCAATGTTAGCACCACCTGGGAAGCCCCATTTAATGCTCTGTGACCTAAATGGGAAGATAATCCAAAAATGAGGGTATATATATATATATATATATATATATGTACGTATGTATGTATGTATGCTGCTGCTGCTGCTAAGTCGCTTCAGTCGTGTCCGACTCTGTGCAACCCCATAGATGGCAGCCCACCAGGCTCCCCCGTCCCTGGGATTCTCCAGGCAAGAACACTGGAGTGGGTTGCCATTTCCTTCTCCAGTATGTATGTATACACATATCTATATACACATATGGCTGTATACACATATACAGGGCTGCCCTGGTGTCTCAGCGGTAAAGAATCCGCTTGCCAAGGCAGGAAATGAGGATTCGATCCCTGCATTGGGAAGATGTCCTGGAGGAGGAAATGGCAACCCAGTATAGTATTCTTGCCTGGAGAACCCCATGGCCAGAGGAGCCTGGCAGGCTATGGTCCATAGGGTCACACAGAGTCAGACACAGCCGAGCACAGCACACATATATATGTATAGCTGATCCACTTTGCTGTACAGCAGGACTGACATACCATTGTAAAGCAACCATACTCCAATAAAAATTAATTTAAAAAAATAGGTCAGGCCTTCCCAGGTGGCTCAGTGGTAAAGAATTTGCCTGCCAGTGCAGGAGGTGTTCAATCCCTGATCAGGGAAGATCCCGCATGCCATGAAGCAACTAAGCCCAAACATCACAGCTATTGAGCCCGTGCTCTAGAGCCTCGAGCTGCAACTACCGAGCCCACGTGCCACAACTACTGGAGCCCATGTGCCCTAGAGCCTGTGCTCGGGAAACAGAGAAACCACTGCAGTGAGAAGCCTGTGCACCACAACTAGAGAGAAACCTGTGCCGCAGCGAAGACTGAGCACAGCCAAAAATAAATAAATAAAATTTAAAAATCAAAAGGCATCTCATTAAAAAACAAGCACAGGTCATAGATCTTCATGTAAAATGTAAAACTGTAAACTTAGAAGAGAACACAGAAGACCATCTTCATGATCTGGGGTTAGACTGGACACCAAAAGCACAATCCTTGAAAAGCCAAAAAGGATCAAAATTAAAAACTTTTACTCTGAGAAAGGCTCTGTTAAAATGATGAGAAAATAAGCGACTGAAAGAAAATATTTGCAAACCACATATCTGACAAGGACTAGGGTCTAGAATACATTGTAGAACCCTTAAAACTTATCAATTAGACAAAAATCCAATTAGAAAATGGGCAGAAAACATTGACATTTCACTGAATGGTGTATTCAGTTGACAAACGAACATAGAAAAGATGTCAGCATCACTTGCTGTTGTGCATGCTCAGTCCCTTCAGTTGTGTCTGACTCTTTGCAACCCTAGGGACTGTAGCTCACCAGGCTCCTCTGTCCATGGGATTCCCCAGGCAAGAATACTGGAGTGGGTTGCCATGCCCTCCTCCAGGAGATCTTCCGACATAGGGATCAAATCCTCATCTCCTGCATTGCAAGCAGATTTTTTACCCACTGAGCCACCTGGGAAGCCCTGTCATTAGGAAGATGCAAATTAAAATTGTACAAATTAAAGTCATGATAAAGTGATGATCCATCATGCAGTACACACCTAACTAGCCTGGATAATCATAATAATAACAATAAGAGAACCAAATGTTGGTGAGAATTAGAAGAAACTATAACTCATATATTGCTGATGGAAATGTAAAATGGTACGGCCACTCTCGAAAACAGTTGGAGATTTCTTAAAAAGTAAGCATACACTTACATTGCATTACTCAGCAGTCACGATCCTGGGCATTTATCCTAGAGAAATGAAAGTGCATGTTCACATAAAAATCTGATATGAATGTTCATGGCAGCTTCAATAGCTCATTAAACAGTTGTTGTTTAGTTGCTAAGTCGTGTCTGACTCTTTTGTAACCCCATGGACTGTAGTCCACCAGGATACTCTGTCCATGGGATTTTCCCGGCAAGAATACTGGAGAAAGTTGCCATTTCCTTCTCCAAGGGATCTTTTCAAATCCTCCTCTCTTGCATTGGCAAGAAGGTTCTTTACCATTTAGCCACCAGGGAAGCTCATTATGCTCTTTTAATATTCGCTAAACTAGTTAATAGTATTAGTTTGTAGTAGCCCCAAACTAGAAACAATCCCTATGTCCTTCAACTGGTGAATGGTTAAGAGTCCATTGTCAGCACATCCGTTCCATGGAACAGTATTCAGCAATAAAAAGAAAAGAACTAGTGATACACAAATTGAATGGATTTTAAGGGCGCTATGCCGAATGAAAAAAGCCAATTTCCAAAGGTTACATGCTATAGGATTCAATTTATATAACATTCTTGAAATGACAAATTATAGAGATAGAGAAAAGATTAGTAGTTGTCAAGGGTAACAGAAGAGCAGGGACGGTGTGACTGTATAATGATCTTTTTTTTGGCCACGTCTCGGGGCTTGTGGGATCTTAGTTTCCTCACCAGGGATCCAACCTGGTCCCTTGGCAGTAAGAGTGCAATGTCCTAACCACTGGATTGCCAGGAAATTCAGAAT
This sequence comes from Bos javanicus, assembly GCF_032452875.1. NCBI lineage: Eukaryota > Metazoa > Chordata > Mammalia > Artiodactyla > Bovidae > Bos > Bos javanicus. The sequence continues at coordinate 49,152,154 of NC_083885.1, read as the reverse complement.
AAATCTGTATCTTGATTGTTGTACTTACGCATCTTATACATGTGATATAAATGTCACCAAATTATATACAAGTTAAAAAAAAAATGTGCATTGGAAAACTGGGGAAGTGCCAGTAAGGTCTGTGGTCTAGTTAATTGCATTGTGACAATGTCAGTTTCCTAGTTTTGGAAAAGTGCTACAATTATGTAATAGTGGATCCAAGGAGCTTCTCTATAGTATTTTTGCAACTTCTTGTAAGTCCACAGTATCGTAAAATTTTAGAAATTTTAATTTTTTTACGCAATAAATGTACTAAAAGGAGAACAAGAGATTGCATAAGTATTTTTCCGTTCAGCTTCCCCTTTCTTCCTTACTTCCCTTTCCGCCCCTCCCTGCCCCACTCCAACCGCCTTAGATAACCATTAACTCACAGCTTTTTCTATATACTTATATGAAATGCAGACTCACGCACATATTCTCCTTTGATTTTACAAAAGTGGCATCGGTCACATATTTCTCCGCAGTTTGCTTTTCTCCTTTCACGGTGCTCCTGAAACTGGCCAACTTTGTCCTGGGTGGTCAGGGTTGGGAAGCAGGAAGGGGAAGGCACGGCTTCCCAGGTGGGGGTGGGAAGAGCTGAGTCAGCGCACCTTTCTTGTGGTCTCAGCTCACCTCACACTGCCCACCCCTCCCTCGGTGCCCGCGGAGCCACCTTGAAATCTGGTGAGTCTCTCAGGAGCCCCACTGCAGGCTGGACGGGGCAGGCGGGGCGGGGGGACCCAAGAGGCAAATACAGGGGAGCGTTTCCAAGGGCAGAGACTGGGAGATGGCAGGAAGGGGCACTTTGGGTCAGCTTGGGTAAGGGAGGTAGACTGGCTCCACCTACTTGCCCTGAAGAACCTCGGATCCCACGCCGCCCCAGGGGCCCCCATTTCCTAGGCAGCCGCTCCTCCCCACCTCTCGCCAACCTCTCACTCGCAGGTCTGAGAAGACCCGCTGACCCCACATCCCCTCTGCGCCCAGAGGTCCCCACCCCTGCTCAGCCCTGCCCAGGGTGCCCAGAAGCCCTGAGGGCGTTGAGGGGACCCCCGTATGGGAAACAGGAAGCCCCTGTTAGCAAAAAGGATACAGAAGAGGGGACAAGTGGAGAACAAGTGAAAGGGGACAGAGGAAAAAGATGGAGGCGGAAGGATCAAGGTGAAGAGGCTAAGTGTAAATCTGTAAGGAGTGACTGAGAGGGGACAGGTGGACAAGGCAGGGGAGGGGAGCCACAACTGGATAAGAACCTGTGAGAAGGCGGAGTGAAAGGGGCAGGGCTGGGACCGTGAGAGAGTTGAGGGGAAGTTAGGGGAGGGAGAAAAGTGAGGAGAGACAGGTAAGAGAGGCTGGGGAGAGGAGCCAGATGAGAGGGCCAGGTGAGGCCACGGATAGGCAGGAGAGTTCGGACCTGCATTGGGGTCTCCTCTCTGACTTGCTCCTGCTTGTGCCCACCACCTGCACCCACCACCTGTGCCACTCAAGTGTGTCTCCTCACCTCTCTGTCTTCAACCTGACTTTGACAGTCTCCTGTCCCCCTTAACCTGACCCCGCTGTCCTGCTCAGCTTTGACCCTCACATATACCCATCTTTAGGCTCCCCCAACTCCTCGCTTGCTGTGGCAGGCCTCAATTTTCCCATCCTATTGGGGGGTGGGCAGGAGCTATGCCCACCAACTCCCTGAGGAGTCTTTCATTATATAGATAGATAGATAGATATCAGATCAGATCAGATCAGTCGCTCAGTCGTGTCCGACTCTTCGAGACCCCATGAATTGCAGCATGCCAGGCCTCCCTGTCCCTCACCAACTCCCGGAGTTCACTCAGACTCACGTCCATCGAGTCAGTGATGCCATCCAGCCATCTCATCCTCTGTCTTCCCCTTCTCCTCCTGCCCCCAATCCCTCCCAGCATCACAATCTTTTCCAATGAGTCAACTCTTCGCAAGAGGTGGCCAAAGTACTGGAGTTTCAGCTTTAGCATCATTCCTTCCAAAGAAATCCCAGGGCTGGTTGGATCAGAACGGACTGGTTGGAACTCCTTGCAGTCCAAGGGACTCTCAAGAGTCTTCTCCAACACCACAGTTCAAAAGCATCAATTCTTTGGCGCTCAGCCTTCTTCACAGTCCAACTCTCACATCCATACATGACCAAGGGAAAAACCATAGCCTTGACTAGACGACCCTTTGTTGGCAAAGTAATGTCTCTGCTTTTGAACATGCTATCTAGGTTGGTCATAACTTTCCTTCCAAGGAGTAAGCATCTTTCAATTTCATGGCTGCAGTCACCATCTGCAGTGATTTTGGAGCCTAGAAAAATAAAGTCTGACACTGTAGATATAGTTTGTTTATTTTGGCTGTGCTCGTTCTTCCCTTGCAGAGTGCAGGCTTCTCTAGTTGTGGAGCTCAGGCTTAGTTACTCCATGGTATGTGGGATCATAGTTCCCTGATCAACGATTGAACCTACACCCCTTGCAATGGGGATTCTTTATTTTTAACATCAAAAAGATTTTGTATTGGGGTGAAAGTGAAAGTCGCTCAGTCATGTCCAACTTTTTGTGACCCCAAGGACTATACAGTCCATGAAATTCTCCAGGCCAGAATATTGGAGTGGGTAGCCATTCCCTTCTCCAAGGGGATCTTCCCAACCCAGGGATCAAACCCAGGTCTCCCACATTGCGGGCTGATTCTTTACCAACTGAGCCACAAGGGAAGCCCAAGAAGACTGGAGTGGGTAGCCTACCGCTTCTCCAGGGGATCTTCCCGACCCAGGAATTGAACCGGGATCTCCTACATTGCAGGTGGATTCTTTACCAACTGAGCTATCAGGGAAGCCGCTTGTATTGGGGTATAGCCAATTAACAATGTTGTGATACTTTCAGTGAACAGCGAAGGAACTCAGCCATACATATACAGTTATCCATTCTCCCCCAAGTCCGCCTCCCATTCAGGCTGGTACATAACATTGAGTAGAGTTCCATGTGCTATATAACAGGTCTTTGTTGTTTATCCATTTTAAATATAGAAGTGTGTATATGACCTTCCCAAAGTCCCTAACCATCCCTTCCCCTGTAAGGGGGATTCTTAATCACTGGACCGCCAGGGAAGTCCCTCTCTCATCATATGCTAATGAGCCCGTACCGTGGGCCAGATGATCAGTTGTCTACTGCCTTGGTTCCTCAGCAGGGAGTGGGTCTGAGAGTAGCAGCAGAGTGGGAGGGGGTCTCCGCCCACAACATGAGGTAAGGGGGGATAGACCTCAATAGTAAGAGCTCTCTCTGTTATCTCCCAGTGAAGGAGAGCCTGAGTCCACAGAGGACCTGAGAGCGGCATGCTGAGAGTGGGAGCCCTGGAGGTAAGCCTTCAGCAGGACAAGAAGGAGGTCATAAACCCCGGTGGTGACATTTGACTGCTTACCCTATACTAGGCCCTGTTCTAAATGCATCACTTGTGTTATTCCCCTAAATCCTCAGGACCTAAGTCAGACATATTATTTCTATTTCCCAGATGAGGAAATCAAGACACAGAGAAGTCAAGCAATCTGCCCTAGGCCACACAGCTAATAAGTGGTGGAGTCAGATTCAATTCTAGGTGTGCCTGACTTGAGAACCACTTAACACTCATGGGTGCATGCATGCTATATCACTTCAGTTGTGTCCGACTCTATGTGACTTTATGGACTGAAGCATGCCAGGCTCCTCTGTCCATGGGATTCTCCAGGCAAGAATACTGGAGTGGGTTAACATGCTCTCCTTCCTGACCCAGGGATCAAACTGGTCTCTTAAGTCTCCTGCATTGACAGGCAGGTTCTTTACCACTAGCGCCACCTGGGAACATTCATGGGGGAGGGTCACAAAGATGGTGAGCTCGAGCTGTTCTCTTGAACGCCTGGGGACTCTAACCTTGCAGCACAGCCGTATCTCCCAGCTGTGTGCCCCTAAATGTGCCACGTGGATCATGGCTGGACCTGTGGCCGTACCTGCTGGATGGACAGGCTGAAGGGATAAGGACACGGCAGGGAGAGGGGAGTCATGGCTGGGCCATGGACTGGGCAGAGGGATAGATGGATAGACAGACAGATGTTGATCAGGGGAGGGAGGTTGGCCTCACCCAGCTTTGCCTTTAACTTCTGTGTGTGGAAAGGGCTGGTACTTCTTCTCTATGGGTGTATTTCTCCTGGAATCTCTGTCTCCCTCTTTGGGTGAGCCTGGGTTGGGCTTTAGCTTTTTTTTTTTTTTTTTTCCACAGCACTGGGTCTTCGTTGCGGCTCTCAGGCTTAGCTGCACCTCAGCATGTGGGATCTTAGTTCCCCAATCAGACTGGGGATCGAACCCCGTGTACCCTACATTGGAAGGTGGATTCTTAACCACTGGACCACCAGGGAAGTCCCTCACTTCAGCTTTTGACTTGGGTTTCAGACTCTGGCTCTTTGCTGCTGTCTGTTTTCCGGCTCTGGCCTCTATCTGGGTGTGTGCATCTCCATTTCAGCCTGTTTTCATATTTTATCAATATCTTCATGGCTCCTGAGGCCCCCAGGGGAGGGCCCTGCTTTTAGCCTTGCTCTGTGTTTTTTAGCCTCAGCTGCACATTAGAAACATCTGGGAAGGTGGTAATATAGCAAATATAGCAAATGTTTGCTGGGTACATATTTGATGCTAGGCACTGCTATAGTTAGATTAACTCATTGAATCCTGGTTATGTCCTTATAAGGTAGGTATTATTATTACTCTCATTTTACAGGTGAGGAAACTGAGACCTCAAGAAACCACTTCCTAATCTCATAGTTAATAATAGGCGGCACTGGGATTGAACCTAGTACTCCCTTAATTTTAACATATGTATGAATCACCTGGGGATATTGTTAAAATGCAGATTTCTGATTCAGTAGGTGGGGGGTTGGGCCTGAGATCCTGCATTTCTAACACTCTCCCAAGGTGATGCTGATGGTCTGTGGATCACACTTGAGGAGCAAGAGTTTTAACTATTATAAGTTACCACCTCTTGGTATAGCATTAAAGTGAAGTTAAAAGTTAAAGTGAAGTCGCTCAGTCGTGTCTGACTCTTTGCGAACCCACGGATTGTAGCCCACCAGGCTCCTCCATCCATGAGAATCTCCAGGCAAGAATACTGGAGTGGGTTGCCATTTCCTTCTCCAGGGGATCTTCCCGACCCAGGGATCGAACCCGGGTGTCCTGCATTGTAGGCAGATGCTTTACCATCTAAGCTATCAGGGAAGCCCTGGTATAGTGTAGTGGTTCTCAAAGTGTAGTCCTTGCGCCAGCAGCATCAGCTTCACCTGGAACTTCTTTTTTTTTTAATTAAAATATTTTTTTATTTACTTATTTATTTTTGGCTGCGCTGGGTCTTCATTGCTTTGCAAAGTCTTTCTCTAGTTGCGGTGAGCGGGGGTTACTCTCCAGTTGTGGTGCGTGGGCTTCTCATTGCGGTGGTTTCTCTTGTTGCGGAGCACGGGCTCTAGGGCATGTGGGCTCAGCAGTTGTGGCGTACAGACTTAGTTACCCCTTGGCATGTGGCATCTTCCCAGACCAGGATTGAACCCATATCCCCTGCATTGGCAGGTGGCTTCTTAGCCACTGAACCACCAGGGAAGTCCACTGGGAACTTCTTAGAAATGCAAATTCTCTGAGCTACAGTGAATCAGAAATTCTGGTCGTGGAGTCCAGTCTCCTAGGCTTCAGCAAGAACTCCAGCTGATTTTGATGCACATTAAAGCTTGAGAGCACCACTGATCGAGTGTAACAATTAAGACCAATCAAATCTCTGGGACTGCAGCCCAGACACTGGTGTCTTTACAGTTCCCCAAGTGATTGTAAAGCAAGCAAAGACCCTGAACCACTAGATTGGCTGGAGGGACAATCTTAGTTTATGTAAGTAAACAAACACGCTAGCTGAATTGGAATTTGCTGTCAGGGTTTGGTCCGGCCTAGGGAGGTCTCGGTGGGCACGGCCAGGAGATGACAGATGAAATACTGAATTTGGGAGAGTATCAGAAAAACTGAATTTGGGAGGCTAAGGACTTCCCTGTTGGACCAGGGGCTAAGACTCCATGCTTCCAGTGCAGGGAACAAGGGTTCGATCTGTGGTTGGGGAGCTAGATTCCTCATGTTGCAACTAAAGATCCCGCATGCTGCAAGGAAGATTGAAGGTCCCCTGTGTTGCAACTATGACCTGGAGCAACCAAATAAATAAATAAAAAGGAAAGGAGGCTAGAATAGGGATCCTGGGATCCTTCCAAGAGAACCCTGGACAGGCAAATCCTTAGAATCCATAGAATGGGTGGGAGGGAAGGACATTGCCCTGAGTCTCCCCTATTTTCCTTGTGAGGAGCACCAAATAAGGGAGCAGATGTTTTTGAATAAATTGGAGCATGGCAGAGGGCTTTATTGGAATCCCAGGGGACATATGTAGGGTTTGAGGGGGTTGCCAGAATAAAGAAGATGGGTTTAGATGAGTTGTCTCAAACACCTCCCATAATAAATGATGATGATGGTGGTATATGAAAGTGCTCATCATTAGAGAGATTCCCTGAGATGAACCTATGCAGTGTTGCTTTCCTTTGTATCCATCAAGTCATCCTTGATTTTCCTCTTTCTCCCTCTGTCTGTCTGTCTCTTTCTCACACCTAGCCCATACTGTTTTCAATTTATCAGCAAATCCTGCTGGCTGGTACTTTCAAAGTGCTTCCAAATTTACCCACTTCTCATCCTCTCCACAGCCCCCATCCTGGTGGTGATATGCTCACCTCCTGCTGAATCACAGCAGCCTCCTCCCTGGTGCTCACTCCCACCCTGGTCTGTCTCCCACACACAGAGATTGCGTCCTCCTTCTATTCAGGAGCCTCTCATGACTCCCATTTCACTCAGAATCAAATCCAAGCCCCTACCGTGTTTTATAGAACCCTTTGAGGGCTGGCCCTCCAGTCTTCTAACCTCATCTTCCTCATCGCCCCTCTCTCCTCTACAAATGTCCTTACTACTGTCCCTTGAATAAACCCCTTCCTGTCTAGATCTGTCAAGGCTCTTAGTTGCAAACAACAGAATCCACACTGGCTAGAGCAGTAGAGACATTCAGTTAAAGACTTTGGGAAGCTTGTAGATTATCATAGAGGGTAGAGTGGCAGCTTATGAAGCCAAAGTGAAAGTGAAAGTCACTCAGTCGTGTCTGAGTCTTTGCGACCCCATGGACTATACAGTCCATGGAATTCTCTAGACTAGAATACTGGAGTGGGTACCCTTTCCCTTCTCCAGGGGATCTTCCCAACCCCGGGATTGAACTCAGGTCTCCCGCATTGCGGGCAGATTCTTTACCAGCTGAGCTACCAGGGAAGCCCAAGAAAACTGGAGTGGGTAGCCTATCCCTTCTCCAGGGGATCTTCTGGACCCAGGAATCCAACCGGGGTCTCAATTCTTTACCAACTGAGCTATCAGGGAAGCCAAAAGCCTGGACTAATCTCCAACCACACCATGAGGGCCTCTCTGGGGAGAAAAACCCTATACCTGTTGCTTAGAATTGCTAAAGGACAGGATTAGCCTCCATGAACGTCCTTCCCAACCTCCCCCAAAGAACCGGAGGCTTTAAACAGATTTTTTATTGAAGTATGCTGTGCTGTGCTTAGTCGCTTAGTCGTGTCTGACTCTTTGTGATCCCATGGACTGGAGACCACCAGGCTCCTCTGTCCTCCAGGCAAGGATACTGGAGTGGGTTGCCATGCCCTCCTCCAGGGGATCTTCCTGACCCGGGGATTGAAACTGCATCTCCTGTGTCTCCTGCATTGCAGGCAGATTCTTTACTACTAGCGCCACCTGGGAAGCCCATATATACATATATCCACTCTTTTTTAGTCTTTTTTTTTTTTCTTTGACCATGCTAGGAGGCATGTGGGATCTTAGTTCCCTCATCAGGGATCGAACCCATGCCTTCTGCATTGAAAGTGCAGGATCTTAACCACTGGACCACCAGGGAAGTTCCATAGATTCTTTTCCCAGAGGCATTTTATTGTAAAAGCCACTGAATGACTGCTTTCCATTTTTGTGGCCACCTACTGTAGCTCTCTCCCTCTCCTTTTTTAAACAACAAAACCCAAGATTTATTGAACACATTTTATCTCCCAGATATTGTTATCTTCTTCATTTAATTCTCACAAGTACATGAAGTACATATTATTATTATTCTAGTTATATAGATGAGGAAACTGAGGGTCAGCAGGGTGAAGCAACCTACTCCAGCAATTATTATGTGGCTTCAGAGTTTATATTCAAGTCTGTCTTATGTACTTCAAACTAGATATTCTCGGTGGCAAAGAATCTGCCTGCTAGTGTAGGAGATGCAGGAGACACAGGTCGATCCCTGGTTTGAGAAGATTCCCTGGAGTAGGAAATGCCCACCCACTAGAATATTCTTGTCTGGAAAATTCCATGGACAGAGGATCCTGGCAGATGGTGTGGCAAGGAGTCTGTATCTCTACCTAACATTATATTACATATATTTTTGGTAACAGCTTTATCAAGATATAATTCACACACCATGTAATTCACCTATTTAAAGTGTACAGTTTAATACTAACACAACATTAGGATTTCCCTGGCAGTCCAGTGGTTAAGACTCCATGCTTCCTATGTAGGGGGCTCAGGTTCAATCACATATGCTGTACAGCCTGGTCAGATTAAAAAAGAAAATAAAAAAAATAATAAAAGGGCCCTTTAAACAGCAACTACATCACCTCAACCTAGTCTTCCTGGCCAGTGGAAACATCTCAGGAGGCTGTTCCTCTCTCCCCAAAGCAATCTTGCTGTTGTCAGTATAATTGGGAAAATAAAAATTCTTAAAAAAGAAAACAAAACTAACACAACATTGTAAATTAACTATATTTCAATGTAAAACAAAAGAGTACAATTCAATGGTTCTTATAGATTCACAGAGTTGCAAAGCCATCACCACAATCAATTTTGGAACCTTTTCAACACCCCCAGAAGAAATCCTGTATGTTTTATCAGTCACTCTCCATTTCCTCTCAATCTCTTCCCCTCACATACAGCCCTGGTGGTGATGGTTTAGTTGCTAAGTTGTTTCTGACTCTTTGTGCCCTAGACAACCACTGGTCTACTTTCTAGGGCTTCCCTGGTGGTTCAGATGGTAAGGAATCTGCCTGCAATGCAGGAGATCCCATTTGTATTCCTGGGTTGGAAGATCCCCGAAGAAGGGAACAGCAGCCAACCCAAGTATTCTTGCCTGGAGAATCCCACAGACAGAGGAGCCTGATGGACTATACTCCATGGAGTTGCGAAGAGATGAACACAACTGAGTGACTACACACTTTCAATCTCTTTCTGTCTCTATGGATTTGCCTGTTCTAGCCATTTCATACAAATAGGATTATATAGCATATGATCTTTTGTGTCTGGCTTCTTTTACTTAGTATGGTGTTTTCAAGGGTCATCCATATTGTAGCATGGATCAGTTCTTCTTTTCTATTTATGGCTGATAATATTCCATGGTATGGATATACCATGTTTTGTTTATTCATTTATCAGTTGGTGGACCTCTGGGGTGTTTTCCACTCTTTGGCTATTATGAATCAGGCTGCTATAAACATTTATGTACAAGTTTTTTCATGGGCATTACAAAGGACAGAAAAGGAAAGGACCTAAGAGAATCAGAAGATATTAAGAAGAGGTGGCAAGAATACACAGAAGAACTATACAAAACAGATTTTAATGACCCAGATAACCATGATGGAATGATCACTCACCTAGAGCCAGACATCTTGGAGTATGACGTCAAGTGGGCCTAGGAAGCATTACTACAAACAAAGTTAGTAGAGGTGATGGAATTCCAGCTGAGCTATTTCAAATCCTAAAAGATGATGCTGTAAAAGTGTTGCACTCAATATGACAGCAAATTTGGAAAATTCACCAGTAGCCACAGGACTGGAAAAGGTCAGTTTTCATTCCAATCCCAAAGAAGGGCAATGCTAAAGAATGTTCCAGCTACTGTACAATTGTGCTCATTTCACATGCTAGCAAGGTTATGCTCAAAATCCTTCAAGTTAGGCATCAGAGAACTTCCAAATGTACAAGCTGGGTTTTGAAGAGTCAGAGGAACCAGGGATCAATTGCCAACATTTGCTGGATCATAGAGAAATCAAAGGATTTCCAGAAAAACATCTACTTCTGCTTTATTGACTATACTAAAGCCTTTGACTGTGTGGATCATAAGAAACTATGGAAAGTTATTAAAGAGATGGGATTACCAGACTACCTTACCTGTCTCCTGAGAAACCTGTATGAGGGTCAAGAAGCAATAGTTAGACCCTTACATGGAGCAAATGACTGGTTCCAAATTGGGAAAGGAATACAACAAGATTGTATATTGTCACCCTGCTTATTAAACTTACATGCAGAGTACAACATGCAAAGTGCCAGGCTGGATGAATCGCAAGGTGGAATCAATATTTCTGGAAGAAATATCAACAACCTTAGATATGGAGATGATACCACTCGGCAGAAAATGAAGAGGAACTAAAGAGCCTCTTGATAAATGTGAAAGAGGAGAGTGAAAAAGCTGGCTTGTTTCAATGTTGTTTCAACATTAAAAAAAGCTAAGATCATGGCATCCTGTACCATCACTTCAGGGCAAATAGATGGAGAAAAAGTGGAAGCGTGACAGATTTTATTTTCTTGGACTCCCAAATCACTGTGTACAGTGATTGCAACCATGAGATTAAAAGATGCTTGCTCCTTGGATGGAAAGCTCTGACAAAGTTAGACAGTGTATTAAAAAGCAGAGACATCACTTTGCTGACAAAGGTCCATATAGTCAAAGCTCCTTGGACTGTAAGGAGATATAACCAGTCCATCCTAAAGGAACTCAGTCCTGAATATTCATTGGAAGGACTGATGCTGAAGCTGAAACTCCAATACTTTGGCCACCTGATGCAAAGAACTGACTCATTTGAAAAGCCCGTGATGCTGGGAAAGATTGAAGGCAGGAGGAGAAGGGGATGACAGAGAATGAGATGGTTGGATGGCATCACCAACTCAATGGACATGAGTTTGAATAAGCTCCAGGAGTTGGTGATGGACAGGGAAGCCTGGCCAGACATGACTGAGTGGCTGAACTGCACTAAACTGATAGTCATGTACAGAGGTGAGAGACCACAAAGAAGGCTGAAATGAAGCTCCAATACTTTGGCCACCTGATACGAACCTCCAGCTCACTGGAAAATACCCTGATGCTGGGATAGATGGAAGTCAAAAGGAGAAGGGGGCAGCAGAGGATGAGATGGTTAGATAGCATTGTCGACTCAGTGGACGTGAATATGAACAAACTCCAGGAGATGGTGGTGGACAGGGGAGCCTGGCATGCTTCAGTCCATGGGGTCACAAAGAGTGGGACATGACTTAATGACTGAACAACAATTTTGTAGGTTGATGTGAAGATTAGAAAAATTAGCGCGTGCAAAATACTTAAATCCATGCCTGGCATGTAGATAGCACTCAATAAACAGTGTCATCATTAACACTTTTCCCCTTCAGCTCTGGTTGGTTTGTAGGCGTTCCTAAGGGCTCTTGTGTCAGTTGTGAATTAATTATATTTGACTGTTAGAACAGAGGTCACTTATGCAAGATAGAAGTTTATTTCTGTCCCATGCAAAACAAATCCAGAGGCAGGACTAGTATTTCAACTCCACATTAGGGATCCAGGCTCCTTTCAGCCTTCTGCTCTGCCAGTCTCAGCAATGTGTTCCAATCTTAAGATCATTTCTTGGGACTTCCCTGGTAGTCCAGTGGTAAAGCATCTGCCTTGCAATGCAGGGGATGTGGGTTTGATCCCTGGTTGGGGAACTAAGATCCCACATGCCTAGAAGCAACTAAGCCCATGTACTGCAATTAGTGATCCCTGAGCCTGCAAGCCACAATTAAGACCCAAGGCAGCTAAATATAAAAATATTAAAAAAAATAATTTCTTCATTCATTGTGTTTGCTGGAGCCCAAGCTATATTCAAAGTAGATATTACATGGAAGGATAAAGGACATAAAGGGTATCTGCCAGCTGCCTATTCCCTTTAAGAAATTTTCCTGGAAGCCCCATCCAATGACCTGAGAGGTTTTTGTTTGTTTTGCTGCACCACAAGGCTTGTGGAATCTTAGTTCCTGGACCAAGGATTGAACTGGCACCCTTGGCAGTGAAAGCTCAGAGTCCTAACCACCGGACCACCAGGGAATACCTTGACTTGAGGGATTTTTTTGGTCTTAGCTGCAAGGGAGGACGGTAAACATCTTTTAGCCTGGACCATTGCCATCTGCCATTAAATCAGGGTTCTGTTATTAAAGAAGTGGAGGTTGGATATAGCCTAGGCCAGAAGCAGTCTTTGCCACACACCTGTAGGCAGGTGGTGAATGTGCTGGTGTGGAGAATGCCAGATATGTCAGCTTGAGAAGCATTTTCCACTAGACTGCCACAGCAAGGATTTTTAGGTGTTCTGTTTACCACTGCTTCCCCAGTGCCTTAGAATAATGCCAAGCACACAATAGGCTCTCAATAAGAATTGAATGAATGTGCTTCTGGCTAACACTCCAAAGGAGCAGGAATAAAGCTTAAAATCATTTGGAATGTGGAAGAAGTTTTAAAAAAATATACTTGTTGACTTGCCTCCAGTTTTTTATTTTGAAAACTTTCACTCTTATAGAAAAGTTACAGAAGTAGTACAATGAGCACTCACATACCCTTTACCTTGATTCACCACTGTTAATTTCACTTCTCTCTTCCACTTGAAAGGAAGTTGCAGACATTACAATACTTCCCACCTAAACACTGTCTTCGAAGCTCCTAGAAACAAGGACATCTCCTACCTAACTCACAATACTCCACAATTTTAACATTAGAGTAACAGGATCAACTGTGTATTACCTAATATGCACTCCATGTTAAAATGTATCCAGTTATATCAACAATAGCTTTGTTCTTCATATTTTTTCAAATTCAGGATCCTATCCAGTCAAGGACTGTGCATTGCATTTTGATGTGAATGTCATCTCTCTTGCCATCCTTTGATCTGGAGCAGTTCCACAAGCCTTTTTTTTTTCTTTTATGACATTGACATTTTTGAAGACTCCAAGCTAGTTGTTGTGTAAGGTATTTTGGCTTGGGTTTGTTTAATTCTTTATTCATGATTCAATTAAAGTTAATCGTTTTGGCCAAGAATAATTCAGAAGTGATGTGTCCTCGGCGTATCACATCTCGAGGGACATGCTGTCAGTTTATCTCCTTTTTTGCTGATTGGGTTAAGGTGTGTGTGTGTGCGTGTGTGCGTGTGTGCGTGCATGCATGTGTGCGTGTGTGTGTGCTCGATCTCGACCGACTCTTTGTGACCCCATGAACTGTAACCCGCCAGGCTCCTCTATCCATGGAATTTTCAGGCAAGAATACTGGAATGGGTTGCCATGTCCTCCTCAGGGATCTGAGGGATCTCCCTGGGATCTCCCTGACCCAAGGATTGAACCTGCATCTCTTGTGTCTCCTGTATTGGCAGGTGTATTCTTTACCACTGCGCCACCTGGGAAGTCCTTGGGTTAAGGTGGAGTCTGCCAGATTTCTCCATTGCAAAGATTTCTTCCCTTCCTTCTAGTTAATGAGTCATCTGTGGGATTATACTGGAGATTGTGTGAATATCCTGTGCTCCAACAATTTTTATTTCTTTTTTAAAAAATATTTTATGACCCAGAGGGATGGGATGGAGGGAGGAGAGGGAGGGATTCCTTCCCCTCACTCTTGACTGATTCACATTGTTGTATGGCAGAAAGCAATACAACATTGTAAACCAATTTTCCTCCAATTAAAAAATAAATTTAAAAATATTTTATTTAGTTTACTTTTTTGCCATACCACCCAGCTTGTGGGATCTCAGTTCCCCAACCAGGGATTGAACCCATGCTCCCTGCAGTAAAAGGTCAGAGTCCTAATCACTGGACCACCAGAGAACTCCCATCCAACAACTTTTCACCCAAAGGTTTTAGTGTTCATTGCTGATCCTCTTCTGAATCAATTATTCCATTGGTGGTTACAAACTGCCTTGAAGATTTTGAAATATCCATCTTTGTTCTAGCTTAAACAGTGCAGATTTTCCACAGAAACAAGTTGCTCTTGATTTTTTCTTGAAGTCTTTTTGAAGTTGGATTGCTCCTAGCCTGAATCTATTTATCTGTGTGTCCCTGTTCCCGTCCTTATTGAATTTTCCCCTCTTCTGATTCAGAACTTCTTGGAAAGACTGGCCAAGAGTCCCTATATGCCAGTGTTTGTGGAGAAAACATTAAACTCAAGCGGGCAATAAAGCTTCAGGAACACGGATAGGTGATGATGCTCGTGATCATGATAACTAACATTTATTGAGCAGGGATGATGTGCGGAGAATTATTCTGTGATTTAGATGTGTTAAATAACCGTAGATTTTTTTCAACAACCTTATGAGTTAGGTGTTATTTTTGCCTTTATTTCAGAGGAAAGCAAGGTACAGAGAGGTTAGATGATTTGATCAAAGGCACAGACCTAGTCAGTGGCAGATCTGGGTCCCGAATCCAGTGATCTCACCTGAGATTATCCATCTGACTCACCTTAGCCCTTAACAAAGAGACTTTGTAAAGAGAAAGACTTTGAAGCAGTTAACAAGTATCTTGTGAAAAGACGGATACTGATATCAGTCAGGGTTCACTTCTAGAAGGAATAAACCAGTCTAGCTGTTCTAGACAGAAAGGAGTGTAATAGTAAAAATTAGGTAGTTAATTTTATGTGTATATTTGCATGGGCCATGATGCCCAGGTATTTGGTCAAACATTATTCTGGATGTTTCTGTGAGGGTGTTTTTGGATGAAGTTAACATTTAAATCAGTGGACTTTGAGTAAAGCAGATTGTCCTCTGCCATGAGGGTGGGCCTCATCCGATCAGTTGAAGGCCTGATAGAACAAAGAACTGACCTTCTCTGAGCAGTAGGAAGTTCTGCCAGCAGAATGGCTTTGGACTTGAACTGCAACATCCCCTCTTTCCAGGATATCCAGGTTTTCAGTGCACCCTACAGATTTTGGACTTTCCAACTTCCATCGTCACGTGAGCCAATTCCCTAAAATAAATCTCTTTCTCTTTCTGAATCTGTATCTATATCTAAATCTGTATCTATATTTCTTATTGGTTCTGCTTTCTGGAGAACCTTAATACACTTATAAAATCATTTAAAGGCTCAGAGGAGAAAGCTGTAGGCTTGGCCTCCAGAAATGATTCTCAAACAATGCTGCAGAACTGAACCAGAAATTGCTATTTCTGTCACAAATGGAAGATGGGATTCAAGAGACTATTGCAGGACTGTTGAATTCAAGAGCATATTGGGAAGACTGTTTATTCATCTGTAGTCTCAGCCTCAAGCTCGTTTGTCTCTGCTCTGTGATTATAGGGTTGAAAGCTTACAAACTACATTTGCCTAGACTCCTTTGCCATCTTATGATTAATTTCTGCCAACGAGAGAAGAAAGCAGGAACTTCCTCCAGCTCCGCATCCTCTCAGTCTCTGTGTATCATGGCTGGGGTCCCTGAGGAGAACACTAGGGAGGGTTCTTGAGATCAACACCTGTGAAAGCGAGGGCATTGAATGAGGCTTGGGCAGAGAAGTTGAGCTGTGATGTATTCCCAATAAAGACCTCTCCTGACCTTCCGGGGGCTCTGGATGGCTCTTCAAATTCTCTTGAATCACACTCCTGTATTGAGTTGGACTCCTGTTGGACTCCTGGGTCTTTACATCTCCTGTTCATCAGTCATTGGCTACACTGGAGTGAGGTGTGAATTTAGGCAAAGCAGTTTTATTCAGCCTAGGCAATTCCTAAAGAGAGCTGACGGCTAAGCATTCCCAACACCTGGAGAAGTAAGTTCGTCATTCCTGAACGGGAGTTTGGGTCGTGTATCATGGCATCTACTACACAATGGATAGCTCTAGTTTCAGCTGGAATACTGCTGTGTTCCCAGTCCTAGCTACTTTGTACATTTCCTCCCCCTACAAATATACCAGCAGGATAATATCTCAGGCACCCTGGATGATCAAAGAACCAGCTGCAGGGAATCTGTGTTCGAATATCAGAAAACCAGCTTCACAGTTCTCCTTATGGAGCTTGGGCACCTATTGCAGGGGCTCCCTTCAGAGGCTGGAGCTGAACTGCCTTGGTGCCTCCTTGGAGATCCCAGCCCCAGCTCTTGGTAATCTTGGAATCCACCAAGTGGGGTCTCATCTCTAAGACCCTGGATTCTGGGAGTACCACCTGACTTCCTTTGCTCCTTCAGACCCAGAGGTGATAGTGGATTTATTTCATTACAATCTTTGGGTTACCCTGACATCTTTTTTTTGCTCTTCCAGGCTTCTAACACCTATACAACCAATTAATCTGACTATAAAGAAAGCTGAGCGCTGAAGAATTGATGCTTTTGAACTGTGGTGTTGGAGAAGACTCTTGAGAGTCCCTTGGACTGCAAGGAGATCCAGCCAGTCCATCCTAAAGGAGATCAGTCCTGGGTGTTCATTGGAAGGACTGATGTTAAAGCTGAAACTCCAATACTTTGGCCACCTGCTGTGAAGAGCTGACTCATTTGAAAAGACCCAGATGCTGGGAAAGATTGAGGGCAGGAGGAGAAGGGGACGACAGAGGATGGGATGGTTGAATGGCACCACCCACTCAATGGATATGAGTTTGGGTAAACTCTGGGAGTTGGTGACGGACAGGGAGGCCTGGCATGCTGCAGTTCATGGGGTTGCAAAGAGTCGGACACGATTGAGCTACTGAACTGAACTGAACTGAACTGAATTGATGTATTTAAAGTTTTATTTTTTATTGAAGTATAGTTGAATTACAATGTTATATTAATTACTGCTGTACAGCAAAGTGACTTAGTTATTAATATATCAGATCAGATCAGTCGCTCAGTCGTGTCCAACTCTTTGTGACCCCATGAATCGCAGCACACCAGGCCTCCCTGTCCATCACCAACTCCCGGAGTTCACTCAGACTCACGTCCATCGAGTCAGTAATGCCATCCAGCCATCTCATCCTCTGTCATCCCCTTCTCCTCCTGCCCCCAATCCCTCCCAGCATCAGAGTCTTTTCCAATGAGTCAACTCTTCGCATGAGGTGGCCAAAGTACTGGAGTTTCAGCTTTAGCATCATTCCTTCCAAAGAAATCCCAGGGCTGATCTCCTTCAGAATGGACTGGTTGGATTTATATATATGATGTGGGTTCAACTTAGCGTGCATGTATATATATATATATACATGTATATATCTATACATATACAAGAATACAAAAAAGAACACAAAACACACACACACACACATATATATAGTCTTTTTCATATTCTTTTCCATTATGGTTTATCACAGGATGTTGAATATAGTTCCCTGTGCATATACGAGGATCTTATTTATCCATTCTATATATACAAGGTTGCATCTGCCAATCCCAAACTCCCAGTCCCATCCTCTCCCCTTGGCAAGCACCAGTCTGCTCCCTATGGCCCCGATTCTGCTCCACAGGTAAGTTCATTTGTATCACATTTTAGATTCCACATGTAAGTGATATGGTATTTGTCTTTCATGTTTAGACTTACCTCGCTTAGTAGTCAAGTGATCGTCTCCAGTTGCACAAATATCTGAATTTAAAACCCTCTTGCCTAAAATAACCTAGAGTGGTTCCATTTTCCCGACTGGACCCTGACTGTTCCCTCTGCCACAAATAGGTGGAGATGGAAGATCACAAGGTTATCATTGAAACTGACGACTTTACCAGTACATCCTGTGTTGGACTCAGCGATTATGAGGTTGTTCTACCACTTCTTGTTTGGTCGAGCCACTTGGCATTGAGATCTAACCCTGACTGGGGATTGAGCCCGTACCCCCTGAATTGGGAGCACAGAGTCTTAATCACTGGACCACCAGGCAAGTCCTGTCCTACTGATTCTTGACACTTGTGAATGGGTAGGAATTCACTGGAATGCTGTGTGTGTGTGTGTGTGTGTGCATGTGTGTGGTCAGTCTTACTTGACTCTTTGTGGCCCCATGGACTATAGCTCCCCAGGCTCCTCTGCCCACGGGATCTCCCAGGCAAGATTTCGGGAGTGGGGTGCCATTTCCTACTCCAGGGGATTTTCCCAACCCAGGGATGGAACCCAAGTCTTTTGTGTCTCCTGCTTTGACAGGCAGATTCTTTACCACTAGTGCCACCTGGGAAGCCCAACTGGGATCCTGCTGCAGAACAAAATCAAGACAGTGGGAGAAGGTCTATGTCTCACTCCTCCCTTTTGAATCTCTTAGACTACACCTCATTGGCCAAAACTAACTTGCATCCAGAGCTTAACTGGAAAGGGGTCTGAGAAAGGTTTTTTGGTTTCCAGCTTCATGATGACACAGTGGAGGGAGGTTGGAAAGGATGCCTCTTGATCAGTTAACCCTTCTGGCCCCATCTACAAAAGGCTGCCCCAAAACTTTACCACTGGCAGTCATGGTAGGCAGGTGAGGCCGGGGGCCAGATTGTAGGGGTTGAGTGAAGAATTGGGGTGAATCTAGAAGACTGAGAAGCTGGGGTAGTTTGAGCAAATCCAGGTCGATTGGAAGAGATAACAGGACCTGAGACAGTTGTTGGATGGATAAGACAGAAGTGAATAACAGGGAAATTCACGCTTTCACCGCTGAGGGCCTGGGTTCAATCCCTAGTGGAGGAACTAAGAAACTGCAAGCCGAGTGGCATGGCCAAATATAAAAAAAGCGACAGCAGTATGTTACATGGCAAAAAGGACTTTGCACATGTAATTGATGTTTCAGGCAATAAAATAGAGAGATTATTCTGGGTTATCTGAGCGAAAGTGTTAATCACTCAGTTGTGTCTGACTCTTTGTAATCCCATGGACTATAGCCCATCAGGCTCCTCTGTCCATGGAATTTCCTAGGCAAGAATACTGGAGTGGGTTGCCATTCCCTTCTCCAGGGAATTTTCCCAACCTAGGGATCGAACCCAGGTCTGCCACATTGTGGGCAGATTCTTTACTGTCTGAGCCACCAGGGAGCTTATATGAGTGGGCTCAGTCTAATTCCATGAACCCTATAAAAGCAGAGGACTTTCTGTGGCTGGGGTCAGAGAATCAATCCTGAAGGAGACATCAGAGAGGTTCAAAGTGTGAGAAGGATTCCAGCCAGGCTTGCTGGAAGAGGCCCACATAGAAACCACCAGAAGGAATGTAGGCAGCCTCTAAGAGTAAGACCGATTCCTGCTGGACACCTAGGGAGGAAGCAAGACCTCAGTCCTACAGTTGTGGGGACAATTCTGCCAGCAACATGTTTGAGCTTAGAAACAGATTCTTCCCCTGAGCCTCCGGGAAGGAAGGCAGCCCTGGTAACACCTTGATTTTGGCCTGGTGACAGACCCTAAGCAGAGGACCCAGTGGAGCCCTCTCAAAATTCCCATCTACAGAAACTGTAAAATAATAAACATGTGTTGTTTTAAATAGCTAAATGTGTGGTAATGTATCATGGAAGCCACAAAAACATAAAAAAATAAAATAAGAGAGAAAAAGCCCCAGATGAACAGTCTGTCTGCCTAATGATGTCCATGTGCACTGCCTCAGCCTGCAGAGGAAGGCTTGGCCCAGTGTGAGCGGTTTCTGGGGCCCGAGTCCTAATGATATAAATGAGTCACCCAGTTTGTGATATTTTCCTGACTTATTCAGAAGTGGGTTAATGAGCAAGGCAGTGCAGGTCCTTCCCTGGTGGTACAGTGGATAAGAATCTACCTGCCAATGCAGGGAGACATGGGTCTGATCCCTGGCTGGGGGAGATTCCACATGCTGCAGAACAACTAAGCCTGTGGGCCACGACTACTGAGCCCGCACCCTAGAACCCACAAGCCGTAACTACTGAAGCCTGTGCGCCTAGAGCCTGTGCTCCACAACAAGATGAATCACAATGAGAAGCCCACGCATCTCAGCGCAGAGTGGCCCTGCTCGCAGCATCTGGAGAAAGCCCATGTGCAGCAATGAAGACCCAGTGCAACCAAAAATAAAGTCAATTAATTATTTTTAAAAATTAGCAAGGAAGGGAAGAATTACAAAGTAGCAGGACAATACTATAGAGGTTAGTGATATGGTTATTATCTTGATTGTGGTGGTGGTTCCACAGATGAGTTCATATATCAAAAGTGATCAAGTTGTAAATTTAAATATGTGCCATTTACTATATGTCATTTGTATCTCAAGAATACGTATAAACTATACATAAAAAATAGACACGGTGAAGACATGAAAAGACAAGCCATGGAGGGGGAGAAGATACTTGCAAAACTATTTTTGAATAAAGGTGTTTTATCCAGAATATGTTTTTGAAAACTTGCAACTTAGTAATAAGCCAAAGAACCCAATAAAACTGAGAAAAAAACATTTGAACAGACACTTCACCAATGAAGATATATGGATTGCAGATAACAATAGGAAAGCATGCTCATCGTTGTTAGTCGTTAGGGAAATGTAATTTAAAATCGAAGAATTGGTGCTTTCGCACTGTGGTGTTGGAGAAGACTCTTGAGAGTCCCTTGGACTGCAAGGAGATCCAACCAGTCAATCCTAAAGGGAATTAACCCAGAATATTCATTGGAAGGACTGATGCTGAAGCTGAAGCTCCAAAACTTTGGCCGCCTGATGCGAAGAGCTGACTCATTTGAAAAGACCCAGATGCTGGGAAAGATTGAAGGCTGGAGAAGAAGGGGACATCAGAGGATAAGATGGTTGGATGGCATCACCAACTCGATGGACATGAGTTTGAGCAAACTCCAGGAGATAGTGGAGGACAGAGGAGCCTGGGGTGCTATAGTCCATGGGGTAACAAAGAGTTGGACATGACTTAGTGAGTGAAAACAACAACAACAAAATCACAATAAGACACCATTATTCATCCACCTGAATGACTTTAAACAGAAGGATATAAAGAAGCAAGTGCTGAGACTTCTCTAGCGGTCCAGTGGTTAAGACTCCACCTTCCAATGCAGTGGATGTAGATTTGATCCCTGGTTAGGGAACTAAAATCTCACATGCCAGGCATGCTCTGAAATAGGGAAGCCAGCACACCATGACAAAGACCCAACACAACCCCCCCCCAAACAAACAAACAAACAAAACAAAATAAAGAAACTAACGAAAATCAAGTGCTGGAGAGTTTGAGAGTAACCGGACTGCGAACTCTGTGAGGGCAGGACCTGGGCTCTCTTTGTCATCACAATGTCCCCTCATCACCCAGTTCAGGGCCTGGCACAGAACAGATATTTATTAAGTGGACAAACTTATTTGGGAGGACATTTTTTGATGACTTCTGGGGTCCCAGAGCAATTGGACCATCTCTCCTAGGGGTTCTCCCTTTATATCTCTCTTATGATGATGCTTGCCTGAGCATTTCCATCTCAGCCTGATAATTCAAGATAATTTCATCTCAAAATACTTAATTTAATCATCACATCCTTAAAAAATCTTTTTTTCCCCTTCCACAAGTAAGGTCACTTTTATAGGTCCCAGGGTTGGGCTGTGGATATCTCTGGGACAGTCGCTTTTCAGCCTACCACAAAAGAGATCATACAATCTTTCTTAGAGCAGTCACCTCCTCTCAAGCCAAATTCCCTTCAGCATGGGTCAGAATCCGACCCCTGTGAAAAGTTTCCTGTCTCTCTTCTTCTTTTTTTGGCGCGCTTTATGGCATGACGGGATCTTAGTTTCTCGACCAGGGATCGAATTCCGTCCTCCTGCAGTGGAAACGCAGAGTCCTAACCACTGTACCGCCAGCGAAGTCCCAAAACACGTCCTCTCTTTTCCCTCTAGATTCACTCTCCGCTCTGCTCTAGGTGGGAGTGTGTGGAATTACATCCGTTGGGACTCCCTTGCCTCCTGCCTTCCAGCTGGGTTCAGCCATGGGAGGTGTTAGCAGAAAACAGGAGGGAGGAAAAGAGAGCAGGTGCATATTGACTCTCCTGACTAGCTCCCGGCTGGGTTGGCAGCAGTGATGTTGCAAGAATCTGTGTCCGGGGACTGGGAATCACTCCCTCCCAGGTCCCTTCTGGTTTAGGAACGGTGGTAGCCTCCGGCTGTTGGCTGGGCCGGGGCTGCTGCCCTCTGTTGTTTTCTCTTAGCTATGCACCCGCATCTTGTACAGTTGTTGCTCCAATAAATTTCTTGCCCTATCTGATCATTTGGTCTCCCTAGAGGATCGAGTGGGGACGGCAATGGCACCCCACTCCAGTACTCTTGCCTGGAAAATATCATGGATGGAGGAGCCTGGTAGGCTGCAGCCCATGGGGTCGCTAAGAGTCGGACACGACTGAGCGACTTCACTTTCACTTTTCACTTTCATGCATTGGAGAAGGAAATGGCAACCCACTCCAGTGTTCTTGCCTGGAGAATCCCAGGGACGGGGGAGCCTGGTGGGCTGCCATCTATGGGGTCGCACAGAGTCGGACACGACTGAAGCGACTTAGCAGCAGCAGCAGCAGAGGATCGAGAGGATCGTGGCTGATACAGTCACCTGGTCAAGCCTACGATAGTCCCCAGCAAGAGCACCAGTGCAGGTTGGTTTAGGTCAATCAAGAATGACGCTGATGGAGGGGAGGGGGAAGAAGAATTCCCTGGCAGTTCAGTAGTTAGGACTCCGTGTTTCCATTGTGTGGGTCACAGGTTCAATCCCTGATCCCTGATCCAGTTCCCAGCAAGCTACATTTCACGGCCAAAAATAAAAAATATACAAATTATTTTTAAAGAAAAGAATAATTGGGGAAGGGGCTGTGCTGAAAAGAATGACCTGAGAAATTTTGCTGGGCTGCCCACAACCGTGTCTCCTTTAACCATTTTAGTGATAGGGCCTTAAGATAGAGCTTCCTCTCTTATTCAACAGTTCACATGTTAGAAAAAAATTTTTTAATGATGATAAATTGATTTAATAACGAGTCCTTATGTTATGCCAGGGATTGTGTCTTGGTACTTGACATGATTTAACACATTTAATTCCCACTACCTCCCAATGTGGGCAGGATATTATAATTTATTTTACTGATTGGAAACTAAAAGCTTAACTGACATGCCCCAGGTCGAGCAGTAACTAAGTGAGCGTTGGTTGAGATTGCAAGATCTCTCTGACCTCAGAGCTCACATTTTCAACCATGACCACCATCCTTTCTCAGACTTGAGATACTTCTGCCCATCAGATGAGATGCTAATCTCTTGGCATATATTGTTTCTAATCTATGGAAGAACCTCTTTACTTGAATACATGTCACCATCACCTCTCACCCAAACTCCCTCATCTACTCTTAGGTACTACAGGGAGCTCTCCTCTTCTGAGGCCTGAACTTTTAGAAACATAAATCTGAGCAGTTGTATCTTTGATTAAAACTCTGCAATGACTCCCTGTGTATCTTACAGAAAAATCCAAATGCTTAAAGATTTCACAGATACCAAAGGCCCTGGTCCCGAACTGCCTATCTAACCTTACTCCCAGCCATCCCTCTGAGAAGTTCTGGACTCCAGCACACTGGCCTTCTTTCTGTTTCTCAAACTTTAATGACCAGAGTCCTCCCCAGACAGAAGTTCCTGGGAGGATAGGGACCTGTGGCTCTGTACCCACAATACTGGCAAATAGCAGGCAACTAGGAAACACTATCTGTGTAGAATGAGTGAATGGCTGCAGGGATGAATAAATGAAACTTTCAAAGTGAGGAATTCCTAATTTGTTTTTAAAAAAATTTTTTTTAACAATTTTTATTATTTATTTATTTATTGTGCTGGGTGTTAGTTGAAGCACATGGATCTTCTATCCTTGTTGGGGCATACAGGGTCTTTAGATGTGGCATTCGAACTCTTGTTGCAGTATGTGGGATCCAGTTCCCTGACCAGGGATCAAACCTGGACCCCCTGCATTGGGAGCAAGGAGTCTTAGTCACTGGACCACCAAGGAAGTCCCCTTAAGTTATTTTCAGATGAAGAAATCCAGAGGCCAGGAAAGGTAACTATATTACGACAAGTCACTCAGCAGAGTGACTTGTAAATGTCCCATCTGGGTATCAAATTCAGGTCCAAGTTCAAAGTCAGGCTTCCTCCACTCTGTCTCAGAATGATTGCTCTCACTAGTAAGTGTAACACCACTTAATAAGTGAAAATGAACTGACACCAGAAGAAAAGAATACCACCAGGGACATGGGATTTGCAAACACGGGGACACATAAATAGCAGGACCCAGAGTATTATAACTGTGAACTTTGACATCTGTGATCCCCAGATCCCTCAGGGAATGAGACTTGCTTGGGTGGGGGAGAGCCAAGTGTGACAGATTCATAGAATCCCCCAAAGGCATTGAAGGTTCAAATCAGAGGACCAGCCCTGTAATGGTTAGAGGAACCCACGCAATTATGTAAGTAAGACTGGTTCCTGGTATGTGGGGGTCAGTGACCAAAGTGACCCAGGAATCAAGTCTTCTACTGACCACCCGAGATGATAGTCTGTGGCCGTGCATCCCGCAGAAATGGATGCATCCAGGGAATGTGTTCTAGTCTTGGGGAAGAACTAGTGTCTCTTGCACTCACTGTGAGTGGGTGAAGGTTCAGTCGATGGTGGCAGAGAAGCCATCTGCTGGTGTTCTACCCACTCCAATATTCTTGCTTGGAAAATTCCAGTACAGAGGAGCCTGGTGGGCTACAGACCATGGGGTCGCAAAGAGTTGGACACAACTGAGTAACTAGCACTTATTTGGGGCTTTCCATGTGGCACTGGTGGTAAAGAACCCACCTGCCAATGCAGGAGATTTAAGAGATGTGGGTTCAATCACTGGGTCAGGAAGATCCCCTGGAGGAGGGCATGGCAACCCACTCCAGAGTTGTTGCCTGGAGAATCCCATGGACAGAGGAGCCTGGCGGGCTACAGTCCATGGGGTTGCAAAGAGTCAGACACAACTGAATCGACTTATCAGCACAGCAACAGTGAGGCAAACTCCATTCATAGATGCTAAAACAAATGGGGCAGAATTTGAGAAGTAATAGGGATTTACGTGGTATCAAAGTCTCCCCACACCGTTATTTACTCCAAAGAGAAAAATAGTAACTGTACAGTAGAGAAACTTGGCAGGCACCATCTGAAAAAATAGAAATAAGAAAAACAAGGAGTTGTTGAATTCTGGATGATATCTTATACTTAGAACACAGCTCTGCTTGTACTGGCTACCTCTCAAGTACATGGTAGCTACATGGGATCTGGAGACCATACTGAACAGCTCATCTTCAATGGACCCCACTGTTCAAGATTTCTCATCCTATATAGTAATCAATGTTCTCATTATTAAGGCATTTTTAGTTAATATTACTTTACTTAGAATGCATTCTAGGAAATTCCCTGGTGGTTCAGTGGTTAAGACTCTGTGTATCCAATGTAAAGGGTGCGAGTTTGATCCCTGGTCAGGGAACTAAGATCCCACACGCCCAGTCATGGCTAAAAAAAAAACAAAACCTAATAATGATAAAATTTTTAAATAAATTAAAAAGAAGGGGTTTAAAAAAGAATGCTTTCTAGTGAGACTATCACACCATCACATAGGTACTGTGGGAGGATCAATGCTACTGCTGCTGCTGCTGCTAAGTCGCTTCAGTCATGTCCAACTCTGTGCGACCCTATAGACGGCAGCCCACCAGGCTCCCCCGTCCCTGGGATTCTCCAGGCAAGAACAGTAGAGTGGTTGCCATTTCCTCCTCCAATGCATGAAAGTGAAAAGTGAAAGTGAAGTCGCTCAGTCGTGTCCGACTCTTAGCGACCCCATGGACTTCAGCCCACCAGGCTCCTCCGTCCATGGGACTTTCCAGGCAAGAGTACTGGAATGGGGTACCATTGCCTTCTCCGGGGGGGATCAATAATGGCCCCCAAAGACGCCAACCCCCCATCCCTGACCTATGAATAAATCCTATTACACACGCAGGTGTAATTAAAGGATCTGAAGATGTAATTAAGATTTATGGACTTTGAAATAGAGAGATTATCCTGGATTCCCTGAGTAGGCTCAATCTGTACACACGTTCTTTTTTTTTTATTTATTTTTTAAAAATTTATTTATTTATTTAACTTTATAATATTGTATTGGTTTTGCCATACATTGACATGAATCTGCCATGGGTGTACATGTGTTCCCCATCCTGAACCCCCTCCCACCTCCCTCCCTATCCCATCCCTCTGGGTCATCACAGTGTACCAGCCCCGAGCACCCTGTATCATGCATCGAACCTGGACTGGCAATTCATTTCACATATGATATTATACATGTTTCAATGCCATTCTCCCAAATCATCCCACCCTCGCCCTCTCCCACAGAGTCCAAAAGACTGTTAATACATCTGTGTCTCTTTTGCTGTCTCGCATACAGGGTTATTGTTACCGTCTTTCTAAATTCCATATATATGCATTAGTATACTGTATTGGTATTTTTCTTTCTGGCTTACTTCACTCTGTATAATAGGCTCCAGTTTCACCCACCTCATTAGAACTGATTCAAATGTATTCTTTTTAATGTGAGTAACACTCCATTGTGTACATGTACCACAGCTTTCTTATCCATTTGTCTGCTGATGGACATCTAGGTTGCTTCCATGCCCTGGCTATTATAAACAGTGCTGCGATGAATATTGGGGTACACGTGTCTCTTTCAATTCTGGTTTCCTCAGTGTGTATGCCCAGCAGTGGTATTGCTAGGTCATATTTCCAGTTTTTTAAGGAATCTCCACACTGTTTTCCATAGTGGCTGTACTAGTTTGCATTCCCACCAATAGTGTAAGAGAGTTCCCTTTTCTCCACACCCTCTCCAGTGTTTATTGCTTGTAGACTTTTGGATAGCAGCCATTCTGACTGGCGTGAAATGGTACCTCACACGTTCTTAAAAGCAGAGAAATTTCCCAGGCTGAAGGTAGAAGAGAAATGTGGCAAAGGGAGAAATGAGAGGGACTGCAAGCGTAAGAAGGATTTGACTCATGATTGCTGACTCTGAGATCTAGGGTCCTCGTTAACGGACCAAGAGCTAAGGATGCGCCATCACGGCAAAGGAAATGGAACCTTAGTCTGACAACCATAAGGAACAGAATCCTGCTGACAACTTAAATGAGTTTGAAAGGGAATCCTTTCCTGAGCCTCTGAAACTATCCAGCCAGCCACACTTTGACTTAGCCTGTAAGACCCACAGCAGAGAAACTACCCAAGCCCACCCAGATTCCTGACCTGTGTAAGTGTGAGATAATGAATTTGTGTTCTGTGGAGTCATTCAGTTTGTGAGAATTTGTTGTGGCGCCCTCCCCCCAAAATTCACATACATAAGTACAGAGACCCACACCAAAGGAAGTATCATTTTCTCATTGTTTATTTGTACGTTTTTTATAAAAAGTAGAAAAATAAACATACTGGGTCTGAGTTTGAGAAATGTCATCTATAAATAAATAATTATTTGGAGGCAATAAATAAAAAAAAAAACTGATTTTGATGCATAAAAAAAATATCTAAAAAGGTAGGACAGGTTGCAGGCAGGTCTCTGGGGTCAGACACACTGGTCTCCGCTGGCAACACATTTCAGGTCCCGGGTGAGAAGGCGGAGGAGGTTGAACATCACAGAGGCTTCGAGGCAGTCCTGGGACTCCTGAGGGAAGAGGGGGATGGCTCAGTATCTCCCATGCCTGGGATCCCAGCTGCCCCGGGCATGAGTTTCTCTTCTCCACTCACTCACCTTCTTCCGGGCCTCCTGGAGGCGGTGCAGCCAGTGGTGGAGGCGGCCCCGGGGCCTGGAGCTTGCTGTGGGCTGAGCTGGGACCTGTGGGCAGAGGAGAGAGGGGTGAGGCTGTGAGGCAGAGCCGGGGACCGAGGGGGACGTCCAGGCAGTCAGAGCCCAGACCCGGCCCGGGGCCGCAACACTCACACAGGCCTGGAGCTTGGAGTGGATGTTCTGCAACGTGAGAAGGGGCTGCTCCAGGCTGTGGCCCAGGGATGAGTTAGCCATGGCCTCCAGGACCGTCAGTGTCAGGGCCAGCTCTGCCTCCAGAGCCACAGGGCGCTCCCACACCTGAGGAAGAGACAGAAGACACGTGAGAGCTGCAAGTGAGAGGGACCAGGTGAGGGGGCAGGTGAGGGGGGCAGGTGAGGGGGGCAAGTGAAGGGACAGGTGAGGGGGGCAGGTGAGGGGGACAGGGGGAGGGACAGAGGGAGCGGAAGCAGGGTCAGGTGAGAGACACAGTCCACGTGGTTGGCTGAGCGGAAGCTGTGGGAGAGGACTGGGGAGGGCAGGGAGAGAAGGACACGTGAGAAGGAGGAGGTGAGGGGGCACCTGCGGAGCCAGAGCAGGTGAGGGCAGGTGGGGCTGACTCTCCCAACTCACCTGCAGGTGCTTCAGGTCCCGGGTCCTGGGGAAAAGGTGGGTGCTGCAGTCCCAGTCCTTTGGCAAGAACGAGTCTTCCTAGAGAGCAAGGGCAAGGTCGGATCACAGCCGGAGGGACGGAGGGGGGACCCCAGGGAGACCGGAGGATGGCCAGCAACAGAGGAGGGGAGGTTATCTTCCCAAAGATGGTAGAGGCTCATCCAGTGCAGGATAGGAGATCGCCCACTGTGGGGAGGGGGGAGGTCAGCCCCGTGGAGGGGGGGCAGACCTGCCTGCAGCCCAGGTAGTCTAGGAACCCACAGGAGGGGGCTGGGGGCTCACCCACTGCAGGAGGGGTGGGGAGACTCACAAAGGCATCCCTGGCCGTCTTGAAGGCCTGCAGCTCTTGAGGGGACAGAGACTTGAACTGGGCCATGTGGCAGCCCCTGGCAGGTGGGAGGGCCCTGGGGGCAGAGGGCACAGGAACTGCTCCTGTCCTGCTCAGCGCCACGGTCGTCAGCATCAGCACCAGCACCAGCGTGCAGCCCGGGGCCATGTCTGGTTAAGGAAGCATAGAAAGGTGAGGGGAGGGAGGGCGTCAGGGAGTGAGGGTGCAGGCTCTGGGGAGGCGAGGGTCCCAGACACTGGTGCGGGGGCTCACCCAGCTTCATTCCTGCTCTCTGGTCTCTGTCAGAATGGGGGATCAAGTGTCCACTCTGAGGCTGTTGCCTGGGATCTCAGTCTTGTCTGGCGTCTCTGACTTCAGCCTCCTCTTCTGGATCTCGGCTCGTTGCTCCGTTCGTATCTCTGAACTTGCAGCTCTGTCTGGTCTGAGGTGTAACTGCTGCCTGAGCTCCATGGTGCAGCTTTTAGCCTGTGCAGCCGGGCAATCCCAGCTGATGTAGGAAAAGTGAAAACACAGCTACAGGCTAACACTGGAAAGCCCAGAGCAGGGTGGAGCCAGTGAGCCAGGTGAGCAACTGAGCGAAAGAGAAACTGACATTGATTGGTTCTCACCTCGGAGGAAGTGAGTAATGAAGACAAAATCAGGACTGGAGTAGCTTCAGCCCCACAAGGGCGGGTCTCCTATAGAGACCAGGCTGATTTAGGACTGGGTGGGGAGGGGACAGAGGAAGTTTCTTTTTTGCAGATGCCCCAGTGCGGGGAATAGAAGGAAAAGGCACTTGTAGAAGGTGTTACCTTGAACAACATGGACCTTCCAAGAGGGAGGCTGTTCAGAGGATGAGAGAAGGTCCAGAGGTGCTGTTGAGGGTGGGAAGAGTGGGTCAGAAAGGCACAAACACTCTAGAATTAAGAGAGGAGACCAGCCCCTCCCCACCTATGGATAGTGACAGAATAGGGGAGGGGTGGAGTCTGCATTAACCTGTTCTCTGATTGTCGGGTACAGAGGGACCCAGGAATAGGAGGATCTGCTATGAAATTGGGGTGTGACTAAGACTTCAGAGAAATCAGATGGGCTTGAGAAAAATGCCTTCATTCACTAAGTAATTATTTACTCCCCACTTTGGGTCAGATTCTTTTTAAGGTGCCAAGAAAACAGTATTGGAAGAAAATGAAAGACATAAAATAATCCTTCATGGAGCCATTTACAAGAAAAAGGTACCAGAGAGTATGGGATGGGGGGGTTAGGCATGTGGGATGTATTATGTTAGATAGCATCAGATAATGGAAAATGAAAGAAATGAACCAGGGTTGAGAGTAGAATGGAAGAGAAAGTTGCACTAAATAAGGTAATGAAATGACACTTGAGGGCAGCCCTAAAGGAAGTGAGGGAGGCAGCTCCGTGGAGATCTGAGAGGGAGCCTTCTAAGAAAAGGGAACAGTCAGTGCACAAGGAAAAGAGAGAGAACCTCCTCCTTTTGTGAGCCTGTCTATGTCTCTGCTGCAGTGTGGTCTTGAATACTCATGATAGCACCAAAGACATCCATGCTTATCTACATTTCAAACACAGAAGATATTGCAGGGACTCAGAGAGGTTAAGAAAGTTGTTCAAGGCCACACAGCATATAACTAGTGAGGGCAGGATGTGAACTGAGTTTTATCTGACAGCAGACAAGTAACTACTGCACTCAACAGCCCCAGTGTGGCTAGATCTGGACTTAGAGGGAATGGATTTCTCCAACAGAAAGTATGGAGGCCTGGAAAGGGTGACCCACAGTCCTCATCTGGGAATATCTATGAGCTCCAATGCATAATCATGTTTCCAAAGCAACCACGGGAATGTGCCTTGGGCATCTACAAGTGTTCTGGTCAGATTCTGTCAATTGCACGCATCTTATATCAAGGGAAAAGATCAGGGTCATCCTCTGCTTTTAGGGCTTCCCTGGTGGCTCAGAGGGTAAAGCGTCTGCCTGCAATGCAGGAGACCTGGGTTTGATCCCTGGGTCAGGAAGATCCCCTGGAGAAGGCAATGGCACCCCACTCCAGTACTCTTGCTTGGAAAATCCCATGGATGGAGGAGCCTGGTAGGCTGCAGTCCATGGAGTCCCGAAGAGTCGGACACGACTGAGCGACTTCACTTTCACTTTTCACTTTCATGCATTGGAGAAGGAAATGGCAACCCACTCCAGTGATCTTGCCTGGAGAATCCCAGGGACAGGGGAGCCTGGTGGGCTGCTGTCTGAGGGGTCACACAGAGTCGGACATGACTGAAGCGACTTAGGAGCAGCAGCAGCAGCATATCAGGGGAAAAGATATCCCTACAACAATGAATCATGAAAATTGACTGTTTATCTGAAAATTCCTAAATACTGTTTCTCTTAGAAAGGAAGTTCATGGGAGTAGTTAGGAGCATTGGAGCTGGAGGAAAATATTCTGGGTTCAAACGTAGTTCTGATCACTACCTATGAGACCCTGGGAAACAATCTTTGCACTTGGCTACAATGGTTGCCCTGGAGAAGGAAATGGCACCCCACTCTAGTTCTCTTGCCTAGAAAATTCCATGGATGGAGGAGCCTGGTGGGCTACAGTCCATGGGGTCGCAAAGAGTTGGACATGACTGAGCGACTTCACCACGACGACACGACAATGGTTGCCCATCCACAGGTCAGGACAAATGGAAGAAGTAGGGTTCTTGTGTATTATGTGCATGGTGGTTTAATGGAGACCAGTCATTAAGGCCATTCTGTGACTTCAGCTGGAAGCTTTGGAAACGTTATCTCAATATATATTACTCACTGCAGTGGACGTGTAATAATGTCATGGCATAGATGAAAAAACTGGAGCTCAAAGAGAAGTAATTTGTCCAGACACACAGCTATGAAGTGGCAACAACAGAACTGAAACTCAAGTCACCTGATTTCCCTGTCTCAGCATTTTGTGATCAACAGCCCCCCCCCCCCCCAATGATCACAGGAGAAATAACCAACAGAAATGCAAAAAAAAAAAAAATTTAATAATTGGCAATAAACTGACAACAGAAGACAAAATAGCAAATACACACAGAAACTTCATTAATACAAAACACACAAGTTACGGAATTAAAAGAAAAAAAACAACTGCTTCTCAGGACTTTTGGCCCCTTCACTATCCAGTCCCTCAGGGAATGAAGCCTCCCCAGCCAGGAGCTCCAAAAGTCACAGATTCAAGGACTCTCAAGGTGACCACTGAAGGTTCAAAGCTGGGATTGAAATTTGTCATGGGACAGGGGTTCCTGTAACTACAGAAGTAGAAACTGGTCCAAGAGTCACAGATTTATGGACTCTCAAGGTGACCACGGAAGGTTCAAAGCTGGGATTGGAACCTGTCATGGGACAGGGTTCCTGTAACTACAGAAATAGAAACCGGTCCATGGTCTGTGGTGGTGGTTAGCGACCAAGGCAGACACGAACTCCAGTCTTTTCCTGGGAGGTTCTTAGGGCAACGCATCCCACGGGAATACCGCTGGTTTCCGAGGACTCTTCCTGGTCTTTGGGGAAAGAGGGCCTCAGGCACCAGCGCATACGGGTCGAGGCTGAGAGACCCCCTGGTTCAGTGAGACCACGGAGGAGGGCGGCGCCCGCAGCCCGGCGCTCTGAGCGCTCCGGGTCCAGACGGAGCGGCGGCGGCATCACAGACAAGGCCCCGCGTGCGCCACCAGCCGCAGGTCCCACGCGAGCAGGCGCAGGAGGTGGAAGATGACGGTGGCTTCGTGGCATCGAGGCGACTCCTGCAGCCCGGGAAGGAGGCAGGGCGGGGCTGAGTCAGGACTCTTCTTCCCGTGAGACCCCCCCCCCCCCCCCACTCCAGACGCTCAGGGCTGCAAGCCCGACCCCCGCCCCGTCTCCACCTCCCGCGGTCCTCCCTGCGGTCCAGCCGCGCTCGCGCCGGCTCCACTCACAGCTCGGCGAGTCTTGGGACGCCTCCCGGGCCGCCGCGGGGACCTCCTCCAGGAGCCTGGCCGGGCCAGCTCGAGCTGGAGCGGGGAAGGAGGTCAGCGAAGGCGGTGGAGACCCGAGCCTCCCGTCCCCTCCCCGGTGACTCGGACCCTCATCCTTCCGGCCGCAGAGCAAAGCCGGGAGGATGCCATTCGTGTCCGTGCCCGTTTCCGGGCTCAGTGGGACAGCTTCGCGGTGCGGGTCGTGGCCCTGAGACCTGGGGCGCAGAGCGAGCCGGGAGCGGCGCGGGGCCAGGCCGCCGAGCACTCACGCAGGCCGCCACGTCCCGCCCCGCGGCCGCCAGCAGCTCCAGGGTCTGCCCGACGCCGGGGAAGAGCTCGGGGCTCGGCAGGCTGCTCAGCACGGCCTGGGCGTCGGCGAGGTCGCGGGCCACCCGGCGGAGCATCGCACAGGACTGAGGGAACCGGGCTGGAGTTAGACGGGGTGGCGCCCGAGTCGCCCCCCACCGCACACACAATCCCGCCGGCCTCGGGCCTCACCGACAGCCGCGGAGGGTTCCTCTTCGGGAGGATAGAGCCTTTGCGAGGCCCCCAGCTCAGCGTCTCTTCTTCCTGCGGGACAAGAGCTGGGGTGACGCAGGGCCTCCTGGCCAGGGCCCCTGGAGCACTGGGGACGTCGAGGATTCCTGGACGTGGATCAGGACTGGTCGGGACGGTGGTGTTTTTCGTGTCCTGAACCAGGCTGCGCTCTGATGAGTGTGCGGAGCTGTAATGCTCCCGCCTTCCCGGTGCGGAGCCGGCACTTCGATGTGGAGCTAAGTCCGCCTGGAGTGGGCGCCCCTCCGTGACCCTCACCAAGGCCGTATATGAGCCGACCACGGGACACCCAGGAAGACGTCAGAGTCACAGTTGTGGACCCTGAAATCAGAGATGTGCCTGCTGGACGCTAGAACATGAGCGCCCCTCGGGCCAAAGACTAGTGTCTCTGAGCCTGGAGGGCCCAGGGCCGGAGGGTCTGGGGGTCGGGGAGGGGGGGGGACCAGGGCCTCTGAGCATCATTCACATAGTGGTCCCTCAGCGCCTTGACAGCCAGCAGCGCCAAGGGGTCCAAGGAGCGATAACGTGAGAGGAGGCAGTGCCGGGCTCACCAAAACCCACAGCCCGATGGCTGCGGCGGCTGTGCCATTCCGCCCCATCTCTGCTCCTGCTCGAGGCGACAGATGTCAGGCGGCCCAAAGAGAAGGCCCTGAGTCCAAGCCCCTGCCTCTGGTTAGACTGGCACAAGGACTGTCACTCACAGAGTGGACGCTGATCACACAAGGGGGGTCCTGACACCCCTCCTACCCTCAGCCTCTCCTCCCTCACTCCTCACCTGCACTGTGGCTTGGGTGCCTGGCACTGCAGCAGGGCCTGTCTTCCACTGGCCTCTGAGTGGTGTCCAGAGTGGTGCCCACCTGGGTCGGCGGTGCCTGCACCCTCCAAGGTGGCTTTTAAGTGTTTCAACTGGGACCAGTGAGCAACCGGGCTTCCCGGTGCAGGGTAAGCTTTCCCAACGTCAGTGCTGGCCAGTGGCCAGCGTGTGTGGACTTTACCCGCCTTGGGCCAGTGCCAGCGATGACTCTACCTGACCCTCGCTCCTGAGCCAATTGCTATTGTTTGCTTTCTGGACTCTGTATTTTCCGTGTGTTGATCTTTCTTTCGCTCTCTAGTGATGAACTGAAAACACACCACTGCCTTCAATTGGAAGTGGCAAGCTTGGCAGAGGTACCAATACAAGTGCCTGCCCTCCAGGAGCTCATACTAGGGTTTCTAATGCTTGCTCTTCCATCACGCTCTTTTGTCATTACATCCTGTCTTCTCTCCCTGTCTTTTTCTTTCTCTTTCCTTGCACAAACATCCCTCCCTTCTGTTTTTCAGCTTTTTTCCTCATCTGGGTCTTAGAAAAATTCTGTCTTCCTTAGAGTATTATTTCATGTGTGTGCATGTTAAGTTGTTTCAATCATGTCTGACTGACTGTAGTCCGCCTGGTTCCTCTGTCCATGGGATTCTTCATTCAGGAAGTGCTCAGCATGTATCAGCTATAATTATTGTTAACAATGGTTGAGAAAAACATGTCTGCAATTCCAATTTTCAACAGCAAATGAATAATAGTTTTATAATTAGTAAATGAATAAATATCATTTAATAACACTCTATTAAATAATATGTAGTCCTTTACCAATTACCAACTAACAGACTTAGTTGCTCCACAGTATGTAGGATCTTCCCAGGCCAGGGATTGAACCCATGTCTCCTGAACTGGGAGACAGATTCTTTACCACTGAACCACCAGCAAAGCCCCGCATGTTTAGTTTTTTAAGAAACGACCAACCCTGTTTTTCCAGAGGGGCTGTACCATTTTGCATTTACACCAGCAATGAGTGATCAATTTCCTGTATCCTCACTAGCGTTTGATGTTGTCACTATTTTTTTAGGCATTCTGATAGTCGTATAATGGTATCTCATTGTGGTTTTAATTTGCATCTCTCTAGTGGCTAACAATGTCCAACATCTTTTCATATACTTATGTCCCAACTTTCACTCTTTGGTGAAATGTCTCTTAATGTCTTTTGTTCATTTCCCAAATGGATTGTTTAATTTTCCTACTGTTGAGTTTGGAGAGTTCTTTATCTATTCAAGATACTAGTCCTTCATCAGATGGGTGGTTTGCAAGTATTTTCTTCCAGTCTTTAGCTCATCTTTCTATCTTCTTTTTAAATTAATTAATTATTTCTGGTTGTGCTGGTTCACGAGGCTCTTCATTGCTTCACGAGGGCTCTCTCTGGTTGCAGTGCTCTGGCTTCTCATTGTGGTGGCTTGTTGTGGAGCACAGGCTCTAGGCACGTGGGCTTTAGTAGTCGCAGGACTTGGGCTCAGTAGTTGTGGCTCTCTGGATCTAGAGCATGGGCTCAGTAGTTGTGGAGCACAGGCTTAGTTGCTCCCAGGCATGTGGGATCATCCTGGATCCAGGATCGAACCCATGCCCCCTGGATTGGCAGGTGGATTGTTATCCACTGTACCATGAGAGAAGTCCTGTCTTCTTAACATGATCTTTCACAGAGCAAAAATTTTTGATCAAGTTCAGTCGATCAATTTTCCTTTTATGGATTAATCCCTTTGTCTACCTCTAGACCTTGAAGATGGTCTTCCTAAATTTTTCTAGCTTCTATAGCTTTATGTTTTACATTTAAGTCAGTGATCCATATTGAGTTAATTTTTATTTTCATGTGAGTTTTATGTCAACGTTCATTGTTTGGCCTATGGATGTCCAATTACTCCAGCATTGTTTTTTTAGTTAATTAACTTACTTGTTCTTACCTGGGTCTGGTCTTCATTACTTCACGGACTTTCTCTAGTTGTAGCAAGTGAGATCTACTCTTCATCTCAGTGCGTGGGCTTCTTATGGTGGTGGCTTCTCTTGCTGCGGAGCAGGGGCTCTAGGGTGCTTCAGTAGGGGCTTCAAAAGTTGCAGTTCCTGGGCTCCAGAGCACAGGCTCAATAATTGTGCACAGGCTTAGTTGGCTCGGGTCATGTGGAATCTTCCCAGACCAGGGATTGAACCAGGTGTCTCCTGCATTGGCAGGCAGATTCTTCACCACTAAGCCACTAAGGAAGCCCAGTATTGTTTTTGAAAGGGCTATTTTTTTTTCCAGTGAATTGCTTTTGCATGTATGAGTATTTCTAAACACAAGGAGTGTCACAACATGTGTATTGTTCTCAACAATTTCCTTTTTTCACTCTATGTCTTGAATATTTTTCCACGTCAATACATATAGATCTACTTCATTCTATTTAAAGTCC
Organism: Bos javanicus; assembly: GCF_032452875.1. NCBI lineage: Eukaryota > Metazoa > Chordata > Mammalia > Artiodactyla > Bovidae > Bos > Bos javanicus. Next base: position 49,115,530 of record NC_083885.1, on the reverse strand, counting down.
AGCTTAATCTGGGGTTCATGAACCACCCCTACAGTAGGATTCAGGGGAGGGTGAACTTGCATGGGAGAAAGTTACATCTCCTTCTTCATTAACCTCTAACTGAAATTTAGCATTTCTTTCCCTTATGAATGTAAGCAACAAGCTACAATAATATTAGCAGAAGTTGTGACTTTGCCATAAAAGAAGACACAGATATTTCATAGCATATTACAGACATGGCACATATCTTGCAATATCATTTACTCCTATTAGTACCTCAAAAGTTAAACCTACTGCTCTATCTTGTACTTAGATCATCAATAAAGAGGCATCAGTTCAGTTCAGTCACTCAGTCGTGTCCGACTCTTTGCGACCCCATGAATCGCAGCATGCCAGGCCTCCCTGTCCATCACCAACTCCCGGAGTTCACTCAGACTCACGTCCATCGAGTCAGTGATGCCATCCAGCCATCTCATCCTCTGTTGTCCCCTTCTCCTCCTGCCCCCAGCCCCTCTCAGCATCAGAGTCTTTCCCAATGAGTCAACTCCTCGAAAGAGGTGGCCAAAGTACTGGAGTTTCAGCTTTAGCATCATTCCTTCCAAAGAAATCCCAGGGCTGATCTCCTTCAGAATGGACTGGTTGAATCTCCTTGCAGTCCAAGGGACTCTCAAGAGTCTTCTCCAACACCACAGTTCAAAAGCATCAATTCTTCAGCACTCAGCCTTCTTCACAGTCCAACTCTCACATCCATACATGACCACAGGAAAAACCATAGCCTTGACTAGACGGACCTTTGTTGGCAAAGTAATGTCTCTGCTTTTCAATATGCTATCTAGGTTGGTCATAACCTTTCTTCCCAGGAGTAAGCGTCTTTTAATTTCATGGCTGCAATCACCATCTGCAGTGATTTGGAGCCCCAAAAATAAAGTCTGACACTGTTTCCACTGTTTCCCCATCTATTTCCCATGAAGTGATGGGACCAGATGCCATGATCTTCGTTTTCTGAATGTTGAGTTTTAAGCCAACTTTTTCACTCTCCACTTTTACTTTCATTAAGAGGCTTTTTGGTTCCTCTTCACTTTCTGCCATAAGGGTGGTGTCATCTGCATATCTGAGGTTATTGATCTTTCTCCCAGCAATGTTGATTCCAGCTTGTGCTTCTTCCAGCCCAGCGTTTCTCATGATGTACTCTGCATAGAAGTTAAATAAACAGGGTGAGAATATACAGCCTTGACGTACTCCTTTTCCTATTTGGAACCAGTCTGTTGTTCCATGTCCAGTTCTAACTGTTGCTTCCTGACCTGCATACAAATTTCTCAAGAGGCAGATCAGGTGGTCTGGTATTCCCATCTCTTGAAGAATTTTCCACAGTTTATTGTGATCCACACAGTCAAAGGCTTTGGCATAATCAAGAAAGCAGAAGTACATGTTTTTCTGGAACTCTCTTGTTTTTTCGATGATCCAACGGATGTTGGCAATTTGGTCTCTGGTTCCTCTGCCTTTTCTAAAACCAGCTTGAACAATTGGAAGTTCACGCTTCACGTATTGCTGAAGCCTGGCTTGGAGAATTTTGAGCATTACTTTACTAGCGTGTGAGATGAGTGCAATTGTGCAGTAGTTTGAGCATTCTTTGGCATTGCCTTTCTTTGGGATTGGAATGAAAACTGACCTTTTCCAGTCCTGTGGCCACTGCTATCGAGTGTAGTACTTTCACAGCATCGTCTTTCAGGATTTGAAATAGCTCAACTGGAATTCCATCACCTCCACTAGCTTTGTTTGTAGTGATGCTTTATAAGGCCCACTGGACTTCACATTCCAGGATGTCTGGCTCTAGGTCAGTAATCACACCATCATGATTATCTGGGTCGTGAAGCTCTTTTTTGTACAGTTCTTCTGTGTATTCTTGCCACCTCTTCTTAATATCTTCTGCTTCTGTTAGGTCCATACCATTTCTGTCCTTTATCGAGCCCATCTTTTCATGAAATGTTCCCTTGGTATCTCTAATTTTCTTGAAGAGATCTCTAGTCTTTCCCATTCTGTTGTTTTCCTCTATTTCTTTGCATTGATTGCTGAGGAAGGCTTTCTTATCTCTTCTTGCTATTCTTTGGAACTCTGCATTCAGGTGCTTATATCTTTCCTTTTCTCCTTTGCTTTTCGCTTCTCTTCTTTTCACAGCTATTTGTAAGGCCTCCCCAGACAGCCATTTTGCTTTTTTGCATTTCTTTTCCATGGGGATGGTCTTGATCCCTGTCTCCTGTACAATGTCACAAACCTCAGTCCATAGCATTTAGCGCGGGCGGCTGCGACCGGCGCATTTAGCGCGGGCGGCTGCGACCGGCGCATTTAGCGCGGGCGGCTGCGACCGGCGCATTTAGCGCGGGCGGCTGCGACCGGCGCATTTAGCGCGGGCGGCTGCGACCGGCGCATTTAGCGCGGGCGGCTGCGACCGGCGCATTTAGCGCGGGCGGCTGCGACCGGCGCATTTAGCGCGGGCGGCTGCGACCGGCGCATTTAGCGCGGGCGGCTGCGACCGGCGCATTTAGCGCGGGCGGCTGCGACCGGCGCATTTAGCGCGGGCGGCTGCGACCGGCGCATTTAGCGCGGGCGGCTGCGACCGGCGCATTTAGCGCGGGCGGCTACCCCACGTCCGAGGTCAGAGGCAGAAGCCGGGAGGACCCCACGCCTGAGAGGAGGCGGCCAAGAGGAATTACCCCACGTCTGAGGTCAGGGGCAGCGGTCGAGAGTGCCAGGCTGCAATGGCGCAGGAACGGCCAAGAGGAGCTACCCCGCGTCCGAGGTCAGGGGTGGCAGCCGAGAGGAGCTACCCCATGCCGAAGGCCAGGGGCGGCGGCCGGGAGGAGCAACCCCACCTCCAAGGAGCAGTGACTGCGCGGGCGCAGGAGGGCCTAGAGGAGCTATTCCACATTCAAGGTCAGAAGGGGCGGTGGTGAGGAGATACCCCTCGTCCAAGGTAAGGAGCAGTGGCTGCGCTTTGCTGGAGCAGCCGTAAAGAGATACCCCACGTCCAAGGTAAAAGAAACCCAAGTAAGACGGCAGGTGTTGCAAGAGGGCATTAGAGGGCAGACACACTGAAACCATACTCACAGAAAACTAGTCAATCTAATCACACTAGGACCACAGCCTTGTCTAACTCAATGAAACTAAGCCATGCCCTTGGGGCCACCCAAGACGGGCAGCTCATGATAGAGAGGTCTGACAGAATGTGGTCCACTGGAGAACGGAATGGCAAACCACTTCAGTATTCTTGCCTTGAGAACCCCATGAACAGTATGAAAAGGCAAAATGATAGGATACTGAAAGAGGAACTCCCCAGGTCAGTAGGTGCCCAATATGCTACTGGAGATCAGTGGAGAAATAACTCCAGAAAGAAGGAAGGGATGGAGTCAAAGCAAAAACAATACCCAGCTGTGGATGTGACTGGTGATAGAAGCAAGGTCCGATGCTGTAAAGAGCAATATTGCATAGGAACCTGGAATGTCAGGTCCATGAATCAAGGCAAATTGGAAGTGGTCAAACAAGAAATGGCAAGAATGAACGTCAACATTCTAGGAATCAGCAAACTAAAATGGACTGAAATGGGTGAATTTAACTCAGATGACCATTATATCTACTACTGTGGGCAGGAATCCCTCAGAAGAAATGAAGTAGCCATCATGGTCAACAAAAGAGTTCGAAATGCAGTACTTGGATGCAATCTCAAAAACGACAGAATGATCTCTGTTCGTTTCCAAGGCAAACCATTCAACATCACAGTAATCCAAATCTATGCCCCAACCAGTAATGCTGAAGAAGCTGAAGTTGAATGGTTCTATGAAGACCTACAAGACCGTTTAGAACTAACACCCAAAAAAGATGTCCTTTTCATTATAGGGGACTGGAATGCAAAAGTAGGACGTTAAGAAACACGTGGAGTAACAGGCAAATTTGGCCTGGAATATGGAATGAAGCAGGGCAAAGACTAATAGAGTTTTGTCAAGAAAACGCACTGGTCATAGCAAACACCCTCTTCCAACAACACAAGAGAAGACTCTACACATGGACATCACCAGATGGTCAACACCGAAATCAGATTGATTATATTCTTTGCAGCCAAAGATGGAGAAGCTCTATACAGTCAACAAAAACAAGACCAGGAGCTGACTGTGGCTCCGATCATGAACTCCTTATTGCCAAATTCAGACTTAAATTGAAGAAAGTAGGGAAAACCACTAGACCATTCAGGTATGACGTAAATCAAATCTCTTATGATTATAAAGAGGCATATGTATCACTTATTGCAAAGTTACTCTAATGTTTTGGTAACTGTTTCAATACAATCAGTTTTCTTAATAGTCCTGTGTATTTAATTTTGTCTTTAAAAACATGTTTCTGGAAAAAAAAAAACGCATTTCTGAATCAATAAGTGATTACAGCAAGGTGGCAGGATAAAAGGTTAATACACAAAAGCCTATTGCTTTCAATGAACAATTTGAATTTGAAATTAAAAATACCATTTACATTCAGCATCCCCAAAAATGAAATACTTAAGTATTAATACAAATCTAACAAAATATAAACAAAATCTGTGTGAGAAACACTATGAAACTCTGATGAGAGAAGTAAAAGAACATCTAAAAATAGAACTCTTCTATGAATATGGATAAGAAGAGTCGATATTGTCAAGATGTCAGTTCTTCCTAACTTAATCTATAGAGTCAATGCAATCCAAAGTTCCAGCAAGTTAATTTGTGGATATTGACAAAGTGAAAGTTAAACAGAAATTCAAAAGACCCTGAGTAGCTTTCACAGTATTAAAGGAGAAGAACAATGTTGAAGGACTGACACTCTCACGTTAAGACTTACTATAAAACTACAATAATCAAGACTCTGCTATTAGTGAAAAGATAAATAAATCAATGTAACAGAAGAGAGTGCCCAGGAATAGACCCACACAAATGCAGTCGATTGATTTTTGAGAAAGGGCCAAAGGCAATTCAGTAAAGAAAGGATAGTCTTCCCAAAAATGGTATTGAAACAACTGGATAGGGAATTCCCTGGTGGCCCAGTGGTTTAGACTCCCAGCTCCCACTACAGGGGGCGAAGTTTCAGTCCCTGGTCTGGGAACTAAATCCTGCATGCCTTAGGGTGTGGCCAAAAATAAATATAAATAAATCAACCTAGATGCAGACTTTGCACATTTTCACAAAAATTAACTTAAAATATATCATAGACCTAAATGTAAAGTGCAGAACTATAAAACTCCTATAATGTAGTATAGGAGAAAATCTAGGGAACTGTGGTGATGATTTTTTGTATACGCTGAATGCACAAAACATGGAAGAAAAAAAAATTGATGAATTAGAAAAATTTAAAATTTCAGATGACAGACACCATTAAAAGAATGAAAAAGTTACTCCCTTTCTCTCCCCTAGTCTTAAAAAGCATGATTTTAACAAAAGACTGGAAAGAATATCAATGCCTACCAATAGGAGTTTGGGATTGGTATTCAATAATCCCATTAGATTGGAAGCCTTACTAGTGGTACATGCAAATTGTCTTCCATCTGCCCCTCCAAGTTCATTCTTCCCACTTCTCTAGGCTCCTCTGGGCCCCAGAAGCTGGCCTTTGGCTTCTGTTGAGTGCAGCCAATGGGGACCCTAGTAATAGGCCCCGAGAGAGGGAAAGTAGAATACAGGCAGTGTATTTACTTCTCTTTCCCTCCACCTGTGTGTATGACTCTCTTCGTCCCAGGTCAGGGAACCCCTCCCTCCCCTATCCGCTTTCTTCAGGTTTAGGGATGACAGATATACACCGGCTGGGCCCAAGACCTTGAACTACTCCTCCTCTGCTCCCTTTACCATCCAATCCCTTGGTAAACACTCCTGGTATTAAACCACTTCAAATTATCCTAAATTGATTAGGGCATCTTTCCTGCAGGGGACCTCACTGATACAGTATGATTAAAGATGTGGGGGAATGCAAAGGAGAGATAATGGTAAGACACAAAAATCAGGCTACCAAACTGTATACAGACAAGCTCCAACTTGGCAGAAATTGTTCATAGAGGGAAAAAGAAAAAAGGAGGATTAGCAACTAACTGCTAAAAAGATTACCTCCAGGAAGTGGGATTAAAGACTTGTTTAACTCTCCAAGTTGTATGTTTTTTTAATTGGCTGAATCTTTATAACGAATGTGTTACTTCAATAATCAGAAAACATACACACAAATCAGTCTATGTACGTTTCTACACATTGGAAAAACTGTTCCAGAGCTGGGGTGAGGCGAGACAGGGTGAGGTGGGTGGTGAATTGACAGATTTTCTTTTTCTCCCTTACGCATGTCTCTATTTTTCAGGCGTTATCCAATGGCCCTGCATTACTAATTTTATCGGGAAAAGTAGTAGGTTTTATTATTTATTTATTTAATATTTTTATTTATTTATTTGGCTGCACCAGGGTCTTAGCTGTGGCATGTGAGACCTAGTTCCCTGACCAGGGATTGAACCCAGGCCCCCTGCATTGGCAGGCGATTCTTTACCACTGAGCCACCAGGGAAGTCCAGTAGATTTTATTTTTAAACCAAAACAGAGACTGACTGAGACACACAGAGACAGAGACGCTTGAATGTTTGCAATGTTGACTAAAAAAATAGTCACAGCCTAAAAGTTGAGTTACATTTTATTTGGTGGAAATTTTCAGGACTTAAGTCCAGGAGGCAGCATCTCAAGAGGTCCTGGGAGAACTACTCAGAGGAGGTGGGAGGGGGAGGGAGTCAGGTTACATTGAAATTTGCATCAAGGGGTAGGTAGTCTGAACGTCAGAAGTGTTTTCGTGAATTAAAGAAAATCAGATACCACAGTTAAGGAATTTAGCTCTTTTCCTTGTATGCAAAGATGGAAGAGTCTGGACTCACTGAAATCATTCCTTTCATATGCATCTCCGCTATCTGGGCCCAGTATCCTGAGTCCCCCAGCATTCAGCGTAGGGAGTGGTTACAGCTTGACGGCTGCCGGATGTTGTTCTCCTTCCTGGGCTCAGAAATTCACCTTTGGAGGGCTGGAATCACTGATGGCTGTGACATCCTTGTCTATTGATATGGCAGGAAATACTCCATTTCTCAGTGAGAAAAAGGAATAAGAAACAAACGAAGTTACTGACAGAGACAAAAACAGGACCAAAGAGGTGGAGACAAAAGGGGAGGCGAATAGAGAGGGAAGAAAGAGAAATAGAATGAAATGGGGACAGAAGAGGAAAGAGAGGCGGCACTAAATCAGATATGGCGTGGGGGGTAGTTATGGCTTAGAGATCAAGCTTTGAAGCTGGTTTGAGTACAGGCTCAAATTCTGCCTCTGCCGATTATAAGCTGCGTATCTTGGAGAAGCTCCTTCGTCTTACTGTGCCACGGTTTTCCCATCTGCAAATTGGAGGTATAATAGAACTATTCTTGCAGTGTCATTTTTGGAACATTAAATGAGATGCTGCTGCTGCTGCTAAGTCGCTTCAGTCGTGTCCGACTCCGTGCGACCCCACAGACGGCAGCCCACCAGGCTCCCCGTCCCTGGGATTCTCCAGGCAAGAACACGGGAGTGGGTTGCCATTTCCTTCTCCAATGCATGAAAGTGGAAAGTGAAAGTGAAGTCATTCAGTCGTGCCCAACTCTTATCGACCCCATGGACTGCAGCCTACCAGGCTCCTCCATCCATGGGATTTTCCAGGCAAGAGTACTGGAGTGGGGTGCCATTGCCTTCTCCGTTAAATGAGATGAGTACATATCAATACCTTGGAACAGGGCCTAGTAACTGTGTAAGAGCTAATCGGCATTATAGAAAGGAGATAACGACACCCAGGGTGATGAAAGTGAAAGGATACAGAAAGGGCCTGGAAGTGTTGGCAGTCAGCTGGGGTGGCATCATTGCTGGCATTGCCTCACTGTGGGTTAAAGTCCTCACATCCCTGCCTACAACCCTCTGGGCCGATCAATGGCCAGCACTGACGTTGGGAAAGCTTACCCTGCACCGGGGAAGCCCGGTTGCTCGCTGGTCCCAGTTGAAACACTTAAAAGCCACCATGGAGGGTGCAGGCACCGCCAACCCAAGTGGGCACCACTCTGGACACCACCCAGAGGCCAGTGGAAGACAGGCCCTGCTGCAGTGCCAGGCACCCAAGCCACAGTGCAGGTGAGGAGTGAGGGAAGAGAGGCTGAGGGTAGGAGGGGTGTCAGGACACCTCCTGCCTCTTCCCCTGGGTGTGATCAGCATCCACGCTGTGAGTGACAGTCCTTGTGCCAGTCTAACCAGAGGCAGGGGCTTGGACTCAGGGCCTTCTCTTTAGGCTCCCTGATATCTGTCGCCTCCAGCAGGAGCAGAGATGGGGCAGAGTGGCACAGCCGCAGCGGTCGTGGGATTGTGGGTCTTGGTGACTGTGGGTGTAGCTGCCAACCCCAACGTGACTGAGCCTCAGCGCTGCCTCCTCTCACACTATCGCTCCTTGGACCCCCGGGCGCTGCTGGCTGTCAAGGCGCTGAGGGACCACTATGTGAGTGATGCTCAGAGGCCCCCACCCCTCCGCCCCTGGCACCCCCGGGCTCAGATATGCCAGTCTTTGTCCCAAGGGGCCCTGGCGAACTAGAGTCTAGTAGGTGCATGGCAGATCTCAGAATGGAGAACTGTCAACCCCGACCCCTTCCCTGAGGCTCTGGTGGTCGGTCATACAAGAACTTGAGGCGCATCACAGATGGGGGGCCCCCTCCAGGCGGACTCGGCTCGACATCAAGGCGCAGGCTCCGCACACAGTGTGCGGGTGCATTTCAGCTCACGCATCAGAGCGCAGCCTGGTTTGGGACACGAAAAACACCACCGTCCCGACCAGTCCTGATCCACGTCCAGGAATCCTCGACGTCCCAGTGCTCCGGGGGCCCTGGTCAAGATGCCCTGCGTCACCCCAGCGCTTTTCCCGCAGGAAGAAGAGACGCTGAGCTGGGGGCCCCAAAACTGCTCGATCCGCCGGAAGAGGAACCCTCCCCGGCCGTCGGTGAGGCCCGAGGCCGGCGGGATTGTGTGTGCGGTGGGGGGCGACTCGGGCGCCACCCCGTCTAACTCCAGCCCGGTTCCCTCAGTCCTGTGCGATGCTCCGCCGGGTGGCCCGCGACCTCGCCGACGCCCAGGCCGTGCTGAGCAGCCTGCCGAGCCCCGAGCTCTTCCCCGGCGTCGGGCAGACCCTGGAGCTGCTGGCGGCCGCGGGGCGGGACGTGGCGGCCTGCGTGAGTGCTCGGCGGCCTGGCCCCGCGCCGCTCCCGGCTCGCTCTGCGCCCCTGGTCTCAGGGCCACGACCCGCACCGCGAAGCTGTCCCACTGAGCCCGGAAACGGGCACGGACACGAATGGCATCCTCCCGGCTTTGCTCTGCGGCCGGAAGGATGAGGGTCCGAGTCACCGGGGAGGGGACGGGAGGCTCGGGTCTCCACCGCCTTCGCTGACCTCCTTCCCCGCTCCAGCTCGAGCTGGCCCGGCCAGGCTCCTGGAGGAGGTCCCCGCGGCGGCCCGGGAGGCGTCCCAAGACTTGCCGAGCTGTGAGTGGAGCCGGCGCGAGCGCGGCTGGACCGCAGGGAGGACCGCGGGAGGTGGAGACGGGGCGGGGGTCGGGCTTGCAGCCCTGAGCGTCTGGAGTGGGGGGGGGGGGGTCTCACGGGAAGAAGAGTCCTGACTCAGCCCCGCCCTGCCTCCTTCCCGGGCTGCAGGAGTCGCCTCGATGCCACGAAGCCACCGTCATCTTCCACCTCCTGCGCCTGCTCGCGTGGGACCTGCGGCTGGTGGCGCACGCGGGGCCTTGTCTGTGATGCCGCCGCCGCTCCGTCTGGACCCGGAGCGCTCAGAGCGCCGGGCTGCGGGCGCCGCCCTCCTCCGTGGTCTCACTGAACCAGGGGGTCTCTCAGCCTCGACCTGTATGCGCTGGTGCCTGAGGCGCTCTTTCCTCAAAGACCAGGAAGAGTCCCCGGGAACCAGCGGTATTGCCGTGGGATGCGTTGCCCTAAGAACCTCCCAGGAAAAGACTGGAGTCCGTGTCTGCCTTGGTCGCTGACCACCACCACAGACCATGGACCGGTTTCTACTTCTGTAGTTACAGGAACCCTGTCCCATGACAGGTTCCAATCCCAGCTTTGAACCTTCAGTGGTTGCCTTGAGAGTCCATAAATCTGTGACTCTTGGACCAGTTTCTACTTCTGTAGTTACAGGAACCCTGTCCCATGACAGGTTCCGATCCCAGCTTTGAACCCTCAGTGGTCACCTTGAGAGTCCATGAATCTGTGACTCTTGTAGCTCCCCACTGGAGAGGCCTCATTCCCTGAGGGACTGGGTAGTGGAGGGCCAAAAGTCCTTCTGAGAAGCAGTTTGGTTTTTTTTTTAATTCCCTAACTTGTGTGTTTTGTATTGATGAAGTTTCTGTGTATTTGCTATCCTGTCTTCTGTTGTTAATTTATTGCCAATGATTAAATATTTTTTGCATTTTATTGGTTGTTTCTCCTGTAATCCTTGTGAGGAGGGCTGTTGAGCACAGAATGCTGAGACAGGGAAATCAGGTGACTTGAGTTTCGATTCTGTCCCTGCCACTTCATAATCGTGTCTCTGGACAAATTCTCTTTGAGCTTCAGTTTTCTCATCCATGCCATGGCATTATTGCACTTCTCTTGCAGTGAGTAATATACATTGAAATAATGTTTCTGAAACTTCCAGCTGAAGTCATGGAATGGCAGTAATAATTGATCTCCATTAAATCATCACACATATAAATGCAAAACAATTGGACTTTAAAAACTTGTCAACGGACTTCCTTGGTGTTCCAGTGGTTAAGATGCTGGGCTTCCAGTGCATGGGGCTTGAGATGGATCCCTGGTTGGAGAATTAAGATCCTATTTGTCCCACTGTGGGGCAAAAAAAAAGTCTGAATCTGTGGATGAACAATCTTTATGGACAGCTACAGGCCTGTTTCCCAAGGTCACACAACTAGTGATGGTCAGAGCCTGGTTTGAACCCCGGAATCTTTAACTCCAGCTCCCAGCTCCTACCTGGTATCTCAGAGAGTAAAGAATCTGCCTGCAATGGAAGAAACCCAGATTCAATCCCTAAATCAGGAAGATCCCCTGGAGGAGGAAATGGCAACCCACTCCAGTATTGTTGCCTGGAGAATCCCATGGACAGAGGAGCCTGGCGGGCTACAGTTCAAGAGTTCAAAAAGAGTCCGAAGTGACTACAGTAACACTTTCACTTTCTTCCCAAGCTCTTAACCACTGCCTTGAACTTCTTTTGTAAGAGAAGCACTATGATGTTTAAGAAATTTGAGGTATTTTGTCAATTTTCAGGATTCCTTTTAGCAATGTCTCCTCCCCTGATATACTGCTACTGCTAAGTCACTTCAGTCGTGTCTGACTCTGTGCAACCCCATAGACGGCAGCCCACCAGGCTCCCCATCCCTGGGATTCTCCAGGCAAGAACACTGGACTGGGTTTCCATTTCCCTCTCCAATGCATGAAAGTGAAAAGTGAAAGTTAAGTCACTCAGTTGTGTCTGACTCTTAGCGACCCCATGGACTGCAGCCTACCAGGCTCCTCCGTCCATGGGGTTTTCCAGGCAAGAGTACTGGAGTGGGTGCCATTGCCTTCTCCGTCCCCTGATATAACGTCCCTGCAATTGACAGAACTGACCAGAACACTGGTAGGTGCCTTGGGCACATCCCTGCTGTTGCTTTGGAAACATTGTTATGCATTGGTGTTCAAAGATATTCCCAGCTGAAGACTTTGGTCCACCCTCTCCCTGGAATTACGAATGAAGGAAAGAGGGAGTGGGAGGAGTAGTCAAAAGGACTCCACACCTTCTACTGGAAAAATCCAACTCCCTCCAAGTCCAGGAGCGCTAACCATACTGGGGCTGCTGAGCGCAGTGGCTATTTTCTGGTTTCAGACAAAATTCAGTTCACATCCTGCCTTCACTGATTATTTGCTCTGTGGCCATGAACAACTTTCTTAAGTTCTCTGGGTCCCCCACCCCCACCCCCTGTCTTCTGTATTTGAAATGTAGATTAAAGCATGGATGACTTGGTGCTATTGTGAGGATTCAAGACCACACTGCAGCAGAGACATAGACAGGCTCACAAAAGGAGGAGGTTCTCTCTCTTTTCCTTGTGCACTGACTGTTCCCTTTTCTTAGAAGGCTCCCTCTCAGATCTCCACAGAACTGCCTCCCTCACTTCCTTTAGGGTTGCCCTCAAGTGTCATTTCATTACCGCATTTAATGCAAACTTTCTTTTCCACTCTGCTCTCAACCCTGGTTCATTTCTTTCATTTTCATTATCTGATGTTATCTACCATAATACATTCCACATGCCTAATCCCCCCATCCCATACTGTCTGGTACCTTTTTTTTTGTTAAAAAAAAAAAAAACAAAAACACTTCACGAAGGATTGTTTTATGCCTTTTATTTTTTTTAGTGATCTCTTCCTTGCACCTTAAAAGGGTCTGACCCAAAGTGAGGGAGGGGGTGAGTAATTACTTAGTGAATGAATGAAGTCATTTTTCTCAAACCCAGTTGATTTCCCAGAAGTCTTGGTCACACCCTGATTTCATAGCAGATCCTCCTATTCCTGTGCCTGACAATCAGAGTACAGGTTAGTGCAGGCTCCGCCCCTCCCCCATTCTGTCACGCTCAGTACCAGGTGGGGAGGGGCTGGTCTCTCTTAGTTACAGAGTGTTTCTGCCTTTCTGACCCCTCTCCTCACCCTCAATAGCACCCCTGGATCTTCTCCATCCTCTGAGCAGCCTCCCTCTTGGAAGGTCCAGGTTGTTCAAGGTAACACCTGCAGGTGCCTTTTCCTTCCTCTTCCTGCACTGGGGCAGCTGCAAAAGAGAAAATCCCTCTGTCCCCTCCTCACCCAGTCTTAAATCAGCCTGGTCCCTGCAGAAGAACCCCCCGCACCCCTTGTGGGGCTGAAGCTCTCCCCATCCTGATTTTGTCTTCATTACTCACTCATTACTTCATTACTCATTCGAGGTAAGCATGAATTGATGTCATTTTATCTTTCGCTCAGTTGCTCACCTGGCTCACTGGCTCCGCCCTGCTCTGGGCTTTCCCAGCCCGGGCCTCCCCTGGTGGCCACTGTCAGCCTTTACCTGCGTTTTCACTTTTCCTACATCAGCTGGGATTGCCCGGCTGCACAGGCTAAAAGCTGCACCATGGAGCTCAGGCAGCAGTTACACCTCAGACCAGACAGAGCTGCAAGTTCAGAGATACGAACGGAGCAACGAGCCGAGATCCAGAAGAGGAGGCTGAAGTCAGAGACGCCAGACAAGACTGAGATCCCAGGCAACAGCCTCAGAGTGGACACTTGATCCCCCATTCTGACAGAGACCAGAGAGCAGGAATGAAGCTGGGTGAGCCCCCGCACCAGTGTCTGGGACCCTCGCCTCCCCAGAGCCTGCACCCTCACTCCCTGACGCCCTCCCTCCCCTCACCTTTCTATGCTTCCTTAACCAGACATGGCCCCGGGCTGCACGCTGGTGCTGGTGCTGATGCTGACGACCGTGGCGCTGAGCAGGACAGGAGCAGTTCCTGTGCCCTCTGCCCCCAGGGCCCTCCCACCTGCCAGGGGCTGCCACATGGCCCAGTTCAAGTCTCTGTCCCCTCAAGAGCTGCAGGCCTTCAAGACGGCCAGGGATGCCTTTGTGAGTCTCCCCACCCCTCCTGCAGTGGGTGAGCCCCCAGCCCCCTCCTGTGGGTTCCTAGACTACCTGGGCTGCAGGCAGGTCTGCCCCCCCTCCACGGGGCTGACCTCCCCCCTCCCCACAGTGGGCGATCTCCTATCCTGCACTGGATGAGCCTCTACCATCTTTGGGAAGATAACCTCCCCTCCTCTGTTGCTGGCCATCCTCCGGTCTCCCTGGGGTCCCCCCTCCGTCCCTCCGGCTGTGATCCGACCTTGCCCTTGCTCTCTAGGAAGACTCGTTCTTGCCAAAGGACTGGGACTGCAGCACCCACCTTTTCCCCAGGACCCGGGACCTGAAGCACCTGCAGGTGAGTTGGGAGAGTCAGCCCCACCTGCCCTCACCTGCTCTGGCTCCGCAGGTGCCCCCTCACCTCCTCCTTCTCACGTGTCCTTCTCTCCCTGCCCTCCCCAGTCCTCTCCCACAGCTTCCGCTCAGCCAACCACGTGGACTGTGTCTCTCACCTGACCCTGCTTCCCCTCCCTCTGTCCCTCCCCCTGTCCCCCTCACCTGCCCCCCTCACCTGTCCCTTCACTTGCCCCCCTCACCTGCCCCCCTCACCTGCCCCCTCACCTGGTCCCTCTCACTTGCAGCTCTCACGTGTCTTCTGTCTCTTCCTCAGGTGTGGGAGCGCCCTGTAGCTCTGGAGGCAGAGCTGGCCCTGACACTGACGGTCCTGGAGGCCATGGCTAACTCATCCCTGGGCCACAGCCTGGAGCAGCCCCTTCTCACGCTGCAGAACATCCACTCCAAGCTCCAGGCCTGTGTAAGTGTTGGGGCCCCAGGCTGGGTCTGGGCTCTGACTGCCTGGACGTCCCCCTCGGTCCCCGGCTCTGCCTCACAGCCTCACCCCTCTCTCCTCTGCCCACAGGTCCCAGCTCAGCCCACAGCAAGCTCCAGGCCCCGGGGCCGCCTCCACCACTGGCTGCACCGCCTCCAGGAGGCCCGGAAGGTGAGTGAGCAGAGATGGCAAACTGTTGTCCGGGGCAGCTGGGATCCCAGGCATGGGAGATACTGAGCCATCCCCCTCTTCCCTCAGGAGTCCCAGGACTGCCTCGAAGCCTCTGTGATGTTCAACCTCCTCCGCCTCCTCACCCGGGACCTGAAATGTGTTGCCAGCGGAGACCAGTGTGTCTGACCCCGGAGACCTGCCTGCAACCTGTCCCACCTTTTTAGATATTGTTTATGCACCAACTACCTCCACTGGATTATTGGTTCTAGATTCCTATTTTTTTACGAAGCCCCTAAATTATATTTATTCTTGTACTTTTTATACAATGTGTGAAAATAAACTATTTGTTCATGACATTGACCTTGCTTATATGTGTCTGAATATGTGACTGCATATGTGGCAGGGGGAATGGGAAGAGAGAAATGAAGAGAATAGGAAAGAATGTGGACTTGCCCGGTGGCTCAGTGGAAAAGAACCTGCCTGCTAGTGCAGGGAATGTGGTTCAGTTCCTGGTGGGGGAGAGTTCCACGTGCCACCGAGCAGTGAAGCCTGTGGGACACAGCTACTGAGGTAGCACTGTACAGCTCACGTGCTGTAGGCCCTTGAGGTGCAGCTACTGAAGTACACGCAGGCAGGGCCTGTGCTTAGCAACAGAGAGACCACTGCAAGGAAAGGCCCATGCGCTGAAACAAGAGTAGCCCCTGTTTTCTGCAACTAGAGAAATGCTGCATGCAGCAGTACAGGCCCAGCACAGCCAAAAATAAAGAAGTAGGTAATTTTAAAAAAGAGAATATAAAAGAATGAATGAGCAAGGAGTGAAAGAATCACTAAGGATTTTTCCAACCACAACAAGGGAAGATTTTATTACACCACAAGCTGTCATTACATTAAGAAATAAGATGTCTAGAGGTGGCTGGGTCTGGGTCAGATCAGTGGGGCAATGTCTTTATCATGGACCTACAGTCTGTATCTGTGAGTAGATCTAAGCATATGTGTTAAAATTGTGTTTATGGTCCATTCATCCCAACTGCCTGTGGTTCTGAACCTGGGATGGCTTGTCAGATTGGAGATTTGCTGGGAGAAATATCACAGAGGAAGTTATCACCAAAAACTACTTAGTTCCACTGTGAGCATCGTTCTATGTAGACAACTGTGTTGGCTACAAATCATTTTTGTTTCTGATCTATGTGTCTTTTATTTCCCTTCTTGCCTGATTGGAATGGATAGGAGTGCAGTACTACTACGTTGAGTAAGAAGGGTGAGAGAGGACATGTTTGCCTTCCTCCTGATCTTAGGGGGAAAGCATTCAGTTTCACCATTAAGTGTAAATGTCAGCTGTGGGTTTTTTTTTTTTTTTGTAGATGCTCTTTTCTTTCTTTCTTTTTTAAAAATGTATATATTGATTTGGCTGTGCCAGGTCTTAATTGCTGCATGTGGGATCTAGTTTCTTGACCAGGGATCAAACCCTGGTCCCCAGTATTGGGAGCATGGAGTCTTAGCCACTGGGCCACCAGGGAAGTCCCAAGATGCTTTCTTTCAAGTTGAGGAAGTTCCTTTTCATTCCTATTTTTTCTAAGAGTTTTCAAAAATCATAAATGAATGTTTGTGTTTGGTAAATGTTTCTTCTTCATTGATATGATCATGTGATTTTTTTTTTTTCTTTAGCCTGTCTTGGTGAATTGTATTGATTGGTTTTCAAATGTTGAACCAATCTCGTATGCTTGGAATGAATCCCTTAGGTGGTAGGGTATAATTCTTTTGATGTACTGCTGAATTCTATGTGCCAACATTTTGTTAAGGATTTTTGTGTCTATATGCATTACTTTACTTTATGCAAGATAACAAATTCAAATTATTTTTTAAGCCAGTCGAGTCAAAACTTACTGTTGTGCTGTGCTGTGCTGTCACTTCAGTCATGTCTGACTCTGCGACCCTATGGACTATAGCCCACCAGGCTCCTCCGTCCATAGGATTCTACAGTCAAGAATACTGGAGTAGGTTGCCATGCCCTCCTCCAGGGGATCTTCCCAGCTCTGGGATTGAACCCACATCTCCTGTGTCTCCTGCACTGCAGGAGAATTCTTTATTGTTGAGCCACCAGGTAAGCCCAAAACTTACTGTTACTTGCAGCCAAAAGCATCCTTAATGATACACACGGAAATGAAAGGCAGGTTTCCCACAGAGCTGATGAATTCTGGCTGCATGGGATTGTTATGCCCCCACCATACCCAAGACTGTCATTGATACAAAGAGTCCTCATAATCAGTATCCATGGAAGCGGGGCAGGAAGATGAATAACCTGGAGCTACAATCCAGGTAAACAGGCTCTCCTGCCTACCCCAGTCTCTATGACATCACTCTTCCTTCAAACCTCTGTTTCTTGAAAGTTTCACTCCAACTCTTTCAAGTCTTCTCTGCTTCCTCTTATCAGTGACTTCGTCATGTCTTTTCTCTCTCTCCAAACAGATTACTTTGCTCTCTTCCTCACAGAAGCTACCAGGTAGAAATTCCACATCATCTATACCACACTCTACCTGTCCCCACCCTCCTCTTGCTTCCCCATCAAGATCAGTGAGCCGCCTTTCTTCCTAACTTGGACCAGTGCCTGACCCTGGTCCCTCTTATGTCCTTCCTCCATAAATTATTCTTCTCTTAGCCTCCATTTTCTATAACTTCCTTTCTACAAGTACCTGCCCATCAGTAGTCTCCTCTTTTATTAAATCCCTTTCTTAATCTGTCTTTTTTTCTGCAACTATTTCTCCATTTCCCTTTACTGGCTCCACTTCCTTCTAGACTCCATGTCTCTGTAACCCCTACAGTTGGCTTCTGTTCCCAGATATGCACTCCCCATCAACAATCTCCTTACAGCTAAATCCTGCATTGCTTCTCCAGTTCTCACCCTAGAAGACTTCTCAGCAGCATCTAACCCATTCCTCAGTAACTCCTTCTTGTAACTCTCTTCTACTTTGACCTTTGGGATACCACCCTCTCCTCTTCCTTCCATGTCTGCCTGCTTCTTCTCAGTCACATTTTCTGGTTCTCTTTCTTCTTCCTATCTCTTGAATACTGGAGTGTCTTCAGGGGCCTGTCCTAGATCCTCATTTCTCTTCCCTATACTCTCTCTGGGGTCTTCTCACAAATCCCCATGGATTCACCAACTATATTCTCATTGACTACTTTTGTATCAGTCTGCTTAAGCTGGGTTATGCTTCAGTAACAAATGACCCTCAAACCAGAGGCTTATAACAACAAAGGTTTATTGCTTACTCATGCAACACAACCATCTTGAGTAAGTTGACTCTCAGCTCATCACTGGGATCCAAGATGAAGGTGCAGTTCTATCTTGGACTTTGATGGTCTTAGAGAGAGTAGAGAGACAAGAGTACATGATGGACTAATCACTGGCTCTTAGAACTTCTGCTCAGAAATGATACAGATCACTTCACTTCCATCCCCATTTCATTGACCCAAACAAGTGACACAGCCATGCCTGAGGTCGATAGGGTAGAGATTAATAATTTCCCACAGAAATGGATTCCTCTCTTTGGAAGGTGAGAAGATATATTTCTTTATTTTTGACAGTGTCTGGTCTTAGTGGTGCAGGGGCTCTTCTTTTGGAGAGTGCAGGCTTACTTGCCACACGGCATGTGGGATCTTAGTTTCCAGACCAGAGATCAAAACCGCATCTGCTGCATTGGTAGGTGAGTTCTTAACCATTGGACCGCCAGGGAAGTCCCCAGGAAGAAGATATTTTGAATGATAAGGCAATATAAAACATCTTAAGTTCTCATCTCCAACTCTGACTTTAAAGACAGGATAAATTGGCGTTATTATTTTGCATAGAAATCAGCTCAAGTTCAGATCCAAACTGGACCAGCTGATAAGCCAATAGCAACAAAGACTCTGTCCCTAAAATTTCCCTTGCCATCTTCTGAATAATGGTCCTTAGAAAGGGATTGACTGGTGAAAACTCCCATAAGAAGAGCTAATCCCACAGGGCTGAGAAGGCAGGATCAGTGTCCACTCTCCATGGTTCTGAACACCACTGATAGCTAGAAGAGGGTGGTTTCTTCCATTGCTGGGAGCTTGGTGAATGCCTGTTAACTTCTTCAGCACTTACAGATTTTTTAAATGGAATATTGTCACATCACATGTGGTTGGAGAACAAATGGAAGAATCCTACTGTGTATGAAATGTAAATATGTTTACGGGGATTTTTTTTCCCCCTTAAATAACAGAAAACTTCAACTCAACTTGCTTAAACAATCAGGACTTTGTAAGATAGATCAGGAGTTGGCTAATTCAGAAAATCACACTAATGTTATTAATAATTCAAATTCTTCCCATCTTTCAGCCTTGCATTTCAGCTGCATCCTCAGGTTTGATCATCTCAGGTCATAAGGTGGCTACCACAGTTGCAGACATTAAATCCTTTGGGCAGAAAAAGGAAAGAATATCCATGTGTCCTGCTTATCACTAAGGAAAACCTTTCCCAGAAGCCCCCTAGCAGACTTCCTTTTAACCCCACACCAACAACCCATTAAAAATAGCAAATCCCAGGACTTCCCTGGTGGTTCAGTGATTAACAATCTGTTTTGCAATGCAAGGGATGTGGGTTCAATCCCTGTTTGGGGAACTAAGATCCGACATATCTCAGACCCTGTGTGATGCCAATGCTGAGTTTTCGAGTCACAGCTAGAGAGCTCATGCACCGCAACAAAAGATCCTGTGCGCCAAAACTAAGACCTGACATAGCCAAATAAGTAAATGTTTTTTAAAATTTGCAATCTTCCATGCTGTGCTTAGTCGCTCAGTTGTGTCTGACTCTTTGTGACCCCCCGGCCTGTAGCCCACCAGGCTCCTCTGTCCATGGGGATTCTCCAGGCAAGAACACTGGAGTGGGTTGCCATGTCCCCCTCCAGGGGATCTTCCCAACTCAGGGATCAAATCAGGGTCTCCTGTATTGCAGGCAGATTCTTTACTGCCTGAGCCACCAGGGAAGCACCAGTGGTCCTGATGTCCCAGTGCTCAACTTTCCACCTCTCCCCCCAGCAAATATCTCCTTCTAACATATCATATATGTGCTTACTTACTGGAACTTCCCTGGCAGTCCAGTGGTTAAGACTTTGAGCTTCCACTTCAGGGGGCATGGGTTCGATCCCTGGTTGGGGAACTAAAATTCCACTTGCCATAATGTGGTCAAAAAATAAATAAATAAATAATAATAAAAATAGGGATTTCCCTGGTGGTCCAGTGGCTGGAACGCCATGCTCCCAGTGTAGGGGATTCAAGTTCAATCCCTGGTCAGGGAACTAGATCTCAGACGCTGCAGCTAAAGATCTCCCATGCTGAGATGAAGATTGAAGACTCCATGCACAGCCAAATAATTAAAATAAATATCTTAAAAATTAAAATAAATTCCAGCTCAATCCTATACCCACTCCAGCTACCACACTTCTCTGCCTCCTTGTATTAGTCAGGATTCTTCAGAGAAACAGAACTCTGACTGGATACAGATACAGATATAGACTATATATATATAGTTGTTTAGTCACTAAGTCATGGAGAAGGAAATGGCAACCCACTCCAGTATTCTTGCCTGGAGAATCCCAGGGACGGGGGAGCCTGGTGGGCTGCCATCTATGGGGTCGCACAGAGTCAGACACGACTGAAGAGACTTAGCAGCAGTAGCAGCAGCAGCACTAAGTCATGTCCAACTCTTTTGTGACCCCATGGATGGTAGTCCACCAGGCTCCTCTTTCCATGGGATTTCCCAGGCAAAAATAATGGAGTGGGTTGCCATTTCCATCTCCAGGGGATCTTTCTGACCCAGGAATTAAACCCATGTCCCCTGCATTGGCAGGCAGATTCTTTACAGCTGAACCACCAGAGAAGCCCTATATATATATATATACATATATATTTATTATAAGGAGTTGGCTTATGCATTATGGAGGCTAAGTCCCAGGGTCTTCCATTGGCTGCCTGGAGACCCAGGAGAGCTGATGTGTAGTTCCAGGCTAAGTCCAAAGCCCTGAGAACCAGGAGAGCCTATAGCGTAAGTTTCAGTCCCCAAACCAGGATGCTCGCAACTCAGGAAGAGCCAGTGTTCATCTAGAGTCTGAAAGCCAGAAAAGAGCACAATCTCAGCTCAATGCAGTCAAGCAAATGGAGTTCTCTCTTACTCAACCTTTCCCTTCTATTCAGGTCTGCCATTAATTAGATGAGGTCCACCCACCGTAGGGAGGGCAATATACTTGACTTACTCTACCAGTTCAAATGTAATCTAATCCAGAAACACACTCACAGACATAACTTGAACAACATTTGGCCAAATGTCTGGGGACCCCATGGCACAATCAACATATAAAGCTGACCATCACATGCCGTTTTCAGCAATGTTTGTCAAAAGAATTGTCTAGGGAATTCCCTGATGGTCCAGTGGTTAAGAATCCACCTTCCATTCCCAAACCCAATGGTTGATACTCAGACCAATGTTTCCTGATGTTTCAGCAGTAATTGACATGGGCACTCATTCTCTGATCTATGAAACACATTCTTCCCTGGTTCCCACTTTCCTGGTTTTCCTTCTCTCTCTGGTGGTTCCTTCTCAGTTCCTTTTCTGATTTTCCATCTCCTGGAACATCCAGAGCTCATCACAGTGCTTATCTCTCATCTGTCTGTGATGTATGTATTTATTCTCATGGCTTAGAACCCAATCCCATCTCTATAGTCATGGCTCTTGTGGCAGATTGAATTCTTGGTACACATTCTTCCCCTTTCCTGCATTTACACCCTTCCCATGGCCTCACTGAAGGCAGAATTTACTTCTCTGTCCCTTGATTTTGGACCCAGCATGTGACTTTTTAAAGCCAGTGATATATATATATGCAATGATGTACAACAATGTGCCTATTCTCAGTCCAGTCCTCAAGAAGCCTCATGGGTTTCCTGTTATTTCCTGGGGTTTTGCTCTGATGATGAGAAGAGCTCTCCTGGCTTGCTGCTGTCCTTTAGCCTGGCCTTAGACCTGAGCCATCCAGACCCTCAGCTTGAATCAGAGCCACCCAACTGAACCTGATTGGAATCGTCGAACCCCAGAGGTCAGCAGAGCCATCCCCAGCTCATCTGCAGAGAGCTGAGCTAAGTCAATGGTTACTGTGTTTTTGAGATTTTTTTGGTTGTTTATTACACAGCACACACTGACTGATACACCTCCCAAACTTAGCTTTCCAGACCTCACTCCTGAACTCCAGGCTTATACATCAAACTCACTACTGAACAATTTCATTTGGATATCTAATGGGCTTCTCAAACTTATCATGCCAGAAATGTAACTCCTGCTCTTCCCTACCCTAAACCTGTTTCTTCTGCAATCTTTCTTATCCTAGAAAATGGAAGCTCCATGTTTCCAGATCCCCAAGCCAAAGACCTTCGAATCATCATTGGTTCCTCTCTTTCTCCCATCTCCCACATCCAGTTAGTAAGTCCAATTGATGCTACTTGTAAGAATATGCTGCACTGGGCCCTTGCTTACTCCCTCACTGGCCCCACCCTGCTCCTGTCCACCCTCTCTCAGCTGGACCATGGCAGCAGCCTCTTCCCTGTGCTCCCCAGTCCTGCTGTGGACCCTTAGTCTGATCCCCACATGAAGCCAGAGGAAATCTGTAAATACCTGAGTCAAGTCAGGCCCCTCCCCTACCCAGAAAACTCTTCCATCTCACTTAGTGTGTTCATTGACCAGTGAATAAATAAACCAAGTAATGATATATATGTGGAAGTAAAATCAATCTAAAAAAAAAAAACAAATGGATTTGCATTACCCTAATGATTAGTGGCCATCTTCACACGTGCTTATTGGTCATTTGCATAAAAATGAGTCTTTTAAAGATGTTTGACTTATTTGGCTGCATCAGGTCTTAGCTACAGCACGCAGATCTTCGTTGTACCATGTGGGACCTTTTGTTGCAGTGCATGGACTCTCTAGTTGCAGCACTGGGGCCCAGTAATTGTGGTGTGCAGGCTTAGTTGCTCCACAGCATGTTGTATCTTAGTTCTTGGACCAGGGATTGAATCCACGTCCCCTGCATTGCAAGGGGAATTCGCCTTAACCACTGGGCCACCATGAAAGTCCCTGAAACGAGTCTTAGAGGGCCAAAATCAAGGTGTCAATAGGGCTGACTCCTTAGGGAGAATTCTGGGAAAAATTCGATTCCTTGCCTATTTCAACTTCTAGTGGCCACCTATATTCCTGGGCTTGTGGCCCCTTACCTATCTTCAAAGAACATCACTCCAGTCTCTGACTTAGCAGGCATACAGATAATCCAGGACAATCTTCTCATCTCAAGATCCTTAATTCAATTACATGTGCAGTTTTTTTTTGCCACAAAAAGGTCATACTCACAGGTTCCAGGATGAGGACCTGGATATCCTTGGAGGCCATTATCAGCTTGCCAGAGTCAGAATTCCCTCTGCTGTACACAGGTGGGACCCTGATGCTGGGAAAGTTTGAAGGCAGGAGGAAAAGGGGATGACTGAGGATGAGATGGTCCAATGGCATCACCGACTCAATGGACATGAGTTTGAGGAAACTCCAGGAATTGGTGATGGACAGGGAAGCCTGGCGTGCTGCAGTTCATGGGGTCACAGAGTCAGACGAGACTGAGTGACTGAACTGATACTGATACTGATCAGCCCACCACAGTCAAAATTCCCTACCATACCCAGGTGGTGTAAAGGCTGCATTCCCTTTTCCCCCCTGGAGACTTGGGTCCTGTGTGACTGTCTCTCATCCCTCAACCTGCCTCTTACCCAAGCAATGTGACAATACCTCAATATCTAATCAGTATCTAATACATCAATATCTAATCTTTCTTCAGGAACAGGAAACTTGACTTCCCACCAGGCATATGGCTAATCTTTTTAAAAATTTTAATTAATAAGCTGTGTTGGGTCTTCATAGCTACACATGGGCTTTCTCTGGTTGCAGTGAGTGGGGGTTAGTCTCTAGTTTCAGTGCACAGGCTTCTCATGGCGGTGGCTTCTCTCATTGCAGAGCTTGGGTTCTAGGGCACGCAGGCTCAGTAGTTGTGGTGTGTGGGCTTAATTGCTTCATAGCACGTGGAACCTTCCTGGACCAAACCAGTGATCAAACCAGCGTTCCCTGCAATGACAGGCGGATTCTTCAACATTGGACCACGAAGGAAGTCCACGACTCAACTTCTCATGGCATCATATGCTCACCTATAACTAAGTTCTGACGGTAGGGTGGAGATAGGTGTATCATGTGTCACTCTAGAAAGAGCTCTTAAAGAATAGAACATTCTATAGAACAGTCTTTTGGACTCTGGGAGAGGGAGAGGGTGGGATGATTTGGGAGAATGGTATTGAAACATGTATAATATCATATGTGATACGAATCGCCAGTCCAGGTTCGATGCAGGATACAGGATGCTCGGGGCTGGTACACTGGGATGACCCAGAGGGATGGTATGGGGAGGCAGGTGGGAGGTGGGTTCAGGATGGGGAACACGTGTACACCCGTGGCGGATTCATGTTGATGTATGGCAAAACCAATACAATATTGTAAAATAATTAGCCTCCAATTAAAATAAATAAATTTATATTAAAAAAAAAAAGAATGGAACATTCTCTTCTTCCCTCCCTCTTATTCTTCATCTGTTGTCTGGAGTAAGGATGCAAAGATGGAGTTCAAGAAATCATCTTGGACCATGAAGAGGAAGCCACATATTGATGATGGAGCAACAAGATAGAAGAAGCTTGGGTCTTCACACTGTGGAGCCCTGGACAGCTTGAGTAGCACTTATCTTCACGTAAAAGAGAATAAAACTTATTTTCAGGAAAATCTAATACTAATTTGTGATAGACAGCATAAAACCGCCGCCAAAGATGCCCTTTCCCAGTTCCTAGTCCCTGTGGATATGTTATATTACACGGAACAGGGGTGATATAGTGGCAGATAGAATAAAAGCTGCTAATCAGCTGACATTAAAATAATGAAATTATCCTGCATTATCTGGGTGAGTTCAATGTGATCACAAAGATCCTTCAAAGTCAGGGAGAGGTTTGAAGACGCTATGTTGCTGGTTTTGAAGAAGGAAGGGGCCACAGGCTAAGGAATGTAGGTGGCCTCTAGAAACTAGAAAATGCAAAGAAACAGACTGTTTTCTAGAACCTCTAGAAGGAGGCTTGATTTTAGCCCAGTGAGATCCATTGATTTTAGCACAGGGAGATCCATTTTAGATTTCTGATCTCCATATCTGTCAGATAATAAATCTGTATTTTATTTAACTATTAAGTTTACTTCTTGAAAATGGCTTCTTTTTTTTTTTTTTAAGTATTTATTTATTTATTTTCGGTTGCACCAGGTCTTACACGTGGGATCTTCGGTCTTCCTTGCAGCATGTGGGATCTTTAGTTGCTGCATGTAGGATCTAGTTCCCTGACCAGGAATCGAATCCAGGCCCCCTGCATTGGGAGTGCAGAGTTTTAGCCACTAGACCACAAGGGAAGTCCCTGTATGGCTTTAAACCACTAAGTTTGTAATCATTTGTTTTGGCATCAATAGAAAACTAACACATAATTGATCCAGTTTTCTTCTCCTGAATCTTTCTCTGTTTTTAAGGGAGAAAATAATAATTATCTCATTAATAATGATAATCAAAACCAGCATCAACATTAATAGTCAACAAACAGAATTTTTGTATGCCTGATATAATCTTGGCACACAACACATTATCTTATGTAAGCTTCGCAACAATCTCACAGAGGAAGTAAGAAGCGTTAAATACAAATGTGGGAAAAGAAAAAAAGGCTGAAAATTAGCAAGCTAAACATCAATCTCAAACGTTAGGATAAGAACAGCACAATACATTTTAAAAAAAAGAGTAAAAACCAAATGCACAATAGAAACAAATGTTATGTATTATTATTAATGAAGTAAGATCAAATTAAAGAAAAACCCCAAATATACAATACAGAGGATCTATAAAGCTAAGTGTTGGTTATCACTAGTAATTTGAAAAAAAATTGCAATTACATCTCAAAGCTGATGAAAAAAATTCAGCCATAAAAAAGGAAGAAAATCTTTCCATTCGAAATAGCATGGATGGCATTATGCTAAGTGAAGTAAGTCAGACAGAGAAAGACAAACACTGTGTGATTTCACCTTTTTTTTTTCTGCACTGTGAGGCATGTGGGATCCTAGTTCCCCTGTATTGGGAGCGCAGAGTTTTAACCATTGGACTGCCTGATCTCACTTTTATGTGGAATCTAAAAAACAAACAGAAAGCTGAACTCATACAGAAACCAAGAACAGATTGATGGATGAATGAAGGTGGTCACAAGGGACACAGTTCTAGTTATAAAATAGGTAAATCCTAGGGATGTAACAGGAGAAGGCAATGGCACCCCACTCCAGTACTCCTGCCTGGAAAATCCCTTGGACGGAGGAGCCTGGTAGGCTGCAGTCCATGGGGTCGCTAAGAGTCGGACATGACTGAACGACTTCAGTTTCACTTTTTACTTTTATGCATTGGAGAAGGAAATGGCAACCCACTCCAGTGTTCTTGCTTGGAGAATCCCAGGGATGGGGGAGCCTGGTGGGCTGCCGTCTATGGGGTCGCACAGAGTTGGACATGACTGAAGTGACTTAGCAGCAGCAGCAGCAGCAGCAGGGATGTAACTTAGAGCATGGTGACTATGGTTAACAATACTGTATTGTATATTTAAAAGTTGCTGGATTCCCTGGTGGCTCAGTGGTAAAGAGTCCACCTGCCAACGCACAAGACACAGGTTCAATCCCTCATCCGAGAAGATCCCACATGCCTCAGAGCAACTATACTCGTGGGCCACAGTGATTGAGCCTGTGATCTAGAGCCTGCAAGTGCAACAACTGATACCAGAGTGCCCTGGAAAGAGCCTACGTTCCGAAGCGAGAGAAGTAACTAGAGAGTAGCCCCTGCTTGACACAACTAGAGAAAAGCTGGGGCAACGAAGACCCAGCACAGCCAAAATAGATAAATAAACAAAAAGTTAAGAGCGGAGATCTTAACAGTTCTGACCACAAGGGAAAAAATGTAATTATTTGAGGGTATGGATGTTAACTAAACTTACTGTGGTAATCATTTCACAATATATACATATACCATTAAGTTGTAGACCTTACAACATATACAATCAGTTCAGTTCAGTTCAGTCGCTCAGTCGTGTCCGACTCTTCTCGACCCCATGAATCGCAGCACGCCAGGCCTCCCTGTCCATCACCAACTCCCGGAGTTCACTCAGACTCACGTCCATCGAGTCAGTGATGCCATCCAGCCATCTCATCCTCTGTCGTCTCCTTCTCCTCCTGCCCCCAATCCCTCCCAGCATCAGCGTCTTTTCCAATGAGTCAACTCTTCGCAGGAGGTGGCCAAAGTACTGGAGTTTCAGCTTTAGCATCATTCCTTCCAAAGAAATCCCAGGGCTGATCTCCTTCAGAATGGACTGGTTGGATCTCCTTGCAGTCCAAGGGACTCTCAAGAGTTTTCTCCAACATCACAGTTCAAAAGCATCAATTCTTTGGCGCTCAGCCGTCTTCACAGTCCAACTCTCACATCCATACATGACCACAGGAAAAACCATAGCCTTGACTAGACGGATCTTTGTTGGCAAAGTAATGTCTCTGCTTTTTATGCAGGTCAGGAAGCAAAAGTTAGAACTGGACATGGAACAACAGACTGGTTCCAAATAGGAAAAGGAGTACGTCAAGGCTGTATATTGTCACCCTGCTTATTTAACTTATATGCAGAGTACATCGTGAGAAACACTGGGCTGGAAGAAGCACAAGCTGGAATCAAGATTGCCAGGAGAAAGATCAATAACCTCAGATATGCAGATGATACCACCCTTATGGCAGAAAGTGAAGAGGAACTAAAAAGCCTCTTGATGAAGGTGAAAGAGGAGAGTGAAAAAGTTGGCTTAAAACTCAACATTCAGAAAACGAAGATCATGGCATCCGGTCCCATCACTTCATGGGAAATAGATGGGGAAACAGTGGAAACAGTGTCAGACTTTATTTTTTTGGGCTCCAAAATCACTGCAGATGGTGACTGCAGCCATGAAAAACATATACAATACTATATGTCAATTATGGGCTTCCCTGGTGGCTTAGACGGTAAAGAATCTGCCTGCAATGCAGGAGACCTGGGTTCGATCCCTGGGTGGGGAAAATCCCCTGGATAAGGGAATGGCTACCCATTCTAGTATTCTTGCCTGAAGAATCCCATGGACAGAAGAGCCTCATGGATGTGGGTTGGGGAGCGACAGCCCATGGGGCGACAAACAGTCGGACAGGACTGAGCAGTTAACACTTTCACTTTCGTGTCAATTATATCTCAGTAAAATGAGAAATGAGAAGAAAAGAGAGAGAGAATGTACCGATGACCAATATAAGCAACAGAGAAGGAAACCTGAAGTTTTGCCGTTTGCAGCCACAAGGGTGAACCTAGAGGGTATCTTAGGCTAAGCAAAATAAGACAAGAGAAAGACAACTGCTGTACGGTATTACTTATATGTGGAATCTAAAAAATACAACAAACTAGTGAGGATAACACACACAAAAAAAGAAACAGGGAATTCCTTAGGTGGCCAGTAGTCAGGAAGATCTCACAGCTGAGGTGTCAAAGAAAAAGGGAGACACAGAGAAGAAACTAGTGGTCACCAGTGTGGGGAAGCGGGAAAGGCAACATAGGGGTCGGGGAGGGAGAGGCACAAACCGCTGGTGTAAGATAGGCTCAAGGATATACAGAACGGGGAATATAGCCAGTATTTTATGATAGCTGTAAATGGAGTGTAACCTTTAACAATTGTACAAAAAATAAAACAAAAGGAAACGCTCCTTACAAGTCTCAGAACTAGAAGAGGGAACTAGCTTTTGTGTGTATTGTCTCGACTTCACACGAGAGGAAACTGAAGCTCACAGATGCTGAGTGGCTTCCCAAGTTCAGGCAGAGCCGTAAATTTCCCCGTAAATGACAGAGCCGGGGTTTGAACCCAAGGCTCCAGCTCTCCCCAGCCGGCTCCAGGAATCTCCGTGCTTCGGCGCCACCTCGCGGGTGCGCCCAGCCTTCCCACGCCCCGCCCGCAGCCCGCGAAACTCCACCCCCTCCCCAGATTTGGTTTAGGGTTTTCACTGGGGTCGGGGGGCGGTCTCTAGGTCAAAAGTGTTACAGCCCTTGGGAGTTTCAGACTCTGCTTCCTCCACAGGTTGCTCTGAAATTTCATTAGATTTTCTCTCTCAGTTTCAACTACTCCCCTATGGTGCCCCCTGGCCTCCTACCGCTCCTCCTCAGCCTTGATGGCCTCTAAATTCCTCCATACCCTCCTGGTGGCAAGTTGCCTGTCTGGAGCCAAATTCTTGGCTCTATCTATCTCAGATGGGAGTGTCAGGCTTGCTTAATGGTCCCCAGCACTGGGAGCTGGTAGAAAACACGGAACTGAAATACTACCCCAGACCTGCCGAATCGGATCAGTATCTTAACAGGACCCTCTCCACCCACCTCACCCCCAGGTAATCTGGGGCACAGTAAAGCCTGAGTGAGGCGTCCCAGGTGGCCCTAGTGGTAAAGAACCCACCTGCCAATGCCAGAGACCTAAGAGATGCAGGTTCGATCCCTGGCAGAGGAAGATCCCCTGGATGAGGGCACGGAAACCCACACCAGGATTCTTGCCTGGAGAATGGACAGAGGAGCCTGGTGGGCTACAGTTCATAGGGCCACAAAGAGTTGGACACAACTGAAGTGACTGGGGATGCACACATCAGGCAGTTTGAGTAGCCCTGGCCTACAGCACCAGGGGATCATGGGACCCAGGGAGCCTTCCAGATAGGTGCCTCACCTGAAGCAGGCGTAGCTGAGAAAATGGTCTTCACCTGTGTGTCTTGAAGTTAGATGATGAGTGACCTTTTGTCTGCAATGGAGAAGGTTCAAGTACATTCCAGAAATTTGGCTTCCAGGTGTGGTCTAATGAGACTCCATCATGGAGCCCAAGAGATGTTCCCTTTTCTATTGCTACTGGAATTTGGCTTAATTTGTTTGGGAAAATATATGAAATAAACTTTCTAGGAGTTGAGCAAATTGAGCTATTATTATGGAAAATTCTAGATATAATAAACAGTGACATGTGAAGTCTTCGAAGACCAAAGCCCTGACCCAGTGTTCTCAAACTCCAGCATCAAGTCACCAGGAGGGCTTTTAAAACTCAGATTGTTGGAGGGTATCCTTGGTGGTTCAGTGGTTGGGAATCCACCTACCAACACAAGGGACACAAGTTTGATCCCTGCTCCGGGAAGATCCCACATGCTTCAGAGCAACTAAGCCTGTTTGCTACAACCACTGAGCCTGTGCTCTAGAGCCTGGGAGCTGCTACTACGGAAGCCTCTACAACTAGAGAGTAGCCCCGCTCACTGCCACTGCAGAAAAGCCGGAGTGCAGCAGTGAAGATCTAGCAGAGTCATAAATGAATAAATAAATCTTAAACAAACAAACAAACAATCTCCGAGTGTTGGGAATTCCTGGGGGTCTAGTGGTTAGGACTCTGTGCTTTTATAGACCAGGGTGTGTGTTGGGAACTAAGATCCCTCAAGCCAGCCTGGACAACACCCCCTCAAAACAAAGCCTCAAACAAACAAGCTCAGACTGTTGGGCCCCATCCCTAGAGTTTCTGATTCGTAGAACTGGGGCGGAGCTGAGAATCTACATTTCTCACTAGTTTCCAGGGAATGCTGATGGATGCTGTTGGTCCAGAGATCACTTTTTGAGAATTGCTGCTTCCAAACCAAACAGTCAGGGTTGGTTTGGAGGGTTATATCAGCCCTTGAGAATTATATAGAAACACACCAGCAAATTTGGAAAACTCAGCAGTGGCCACAGGACTGGAAAAGGTCAGTTTTCATTCCAATCCCAAAGAAAGGCAATGCCAAAGAATGCTCAAACTACCGCACAATTACACTCATCTCACATGCTAGTAAAGTAATGCTCAAAATTCTCCAAGTCAGGCTTCAGCAATACATGAACCGTGAACTTCCTGACGTTCAAGCTGGTTTTAGAAAAGGCAGAGGAACCAGAGATCAAATTGCCAACATCCGCTGGATCATGGAAAAAGCAAGAGAGTTCCAGAAAAACATATATTTCTGCTTTCTTGACTATGCCAAAGCCTTTGACTGTGTGGATCACAATAAACTGTGGAAAATTCTTCAAGAGATGGGAATACCAGACCACCTGACCTGCCTCTTGAGAAATCTGTATGCAGGTCAGGAAGCAACAGTTAGAACTGGACATGGAACAATAGACTGGTTCCAAATAGGAAAAGGAGTACATCAAGGCTGTATATTCTCACCCTGTTTATTTAACTTATATGCAGAGTACATCATGAGAAACGCTGGACTGAAAGAAACACAAGCTGGAATCAACATTGCTGGGAGAAAGATCAATAACCTCAGATATGCAGATGACACCACCCTTATGGCAGAAAGTGAAGAGGAACTAAAAAGCCTCTTGATGAAAGTGAAAGTGGAGAGTGAAAAAGTTGGCTTAAAGCTCAACATTCAGAAAATGAAGATCATGGCATCTGGTCCCATCACTTTATGGGAAATAGATGGGGAAACAGTGGAAACAGTGTCAGACTTTATTTTTCTGGGATCCAAAATCACTGCAGATGGTGATTGCAGCCATGAAATTAAAAGACGCTTACTCCTTGGAAGGAAAGTTATGACCAACCTAGATAGCAGATTGAAAAGCAGAGACATTACTTTGTCAACAAAGGTTCGTCTAGTCAAGGCTATGGTTTTTCCTGTGGTCATGTATGGATGTGAGAGTTGGACTGTGAAGAAGGCTGAGCGCCGAAGAATTGATGCTTTTAAACTCTTGAGAGTCCCTTGGACTGCAAGGAGATCCAACCAGTCCATTCTGAAGGAGATCAGCCCTGGGATTTCTTTGGAAGGAATGATGCTAAAGCTGAAACTCCAGTACTTTGGCCACCTCCTGCGAAGAGTTGACTCATTGGAAAAGACTCTGATGCTGGGAGGGATTGGGGGCAGGAGGAGAAGGGGACGACAGAGGATGAGATGGCTGGATGGCATCACTGACTCGATGGACGTAAGTCTGAGTGAACTCTGGGAGTTGGTGATGGACAGGGAGGCCTGGCGTGCTGTGATTCATGGGGTCGCAAAGAGTCGGAGACGACTGAGCGACTGATCTGATCTGATCTGAACCCCTGTCTGTGATCTGTCATTAAAAAAATGATTCATTCCAGTGATCCAGTGCAAGTTTAAGTACTGATTTGAATGTTTTCCTGTATTCATGTAGCAGATTTAGCATTTTCATAATGTTATTTATGTTCAGATTCTACCCAGATTGAGACAAAACTTTCTTTTTTCTTCTATTAGCACTTTCACATGTATACCCATCTATTTTTTATAGTCTGATGAAAAATGTCAAATCAAGACATGAGATGTAAAAAGGGAATTTTTTTCACATTGTTCAAATAAAAATATATCAGTGGATTTAAAAAAAAAACCCTACTGTTCTTCCCACTGCATTCCCGGAGTCCTTTGCAACGCCCCTGTAATAGCTCTTTTCATTGTGTTTGAATTATTGATTTACCATCTAACTTTCTCAAAGGCTCATGGGCTCCTCAAGGGCAGGACATTCTTTCATTTGAAGGAAAAAAAAAAAAAAAACGTGCAGTAAAGAGATGTTTATTTTTCTACCATTTGTCCAGTTTATGTTACTAACAGCAAGGAAATTGTTTTCAGAGGAAGATGCCTAGTGAGTGCTCACGTGGGCATGTTAGATGTTTGCATGGAGTTTTTCGATTTTGAGATTTCATAGAGCATAGGGTGGGAGTAGTTGAGAACTGGGGCTTTGTCAATGATAGTGGGCGTGTGATTCTGTTGGCAAGACATTGTCTGAGGCCATGTTTCTCTGGCACTGTGTATCAAGCATATGTCTACACTTAATCCTAGGTTCACCAGTGAGTATCAGTGACCATCAGTGATACTGATGCGTGAAGGGGTGTCCCTACCTTCCCTCAACTCGTGTGTGTGTCCCTGGATTGGGGATGCTGTGCCCATGCCCTGGGTTTTTGTGGATTCTCTCTGCCTCTGGCTGTCTGCTGTGCCCCAGAGGGTCCTGCGTTCCTGTCCCTGTCAGGGTCTCCTCACCATCCCATGTTGCTCTCTGTGTCTGAAGTTCATGGCCCTCCTGGGTGGCTGGGGCTCTAGGTAACTGTGTCTGTCCCCAAGTCCAACCCTCGCAGAGCTGGGAGGGTAGGGACTCTGTGTGGGAAGTTAGCAGCTGGAGATTAGATTTCTTAGTCACGAGAGGAAAGGAGGGAGAAGGATCCAGGTTTGATTTGGGGCCGGGTCAGGCCAGGGTACAGGGTCTCAGAATCATTGTAAGAATAATCCTAACAGCTTCTGTTAATTGTGCATTTACCGTGTGCCAGGCACTGTACTTTGTACTTATATTTGTACTTTTTTATATTATATTTATACTGTAATTTATAAATATATTTATATTTGGGGCTTCCCAGGTGGCTCAGTGGTAAAGAATCCACCTGTCAATGCAGGAGATGTGGGTTTGATCCCTGGGTAGGGAAGATACCTGGAGAAGGAAATGGCAACCCACTCCACTATTCTTGCCTGGGAAATCCCATGGGCAGAGAAGCCTGGTGGGCTACAGTCCATGGGGTCACAAAAGAGTCAGACCCAATTTATCAACTAAACAACAACATATTTATATTTATACTATTGTATTTATTCACCATCACAATTAGGTACATATATTATATTTATAAATAATTATGTGAATTGCTCCTAATATTTTAAATAGTATTTTATTGGCTATAAATTACTTTATATAGTAAATCTATTGTCATTTTCTGTTTCTATCATCATTTTGTATTATCCTATGGAAGATAGGGGGAAACATTCAGGGAGATGGGTTCACTTGCCCAAGGTCATTCAGTAAGGTGACAGTCAAAATTTGAACCTAGTTCTTAGTGTTTCCAGCCTTTGGCTTTTAACTCCTACACTACCCTGGGCAAGGCAGAAGATGGTGTCTAGGAGAACAGGAGGGAGAAGGGTTAGCCGAGTGGCTGTGGATAACAGCAGATTGTTGTCAGTGTGGTGGGGTGCTGGTGTATGTTTGTTGAGCTTTGTCGTGTGCCAGGCATCATGCTAAGGGCTTTCATAATAAGAATATGGCAAGGACTTCCCTGGTGGGCGAGAGGCTAAGGACTCTGAACTTCCAAAGCAGGGGGCCCAGGTTCAGCCCCTGGTCAGGGAACTAGATCCCACAAGCCGCAGCTCAAGATTCAGTATGCTGCAACTAAGAGAGTAGATCTCATGTGCCTCAACTGGGACCAGCGCAGCCAAATAAATACATATTAAAAAAAATAGGCAAACACTCATATGGCACATAGCAAGGGCCCTACTTTAAGTGCTGTTATGTGGATTATTTCATTTACTCCTTACATCAGCATCCTGAGGTGGATACCGTCCGTCCTTGTCTCCATGAGACCCTGAGGTAGTCACTTGCGAAAGCTTGTGGAGGTGCTGGAATCTGGCTCCAGGCGGCCTGGCTCCATAGGCTGTTCCTCTAGCCCCCGTACTTTTCTACTATCCCTTGTAGTCTTCATAGCAATCTATAGTGTAGGAAGAAATGTCACCCATTTTACAGATGAGGAAACTGAGACCCAGACTTGGACTCACCCACAGAGCCACAGCTCATTCACACACCTGACCCTGTTCTCATCTGGTAGGAGGCCAGGGATTCCAGAGACCCTCTGAAGGGCCTTGGCCAGACTCCCAGATGCCAGGGGCCTCATGTCCCTGAGGTCCTAGCCTCCCTAACCTTCCTATGCTGCTGCTGCTGCTGCTGCTGCTGCTGCTGCTGCTGCTAAGTCGCTTCAGTCGTGTCCGACTCTGTGCGACCCCAGAGACGGCCTCCCACCAGGCTCCCCCGTCCCTTGCCATTTCCTTCTCCAATGCATGAAAGTGAAAAGTGAAAGTGAAGTCGTTAAGTTGTGTCCCACTCTTGGCGACCCCATGGAATGCAGCCCACCAGGCTCCTCCGTCCATGGGATTTTCCAGGCAAGAGTACTGGAGTGGGGTGCCATTGCCTTCTCTGTACAGCCCCTTAATTTTGCCTTTGGTTTATACCATTTTGACTTGCTGATCAGTAAACATTCATGTTACAAAAATTGTCTGTTTTCCCCCAGATTATGTTTTTCTTTTTGTTGCTATACAAAACATTTAAGTTTTATACAGTTTAACCTATCCTTTGTTTATTTTATTTAAAAAAATATCTATTTATTTGGCTGTGCTGTGTCCTAGCTGTGGCATGTGGGATCTAGTTCCCTGACTGGGGATGGAACCTAGCGCCTCTGCATCCGGAGTGTGGAGTCTTAGCCCGTGGACCATCAGGGAAGTCCCCTGTTTATTTTATAGATGCAAGATTTCCAATCTTGGTTAAGAAAATCTAGTTCCTTGGGAGTGAGAATTCTGGGGTGGGGGGACAGTGGCAGCTTCTTCCTTCCCTCTCCCCTTCCTTGACTTGTCCTTCTTGGGGTAGGTGGCAGAAGGTGTTGTTTGATATCTTGTCAGTTTGTAAGTCTTCTTTATATATGTTGTTGTTGTTCAGTCGCCCAGTTGTGTCCAACTCTTTGCAACCCATGGACTGCAGCACACCAGGCCTCCCTGTCCCTCTCTATTGACTGGAGTTTGCCGAAGTTCATGTTCTTTGCATCAGTGATGCCGTCCAACCATCTCATCCTCTGACGCCTCTTCTCCTTCTGCCTTCAATCTTTCCCAGCATCAGGGACTTTTCCAATAAGTTGTCTGTTTGCATCAGATGACCAAAATACTGGAGCTTCAGCTTCAGCATCAGTCCTTCCAGTGAATATTCAGGGTTGATCTCCCTTAAGACTGACTGGTTTGATCTCCTTGCTGTCCAAGGAACTTTCAGGAGTCTTCTCCAGCACCACAGTTCAAAGGCATCAATTCTTTGGTGCTCTGCCTTTTTTACAGTCCAGCTCTCACAACCGTACGTGACCACTGGGAGGACCATAGCCTTGACTATATGGACCTTTGTCGGCAGAGCAATGTCTCTGCTTTTCAACACACTGTCTAGGTTTGTCATTGTTTTCCTGCCAAGAAGCAATGGTCTTCTGATTTCATGTCTGCAGGTACTGTCCACAGTGATTTTGGAGCCCAAGAAATGGAAATCTGTCACTACTTCCACCTTTTCCCCTTGTATTTACCATGCAGTAATGGGGCCGGATGCCATGATCTTAGTATTTTTAATATGTAATCTTTAGTCAGCTCCTTCACTCTCCTCCTTCACCCTCAACAAGAGGCTCTTTAGTTCCTTTTCACTTTCTGCCATTAGAGTGGTGTCATTTGCATATTTGAGGTTGTTGATGCTTCTCCCGCCTATCTTGATTCCAGCTTGTAACTCATCCA
Source organism: Bos javanicus (assembly GCF_032452875.1). Classification (NCBI taxonomy): domain Eukaryota; kingdom Metazoa; phylum Chordata; class Mammalia; order Artiodactyla; family Bovidae; genus Bos; species Bos javanicus. Next base: position 49,079,324 of record NC_083885.1, on the reverse strand, counting down.
GCCCAGCATTTCTCACGATGTGCTCAGCATATAGGTTAAACAAACTGGGTGACAGCAGACAGCCCTGTCATACTCCTTTCCCCATCTTGAACCAATCAGGTGTTCCATACAGGGTTCTAACTGTTGCTTCTTGACCAGAATACAGGTTTCTCAGGAGACAGGTAAGATGGTATGGTATTCTCATCTTTCTAAGAGCTTTCCACAGTTTGTCATGATCCACACAAATGTTTTAGTGTAGTCGATGAAACAGAGATAGATGCTTCTCTGAAATTCCCTTGCTTTCTATATAATCCAGCGAATGTTGGCAATTTGATCTCTAGTTCCTCTTCCTTTTCTAAACCCAGCTTGGACATCTGGAATTTCTTGGTTCAAATAATGCTGAAGCCTAGCATGCACAATTTTAAGCATGACCTTACTAGCATGGGAAGTGAGTGCAATTGTCCAATGCTTTGGTACTGCCCTTCTTGGGAACTGGAATAAGGATTGACCTTTTCCAGTCCTGTGGCCACTTCTGGGTCTTCCAGATTTGCTGGGATAATGAATGCAAAACCATCATCTTTTAGGGATTTGAATAGTTCTGCTGGAATTTCATCACATCCATTAGCTTTATTAACAGCAACGCTTCTTAAGTCCCACTTGACTTCGCACTCCAGAATGTCTGGCTCTGGGTGACTAACCACACCATTTTAGTAATCTGGTTCATTAAGATCTTTTTTAATACGATTCGTCCCTGTATTCTTTCCATCTTTATATATAATAGCTACTAATTCTGTGCTGTTCCAAGTGTTGCAAATTTCCCCCCAGGCCTTTTGTATATTACCTTGCAATGATTTTCGTCCTGCAAATATGTCTAGCTAATTTCTCAACCTTGCTCTGAGAGATCTGCTCCTGGGGAGGTGGGGGCGACTCCCTTCTCATCTCCTCCCTCCCATCTCTCCCTTCCCTTTCAAGGTCTGTCTCTCCTTATCTCCAGCTTCTCCTTTCCCAAGGGCCTGCCTGGGGGGGAAGGTACACGCCCGGCACGGAGGCCCAGCTTCCATCCCCTTCTTTGGGCCTCTCCCTATTTGGAAGTGGGAGGGGGTTGTCCACTCGCTGTCAATTTTTAAGAGCTCCTCCCCCTATAAGTATTAACCCTATGCTACCCTCTGTATTCCAAGTCACAGGTCCTGTCATTTGCTACACTCCGTCTTAAGCAGCAGCAGCTGCTGCTGCTAAGTCGCTTTAATCGTGTAGACGGCAGCTGAGTTTTATGCAAATAAAGTCCGTCCTGTATGCGCGGTTGTGGGTTCTGATGTTGGTTGGGAAGTCTCCCTGCTCCCGGGCGCCCTCGCCTTCCCTCCCCAAGTCCTTATCTCGCAGCTTTTCGTTTCCCACGGGTCGGGAGCATAAAAGGGAGCGGGGGCTCGGCCTCGCAGCGTCACCATGTCCCCGCTGTGCCCACTGCTGCTGACCCTTGCCCTGTTGGCCGTCCCCGGCGTCCGGGGCGCCTGCCCGGCGTCCGCCGACCTGAATAACGCCGACGGGACGCGCACGTGCGCCAAGCTCTACGACAAGAGCGACCCCTACTACGAGAACTGCTGCGCCGGCGCCGTGCTCTCCTTGGAGCCGGGCGCCGACCTGCCCTACTTGCCCTCGGACTGGACGAAAGTCATCTCTTCGATCGTGGTGGGCCAGCGCTGCGAGCTCACCGTGTGGTCCGGTCGCGGCAAGGAGGGCAAGTCGCGCAAGTTCTCGGCCGGTAGCTACCCGCGCCTGGAGGAGTACCGCCGCGGCCTCTTCGGGGACTGGTCCAACGCCATCTCCGCGGTCTACTGCAGGTGCCCACCCGCCGGCCCCACCACCCAGACCCCTGAGCCTCTGACCCAAACTGAGCATCCTTAGAACCAGTTTCCGAGGTCCCCCTTCTCCTCCCCCACGCCCCCTCCCCCAAGCCCATGCCCCTTGGATCTCCCAGACCCAACTCTGAGATTCCCAGACTCAGTAATCCAGTCTTCATTCTGGGAGCTCCCCGTCCCACCTCCCTGAATCGCCCACTTGCCTACCCACCAGACGGCTGCACTCTCTGGGGAGGGCAGATGATCTCTGGTGACCTCGAGCCTAGCCTGGTGATAGGAAGCCATCAACCCCCTCACTTTGAAGCCCCCAGAACCAGAGCTAGTCCTTCCCCACCCCCCTAGATCATCAGATCCCAGGGCTCTCAGACCCAGCTCTGGAGCTCCCAGATTCTAAACCTGACTGACCCAGACCTCAAGACCCCAGACCTAATTCCAGGAGTACCCTATCTAGCCCTCATGCTCCTCATGCTCCACTCTTCTAGATCCTCTACATCAGCCTTGGCCCCAGAAACTGGTTCCAGTGCCCCCATTAAGGTTCTGAAGCCTCCAGGCCCAACTTTGGAGGCCCCTGAGCCCACCCTAAACTCACATATCCAAACTCACAGACCCCGTGGCCCTAGATCTACCCAGGGCACCCTCTAAAACCACCCACCTGCCCCTCTACCCCCAAGAACTCCAAGAACCTCCAGCCCCAAACTCCCAGGCCAGGATGCCTAGCCCCTGAATTTGGAGCCCAGCCCCAGCCCCCAACCCCATCTCAGGCTTCTAGAATCCCTCCTACCATAAATCTCTGAGGCCCTGGCACCCCCTGACAATAATTTTCTATTCTGTTGCAGTTGCAAATGATACCTTACGAGATCGCTCATCTCCAGCCCTTACAAAGTGCTGAGCCCCTCACCTGGCCTTGTCCATGGGGTCTGCTGAAGTCTGTAAGACCCAGGAGAACAAAGCTTTCTGCCTACCCTCATATTGCCTTCCCTGTAATACAGCCCTTATGAAGCCATCTTTGTCTGCCCTCTGCTTGCGTTTGGGCCCCAAGTCCACGCAGATGTGGGGTCGGGAATGGAGGAGGGAGCAGGGTGGTCAGGGCTGGGTCAGCCCGTAGTACCTGCTGTGGATGGGGACACATGCATAGATCCTGTGGGGGCACACGCACGGATTTAGGTGTACACACATGTGCACATACCCATACGGCATCTGTGTGACAAGTAATGGTACTGCTGGCTGATTTTTAAAAACATTTATTTATTTTGTTTGGCTGTACCAGGTCATGGGATTTCCAGGTGGTGCAGTAGTAAAGAATCTGCCTGCCAGTGCAGGAGATGCAAGAGACTGGTTCTATCCCTGGGTTGGGAAGATCCCCTGGAGTAGGAAATGGCAACTCACCCCAGTATTCTTGCCTGGAAAATTCCATGGACAGAGGAACCTGGAGGGCTATAGTTCACGGGGTTGCAAAGAGTTGGACATGACTGAGCATGCACGCTGGGTCTTAGCTGTGGCATGTGGGATCTAGTTCCCTGAACAAGGATGGAACCTGGCCCTCCTACATTGGGAGCCCAGAGTCTTAGCCACAGGACTACCGGAGAAGTCAAACACTGAAATGCTTTCTACACTTATTGGTGGATAGCCATTTTCTGAATCCCCCCTTCCCCACAACAGGTGTTCAGGCCTGCCAGGGACCTCAAGACTCTCTCAGGATTCATACGTACGATGGTAAGAGGCCTTCAAGGACTCTGCCCCATGTAGGTCCAGGGTCTGTTTTGTGATCTGCCCACAGCCCAGGACTCATGGGTTGTGAAATACTTTTAATGCCCCAGGCTCCAGCACATGGAGAACATTTTCATTCTAATTTGCATATTTCTGAAAATTCAAATTTGCAATTTACTACTTCTAAGGATAAGGACCCTTGACGAGTACCTGGGTTTGGGGGCTCTGGAGGAGTAAGAGAGGAGCAATGAGGGGTCTTGGGAGAAAGAGAAGTAGAGGGACAGCTCTGGGGGATGATAACATGGGATTGGAGGGAGGAAGGAAATCTGGGGACATTCTGAGAGTTAAGAGACATGGGAGAAGAAGGAGGTGAGTAGAGAGGCTACAAGGCCATAAATTTGGAACATAAGAGATCAGAGGTCAAGGGAGGCGCTGGAGATCAAGGACGTGCAAGTGGGAAATGAACTTGGTGAAGTTCTAAGGAGCAAACGCCAGGGAAACAGCATTCCTTGGGCACATGTATTTATTCATTCAGTCAACAAAGGTTTATTGAGTCCCTATTATCTTGTTAAGCACTGACTCAGGAAGAAGTGGCCACTGCCCTCATGCAGAGAGTGCAGCGAAAATGCCAGTGAGACAGACAGTCAAAGATGTGTGAAGATGTCAAATGAGAAGCCAAGGCCCAGACAGGATTACAGGGCATAGGAGGTAGTACGTGATCCAGGAGTAGCCAAGGGGACAGGAGGGTATAAAGGGGGAAGCGGAGTGCTCAGGAAACATGGTGGAGCTTAAGGGTCAGGAGGTACTAAGGGTTAGGGACTTCTAAGGCTTAGGGAGCTGCTAGGGGATCAGAGAGATGCTAAGATGTCAGAAGTGATAAAGTAATAAGAAGTCACTGAGGGGTTGATATCTTGTATCATCATATAAGACGTCAGGAGGGGCCCAGGGTCAGCCAATCACTCCCTGAATTGCACAGACACAGAGGAGTCGGTCACCCTAGTCCGCCGCAGCCCACCACGCTCCATCCGGTTCTTGGTCTTGTGCAGGAAGTGGACAAAGCGGACACCAGGGCCATACTGGCGGAATACGTGGGATACCTGGGGCAGCACCAGGGTCAGGAAGAAGTTCTTTTTAGGGACCCATAAGCCCTGCCCTCCTCCCTCCTCCCTCTGTGAGGTCTTGGGACACAAAAACACATGTGGAGGTGGTGGCCGGGGTAGAGCGTCTCACCTGGATCCAGTGCCCGGGAGGGCCTCTCCCAGAGGTGCGGGGGGCCACGTGGTGCTGGGCGATGACTGTGCTGCGGTCAGCCGCCAGCAGCCAGACGTGCAGCTCATACACACATGCGTCCAGTCGGCTGTCCTCGAACCTGGGGTGGGGGGCAGGCCTTCAGCTGCCACCACAGCCCCCACTCCTGGTACGGTTGCCATTCCACACACACACCCACTGGCACCCACTATGTGCACCGGGGCTGGGTGCTGCTTGTGACACGGCAGTGACCAAGACAACCCTATGCCCTGCTCTCATGGGATTAATAGTGGTCCAGTGGGGGAGATGGACATGTCATTAGGAAGCGACAACTAGGCATGGTCAGGGCTGGGATAGGGGACATGCGGGGTGCTAGAGCATAATGCATCTGACCCAGGTTGGGAGTGGTCAGGGAAGGCTCCCCATGGCCTGAGTTCAATCCCTGGTTGGGGAACTGAGATCCCTCAAGCTGTGAGACGCAGCCAAATACAGGGGGGAATCCATCTCAAGAAAAGAAGGTGACCAACATCCAAGGAAGAAAGAAGAGGCTCTGGGCGGGAATATTTTAAGAACAGAAAGATTCAGACCAAAGGGGCCAGAGAGATGGAAAGGGCTGGGTCCCTCAGTGGCAGGAGGGTCTCAGGGAGCACGGGGTGAGGCATGCGCTTTGGGGAGCCCACGTGTGCCACCTGGCTGGGCAGGTGGGCGGGGCGGAGGCACGTACCAGTCCATGACTGTGATACGTGGCTGCTCATCATCCAGTAGCTCCTCCCATAAGCCCTCGGCCAGGAGGTCCACGCACTGCTGCTTCACCGTCCAGCTGTGAGAGAGGGCAAGGGGGAGGGCTGCCATCTGCTGGCATTCTCCCAGGTCAGCCGGCCCCCTGAAGCGGGACACCCTGATGGTACCACCCTCCTAAAGACATCAAGGGCGCTGGCCTAGGGGGGCTGAGCAGCCACTCAGCACCTCACAGTATCGGCTCCTATGAGCTTCTCTGAGGGGGATGCATCCTGAACCCTGTGTTGCAGATGGGGAAACCGCGGTGCACACAGGGAAGTGACTTACAAGATCGAGCAGCAAAGAAGTGGTAGAGCTGAACCCAAGTGCCTGTGACTCGGAGCCCCTGAGTTGCGGCATCCCACCCACTATGCAGAAAGGGGGCCCGGTTTAAAGGCCTAGGTGACTCTCCCGTTCCCACAGAAAGAGGCTGAGTATAGGAACAGTATTAACTGCTAGGCTTCCCTGGTGGTTCAGGCGGTAAAGAATCTGCCGGCAGTGCCAGAGACCCAGGTTGGATCCCTGGGTCCGGAAGATCCATTCAGGCAACCCATCCAATACAGGCAACCCATTCCAGTATTCCTGCCTGGAGAATTTCATGAACAGAGGAGCCTGGTGGGCTACCGTCTATGGGGTCGCGAAGAGTTGGACGCGAACTGAGTGACTAAGCACGGCATGGAACACCTACTACGTGCAAACTAGCCAGACCCTATGCCGTGTGTTTTATGGGCATGCTCTTATGACATCTTGTTTACAGAGCAGGAGACAAGGGCCCAGAGAGGTAAAGACAGCTTTTCCAGGTCCCACAGCGAGGGAGGCCGGAAGAGGGAATCAAATGCAGGCCACGTGTGTCCCGGCCACTCACCTGAGGTTCTGCTGGAGTTTCTCAGTCCTGATGTGCCAGCCGCGGAAATTGCCTGGCGGGTGGAGGAGCAACGGATTAGAACTTGCCCCTTCTCCAGGGCCACCCTTCCACAGCACGGGGCTAGCCTCCGGGCGCTTACCCAGAGCCTCCAGGGGTTGCTGGGTGGGACCGGTAGGGGGCGCTGGCTCATAAATGTTGATGCCTGAAAGCGCAGGGAAGCGGAGCCTCAGGCGTGCTGAAGCTGCCCTCCTTCCTGCAGGATCCCCACTCCCTGCCCGCTGGACGCCGCTAGAAGGACGGGAATCAGTGCCCCGCCTGCCAGACCAGCCCAGCCAGGCAGCAGGGAGTGAGTCAGGGCCCTAGGAGAGCCCTGAGAATGTCCTGGGGTCAGAGGGCCAGTGCTTGGAGGGGGAAGGCGTTGTGGCGAGAGGGGAGGAACAGAGGAAGAAAGAGAGAGAGGAACCAAGAAAAAGAGAGAGAATACGGGAGGAGGGAGATAGCTCTGGGAGATGATGAAGGACAGGGAAGCCTGGCGTGCTGCAGTCCATTGGGTCGCAGAGTCGGAATGACTGAGCGACTGAACGGTAACATGGGAGGAGGGAGGGAGAGATACAGACCCTGTGAGAGATAGAGACACAAGATGTAGAAAGAGACAGAGATGCAAGTGAGACAGAGAGACACGCTGAGAGAAAAAGGGACAGAGAAGGAAGTGCTAGAATTCATGGCTGCTCGGCCGCTCAGGGCTGTTAGATTCTTTGCGACCCCATGGATTGGAGCCCACTAGGCTCCTCTGTCCATGGGATTCTTCAGGCAAGAATACTGGAGTGGGTTGCCATGCCCTCCTCCAGGGGATCTTCCTGACCCAGGGATCGAACCTGCGTCTCCCGCATCTCCTACAGTGCAGGTGGATTCTTTACCTCTGTGCCACCGGGGAAGCCCCAGAGAAGGATGCAGAGGAATAAAAACACAGAGGGACACATCAAGAGACAGAGATGAAGAAACAGAGTTAAGAGAGACAAGGAAACAAAGAGAAGACGAGACCGACGGTCTAGGTGAGCGAGCCCAGGGGAAGGAAACGGAGGCGTGGCGGCCTCCCGGCTGCTCCAGCCTTGCGTGGACCACGGCCCCGCACCTTCGGGGTTGGGCGAGCGCAGTAGGTTGCGGTAGAGCGGCCGCCTCAGGAAGAGCAGCTTCCAGGTGAGGCGCGGGGGCAGCTCCAGGCTCCCTCTCGGCGGCGCCCACTCTTGCAGCAGCAGCTGCCGCGCGTGGGCCTCGGTTGGCGACTCGGGCGCAGGGAGCCGGGGGGTCTCGGGGGCCGCAGGCGAAGGCGGCGACGGGGGCGGAGGCGGCGACGCCGGCTCCTGGGGGCTCGCGGGTTCCTCCATCCCGCCGCCGAGCTCTGGTCCTTCCCGCACCTCCTCCATCGCTCGGGTCTGGGTGACTGTCCGGGCTCCTCCGCAGGGTTCGGGGTGCACCCGGGGCGGGAGAGGGCGGAGCGCCTCGACTGGCCTTTAAGTAGAGGTGTGTGTTGGGGGAAGGATCCGGGCCCCCAGGCCCTCCTCCCTCAGGCTCGGGAGCCCAGGTCCCAGCCCCTCCTTCTCCCAGCCTGCAGAAGTCCGGGTCCCAGCCCAGCTGTGTTTCCCAAGCCTCCTGCTCCAGTTTCCCCAGACATCAGCCCTGGAGAGGGGTGTGACCAAGGCGTTAATGCCAGGGCTCGGTTCTCTAATGAGGCCCATCCACCTCGTTAACATCCCGCGTGGCTGGAGAAAAGCTTAATTAATGAAGCCCCCATCTCCCCCCGCAACCTCCCCGTCAGCTGGGCATGCTGTAAGGGGCGGGGCGGGGGGGGGGGAGTGGGAGGGGAGTCCCGCCTCTGCTTGTTCCTCCTCTGTCCTCACTTGGGACACGAACTTGGGACCTGATATTTCTTGTCCCAGAAGCATAGAGGCGTGGGGTGGGAGACAGAGAGAGACCCAGAGAGACTCTGAGCTAGAGATGGGGAGTCACAGAGATGGGGGACCCAAGGGAGACACTGAGATAGTGTCAGAAAGGGAGGTAGTAACCCCTCCTGGAGGGTGCCTTGCATCTCTTCCTGGGGTTGGGCAGGCGGTGCAGGCTGGCCAGACCTCCTCCCTGGGAGGTCATAGGGAGTTTGGAGTCAGGGCTGGAGCGATGGCGGGGGTAGGAGGTCGGGGGTGCGGAGGAAGTGGGGTGGCGGAGGAACTTGAAGGGCCAGATGCCCACGCCCACAGCCTGCCCTTGCCACATCCCACAGCCTGCCCAGGTAAGCACAGGCTCAGTCCCACATAAGTTACCAGTAACAAGTGCCACAGTGAATGCTTTCTGCTTGCTTGATGTTGTCCTAAGCTTTTACAAGTTCATTTCATCCTCTAACAACTTAGGTGCTATTATTACGGGCATTTTATACATAAGAAAAGATAATAGTGAATGAACATGGAGTTGCGGGCCAGCCACATGCACCCCAGCATCCAGCTTGCACACCAACCCTGAGTAGGGAGCTGTTGTTATCCCCATTTCACAGATGAAAAACTAGAGGGCCCCCTCACAGGCCTGGTCCCATACCACCCCAGATAACCCCATATGCTTCCCGCCCCAGGTTCCCGCAAGATGCTGACAGACACATTCTGCAGACACACAGAGTGGAGCTCACACCCAAATGATGCTCATGTAATTAACGCCCGTGTGCCAGGCATTGTTCTAAATTCTTTAGGTGGAGTAATTAATTCAATCTCCATATCTTCCATAGGAAATAGGTACTATAGTTATACCCGTTTTGTAGACTTCTACTTTTGTAGAAGTCTCCGTAACTGAGAGTAGAAGTCTCAGTTACTGAGACTCAGAGAGGTCTAGTAACTCACCCAAGGTTGCACAGCTGGTATGTGGCAAATTAGACACGGAGTTTCATGTGATACACAGGGATACAGATTCAAATTACCCCCAGAGACAGTGGCTCACAGGGAAACAGATGGGAGAACATAGTTACATTTATTGAGTGTCTGCCTTTAACTCATTATGTCTTACAACAACCCTGGGAGGTGGGCACTGGTAATAGTTCCTCCACTGACTGATTGGGGAACTGAGAGGCAAGAGAGGTGAAGTGACCTATCCTGGGAAAGCTGGGAATTAGCCAGGGCCCTGGGGGGAGGCAGGACCCACAGAAGGGGACAAACTAACTTATGTGCAATATTCCTGCTCACCCAGAAGTCCCCAAGAGGTTTCCAAATACTTGCAGAGCCCATGATCCATGCATAACTGGAGACACTCCCACCACCACTGCAAGCGCACAGACCCACACCCTTGCCTGGCTGCCTGCCTGTCTTCATCGGAGGAGGAAGAAAGGACAGAGTCAGGAGGAGGAGTGTCTGTCTAGTGGAGTCAGAGCTGTCCCCAGGTCAGAATCCAGGGCAGGGAGTGGCTCAGAGCCAGAGACCAAAAAAAAAAAAAAGGCAGGAAATCTGTAGAATCAGGATCAACACCCCTCCTCTGTCTGCCCCCCTCCTGCCATGGTGTCCACACTATCTCACTCCTGGGGTCCTCAGCTCCTTCTCTTACACACACACACGGGCCACAGTTAAAGGGGTCTTATGAAAGGTTCAACACAAGTAGTCACTCCCCCGCTTAAACCTGCCATGGCTCCCCAGTGCCCTCAGGAGAAAAATCCCAGCTCTCTGCCAGCATTACAGGCCCTGGATTTCTGGTCCCTGTTCTCACCCATCTCAGGGATTTTGCTCAGAAAGTTCTTTCTAGCCAGAATGCCCTTCTGTCTCACCCATATCCTCATACCACGCGATCCCCAAATTTTAGTGCTCACCAGATTCACCCAGGAAACTTATTTTAAATGTGTATCTTCAGGCTTCCCTGGCAGTCCAATGGTTAAGATTTGCACTTTCAATGCAGGGGGCATGGGTTCGATCCCTGGTCAGGGAACTAAGATCCCACATGCCTCATGGCATGGCCAAAAGAAAAAAAAAAAAGTGTATTTTCAAACCTTACACCCAGGAGTCTAATTTAGTCCCTGTGGACCCCAGAATCTGAAATTTTAGAAACACCCACCCTACCACCCCATACTATGAGAAATAGTTTTACTTAAATCTGAGTGATCCAGGAGCCATACAGAGCCAAGTGTCTTTCAACATTAGATCTCCAGTGTCTCCTTTCTTCACCTTCTGATCAGCAAAGGTTCCAGTGTGGGGACTCAAGCTCTGAAACAGCAATCTAGAATCAAAGAAAGCAGGTTGGTGGCTGCCTGGGCTGTAGGGCAGAGGGGTGGCCTTTCTGGGGTGAGAAAAAAGCTATATATTAATTGTGGTGGTAGTTATATGGGAGTATACACTTGCCAGAATTCATCAAACTGTATGTTTAGAATGGGTGTGTGTGTGTTGGGGGAGGGGGGCGACTTCCCTGGTGGTCCAATGGTTAGGAATCCGCCTGCCAATGCAGAGGACATGGGTTCCATCCCTGGTCTGTGGTCTGAGAAGATCCCACATGTCTGGGAGCAACTAAGCCTAAGCATCGCAAATGCTGAGTCTGTGCTCTAGAGATCCTGCTCTGCAACAAGAGAAGCCACTGCGATGAAAAGCCTGAGCACCGCAACAAAGAGTTGCCCCTGCTTGCCACAGCTAGAGAAAGCCTGAGCACAGCAACAAAGACCCAGTGCAACTGAAAGAAGAAAAGGGTTTAGGGACTTTCCTGGTGGTCCAGTGGTTAAAACTTCATGCTGCAATGCAGGGGGCAAAGGTTCGATGCCTGGTTGGGGAACTAAGATCCTGCATTCAGCCAAAAATAATAATAATAAAATTAAAAAAAAATTAGTGAGTGTATTTTCTTGTATGTAAATTATATCCCAGTAAGAAAAAAAGGCAAAAGGACACGGCAGTCCTGATGTACAGACAAGGAAATAGCAACAAACCTCCCCCTCCTCTCCCTTGGTCGCTCAGTCACGTCTGACTGTTTGCAATCCCATGGACTGTATCCTGCCAGGCTCTTCTGTCTATGGGATCTCCCAGGCAAGAATACTGGAGTAGGTTGCCATTTCTATCTCCAGGGGATTTTCCTGACCCAGTGATCGAACCCGTGTCTCTTGCATCTCCTGCATTGGCAGGCAGATTCTTTACCACTAGCCACAAGTCTATTGGGTGAAAAAGGCAAGATGTAGAACAGTGGGCCTCATAGGCTACTACCTTTTATTCTTTCAATAAATACTTATTAGACATCCACAGTGTCCAATCCCTCTGTGTTGGTGATATAATGGTGGAAGAACAGATTCCTATCCCTGTGCAGCTTCCTTGTGGGAAGAGGGATGGATTTCAGCAATTTAAGAATTTCTTTCTTTCTTTCTTTCTTTTGTTTACTGGCTAAGTCATTGGGCTCATGGGATCTTAGTTTCCTGACCAGGGATTGAATCTGCACCCTGATGTGCATGGGATCCTAACCACTGAACCACCAGAGAATTCCCTCACTGAGTAACTAATTAAAGGGCAGCACTAAATGCTCTGATGGTGAAAAAGGTTGTAATGACAGGGCAGAGGAGTGGGTAGGAAGCCCGTTTTAGCTGAAGTGGTCAGGGAGGGCTTCTTGGAGGAGGTGATGTTTGAGCAAAGACCTGAAAAGGAGATAACAGCAAGTGTAAAGGCTCTAAGGTAGGACCAGGAGTGGTGGGTTTGGGGAACAGGAGGGAGGCCAGTGTGGCTGAAATGGAGGGAGTGCAGGGGAGATGAGATCAGATAGGGCATTGCTGGGGGCAGCTCTGTAGGATTTATCTAAGTGTAATAAATTCACAGTGAAACTGCAGGGAAAGTTTCAGCTAGGAAGTGATGAACTGATTTCTAGCTGAGTGTGGGCAGAGGGTGCAGGGAAACAATAAGGAAGGAGCTGGGGGTGGACAGGACCAGAGTGGTGCCATGGAGTGACTGCTGGGTCGAGGACAGATTGAATATCTTTGTTGATTTGACAGAGGGGAAAGGCTTGATTGGCCTTGAGGGTTGAGCAACGGGCAGAAGAAGGTGGTACCATTTGCAGAGAGGGGAAGATGAGGCCAGAACAGGATTGACGGTGAGGAGGAAGCAGGAAGCAGTATTCTGTCTCAGATGTCAGTTATTGTTGTTGCTTAGTCACTAAGTTGTGTCCAACTCTATTATGACCTTATGGCCTGTAGCCCACCAGGCTTCTCTGTCACTGGGATTTCCCAGGCAAGTATACTGGAGTGGGTTGCTACACAAACCCATGTCTCCTGCACTGGTAGGAGGATTCTTTACCACTGAGCCACCTGGGAAGCCCCAGATGTCAGTACTGGATATCTAAAGGAGCAATATTGGGGGTAGGGGCAGCTGGATGTACAAGGCAGAGTTCAAAGACAGGTATCAGGGCTGAGGCACAAATCTGAGAGGCATCACCATGTCAACACCCGAGGAACAGAATGAGATGATAAAAACAGTAATAGCTATAATGGAGCAGTTGCTGTGTGCCCGGCACTATGCGCTCTATGTCATTAAATGAACTGCCCCCTGTAAGGTAGGTATTATGATTAAACCAACTTTACAGATGAAGAAACTGAGGCACAGAGAGGTGAAGTGTCTTACCCAAGGTCACACAGCCAGAAAGTGGCAAAGCTGGGATTTGAACCTCTGCTGTCTGGCCCCAGAGTCTGCATCCCCTGCAAGGGTGGCCCAGGTTAGGGCCCAAGCTCCTTATGCATCTTGATCCTTCTCACCAGCCATCTGGTGAGTCATCTCTGCTCTCCTGAAACCCTTCCCGGCTCCCCAGACTCTCCCCTGCCCCAGATTCTGGTTTGCAGCCCTGCTTCTAAGCCTTTGAGTTGGTCTCAGTTTACCTCATCCCCATCTCTGTCCCTTTCATTACATCCCAGCATCTCTGAATTCCACACATAAGAAGATTCTGAGTTCTCAGAAGCGGTCAGGGGGAAGCCTGGGTGGGCTCTGTCTTCTGCCCCAGGTGGGAAGTCAAGCTGGAGTCCGCTGCTCCGTCTGCCCCATCAAACGGTAGATTCATCTCTTAGGGCTGCCTCAGCAAATTAGCACATATGTGGTGGCTTACAAAACAGATTTATTCTCTAATGGTTCTAGAAGCCAAAAGTCTGAAATCAAGTTGGCAGGTGGCAACCCCTCAGAGGGTCTAGGAAGGATGCCTTTCTCGCCTCTCCCAGCTCCCGGTGGCGCCAGCATTCCTTGGCTTGTGGTCATATCACTCCAGTCTCTGCCTCTGTGGTCACGTGCCTTCCTTCGCTCTCATTTCCTTATGTCTCACTCCTTTGAAAAAAGTCATTTATTTGGCTGCATCAGGTCTTAGTTGTGGAGCAGGCTCTGGAGTTGTGGGCTCAGTGGTCGTGGCGTTCAGTTGCTCTGCGGCCTGTGGGATCCTAGTTCCCCAACCAGGGATGGAACCCACGGCCCCTGCGGTGAAACTGTGGAGTCTCCAGCCCTGGATCTCTGGCGAAGCCCCCACCCCCAGTCTCTGATTCGGTGTTTCTGGGGTGGACCCAAGAGGTGATGCTGTGCTGCTGGTCTGGGATCCCTCACTAAGAACCACTGTCCTAGTGGTGAGGAGCAGAAGGCTGCCTGAGTTCAGCAGTCCTCACCCTTACCCTATGTGTTCTTGGGCAAAGGACTTTCCTTTCTTTCCAAAGCTTAGCTTCTCATCTGTAAAATGGGTCTATCTCCTCCCCACAGTGCTATGTGAGGTGGTCCACACTTTCCTCCTCACTCACCATAAGTCCCGTATTTTTGCTGGTCCTTGACCTGCCATCTTCTTTCCCACCTCAGAATCTTTGCATATGCCTCGCCTTCTGGCTACAAGGTCTTCCACTCCATGCCTCCACCGATTACTTCCTCTCCATTCAAATGTCATCTCTTCATAAGGCACACACCCCTCTTCCTTATTCTATCTAACAATGCGTCTCAGTGATTGTTCCCTATTGGTTCATATAAAGCAACTTGGACACTGCCCCACCAGGTCAATTTCCTACCCCCTGCTCTCCTCTGTCACCACACCCTGTTCTTTCTTTCTTGAACTTCGTGTGGTCTTTAAATACCTATGAGTATATGGGTACGTTCACTTGGTCATGAACTGTGTCACCCGGTGAGAATGTCAACCTCACCAGGGCAGGGCCTTGGGTGGGGGTTTGTTATTTGTCCCCAGCTCAGGGTTGACACAGACTGGTTGCTCTGTTTGTTGAGCAGGGAGGGCAAGAAGGCTGGGTCCCCAACAGGAGGATGAGGCTCTGTCTAGCCCAGAAGCCACATCCAACCTGCCTCAGTCTAGCTTCCCATGACTCCTGATGAAAAACCAGTATCACCGCCAGGAGTGCCAGCTGGGCCCAGGGTCCAATCCTGCTGGTACAGAGAAAGAAAGGGTGGGGGGCGGGCACCAGGGCACCAGGGTTGGACGAGCAGATGGTGGCTTCTCCATCAGGACTACAGAGGATGGGAGAGCCCAGCCAGGTCAAGAGGGCCGTGAGACTGGGAGAAAGGTGTTCTAGGTTGGGTACCACATCCCCGGGGAGAAACCACTGGGCTCTGAGGTGGGGACATGTGTTGAGCCAGCTTCACCTTGCAGGGGGTGACAGAGAGGCAGAATGAGTTGGGAGATAACAGGAGGGAAACAAGACGGGATGGAGGGAGAGAAAGAGGAAGACAAGGGAAGCTGGTAAGGAGGAAAACAGACAGAGATGAAGATGGAGACAGAAAGAAAGAGAGGCAGAGAAATCTAGAGAGGCTGAAGCAGAGACATAGACAACAGAGATGCTTATGGAGACTAGAATGGAGTTGACCAGATCCAGAGAAGGATCCAGAAGGTCAGAGATATCCAGAAGGCATCACCTGGGGGCAGCGGGCAGGTGGGAGTCCAGGGGCAGGCAGGGGAGGGGGCAAGATAAATTTGCCAGATAGAAAGTATGTGCAAGGTCTCTCCTGTGGCATTGCTTAGGAAAGCACCGCGAGCTCCCTGAATGTCCATCAGCAGAGGCTGTTCCAGTGAAATCAGGGTTCATATGCACCACAGAATACTACTGAGCCATGACCACGGGCGAGGTTGCTTATGTACCCCACCTGGGACCGACCGCCAGAATATACCGTTAGGTCGCAATAGAGCAAGTTGTAGAAGGATGTGCACATTTTGCGAATGTTTGTGCAAAGTAGAACATATGCCAGTATACGCATGTAGGTATTTCTAGGTATGCACATACATTTCTGGAAGGAGATGCAAGAAACTTGTCTCAGTGGCTGCCTTGGGGGATGGGGACCCGGGGGCAGGGCATGTGGAGGAAGGAAGGTTGACTTTGCAATTTAATCCCTTTGGAATCTTTTATATTTTGTACCATAGGTTTCTGTTACCTGTTCAAATACTCAATACGATTAAATGGCAGAATAAGAGAGAAAGTTGGGGATAAAGGTGTAGAGAAGAGAGGGAGAGGGGAAGAAAGGAAGAGAGAATTTAATTCTGTCTAACCCAGTGGTTCCCAGACTTCTGCAGATACCTTTGGTCAACCTGGAAAAGGCTGTGAGCTGTCCCTAACCCCCAAGCAACAGGTCAGGACCCTGTTTGCTGCCCCGTCTTGTCCCCTGCCCCGACCCAACAACCCCTCAGCATTTTCCAAGAACAGCCGTCTCTCTTCTGGAGTCTCTTTTTGGGGGTCTGGCCTAGTTTGGTTGACTGCAGCCCCAGAAGACAGAGGCTGACCCTTTCCTGCTCAGACCTGTGGTCCCTCAGGTGCAGTCATGAGAGATTCTCAGTCTTCAGGAGGCTGTGGCATGGTGATGGCTTTGAATCCTGCCTTGACCACTTTCTTGCTGTGTGACCTCAGGCTGGCGACTTGGAGTCTCTGTTCCACAGCGTCCCAGCTGTAAAACAGGACAAGGAAGGTACTTCCTCAGAGGGCTGCTAGGAAGGTTGGTGAGCCTGGACAGTTAGTCACTCAGTTGTATCCGACTCTTTGTGACCCCAAGGACTATAGCCCACTTGGCTCCTCTGTCCGTGGAATTCTCCAGGCAAGAATACTGGAGTGGGTTGCCCTTCCCTTCTCCAGGGGATCTTTCTGACCCAGGGATCAAACCTAGATCTCCTTTAATGCAGGTGGATTCTTTATTGCCTGAGCCACTGGGGAAGCCCTAGGAGGATTGGGGTTGCCATTATGAATTGCCACACACTGGGGTGGCTTGAAACAGCATAAATGTATTCTCTCATGGTTCTGGAAGCAGGGAGTCTGAAATCAAGGTGTCAGCAAGGACTTTCTCCCTCTGGAGCTTTAGGGGGAGATTTTTTCGCCTCTTTCAGCTTCCAGAGGCTGCTGGTGTGGTTTTACTCATGGCCGTAGGACTCTAATCTCTGCCTGTCTTCACAAGGGCTTCATGGGTGTCTCAAATTTCCCTGTTTTTTTCTTATAAGGACATTTGTCACTGGTTTTAGGGCCCACTCAGATAAGCCAGGAAGATCTCACCTCCAGGTCCTTAATCACATCTCAAAGTCCCCTTTTCCAAATAAGGTCACACTTACAGGTTCCATGGGGATGTATCTGTTTTTTTTCTTTTTTGGGGTGGTGGGGGAAGAGGGGAACACTATTCAAGCCTCTACAGTGTTAAATGAGGTAACACCAGGAACTCAGCAAAGCGCTGGACACAGTAAGGTTTTGATGAATGCTAACTATTCCCTCGATTTTGCTTGGCCCATATGATACTGTTGAATGTTTTTAATTAGTGACCTACCTTTGAGATTCAAGGACTTTCACATGAACGTGGGGATTTCTTGAGGAAAATCAGAACATTTGGCATCATCAGACCAAACTTCTGCAAGGCTGTGGAGCCCTGAGAAGTCACTGGCCTTCAAAGGGAGCTGCGTGTGGCCACTTCCTCCCCCTGCCCCATGGCATTTGTCTGGCCCTGGTGTGTCAGAGTCGGAGCGTCCTGCTCACTGTTGCAGCCTCTCTGCCCAGCCTGAGGCCTGGCTCAGAAAGTCAATGAGGGTGTCCTTAGTGGCTCAGTGGTAAAAAAAAATCCGCTGCTAATGCAGGAGACGGGGGTTCGATCCCTAGTCCGGGAAGATCTCACATGCCGAGGAGCAACTAAGCCCACATGCCACAACAATTGAGGCTGTGCGCTAGAGCCCGGCAGCCGCAACTGCTGAAGCCCATGGGCCCTAGAGCTCGTGCTCTGCAGCAAGAGAAGCCTGCACACCGCAACTGGAGAGTAGGCCCCGTTCAATGCAACTAGAGAAAAGTCAGGGCAGCAAGAAAGACCCAGCACAGCCATAAATAAATAATTTTTTTTTTTTTTTAAAGAAGAAAGCCAATGAGGGACTCACGGCTTTAGGCCTGCCCGTTGTAGGCCATGTGACCTCAGTCTCCTCGTCTGTGAAATGGGGGAAGGTGTGGAATGATTCCTTGGCCCTTCCCCTGTGGGACATGGTGGGAGGTAGGCACGAGGTTTGAGGTCAAGAGTGACTTACTGCGGCAGATAAACTGCCATTCTCATTCCTGGCTGCATGTTAGAATCTCCTGGATAATTCTCATTTTATATACCTGTAACCAGACCCCAACCCACACCAGAGGGGGTTGCCCTTTGCTTACAAAACAGACTTTCGTCGTGGCCTTCAAGGCCTTTACTCCTCCCAAAACCCCTCTCTTGTTCTTTCGTTCTTTCTTTTGTGCCCCCCCTTTTTCCATTCTGCTCATGGGAGTCATTCTACTGTGTGAACAAGTCTCTTTTCTGGTTTTGCAAATGTTGCTGTTTAGACGTGTCCAACTCTTTTGGGATCCCATGGACTTTAGCCCACCAGGCTCCTCTATGTGTCAAATTTCCCAGGCAGGAATACTGGAGTGAGTTGCCATATCCTTCTTCAGGGGATCTTCCTGACCCAGGGATCAAACCCGAGTCTCCTGTATTGGCAGGTGGGTTCATTACCACTGAGCCACCTGCGAAGCCAGGACTATTTTATATCCACAATTTTTGGCTTGGCTTTTTGCTATGGGCACAGGTGGGCCCTGGCTCCTGATGACGTCGCAGGAACCTTGCCTTGTGCCCTCAGCTCCCACATAAATACTGCTGCCGCGAACATCTTTGGGCACACCCCTTCACGGTCCCAAGAGAGAATTTCTTTGGAAAGTCAACCAGAGTGGAATTGTTAGGAGATTCGTACTTGCAGCACTTCATTTGACTAAGCCAGACATTTAATTTTTACCAGATTCGTAGTGTTAAAATGACAGCTCATTGTTAAAATTTGCTTTTTTTTTTAAAAAAAAGTAAATGTTTATTATTAATTTATTTGTGGCACTGGGTCTCAGTTGCAGCACTTGAGATCTGTCTTCATTACAGCACATATGATCTTTAGTTGCAGCAAGTAGGCTCTTTTTTCCGTTGCGGCATGGAAAGTTACTTGCAGCATGCAGGATATATTAACAATTCCCTGACCTGGACCCCCTGCATTCTGAGCTTGGAGTCTTAGCCACTGGCCCACCAAGGAAGTCCCTGGAATTTGTGTTTCTCTGATTACTAATGAGTTTGAGCACCTGTGCACATCCCTGTTGGTTTTGGAATTTTTTTTCTTAGTTGCTTGTTTATACCATTGTGAATGCCCATTTTTCTGTAAGGAATGCTCTTTTTCTTGTTTAAAAAAATATATCTTAAAGATGTTAGGATTTGCAAATATTTTCTCCCATTCTGAAACCCAGTACATTTGCCCATTATGTCCTTCCTTGAACAAAATAAATTTTGGCATAATCAAATTGATATTTTTTTCCTTTGTAATTTATTCCTTTGGGGTTTTCAGAAGTCCTTCTCTGCCCCTAGGTTATCAATTATTTTCCTCCATCAACTTTATAGTTGACCTTTCATGGTGATGTTTAATCCAGCTAGAGAAACACTGTCTGATAAACTAAGGTAATAGTTTTCACATCTCTAATGTGTAATTCTCAGCTGCTGGCCAGAAGCAGCAACTGAACATGTGAAATGTGGGTAGTGCAACAGAGAGACTAAATACTTAATTTTATTTCAATTTAAAAGTAAATAAGCACATGAGAATAGCAGCTACTGCCCTGCACAGTACCGACCTCAGGTTCCCTTGTATTGTATTTGGTAAGGAGTCAGTTTTTTTTCCATCAGTTCAGTTCAGTTCAGTCACTCAGCCATGTCCGACTCTTTGTGATCCCATGAATCATAGCACGCCAGGCCTCCCTGTCCATCACCAACTCCCAGAGTTCACCCAAATTCTTGTCCATCGAGTCGGTGATGCCATCCAGCCATCTCATCCTCTGTTGTCCCCTTCTCCTCCTGCCCCCAATCCCTCCCAGCATCAGAGTCTTTTCCAATGAGTCAACTCTTCGCATCAGGTGGCCAAAGTATTGGAGTTTCAGCTTGAGCATCAGTCCTTCCAAAGAACACCCAGGGCTGATCTCCTTTAGAATGGACTGGTTGGATCTCCTTGCAGTCCAAGGGACTCTCAAGAGTCTTCTCCAACACCACAGTTCAAAAGCACCAATTCTTCGGTGCTCAGCTTTCTTCACAGTCCAACTCTCACATCCATACATGAACACTGGAAAAAGCATAGCCTTGACTAGACGGACTTTTGTTGGCAAAGTAATATCTCTGCTTTTGAATATGCTATCTAGGTTGGTCATAACTTTCCTCCCAAGGAGTAAGCGTCTTTTAATTTCATGGCTGCAGTCACCATCTGCAGTGATTTTGGAGCCCCCAAAAATAAAGTCTGACACTGTTTCCACTGTTTCCCCATCTATTTCCCATGAAGTGATAAGATGAACCAATTTCCTCAACACTGTTATTAAACCATCTATTGCCCCCGCTCCCCATCAGTTTGCTCTTGCGTACACTTGGGTCTTCCTCTGAGTTTTCTGGCGCTGAAGCCTGGCGTATTTAGTTAATAGCAAGATCTTGCAGTGATAGAAGTTTTAGACACACAGCCGCCCAGAATAAAGACTACATTTCCCAAACTCCTTTGCTGAGGGGCGTGGCCGTGTGACTAACTCAGGCCAAAGAGGCCACGGGGAAATCTTTGGGCCACGTACTTAAAGGGAAGGGGCGTGCCCTTCTATTCACGTGGGAGGGGCCGCAATCCTAGGATGGAGGAGCCGCAAGGTGGAAGGAGGCTGGGACCCTGCTGACTGAGCAGGGCTGCGTCCCATGCTCCTTGGCCTTTTACCGAGAGCAACTGTGGATCTCAGTGGTTCTCAAACTTGAGTGGGCATCCGCGTCCCCTGGAAAGCTTGTTACAATACAGATTGCTGGCGCCACCCAGAGTCTCTGATTCAGCCTGGCGTGGGGCCTAGCAATTTGCCTTTCCAGCAAGTTCCCAGGGATGGTACTGGTCCAGGAACCACACTTTGAGAGCCACCGGTCCGACTTGTTTCAATCACTCATTTTGGGTCGGTGTAAACACACCGCTGACCCACAGGTGAATACATCCCTGACGCCCCTTCCTGGGCGTCTGCAGTTCAGACCAGCACCCAGAGCGCCCCCTGCCGCAGCGGAGGCAACGTTCACTCGATGCCTGGTCAGTCACGTGTGGACAGAGGGAGTCCTCCAGGCCACGTGGCTGCGAGGGACGTGTCCGCTGCTGCTCTGCCCCACTTGCGCTTCTAAGAGCTCCCTTGTTCTGTAGAGGCGGGAAGCCTGAAAACTCCTCGTAGAACTCCCTTGCCAGTGGACATAAGTGAGGTCCTGGCGGTAGGAGGCACTGGAATGGGAGCAGAAGGCAGAAATGGAGAGAGTAACCCCGTTCCAGCCACGGCTGACCCATTCTGGGATTCTGGTCGTGCCACTGACTCCTTTGTTACTCCAGCTTCCAGGAGGCGGCGGCCCCCCGCCTTTAATGACTGCTGGCTGGGCTCAGCGGTAAAGAGTCTGCCTGCAATGCGGGAGATGCAGGTTCAATCTCTGGGTGGGGCAGATCTCCTGGAGGAGGAAATGGCAACCTGCTGCAGTATTCTTGTACGGACAATACCATGGACAGAGGAGCCTGGCGGGCTAGTCACAAACAGCGACACAATGGAGCAATTGACCACTGCACGGCTGGGTCCTCTGGCTCCTCCAGTCTTCCCAGTGCCTTGGTAACCAACCCCCTGGATTAAGCCCTGCCCCTCCCTGCTCCTAGACCCCACTGGAAACTGGAGAGGCTGACTGATACCCTGGGACCCCGTCTGCATGGTATCTGGAGGGAGGTCTGGAGGAGGAGATGCCCTCACACCACTCAAGACCCTTCTTGATACAGCAGTGATGGTGACTGAAGGTGACAATAATAGCGGAGTCTCCATGGAACCATGCAGAGCTGCCCCCACCACGCAATGGACGGGCAAGTGATTCCCATCCCGAAACCTAGAGCTCTCTGGGTATCCCGTGAGCTCATCACACAGGACTGAGTTAGAGACAGCCATCTTCTCTCCACTGGCCTTATCTGGCTCTCAGCTCACGGGTGTAGCAGCCTCCACAAGGAGCTGGGAGCTATCCTCTTTTTCTATTTTCCGGAACAACTTGTATAAGGTGGGAATTACCTGATCCATCTGTCGGGTGGAATTCATTTGTAAAAGCACTCAAGTTTGAAGTTGTGTGTGTGTGTTGTCAGGGGGTGGGTGTGGAGGGTGTACTTCAGTCTTTTCTCGTACTGTTTCTCCCCACACCATTTGGCATATATATATATTTTTTTCCCCACAGAAAATGTATCCATTTCACCCAGGCCTCAAACACACTCATATACAGCAGTAGTTGGCTGTACTGCTGTTTTAAATCTCTATGTCTGTCTGTCTGTCATGCCTGTGTTCAGCCAGGCGGTCACAGAAACAGAGCCCCGATTCTTGGGGAATTCAGGGCCTGTGGCGAGGGGTGCTAAGGGGTAGGTGCTGACAGTGGCGGGGGTGGGGCAGAGACAGGACTAAGCTGGATTCTCTGCGTCTGCTCCACACTTTCTGCCCACACACCACCTTGAGGTCCCTGGTGCCACTGATGCCTGGAGGGCTCTGGGTAGGGGGTTCCCTCCTTGCTCTCCCAGGTGCTGGAGAGGGCGTGCGTAAAGCCCAAGCCAGCCTGGGGTGGTCACTGCCCAGAATGCAGAAGCAGCGGTGTCACCTGTCGGCTGGCTATTCTCCTGAAACCCAGGCTCGGCCCCCACGTCCCCAGCCGCAGCCTGGAGGGAAGGACTCAGCCAATGGCGTGTTTCTGAGGCTGGCAGCCCTGGGTCCCTCCGTTGTAGCCTATCCCCCTAAAGCCCATCTGCCTGCTGACCAGTTTCCTAACGTCAGGTCCCAAGGATCAGTCCTCCACTGAACGCACTCCACCCAACCTTTATGTTTCCAGCAAATTGCAGACATGGCAAGCTGATCATCCTAGCATGTGGACTGGTAAACTGGCTGCCTTTCCAGGCCTGGGTCGTCGATCTGGTCCCCATGAGAAGGCGGGTTACTGGCTGCTGGGCTGTAACTCACTGCCCGCCCCCGCCGCCCCGTCCCCCGACCTCCTTGCCAGAGACATGGCCCTGGCCCTTAGTGCGGCTGGAATCCTGGGGTCAGCCAAGCCTCCCCCCAAGCCTAGAGCCCTGCTCCATCAGCTCTCCCCACCAGCAGGCCTGGACCTGGGGTGGGGGGAAGCTCTACACACACTGCACACACACAAAACAAGAAAATGTTTTAATTGTAAAACTAACTTGAGGGAGGGGAGGGCAGGGCTGCGCTGAGGGGCCAGGAACCTGATTCTTCAAGCGGTGGTTCTGTCCCTGGAGCCACCCCGCAGGCCAAGGACTGTCTGTCCCCAGATGGGGGCTAGAGTGTTATAAAATGACAATATAAATAGACTTCTAGAAAAGAGGAGGCTGTCCAGGTGCAGTAGTCATGTTCTGCAGAGGCTGGGGGTGGGTGGGAAGCCCCGCCCCCTGGATCCCAGGTCCAGCCACACAGAGGGGTTCGGGGCGCGGGAAAAGGCCACTCTTCAGACATTCATGATCGACCCCTGCAATGGCTCGGGGGAGGGGCTGCGTGTCAGGCGAGGTCTCAGACACCCCCACTTGTAGGCTGGAGGACAGCGGAACTGGACCTTCCACACGCACACGCACGCACGCACACACTCACACACACGCACACCTTTCGTAGTGTTGTCTCCACCCCCGGCAGTCCCCATGGCAGATTTCCAGTGATGGGGGGCCGCCTGCCCTTCCTGGAGACAGGAAAACCCGGGGGACGGGCCTGTCCCAGAGGGTGGGGGCGTCTTGGGAGCCTCACTTGCTCCCACGAGTCCCTGTGTTTCTTTCAAAGTCACAAAATCAAAACCGGAGTTCAGTAGTAGGGTCCCGCACACCCCCCTGGCAAGGAGGGCGGCGCCACACGGAGTGTCTCCGGGGCTGGGAGGAGCGGGGGCCGGCCCCCCACTGGCCTCTGGCCGGGCAGGGGTGACCCAGGGGGCTCTTTGGTTCAGGGGTGGGGGTGACACCAGGCCTCATCGGGTGCGGTTCTGACGCATGAGGGGCACGATGCTGGCGGGAGGGCCCGCTTTGGCCAGGAACGGGTGTTTGAGCAGCTCGGCCGCTGTGGCTCGCTGGGCCGGGTCACGCACCAGCAGGCGGTCCAGGAAGCCCTTCAGGGACGGTGACACCTGTCGGGAGCAGGGCGAGAGGGTAGGTGAGCAGTCTGCTCACTTGCTGTCAGGTCGCCAGTTTCCTCCTGCCCAACAGGCCGATGGCATTTACTGCCCAGGGAGGGGCAGAGAGGCCCTCAGCACTGACAGCTTGGCCCCAGGGGCTCACCACCTCCCTACTTTCATGATTCGGCAGGAGTTGGCAAAGGCTGGGCCCTGGAGGCACCCCTTTTTCAGCAGGCAATTTCCCCACCAGAAGGTCCCCTTGCTGGACCTCACCAGCCAGCCTGAGCGCAAGCTCTGAGGGGCTGAGGGCGCAGAGTCCACATGGACGCTCGAGGCCTGGGGGGCATGGGGGCGACTCAGCACGCAGTAAGCACCACCTCAGAGCCATCAGCACCGAGCCCCGCCTACACCCAGCGCTCTCCTTGGGTTTGGGGCTGGGCGGTGCCCTCCCCCACCCACGTGTGGTCTCCCCCACGCCCACTGCCTGCGGGAGGGGCCCACCTTGTGCAGGTTCTTCAGTCGGGGTGGCAGGTTGTCCCGGATCATCTTCATGGCTTTGAGGGGTGGCTCATTGAAGTAAGGGGGCTCCCCATCCACCATCTCGATCACCATCACCCCCAGAGACCAGATGTCCACCTGTGGTGGGGGCAGGGCAGAAGGGCTGAGCTGTGTGGGTGTGGCCAGCGCTCAGGGGACACCCACAGACAGGTGGCCCTGCTTCCATTTTTGCCTCTGATACTGGGACCCAGCCTGCCAGACCCTATGCACTCCTCACCCAGGGAACCCTCTGAAGGGTTCTACCACCCTGCATCCATCCCCTTCTTTTTGCTACCCCCTCCCCCTGCCCCTGGATTCCTCTGGAGAACCCCCTCCTCGCTACTTCAGTCCATGGTGCATGACCAAGCTGTCTTAATCAGCAGAGTGCGGAAACAGTAACTGGTTCAGGAATGGACACGTGACCCAAGCTGAGCCAATCACAGTTGACCCTGAGACTTTAAACAAGATAGTCAGGAAAACAGTCCTCATTTCTGCTCTGATGGGGCAGCACCTGCCTGAGTGAGGGCTACACGGGGACAATCAGAGGCGGGAGGGACACTGCACACAGCTGGGCATGAAGCCTGTGCCCCCGCCAAACTTTACAGTCCTAGGGACCCACGGTTTTCCACTTTGCTAAATCCTTCTTGAGAAGGTTTTGTCACAGGCAGTCCTGGTGGAGATGGTCCCTCAGTATCTCCTACCAGCCTCCCCTCCCAGTGTGACCCCACTCCTGCCTGCGGTTCCCCAAGCTATGCTTCCACAGGCACCCTGGCCAGGCACTGGGTCCAGTCTTATTGACTGACTGTCCTCAGAGCCACAGGCACAGCTGGAAGACCTCAGGGCCAGACAGAGAATGGCAGGGAGTGAAGCAGGTCAGTGTAGGCAACACAGATGGGTGGGGGCTGTGACCAAGACCAGGGTTCCCCTGCTCCTCAGCACCTGACTGTTGCCATGAGGGAATGCAGCCTTCTGTGCCCATATCACTTGGCTTGCCACCAGGGGATCAAATTCAAACTCACGTGAGAGCTCTTTTTAAAAAAACGCTTGCAAGAGCATCTTCAGAGCACATCAGCCAGTTTGAAGCCTCTGCCCCAGGCTGGCAGGCAGGGCCAGGGCCCCTTCTGCCCAGCCTCCTGTTCCCATTGCCAAGCACTGGCTCCGAACTAGCACTCAGCCGGCGAGGAGTGCACGCAGGCAAGTCTACTTCGCCCCCCAAACAGTCCCTGGTGACCAAGCCCCCTCACCCAACACTCCGGCTGTTCTGGACTGCAACAGCGCAAACCAGTGCAGGGCGACTGGCTGCCTCTGGCTCACCTCTGGCCCATAGGGCAGGCGGGAGATGAGCTCTGGGGCCATCCAGTAGGGTGTGCCGACCAGGGACTTCCTCCGAGGCACCTCCTTGCTCACCTGGGCGCAGAACCCGAAGTCTGACAGCTTCACCTGGAGCAGGGTGCAGAAGCAGGGGTCAGAGGTGCTGGTGGGGCAGAGGCAGTTGCCTGTTTAATTCCTCAGCCTCCGACACGCTGGGTTTCTACATTTTGCCCAGAGGTTAGAGCCTGACCTCGGCTGAGCTCTGCCGTCTCCTGGCCGGGGCCCTCAGCGGTGTCAGCTGCCTGAGATCACACATCTGCCTCCTTGACAGGGTCTGTGCTGGGACTCCTGGGGGAGGCAGCCCGAGTCCCATGAGTACCAAAGGCTGGGCAGGGATTCGGCCTGAGGCTGGCTCCCAATGCCGTGCCCTGGGCCCTGGCTTCCCGGCAGGAGGCATGTCTTTAGTTGGTAGGGGGTGAGATGGATGCTGCCTGTCCCTCTGCAACAACCACCTCCTCAGAAACAAGGATTTACACCTTCTTGGGAACTATGGGCCCTATTCAGACTCCTGAGGATGTCAATGGACCCTCCAGAGAGCATTGCTCACACACTGCACATACAGTTCTGTGCTCACCCGTGTCCCCCAAACACATCTGTAGAATCTTCAGGTGTTCATGACCCCAACTGAGACTCCCTGGGAAGCAAAGCCTTCCCCCGAGCCCCCGCCTCTGTGAACTGGCTTAACTTTCCTGGGGGAGGGCAGGCAGATCACCAACCAGAATCTGGTGAAAGTCAAGGGCCCCATCCCCCTGAAAAATCACATCTGCTCTTGGAATACGAATGCAGGTTCTAGGATCAGGAAGCTCATCCATGGACTGCAAACTCGGAGCTTCGGTCCAGAAGACAGGACTGAGAGTCCGCAGCCCAGTCCTGGATGCCAGGCCAGGAGCAGGTTGTCACGTGGCTGAGAGCGGTGGCCGGCCACCCAGATGCAGTCTCCCCGCTCTGGGTCCAGGGCTACACTCCAGCTCTCAGCGGCTGGGGCTGATGACGGCAGAGGCCCCCACTCACCTGGACCCCTGACTCTGGACTGATGCACGAGGAATGAATACACGTACTGCTCCTCAAGGGACTGAATGGGGGCTGGGCTCACCCACCCGCAGGGGGAGAGCTGGGCAGAGGCCGGGGGAGGCCAAGCCACCCCCCACCACTGCTCACCCTGCCGTCGTGGGTCAGCAGGATGGAGTCGCTCTTGATGTCCCGGTGGATGACTCCCTGGGCGTGGAGCACAGACAGGGCCTGCAGCACGGCCAGGCACACGGCGGCGATCTGCTCCTCGTTCATCCTGGGAGGGCAGGGCAGGTGGGGGGAGGGGAGTGAGAGGGGCAGACAGGGGCCCTAGCCTGGGGTCTGATGGGGACACGGCCCCGCCCCGGAGGTGTGATGGGGACAGTGTGTTGGTTCTGAGAGGTGGCCCCACCCTAAGGCGTCTGGAGGGGAGCAGTCCTGATATGGGCGAGGTCTGGGGGCACTCTGGGGACCCAGCAGCGTCCAGCTGCCCGGCTGTACCTGGTGTGCGTGACGATGTCGGTGAGGGCGCCTCCCTCCAGGAACTCCATCACCACCCAGAGCTCGTCCCCAACCAGGTAGCTGTTGTACATCTCCACCACGTTCTCATGCTGGTAGTCCCTCATGATCACCACCTGCATGCAGGAGGCGGGGTCGGCACGGCGCGGGGAGGACCAGCAGCCCCTGCTGCCAGAGCCCGCCCTCTCGGCCTCGGGGGGCCCTGCCAAACTGCAGGTCCAGTTGCACCCGCCACTCCTGCTCATCGAGGTCCAGTCCAGGGACTGTCCTCCCACGCCTGAAGCCAAGAAACCCAGAAGGCAGCGAGGGGCCTGACATCTGTATTCTCTTCCGGGGTGCTCCCACCCCATGCACACCTCACGCTGCTGATGTTGATCTCTGACCAGCCCTGAGTGGGTCTGCGAGTAGCCCTGATGGCCAGGCTGGCACTGGGAGAGGGCGCTGGGACGAGAGCATTAAGCACAGGGCTGAGACCAGGACAAGCAGGCGGCTCAGACACAAGGTGGGGGTGGGGGTTAGATTCCAGGGGCAGGAAGGCCTAGCAAGGCAAAGCCTGGAGGGGGAGCGTGACGCTCACTGCGTGCAGCTCCGGCAGCCATGTTAAACGTGCGCCCTGCGTGCTGCACTGGGGGAGGGGCGACAGGCTCAGGCCTGGGGGGCTGGGGTAGCAACGGGGAGGCTAACCCTGGGGACTGGGGTGGTGGGGCCTCTCCGAGATGGGGAACCAGGAGAGGCAGGTGTGGGGTCAACAGTGTGGGGCCAGTATGGGACTTCGTGGTGAGGGGCCTGGAAGGCACACAGAGGGTCAGTGGGGCTCAGGGCCTGGAGCTGGGGCTCAGGGCCTGGCCAGGACAGGACGGCATGGCAGTGGGTATCGTGGGGACAGAGGACACAGCCTGGGGAGGCATGAAGAGCGAGGACAGGAGCTGGGCTCAGAACTCACACCTGGCAAACCCCAGCCCCATAGGGCCTCTCCTGGTTCTCAGCCCTGCATGCCCTCTAAACCGTGGGGTAGGGGAGCCCCGGGAGGAGTGGGACAGCTGGGGGGGGCAGGTGGGGAGGCGGGGAGCCCCGGGAGGATGGGGGCAGGTGCGGGAGCCCTGGGAGAAGCAGGGCAGCCCTGGGAGGAGCCGGGGGGCCCTGGGAGGAGCCGGGGGTCAGGGGAGCCCTAGGGGGAGTGGGGCAGGTGGGAGGGTGGGGGATCCCTGGGGGGAGCAGGGGGGCCCCAGGAGGAGCATGGGGGGCAGGGGAGCCCTATGGGGACGGGGCGGCAGGCCCACCTCGTTGAAGAGCAGCTCCCGCCGCTGCTGCTTGCGCAGGTCCATCTTCTTGACGGCTACCAGCCTGCCGGAGCTGCGCACGGTAGCGATGCACACGATGCCGGTGGAGCCCTCGCCAATCTTGATGAAGTTGTCCAGGTAGGAACGGGGGTCGCCAGGGTCCACCACCAGCTGCAGGGCAGCCCGGAACTGCTCGTGAGACACTCGCTGGGGTTCCCGCTGTGGTGAGCGGGGGCCGGGGGGCCCGGGGGGGGGGGGCCCGGCGGGGGCGGCGAGGGCACGGGCTGGAGGGGCCAGCTGGGGCTCAGAGGCATGGGGGCCCAGCACTCCAGGGCTGGGGGCGCCGTGGGCTCGGGCAGTGGGCCGGGAGGAGGAGGACTGGGGGACAGCCAGGCCCCCCACTGATGGCCCGTTGGGGGCCATGTTGTGAGGCTCCCCCTGTAACAGAAAAGAGAGGCGGCTGTCAGGGGAGGGGCTGGGGGACAGGGATCCCGGCTGCGGAACAGACAATGGCGGTCAAGATGGAGATGGACAGTGGGCTGGGGCAGGCTGGAGTTGGTGGGTGGGAACAGGGTGGGCAAGGCAACGGTCAGGGGTCCTGGGGTGGGGGAGTGGTTACCTGGGTGCCCCGGGACGGGTGGTCCGTGTCGGCCCGCGGGTACGTGTTAAAGGGCCGGCCAGCCGCCACTTTCGCCCCGCTGGCTAGACTGGCGGGTTGGTGGGGGGTGCCGACGTCAGGCCCAGAGAGGGGGCGCTTGTCCCGGGAGGACTCCTGGGGCCCTCCCGAGCCTTCCCTGGAAGACTTGGGCCTCTTGTCTGGCCCCGCCCGCTGCCTGTCTCCAGTGCTGCCACCCGCCTCGCCATGACTGGCCCCCCGGCCTTGGCTGCCCGCCTTCTCTGTGCCCCCTCTGGCTGTGGCGGCCTGCTCCGCGGGCATCCCGTTTTCCTGGCGGGCACGGGCGGGTGGCGGCGGGCTGTCTCTCCGCAGGGAGTTGGAGCGCGTCACCGACATGTTCTCGAACTCGTCGAGCAGCAGCGTGAGGGCCCCATCCTTGGCGCCTTTGCTGCCCCGCACGATGGTCTGGGGTCCAGGGCAATGGCAGGGTGGGGGCCGGGCAAGGAGGAGGGGGACACAGGACGTGCATCCAACACAGGCGGACAGGACAACACAACACACACAGAGACAAGACAGAGACGGAATGAAGAAATGCCATGGGTGATGGTGGGCTGGGAGGGCGGGGCGGCGGGGGAGGCCCCACAGTCCCTCCCCCAGCACCGAGCCTCGTGACAGGAGGGGAGCTGCCCCCCATCAGGTTGTTGCCCCTGGGCTGGGAGCATCGGTTCCCAGGATGCCCCTCAGAGAAGCACCCCCTGCCTTTTCCTTGTTCTCCAGACTTGGGGGGGTGCAGGGGAAGGAGGGCAGAGACTGCGCCAGCCCATAACAAGCTCTGGAAAGCTGCAAATTACAGGATGTGGGGGCCAGGGCCCGGCTTGGCACCTCCTTCCCTGCAGCCTGGCAGGGCTGTGAGCCCCGAACACGCCCTCTGTTTCCGTGGAGGCTGAGGGTGGGGTGAAGGTAAAGTGACAAAGGTCTGGGCCCGGAGCAGAGGGCAAGAGTGCCCGAGGGCCGGTGCCAGTGAACGCGAACCAGCACCCTGTGTGCCCCAGGCGCACCCTGCCTGCTGTGGCCACTGTCCTGATCCACCGCACTGCCTCCAGGCTCCCCCTAGGGGCCCCCACCCTCCAGCTCCAGGCACACGGGGCCTCTTAACTGCTCCTCAGACACACCAGACATACCGCAGCCTCAGGCACTGGCTGCTCATTCAGCCTGGAGCCCTTCGCCCCCGTCTGCCCGGGGCTCCCCTCCTCAGTGCGCCCCCTTCAGATCTCTGCTGCTGGCTCTCCCTGACTTCCTGTGGTCTAAAACGCCAGCCTCGAACCCTCCCTATCCCGCTCTCTTGCTTTCCTTTTCTCAGAGCACTCAGAACCAGCGGACGTGAAGCATGTGTACAGCTGTCCGTGGCCTGCTCCCCTGGTGCAGTGTTCGTGAGGGTGGCCACTGTTTCTTCCTGGCTGCACCTGAGGCCCAGAACAGTGGCTGGTACGCAGAAGGCCTCAGTAAGTACCTGCTGAGCCCATGAGTGAGCAAGTGAGGCGGGCAGGCTGGGAAGGGGCTGCCGGTGCAGAGCACAGGCCCCAGTCCTGTGCGTCAGTCACTGGCAGGCAGAGCCATGGGCTGCCAGACAACCTGAGGCCAGCACTGCCTGATATGTGCAGAAAACTCGAACCCCGCAAACCCACCGACAGGCCACCGTGCCCTGTGGGCAGCGCCTGCCCCTGCCTCTCCTGGACCCTGGCTGCTAGTAGGGCAGCCTGGTCTTGCCCCAGGGGCCCAGTGAAACAAGGGAGACACCTGCTCAAGCTTCGGTGCTGGAATAAGAGGTCAGGAATCCCTGGCAGTTGGGGAGGATTTTTAGGAAGTGCCTGAATGAGGGCATGACCAGCAGGCATGCAGCCACAGGGCCTGGCAGGGGGGTGGAACCAAAGTGGGCTGGGTGCGGCCAGTGGGCCCAGAAGAGCCAGCACCCTGCCTGCGTGGGCGGCTGCCCCTCCAGTGGCCCCAGCCGATTCATCAGAAGGCAGAAACAGACTTGGATGTAAAGTCTTGCTTTTCTAGGCAGTGGCAAAGAATTCAAAGTATCCCAAGCCCCCTGCCTGGGGCACACAAACACCTCAGTGGGAGACCCTGGAGGAGAGCATCTGCCTGCGGCTCCTCCCGCCAGGCTGGGCTGGGCACGGCACCCAGGGCACCAGCGAGGATGAGTCAGCCCCAGGCCTGATGACCAGCCCACACATTCCCACCCCCACCCCTCGGAACAACCCAGGCTGACTTCCTGGTTTCCACTGCCCTTCAGGTGAAGTCTGTGCTCCGAGGCCGGCTTTGCAGGCTGTGGGGGCCACACCCCCTGCCCCTAGAACAGCCTCACCACAGGCCACGCCCGGGGAGCCAAGACCATGGAGACAGGAACGGGGTTAAGAGCATGGGCCTTGGAAACGCACCTTGATTAAAATCCCAGCTCGGCACGTTTGCTTAGATGGCAGGGAAAAAACTGAAACCACCCCCCGCCCCGCCCCCTGAGCTTCACGCGGGCTGTTTCCTCCACTAACAAGCCCTGGCTCTCCACCATCTGCCTGAATGACTCCTCCTGTCCTCTGCCCTCAGGGCTCAGCTCAGGTGACCCTGACTCCAGGAAGCTGGCCTGGACCCTGGGGCTGGGTCAGACGGCCCCTCGGGCCTCTCCTGGCCCAGCCCTGACCACTGGGGCGGTCACCACGTGGGAACTGGTCTGTCCCTCTGCCTGCGATGGGAGGCCTGTCAAGACCCAGGACGAGTTTGTGGTCCTGGGGACAGGAGCACAGGGCTCAGGACAGACAAATGAGTTGGGGCTGGCATGGGGGATCGTCAGAGGGTCAAGGTCAGCGGAGGCTTCTCAGGAAGGGAAGGTGGGTTGGCGCTGGTGCCAGGTGAGGGATCAGTGGTGGATAGGTGAGTGAAAGGTGAGGATGGGGGGTGTGGTTGGGGTGCATCTGTTTGGTGGGCAGCAAGGGAGGGTCCAGTGTGGTGCTGAGGCCTGGGGTCACCCCACAGGGGTCGGCGCAGGTCAGGAGAAGCAGCAGCGGGCGCCAGCATACCTTGGGGGCCCCAGGCTGGATGGAGGTGATGCAGGCGGGGTCGATGAGGGGCTTGGGCCGGCGGGCCGACTCCTCGATCAGGCTCTGCCACTGGCGGGGCAGCCCAGTGAACTTCTGCTCATGCTGGTCGAAGCCCGTGTGCACGCGGTGCTCGAAGTTAGACGGCGCCGAGATCTCGACCCGCTTCTTCTTCTTCCCGAACATGGCTCCAGGCTCTCTGCGTGGAGAGTGCAGAGTGGGGCCCCGGTTGGCAGCCTGAGGAAGGGCGCGGCTCGCCAGGACCTGCTGCTTCTCCTCCATCCCTCCCTGGTCTCCCCACGCCCCCACCCTTTCCACAGACCGCACCCCATCTGCAGCCCGAGGGACCCTGTGAACACTCCAGTCAGGCCCCTGGCTCAGAGCCCACTGGCGGCCCCACCCCACTCAGGTAAAAAGGTGAGCACTCCCAGTGGGCTTCTCTGCTCTCAGCTCTTCCTCTGGCTCACGGTGGCTTCTGACCTCAGGGCCTCTGCCGTGGCAGCTCCCTCTGTGGGGACTGACGCCTGACTCCCGCCCGCTTCAGGTGGCAGTCGCTGGTGGCTCCTCTCCTGAACATACCCCAGGCCCCCTGTCCTTCCACCCCATCTCGCAGCATGTCTAACTTCTGGAAACTGCGCTGCTCAGTCTTATGTTTGGGCTTCTCTAGTGGCTCAGATGGTTAAGAATCCGCCTGTGATGCAGGAGACCTGGGTTCGATCCCTGGGTCAGGCAGATGCCCTGGAGAAGGGAACGGCCACCTGCCCCAGTGTACCTGCCTGGAGAATCCCACGAACAGAGGAGCCTGGCCGGCTACAGTCCATGGGGTCATAAAGAATCGAACTCGACTGAGCGACTCACACACACACAGCCAGTCTTGTGTTTACATTTCAGCGTTTACAACTCCCATCGAGACTCCCGGTGCCACAGGCCCGGTCTCATCTGCCGCCCCCCGTCCCAGCCCCCGCCCAACACACAGGATGTGCTCTGTGACTGGTGCCTAAGGCCTGCCACCTCTGTGCCTGCTTTCTCACCCTGGACTGTGGGCTAGAAACAGCATGTACCTCTGGTTACTTGTTCAACACATGGTTACCAAGCCCCTGTCCGATGCGTGACTCCTAGGCAGCCTCACTAACATACCCCCACTTTACAGATGAGGAGACTGAGGCTTAGAGGAGGAGGCAAGTTCCTCACAGAGTGGGGCAAGACCCACTTCATGAAGGATCCTAAAAGACTAAACTGCCCGTCTTTAGGGCCCGTGGTTTCCAGGCCGGTCCTCACAACAGTCCTGGCGCAACAGTGGTAAATGCTCAGCGAAAGTGAAGGTCGCTCAGTCCAACTCTTCGTGACCCCTTGGACTGGAGCCCGCCACGCTCCTCTGTCCACGGAATTCTCCAGGCAAGAATACTGGAGTGGGTACCCACGCCCTTCCCGAACCTATGAAAGCTGAATTTAAAAACCAAAGGGGCTGAAGGGGACATGCGGAATGGTGGTGTCCCACAGAGGGGGCCGGAGACATGAAGAGCAGGGAAACCAGATGGCCAGAGTGCAAATCTCTCTGTGCCACCTACTGTGACCCTGGGCAAGTGACTTAGCCTGTCTGTGACTCGGCTTGACCCCCATGGGGCGGCTGCCGGGAGGATTAATGAGTTAATTAATGAGCAGGGCTCGGTGCGGGGCATGGAAGGAGGGCCCAGTTGGCCTTTGCTCTTCTGATGCCGAGGATGACTCCCAGCTGTGTCAGGGGCCCAGGTGCTGCGCCCCCCAGAACCCCGGTCCCACACACATGCCCCTGGAGCCCCACAGACCTGCTTTGTTGCTGGCTCTGCTACAAGTGCCCTTGGGCGGGTGATGTCTCCTCTTGGGGCTTTGGGTTACTCATCTGTAAAGTGGGAAGAAAACATCCTTTGCTTACTCATCCATCCAGCCATCAGTAACTCACTCCTTTGAGGCCAGCCTTGTGCTGGTCCGTGTGAGGGACAGAGTGGTGACCCAGACAGCCTCTGAAGGCCCAGGATGGTCGGGGCTGGGGTCACAGAGTACCAGACCCAGCCTGCAGGGACGGCAGGGTAGGGATACTGGAGGCTTCCCAGAAAAGGGCTTGTGTGAACTGAGACCCGAAGGACGAGGGGAAGTGCACTGGGTGGGGATTTCGATCTGGCTCAGGCTGGCTCTTCAGCACCTGGCACAGTGCCCGGCATGTGGTCGGCCCCAGCACAGTGAGTCTCGTGACCCAGTGAGGACGCTCGTGAGCGGATCCACGATGCGGCCCGGCAGCCCCTGGTTGTCCTCCCGGCTCCTTTCCCGGGAGCAGGGCGTGAGGGCGGAAAGGCCGCCATCCCCAGCCCAGAGGTGGGGCCATCGGTGGGCAGCCATCCAGGAGAACCGGTTTGGCAGCAGGAGCCCAGTGGGAGGCGGGTGGGGACCCAAGCAGCCAACCTGTCTCAACTGGCCTGGGCCTCCTGGCCAGCAGGTGGCCAGAGCCAGGGCTCTGCCAGGGGAACAGACCTGGCCAGGGTCAGGGGCCCTCTGCCCCAGCCTCTTCTCTACCCCCACCAAGCCAGGAGCCCCTTCAGTGCGGCTCCCCCATTCCAGCCCCCAGAACACTGTGCATTCCACCCTCCCAGGCCTCGGGGACCCTGACCAATCCCGTTCTCCCTCCAGGCTTCTCTGCCCTCGCCTCCCTTGCAGCTCCAGCTCCTCTACTCGTCCCTACACCCCGACTCTCCCCCATCTGCCCAGACGTGCGCCCCCCTCACCCGCCCACCCTGGTCCCACTGCCTCCTGTCTGCCCAGATTTGCCCCCATCTGGCTTCAGGCCCAGCCTCACTCCTCACCTTGGCCTCTCTCACTCTGCCTGCCCATCCCCACCCCCCAGCCCGTGGCCTGCGGGCCCCAAGTCAGCTCTGAGCCCTCTGCAGGACAGGATTAGCCGCATGACCCCTCACTAAACCCGGGAGAGGGAGGAGCTTAGGATCCAAACGGGGTGGGCAGGAGGCAGCTTGCTAGAGGGGGCAGCCAACCCAGGATGCCCACCCGCGAGCCCCCAGGCCCCCCAGCCCCCGCCCCCTGCGGATGGGGAGAGAGGGGCACACCTCCGGATATTTGCCTGGGGCCACCCCTTCCCTCTGGGCGCTGCACAGAGGGCAGGACAAACAGAGGAACTGGCCGTGTTTATAGTGGCCAGGCGGGAGCCCCACCCCGGGCAGCTCTGAGCACTGCGGGCTCCCCTGACCCCTCCAGCAGTCCCCAAGCACCTGACTTTACTGGAGCCACAGAGGGGAGGGAGAGGAGCTGCCACATGTGAAGGGAGGGGCCTGGCCAGGAGCAGCGGGGTGTCAAGGAGTGGGCGCTGGGTTCCCAGGCACGCCCAGAACTCAGGAGTCAGACAGCACAGGGCCCAGAGGCCGGCTCTGCTGCGAGGCTGAGCCAGCCCACGGGGGAAGCACGCTGCGTGGCCCTGGGCCAGCAGCTCTATGCCTCATTTTCCTCTTCTGTTAGAGGAGAACCGAGATAGTACCTGTTTCCAGGAGTTCTTGCAAGCAGTCACAGAGAACCCAGCGCGATGGCCTGGCCCCAGGGCCGGTGCACACAACAAGGGAGCGGGCAGTAGACATCGGTCACCCTGACAGTAACAGCGGTCCCGCCGGCCCCTCTGCTAAGCACTCGACCCACAGTCTGCACGCCCGACCCCGGAGGAAGGGGCCAACTTGGGCCTTGTGTTACAGACAAGGAGAATGAGGCACAGAGAGGGCACACACAGCTTGGGAAGCAGAGTGGACTCAAGACACCAGGCTGGCCTAACCCGAGTCCGGGCCCCGCCAGTTCTCGGAACGATAGCAGCCACATCCTCGGAGACACGAGTGTGCCCGGGCCTGCTCTGTGTCTAATCGCATTCCACCCTTGCCCCTAACCTGTGAGACAGGCATGGCCATCATCCCCAATTCACAGGTGGGAAGACTGAGGCCCAGCGAGGGGAACCCTAGGATTTGAACCCAGGCAGTTGGAGACTTGCCTATCCTGTGGTTGTGCTTCCGTGTCATCATCGTCATCAACTCCCAGGCTGTCCCTGGTCTCTGCCCCTTCCTCCCTCCTTCCCCTTCCTCTGTCCACCCAGACACTGCGTTTTCTCTCCTGCCCTGACCCGTCCTGGCGGAGAGGGTCCCTCCTCCTCCGACCTGCCCAGGCCCCAGTGGTAGGTGGGAGGCGGTGTAAAGTGGGGACCCACCGCCGCCACCCTCCACCCCCCAGGGCTCCTCCCTCGCCTATTCCACAGGCCTTCAGCACGTCCGTCTGCAGCGAGAAAGCAGTCCAAGAGCCAGTGCCAGCCACCAAACGTGGTTTACTGCGGCTCAGCCCCAGGACTCGCACCACCACCTCTACCACCATGGGGGACCCTGAGCCTGCACAGATGCCGATGCTGAGCTCACTGCCTCCCAGGACTCCCGTGGAGTGGCTGACCTCACTCCCATTGTGCAGATGCGGAAACTGAGGCTCACAAAGGTGAAACCTCTTGCTACGATCACCAAGCAGAGGTGGGCATGGAAGACAGTTGCTCCACTGCAGAGTCAACATCCTTAAACTCTGCCCCATGGCCCCCTCGCCCCTGCACGATCGGCCGGTCGGCTCTCCTCCCACAGGCCCCCTTGCCCCCTCTGGCCCAGCCACCTGGCCTCTTCACTGTTCTTCACACCCCGGACATGCCCCGATTCAGGGCCTTTGTTCTTGCAGTTGGGCCCCCACCAACTCTCTTCTCACTGATCTCCACATAGCTCCCTCCCTCTCTCTCTGTCTCTGCCCAAGTCTAGGCATGAATGTCCCTGTTCCCGTCCTCACACCTTCAGCGCCCTCCCTGCTTTATCTTTCCCCTCTGCACTCACCAAGTAACTCTGTGTGTGTGGGTGAGCCTTCGGTGTCTGCTCCTACGAGAATGTCAGTTCCTCCAGGGGAGCAGGGCCTGACCTCTGTCGAGTTCCCCACTGCCTATGACCCCAGTGCCTACGACGCAGCGTGGCAGGCACTCGAACATCTGGTGAATGAATACATTCACCTGAACCTGCTCCGTGGCGCCCCTGCTCAGACACCTCAGGTTTTGCCCAGGGTCTCTCTCTGGCAGAGAAAGGCCTGGAACCCAGAGGCGGAGGGTGAAGCCGTGACCCCAGCGACGTGGAACACGGGAGGGCAGGGCGCAGCCTGCAGCCACCGACGCGGGCAGAGAAGCATCTGAAGCTCACTGTTTGTTCCCCAACGCAGACACCTATTGATCCTACTCTAAAATGTTTATTTCAATTAAAAAAAAAAAAACTTGTGAATGATTTCACATGTGGGATGTGAAGGTTTTGCACCTGTCCAAGCAAAACCTTCCCATTTTCCAGTCACCCCCTGCACTCACAAGGCTCTGCCTGCTGACCTTCCGTGAGAAAAAAATGGCACCACGCTGCGGCTCCCCGCACCAAGGAAACGAATGCCCATGGAGGAGCCAGGTCTGCGAGTGTGACCGCGTGCTCGGGAGTGTGTTGTGTACACGTGTGTGTGTGCACGCAGACTTCTTTCCTCCTGCCCTGCCTGCAGCCCCGAATAAAACTGCCCCCACCCAACAGGGCAATGGAGGGTGCTGACTCGGCCAGGGTCCTGGGGCCCGAGTGGAGGACGCAGCAGGGGCCACGGCCGCCCTTTCCTAGTCACTGAAGTGAAACTAGAGCAGGAAGTGGGCAACGGAGACGCGCTCACCGGCCCCCTCACCCTTCTGCCATCATCTGCACCCACTGTCTCCAAAGGCCCCCTGGCTGCCTGCCTCCCTGCGCTGTGCTCTGACGCTGGACAGGGGTCTGGCTCACCTTGGCAGCCCTGGCAGGCTCTCACGGCCCCCCTGAAACTCCAGACCATTCCCCTCACACCTCTGCTCAGCTCTTGCTGCCCATCCACGTGCCCGCCCCCCCATTCTCCTCCTGCCTAGTCCTTGCAGGGAATCCTCAGGTACTGTCCCCAGACGCCGCCTCAAGCTTTGGGACTGACATGTGCCCAAGCTCTCTCCTTGGCAGACACCTGCTCTCCCCACAAAGGGCCCATCACACCCACCCACCATCTATTCCATCATCCTTGTCGGGTGAGAGCTGAGCTCTGCCAAGCCCGGGGCAGGGCCCACAGCAGAGGCCAGGAGAGCCAGGGATGTCCCTGCCCTTGCCAAGCTCACATTCGAGGGGAAAGGAGAGACAGTTCACAGCAGATATACCAGACAGCCAGCTAGTGAGTCAGATGGTGAGTGCTGAGAAGAAAAAGAGCAGGGATCAGCTGGGTGTGGAGGCTGAGGGGACGTGGGGATCTTCAGTGAAGCGGTCAGGGAGGGCCTCGAAGAGGAGGTCACACTAGAGCAGGGTGGGGAGAGGAGTGGGTGCCTGGGGGAGGAGGACCCTGGCCGCGAGAACAGCCAGCACAAAGGCCTGGGGCCGCAGAGTGCTTGAGGGCCAAAGAACAGAGCGGAGGCCGAGTGGCCGGGGCGGGGCGGGGGGCACAGGGAGGACTCGGCTCTTACCTGCGTGAGATGGAGCCGCAGGAAGGCTGTGAGCAGGGCAGGAGCAGGGAGGCTCGGAGGCGGAGGATGCGAGAGGCCAGCAGGAAGAGGGTGGACGGGACACGTGGGGCCTGTGGAGGCGGGAGCAGTGGGTAGGCTCTGGGTGCGCTGGACAGGTCGAGAAGGCTGGAGGCTTTGGTCTGGTCTTGCCCATGGCTGCATCCCCCCAGAGCCTGGCACCCGGTCCGTTCTCTCCCGGCCCTTAGCATCACCTAACATGTTACATGGTCACGATCCTGTCAGTTGTCTCTCAGCTAAGTCGGTGGCTCGGCGTGGGCAGGAATCGTGTTCCGGCTCTTATAGCTGGGTCCCAGTAACAGGGTTTTGCCCTGTGTGGTTACTGGGTGGGTGAAGGGGACACACGGGTTTCAGTGCTGACTCTGACCATGCTAAACCCTCTGGGTGGTTCCTGGGTGTGCGGGTGGAGAGGCCTCTCCTCTCCTGTTTCCCAAACTAGGAAACTGAGGCCCAGAGACAGGAAGTCCCTGCCAGGGCTGCCCAGCGCCGGGGCACAAAAGTGTCCACTCTGCCCCCTGGAGAAGACCTGTCACTGCCCCCTTAGCCTCCTGCCTCCCAGCAACCCTGGCTCCTGCCAAAGCTTCTGCTCCAGATGCAGGACCTAGAGGTTTATGGGGCGAGAACACGCACAAGAAACAACTCAGCCTCTGATGACCAGGACCGAGGTCAGAAAGGCCGCATGGTTAGGAGGGAATCTGAAGAAAACAAAACCCTCCACCGGGATGAGACTCCCCGCTGGGACTGAGCAGGGCCCCGCCCGCCGCGGGGCCTCACCTCCTCCCCACACTTCACCCTTGCCACAAGAGCCCCTCCTTTCCAGGCCTAGACACGCGGAGCCTGCTCCAGCCTCAGGGCCTCGGTACCCACTGCTCCCGCGGCCCACCTTCCTCGATCGTCAGGTCTTAGTGCAAACACATTGCCTGGCCCCCTGACAAAATTTGCACCCAGCTTTATACTTCTCCGTGGCATTTATTACCATCTTGCATTTTATATACCGGTTGATCCTAGGTCCTGCCTCCCATCCCTGCCCCCAGGAGGGG
Source organism: Bos javanicus (assembly GCF_032452875.1). Taxonomy (NCBI): domain Eukaryota; kingdom Metazoa; phylum Chordata; class Mammalia; order Artiodactyla; family Bovidae; genus Bos; species Bos javanicus. The sequence goes on along the minus strand of NC_083885.1, from coordinate 49,039,237 downwards.
AGCGGTGGCTCCCCAAGAACAGGGGCCTTTGTCTGTCTTGTTCTTGCTGCACCCCTGGCAGCTAGAGCGGGCCTGGCGCACAGCAGGCACCAGTAATAGCTGTGCTGTGACTGAGTGATGCCACTGCCGCGGTGATGAGGCTGGACTCCAGGAGCAGCAGGGCAGAGGGTTAGACAGGAGTCCCCAAGCCCTGTTCACACTGCCTGGAAGTCTGACCTTGACGCCTGCAAAGGAACTGCGCTTCCTTAGAGTCTGGCTATTTAGCAAATAACCTGGCGTTTGTTCCGAACACAAGAGGTGCCCGGCTGTAAGCCCACTTCCCCAGGCCCTGCCACCATGCAGCCTAGGCAGGCAATTTGAGCAGGTGGCAGTAAATCTCGGCCAGAGGCACATCACACAGAGGGTACGCCGCCAGAGACCGTGAGTCCCCACGATGGGTGAAACCCCACAAAGAGACACATATCCGGGGCCACCCTGGCCTGGGGGAGCAGGGCCTGGAGCTGGCCGTGCAGGGAGCAAGGGGCAGCCTGCTCTCCGTGTTCCGGCCACACCGCAGGCCTCTGCCCACAAGGACTCCGAGGGCAGCTGGTGAGGAAGAGTGGACACCCAGGCTTGTGGCTCCTCTACCACCGTCAAGCCGTGGGCCGGGAGATCGTGACTCTGGGCCTCTATGTCCTTGTCTGCAAACTGGGGGGTCATGATGGTTCCTCTCTCCCCAGGGGATGTTCGAATGATGGAAAGAGGTGACCTGGCAAAGTGTTCAGAGCAGTGCCTGGCACCAAGTGGGTCCTCACCGCTACAGGCTGACTGCGGTTATTAGCGCTGCTGTTGTTTCCGCGCGAATAAAGGAACAGATGAAGGAAAGAGGGTCCCCAGAGCAGGGTTCCCAGAGCAGGGTCGCCCGAGCAGGGCCCCCTGAGCAGGGCCCCCCGAGCAGGGTCCCCGGAGCAGGGTCCCCAGAGCAGGGCCCCCCGAGCAGGGTCCCCATAGCAGACGTGCCAGTCCTCCTGTCGCTGTTAAGACGCTCCCTCTCCAGGGCTGGGATGGGGCAGCACAGTGGGCCCCCTTTATGTTCCGAGGGCCGGTCTGCCTCTCCCGCTAGACTGTGTCCCCCTGGAGGACAGGCCCTGGGGCCATCTCCGCCACCCTGCCCAGCACAGGTCTGGGCACAGCTCAGAGAATGTGGCTGGATGAAGAGACGGTGCTCCGAGCCCCCCGGGAGGCCAGGCGGCTCCTGTGGCAGCCCCAGGCTTGGCCCCCTGCCACCCGCCCCCCGGCCAGGCTCCACAGGGCACAGACACAAAGGGCACACTGTTGGAGTCCCTCAGCCCCCCGGGGAGGGGAATGGATGCCATAACAAACCTGAGAGTGTGGGCGAGCCCCCGGAGACTGGGGAAACCAGATTGAGACTTCATTCATTCCTCCCCTGAGGTGGGGCAGGAAGGAGGGGGGGCGGGAGGCAGAAAAGAGGCTCCAGAGGCCTCCCCGGCCCCCTAACCTAAGGGTTTCCGCCCTCCCACACAGACACACGTGCACACCCCCAAGATACAGAGCACACAAGGTCACGCCACAGTGCACAGAAGCTGACACAGACACGCAGCATGGGCGTCCAGCCACACATCCCCAGACCACAGGAACACACCCTCTGGTCACACGGCAAAGCCCCTGAAACGGGACAGTGGGAGCCTGGGCGCAGGAAGGGCCAGCCCGCCCTGAGCCTCAGCTCCTGCCTCGGGAACTCGGGCCCAGCAAGTGGCCGGAGCCGACTGCGTGGCGTCAGTGGGAGAAGGTGGGGAGCAGTCTTAAGAGGGGCCTGGCTCAGAGGAAGCCCTGGGAACAGAGGGTCACAACACTGGGGACCCACGGTCGGGACCCCAGGAAGTTAAGGACCCAGAAGCCCTTCCACAAACAGTGTAAAGAGCCATTCCAAAGATGCAAGGGCTCCGGAGAGATCTGGAGACGCATACAAGGATCCTGGGGGAAGCCGACGACACAAAGATAGACTTCAGCCGCCACCTACAAACACACTCACACACACGCATGCACACACACAATCCCAGACACTCCGTGACGGCTGGACTCACCTAGGAAGGCAGACCCCAAAACCCCATCCACCTAGGAGCCCTCCTGATACAGAAGGAGACCATGGGATCCACACACAGTGGGTAATGAGACCTACCACAGACCCAGGCATACACACCACCAAGTCTGTGGTCACCCAGTGACCCCTCAGAACCACCTCCATGCAAACCAGACCCCAAGAACACGCTCCCACAGAGATGCTCGGGGGAGGGGTATGTGTGGAGGGGGAACCTGTGCTGAGGCCTGGGCTAAGTCCCAGCAGACAGACACCTGCCATCTCCGCCTGAAACACACACGAGACCCCGCCCCTGGCCCAGAGAAAGGTGTGGCCCCTCGCATGCGCTCAGGTGGCTGCCCTCCCCCACACCCAGGCGGCCCGCCCCCTCCTCCTCGAGGCCGGGCCAGCTCACCTCCACCATCCTTGGCCCTCCCTCGGGCCTGGGCTGCCCGCAGTGGGGCAGGCCAGCAGACAGGGGGCTCCCAGCTGAAACGGAGCAGGGAGCCGGGATCGAGGGGTTCCCCTGGCCCACCGAGGAGAGCTGGCTGGCCTCTGTGCCCCAGCTGCCCTGGCAGCGGCTGGCAACTCGGCCCTGCCCTGGCAGGAGTTGAGCTTTGGCTGTGGCTCCAACCCCCGGGAGGGGTAGGGGGAGGGCGGGGCGGAGGGAGGCGGGGCTGAGCCTGGAAAGCCTGGGCCACGTGGCCCACAGCTGTCCCCGTGGAGGGGAGGGGACCCAACCACTGCCCCTGCGTAGGCAGGGTCAGTCTCCCACCACATACGCATGCCCCCATCTCAAGCCCAGGCCAGGCGAGGTGCCAGGGGAGCAGTGGCTACACAGCCCGGGGCTGCACGTCTGAGAGGGGCTGCCGGGCCAGTTAGGTGTGAAACAGTGGCCAGGGCTGCGGTGCGGGACAGGGCACCGCAGCATAAGCAGCCTCTCTGATGGGGAGGGTGGTGGGAGATCTGGGGCTTGCTGCGTCCCCTGGCACCCAGGCTGCGATTCTAGCAGGAACTTCAGAGGGCACAGTGACCGGGGCGCTCCTGCTCCGACACCCTTGCCCATCAAGATGAACTTGAGACTTGCAGGCTCGCCAGGGGAGATCATGGTGAACCGCCCCCTCACTGCCATATTTAGGTGTGAGGGGGGCTGGAAGGCCATGACGGCAATGGGGAGAAAGGTGGAGAGGGCCGGGACTTCTGTGTGCCATGCTGGCTGGCTGGCCAGGGTGTAATTAACCCTTCTGAAAATGAGTGGCCTGACTTTCCGGAGAACCTCCTCTGGGCTGGGGCGTGCTCTCAGCATGCATGAAGTCCTTTAGCTTACCACTGCCCTAAATGGGCAGGTACTTTATCAGGCCATTTTATCACGTGGACCAGGAGGCCTGACTGGCCTGGAAACCCCATCTACCCCTTCGGTCTACCACCTGCTCACTAAGCCAGGGGCTTCCAGCTGAGCCTGGGGCCGCTGCAGGGCAGGTCTCAGGGCCCCCTCCCCAGGGCCCAGGCTACCCCCTCCCCCGGCAGCATGAAGTACCTGTCAGGCAGCCACCCAGACAGGAGCCAAATGGGGCGGGTCCCCAAACCGGACCGGCTGGTTTGGGCTCTGGTGAGGGAGGCGGTCAGGACTGGGTAGGTCTGACCAGCCAAGGAAACTAGGTCCCACAGGGAAGGGACAGGGGAGGGCGGGGGAAGGAGGGAGCACCCCTCCTCCAAAAGGAAGTCTCACTGGAGACAAGGGGTCCTCCTGGGGACTGGCCTCAGGGGCAAGGAGATGTCCATTCAAGAACCCCTCACAGGGACTTCCCTGGTGGCCCAGTGGTTAAGACTCCATGCTCCCAGTGCAGGGGGACACTGGTTCAATTCCCGGTCAGAGAACTAGAGACTGCATGTCGAAACTAAGAGCCTGCATGCCACAACCAAACACCTGGAACAGCTAAAGGGGGAGAAAAAGGATCTCTCACGCCAGAACAGAACTGCATAATGGAAGTTTTAAAACATGCTCCCAGAGAGAGACTAAACTAACGAACCCCCATCACTCAGATTCTCAACTATAAGTTCTACCATACTTAGGCTTCCTCTCTCCCCTCCGTTTCTTCCCCTTCTCTCTGTCTCAGTCTCTGTCTCTTTATAACATGGAACATAGTTCAAAAGTCAGTGGCCCCGAAGGGGAAACACTGGCAGGTCGGCGCCCTCCTGCTTTGCCCCAGCTCGGCCGTGGAGTCACCTCTACTAGAGATTCTGTTGTTTTCTGAGAGCCTATGCATACCTGTGTGAGCGTGTGTGTGTGTACACACATGCATGTGCACACAGATGCTTTTGCACTTAAAAAACAATCATAAATGGCTGCACACCACACACTCAACTGCACTTTGCTTTTCTCAAGACCGTTCCTGGCTCGTCTGCGCCGCGGGCACCAGGAGGCGTTTGGCAGCGTCCAGTGGAGGTGAAGACACGCTGGGGACCTGGCGCGCTCTCCTGGATCCACCCCCAGGGACACACACGGGGAGGTGCACACGGCACAGTCTGAATCGGCGAGACTGGAAACAACACCAACGCTCGCCCACAGCAGGTGGATAATGAACTGTGTGATCCACTAGCCCCACACGAGAGTACACAATGGCGAGAACGAGCGACCCACAGCCATGTGTGGACGGACATCAAACATGATATTAAACAGAAGCAGTGAAACAAAACCCAACACATCCTAGGACTTTGTTCAGAAACAGTTCAAAACCAGGTAAAATGAAATATGCTCCTTAGGGATGCACACAAAGGGGGCAAAACCAAAGAGAAAAGGGAGGGAGCAACTGCCTCAAAAGTCAGGGAAGGGGCTGCCTCCAGGGGCGGGGGCAGGGGCTGGCACCATCTGTTACTTCAACTGGAGGAAGTGGTTACGTGGGTCTTCCCCTTAAAGTCATTGGTCATACTGTACATTTCTACTTTATGCGCTTTCCACATGTAGGCTAATTGTGATTTTAAATGAAAAAAAGATAGATACGTCTAATGATCTTACCAGGCTTCCATCTGTGCAAAGCACAGCCCCGCTGCTTTAGCAGCTGCGTGGAAGGGCCACGATGCCTTGAGCCAGTCCCCACGGGGCCAGGTCAGTGGCTTCCAGTCATTTGCTCTTACACATGGTGCGGCAGTGAGAACCGTGGGCAGAAGTCACCTCACAGGTGTGCCAGCATGTCTGTGGGCCAAGTGCCTACCAGGAGGACTGCCAGGCAAAGCACAGCACCGCCAGGCTGCCACTCTCAGCCCTTCCCTTGGCCTCAGGCCCAGGGTGTTCTCACACCCTCCCATCTTCCCCACTCAGACAGGTGAAGTCTGGCCCCTCTTGGCCTTGTTTTCATTCGCCTTTTGGTGCTTAGTAATTGCCGGCTTCCCAGATGGCGCAGCACCTGGGAAGAATCTGCCTGCCAATGCAGGAGACTCGGGTTCAACCCCTGAGTCGGGAAGATCCCCTGGAAGAGGCAATGGCAACCCACTCCAGTATTCTTGCCAGGGATATCCCATGGACAGAGGAGCCTGGTGGGTTCACGCTGTCACAGAGTCAGACACAACTTAGCGATTGAGCACACAGGCACTTAGTAACTGCGCATCCTTTTAAATTTGTAAAAGTCACCAGAACTCCTTTTCTGCTAACAGTCTCTTCAAAGCCTTTACCTCCTACATGCCGCATGACATAGACAAAAATGAAAAAGAAAAAAAGGTTGATTTTGGGACTTCCCTGGTAGTCCAGTGGTTAAGACTCCACACTTCCACTACAGGGGGTTCAAGCCCTGGTTGGGGAACTAAATTTCCACATGCCACACAGTGTGGCCAAAAAAAAAAAAAAGCCTTTGTTTTTCTGTGAGGGTCAAGACCTTTGTAAACCCACCCCAGCTCTTCCCACCTCTCCAGCCTCGTCTCCCCACCACCACCCCATTCACGGGTTCCATCTTGCATTCGTGTATTTTGTCAACAGAAGCAGAACACGTGCCCACCATGTGCCGTCCAGGCTGGGGCAGTGGTGCAGCATGGTCCCGGCCCCCGGGGCTTACAGTCCAGGACCACCCAGTGAAATGTGACATTCCAGCTGAGAAGGGTGGCTGGAGGGATGAGAGCACAGCGGAGCCGGGCTGGACCAGGCCGCCAGGGGAGTCAGGGGAGCCAAGGCAAGTTCTGAGGATGGCCTGCATCTGGAAGACATAACTCTGGCTGCACGTCTGAGGACGGGATGAAGGGGGCCTGAGTGGATGTGGGGACAGGTGACGAGACCGAAGCACTGCTCCGGGCAAATGGTGAAGGTGGCCACGGCCTGGCATGGAGGGAGGGCCCCAGACCAGAGGTGTGTCTGCCCACAATGTGCAACTCCTGTCAGATGGCGGCCGAGGGCAAGGCAGGCGCCAAGCGTGACTCTGAAAGTCGGTAAGTCACACTGCCATCTTTCACACAAGGGTGCGCCAGAGGGGCTCCAAAAATGCCAGGCCCCAGAACTACTCAATTGTGAAAGAGATGAAAAAAGCCCGAAGATTCACTTTCCCCGATAGTAAGGCCTGGGGTACAACCACAGTAATCACGACAGTGGGGAAAAACACAGAGGTCAGTGAATGGAATAGAGAATCCAGACAAAGACCCAAACAAATACACCCAGCTGGGTTTTAAAACACTGATTTTTTTTTTCACTGTGGTAAAATACACCTTGTCTGTTCTTCAGTTGCTACGTTGTGTCTGACTCTTTGTGACCCCATGGACTACAGCACGCCAGGCTTTCCTGCCCTTCACTACTCCCCAGAGCTTGCTCAAACTCATGTCCGTTGACTTGGTGATGCCATCCAACCAGCTCATCCTCTGTCACTCCCCTTTCCTCCTGCCTTCAATCTTTTCCAGCATGACCATCTTTTCCGATGAGTGGCTCTTCGAATCAGGTGGCCAAAGTATTGGAGCTTCAGCTTCAGCATCAGTCCTTCCAAAGAATATTCAGGACTGATTACCTTTAGGATGGACTGGTTTGATCTCCTTGCAGTCCAAGGGACTCTCAAGAACCTTCTCCAGCACCACAATTTGAAAGCATCAATTCTTCAATGGTCCAACTCTCACATCTATACACGACTATTGGTTAAACAATAGCTTTGACTATATGGACCTTTCTTTCCAAGGAGCAAACGTCTTCTAATTTCATGGCTGCAGTCATTGTCCGCAGTGATTCTGGAGCCCAAGAAAATAAAATCTATCACTGTTTCCACTTTTCCCCATCTATTTGCCATGAAGTGATGGACCAGATGCCATGATTTTAGTTTTTTGAATGCTGAGTTTTAAGCCAGCTTTTTCACGCTCCTCTTTCACCCTTATCAAGAGGCTCTTAAGTTCCTCTTCGCTTTCTGCCATTAGAGTGGTATCATCTGCATATCTGAGCCTGTTGATATTTCTCCCAGCAATCTTGATTTCAGCTTGTGATTCATCCAGTCTGGCATTTTGCATGATGTTATATATAAGTTAAACAAGCAGGATAACAATAAACAGCCTTGTCGTACTTCTTTTTCAATTTTGAACCAGTCCATTGTTCCATGTCCAGTTCTAACTGCTGCTTCTTGACCCGCATACAGGTTTCTCAGGAGACAAGTAAGGTGGTCTGGTATTTCTATCTCTTTAAGAATTTTCCCGTTTGTTGTGATCCACACAGTCAAAGGCTTTAGCACAGTCATTGAAGCAGAAGTAGATGTTTTTCTGCAATTCCCTTGCTTTCTCTATGATCCAAGGGCTCCCTGGTGGCTTAGACAGTAAAAAATCCACCCACAATGTGGGAGACCTGGGTTGGATCCCTGGGTTGGGAAGATCCCATGGAGGAGGGCATGGCAACCCACTCCAGTATTCTTGCCTGAAGAATCCCCATGGACAGAGGAGCCTGGCGGGCTACAGTCCTTGGGGTCACAAAGAGTTGGACATGACTGAGCGACTAAGCACATACATACTTTATGATCCAATGGATGTTGGCAATTTGATTTCTGGTTCCTCTGCCTTTTCTAAACCCAGCTCACACATCTGGAATTTCTCAGTTCACACACTGCTGAAGCCTAGCTTGAAGGATTTTGAGCACTACCTTGCTAGCATGTGAAATGAGCACAATTGTATGGTAGTTGAAACATTCTTTGGCATTGCCCCTCCTTGGGACTGGACTGAAAACTGACCTTTTCCAATCTTGTGGCCACCACTGAGTTTTCCAAATTTGCTGACATATTGAGTGCAGCACTTTAACAGCATCATCTTTCAGGATTTGAAATAGCTCAGCTGGAATTCCATAACCTCCACTAGCTTTGTTTGTAGTAGTACTTACTATAAGGTCCACCTGACTTCACACTTCTAGGATGTCTGGCTCTGGTAAGTGACTATCATGGTTATCCAGGTCATTAAGATCTTTTTTGTACAGTTCTTCTGTGTATTCTTGCCACCTCTTCTTAATATCTTCTGCTTCTGTTAGGTCCATACTGTTTCTGTCCTTTATTGTGCCCATCTTTCCCAGAAATGCTCCCTTGGTATCTCTAATTTTTTTTAAGAGATCTCTAGTTTTTCCCATTGTATTGTTTTCCTCTATTTCTTTGCACTGATCACTGAGAAGGCTTTCTTATCTCTCCTTGCTGTTCTCTGGAACTCTGCATTCAGGTGGGTATGCTGCTAAGTCGCTTCAGTCGTGTCCGACTCTGTGCGACCCCATAGACGGCAGCCCACCAGGCTCCCCTGTCCCTGGGATTCTCTAGGCAAGAACACTGGAGTGGGTTGCCATTTCCTTCTGCAATGCATTAAAGTGAAAAGTGAAAGTGAAGTCGTTCAGTCATGTCTGACTCTTCGAGACCCCATGGACTGCAGCCTACCAGGCTCTGCCGTCCATGGGATTTTCCAGGCAAGAGTGCTGGAGTGGGGTGCCATTGCCTTCTCCTCAGGTGGGTATATCTTTCCCTTTCTCCTTTGCTTTTAGCTTCTCTTCTTTTTTCAGCTATCTGTAAGGCCTCCCCAGACAACCACTTTGCCTTCTTGCATTTCTTTTTCCTGGGGATGGTTTTGGTTACTGCTGCCTATACAGTATACATAACGACTTCCCTGGTGGCTCAGATGGTAAAGAATCTGCCTGCAATGCAGGAGACCCAGGTTTGATCCCTGGGTCAGGAAGATCCCCTGGAGAAGAAAATGGCTACCCACTCCACTATTCTTGCCCGGAGAATACCATGGACAGAGGAGCCTGGCTGGCTACAGTCCTTAGGGTCACAAAGAGTCAGACATGATGGGGTTACTATTATACGTCTATCTATGATTTTAACCAACCTTAATCCTAGAGTGTGAACCACAGTGGCACTGAACACATTTACAATGCTGTACAACCACCACCGTGACTCATGCTCCAAACGTTCTCATCATCCCCAGCAAAGACCCTGTGCCCATGGACGCCAGCTCCCCACTCCCTCCTTCCCCCCAGCCCCTGGCAACCCCCATTCAACTTTCCTTCTCTATGAATCCGCCTGTTCTATGCGGAATATGTAAGTGGACTCTTACAATATCTTTCCTACATGTGGCTTATTTCACTAAGCATGATGCTTCAAGGTCCATCCATTGTGTAGTATGCATGTAAACCCCATTCCTTTTTATGGCTCAATAATATTCCATTGCATGTATACACCAAATTTCGTTTACCCATTCATCTGCTGGACGCCTGGGTTGTTTCCACTTTTAAGCTATTGTGAATAAAGCAACTATGAACATTAAAGTGTACAAATATCTGTTCAAGTCTCTGCTTTCAATTTTTTGGATATGTATCTAGGAGTCAAATTGCTGGGTCATATGGTAGTTCTATATTTAACCTTTTGAGAAAAGACCAAACTGTTTCCCACAGCAGCTGCACCATTTCACATCTCCAATAGCAATCCACGAGGGCTCCAATTTCTCTATCTCCTCACCAACACGTTAGTTTTCTTTCTTTTTTTTTTTTTTTAAGATAATAGCCATCCTGGTAGGTGCGAAGCTATATCTCATTATTGTAATTTATTTTTGACAAAGAACTATAAGCAATTCAATGGAGGAAAGACAGAATTTTCAACAAACAGTACTGGAACAAAGGGACATCCATATGCTAAAAAAATGAACCTTTATCTGAACTTCACACTTACACAAACCTTAACAAAACTTTTAGAAAACAAACCAACATATCTTCAAGATCTAGGGCTAAGCACAGACTTCTTAGACTGGATACCAAAAGCATGACCCATAAAAGGAAAAATTATTAAAATAGACCTCATCAAAATTAAAAACTTCTGGACAATTTCCCCGGTGGTCCAGTGGTTAAGGATCTGCCTTCCAGTGAAGGGGACATGGGTTTGATCCCTGGTTGGGGAACTAAGATCCTATATGCTGTGGGGCAACTAAGCCCAAGCACCACAACTAGAGGCCACACGTTGCAACTACGGAGCCTCGCACACCAGAGCCTATGCTTTACAATGAGAAGCCTGCAAGGAGAAAAGCCCCAATCTAAGGCCATACCACCCTGAACGCACCCGATCTCGTCTGGTCTCAGAAGCTAAGCAGGGTCGGGCCTGGTTAGTACTGGGATGGGAGAAGCCCCTGTGTCCCATACTAGAGAAAAGCCTATGTGCTTCAACGAAGACCCAGAGCAGCCAAAATTAAAATAATAATAATAACAAAAAAATTTTTTTTTTAATTAAGAACTTCTGGTCTGCAAAAGTCCATGTAAAGAATATAAAAAAGTAACAGATTGGGGGAAAATATTTGCAAACCACATACCTGACAAAGGACTAATATTTCGAAGACATAAAGGATTCTCAACGCTCAACAGTAAAAAACCCAAACAATCCAATTAGCAAATGGGCAGAAGACATGAAGATGATTCACCAGAGAGGATACACAGATGGCAGATAGGCTCATGAAAGGATGTCTGACAGCATTAGCCATTAGAGAAATACAAATTAAAGCCACAGAGAATTATCATTACATGCTCATTAGAATAGCTAAAATAAAGAATAGTGACCCACCAAATGCGGGCCAGGACGAAGAGAAATTGAGCACTCATTCGCTGCTGGTGGGGATGTAAAGTTGTACAGCCATCATGAAAAAGAGTTTGGCAGTTTCTTTAAACACGCATCCACCTACATACCAGCAGCTGCACTTCTGGGTATTTGTCCCAGAAAAAATGAAAATTTACATTCACACAAAAACCTGTACAAGATTGTCAACAGCAGCTTCATTTCTAATTGTCAAAAACTGGAAACACCCCAGATGTCCCTCAGTGGGTGAATGGTTCAATAAACTATGGCACATCCACTACTCAGCAAAAAAAAGGAACCAACTATTGACACAGCCAACAACCTGGATGAATCTCCAGAGAACTATGCTGAGTGAAAAAAACGCCAACACCCAAAGGTTATGTACAGTACAATCTCATTTACGTAACACTGTTGAAATGACAGAATTATAAAAATGGGGAACAAATAGATGAATGGCTGCCTGGAATGAGGGACAGAGCAGGGACAGGATGTGGCTGTAAAAAGGGCATGGGGGATCCTTGTGATGGAGTGTTCTCCATCCTGACTGTATCTATGACAACATACTGGTTGTGATCTTGTACTGATTCTAATTTTGCAAAATGTTACTATTGGAGGGAGCTGGCTAAAGGGTAGAGGGGCTCTCCCTGTGTTATTTTTCACACCTCCAGATTAAAGCACAATGATCTCAAAATGAAAAGCTTCATGAAAAACTACTAGTATTGTCGTTCAGTCTCCAAATCATGTCTGACTCTGCGACACCATGGACTGCAGCATGCCAGGCTTCCCTGTCCTTCATCATTTCCCGGAGTTTGCTCAAACCCATGTCCACTGAGTCGGTGATGCCATCCAACCATCTTATGGTCCGTCACCCCCTTCTCTTGCCCTCAGTCTTTCCCAGCATCAGGGTCTTTTCCAATACATTGGCTCTTCACATCAGCTGGCCAAGGTACTGGAGCTCCAGCTTCAGCATTCAATCCTTCCAATGAATATTTAGGGTTGATTTCCTTTAGGATTGACTGGTTTGATCTCCTTGCTGTCCAAGGGACTCTCAAGAAGTCTTTGCAGCACAGTTTGAAAGCATCAATTTTTCGGCGCTCAGCCTTCTTTATGGTCCAACTCTCACATCCATACATGACTACTAATAATTTATTAAAAATGCCAGGCCCTTTCCCACCTTAGAACATGCTATTCATTTTCCTTGGAACACACAGGCTTCCACACACTGACTGCTCGTACAGCCCTCAGCTCCGATGTCTCCTCCTCCAGGAAGCCTCCCCTGATTTCCCAGGCTGGAGCCAGGGCTTGTCTCAGTCCTCAGGGCTTCCCCCACCAAAGCCATGACACGGGGGCCTGTGCTTTCCTCAAGGTCACTCTGGGGCTGTCACTGCCTGGTGCCATGTCTGTTTCTATCACTAGACATGAGGGCAGGGTCTTGGTGGGGAGACAGGTCAGAGGAGGAGCGCAGTGATTATCTACAAAGTGCAAGAGTGAGTGGTACTGACAACATTACTGACAGCTGCTGCTGCTGCTAAGTCGCTTCAATCGTGTCTGACTCTGTGCGACCCCACAGACGGCAGCCCACCAGGCTCCCCCGTCCCTGGGATTCTTCAGGCAAGTGTACTGGAGTGGGTTGCCATTTCCTTCTCCAATGCATGAAAGTGAAAAGTGAAAGTGAAGTTGCTCAGTCATGTCTGACTCTTCGCGACCCCATGGACTGCAGCCTACCAGGCTCCTACGCCCATGGGATTTTCCAGGCAAGAGTACTGGAGTGGGGTGCCATTGCCTTCTCCTAACACTTGTTACAGAGATTTCTATGTGCTAGATCTGTTTTGAGAGCTTTGCATGGATAAAATAATCTGTATAACAATCCCATTTTACAAATGGGGAAACTGAGGCCGCCGGGGGTGGTGGTGGAGGAGGGATGAGGGAGGAGCTACAAGCTCAAGGTCATCCAGCTAGCAGGTCACAGAGCTGGGAAGCAAACCCACGCCTTTGGATCAGGGCTTTTGATAGGATCACTAACCACAAGGTTTCTCCAGGAAAGGCTGGATGAGACCAGCTGAAGGGGGAAGCCAAGGGGCAGGGGGGCAGGGGAAGAGACCCTGTTGCCTCCTCCCTAGTCCCCAGTCCATTCCCACGTAGAGTCGGGGGGGCCTCACCCTCCTCCATGGAAGGTCCCTTCTGTGGAACTGACACACCCAGAATGGTACCAGAACCACCTTCCCACCTAACAGGCATCCGGGAAGGCCTCTTCCATGTCAAGGGCCTCTAACTGAATCCCATTTATCAACCTGGGAAGCCGGCAGTGCCCTCCACGGAGAGGAGTGCCCACCTTCACTGGACGTGTGCCTGCATGTGTGCCAAGTTTCTTCAGTCGTGTCCCACTCTTTTGTGACCCCATGAACGGCAGCCCACCAGGCTTCTCTGCCCATGGGATTCTCCAGGCAGGAACACTGGAGTGAGTTGCCATGCCCTCCTCCAGGGGATCTTCCCAGCCCAGGGATCGAACCTGCATTTCTTATGTCTCCTGCAGTAGTGTCAAACCATGGAGTGGGGCAGGGGAAGGGGGAGGGTGGGGAGGAGGGAGGGTGGCGAGCCGAGAGGAGCCCCCAGGCGCCCTCCTGAGGCTCCCCCAGGGCAGGGCTGCTTTCATCTGGCTGTGGGGAGGGGCTTCCCTCTGACACGTGCTGGGGAGCATTCCTACTGGCAGGCGACTTCATCGCTCCACTAGAGAAGTCTCCAGAGCACAATACTGAGAGCAAGCTGCAGATGAGCAGGGAACCATTTACCTCCAGTTTTCAAACCTGCAGCACAATACGATATGGGATACTGTTTAGGGAGGCAACAAGGAATCACAGTGAGGCCGGGGTACCTGCGGGAGGGACCCCGGGGACTCTAACCACAGCAAGTGTGTTTCCTCTCTCAGTTGGGCAACAGGCCCAGGGGAGGCCATCAGGTGGCTCTCTGATCTCTTTCACACACAGTCTCTTTCGCTCTCTTTCTGTCCATCTGTCTCTAACACACACACACTCTCTTTCTCTCCACCGCCCCCCCAAGACTGGAACTGGTCCTGTGATCAGAGCAGCGGCTCTCCTGGGTCCCTTGCAACTCTTGGGAATTTGCTGTGTGACTCAGGGAGCTCACACTGGGGCTCTGTGGCAACCCAGAGGGGTGGGATGGGGAGGGAGGTTCAAGAGGGAAGGGACATATGTGTACCTATGGCTGAGTCATGTTGATGTACGGCAGAAACCAGGGCTTTTCCCTGGTGGCTCAGATGGTCAAGAATCCACCTACAATGCAGGAGACCCCGGTTCCCTGGGTCAGGAAGATCCCCCTGGAGAGGGGAATGGCAACCCACTCCAGTATTCCTGCCTGGAGAATGAACAGAGGAGCCTGGCGGGCTACAGTCCACGGGGTTGCAAAGAGTCGGACATGACTGAGCAACTAACACACAGACACACATAGCAGAAACCAACACAATATTGTAAAGCAATTATTCTTCAATTAAAAAACCAGAAAGAACCAGGATGCCATGGCAGGTCTGACCCAGGCCGGAGTCCACTCGCTTAACCATGTTACACTCCCATTGGTCATGCACTGACAATTCTTGATTACACACTCAGTGTACGCCAGGCACTGTGTCAGGCACTGGGGACACAGTGAATAAGCCAGTCCCTCCTTCCCAGAGGTGACACGCTGGTGAGTGAGGGAGATAAGATAACATAAAAGTAAACAAGGAAGTACATGACCAGTGGGAGAGGGGACAGAGCACGGGTGTGTGTGGCGGACAGGGTGTCTAGGGGGGTGGGTGTCCCTGAGCAGGAGCAGGGGAAGTGAGGGGGCCATGTGGGGAACCTAGGGAAGTGCTTTCAGAGTAGAAGGAACCACAACTGCAAAGGCCTGAGGACTGAAGCCTGAGGCTGGCCCAGGAGGCCTGTGTGGCAGGAAGGGAGGGAGGGTGTGAGGGGAGGGTGGTGTGGCTGAGGTCAAGAGAGTCTACACTGAATGCAGAAGAGCCGCTCGCGGAGCCCAGACCTCCTGACCACAGCCCTCCCGGAGGTGCAGCTGCCCTCCCACCATCATGCTATGTTAAGGAGGAGGAAGCAGGCGGGGGATAGGAAAGCTCCCCAGGGGGCCCAGCTGGCCAAGGGCAGAGCTGGGGCAGGAGCCCCTAAAGATAAGCAGAGGGAGGGTGAAGAATGAGGGTGGGGGGGACGGATGGCTCTCAGCTGGGGGCCTCTGGTCCCAGAAGAGCAGGAGCCCAAAGCTTCGGTTTGTGAAGAAGGCTCACTGGAAGCCAGGGGCTCACGCACAGCCCTGTGCTCCCACACTACGGGTGTTCTGAACCTCAGACCTTCAGCTCCCCCCTGCCCCATTCTGCTGTACTGCGTACCAGCCTAACTAAGAGCAACTTAAGAATTTCCATTTTAATCCACTCACTTACAAAAAAAAAAAAAAAGAAATTACTTCAAGATAGTCACCCAGACATGAAGGCTGGCCTGAATTCCTACAGAGCACCATCTATGAAGTAGTGGAACCCGAATGCAATCGCGCCTCTAGACCTAAGGCCCAACATACAGGAAGCACAGGGACAGAGGGACCCGTGAAGTGACACCACGAGGGTGCCCGGTGAGGCCCGGGCCGTGGGAAGCTCCAGAGGACAGAGGATCAGGGGTTTCAACAGATCAATGACCCGATCAGCGGGCACAGGAAAGAGCCTACAGACGACAGAAGACGTCAGGGGCCTGTCGACCAAACGCAGAGCAGACCTTGTCCGGATGCCAAGTCAAACGCACACATTGGAAAAAACGACAAGACAACTGGGGAAATGTGAGGCTATTAAGAAAGTATTGGTTCTTTTTCTCCTGTGACCATGGTATCTCGTCTGTGTGGGTGTGTTTACAGACTCCTTATCTCTTATATGCAAAAAATCTGAGATATTTATGGCCACAGTATACGATGTTTAAGAACTGCCTCCAAAGAATCAGGGAGGTGGGGATGGGGTACAGATGAAAAAGCCTGGTGGTGACAGATAACTGCCGAAGCTGGGGCGGGCGTCCTGAGGAGGGCGGCAGGCCACTGTTCAGAAGACCGTGTGGGCACTCCCATCATACAGAGGTTTTAAACACTTTGCAAAAAGGAATGTGACCTAGTCAGAACAGTGAAGAATTCGTGGGTCGCTCACCTTGTGAACCTTAATTACTAAATCCAAACATGTATCCTGCCTCTAATAACTGTAACAGACGTCACGGCAGTAGTAACTATAATGACATGATGATGGCAGACCTGGGCTGAGAGTCGCTCTAAATGGGAACCAGTGCAGAGACACCGGGGGCTCAGGGCCTGGCCCCAGGTCACAGAGGAGGCTGGGGGAGCCGGGTGAGGCCAGCAGGGAAGCTGGATGCCCAGTCCTTGCCCAGAGGGGATGAGAGAGAGGAGGCCAGGAGCCCTTGCACAGCGGGGATGCACAGGGGCTTCTGGACTCTCAGCTCCCCTCATTCCCACTGAGTGAATCATAATAGCTCCTGCGATGCAACAGTCACATCTGAGCACAAACTTTTCCTGAAATTAAACTATCAGCCACTCCATGGGAGCCTGAAATGGTAACCGCAACGGATGACAACATCAGATTTGGGGGCCCACAGGATCTGGGGGGTCCACCAGCCTGGGCGCTCCTCCCTGCTCTTGGGCCCCCCACCAGCAGAGGCATGCATGCCCTGCCCCTCACCCCCTCCCCCTCCAGGTGCCAGGAACAGCCAGGAGTGGCTGGCGTGTGGGGGACCAGCACCCGGACTCATCCTGGGTCTGCAGAAACCATCTCCCTTGTGTGGCTTCGGCAGGATCCTGCCTGCAAGCAGGGAAGCCTCTGCAGGGTAGTGGGGGGGAGTAGAAACTGAGGGAGAGGAGAGGAGAGACAAGAGGCAGCGACTCGGGAAGAGAAAGACAGGAGGCGGGAGGGGACAGTCGGCTGCCCAGACAGGGGCTGGCGGGCCCAGGGATGAAGAGGCCCTGACGCCTCCTCCGGGCCTCAGCTCCCTCGTCAGTAACGTGGGAATAATAGTCACATCTTCCTGTAGTGAGGCTGTGGGGGTGACAGGGCTGACACGACTTAATCACGCCATGTCAGAAGCCTAGAAAAGTGTCCAAACATTGCGAAAGCTAATACGTGATTTCTACCATTTCTGTAAGCCAGTGGCTCTCATCTCGGTTCAGAAGCACACTACAGTCGCTCAGGGAGCTTAAAAAAAAACACCAAATAACACAAAACCCAATGCTCAGGCCCCACAGCCAGAGATTCAGATTCAAGTGGCCTGACCTTTTGTTGTTTAGTCGCTCAGTGGCGTCCGACTCTTTGCAACCCCATGGACTGCAGCGCGCCAGGCTTCCCTGTCCTTCACCATCTCCGGGAGTTGGCTCAGACTCATGTCCGTTGAGTCGGTGATGTACACCTGTGCCAGGTAACCCTAAGGAGCATGGGATGGGGGCGGGGGGGAGCCTGGACACAGAGTCCCAGGACTGAGTCCTCAGGGGGTGGTAGAAGTGAGACAGACTGATGGGGGGCAGGGTAGGGGGCGGAAAGGAAAAGGGGAGGGAAGGGCAGGGTACGCCGCCCAGGAGGCCCCTCTCTGCCTGCCCACCGGAGTCTGGGGCCGGCTGAGGAATGCGAGGAATGAAGCCAGGCCTGGCACGGCCATCCCCAGGTCCCCTCCCCCTTCGCAAACTGCCAAGAGCCCATCCTTGGCCAGGTCACTGGCCAGGCTGTCAACCGCCCCCTGCTCCCCCAAGGCCTTGGCAACCACTCAGTCCTCCGGGCCTGAAGCCCACTCCCAGCCCTCTCCTCGGGGTGCCCGTCCTGAGCCCCTTTCTCCTCTTGGGTCCCCCGTGACCCCAGTGCTGGACCACAGGGCGCAGCCCAGGCGTGGAGCCCTTATCGGTGGTGGGGTGAGTGATGCTGACAGCGGCATGTGGCGGGCAGAGTTTATCACCCGCTCTGGAGGCAGGAGTGGCCTGAGAAGGCTGCCCAGAGGTGGTGACCTTTAGCCCGAGCCCGAGAGAATAACCGAGGTGAGAGCAGGAAACAAAGACCCACGAGGCTGGAGCGCGGGAGGCAAGCGGAGGGCCAGCCCAGCAGAGAGGGCCATGGAAGGGTCAGAGCCGGGAAGGGATGCACGCAGATCGCAACCACAGGCACCAGCTGCCCCGCACCTGGGCCCCTCGCAGGGCTGGAGAACCGCGGCGGGCCTCGGGGGGTCCTCAGGTGTCCCCACATCCCACCACCACCCCGGGGGGAGCGGCCCAGCCCTGGCTCCCTCTGGCCACTCTGTGAGGAGACCCCAGTGAGCTGCTTCCTGCATCCCTGAGCCTGTTTCCTGATAATTAAACCGTAAGCTGATTAGTCAAGGAAAACCTTTAATTAGCCCTTGAAATCATTCAGGAAAATTACAACCTCCTCTCCGGGCAACCTGCCCGCCCTCTGCCAGGGCCCAGGGGCGGTGCCTGGGAGGAAGCAGAGCACGGGGAAGCCAGGCTCCTGCCTCTGCTCTGAGGGCCTCACCCAGCCGGGCCGAGGCCAGGGAGCAAGGCACCGCGCGGGAGAGGTGGCCACGGGCTCCCCTCTGCCACGTCACCAAGTGCCCGGAATAAACCCAGCAAGAGGTGGGCAAGGCCCGGCTGGAGAAGTGTGACCCTCTGCTGAGAGACATCAGAGGAGACCTAAACAAATCGAGAGACAGACCACGTTCATGGACTGGGAGACTCAATGTCATGTCTGCTTTTGGGGCACGAGGCTTGTCTCATATCTAAGTGGCGTTACAAAAAGTCAACTGGCCGAGACACTTGGGAAGAAGGACGCGTGCGTGGGAGGGCTTGCTCTCCACGCCATCAAGACTTATTATCAACTACTGGGACTGCCCTGGTGGTCCAGTAGCTAGGACTCCGCTCTCCCAATGCAGGGAACCCAGGTTCCATCCCTGGTCAGGGACCTGGATCCCACATGCTGCAACTGAAGATCCTGCCTGCTGCCACAGAGACTGAAGATCTCTTGCGCCACAAGTAAGACCCGGCATGGCCATTTAAATGAAAATATTAAGAAAAAAGACAACGATATGAATTAGGATAGCGGGGTACTGATGCAGGAATAGGCAAACTTGAGCACAACAAAGAATGAGAGCACCCAGAAACAGACCCACTTACAGAGACTTGACTTTATGGCCCAGGTGCAGAGGAGAAACTACGGCTGTTGTCATAACGGTATACGGATGACTGGGGAGCCACGTGGAAAATGTGAAGCTGGGTGACTACCTCACACCACACACTTGCGTGCACGCGCGCACACACACACATTCCAGAACAAAGAGCGGCTACATGTGAAAAGTAGAACTATAAAACTATAAAGGAAGTAGATGATAAATCTGGCTACAGTAAAATTAAAAGCTTCATCAAAA
The DNA here is from genome assembly GCF_032452875.1 of Bos javanicus. Lineage (NCBI taxonomy): Eukaryota > Metazoa > Chordata > Mammalia > Artiodactyla > Bovidae > Bos > Bos javanicus. The sequence goes on along the minus strand of NC_083885.1, from coordinate 49,019,684 downwards.
GACACAATTTAAAGAAACTGAAAAGACAGGGCACCAAATGAGAGAATGTAAGGAGGACCATCTTAGAAACACAGGTTCTGGTCCAGACTCTTAAGACTTAACTCACAGAAATTCAAAATGAAAATGCAGACAGCCTGGAGGAGAAAGAGGCAAGTGGCTGGAATGGGCCCTTCACAGGGGGCGCTCCCGATGTGCACTCCAGATGTTCACAGAGCAAGCAAGGCTGCTCTGGCCCCGGGAGGAGACGCCACCACGCCAGCTCGGCACCAGTGGGCAGGAAGGGCCCAGCACTCACCACTGGCGCTGCCCTCGCTTCCTCATCTCTGAAATGGGTCGAATCCTTCCGGGAAGGACTGAGCAGAAGCAGCGTGGGAGTTCTGTACAGGCACTGGGCCTGGCACGTGCAAGCCCTCAATTAGTTCTCTCTATTAATCCGCCTCAGGAATAAGGACTCCCCAGGCTCAAGGTCATTTGAGGCCTCCTCCTGCCTCGGAGCTGGAGCTGGGATGTGTCAGGGGTGTGGCCAGAAGGCTGAGAGTCCAAGAGACAGGCTCCAACTGGGTAGCAACTGGGTTCGTTTATCAGTACAGTGTCCCTGGAGGCCACAAAGGGCCAGGCACTCCTGAGTATTTGTTGGAAAAAAGATAATAAACCAATCACATTCCTAGTTCTCTGCCAGGCCCGAGGATAAGTGTGTTAGGAGCAGAACCTCAGATACGTCCTGGGACACCCAGAGGAGCCTCGGTTCTAGAGAGGAAGAAACTGGGACACGGAGAGGCCCAAGTGGCTGTCAAGATTCAATTCCAGAGTAGACAGGACAGTCTTCTTTCAGTTCCTCAAAGGTGCCCTGCGCTCTCCTGCCTAGGACATCTGTACAGGCAGCTCTCTCAGCCTCGAACCCATGACCCTCTACCTCCCCGAGTTTACCCTTCAAGTGGCAATTCCTCCTCAGGAAAGCCTGCTCTGTAATCCTCACCTGAGGGGAACTACCCTTCCTCCCCACTGGCCCAACATACACCCTGGCAAAGATGTACTCCACTTGTTACAACCTCTCATTCATTCATTCAGCCCACCAGGGCTTGACTAGGGAAAGTCAAGCCCTGAGGATACAGCAAGGGACACAGTAAGCCGCCTACCTGCCCCCGCCCCGTACCCCCGCCACGAAGCTAAGTTGTGGGGGTGGGTGGGTGAGGAGGACACCAACCAACACACCGGGTCACACTGGAACAGTAATGACGGTGAGCGGACCAGGGAAGCCAAGCAGGCGAAGGTGGGGAGAGAGTGACATCGCTCCTGTAGACCTAGGAGGGGGCGCTGAACAAAGAGCCTGAGGCAGGACTCGGCCCGGAATGTTCCAGGGACAGGGCAGCAGCAGATGAGTGAAGGCAAGCAGGGAAGCTGGGCCAGAATCTTCTGGGACCTTGAAGGCTGTTCCTCAAAAGAGATGAAGCCAGGGAAGGGGTCCCCCGCAGGACAGGGACGGGATCTGACCCGGGCCCCCTCCGGCTGGGCGTGCAGACCAACTGTGGGGCAGTTGGCGGGCTGGGGGCTGTCCCCACGGTCGAGGCTGGAGTTGAGGGTGGCTGGAACTAGGGGGTGACAACAAAGAGTGGGAGGCCCCAGGTTCTAATCTGAAGGTAGAAGAGCAGGCTTTCTGGACATCCTGGATGTGGAGGAAGAGGCCAAGAGGAGTCAGGATGACATCAGACCCCCAGCCCGACCTTGAGGGCGGATGGGGCACCCGTGAACGAGGCAGGGCCGCTGGGAGAAGATGGGGCCCGGAGCCTGGTCTATTTTCCGTGTCTCCGCGTCACTCTTGGGCCATATAGAGTCCCCTGCCAGACCGAGCGCAGTGAGGGAGCCTGCTGTGTTCACCGTGGGTCTCAAGAGCCCAGAGGCGAGCATAAGAGGTGGGATGGGTAAGAGCCAGCATGGACGGGAACCCCAGGGAGGAGAAAAGCACAAGAGGACTCATCTTGGTGATAAGCTTCTGCAGGAGATGAGAATATAAAATGTTCCAAGGTCAATTACAGAATCTGACAGGCCTCTTGTTGGGGACGGAGGCTGTGCAGCTGCCGGCAGGAGCGAGTGCGGTTACCCCTGCTCTGGACAGCTGCGTGGTGGGGTCTGCTAAAGGTGAAGAGACACACCACTCCCCACTCGAGCACTGGACCCTGGACGTGATCCCTGGGGAAGTGTGGGCACAGACATCCTGGCAGACATGTTCAAAGAGCACGTTCACACCCGGGCAGTGGGAGTGGAGAAGTAAGTCGGTTAGAACACTGCACAGCGAACAGACCACTCACACCCACGACCACAGGGATGCGCCTCACAGACCAAGGATGAGGGAGACCAGACGGGGGCATGCTGAAGGAGGGCGTTCATGCAAAGGGCCCAAGCAGCCAAGGTGGAGGCTAGGACTCGGGATGCACACCTGGTAAAACCGACAGACTGCAGGGAGCCGGTGACCCCCAGTTAGGGAGATGGTCGCTACTGAGGTTGTGGTCAACAGGGAGGCCCTGGGGTGGGGTGTTCTCAGTCTCCGCCTAGGTGTGGGGAAATGCTGCTCACCTTATAATTACCTGTTAGACTGATATGTGCACTGATGCACTTTTCTGTAGGTGAGTTAAGCTTCACAATTATTAAAGGTTGAAAAAGAGGTGGAATTATCAATATACCTAAACACACACACACACAGACACACACAGCGACCTGGGGCCAGGCTTCTGCTGAAGACGGGGAGGAGGGAGAAGGGGGCTGTGGAGGCGCTGGAGGCAGCAGAGGAGGGGTCCCTAGGGAAAAAGAAAGCACCAGAAAGAGAGCGCGTGCGCTTAGGGCTTGATGGGGGGTGGTCCTCACCTGGGGGACTGCGGGAGCCTGGCCCTCTCTTGCTGTCCTACTTCCTCCCCATTCCCAGCATTGATTGAGGAGGGGCGGGGGAGGGGAGGCGGCCCAGGCCGCTTCCCGTAGGGTGGGAGTGGCTGAAACCCGCTGGGGGAAGCCAGCCCGAAACTGCCACACAATGCCGCTTTATCAGGAGTTTCCAGGGCTGGGCTGGGGCTGGCGGAGGGGAGCAGAGGGCGGGGGAGGGAGGCTCTCTCCGTGGGGCCCCTGCTTAGCACCCCCACCTGCCAAGGTGTGCCCTCCGAGCTCCGCTGCAGCCAGCCCTGAGTGGGCGCGGGGCAGACGGGGCGAGAGGGACAGCCTCCTAATCCCCTGGCTCAGTGAGGGGGGTGGCTCAGGGAGTGCCCCGCAGTGGTTAGGAGCCCCAGGCCAAACCCCAGCCCTGCTGATTCTGTGACACCAGGCTGGTCTCCTGGGATCTCAATTTCCTCCTCTTAAAAGGGAGAGAAGAACAAGTACGGGGTTTTCCTGACAGCTTAGTTGGTAAAGAATCTGTCTGCAACCTGGGTCGGTAAGATCCACTGGAGAAGGGATAGGCTACCCACTCCAGTATTCTTGGGCTTCTCTTGTGGCTCAGCGGGTAGAGAATCTGCCTGCAATGCGGGAGACCTGGGTTGGATCCCTGGCTTGGGAAGATCCCCTGAAGAAGGGAAAGGCTACTCACTCCAGTATTCTGGCCTGGAGAATTGCATAGACTGTATAGTCCATGGGGTCAAAAAGAGTCAGACACGACTGAGTGACTTTCACTCACTTCACTCAAGAGCATGTACACCTAGGACTTCCCTGGTGGCCCAGTGGTTAAGACTCCAAGCTTCCACTGCAGGGGTGCAAGCTCGGATCCCAATCAGGGAACTTAAGATTCCATATGCCACTCAGCGCAGCCCCAACAAACAACAACAACAACAACAACAACAAAACCCTAAATATCTACATCTTGGGGTTGCTAGCAGGTTGGGATAAATTCATTTACTCAAAACACACAGAACGGTACCTGCTAATACCAATAACAAAGAGAAATCCTATGAGGACTAATGCTGGCAGCTGACGGTCTTGAACATTGACTATGCATTCCACCTGAGCAGTAGGCATCTATATCCTCAGAACAACCCCATATAGGAGGTGCCGTTATCATCCCCATTTTACAGATGAGGACACGGAGGCACAGAGAGGGAGGTTCCAGAGTCTGTGTCCTCAATCTCGACTACATCAGACACGTGAAGAGCTCCGGGTTGGAGAGGGCAGGCCTGCCTGGGTTCAAGTCCCACATCTGCCTTTCTCACATGCTGTAGGGTATCTAGCCTCTGCCTCAGTTTCTTCTTTTTAGGGAAAGCAAAATATCACACATAGACAGGAAAGGAATTCCAAATGGCTTTCAACAAAGATGCTCCCCTTTGCTCATGTTAAAATCAGAACCACAGTAAGGACCACTCGGCACCTGTCTGACTGGCCGAGGTCAAAGCATCTGATGACACCCGTCTGCAGGGTGAGCATGGGAGGAGACAGACCCTGGCGCCCCTGGACATAGCGGGTGGGAAGTGCGAATAGGCACGGGCTCTTGGCAGACCGGGACACTACTGCAGGGCTCCCGGGCACACGTCTCAGACCCCAAGCACCTCCAGGGGTGTGCACAGCTCACAGGCACGTGCAGGAAGACATCACACCATGGAACCTGCCCCAGCCGTAGAAAGTGCAAGGGAGCCGCTGACCTCCTGACACAGAACTTAAGTAGAAAGTGCAAGGGAGCCCCTGACCTCCTGACACAGAACTTAAGAGTGAAAAGTGCAAGAAGCAGGACAGAATACAAACGTGAAGAGTCAGCTCCATGTGAGCAAAACAAAAGTGGGAGAAAAGACGCGCAGGAACAAATGTCCAGGAAAGAAGAGAAACCGGAACGAGGCTGTCTCTGGGAAGGGGCCAACCACTGGGGTGGGAAAGAGACCTACAGCTGCACACTCTCTGTGCTTTGCGTGGCTTCTCAACTGCGAACAGATCATACATGCCGCTGGGGCAAAAATGGGCCTTCTTAAAATTAAAATGCAGGAAAAGAGAAATGAGGTTAATAACACCCCTTCCTCAAGGCTCCGGGCCGAGCTGCTGAGAGATGCTTATAAAGCACACATCTAGCTCTTAGCACTTGGGAGCTGGGGGCTGGCACAGTGTCCTGAGGGGCTGGGAGCAGGTGAAGAGGAGGCTGCAGCCCAGAGCGGGGCACATCCGATGAGTTTACTGTGTGCCTGGCAACATGCAAACACGTCGACATCAGTCTCCTCCAACCCTCCCAATAGCTCATTTAACAGCTGAGGAGGGCATCCCCAGTGGCTTAGCTGTAAAGAACCTGCTTGCGATGCAGGCGATGCAAGAGATGCGGGTTCCATCCCTGGGTCGGGAAGATTCTCCTGGAGAAGGAAATGGCATCCCACTCCAGTATTCTTGCCTGGAGAATCTCACGGACAGAAGAGCCTGGCGGGCTACAGTCCATGTGACCTCAAAGAGCTGGACACAACCGAAGCAACAGCAGGAGCACCATGTGAGGAAGGAGAGGCCCGCGGCGGCCCGGCCTCCCTGCAGCCCCGGGGTCCTCACTAGGGGTCGGGCTGTGGGGTGTGGGGAACCCGTGGCCCTGGCAAGGAAGCTGCCACTGCTCCGAGGACGGCAGCAGAGCACGTGGCACCCCGGGGAAGGTCAGGGTGGGACCAGAGGGCCCTGTGACGCCAGCAGCGGTGAGTGGTGGCTTCTGCTACATCTGCCGTAGCTGGCTCCCCTGGGACCTGGGAAAGCTCCCCTTCTGACCCTCCTTGCCTCCCCCTCAACCTTCCTGTGGGCCAGGGCAGCTGTGAGACAATAAGCCCCAGCCCCGGATGGGTGGCTGGGCCGGGAAGGGTCCCATTTCCCTGGTCGTGACTGGGAAGGAGACCGCTTCCTGCTGGCAGCATCTGTGGCCGCCTGGCTGGGGTGATGGGAGAAACAGCTGCTGGGGACACCCCGAGCGGCGTCTGGCCAGGAAGTCTGGCTCACTAGGAGCCAGCAGGACAAGGAGGGGTGACGAAGTGGACCAGAAGGGGAAGGAGCTGTGGGAGGTCCTGAGGGAGGCGCGGGCCCAGGGCTCAGAAACTACCCAGGCTGCCCCCTAAAGAGTTTCTGTCCAAACAGGAATCTGGGTTAAGAACAGGAAGTAGCCTGCTTCCAAATCACTGGAGGGCCACTGTGAAAACAAGCAGTGACTCTGGAGCCCGGAGGCCTGGAGTTCAAGCCCTGCCTCTGCCACCTGCCTGCTGTGTGTCCCAGGCAGGTCACACGCCTCTCTGGGTCTCATTCTCTCATCCCTAAATGGGGTTAATAACCATACCTATGAGCTTCCCAGGTGGCCAGTGGTAAAGAACCCGCCTGCCAATGCAGGGATGAAGAGACATGGGTTTGATCCCTGGGTCGGGAAGATCCCCTGGAGGAGGAAATGGCAACCCGCTCCAGCATTCTTGCCTGGGGAATTCCACGGACAGAGGAACCTGGCCAGCTACAGTCCATGGGACTGCGAGGAGGCGGGCACGACTGAGCGAATACACCCCCACACAGCCGTGCCTGCCTGTAGGCTGCTGTGAAGATCAAATGGGTTCATACAAGTAAAGGACTCGAAACCTTGGCCAGCACTCAGGACCCTTCTCCATCTCCACCAGCCTCATGCTACCCACCCTCCCCGGCACAGACTATCCCTCTCCCTCCCCCGCCTTCCCTGATCTGTTCCCCACATGGCAGCCTGAGCGATCTTTATAAAAGGGAAAGCAGATGCTGCTTAAAGCCCTGCGATGATTCTCATCACACACAGAAAGAAATCCACACTCCTTGTCTCAGCCCATCGACCCCTGCTGTATCCTATCTGCCAGACCTTCCCATGTCCTTGGTCTTGCTGCTGACTCTGCCACACTGGCTTCTTTGGTGGGACCTGAACATCCCAAGCTCCTTCGGACCTCGGGACCTTCACACTTTCTGTACCCACTACCTGCTTTGTTCTTCCCAGCTCTTCCTGCGCCTGGCTCCCTCTCATCAGTCAGATATCTCCCTTCTCCAGAAAGCCCTCGCTGGCTCCCCAGGTGGAGTGAGGAGCCGCCTCCGGGTTCCTGTAGTCCCTACCTCGTCCCAGCCCTGACCACTCTGCTTGAGCATCCCTACCCAGCCTGACCACTCTGGGCCGTCACTGTCTGGGGCCAGGTCTGTCTCCTTCACGGTCCCGTGAGCCCTGAGGACAGGGCTTTGACTGTGTTGGTCACCACGGGGATCGATGAGCAGTGTAACACACACACACACACACACGCAGTGTAAGCAGGTTCTGCTCGTCCCCTTCTGAGTGGCACTTCCTTTCTCTTTGCCTCCTTCCTGAGGAGGTTTAAGTCAGTATGTTTCCCTTGCCAAAGGCCAGCCCTGGAGACGATCCCCTAGGAGAGGTGGGTCAAAGTTTCAGCCACTGTCCTGGATACCCTGGAAAGGCAAAGCCTTTCCCAGCCTGCCTTCTCCTCTGGGTGTGGGGGTTCAACAGGTGTCAGACCCCAGCTAAGCTCATCACATGAACCGTACCCCTGTTCGCAACCAGACCAGGGAAGGGGTGCAGGTGGTATAAAATCCACCACCTCACAGCTGAGGAAACTGTTTCAGCAAAGACTGCAAGCTTGCCCGAAGCCGCATGGAGCCGAGGGAACCCTCAGGCACTGCTGGGAAACACGCTGGTAGGAATGCTGAACAGAGTAATTCGGGAAGGTCCAGCATGTCCACTGTGCGGCATACGCCCAAGAGACTCCAGCTGCAGTACACAGGGAAACACGCTCTAGAGTGTTCGTGGCAGCACTGTCTGTTACAGTCCCAATGGGAACCACCTAAACAGCCACCAAAAGATAAACGGGTAACTCTGGTGCCGCACCATCACAAAAGGAAACACACAAGGGGGAAATGAGCAACCTGCTCTAGATCTACACCCCTCCACACAGAGAAACAGCCACACTGACGCAGAGAAGCAGCAGCGGGCTGTTTCCCGTGGCGCCATTGATAACGACCTGTGAAAGAGCAGACCACCCTGGCCGGCCATTGCAACCACGCGCTGAGGCTAGCCCCGCCCCAGACAAGGGCACCCAGGCCAGAGTCTGCGAGGGGCCAGGGGGCTGGGGCAGCAGCGTTCTGGAAAGCTCTCCAAGTGACTGCAGCGTGGAGCCAGGGTTGAGAGCTATTACTCTGTCGTTTGAGAATCCCTCCGAGGGTAGTAACAGTAGGAAAATCTGCGATGGTAGGCTGGAGGCCAAATCCAGCCCCGTGGCTACCATCAGGAAGGCGGGGCAGAGAACAGGGGCCTGTAACTGTATCCACGGTCCCAGGCTGGACGCTGGAAGCGTCAGTGTTTTGCTATGTTGAAGCTCTACTCTTTCCACTAGTCTAAAATGTATCATAAGAACAAAACTGGAAAATAAGACATGACTTGCCCAATGTCCCATGGCTGTTAAGTGACCGGGAGGGAACCTGAATGTGGGTGTCCGGCACCAAATCCCTATCCAGCACCAAAGCCCCCCCTTTATCTGTGCGGAGCCCTGAGATGCCGAGCGAGCTGCCACTGTGAGGACTGGTAGGGCTCCCTGGCCACGTGCCCACCTGGTGACCTTGCCAGAGCAAGCCAGGAGGCAGGTGGAGACGGCCTGACTGCCACCTCTGAGGCCCTCCCCAGGCAGCAGTAGCCTGAAGACTAGGGCTGACACAACCCCTACCACGCGCCAGGCCTTGGGCCAAGCTCTCTGCGCTCCACATCCTCACAGCAGGTCTGAGGTAGCCACTATCATTATGCCCATTTTGCACAGGGGGAAACTGAGGCCCAGAAAAGTTAAGCGACTTGCCCACGATCACACAGCCTGTGAGTGATGGAGCTGGGTGTGAGCCAGGCATCCTTGTCCCAGCGTCCCCTCTCTGAACCACTCCCCAGTACTGCCTCAGAGCTCTACACACACAGGGCGGCCACTCACCCGCCTCTGCTCCACTGCCCGCCCCACTCCAAGCTGGGAACCCTAGGGGTCTCACTCAGGCTCCATGCTGCCCACAAGCCCCCAATTCTGCACCCCTGACCTCCACTTACGCCTTTCCTTCTGCTTGGCACACCCTTTCCCATTCCTCCTACCCATCCTTCAGAGATTGCCCAAGGGACTTTCCGAGTCTGGGGCCCTGGGTGGGGGCATTTTCCTCATCCCCGAGCATGTTTTCGCAGGCCACATCACCCTGGGCGAGATGTAGCCATGTCTCACTGGCTAGGGGTCTGGTCCCAGTCTGCTCCCACCAAGGGACACTGAGGGCCCCTGGGGGCCAGGGGCTCCCCGCTGTCCTGTCCACTGCTGCAGACCCAGCACCATGCCCAACATTCAATCGCCACCAACCCTGGGGGGATTCAGGGAAAGAACATGGGAAAATTCCTGCCTGTGATGGGCCCACCTTCTAGCAGGAGGCAGCTCAACTGTGCTCTGATAAATAAGTTAAGGACAGAGTGAAGGGCTGGCAGAGAACAACAGTGAGATAAAGAGTGTCTGGGGACAGAGTGGTCCCGGTCAAGCTGTGAGCGACTGGTGAGTGAGAGGGTACAGAGCAGAGACAGGATTCCAGGCAGAGGGAACAGGAAGGTCAAAGACCTGGAGACAGGCATGAGCCTGCAGGGCCAAAGAACAGCAAGCAGGCTAGCGTGGCTAGACCTCCTGGAGGGGTGGGGAAAGCAGCAGAACAAGAGGTGGGAGCGACTGAGGGCCATGATGAGAGGTTGCGGTTTTAAGTACAGAGAACACCCAACTTTGTACAGAGTACCACCCAAGGACACCCTCCCTAGCCAGAAGCCTGCCAGACTCACTTGGACTCTGGGCCACCCACAAACACCGCATCCCATAGGCCCAGGGGAAACTCTCCTCCCAGATCACACCCTTCCACGGAGGCCAAAGAGACAATCTATTCCTGCCCAAGGGGTGGCCCAGCCTTGCCCAGCTCCCTGCTTCCAGGAACAGACCTCCAGCTGTATACAGTGTGGCGACCAGAGGCCGGAGCTCTGGAATTATTCAGATCCAGCAGGGAATCTTCCTCCATTACTTAGCAGGAGCTCTCTGTGCCTCACTTCTCCTGGCTGTGAAGTGGGTCTATCCAGATTGTGGTATAGTAAGACTAGGCACACAGGGTGCTGAGTACAGCCTCAGCACTCATTAAGTATTAACCAACATAATGAGTATTTGAGAGTCAGTAGGGCATAGAACTCTGAGCCCAGGACTCCAGAGTTCAAATCTCAGCTGCAAAACTAACTCATTAGGCGGCCCTGGGCAAAACACTAAGCCCCTTAATAATGGCACCAAGCCCATAAGGTTGTGGTCAGGACTAAATACACGGTAAGCGTTCAGAACAGGGCCTGATACACAGTAAGCGCTTTATGAGTGTTTGTTACTCTTTTCATTATCTGGGGGAGGGGAGGTTCCTTCTCCCCCATCAGAAAGCACCTTTGACCTCTTTCTTGAGTGTCCTATCCCTCCTCTCCAGCAATATGTCTCATTTGGGTTTTAACTTTTGACCCTTGGGACCATCATCTGTGCTCTTTCTACAATTTGATCACGTTCCACCCTTGATCCCATAAAGATGCCCCCCAAGCCAAATCTCATTCATTTGCTTCACTGGCTGCTGCCTTAAATCTCCAATCCGCCACCCCCATGGCTGTGACCTCTGACCCTCATGGGCACATCCTCCCATCAAATTATTAATTTTGACCCCCCTTTTTGACATTCACCCCGTGGCCCTCCAACGAGCTCCCGCTTCAAACTTTGAATTTTGCGCCCCCCTCGCCACGCCCCCTTCATTAGTTTGACCTCTGACCTCCTCTACAACTCCCTCCCACTCAGCGTTGACCCGCGACCCCCTGGAAGCGACTCTTTCCCCCACGAGTGAACTTTGACCCCAGCGGCCCCGCCCCCTACTCGCGTAAACGCTCTCCCACCGCATTGCCCAGCGCACACCAACCCCCTGGCCAGACAGCTTATCCTACCGGCTCGGCACCGCAGTCGTTCGCGGCCTGGCCGCTCGGCCCGGAACTCGGCGCCCTCCCGCTGCCCTCAGCTCTCTGGCGCCGCCGCCGCTACGGCCACTGCCGCCGCCATGTTGAATCCCCAACGAACATCCGGGGCTTTCCCCCCTCGCCGCCCACCAGTCCCCATAGCAACGAGGCTGACCCGGCAGGGGGCAGGGCCGGCTCAGGGGCGGAGCTGGACGCCTGGCAGCGCCCTCTCCAGCCTCTGATTGGTGCATGTTGTCCAATCGGAGACCTTCGGACGGAAAATGCCAAGCCGGGATTGGAAAATTTGGAAAGGCTGGCTCCCAGCCCACTTGGATTCTTAAAGGGGAAAATGACTATTCTCTTGTAACTGCATCCCACCTTCCACCCAAAGGAATTAGGGAGTGAAAGCCAGTAGTGGGTAATAATGGCCAGAAACGGCTCTAAAGCGTGTACTACTATGTGTCAGACACCCCGCCAAGTGAAATTTCTTGCTGAATGCTCAATACAACCGTGTTGTATATTAATGCCCATTTGCAGATAAATGGCGGAGAAGGCAATGGCACCCCACTCCAGTACTCTTGCCTGGAAAATACCATGGACAGAGGAGCCTGGTGGGCTGCAGTCCATGGGGTCACTAAGAGTCGGACACAACTGAGTGACTTCACTTTCACTTTTCACTTTCATGCATTGGAGAAGGAAATGGCAACCCACTCTAGTGTTCTTGCCTGGAGAATCCCAGGGACGGGAGCCTGGTGGGCTGCCATCTGTGGGATCGCACAGAGTCGGACACGACTGAAGCGACTTAGCAGCAGCAGCAGCAGCAGGAGGTTCAGAGGGGGCAAACTAGCTGCTTGGGGACCACAGAAAGTAAATAATGAGTTTTGAACGACGTCTGTCAGTCTGAGCCCGAGAACTTCACCCTGAACCAAGACACTGTTTGATCTTAATCTTTTTGGTAAGTTTTATGTTTGTTTTTAGCAGGCATTTGTAAAAAACAACAACGACGACAAAAAAAAAAGGGGGTAAAAAAAAAAACCCGTAAACTAAACTCGGACATCTTTTTCTGTGATTTCCACTCATTGGGTTCTAGCCAGTGAGTTTGTGTATGTGTGTGTTAGTCTCTCAGTCGTGTCCAACTCTGCGACTCCATAGAATGTAGCCTGCCAGGCTTCTCTGTCGATGGAATTCTCCAGGCAAGAATAATGGAGTGGGTTGCCAGTCCCTTCTCCAGGGGATCTTCCCAAACCAGCGATCGAACCCGGGTCTCGGGCAGTGCAGGCAGTTTCTTTGTCGTCTGAGCCACCAGGGAAGCCCAGTCAATGGGTTTGCTCTTCCCCCTCCCCACAAAAAACTCAGGTGCTCTCCCACTTCAAGGTCATTACATTGATTATTCCTTTTTTCTGGAATAGACTTCCCCCAGGTACCCTTCATTTCAAAATGGGGAAAATAAATCTGATAATGCATGCAAAGTGTTTGCTGGTACCTGGAATTTAGTAAGCACTCAGTGCAGATGGGGCTTCCCAGGTGGCATCGATGGTAAAGAACCTTCCTGCCAGCACAGAAGACGTGAGAGACATAGGTTTGATCCCTGGATTGGGAAGATCCCATATTCATTTGGGATCGCCTGGTGGCTGAGACAGTAAAGAATCTGCCTGCAATGAAGGAGACCTGGGTTCGATCCCTGGGTCAGGAAGATCCCTGGGAGGAGGAAATGGCAACCCACTCCAGTATTCTTTCCTGGAGAATTCCATGGACTAAGGAGCCTGGTGGGCTCCAGTCCATGGGGTCGCTAGGAGTCGGGCATGACTGAACGACTTCACTTTCACTTTTCACTTTTATGCATTGGAAAAGGAAATGGCAACCCACTCCAGTGTTCTTGCCTGGAGAATCCCAGGGACAGAGGAGCCTGATGGGCTGCTGTCTATGGGGTCACACAGAGTCGGACACGACTGAAGTGACTTAGCAGCAGCAAGGAGCCTGGCAGGCTACACTTTATGGGGTTGCAAAGAGTTGGACAGGACTGAGCAACTAACACATTAACACTTAACACAGGTACCCTCATGGCTTCTTCCTCCCTTCTCTCCTTCAAGGTTTACTCAAATGTCACCTTAACAGGAGAACTGTTCCAGCCCACCCTGACTAATGCAACAAACACCCCTCTCATGCTCCTAAACTCTTTACCTTGTCTGGTTTTATTTTCTGTTGCTCAGATCACCCTCTAACATACTATCTAATACACAGAATTAGCTAGTCGTAGTTATCGGGGTTTGGTCATCTGCCTTGCTGGCATGTCTCTCCATGAGAGCATGGAGTTTTGTTTTGTTCACTGTGCATGCCCATTGGCTGAATGGATGGTTGGATGAGTTGTAAATCCACCTTTGCAGAAGTACTCTTAAATGTTTAGTGCATATCCCTTGCCCCAGCACGGTGTCTTACAGAGTAGGCATTTAATTAATATCTGCAAAAACAGTGAATGAGTGATGCATAATTCCTTTTTTTTCTCTGTACTTTCAGTGTGCGTGCTCAGTCACGTCCAACTCTGCGACCCTATGGACTGTAGCCTGCCAGGCTCCTTTGTCCATGGGATTCTTCAGGCAAGAATACTGGAGTGAGTGGGTTGCCATTTCCTTCTCCAGGGGATCTTCCAGACTCAGGGATCAAACCCTTGTCTCCTGCATCTCCTACATTGGCAGGTGGATTCTTTACCATTGAACCACCTGGGAAGCCCTGTACATTCACCTCCCTTTTAAAACAGAATCAGAAAAAAAAAAAAAAGATAAAATAAAAAATAAAACAGAATCAGAAACACATTTATAAATAATTTTGTATCTTTTTAAAACAAGACTATAAATACCACTAGTATCTTTCCATGTCATTAAATATTCTTCAAGAACATTTGTTTTAATGGCTGCATAAGATGCCATTCTGTCAATGAACTCTAATTCGTTTGAACCACTCGTTGAACATTTAAACTGTGATAAATATTTTGCTATTATAAATAACCCCCCAAGTTCAAGTAGCTGAATATTTGTACACATCTGTAATTATTTCCTTTGAATAGATCAACACAAATGCAACTGCTGGGTCAAAGGAAATGTACATCTTTAAGATATAATAATAGCAGTAGTTCCCATGCCTCAAACATTTCTATGCACCATGCACTGTGCTAAGCTGTGTAATTTAAACAGCAGGGACTGTGATTATCCCTGCTTTGCAGAGGAGGAAACTGAGGCTTAGAGAAGTAACTTCATTTGCTCAAAATCACACACCAGGCTCATCTCCAGCTTTAACTCCCAGGCAAGGCTCTCGCTAACTGCCCTCTGCTGCCTCCGTATGGCCAGGGACACACGTTGCAAGTTGTGCTGTAGTTTGGTTCAGTTCAGTCCCTCAGCCGTGTCCGATTCTTTGCGACCCCATGGACTACAGCGTGCCAGGCTTCCCTGTCCTTCGCCACCTCCCAGAGTTTGCTCAGCTTCATGTCCATTGAGTCGGTAATGCCAGCCAACCATCTCATCCTCTGTCGTCCCCTTCTCCTCCTGCCTTCAATCTTTCCCAGCATCAGGGTCTTTTTCAATGAGTTGGTTCTTCACATCAGGTGGCCAAAGTACTGGAGCTTCAGCTTCAACATCAGTCCTTCCAATGAATATTCAGGACTGATTTCCATTAGGACTGACTGGTTTGATCTCCTTGCTATCCAAGGGATTCTCAAGAGTCATCTCCAACACACAATTGGAAAGCATCAAATCTTTGGCCTCTTGATGAAAGTGAAAGAGGAGAGTGAAAAAGTTGGCTTAAAACAATATACAAAAAACAGATCATGGCATCCAGTCCCATCACTTCATGGCAAATAGATAAGGAAACAATGGAAACAGTGAGAGACTTTATTTTTGGGAGCCCCAGAATCACTGCAGATGGTGATTGCAGCCATGAAATTAAAAAAAACACTTGCTACTTGGGAGAAAAGATATGACCAATCCAGACAACATATTAAAAAGCAGAGACATTACTTTGCCAAAAAAAGTCCATGTAGTCAAAGCTATGGTTTTTCTAGTAGTCACATATGGATGTGAGTTAGACTATAAAGAAAGCTGAGCACCGACGAACTGATGCTTCTGAACTGTGGTGTTGGAGAAGACTCTTGAGAGTTCCTTGGACTGCAAGGAGATCCAACCAGTCCATTCTGAAGGAGATCAGTCCTGAATATTCATTGGAAGGACTGATGCTGACACTGAAACTCCAATACTTTGGCCAACTGACCCATTGAAAAAGACCCTGATGCTGGAAAAGATTGAAGGCAAGAGGAGAAGGGGACGACAGAGGATGAGATGGTTGGATGGCATCACCTACTCAATGGACCTGAGTTTGAGCAACCTCCGGGAGTTGGTGATAGACAGGGAAGCCTGGCACACTGCAGTCCATGGGGTCGCATGACTGAGCAACTGAACTGAATTCTTTGGTGCTCAGCCTTCTTTACGGTCCAACTCTCACATCTGTACATAACTACTGGAAAAATTATAGCTTTGACTATGCGAATCTTGACTATGCAAGTCGGCAAAGTGATATTTCTGCTTTTTAATACGCTGTCTAGCTTTGCCATAGCTTTTCTTCCAAGGAGCAAGCATCTTTTAATTTATGGCTGCAGTCACCGTCCACAGTGATTTTGGAGCACAAGGAAATAAAGTCTGTCACTGTTTCCATTGTTTCCTCATCTATTTTTCATGAAGCTATGGGACTGGATGCCATGATCTTAGTTTTTTTGAAGGTTGAGTTTTCCAACCAATTCACACTTCCACCAGCACTCAGAGGGAATACCCTCTTTAAGTATCCTCACCAGCATTAAACATTCTTGTTCTTCTGCTCTTTTGAAATCTTTATGCCTTACTGGGTCTCCATGTTTAAAATACCAAGTATTGGAAATTCCCTGGCGATTCAGTGGTTAGGACTCTATGCTTCTAGTGCACGGGGCCCAAGTTCGATCTAATCCCTGGTTGAGGAACTAAGATCCTGCAAGCAAAAAAAAAAAAACAAACAAACCGAGTCTAGAAGCTGAGATGATGGCACTTTATTCAGGTCACAGTGATGGGAGGATGGCCAGGTGCAACCCTTGCCTTTTTTAAAAAAATTTATTTTGTAATGGACTACAGTTGGTTTGGGCTTCCCTGGTGGTTAGATGGTAAAGAATCCACCTGCCATGCAGGAAACCTAGGTTCGATCCCTGGGTTGGGAAGATCCCCTGGAGGAGGACACAGCAACCCACTCTAGTATTCTTGCCTGGAGAATCCACATAGACAGAGGAGTCTGGTGGGCTACAGTCCACGGGGTTGCAGAGAGTCGGATGCAACTGAGCAACTAAGAACAGAAGAGCACAGCATAGTTGGTTTATAATGTTGTGTGAGTTTCAGGTTTACAGCAAACTGATTCAGTTGTTCAGTTATCTAGCCTTTGCCTCTTTAATGGCCTGCCCACACTGAAGACTGTCAGGTTCTAGAACCCATATGTGGGGAAGCCCTCTTACAACTTAGCTGGGGGTCCCATTAGCAAACAGAGCCCTGGAACAAGCCCAGTGGCTGACCTACCCCAAGGGTTTCCCCAGGATGGGCAATTAGGTTCCTCTACTTCAGTGCCCTCAGAGGGGGAATCTGATCCCAAAGAGCTTCCAGTACAGGACTTCCTGGAGGGGTTAGTGAGGACGTGACCCTCCAATACATCAAAACAGATGAGAAGAGTGAAGCGGATTTGGCCTCATAAAAGTGATAAATTTCAGTACATCAGAGAAAAAAAGATCAGTGACAATATATAGATGGCAAACAAAGCTTTCTGCCCTTTATATGTAAAGAGCATTTACAAATCAATAAGAAAGGTGAGTATACAACAGAAAAGTAAGCAAAGAATGTGAACAAAAATTTGAAAATACAGACAATAAGGAAAAACAGAATTGGTGAACAATAAATTAATAAAATGGATATCAGACTCTTAACAAAAGATCTTTTTTGGTCTCTCACAAAAATATTTATTTACTATTATAATCAGTGCTGATGAGAATATAAGATAACAACCACTCTTATATCCCACATGTAGGACTATAATCCTGGACAGGTTTTGACAATATTCATCCAGAGGCTTAACAAGTGGTAAAGAACCTGCCTGCTAATGCAGGAGACAGGTTCAGTCCCTGGGTCAGGAAGATCCCCTGGAGAAAGAAATGGCTACCCACTCCAGTGTTCTTGCCGGGAGAATCCCGTGGACAGAGGAGCCTGGTAGGCTACAGTCCACAGGGTCACAAAAGAGTCAGACACAACTTAGTGACTACACAACGACAAACAGCAATTTTAATTCTAGGAATTATTAAAGGAAAATATATACACAAAGGAGTATAGGTGAAGATATTCGTCTCCAGTGTTATTTTAGAAAGAATTTGGGGGGAATTCCCTGGCCGTGGAGTCATTAGGACTCCGTGCTTTCACTGACAAGGGTGCAGGTTCAATCCCTGGTTGGGGAACTAAGATACCACAAGCCATGAGGTTGAAAGTCGTGCTGCTTCCCTGGTAGCTCAGCTGGTAAAGAATCCACCTGCTATGCGGAAGACCCCGGCTCAATTTTTGAGTCGGGAAGATCCCCTGGAGAAGGGATAGGCTACCCACTCCAGTCTTACTGGGCTTCCCTTGTGGCTCAGCTGGTAAAGAATCTGCCTTCAATGCGGGAGACCTGGGTTTAATCCCTGGGTTGGGACGATCCCCTGGAGAAGGGAATGGCTATCCACTCCTGCATTCTGGCCTGGAAAATTCCATGGACTGTATAGTCCACGGGGTCGCAAAGAGTCAGGCATGACTGAGCAACTTTCACTGAGGTTAAAAAAGGAATTTTTTAATCACCATTTTAACAATATTTATTTATGTATTTGACTGCACCTGCGTGTGGGATGCCGGAGAAGGCGATGGCACCCTACTCCAGTACTCTTGCCTGGAAAATCCCATGGGCGGAGGAGCCTGGTGGGCTGCAGTCCATGGGGTCGCTGAGGGTCAGACACGACGGAACGACTTCACTTTCACTTTTCACTTTCATGCATTGGAGAAGGAAATGGCAACCCACTTCAGTGTTCTTGCCTGGAGAATACCAGGGACAGGGGAGCCTGGTGGGCTGCTGTCTATGGGGTCGCACAGAGTCAGACACGACTTCACTTTCACTTTTCACTTTCATGCATTGGAGAAGGAAATGGCAACCCACTTCAGTGTTCTTGCCTGGAGAATACCAGGGACAGGGGAGCCTGGTGGGCTGCTGTCTATGGGGTCGCACAGAGTCAGACACGACTGAAGTGACTTAGCAACAACAAAATCTTAGAGCCTGTGAACTCTCAGTTGTGGCATGGGCGATCTAGTTCCTTGGCCAAGGATTGAACCTGAGTCCCCTGCATTGGGAGCTCAGATTCTTAGCGATTAAACCACCAGGGAAGTCCCTCACTATTGTTTGTTAATTGTTGATCTGTACTGAACAATTCCCCTATTCTTGCACATTTAAGTTGCTTCTAGTTTTTTTTCACTGCTTGCTATGCCAGATGCCCTGTAGACTCTTTATCATCTTCTCTAAACCTCACCACATATCTGTAGGATGGGATCCTTAGCCCCTGTTAACAGACTTAGGAAACTGAGACATGGAGGTAGGGTAGGAAGTGGGACAAAGTCCCCTCACTTGTAAGCAGCTTTGGTGGAATTTTAGACAGGAAGTCTGACTTCAAAGCTGATGCTCTTAAAGACGGCTCAAATTCATTCAGTAAATACATTCATTGCCTTCTGCGTGCCAAGCATAATGATAACTGAAAACACATATGGAGAATTATCTGTGTAGCTGGCCCTGTGCTAAAGAAAGTGAAAGTGAAGTCACTCAGTCGTGTCCAACTCTTTGGGACCCCATGGACTGTAGCCTACCAGGCTCCAACTCTTTGCGACTCCATGGACTATAGCCCACCAGGCTTCTCCCTCCATGGGATTCTCCAGGCAAGAGTACTGGAGTGGGTTGCCATTTCCTTCTCCAGGGGATCTTCCTGACCCAGGGATCGAATCCGGATCTCCTGCATTCCAGGCAGACACTTTAACCTCTGAGCTACCAGGGGCCCTGTGCTAAGCCCTTCACATATACTACTTCATTTAATCCCCACAACAGCCCTATGCACTATTGCTATTTTCTTTCTACAAGTGTGCAAAGTGAAGCACAGAGAGGTTAAGTAACTTCTCCAAAGTCACACAGGCAGCCTGGCTGCAGGATCTAGGCTCCTAACCATTTTTTTTCTTTTTCAGAGAACAAATGCTTGAGAGAGAGAAAATAAACCCATGAACAATTAAATAATAAACATAAAATAAGATGCTGAGTAGAACTCAAAATATGTCACAGGTTGCACCTAGACAGCCATGAAAGATGGCAAAAGACACAGGTCCCCGTGACCCAACTCTAGGTGTTTATCAAAAGAAGTGAAAACATGTATTCGAACAATGACTTGTGCAGGAATGTTCAGAGCTGTTTTCATCATCACCCTGAACTGGGAACAATCCCAAACATCCATCAACTGGTAAACAGATAAACACGCTGCAGTACATTCATTCCATAGAACATAGATGTACTGGGTGGTTCAGCAACGAAAAGGAAGGAATTCGTGATAAGGAGGACAGCTTGGATGAACTGCAAATGTATTAGTCTGGGTGAAAACAGCCAGCCTCAAAAGATACTACAGTCCTTTCTCCAGACCCATGGAGGATTGATTCCAGGACCCCTGGGGATCCCCACAGATGTTCAAGTCCCTTGTATAAAACAGTGTAGTATTCGCATTATAACCTACATACACTCTCCTGTATGTATACCTTATTTTAAAAATTCTATTTAGAACTCTTTATGACCCTATGGGGAGAAGGCAATGGCAACCCACTCCAGTCCTCTTGCCTGGAAAATCCCATGGATGGAGGAGCCTGGTAGGCTGCAGTCCATGAGCTCTCGAAGAGTCAGACGCAACTGAGCAACTTCACTTTCACTTTTCACTTTCATGCATTGGACAAAGAAATGGTAACCCACTCCAGTGTTCTTGACTGGAGAATCCCAGGGATAGCGGAGCCTGGTGGGCTGCCATCTATGGGGCCGCAGAGTCGGACATGACTGAAGCAACTTAGTAGCAGCAGCAGCATGACCCTGTGGACTGAGGCCCACCAGGCTCCTCTGTCCATGGGATTTCCCAGGCAAGAATACTGGAGTGGCTTGCCATTTCCTCCTCCAGGGCATCTTCCTGACCCAGGGATCGAAACTGTGTCTCCTGCATTGCTGGGGGATTCTTTACCACTGAGCCATCTGGGAAACTATATTTAGGCTGTATTGCGTCTTGGTTGTGGCATATGGGATCTAGTCCCCCAACCAGGGTTTGAAGCTGGGCCTCCTGCATTGGGAGAGTGGAGTCTTAGCCACTGGACCACTAGGGTAGTCCCCTGGTATGTTTTACTTTAAATCATCCCTGGATTACTTGTAGTAACTAATACAGTGTAAATACTATGTAAATAGTTGTAAATGCTATGGAAATAGCTGCCAGGATCCAGCAAATTCGAGGTTTGCTTTTTGGAACTTTCTGGAATTTTTTTTCTGGATATTTTCCATCCGTGGTTGGTTGAGTTGAAGGATGCAGGACTGTAGCCAACTGTGTACAGTTCCACTCAGAGCATTCCAGGAAAAGCAAATCTATAGTGACAAAGAGCAGATGAGTTGCTGCCTGAAGCTGAGAGAGACAGGGAAGCATTAACTGCAGTTACGGGGGACGCTGTGGGGTGCAGAAATGTTCTGATTCTTGATTTTGATGGTGGTTTCACGGGAATACACATCTGTCAAAACTCATCGTGATGGGAGGAGACCTATGGCTGATTCATGTTGATGTTTGGCAGAAACTAACACGATATTGTAGAACAATTATCCTCCAATTAAAAATAAATACATTTAATTATTAAAAAACTCGTGGCTGTTTCTCAAACACACAGGTTCAGTCCTGCCTCAGGGCCTTTGCACCTGCTGGTCCCTCTGCCTGGATCACTCTTCCAGGTCTTTACTTTGACCGACTCCCTGTCCTCTGGCTCAAATGTCACCTCTTCAGAGAGGCCTTCCCTGGATACCACATCGAAAGCACTCTTTCCATTCCCACATGTTAATTTCAGTGTATTTTCTTCACAGTGCTGATCACCATCTGGAACTGTCCTGTGATGCCATTTTGGTTTTCATGATTTCTTCTCTACACCCCTCCCTCCAGTAGAAGTCAGGCTTCACAAGGGCCACCACCATGTCTCCAGCACGTGATCATAGTAGGTGCATAGTTGTTTTTTGTTTTTGTTCTTGTTTTTTTGGCTATGCCATGTGGCATGTGGAACTTTCCTGCCCAGGGACTGAACTCCCGCCCTCTGCATTGGAAGTGTGGAGTCCTTACTATTGAACCACCAGAGAAGTCTCGCATGGTTCTTGCAATCCACAGAAACCATGTCTGGCTGATTTAAGCAATGCAGGACTTTATTAATTAAAATATTTGTCAATGACTGAATCTAGAGACCTGCAGCTTCCTCCTTCTAATCTCTCCATAGTGCCCCCCCCCCCCGCCCCACAACCAGACATCCCAGGAGCTTTCCAGGCCCTGATGTCCTTTTTGGGAGCACTCACAGCCCCCTTCCCATTCAACCTCCCTACACCTCCCTCCCTGCCCCCACCTGCCAGGCAGGCATCTGTGTAACTTGAGCCTTGCTCAAGCTTTGCAAGGCTTGAAGCCTCAGGGTCTCCGGCTTGCAACCTGTCACTTCCTGTGTGGGTCACATGTCACAGTGTTGCAATGAGCCGTGCATGCCTTATGTCCTACGTACCCAGCCGTGGCAGCCCCTAGGGCTGAGCAACTTTATCTGATTCACCGAAATCACTATCATTTCTGTCATTCACCTGCTCCCTCAGCATCAGGTGCCGTGATTGAAATTTACCTGTATTTTTCCTGCCTTCCTTCCTTCCTTCAACCAATGTTTGTTGAGCAACTACTGTGAATCACGTGCTGGGGCTGCAGGGGTAAACAGAACCAGCAGAAAACCCTGCACCCTGGAAGCTCACATTCTGAAGGAGGAGGTAAAGAATAAATGGTTAGGGACTTACTTGGTGATCTGGCTAAGACTGCTCTCCCAATGCAGGAGGACTGGGTTTGATTCCTGGTCAGGGAACTAGATACACATACCACAACTAAGACCCAGAACAGAAAAATAGATAAACAGATATTAAAAAAAAGAATAAATGATTAAACATCTATCCATATAGGTCACAGTGTCCGAGTGCTCTGAAGGAAAATAAAGTAGGGAGAGTTCTCTGATGGCCTAATGGTTAGGATTCCAGGTTTTCACTGCTGTGGCCTGGGTTCAGTTCCTAGTCAGGGAACTGAGATCTTGCAAGTTGCATGGTGTGGCCAAAAAAGAAAGAAAAGAAAGCAGGGAAAGGGGATGGGAGGAGGGGGCTGAGGATGCTGGTTTTGACAAGGCGGTCCAAGAGGGACCAAAAGGGTGAGATTAGAGAAGAGACCTGAAGGAGGGCAGGGATGGAGCCAGGCAGATCCCTGGGGGCAGCCTCCCAGGGAGAGGAACAAGCCGAGCAAATGTGAGAGGGTGACCTGATCTATTTGAGGCCAGCCTCCCAGGCGGCGCTAGTGATAAAGAACTCGCCTGCCACTTCAGGAGACAGAAGGGATACGGGTTTGATCCCTGGGTCAGCAAGATCCCCTGGAGGAGGGCATGGCAACCCACTCTAGTATTCTTGCCAGAGAATCCCATGGACAGAAGAGTCTGGAGGGCTATGGCCCATAGCGTTGCAGAGTCAGACACGACTGAAGGGACTTAGCATGCATACACGCACGGGGCTGGAGCAGAGTGGCAAGGGGCAAGTGGTGGGAGATGAGCACAGGGAGGTGAAGGCAGTAAGCTGATTGGGGTGGGCTATGGGGAGAGCTCTGGCTCCCCAACTCCAGTGACCATAGGAATGTATGTAGGGAACAGACTATGGAGTGGGGACAGTGGGGGTGGGGAAGCGGGGGAGACCAGGGGGGCAAGGTGACAGGACAAGGGTGGGAGTCTTGTAGGTGGGAGGGAAAAAACGAATTCTAGATAGATTTTAAAAGTCAAAGCCAGGGGATTTCCCTGGTGGTCCAATGGTGAAGACGCCATGCTTCCAAAGTGGGGGTGTGCGGGTTCAATCCCTGCTCGGGGAACTAAGATCCCACATGTTGATCAGTCAGAAAAAAAAGCCAACAGTGTTTACTACCTAATTAAACCTGGGATGAGAGAAAAAGAGGAGTCAGGGACAACACCAAGGCTTTCAACCTCATTTAATCCCAAGGACACCCCACAAAGTACAATCACCCTTTTGTTACAGGTGAAGAAATAGAGGTTCAGAGAGGGCTGGTGATTCCACACCCCACAGGATGTGGCAGAACGGAGATTCGAACCCGGTTTCTGCCTGGTGGTCAGTGCCAGGCCAACGGAATGTGCCAGACCTACACGGACATCAACTCAGTCTTTGGTCACAGCGTGCAATGAGTGACTGCCCCACTGGTCACTCGATGGGCTTGGTGCCTCCCTCTGTGGCGTTCTCTTGCTGCTTGTCATCCGTATTGTGTAACCACATTTCCCTGCCAGCCCTCGGGCTCCCAGAGGATCTTACTGGGCTGCTTCATCTCTGTCCCTGGCATTGCCTGGCTGGAGCCTGACACGTGGCAGCCTTCATTAAGGCACAAGTATTTATTAACCTCAAGAATTTATCTAGTGCTGGGCTGCGCTGGAGTGAGCCCTGAGCATCACCCTCGTGGGGTTGACAGTCCAGTGGGGGAGACAGACCCACCCCCAGACAGTGACAGTCCAGACTGGGCAGGGCCCCCACTCAGCCTGAGAAGGGGTCTGGGAGGAATTGGTGGAGGTAAGGGACCCATGAATGAACAAGATGGCCTTGGTCTCCACCCTCACAGATGGCCCCCAGCCCAGCGAGGCAAACTGATAGTGAACAGGGTAATCGATCAGTCGATGAGCGAATAGCAGAATGCTAAGAGTTGGACATGAAGTAGAACAGGATGAGACAGAGTGTGACTGTGACCCTTTAGCTGGGGTTGTCGGGGAAGGCCGAGCCCTGAGGCTGAGCAGATCAGCCCCGAATGAGCGGAGGGAGGGCACTCACAGGCTGAAGAGCCAGTGCACAGGGCCGGGGGCTGACAGTGAGAGAGAGCTTGGTGCTCAAGAAAGTGCAAGGAGGGAATTCCCTGGCCGTCCAGGGGTTGAGACTCCCTACTTCCACTGCCCAGGGTGCGGGTTCTATCCCTAGTCAGGGAACTAAGGCCTTCCCTGGTGGCTCAACAGTAAATAATCCACCTGCCAATACAGGAGATAGGGGTTCAATCCCTGGGTGGGGAAGATCCCCTGGAGAAGGAAATGGCAACCCACTCCAGTATTCTTGCCTGGGAAATCCCATGGACAGAGGAGCCTGGTGGACTAGTCCATGGGGTTGCAAAGAGTCAGACACGACTTAGTGACTAAACAACAGGGCACTAAGATACCACATGCTGTGCAGCCAGCAAGTACTGACTAAAATAAAGGTAAATAAATAGAGCCAAGACATTAAAAAAAAAAAAAAAACCTAAAAAAAAACGCTGCAAAGAGCCTTGGGCAGAGTGGGTGCTGGGTGGGAAAAAGATCTGAGGAGGCTGAAACCGCAATGGACGAAGCGATGTGCTGTCAGCCTGCAGAGCTAGGAACTCACTGGCTTCACTCAGGAGAGCCCTCATCCTTGAGGCCAGAGTCCAGCCTTTGCCTAAGACTTCTGGAGTCAGGTCCTGCCCATCACCAGCTCAGAACTCTCCTGTGGCTCCATGTCACTCAGGATAAAGGACAGAGACCGCCTTGTGACCCACAATGTCCCATGTGATCTGCCCTTGTCACTTCTCTGTTTTCATCCCTACTCTTCCTCTTACTCTGGCTCCATCACCCTGGTGTCTCCACTGATGCTCTGATGTGTTTCTGCCCCACAGCCTTTGCACTGGCTGTTCCTCTGCCTGGACTGCTCTGCCCATGTGACTCCTCCTTCAGATCTAAATATCACCCTCTCAGTGAGGTCTCCTGACCATCCTCGTGAAAACTGCCACTGTCCCCTCCCGTGACTTTCCATCCCCTTCCTGCCTTTGCTGTGTGCTTCATCACCATTTACCTTGTTATGCGCTTTACTTATTTATGGTGCTTGCTGTCTGACACCCTGGATAGAATTTCAGCTCCATGAGGGCAGACATCTCTGTGCTGTTCACAGCATGGAGAACAGGTCCTGGCACATAATAGGCACTCAATAAATAACGATCGACTACACAAAAGGAAGAGGCGAAACAGAAGGAGGGGGGAAATTTTTAAAGGGAGGAAAACAGCAGGTCTGTCCCAGCTGGCAGTTTGGAGTGTTAACACTTGCCCGCTTCCAGGATAACTCGGTGGCAGGCTGGGAGACTGAGGCACGGACCACACTGGCTAGCTCCCCTTGGGCTATTGGAGCCAGGCAGGATTGGCACGGAGGGCCGGCCTGGAAGAGAAGGTCGCTGGCACCACCTGCTGGACAGTGGTGTCATGACAGCTGTGCCCACCCTGCTGACTTGGGGCTAGTAAGGGCCTTTGCTAGGTGGGCAGAAGAGGAGACAGCCCAGAGAAGGCCATCACCAGCGGAAGTTCAGAGTCCAGGGAGACATAGCCATAAGCCTCTTTATTCCCGAGGCCCTGTGGACACTCCGCCCAGTCAGTGCTATGCAGGAGGGCAGGGTGGTGCCACCCATGACCTGTCTTGCTTCACTCTCCCTGTACATACACCTGCTCTCCCAACCCAGCAGGCTGGGACCCCCAGCTCTCTGGGAGGTGAGAGCTGCTCCAGCTCTCTCGGGGCTGCATCCACCCTCCATGGTGCCAAGGACGGCAGAGGAGTCGAGGCCCACCCTGACTCCCCTCTAGGGCCTGGCAGCAAGGCCCAGGGTTCCTGATGAGAGCTGTCTCCATTCCTAGAGGTACATCATCCGGCCAAGCAGGGGTCTCACCACCCAGACATCGTCCACAATCTTTCCATCCTGCAAGGGACAAAAAAAAAAAAAAAGGAGGAGGAAATGAGGGCTGAAAGCCCAGATTCTGGGGCCAAATGGCCTGGGTTCAAATCCCAGCTCTGTCGCTGATAAGCTGTGTGACTTTGAACAAGTGGCTAGACCTCTCTGAGCCTCAGTTTTCCTCATCTGGAAAGAGAGGATGTAGTACGCATATCATAGATACTGTTAGAATTAAGTGAGGTATTTAGAAAAGGCTTAAAAGGGAGCCTGGCACATGGCAAGGACTGGGTAAGTGTAGGCTGTTACTATTAGAGCACAAACCCCAGAGTGAGACAAAACTCACTTTATACGCCAGCAAAGCCACCCTCTGTGGCCTCCAGCACATGATCCAACTCTGAACCTGACTTCCATATTCTATTGTGTTTGAGTTGGCCGGAAAGTTTGTTTGCGGTTTTCATTAAGATGTTTAGAAAAAGCCCAAACGAACTTTTTGGCCAACCCAATAAAAAGTGGGGAGAACTGAATAGATAATACACACAAGTGCCTGACCCTGTATGGGCCACACAATAAATGGTAGCTACTTATCGTAAAAAGAATATGGTCTTTGTGGTCGTTTCTGTAACCTCTGGCTGTGCAACCCTGGGAAAATTACTTGCCCTCTCTGAGCCTCTGTTCTCTTAGCTGTAAAATGGAAATAAAATGTGCCCCATAGTATTATTGTGGTGATTAAAGGGACTAACTATAAGGCATTGAGCTCAGGGTTTGGTGCACAATAGTGTTCAATCAATCATAGTTATTAGTGCTATTTTAAAACTACAATGGCAAAAATACAGAAAGGTGACCATGATTATATGGGTCCATCTAAGCTTAAGCCATGGGGCTTTCTAGATGGCACAAGTGGTAAAGTTTTCACTTGCTAATGCAGGAGGCACAAGAAACTCGGGTTTGATCCCTGGGTCGGGAAGGTCCCCTAAAGTAGGAAATGGCAACCCACTCCAGTATTCTTGCCTGGGAAACCCCATGGGCAGAGGAGCCTGGTGGGCTACAGTCTGTGGGGTTGCACACACATCATATTGGTTTCCCTCTGCCTGCCTCCCACCTACTTTTTCCTTCCCCTGCTTCATGTTGATAAATCCCTTTAGAACTGACCGTGTTTTAGAAACCATTCTGAGCACTTTCTATGTAATAAGTCATTCAACCCTCGTTCAATCCTCTGAGGCAGAAACTATTAACATCCCCATTTTGCAGATAGGAAAATTGTGGCTCAGAGTTGCTTGAGGTTATCCAGCTGGTAAGTAGCAGAGGCAAGATTTGAACCCAGGATCTCCAGCTCTCAAGTCCACTTTTTAAACCACTTGACTCCAGAACGCACTGGGCCTGCTCTCTCAGGCAGGTGATCGGGCCACTGCTCACTGACCTGGTCATCAGACACCTGCTGGATGTGGACATGGGTCCCGTTGAGGATGTGCAACCGTGTGTACCCGTACTCTTTCACACGCAGGGCGCTCCAGGGCCGCGGGAAGAGGGTGAAGGGGGTGAGCAGCTCCTCACAGCCCTGCTGGAAAGAGTCATTTAGCCCCAGGGCTGGGGCAGGTGAAGTACCCTCTGGGGAGCAGAAAAGACCTGCCAGGTGGGATCCTGCCACCCCCAGGGAAGACAAAGCTGGTTAAGACTTGACCTTGGTAACACATACAACTGAGTGTTTTGACCCAGCCAGGCTTTCTGTGCCCCGAGTCTTGGACTTAGACAACAGTGCGTGGTTGTACAAGACTGTCCACTGAAGCATTTTCTGTAAAAGCTCTGAGCTGGAAGACAGCCAAATGCCCATCAGTAAGGGTCAGTTAAATAAATTAGAGCGCAGCCATCACAGAGAGGGGCAGTATAGAAAGATGGCGAAGATGTATTGTTAAGGGGAAAATGCAATTCACAGAATAGAAGAAATCGGTGGCTTTCAACCCTCGCTGCAGAGTAGACCCTCCAAGAAAGCTTTTAAAATCATCATTGCCTGGGAGAGAGGAAGTGTTTATCCTTGCAGTATAAAACTAGGTGATGTGAGCAGGAAGGATGAGGGAGCTTAAAAAAAAAAAAAGAAAAATCACCATGTTGCAGCCATCTCTGTAATAACTGCTGGAAGCAAGAACCATCAATGGATGGTCAAAGTAGCGGCGAAAGTATGAGGAATAGCAGGATATTTGCATAGTCTCCAAGTAGCTCCGGGAGACACTTGTTAACTTTAAAGGGGAAAATCATAAGTATGGTGCAAGAGATGCGTAAACCGAGGCTTAAAGACATACCATGCACTTCCTCATAGGATACACTGAAAAGAACACAGTACTGGGGACTTCCCTGCTGGTCCAGTGGTTAAGAATCTGCCTGGCAACGCAGGGGATGCACATTCAATCCCTGGTCAGGGAACTAAGATCCCCGATGCTGCAAAGCAACTGAGCCCACACATCACAACTAGAGACTCAGTATGTAACAAAAGATTGTGCATGATGCAGTGAAGATCTGACTGCGGCAACTAAGATCTGATGAGGCCAAATAAGTAAATATCAAAACAAACACACAGGCAAAACCAGTATCACTTTTGTGTGTTCTTATAACAAATGTGTAACTTCAACCTAATCAAACCCACACTGAGAGTCTACCAAACAACACTGCTGCGCTCTTCAAATTTTTCAAAGTCTTGAAGAATGCAGAAAGAAGGGAAAATGTTTCTGACTAAAGGAGGGGAAAGAAACAAGACACAATAATAGAACGTATGATCTTAAACTAGATCCTGGAGCAGAAAAAAAAAAATCTTTCAAGGACATGAATAGGACAATTGGATAAATCTGAATGAGACTGGATGATGGTATAGTATCAATTGTTAACTACTTGAATCTATTATACTGTACTGATGTAAGAGAATGTCCTCATTTTTTTAGGAAACACAGATGGAAGGATAAAAGGACATCATTTCTGCAGCTGAACTCTTCATTGGATGTGCAAATGATAGTGAAACTGTACACACACATACACACACACGCGTGCACACACATATCAAGAGAGAGACAGAGACAGAAATAGAGATTGAAACAAGAATGGTTAAATGTTCACAACACCAAGGCCAAGCCCTCAGCTTCTGGTGTTTGTCCTGGGGTTGGGCCAGGGCATCAAAGATTTAAAACCTCCCTAGGTAATTCTAACATGCATCAAGGCTGAGAACTGCTAGGGTATGAAAGATGATCCGAGATGTTTTTAAAAAGTGGGTGATGGGACTTCCCTGGTGGTCCAATGGTTAAGAATTTGCCTCCCATTGGAGGGGATGTGGGTTCGATCCCTGGTCAGGGAACTAAGACCCCACATACTGTGGGGCAACTAAGCCCATCTGACACACAACTCGGGAAGCCTAGGCACTGCAACTAGAGAAAGCTTTCATGCTGCAATGTTGAGCAACACCGCCCACCCCCCCATGCACTGCAACAAAAATCCAGAGTAGCCAAAAAAAATGAAAAGTGGGTGATGTACTAATACATCTCTATTGAGACACTTACTAATTTGCATACACAGAAAATATTCTCAAATGCCACCCAAGAGACGTAACCATTGAGAGTGGGACTCAGTGGTAAAGAACTTGCCTGCCACTGCAGGACACACAAGAGACATGACTTCGGTGCTTGGGTCAGGAAGATTCCCTGGAGGAGGGCATAGCAACCCACTCCAGTATTCTTGCCTGGAGAATCCCTGTGGACAGAGGAGCTTGGCAGGTTACAGTCCATGGGGTCGCAAAGAGTCAGACATGACTAAAGTGACTTAGCAAGAAGGATGTGGATGGCTGCATCTCCTGTCTGAATTTTTATCACAAGAAGTGCTTCCTTCAGATCAGATCAGATCAGATCAGTCGCTCAGTCGTGTCCGACTCTTTGCGACCCCATGAATCGCAGCACACCAGGCCTCCCTGTCCATCACCAACTCCCAGAGTTCACTCAGACTCACGTCCATCGAGTCAGTGATGCCATCCAGCCATCTCATCCTCTGTCTTCCCCTTCTCCTCCTGCCCCCAATCCCTCCCAGCATCAGAATCTTTTCCAATGAGTCAACTCTTCGCATGAGGTGGCCAAAGTACTGGAGTTTCAGCTTTAGCATCATTCCTTCCAAAGAAATCCCAGGGCTGATCTCCTTCAGAATGGACTGGTTGGATCTCCTTGCAGTCCAAGGGACTCTCAAGAGTCTTCTCCAACACCACAGTTTAAAAGCATCAGTTCTTTGGCGCTCAGCCTTCTTCACTGGATCTCACTAATGTGTTGTTGCTTAGTCACCCAGTCGTGTCTGACTCTTTACAACCCCATGAACTGCAGCACGCCAGGCCTCCCTGTCCCTCACCATCTTCCAAAGTTTGCCCAAGTTCATGTCCATTGCATTGCTGATGCCATACAGCCATCTCATCCTCTGATGCCCTCTTCACCTTCTGCCCTCAATCTTTCCCAGCATCAGGGACTTTTCCAATGAGTTGGCTGTTGGCATCAGATGACCAAAATACTGGAGCTTCAGCTTCAGCATCAGTCCTTCCAATGAGTATTCAGGGCTGATTTCCCTTAAGATTGACAGGTTTGATCTCCTTGCTGTCCAAGGGACTCCCAAGAGTCTTCTCCAGGACCACAGTTCAAAAGCATAAATTCTTTGGTGCTCCACCTTCTTTATAGTCCAACTCTCACAGCCATGTGTGACCACTGGGAAGACCGCTAATTTGTAAAATCAGCTTAAAAAATAAGCCCTCACTTCTTGTGGAAGTGATTGACTCCAAGGCTGCTGGGAGTGAGAGTGAATGGGACACAAGATATTCCTGGAGCACCTTGTGGAGCCAAAAAGTAAGAAAGAGCCCACAAAATGACAGGGACACTTTGGAAGGATGCGGGACCTGATCTGAAGAGTTCCCAGTGGCCAGAGTGAGAGCCCATACACAGCAGCATCAGTAGCAGGAGCACTGGATTATAACCCACAGGAGGAAATAATTCCCCATGCGGCCACACTGGTGCAAATCCATAACTAACCAACCAACTAAATGGGGCAGAAGGGACAACCCTTCCTCACAGGAGGTTGCTAACTAATAAATCAGGGAGAAACAAGGGAAATAGATGATTCCCAGCCGAATGCCCCAGTGATCACTGTTGCAGGCAAGACCCACTGATGGATTCAAACATTAGTAAGTGGAGACTTCCCTGGTAGTCCAGTGGCTAAGACTCTGAGCTCCCAGTGCAGGGATCCTGAGTTTGATCCCTGGTTGGGGAACTAGATTCACACGCCTCAACCAAGAGCTCAAATGCTGCAACTAAAAATTCCAAGTGCTGCAGCTGAAAAAAAAAGAAAAAGAAAAGAAAGATTCTATGTGCCCCAACTAAGACCTGGAACAGGCAAACAGATTTAAAAAAGAAAATAGTGGGTGAAAGTTGGAGGAGAAACAACTTTTGCAGGGTCTAAAAGCATCTCCCCCAAGATGTTTATCAGCCAAAAGGGAAATACAGCAAGTTGATGGTGGAAGAACATCCTTACACAGGTGATTCAGAGAAAGTCCTCCAGGAATGAGACACTGTGAGGACCTGGATCCCTCGGTATGATGTGCTGAGGACACAACCATCACTTGTGATCCTCTGGCCCCAAATGCGTAATCTGCATCTTGGCATGAGAAAGTATCAGACAAACCCAGATCCACGGGCATTCAGGAAAAAAAAAAAAAAAAACAGAAACAAACAACTGGCCAGAATGAAAGACAAGGGAAGATGGAGGAATAGTCACAGATGGGAGGAGACTAAGGAGACACAATGAAGAAGGAAATGACAACCCATTCCAGTATTCTTGCCTGGAAAATTCCATTGACAGAGGAGCCTGGTGGGCTACCGTCCACGGGGTCACAAAGAGTTGGCTGCGACTGAGCACAAGGAGACACAAAAACCAAATACAGTGGAGGATGAGCTGGTGCAACGTGAATAAAGGCTGGAGTCCAGTTACAAGGATAATAATAAGCCCTCTGTCCTGGATCCGACCAGCAGACCTGGGCAAGCACCCCCTGCCCCTGCCACTTACTGAACCTGTGACTTCAAAGGAGTATTTTACTCTTAGCTTCTGTTTCTGCATCTGTGCGATGGGCACACTACTAGGTACATCTAACCCTCTAAGAGATGCCAGCTGAATAAAGGAGGAGGCACCCAAGCTGGCACAGGTGCCACCCTCAATAGATCAGAGGTCAAAGGCAACATCCCACCCCACCCCACCCCGCCCTGCTCACGGCGGATCCTGTGATGATGTGGACAGGGCCTCGAGGGTGGGTGTAGGGCATCTCTTGGCTGCCATTAAGTACCTGGAGAAGTGACAAGGTGGAGAGGGTGTGTCACACCGGCCAGGCCCCCGGGGATCTGACTGAGGGAGTCCACTGACACCACCAGCCCCATGGGTCTCAGCCCTCCCCGGGGGCCTCCCTCACCTGGTAGTTGTAAATCGGCCACAGGCGTTCATACGAGTGCTCATGGGCCCACAGCTGCAGGTCGACCCCTGAGACAAAGCAAGAGGGGTTCAGGCCTCTGAATCCAGGAGAGAAGGGAGGCGGGGCCTCGAGAGTCCTGGGGTGGAACGGGGGGTCACTCACCATATTTGTAAAAAAGATCCTCCAACCCATAGAACTTGCCACGGAGGCCTTTGCGAACCTAAGCAAGATGAGCAAGGAGGGGAGGGGGGGCTGAGGCTCACCCCCGACCTGGATTTCAGCACCTGGTTCCCTGGGAGGGGGTGCTCACCTTGCTTTCATGCCAAGTACAGTCATCCAAATCAGCATTGGAGCAGTACATGGGCCGGTGGCCCATGGTGATGATCCACGGCCGGACCGCCCGGTTCTTATTGGCTTTCTGCAGAGAAGGGTTCAGAGTGAGGGGCGGGCAGAGCAGGGGGGAGCCGGTGATGGAGGAGGGGGTGGGGGGCACATCCCAGGGGGACAGCCACAGGTTACCTGGAGGTCGCTCTCCAGCCAGTGAAACTGTCTCTCTACCAGGTGGCGGCCGTAATGAAGGAAGAAATATACCTCGGTGGAGAGGGAGATGATGTGTGCGGGTCCCAGATCCCAGCTGGAAGGGTCAAAGGGCAGGGGTCAGAAGTGAGGGTCTCCTCTGCATCTCCCATCCTTCAGGGGAGGGAGGCCACTGTCCCTGCTCCCCCCCAGATTACCTGTACCACAGGCCTTCGGTGTTCCCTGGCATGTTGAAGCGAGCTTTGTAGTTGGAGAAGTTGCTGGATAAAAGGAAGTAAAAGGGTAGGAGGGAGGGTCTGGGTGCCCCTCCCCCCACTTCCCACCATCAGGCCAAGCCTGGCTCCCAGCCCAGCCCTCATCTCCTCTCCTCTCACATTCGTCAATGAGCTGCTGCAGTGTGAGAAACTAAGGTGAGACACTAGGAAGGACTGGTTTTGTCGGCCAGGCCCTCGCCCACCCCAAAGCCCTCGGGCCTCACTAGCGTTCCTCGTGATTCCCAGGGCAGGTCATGTAGGGTACGATAGCAGCCACGGGTTCGATGAGTTTCATGAACCTGTCTCCGACACGTGCATTGTCCTGATCCATGTTGTAGGCGAAGTCTCCTGGGTGGGGGTGGGGAGGTGGGGGGTGGAGGAGAGGATGAAGACCCAGACCCAGCTCTGCTGTTGCCAGAACTGAGACCTTGTTGATCAAGTCCTGGCTCCCCCTCCCGCTCAGGCATCTTCAGTCCCTACCTCACACCCAAGTGCCTAGGCACTTGGAACCATCTCCTTAGCCTCTGGTCCCTGACATGCCTGCAGGACCCAGGACCTCGCTGGTCTCCTGTGCCCCAGCACCCCAGCCCCATCTCGTCCCTTCCCAGAGTCATGACAGCATTGAGACTGGCATGGTCTGCCCTGGCACTGGTTTTGTACCAGGCAGTGTTCCAGATGTTTTGCTTGATCAGCCGAATCCTCAAAACACCCTCTAAAGTGGATGTTATTATCATCCCCGTTTCAGATGGGGAAGCCGAGATCCAGGGAGGTGGAGAGCTGACTCAAGGTCACAGAGCTGAGCTTAAGGATCCAGGAATCAAACCTCAGGAGTCTGATTCCAGCGTCTACTACAGCTTTGAATCATAGCCCCGATTTCCGTCTCCCATCTGGTTCCTGGCTCTCAGATCACAGCAGAAATGATCATGACAACCAACACTTATGTAGCACCTACAGCGTGGCAGTCAATGTCGACTTATTTCATCATGGTGCATGTGTACTAAGACGCTTCAGTTGTGTTCGACTCTTTGTGACCCCGTGGACTGTAGCCCGCCAGGCTCCTCTGTCCATGGGATTCTCCAAACAAGAATACTGGAGTGGGTTGCCATGCCCTCCTCCAGGGGAATCTTCCTGACCCAGGGATCGAACCCGCGTCTCTTACATCTCCTGCATTGGCAGGCAGGTTCTTTACCACTAGCGCCCCCTGGGACGTCCGTATAGTCATCACAACAGTCGGAAGAATCTAACCTAGTCCCAGCTCTTACAACAGTAATACAGAGGAGAAAACCAATGCACGTAGCTCTAAGTGCCAGACTGATTTTAACCCGGGAGCCCAGTTAACCGCGACAGCATCCCCATAGCCAGTCTCTTCCCCCGTCCCTTTGGAACCACGCTGGCCCCGGCTCCCGGCCCCTTGCAGTCCTGGCGTTACCTCCCACCCCATACCTAGCAGATGCCTCCTCACCCACATGAAGAATAGCGTCGTACATGCCCTGCTGGGTGTCCCGGCGCAGTCGGGGGAGGGCCCTCGGATTGTCGGCCCCCAGGTCCCCAAACACAGCCAGGCGCGGGCTCCAGTGGGGTCCCTTCTTCAAGGCCCGGAAGCGGAAGCGACGGCTCCAGCCCTGAGCACTGCCACAGCGGTAAACTGAGGGGAGAGGAAAACGTCAAAATCTGCCGGGGCTGGGGGGTGGGGGGAGCGCCCCAGGGTGTCTCCTTCACCCCCATCCATCTTCAATTGGTGGGGGGACTGAATGGGTCTAACCCATGCCCCTTCTGACCACCTCACCCCAGGTCTCCAGCCTTCCGTTTTCATCCCAGGGTCTCATACAATAGGCTTGCAGGTAAGCAGAGAGGGTACCAGCCTGCCTGAGCCACCTGCCAATAGTAGCTGTTAGCCCACATCCCACTTCTCCTCCCATTCGCCCTTCAACACCCGGCCCCCGGGCACCTCTCACCATACTGGACTCCTGGCAGCAGCCCCTGCAGGGTGACTCGGTGTATGTAGAGCTTCCGCCGGAGAATGCCCCCATCCACAAAGAGGCTGAAGGTGCCCCGAGCCTGGAAGGGCAGGGGCCCAGAAGGCTGCAGCCCATACTGCACTTCAGAGGGCACCGGGACCCGTGTGGTCCAGGTTACAGTCATGGAGCCTGGCTCACCTGGAGAGAGAGGCAAAGGAGGTTCGGCAGTGAGGCCTGGGTAGACGTGGGGAGAGATGTGCAGAGAGTGAGAGGCTGTTGAACATTTAGGAGTTAAGGACACAGGTTCCGGAGCTTCCCAAGTTCAATCCCTACTTCACCATTTCCAAGCTGTGCTTTCCTTGGGCAAGTCACTGCAGTTCTCTGAGCCTCAGTTTCCTTGTTGGTAAAATGGGATAATAATAGTATCTTCCCTATAGGGTTCTTTGAGGCTTAGATGAATAAATAAGAGGAAAGCACTTGAAACAGTGTCTGGTACAGTCAGGGTTACATGAGTGGATGGATATTATTATAAATGGTGTTACTATGTGCAGGCTTGTGCCACATACTTTACACATGACACTGTTTAGGGGTTGTAAACTCAAATGTCTGGAGGCCAGTTAGGTAATATATATGGGAACAAGGGCCAGCTGTAAGGAGGAAGGCAGCAGGGAGGGGTGGAGTCTGTGACCGAGCGTAGAGCCTGCCGTCTCGGAGTGGAAACCATTGTTCAGCTCTAGGGTTGGCTGCCGTGCAGGAAGCAGGCTTGGTACCAGCCAGTCTGTCAACTTCTAGAGCAAGTCTTTATACTGCTAAGTGCTACTGCTGCTAAGTCACTTCAGTTGTGTCCGACTCTGTGCGACCCCATAGATGGCAGCCCACTAGGCTCCTCTGTCCCTGGGATTCTCCAGGCAAGAACACTGGAGTGGGTTGCCATTTCCTTCTCCAATGTATGAAAGTGAAAAGTGAAAGTGAAATCGCTCAGTCGTGAGCGACTCTTAGCGACCCCATGGACTGCAGCCTACCAGGCTCCTCTGTCCATGGGATTTTCCAGACAAGAGTACTGGAGTGGGGTTGCCATTGCCTTCTCCGAAATCTTTATACAGTGGTTTTCATATCCCAAGAGCACATACAAACTTTTAAGTAATAGCTTCTAATTCTTGAATGTCAGCAACCAGGGACCTCCCTCAAGGTCCAGTGGTTAAAACTCCAGCTTCTAATGCAGGGGGCCTGGGTTCGAGGGTTCAATCCCTGATGAGGGAACTAAGATTTCTCATGCCACAAGGCATGACCAGAAAAGTCAATTTGCAAACAAACAAAAGCAAATAAACAAACCCCATTAGCAACAAAATCAAGGTTTTAAAAATAACATGTGGTGTGTGTGCACGCGTGCTAGGTCGCTTCAGTAGTGTTTGACTCATTACGACCCTACGGACTGCAGCCCACCAGGCTCCTCTGCCCATGGGGTTCTCCAGGCAAGAATACCGGAGTGGGTTGCTATGCCCTTCTCTAGGGGATTTTCCCGATCCAGGGATTGAAATGGAATCTCTCATGTCTCCTGCTTTGGCAGGCGGGTTCTTTACCATTAGTGCCACCTGGGAAGCCCACCAGGTGATTCTTTTTCCTGCAACGTGTGTACAGAAGGCACGCGCACAGGTCATTCATGGCAGCACTGTTTGTAACTGCAAAATATCGGAAACCACAGACATGCCCCTACATAGGAGCGTAACTTAAGGAACTATCTAACATCCGTACCCAGGAGCACTTCACAGCTGTCGGAAAGGAAGACGATGAACTCTAGGAACCAGTATAGAATGACGTCCAGGACACAACGTTAACAGAAGCAATGTACGAAAGAGTGTCTATAGGCAGCTACTCTTCATGTAAGAGGGTGTAAGAGAATACACAAGTATCTGCTCATTTATTTGTACAAGAGACGTACACCAGAAACTGAACAGCTGGATTACTTACATGGGCTGGAATGGGGAAGGGGTAGAAAAAAGAGGGGATGGGAATGGAGTAGTTAGTCGAGAGGCAAGGGTAGGATGCTTCTCAAGTCTGTCATTTTCTTAAAACCCTGAGTCCTAGAGCTATAGTCCTGTTTCATCTTTCCTTCACACACCCCAAGAAATGAACAATGAAAGCCTTCCTAGGTTGTAGCGGGGCTTCCCAGGTGCTGCTAGTGTTCCCTGCCAATGCTGGAAACATAAGAGGTAAGAGTTTGATCCCTGTGTCAGGAAGATCCCCCTGGAGGAGGGCATGGCAACCCACCCCAGTATTCTTGCCTGAAAACTCCCATGGACAGAGGAGCCTGGCTGGCTACAGTCCATAGGGTTGCAGTGAGTCAGACACAGCTGGAGTGACTTAGCACACAAGTAGGTTGTAGGGGGACGTCAATACGGAATAGAAACACTAACAGAGGGCTGTAAGTATATCAAAAAACAGGGACCTCCCTGGCGGTCCAGTGGTTGAGAATCTGCCTTGCAATGCAGGGAACTCAGGTTTCATCTCTGGTCAGGGGACTAAGACCCCACAGGCCATGGAGCAACCCCTTTATGCTTACTCTAGCACTGAACAAATGAGTAAGTCTATTGTAGATAGAGGGAGCTTGGTTTCTCAATGTTGGAAAAAGAAGTTGCAAATGAGGAAAGAAGGCTAAAGTATACCCTTGTTGGTGGACTGAAATACTGCTGGCATTAGTAAGATCTCATGGTATCTAAAATTAGTACAAAATTTACAGTTTGAAGACCAAATATGGCAGGCTCTTAAGCCAGCCTGCCTGGATTCAAATCCCAGACTGTGTGACCTGACGTGAGACTCTTCATTGCTTTGGGCCTCAGTTTACTCTTTTGTAAAATGGAACTAACAATAGTACCTACAGCTTAAGGTCAATAAGAGGTTAAATGAGTTTTCCATCTGAATCACTTCTAAGAGTATATTTGTTATTATTATCATTATTGTGTAGGCCAAACAAAGGACAGCTATGATCTCACTGGGTTTTCACAGCAGCCCTGTGAGATGGGTTTTATTTTTGTTCCAGTTTACAGAGGCCTCCAGGCAAAGTGCCTTGTCCGAGGTTACTTATCCAGCAAATGCCAAAGCCATTTCATTCATGAGGTTTCAGATTCTCAATGCAACTAACCTTTAAGAAACTACCTTAGGACTTCCTGGTGATCCAGGAGTTAAGAATCTGCCAGCCAATGCAAGGGATGCGGTTCGATCCCTGACCCAGGAAGATTCCACACGCCACAGGGCAACTGACTGAGAGCCACAACTTCTGAGCCCACACCTGCCCTAGAGCCCGTGTTCTGAAACAAGAGAGTAGCCTCCTCGCTGCGACTGGAGAAAAGCCTGAGCAGCAGCGGAGACCCAGCACAGCCAAACAAATAAATAAACGAATAAATAACGAACTAAGTGAAACTACCCTAAAAGTGTCAAGGATCCAAAAAAGCAGAAAAGTCTGAGAAACTGTCGCAGATAGGAGAGGACATTAAAGAGACCTTAACAGATTTAATAAGTCAATGCCAATTTTCCCACAACATTGCTTTTCTTTTTTAAAGTGTAGTTACTTTTCATGAAAATGTCATTTACCTTACTACTGAATAGGTTTACTATTGTTCATTTTTAATGATTGAATCAATATTTTTGAATGCCTCCATTTTAGTTTCTGATATGGCGATTATTATGGATATAACTCACATAGGCTAAAGCTCTCTGAAGTTCTCATAATTTTTTCAGCTGTGCCAAAGCATCCTGAGACAGAAACATGTGAGAACCACTGCCACATTCCAAGTTCCCATTTGCCACTTCACAGGTTACTATTTCACTTACTCTCCACTGGGAGGTCTCACTAATATTACCCTACTGTCCAGATGAGGAGGCTGAGGCCAGAGAGGTTAAGTCACTCTCCCAAGGTCACACGGCAGATAAGCAACAAAGCTGGGTTAGAACCCAGAAGTCTGGGTGCAGAGGGTCCAGAGTCCAGGGTCTTATTACCCCCTTGCACCTCCACCCCAAGATTAAGGACCAGGAGGTATTTTGTGACAACACAATGAGCAGTTACACAATGAATAATGACAACTCCAATCCTCCAAGGAAAATGCTTACTATAGGCTGAGAACCAGAACCATTTCCCACACAGCCACATACCCTACTGCTTATAATCCCCATTTAACAGATGTGGGCAACTGAGGCTCAGGAAGACCCACCAGCCTAGACTCCCTCGGGAATCAGTGCGAAATACCAGAGCCCCCAAACCAACTGGTCCTCACTGGGAAATGCCCAGGGAGAGGTCACAGACACTTACCTGGGTAGGACAAGTGCACTTGCTCGGGGGCAGCACTGGGAGGCTTTGGGGACCCCCGGACTTCCAGGGAGAAGAAGAGGAGTAGACAGCAGCAGGTCCAGCAGGGACGAAAGGAACACATGGTAGAGGGGAGGTGGGGAGCAGGGGAAGGGAAAGGGTCCTGCAGGCATCAGCAGGAGGGGCTGAGAGGATGGGGGAAGGAGTCAGCGGGGAAGGCAGGGAGGGCTTCACAGGGAGTGCTTATCCAGACTCTGGAGAGAAAACAAAAGCAAGCGTCACTCACGACTGAGAGACAAATACCCTCTGAGCCTCACTGGATGCTAAGCACTTTGCATAGATGAACTCGTGGGAGCCCGACAACATTCC
The DNA here is from genome assembly GCF_032452875.1 of Bos javanicus. Lineage (NCBI taxonomy): Eukaryota > Metazoa > Chordata > Mammalia > Artiodactyla > Bovidae > Bos > Bos javanicus. The sequence goes on along the minus strand of NC_083885.1, from coordinate 48,979,782 downwards.
TGTATTGGTAGCCTCTGTGATCATCAGCCCCGTATCACAGATGAGGAAGCTGAGCAATGGAGTGATTCAGTGGCATGGCTCAAGTGTGAAGGAGCGGAGACTGGAACTCAGGGGTCCTGGCTGCAGAACCCTTGCTCTTGCCGTTCACTCCCAGTGCAAGAGGTTTGGGAATGGGATTGGGGGTGGGGCTCTCCATCCTGGGCATTCCACCCTGCCCTCAGAGATCTCATGGTCCTCTCCTCCATCCTGCAGCCTTCCATCTTTGTGACTCCAATACCTCCACTCCATCCCCAGACCAACCAAGCATTTCATCCCACCTGGAGCAGCCCCATCCTCCCTGCCCCCATCTCAGCATCCCATCCTGCTGTTAGTGACCCCAATTTCTCCCTATTTCCTGGCCCTGCGCTTGCATACCCAACCTCCTTCTCCCCAGCCCTTCCCCTCCCGCTTCAGTTCGGATCTCCTGGTCATGGAGGACCTGCCTGCCAGGGCAGAGGCAGGTGGGGACTGTCAATCCGGGAACCGGGAGCTGGGGCTGGGGGTTCCCTCCGGGTCCCGGCTCACCCTCTGGGACGCCAGCTCCCAGCATGCGCGCGTCTCGGGCACCAGTGCGACGGTGGTATTTATGAGCCATCCCACCGCCCACAGCTGTCCCAGCCCCGGAAGAGCCTGCCTTCTCCAGGTGACGGCCTCCCCAGACAGCTGGGGCCCCGCGTCCCACTGGTCTGGCCGGTCCCAGGCGCCCCACGCCCACACGCAACCCCCCAAGGGTGGAGCGAAGGAAGGGGTACCCAGGAAGTTTTGGTAAACCACCGCCGCCACCTCCAAGCTGGCCACCAGGTGAGCGCCCGGACCGGTAAGTCTGTGCTTGTCTCCAGGAGCCTCACCCCGCAGCTGCGGAGCCCCCAGGGCACTGACACTGGTTTCCATCTCTGGCCTTTCCGAATCCCGAGGTACTCAGGTGTTCAGGCACCTTCATCCGCGACCTGAGTTGGGGTGGGGAGATTCCCCATCCCTTTCCCTCCTCACGGGCTTTGTATTCTTGGCAGTTCCTTCCTCCTCCTCTCCAAGCTTAGTTCAGTCCTTCGCAGCTGCCGCCCCGCCCCCCGCATGCTGAAAACAGAAAATCTAAGTCCACCAATCACAGTGCTGCTTCTGAGCTGTGCGACTTCGGCTGTTACTCGACCTCGCTGGGACTTGGTTTCTTCCCCTGTGAAATGACGGTGATAACAGTATGAACACTATGGTCTATGGTGAAGTTTAAACCAGTTGACACATGAAATTGCATGCTGAGAACAGGGCCTGGCCCAGAGTAAGGGCTGGATAAGAATCAGCTGTTATTTTTATGATTATTAATGTGTGAGTTCCAGAAATTGCCTTGGGATGTAGGTGGGACCGTGCTTCCCTAGTGGCTCAGACTTACCGTGGCTCAGAATCTACCTGCAATGCAGGAGACCTGGGTTTGATCCCTGGGTGGAGAAGATCCCCTTCAGGAGGGCATGGCAACCCACACCAGTATTCTTGCCTGGTGAATCCCATGGACAGAGGAGCCTGGTAGGCTACAGTCCAGGGAGGCGGACTAAGCACTAACTAACTAGGTGGGAGCCAGTGAGACCTCTCTGTAAAAGGTTTGTGACCTGTTTGAAGGTTGTAAGTGGCTTGCCACGATACCCTTGGATATTTTCCCAGAGCCTGGCTTGGACGGTAAAGAATCCACCTGCAACGTGGGAGACCTGAGTTCAATCCCTGGAGAAGGGCATGGCTACCCACTTCAGTATTCTTGCCTGGAGAATTCCACGGACAGAGGAGCTTGGCAGGCTATGGTCCATGGGGTCGCAAAGAGTCTGACATGACAGAGCGACTTTCATTCCCTCATTTTGCCAGAGCAGCAGGAAAAGTCAGAGGTCCAGGTTTTCTTTGCTTCTTCTTGTCTGACAAAATGACTCCACAATTTGGCTTTGTAAATTCAAGCAGAGCTGTATCTGCAGATTGTGTACACCAGTTTCCAAGAACAACACTGGGGGTGTGGTTCAAGATGGGCTTTTGCACTGCTTGGATTTTTCTCCACCTCCTGGAGTCTCCGTTACAGCTTAAAATCTAAAAAAATAAAATAAAAAAAAGCAGCCCTTTTAGTCAAACTCAAATAACCTCAAGACCCTGCTCACCCTCAGCAATTGTTTTTGCTTTTAATTTTTTGGCTGCTCAGCAGGGCCTGTGGGCCAATAGTTCCCCTATCCGGGGATTGAACCCTCTGCCTCTTCATTCGATGTGTGGAGTCCTACCCAGCAGACCACCAGGGAAATTCTACCCTTAGCAATTTTAACTTCCTCCTGTGTGTGTGTTCAGTCGTGTCCGACTCTTTGTGACTCCATGGACTGTAACCCACCAGGCTTCTCAGTCCGTGGCATATCCCAGGTGAAGAATACTGAAGCAGGTTGCAATTTCCTCCTCCAACGGATCTTCCCGACCCAGGGATCAAACCTTCGTCTCTTTCGTCTCCTGCATTGGTGGTTGGGTTCTTTGCTACTAGTGCTACCTGAAGTTTTTTTGCTAAAGTCACCTGGGGTAGGCTGGTGAAGCCCTTCCCCGAATCATGTTTTTACATGCATTAAAAAAAAAATATATACAGGATACAAAGGAAATGGATGCTATTACACAGATGCAGGAAATTTTTTATATATGTGATACAGTAATATATGTACTTCTTTATCAATGCATTAAAAATGTTAGTAATTTAGAAACTTTGTTGAGTGTATTGATGGTGTTTGAGTCTTGTGACAACTACAATAGGGATGACTATAATAGGGTGTAAAAACATCTGTAATTTCTTCTCATGACAAAGCCAGAAATCTGCTGTGTCCTGGGGTTGGCCCTTCCAATCCCCCACCATGTTAGAAGCACCTGGGAAATTTCAATTACAGCAGCAGTTCGTAAACTACCCTCTTAAAAATTATTGAGGACCCCAAAGAGTTTTGTTATATGTGGGGTTATATCTATCAATATTTACCATGGAAGAAACCCTGAATATTTATTGGAAGGACTGGTGCTGAAGCTCCAATACTTTGGCCACCTGATGGGAAGAGCTGACTCATGAGAAAAGACCCTGATACTGGGAAAGATTGAAGGCGGGAGGAGAAGGGGACAACAGAGGATGAGATGGTTGGATGGCATCACTGACTCACTGAACAGGAACATGATCAAACTCTGGGAGATGGTAAGGAAAAGGGAAGCCTGGCGTGCCGCAGTCCATGAGATCGAAAAGAGTTGGACATGACTGAGCGACTGGACAACAACAGTGTAAGAAAATAAAACTGAGAATTTTTTTTTTCTTTTCTTTCCTTTTTCTTTCTTTTGGCCGTGTCACAAGGATGGTGAGATCTTAGTTTCCCAAGCTGGGCTCTCTGTAGTGAAAGCACCGACTCCTAACCATTGGACCTCCAGGGATTCCCAGAAAGAGGAAGTTTTTGAAACTCAAGAATACACGTGCATACGTTTCATTAGCCATCACAGTGATGACGTCATCGCAGGTCAGGTAGCTTCTAAAGAGTGAAAAGGACAAACACATCTTATGAAAATCGCTTTGTTCCCAAACCACATGCTGAGGATCATTGAATTGAAGGGCTGTCAAAGCAAAGTTGTTTTTCCAGTCCGAGTTCACATGGCCCCTGAATTCTATCGCTGAGTCAGGTTAAAAAGCCCCATTGCGGGGTTTCTCTGGTGGCTCAGTGGTGAAGAGTCTGCCTGCCAATGCGGGAGACATGGGTTCAACCCCTGCTCTGGGAAGATCCCACAGGCCACGGAGCAACTAAGCCCGTGTGCCACAACTATTGAGCCTGTGCTCTAGAGCCCATAAACCACAACTCCTGAGCCTACTTGCCCCAACTACTAAAGCCTGTGTACCCTTAGAGCCTGTGCTGTGCAACAAGAGAAGCCACTGCAATGAGAAACCCGCACACCACAACCAAGAGTAGCCCCCGCTCGCCACAACCAAGACCACAGCCAAAAAGAAAACCCACTGGGGACTTCCTTGGTAGTCCAAAGGTTAGGACTCTGCACTTTGACCACTGGGGGCCTCAGGTTCCATCCTGGTGGGGGAAGTAAGATCCCACAAGCTGAGCAGCCAAAAAAGAAAAAAGCCCTACTGGAATTGTACTTTTTGGTCCCTGATGTAGCTGATAAAGGGGTCATAGCTCACTTATGACCCCTTTCCTCTGTCCTAATCATACGCAGGCCTCTTGCCTACTCTCAGGACAGCCATATAATTACTTCTAGTTTCTCTTTTTAGATACTTCTATGCTTTTGATAAATAGACTCCCATTTTCCTATTTCTTATTCTCTCCTTAGAGTAATCTTGTGGTGGCGAACAGAAGATCTACTCTGGGGTGACTTAGCCTGTGTTTAGATCTAGCATTAACCAGCTTAGGGAAATGATTGAACCTCACCGTGCCTCAGTTTCTCCATCTGTTAAATGGTGATACTAATAGTGGCCATCTTAGAGGGTTATGTGACAATTAAATCAGGTAATAGATATAAGCTACTTAGAACAGTGCCCAGCACAGAGCCAGCGCCACACACAGTGCCTCCCAGTTATTTACCCGAGACTTCCAGTCTGCCCAGTTTGTAAGGTAAGGCTATAACGAACCTACTTTTCAGAGTCATTTTTAATTATTTATCCTTCACCCCCACCCCCCAGGCTGCTGGGTGTGCCTGTGCCTGCTCAGTAGGAATGATGGACTTGGCTCTCGAGAGAATAGTCTGGATTTCTTCCTGGGGAGGATCACCTCTCCTTGAAGAGTGATCCGCAGGCTGGTACCCGCTGGGTGCCCGTAATAGGATGACTGTGGTGCTGCTCCCCGGGCCAGAGATCAGGGGAGCAGCGAAACCCTCTACCTGAAGAGTCCTGCCATCCTAGATGTCAGTTCAGTGGCCCTGACCACGAGGTAGCCTGTCTCTGTCACTCACAGCCCTGCAGAAGTAGGTGAAGGGAAGTGTTTGCCTCCATCTCCTCCCCCGGCAGACAACAGAAGTCTCTCAGTTAAAAAACCACGTAAGTCTTCCTTACTGCAGCAGTGTGATCCATAATAAAGTGAAGTAACAAATTAAAAAAATATATATTTTGCAATCTTTTATTGCAAAATATGGCATACATATAGAAAAGCACATGAAACATAAATGTTCTACTGAATGAATTATGACAAACACACTTGTGTAACCACCACCCAGGTGAGGAAACAGATCTTCCCAGGTTTCTACAAATTCCCTCCAGTCTCCTCCCAGGCACGGCTTTCTCCCTCCCCATGAAGGTACCCACTTCACTAACTTCTACCTGATTTAGGTTACCGCACCTAAGTATGTCTCTTCATGCCTCTTTCATTTTGCCTGCTCCCCACATGACATAAACCGAACTATACACTGTGAACTCCTGTGTCTCTCTTCTTTCTCTCAACGTTCAGTTCAGTTGCTCAGTTGTGTCCGACTCTTTGTGACCCCATGGACTACAGCGCACCAGGCTTCCCTGTCCATCACCAACCCCCGAAGCTTGCTCAAATTCTTGTCCATCGAGTCAGTGATGCCATCCAACCATCTCATCCTCTGTTGTCCCCTTCTCCTCCTGCCTTCAGTCTTTCCCAACATCAGGGTCTTTTACACTGAGTCAATTCTTCGCATCAGGTGACCAAAGTATTAGAGTTTCAGCTTCACCATCAGTCCTTCCAATGAATACTCAGGACCGATTTCCTTTAGGATGGACTGGTTGGATCTCATTGCAGGCCAAGGGACTCTCAAGAGTCTTCTCCAACACCACAGTTCAAAAGCATCAATTCTTCGGCGCTCTGTTTTCCTTATGGTCCAACACTCACATCCACACATGGCTCCTGGAAAAACCACTGCTTTGACTAGATGGACCTTTGTTGGCAAAGTAATGTCTCTGCTTTTTAATATGCTGTCTAGGTTGGTCACAGCTTTTCTTCCAAGGAGCAAGTGTCTTTTAATCTCATGGCTACAGTCACCATCTGCAGTGATTTTGGAGCCCAAGAAAATAAAGTCTCTCACTGTTTCCATTGTTTCCCCATCTATTTGCCATGAAGTGATGGGACTGGATGCCACAATCTTAGTTTTTTGAATGTTGAGTTTTAAGCCAGCTCTCAACATTATGACTGCAGAATTTAGCCAGGTTGGGTCTATACATACAGTCTATTCCTTCTTATGGTCAAGTACCATTCCATCCTGTGAATACTCTACAGTTTATTTATTTACTGACTGTAGATGGAATTTTGAGTTCTTTCCATTTTTTGTCTCTTACAAATGGTATTCTTAACTTTCTAGTACATATTTTGTTCTAGTACATTTACAGTATATTGTGAACATATGTATACATTTCTCTTGTGTATGAATCCAGGAGTAGACTAGCTGGCTCATGGGAGATAGAGATAGACAGACAGACAGACAGATAGATAGATAATAGATAGATACTACCAAAGAGTTTTCCAAAGTGGTTGTAATAATTTATTCTCCTTCCTCCAGCCATGTTGGAGCATTTCCATTGTTCCGCATCCTCGCCAACACTTGGCCATGTCAGGCGTTTTATTTTTAGCCATTCTGGTGGATCTGTAGTGGTAGCTCATAATAGTTTTAATTTGCATTTCCCTGATGAGCAATTAAAATTGACCATCTTTTCATTTGCATACTGGTCTTGTGGATATCCATTATCTTGGTGTGTTTGTTCATGTGTCTTGCACAATTTTCTATGGGTTGTTTGTTTTTAAAATGAATTTGCTCTTTATATATTCTGAACACCAGCCATTTGTTAGTTATATGAACTATGAACATCTCCTACTGTGGCTTGCCTTTTTACACACACTCTCTCTCTTTTTAAAAAAATATATTCTGTCAATTAGGTGTTTTTTTTGTTTTTTGTTTTTTGTTTTTGCTGTTCTGGGTCTTAGTTGCAGCATGTGGGATTTAGTTCCTTGACCAGGGACTAAATCTGGGCCCACTGCATTGGGACCGTGAAGTCTTAACCACTGGACCACCTGGGAAATCACATCTTTTTACTCTCTTAATGGCATTTTTTAGATGCTTTTGAACTATGGTGTTGGAGAAGACTCTTGAGAGTCCCTTGGACTGCAAGGAGATCCAACCAGTCCATTCTAAAGGAGATCAGTCCTAGGTGTTCTTTGGAAGGACTGATGCTAAGGCTGAAACTCCAGTACTTTGGCCACCTCATGCAAAGAGTTGATTCATTGGAAAAGACTCTGATGCTGGGAGGGATTGGGGGCAGGAGGAGAAGGGGAAGACAGAGGATGAGATGGCTGGATGGCATCACTGACTCGATGGACGTGAGTCTGAGTGAACTCTGGGAGTTGGTGATGGACAGGGAGGCCTGGCGTGCTGTGATTCATGGGGTTGCAAAGAGTCAGACACGACTGAGCGACTGAACTGAACTGAACTGAACTGAATGGACAGAAAGTCTTAACTTTAGCATCACTCAATTTCTCAATTTTTCTTTATGGATTTTTTTTTAATCCTATTAAAGCTATATCCCCATGTTTCTGAAACATATTGATATTCTCTTATTTTCCAAAAGTTTTATCATTTGCATTACATTTAGGTTGGCAATCTATCTGCAACTGATTTCTGTGTATGGTGTGAGGTGGGGTTGTTAATGTTTTTAAACTAATACACATGGCTAATAAAATAAAGATAAATGAGTCTGCTTTCTTAAGGGGACTTCTTTCTAAAATATTCTTTCCTTAAGAAAGTAAATCATCTTATTACTGAAAAATAAGAAAGTAGACAGAGCCAGAAAAGGATAACCAGCTCAAATTCAGCTGACACACCTGAATTTGAATCCTGGGTTTGCCATTTCTTGGCTGGGTAACCTTGGACTAGTTCCACTCTTCTCTTAGTCTCAGTGTCCTAATCTCTAAAATGGGTTCGGCAATGGCTACTTCTTTTTTTAAGACTTTTTTTTTTAATGTGGAGCAGTTTTAAAACTTTTAATTTATTTTTGATTGGAGGATAATTGCTTTACAATATTGTGTTGGTTTCTGCCATACATCAACATGAATCAGCCATAGGTATACACATGTTCCCTCCCTCTTGAGTTACCTTCCCACCTCCCACCCCGCTCCACCCCCTACCTTGTCACAGAGCACCGGGTTTGAGCTCCCTGTGTCGTACAGCAAATTCCCACTGGCGATCTGTTTTACATATGGTAATGTATATGCTTCAGTGTGGCTCTCCCAGTTCGTCCCATCTTCTCCTTCTCCCACCGTGTCCACAAGTCTTCCCTACACCTGCGTTTCACTGCTGCCCTGCATATAGGTTCATTAATACCATTTTTCTAGATTGCATGTTGTTATCGTTCATTCCCTGAGTCGTGACCAACTCTTTGCAACCCCATGGACTGCAGTATGCCAGGCCTCCCCGTCCCTCACCATCTCCCAAAGCTTGCCCAAGTTCATGTCCATTGCATTGGTGATGCCATTCAGCCATCTCATCCTGACACCCTCTTCTCCTTCTGCCCTCAATCTTTCCCAGCATCAGTGACTTTTCCAATGAGTTGGCTGTTCGCATCAGGTGGCCAAAATACTGACACTCCAGCTTCAGCATCAGTCCTTCCAATGAGTATTCAGGATCGATTTCCCTCAAGATTGACTGGTTTGATCTTTTTGCTGTCCCCGGGACTGTCAGCAGTCTAGATTCCATATATATATATTAATATATGATAGTTGTTTTTCTCTTTCTGGCTTACTTCACTTTGTGTAATAGACTCTAGGTACATGATGTGGACCATTTTTAAAGTCTTTATTGAATATGTTAGAACACTGCTTCTGTTTCATGTGGGGTTTTTTTGGCCTTGAGCCATGTGGGGTCTTAGCTCCCCAAACAGGGATGGAACTACACCCCCTACATTGGAAGGCAAAGTTTTAAGCACTGGGCCATGAGGGAAGTCCCTGGCTACTTCATAAGTGCTTAGAAAGATACAGCATGTAAAGCCTATATCATAGGGTGAGGCACAAAGAAAGAACTCAATTAATAGTAGCTGCAATGGTTAACAAAACATTTCATTTAATCACTCAGTGTTCATTTACCCTTAAGCTACTGCTCGTAACAGTGGGTGTCCCTCATTGGAGCCTTTTTTCTTAGACACTGGATCTGAGTTGAATCACGATCATCTGACATACCAATGTTATTTTACTGGACTCTTCTAAACATTCTTTTGTAATGACTGTGTGATATTTCATTGTGTGGTGAAATTCACCTGTTCTGCGGAGAAGAGAAATGGCATTAATGGATGAAAAACCAGGTGTTTGGAGCCAGGTGGCCAGGGTTCAAACCCAGCTTCCAACTCTAGTAGCTCTAAGTCCTTTGGCTCTCTGTGCCTCAGTGTCCTCATCTGTAAAATGGGGATAACATACTGCGTACTTGATATGTTTTTAGAGAATTGCTGAGAATTAGACCAGTGAGTGGCTGTAGTGAACAAAGTACAGTATCAAAAGTAGTATTTGGTGTAAACAGAGTCCTCAGAAATCCTAATAGAAATATTTCAGGGTTTTGCAATTCATTATAAAAGATAAAGTAGACTGATGGAGATAGTTCGATGAATCAGTAGATGTGTAATAAAGCAAGAGTAGTAAAATGCTAATGGTCGAATCTAGGTGATGAATATGTGGGTTTCTTATAAAATTATTTTACATTTTTTGTATGTTTAAAATTTTTCATAATAAATTTTGGGAAAGTACTTGAGGGAGATCCATGTAGCTATTGCTATTGATGATCTTGGTGAAAACAGAGCAGCAATTGCTAGGAGCACTGCTGTGTGCCAGGTGCCCTGCTTAGGAAATAGCTCATTTGATGATCTGTAATGATTTGATACTCTGTAATGCAGACTCTAGGAGGCCCATTTTATAGATAGGAAAATTGAGGTTTGGCAAACCTTAGCAACTTACTGTGTGGCCTTCAGGTCACTGAATTGGTCCAAGGCAGAAGAGGCCTATGGGATCCAGAGGAGGTGATTGATGGAGGGACAGCTCCCTTCTAGGAGGGTGGCCTACTCTTCAGGGACAGGGACCTGGGCAGACAGGTCTTGGGGTCCCACCTGGGGAAGGTTCCTTGTTATCACAGCTGCCATATATAGATGGAGCACTCCCCATGTGCAGGCATCACACTGAGTGCTTTGCATAAACAATCTCATTGATACTGCACCCTGGCTATTAACCTCATTTTTAAATTTTAAATTTTCATTTTGGCTGTGCTGGGTCTTTGGCTTAGTTGCTCTATGGCATGTGGGATCTTAGTTCCCCAATCAAAGATCAAACCTGTATCCTCTGCATTGGAGGTGGATTCTTAACCACTGGACCACCAGGAAGTCCTCTAGCCCCATTTTATAGATGGAGAAACTGAGGCTAAGAGAGATTGAACAATTTAGCCAACATCATACAGCCTGTATATAGTCAAGCTGGGACTAAGACCCTGGTGTGTCTCATGTGATAGCCTGGGATGTGAATGCTTTTAGGAGAGACTTTTCCCCAGCTAGGATATTCTCTGTTGAGAAATACTGTCAACGCCACCCTCAGTTTTATCCAGAATCTGCCCACTTCCCTCCCTTCCCCAGCAGCTACCCATCAGCTCCTTCCTGGACTGTCCTAGCAGCCCCCTCTCATGTCTCCATGCTTCCATCCTGTCCCCACTGTCTTCCCCACATGCAACCACAGGAATCTTGTTAACCCCTGAGCAAGGCCACGGTCCTCCCCTGCCCAGAGTCCTCCCTGTGGCCGATCCCACACCATCTGCCCCAGCCACCATTCTATCCTCACTCCTGCTACTCAACCCTGGCTCAGTCTCCCCCAGATACAGAGGCTTCTATCCTGTTCCTTGAGCACAACAGATGCATTCTTATCTCAGGGCCTTTGCACCGGCTACTCTCTCTGCCTTGAACATTTTTTCCTGATGCCCCTATGCTGGAAAAGACTGTTGAGAGTCCCTTGGACAGTAAGGAGATCAAACCAGTAAATCCTAAAGGAAATCAACCCTGAATATTCATTGGAAGGACTGATGCTGATGCTAAAGCTCCAATACTTTGGCCACCTGATGCGAAGAACTGACTCATTTGAAAAGACCCTGATGCTGGGAAAGATTGAAAGCAGCAGGAAAAGGGGGCGACAGAGGATGAGATGGTAGGATGGCATCATTGACTCTATGGACATGAGTTTGAGCAAACTCTGGGAGACAGTGAAGGACAGGGAACCTGGCGTGCTGCAGTCCACGGGGTTGCAAAGAGTCAGACAGGACTGAGCGACTGAACAACAACGTAACTTTCTCCTTCCTGCCTTCAGACTTGACCCAAATGTCACCTTATCAGTGAGGTTCTCCTTGACTTCCTGATGGAAAATAACAATCCACCTCCACACATCGTTCTGAATCCCCTAAGTCAGGGGTCTGGAGACTTTCGGTAAAGGTGGTTGTGGTTGTATAGTCGCTCACTCATGTCGGACTCTATTGTGACCCCGTGCACTGTAACCCACCAGGCTCCCCATCCATGGGATTTCCCAGGCAAGAATACTGGAGTGGGCTGCCATTTTCTTTTCTAGGGGATCTTCCTGACCCAGGGATAGAACCCGTGCCTCCCGCTTGGCAGGCAGATTCTTCACCACTGAGCCACCTGGGAAGATATTAAAGAGTTTAGGCTTCAGTAGCCATATGCTCTGTGTCATAGCTTCTCAACTCTGGTTATAACACAAAAGCAATCACAGACAATATGTAACTGAATGAGCATGGCCATGTTGCAATAAAATTTTATTCATGGACATTGAAATGTGAATTTCATGCAAATATTATATATCACAGGGACTTCCCTGGCGGTCCTGTGGTTAAGATTCCGGGCTTCCAATGCAGGGGGCACAAGTTCAAACTCTGATTGGGGAACTAAGATTAAGATCCCACATGCCGTGAACCACAACCAAAAAGAAAAACATTCTCTTTAAAAAAAAAAATAGTGGATTATATTTGATTTAAGTGTTGTGACAAAATATTCTCTTGATTTTATTTTCCCAAACATTAGTAATTGTAGTGTTAGTCGTTCAGTCGTTGACATTCCCTTCTGCAGGGGATCTTCCTGACACAGGGATCAAACCCAGGTGTCCTGCATTGCAGGCAGATTCTTTACCTTCTGAGCTACATTAAAAGATATAAAAACCATCCTTAGCTTGGGAACTGTACAAAAGCAAATGGCAGGCTAGATTGTACCTGGGTGCTACAGTTTGCTGACCCCTGTCCTAAGCCCACCCTGCCCAATGTTTTCACATCACCTTCTAACAGTCTGTAATATTTATTTATGTGTTATATTTATTATCTAACTTCCCCGCTAGTCTGTCAGCTTCAAAAATGCAGGGACTGGGGACTTTCCTGGTGGTCTGGTGGTTAAGAATCTGCTTTGCAATGCAGCGTACACAGTTTCTATCCCCAGCTGAGAAATTAAGGTCCCACATGCCGCAGGCTCACTGCAACAAAGATTCAACACAGCTGAATAAATAAATATATCTATTTTTAAAAGACAGGGATTTTGCCCCTGGCTGGCAGCATGGAGGCCGCACGATGCCTGGAGTTACTGTAAAAGACATGAACCAGCAGGAGTTGGTCAGAGCTCTGGCAGCCTTCCTCAAAAAGTCCGGGAAGCTGAATGGGTGGACACCGTCAAGCTGGCCAAGCATAAAGAACTTGCTCCCTACGATGAGAACTGGTTCTACACACGAGCTGCTTCCACGGCACGGCACCTGTACCTCCCGGGTGGCGCTGGGGTTGGCTCCATGACCAAGATCTATGGGGGGCGCCAGAGGAACGGCGTCATGCCCAGCCACTTCAGCAGAGGCTCCAAGAGCGTGGCCCGGCGGGTCCTCCAAGCCCTGGAGGGGCTGAAAATGGTGGAAAAGGACCAAGATGGGGGCCGCAAACTGACGCCTCAGGGACAGAGAGATCTGGACAGAATCGCTGGACAGGTGGCAGCTGCCAACAAGAAGCATTAGAACAAATGATGCTGGGTTAATAAAGTGCCTCGTTCGTTAAAAAAAAAAAAAAAGGTGAAAAGACAGACTTCAGAATGGGAGAAAATAATAGCAAATGAAGCAACTGACAAACAACTAATCTCAAAAATATACAAGCAACTCCTGCAGCTCAATTCCAGAAAAATAAACAACCCAATCAAAAACTGGGCCAAAGAACTAAATAGACATTTCTCCAAAGAAGACATACAGATGGGTAACAAATACACGAAAAGATGCTCAACATCACTCATTATCAGAGAAATGCAAATCAAAACCACAATGAGGTACCATTTCATGCCAGTCAGAATGGCTGCGATCCAAAAGTCTACAAGCAATAATGCTGGAGAGGATGTGGAGAAAAGGCAACCCTCTTACACTGTTGGTGGGAATGCAAACTAGTACAGCCACTATGGAGAACAGTGTGGAGATTCCTTAAAAAACTGGAACTAGAACTGCCATACAACCCAGCAATCCCACTGCTGGGCATACACACCGAGGAAACCAGAAGGGAAAGAGACACGTGTACCCCAATGTTCATCGCAGCACTGTTTATAATAGCCAGGACATGGAAGCAACCTAGATGTCCATCAGCAGATGAATGGATAAGAAAGCTGTGGTACATATACACATGGAGTATTACTCAGCCATTAAAAAGAATACATTTGAATCAGTTCTAATGAGGCGGTTGAAACTGGAGCCGATTATACAGAGTGAAGTAAGCCAGAAAGAAAAACACCAATACAGTATACTAACGCATATATATGGGATTTAGAAAGATGGTAATGATAACCCTGTATGCAAGACAGCAAAAGAGACACAGATGTATAGAACAGTTTTTTTGGACTCTGTGGGAGAGGGAGGTAGGGATGATTTGGGAGAAAGGCATTGAAACATGTATAATATCATATAAGAAATGAATTGCCAGTCCAGGTTTGATGCAGGATACAGGATGCTTGGGGCTGGTGCCCTGGGATGACCCAGAGGAATAGTATGGGGAGGGAGGTGGGAGTGGGGTTCAGGATGGGGAACATGTGTACACCCGTGGCAGATTCATGTTGATGTATGGCAAAACCAATACAATATTGTAAAGTAATTAGCCTCTAATTAAAATAAATAAATTAAAAAAAAAAGACAGGGATTTTGTCTGACTGGCACACGGTAGGTGCACAATAAAGATTTGTTAAATGATTGAATACTTGAATGAATCTTATTGATTACTGAAAGCATGAACTGAAGCTTTATTTCCACCACCTTCCTCACGTAGGGTAACCATGGCCAGTGCCCATCCAGGAGGAACCTGCTAAATGATGAGTCCAAGAATTAGAGATTGGAAGGAAGAGATTAGCAGGGAACCATTTCCTCTCACCCTGACCTTTGGCCTTCATGATTTCATCCTGTCTGTGATGTCATGGGTCAGGCGACCTGAGAGCCATCAGAGGTGAAGGGCATGCCGAGGGCACAGCTCATCTACTCAGAGATGCCATCCTGCCTCAGATTATCACAGGAAGGGTGACTCACCTCCTCAGATGTGGAACCTTCTTGGGACAGAGCCAGGGCAACTCCCCTCCCCAGCCCCGCCTTCTCTGTGAACCCTGTCTCCCGCCCACCTGGTAATTATGGCGGCAGGCAGCTCGGTGCTCACTACGTGTCAGGTACCACGAGTGTGATTATGTGAATTTCACAGATCTCCTCATATCCCCATTTTCTTTTTTTTAAATTAAATTTTAAATTTTATTTATTGTTGACTGCCCTGAGTCTTCGTTCCTTTGTGTGGGCTTTCTCTAGTTGCAGCGATTGCGGGGCTACCCTTCTCTGCGGTATGTGAGCGTCTCATTGCAGTGGCCTCTCCTGTTACAGAGCATGGGCTCTAGGCACGTGAGTTTCAGTACAGTTGTGGCTCTCGGGCTTAGTTGCCCCATGGCATGTAAGATCTTCCCAGACCAGGGATCGAACCTGTGTCCCTTGCATTGGCAGGTGGGTTCCTATCCATCAGGGAAGTATAAGTCCCTATCCTTATTTTCTAGAAAAGTAAACTGAGGCTCAGAGAAGTAAGCTAACAACTTACTTAGAAAGGAGAAGAGCTAGGATTCATTCCCAGGGCCTTCTGCCTCCAGGGCCTTGACTACTGAACTCCACAGTCTCAAATTCATCCCTCTGCCCGAGACATCAGCCGTCACATCCTGGATTTCAGGTGTCAACTCTAGGCCAGTGACACCTCCTCATACTGTCCAATCATGGGATGGGATCAATGGTGCCACAGGATCCAGAATTGAGGCCTGGGACGGAGAAAACTCTCAACAAATGTGAGCTCTCGTTAGTATTTGCCCAACTATTTATCCTCCTATTGTTTGGCTACATTTTCCATTAGAGTCATTTTGAGGGGAAGGGAGGATTTTAAAGTCACTATATAAAAGCTGAAAGCATATGTTATTTAAAATTGGCTTTTAAAAAACTCTCATATGTCTTGTAAAAAACAAAACATTTCTGGAGCACTCGGAGGGTGTCAGGACAACACTCTAAGCACGTTACACATCCTTATAAAAAGGGCTGTGAAATTTAGGAGCTTGGGATTAACATACACACATTACTATATATAAAATAGATAACCAACAAGGACCTACTGTATAGCACAGGAAACTCTACTCAATACTCTATAATAACCTACATGGGAAAAGAATCTGAAAAAGAATGAATATATGTATAACTGAATCACTTTGCTTACACCTGAAGCTAACACAACATTGTAAATCAGCCATGCTTCAGTAAATTTTTTTTAAAAGGCTGTTGAGGTAGGGATTTTATTATACCCATTTCAGCAATGAGGAGAGCAAAGCATAAATTTCCTGTCTCTGGGTAAGCCACCACAAAGACATTTTGATTTTTTGCAAACTTTGGAGTTGATCACCGAACAGTGATTTGAATAAAGCTCACGTTGAGGTTAAAATCTCTGACTAACGGGCTTCCCTGGTGGTTCAGTGGTTAAGAATCCGCCTTGCAATGCGAGGGACACCGGTTTGATCCCTGGCCCAGGAAGATTCCGCATGTCACAGAGCAACTAAGCCCATGTTCCACATCTACTGAGCCCACATACTGGAGCCTGTGCTCTGCAACAAGAGAAGCCACTGCAATGAGAAACCTGTGCAACGCAATGAAGAATAGCCTCTGCTTGCCTCAACTAGAGAAAGCCTGTGTGTAGCAAAGGCCCAGTGTAGCTAAAAATAAAATAAATACATCTTAAAAAAAAAGAAAAAGGCAAAAAACTCTGAATAATGACCAAAGGCCATCGAACAGAATTAGCTTGAATTGAGGATTCATGATATCTTACAAATCCTTATTATTATATATTAGGATCATACTTACTATGAGAAAAATGGTCACACTATGGGAAGGAACAACAAACTCATGAAACACATGCTTATTGAGTGGAATAGCCTTTAGGGATTTGGCTTTGTTTTAGAAGGAAGGGTTTTTCCTGAGAACACAGAATCAAACGCCTGTGGTATGTGGGTTCACCCTGACCAGGAGCGTCACTGGTGACAGTAGATTGCACTCAGGTATTGTATAGTGTTGTCTTTCTACAACATGCTGTGCTGTGCTCAGTCACTTTAGTTGTGTTTGACGTTCTTTGCGACCCCATGGACTGTAGCCCACCAGGCTTTTCTGTCCATGAGATTCTCCAGGCAAGAATATTGGAGTGGGTTGCCATTTCCTACTCCATGGGGTCTTCCCAACCCAGGGATCGAACCCTCATCTCCAGCATCTCCTGCATTGGCAGGCAGATTCTCTACCACTGAGTCACCAAAGAAGCCCTAAAATCACTTTCAATTTACAGAAAAGCTGCAAAAATAGTACAACAGTTCCCATATTCCCCTTTCCCAGTTTCCCCTCAGGTTAGCATCTTATAAAACCATGGTACATTTGTCAAAGTAAGACATTTCTTTTGGTGTAATACTATTAATGAGACTATAGACTTTGGTTGGATTTTACCCAATTTTCCCCACTGTATATCTAATTTAAATTTTCCACTGTATAGTTGAGTTTTTTAAAAAACATTGAGAGAGCAAGGACCACCTGTCTATGTAAGGAAAGGGCAGACTGGCTCTTATAAGTGGAGAAGATGAGCTGAACTGTGTCCAGGTTGTAATCTGGTGTCAGCTTCCTGAGAGTCTATGAAAACCCATTCTGGAGAATTCAGTGGGCAAGGACATGGGTAAATCTTAGAAAGCACACAACTAACCATCAGTGTGTGTAGCTGTTAGGGCTGAAATGTGGGCAGCTCTGTGTTTTTGCCTTCCGAGAATGCCCCAGCCCTTCCACAAGCTCTCAGGTGTGGGAGCCTTTCAGTGCATCTATCGGGGGAGGAATGAGAATTCTCAGTGGACCCAACATCCCATCACTGAGCGAGAGTAAGATATCCATCATGATGGAAACAAGTCAAGTACAGACAAGAATGTGGTTTGCCTTCACCCAGCCATCCTCTCTTCAGGTTAAAAATCAAAGCAAACAGTACAATGGCAACTGGCATACTGGTGGTGACAGTTCATCGACACAAGTGTCCCTTGAGTCACGTGGTTCTGTTTGGACTGGTAGATGTCTAACCGTGATACTCAGCTGCCATTTGGGGATTTCTGTCATCCTGGGAATTCTCCTCCCTTCTGTCCTATATCAGGTTCCTTGTGTCTTGGATCCCAGTTCTTCCTCCTTCCTGGTGATGTTCTCATTTTGGTGGAGCTCATCCTGAAGCTTCATGAGGAATGTAAATTTTTGAGAGCTTGCACATGAGAAAATGTCTGCAACTTCCCATTTTAATTGACTGATATCATCATCTCCATCACCATTTTCTGTCACCTCCCCACCCTTCCAAAGCTTACTAAGTCTTTCTGTCCTGAGTTCTGAAGTTTTACAGTGACATATCCTGTGTTTCCCTAGTGCCTCAGTGGTGAAGAACCAGCCTGCTAATGCAGGAGATGCAGGTTCCATCCCTGCTTCAGGAAGATCCCCTGGAGAAGGAAATGGCAATCTACTCCAGTATTCTTGGCCTGGAGGATCCCATGGACAGAGGAGCTAAGCTACACAGTCCATGGGGTCATAAAGAGTTGGACATGATTGAAGTGACTTAGCATGCATGCATCCTGGGAAGGACCTATTTTTATCAACTCTGGTGGACACAGGAGGGGGCAAGTAGAAGCAAGAAGACCCAGTGGGGAGGCTGTGGAAATGGTCCAGACAGAAGACAGGGATGAAGAAGACCAGGTTTCGGGGGGAGTGAAGGTGGTGAGATGTGCTCATATTTTGGATATATTTTGAGGGTAGAGCTGAGAGAATTTGATGTCAGATTGGATAGAGGATGAGACAGAAACTGAAGAATCAAGGACAACTCCAAGGCTTTTGGGCTTGAGCAACTGCAAAGACAAGTTGCTTTTCACTGAAATAAAGAAGAGGCAAAAGAACCGGGCAAGAAAATCAGGAAATTATTTTTTAATGTGTTAATCTGGAGATGCCTCTTATTCCATTGGAGATGTTAAACAGGCAATTGGATAGAGAGTTTGGAGTTCATGGGGAGAAAAATTTGGGAGCCAACAGCTCATCAGTGGTGTTTAAGGCCATGAGACTGGCTGTGAACATCAATGGGAAGAGGTGAGGACCAAGGACTGAGACTTGAGAGCCCAAAAGCAAACAGACACAGTATCCTGGAAGCCAAAGGTAAAAGGAAGGATGAAGTGTTCAACCATGTCAAATGCTGCCGGTGGACCAAGGACTGAACTTTGGGTTTAGCAACATGAAAGTCATTGATGATCATGGCAAGCTACTGATAGATTCCTTTTTCATGCTTGCACATTATGCTTTGTTAGGAGTACAGTGACTTATTTAACCAATCCCCTACTGAGGCATATTTAGACTGTTCCTTATCTTTTGCCAGGCTTCCCTGGTGCCTCAGTGGTAAAGAATCCACCTGCCAATGCAGGAATACGAGTTCGATCCCTGGGTCAAGAAGATTCCCTGGAGAAGGAAATGGCAATCCACTCCAGTATTCTTGCCAGGGAAATCGAACAAACAGAGGAGCCTGGCAGGCTATAGTCCATGGGGTCGCAAAAAAGCAAGAGAGTTGGACACGATTTAGTGACTAAAGAACAACTGCTTTTCTATTTCAAATGGATTGCAATGGAGAACCTAGTTATACATCTTTTTGTACCCTATATATGTGCCATTCTCCTGCACATGAATTTCTAGGGGAAAAATAGGTGAGTTTCTAATTCTGACAGATGTTGAAAACTGTCCATCACAGAGATTATACCAGTCAACACTCCCACCAACAGCACATGCCCTTTCCCCTAGGGTCTTGTCAATATTAGGTTTTGCCAATCTTTTTGTCCTTTACCAAGTTGCTTTATTTAAAAAGGATCTCAGTGTTGGTGTTTTTTTTTTAATTTTTAAAATTGAAGTATAGTTGATTTACACTGTGCTGTGCCAATCTCTGTTGTAAAGTGACAGTTACACTCGTATAGACATTCTTTTTAAAAATATTCTTTTCCATTTGGGTTTATCACAGGATGCTGAACATAGGTCCCTGTGCTCTGCAGTAGAACCTTGCTGTTCATGCATGCTACATATAACAGTTTACATCTGTTAATGCCGCGCTCCCTGTCCTTCCCTCCCCCACCCCCTCCCCCTTGGCAACTACAAGTCTGTTCTCTGTGTCCGTGGGTCTGTTTTACGGATAAGTTCATTTGGATCACATTTTAGGCTTCACATATAAGTGATGTCGTGTGGCATTGGTCTCTCGGTCTTACTTCACTTAGTGTGATAATCTGTAATTGCAGTGTCTGTGTTGTTTCAATCAGCATTTGTTTTACTTCAAGTCATGTCTCATATATCTACATATATTTTCTATTTTTTCTTCATCTTTTTTAAAAATTGAAGTACAGTTGATTTATAGTGCTGTGCCAATCTCTGCTGTACAGCAAAGTGACTCAGTTATACATATATAAACATTTTTTAATATTCTTTTCCATTATGGTTTATCCTAGGAGATTGGATACAGTTCCCTGTGCTATACCATGGGATCTTGTTTATCCATTATAAATGCAATGTTGATAATTCGCATCTACCAACCCCACACTACCAGCCCATCTCTTTTCCTCCCCCTCTGTCTTGGCAACCGCAAGTCTGATCTCTACGTCTGTGATTCTGTTTCTGTTTTGTAGACAGGTTTATTTGTGCCATATTTTAGATTCCACATCGAAGTGATATCATATGGATTTGTCTTTCTGTGTCTGACTTAATTTGATCATCTCTAGTTGCATCCAATTTGCTGTAATCATCTCATATTTTTAAGAGCTTTTTTATTTCCTTTCCTCGGAGAAGGCGATGGGACCCCACTCCAGTACTCTTGCCTGGAAAATCCCATGGACGGAGGAGCCTGGTAGGTTGCAGTCCATGGGGTCACTAGGAGTCGGACATGACTGAGAGACTTTACTTTCACTTTTCACTTTCATGCCTTGGAGAAGGAAATGGCAACTCACTCCAGTGTTCTTGCCTGGAGAATCCCAGGGACGGGGAGCCTGGTGGGCTGCCGTCTATGGGGTCGCACAGAGTCAGACACGACTGAAGTGACTTAGCATAGCAGGAGCTCTTTGTTCATATTCTCTGTGCATTTTCCCCACTATGGGGCTGCTCCTTTCCTGATTGATTTGTGAGAAATCTAGATCTTCTTTGACTTATGATGGGGTTACATCCCATAAACCCATCATAAATTGAAAATATAGTAAGTCGAAATTGCATTTAATACACCTAACCTACCAAACATCATAGCTTAAACTAGCCTACCTTAAAAGTGCTCAGAATACTTGCATTAGCCTATAGTTGAGCAGAATTATCTAACACAAAGCCTTTTTTTTTTTCTTTTTGGCTGCACTGAACAGCTTGCAGGATCTTAGTTCCCTGACCAAGGATCAAACACATGCCTCCTGCAGAGTCCTAACCACTGAAACACCAGGGAATTCCCACAAAGCCTTCATAATAACATGTTGAATTTGTTGTAGTTGTTTAGTCGCTAAGTCATGTCCGACACTTTTGTGACCCCATGGACTGCAGCCTGCCAGGCTCTTCTTTTCTTGAGATTTCCCAGGCGAGAATACTGGAGTGGTTGCCATTTCCTTCTCCAGGGGATTTTCCTGACTCAGAGACTGAACCTGCATTTCCTGCATTGGCAGGCAGATTCTTAACTGCTGGGCCACCAGGGAAGCCCTAAGTGTTGAATATCTCATGTAATTTGTTGAATACTGTACTGAAAGTAGAAAACAGAATGGTTGTCCGGGGACAGAACCGTGGGATCATGGGGACTGTGGCCACTGCCCCACCCAGCACCACCAGAAAGGGTCAAACTCCGTATTACTAGCCTGGGAAACAATCAAAATTCAAAATACAATTTCTACTTAATGAATGCATATCGCTTTCACATCATCTTAAAGCCAAGAAAATTCTAAGTTAGACCATGGTAAGTCAGGAATATTTGCACAATGTTAGGAAAGTTAGCCCTTCAAGTGTCATACGATATGTATTTTTCCTATTTTGTTGGTGTTAATTCTGGATTGGTCAAATTTAGACATTAACTATTAACTCCTAGTTATGAAAGGTGAAAATTTATATTTCTAACCTCATCACCCGTTTCCCCACTTCCCTGTAATTTCCATGATTAGAACTCACACTACCACATTTAAGACTCTTGCAAACACCAGCTCCTGACCAGCAAGTTTCTTGGGTAAAGCCAGGATGATCTAATCACATGTGATAAGGCTGCTGAAAAAGAATCAGAAATGATCAAGAAAACTATGTGAAATGCAGATTTTCATCCACCACCATCAGTGAAACCTTTGCCCTGAGTAGGTACTGTGCTGAAAGAAAGGCCATCCTTTTGAAAATCCAGCTCCTATTTTAGGGTGTGTTTTTCAAACTTTTGTAATTACAATTCAGAATAAGCAATGTATTCACATTTCATTGCAGGGGGTCCAGTTACCTTTATTTTAAATGCCTGTCCAAATCCACTTAATGAATTTCGAGGCCTTAGCAGATCCAATGCCTCCCTTCTACAACAAATATATGTTTATAATTTTTTCTGTACAAGGACTTCCCTGGTGATTCAGTGGCTAAGACTTCATGCTCCTCATTGCAGGGGGTCCAGGTTCGGTCCCTGATCACGGAACTAAATCCCACAAGCTGCAACTGAAAAAAGATCCCACATGCCAAGAGGAAGATCAAAGATCTTGCATGCCAAAACTAAGACTCGGTGCAACCAAATAAATAAATAATTTTTTTTCTTTTCTTAAAAATAATATTTATTTTAATTGGAGGCTAATTACTTTACAATATTGTATTGGTTTTGCCACACATTGACATGAATCTGCCATGGGTGTACATGTGGTCCCCATCCTGAACCCTAAATATGTTTTTTAAAAATGGAAAAAAAATTTTCTGTACAATGTCTAAATTTATGTTTTATCCAACTTGAGTGAGGTATAATTTACATAGCAATTGCAATGAAATGCGCCCACTTGAAGTGCATAGTTTGATGAGTTTTGACAATTGCATACCAACCCGACCAAGGCAGAGAACATTTCCTTCACTCTAGAAAGTTCTTTTGTGCACCTTTACAGTTCTTTCTCTCACCATCCACCACCTACCTGCCCCACCCACTCTGGGTAAATGCTTTTCTGATTTTTTTATTACCATAGATCTGTATTCTATTTGGGGGTATTTTTTGGAGGGGAGAAGCCACGTGGATCTTAATTCCCCAACCAGGGATTGAATCCAGGTTCTCAGCAGTGAAAGCCAGGGATTCCCTAGATTAGTGTTAAAAGAAACATTTTTATATGCTCCCTTTACTATCCTGAAATGAAATTTTTGGATAATATAACTTACCCACATACAAATAACTTTTTTAAAATAAAGATGTCCTTATTGTAACATAAAGGCAGATTAAGAGGAAAGTGATCTGTAGAAAGTGAAAGAGGAGAGTGAAAAAGTTGGCTTAAAACTCAACATTCAGAAAACTAAGATCATGGTATCTGGTCCCATCACTTCATGGGAAATAGATGGGGAAACAGTGGAAACAGTGTCAGACTTTATTTTTTGGGCTCCAAAACCACTGCAGATGGTGACTGCAGCCATGAAATTAAAAGACGCTTACTCCTTGGAAGGAAAGTTATGACCAACCTAGATACCATATTAAACAGCAGAGACATTACTTTGCTAACAAAGGTCCATCTACTCAAAGCTATGGTTTTTCCAGTAGTCATGTATGGATAGATGTGGGTGTTGGACTATAAATAAAGCTGAGGGCCAAAGAACTGATGCTTTTGAACTGTGGTGTTGGAGAAGACTCTTGAGAGTCCCTTGGACTGTAAGGAGATCCAACCAGTCCATTCTAAAGGCGATCAGTCCTGGGTGTTCATTGGAAGGACTGATGTTGAAGCTGAAACTCCAAAACTTTGGCCACCTCATGCGAAGTGTTGACTCACTGGAAAAGACCCTGATGCTGGGAGGGATTGGGGGCAGGAGGAGAAGGGGACGACAGAGGATGAGATGGGCATCACCGACTCGATGCACATGAGTTTGAATGAACTCCGGGAGTTGGTGAGGGACAGGGAGGCCTGGTGTGCTGCGATTCATGGGATTGCAAAGAGTTGGACACAACTAAGCGATTGAACTGAACTAAACTGAATAACTGAGTCACTTTGCTGTACAGCAGTAATTAACACAACATAGTAAATCAACTATACTTCAATTTTAAAAGAGAGAGGAAGATGAAATTAAAACAAACAAGCAAACAAAAACAACAACAATAAACAAAACAGTGAAACAAGAACAAACTTCCGTTGTTTCACTCGATTGTTGCATTCTTGGGAAATTTTTACTTTTGTTTATGAGTAAAATGGCACTCAGAGCTGGACTTGGGTATTTATAACAGGTTCTTTACCTCCATGAATATCTCATGGAATGTAGGGTGGGACACCTCCTGGGACACTTAGCATCCTGATCCCCTCCCAGGAAGTGCTTGTGGCACCCCCTAATCCCTATAACACAAACCTTCCTTCAGTTTCCCAAACACCTTTGGGAGAGCAATGGCCACTTTAGGAATGAGTTTCTATTGCCATTCCAAAAACATTGCTTTAGAGAATGATCTGTCCCTCTCTCATACTTGGGGGTGGGGTGGGGGGCTGTTCTGGGTTCAAGTGTTGGGTTGCCTGTGCTTTGTGGTTGGGGGAGGAGCAGGTGGAGGGTGTAAGCGGCTGGCGACACCCCTGATGTCTCTCCTTCCCATCCACCATCTGGCCCTGCCCTGCTCCTCCAGTAGGCCCTGCCTACAGGTTTGGGGCCAGGGACCCCCTCACCGTCCCTGAGTCAACAGCTTCCCAGACAAATTCTGTCTTCGGGAAATTTTTGTTATTTCTATCCATTTGTACGATTTTCTTTTCCATTCCTTTGCTTTCCCACTGCAGGGGGATTTCTCACCCTTTTATTCCTTTACAGGCACTTCCAGAAAGAGAATCTTTAGATGTCCCAAGGGTGCAGGATGCAGAGCCTTTGAGCCAAATCCAGCCTGCCACTGTGTTTTCTCTGATCCTGAGAGTGAGCCCCTGTGGTGTGGCCCACTTGAAAGGGGACATTTGAAACAGTCACACCAAGGGCTTAAGAGCTCCATTCTTTATTAGCTGGGCTGCTTTAGGTACCTTTTTTATTAGTAGCCCCTCTGGACCTCCATTTACTCAAAGGAAAGACTGAGGATGGTGATCATACTGCTCAGAAAAGAGTTAACTCAGCAGACCTGAGTTGCTCAAACCCTGCACATTCCCAAAAAGGATCTGTTGTTGTGAATGGGCCTTGGTTGACAACAGGGAACTGAGCTCCTCGAAGGTTCTGGTAAGAGTGTTTTGTACTCTTTAGAGTCTTTTTTTTTTTTTTTTTAATCTTGAACTACACTGTACAGTTGATCTAGTTTGTTCAAATGATGGAATTTGTGGTTTAACAAGTGCTTTCCTCCTAGAGCGTCAATAACTATGGCCAGCCATTAAAGCGTGTGTGTCTACATGACTCCCTCTCCCCCAGTAAAAACCCTGGACTCCTAGGCTCAAGTGAGCATCCCAGGTACATAGCACTGCACATGTGTTGTCACATCACAGCTGGGATTCCATGCATCCTGTGTGACTTCACTGGGAGAGGACTCTTGGAATCTTGCACCCAGGTTCCTTTGGATTTCTTCTCATGCACCTTGGCTTCACATCCTTTCACTGTAATGAACTATAACCCTGAGTACTATACAGCATAAGGACTATGGTCAATAATGTGGAATAACTTTGTATGGGGACAGATGGTTCTAGACTTATTGTGATCATTATTTCAGAATGTATTCAAATGTCAAAGCACCATAGAGTATGCCTGCTGCTGCTGCTAAGTCACTTCAGTCGAGTCCAACTCTGTGCAACCCCATAGACGGCAGCCCACCAGGCTCCCCCATCCCTGGGATTCTCCAGGCAAGAACACTGGAGTGGGTTGCCATTTCCTTCTTCAATGCATGAAAGTGATAAGTGAAAGTGAAGTTGCTCAGTCGTGTCCAACTCTTAGCGACCCCATGGACTGCAGCCTTCCAGGCTCCTCCATCCATGGGATTTTCCAGGCAAGAGTACTGGAGTGGGGTGCCATCGCCTTCTCTGAGAGTATGCCTGAAACTAATGTAATATTGTATGTCTATTGCATTTCAATAAAAATAAAGAAATTAAAATAGGATGAAAAAAACTCTGAATATTATCACTTCTGAGTCCTATGAGTCCTTCCAGTGACTCACCAAACTCAAGGATGGTCTGGGCGACCCCCAACACAATACCTGAGATGCTTTGGGATATAGAAAAGAAAATGATTCCAAGAGATGTTTTTGGTAGTCATTTGTTCTGGAATTTTTAAAAAAATTATTGCAGTATAGTTGATTCACAATATTGTGTTAGTTTCAGGTACACAGCAAAGTGAACCAGCCATATATGCACATACATACACTCTTTCTCAGATTCCCCTCTCATACAGGCCATCACAGAGCTCCTGTGCTACAACAGCAGGTCCCCATTAGCTGTCTATTCTACATACAGTAGTGTGTACCGGTCAATCCCAGTCTTCCAATGCATCCCGCCCCCACTCCCTGATTTCAAGAGGCTTTGAAGATAAGGACATTTACTCTCCCTTATAACCACAGGGGTGGAGGCAGGGCCACACCTGAGGTAGTGCAGTTTCAGCAATGGCATCAGGAAGCATCTCAGACCATTTTTCCCTTCTCTTCTTCAGTATGTTGGCATCCATCTCTGAGCCAGATGTCTTGTTGTCTTAAGACAGCCTCCAGGGCTTCCTGTATGTTTGTGCCTTCGTTCAAGCTCTACAGAAAAGGGAAAGGAACATTTATACTGACACAAATACACACACACACACAGCATGCATACAATTAAGTACAAAAATATACAACATAAATGAATTATTATAATGCAAGTATCAACCATGTCAAGAAACAGAATATTGCCTCACCCTCCAAGACCCCCTCTTCACAACCCTCCCAATCATAGCTCTCCCCAACCCTAAGTGGAGAGAATACTACAATAAACTAATATCTATTACCTCTGTCCAGATTTAATGATTGTTAATAATTTTCCATATTTGCTTGGTCTGGATTTTTTTTCTGAACCATTTAAGAGTTAGTTGCAGACATAATGACTATTCATCCTAGTTTTAAATAGGAAGTAACAGGCCTCAAATGGAGTCACTTATGCTAAGCCCCATGTCAACAAACCAAGACTTAATCACTAACCTAATTGCAGTTTTCATCTCCTCCAGAAATGTAATCATAACAGGTCAATCTGGAATCTCCTGGTCAGCACTGGTGAGGTAATCCACATGATAGCCCCTTCCATCCCTCAGAGAATGATGAGGTAATCTCTCTTTCCTGTCCCTGCCCACTTTTGCCTTTAAAAGCCTCCCATTTTGTTCAGCTCTTTGGAACTCCTTTCTGTTTGCCAGATGGGATGTTGCCCGATTCACAAATTGATGAATAAAACCAATTTGATTTTTAAATTTGCTCAGTTGAATTTTGTTTTGTTTTGTTTTAAGTACTTAAGCCCATACGCTAAGTCGCTTCAGTCATGTCCGACTCTGTGCGACCCTATGGACCATAGCCCACCAGTCTCCTCTGTCCGTGGGATTCTCCACGTGAAAAGCCGTGAAAACTGGGTTGCCATGCCCTCCTCCAGAGGATCTTTCCAACCCAGGAATTGAACCCACATCTCTTATGTCTCCTGCATTGGCAGGTGGATTCTTTACCACTAGTGCCACTTGGGCCCGTATTGTTTAGCAATTAAAAAAAAAAGTATTTATTTTTGGCTGTACTGGGTCTTCACTGCTGTGTGAGGGCTTTCTCTAGTTGCAGCGAGTGGGGTCTACCTCTATTGGCAGTGCTCGGACTTCTCATTCGGCAGCTTCTCTTGTTGTGGAGCACGGGCTCTAGGGCTCGCAGTCTCAGTAACTGTGGCTCACGGGCTTAGTTGCTCCGCGACATGAGGAATCTTCCCAGACCAGGGATCGAACCCATGTCCCCTGCACTGGCAGGGAGATTCTTAACCACTGGACTACCAGGGAAGTCCATCTTTTAACAGTTTTAACAATCATGTCCTTCTCCTGCTCAATCTCACTACCATTACCCCACCTAAATTCGTAGTACTTTCTATTTGGCCCATTTCAGATTTCCCTACTAATCTCAAAATTATGTTTTCCCTCTCCTCTACCCTTTCTCCCTCCCTCTCTCCCTCCTTTCCTTCCTTCCCTTCTTCTCCTTTCTTTTTCATTTTTTCAAATCTGGGGTGAATCAAGACCACACATGGGTGACTTCCCTGGTGGTCCAGTGGTTAAGAATCCTCCTTTCCAACATGGGTTTGCTCTCTGGTCCTGGAACTAAGATCCCACACGTAGAGGGGCACCTAAGCCATGTGCAAAACGAGAGAGAAGCCCACGCACAGAAATGGAAGATCCTACGTGCTGCAACTACGACCTGATGCAGACTAACAAATAAATAAAAAGACCCACACATGGCATTTGATTGACCCTTTCAGTTTCCCAGATATATGTACTCTTCTTTTCTATGGTATTGGCTTTTTAAAAGAAACATACATTTGGCTGAGCCAGGCCTTAGTTGTAGCACTGAAATCTTCCATCTTCATTGTGGCATTCAGGATCTTTAGCTGTGGCACGTGGAGTCTAGTTGCCTGACCAGGGATCGAACCAGGGCCCTCTGCATTGGGAGCGCAGAGTCTTAGCTATTGGACCGCCAGGCAAGTCGCTATGATACTGTCATTTTGAAGAAACTCAATGGTTGTTCTTTACAATGTCCCACATTCTGGATTTGTCTGATGATTTCTTCATGGGGTCATTTCATTTGTCATCCTTGTTTTGAATACTCGAAGCATTTTATATTCCTTATCTCATTTACTTCTCGTAGTACAGGAAGTGGTTTTCATTATTAGTCATTTTACAGATGAGGAAACAAAAGTCCGAGAGATTAGGTAGCTTGTCCACATCACATGGCTAGTATGTGGGGAAGCCTGGATTTGAACCCAGGTCTCTCTCTTTCAAAAGCTTAGTCCAACAGTCCACAGCCCTGTCCCCACACTGGCAGGGGCATTAAGAAACAGGAGTGTGACCATTACCTGTGCCACTTAAGTAGAGCTTTCCTACGTTTCAGCTGACTTTGAATCTCTGTCAATATGATCTCTTTGTAACAGAGACATGGCTGCTTAGTTGATAGCCATCAACCTTCACCCTGGTGCTGGACACCCATGCATATGAAGGGAAGACCCAAGAAAGAAGGTGAATCTCAAGCAAAACCCACACAAACTAGGGCCATTACCTGGCAGGGGGAAGCAGTGCTGGGTTTCTCTAAGGTCAAATTTCCCAAACTTCAGTGGCTCAAGTACCACTTGAGATTTTTAGCCATATTCAAGGACTACTTGAACGATTATTTACTTAGCAGGCATACATGCTAAGTCCTTCAGTCGTGTCCGACTCTTTGAAACCCCATGGACTGTAGCTCACCAGGCTCCACTGTCCATGGGATTTTCCTGGCAAGCATACTCGAGTGGGTTGCCATTTCCCCCTCCAGGGAATCTTTCTGACTCAGGGATAGAACCTGGTGCATCTCCAGCATTGGCAGGCAGATTCTTCACCATTGCACCCTCTGGGAAAGGTGACTTTATATCACTACTGTGAAGGGAAAGTCAGCATCGATGAATATTTTGTCAAAGACAGTATGGATCTAGTTAGATCACAAAGGTTCATTTTGTGTCCACCTAAAATCTCACCAGCATGTCCCACTCAGATGCTGGTCTGAGATTAAAGAAGTGACATTTTCCGGGGGATTGCTTTGTCAAGGGTGGGAAACTGGCCCAGAGATGTAGAAACAAAGTCAGGGATGATTGGCTGGGTGTCTGAGGGGAGGTAACAAGGCCAGGGCTGCTACCAGGGTTGGAGACAGAAGTGTTTGCTCCTGCGTCAGTGGTGTTGGGGAGATGGGGCATCCTTACCCCTTGTCCTTCAGGGGAGGGAGGCTGGAAATGGAGTTAATAATTAGTGTACACCAGGGAGCTTTATAAAATCCCCAGAGCATGGTGTTTGGAGAGCTTCCAGGTTGGTAAGCAGGTGGAGGTGCTGGGAGGTGGTACACCTGGAGAGAGCAAGGATGCCCTGTGCCCTCTCCCCCTACCTTGCCTGTGCACCTCTTCCACCTGGCTATTCATCTGTATCCTTTCCTTCAATAAACTGGTAAGCATAAGAGTTTCCCTGAGTTCTGTGAGCCGCTCTAGCAACTTAATCAAATCTAAGAAAAGGCTCTTTGAAACCTCTGATCTACAGCCAGTTGGTCAGAAGCCCAGTGATAACTTGGGCTCTTGACTGACATCTGGAGACTTCCCTAGTGGTTTAGTGGTTAAGACTCTGTGCTTCCACTGCAGGGAGTATGAGTTCGATCCCTAGTCCAGGAACTAAGATCCCACATACTGTGGGGACTCGTCAAAAAAAATGGACCTGAATGCACACCTGAAGTGTGCATCTGGGGTGGGGGTGGGCAGTTTCTTGGGACTAAGCCCTTAACGTGTGGGATCTTATGCTACCTCTGGCTCAATAGCAAAAGAGTTGAGTTAAATTGTAAGATACACAGCTAGTATCCCAGAGAATCACCTGGCTGTGGATAACTCTACACACATTTGGTGATTAGGAGTGTTTGTGTAGGTCATAAAAGAGACTCACAGCATAAAGATCCACGCAGTAGAGAAAAACTGGGATTTTCCCTATTCGGGAGATTGAAAACTGAATTTTTCCTTTTCAGGAAGGCTTCCCTGAAAAAACAGAGCAGGTTAAGGAGCTTAGAAAGGTTGGGGTAGTAATATTAAACATAGTGGTGAGAGAAGGTATAGCCGAAAAGGTGATACTCCAGCAAAGGTCAAAGTGGGAGCGACTTTCCTGGTGGTCTGATGGTTAAGACTTCACCTCCAGTGTAGGGGATGCATGTTCAATCCCTGGTCGGGGAGCTAAGATTCCACATGCCGCACGACCCAAAAAAACCAAAACACAAAACAGAAACAATATTGTAACAAATCAAATAAATCCTTTAAAACTGTGGAAACATGTATATTATCATGGGTGAGATAGATCACCAGTCCAGGTTTGATGCATGAGACAGGGTACTCAGGGCTGGTGCACTGGGATGACTCTGAGCGATGGGATGGGGAGGGAGATGGGAGGGGGGTTCGGGATGGGGAACACAGGTACACCCATGGCTGATTCATGTTAATGTATGGCAAAAACCAGTATAATATTGTAAAGTAATTAGCCTACAATTAAAACAAATAAATTAATTTTAAAAATAATAAAACTGATCCGCATGAAAAAAAAATCTTAAAAAAAAGGAATCAAAGGAGGGGAGAGAAAGAGCCACTGGGGGTACCTGGGGAAGGGTGTTCCATGGGGAGGGGACAGCCAGTGAAAGGCCCTGAGGTGGAGTACGCTTGATGCGGTCATAGCATAGCAAAGAGGCCTGAGTGGCTGGGGCAAAGTGAGCAAGGGGGAGAACGGGGTCCAGGGGTCAGAGAAGTTATGGGGCAGATCATGGGCTACAGTGAGGACTTTGACCTTTTCTCAGTGGGGTGCGGGCACCTTGGTGGGCAGAGAGACCCTAGTCCAGATAGGAGGTGAGGATGGACAGGACCATGGTGGCGGCAGAAGTGACTGGCTTCTGGATAGATTTTTTAGAAATATTTATTTGGCTTCACCAGGGCTTAAGTTGTGGCATGTGGGGTCTAGTTCCCTGACCAGGGATTGAACCCTGGGTCCCCTGCACAGAGACCTCAGAGTCTTAGCCACTGGACCACAGGGAAGTCCCAGGCTCTGGAGAGATTTTGTGGAGCCTACAGCATTTGCTGAGAGGTTGGAAGTGGGGGAAGGAGACTAAAGAGTGGAACTCTTGGCCCGGGCGCCAGGCAGGCCTCAGGCACAGTTCACGGTGAGATCACCCATTCTGGCACCTCGGGGACCACGCTTCCTGTGGGGGTGAACAATGGCTGATTTGGGGTTGCCCAAGCCGAGTGGTACCTTCCACTGAGTTCCTCTCCCACGGGTCTTTGCATGAAGGCCCCTGCAGGGTGGGTGGCAGCTGGACTGCTCGTGCCTGGGGCCAGTTGGGTGTGAACAATGCAAATAAAATAGCAGGAATTAGCTCCAGGCTCCCTGGGTGACAAGGGAGCCTTCCCTTCCTGAATGAAGAAGCTTCTAGAAAACCTGACCAAGGACAGAAAAAGAGTAACGGTCCAATGAACTTGGACTCAAGGCTGACTGATGTCCGCCACATCCTCCGTCTGAGGCCATGTGCGAGGTCTTTCTGAGCCCCATCTTGTTCCTCCTAACACAGGATCAGAATGCCCACTGTTGGGGAACTTCCCTGCTAGTCCAGTGGCTAAGACTCTGGGCTCCCAATGCAGGGGGCCCGGGTGCAATCCCTGGTCAGGGAATTAGGCCCCGCATGCCACAATGAAAAGATCCTGCATGCTGCAACAATGGAAGAACCTGAGTGCTACAAGTAAGACCCGGGCCCCGACAGATAAATAAATAAAATATTGAAAAAAAAAAAAAAAGAATGCCCACTTTGGGAAAAGTATATGAGATCACTCATGACATGTGCAGTGCTAGGTCTGGTGCATCATGAATGCTTGAAAAATCGTACCTCACAGGGAGTGTTGTCTAGGATCTAAGAGATAAAACTGGGTTACATCTTTACTCTGTGCCTGTGTTTTTTGTTTTCCTATTTTTCCTTTGGTTTTTTTTTTTTTTTTTTTTGTCGCTGCACCTCTTGGCTTGCTGGATTTTAGTTCCCCAACCAGGGATCAAACTGTAACCCTAGCCCGGGCCCTTGGCGGTGAAAGCTCAGCATCCTCACCACTGGACTGCCAGGGAATTCCCTCACTCTGCGCCTTTGGACTTTCCTGAGCCTCCGTTTCCCTCATATTGAGCCCTGATTTCCTTACGCCTTTCCCCACCAGCTTTCTTCCCCATAACTTCTTGTCTTAATAAATAGCAGAGAAATCTCTTCCATTTTTAGACCAGTAATCTTAGAGTCCATCTGGACCTCTCTGATTCTCACACCCCATTAGAGGCATCCTTACACCAAGAAGTGGGGCCTTGCCCTTGGTAGCACTTTCCTGGAAATTCTCTAAGCTAGGGCTGCAGGGTACCCTAAGCAGGGTTCTCTGACTTTGCTGGATTTTTAAAAAACATATTTTCTTGCCCGAGTTGCATGGTTTATGGGATCTTAGTTCCCCAACCAGGGATCGAACCTGTGCCCCTTGCAGTAGAAGTACAGAGTCTTAACCACTGGATCACCAGCCAAGTCCCAAGGTACTCTGACTTTAGAACAGCACCTTTGTGGGTCCCATCCTGTTTCTTGCCTCTTTGGAGGGCTCTGCCTCTGCCCCCACCATCAACCCTGGTGCATGGGGTGGGCTGGAAGTCCTGAGGAGCTCTAGGACTCTTGCCTAAATGGGGTCACCCTGGAGCCCTGTGGCTGGACCCCAGTCCAGTTGAGCAGCCTGGCAAGGGGCCGGCTCCCCCTGGCCGGCCGCCAGAACAGTGCTGGCATGCTGACTGGGGAGGCCTCTAGCCCGCTCACCTGGACGCAGGGCAAGTTCAGGACTATGTGTCAGGAACTGTGCCACCGCCCCTTAGCCGAAGCCTAGTAGGTGGGTCTGTGCATCAGCTCTCACCGCCCTTCGGCCTCCAGTCCACAGCACCAAAGCTTGTGTGCGGACACCGCAGGTGTTTTTCACCTGTGCATCCCGTCCTGTGGTCTCCCTGCTCCCCCTCTCCATTCCAGGTCAAAGGTACTCTTTACCACTTTTCACCCAGGGCTTTTTTTTTTTTTTTTTTTAAACCACATAAAGGAGTATTACATTTTATGGCTTAAAACAGAATCCCATGTAGTCTGTGAGATGACAGAAAATATATGCATTGGTCTCTACCCCTGGTTCTTGGCACAGAAATCCTGAAACCTTTGTAATTTCCTAAGTGATAAGAACACAAAGAGCAGCTTCCCTGGTGTCCAGTGATTGAGAATCAGCCTGCCAAAGCAGGGGACACGGGCTCGATCCCTGGTCTGGGAAGATTCCACGTGCTGCGCAGCAACTAAGTGGGTGTACCGCAACTACTGAGCCCGTGTGCCGCAGCAAGAGAAGTCACCGCAGGAGAAGCCCTCGCAAGGCAGCTAGACCCGCCTTTGCTCACAGCAACTAGAGAAAGCCCCAGCACAGCAGTGAAGACTCAGTGAAACTAAATAATAAATAAATGACTACAGTTTTCAAAAAAGAGCACTAGGAGCATGTTTTGTTCTAATGATGGGACTCTGGGTGGGCTTCTGAATCGGAGCGTCGGGGCAGGGGGGCGGGGGGTGCGGGAGGGCAGCGCTGGTCACCAGAAAGACCGAGATACGATTAGAAACTTAGAATGTTTAGAAACCCCACCCTTCCACCCCCATCATCCTCACTGTCCAGACAGGGGAATCAGCTGACAATGGAGTTAATAGCTGACTCTGCGTGCACGAGGGAGCCTCCATACGAGGGCAATAGTAAAGTTGGCTTAAAGCTCAACATTCAGAAAACGAAGATCATGGCATCTGGTCCCATCACTTCATGGGAAATAGATGGGGAAACAGTGGAAACAGTGGCTGACTTTATTTTTGGGGGCTCCAAAATCACTGCAGATGGCGATTGTAGCCATGAAATTAAAAGACGCTTACTCCTTGGAAGGAAAGTTATAACCAACCTAGACAGCATATTAAAAAGCAAAGACATTACTTTGCCAACAAAGGTCCGTCTAGTCAAGGCTATGGTTTTTCCAGTGGTCCTGTATGGATGTGAGAGTTGGACTGTGAAGAAAGCTGAGCACAGAAGAATTGATGCTTTTGAACTGTGGTGTTGGAGAAGACTCTTGAGAGTCCCTTGGACTGCAAGGAGATTCAACCAGTCCATCCTGAAGGAGATCAGTCCTGGGTGTTTATTGGAAGGACTGATGCTAAGGCTGAAACTCCAATACTTTGGCCACCTCATGTGAAGAGTTGACTCATTGGAAAAGACTCTGATGCTGGGAGGGATTGGGGGCAGGAGGAGAAGGGAACGACAGAGGATGAGATGGCTGGATGGCATCACTGACTCGATGGACGTGAGTCTCAGTGAACTCCGGGAGTTGGTGATGGACAGGGAGGCCTGGCGTGCTGCGATTCACGGGGTCACAAAGAGTCAGACATGACTGAGCGACTGAACTGAACTGAACTGAACTGGGGAGCTTCCAAGTGGGTGAACACATGTACTCCGGGAGGGTGATGTACCCCAACTCCAAGAGGACAGAAGCTCCTGCACTCAGGACCCTCTTGGACTTCATCGTGTGCATTTCTTCAATGGACTGTTCCTCTACATCCTTTATTGAATCTTTTAACAAAATGGTACATATAGTTCCCCGAGTTCTGTGAGCCGCTCCGGCAAAGTAATTGAGCCCAAGGAGAGTCTTTGGAACTTCTGATCTATAGATCTATAGGTAGTTGGTCAGAAGCACTGTTGATAACCTGGCCTTGTCATGGGGGAGGGGTGGCAGGGGCAGTCTTTTGGGACTGAACCCATAACTTGCAAGATCTGACACTCTCTCTGGGGAGAGAGTATCACGCATGCATATTAGGTTGCTTCAGTCATCCAACTCTGTGCGACCATATGGACTGTAGTCCACAAGGCTCCTCTGTCTACAGGATTCTCCAGGCAAGAATACTGGAGTGGGCTGCCATGCCCTCCTCCAGGGGATCTTGCAGACCCAGGGATTGAACCACGGTCTCCTATGTCTCCTGCATTAGCAGGCAGGTTCTTTACTGAGAGTGACACTTAGGAAGCCCCAAATAGAGTCAGAATCGAGTTAAATTGTAAGCCTTCCCAGACTTCTAGTTGGTGGCACGGAGAAGTGTTTGTGGGGATAACCTCCACATGGTTGGCGACCAGAGTATCAGAAGTGAAGGGTTGTGTGTGAGAAGTAAAGGACACACACAGAGGAGAAACGCAACAGGGGAGAACTGGATTTTTCCTTTACACATCTAAACAAAGAATCACCAAAATCTACCATATGCTTCCTGGTCAAAACAGAGATCATAATATCAGGATGTATTCTGGTTCTTCTGATCTAAATGGCCTACTTTCTGTGAATTATGCCTGCCAGAATATTTAAAAACTGAGGCCAATTATGTAGTCAATTTGAATTTACAAAAGGGCTATAGCCCTTCAGAGAGGAGGGCTTCTTTCTCAGCTGTCTGTGAAGATCCCTTTATTTTATTTCTTTCTTTATTTTGGGCTGTGCCGGGTCTTCGTTGCTATGCAGGCTTTTCTCTAATTGCAGCGAGTGGGGGCCGCTCTAGTTGAGGTGCGTGGCCTTTTCATGGCGGTGGCTTCTCAGCACAGGCTCTATGGCACATGGGTTTCAGAAGTTGCTCCGAGGCATCTGGGATCTTCCCAGATCAGGGATTGAACCTGTGCCTTGTCCCCTGGCAGGCGGATTCTTCACCACTGAGCCACCAGGGAAGCCCAGACCCCTTTCTTTCTACCATGAAAACTATTGTTCGTGTCCTCCAAGTCCTGCCTCCAGGAAGAGAGATCAGACTTTGAAAGGACTGGCCAGTACCTCCTCCACCGTCAGCAAATAGGAAGAGCTCTTTCTTCCCGGGGTTGTCAAGACGCTGTGAGCCCTTCCAGGAGATGGGTGACAAGATGCTCCCTTAGGTAAGTCTTACTCGGTGTGGGGCAAATCCAAGACCACTCACTTTGCTTCATTTATCTTCACTGGGGGATGGTTATGGAAGCAAAGGCATGGTCAAGGTTGAAAGACTCTAGGAATGCAGGGATTCTTGCCTAAAGAGGGTAAGAAAGAGCTAGTTAGAAGAGGAATCCTACACCAATGCTATTAATCCCAAATATGACCTTTTAAGTCGTAGAAGGCAATGGCACCCCACTCCAGTACTCTTGCTTGGAAAATCCCATGGATGGAGGAGCCTGGTAGGCTGTAGTCCATGGGGTCGCTAAGAGTCGGACACGACTGAGCGACTTCCCTTTCACTTTTCACTTTCATGCATTGAGAAGGAAATGGCAACCAACTCCAGTATTCTTGCCTGGAGAATCCCAAGGACGGGGGAGCCTGGTGGGCTTCGGTCTATGGGGTCACACAGAGTCGGACATGACTGAAGTGACTTAGCAGCAGCAGCAGCATGACCTTTTAAAAGACCAGAGAGCGGACTCTCTCTCCTGCATGCGTGCGCTCTTTTCTCTCTCTCTCTCTCTCCCCACCTCTCTCCCTCTTGCTATCTTCTAAATAAAATGGAGCTGTAACGTTGAATTGCCTAAGAGCTGTAACACAGTTTGTCCAAGACCCGAGAGCTGTGATGCGCCGAGGGCTTTAATGTCCGTTGCTCCAAATCTTTGTTGTGACGAGACAAAGAACCGAGGAACATACACTCACGTGACATCTATGGTGCCGTGACTCGGGTTTAACCTGGCTGAAACAACCTCTACGTGGAAGAGGCCAAGCATAACAGGAGCCCAACTCAGCAAAGCTCCTGAGCTAGAAGCGGAAGGCGAAGAAACCCAGCGCAGGGGAAGGCCCATCGTGCTGGAAACCGGGACAGTGAGAAACGAACTCAGCAGAAAGCTCACGCGGCCCAGTCTCAGATTCCAGAAGACCTCTGGTTAAGGTCAACCAGCTACAACATGCAGTGCCAGTTCAACAAAGATATAAAACTACAGCTGACCACGGAAAATATCACACACCCTTGGACACTGCTATAAGGACTCTGAGGCTTGAGACTAGCAAGAGGGGGCGGCTCAATACCCCTCGCCACCTCAGTTCAGCAGGAAGTAGCCAGAAAGACCTCAACGCCCCTATTCCCAAAGAATGGGCCTCCCATCTCTTGAGGGGGGAACGTTAGGTAGGTAGAATAGGGAAAAGGAGTCCAAAATGGAGGTGGCTAAAAGACAAGGAAGGTCCGAGGACCAGAGTGAAGACTTCAGGCAGGACAAACAGAACAAACAGCACTCCTGGCTAAGCCCAATTTGCATAGGGCCGGCCCAGGTGGAGGAAAAAACATATAAAAGGAGGAGCCAAAGTGCTTTCTCTCGGACTCTCTCTCCTGCGTGCGTGCGCTCTCTCCCCCTTTCTCCCTCTTGCTATCTTCTAAATAAAATGGAGCTGTAACACTGAAAAAAAATAAATAAATAAATAAAATAAATACAAGACCAGAGAAATTGCTGCTCACAGTTTTCTGCATTCTCTGAGTAAGCATTGCATTTGTGGGACTTCCCTGGTAGTCCAGTGGTTAAGACTTCTCCCTGCAATGCAAGGGACTTGAGTGCGATCCCTGGTCGGGGAACTAGGATCCCACATGCCTCAGGGCAACTAAGCCCTTGCACCACAACTAGAAAGTCCATGCTATACAATTAGAAAATCTGTGTGCTGAAATGAAAGATCCTGCATGCTGCAACTAAGACCAACACAGCCAAATAAGTAACATAAACATTAAACAATTTAAAAAAAATGTTAGGACTCATTAAAAAGAAAAGAAAAGAATTGCATCTGTTGTTGTTTAGTCCCTAAGTTGGGTTCAACTCTTTGTGACCCCATGGACTGCAGCACACCAGGCTCCTCTGTCCTTCATTATCTCCTGGAGTTTGTTCAAATTCATGTCCATTGAGTTGGTGATGCTATCCAACTGTCTTATCCTTTGCCGCCCCCTTCTCCTTTTCTAGCTTCGGGGCCTTTTCAAATGAATCAGGACTTAAATTTACATCAGGTGGCCAAAATATTGGAGCTTCAGCTTCAACATCAGTCCTTCCAACGAATATTCTGCACAGATTTCCTTTAGGATTGACTGGCTTGATTTCCTTGCAGTCCAAGAGATTCTCAAGAGTCTTCTTCAGCACCACAATTCAAAAGCATCAGTTCTTCAGTACTGAGTCTTCTTTATGATCCAACTCTTTTGTCCATACATCCCTACTGAGAAAACCATGGCTTGGACCTTTGTCGGCAAAGTGATGTCTCTGCTTTTTAATACGCTGTCTAGGTTTGTCGTAGCTTTCCTCCCAAGGAGCAAGCTTCTTTTAATTTCTTGGCCGCAGTCACCTCTCGCAGTCATTTTGGAGCCCAAGAAAATAAAACCTGTCACTGGTTCCAATTCTTCCCCTTCTATTTGCCTAAAAGTGATGGGACTGGATGCTGTGATCTTTTTTTTTTTTTTTTAATGTGAAGTTTCAAGTCAGCTTTTTCACTTTCCTCTTTCACCCTCTTTACACTTATATGCAAAATGATTTGGGTTCTAGGCTTGGATTAACAGGCTTTCCTCCTGCAAGAAAACACCCAGGACACTGGCTTAAAGCAGGAGGAATCCAGGATGGCTCTCCCCTGGGGGGGGGCTCTGTCCTGTACCTGGCTACCCAATGACACTCCTATTACTGTGATATCAAAATACACCTATAACTTTCCCAAGAGACCAGTGGGTTGTTTTGTACAGCCTTGTCTCCTAGGAGCCATTACTCTCTAATCATTAGCTTCCTGGCAGTAGGCTCTTTTGGAACCCAATTATATTTGTTTTTCTTTTTAATCAGAGTGCAGCATGGGGTGTAATTCCAGGAATTAATAGAGATTGTCTCTGGAGGAGGAAATTGAAGAATGAAAATGACTTGTCAGATTCTGGCTTTTTATCCTACTTGAAGTTTTTAAACATTTTTCTAAAGCCATATTTTTGGACTCATAATTGGATTACAATCAGTTTTCATAATCTCATTACCAAATAAGATTCCCCCAGCTTTTACATTACATTAAAAAGTGATGTATTGCTGGGACTTCACTGGTGGTCCAGTGATTAAGAGTCCACCTTCCATTGCAGGGGTGCAAGTTTAAACTCTGATCAGGGAATTAAGATCCCTTGTGCGTCGCACTGAACCACAAAAATTAATAAATAAAAAAACTTTAAATACAGTGTATTGCTGTGGACTGTGATTTCTAAGATTTGCTTCAAATTGCCTGGGGGAGCCAGTGGGTGGGAATAGAGATGAAAGCAAATTGGTCAGGAGTTAACTGCTGGGGTTGACTGCTTCTTCCATTCTTCTTCCACTTTGGGACATGTTTGAAAACCTCAATACCCAAAAATTTTTTGACAGTGTATATATTGAAAAGAAATTTTTCGCATATAATAGGCACCCCATCTCTTAGAATTCAGGGTCTCCCACCCAGATTGCTATGACCCCTTTTCCCCTTCCTTGCTCTATTTCGCACAGCATTGATCACCTTCCAACATGCAACGTCATTGACACGTCACATCTACTGCTCATCACGGCCCAGTGAGTCACAGTGCATCTCATGCTTATTCCATAATAAAATGGAGTCTTTTCTACAATTGTGAAGACAATGTTGGGGGATTGGCAGATTCTTTTTTCAATGATTTTCCCAAAGTATCTAATTTGCTTACACTGTCTCCTGTTCACCATGTCTCTTCTCCTAGAAGGTAAGTTCCCTGTCCAGTTTTACCGGCTGATTTGAAAAGCATGGGTAGCTCGCATTTTATTTATTTATTTTTGGACGAAGTTGGTACAGAGGTTAAAAGCAAGAATTCTAGAGCCACCCTGGCTAGGTTCAAATACTAGCTCTGCCACCTACTATCTATGTGACCTTGGGCAGGTCACTTAGCCTGTTTTCTTTGAAGTAGAGACATAGCCACACCTACCCCAGGTTGCTAACCTGACTGGTAGTAGAAGGGTCCATGAATGCTGGCTGGATTATTACTGGTTACAGCACTCATTTAGGAAGTCAGATAGAAGTGCATTTGATTCCTACTGGAGCCTGTTTTAGCTCTTGTTAGGGGCGCTGGGCACTTCTCTGGTGGTCTAGTAGTTAAGACTCCACGCTTCCACTGCAGGGGGATGTGGGTTCCATCCCTGGTCAGGGAGCTAAGATCCCACATGCTACCTGGTATGGCCAAAAATTGGAAAAAAGATAATGATGCCAGGTTGTTAAAGGTGATAGGAATTGTTCTAGAAGCTAAGGGATATGAAGCCTCCTGCCCAGATGCCTGACTGAATAACAGATGTTTAGCACCAAGGGCCTTACAGCCTGGTGAGAGATGCTCCAAAGGACCAATGGAGGGGATGACAGACAGACTCTGGATGCTGGCACCTCCTGCTCCTCCCTCCACGGTGGCTTCTGTGATTTAGTCCCATAATTACCCTGCAGGTTTGAACAGAGTCTGAAGGAAGTTTGGAGAACAGAGCCTGGAGACAGGGCTGGGAGGGCATGGCAAGCAAGCCTGGGAGGAAGAGATAGGGAGAAGGGAGAAGAAGGCAGAAATGGCTAGTCATTGGGAGAATGGAGCCAGGGCGGGGTGGAGGGGAGGAGTGGGAGGGGAGGAGGGGTTGGGCGGGGGTCTGATACTGGATATTAAGGGAGGGATATTAAGGGAGGGGCAGGCGAATAAAAAGGGCTGAGGTGGCGGTGGGAGCAGGTGAGGCAAGGTGAAGGCCCACTCGTGAGGAGCACTGGCTGAGATGCAGGGTGAGACTCGGGGCGCAGAGCGGGGTTGGCTGTGGGCGCTGGGATGCGCGGGGCGGAGAGCGGCTGCGGTGGTCTGCTGGCAAGGACGGGCTGGGAGTCTGGGGACTGGAAGAGGTGGCTGCTGGGGTGTGGGGGCGACAGCCTTTGGGTGCGGGCGGCAGGGGCGTGGCCTGCGGAGGCTGCAAGTCCCTGATGTCTGGACCCTGGCTCTCCAGCAGCCACAGCCGCAGAGCCTGGCGAGGAGACCACGGGGGCCTCAGCCTCCCAGGGCCGGCCCGCCTGTGTTCCCGCTTCGGACCCCGAACCCAAGGAGGCGCCCGGCTTAAGCCAACTGCCCATCGAGATGCTCCTGGAAGTGCTGAGCTACCTGCCCACAAGCGTGCTGCTCGGGCAATGCCGCCACGTGTGCTGGTACTGGCGCTACCTGGTGGACACCCGGGCCGTGTGGCTGAGCATCTTACCCTACAGCCACGCTAAGCTGTGGCCCGTCTTCCGAACCTGCCTGCCCCCAGACAACGACGACGACCCCAGGCCCTGCCTCCTGGGCCGCTTCTGCGAGCGCAGACCCTTAGGACGCAATCTCTACCCGAACCGCCATGGCATAGGTGGGGAGCCCAGGAAAAGAGGTCTCAAGAGTGCCCATGGGATGGTTTGGAGGTGCGGGACAGAGAGGAGAGGCTCAAGGAAACCCCTGGGGCTTATCCGTGGGCTGGTGGGCAGGCCAGGAACTTGGGCACAAACATTTTTTCATTTAACAGATGCCTTCCTGCCTTGGAGGACAATCAACTGTACAAGCTGGAGACAGGAGGGAAGCTGGGAGGAAGACCGCAGGCTAGTTCCCGAGGACCCTTTCCAACCTTTCTACAGGTGGACGTCCCTCTTCCCCAAGGGCTGGGCTGGGTGGTGGTGAGTTCTTGCCCGGTTCTCACTAACCCTTCCCCCTTTCTCCCAGGTGGTGCTACAAGAAGCAAGTGTTAGACCTGGAAAAGGAGGGTCTGTGGCCGGAACTCCTGGATAGTGGAAAGATTGAGATTTGTATCTCTGCCTGGTGAGTGTGATGGCAAAAACAGCTTTAAAAACAGGGCTGACCTTGGCATGGGTGACAAGGCGTGTAGGCCTTCCAGCAACCCCTTAGATAAAGCAGGAAGGGAAATGACTTCACCACCATCAGAGCTTTACTATTTAGCAGTATCCACTCCCTGAACCCTCTCCTGACCCCCAAACGGACCTGAATGGGAAGATGCCAGGTTGGATCCTGTGCAAAGGACTTGGTTCAGGAGGAGGCAAGATAGAGTTGGCTAAGAGGTCAGATTCTGGAGTCAGACTTCCCACACTCAAACCCTGGCTTCCCAGCTTTGTGGCCTTGGGCAAGCCACAGTGTGCCTACGTTTCCCTGTCTTCATAAGGCAGGGTTCTATGTCAGCCACAGAGCCAGTGCTTTGAAGTGTGACCTGTTTCAGCAGCCTTCATGATCCTTGATCCTGTGGGGAAGTGTGTTTTGAAACCTCGAATTGAGAAGTTCAGAGAGGTGAGGTCACTTGTTCAGGTGGCACAGCCGGGGCTTGGCGGGACCTGGCATTAGGCTCATACTTGTCTGACTCCAGAGCTTGTGCTCTGTTTGATGGTCTTGAAACCAGCATGCTCCATGAAGACCTTCCATGGGATACCTCACTCAGATTATTTTAAGGGAGGCAAGTTCCAAATCCTCTACCATTTTATGTACCCTCTTCTCAAATTACTCAGCTACAGATTACCTCTATGATGGGGGCATTGTATGATTATGCTTTCCCAATTTCCTGTCTCTCAACCCTTCAGTTTTACAGAAAAAGTCATTCACTAAGGTGTATGGTCCCTGGATATAAAGACCTCTGGGGAAACAGGCAAAGTGAGATTGAAATTTGAAATTTTGGTCTTACCACATTCACTTTCAGTCAAAACACCATAAACTTCCCCTCTCTGAAAACTCATCTCTTTCAGAAATATATTTACAATAAAATACTTTATTTAAGTTCATAATTTGTGCAAGTGGTAAAGAATCCACCTGCCAATGCAGGAGACACAAGAGACTTGGGTTCAATCCCTGGGTTGGGAAGATCCCTTGGAATAGGAAGTTGCACCCCACTCCAGCATTCTTGCCTGAGAAATTCCATGGGCAGAAGAGCCTGGTGGGCTACTTTCCATGGGGGTCACAAAAAGTTGGACACAACTGAGTGAGTACACACACTTAGCCGATTAACAATGTTCTGATAGTTTCGGGAACAGCAAAGGGACTCAGCTATACACGTACACATATCCATTCTCCCCCAGACTTCCCTCCCATCCAGGCTGCCACATAACATTGAACAGAGTTCCATGTGCTGTATAGTAGTTCCTTATGGGGATCCATTTTAAATATAGCTGTGTGTACATGTCCATCTCAAACTCCCTAACTATCCCTTCCCTCTGTCCTTCCCTACCCCCGGCAACCATCAGTTCATTCTCTAAGTCTGTGACTGTTTCTGTTTTGTAAGTTCGTTTGTATCATTTTCTTTTTAGATTCCACATATAACGGATGTCATATGATATTTCTCCTTCTCTGTCTGACTTCACTCATTATGACAAACTCTAGGTTCATCCATGACAAATGACATTATTTCATTCTTTTTAATGGCTGAGTAATATTTCATTGTATATAGGGGTTTTTTATCAATGTTTAATATCAGCCTCCAAATCAACTGATACTACACGAGGCATCCTTAGTCATATTGCTGGTTTTCCTGGAGTGGGTAGCCCCTATTATAGTCTGTGTGGTTGTGGCTAGCCTCCACCAAACTATATTGGCAGGCTTATCCCAGATAGAGATATCCTATCAGACATAAAATTGCAAGGATCCAGAGATTACCTCTCAGTGTCAGACGGCAATGACCATAGCTTTGAACAGGGCGAAAT
Source organism: Bos javanicus (assembly GCF_032452875.1). NCBI lineage: Eukaryota > Metazoa > Chordata > Mammalia > Artiodactyla > Bovidae > Bos > Bos javanicus. The sequence continues at coordinate 48,935,626 of NC_083885.1, read as the reverse complement.
TCCTTTCTACACAATATCTTTTCTGGAATTCATATGATTCCAATTTGCAGCAACATCTGGCAGCCACTTGTAAGTAACAGTTCAGCCAAAAAGAAAAAAGTTTAGCACTTAGGAAATTTTAAATTTCTACTTAAATTCTTTGTGTGCATGTTGTTGGCACAGAGCAGTATGAAAGGTAAGTCACAAGAACATAAACATATATTATTATTATATAAGGATAAAATCTGGAAGTAGCGTGTACATTTACACCTAAGATGTGATATGATACCTCTGTGAATGAAGTTACTACTTTGTGTGTATATATGTGTGTGTATGTATGTGTGTATATATATATATATATATGTCTCAAATTAATCTTGTTTTTAAATATGTATTTTGGCACCAAAAAAATGTATGTATCTTGTGTGTGCAAGTCAATGAATTATTACAAAGTGAACATATTCATTTAAATCAAGAACAGAAGATTAAAAGAAAAAAACAGAATGTTGCCAGCAAACAGCACCCTCAGTATCCGTCATGCCCCATTCCCATCACTTCCAATCCAACAGTAGCACCATCTTGAATTCTGTTACCATAGGTCAGTTTTGTCCATGTTGGTGCCATGTATATTTATGGAGTTATACCGTATATCGGAGAAGGCAATGGCACCCCACTCCAGTACTCTTGCCTGGAAACTCCCATGGATGGAGCCTGGTAGGCTGCAGTCCACGGGGTCGCTAAGAGTGGGACACGACTGAGCAACTTCACTTTCTCTTTTCACTTTCATGCATTGGAGAAGGAAATGGCAGCCCACTCCAGTGTTCTTGCCTGGAGAATCCCAGGGACGGGGAAGCCTGGTGGGCTGCCGTCTATGGGGTCACACAGAGTCGGACACGACTGAAGTGACTTAGCATAGCATACCGTATATAGTGTGCATCTGGCTTCTTTCAACCACATGTTTGTAAATTCACCCATAACTGTATGTAGCTGCAGTCTGTTTCATGGCTTCATAATTCATTGTGTGAATATACCATGTGTGCACAGGTGCTCAAGCGTCTGAGTTGTGTCTTTGCAACTGGACTGTAGCCTGCCAGACTCCCCTGTCCATGGGATTTCCCAGGCAAGAATACTGGAGTGGGTTGCCATTTCCTACTCCAGAGATATCTACCCAGCCCAGGGTTCTTTACCACTACAGCCACGTGGGAAGTCCAATAATTAATTCTCTTCTCCAGTGGCTTCTAGTAAGGAGAAACTCCTAAATGGAGGAGCCGGGGTATGAATCAGGGGCCTTGTGCAAGCCAAACATGTGCTCTACCACCGAGCTACACCCCCACTCAATCTATCCATTTACCAGTAACGGACATTGGGTATTGTGTCTTTGAATGTTACTTGATGTCCCATTACCAATTTGCTTAGATTCCCTTGGATCCTTCTAAGTGACTAAGAAAATTGTATCTTAAACATCACCGTTGAATGCATTGGAAATGACATCTCTTGCCACCAGCAAAACACAGAAAGAGAAATAATATGGTAGAAGGTACCTTGAAGAGCGTGGCTCTAGGTCATTACTTCTGAAATGAATGTGCATATGGACCATTGGAGAGGGTGTTTAGGGCAGATGGATTCCTTGGGGAAGCAGAGGGGCCAAGCTCCCACGTGACCTGATGCTGCTAGTCCTGGGGACCATAGCACCATTTTGGATTTTTAGACATGGGAAAGCCATTCAGGTAGAGGAGGCAGATGCCCAAAGAGGTGGGGTGGCAAGTTCAACCTTCAAGATTTTCCTTCTCCCACAGGTGGGCAGACCAAGAAGCCTCAGTCTGTCTGTATGAGCTAATTGTCCAACTTCTAGATGCCAAGCAGGCCAAGCTACATCATTTGTCTCCTAGGCCAATCCATCAAGGTACAACCAGTATCCCTTTTAAGGTGAGTCTGACAGGGGCAAAGAGAAAGAATGGTATGGCTTATGATGATTTATTGCTAAAAAATAAATGTCCCCCAAATTTAGTGGTTTAATATCAACAGCACTCATTTTATCTCCTCTCATGATTTCTATGAGGAGGGCTCTGGTGAGAGTTTCTGACTCCAGTCTCTCATGAAGTTCCATTTCAGACACTGGCTGGAGCTAAAGGGCAGCGTGGGCTGTGAGTGTGTACACAGCAGCTGGTGGCTGGCCAGGCAGCTCTGGGTTTAGTCTCAGAGCTTGGCCTTGGGATCCCCCTGTTTGCTCTAGTTGGGGCTTCCTCACAGCATGGCGGCTTCGGGGCAGGCAGCTGCTTCCTGGTGGCTCAGGGCTCCACCATGAGGCTTCTGGAGAAACCAGCAGAAGCTGCATTGCCTCTGTGACCCCACCATGGAAGTCATTTGGTGGAAGTCATGCAGCATCACTCCCACCACTGGTTACAGTGAAACCCTCCCAGATTCAAGGGGTAGGAATTAGACTCCACCCCTGAGTGGGGAGTGGCACGATTCTAGAAGGACATATGTAAGTGGAAACATTGCAGCCATCTAGGGAAAATACCACCTGCCAGAAGGCCCCCAACTCAGCTTTTGAGGGGAAGACCATGGCACAGTGGGACTTAACCTCTTTTTCTGCCTACAGACCAACCACGTGTTCTCCAACCTCAAGAAGGGTGTCCGATTTGTGTCTCTGGAACACTGGATTTGGGACATGGGGTTCCTGCCTGAGGACTATGGAATCATCGTGCCCAAGGCCAGTGTGATTGTACGGGTCTGTCAACCCTAGTAGAGGACTGTCCTTGTTAAACAACCTGACCATGCCTTCCAGCACCATTGGCTGGGCCACCTCAATAATCAAGGGCCTGTAGTTCCTGCCATCCTGGGATCTCCTGGGTCCAATCAAGGGTTCTACTGGGCCCTGTCTTTCAATTCTATGAGAAGCTATGAGAAGAACGTTTTTGCATCAGGTCTCCTGGCTGCTGCGGCTCTAACACAGCCCCTGTTCTACAGAGTGGAGACACACGGGTGAACACAGGGAGATGGTGAGAGGGCTCCTCACCCTCCCCCCACATGCCAGGCCCCTCTGGTTCTGCCCCTGTACCCTCTGCCCTTCTGTTCCTGCTGCAGAGGCTTCATTGGTCACTTCCAGAAGCTCTCTCCTCACCCCTCAACTAGAAGCTCAATCCCTGTGGCTGAGTAATTCCAGCCTCTAAACTATGATTTCAAACCTGGGGCCAAGACTCAAGAGCTGAAAGTAAAGCTCAAAAAATGTTTGGAGGCAGAGGGTTCTGCCCACCCTGTGAGCAATGAATTGGTCCCCTATATACAACTGCTCTGAGTTGTATAGTGTATAAAATTATTTTGTTACTTTGAAATTCTTTTTAAATATGGAGAGAGTAAATCAGGAAGATATCTGTCGATCATAGGTAATAAAATCTTGCCAAAGCTGAATAGAAATACAGTGTTAACAGCTTGATGACTACTCAGTTCAGAGTAAGGTATTGTTTCAGTTGAGAGAAAACTGTATAGAAGAAAACAACTGTAGAAGGCATTCTCCAGCCAAGAGAATGGGAAGAGTCCGAACCTGATTTCCCAAGCTCTAAGGAACTCATGGGATTAGAGATGATCAGTCAGGGTTAGAAGTTTAGGCAGGTGGTGGACGTGGGCACCGTGTCACAGTGACACCACATTTGTGACATTCTGGTCATGAGGGTGAGAGAGAACCTTGCAACGGCAGGATCCGCTGTCCTCACCCCAGTCCAGGGGCCATGGCTGCCGCCTCCCTGCTGCAGGATCCCTGAGGAGCTCCAGGTCTCCGGATGGAAAGCAGATGAAGCCGCTGCTGCCCTTGATGTGTCCACCCGGAAGTGTCCCCCCACCTGCAGTAGACGATGGGACACACCCCGAGGGGGAGGGTGTTTCATCACTTTCATCCAAAGGGAAGGGTGACAGGTTGAAACTGACCTGAGAGTCGTGTAGTGTGTGGTTCTGGAGTAGATATACTGATCTGGACAGTGAAGCTCTGGAGGATATTTTTGGGTCAGTTAGAGGACTTGGGATAGAAGGAATATGAAACAAGCATTTACAGGAAGGGAAAGGTGGACACCATTGCCTGAAAAAAGAACCATGATTTAATTTGGATGTATGTATACTGCAGTCTGGCGTGCTGCAGTCCATTGGATCACAAAAAGTTGGACATGACTTTGGGACTGAACAACAATAAATACTTCTGTTTACACTGTGCATATATGCATTTATATACAAGTATTTGTTTATACGCCACATTAAAATAGAATACGTATATATCCTTGTATTCTTGATTGCCTTCTGGATATATACAGAAGAACTAAAGCGTTGCAGGGTTATTGCAATGGTGATAGGTGCATAGTTGTGATTTTTGTAGTTATTGATTTTGCTTATCTAAATTTCTCATTTTCTACATGCTTATGTGTAGAAATACAGTGTTATACACAAATAAGTATTCTCCAATGCAATTTCCCTTTCCATAAATAACCACATTTAGAAATCGTCTTTGCTGACAAAATTGTTTTGTGTGTGTGTGTGATTCTAATTCTTTTTTTTCCCCCAAAACTTTAAACTTTTTATTTTGTTTTGGGGTGTAGCTAATTAACAATGCTGTGTTCGTTTCAGATAAACAGCGAAGGGACTCAGCCATACATATACACGTATCCATTCTCCCAATTCTAATTGTTTGTAATAGTGATGGCCCTTAGTGTGCTGAAGAGGACTCTGAGGTTCTCAGTGTTCTCATCTATTTGCACACATGAAGTATAGTCCATGATGGCTACACATCCTCCATGGCCATTCTCACCTCCAGCATTCACTTGGGTCGTGGTCATGTTAAAAGGGGCACACCATTAACCAGGATGCAGTGGTAAGGAGCCATAGCTTCTAAAATGCCACTTGGCCGGCTTGAAAGCTCTCATTTCTCAGTAGAGTTCTAACCATTTGTGAAACACGGTTCACCCTGAAATTGCCTTTGGAAAATTTTCACCGCAGAAATAGTTGCCAGTGTTTTATTTTCTACAGTTCCTGTCTGTCCCTCCTGTATGGTCATTACTGTGCATGCCAAAGTATCTTTCCATGTAAGTGTGTTTAATTTTGTCCTTATATGTTGCTTACTTCTCTTGGGCTGGGACTTCTTTATCTTCCCAGGGACCAAGTAGCCCAAAGTCACTGCTTTTTTTATGACGATCATGATTAGCTGTTGGATTATTCTATAAAATTGAATTTTTCTCCTAGAAGTCATTGGAATCTTATATTATTCTTAAAAATATGATTATTCTTTTGTGTGTATTGTTTAGATTTATTTAAGACAAACTAACAAAGAATTTTAAAAACTATATACGTGTGTGTGTGGCTGACTCACTTTGCTGTACAGTAGACATTGACACAAGAGGCTCCCTGTCCATGGGGCATTTTCAGGCAAGAATGCTGGAGTGGGTTGCCATTTCCTCCTCCAGGAGATCTTCCTGACCCAGAGTTTGAACCTGTGTCTGTCGCATCTTCTGCATCATCAGGTGGATTCTTTACCATTGCACCACCAGGGAAGCCCCAAAATTAACTCTACTTCAATAAAAAAAAAGACTAATGATAACAATAAACAATTTGAAATAAATAGAACATACATAAACTAAAGGAAACTGAAGTCACTCAGTCGTGTCCGACTCTTTGCAACCCCGTGGACTGTAGCCTACCAGGCTCCTCCATCCATGGGATTCTCCAGGCAAGAATACTGGAGTGGGTTGCCATATCCTTCTCTAGGGGATCTTCCCCACCCAGGTATTGAACCCGGGTCTCCCGAATTGCAAGCAGACACTTTACCCTCTGAGCCACCAGGAAAGCCCGTAAAAATATATAAATGGCAATAAAAATAATGTAAAGCATCCATAGATGACTATTCTTAATATTTACATATATATTTATATCCATTTAAAATGGATAGCCAACAAGTTCCATATAGCACATGAAACTCTGCTCAATGTTATGTGACAGCCTGGATGGAAGGGGAATTGCAGGGAGAATGGGTGGAATATATGTATGGTTGAGTCCCTTCGATGTTCACTTGAAATTATCACAGCATTGTTAATCAGCTACACCCCAATACAAAACAAAGTTTTTTAAAAAGGGTTACTTATTTGACTTATTTTTTTATGGGATTCCCTGGTGGCTTAGACGGTAAAGAGTCTGCCTGCAGTGTGGGAGATCTGGATTTGATCCCTGGGTCAGGAAGATCCCCTGGAGGAAGAAATGGCAATCCACTCCAATATTCTTGCCTGGAAAATCCCATGGGCGGAGGAGCCTGGAGGGCTACAGTCCATGGGATTGCAAAGAGTCAAACACAACCGAGCACCTTCACTTCACTTAATTTTTTAATAGAGAATTCTAAATACAAACGTATGTAGAGAGAAGAGTATTTTTATTATTCTTTTTAAACATATACTTCCTTTTTGGAGGGGCAGGGAAGGGCACAGTATGCAGGATCTTCTTTCCTGACCAGGGATGGAACCCATACCCCGTGCAGTGGAAGCTCAGAGTCTTAACTCCTTGACAGCTGGGGAAGTTCCTCTCTCTTTTTTAAAGAACCCACAATACCAATGTCACACTGAAGGAATTATTCATGTCTTTTTCAATATATGGGATCACCTATTACTTATAGTTTCTAAATAGGCAGTTGCCAGTGAGTGATGCTGCTGGGTAGGGTACACCTGAGATGCAGGCAGCGCTGCCTGAACCCTTCCGAGGAATGTTCCCATGGCCTGTGATTTTGGATATTCTGGCTGGACAGTTCAGTGAGACGCAAGGAGTGGATTCCTCTGGAAGGAGGCAGGACCTCCACACCCCCCAGGCCCATCTCCCCCTCAGGCTGGATCCCTCCTCCCATCCCTCTGCAGACCTTCCATACCAGAGCTCTTACTCCAGGCCCTCCCTGGCTGCCCTACTCCTTGCCCCGCCCAGGACTCCCTTCTCAAATCTCCCTAGGTGTGTTTCCCCTTCAAATAGATCTTGGATCTTTAAATCTTCTTATTTTGTTTTGTGTTTTACCTAGGAAACTGGCTCCCGCCAAACTTTTCTTAAGGTCTTGGTTATTTTATTTCCAAGGGTAGCCTCAATAGGAGGAAGTGCTTCTTCAGAGTGAAAAGGTTTTGCAGCTCTTTTCTGCTCTTGACCCATGTCAGGGAAAAATCAGTCGATTGAAGATACAACTGATAATTTTTATTCGAGCCAAAGTTGAGGTTTATAACCTAGGAAGAGCATCTCAAAGAGTTCTGAGAACAGTTCTGTCCATTAGTGATCAAGACACAGTTTATATATAAGTTTTTGAGACAGTAGACTGTACATTAAATGATGTATTATTGACAGTTTACATGATCCAGTTTGAAGTGCCCAGTGTTTGTACACGTGACCCTTTACAAGGTCAAGAAGGAATGTTATCCTTGAAGGAGTTGTCTTGTTGATGCTAAGAGAATGCTGTTTATGGTTGAGCAGGTATTCCTGCTGGTGGGCAGGTTTGGTCAATGCATAATGCTGATGCACAGTGCATGGTGCTGGGAGAGGTGAGGGCAGATAAGAATTTTTATGTTAAATTTTTCTTGTCTTGCCATAAATATGAATTTTATTTCATACCCACTACAGACTTTTGGGTGGGGAGCTGAGAGGGTTTTACCTAAAATCTTATCTCCAATCCCACAACCCCCAGCCCCACTCCAGGAGAATGGGCATATCAGGACTGAAGCACCTTGAGGAAGGAGCTTGAACACAACACCCAGGGCTGCCCCACTCAACCCTACCTCTAAGGAGTGAAAAGTGAAAGTGAAGTCGCTCAGTCGTGTCCGACTCTTTGCGATCCCATGGACTGTAGTCTACCAGGCTTCTCTGTCCATGGGATTTTCCAGGCAAGAGTACTGGAGTGAGTTGCCATTTCCTTCTCCAGGGGATCTTCCTGACCCAGGGATCAAACCCAGGTCTCCTGCATTGCAAGCAGATGCTTTACCCTCTGAGCCACCAGGGAATATTACACCAGGGAATCTAGGGAGTGAGGCTCTCTTCAAATCCCTCCCACCCTCCCGAGAGAGATTTTATTAACTACTTATCTCCTTCCTCCTAAGATCCTTCCTACCCTCTATCCACACAAAAGGCCCATTCCTAGTCAGGTTTCTTCCCTGGAATCCAAACACCTCCCAGCTCTTCTCCTGTTAACAGGATAGGTGAACCAGGGCCAGGAAAACCAAGTTTATGGAACTTCTAATGACCTTGGGATTCGTGCAGCCTGCCTCCCAGTGCTCTGAGGTTCAGGAATTTTCTACTTCTGCAAACCAGACTTGCAGGGCTCCCCGCTTGCACCATACTCCCCACTTCCCAAACACACCTTCAAAGATGCGCCTGCATGCCCACTCAACACTTCCCTGTCCATTCTTGTGGCTTCACTGGATCAGAGCCAACTGAAACCTTCCTGCTTTTATGGAGAATAATTTCTCATGCAGCCTCTACCACCTTGAAATGAAATACTTAGGGATTTCCCTGGTGGCAGAGTGGATAAGAATCCACATGCCAGTATAGGGGCCATGGTTTTGATCTCTGGGTCAAGAAGTTCCCCTAGAGGAGGAAATGGCAACCCACTCCAGTATTCTTGCTTGGGAAATTCCATGGACAGAGGAGCCTGGCGGGTGACAGTCCATTTGGTCCCAAAGAATCAGACATGACTGAGCGATTAACACAGACACATGATGTATCAAGCCCGCCTTTACCATCTTGGAATGAAATACTTAGATAATGAAACCTGTATCCACAAAGAATTCTTCTAATGTTAATAAAATGTCCCAAATATAATGTATACAGGGTAAAGGTGAAATAAAAGGAGAGAAATTCATAATTATTTAAAATTCTTCTTTTTTTCCTTTTTTTTTTTTTTTTTGCCACATGGCTTGCCAGGGAAAGTGTTGGACCTCCAAGAAATTCCTGAGAAATTCATAATTAAAAGAACATGTAGGGGGAGGAGAGGATGGGACAAATTGAGAGAATAGCACTGATATATCCCTATATATACACTGCTGCTACTGCTGCTGCTAAGTCACTTCAGTCGTGTCCGACTCTGTGCGACCCCAGAGACAGCAGCCCACCAGGCTCCCCCGTCCCTGGGATTCTCCAGGCAAGAACACTGGAGTGGGTTGCCATTTCCTTCTCCAATGCATGAAAGTGAAAAGTGAAAGTGAAGTCTCTCAGTCATGTCTGACTCTGTGCGACCCCAGGGACTGCAGCCTACCAGGCTCCTTCGTCCATGGGATTTTCCAGGCAAGAGTACTGGAATGGGGTGCCATTGCCTTCTCCGATATATACACTACTATGTATAAAATGGATAGCTAGTGGGAAGTTGCTGAATAGCACAGGGAGCTTAGCTCCCTGCTCTGTTATGACCTAGAGGGATGGAACTGGGGCTAGGGGGAGGCTCAGAAGAAATCGGATATAAGTGTTAGTCACTCAGTTGTGTCTGACTCTTTGCAACCCCATATACTATAGCCCATCCGGCTCCTCTGTCTATGGGATTCTCCAGGCAAGAATACTGGAGTGGGTTTTTTGTTCAGTCACTTGATTGTGTCTGACTCTTTGCCACCCCATGGACTGCAGCACGCCAGGCTTCCCTGTCCTTCACCATCTCCTGGAGTTTGCTCAAACTCATGTCTGTTGAGTCAATGATGCCATCCAACCATCTCATCCTCTGTCGTCCCCTTCTCCCCCTGCCTTCAATCTTTCCCAGCATTAGGGTCTTAATAGTGAGTTGGCTCTTCACATCAGGTGGCCAAATTATTGGAGCTGGGTAGCCATTCCCTTCCACAAGGCATTTTTCCAACCCAAGGATCTCCTACATTACAGGTGGATTCTTTACCATCTGAGCCATCGGGGAAGCACGTATGTATGCATCAAGCTGATTCAAGTTGTTGCACAGCAGAAACTAACACAACATTGTCCAATTAAAAATTAATAAATAAATATAATAAAACAAAAAAAGAATATGTTTTTCAATATGCAAATGATATTTGGGCTTGCTCCCAGTAAGATTGTATGGTCAGGCCACTCAAGATGGCTGTTCTCTTGCTCTCTGTACACACTTTGCCCTACCAGTGCCTGCTCCACCTACACCCTATGCACACGGGCACATGGCTGACCTACCTCCGTACTTGCCCAGGCCCCATCTAGTGATTGTTCTTATCAAAGGGGCAGTGAGGAACTTGCCCTTCTGGTTTCCCTGGCCCACCTGACATCAATGCCCCTGTAACTGGCAATCTTCCCCCTAACCCTGACCCCCACCCTGGGAGGAAAGACAGCCACCACATCCTGCCCCCGTGTTCTGCCCACCAACCTCTGCACACGGTGGGCTGTCGCTTCCCCATCCATTAAACTACTTATGTCTCTGTTGCTGACTCGGGGCTCTTTCTTTGGTCTTGAGGCTGGGAAAGCACAGGCCTTGTAGGCCTGTGAGGGGTAGCCCAAAAAGATTTAGTTACTCAAAGTGTGGAGGGCAGTCATCAGCATCATTTGGGGATTTGTTACAGACACAGATCTGATTCAGAGCCTGGATTTTAAAACCTTCCCAGGGCATGTGAAAAATCCCCAGGGTGTTCAGACTTCTCTGTGGATGCCTAAGGCTCCATGAGACCCAGAGCTGGCACTGCCTACATGAGGAGATTTTGTGGTTTTCTGAATTGGAGCATAATAACTAGCAAAGTACCAACAAACTCAAGGACATTCTTCCAATTGACAGAGTAATTGCATTCCTGGACTTATCAGTGTCTATTTTTTAAAACTTATTGTTACTTTTTTATTATAGTCACTTTACAACCTTGTGGCTCAGCTGGTAAAGAATCGGCCTGCAAGGCAGGAGACCTGGGTTCGATCCCTGGGTTGGAAAGATCCCCTGGAGAAGGGAAAGGCTACCCACTCCAGTATTCTGGCCTGGAGAATTCCAGGGACTATACAGTCCATGGGGTTGCAAAGAGTTGGACACGACTGAGTGATTTTTGCTTTCACTTCACTACAACAATAATATAATTGGCTTAAATATAGCTGGGTTAGTTTCTGCTGTACAGCAAACTGAATCAGCTATACATATACATGTATCCCCTCTTTCGGGGATTTCCTTCCTACTTAGGTCACCAAAGAGCACTGAGTGGAGTTCCCTGTGCTATACAATATGCAAATATTACAAATGCAAATGATACCTGGGCTTGCTCCCAGTAAGACTGTATGGTCAGGTCACTCAAGATGGCTGTTCTCTTGCTCTCTGTACACACTTTGCCCTACCAGTGCCTGCTCCACCTACACCCTATGCACACGGGCACATGGCTGACCAAAAGATTTGCATACCTTTTGGTCCTCTATATGTCTTCTTTGGAGAAATGTCTATTTAGTCTCACACCCATTTTTTTATTGCATTCTTTTTTTTTATTAAGCTGCAGGAGCTGTTTGTATATTTTGGAGATTAATGCCTTGTCAGTTGCTTTGCAAATATTTTATCCCATTTTGAGGGCTGTCTTTTGCTCTTGTTTGTGGTTTCCTTTGCTTATGCAAAAGGTTTTAAGAATAATTAAGCCCCATTTGTTTATTTTTGGTTTTATTTTCATTACTCTAGGAAAGTGAAGTCACTCAGTTGTGTCCAACTCTTTGCAATCCCATGGACTGTAGCCTGCCAGGCTGCTCTGTCCATGGGTTTTTTCAGGCAAGAATACTGCAGTGCTTTGCCATTTCCTTCTTCAGGGGATCTTCCCAACCCAGGGATCAAACCCAGGTCTCCTGCATTGTGGGCAAACTCTTCACTGTCTGAGCCACCAGGGAAGCCACTCTAGAAGGTGGGTCAAAAAATATCCTGCTGCAATTTATGTCAAAGAGTGTTCTGCCTGTGTTTTCCTCTAAGAATTTAGGCCTTACACTTGTGTCTTTAATCTAGGTTGAGTTTATTTTTTGTGTATGGTGTTAATAAGTATTCTAATTTCATTTTTTTATATGTAGCTGTCCACTTTTCCCAGCACCACTTATTGAAGAGACAGTCTTTTCTCCATAGTATATTCTTTTTTTAAATGTATTTTATTTTTGGCTGCACTAAGTCCTCCTTGCTGCCTGAGGCTTTCTCTAGTTGCAGTGAGCAGGGCCTACTCGCTAGTTGCCGTGTGCAGGCTTCTCATTGCGGTGGCTTCTCCTGTTGCAGACCCTGGGCTCTAGGCCTGTGGGCTCAGTGGTTGTGGCACACGGGCTCAGTTGCCCCATGGCATGTGGGATCTTCCTGGACGAGGGATCGAACCTATGTCCCCTGCATTGGCAACTGGCTTCTTAACCACTGGACCATAAGGAAAGTCCCCATTGCATATTCTTGCCTCCTTTGTCATAGTTTAGGTGCCCATAGGAGCATGGGTTTATCTCTGGATTTTCTATCCTACTCCATGGACCTTTTGTTTGTTTCTTTGCTTTTGTGCCAGTACCATACTGTCTTTTTTTTTTTTTTTTAGTATTTATTTATTTGGCTGTGTCAGGTCTTAGTCGTGTATGTGGGATCTTTCATTTCGGCACATAGGCTTGTCTCTAGTTGTGACATGTTGGCTCAGTAGTTGTAGCTCATGGGCTTAGTGGCCTGACCAGGGATCGAGCCTGTGTCCCCTGAATTAGAAGGTGGATTCTCAAACACTGAACCACCAGGGACGTCCCACCATACTGTTTTGATTACTATAGCTTTGTACTATAGTCTGACATCAGGGAGCCTGATTCCTCCCATAACTTTCCCCAAATATTCCTGTGGTCTTTGTACCCCCTTGACTCCTGAGAGCCATTACACTCCAATCATTCGGGCAGTATGCCCTTGCAATCCAATCATTTTTTTTTTTTTAACTGGAGTACAGCATGGAGTGTAATTCTAAGAATTAAAAGATTGTGTCTGAGGAGGAAATTGAAGAATGAAATCTGGCTGATCAGTTTCTGCCCTGTTATCCTACTTGAAGTTTTAAAACTTTTTTTAGATTTATCTCTAGTTGCGGCTGGAGAAGGAAATGGCAACCCACTCCAGTATTCTTGTCTGGAAAATCCCATGGATGGAGGAGCCTGTTCAGCTACAGTCCATGGGGTCGCAAAGAGTCGGACACAACTGAGTGACTTCTGTTTCTTTCTTTCTTTTTCTAGTTGCGGCGAGCAGGGGGTACTCTTCGTTGAGGTTCTCAGGCTTCTCACTGTAGTCGCTTCTCTTGTTGCAGAGAAGGCCCGCCAGCTTCAGTAGCCCTTGGGCTCTGTAGTTGTGGCATACAGGTTTTGTTGCTCCACAGCATGTGGAATCTTCCTGGACCAGTGATCAAACCTGTGTCCCTTGCATTGCAAGGCAGATTCTTAACCACTGGCACACCAGGGACTTTAAACTTTTTTTAAAACCACCTTTCGAACTCATGATTGGGTGATGATCAATTTTCATAATCTCATTATCAAACAGATTCCCACAGTTTAAACATTACATTAAAAAGTAATGTATTTCGCTGGATAGAAGGGTGTGGTTTCAAAGACTTGCTTCAAATTGTCTGGGGTAGCAAGTGGGTGGGAGTAGAGATGAAACCAGAATGGTCAGGAGTTAACTGTCAGAGCTGCTTGCTCCTTCCACTCTTCCACTTTGGGACGTGATGGAAAACCTCAATATGAAAAATTGTATTGACAGTATACATATTGAAAATAAATTTGTCCTGTATAATGGTCACCCCATCTCTCAGAATTCAAGGTCTCCATACCCAGACTGCTATGGCCCCCTATTCCCTTCCCTGATCTATTTCCTGTGGCATTGATCACCTTCCAACACATGACATATCATTCACATATCACGTCCACTGCTTATCATGGCCCATGTGAATCGTAGTCTGATTTCACGCTTATTCCGTAATAAAACCATTTTTCTCCAGTTGTGAAGATGATGTTGAGGGGTAGGCAGGAGATTTCCCCAAAGCATCTAATTTGCTTATTCTGTCTCCTCTTCACCATCTATCTCTCTCTTGGAAGGCAAGTTCTAAGCAAAAATCTATGCTGGTTTCACTTGCTGATATTTCAAATTACATGCATAGCTCATATTTTATTTTCATCGCATACAGTTGGTACAGAGGTTGAAAGCAAGAATTCTAGAGCCACCCAAAAGTGAAAGCCTTAGTCATTCAGTCATGTCCGATTCTTTAGGACCCCATGGATTGCAGCCCGCCAGGTTCCTCTGTCCATGGAATTCTCCAGGCAAGAATATGGGAGTGGATAGCCGTTCCCTTCTTCAGGGGATCTTCCCAACCCAGGGATCAAACCCAGGTCTCCTGCGATGCAGGTAGATTCTTTACTTGCTGAGCCACCCAGGCTAAGTTCAAAACCCAGCTCTGTCACCAACTAGCTGTGTGACCTTGGGCAGGTCACTTGGCCTCAGTTTTCACAGCTGTGAAGTGGGGACATAGCCATACCTACCTCAGGGGGTTGCTAACCTGACTGGTGGTAAGAGGCTCCATGAAGTTTGACTAGATTATTACTGGTTACAGCGCTCATTTAGGTGTCAAAAAGAAATGCATTTAGTTCCAGCTGGAGCCTGTTTTCTCCTGTGCGAGGATCTCCAAGATAGTGATGCTGGATCCTTAGAGGTGATGGGAACTGTTCCATTAGCTAAGGGATATGAGGCCTCCCGCCCAGATGCCTGACTGAATAACAGCAGATGTTCAGCACCAAGGGTCTTACAGCCTGGTAAGGGATGCTCCAGAGGACCAATGGTGGGCTGACAGACAGACTGGATTCTGGCATCTCCTGCTCCTCCCTCCACTATTGCTTCAGTGATTTGGTTCCTTAATTACCCTGCAGGTGTAACTAGAGTTCGAAGGAGGGCAAGAGGGGGCTGGCAAGTAGGCCTGGGAGGAAGAGACAGGGAGAAGGGAGGGGCAGGCAGATATGGCTAGTCATTGGGAGAACGAGGCCAGGGCGGGGGTGGGGTAGGGGGTAGGGGAGTGGAGGGTGGGTGGGTGGTCTGGTTGCTGGGTATGAAGAAGGGAGGGGCGGATGAATAAAAAGGGCTGAGGTGGCGGTGGGAACAGGTGAGGCAAGGTGAAGGCCCACTCGTGAGGAGCACTGGCTGAGATGCAGGGTAAGACTCGGGACGCAGAGGGGGTTTGGCTGCGGGCGCTGGGATGCGCCGGGCGGAGAGCGGCTGCGGTGGTCTGCTGGCAAGGACGGGCTGGGAGTCTGGGGACTTGAAGGGGCGGCTGCTGGGGTGTGGGGGCGACAGCTTTTGGGTGCGGGAAGCAGGGGCGTCGCTTGCGGAGGCTCCAGGTTACTGATGTCTTAGGCTGGCTCTCCAGCAGCAGCAGCCGCGGGGCCTGACGAGGAGACCATGGGCGCCTCAACCTCCTTGGGCCTGCCCGCCCGCGTCCCAGATCCGCACCGCGAGCCACAGGAGGCTCCAGGCCCGAACCAACTGCCCATCGAGATGCTCCGGAAGGTGCTGAGCTACCTGCCTCCAAGCACGCTGCTCCGGCACTGCCGCCCGGTGTGCCGGCGCTGGAGAGACGTGGTGGACGGCTGGGACCTGTGGCGGAGCATCCTGCCTTGGAAACACCCCGACCTGTGGCCCGTCATCAGCACCTGCCTGCCCCCTGCTGACAACCCCGGGCCCTGCATCCTGGGCCGCTTCTGTGAGCGCAGACCCATAGGAAGCAAGCTCACCGCGAACCCCGTGGGCAAAGGTGAGGACCCCAGGAAAGGCATCGATCCTCGTGCAGGAGGGTGGGAGGGATTTTTTTTTTTTTTTTTTTGCAGCTAAAACTTGGTGGCTGGGGCAGAGATGGAGCCTGTTGGGAGGATCGGAGGGGCGAGGCCACCCTGGAAACCCCTGGGACTTAACTCGGGCTGGAGGGGCAGGCAAGGAACTTGGTCACAAACTTTTTTCATGTAACAAAAGACCTCTGGAACTGTATGGTGCTGAGTGGTAGCGATAGCTCAGAGGAAGAGGAAGACTTGGGGGCCAGGCTGAAGACTTCTGGGGAGACGAGCTACAGTCCTGCCTACAGGTGAATGTCCCTAGTCCCCAGGGTCAGGGCCGTGGTGCATTTTTGCTGGGTCTCATTGATCTTGCTCTCTCTCATAGGTGTTGGTACAAAGGAGAAATTTTGGACCTGGAGGAGGAGGGTCTGTGGCGGGAACTCCTGGATAGTGGAAAGATTTGGATTTCTGTCTGTCGCCGGTGAGTGTGAGGCTAAAAACAGCCCTTTTGTTCAGTGCTGAGCTTGATATGGATGATGTCATTTAGGCCTCCTAGCAACACCTTGGGCCTTCCCACGTCACTCAGTGGTGTAAGGAATCTGCCTGCCAATGCAGATGTGGGTTCGATCCCTGGGTGAGGAAGATCCCCTGGAGAAGGGGATGGCAACCCACTCTAGTATTTTTGCCTGGGAAATCCCATAGACAGAGGAGCTTGGTGGGCCACAGTCCCTGGAGATGCAAAAGAGTGGGGCATGACTTAGCAGCTAAACAACCCCTTAGGATAAAGTAGGAAGGGAAATGACTGGGCCACCTTCATAGAGCAAAAGTCCACTCCCTGAGCCCTCTGATAACCCCCTAAAGGGACTTGGATTGGAAGATGCCTGATTGGATTCAATATAGAGGGCTTGAGCCCAACTAACGGAGAAGGCGATGGCACCCCACTCCAGTACTCTTGCTTGGAAAATCCCATGGACGGAGGAGCCTGTTAGGCTGCAATCCATGGGGTCGCTAAGAGTCGGACATGACTGAGCGACTTCACTTTCACTTTTCACTTTCATGCATTGGAGAAGGAAATGGCAACCCACTCCAGTGTTCTTGCCTGGAGAATCCCAGGGGCGGAGGAGCCTGGTGGGCTGCCGTCTATGGGGTCTCACAGAGTCGGACACAACTGAAGTGACTTAGCATAGCATGAGCCCAACTAAATCTCATCTGTGAATGAGTTTACAGGGTTTAGATGGGTTTAGTTTCTTGGGTTTAGATGGAGGCAAGATAGAGTTGGCTAAGAGGTCAGATCCTGGAGCCAGAACCTCTCACGTTCAAACCCTGACTTCTTGGTTTTGTGGCCTTGGGCAGGTCACAGTGTGCCTCTTAAAAATAGGGTTATATGTCAGGCGCCAAGCCAGTGCTGTGGAGTTTGAGTTCTTTCAGCACCCTTCATGGTCCTTGATCCTGCGGGAATGTGTATTTTGAAATCTCAAATTGGATAGTTCATAAAGTAGAGGTGACTTCTCCTAGTGGCATAGCTAAAGGCTTGGCCAGATCTGGCATAGGCTCAAACTTGTTTGACTCTTAGAGCTTGTGCTCTGTATGATGGTCTTGAAATTTGGGTCCATGAAAGAACTTCCAAGGGATACCTGACTTGGATGATTTTAAGCGAGGTGCATCCCAAATCCTGTACACTTTTATGTTCTCTGTTGTAAAATTACTCAGCTACAGATCACACCTATGGTGGGAGCGTCATTGTTTATGCTTCTCAATTCCTATCCCGTAATGCTCCAGTTTTGTTTTGTTTTCCTTAATTCATCTGTGCCGGATCTTAGTTGCAGCTCTCTAGTCGTGGCACGTGGGCTTAGTTGTTCCAAGGCATGTGGGATCTTAGTTCCCCAACTAGAGATCCAATCTGAGTCCCTTGCATTGAAGGGACTCCCAAGGCTCCAGTTTTATAGAAAAAGAAAACCCCTGAACTAAGTTCTTTTGGGGCCTTATTATGGGTTTCACCTCAGCCTCCAGGTCATCCTAAGTCATGTTGGTCTTACTGGAGTGGCTTGCTCCCAGTTTACACTACGTGGATGTGGACAGCCTCCACCAAATTGCATTGTAGTCTGTCCAGTATGACCCGAAGTCCCCAGGTGGACAAAGGTACTCCACACTTAGTGTTTCATGGTCACAGAAAAAATTTTGAATAGGTATTTATAACCGTGTATGTGGTTGGCACAGAACAGTTTGAAAGGTAAGTCAAAAGAACATATATTAGAACTATGCTTGGATACTTTTGCAGAGAAGGCAATGGCACCCTGCTCGAGTACTCTTGCCTGGAAAATCCCATAGACAGAGGAGCCTGGTAGGTTGCAGTCCATGGGGCCGCTGAGAGTTGGACACGACTAAGAGACTTTACTTTCACACATTGGAGAAGGAAATGGCAACCCACTCCAGTGTTCTTGCCTGGAGAATCCCAGGGACAGGGGAGCCTGGTGGGCTGCCCGTCTATGGGGTCACACAGAGTTGGACATGACTGAAGTGACTTAGCAGCAGCAGGATACTTTTGTGGAAGAAGTAGAATGTACACCTAAAAACTGAAGTGATGCTAAGTCTCTGTAAAGGAAATTACCTGTTTGTTTATTTATATGGTCCCTTACTCTAAAGTGACATGAAAAACAGAATGTTGCCAGCAAACCTCCCCTTAGAATCCCTCACGCCCCATTCCCCATCACTTCCAATCTAAAGGTAGCACCATCCTGAATTCTACTAACATCAGTTTTGCCATTTTGGTGCTTAATATATATGGAGTCATGCAGAATATAGTTTATATTTGGCCTCTTTCAATGAACATGTTTGTAAATTCATCCATAATTATAGGTAGCTGCGGTTTCCTTTTATGACTGTGTAATATTGCATTATATGAATATACCACAATTTGTCCATTTAGCATTGTTGGACATTGGATGTTTCTTTGAATGTTGCTGGGTATTCCATCACCAGTTTATTCAGATTTCCCCTGGATCCTTTTAAATGACTAAGAAAAACACATTGGAAATGACATCCTTTTCCACTAGTGAAAGAATGAGAAACAATATGGGGAAAAAAAATAATAATATAGGAGGGGGTCCCTTGAACAGCACAGCTCCTGGTCACAGCATACAGACCAGCTAGGGAGCTCATTTAGTCCAAATGCATTCCTTGGTATGCAGAGGTTCCAAGCTCCCATGTAACAAGCACTGGCAGGTAATGATTGTACTTGTTGGGGGGACCACCGTTTTGGATTTCCACATGGGAAGGCCATTGAGGTAAAGCAGGCAGGCCCTCAGAGAAATGGGATGATCTTCTCCTCCGGCAGCTGGACAGAACAACAAGGCAGTGACCGGATGTATCAGCTAGTCGTCAAGCTTCTAGATGCCAACTATGCCATCTTGCATTATTTCTTCCATAAACGTTTTCCCGTCCGGCCGCGGACAGGCAGTTTCTCCTTTCGGGTGAGTCTCTGACGGGGGTGAGGGGAAAAAATGGTGGGGTCTGTAATGAACTACTGTTGCCTAACAAATTGGCCCAAATTTACTGGTTTAATATTAACAAGGCTCATCTTATCACCTCCTGTGGTCTCTATGACTAGGTCTCTGCTGCGAGTTGCTGACTTTGTTCTCTTATGTAGTTCCATTTCAGACATTGGCTAGAGCTGAAGGGTAGGGTGGGCTGTGAGTGTGTACAGAGCTAGCCGAGCAGCTCTTGGTTTAATCTCAGAGCTTGGCCATGGGATCTCCCTGCTGGGAGCAGTTGGCCTTCCTCACAATATGGCAGCTTCGAGGAAACCAGCTGCTTCCTGGTGGTTCAGGGTACTACACTCTTGGTTACAGTGAAGCCCTCCCAGATTCAAGGGGGTGGGAATTAGACCCCACCCCTGGGTGAGGAGTGGCATGATTCTAGAAGGACATGTGGAAGTCATTGTTGCAACCATTTATGGAAAATACCACCTGCCGGAAAGCCCCCAACTCAGCTTTTGAGGGGAAGGCCATGGCACAATGGGACTTAACTTCTTTTTCTGCCTACAGATCATGCATGCGTTCACCAACATCAAGAAGGGCGTCCGCTTTGTGTTGTTTGACCACAGTGTCGAGGGCTATGATTCGTGGCCTGAGCAGTGTGGAGTCTGCAGGCCCCAATCCAGTGTCATCGTACGGATCCGTCCCGAGGCTGTCCCTGTAAGACAACCTGACTGTGCCTTCCAGGAGCTGGGACCATCGGCCAGACCACCTCAGTAATCAAAAGCTTGTAGCTCCTGGCATCCTGGGATCTCTCCTGGGTCCAATCAAGGGTCCTACTGGGCCCTGGCTTTAAATTCTATGAGAAACTGAGAAGAACATTCTTACATCAGGGTTACTGACTGAACGCAGCCCCTGCTCTACGGAGTGGAGACACACGGGTGAAAACAAGGAAGTGGTGAGAGGGCTCCTCACCCGCCACCCCCAATGCCAGGCCCCTCTGGTTCAGCCCCCATGCCCTCTGCCCTTGTCTTCTGTTTCTGCTGCAGAGGCTTCATTGATCACTTCCAAGAAACCCTCTCCTCGTGTCTGAACCAGAAACTCATCCCTCTGGCTAATTCCAGTCTCTAACCTTCTGTGATTTCAAGACTGTGACCAGGACTCAGAGCTGAAAGTTAAACTAGCTCAAAAAATTGTTTAGAGGCAGAGCCTTCTGCCCACCCTGTGAACAATGAATTTGGTCCCCAGAGCCCAACCCTATTCTGGGTTCTATGGTGGACAAAATTATTTTGTTACTTTGAAATTCTTTTTGAATATGGAGATAATAAATCAAGAATGTATCTTCCAATCATAGTTAATAAATATAATATTTGCCTAAAGTAACTCAGCTTTTTTCAATAGAAATACCATGTTACTTGACTACATTGTTGTTCAGTCGCTCAGTTGTGTCTGGATCTTTGCAACCCCGTGGACTGTAGCACGCCAGGCTTTCCTGTCCTTCACCATCTCCCAGAGAATGCTCAAACTCATGTCCGTTGAGTTAGTGATGCCACCCAACCATCTTGTCCTCTGTCATCCCCTTCTCCTCCTGCCTTCTATCTTTCCCAGCGTCAGGGTCTTTTCCGATTAGTCAGCTCTTTGAATCAGGTGGCCAAAGTATTGGAGCTTCAGCTGCAGCATCAGTTCTTCCAATGAATATTCAGGGTTGGGTTTCCTTTAGGATTGACTGGTTTGATCTCCTTGCTGTCCAAGGGACTCGCAAAAGAGTCTTCAACACCACAATCTATAAGCATCAAATCTTCAGTGCTCAGCCTTCTTTATGGTCCAACTCTCATATCCATACTTGACTGCTGGAAAAACTATAGCTTTGACTAGACGGACTTTTGTCGGCAAAGTAGTGTCTCTGCTTTTTAATATGCTGTCTAGGTTTGTCATAGCTTTCCTTCTAAGCTTAATTTAATCTTTTAATTTCATATCTGCAGTGATTTTGCAGCCCAAGAAAAGTGTGTCACTGTTTCCATTGTTTCCCCATCTATTTGCCATGAAGTGATGGGACCAGATGCCATGATCTTAGTTTTTTGAAGGTTGAGTTTTAAGTCAGCTTTTTCACTGACTTGGTTCAGAGTAAATAGTTGTTTCCTTTGAGGGAAAACTGTACAGAAGAAAATACCAATAGAAGGTGTATTCTCCAGTCAAGAGAATAGAAGAGTTAGAAAGGAAGTCATGAGGTCAAAGCTTACCAACCAGGGTTAAAAACCTTAGGCAGGTGTGGATATGGATACAGTGTCACAGTGACACCACATTTGTGACTTTCCGGTCACGAGGATGAGAGAACCTTGCAACGGCAGGATCCGGCTGTCCCCACACCAGTCCAGGGGTCATAGCTGCCCCCTCCCTGCTGTAGGATCCCTAGGGAGCTCCACGTCTCCGGATGGAAAGCAGATGAAGCTGCTGCTGCCTTTGATGTGTCCACCCTGAAGTGTCCCCCACCTGCAGTAGAAGATGGGAAGTAGTAGAAGTAGTAGAAGTAGTAGTGTGTGTGTGTGTGTGTGTGTGTGTGTGTGCGTGCATACATACATATGTACATATATATATATACACATACATTCATATGGGATTTCCTGATGGCTCAAATGGTAAAGAATCCACCTGCTATGCCTGTGCGGGAGACCTGGGTTGGATCCCTGGGTTGGGAAGATCCCCTGGAGGAGGGAATAGCAACCCACTCAAGTATTCTTGCCTGGAGAATTCCATGGACAGAGGAGCCTGACAGGCTACAGTCCATGGGGTTGCAAAAAGTCAAACACGACTGAACAACTTTCACTTTCACATATATATACACATATATATTGTACATCTATGAATATATGTAAGTGTTGGTGTGTGTATATATGTGCCAAGTTAAAAATGGAATATATCCTGCATTGGTATTCTGGATATATGTATCTCCAGAAGATAATATACATATATATGCTTCCCTGGTGGCTCAGTGGTAAAGTCTGCCTGCCAATGCAGGAGATGTGGTTTCGATCCCTGGGTCAAGAAGAATCCCTGGAGAAGGAAATGGAAACCCACCCCAGTATCCTTGCCTGGGAAATACCATGTACAGAGGCGCCTGGCATGAGGTTGCCAAGAGTCAGACACAACTGAGCAACTGAACACACACACACACACACACTCCTTCAGGACTCCAAGTCCCAAGAAAAAGAGCTGGAGTAAAATTCAGAACATCATGTAAGCAGTGATGTCTGGGTATCAGAACTTGCCGAAGCACCCAAGGAATGCCAAGAAGCTAGTGGGGCTCAAGGTGTCAGGGGAGCCTCCAGATGTTCTCTGTTGGATGTCTCTGAGATCCTGCTGACTCTTCCAAGAAAAATGTCAATGGAAATTCCTCACCTCTCAAGAAGAGGAAAAGGGAATTTTATTAAAGTCAAACAGGATTACAGCTGGGGAAGCAGATACTCAGAAACCTCTGAGAACTGTACCACCTGTTAGAAGGTGAAGGTAGAGTTATGTATTGATACATTTTCTAAACAAAGGATCGTACCACAAAATGACATATAATATTTTACGTAACGTTTACCAAGGATACATAATCCAGGTAAGAATGTACAAAGCAAGCAATAAGTCAACAGGACCCCAAGTGAGCTGGGAGAGAACACTGCTCTTCAGGAAGTGACACTGCTAACATCAGAAGAAAGAGAAAGCAAATGATCTTTACGATAGAGCGGACACTGATGTTTTTCAGGAGTTCTGCTGTAATGAAGTTGAACACTGCACATTAGACAGACACGTAGGGAGAATTTTGTGTTTAATTTTCTCTTGTCCTGCCTCGAAATGTACATTTTATTTCATCACTCCACAATCTCACTAACGCTGATTTATTCTGTTATTGGTTTTTTGTTGTTTTTCTTTGTTACTGGTTTATTCTTGGGATTTTAATTTTTGCTTAGCCAGTTCTGATAGATGTGGGGTGGTGTTCATTTGCATTTCCCTGTTGATTAAGGAGCTAGAGCACCTTTTCATGTGTTTATTGCAACTTGTGGTCAATTTTATTTTAATCATTCTATGTATTTATTTCCCATCTTGCAAAATGGGAGGAGGCCTCCATGGAGGAGGCCACCCCTACACAATAGGTTAAGGCCATGACCTGGTTCCATGGTGAATCTTCTAACCAGTCGTAACCAGAAGTGTTCATTCAAGACAGAAGTGAGACCTAAACTGTGCCATGGGGCAATTGACTTCTTCTTGTCTTTTGGACTCGGTTTCTTCATCTGCTAGTGTTGGAGGGTCTCCTGCAGAAGTGTTGGTCAGCAGTGGCTCGCCGTGGGGATGGGGGTCCTGGTAGCAGCAGTCGTGGGAGGTGCCCCTTGGCCTGAGCATGGTCAATCTTTTGTTACAATTATTTTATTGAAGTAGAATTGATTTACAATATTGTGTTAATTTCTGCTGTACAGCAAAGTGGTGGATTCAGTTATACATACATATTGTACATTCATTTTCATAATCTTTCCCCTTATGGCTCATCACAGGATATTCAGTACGGTTCCCTGTGCTATACAGTAGGTTTTTGTTGTTTATCCATTCTAGACACAATACTTTGCATCTCCTAATCCCCAAGTTGCAATCCATCCCTCCACCCACACTGCCTCCTTGGCAACCACAAATCTGTTCTCAATGTCTTTGAGTCTGTTTCTACTTCATAGATAAGTTCTTTTGTGTCATGTTTTAGATTCCAAATAGAAGTGATATCATATGGTATTTGTCTTCTTCTTTCTTACTCACTTCACTTAGTATGATAATCTCTAGGTCCATCCTTGCAAATAGCATGATATCATTTTTTGTAGCTGAGTAGTATTCCATTGATGTGAGAGTTGGACTGTGAAGAAGGCTGAGTGCCGAAGAATTGATGCTTTTGAACTGTGGTGTTGGAGAAGACTCTTGAGAGTCCCTTGGACTACAAGGAGATCCAACGAGTCCATTCTAAAGGAGATCAGCCCTGGGTGTTCTTTGGAAGGAATGATGCTGAAGCTGAAACTCCAGTACTTTGGCCACCTCATGCGAAGAGTTGACTCATTGGAAAAAACTCTGATGCTGGGAGGGATTGCGGGCAGGAGGAGAAGGGGACGACAGAGGATGAGATGGCTGGATGGCATCACCGACTGGATGGATGTGAGTTTGAGTGAACTCTGGGAGTTGGTGATGGACAGGGAGGCCTGGCGTGCTGTGATTCACGGGGTCACAAAGAGTCGGACACGACTGAGCGACTGAACTGAACTGAACTGAGTATTCCATTGTGTTTATCTGTGTAGCATATCTTTATCCTTTCCTCTGGCAGTGGACGTTTAGGTTGGCTCCATGTCTGGGCTATTGTAGACAGTGCTGCAGTGAACATTGTGGTGCATGTGTGTTTTGGATTTTATGCCCAGAAACGGTATTGCAGGATCATATGGCAACTGTTTTTAGTTTCTGAGGAAACTCCGTAGTGTTTTCCATATTGGCCGCACCAATTTATATTGGTGCAATTTAATTCCCACCAACAGTGAGGGAGGGTTCCCTTTTCTCCACATGGTCACTCTTTTTTGGATCTATACTTCCATCCATCCTCCCACGGGACTTAATGCCTCCCAAGCATCATATTGTTTCCTCCAAAAACATTTCAGTATAAATCTCTAAAAGATAAGATCTCTCTCCTTGAAAGAAAAACTGCAATATTGGGACTTCCCTGGCAGTGCATTGAGGAAGACTCCATGCTTCCAATACAGGGGGTCGGGGTTCAATTGCTGGTCATGGAACTAGATCTAACATGCCACAACTAACACCCAATGCAGCGAAATAAAAATTTTTTAATTGTTTTTAAAGAAGAAACTGCAATAGTCTAGCACACTTAAGGAATTATTAACGTCTTTTGGGGAATTTCGTGGTGGTCCAGTGGTTAGGACTCAGTGCTTCCACTGCCGTGGGCCTGGGTTCAACCCCTGGTTGGGGAACTGAGATCCAAGTTGTGTGGCGTGTCCAAAAACAAACAAACAATAAAAAAATAAAATACAAGCAACCACTTTTGGGGACTTCCTGGAGGTCCAACAGTTAAGAATCTGTGCTTCCACTGCAAGGAGCATGGATTTGATCTCTGGCCCCTGGTCAGGGAACTGAGATCCCACGTGCCTCATGGCATGGCCAAAAAAAAATTAAAAATAAAAAAATGTCTTTTGAAATATATGGGATTACCTATTACTTATGGGCTTCCCTGGTGTCTCAGAGGTTAAAGCATCTGCCTCCAATGCGGGAGACCCGGGTTTGATCCCTGGGTCAGGAAGATCCCCTGGAGAAGGAAATGGTAACCCACTCCAGTATTCTTGCCTGGAGAATCCCATGGACGGAGAAGCCTGGTAAGCTACAGTTCACGGGGTTGCAAAGAGTCAGACACGACTGAGCGACTTCACCTTCACCTTCACCTATTATTTATATTTTCTAAATGGGCAGTTGCCTGCAAGCAGTAATGCTACCGGGTAGATGTTCAGCTCTGGCTGAAGCTTTATTAGGAACGTTCCCATGGTCTGCGATTAGGGAGGTTCTGGCTGGACAGTTCCAAGGACATTAGACAGGATGGATTCTTCCCCTCCACATGCCCCCGGCCCATCTTCCCCTAAGGCTGGAGCAATCCTCCTCCTCGCCCTCCGCCCCTTTGCAGACCTTCCATATCAGGGCTCTCCCTTCAGTCACCTGGCCTGTCCCACTCCTTGCTCCACCCAGGATTCTCTTTTCAAATCCCCCTTGGTGTGTTTCTCCTTCAAACAGGCCAATGTTTTGATCATTATTCTGTTGTAGAGATTAGAAATTTTAGCAGAATTTTTCCTAATGTTTTGATTATTTCATTTCTAGGCGTGGCTTCAGTAGAAGGAATTGCTTCTTTAGGGCAAAGATGTTTTGTGAATTTTGTAGTTGTTTTCTGCTCTTGACCCCCAGAGGCTGGGTTAGGTGGGGAGCTGAGAGGATTTTATCTGAAATCCTGTCTCCTCAGTTCAGGTCAGTTGTGTCTGATTCCTTGCAACCCCATGAATCGCAGCACGCCAGGCCTCGCTGTCCACCACCAACTCCCAGAGTTCACTCAAACTCATGTCCATCGAGTCGGTGATGCCATCCAGCCATCTCATTTTCTGTCATCCTCTGTAGTTAACTATTAGGTTGGTGCAAATGTAATTGCAGTTTCTGACCATTAATTTTCAGTCATCATAACTAAGCTCAAACACATCTTTATTAATCAGAATAGGAACCATTACAATCAACACAGTTTTGCCAACAAGAAATAAATTTGCTTATTCCTGTAGCTTAAAACTCCGTGCCTTAGGATTCAAGGAATTTTTGGAAAGCATTCTCTGCCTCCTGCTGATTGTGGAAACATTTTCCCTACAAAAGGTTGTTGAGATGCTTGAAGAAGTGATAGTTGATTGGCGAGAGTTCAGGTGAATATGGAGGATGAGGCAAAACTTCATAGCCCAATTCTTTCAGCTTCTGAAGCGTTGGCTGTGTGATGTGTGGTTGGGCATTGTCATGGAGAACAATTGGGCCTCTCCTGTTGACCAATGGCAACCCACTCCAGTATTCTTGCCTAAAGAATTCCGTGAGCAGAGGAGCCTGGTGGGTCCCAAGGGGTCCCAAAGAGTCAGACATGACTGAGTGACAAGCAGACATGTTGACAAATGCTGGTTGCAGACGTTGCAGTTTTGGGTGCATCTCATCGATTTGCTGA
This sequence comes from Bos javanicus, assembly GCF_032452875.1. Classification (NCBI taxonomy): domain Eukaryota; kingdom Metazoa; phylum Chordata; class Mammalia; order Artiodactyla; family Bovidae; genus Bos; species Bos javanicus. The sequence goes on along the minus strand of NC_083885.1, from coordinate 48,908,707 downwards.
GCATGCTTCTCAGACGTAATGGTTGGGATTCAGAAAGCTGTAGTGGATCGGTCAGGCAGCAGACCACCAAACAGTGACCATGACCATGAACCTGGCTAGGTTCAAATCCCAGCTCTCTCACCTACTAGCTGTGTGACCTTGGGCAGGTCCCTTGGTCTCAGTTTTCTCAGCTGTGAAGTGGGGATATGGTCATACCTGCTTCAGAGGTTTCTAACCTGACCAGTAGTAAAAATTTCCATGAAGTTTGGCTGGATTATACTGATTGCAGCACTCATTTAGGGAGTCAAATAGTAATGCATTTGGCTTCCCCTGGAGCCTGTTTTCTCCTGTGCAAGGATCTCCAAGTTAGTGATGATGCTGGATCCTTAAACGTGATGGGAATTCTTCATGGAACTAAAGAATGTAAGACCTCCTGCCTGGATACCTAAGTAACAGCAGGTGTTCAACACCAGGTCCTTACTTAGCGCCTGGTTAGGGACTCTCCAAGGGACAAGTGGTGGGGACTAAGAACGACAGACTCTGGATCTTGGTGACCCTACCCGCTTTCTCTTCTGCGGATTCTGTTTGTTGATTAATTCACAATCTGAATACAGCCGGAAGGAGAGGGTGTCTGGAGAATACCGGAGGCGTGGATGGGAGAAGCTGGCTTGTCAGTTGGGGTCGAAGCAGTGGGGAAGAGGGGGCGGGACAATGAGAAGGGAGGGGCGGCGAGACCACGGAGTAAGAAAGAGCAAATGAGGGCCGGTGGGTGGTTCTGGGTTTTAAGAAGGGAGGGCAGGAGTATGAAAAAGGCCGAGAAGGCAATCAGGGCATGTGGAGCAAGGTGATGGCCTGCTGGGGAGGAGGAGCATGCCGAGATGCAGGGTGGGACTCAGTCAGGGCTCTGCGCGGCCCCGGAGCGGGCTGGCTGCCTGGGACTGTGGTGCAAGTAGGGGAGAATGGAGGGGATGGGAGGAGTCTGGGAACTTGAGGATAGGGCTGGGAGGCGGCTGATGGGGTTTAGGGGGTGGGGGGATGACAGGCGTGTGGCTGGCAGGGGCGTGACTGGTGGAGGCTGGAGGTCATGGACACTCTGACGTCTTGACACTGGATCTCCAGCAGCGGCAGCCTGGCCTGGCGAGGACGACCTGTGGGCCTCTGGGGGCCTGCCCACCAGGGTCCCCGCTCCGGACCGCGAACTCGAGGAGGTGCTGGACCAGAACCGACTGCCTAACGAGCTGCTCCAGGAGGTGCTGAGCTACCTGCCCCCAAGCACGCTGCTTGGGCAATCCCGCCAGGTGTGCCGGCGCTGGGTGGTGGACGGCTGGGACCTGTGGCGGAGCATCCTGCCCTGGAAACACCCCGACCTGTGGCCCGTCATCCGCACCTGCCTGCCCCCTGCTGACGACCCCGGGCCCTGCATCCTGGGCCGCTTCTGCGAGCGCAGACCCATAGGACGCAACCTCCTCGGGGGCTCTCAGAGCTCTCGCGGCCTAGGTGGGAGCCCAGGGAAGGGTCCTTGTGGGAGTGGGAGGGAGGGTGCGGTAGCCTTGTGTTTGGTGGGGGCGCGGCAGGGGACCATAGGGGAGACCCATGAGACTTTAGCTGAGCTCACAGGTGGACGACGAACCTGGGCACAAGTCTTTTTTACTTAACACGTGGCTTCCAAAAACATAGCTTAGTGATGCACTGCACGATGGAGGGAACCTATAGAGGCATTCCTGAAGTCTTTTCTCCGTTCTGCCACAGTCCTGGTGACAAGTAAATGTCCCTCCCTATTCCCCAACTACCAGGGCGGTAGTGAGAACTTGCCTCTTTTTGACTTTTCTCCTTCTTTCTTAGGTGGTTTCTAAAGAAGGAAGTATTGGACCTAGGGGAAGAGAGCCAGAACTCCCGGATAGTGGGAAGATTGAGATTTCTGTCTCTGCCTGGTGACCGTGATTATAAAAACAGCCTTTAGCTAAGTGCTGACCTTGACATGGGTGATGTCATTTAGGCCTCCTAACAATCCCTTGGGCTTCCCAGGTGGCTCAGTGGTAAAGAATCTGCCTGCAATGCAGGAGACCTGGGTTCGATCCCTGAGTCAGGAAGATCCCCTGGAGAAGGAAAAGTAAAGTGTTAGTTGCTCAGTTGTGTCCGATTCTATGTGACACCATGGACTGTAGCCCACAAAGACTGTACCCTGTCCATGGAATTCTCCAGGCAAGAATATGGTAGTGGGTTGCCATGCCCTTCTCCAGGGGATCTTCCTGCCCCAGGGATCGAACCTGGGTCTTCTGCATTGTCATGAGATTCTTTACCATCTGAACCACCTGGGAAGCCCATGTGGAGAAGGAATTGACACCGCAATCCGGTATTCTTTCCTGGGAAGTCCCATGGACAGAGGAGCCTGGCTGGCTACAGTCCATGGGGTTGCAAAAGAATCAGACACAACTTCAGTGACTAAAAAACAACCTCTTAAGATGAAGGAATAGTAATGACTTTACCACTCTCATAGCCTTAGTACTTAGCAGAGTTCAGTCTCTGAACCCTCCCTTAACCCCCAAAGGAAGCTGGATTGGAAAATGCCTGGTTGGATTCAACACAGATTCAACACATTCACTTAAGTCAAGAACAGAATGTTAAAAAAAAGAACAGAAAGTTGCCAGCAAATAGCACCCTCAGCACCCCTCATGCCCCATTCCCAACACTTCCAACCCAAAGGTAGCGCCATCCTGAATTCTGTTACCAGAGATCAATTTTACCCATTGTGATACTATATATATATACATATATATTAATATATATATGAATACATTATATATGGTGTCATATGTAGTATGTATCTGACTTCTTTCAATAACATATTTGTAAATTCATTCATAATTGTCTATAACTACAATTAATTTACTTTCATGACTGTATAATATCTTATTGAATATACTATAATGTATCCATTTACCACTGATGGACATTAGACGTTGTTTACTTTGAATGTTGCTGGGTATCTCTTCATCTGTTTATTTAGATTCTCCTGGATGCTTTTAAAACACTAAGAAAATTATACCTTAAATCATTACCACTGTTCAGTTCAGTTCAGTCACTCAGTCATGTCCAACTCTTTGCAACCCCATGAACCGCAGCACACCAGGCCTCCCTGTCCTTCACCAACTCCCGGAGTTTACCCAAACCCATGTCCATTGAGTCAGTGATGCCATCCAACTATCTCATCCTCTGTTGTCCCCTTCTCCTCCCACCTTCAATCTTTCTGAGCATCAGGGTCTTTTCAAATGAGTCAGCTCTTCACATCAAGTGGCCAAAGAATTGGAGTTTCAGCTTCAACATAGTCCTTCCGATGAACACCCAGGACTGATCTCCTTTAGGATGGACTGGTTGGATCTCCTTGCAGTCCAAGGGACTCTCAAGAGTCTTATCCAACATCACAGTTCAAAAGCATCAATTCTTTGGAGCTCAGCTTTATAGTTCAACTCTCACATCCATACATGACCACTGGAAAAACCATAGCCTTGACTAGACGGACCTTTGTTGACAAAGTAATGTCTCTGCTTTTTAATATACTGTTTAGGACTCAGATGGTAAAGCGTCTGCCTACAATGTGGGAGACCCAGGTTCGATCCCTGGGTTGGGAAGATCCTCTGGAGAAGGAAATGGAAACCTGCTTCAGTACTCTTGCCTGGAAAATCCCATGGACTGAGGAGACTGGTAGGCTACAATCCATGGGGTCGCAAAGAGTCGGACATGACTGAGCGACTTCACTTTTCACTTAGGTTGGTCATAACTTTCCTTCCAAGGAGTAAGCGTCTTTTAATTTCCTGGCTGCAATCACCATCTGCAGTGATTTTGGAGCCCCCCAAAATAAAGTCTGACACTGTTTCCCCATCTATTTCCCGTGAAGTGATGGGACCAGATGCCATGATCTTAGTTTTCTGAATGTTGAGCTTTAAGCCAACATTTTCACTCTCCTCTTTCATTTTCATCAAGAGACTCTTTAGTTCTTCACTTTCTGCCATAAGGGTGGTGCCATCTGCATATCTGAGGTTACTGATATTTCTCCCGGCGATCTTGATTCTAGCTTGTGCTTCATCCAGCCCAGCATTTCTCATGATGTACTCTGCATGTAAGTTAAATAAGCTGGGTGATAATATATAGCCTTGATGTACTCCTTTTCCAATTGGAACCAGTCTGTTGTTCCATGTCCAGTTCTGTTGCTTCCTGACCTGCATACAGGTTTCTCAGGAGGCAGGTCAGGTGGTCTGGTATTCCCATCTCTTGAAGAATGTTCCACAGTTTATTATGATTGACACAGTTAAAGGCTTTGGCATAGTCAATAAAGCAGAAATAGATGTTTTTCTGGAACTCTCTTGCTTTTTCCATGATCGAGTGAATGTTGGCAATTTGATCTCTGGTTCCTCTGCCTTTTCTAAAACCAGCTTGAACATCTGGAAGTTCAAGGTTCACGTATTGCTGAAGCCTGGCTTGGAGAATTTTGAGCATTACTTTACTAGCATGTGAGATGAGTGCAATTGTGCGGTAGTTTGAGCATTTTTGGCATTGCCTTTCTTTGGGATTGGAATGAAAACTGACCTTTTCCAGTCCTGTGGCCACTGCTGAGTTTTCCAAATTTGCTGACATATTGAGTGCAGCACTTTCACAGCATCATCTTTTAGGATTTGAAATAGCTCAACATCTTTGCCACCAATGAGACCTAGAAGAAATAATGTGGGAGGAGGTACCTTGAAGAGCATGGCTCTAGGTCATTACTTCTTTTTTAAAATTTTTATTTATTTTTAATTGAAGGATAATTGCTTTACAATGTTGTGTTGCGTTTCTCCATATATAAATCAGCTACAAATATACATATGTCCCCTCCTTCCTGAACCTCCCTCCCATCTCCCACCCCAAGGTTCATTCTAAAATGAACATACATGCAGGCCAGCTGGGGACTGGGTTTAGTGCAGATGGATTCATTGCAGAGGCAGAGGGATCAAGCTTCCAAAGGACATGGATGGTGCTAGTCCTGGGGATCACGGCACCATTTTGGATTTGTAGACATAGGAAGGCCTCTCTGGTGGAGGAGGCAGACGCCCAAAGAGATGGGATGGCAAGTCTAGCCTTTAAGGTCTTCCTTCTCCCACAGGTGGTTCTAAGGAAGAAGCAATAAGCATGTATATCAGCTAACTGTCCAAATTGTAGATGTCAACAAGACTATCCTGGATCAGTTCTCTAAGAGTAGCTTTCACATCGGGCGGTGCAGAAGGAGAGAGCCCTTGAAGGTCAGTCTGTGTGGGGAAAAGGGTGAAGGGAAAGGTTGGTGGAGCCTATGTTAATCCACTACTGTATAACATACAAACAGCCCAAAGCATTAGTGGCTTAATATCAACAGCACTCATTTTATCTCCTTTCATGGTTTCCTGTTAGGAGCTACTAGGAGCTTCTGACTCCAGTCTCTTATGAAGTTCCATTTCAGATACTGGCTGGAGCTAAAGGGCAGGGTGGGCTGTGAGTGTGTACACAGCAGCTGGTGGCTGGCCAGGCAGCTCTTGGTTTAGTCTCAGAGCTTGGCCATGGGATCCCCCTGGGTGGTCTAATTTAGGCTTCCTCACAGCATGGTGGCTTCAAGGCAGGCAGCTGCTTCCTGGTGGCTCAGGGCTCCATGAGGCTGCTGGAGAAACCAGCAGAAGCTGCATTGCCTCTGTGATCCTGCTGTGAAAGTCACTCAGCATCACTCCCACCACACTCTTGGTTACAATGAAACCTGCCCAGATTCAAGGTGGGTGGGAATTAGACTCCACCCCTGGGTGAGGAGTGGCATGATTCTAGAAGGATGTGTGGAAGTGGAGACATTGTTGCAGCCATCTAGGGAAAATACCACCTGCCAGAGGGCCCCCAACTCAGCCTTTGAGGGCACAATGGAGCTTATCTCTTTTTTTCCCTGAAGGTCAACCATGTGTTCTCCAGCCTTGAGAAGGGTGTTCGCTTTGTGTCTGTGGAACAGTGGATCTTAGTCATGGATCTCAACAATGAGCCAAGTGGAGTCGAACTTACCAACACCAGTTTGCTCAACTCCAGTTTGATTGTGCAGGTCGCCTATCCTAGTCAAGAGCTATCCTTGGAGAACAACCACCCCACGGATGTCAGGAACTTTGCGTGAGGGCACACCGTTTCTCTAATTAAGGACTTGTAGTTCCTGGCCATCCTGGGATCTCTTGGGTCCAGTTGAGGGTCCTACTAGAAGAAAATTCCTGCTACTTCTATAAGGCAGGCCCTGTTCTTCTGATTGGAAACCCATGGGTGAGCACAGGGAAAGGCTGGGTCATGAAAGGGCTCCTCACCAGGGGCCCTCTGGTTCAGCCCCCCTGCCCTCTGCCCTGGTCTCCTCCCAGGCCTGCTGTAGAGGCTCACTGGTCCCGTGCAGGAAGCCCCCTCCTCATGTCTGAACTGGAAGCTCATTCCTATGACCGAGAAAATTCCAGCCCCCGTAGGGGATGAATTTCATTTTGTGAGGTTTTAAGACCAGGACCAAGACTCACAGCTGAGAGTGAACCAACTCAAAAAATGTTTGGAGACAGAGGGTTCTGCCCACCCTGTGAACAATGATGTGGTCCCCTGAGCCCAACCCTATCCTGGATCGTGTGGTGTATAAAATAGTTACATTTTGAAATTCTTTTAAATATGGAGAGAATAAATCAGGAATATCTCTGCCAATCATAGATTATAAATGTAGTATTATTTTGCCAAAAGCGTCTCAGCTCTTTTTAAATAGAAATTCAATGTTACAACCTTGGTGACTACTGGGTTCAGAGTAAGGAGCTGTTTCAGTTGAAAAATTGTACAGAAGGAAACACCAAGAGAAGGTGTTCTCCAGTGAAGAGAATGGAAGAGTCAGAACCCTATTTCCCAAGCCCTAAGCAAATCATGGGATCAAAAGTTAATCAATCAGGGTTAAAAGCCTTGGGCAGGTGGTGGATGTGGGCACAGTTTCACAGTGACACCACATTTGTGACATTCTGGCCACGAGGGTGAGAGAGAACTGTGCAACGGCAGGATCCGGCTGTCCCCACCCCAGTCGAGGGGTCATGGCTGCCCCCTCCCTGCTGCAGGATCCCTAAGGAGCTCCAGGTCTCTGGATGGAAAGCAGATGAAGCCGCTGCTGCCTTTGATGTGTCCACCCTGAAGTGTCCCCCCACCTGCAGTAGAAGATGGGACACACCCCAAGGGGAGGGTGTTTTGTCAGTTTCATCCAAAGGGGAGTATGACAGGTTGAAACAGACCTGAGAGTTGTGGGGACCTAAGAGTAGTGACCACATGTAGTGTGTGGTTCTGGAGTAGATACTGGTTTGGACAATTAAGCTCTGAAAGATATTTTTGGGTCAACTGAAGGAATTTAGATAGGAGGAATGAGATAGGAATTTATAGATTTATAGGAAGGGAAAGATGGAGACCATTGCCTGGGGAAAAAGCAAGCACAGATTTTTATATATATATATATACTCCTTAAAGAGTCCCAGGTGGCACTAGTGGTAAAGAATCCACCTACCAATGCAGGAGACCCAGGTTCCATCCCTGGGTTGGGAAGAGCCCCTAAAGGAGGGCATGGCAACCTATGCCAGTATTAAATTTGGACTCGACTGAAGCGACATAGTGTAGCATAGCGTATATACTCTTATATGTTATGTAGAACATATGTGCATATAGGCTGCTGCGGCTGCTAAGTCACTTCAGTCGTGTCCGACTCTGTGCGACCCCATAGACGGCAGCCCATCAGGCTCCCCGTCCCTGGGATTCTCCAGGCAAGAACACTGGAGTGGGCTGCCGTTTCCGTCTCCAATGCATGAAAGTGAAAAGTGAAAGTGAAGCTGCTCAGTCATGTCCGACCCTTAGCAACCCCATGGACTGCAGCCTACCAGGCTCCTCCGTCCATGGGATTTTCCAGGCAAGAGTACTGGAGTGGGGTGCCATTGCCTTCTCCATGTGCATATATGGGCATATCCATATGTGCTAAAATAAATTAATGTATATTTACATAGCCTTGTGTTTGTATTCTAGACTATCTTCTGGATATGTGTATATAGAATAAGAATATGAACTAAAGTGTTACAGGGTTTACTGCAGTGGTGAACAGTGAATAGAGGTGAGTTTTGTACTTACTGATTTTGCCTATCTGAATTTCTTACTTTCTACCTGTGTGTCTAGAAATATAATGTTATAGACAAATGTAAGTGAGCGAGTGAGTGAAACCGCTCAGTCGTGTCTGACTCTTTGCGACCCCATGGACTGCACCTACCATGTAAAGCATCCCCCAAATGCAATTTCTCTTCCTTTACAGAAATACCTATGCTTATTTACTTATTTATTGTTTTTTAAATTTGCCTGAGCTGCACCATTTGCCTGGATCTTAGTTCCTTGACCAGATAGTGAACCTATGCCCTCAGAAGTGAAAGTGCAGAATCTTAACCACTGGACTGCAAGGGCATTCCCCAGATATAACCACATTTAGAAGACATCTTTTTTTTTTCTAAGTAAGTTAATTTTTTTTAAGATTAGTTTATTTTTGGTTGCACTGGGTCTTCCTAGTTGCATTCAGGCTTTCTCTAATTGGAACGATCTGAGTCTACCCTTCGTTGCAGTGTGTGGGCTTCTCCCTGAGGTGGCTTCTCTTGTTGAGGACCACAGGCTCTAGGTGAGCAGGCTTCAGTAGTTGGGGCACAGGGGCTTAGTTTCTCCGTGTCATGTGAAATCTTCCCAGACCAGGGATCGAACCCATGCGTTGATAGGCGGATTCTTATCCACTGTACCACCAGGGAAGTCCTAGAAGACATCTTTGCTGACTAGATTTTTTGCTTTGTTATAGAGAATTCTCGGAGAAGGCAATAGCACCCCACTCCAGTGCTCTTGCGTGGAAAATTCCATGGACCGAGGAGCCTGGTAGGCTGCAGTCCATGGGGTCGCTAGAGTCGGACACGACTGAGCAACTTCACTTTCACTTTTCACTTTCATGCATTGGAGAAGGAAATGGCAACCCACTCCAGTGTTCTTGCTTGGAGAATCCCAGGGACAGGGGAGCCTGGTGGGCTGCCGTCTGTGGGGTCGCACAGAATCGGACACAACTGAAGCGACTTAGCAGCAGCAACAGCATAGAGAATTCTAAATTATAAGCAAATGTAGAGAGAAGAGTATTATAACTTCCACATATCTATTAGCCAGAAACATATATTGACTTATGGCCAGTCTTCAATCCACAGCACTATCAGTTCTCTCCTCTTATATATATATTTAATATATATTTTTATTTTGACAGAATCTCAAACTTAAAGAGATATTGTAATTATGGCACATAAACATTTTTTCCCTGTGAAACATTTAGTAAATTTCCAACTTGATGCACCACCAACCTCACTACAAAATCTTTTTGTGTGTATTTTCTGCAAATCCGGACATTCTTCTACATAACTACAATACAACCATTGGAATAATGAAGCTCGTGTTGAATAAATAACAGAAAGGCTTAACATAGCTTTTCTCTCTTCTTGGAAATACCTGTTTGCAAGGTGAGCCCTGGCTGGCAGCTGGAAACTTGAATTTTGGAAGTGTCCCCACTGTTTCTTAACTGATAAGAAGGCTCATTATACTTAGACTGTGCAACCAAGATGGTTTCTGCTTGACCCCCGCTTTCATTTGGGGAATCCATAATTCTGTTACATGCCAGAAAGAGGGTCCTCCATGTCCAGGTCCCAGTGACACTCCAAGGTGCTGGGTCTCTCATGAGCTTCCCAGGACATCGCTCATGTGTGACTGCCTTTTTGTTGCTGTGGGAAAATTTCACTCTGCATGACCCCCGCGAGGGAAGGGGGAGGACAGAGAGAAGAGGCACATGGATTCTCCCAGTCTCTGCTTTAGTGTTTTCCCCTGAGGATCCGGCTGTGCATCCTTTCTGCACTCCTGTAGTATATTTCAGGGGTGAGTCTGAGACAGACCTGGGACCTGGGACCCTTTGCTGAAAAGCGCTGCAATGTTTGAACCTGGATGTACCTCTCCTCGAACATGCATGCGTGCTAAGTGGCTTCAGTCGTGTCCAAGTCTTTGCGACCCTGGGACTGTAGCCCACCAGGCTCCTCTGTCCATGGGATTTCCCAGGGAAGGATACTGGCTTGGGATGCCATTTCTTCTTTCAGGAGCTGTTCCTGACCCAGGGATCGAACCTACATCTCCTGCATTGGCAGGTGGATTCTTTACCACTGAGCCACTAAGGAAGCCTGAGCCTCAGTTTACTACTACTACTAAGTCACTTCAGTCGTGTCCGACTCTGTGTGACCCCATAGACAGCAGCCCACCAGGCTCCCCCGTTTACTGAGGCTCCAGCCTTGGTTTACTCTTTTGTAAATGGGAGGAGCCATAGTACCCACAGCTTAAGATCCAGTAAGAGGTTAAATGATCTTTCCATCTGATCACTTCATTATTGTTATTACTATTATTATTGTGTAGGTCAAACAAATGACAGTTGTGAGATTGATTTTGGGAGTGGTCCCTCCACTTCAATCTCTTGGAAGAGTTTGAGAGGGATCAGTGTTAAGTTCTACTTTGAATGTTTGCTAGAATTTCCCAGTGAAGCCATCTGGTCCTGGATTTTTGTTTGTAGGGAATTTTTATTTTTTTAAGATTTATTTATTTATGCTGTGGACTCTGTAGTTGTGGTGCACAGGCTTGGTTACTCTATGGCCTGTGGGATCTTCCCAGACCAGGGATTGAACCTGAGTCTCCTCCATTGACAGGCAGAATCTTAACCACTGGACCTCCACGGAAGCCCCTGTAGGGAGTCTTTAAATTACAGAGTCTATTTCACTTCTAGACATAGGTTTGTTTTTTTTGTTTGTTTTTTAAACTGTTTCTTCATGATACATTTTTAAGATTTGTTTATGTATTTAATTTTGTCTGCACACAGACTCTCTAGTCGTGTCCTGCAGGCTTGAGAGCCCTTGGGCTCAGTAGCGGTGGCACATGGGCTTAGTTGTTCCCAGACATGTGGTGTCTTAGTTCCCGGACCAGGGATCGAACCCACATCCCCTGTATTGCACTGCACCACCAGGGAAGTCCCCCACACAAGGAATTATTAATGTCTTTTAAAATACATGAGATCACCCATTACTGATATTTTCTAAATGAGCAGTTGCCAGCATGGAGTAATATGACCAGGCAGGATACGCCAGAGATGCAGGCAACTTTGGCTGAACCCTTATTGGGAATGTTCACATAGTCTGTGATTTTGGATATTCCAGCTAGACAGTTTGATGAGAAGCAAGTAGTGGCTTCTTCTGGAAGGAGGGAACCCCTCCACACCCACCAGGCCCATCTCCCCCTCAGGCCGGAGCCCTCCTCCCCATCCCCCACCCCCTCTGCAGACCTTCCATAACAGACTCTCCCTCCAGACCCTCCTGTCCCACTCCCTGCCCCACCCAGCTCTTTCTTTTCAAAACCCCCAAGGTGCGCGTGTCCCTCTCCAGATAGGTTGGTGCTTTGATCTTTTTTTTTTTTTTCCTTTGGCTGCACAGTGAGGCTGGTGGGATCTTAGTTCCCTAACCAGGGATCCGGGTCCCCTGCACTGAGAGCTCAGAGTCCTAACCCCTGACCGCCAGAGAATTCCCGGTGCTTTGATGTTTAAAGCCTCTTATTTTATTGTAAAGCCTACAAAATTGCCTCTGGCCTGAACTTTTCTTAAGGCTTTGATTACTTCATTTCCAAGCATGGCTTCAGTGGAAGGAATTACTTCTTGAGGCAGAATAAGTTATATGGATTTTGTGGCCCTTTTCTGCTCTTAACATCCCCCCCGCCCTGCCATTCTGGGTTGGATGGGGAGCTGAGAAGCCTTTGTCAGAAATCCCAGCTCCAAACCCACATCCCCCAGACCACTACTCCAGGAGACATGGGCACGTCAGGGCTGAACCACCTTGGGCAAAGGGCTTGAACCCAACACCCAGGGCTGCCCCACTCAACCCTACCTCTAGGGAGTGGGGCTCTTTTCTAATCCCTCCCACTCTCCAGAGAGAGGAGATTTTGTTAACTACTTACCCCCTTCCTCCTAGGATCCCTGGGACCCTCCATCCACACAAAGGGCCCATTCCCAGTTCAGTTCCTTCCCTGGAATCAAAATACCTCCCAGCTCACCACTCTATTCCTGTTAACAAGATAGGAGAACCAGGGCCAGGGAAGCCAAGTTGACAGAGGTTTTAATGCCTTCATTATATTCACGTAGCAAGCCTGCTGGTGCTCCAAGGTTCAGGAATTTTCTACTTCTGCAAACCAGACTGGCAGGTCCCTACCTCCCACTTCCCAAGCATACCTCCAGAGATGCACCTCGGTCCCTACTCAACACTTCCCTGCCCATCCTTGTGGCTTCACTGGGTCAGAGCCCACCACAACCTCCCTGCATTTATAGCAAATAGCTTCTCATGCAGCCTTTATCACCTTGAGATGAAATACTTAGGGACTTCCCTGGTGGCACAGTGGATAAGAATCCGCCAGTGCAGGGGTCATGGGTTCCATCCCTGGCCTGAGAAGATTCCACATGCTGCTGAGTAACTAAGCCCATGGACCACGTGCTGCAATTACCGAAGCCTGTGTGCCTGGAGCCCATGCTCCTCAACAAGAGAAGCCACGGCAATGAGAAGCCCAAGCACCGCAGTGAAGAGTAGCCCCAGCTTGCCACAACTGGAGAAAGCCAGAGTACAGCAATGAAGACCCAGAGCAATAAAAATGATTAATTTTTTTTAAAAAAGAAATGAAATACCTAGATAATGAAACCTACCTCCACTGAGAATTCTTTAAATGTTAATAAAATGTCCCAAAGTATTTATGTATAGTGGAAAGCTGAAATAAAAGGAGAGAAATTCATGAGTAAAAGAATACATATTTCAATATGCAAATGATACCTGAACTTGATTCCGGTAAGTTTCAGCTACTCAAAGTGCGGTCCATGGAGGACAGCCATCAGCACCCCTTGGGAATTTGTTACAAGTGCAGACCTCATTCAGAGTCAGATTTTAAAACCTCTGCAGGATATGTGAAAAATCCCCAGGGTATACAGACTTCTTGTGTGGGTGTGCTCAGTCGCTCAGTCGTGTCCAACTCTTTGTGACCCTGTGGACTGTAGCCCACCAGGCTCCTCTGTCCATGGAGATTCTCCAGGCCAAAATACTGGAGTGGGCTCCATAACCTGCACTTGCCAAGTGGCACTAGTGGTAAAGAACCTGCCTGCCAATGCAGGAGATGTAGAAGACATGGGTTCAATCCCTGAGTGAGGAAGATCCCCTGGAGGAAGAAATGGCAACCTACTCCAGTGTTCTTGCCTGGAGAATCTGGTAAGAATCCCATAGACAGAGGAGCCTGGAGAGCTACAGTCCACAGGGTCCCAAAGAGTTGGACATGACTGAAGCAGCTGAGCACGCAGGGCAGGCAAGGTTTCATAACACCCACAGCTGGCACTGCCTAGATGAAGAGATTTTTGCCCTTTTCTGAATTGGAGCATAATAACTAGTAAAGTGCCCACAATGCCAAGAATATTCTTCCAATTGACCCAGCAGTTGAACTCCTGGACCCTTCAGGGTCTATTTACACACTCTACATTTACAGACAAACTGGAATTAGGTTCTAGGCTCAGCTTAACAGGCTTTCCTCCTGCAAGAAAACACCCAGGACATTGACGAAAAGGAGGAAGAATCCAGGACAGTTCTCCCTTAAGGGGTGCTGTCCTGTATTGTGACACCAAAATGCACCCATAATTTCCCCAAAGGCCCCTGGGGTGCTTTGTACACCCTCCTCTCCTGGGAGCTATTATGCTCTAATCATTACCTTCCAGGCAGCAGGCTCCTGGAATCCAATGATTTTTTTCTGTTTAACTGGAGTACATCATGGAGAGTAATTCCAGGAATTAACAGAGATGGTGTCTGAGGAAAAACTGATGAATGGAAACAGACTTGTCAGTTTCTGCCCTTTTATGCTACTTGAAACTTTTAGACTGTTTTTTAAACCACTTTTTGAACTCATGTGTGCATGGGTGCTAAGTTGCTTCAGTCGTGTCCAACGCTTTGCGACCCTCTGGACAGTAGCCCAACCAGGCTCCTCTGTCCATGGGATTCTCCAGGCAAGAACACTGGAGTGGGTTGCTGTGCCCTCCTCCAGGGGATCTTCCCGACCCAGGGATCGAACCCACAACTCTTATGTCTCCTCCATTGGTAGGCGGATTCTTTACCACTAGTGCCATCTGGGAAGCCCAAACTCATGTTTGGATCCTAATTGATTTTCATAATCTCATTATTAAACAGAGTCCCACAGTTTAAACATTACATCAAAAAATAATGTATTGCTTTGGACAGAAGGGTGTGATTTCTAAGATTTGCTTCAAATTGCCTGAGGGAGCAAGTGTGTGGGAGTAGAGATGAAACCGGATTAGTTAGGAGTTAACTGTTAGAGCTAACTGTTAGTGGTGTTCCTTCCACTCTTGCACTTTGGGAAAAACTGCATTGAAAAATATACACATTGAAAAGAAATGTGCCGTGTATTATAGTCAGTCCACCTCTTAAAATTCAAGGTCTCCCTGCACAAACTGCTATGGCTCCCTTTCCCTTTCCCTTCTCTATTTCCCATAGCATGGATCACCTTCCAACACAGATGTCATTCACATGTCACGTCTACTGCTCATCATGGCCCATGTGAATCACAGTCTGATTTAACGATTACTCCATAATCAAACAGTTTTTCTACAATTGTGAAGACGATGTTGGGGAGCTGACAGGAGATTTCCCAAAAGTATCTAATTTGCTTATTCGGTCTCCTGCTCACCATATCGCTCTCCTAAGTTCCACGTGGGCAAAAATCCATGATGGTTTTACTTGCTGATATTTAAAATTAAATGCTTAGCTTGCATTTCATTTTTCTTGGATAGAGTTGGTACAGAGGTTAAAAGCAAGAATTCTAGAGCCCGCCAGGCTAGGTTCAAATCCCATCTCTGTCACCTACTAGCTGTGTGACCTTGGTCAGGTCACTTGGCCTCAGTTTCCAACCTGTGAAGTGGAGATATAGCCCCAATCTTAGTGGGTTGCTCCTGTTGTTGTTCAGTAGCTAAGTCGTGTCCAACTCTGCAACCCCATGAACTGCAGCACGATGGGCTTCCCTGTCCTTCGCTGTCTCCTGGAATTTGCTCAAACTCATGTCCATTGAGTCAGTGATGCTCCTCTGGGAGTAAAACGCTCCATGAAGGTTGGCTGGGTTTATTAGAGGTTACAGCACTCTTTTAGGGAGTCAAATAGAAGTGCACTTGGGAGACTTCCCTGGTGGTCCAGTGGCTAAGATTCCACATTCCGGATGCAGGGGGCCCGGGTTTGATCCTTGGTCAGGGAACTAAATCCCACAAGCCACAACTAAAGATTCCCCAGCAAAGACTGAAGACTTGGAGTGCTGCAACTAAGACCCAGCACAACCTAATACATAAATAAATATTAAATATTAAAAATTAAAAAAGAGCATTTGGCTCCTGTTGCAGCCTGATTTCTCCTGTGCAATGATCTCTGGAATAGTGAGGTTGGATCCTCCAAGGTGATGAGAATTGTTACAGGAGCTAAAGGATATGAGGCCTCCCACCCAAATGGCTGACTGAACAACAGCAAGTGTTTAGCACCAACTGAACTCAGAGCCTGGTTAGGGACACTCCCAGAGGTCACTGGTGAGGATGGCAGGTGACAAGACTGAATACTTCCACCAACCTCTCCCTCTTCTGAAGTTTCGGCTCAATTGAGCAGCTACCTCCAAGGTCTCAATACAGCCCCAAATAGAGAGGGTTTCTGGAGATCACTGGAGGTGGAGATGGGAGGGAAGGACTAGTAAGTCGAGGCAGAGGGAGGAGGAGAAGGCCAGCGAGAAGGGAAGGGTGGGCAGAGAATGTGACGTAGGGAAGAGAGTGGGGGTGTCGCCGGGTGGTGCTGGGTATTAAGAAGGGAGGGGCCGGGGAATAAAAAGCGGGCGCCTGAAGCTAGCTGAAAGCTTGCAGAGCAATGCCTGAGACGCAAGGTAGGACTCGGGGGGGCTGCAGAGTCCCAAGGGGTTGGCTGCGGGGGCTGTGCTGCACGCGGAGGAGGGACAGCAGGAGTTTGCTGGCGAGGGTGGTTGCAGAGTCTGGGGTTTTGAGGATGGGACTGGGGGTGGTGAGGATGGAGAGACAGCTGGCGGGATTTAGGGGCTGAAAGTCTCGGGGTATGGCTGGCAGGGGTGGGGCTGGCGGAGGTTTCAGGCCCCCGAAACCCTTAAGTATGACCCTGGTTTTCTCGCAGTGGTAGCCCAGCCTGGTAAAACGAGAATGGATAGCTCGGCCTCCAGTGGGGCCTGCCCGCCTGGGTCCCGCCTCCAGATCCCAAACCCGGGAGGCAGTGAACGTGGACCAACTGCCAAACGAGCTGCTCCAGGAGGTGCTGAGCTACCTGCCCCCAGGCACGCTGCTCCGGCACTGCCGCCCGGTGTGCCGGCGCTGGCGAGACGGTGGACGGCTGGGACCTGTGGCGGAGCATCCTGCCCTGGAAACACCCCGACCTGTGGCCCGTCATCCGCACCTGCCTGCCCCCTGCTGACGACCCCGGGCCCTGCATCCTGGGCCGCTTCTGCGAGCTCAGACCCATAGGACGCAAGCTCCTCCGGAACTCTCAGAACTCTCGTGGCCTAGGTGGGGAGCCCAGGAAAGGGGTCCTCAAGGATGCGGATGGGAGGGTCTTGAGAGGTGTAGCCTCATGGGAAACCTATGGAACTTCTCCGTGGGCTGGAGGGCTGGTCGGGAACTTGGTCACAAATCTCTCTTTTTTTTAACTTTTTTATTTTGTAGGTATAGCAGATTAACAATGTTGTGATAGTTTCAGGGGAACAGCGAAGGGACTGTCATACATATCCGTGTATTCATCCCCCACCCCTCCAAACCCCCTCCCATCCAGGCTGCCACCTATTGAGCAGAGTTCCATACAATCAGTCCTTGTTGGTTATCCATTTTAAATATAGCAGTGTATACATGCCTACCCCAAACTCCCTAACTATCCCTTTCCCCGCCCCCATCACACACCTTTTTCATTTTACACAAGACCTCCAGAAATCCATGGTTCAGCAAAGTTGGGACCCCTTGGCAATAGAGGGTCATGCCTAGGGCCCTTCTCAGATGAGCTTCCAGGGTGCCTACCAATGAATATCCCTATTCCCCAAGGGCCAGGACAGTGTTGAGTTCTTGTTATGGGTTCTCATTGATTTATGTTCTGCTTTCTTAGGTGGTGTCATAAAAAGAAACAAGTGTTGGACCTGGAGGAGGGGAGGGTCTGTGGCCAGAACTCCTGGATGGTGGAAAGATTGAGATTTATGTCTCTGACTGGTGAGTGTGACAAAAACAGCTTTAAAAACAAAGCTGACCTTGGCATGGGTGACAAAGCATATAGGCCTCCCAACAACCTCTTAGATTAAGCAGGAAGGGAAATGACTTCACTACCACCAGGGCTTTAGTACTTAGTGGTGTCCACTCCCTGAACCCTCGCCCAACCCCCAAAACGGACCTGGATGGGAAGATGCCCGATTAGATCCTATACAGAGGACTTGGTTCAGGAGGAGGCAAGATAGAGTTGGCTAAGAGATCAGATTCTGGAGCCAGACCTCCCACGCTCAAACCGTGGCTTCCTGGTTTTGTGGCCTTGGGCAAGTCACAGGTGCAAGACAGGGTTCCACATCAGCCACAGAGCCAGTGCTTTGAAGTGTGACCTGTTTCATCGCCCTTCATGATCCTTGATCCTGTGGGTTAGTGTGTGTTTTGAAGTCTCAAACTGAGTAGTTCAGAAAGGGGAGATGACTTCCCCTAGTGGCAAAGGAGAACCTGGCATTAGGCTCATGCTTCCTGACTCCAGAGCTTGTGCTCTGTATGATGGTTTTGAAACCATGATGGTCCGTGAGCACCTTCCATGGGATACCTGCCTCAGACAATTTCAAGGGAGGCAAATTCCAAACCTCCGCGTCTTTGTTCTCTGTTTTAAATAACTCAGCTACAGATCACATCTATGGTGGGAGCATCATATAGTTATTCTTCCCAATTGCTATCTCATAATCCTCCAGTTTTACAGAAAAAGAAAGCCCCTTATTGTGTTATATGGTCCCCAGATGTAAAGACTACTTGAGAGATAAGCAGAGTGATCAGCTGAAATTTTGGCCTTACCAAATTTCCTTTTTTTTTTTAATGGTCCATTCTGTGCACAGCCTGATGATGAAGGTTGGGGATTTTGGAAACTCAAGGGCTTTTGTTTTTTTGACTGCACTGGGTCTTAGTTTCCAGCATGCAGGATCTTTGACCTTGCAGCATGTGAACCCTCAGGTATGGCACGTGGGATCTAGGGCCCTGATCAGGGATCAAACCCCAGCCCCCTACACTGGGAGGGCAGAGTCTTAGCCACTGGACCACCAGGGAAGTCCTGTGCTTATTTCATTTTTTTCCTTTTTAAATTTTTTGGCTGTGCTGCACCAAAATATAAATATCTTAGTTCCCCCACCAGGGATGGAATCTATGCCCCCTGCAGTGGAATCATGGAGTCTTAACCACAAGACCACCAGGGAAGTCCCCCAAACTTACTTTCAATCAAGGCACCATAAACTGCCCCCTCTGCAAATCCATCTCATTAGAAGATGTATTTACAGTCAACTTCTGTTTTTAATTCTTTATCAAACTATTGTAGCATATTTGTATGGCTTTGAGCAATAGTGTACCAGTTGATTGTAATAATCAGTAACTCCTTCAGAGAAGACAGTGGCAACCCATTCCAGTACTCTTGCCTGGAAAATCCCACGGACGGAGCCTGGTAGGCTGCAGTTCATGGGGTCACAAAGAGTTGGACACAACTGAGCGAATTCACTTTGACTTTTCACTTTCATGCATTGGAGAAGGAAATGGTAACCCACTCCAGTGTTCTTGCCTGGAGAATTCCAGGGATGGGGGAGCCTGGTGGGCTGCCATCTATGGGGTCGCACAGAATCGGACATGACTGAAGCGACTTAGCAGCAGCAGCCTCAGTTTTGCCATACATCACCCAGCAACCCTGAAAACTCCCAATGCCTGGGTCACACTCCATACCAAGTAAACAGGAGTGTCTAGGATGAGAGAGCCAGGTGTCAAGATCTTTGAAGTTTAGAGCCTACTGCAAGGTTAGAGGTCACAATGTCAAGAGCACCTTTCAACTGCCAGGTAGGGGGATTCTCAAAGCCACCCTCAGCCTCAGTAATTGACTAGAAAGACATAGACTTGAATGAAAACTCTATACCATTAGTTTATTAAAGAGAAAAAAGTTCAGATAAAATTAGCCAAGGGGATGATCACAGGGAAGCATCCAGGAGAAGTATCCAACACCAGACTTCCATTGCCCTCTCCTCTCCGTGGAGTCAGGATGTACAATTGCCCTGGCCTCCATGGGTGACAGTATACAGGGAGTAATGCCAACCAGGAAGCTCACCTGAGTTTATAGGGGCTTTATCATGTGTTTAATCTCAGCCTCCAGGTCAGCTAATATTGCCTGAAGCATCTAAGTTACATTACTGGTCTTCCTGGAGTGACCAGCCCCCATTATAGACTATCCATGTGGACATGGCCAGCACTCGACAATCACAGTGGCAGGCTGTCCCCAGGCAAACAAGGTTACTCCTGTCAGACATAAAATCCTAAGGGTCCAGAGATTACATCCCAGAAGCAGAGAGCAAAGACCATACGTTGGGACCTGCCTATTGGAGGAGGTGCTTCCCAAGTGGCTCAGTGGTAGAGAATTCGCCCGCCAATGCCAGAGACTCAGGTTTGATCCCTGGGTCAGGAAGATCCCCTGGAAAGGGGGATGGCAACCCACGCCAGTATTCTTGCCTGAGAAATCCCATGGATAGAGGAGCCTGGCGGGCTACAGTCCATGGCGTCGCAAAAAAAGAGTCAAGACATGATTTAGCAACTAAACAACAACAGTGGGTGGAGGTACCTTGAAGCCCGTGACTCCAATTCATTACCTGAAATGAATGCGCGTGAAGACCAGCTGGCTGCTTTTTTTTTTAATGGGCTCATTGTGGGATCTTAGTTCCCTCTTCAGGGATCAAACCCATTCCTGTTGAATTGGGACCATGGGGTCTGGACTGCCAGGAAAGTCCCTGGGGAGCTTATTTAATGCAATTCATTGGGATTTGTTGGGTATAGGCAAGATCCAAGCTGCCAAGGAACCCTGATGGTGCTTGGCCTGGGGACCACATTTTGGATTTGCGTACATGCGGAGGCGATACACGTGAAGCGGGCAGACATCCAAAAAGATGAAGCAGCAAGTCCAGCCTTCAAGGTCTCCCTTATCGCATAGGTGGACCAGCCGACGTGGCTCTGACAATTTGTATCATCTCATTGTCCAACTTCTAAGTGCCAACCAGTCCATCCTGGGTGATTTCTATGTTATGCCTGTTCCCATCGGCAGTGGACAGTGTCTCCTAGGTGGTGAGTCTCTGACAGGGGTGAAGGGAAAGGATGGTGGAGTTTCTGATGAACTAATGTTACATAACAAATTGCCCCCAAATTTAGTGGCTCAGTATCAACAGCTCTCATTTTATCTCCTCTCATGGTTTCTATGAGGAGGGCTCTGCTGGGAGTTTCTGGCTCTGGTCTCTCAGGTAGTTCCCTTCAGACACTGGCCGGAGCTAAAGGGCAGAGTGGGTTGTGAGTGTGTACACAGCAGCTGGTGGCTGGCCAGGCAGCTCTGGGTTTAGTCTCAGAGCTTGGCCTTGGGATCTCCCTGTTTGCTCTAGCTGGGGCTTCCTCACAGCATGGCGGCTTTGGGGCAGGCAGCTGCTTCCTGGTGGCTCAGGGCTCTACCATGAGGCTGCTGGAGAAACCAGCAGAAGCTGCATTGCCTCTGTGACCCCACCATGGAAGTCACTCGGTGAAAGTCACTCAGCATCACTCCCACCACACTCTTGGTTGCAATGAATCAACCCGCCCAGATTCAAGGGGGTGGGAATTAGACCCCACCCCTGGGTAAGGAGTGGCACGATTCTAGAAGGATGTAGAACTGGAGACATTATGGCAGCCATCTGTGGAAAATATCGCCTGCCCGAAGGCCCTCAACTCAGCTTCTGAAGGCTCAAGGAGAATTACTTCTTCCTTTCTGTAGGTCAGCCATGTGCTCTCCAACTTCAGTGTGTGCCTTGATTGAAAGGGGACTTCCCTGTGGTCCAGTGGTTAGGACTCCATGATTTCACTCCAGTGTCGCTAGGCAGGTTCATCTGCCCTAGTCCAGGGCTGACCTTGAAGACTACCCTACCTGACCGTACCTTCCAGGAGCTGGGACCACTGGCCGGGTCATCTCAGTAATCAGTGACTTGTAGCTCCCTGGCCTCCTGGGATCTCCTGGGTCCATTCAAGGGTCTGGATTCTTCTGCATGTGCTGAATGGTGACAGTTATGAGCGGAATGTCTGATCCAGCAGTGACTAGGGTGGGAGTGGAGGCAGGTGTCTAAGTCCATGACCCTTCTGCACCAGCCATCCATGAACTTGGCATAGAGCCTAGAGGAATAGTTAGCATCACTTCTGAAACCAAGACTGTGCTTAGCCACTCAGTCATGTCCAACTCTTTGCGAGCCCATGGACTGTAGCCCACCAGGCTCCTCTGTCCATGGGGATTCTCCAGGCAAGAATACTGGAGTGGGTTGCCGTGCCCTCCTCCAGGGGATCTTCCCAACCTGGGGATCAAACCCAGGTCTCCTGCATTGCAAGTAGATTCTTTACCATCTGAGCCGCCAGGGAAGCCAAGACTGCCAGGTTTCAAATTCCAGCTGTGACAAACTAGATACTCCGTATCTGTCCCATCCCTCCAGTCCCACTTCCCATTTCCAACTACTATCCTGGGAAGGTACACACTTTGGGTTACTTTCTCCTTTTTCTACCTATGTTTGTCCCACAATTATCATACAGCATTGTTCTGTTTTTAAGTTACGTGGAAATATTGTACTCACTAACCCACAACCTCATGTTTACTCTGAGGACCTGCTTTTGAATTAGTCCATATTATTACCTAGAGATCTTGTCCTTTTGTGTATCAGTATTTAACTCTTTTTAAAGTGCCCTTCAATAACGTTTCATAAATTTTTTATAGAATACTGCATATTTTTTGTTACATTTGTTCTGAGCTACCTTAGGCTTTTGTAAACGGACTTTAAAATCTTTAATTTTCTATATTTATTCTTGGTTGTGCTGGACTTCATTGCCGCGCACGGGTTTTCTCTACTTGCGGCGAGCAGAGACTGCTCAGCGCTCGGTCTTCTCGCTGTGGCGGCTTCTCTTGTCGCAGATCAGGAGCTCTGCAGTGCTTGGGCTTCGGTAGTTGTGGAACATGGGCTTTGTTGCGCCGAGGCATGTGGGATCTTCCCAGACAAGGGATAGAACCCATGTCCCCTGCGTTGGCAGGTGGATTCTTAACCATTGGAGCACCGGGGACGTCCCTAAAATTTGTTTAACAAAATAATTCTTAATTATCGAAACTACCATCTTTACCTTCTCTACATTCAGTAATATTAAGTACGGGCTTCCCACAGGGTCGCACAGAGTTGGACACGACTGAAGCAACTTAGTGTGCACGAAATGTTAAGTGTATTCACGCTGTGGTGGGGCCAATTTCCAGAACACTTTTCATCTTGTAAAACTGAAACTTTTTACCCATTAATCAACAATCCTCCATTCTCTCCACCTCACCCCCAGCAACCACCATTCCACTTGGTCTCTATGAATTTCCCTACTCTAGGGACCTTGTCTAAGTGGCATCATACAGTTTTTGTCTTTTTGTGTCTGGCTTATTTCCCTAGAGTAATGTCCTCAAAGGTCATGTTGTAGCATGTATCAGAATTTCTTTTTTAAGGCAGAATAACATTCCCAGCCTTAAAAACACCACATTCTGCTTATCCAGTCATCTGTCAAGGGACACGTGGGTTACTTCCACCTATGGCTGTTGTGAATATTTCTATAAACAGGGGTGTAAAAATATCTCCTCAAGACTCTGCTTTCAGTTCTTTTGGGTATTTATCCAGAAGTGGAATTGCTGGATCATTTATGGAATTAATTTTTTTTTAACTTTGAGCTTTCACACATACACACAAAAGGAAGAGAACATAGCATAATAAAACCTCATATCCCATCACCCAGATTCAACTGTTATCAAGCTCACTTCTTGTGTTATGTTTTAAGTTTGTACTGAAATTATAAGATATGCACAGAGAAGTGCAATCTAAGCCCATCTGTAACCAGCTAATGGCTAAGAAATCAGACCCGGCCTCTTGTGCCTCCAGGGTGGTGTCACATCTTGGTTGCAGCTTGTGGGATCCTTGCTGGGTCACACAGAATCTTTCTTTGCAGCTCTCAAGCTGTGGTGTGCAGGCTCCAGAGCTCCTGGGCTCTGGAGTTGTGATGCAGGCTTAGTCGCGCCACAGCATGTGGGATCTTAGTTCCCTAACCAGGGATCAAATCCAGGTCCCCTGGATTGCAAGGCAGATTCTTACCCAGCAGACCACCAAGGAAGTCCCTTATGCTTAATTTTTTTTCTCTTCCTGTTTCAAATATAAATTTTATTTCATCATTTCCCTCTTTCGAGTATTATTATTTCAATAGAAAACATTAGGTGATCTGGCCCCCAATGCCAGGGTGCTTGCTCACCTGCCCTGAAGTCATCATGTTCTTTGATGCCAGTCTTAAGAGCCCCTGTTTTTCCTTTCCTTTTAGGGGGTTATGCTAGAGAATATTTCACAAGGACTGATAATCGATTCTAGGTTCTCCAATAGGACTTATGCCAACTTCATCCTGTATGTGCCTTATGCATGGCCTTTATAGAGAACAATAGATAAAATCGATAGTTTCAGGTCGTTTAGACATCCTTATTTAATTGGAGTTTTGAATATACACTGCAATGTGCAAGACTTTATTACTCTACAAATGATATAGAATAAAATCAACAGAGCCAACAACAATAACAAAATCAGAAGCAGATATTTAAGCCAACCAGAACTGAACCATTTACCAAAGATTTCACTTAGACTAAAAAGTGTGTCCTTTGAAGGACTTTTTACTTTGTATGTGAGTCATTAGATGTTTATGTTAGAGGACTCATCTGATGTGAAAATACAACATTGTCTGAATTACCACACAAGTTTGTCCCTGCAAAGTAGTTTTAAAAATCAAGAGCCATTTGGCTTTGCAGCATCAGCTTTTCATCATAGAAACTTCAGAATCGTATAAATTAATTGACTGTAGTAAACGAACATGGGCTATATGCCAATGGGAATACTTTAATAGCGCGTAGGAACATCTCAAAAGTCAGTGATGAGAATTACAAGGGGCTCCTATGAGTCTTATTGACCGATGAATTTGATGACAAAATCCAGTGATTGGTTAAATTGCCCCCAGTAGTCATTGCCCGCAGTAGTGATAGTCACTAAAGTGTTCTTGCCTGGAGAATCCCAGGGACGGGGGAGCCTGGTGGGCTGCCGTCTCGGGGGTCGCACAGAGTCGGACACGACGGAAGTGACTTAGCAGCAGCAGCAGCAGTCATTGCCCTCAGTAGTGATGGTGTCACTGAAGAGTTTAATAAATTTAAATTTTGACTGCAAGACAGACATTTGGTAACAGCACATTTGAACTGGTGCAACGTGTCTTTCAGGTGTGGCCCAGACTCTTCAGTCAACTGCCTGCTACTCTTGTCATTTTCTTCTCTTCTGAGCTTGGTGATGCTTGTCTTAGTTTAAATTGAATGCTAGAAATAGCCATCAGAGTCCCTTCAGGTGGAGAATGAGAGATGTGAATCCATGAATTAATGTCTCTCAGTTTGTCAGTGCATAGGTTGGTAATAATATCTTATAAGTTTCTTTCTATAATGGCTGCAAAGAATCATTTTTTAATGTCCTTTCCAGTAAACGAAATCTCTGGATTGTAATCCATGATCCTCCCCATCTCCTGGGAGCTCTTTGTAAAAGTAGTTCCCAATTTTTTAAAAGTATCTCAATAATGTAATGTGTTTCCTTTGAGCCATCTTGGGTGAAAATTTTCAAAACACTGTTTTCCCCATAAAACTACTTTCTCAGATGTCCAATATACATGATGAAGTATCAACAATTGGGTTTCAACAGACACTAATGTTTGGTTTGGTTTGGTTTTATTAGAGCTAAACCATATTTGTGTGCTGGGGTCAAAATTCCTCCTTTTTGTTGCTGTATCTGTTTCTCTTCATTAGTAGCAATTTCTTGAACCCATAGGAAAAAACCTTTTATTGCGTTAGCAGGGTTAATGGAGAAAAGTGGACATTTTCACAGCTGGACAGAATAAATATTTAAAGCTGCCTGTTGGCCTGCAGCATCAGCAAGTGATTCCTTTCAGCTTCCATAGTGTCAGATTTGGAATGCCTGGTGTTTTAATAATTGATAGCTGCCAATTAATAACTTGTCAATCGGTTTTCTATTTTTTTTTTTTTTTGTAGGTTGCCCTGAAGATGTTAAAAACTTTATTGTTGGGATATCCCTGGTGATCCAGTGGCTAAGACTCCACATGCTGGGTTCGATCCCTGGTCAGGGAACTAGATCCCACATACAGCAATGAAGATCGAAAATCCCAATTGCCAAAACCTAGATTGGGCACAATCAAATAAATAATTTCTTAAAAGTACTCATTGTTTTCATGGCATTCCAAAGTTGTGTACCACTCCAAAAACATAATGACTGTCAGTATAAATATTTGTTACCTGGTCTTTAATTGACAAGCTAAAAAATTAAGGCAATTAATTTAGCATGTTGTGCTACCTTTGTTTCTGGTAAATAAGAGCTTTCAAATTATGTCCACTGTGGGTGTCATTGCATATCCAGCTCAATAATGTCCCTGCTCATCCTTTACATAGGACACATCCATAAACTAATTATATCAGTATTATCAATAGGGGTTTCTTGTGTTAACAGGTCATTCCTGGGAGCAAGAAGTTAATCCAATCTGTTAACAAAATGCAATCATTTTTTTTTTTCTGTTGTGATGCTGGAAGTTGCAAGACTAGAGTAGATCAAGCCAGAGTAGTACTGGGAATTCCCTGGCCACCCAGTGGTCAGGACTTGGTGCTTTCACTGTGGGGCATCCAGGTCTGATCCCTGGTCAGAGAACTAAGATCCTGTAAGCTATACCATGTGGCCAAAAAAACAAAACAAAACAAACCCACAAAAACCAGAGTATTAAAGCAACAATACTTCATAAGAAGTCTGTTGGCTTATAGAATTGTGTGGCGTGTTTTGAAAGTATAGAAGAGACTGTAAGACATAGTTAAAGGAGACCCCATTACTACTTCTTCAGTAGCCTTCCATAAGAGAGTCGCTTCTGAAATAACCATCACACAAAGTGAAAGTCCCTTTGCTACCAAGTCTAATTTAGTTTTGTAGCAT
Source organism: Bos javanicus (assembly GCF_032452875.1). Lineage (NCBI taxonomy): Eukaryota > Metazoa > Chordata > Mammalia > Artiodactyla > Bovidae > Bos > Bos javanicus. Next base: position 48,882,262 of record NC_083885.1, on the reverse strand, counting down.
AAAAGCAAGTCATCGACAAGCATTTTTGTAAAAGCATTGGAGTAAGACAATAACCGTCTACAAGGGCAAAAGCCTTACGCGTGGTTAAAGACCTGATAACAATGCAGTCGTCAAAGAAAAAACCAACAAAAAAAACAACAATGCAATCGTCAAAGAAATTTGGCTATTTCTGTGACATACAAATTTTAAGATATTAATAATAGCTAGAAGGGAGAAGGCAATGGCAACCCACTCCAGTACTCTTGCCTGGAAACTCCCATGGACGGAGGAGCCTGGTAGGCTGCAGTCCATGGGGTCGCTAAGGGTCGGACACGACTGAGCAACTTCACTTTCACTTTCATGCATTGGAGAAGGAAATGGCAACCTACTCCAGTGTTCCTGCCTGGAGAATCCCAGGGACGGCGGAGCCTGGTGGGCTGCCGTGTATGGGATCACACAGAGTCGGACACGACTGGAGCGACTTAGCAGCAGCAGCAGCAGCAGCAGCAGCAATAGCTATAAACATGACTGTATCTTGGAATACTTAAAATTTGGGGAACTTCTAGAACATGTGTTTTAATAAACGTCCGACAACATTGTCCATGTCACATTTGGCTCCATATTAATTCCCCTAGTCTGAGTACAAGCTGATGAAGGGGTTCTGGAGAATATGAGGGGCGGGGCCAGAGGGGCTGGCTAGTAAATTGGTTCAAGGCCGAGGGAGGAGTGGGCCTGACAGTGAGAAGGGAGCGGAGGGGTAGATTGGATTGTCAGTGGGAAGGTGGGGCAAGGGGCGGGGCGTGGTGGGCGGTGCTTGTATTAGGGATGGGGTGGCCTATAAAAAGGGCAGACTTGGCGCTGGAGGCGCAGAAGACAAGGTGACCGGTTAGTCCACCAGGAGCACTGGCTGCGATGCAGGGTATGACTCTGGGGTCTGCGAGGCCACGGGGCTGTGCTGGGTGGGGGTCGGCTGTGCTGTGCTGTGCTTCCTGTGGAGGAGAGGGTCTGCAGTAGTCGGCTGGCAAAGCATGGGTTGAGAGTTTGGGGACTTGAGGATGGGCCTGGTGGGGGTGGTGAGGATGGACAGGCAGCTGGCAGGGTTTGGGAATGGCACTCTTGGAGGGCAGCTGGCGGGGTCTGGCCGTCGGAGCTGCAGGTCCCTAACATTTGGACACTGACTCTCCCGCAGCGGCAACCAAGCCTGGAGAGGAGACCATGTGTACCTCAGCTTCCAGAAACTGGCCAGTCGGTGTTTGCTCTCTGAAGCCTGAACCCAAAGAGACGCCAGGCCCGAACCAACTGCCCATCGAGATGCTCCGGGAGGTGCTGAGCTACCTGCCTCCACGCATGCTGATCCGGCACTGCCGCCTGGTGTGCCGGCGCTGGCGAGACGTGGTGGATGACTGGGACCTGTGGCGGAGCATCCTGCCCTGGAAACACCCCAACCTGTGGCCTGTCATCCGCACCTGCTTGCCCCCTGCTGACAACCCAGGGCCCTGCATCCTGGGCCGCTTCTGCGAGCGCAGACCCATAGGACGCAACCTCCTCCGGAGCCCTCGTGGCCTAGGTGGGGAGCCCAGGAAAGAGGTCTTACTCCAGGGAGAACGTGGGAGGCACCAGACGCATGGGGCGCTTGGACTCCGTGAACCGGGTGGAACTGGATCCCAAGAGAAGAGTGGGAGTTTCCCCAAGGGAAACCCCCGGGGAGACTTATCCCTGGGCGGGTGGGTTGGCAAGGAACTTGGGCACTAACTGTTTTCATTTAACAGGAGGCTCCCAGAAATGGACCGTGCTGAGCCGTGAAGATGACTGGACGGAGGAGAAGGAAAACTTGGAGGTCATGCCAAGGGCCTATATGCAAACCAGCTTCCTGTCTTCCTACAGGTGAATGTCCCTCTTCCGCAAGGGCCAGGGTGGTTGTTGAGTACTTGCCCGGTTCTCATTGACCTTTCCCCATCTTTCCTAGGAGGTATCACAAGAAGCAGGTGTTGGACCTGGAGAAGGAGGGTCTGTGGCGCGAACTCCTGGATAGTGGAAACATTGAGATCTGTGTCTCTGACTGGTGAGTGTCATGACAAAAACGGCCCTTTGGCTGATCGCTGATCTTGGCTTGAAATTTTTTAAATTTCTAATTATATTCCTTGTATGTACCTGTGTGGGGTTGGCACAGAACAGTATGAATGGCAAATCAGAAGAATATAAAAATGCATGAATACATTAGGACAAAATTCTCTGGGAGAAGTAGAATGGACTTCTATGTCTAAAGAAGTGGGGCTATGGGAAGTCTCTGTAAAACGAGATAACTGTGTATTTACACCAGTTATTACTCTTATTTTTACATTTTTAATTTCAATCACCAAAAAAGCACGTATCTTGGTTGTGCAATGCAGTGAATTATCACAAAGTGAACACATTCATTTCAATCAAGAACAGGACATTGCTAGCAAACCCCACCCCCATATGCCTCATGCTCTGTTCCCCATCACTTTCAACCCAAGGGTAGTACCATCCTGAATTCTGTTGCCATAGATCAGTTTTGTTCATTTGGACATTTAATATATATGGAGTTGTACAGTATATAGTATATGGTCTTCTTTTAACCAATAACATGTTTGTAAATTCATCCATAATTGTATGGAGCTGCTGTTACTTTACTTTCACTGGTTTATAATATCCATTACGGGAATATACCATAATTTATCCATTTACCACTGAAGGACATGGGATGTTCTGTCTTTGAATCTTGTTGGATATCCCATCACTAATTTATGTAGATTTCTCTATGCTGTGCTGTGCTCAGTCACTTCAGTTGTGACCCCATGGACTGTAGCCCACCAGGCTCCTCTGTCCACGGAATTCTCCAGGCAAGAATACTAGAGTGGATTGCCATGCTCTTCTCCAGTAGATTTCCCTGGATCTGTTTAAATGATAGGAAAGAAAATTGTATCTTAAAAACACCACCATTGTTCACATTGGAAGTCACATCTTTTACCGCCAGTGGAACACAGGATAAGAAAGAATATGGGAGGAAGTACCTTGAAGAGCATGGCTCTAGTTCATTACTTCGGAAATGAATGTGCATGCAGAGTGGCTGGGGAGCTTCTTTAGTGTAGACTGATTCATTGGGGATGCAGAGGGGCTGAGCTCCAACATGACACTGATGGTAGAAGTCCTGGGGACCACAGAACTATTTTGCACTTGCATGCATGAGAAGGCCATTCAGATGAAGCAGGTAGACCCCCAGCGAGATGGGAAGGCAAGTTTAACCTTCAGGTTTTCCCTTCTCCCACAGGCGGAACGACCGACAAGGAATTGACTGCATATATCAGCTAACTGTCCATCTTCTAGATGCCAACCAGGCCATCCTGGACCATTTCTCTCCACTGCCTTTTCCCATCCGGCGTGGTAGAAACAGTGTCTCTTCTCGGGTAAGTCTCTGCAGGGGTGTGGGAAAGCACAGTGGGGCTTATGATGATCTACGGCTGTATAACAAATTGCCCTCAAATTAGTGACTTAATAACAACAGCACTCATTTCATCACGTTTCATGGTTTCTATGAGGAGGGCTCTTCTGGGAGTTTCTGGCTCTGGTGTCTCGTGTAGTTCCCTTCAGACACTGGCTGGAGCCAAAGGGCAAGGTGGGCTGTGAGTGTGTACACAGCAGCTGGTGGCTGGCCAGGCAGCTCTGGGTTTAGTCTCAGAGCTTGGCCTTGGGATCTCCCTGTTTGCTCTAGCTGGGGCTTCCTCCCAGCATGGCGGCTTCAGGGCAGGCAGCTGCTTCCTGGTGGCTCTGGGCTCCATGAGGCTGCTGGAGAAACTAGCAGAAGCTGCATTGCCTCTGACCCCGCAATGGAAGTCACTTGGTGAAAATCACTCAGCATCACTCCCACCACACTCTTGGTTACAGTGAAACCCTCCCAGATTCAAGGGGGTGGGAATTAGACTCCACCCCTGGGTGAGCAGAGGCATGATTCTAGAAGGACATGGGGAAGTGGAGACATTGTTGCAGCCATCAAGGGAAAACACCACCTGCCAGAAGCTCTAACTCAGCTTTTGAAAACACACTGAGAATTAACCTCTTTTTCTGTCTACAGGCCAGCCACGTGTTCTCCAACATCAAGAAGGGCGTTCGCTTTGTGTCTTTTGAACGCCACATCTGGGACTTGGAGTTCAGAAATGAGCAGTATGGAGTGTGTCTGATGAACTCCACTGTCTTCGTGCGGGTCTGTCTACCCTAATCAAGGGCTGTCCTTGAAGACCACCTGACCTTCCTTCCAGGAGCTGGGACCAGTGGCTGAGCCATCTCAGTACTCGGGGACTTGTAGCTGCCTGGCCTCTGGGAACCTCATGAATCCAGTCAAAGCTTCTACTGGGCCCTGTCTTTAAATTCCGGAAGCTACAAGAAGAAAGCTCTTCCATCAGACTTATTGGCTGCTGCTACTCTAAGACAACTCCTGTTCTACCACAGGAGAACAGTGAACCCGTGAAATGCTGTAGCGGGACAAGGCTCCTCACCCTCCCCCGACGCCAGGCACCTCTGGTTCAACCCACATGCCCTCTGCCCTTGTCTCCTCCTGGTTCTGCATCAGAAGTTTTATTGGTCCCATGTAGGAAGCCCTCTCCTCATATCTAGAAGCTCATCCCCATGGCTGAGAAAATTCCAGCCACCACTGGTGGTGAGCTTAACCTCGTGGGGTTTCAAGACTGGGAACAGGACTCAGAGCAGAAAGTCAAACTACCTCAAAAACTGTTTGGAGACAGACAGAGGGTTCTGCCCACCCTGTGAACAATGAAGTCGTCCCCTGAGCCCAACTCTACCCTGGATTGTATTGTATGTAAAATTACTTTGTAATTTTGAAATTATTTTCAAATATGGAGAGGATAATTAAGGAACATCTTTTAAATCATAGGTAATACATATAATTTTGCCAAAACTGTCTCAGCTCTTTTTTAATAGAAATACATTGTTACTGCCTTGGTGACTACTTGGTTCAGAGTAAGGAATTGTTTCAGTTGAGGAAAAACTGCAGAAGAAAGCATCAGGAGAAGGTGTTCTCCAGTGGACAGAATAGAAGAGTCAGAACCCTATTTCCCAAGCCTTAAGGAAATCATGGGGTCAAAGGTTATCAAGCAGCATTAAAAGACTTAGGCCTGTGGTAGACCTGGGCACCGTGTCACAGGGACACCACATTTGTGACATTCTGGCCACAAGGGTGAGAGAGCCATGCAACGGCAGGATCCGGCTGTCCCCACCCCAGTCCAGGGGTCATGGCTGCCCCCTGCCTGCTGCAGGATCCCTAAGGAGCTCCAGGTCTCCGGATGGAAAGCAGATGAAGCCGCTGCTGCCTTTGATGTGTCCACCTTGAACTGTCCCCCCACTTGCAGTAAAAGATGGGACACACCCTGAGGGGAGGATATTTTGTCAGTTTCATTCTAAGGGGAGTTGACAGGTTGAAACAGACCTAAGAGTTGTGACCACATGTTATGTGGGTCCTGAAGGATCCTGTGTGGTCCTTCCTCCTGCTCTAATGAGCTCTATTGCTCTGGCCTGGGTCATAGTTAGGACAGTTTAGCTCTGGAGAATATTTTGGGGTCAACTGGAGGAATTTGGATATGAGGAATATGAATCAGGCGTTTACAGAAAATTAAAGGTGGAGACAATTGCCCTAAAGAAAAAGCAATCACTGGTCCAGTGTTAAGAGTCTGCCTACCAATGCAGGGGACGTGGGTTTGATCCCTGCTCCAGGAAGATTCCTCATGCAGAGGAGCAACTAAGTCCGTGGCCACAACTACTGAGCACATGCTCTAGAACCTGTGCTCCACAAGAGAAGCCACCATAGTGAGAAGCCCACGTACCACAGCTAGAGAAAACCCACACAGAGCAACAAAGACCCAGTACAGACAAAACAGATGAACAAGAAAAAGGAAAGGCAACCATAGAATTTAATTTGGACATATAAATACACTTCTATTTTTATTGTCCATATATGCATATGTGTAAGTATGTACGGGCTTCCCAGGTGGCACTAGTGGGAAAGAACCCACCTGCCAATGCAAATAAGACTCAGGTTCAATCCCTGGGTCTGGAAGATCACCTGCAGGATGGCATGGCAACTTACTCCAGTATTCTTGCCTGAAGAATCCCATGGACAGAGGAGCCATTTGGGCTACAGTCCATTGGCTACTCACAGAGTCAAACACAACTGAAATGACTTAGCACACACCCATATATGTAGGTATGTGTGTGTGTATATATATACACACACACACATATACCTTTTTAGGCCACAACAGCATGAAACCTAGAAAACTACAGGAAAAATAATTGTTCCATGGAAGCTAAACAACATGCTGGTTAAAAAAAAACGATGGGTCAATGATGAAATCAAAGAGGAAATTTAAAACTATCTTGAGACAAATCACATTGAAAACATAACCATGCAAAATCTATGGGATGCAGCAAAAGCAGTTCTAAGAGGAGCATTCATAGTGACACAGGCTTTCCCAAAAAACAAACAACCAACAAGCCCTGACATAAACAACCTAACCTAGCACCTAAAGAACTAAGAAAAAGGAAGACTAAAGAAAGCCTAAAGTCAGCAGAAGGAAAAAAATAACATACACTTTTTCAAAGAATAAAAATAATAAAATCAAGAGCCAGTTTTTTGAAAGAGTAAACAAAATAGACAAAGCTCTGGCCTGCTCTCCAAGGAGAAAAGCGAGAGGACCCAAATAAATAATATAAGAATTCAACAAGAAGAAATGGGGAAAAAATGGGAATTCCCTCATGGTCCAGCGGTTAGAACTCTGCTTCCATTTCAGGGGCACCAGTTCAATTCCTGGTCCAGGTACTAAGATCCCACGTGCTGGACTTCCCTGGTGACCCAGTGGTTAAGAATCCATCTGCTAATGCAGAGAACATAGATTCAACCCCTAGTCCAGGAAGATCCCACATGCCACGGAGCATCCAAGCCCATGAACCTCAACTACTAAGTCCATGTGCTGCAACTTCTAAAGCCTCCTGCCTGGTGCCCACGCTCCGCATCAAGAGAAGCCACCGCTGTGAGAAGCCCACACACTGCACACAAGAGTAGCTCCTGCTCTCCAAAACTAGACAAAGCCTGGACATAGCAGCTAGGACCCGGCACAGCAGCTAGGACCCAGCTCAGCCAAAAAATAAAGTGAACAAACTTCCAAAGAAAGAGGAGAAATAGCAACGGATATTACAGGCATTTTTAAAAAATTAAGAGAATACTATGAACAATAATATGCCAACATTTTAGACAACCTAGAAGAAATAGACAAGTTTCTAGAAATATACAACGCATACAACAAAACTGAATCAGGAAGAAATAGATAATTTGAATAAACCTATCACTAGAAGTGAAATCGATTTTGCAATTTTAAAACTCCCTGCAAACAAAAGTCCAGGACTGATGGCTTCACTGGGGAATTCTACCAAACGTAAGGAGAACCTTTACTGATTGCTCTCACACTCTTCCAAATAACTGAAGGAGAGAACACTCGCAAAGTCATTCTATGAGCCACCATCACCCTGATACCAAAACCAGATAAAACCACTCCAAAAAGGAAAACTACGGACCAATATCTTTGATGAATATGATGCAAAAATTCTCAACAAAACACTAGTAAACCAAATCCAACAAAGAGCACACACCTTTATCAAGCTGGATTCATCCCAGCATCACAAGGATGATTCAACATATGCAAGTCAATCGACATGATACATCACATCAACAAAGGACAGAAACCACGTGATCGTCTCAATAGATGCAGAAAAAGCATTTGATAAAATCCAACATCCACCCACAATAAAAACTCATGTCAAAGTGAGTATAGAGGGATCACATCTCAACATAATTATAGCTACTTATGACAAATCTACAGTCAACATAATGCACAACAGTGAAAAACTGAAAGCCTTCCCACTAATCTGAAACAAGACGTAGAGGCCCACTCCCACCACTTCTGTACTATATTATATTGGGAGTCCTAGCAACCAGGATGAGACAAGAAAGGAAATAAAAGACATCCAAATTGGAAGAGAAGAGGTGAAGCTGCCTTAAATGCAGATGACATGCTAATATATAGAAAAAGCATTAAAGACTTTACACAAAAATACTGGAACTGACAAACAAATTCAGTGAGGTAGCAGAATACAAGATTAACACACAGAAATCTGTTGCATTTCTTTACCCTGACAATGAAATATCAAAAAGTGAAAAAAAAAAAAAAAAAGCCCTTTTAAAATTTCAACACAGACATCCCTTGTGATCCAGTGGTTAAGAATTCACCTTGCGATGCAGGGGACAAGGGTCCGATCCCTGGTCAGAGAACTAAGATCCCACATACCTCAGAGTAACTAAGCCCACACACAAGTACTGAGCCCTCACACTCCGGAGCCTGTGAGCCACAATTAGAAAGCCACAGCAGAGATTCTGCATGCCACAGCTAAGACCCAACACAGCCAAATACATAAATATTTAAACAAACAAAAAATTCCATCAAAAAATAAATACCTTAGAAATAAATTTGACAAAGGAGGTGAAAATCTTATATGCTGAGAACTATAAAATATTGATAAAGGAAATTGAAGGTGATTCAAAGAAATGGAAAGATATCCCATACTTTTAGATGGGAAAAAATGAATATTGTTAACAGTATTAATGTTGTAATATTTTGATAGCACCATCCAGAGATAAGGACATATATTTTTAATGTACACACAGACATTGGGCTTCCCTGGTGGCTCAGACGGTAAAAAATCTGCCTGACAATGCAGGAGACCTGGGTTCAATACCTGGGTTAGGAAGATCCCCTGGAGAAAGGCATGGCAACCCTCTCCAGTATTCTTGCCTGGAGAATCCCATGCACAGAGGAGCCTGGTGGGCTAAATCCAGGAGGTCGCAAAGAGTCAGATACGACTGAGTGACTAATACATACATACATACATCTAGATAGGCACAGACAGAGATCTCATACCTTCACTGCTTAAGTTTCAGAAAGCCTCTGTCCCTCTCCCACTTTTTTCTCTCCCTTTCTGTTTTAAACTCCACTTATTGAGCTAAGGCTGTAGTCTCAGATGATGTGGGCTGTTTTACCTTTCAAGGACATACCAAGAGTTATAACTTTAAGGTTTCTCCTAGGAGATCGTTTACTCTCTCAGGGTCAGAATTTTGAAAAGGTGTTTTATCAAGCTGACTTTCTCTAAATGTCAAAAAAGCTCCCTCCTGGCCATTTAAGAGTTAAGATAAGTGTTCACGAGCACTGGCTCTGTTCCAAATGTACATGAAACCAGATGGAGTTGGAGTGAGTGACTGCCCATCTGGGAGCTTTCCTCCTATCGGAAAGCACGCACAACATTGACCAGAAGGAGGAATCCAGGACGGCTCTCCCCTAGGGGGCGCTGTCCCGTGCACGGCTTCTGAAAAGCACTCCCATTACTGTGACATCAAAAATGGAGCCCTAACTTTTTCAAAAGGCCCCTGGGGTGCCTTATACACCTTCCCCTCCTGGAAGCCATTACTCTAAAATCATTATCTTCTAGGTGGAAAGCCCTTTTGGAACCCAGTTATATTTGTTTTTCTTCTTAATCAGCATACTCCATGGGATATGATTCCAAAAATTAACAGTGATTGTCTCTCAGGAGGAAATTGAAGAATGGAGATGCAAACTTGCTTGTCAGTATTTTCCCTTTGAGCTTTACTTGAAGATTTTTTTTTACCTATTTTTTAAACCACTTTTTAAACCTCTGATTGGATCCAATCAATTTTCATAATCTCATTAGCAAACAGATTACATCAAAAAAATAATGTATCGCTATGGACAGAAGCAATATGAACTCCTTATTGCCAAATTCAGACTTAAATTGAAGACAGTAGGGAAAACCACTAGACCATTCAGGTATGACCTAAATCAAATCCCTTATGATTATACAGTGGAAGTGAGAAACAGATTTAAGGGACTAGATCTGATAGACTGCCTGATGAACTATGGACGGAGGTTCGTGACATTGTACAGGAGACAGGGATCAAGACCATCCCCATGGAAAAGAAATGCAAAAAAACAAAATGGCTGTCTGAGGAGGCCTTACAAATTGCTGTGAAAAGAAGAGAAACGAAAAGCAAAGGAAAAAAGGAAAGATATAAGCATCTGAATGCAGAGTTTCAAAGAATAGCAAGGAGAGATAAGAAAGCCTCCCTCAGCAATCAATGCAAAGAAATAGAGGAAAACAACAGAATGGGAAAGACTAGAGATCTGTTCAAGAAAATTAGAGATACCAAGGGAATGTTTCATGCAAAGATGGGCTCGATAAAGGACAGAAATGGTATGGACCTAACAGAAGCAGAAGATATTAAGAAGAGGTGGCAAGAATACACAGAAGAACAGTACAGAAAAGATCTTCACGACCCAGATAATCACAATGGTGTGATCACTCACCTAGAGCCAGATATCCTGGAATGTGAATTCAAGTGGGCCTTAGAAAGCATCACTACGAACAAAGCTAGTGGAGGTGATGGAATTCCAGTTGAGCTATTTCAAATCGTGGAAGGTGATGCTGTGAAAGTGCTGCACTCAATATGCCAGCAAATTTGGAAAACTCAGCAGTGGCCACGGGACTGGAAACGGTCAGTTTTCATTCTAATCCCAAAGAAAGGCAATGCCAAAGAATGCTCAAACTACCACACAATTACACTCATCTCACATGCTAGTAAAATAATGCTCAAAATTCTTCAAGCCAAGCTTCAGCAATACATGAACCATGAACTTCCAGATGTTCAATCTGGTTTTAGAAAAGGCAGAGGAACCAGAGATCAAATTGCCAACATCCTCCGGATCATGGAAAAAGCAAGAGAGTTCCAGAAAAACATCTATTTCTGCTTTATTGACTATGCCAAAGCCTTTGACTGTGTGGATCACAATAAACTGTGGAAAATTCTGAAAGAGATGGGAATACCAGACCACCTGACCTGCCTCTTGAGAAACCTATATGCAGGTCAGGAAGCAACAGTTAGAACTGGACATGGAACAACAGACTGGTTCCAAACAGGAAAAGGAGTACGTCAAGGCTGTATATTGTCACCCTGCTTATTTAACTTCTATGCAGAGTACATCATGAGAAACGCTGGGCTGGAAGAAGCACAAGCTGGAATCAAGATTGCCAGGAGAAAGATCAATAACCTCAGATATGCAGATGACAACACCCTTATGGCAGAAAGTGAAAAGGAACTAAAAAGCCTCTTGATGAAAGTGAAAGTGGAGAGTGAAAAAGTTGGCTTAAAGCTCAACATTCAGAAGACGAAGATCATGGCATCTGGTCCCATCACTTCATGGGAAATAGATGAGGAAACAGTGGAAACAGTGTCAGACTTTATTTTTGGGGACTCCAAAATCACTGCAGTTGGTGACTGCAGCCATGAAATTAAAAGACGCTTACTCCTTGGAAGAAAAGTTATGACCAACCTAGATAGCATATTGAAAAGCAGAGACATTACTTTGCCAAGAAAGGTCCGTCTAGTCAAGGCTATGGTTTTTCCAATGGTCATATATGGATGTGAGAGTTGGACTGTGAAGAAAGCTGAATTGATGCTTTTGAACTGTGGTGTTGGAGAAGACTCTTGAGAGTCCCTTGGACTGCAAGGAAATCAGACCAGTCCATTCTGAAGGAGATCAGCCCTGGGATTTCTTTGGAAGGAATGATGCTAGAGCTGAAACTTCAGTACTTTGGCCACCTAATGCAAAGAGTTGACTCATTCGAAAAGACTCTAATGCTGGGAGGGATTGGGGGCAGGAGGAGAAGGGGACAACAGAGGACGAGATGGCTGGATGGCATCACTGACTCGATGGACATGAGTCTGAGTGAACTCTGGGAGTTGGTGATGGACAGGGAGGCCTGGCATGCTGCAATCCATGGGGTCACAAAGAGTTGGACACGACTGAGCGACTGAACTGAACTGATGGACAGAAGGGTGTTGTTTCTAAAGTGTGAAAGAGTGAGTTGTTTGGCCGTGTCCAACTCTTTGCGACCCTGGGGACTGAGGTGGTTTCTAAGATTTGCTTCAAATCGCTCGGGGGGAGCAAGTGAGAGGGTATAGAGATGAAAACAGATTGGCCAGGAGTGAACTGTTGGAGCAGGGTGCTCCTTCCATTCTTCCAATTTGGGACATGTTAGAGAACCTCGGCAGTAAAAGTCGCATTGAAAGTGTACACTTTGAAAAGAAATTTGTCCTGTATAAGAGTCAATCCATGTCTCAGAATTCAGGGTCTCCCACCCAGACTACTGATGGCCTCCTTTCCCCTTTCCTGCTCGATTTCCCATAGCACTGACCACCTTCCAACGTACAAGGTCATTTCCATGTTAAGTCTATGTTCATGATGGCCCATGTGAATCACAGTCTGATTTCATGCTTATTTCATTTGTTAAAAATGTTTTATTCTCTTCTACATTTGTGGAGTGGAGAAGGCAATGGCACCCCACTCCAGTACTCTTGCCTGGAAAATTCCATGGACGGAGGAGCCTGGTAGGCTGCAGACCATGGGGTCTCGAAGAGTCGGACACGACTGAGCGACTTCACTTTCACTTTTCCCTTTCATACATTGGAGAAGGAAATGGCAACCCACTCCAGTGTTCTTGCCTGGAGAATCCCAGGGACTGGGGAGCCTGGTAGGCTGCAGATCATGGGGTCGCACAGAGTCAGACACGACTGAAGCGACTTAGCAGCAGCAGCAGCAGCACATTTGTGGAGAGGATTGGAGGGGAAGGGTGGCAGTGGGGGAGGGCGGGGAGGGGTGGTTTATTGGTCACAATCCTTGGCATGCAGGGATCTTAATTTCCTGACCAGGGATCAATCTCACCCCCCGCTATAGCAGAAGCTCAGAGTCTTAACCCCTGGACTGCCAGGGAAATCCCAGGGGATTTTATTTTTTACTGATTTCCCAATAGTATCTAATTTGCTTATCATGCCTCCTACTTACCATGTCTCTCCCTAGAAGGTAAGTTCCATGTGGGCAAGAATCCAGGTCTAGTTCTACTTGCTGATATTGAAATTATATATGTAACTCCCCTTTTATTTTTATTGGATAGAGTCAGTATACAGATTAAAACTAAAGATTCTTGAGCCAGCCTGAGTGAAAGTCGCTCAGTCATGTCTGACTGCTTGTGACTCCATGGACTGTATAGTCCATGGAATTCTCCAGGCAAGAATACTGGAGCCGTTCCCTTCTCCAGGAGGTCTTCCCAACCCAGGGACTGAACCCAGGTGTCCTGCATTGTGGGTGGATTCTTTACCAGCTGAGCCACCATGGAAACCCAAGAATACTGGAGTGGGTAGCCTATCCCTTCTCCAGCAGATCTTCCTGACCCAGGAATTGAACCAAAGTGTCCTGCATTGCAGGCGGATTCTTTACCAGCTGAGCTACCAGGGAAGTCCTCTGAGGTACCTGGTTAGGTTCAAATCCCAGCTCTGCCACCTGCCAGCCGTGTGACCTTGGGCAGGTCACTTGGCCTCAGTTTTCTGAGCTGAGTGAAGTAAGGACATAGCCATATCTACTATTACCCTGATTGGTAATAAAAGACTCCATGAAGGTGGACTGGGGCTTCCCCAGTGGCTCAGTGGTAAAGAATCCACGTGCCATCCAGGAGACATAGGTTCCATTCCTGGGTCGAGAAGATTCCCCTGGAGAAAGGAATGGCGGCCCACTTCAGTATTCTTGCCTGGGAAATCCCATGGACAGAGGAACCTGGCAGGCTGTAGTCCATGAGGTCACAGAAGAGTCGGATACGACTTACAACATGACTAAACAACAACAACAGCCCTTATTTAGGGAGTCAGATGGAAATGCATTTGCTTCCTGCTGGAGCCTGTTTTCTCCTGTGCAATGTGATCTGAGTTAGTGATATTGGGTACTTAAAGGTGATAAGAATTTTATGCGACCTAATGAATAGGAAGCCTCCGACTGAGATGTCTGACCCAAATAACAGCAATTGCTCAGCACCAAAGGCCTTCTTTTTCTTTTTAATGGCAAAGACCCAGAAGCAGAAGAAATTAAGAAGAGATGGCAAAAATACACAGAAGAATGTTACAAAAAAGCTCTTAATGACCCAGATAACCATGATGATGTGGTCCCTCACCTTGAGCCAGACATCCTCAAGTGTGAAGTAAAGTGGGCCTTAGAAAGCATTACTATGAACAAAGTTAGTGAAAGTGATGGAATTCCAGCTGAGCTATTTCAAATCCTAAAAGATGATGCTGTTAAAGTGCTGCACTCATTATGTCAGCAAATTTGGAAAACTCAGCTGTGGCCACAGGACTGGAAAAAGTCAGTTTTTCATTCCAATCCCAAAGAAAGGCAATGCCAAAGAATGCTCAAATTACCATACAGTTGCACATGCCAGCAAGATTATGCTCAAGTCCTTCAACCTAAGCTTCAGCAGTACATGAACCAAGAACTTCCAAATGTACAAACTGGATTTAGAAAAGGCAGAAGAATCAGAGATCAAATTGCCAACATACACTGGATAGAGTTGATATACAGATTAAAAGCAAGGATTCAAACTCAGGGAGATAGTGAAGGACAGGGAAGCCTGGCAGTTCATGGGGTCGCAAAGAGTTGGACACAACTGAACAACAACAATTTATTCATTTATTTTTGGCGGTGCTGCTTCTTCGCTGCTGTGCATGGGCTTTCTCTAGTTTCAGTCTTCCAGCTTCCTCATCGCGGTGGTTTCTCTTGTTAGGGTGTGTGGGCTCGAGGGCACACGAAGACCTGAGTAGTGACTACATGTGGGCTCAGTAGTAGTGGTGCTCAGGCTTAGTTGCCCTTAGGCGTGTGGGATCTTTCTAGACCAGGGATCAAATCGGTGTCGCCTGCATTGGTAGGTGTATTCATAACCACTGGACCACTGGGGAAGTCCTGCAACCTGGTTAGGGACACTCCAAGGGGTCACTGGTGGGGATGACAATGACAAGACTGACTACTTCAGCCAACCCCTCCCTCCTCCAAGGCTTTTCTTCAGTCGAGTGGTGGTCCCAATACAGCCCAATGGAGGGATTTTCTGGAGATCACCCAGGGAGGAAAGGGAGGGGCAGGCTTGTAAGTACAAGCAGAGGGAGGAGGGGCAGGACAGTGAGAAGGGAGGGGCAGGCAGAGAATGTGGAATCAGAAAGGGAGTGGGAGTGGGTGGTGAAGGGTTGTGCTGGGTAGGAAGAAAGGAGGGGCCAGAAAATAAAAAGGGCAGATGTAGAGATGGGGGTACCTGAAGCTTGGCTGCCTGCAAGGAGCAATGAGTGAGATACAGGGTGGGGCTCCGGGGCTGCACGGCCCCAGAGGGGACTGGGTGGGGGGCGGCTGTGGGGCGCACGGTGGAGAGTGGAGGAGATGGGAGCCTGGCAAGGACAGCTTGGGAGTCTGGGGACTTGAGGACGGGGCTGGGGGTGATGAAGATAGGGAGGCAGCTGATGGGGTTTGGGGGAGTGACAGCCTTGGGGTGTGGCTGGTAGGGGTGGGGCTGGTGGAGGCTGGAGGTCATGGAAACTCTGACGTCTTGACACCGGGTCTCCAGCAGCGGCAGCCTGGCCTGGTGAGGACGACCTGTGGGCCTCTGGGGGCCTGCCTGCCAGTGTTGCCACTCCGGACATGGAACCCGAGGAGGTGTTGGACCTGAACCGACTGCCTAACGAGCTGCTCCAGGAGGTGCTGAGCTACCTGCCCCCAAGCACGCTGCTCCAGCAATGCCGCCCGGTGTGCCGGCGCTGGCGAGATGTGGTGGACGGCTGGGACCTGTGGCGGAGCATCCTGCCCTGGAAACACCCCGACCTGTGGCCCGTCATCCGCACCTGCCTGCCCCCTGCTGACGACCCCGGGCCCTGCATCCTGGGCCGCTTCTGCGAGCGCAGACCCATAGGACGCAACCTCCTCGGGGGCTCTCAGAGCTCTCGAGGCCTAGGTGGGAGCCCAGGGAAGGGTCCTTGTGGGAGCACGTTGGAGGATGCGAACGGGGCAGGCATGGGAAAGACGAGAGGCCTGTACCTGGACGAGTGGGCTGGCGGGGAACTCAGTCACCAACCTTTTTTTTTTTTTTTTTAATGGAAGGATTCTTGAACCGGATGGTGCTGACCGCAGGGGCTGCCCAGGGTGCAGAGGAAAACGCAAGGGTGGGCCCGCTGATGGCCTATAGACAGAGATGGTTCCTGTCTACCTACAGGTGATGTCCCTAGTTCCCCAGGGTCAGGGCGGTTGTCCAGTACTTGTTTGGTTCTCATTGACCTTGCTCCCTCTTTCCTAGGTGGTGTCAACAGAAGCAGGTGTTGGACCTGGAGAAGGAGGGTCTGTGGCGGGAACTCCTGGATAGTGGAAACATTGAGATCTGTGTCTCCGACTGGTGAGTGTGGTGACAAAAACAGCCCTTTAGCTGAGCATTGGCCTTGGTTTGGGTGACTTCATGTAGGTCTCTTAACAGCCCCTTAGATAAGCAGGAAGGTAAATGACTTCATCACCATCAGAGCTTTAGCACTTAGCAACATCCTCTCCCTGAACCCTCTCTCAGCCCCCAAAGGGACCTGGATTGGAAGATGCCTGGTTGGATCCTAGCAGAGGATTTGGGTCCAACTAAGTCTTGTCTGTAAATGAGATGCTCCTTGGTTCAGGAGGGGACAAGATAGAAGAGTTGTCTAAGAGGTCAGATTCTGGAACCAGACCTCTCACACTCAAATCCCAGCTTCCTGGCTTTGTGGCCTTGGGCAAGTCACAGTGATGCCTGCATTTCCCTATCTTCATAAGACAGGGTTATATATCAGCCACAAAGCCAGTTGTTTCAGTGGAGAAAAAGCTGTAGAGAAGAGTGGGTTTTTAAAAAAATATCTATTTGCTTTACTGTGCTGGGTCTTAATTCCACCATGAGGGGCTGGCATGTAGGATCTAGTTCCCTGACCAGGGATCAAACCCGCCCGCCCCCACTTAAGAATCCAGAGTCTTAGCCAATGGACCACCAGGGAAGTCCCTGAGTTTTTATTTTATTGTATTATTTATAGGGTCTGCTGGGCCTTTGCTGCTGTACGAGACTTCTCTAGCTGTGGCGAGCAGGGGTTACTCCCTAGTTGCAGTGCACGGGCTTCTCATTGTGGTGGCTTCCTCTTGTTGCAGGGCACAGGGTCTAGCGCTCAGGCTCAGTAGCTGTGGTGCACGGGCTCAGTGCCTCTGTGGCATGTGGGCTTTTCCTGGATCAGGGAGCAAGCCCCTGTCTCCTACATTGGCAAGCCGGTTCCTTACACACTGAGCCGCCAGGGAAGCCCTCACCCAAGTTTTTACTAGGGCTTTATCATGTGTTAACCTCCAGATCAATTCATATTCCATACTTCATGCTAAGTCACATTGTTATCTGGAGTGGCTGGCCTCCATTATGTGACTATAGTGGAGGATGTGGTCAGCCCCAACCATTTCATATTGACAGGTCATTTGTGTGTGTGTGTGTGTGTGTGTGTGTGCGCGTGTGTGTGATTGGCACAGAACAGTATGAAAGGTAAGTCAGAAGAACACACAAATATATTAATACAGAAATAAGACAAAATACTACAGGAAGAAGTAGAATGGGCATCTGTTTCTAAGAAGCAGAGTGATATGAAGTCTCTGTGAAAGATAGTTGTTTGTGTGTTTGTACAGCCTATTACTCCTAATTTTTTAAATTTTAATTTCTTACATCAAAACATAGCTATCTATTTGGAGGTCGTTTCTTTGATGTTGCTGGATAGCCCATCACCACTATATTTAGGTGCCCCTGGATCTTGTTATACGACTGATAAAAAAAAAAATTGTACCCTCAAAAGGTACAATTACCTTTTACAATTAAAAAATTAAAACATTACCATTGTATACATTGGAAATGACATCTTGGCCACCACTGAAATATATTATAGGATGAGAAATAAGACAATGGAAGGAGGTACCTTGAGGCTTCCCAGATGGCACCAGTGGTAAAGAACCTGTCTGCCAATGCAGGAGATATGAGACATGGGTTTGATCCCTGGGTCAGGATGATCCCCTGGAGGAGGGCATGGCAACCCACTCCTGTGTTCTTGTGTGGAGAATCCTGTGGGCAGAGGAGCCTGGAGGGCTACAGTCCACAGGGTCACAAAGAGTCAGATACAACTGAGCGACTTAGCACGCACATGCACCTTTAAGCCTGGGATTCTAGGTCATTCCTCCTGAAATGAATGTGCAGACCAGCTGCGGAGCGTGTTTGGTGCAGATGGATTCAGTTAGATATGCAATGGGGTCAAGCTGCCCCGTGACACTGACGGTGCCAGTTCCCATGACAACACTTGGTACTTGTATGCATGGCAAGCCCTTTCAGGTGAAGGCAGGCAAACCCCCAAAGAGATGGGGTGACCAGTTCAGGCTTCACAGTCTCCCTTCTGCCATAGGTGGTTCGATGACCGAGACGCTGACTGTTTATATCGTCTAATTGTCCAACTTTTAGATGCCAACCAGGTCGTCCTGCATCACTTCTCTCCTTTGCCTTTTCCCAGCGATCGGTTGGGCAACGGTTTCTTCTTTGAGGTGAGTCTCTATGAGGGCTGTGGGAAAGGACAGTGGAACCTATGATGATCTATGGCTGCATTAACAAATTGCCCCGGAATTTAGTTGTTTAATATCAACAGCAGTCATCTTATCTCCTCTCACAGTTTCTATGAGGACGATTTTGCTGGGAGTTTCTGGCTCTGGTCTCATGTCGTTCCCTTCAGACACAGGCTGGAGTTGAAGGGCAGGGTGGGGTGTGAGTGTGTACACAGCAGCTGGTGGCTGGCCAAGCAGCTCTTGGTTTAGGTTCAGAGCTTGGCCATGGGATCCCCCTGCATGGTCTAGTTGGACTTCCTCACAGCATGGCAGCTTCGGGGCAGTCAGCTGCTCAGGGCTTCACCATGAGGCTGCTGGAGAAACCAGCAGAAGCTGCATTGCCTCTGTGATCCTGCTGTGGAAGTCACTTGGTGAAAGTCACCCAGCATCACTCCCACCACACTCTTGGTTACAATGAAACCCACCCAGATGCAAGGGGGTGGGAATTAGACCCCACCCCTGGGTGAGGAGTGGCATGATTCTAGAAGGATGTGTGGAAGTAGAGACCTTGTTGTAGCCATCTATAGGTAATACCATCTGCCAGAAGGCCCCCAACTCAGCTTTTGAGGGGAAGGCCATGGTACAGTGGGACTTAATCTCTTTTTCTGTCTACAGGTCAACCACGTGTTCTCCAACCTCAAGAAAGGCGTCCGCTTTGTGTCTTTTGAACACTGGGTCCGGGACTTTGAGTTCTCGTGTGAGCAGCACGGAGACTATCCATTACACCCGAGTGTGACCGTGCGGGTCCGTCAAGCACTACCTGACCATGCCTTTCAGGCTCTGGGACCCTTTGCCGAGCCGTCTCAGTATTAGGGACTTGTAGCTCCTGGCTTCTGGGGATCTAATGAATCCAGTTGAAGTTTCTAATGGGCCCTGTCTTCAGGTTCTGGAAGCTACAGGAAGAACGTTCTTACATCAGATTTACTGGTTGCCACTGCTCTAAGGCAGGCACTGTTCTAGTAAGTGGAGACGCACAGATGAAGACAGAGAGATGGTGAGAGGACTCCTCGTCCTCCCCCCACGCCAGGCCCTCTGGCTCAGCCCCTGTGCCCTCTGCGCTCGTTTCCTTCTGGTTCTGCTGCAGAGGCTTCACTGGTCTTGTGCAGAAAGCCCTCTCCTCATGTCTGAACTGGAAGCTCATCCCTATGGCTAAGAAAATCCCAGCCCCCACTGGTGGTGAACTTAACCTCATGGGGTTTCAAGACTGGGACCAGGACTCAGAGCAGGAAGTCAAACTGCCTCAAAAACTGGAGACGGAGGGTTCTGCCCACCCTGTGAACAGTGATGTGGTCCCCTGAGCCCAACCCTACCCTGGATCCTACAGTGTATAAAATTATTTTGTTACATTTTTAAATTCTTTTCAAATATGGAGAGAATAAATCAAGAACATATCTGCCAATCATAGGTAATAAATGTAATATAATCTTGCCAAAGTGTCTCAGCAGTTTTTAATAGCAATACAGTGTTACAGCCTGGGTGACTACTGGATTCCGAGTAAGGAGCTGTTTCAGTTGAGGAAAAACTGTACAGGAGGAAACATCTAGAGAAGGTGCTCTCCAGTGGAGAGAATGGCAGAGTCAGAACCTTATTTCCCAAGTCGAGGAAACATCTAGAGAAGGTGTTCTCCAGTGGAGAGAATGGCAGAGTCAGAACCTTATTTCCCAAGTCCTGACGGATGCTAAAGCTGAAACTCCAATACTTTGGCCACCTCATGCGACGAGTTGACTCATTGGAAAAGACTCTGATACTGGGAGGGATTGGGGGCAGGAGGAGAAGGGGACGACAGAGGATGAGATGGCTGGATGACGTCACTGACTCGATGGACATGAGTTTGAGTGAGCTCCGGGAGTTGGTGATGGACAGGGAGGCCTGGCATGCTGCAATTCATGGGGTCGCAAGGAGTCAGACATGACTGAGTGAATGAACTGAACGGAAGGAAATCATGGGGTCACAGGTTATCAACCAGGGTTAGAAGCCTTAGGCATGCAGTGGATATGGGCACAGTGTCACAGTGACACCACATTTGTGACATTCTGGTCACGAGGATGAGAGAGAACCTTGCAATGGCAGGATCTGGCTGTCCCCACACCAGTCCAGGGGTCATAGCTGCCCCCTCCCTGCTGCAGGATCCCTAGGGAGCTCCAGGTCTCTGGATGGAAAGCAGATGAAGCCGCTGCTGCCTTTGATGTGTCCACCCTGAAGTGTCCCCCCACCTGCAGTAGAAGATGGGACACACCCCAAGGGGAGAGTGTTTTGTCAGTTTCATCCAAAGGGGAATTGACAGGTTG
Source organism: Bos javanicus (assembly GCF_032452875.1). Taxonomy (NCBI): domain Eukaryota; kingdom Metazoa; phylum Chordata; class Mammalia; order Artiodactyla; family Bovidae; genus Bos; species Bos javanicus. Next base: position 48,861,363 of record NC_083885.1, on the reverse strand, counting down.
AAACAGACCTGAGAGTCAGGACCACATGCAGTGTGTGGTCCTGGAATAGATACTGGTTCAGACTCAACTCTGGAGGGTATTTTTGGTTCCACTAGAGGACTTTGGATAGAAGGAATATGAGACAGGAATTTACAGGAAGGGAACGATGGAGACCATTGCCTGAAAAATAAACATATTATTTAACTTTCACATATACGTGTTGTATTATACCTATATGCATATTTGTAGGCGTGTGTACCTATATGCCAAATTTAGGTCATTGGTAAGTCATTTCAGTCATGTTCGACTCTGTGTGACCCCATGAACTGTAGCCCACCAGGCTTCTCTTTTCATGAGATTCTCCAGGCAAGAATACTGGAGTGGGTTGCCATGCCCTCCTCCAGGGGATCTTCCCAAACTAGGCACTGAACTAGCATCTCTTAGGTCTCCTGCATTGGCAGGTGGTCCTTTACTACTAGTGCCACATGGAAAGCCTCAATTAAACTTATACACATGCTTATTTAAATATATTTCCGTGCATTTGTATTATGGACTACCTTCTGGATATCCTGAAGAAGGAAATGGCAACCGCCTCCAGTACTCTTGCCTGGAAAATTCCATGGATGGAGGAGCCTGATAGGCTACAGGCCAAGGGGTCGCAAAGAGTTGGACATGACTGAGCCACTTCACTTCACTTCTGGATGTATCTATTCATAACAAGAATATGAACCAAAGCATTACAGGCTTACCGCAGTGGTGAACAGTGGTTAGAAGTTCCTTCTGTACTTACTCATTTTGCATATATGAACTTCTCATTTTCTGTATGTGTGTGTGTAGCAATACTATGTTACAGACAAATAGGAAGCATCCTCCAATGCAATTTCCCTTCACTTTCAGATGTAACCACTTTTAGAAGACACTTTTGCTGACAGGGTTTTAAAATTTTGTTTGGAGAATTCTGTATACAAGCAAATGTAGAGAGAAGAGTATTGTTATTTCCATGTCACTTTCTATTACCCAAAAACAGTTTCAGCTTAAGGCCGGTCCTCAATTCTCACCCTTCTCTTTATATTTTTAATGTATATTTTAATATTTTGTTTTATTTATTTTTTAATTAGAGGAAAATTGCTTTACAATGTTGTGTTGGTTTCCGCCATACAACAATGCAAATCAGCCATAATTATACATATATCTCCTCCCTCTTGAGCCTCTCTGTCCTCCCCCATCCCACCCCTCTAGGTCATCACAGAGTGCCAGGCTGGGCTCCCTGTGGTATATAGCAGCTTCTCACCAGCTATCTATGTTACACGTGGCTGTGTATATATGTCAATGCTATTTTTCCATTCGTCCCAGTCTTTCCTTCCCCTACTGTGTGCACAATTCCGTTCTATCTGCATCTCCATTCCTTCTCTGCAAATAGGCTCATTAATACTATTTTTCCAGATACTGTTGAGATATATATATATATGCATCGCTATACAATACTTGCTTTTCTCTTTCTAATGTACTTCACTCTATATAACAGATTCTAGGTTCATCCACTTCACCAAAACTGCCTCAATTTTGTTTTATATATATATACAGACCGTTTTTTAAGTCTTTATTGAATTTGTTATAACATTGTTGTTTTCCTGTGTTTTGGGTTTTTGGCCACGGGGCATGTGGGATCTTAGTTCCCTGACCAGGGATCAAACCCACACCCTCTGCATTGGAAGGCGAAGTCTTAACCACTGGACCATCGGGGACGTCCAAATTCATTTTTTTTTTTTTTGGCACAATTTTAAACTTAAAGAGAAGTTGTAGTTACCAAAGAGGATTTTTCCACCCAAAATATTTAGCACATTTACAACTGGATGCACTATCACCACCTTTAGGGCGTATTTTCTGCAACCATTAGACTGAAGAGGTCACAATGATTAAATAGCTGCCTGATGAAGTAGCAGAAACGGTTAACATAGCTTGGCCTCTCCTTCTAAAGGAGTGTGTCTCAGGAGTGAGTCCAACTGTATGCTGAGACCCCCAAGTCCTTCTGGCAAATATGCAGCCATGGGGGTAGCCTTGGGGATACACGAACACATGCACAGTGGTGTCGGGTGGCATTGCTAGAAAGATCCTGGCTACCTAAACTATGGCCCGTCTGTTAAAGGGAGGGGATGGGTGGAATGGGGAAACCCCAGTGCCTGGTGGCCATGGAGTTGCTCATGGTTTGAAACAGCGAGCTGCTCTGTTTGATCTGAGTCCCCGTAAAACCGAGTTCCCCTAACAAGTCTATGATTGACCTCTCTATCCAAAACTTGATTTCTTTTCTTGTCCCATAGTGTTCCCCCCAAGATGGAGGGGTGTCAAAGAAAAGGGGGGAATGAAATGGAGTAGGATCCTCCTGGGTACAAAAGCTTTTCCAAGACCCCCATTTCTTGTTTGTAGGAAACAGGCTTCACCTTCCTAGACTGTCCCTGAGTTCCAATGAAATAAATTTAACATATTTCCATCTAGGGAAGACATTCTGGCTTATATATGATGCAAGTGAGACTTGAACCCAGCCAAAACCCAGATTGAATCCATGGTCTTTTAACAGATCATACCTGGTCTCAGGAGTTAATAAAGGTCAGGTCCTTGATATCTCAATGGAGAAAGAATTCGCTCAGAAACTAAATAATGGGTAAGAAGTAAATTTATTTAGAGAGAAACACATTCCACAGACAGAACATGGGTCATCTTAGAAGGGAAGAGGCCCCAAAATATGGTGTGGTTAGATTTTATGGACTGGGTAATTTCATAGGCTGAAAGATGGGAGATTATTTGGGGGGAAGGGGTGGAGATTTCTAGGAACTAGACCACCACTCACTTTTTGACCTTTTACGATTGGCCTCAAAATGGCAACCCACTCCAGTGTTCTTGCCTGGAGAATCCCAGGGACGGGGAAGCCTGGTGGGCTGCAGTCTATGGGGTCACACAGAGTCGGACACGACTGAAGTGACTTAGCATAGCATAGCAGAACTGTCGGGGCTTCCCTGGTGGCTCAGACAGTAAAGAATCCAGTTGCAATGCAGGAGACCTGCATTCGATCCCTGGGTCAGGAAGATCCCCTGAAGGAGGGCATGGCAACCCACTCCAGTATTCTTGCCTGGAGAATCCCCATGGACAGAGGACCCTGGCAGGGTACAGTCCACGGGGTCACAAAGAGTCGGACATGACTGAGCGACTGAGCTCAGCACACACAGAAGAGAATAGCTTTATTGCTTTGCTGGGCAAGGGGGGACCACAGCAGGCTGTGCTGTGCTTAGTCACTCAGTCGTGTCCGACTCTTTGCGACCCCATGAACTGTAGCCCACCAGACTCCTCTGTCCGTGAGATTCTCCAGGCAAGAATACTGGAGTGGGTTGCCATCCACTCCTTCAGGGGATCTTCTCCACCCAGGAATCGAACCCAGGTCTCCCGCATTGCAGGTGTCTTCTTTACCACCTGAGTCACCAGGGAAGCCCATGGCAGGCTAATGCCCTCAAAACCCATGTGTCCCAACGTGGGGAAGATAGTGAGAGCTTTTACAGCAATTGTTCAGAGAAGACATTATCAGATGGTGGACCTTCTTCTGATGGGCTGGTGGTGAGGTAAGTAGGAGTCAGCATCATCAACCTTCATGTCCAGCTGGTCTGGGGTCTACATGCTTGTGGGCAGCATAGAAGGTAATCATTAACTTCTCCCACCTGGAGGGGATTTCGGTATCTGCAAAATAGCTCAAAGATATTGTTGTGTGTTTGCCCCAAGGCTGCTCTTGGCTGTTTGTTTCTTCCTGATCTTGCATTCCCTCCCTTATTAACAAGTGATTGAATTTGCCCATTGGAACTCAGGGAAGGTCATGGGGGCTGAATGAAGGCTGTCTCCTGTAATCAAAGAAATGAGGGACACAGAAAGGCCTCAGGAGCCCCATGTTATCATTGCACTGGGAAACCAAAAAAATCGTTTGACTTGCTTTATTGAGATATTCACTTTGTTTGCAGTGGTCTAGAATTGAACACACAAAATCTCCAAGGTCTGCCTGTATTCCTTTGCCTTAAACATCCCAGAGCCAGTGCCAAGCAACTAGAAAGCACATCAAGAGTCCAGAGCCCGCTTAAATCATGCTGATGGCCCATTCCAAACTGTTTACCCTGCCCTGCCTTTCAGTTCAGTTCAGTTCAATTCAGTCGCTCAGTCGTGTCCAACTCTTTGTGACCCCACGGATCGCAGCATGCCAGGCCTCCCTGTCCACCACCAACTCCCAGAGTTCACTCAGACTCACATCCATCGACTCAGTGATGCCATCCAGCCATCTCATCCTCTGTTGTCCCCTTCTCCTCCTGCCCCCAATCCCCCCACCATCAGAGTCTTTTCCAATGAGTCAACTCTTCACATGAGGTGGCCAAAGTATTGGAGTTTCAGCTTCAGCATCATTCCTTCCAAAGAACACCCAGGCCTGATCTCCTTTAGAATGGACTTGGATCTTCCTGCAGTCCAAGGGACTCTCAAGAGTCTTCTCCAACACCACAGTTCAAAGGCATCAATTCTTCGACGCTCAGCCTTCTTCACAGTCCAACTCTCACATCCATACATGACCACTGGAAAAACCATAGCCTTGACTAGACGGACCTTTGTTGGCAAAGAAATATCTCTGCTTTTGAATATGCTATCTAGGTGGGTCAAACTTTCCTTCCAAGGAGTAAGCGTCTTTTAATTTCATGGCTGCAGTCACCATCTGCAGTGATTTTGGAGCCCCAAGAAATAAAGTCTGACACTGTTTCCACTGTTTCCTCATCTATTTCCCATGAAGTGATGGGACCAGATGCTATGATCTTCGTTTTCTGAATGTTGAGCTTTAAGCCAACTTTTTCACTCTCCTCTTTCACTTTCACCAAGAGGCTCTTTAGTTCCTCTTCACTTTCTGCCGTAAGGGTGGTGTCATCTGCATATCTGAGGTTATTGATATTTCTCCTGGCAATCTTGATTCCAGCTTGTGCTTCTTCCAGCCCAGCGTTTCTCATGATGTACTCTGCATAGAAGTTAAATAAGCAGGGTGACAATATACAGCCTTGACGTACTCCTTTTCCTGTTTGGAACCAGTCTGTTGTTCCATGTACAGTTCTAACTGTTGCTTCCTGACCTGCATACAGGTTTCTCAAGAGGCAGGTCAGGTGGTCTGGTACTCCCATCTCTTTCAGAATTTTCCACAGTTTATTGTGATCCACACAGTCAAAGGCTTTGGCATAGTCAATAAAGCAGAAATAGATGTTTTTCTGGAACTCTCTTGCTTTTTCCATGATCCAGCGGATGTTGGCAATTTGATCTCTGGTTCCTCTGCCTTTTCTAAAACCAGATTGAACATCTGAAAGTTCATAGTTCACGTTTGCTGAAGCCTGGCTTGGAGAATTTTGAGCATTACTTTACTAGCGTGTGAGATGAGTGTAATTGTGCGGCAGTTTGAGCATTCTTTGGCATTGCCTTTCTTTGGGATTGGAATGAAAACTGACCGTTTCCAGTCCTGTGGCCACTGCTGAGTTTTCCAAATTTGCTGGCATATTGAGTGCAGCACTTTCACAGCATCATCTTTCAGGATTTGAAATAGCTCAACTGGAATTCCATCACCTCCACTAGCTTTGTTCGTAGTGATGCTTTTTAAGGCCCACTTGACTTCACATTCCAGGATGTCTGGCTCTAGGTGAGTGATCACACCATCGTGCTTATCTGGGTTGAGAAGCTCTTTTTTGTACAGTTCTGTGTATTCTTGCCATCTCTTCTTAATATCTTCTGCTTCTGTTAGGTCCATATCATTTCTGTCCTTTATCAAGCCCATCTTTGCATGTAATGTTCTCTTGGTATCTCTAATTTTCTTGAAGAGATCTCTAGTTTTTCCCATTCTGTTGTTTTCCTCTATTTCTTTGCATTGATCGCTGAGGAAGGCTTTCTTCTGTCCAAGGAGCAGTGGCTGCATGGGCGCAGGAGGGCCGAGAGGAGCTACTCCATGTTCAAGGTCAGGAGGAGCAACTGTGAGGAGATACCCCTCATCCAAGGTAAGGAGCAGCAGCTGCGCTTTGCTGGAGCAGCCGTGAAGAGATACCGCACGTCCAAGGTAAGAGAAACCCAAAGAAGACGGCAGGTGTTGCGAGAGGCATCAGAAGGCAGACACACTGAAACCATAATCACAGAAAACTAGTCAATCTAATCACAGGGACCACAGCCTTGTCTAACTCAATGAAACTAAGCGCTGCCTTTACTGTGTTCTTAGTCACTCAGTCCCGTGTTTCACTCTGCAACCCCGTGCAATCTGCAGCTCCTCTGATTCCATGGGATTTTTCAGGCAAGAATCCTGGTATGGGCTGCCATTTCCTCCTCCAGGGGATCTCCTAACCCAGGGATCAAAATTGTGTTTCTTGTGTCTCCTGCATTGCAGGTGGATTCTTTACCTGCTGAGCCATCAGGGAAGCCCATCTTTCCTGAGGAAACCCCAGTAAAGGTCATGATCCCAGCCTTTCCCTGGCTCCTATCTCCTATCCCTTAACCACACTGTGTCCTTCCCAAGTAGCCCTGTGTGACACACCTCCAGTTACTAGGACCTGTGAGTACAATAAACTTGCTTTTCCTGAGCCTCTCCTCTGTCTCCTCTTGTGGCTTCAATGGACTGACCATCTCATGAAAGGACACTGAAAACAGTAAAATACTGTTAGGTAGTTAGAATAGGAAACAGGAGTCCTAAATGGCGGTGGCTAAAAGACAAGGAAGGGAAAAGCCTGCGAAAATAGAACAAAGGAAGGTCCAAGGACCAGAGTGAGGACCTCAGGTAGAACAAACAGCACTCCTGGCTAGCCCAATTTACACAGGGCAGGCCCAGGGGGAGGAAAAACATATAAAAAAGAGGAGCCAAAAGACTCTCTCTCTCTCTCTTTCCCTCTCTTTCTCTCTCTTCTGTGCGCTGGCGCGCTCCCCCACTCTCTTCTCTTCATGTCTTTGGGTCGGTATGGTCTCATGCCTCGAGGATGGATTCTCCTGCTATTTTCTAAATAAAATAGAGCTGTAACATGGAGCTGTAACACTGAATTGTCTAAGAGCTATAACATGGTCTGTCCAAGCACCAAGGGCTTTAATGTCCGTCACTCCAAATCTTTATTGTGACGAGACAGAACCGAGGAGAATACACTTGCCTGACAATACCATAGGCTTGTAATGTACACTAAAGAACCCTTCTGGATCAAGGAAAAGAGCAAAAACAAGTGTGTGTAGTGGGGGTGGTGTAGGGGGGCGGCAGAGGGGAGGAGGGGGACTTCCCCGGTGGTCCAGTGGTTAAGAATTCACCTTCCAATGCAGAGGACATGGATTCGATCCCTGGTAGCAGAACTAAGTTCCCACATGCCACCCTGTGGGCCACAATTAAGACCAGTGCGACCAAATCAAAATTTGTGCGACACTCCCTTGTTTTTGTCACTAACAGAAGGATTGAAATTTAAACTGTTTGAGTATCTCCATAAACAATTATTTTTGCTATGCGTGCAGGCTAAGTCACTTCAGTTGGACTATGGACTGTAGCCCGCCAGGCTCCTTTGTCCATGGGATTCTCCAGGCGACAATACTGGAGTGTGTTGCCATGCCCTCTTCCAGGGGATCTTCCTGCTCTGGGATCAAACCCACATCTCTCATGTCTCCTGCATTGGCAGGCAGGTTTTTTACCGCTAGAGCCACCTGGGAAGCCCCAGAGTGTCTTCAAATACTGCCAAATGTCTCCTGAGAGGGGGAAGTCACCCCCAGTTGAGAACCATTGTCCTGGGTGAACCACTTAATTTCCAAGAACTTCCTCCTCTACATAATATTGCCAATAACAGTATTTACCTGGTATATCTTCACTATGTACCATATCTACTCATATAACAGCATGCACCTGCATATTAAACTGTGTGTTAACATGTGTGTTATGCTTGGAATAAGGCCTGGTATAGAGGGACAGCTGTCAGATGATTGTAATTAGTATCATTATGTTGTTATTATATGTTATTATATGTAATTAGAATCACACCCTTGGTGTTTAGAAGCTACTTTAACGCCTCTCAGCCATCTTGAATAAGTTCCTGTCTCCGAGCCTGTTTCCTTATGTGCAAGACTCTGTTCTCCTTTCTTGAGCATCCCCAGGGATTTCCCTCATAGCTCGGTAGATAAAGAATCCAACTGCAATACAGGAGACCCATGCTCGATCCCTGGGTCGGAAAGATCCTCTGGAGAAGAGAATTGCCACCCACTCCAGTATTCTTGCCTGGGGAATCCCATGGACAGAGGAGCCTGGTGGGCTACAGTTCATGGGGTCACATATAGTCGGACCCGACTTACCTCTGTTAGTCAAACAGATTGTTTAAATATTAAAATATTCTACGCAGATTGGTGAATATCGACTGCCAAGCCCCCTCCTCTCTTCTGCTCCTTCTCAAGACTTCCTCACCACCTCCCATAATCAAAAGGACACACAGGGTGCTTCTGAGGCCCCGCTCCAGTGCTCAGCAATGACTGGGCTGCTATTAAAAAATGCAGATGTCATCTTAGTCCTGCTGTGGCAGCCTTGTTACTTGCCAGCCATCCCCTTTCCTCACTAACAGAACCACACTATATACATATATATATATATATATAGTTTTTATTTATTATTTATTGATTTTTGGCTGCACTGGACCTTCGTTGCTGCGCTCCGGCTTTCTCTAGTCACGGTGAATCGGGTCTACTCTCTAGGCACGGTGCATGGGCTTCTCACTGCAGTGACTTCTCTTGTGCTGCACAGGCCCTGGGGTGTGCAGGTTTCACTAGTTGCGGCTCGTCGGCTTACTGGGATTTTTCTGCACGTGGGATTTTCCTGGATCAGGGATCAAACTGATGTCCCCCGTATTGCAAGGCAGATTCTTTTAACCAGTGGACCACCAGGGAAGCCCAGAACTGCAATTTTTAAAAATACTTATTTTTATTTCTTTGACTGCACCTGGTCTCAGTTGTGGCACGGAGGATCTTTGATCATTGTAGCGGTAAGCAGGATCTTTAGGTGGGGCATGAGAACTCTTAGTTGCGCACTGTGGGATCTAGTTACCCAACCAGGGATGGAACCCAGGCCCCCTTCATTGGGAGGGCAGGATCTTAGCCCACTGGACCACCAGTAAAGTCTCCACGATATTTTTTTAGATGCAGCCATGGGCCAGCCTCAGGAGGCAGACATATTTCCCTTTGTTGGATGCTGGCTCCTGCAGGAAGGTGGCCATGCGGCCCCGTTCTCTGAAGGGGAGGCCCTCCGTTCCCATTCCTTCCTGCCTATGGGTGTAGTTAAAGCACCTGCAACTGAGGCCACCGCCTTGAAGGATAAAAGCCAATGTACTGAGGATGGTGAAGGGGAAGGAGAGACAGCCAGGCTCCTTGAGGACATAACTAAATTACTGCACCCACCCTGGGGCTGGTGAGGGCAGGGGGCAGGCACTCACTGGCAGCAAGAAGCAGAGCGGTCCCAGAAGCTGGATTGGAGGGGCTGTTCTCCCCAGGTGTCATTTCCACGGTGCCTCAGACCCTAGCCATCCTCTGCAGGAGTAGGCGTGGGCAGGTGCCTGCCCGCGGCCACCCAGCAGCCTATTCACCCCTGCTCCATGCTCGCATACCCTGGCTGCCCTCAGTGCCTGTCCCTGCCAGTTTTCCATGCTGGGTCAGCAGACTTGAACTTTTCCCTAATGCAGCATAGCCATCCCTGGAGGGATCTTCAGGAGTCCCACCTCCCCATGGCCTCCCCAGTCATCAGCATCTCCCCGCTCCAGTCACCTGAGCCATCTCTGACTGCCCTGTGGTCAGCCCAGCCCGAGCTCCCCAACTTCTCCAGGGCAGTAATAAGCCCAAAACAAGTTTCAAAGAGGTAGAACCCAGAATAGTGGTTTACAAATTTCTGGCCATGACTTATTGACAAGTCATAATTAGCACTTTGTTTTTAAATGGAATACAATAAAAAATTGATTTTTCCAGAGTACACGACATATTGTTGTTCAGTCACCAAGTCATGTCTGACTTGGCATATAGTAAGGGTAAATAGCTGCAAGAAATTCTGTGTACTGATTGCTATGGAAAATGTATTTCATACTCAGATTGTGGTTACAACATTTGGAAGGATATTGTGCCTTGAAGTCCACAGCACATGCCTGGAAAGAATTAATATCAGGCCCCTCTAAACCTTTTGCTCAGGTCATTCTCAGGAAAAGTTCCTTTTGTTTAACCAGACACTCAAATCAGAGACCCTGGCCTCGTTCTGGATTCCTCTCTCTCTTGTCTCTCCACCCAGCCCAACAGAAAATCCTGCTTCTTCCCTTCAAAATACATGTACAGTGGAGTAGAAACTAGTATTATTTTGTAAAGCAATTATATTCCAATAAAAAGTTTAATAATAGTAATAAATACGTACATTTAATTATTTATTACCGTTTAAATTGATGTTTTCAAACTGTGGTGCTAGAGAAGACTCTTGAGAGTTCTTTGGACAGCAAGGAGATCAAACCAGTCAATTCTAAAGGAAATCAACCCTGAATATTCACTGGAAGAACTAATGCTGAGCTGAAGCTCCAATACTTTGGCCATCTGATGTGATGAGCCGACTCATTAGAAAAGATCCTGATCCTGGAAAAGATTGAGGGTAGGAGGAGAAGGGGACGGCAGAGGATGAGATGGTTGGATAGCATCACCAACTCAGTGGACATGAGTCTGAGCAAACTCTGGGGGATAGTGAAGAACAGAGAAGCCTGACATGCTACAGTACATGGGGTCACAAAGGGTCAGACACGACTTAGCGACTGAACAACAACCATTTAAACACACTTGAGATGATAAACTTTAAAAAATATATATGCAGAATCAGCCTCACCTCTGCCACCACCTGGCTCTAGTCCTGGGCAGGATTGCCTCTTCCCTCGGTTATGATTCATCTAGTTTGGAGACAGCAGGATCCAGGAAGGCACTCTGCACATAGTAGGTGCTGCATGCTGGAGGTGCTCGTGTCTGGGCTGACTGAACCACCTCATCACCCCTACTCAGTGAAGGTGGAAGGAGCAGGGCTGGGCTGCGAGGTTGCTTGGCCAGCATCCTTCCACTGTCCCCCTCCACCATAACCCCCACAAGAGCCTGTTCTCCGATCTTCCTCCCTGTTGGCCCTTTGCATCCCCCTCCAATTTGAGCCCAGAGAATTCCTTGGCAGTCCGGTGGTTAGGACTCAGCACTTTCACTGGCCATCGCCCAGACTCAGTCCCTGGTCCCAGAGTTAAGATTCTGCAAGCCACGTGGCATGGCCAGAAAAAAAAAAAAAGAACACATAGAAAAAAGAATTTGAGCCCAGCTGCTCCCTCCACACCCAGGCTGGATAATTCCAGGTTGGTTGCACCCTCCCCACATTCCCATCCTATAGACATAAGAGTTGATCTATCCCAGGGATAGTCTCCAAATTCCTGATCCCTGATCCCTGGGGAACCTTAAGACATCCTTGTGCATGTCTGCGTCACAACCCTGACTTCAGCCTGGCCAGGAGCGGAGCCAGGCAAACGGATGCTGAGTGATACCATTAACACACTGGACATCATTTAGCTCCCTCCAGGGGCTGTGGCCAGGCCTGACAGCAAGACTCAGGAAAGAATGCGGAATAGACAGCCGGGCAGTAGACAGACCAGCTGATGCCAATCCAAGCTGTAAGCAGCCCTGGGTAGCCTTGCAGACTTCCTCTGATTTCACTGGCTGTGAACTGGTACTCATGCGAGGGAACAGTACACCCTGACCTGGGACACAAGCCAGGGGACCAGAACTTAGGAGCCTGTGAAGCTGCTTTGTTTTGGTAACTATTTAAAAAGGACCCTGTGGACTTTTTCATAACCAATAAGTCAGAGCTCTTGTTCTTGTTCCAGCCCCAAATTTCTGGCTACGAATCAATCTCACCACACTAATAAAATTTTCCTTAAGAATGTTTTTTAATGCCCAGTTGTAAGAAGGCTTACAATTACATAGAGAAAGCCAACGGAACCCTCAGAATTAATACTGTCATGTTATGTTTAAGAATCATCTGGGATATTCAGTATTTAATGTATTTGAAATGTTTAAGAGAACTTGGCATAAAAATGGGACAAACGTGTCCTGTAAATGTCAGTCTTCCAACGTAACATGTATAATTGAGCAATTCATTATTTTAGACTTGGAATTTTTCACTGAAACGTGAAAGGGCATTTTTCAAAGTCAGTAAATGGTGCTAGAATATTTAAAAGACCTTGATATGCTTGTAATTTATTATACGAGTTAAGAACCTGGGGAGGTTGTGCTTTTTAGAAGCTTCTGTTGAGTGGTCAAAGAAAATTGAGATGTGAAAGCAGAGCACTTAAGGAAATGTAATTAACTAAAATTCTAAATAGGATGTGAAGCTGTTGTAACTGGATTTGATTGAACATTAATCAAAGATCTCCCTGAAAGTGCCTGTTAAAATGATTGGATTTAAATAAGGACCTACTGTAGAGCACAGGGACCTCTATTCAATACTCTGTAAATACCTATGTGGGAAAAGAATCCTAAACAAGACTGGATATATGTACATGTATAACTGATCCACTTTGCTGTATACCTGAAACTAACACAGCATTGTAAATCAACTATACTCCAAAAAAAATGTTTAAATAAATAAAAAATAAAGTTTACTGCATTTATAAATAGAATAATATTTGGAAGTAAAAGTTTGATGCTAAAGAGGACTATATTTTTAATTGGTAGTGTTAATGTATTGAAGATTAACTTAAAACACGAAGTAATTCATCTTTTCCATCCACAAACGTCTTCCCAGTGACACCAGGACACTGCTGGACCCTCTGTCCTCTGCTGGTAAGAAGCCACCCCACCTCACTGGTGGTTGTTGTTTTCGTTGCTGGGTCATGTCTGACTCTGTGACCCCATAGACTGTAGCCCACCAGGCTCTTCTGTCTGTGGGATTTCCCAGACAAGAATACTGGGAGTGGGTTGCTATTTCCTTCTACACGGCCCCTCACTGGTGTAAGTTACTAATTTTCACTTAGAGAAATGGTGCAAGACACAGCTACTTTATCCCCCAATCCGCCTCCCTTTGGTCCACAGGCAGCCCCTGAGATGACCTCCAGTGACCCCCAACTCCACGTGTTTATCCTGTGCACAGTCCCCTCCTCTGTGCCCCGGATTTAAGTGGCTCACTTCGAACAAACAGAAAATGGCCAAAGTAGTGAGATGTCACTTCTGAGATCAGGCTACAAAAGGGATGTGACTTCTCTCTTGCTTGCCCTCTCTGCCTCTCTCACTTTCTTTCTTTCTTTCTTTTTTTTTTTAATTAATTAATTTTTATTTTTGGCTTCACTGGGTCTTCACTGCTGCACATGCAGGCTTTCTCTGCTTGCAGAGAGCAGAGGCTACACTCTAGTTGCATGTGCAAGCTCCTCATGACAGTTTCTCTTGTTACAGAGCATGGGTTCTAGGTTTCCAGGTCTCAATAGTTGTGTGAGTTCAGTAATTGTGGCCTACGGGCTTAGTTGTTCCATGGCATGAGTGATCCTTCCAGACTAGGGATCAAACCCGTGTCTCCTGCATTGGCAGGGAGATTTTTAGTCACCAGACCACCAGTGAAGTCTCTCTCACTTGCTGTCTTGCTCAGAGGGAAGCCACACTCTGAGCCACCCTGCAGAGAGGCCCAGATGGCAAGGAATTGATGTCACTGACCAATAACCAGTGAGGACCTGGGACCTGCCAACAAGCATGCCAAAAATCTTGGAGAAGTGTCTTCCCCCTGTTGCTTTGAAATGACTGCAGCCTTGGCCAACACCTTACTTGTAGTTTTGGAAGAGACTCTGACCCAGAGGGACTGATTCCTGACCTTAGAAAACATAAGATAAAAAGTGTTCATTGTTTTAAATCACTAAGTGTTTAGGGGTCTTCACAGATGGCACTAGTGGTAAAAAACCCGTCTGCCAGTGCAGGAAACAAAAGAGACTCAGCTTCAATTCCTGGGTTGGGAAGATTCCCTGGAGAAGGACATGGCAACCCACTCCAGTATTCTTGCCTGGAGAATCCCATGGACAGAGGAGACTGGTGGGCTACTGTCCACAGGGTTGCAAGAGTCAGACATGAATGAAGTGACAGCACGCACGCATAATGCTGTAGGGGAGTGATTTGTTACACAGTAATAGCTAACTAATACAATCGTAATAGTATCTTATTGGGCATAAGATCCTGCAGATAGAAAACCTACATTTCCCATCCTCCCATGCAGCCAGGCATGGTCTTGTGCGGTATGGTCGTCGTGATGAGCCTTCTGACCACAAAGATAAGACCAGCACCTAGGAGGAACCAAAATCCCTGAATAACTTCATGGGGCAGAGTTGTTTTATCAACCTGGAGAGAAAGAGGAAGAGAAAAATAAACTTCGAACTTGGATCTCTGTTTGAAAGATAAATCTCAGCTTTTCCCAAACCCCCACCTCATCTTTTAATCAATATTCTCTCTCTTACTAGCCTCATTTTCATCAATGATAATGAAGACCTTATAGTTTGGCATGCTTTGTATGAGTTTTCAGTGTTTTCCCCAAAACATTACAATTGTTAATAAATACATGTTTTTTTCACATAAGTCATAAGGCAACCCCCTACCAGCACATGTGCCATCAATCATGTAAGTGCTGCTCTTCCGTTTCTTTGCCCCAGGGAAGTATTGCTTGTGAAGGCTATATTCATACATTTCTTTTCAAAATCTTCTCCTGCACCAGCAATCCTCTGGCAACCCATGGTCTCCTGGTGGCTCAGCTGGCCAGCTTGACAAAAACTTCGGGCTGTCTTTCTTCCTAAGCATAGATCTTCAAAGGTGATCCCGATTACAGACACTGGATACTTGGCAAGCACTGCCTTACAGAAAATAACATGCAGTGATTCCCAGCAAGTCTGACTTGTGTAGGCGTACCTGAGCCTGAGGCTTTCAGAGATTCCCCATTGTGCACCTGGCACCGACAGGTAACCCCGCAGCCCTTAGATCTCTGATTCAGCAGGGCTTCTCCTGCTGAGTGGGCCAGCTTCATCAAATAATGGCAGGAGGAGTTTGTGAAGGGGCCAGCACATGAAGAACAAGGAACAAAATTCAGTGTGCGAAGCCCTAGGAAACCTCTGTCCAGGGAAGGGGGCGTCTGGGGTAGCCGTGGCTCTCATGCTCTCAGGTGGACCAGCCCAGCTGGTGGGCTCCGGGGTCAGAGCTCTTCTCATCCCTTCCCTGTGTTGTCTTTGCCTGAATCTTCCGGACAGCAGTGGTACCTGCCTCCGAGGGTTGCTGTAAGGATTAGATGAGATAACATACCTAAAGCACTTAGCCCAGCACCTGGCACCTAAGAGCCATTACTACAGAACATTCTTGTGTAATATCTATTAGGATGATGACTTGTGGTTATTCCTTAAGTCGTGTCTGACTTTTTGCGACTCCATGGACTGTAGCCCACCAGGCCTCTCTGTCCAGGGGATTTTCCTAGGCAAGAATACTGGAGAGGGTTGCTATTTCCTTCTCTAGGAGATCTCCCCAACCCAGGGATCGAACCCGTGTCTCTCATTCGCAGGTGGAGTCCTCACTGCTAAGCCATCAGGAAAGTCCAGATGATGACAACTCTTGAAATAAAAAGAACCATGGTTGGTACTCTGCACTTCCACTGCAGGGCGCGTGGGTTTGATCCCTGGTCAGGGAACTAAGATCCCGCATGCACTGAGGCACAGTCAAAAAAGAAGAAAATAGAGCCATGGGTGAAGCCGAGCCACAGTATTTTGCATCAAGAGCCTGAATCTGAAGCTGGACCCTGCAGAGAAGATGCGCAAGGATGTGATCTCCTCCGCACGGAACTTCCTCATCCACGTGGCCCTGCCGAGAGTCACTCCTTTTATCTTTGAGAAATCGGACAGCCTAAGAAGAGCAGGCATCACCTGTCAATGCATGATGTGAAAACCCTGGTCATAGTTTCTATTCCTGTCTGCAAATGAATAGGCTCAGAAAGACATCAGAGACTTTTGGAATGGACACAGAAATTCTACTTATTAAGAACAAGTTTGGCTCAGGTAACTGACCTTTATAGCTGAAAGAAAAGACTATTTGGAAAGTATGAAAAGATTTTTTGTGATCTGAGTACACTGTCATGCATATGATATTCAGCCTCTGAATGGTGGTGTAATTGTAGATGATGTTCAAGTCATTTTTGTAGCAAGTATTAATTGTAAGAGAATTATGCCTGTGAAAAAAAATTATTTAATAAAGTTAAATAAGTAAAAGAACCATGGTTTGTGGTCAGCTGAATTTGGCCCCCAAATGACCTAGGTCCTCACCCCTGGAACATGTAAATACTCTCTCATATTGCAAAAGAGACTTTACATGGTTTAAAAATTTTTTTTATTTATTTGGCTGCAATGGGTCTTAGTTGTGGCAGGCGAACTCTTAGTTGCGGCATATGAGACCTAGTTCAAACTTGGGCCCCCGGCATTGGGAGCTTAGAGTCTTAGCCACTGAACCATCAGGGAAGTCCCTACAGAGTCCTGAGATGGGGAGATTCTCCTAGATTATGCAAGTGGGACTGAGCAATTAAAACTCACAGCAGGTCTATTAGGACTCTTCTTTTTCTCCCATTGTCTTCACAAATGCCATGTTCTTTTCCTCCATGTCGGGGTGAGGGGTTGGGGATGGGGGGGAATGGGGGGTGGGGTGGGAACACCTCTCACATGACGATTTTATGACCTACTTCAGGGAAGAAGGGCAAAGAAAGGAGGAGGTCAGAGTGATCTCCCTACTTCTGCCCTTTTCAAACTCCCTAAGCTTAAAATAATCAGAATCCCAATGTGCCACATTTGAGGGCTGCATGTCCTGAACCGCATCATTTGCAACTTGCCTTTTCATTCAGAAGGTTTTCCTCGATTGAATGTGTTTTCATTGGAACTCTCTGCCCTCCAACTCTGCACACCATCACTGAACAGATGTGCTTCTAGTTTATTAACTGGTGCCTTAACCACCATCAATCACTGAGATGAGACTGGCCAGCTCTGTTTTTGAAATTTCTTTTCTATCTAACTGTTTTGAATTTTCTGCAGGGCCAGGCTCTGGACTGAGTGCTTTGAAAGGAGTATCCCAGGAGCTGCCACCACAAATGCCCACAGGGCCAGGCAGGTCATGTGACAGGTAATGGGCCCAGGCATATTAGAATGCAGGTGGGGGACGGTGTAGCCTACAGAGCAGCCTCTTCCAGTCACTCCCTGCCTTGTGAGTGTGCAGGCTAGGGCACTTCCAAAAGAAGCTGGAAAATTCGATTTTTGTGTGATGTCACCCCTGGAGCTTTCAGTGTTTGCAGCCAATGCTTCATTTTTAAAACACAGCATATGACCAGTAACCACAGGAAAGTGGGCAAAGGTTGATGAACAGAAAAATCATGGAAAAGAAACAGGAGCAATTCTTAAACAGAAGAAGATCCACTTCCTCACCCCAAGAGAAATGCAAAGTAAGACTGGGCAAGTTACCATTTGTCATGTCTTAGGAAAGGATTGAAAACATTTGATAAGACACCGAACTAGAAAACATGTAGCAGCTTGTCATTTCAGGTCTTGATGGTTGATGAGGATAAAAGCTGGGGTTAGGGACTTGCCTGGCAGTCTAGTGGTTAAGATTCCTGCTTCTAATGCAGGGGGAATGGGTTTGATCCCTGGTTGGGGAACTGAGATCCCACATGCCTGCCGTGCAGTGTGGCAGAAAAAATAAAATCTGAGGTTGTATAACACTGTATGACTACTCTTTTGGCCATAATAATGGTAAAAATGGAGAGTAAGTGCTGGCGAGGACGTGGTAAAACTGGAACCCTCGTATGTTGCTAGTGGGAATGTAAAATGGTGCAGATGCCGTGGGAAACTGTCCAGTTGGTTATCAAAAAGTGAAACATAGAATTACCGTAATCACATGAGCAATTCCTCTCCTAGGTATATACCCATAAAGAATTGGAAACAGGAACTCAAGCAGAGACCTGTAAGTGAACGTTCATAGCAGCTTTATCTACAGTAGCCCAAGGGCAGGCACAAACCAAACATTTCTGATGAAGGGATAAACAAAATACAGTACATCCACGCAGAGGAATACTCTTCAGCCATCAAAAGGAATGAGGCTCAGATGTGTGCTACCACGTGGATGAACCTTGGAAGCATCATGCAAAGTGAAGTAAGCCAGACACGAAAGAAAAAACACCATATGATTCCACTAACATGAAATATCTAGAACTGGCAATTCATAGAGAAAGTAAATTAGATGTTAGCAGGGGCTGAAGGGAGGAAGGAATAGGAATTATTGCTTAATGGATATAGAGTTTCTGTTTGAAATGATGAAATATTGGGGAAATAGAGAAAGGTGATGTTTGCAAGGTATTAAGAAGGCAACCAGTGCTGCAGCAGAATACACTTAAAAAGGACTAAATTGGCAAATTTTCTGTTATATATTTTTTACCTCAGTTAAAAAAAATAGCTGGAGTTTTGTCAAACCATACTGACTTTGGATTTAACTGGGTAGAAGCAAATCCTGCTCAGGGACTTCCCTGGTGGTCCAGTGGCTGAGACTCCGCATTCCCCGAGCAGGGAGCCCGGGTTTGATCCCTGATCAGGAAACTATATCCTACATGCAGCAGCTAAGAGTTTGCATGCCAAAACTAAAGATCCCCCATGCTGCAAGAAGATCAAAGATCCCACATGCCACCACCAACACCCAATGCAGTCAAATAAATATTTTAAAAAGAAACAGGTCCTGCTCAGAACAAAAAGTGCCAGCCTATATGCTATGAGAAGATGCTCAGAACATATGTGATGGGAGGCGGCAGGGGTCGTGCCCAATGGGGTCGTAAATAAAGCCTTTCTACGTGTTCAGAGCTGATCCTGTGGACAGTTCCTGGGGAACGACCACATTGGTGGGCTGCCGTGATGGGTGCTCCCCCATCTCATCACTGATCCTGAACCGTTGGCTCACTCCAAACTGGCTCCACCTCCACCCAAAAGCTTGGCAACTCTGAGCCAGTAACCCTGACTCTTCCCATCAGGCAAATAAAATCATACTTCCAACAGGAAAGAAGAATACACATTGGAACAGCCATCATAAACAAACAACAAATTCACACCCGCGGTGTCAGCACATTGGTGACATGAGTCAATACAGTCATCAGTTTCATAATCATTATAATATCACACGATCGCCTCGTCTATCCATTAAGGTACTTACAACATTTACAAGGATCTGATATTAGATTTGTGAAGGGTTTAAGTGATAGCATTTGGAAGGACTGTTTAATGGGTTAGAGAAATCTGATACAGAAGAATAACTGCTTAGTGATTTTATCAAAGAACAAAGATTAGTTAGTATTCCTATTTACACACAAGCCCCATGGCTGTTGGCAAATCCAGCAGCGTGGAAAAATGGTTGCTTGCATACATTGCTGAGCAATGGGTAATTCTGCAGTAAGTAAGAAAATTTTATGCATGTACCATTTTATAAAGTATTGTATTTTTTATTGAGATAGAATTCATATAACAAAACAATTTATCATATTAAATTGTGTGACTCTGTGGTTTCTGGAGAAGGCAATGGCACCCCATTCCAGTACTCTTGCCTGGAAAATCCCATCGATGGAAGAGCCTGGTGGGCCGCAGTTCATGGGGTCGCTAAGAGTCAGATACGACTGAGCAACTTGACTTTCACTTTTCACTTTCATGCATTAGAGAAGGAAATGGCAACCCACTCCAGTGTTCTTGCCTGGAGAATCCCAAGGACGGGGGAACCTGGTGGGCTGCCGTCTATGGGGTCGCACAGAGTCGGACACGACTGAAGCGACTTAGCAGCAGCAGCAGCAGCAGTGGTTTCTAGTATGTACACAATACTGTGCAACCATCACCCATTATCTGATTCTAGAACCTTAACATCTCTCCTTTCTCTGCAGTTCCCTCGGATGTGTGTGTGTGTGTGTGTGTGTGTGTGTATTGCTTTAGTCATGTCCGACTCTTTGCAACCCAATGGACTGTAGCCCACCAGGCATTCTTTGCAATCCCATGGACTGTAGCCCACCAGGCTCCTCTTTCCACAGGACTCTCTAGGCAAGAATACTGGAGAGGGTTGCCACTTCCTACTCCAGGGGATCTTCCCAACCCAGGGGTCGAACCCACGTCTCTTACGTCTCCTGCATTGGCAGGCGGGTTCTTTACCACTAGTGCCACCTGGGAAGCCCCCCTTGGCAACCACTAGTCTACTTTGCATCTCTGTGGATTTGCCTGTTTTGGTCATTCTTAAATAAATGGGATCAGTACTGCATGTGGCTTTCTGTCCTGGGTCCTTTAACTTATCATAATTATTTCAAGTTTCATCCTGGTGGCAACATGTATTCGTACTTCATTTCTTTTTCTGGCTCAATAATCCCGTTTCAAGCATTTCATTGCAGGACTTCCCTGGTGGTCCAGTGGTTAAGACTCAGCATTCCCAATTCAGGGGGCTCAGGTTCAATCCCTGGTCAGGGAACTAAGATCCTGCATGCTGCACAGAGAGGCCAATAATAATAATAATAATAGAATTCCATTGCATCGAAATATCACATTATGTTAATCTATTCATTCATTAATGGACACCTGGGTTGTTTCTGTCTTTTGGCTGTTATGAATAATCTTGCGATGAACACTTGTGTACAGGTATTTGTGTGGACATATGTTTTCCTTTCTCTATGGTGTATACCTCAGAGTGGAACTGAGGATTATGTGAGAACTCTATGTTCAACTTTTTGAGGACCTTTTCCAGACTGGTGTAGTTCAAAGCAGCCACATCATTTTACATTTTCACCAGCAGCAATGTATGAGGGTTCCAATTTACCCACACACTCAGCAACACTTATCATTGTTCCTTTTAAAAATTACCACCAAGGGACTTCCCTGGCAGTCCAGAGGTTACGACTTCGAGCTTCCACTACAGGGGGTGCCACAGGTTCCATCCTAGGTAGTGGAACTAAGATCCCACCACATGGCACAACCAAAAAAGAAAAATAAATTTTAAAAAATTTAAAGTAAAATCACAACCATGCACATATCTTGTGACTGAGTCACTTTTAGAAATATATACGCACATTGTATATGGCACTATTAGAAATACTCTTTTTTCTTTCTATCAGTAAAGGACAAGAGAAAAGCATCAGGTATCTTTATATAAAAATAAATAAGTAAGGATGGGAATTCCCCAGAGGTCCAGGAGTTAGGAGTCTGACTTTCACTGCCAAGGGCACAGGCCCCATCTTTGGCTGGAGAATTAAGCTCCCACAAGCCAAATGGCCAATTAAAAAAAAAAAATTAAAAAGAAATTCTCTATGTAATGATATGGAAAGATAATAAAAAATACACTAAATGAGAGGCGGTGGGGAGAAGGGATACATTGGGAGTTTGGGACTAGCAGATGCAAACTATATATAGAATGGATAGATAACAAGGTCCTATTGTGATAGCACAGGGAGCTATATTCAAAATCCTGTAATAAGCCATAGTAGAAAAGAATTCTTAAAAAATATATGATAAAAGCAAAGTGTCAAGCAGGGAGCATATGGTATGTGATTGTTCATTTGATGAGAGAGAGTGTGTGAGTGTGTGTTTGTGTGTGTGTGTATGCAATTCCTTGTCCATGTATAGAAAAATCTCTGTAAGAACATATCTGAGTCAAGTGGATAACTGGGATGGCTGAAGGCAATGGTAGACGAGAGATTAGCGCTGGAAACATTTTTATACTTTTAAATTCTTATACCATATAAATACATTATCCTATTCAAAATATGGCACCCCACTCCAGTACTCTTGCCTGGAAAATCCCATGGATGGAGGAGCCTGGTAGGCTGCAGTCCATGGGGTGGCTAAGAGTCCGATACGACTGAGCGACTTGACTTTCACTTTTCATTTTCATGCATTGGAGAAGGAAATGGCAACCCACTCCAGTGTTCTTGCCTGGAGAATCCCAGGGACAGGGGAGCCTGATGGGCTGCTGTCTATGGGGTCGCACAGAGTCGGACACAACTGAAGTGACTTAGCAGCATTCAAAATAAATTACCCTATAGGATAATTATCCTATTCAATGAGAACACTTTAAAACACTGAAAACTAAACAAAACATATACAGGCCTGATAGAAAATGGAGGCAATCTAGAGGTAGGTTAGGGGGAGGGGAGGGAGGCTCAAGAGGAAGGGGATTTATGTATAATTATGGCTGATTTGCATTATCCTATGGCAGAAACCATCACAACATTGTAAAGCAATTTTCCTCCAATTAAAAAATAAATTTTTTTAACAAGTAAAGAAAATGGAGGCAAGACTTCCCTGATGGCCCAGTGGTTAAGACTCCGCACTTTCACTACAAGAGGCACAGGTTCGATCCCTGGTGGGGGACCTAAGATTCTGCTGCATGACACAGCCCAAAAAATAAAAAAGAAAGAAACTGGAATTTGACCCTCACACCACAAGGAAACTGACAGCACAGTGAGACGACAGAGTGAGCTGCCTTGGGTCACTCAGTAATCACTGCTGTCACCAGTGACCCAAAAAGTCTGACCCAAAGCCCACCCTCTTAGCACGTTAGAGGGTATGATGCACTCCCACGTGCTCAAAGTAATAGAACAAAAAAGGAAATCAGCTGACAATGCACAGGGATGGGGAAGGGGACTGGATTTGTTTCCTTTTGCTGCTGTAACAAATTACCATAAACTCAGTGGCTTAACACAGCAAAAGTTAGAAGTACAAAATCAGTTAGGTCGATAGTCAAGGGGGCTCAGGGCTGTTTGCTTTAGGAGATCCTGAGTGGGAGACTATGTCCTTGCCTTTTTCAGCTTCCAGTTGGCTTGTGGCCCCTTCCTCCACATTCAAAGCCCATTACTAGCATCTCTGCTTCTGTTATCACATTGCCCTCCCTCTCACGGAGTCCTCCTGTCTCCTTTCTATCAGGAATACTGAGATTGTATTCAGGCTGGTCTCAGCATCCCAAGATCCTTAACTCAATCACATCCACATAATATTTTTTGCTATGTTAGGCAACATTCATTTTGCCAACAAAAGTCAGTCTAGTCAAAGCTATGGTTTTTCCAGTGGTCATGTATGGATGTTGAGAGTTGGACCATAAAGGAGGCTAAGCGCCGAAAAATTGATGATTTTAAACTATGGTGCTGGAGAAGACTCTTGAGAGCCCCTTGGACAGCAAGGAGATCAAGCCAGTAAGTCCTAAAGGAAATCAACCCTGAATATTGATTGGAAGTGTTACCGAAAAGTATGCATGGGCCAATACTCTGGCCACCTGATGCGAAGAGCCGACTCATTGGAAAAGACCCTGATGCTGGGAAAGCTTTAAGGCAAAAGGAGAAGAGGGCGACAGAGGATGAGATGGTTAGATAGCATCACCGACTCAATGAGCATGAATTTGAGGATTCATGCTAGGAGATAGTGAAGGACAGGGAAGCCTGGCATGTTGCAGTTCATGGGATCACAAAGAGTCGGACATGACTTAGCAACTGAACAACAGAAAGGTAACATTCACAGATTCCAAGAATTAGGGCACAGATATCTTGGTGGGGGACTTTCTTCAGCCTAGTGTAACTGTGTAACTCAGATTGCAACTTGACTCCATGATCTTTTAACCAAGATCACACATCTGGTCTCAGGACTTAATGAAGCTCGGGGTTTTGATGTCTCTTTGCAGAAAGATTCAGTGAGAGACAAGTGATGGTGCGGATAGTTTTTATGGGCTGGGTAACTTCATAGGCTAATGAGTGGGAGGATTATTCCAACTATTTGGGGGAGTTCAGCTCAGTCGCTCAGTCATGTCCAACTCTTTGTGACCCCCTGGTGTAGCACAGCAGGCTTTCCCGTCCAACACCAACTCCCAGAGTGTGCTCAAACTCATGTCCATCAAGTCGGTGATGACATCCAACCATCTCATCCTCTGTCATCCCCTTCGCCTCCTGCCCTCAGTCTTTCCCAGCATCACGGTCTTTTCAAATGAGTCAGTTCTTCCCATCAGGTGGCCAAAGTATTAGAGTTTCAGCTTCAGCATCAATCCTTCCAATGAATATTCAGGACTGATTTCCTTTATGATTGACTTGACAGGTTTGATCTCCTTGCAGTCCAAGGGACTCTCAAGGGTCTTCTCCAGCACTACAGTTCAAAAGCTTCAATTCTTTGGCGCTCAGCTTTCTTTATAGTCCAACTCTCACAGTGAACTAAAATGGACTGGAATGGGCGAATTTAATTCAGATGACCATTATATCTATTACTGTGGGCAAGAATCCCTTAAAAGAAAATCTCAAAAATGACAGGATGATCTCTGTTCATTTCCAAGGCAAACCATTCAATGTCACAGTAATCCAAGTCTATGCCCCAACCAGCAATGCTGGAGAAGCTGAAGTTGAATGGTTCTATGAAGACCTACAAGACCTTCTAGAACTAACACCCAAAAAAGATGTCCTTTTCACCATAGGGGACTGGAACGCAAAAGTAGGAAGTCAAGAAATTTGGGGGAAGGGGGTGGAGATTTCCAGGGATTAGGCCACTGCCCACTTTTTGGTCTTCCATGGTCAGCCTTGGAACTGTCAAGGCACTGGTGAGTGTGAAACTTAGCATATGCAAATGTGTTACAAATGAGCGTATATTGATACTCAAGGTCTAGTGGAAATCAACCTGCCCACCATCGTGGACCTATTTGGTTCTAATCAGCTCATGTCGTATCCTCGGGCTCTGTCATTATTTTAAAGGTTGTGCCCTGTCCCCTTCCCTCAGGTTTCACTACCACAGACACCACCACTTGTGAGAAATTCCAAATTCCACACATTTCTGGTAAGACAAACGAGGTAGAGGCTTGGGGACATGAATCAGAGTAAAGAGGTCCGTGCATTCAAGACAGAACTGCAGGAAAGAGCAAGCCTGGCAGGACCCAGGCTGCAGTGCATGAGCAGGAATGAGAAAATGCAGCCTAGGCAGGCTCCGATGACGGTTTCTCCAAGCTTCCTGCATCCTGTCCTCCCACCTTCCCCAGGGCACAAGCCACCCCACATTCATGGGCAGGAAAACAAGAACTGAAGGGCGGTTCCCTAAAGAGACCCAGCTCTCTGCCAGCCTGAGCCGGTCACTAGGCTAGGTGGTGGCTTCTGGAAAAAGCCCGTCCTGTTCTGGCACTTGCGGGGGAGGGGAGGGCAGCTGGAAGTGGGACTCCTGGTCTCTTACCACCCACGCGGGAGGCCAGCCCGGCGGCAAGTCCCACACCCAGACACAAAGCCTGCATTCATGGCGTGGCCTGGCAGGCAAACAGTCAACATTTATAACAGAAAGCACAGGCATCACCTACAGACAGCAGCCTTGTGCCTCTGTTGAGAATGGCAAGAAATAAGCTACATCATCAGACAGGAAAAGAAAACCAGCCCCGAGCAAGACAGAACCCAAAGGAAATCACCAATTCAAGCCCCAACCAAGGTGCACAAACTGACTCTGGTTCTTGTCTCTTTAGTCTCTTTTTTAGTTTTTCATGTTGACTCTTTTGAAAAGTTCTGGACTGTTATTTTTTGGCAGGGACCAGTTATATTATGTTCAATACTGATTGCCTTCATATTGTTAAATGTAGATTTAGGGCTTCCCTGGTGACTCAGTGGTAAAGAATCTGGCTGCCCCTACAGGAGACACAGGTTCGATCACCAGTCCAGGAAGATCCCACAGGCCACAGAGCAACTAAGCCCATGTGCCACAACTACTGAGCCTTGCTCTAGAGCCCACGAGCCACGACTAGTGAAGCCTGTGTACCCTAGAGCTCGTTGCTCTGCAACAAGAGCAGCCACGGCAATGAGAAGCCCACGCGCCACAACTAGAGAGCAGCCGCCACTCGCCGCAACTGGAGATAAGCCCACGCAGCGAGGAAGGCCCTGCACTGCCAAAAATAAATACATAAAATTATTTAAAAAAATAAATCGAGATTTAAATGTTTTTAACTAGCGTTCTGCTTAGGCAATGTTGTATACTTCTTATAGTGTCACATCAAGAGACCCTTGAGGTCATGCTGTCCAACTACTGAGGATATCATTTGATCATTTGGTTAAGAGTCTATCTGCCAACACCCACCATCCCTCACTTGGTAGGTATATTTTCCCCCTCTCTAATGAATAAGTCATCTGATGGGTAATAATTCTAGACTATTCTCCAACAGCCTTTTAGCAATGGTTTTAACATCCTCTGATAATCCAATTATTTTGGGGGGATACCTTGTGTTTTTTCTCCATTTTATCTGTAATAAGCCAGCATTATCTGTTGAAATAAATTGTTTAGTGCCTGTAAATCTACATAATCTGAAGTCTGCAAAGCAGCTGATTAATAATGGTATCAATTAAAAAAAAAAACAAACCTAAAAAGCATTGCTACAGTCTCTTACCCGCAAACTTTCTTCATAAATTAGGCCCCAAAGTCTTCAAGCAATAAGATCTGACAGAACCAACATCACATATTTATAACTATTCCACTAAGAGTGTACTTCTCTCTATACATGCTTTGAAGTAGAATTATCACGTGATCATGGACGGCTGCCCTGACCCTTCTGGGAATGCTGCAGAATGCTGTATATGCCTTACATATATTCGGAAAGTGAAAGTCACTCAGTCGTGTCCAACTCTTTGTGACCCCATGGACTATACAGTCCATGGAATTCTCCAGGCCAGAATACTGGAGTGGGTAGCCTTTCCCTTCTCCAGGAGATCTTTCCAACCCACTGACTTCTTTAAAAAAAAAAAGAAAAAATCCGAAATCCATACTATCTAGTCCTAGATCTTTCAGATAAAGGACTGTGTGTGGATCTATACTGAAAGCCTTATTAATAACACAACAATTTTACAACCTGTATCAGAAAATGCTTTGAAAGGTGGATGGTACAAATAATGAGAGGCAGCGTTTACTGGGTGGTGGTGGTGGTGTTCAGTCGCTAAGTTGAGTCTGATTCTTTGCGACCCCATGGACTGCAGCATGCTAGGCTTCCCTGAGTTTGCTCAAACTCATGTCCTTTGAGTTGGTGATGCCATCCAACCATCTCATCCTCTGCCATCCCTTTCTCCTCCCACCTTCAATCTTTCCCAGCATCAGGGTCTTCTCCAGCGAGTCGGCTCTTCACTTCAGGTGGCCAAATATTGGAGCTTTAGCTTCAGCATCAGTCCTTCCAATGAATATTCTTGGTTGATTTCCTTTAGGATGGACTGGTTGGATCTCCTTGCAGTCCAAGGGACTCTCAAGAGTCTTCTCCAGCACCACAGTTCAAAAGCATCAATTCTTTGGCACTCAGCCTTCTTTATGGTCCAAATCTCACATCTGTACATGACTACTGAAAAAACCATAGTTTTGACTATATGGATCTTTGTTGGCAAAGTGATGTCTGCTTTTTAATATGTTCTCTAGATTTGTCATAGCTACTTTTTCCTTTCAAGGAGCAAGTGTCTTTTAATTTCACGGCTGCTACAGACGCCGATCTCACACTGTCCTCACGGCAGCGCTGTGGTGCCTTTCCCAGGCTTCTAGTGGAGGGGACCTGGGGAGAGGAGGCTTAAACCCCTTTTTGTGTGACCCCCAAGCAAGTGACTTACACCTCATGCGAAGCCTACCCATCTCTAGGCCTCAGTTTCTCAGGAGAGGAGGCAGCTGCAGACAACTGCATATAAAGCATTTAGCCCAGTTGGTAGAGACAGAATAAGGGCAAAGTAGGTGATTCAATACTTCATCCCACTCTGTGTGCGTGTGTGCTTAGACTCTCAGTCACGTCTGACTCTTTGTGACCCCATGAACTGTAGCCTGCCAGGCTCCTTTGTCCATGGGGATTCTCCAGGCAAGAACACTGGAGTGGATTGCCATGCCCTCCTCCAGGGGATCTTTCCAACCCAGGTCTCCTGCATTGCAGGCAGATTCTTCACCGTCTGAGTCACCAGGGGAGCCCTCATCCCACTGGGGGATTGTAAGTAGAGACAAAAAGTATGGACGACCCCTCTAAGTCAAAGATCATTCGAGAAAGCAGGTTTGAGACTTCCCTGGTGGTCGGGAGGCCCATTGGACTGCACAGGACTACACAGGGAACCCCATGAAGGGGGCACAGGTTCCATCCCTGATCGGGGAACTAAGATCTCACATGCCAAAACTAAGACCCAGTGGGGCCAAATAAATATTTAAAAAAAGAAGAAGAAGAAGAAGAAAGCAGGTTTGCTTAAGCACAAAGCCAAGCAGACTTGCTTAGCAACAAAAACCACGCAACAGAAGCATGAGACATGCCCCCAAACAGTAAAAATGATGGTGAAACGAGACCCACATCCTGTCCAGTGAGCTCAGTAAGTTAATAATACCTAGGAAATGCTCCTCTGGGCACACCAAAAATAAAAATATAAGGAAAGGGTGACATTATACTGAAACCTGAGATGATTTACTATTCTTAGCATATGTTACCGCCTCTTTGCTCATTTCCATTGTGCCAGAACAGGGCTGGCTGGACCAGGTAGGGACATGAAAACTCCACCTGACATGAAGGAGGAGCTGATGATGGAAGCTTGACATCTACTCAAGAATGAGGAAAAAGGTGGTTTTCTCCCCCTCCCCACTTTTTCTTTGATTATAAAACTGCAGCCCACTAAATTCTCAGGGTGCAGCACTCAAGCCTCCTATACTAATAAACTCTTTCCTTACCTGTCTCTCTGCCTCTCATTGAATTCTTTCTGCCCCGAGACAGAAGCACCTACACTGTACTAAGTACAGAGACACATTCTATCAGTTCCATAGTGCCTGTGATGACTGAGCACTGGGGTAACTGGGATTGCTGGTGATTTCCTAGTAGCCTCTCAGGTGGCGCTAGTGGTAAAGAACCCGCCTGCCAGCCAATGCAGCAGACGTAAGAGACGCAAGTTCAATTCCTGGGTCAGAAAGATCCCCTGGAGGAGGGCATGGCAACGCACTGCGGTATTCCTGCCTGAAGAATCCTATGGATAGAGGAGCCTGGTGGGCTACAGTCCATGGTGTTGCAAAGAGTCAGACATGACTGAAGCAACTTAGCACACATGCACGGGAGGCCTGGAGTTCAGAAGGCTGCCTCTAGGATGTGTAAGGTCAGTCCTTGAGTGCACACCATCTAGGGCAATCAGAAAAAAAAAAAAAAATCACAGTGAAGGGCAACGGCAGAGGTCAAGAGAGACATGGGTCTTGGTCCCATCCTTACTGTGAACCTCGGATTAATTCTCTTGCCTGCAATTTAGGGGAGGGGCAGATTTCTAATGTAGCATCACCCAGGTTGTCGCCCCAGGAGTTTGTGTGGCAGAGATGTTCAACTTAAGAACAAGCCTGGGCTTCTGAGACACTACCCTGGGGACACAACATAAATTCCAGAGAATTCCTGCAGACAGAAGCTTCAGTCCAAGTGTTTTTCACCAGGCCCAGGGTTGGAGTCACAGCTCAGCCATTTACTAGGAGTAAACAGATGGTGAAAGAGATGTGAATGCTGGAGGCAGCTGGAGGCAGGTGGCTGTGAGGCAGGAGATAGATGGACCCAGTCTGAACAGCCAGAGTTTGTCCCCTGTGGGCAGGTCCTTGAAGATGAGAAGCCAGAGAAGCGCTGGGCCCTGCCCAGATAAGAAATAAAAGACCCCATGTTCCTCATTCTTGAAGTCAAGGAGACATTCTCAACTACACATGCGCAGAAAGGCTCCTTGGAGGTCAAAAGGCAGGGGGTGTCACCTCATGGTAAGTGATGTCAACCTACCATAGGCCTTTTGGCTAAGAGAAACTGAGGCACAGATGGGAGTGTTAGTTGCTCAATCCTGTCTGACTCTTTGTGGTCCCATGGACTGTAGGCTGCCAGGCTCCTCTGTCCATGGACTTCTCCAGGCAAGAATACTGCAGTGGGTTGCCATATTCTTCTCCAGGGGATCTTCCCCAGTCAGGGATCGAACCCAGGTCTCTGGCATTGCAGGCATATTCTTTACCGTCTGAGCCACCAGGCAAGCCCCTACAGACGGGAGGACCCTGAAATAAACCAAATACAGACTCAGAACCAGGCAAAGCAAGTTGATTGGCCAAAGGAAACCCGGAAGAAATGCCCCCATCTGGCCCTCCCCTGTGTCTATCCCTTTTCTTCCAAAAAATACTTTCCGTCTCTATGTGGAAACTCATTTCTATACAGTTGATGGGCCAAGGCCTTGTCACCTTCCCTGGTGGTCTAGTGTTAGAATTCAGCGCTTTCACGGCCACCGCTAGACCTCAATCTCTAGCCGGAGCCTGCTTCAAGCCATTCAAGATCAGCTGGAATAAGAAGGAAAGAGGGGAATATGGGGAGTGGGGGCAGACGGGACAACTCCCATCGCAGGAGGCTCCGCGGGGGGAGGCAGAACTCTCCCATTGGAGATGCCTGCGGTGAAGGTCCTCCCCCCACCACGCCACCCCGCCTCCACCGACCCACCCCAGTCTTAGATCGCGAGGCGCCTGGGCAGCAGGTAACCACGTGGAGAAAGTATAGACTTTCCAAAGGAGCGATGAGCAGGCCCCCAAATCCGGGAGCGCAGGGATTGGGTCTCCTCCCCGCCAGCCTCGCGGCAGCTGAGCCCTCCCCCTCCGCCTGCAACCTCCCAGACCCCGCCCCTCCCCCGCTCCGGCTCCGCGCAGCCGCCCGCCTGCCCGCTGGACTTCACAGTCTCCAGCCCCCGGGTCCAGACTTCAGCCGCCGCCACCCCCTCCCCCAACCCTCCTAGAGGACTCCCTGGGCGGGGCCGATCCCGAGGAGCACCCCCCCGGACTGCCTCTCAGAGCAGGGTGGGGAAGGGGATCGTAGTCCGCCGCCACCTCCGAGCAGGCCGCCAGGTGAGCGCCGGGACAGGTAGGGACCGAGGTCGGGACCGGTGTCCGTCCACACTCGCAGCTAGGGCGCCCCGGGGAGGATTTCCGTCCCAGGCCCTGCCCGGAGTGGCGTGTCCCTGGAGTCCTGCGCCCCATCACGCCTTTCCCCGCTTCTGCCCCTTTAAGTCCAGAGTTACACGAACGCACGTTTGAAAGCCCCAGATTATAGGAAAAGGGCTTGGCTATAAAACCGGTCCTCTAAAGCCCTCGCCTCTCCGCCCGCCTGCTGGTCTGAGGAGGCCACTATTAAACACCACCCCCACCCCCCACGTACTCGACCAACACGTGTTCAACAGCAGCTGGTGAAAGGCCTGACCACTTTTTACCAATTCTGTTTTTTGTGTCCTCTGGCTGGCAGGAAAATCTACGAATCGGAAGATCTTAGAGCACCGTTTCTTGCTTTAGCAACTTGGGCACAGTTTGTTTTTAGCTGCTGCCGCTCTACCCAATTTTTAAACTTTGTTCTGAGTTAACTTTTGCAGTGACCGGTCATATTTGTTAATGTTCCATGTCTTGATCTTTCAACTTTAGACGGCAGCTGTTTACCGCTATTTTGAAAGACTATAGTATTACCAATCTACTTTTAAAATAGACAATAACATTTTTTTTAGTGTCCCAGTAACACAAGTACAAACGACAAAGGTTTGCATGCAATATCAATCCTTTAAACAAGCGCAGTCTCCTCTGCAGCCAGTTTTTAAATTTTGTAATTAAATTACTTTTCAGAGATGGCAGAAGTAACTTGTGATCCGTGGTGTGTCGTTTTAAACCTTTTTTTGCTCTTTATTCCTCTGGTAGTTCCTTCCAAATCTTTAAAGCAAATTATTCCATTGTTATTTGTTAGTTTATCAACTTTTACACAATGTCTGTAATCTTTTGCTAAAAATAGATGGGGACAGAAGCTTATCATCTCCAGGGTTTCTCTCCTCCCTGTATAATCACAACATTCCTTTTGGCTTCTCTAAAGAAATTATTTTTTGTAAACTTTTCTTTTTCTTTAAGCATATCTATATATATTTGTATATTCTATGTGAAGTAGCTCAGTTGTGTCCGACTCTTTGTGACCCCGTGGACTGTAGCCCACCAGGCTCCTCCATCCATGGGATTCTCCAGGCAAGAATACTGGACTGGGTTGCCATTTCCTTCTCCAATACATATACAGAATCTGTTGATTCTCCTTTTAATAAAGTTTTCATATTTATTTAAATTCTAATTTTTCAATCCAATCAAGATATACATACAGTTCACAAATCAAATATAAACAAGACTGCCGTATTTTTTCCCTATGATAAAAGTAATATAATCCGTTTAACAAAAATGGAAAAGGCCGGGGCAGTGTTTTTTGTTTTTGTTTTTGTTTTGTTTTGGTGATACTAGCTCCTAGACCAGGTATCCAAAACACCCGGCCCTTGGCAGTGAGATTTTCGAGTCCTAACCCCTGGACTGCTACGTACTTCCCAGGGGCAGTCTTTTAGATTAAAAGAGATTAGAGAGAAATGAGCACCCCCAGCAGTGTGTGAGTCCCATATTTGTTTGGAAGATACAATTCCAGAAGACCTTGGAACAATGAGAAAAAGTGTTCATAGATGAAGCATTAGATAGTAGATTGAATTTCTCTTAGTGGGTTGAGAGATAATAGACCTATAAAGGGTTCTTATTCTTTCTTAGGAGATGCATATTCAGGTATTTAATAGTTCATCAAAAGAGAGAGAGAAAGCAAATATGGCAAAATATGAAACAGATATCCATTTTAACTATATTTTCAGCTTTTCTGTATGGTGACATTTTTATGGTGAAATCTGGGGAAGATAAAGACGATTTACCAGCAGAAACTAACACAACATTGTAAAGCATCTATACTCCAATAAAAATAAATAAATAAAATGCATTGAGACAGAAAAATAAACACATATAAAAAATAAAGTAAGATAAAAGTTTAGAAACTCAGAGATGAATGCATGCACAGCTGCACGACCCTGGAGTCCTCCACCCCAATCTGCCCCTTGCTTGTTGGGTGACCCTGGGTTGATTGCTTCCCTCCTCCAAGCCTCAGTTTCCCCAGCTGAAAATAGCACCGGCCTCAAGGGGTTGTTGGTGAGACTTCTGTGAGATCTTGGAAAGCACTTTCCACGTACGTGCTGGAGGATTTAGTGTTCAGTTAACAGTAGCTGTTAGTATTTTGTGAAGGGTTTTTCTTAACAACCATGGTCAGCTCACCTGTGAATAATTATCCATAACATCATAACTGCTCTTGGGGCTCAATAATTGTAGCGCACAGGCTTAGCTGCCCCTGAAGCATACGGGATCTTAGTTTTCCGACCAGGGATGAACCTGCGTCCCCTGCACTGGAAGGCAGATTCTTAACCGCTGAACCACTAGGACTGTCCATCTTTTGCCTTTTTTAAAATTCACCAGGTGGCTCTGATCTTGCCATTGGTGCAGTTTTCTGTCCCGCTGTATTTCGTTCCTTCCTAGGCACGAATCCCCTGAACCTACATTCCTTCAGGCGTGGTTTCAGTGACTGCATGATTCTGACATAAGGAGGTGCAGCCCCAGACTCCAGTCCCATAGCTGGCCTTGACTGCTAATCATTGTCACAGCAGTCACAATGGCAGCTAACACTTGTTGAAGACCAGCCTTGATCTTGTTGAATTTCCCCATCACCGTGGGAAGTGAGAGTTACTACAAGTCCACAGCGTGTTAGCCAAAACTTTTGCTGTTCAGTGCAGGAACTGAATATAAGGCAAGTCACAAAGAACCATCCTGTGTATTACATATGATCCTTATCGGGGTAGACTTCCCTGATGGTCCAGTGGTTGGGAATCTGCTTGCTAATGCAAGAGACACAGGTTAGATCCTGGTCCGGGAGGATTCCACATGCGAAGAGGCAACGAAGCCTGTGCATCACAGCTACTGAACCCACACTCTAGAGCCCACAAGCCACAACTACTGGAGCCCCACGCCTAGACAAGACAAGGCGTGGGGCTCTTCCAGGACAAGAGAAACTCCCACAATAAAAAGCCCGCCCACGGAAACCAGAGAGCAGCCCCTGTTCTCCGCAAACAGAGAATCCTGCGTGCAGCAACAAAGCCATAGGGCAGCCAAAAATAAATAATTACTTAAAATTTTTTCCAAAAAAATCCCTAGCAGGACTGGGGAGTGATCAAACACACGGATACTTCTTCAGTGAAATGCATGTTCATATCATAAATAAAACCTTCCATCAGTTCCAGGCAGTTCTGCCACCAAGTGGGTCTATGAAAGCCTTGGTTTTCAGAGCTTTTGGATTTAGGGATTGTGGAGTGTGGTGGTGGTTTAGTCACTCAGTCGTGTCCAACTTTGCGACCCCATGGACTGTAACCCACCAGGCTCCTCTGTCCATGGGATTTCCCAGGCAAGAATACAGGAGTGACTTGCCATTTCCTCCTCCAAGGGATCTTCCCAACCTAGGGATCACACCCAGGTCTCCTGCATTGCAGGCAGATTCTTTACTGACTGAGCCACCAGTGAAGCCTGGAGAGGACATGTGGACATTCACATCCCATTTTCCAGAGGAGAAATCTACGCTGAGAGAGGGAAACCCATTTGCCGAAGTTCACGAAAAAGTTTGAGTTTGGGCTGAGGCTAACCTGGGGCTGGCTGAATATGCAGCTGACAAAGTTTCACCTCTCCGCAGTGCCATCTCCTCTGCAGGCTGTCACCAGCAGTTCCCAGAACCAGTGTCCCTGGCTGGCCCTGTGATGCCCCAGAAATGTCAGTGCTGCCTCCAGGGAATGAGATGATGCACGTAAAGAATTTCCCAGGGTGCCTCACACCACGAAAGCATCGACAAATGTGAACTGTTAATCTGTACTAAGATGCAATTCGACTGTTCCCTTCTTTGACTTAAATAATCATGGTGTTCATTGATAGCATTAATAATTTTTTAAATTGTAAAATATAACACTCATACAGAAAAATACATGAAATATATAACAAAGTATATAAGCAGCACCCAGGCCAATAAGGAGAACATTGCCAGCCCCCTAGATGTTTCTCTGGTTAGTAGCCTTCTCCTTCCCCACAGAGGGAACCAGCATCCTGACTTTTATAATGCTCATTTCCCGGCTTGGTTATTTTGTGTTGTTGTTGTGTTTTTTTTTTTTAATATTTAGTATTTGTTTATTTGGCTGCACTGGGTCTTAGTTGTGGCACACAGGATCTTCAGTCTTTGTTGTGGCATGTGGGATCTAGTTCCCCAAGCAGGAGCTGAACCCAAGCCCCCTTGGTGGCTCAGATGGTAAAGAATATGCGTGCTATGCAGGAGATCTGGGTTCCATCTCTGGGTCAGGAAGATCCCCTGGAGAAGGGAATGGCTACCCATTCCAGTATTCTTGTCTGGAGAATCCCATGGACGGGGAACCTGGCAGGCTATGGTCCATGGGGGTCGCAGAGAGTCAGACACAACTGAGCGACTAACACTTTCCCCTGCATTAGGAGCATGGAGTCTTAGCCACTAGATCACCAGGGAAGCTTCTGCTTGTTTTATATATATATGAATATACAGGCGGGAGGAGAAGGGGACGACAGAGGATGAGATGATTGGATAGCATCACCGATGCAATGGACATTATTTTGGGCAAGCGCCAGTGATGGTAATGGACAGGGAAGCCTGGTGTGCTGCAGTCCATGGGGTCACAAAGAGTCAGACACAATTGAGCGACTGAATTGATATATATATATATGATTTCAGTACCTGTATGTACATTCGTAAATAGCATTTATGAGTTTAGCCTGTTTGTAAACTTTCTAAAAATCACTGGTGTGAGAATATAATTTATCATCCAATTTTCAAACCAGGTAATTTTGGAAGCGATAGGGGTCACTGATATTTACCCTAATTACCCTGGGACACTAGGTGTAAATCAGGCTTGCCCCAGGCCACCCTGACTGTCTGCTTGTCCTGGGACTCACACTCTGGATGACTTTACTCTGGTAAATTTCACCCCAAATTATGCTTTTGAGGTCCATTTGTGCTGTTGTGTCTACTTATTGTTATTGCTACTTAGTCTTCCATTCTATGACTGCCTTCATTCATTTATACACCCTATGTGGGTACCTGGATCATTTCCAGGTTGGAGCTATGAGGGTCAATGCTGTCGTGAATATTCTAGTATATGTTTCCTGGCTTTAGGGTCAAATTGCCAGCTTGTTGGAAAGGCACTTCTCTAACTTCAGTTAAAAAAAAAAATCCCCAACTTGTTTCCAAAGTGGTTGCACCAATTTTTACTCTCATCAGGTATGTATGGGAGTTCTCACTGATTGTAAATTATGGTAATGTTGTATTATTGGTTGGTTGGTTGGTTTTTTTTTTTTATAAAAGCATATTCTTTAATACACATGATATCCATGACGTTTAAACTAGAATATACCAAAATCCAAAGTAACTTTGCCTCTCATCTCACCCATGCTGTGGTTCAGAAGGCAGTTGGATGACTGAGAAGGTGATGATGGTGAAAATGACAGAGAAATGGAGGAATTCAAAATCATCTATTACTGTCAGCTATGAAAGATGGTATTTAGCTCAATGTGTATTCACTCCACTAATTTTTAACACTTGTACTTTTTTTAAGATCATTTCTTATTTACCTTTGAGACTTTACATTTTATGCTTCACTTGTATTTTTTTTATCCTGGCAACTTTTGATTCCCGTGGTACTGAGTGAGAGAGAGGAGTGTCTTGGCTTCCCCTCCCCCACCTTTCTTTTCCAATCTTGTCGGTAATGCATTTGCTTTCACACCATCAAGGCTGATTATATCCATAGTCTGTTCTATTACCCTATTTAAGTCTTACATGCTGTAACTGTAAAGTGTGCAGGATTTGGGTTTTTTGTGTGTGTGTGTGTGACAGCTTTATTGAAGTAATTTACATACCATAAAATTCAGCCCTGTTGAGTGTACGATTCAGTGATTTAGTGAGTTTTCCGAGTTTGGCAGCCAACACTACAGTTTTAGAGCATTTCTATCACCTCCAAAATAGCCATTGTGCCTAGTTGTGGTCACTCCTTGTTCCCACGCCCAGTCACAGCAACTCCTCATCTTTCCCTATATTTAGATCGGTCTTTTCTGGACATTTCACACAATATGTAGCCTTTTGTATCCAGCACTTTGACTTAGCGTGCTGTCTTAGGGTTCATTCTCCCTGTATCCTGTACCATTACTCCATTCCTTTTATTGTTTTGTTTTGTTTTGACTTTTGGCTGCACTGGGTCTTCCTTGCTGTGTGTGGTCTTTCTCTAGTTGCCATTAAGCATCGGCTCTAGGGTGCTGGGGTTCAGCGGTTGCAGCAGGAGGTCTCAGCAGTTGACCCACGGCTTGTGGAATCTTCCCCGACTAGGGATCAAACCCGTGTCCCCTGCAGGCAGGTTCTTTTTTTTTTTTTGTAGGCAGATTCTTAAAACACTGCACCACCAGGGGAGTCCTCTTTCCTTTCAGTGTTGAACAGTATTCCACTATATGGATAGATCACATATTGCTTACCATTCACCAGTTGATAGACACCTGGGTTGTTTTCCAATATATAATGCTGCTGTGCACTTTGGCAGTCAAGTCAGTCTTTGTGTGACATACCTTTTCATTTCTCTTGGGTAGATAGCCTAGTGGTAGAATTGCTGTGTTTCAAACTTCCAGTGGTTAAGACTCCAGGCTTCCAATGCAGGGGGCACAAGTTTGATCCCTGGTTGAGGAACTAGGATCCCATATTCCTTGAAGCCAAAATAAATAAATACATATATATATTTTTTAAAAAGAATTGTTGGATTTCATGGTAAATTTATATTTCACTTCTTTTTTTTTAATGTTCAACTTTTATAGAAACTGTTTTCCAAAGAGGCTTTACCATTTTACATTCCCATCAGTGGTGTATAAGGGTCCCGGGTTCTCCCTGTCCTCACCAATCTTTTGGACAGCAGCTATTCTAGAGAGCATGACGTGGCATCTCACTGTGATTTTAATTTGCATTTCCTTCATGACTAATGATGTTGAGCATCTTTTCATATGCTTATTGCTGTGCTAAGTCGCTTCAGTTATGCTGATTCTTTGTGATCCTATGGACTGTAGCCAGCCAGGCTCCTCTGTCCATGAGATTCTCCAGACAAGAGTACTAGAGTGGGTTGCCATGGCCTCCTCCAGGGGATTTTCCCGACCCAGGGATCAAACCCGTGTCTCTTGCATTAGCAGGTGGGTTCTTTACAACTAGTGCCAGCTGGGAAGCCCGCATTTGCTTATTAGTCCTTTGTATTTCTTCTTTGGTGAAATGTCTATTCAAATCTTTTGTCAATTTTTAAATTGATATGTCATATTATTGAATTTTAAGTGTTCTTTATATATTCTAGATTTAAGTCTTTTATCAAGTGTGTGATATACAAATATTTTCTGCCAATCTATAGCTTGTCTTTCATTTTCTTAATAATGTCTTTTGAAGTACAAAGGTTTAAAATTTTGATAATGTTTAATTAACCCATTTTTCTTTTATAAATCATACTTTTGGTATTATATCCAAGAAATCTTTTTTTTTTAAATATTTGTTTATTTAGCCGCATCAGGTCTTAGTTGCAACATGTGGGATCTCTAGTTGTGGCCCACAGGCTTAATTGCTCTCGGGCATGTGAGATTTTAGTTCCCTGACTAGGGATTGAACTCATGTACCCTGCATTGCAAGGTGGATTCTTAACTTCTGGGCCACCAGGGAAGTCCATGCCACTCCACTTCTGACTGCTGTGTACATCATTTCACGTCTTTGGGCCTCAGTTTCCTCATGTTGTGACAATCAATGGGAATAATACAGAAGCCACAAAAGATCATC
This sequence comes from Bos javanicus, assembly GCF_032452875.1. Lineage (NCBI taxonomy): Eukaryota > Metazoa > Chordata > Mammalia > Artiodactyla > Bovidae > Bos > Bos javanicus. The sequence continues at coordinate 48,822,600 of NC_083885.1, read as the reverse complement.
CCCAGTCAGTTCCTGGGTTTGAAGATCTGTCTCTTCTGGCCTACACTGTGCTATAATAATTTTTTTTCCTTTAAATGCACTGCTAACATTTAAAAATCGGGTGATTTCACATAAACACAGGGATTTCCAGTCTCTTGACAAACTGGAAGATGTGGCCAAACTAGGCCCACCTTCCTACTGGGCAGTAAGTCAGCCAGAGTGAGTGCCTCCACGCTGGGCTCTTCTCTCCAGACTGACAGAGGCGCCACCACTCCCTGTTGGCTTGCACCCAGTCCGCCTCACTTAGAGACAGAACCCCAGGTGGTGGTAGTGGTAAAGAACCTGCCTGCCAATGCAGGAGACATAAGAGACCTGGGTTCCATACCTGGGTCGGGAAGATCCCCTGGAGGAGAGCATGGCAGCCCACACTGTATCCTTGCCTGGAGAATCCCATGGATGGAGGAACCTGGCAGCTTACAGTCCACAGGGTCACAAAGTGTTTTGGACGTGACTTAGCACGCACGCAGCACAGGACCAGCTGTTGTAATTGTGAGGCCAGCCAGGGGCGGTGGTATGAGTGGGGACTCAAATCCATGCCTTGCTCCAGTCACCAGGTCATGCTACCCAGAAGAGGTGCCTTAAAAAAAAAAAAAAAAAATCTACCTAAAGACTCCTACAGGCCAGTGCAGGCCCTGATTATCTATAGCTCAGTCTTCCTTCTTGAAGGAGAAGGCATGCCAAATCTTTGTGCATGCAAATAATTCTAAAGAGCAAGAAATTTTCAATCTTGTTTTTTTGGGGTTTTTCTGTTTGTTTGTTTGACTATAATTCCCTGTGCTGTACAATATACCCTTGTCGCTTATATATTTCATTTGTTTTTTATTTTTTATTTATTTGGCTGCATGCATGCATGCTAAGTCGCTTCAGTTGTGTCCAACTCTTGGCAAACCTATGGACTGCTGCCCGCCAGGTTCCTTCATCCTTGGGATTCTCCAGGCAAGAATACTGGAGTGAGTTGCCATGCCCTTTTGCAGGGGATCTTCCCAACCCGGGGATCAAACCTGCCTCTCTACATTGGCAGGTGGGCTCTTTACCGCTAACACCACCTGGAAAGCCCTTATTTGCCTTCACTGGGTCCCAGCTGTGGCAGCATGTGAACTCTTAGTTGGGGCTTATGGGCTCTAGTTCCCTGACCAGGAATTGAACCTGGGCCCCCTGCATTGGCAGCTCAGGGTCTTAGCCACCAGACCACCAGAGACATCTCAATCCTGTTTCTTGGTGATATTTCTGCAACCATTTGTTGTAGGTTAGGAACAACACTGGCAGGACTTCCCTCCATGACAGTCCAGTGATTAGGACTGGGCACTTTCACCACTGAGGGCTCGGGTTCAATCCCAGGTTGGGGAACTAAGATCCTGTAAGTAGCACAATGTGGCCAAAAAATAAAATAGAGACAACACCGGCGCCACTGTTCAAGAGTAAAGTGTTAAAATTGATAAGGGAGAATGTCAGGTAGAGGAAGATCTCTCCAAGGAATGAAACGGAAGCCATTCTACCTAAAATGGAAAAGATTGACCATACAAGGTGCTAGGAAGTGCAGCTGTCATACATGTTGGTGGGAGTGCACAGTCATGCTGAAAAAAAATGCTTGGGTGCGTTCTCGTAAAGAACATGTGATCCAAGAATTCCACTCCTACCTATTTACTCGTGGGAAATGAAAACATATGTCCAGACAACCACTTGAATGTGATTGTTGATAGAAGCTTTATTCATAACAGCCTCAAGCTGGAAACAATCCAAATGTCCATCATGCCAAGTGAGTAAACAGATTGTGGTTTATCTGTTCAATGGAGTACTACTCAGTGATAAACAGGAGTGAGCTGGCGATTAATACAGCAATGATGTGACTGAATCACACACTATTCTGCCAAAGGAAAGAAGATACAGGGGTGCCTCCTATGGTTATCACTCAGGGTCCAATCCAGAGACTGAAACCACACAGTAATTGAAGGGAGAATGTGTAATATACAGATTTATTCATCATAGCAGGGGATTAGAGTTAGAAGGAGTAGCTACAGAGAAATAAAGAGAATGGTAAAGAATATAAAATGGCAAATACAGGGAGCAGCCTCTACAACTAAGATCTAAGATAGAGAGCTTGAGAAAGGTGTCAGCTCCAGACTGTCCTTGGCAGTCCCAGAATCCCTCACGCTTTGGGGGTTTTTGTTTTTGTTTAACATTTATTTTTATTTATTTGGCTACGCCAGGTCTTAGCTGTGGCATGCAGGATCTAGTTCCCTGACCAGGGGTTGAACCCTGGCTCCCTGTATTGGGACATGGAGCCTTAAGCCACTGGAGCACCAGGGAAGTCTCTAGACCCTGACGCTTTGGGAGAACACTTGGACATGGCTCACTAAAGGGCAAAGGAGTCCCTTTAGTGCTCCGGCTGTGGAACTTGCTGGAAATCCACCCTCTGGAACTTGCCAGAAGTCGGTCCTTTAAGGATGCTAGGGAAAACAGTTCACAAGGAAGTGTCTCACCAGAAGCACTCAGCCAAGAAACCAGCTGAGGTGGGTGCCAGGGCAAGATGCTGGCTGAGGGATGCTCCTCACTGCCAGGCACTGGAGAAGCCTACACCCTTGTGAATGTCGCAGGAAAAGCTGCCTGCCTTTGGGGAACTGTCTGGAAGCTAGACGGTTAAAGCTCAACATTTAGGAAGAAAACTAAGATCATGGCATCTGGTCCCACCACTTCATGGGAAATAGATGGGGAAACAGTGGAAATAGTGTCAGACTTTATTTTTTGAGGCTCCAAAATCACTGCAGATGGTGATTGCAGCCATGAAATTAAAAGATGCTTACTCCTTGGAAGGAAAGTTATGACCAACCTAGACAGCATATTAAAAAGCAGAGACATTACTTTGCCAAGAAAGGTCCGTCTAGTCAAGGCTATGGTTTTTCCAGTGGTCATGTATGGATGTGAGAGTTGGACTGTGAAGAAAGCTGAGCGCCGAAGAATTGATGCTTTTGAACTATAGTGTTGGAGAAGACTCTTGAGAGTCCCTTGGACTGCAGGGAGATCCAACCAGTCTATTCTAAAGGAGATCAGTCCTGGGTGTTCTTTGGAAGGACTGATGCTAAAGCTGAAACTCCAGTACTTTGGCCACCTCATGCGAAGAGTTGACTCATTGGAAAAGACTCTGATGTTGGGAGGGATTGGGGGCAGGAGGAGAAGGGGACAACAGAGGATGAGATGGCTGGATGGCATCACTGACTCGATGGACGTGAGTCTGAGTGAACTCCGGGAGTTGGTGATGGACAGGGAGGCCTGGCATGCTGCGATTCATTGGGTCGCAATGAGTCGGACACGACTGAGCAACTGAACTGAATTGAACTGAACTGGAAGCTAGAAGCAAAACCGTTTCCGCCTGCAACACCTCTCTGGCTCCCTCTACTGGAAAACTTTAACATGGCAGCCGGCGAAGGAAGAAGATTTAAATGCCTAAACTCCAGTTTCTCAACTTGGAGCTGTGAGGCAGTAAATTGGCAACTGGCACACCATATGATTCCATTTATATGAAACTCTAGAAAAGAAAACTTGTAGTGACAAAAAGCAAATTAGTGGTTGGGGTGGAGGTGGGAAAGGGTAAACATTCTAGAGTAACAGAAATGCCACCTCTTGTTTATGAGGATGGTTGTACCATCACATACAGTTGTTAGAACACAGACTGTACACTTGAAATGTTTGCATTTTATTGGATGTAAATTAGACATCCGTGAATTTTTTTTTAATTTTTAAAAATTTCTGGGAAATAGGACTCTTGGGCAAATATAAATGGAATATATGCATGCATGCACACACCACAGAAAGTCGCTCAGTCGTGCCCGACTGTTTGCAACCCCATGGACTATACAGTCCATGGAATTCTCCAGGCCAGAATACTGAAGTGGATAGCCATTCCCTTCTTTAGGGGATCTTCCCAAACCAGGGGTTGAACCCAGGTCTCCCTCATTGCAGGCGGATTCTTTACCAGCTGAGCTACCAGGGAAGAACCGCAGCAATGTGCCCCAAATCCCACCACTGAGATTCCCTCGCTTATCCCGGTGTATTCACTGTATCTCCGTGAAGTGTTACTGGAGGTAATTCCTGGCTTCGGATTGGTGCCTGTTCATGCATTCTCCCTCAGGAGTTCAAGTTCAGCATGGGTGCCCTAGGTAGTTGGCAAGAGTTTTGAAAGGGAGATGAATTGGACATGTGCCCACCCGCCTCTCCCATTTCCCTTCTCCCCAAGGGAGATCTACAAAGGGCATCTCACTAGGTTCAGATTACCAGATCTTCATCCAAAGAGTGAAATCCTATTAGTTCTTGTATGACATTGGGTCTTACTTATTCCTTGAGTCCCAGACATGACTTAAGGATATTTCTCCTTCACTGCTCACATCCAGCCCTTGAGATAGAATAGTTATTCATATGGCACATGTTACAGACAAGAAAACTGAGGCTCAGAGGCCAGCAACATGCCAAAGTGATGGCCTGCCCAAGAAAAGGCAGAACCAGATTTTTTTTTTTTTTTTCCGGCTGTGCTGAGTGTTTGTTGCTGGTCTGGTTTTTCTCTAGTTGCAACGAGCAGGGGCTACTCTCTAGTTGCGACATTCGGGCTTCTCATTGCAGTGGCTTCTCGTTGCAGAGCACAGGCTCGTTATTGTGGAGCATGGACTTAGTTGCTCCGAGATCTTCCCTGATCAGGGACTGAACCCGTGTCTCCTGCCTTGGCAGGTGGATTCTTTACCCTTGAGCCACCAGGGAAGCCCAGAACCAGGATTTGAACCTGGATTGTCTGCCTCTGTAGTGGGAGCTCCTGACCACCAGCTGTCCTGCTGGGAGCAGCAGCTGAGAGTCCTGGAAACCCTCAGCCGCTCCCTGCCCCCAGCAGAGGGTCCTAATAGGATTTACCAATATTGCGTCTTTGACAGTCAAATCTTTTCTACCCCCATGATTGTATTCTGAAAAAATTCAGGCATACAGAAACGCTCAAATAATTATACAGTGACTCCTAAGATAGGGAGACAAGGACAATGCCTGTGTATTTGTTTGACTGATACTGAAACATTGCCATTCAGAGCAACTGTTTGTTCAGTATTCCAAATTCATGAAACAAAAGTTAGTGATGTGACACTTCAAGTACAAAAATGTATAAATACCACAGCAAGTACAATCATACATTTATAAATATACAAAGGTTGGGCCTTCCCTGGTGGTTCAGCAGTTAAGACCCTGCCGTCTCACTGCAGGGGGCAAGGGTTTGATCCCTAGTGGGGGAATTAAAGATCTTGCATGCTGCATGGCCCAGCCCCCCAAAATTAATAAATAATAAATAAGCAATGATTGCACCTAAGTTATCCCAATATGTTATTAGTTGATCAAATCATAAAAGTAATTTCAAAATCGATGGAAGTATACTTGCTAAATTTAATAAAGATAAAATTAACAAAGTTAAGGAAGAAAATTAACCAAGTAAAAATGACGCTATAGGGCTTCCCAGGTGGCGTGGTGGTAAAGAATCTGCCTGCCAATGTAGGAGACACAGATTCAATTCCTGATCCGAGAAGATTCCAGATGCCTCCAGACAACTAAGCCCGTGTGTCACAACTATGGAGCCTGTCCTCTAGAGCCTGGGAGCCGCAACTACTGAAACCCTTGCACCCTAGACCACTCTGCAACTAGAGAAAAGCCCGAGCAGTAGTGAAGACCCAGCATAGCCAAAAATAAGAATAATAAATAAAATTACTTTCAAAAACACTATATAAAATGAAGATGGTTTAATGAATCATGAGCTGTGAAAATGAAATGATATCATTGGATCTTCATCAAGAGTAACTACTCTAGGGAAAGTGTGCAGCTAGCAGGAGAGACCACGTGGAGATGGAGAACTGCCTGGGGAATTCCCAGCCGGAGTCCCCTGGTCCAGCGCTCAGCGGAGGAGTGACGAAGTTTCAGAAGATGACCAAGTGCCATGCTCTGCCTGAGGACCACAGCACAAGAGCCCCTGAGAACCGTGTGGCTGAGCCCAGGTAGTCCCTGGACCACAGCACAAGAGCCCCTGAGAACCGTGTGGCTGAGCCCAGGTAGTCCCCGGACCACAGCACAAGAGCCCCTGAGAACCATGTGGCTGAGCCCAGGTAGTCCCCGGACCACAGCACAAGAGCCCCTGAGAACCATGTGGCTGAGCCCAGGTAGTCCCCGGGACCACCAAAAATAATCATAAAACAATGCTTATTATACCATGGCAATGGTTTTACCACTGAGTCATGGGGGTATTTTTGTGCGAAATTTTCCAGTCACTCTAAAAAGGCCCTACGCAATTCGAGGAACCACCGAGGAAAGAGAGAAGCTACCTCTTAATAGTTTCAAGGGTTCTTGAATTTAAAAATAATCCTTTTGTGGTCACTTTGGGCAGCACATATATACTAAAATTGGAACCATACAGAGAAGACTAGCATGCTGTATTTGTGAAGCAGCTTCACTTGTCGCTCAGATGGTAAAGAATCTGCCTGCAATGCGGGAGACCCAGCTTCCATCCCTGGGTGGGGAAGATCCCCTAGAGAAGGGAATGGCAACCCAGTCCAGTATTCTTGCCTGGAGAATTCCATGGACAGAGGAGCCTGGCAGGCTACACAGTTCATGGGGTCGAAAAAAGTCAGACATGACTGAGCAACTAACACTTTCACTTTTTAAAATCGTCCTCATCGTCCTCATCCTATTTTTTAATAACTTTGCAGAGAGCCTTTTGGATATCTTTTGGTTCCTTTCCATGGACTACCATCTCTGTTTTTATTGTTATTGTTTCCAGTAAATCTTTTCTAGAAACAAACTGTACAGCCTGACGAATTTTCACAAATGAACACACATGTAACCCAACTTTAGATCAAGAAACAGGAAGAAAAAAACAACTTTCAAATGAGTACCTCTGCCCAGATGGAACTTTTTTAAAAACTTATTTTATTAAAATATAGTTGATTTAAGGAAAAAAAGCAAACAAAAAGAGAATATAGTTGATTTACAATGTTGGGTTAATTTCTGCTGTACAGCAAAGTGGTTCAGTTATACATACATACACCTTCTTTTTTCATATTCCTTTCCATTATGGCTTATCCCAGGATACTGAACATAGTTTTCTGTGGTACACAGTAGAACCTTAGTGGGTTTTTTAAAATATTTTTTAAAAATTATGTATTATTTATTTGGCTGCACTGAGTCTTAGTTGCAGCATGTGGGATCTAGTTCCCTGACCAGGAATCGAACTCAGGCCCCCTGCGTTAGGAGCACAGAGACAGTCAATGGACCACCAGGGAAACCCCAGGATCTTGTTTATCCATTCTACTTACAATAGTTTGCATCTGCTAATCCCAAACTCTCAATCCCTCCTTCCCTCATTCCCCTCCCTCTTGGGAACTGCAAGTCTGTTCTCTCTGTCTGTGAGTCTGTATCTGTTTTATAGAGAAGTTCACTTGGGTTGTAGTTTAGATTCCACGTGTAAGTGGTATTACATGGCATTTGTCTCTTACTTCACTTAGTATAATCATCTCTGGGCCTACCTATGTTGCTGCAAATGACATCATTTCCTTCTTTTTTATGATTGAGTAGTATTCTCTTATACATATGGACCCCATCTTTATCCATTCCAAATGGAACTTTTAATCCTGCCTGGGGTTCTCTCGGCCTTCCTCTGTGAGTAGTACCTGTCCCCTGCAATACAAGTCCCTGACCATCGTTGCATTTAGTAAGTGCTGCATAAGAGACCACTCAGAATGCGGTGACTTAAAACAATACCCGTTCCTTTATTATTTTGATGGCTCTGGGACTGACTGGGCTCAGCTAAGCAATTCTCAGGGGCTGCTGTGCAGGTCCCAGCAGGCGGTGATTGGGCCTGGGTCATCCGAGGGCTCATTAGCTTCCCTGTCTAGCACCTGGGATGTCGTTGTTGTTCAGTTGCTAAGTCGTGTCCAGCTCTTTTTCGACCCCGGTAGCCCACCAGGCTCCTCTGTCCATGGGATTCTCCAGGCAAGAAAACTGGAGTGGGTTGCCATGCCCTCCTCCAGGGGAACTTCCTCACCCAGGGATCGAACCTGGATTCTTTACCACTGAGCCACCAGCACGTAGGATGGGAAGACTCAAACAGCTGAGGCTCCCCAAGCATATATATATATACAGGACAGCCAGACTCACATGGTGACTCAGGCGGTGCTGTGCTGGAACTGGTTCACACCAGATCCTGGGAGCTCACTGTGGACAGTGCTTTCCAACTCCAAAGTTCAGAGACATCATGTTGGTAGCTTGCCATCAGCGATGGGCAGTATAGTCACACCACAGAAATCAGCAAATGCTACAATTCCTAAATCTAAAAGCTCTGAAAACCATGTCTTTCATGTATCCCCCAATCGGGGATCAAAACTGCACACCCTGGATTGGAAGGCAAAGTCTCAACCACAGGATCCCCAGGGAAGTCCAAGAGTCCGTTGTTAAACATTTAGGAGCACACCACTGGACTCACGGCTCCCCAGGCATGCATCTCCAGACAACACAACCTCCAAAACCCCTTAGCAACGTCACTTCTGTGATGCTCTGAAAAGTGAAGCAGTCCCAAAGGCCTGCCCATGTGAAGGGGAGGGGTGTGAATGGAGAATGATCAAGTGGAAAAGAGCAAGTCAGATTGGATACGTTGTTATAGGCTTTTGGAGAAGATGTCTGCTGTGCGTCACAGGTCCCTGGAAACTGAATACCAGTGTCATCCCCCAGTCACTGTGACAACCAATACAATTATCCTCCCCGCTAAACACACACAGACACACACACACATCCAAACACCCTGGCAGCAGGCAGTGACCTGCCATTCTGACCCAGCCAGTAGCTGGCATTCAGCTGGGCTGGACATGGTGGCTACAAGGCACATCATGGTCCTCAGGAGAGTATCACAGATAAGCATTTTGAATACCCAGGGGCTCATACAGTACATCACTTGAAAGTCCTTGCTCCCCAGTGAAGTCCGGCTGCCCTAGTGGTGTGAGGGGACCACTCTCAGGTCCAGAAATCCCGCACTCACCAGCAGTTGGCACATTCCTAAGGAGAGCTGACCCAGGGAATTAGGCTCTGGTGAGTTTCATGTCCCTGCCAGGCAAGCTGGTGGACTCACTTGTAAATTGCAGCTAATTATTAATACAACTAATAACCACCTGGGGGCAAAATACACTCTAGTCTCTAAAGCCTGGCTCCACAACTTCAGTTCTCTGTTGTGGGGGCAAAGCGGAGTCAGGCTTTGTGCCATGTCCACAGACCGCTTGCCTGATAAAGGCTTAATTCTTAACAAAACGTTAATCAATTTATTTTAAAATAGTAACGGCTGACATGAATTGAGCACTTACTGGCACTAGATGATATAACAAGCATTAGATCATTGAAGGCTCTTAACCCAGGGCAACCTCCGAGGATCGTTTTGGCCATTAAAACACAATGATGAAATTCAGTGCAATGATGCAGCTTAAATGCTCAGCACAGTGGTTTAGGAAGGGCCCAATAAATGTCACCAGATGGAAATATCATAGCTAAATGGTTGCTCGTCATCTTTTTATGGTATGTAATAATAACTGCAACTAAATTTAGTGTCATATATTAATATCACTTTTATTTACGAGATACCGGAGGTTATTTCTTGAGTGCTTTACCAATATTAATTCATTTCATTCTCACAACAACCCTATGAAGGAAGTATGGTTAACACCCTCATTTTCAGAAGAAGAAACTGAGGCACAAAAAGATGAAGAGATTTGCTCTTGAGGCAAGAGGCTTAGCTGGGACTCAACCCAGGCTGGCTGTACTCAGGAATCAGCATTTCATCACTAAGCTCTTTTGCCAAGGTGTTGTGTTTTGTTTTAAATACAGGTGTTTCGTTTTGTTATGCCTCAGTTTCCTCATCTGTGAAGTGGGTTTCTGATGTGACAGTTCGTTCACTCAGTCACTTAATATCTCTTTATTGAACACTTATTATGTGTCACACACTGGTGTGGACACTGTGTGCAGTGTGCAAAATCAGCAGCAATTCTGCCCTCGTGATTATTACAATGTGGCTAGGGGAACAGACAGTACAGAAGATTTACTTAATTAAGTAAATTATATCAATATATGGGCTTCCCTGGTGGCTCAGATGGTAAAGAATCCGCCTGTACTTATGTGTGTGGTGTGATAGGAGTGTTAGAAAAGAATAAAGTAGGGAAAAGGGAAGGAGAAGTAGGTGATGGTCATGAGGCCCTGAAATTGTAAATATGGTGGCCAGAGACAGTCTCGTGGAGAAGCTGAGCCAAGGTTTGAAGGAAGTGTGGAGGTGAACAAAGAAGTACTCTGGATCTAGGTGATGAAAACAGCCTGTGCAAAGGCTCTGAGGTATGGAGGCTGGTATGGCTGGGGCAGAGTGAGCAAGGGGAAATGAGGGCAGGGAGATGACAAGTGCTGATCACGTGGGGCTTGTGGGCCACAGTGAGCACCTTTCCCTGACCCTGATGAGTGGAGCCCAGCAGGGCTCTGAGCAGGCAGGGACTGGACCCAAACTCAGGTGTTCACACCTGTCCTGGCTGCTTGTGGGGAACAGGCTGTTGGGGAAAGGAGCAGGGAGACAGCAATGGTCCAGGTGAGAGGTGATGAGAGTGGATGAGATCTCCAAGGGAGTGAGTACTGGTGGAGAATAGAGGAGGTTCAAAGACTAATCCCTGACCCTGAGATCAGAGGAAGGAGGAAGAAACAGCCAAGGAGACTGACTGGGAGCCACCAGGCAGCCGGAAAGGGTCCAGAGGGATGTGGTGGCTCAGAGGAGTGAAGTGAAGACAGAGCGACCCCTGTGTCAGGTGCTGTTAACAAGTCAAGCAAAGTGAAGACTGAGCGAACAGTGACTACTGGTTCAGCACCAAGGGAGGTCACTGGTGGGTGACCTTGACATTTCAGGGTAGAGAAGGAGGGGCTTCCCTGGTGGCTCAGGGGATCTGTCTGCAATGCCACAGACCCAGGTTCAATCCCTGGGTCAGGTAGATCCCCTGGAGAACGGAATGGCTACCCACTCCGGTATTCTTGCCTGGAGAATTCCATGGACAGAGGAGCCTGGCAGGCTACAGTCCATGGGGTCGCAAAGAGTCGGACACAACTGAGCAATTAACATTTTAAGGAGGGCAAAGCCTGATTAGAGAAGGTTTGAGTAAGAATAGCAGTAGGCCATATGGAGGCAGTGAGTGTGACAACTTTTTGGAGAAGTTTTACTATAAAGAGGACCAAAGAAATGGGGTCATAGCTGGAAAGGGAGCTGGAATCAAGAGTATTTTCATTCATTTTCATATGAGATGACTCTGTGGGCTGATGAGAATGACCCAGTTCAGAGAGGGAAGCTGAAGGTGCAGCAGAGAGAGAGAACTATGAGACAGTGGCCTGGAATAGGCACAGTTATGGCGGGAAAGCAGAGGGCAGGGAGGGTCTATGGGGCAGTGGGGGTCTGTAGACATTCACCTTCTATCGATTTTTTTTTCCTGCAAAATAAGAAGCAAGGAGGGGCTTTCATGGTGGTCCAGAGGTTAGGACTGTGCTTCCACCTCTTCAGGGGGAACTAAGTAAGAACCTACATGCCATACCACATGGCCAAAAATAAATAAGAAGAAGCAAGAAAAGAGTGAAAAGGTGGAAGGAAGTGTGATGTGTTGGAGGGTAGGGGAGAAGGTGTGAAATAACTATGTATAGAGAGGAAGAGCTACTGAATAAGAGAAATGTAATCTCATTGCCAGACAGCGCTGCAGGCACGCTTGAGCGTCAAGTTCACAAACTTGAAGTGGAGCTGGCCAGTGGAGTTGTGTGTTGTTCTTCAGCTGCTTTAAACCGAGTGAGTACAGGCACAGGTAAGTGGAGGGCTTGGATTTAACCAGGTCATGTGTGGGAGGAAGCCAGAGGAGGCCAGGGTGTACGCAAAAAATGTTTTTATTTTTTATTTTTTTCAAAAAATGTTTTTAATGATTAACCAAGGAACTTAAGCTGGATAAAGAAGAACTGAGAATTGATGGCGTGGGGGGGGCAATGAAAAAGAGGTAGGGACAAAGGATGGGAGATCATAGTGGGTTGGCAGGACTGTGGAGGGTCTGGGGCACTGGAGGGACAGAGCTGGAAAGAGAGGAGGTGATGACTGGAGAGTGAGAAGCCTGAGACGGAGGCTCTGAAGAGGCCGTTGAGACAAGGCGTAGGTGCAACCACAGGAAAGGGGCTAGGAGGACAGCTGGTCAGGGATCAAGAGAGGCCCGGATGGTAGACGGGAGGATCATCAACCTGGATCTGGAAATCACCCGGAATGTTGATAAGAGCAACCTGAGTGGCAATGAGTCTAGAGCTAAAATCATGGAGAAGTGATGAGTCGTCATCTGGGTCACCAGTTTATGCTGACAAGCTGACAAACGATCAACCCTGATGAGCTGGGGCGTTTGAGGGAGAGAGAATGATCTGAAAACGGTACCAAGGAGCAAGATGTACCCACTTGGAAGGGTCACAGGCCATCTGGGTTCTGATTACAGCAAGAAGGTGACAAGAATGTTCAGCGAAGAGATTGAGGAAATGGATTTTGCAGGAGGACAGGTCATGGATTCCAAAGGCCAGAGAGTTGGGACATCTGGGGAATGGTTTCCCTCTCTGTGGGTTTTTCTCATAGGTCTTCAGTGAGCGTGTGGTCATATGTAAAGTGCTCAGCCTGACACAAGTCCACCGGCCTGAGCAGGAAGCAGCCCTCCTGGGGTCATGATCAGGCTTAGGGGTTTGTTGGTCAAGGGGTAAAGTTGGGGAGAAACCGGTCGCCGTCTGGAGCCAAGTGGCAGGAACCAGATGCTGAATTTCTTGGAGCTGGCAGCCTCCCGGTCGCCCGTGTACCTGGTGAGGTCACGGTTAAGCTCTCCTTGCGTCCTGGAAGGAGAGCTGGAGGGAGGCCAGGCTGCCCTAACCCGCCGACCCCTCTCTATCTGCAGGACTCTGGAGGCCGGAGATGGGCGCCCGGCCCTCGAGGCGGCGGCGGCTGCCCGCGGACCCGCCCATAGCCTTGGACGCGCTGCCCCCGGAGCTGCTCGTGCAGGTGCTGAGCCACGTGCCCCCGCGCGCGTTAGTGATGCGCTGCCGCCCGGTGTGCCGCGCCTGGCGCGACGTGGTGGACGGGCCCACCGTCTGGCTGCTGCAGCTGGCTCGCGACCGCAGTGCGGAGGGCCGCGCCCTCTATTCAGTGGCCCAGCGCTGCCCGCCCAACAGCGAGGATGAGGAGGAGTTCCCGCTATGCGCTCTGGCGCGCTACTGCCTGAGAGCGCCCCTAGGCCGCAACCTCATCTTCAACTCCTGCGGAGAGCGTGGGTGCCGGGGGTGGGGCCGAGGGGAGGGGCGGGGTCACGGGTGGGACCGAAGAGACCCCAGGGGTGGGTGCGCGGGGCCAGGAGCCAAGGGACATAGTCCTTGACAAACTGGGTGGGCGAGGCCAGGGAGGAGCTGGGAAGGTACAGACTGAGTGGGAGGAGCCAGGGACTGTGGGCAGTGTTGTTCAGTTGCTCGCTCCTGTCCAACTGTTTGCGGTCCCATGGACTGCAGGACGCCAGGCCTCCCTGTCCTTCATCATCTCCGGAGCTTGCTCAAACTCATGTCCATTGAGTCAGTGATGCCTTCCAAACATCTCGTCTTACGTCATGCCCTTCTCCTCCTACCTTCAGTCTTTCCCAGCATCAGGGTCTTTTCCAATGCATCGGCTTTGGCATCAGGTGGCCAAAGAATTGGAGCTTCAATGGACGGAGTACAAATTGGTTGGCAAGACAGAGGAGGAGGCGCCAAGGGGCGGAGCTGTGGCAGAGGTGACGCTCTGCTGGAACTGTAGACTCAGTTGTTCAGTCACTAAATCATGTCCAACTCATTGTGACCCTGTGGACTGCAGCACGCCAGGCTTCCCTGTCCTTCACCATCTCCTGGAATTTCCTCAAACTCATCCATTGAGTCGGTGACGCTATCCAACCATCTCATCCACTGTCGTCCCCTTCTCCTCCTGCCCTCAAGCTTTCCCAGCATCAGGGTTTTTCCCAATGAGTCGGGTCTTCCCATTAGGTGGCCGAAGTATTGGAGCTTCAGCATCAGTCCCTCCAATGAATATTCAGGGTTGATTTCCTTTAGGATTGACTGGTTTGATTTTGCAGTCCAAGGGACTCTCAAGAGTCTTCTTCAGCACCACAATTCGAAAACATGAAATCTTCAGCACTCAGCCTTCTTTACGATCCAACTCTCACATCCATACGTGATTACTGGAAAAACCATAGCTTTGACTATACAGACCTTTGTCAGAAAAGTGATATCTCTGCTTTTTAATACACATAGCTTTTCTTCCAAGGAGCAAGCATCTTTTAATTTCCTGGCTACAGTCACTATCCATGGTGATTTTGGAGCCCAAGAAAATAAAATATGCCACTGTTTCTGCTTTTCCCCATCTATTTGCCATGAAGTGATGGGACTGGATGCCATGATCTTAGTTTTTTTAATATTGAGTTTTAAGCCAGCTTATTCACCTCCTGTTTCACTTTCATCAAGGGGCTCTTTAGTTCCTCTTTGCTTTTTGCCATTAGAGTGGTATCATCTGCATATCAGAGGTTGTTGATATTTCTCCCAGAAATCTTGATTCCAGCTTGTGATTCATCCAACCCGGCATTTTACATGATGTACTCTGTATAGAAGTTAAGTAAGCAGGGTGAAAATATATAGCCTTGATGTACTCTTTTCCCAGTTTTGAACCAGTCTGTTGTTTCATGTCTGGTTCTAACTGTTGCTTCTTGACCTGCGTACAGGTTTCTCAGGAGGCAGGTAAAGTGGTCTAGTATTCCCATCTTTTTATAATTTCCACAGTTTGTTGTGATCCACACAGTTAAAGGCTTTAGTGTAGTCAATGAAGCGGAAGTAGATGTTTTTCTGGAATTCCCTTGCTTTTTTTATGATCTACTGGATGTTGGCAATTTGATCTCTGGTTCCTCTGTCTTTTCTAAATCCAGCTTGTATATCTGAAAGATTTTGGTTTACATACTGTTGAAGCCTAGCTTGAGGGATTTTGAGCATTACCTTGATAGCTTGTGAGTTGATTGGATTGTGCGGTAGTTTGAACATTAACTTTGGCAATGCTCTTCTTTGGGATTGGAATGAAAACTGATCTTTTCCAGTCCTGTGGCCACTGCTGAGTTTTCCAAATTTGCTGGCATAATGAGTGCAGCACTTTAACAGCATCATCTTTTAGGATTTGAAATAGCTCAGCTGGAATTCCATCACCTCCACTAGCTTTGTTCATAGTAATGCTTTCTAAGGCCCACTTGACTTCACACTCCAGATATCTGGCTCTGAGTGACCACACCATTGTGGTTTTCCCAGTCATTAAGACCGTTATTTGTATAGTTCTTCTGTGTATTCTTGCCACCTCCTTTTAATCTCTTTTGCTTCAATTAGTCCCTTATGGTTTCTGTCCCATCCCTTGAATGAAATGTGCCCTTGGTATCCAAATTTCTTGAAGAGATCTCTAGTCTTTCCCATTCTATTGTTTTCCTCTATTTCTTTGCATCATTCACTTAAAAAGGCTTTCTTTCCTCTCCTTGCTGTTCTTTCAGTTCAGTTCAGTTCAGTTGCTCAGTCGTGTCTGACTCTTTGTGACCCCATGAATTGCAGCACACCAGGCCTCCCTGTCCTTCACCAACTCCTGGAGTTCACTCAGACTTATGTCCATCGAGTCGGTGATGCCATCCAGCCATCTCATCCTCTGTCATCCCCTTCTCCTCCTGCCCCCAATCCCTCCCAGCATCACAGTCTTTTCCAGTGAGTCAACTCTTCGCATAAGGTGGCCAAAGTACTGGAGTTTCAGCTTTAGCATCATTCCTTCCAAAGAACACCCAGGGCTGATCTCCTTTAGAATGGACTGGTTGGATCTCCTTGCAGTCCAAGGGACTCTCAAGAGACTTCTCCAACACCACAGTTCAAAAGCATCAATTCTTCGGCGCTCAGCTTTCTTCACAGTCCAACTCTCACATCCATACATGACCACTGGAAAAACCATAGCCTTGACTAGACGAACCTTTCTTGGCAAAGTAATATCTCTGCTTTTGAATGTGCTATCTAGGTTGGTCATAACTTTCCTTTCAAGGAGTAAGTGTCTTTTAATTTCATGGCTGCAGTCACCGTCTGCAGTGATTTTGGAGCCCCCCAAAATAAAGTCTGACACTGTTTCCAGTATTTCCCCATCTATTTCCCATGAAGTGATGGGACCAGATGCCATGATCTTCGTTTTCTGAATGTTGAGCTTTAAGCCAACATTTTCACTCTCCTCTTTCACTTTCATCAAGAGGCTTTTTAGTTCCTCTTCACTTTCTGCCATAAGGGTGGTGTCATCTGTATATCTGAGGTTATTGATATTTCTCCCGGCAATCTTGATTCCAGCTTGTGCTTCTTCCAACCCAGCATTTCTCATGATGTACTCTGTGTATAAGTTAAATAAGCAGGGTGACAATATACAGCCTTGACGTACTCTTTTTCCTATTTGGAACCAGTCTGTTGTTCCATGTCCAGTTCTAACTGTTGCTTCCTGACCTGCATATAGGTTTCTCAAGAGGCAGGTCAGGTGGTCTGGTATTCCCATCTCTTGAAGAATTCTCCACAGTTTATTGTGATCCACACAGTCAAAGGCTTTGCCATAGTCAATGAAGCAGAAATGTTTTTCTGGAACTCTCTTGCTTTTTCGATGATCCAGCGGATGTTGGCAATTTGATCTCTGGTTCCTCTGCCTTTTCTAAAACCAGCTTGAACATCTGGAAGTTCACGGTTCACATATTGCTGAAGCCTTGCTGTTTTTGGTACTCTGCATTCAAATGGGTATCTTTCCCTTTCTCCTTTGCGTTTCGCTTCTCGTCTTCTCTCAGCTCAGACAACCACTTTGCCTTCTTGCATTTCTTTTTCTTTGGGATGGTTATGGTCACTGTCTCCTGTACATTACAAACCTCCATTCATAGTTATCTGTCTACCAGATCTAATCCTTTGAATCTATTCATCACCTCCACTGTATAATCATAAGGGATTTGATTTAGGTCGTGCCTGCATGGTCTAGTGGTTTTCCCTACTTTCTTCAATTTTGCAATAAGGAGCTGATGATCTGAGTTACAGTCAGCTCCAGGTCTTGTTTTTGCTGATTGTCAAAAGTTTCTTCATCTTCCGCTGCAAAGAATATAATCAATCTGATTTCGGTATTGACCATCTTGTGATGTCCATGTGTGGAGTCTTCTCTTGTTGGAAGAGGGTGTTTGCCACTGGACCACTGGGGAAGTCCCCTCAACTCAGTGGGCAGTAGTTAAAGGGTGAGGGGTCAGGGGAGGGCTGGGGAGAAACCGACTGGGCTCTGACAGGGGGCGGAGCTTGCATAGAACTATCAGGCCTTTTTGAGAGGCTGTGGGAAGGGGAACTGAGTAAATGGGCGGGGTCAAGGCTGGAGGATCCCAGAGGTAGCACCCCCGGCGGGCGGGGCCAGAATTAAAGTCCAGTGGTTCAAGAGATTTAAGAGAGGCAGGGCAGGGGACTGGGCCCAGGGAGGCTGAGAAGAAGCTGAGTGGATGCACCGAGCTGAGTGAGGCGGTCGGGGGGTGGGTCCACAAAGACTGCCTGCTGGGAGGGAGGGGCCGGTGGACCGAGCACATTAGGTAGTGGTGGGCTCTCTCCTGGGCAAGCTGGAGCGCGAATCCCCCGTGTTTAACCCTATTATATCCCACAGAGGGCTTCAGAGGCTGGGAGGTGGAGCACGGCGGGAATGGCTGGGCCGTGGAAAAGAACCTCATAATGATGCCGGGCGCTCCTTCCCAGACCTGCTTCGTGACTTCGTTCGAGTGAGTGGCCCTTGATCACTGGGGCGAGGGAGGGGGAACCCTACCCTACGGTCCTCATCCTCACCCTCACCCACGTTCACACTCTCCTTCCCACATGCCTGTACTCAGTCATTTGACTAATAATTGTCAGCCTTTTGAATTCCCTCTTTTGTCAGTTACCTGTTCCTATTTTTACCACTTACTTTATTTATTTGGCTGCATCAGGTCTTAGTTGCGGCATACAAACTCTCAGTTGCAGCATGTGGGATCTAGTTCCCTGACCAGGGATGGAACCCAGGCCCCCTGCACTGGGAGCATGGAGTCTTAGCCACTGGACCACCAGGAAGCCCCTGCCTGTTCATGTTTTTATTAAGGTTGATGTCTTATTCTCATTGATATACAAGAATTCCTATATATTCTAGATGTCAATTGTTTGTCCATCCTGGACTTTACAGAAATCTCCCACTCTACCATATGAAGTAAGTGTGTCCGTGGTATTCTTTGTTATTTTCATATGATCAAATTCATCTTTTTGCTTTAGAATTTGTTTTTGAAATTTTGTTTAAAAAATCCTTCCCTCCCCTTAGATCCTAACAGTGTTCACTTCTACTCTTTTCTAGTAACCTCATAGTTTTATCTTTTACATTTAGATCTTTAATCCACCTTTGAATGTGATGTTCGGTAAGGATACAGTTTTTTGTTTTTCCCTCTATATACTGAGCCAGTTTTCCCAACACCATGTACTAAAGAATCCTTCCTTTCACCATGGAATGTCAGCGCCACCTCCATCATTTATGAAGTTCCCATACATAGCTAGGTGTGTCCTTGAGCACTCTGTTCAGGTCAGTTTATCAGTTCTCACGATAAATCACTATTTCTGTTATTATGGCACATTGAAATTCAAGAAGGACTATTTACAAAGGTACAGGCAGAACACAAGAGATACTGCAGGACCCTAGGCTAGGGGGAAGGGACATTATCACCCCTAGGCCTGGCAGGGGTAAGGGAGAAAACAGTTATCGAAACATGATGACAGAGAAAGCTGGGAGGAGAGGGCACTGTGGAGAGGGTCCTTTCTTGGAGAGACACAAAGCCCCACTATGATCCCTTGGGAGGGAGCCAGGAGGATAAATACCCTGATTCCACTCTCTTCTCCCTTCTGCTGGTGCTGCTGGTGCTGCTAAGTCGCTTCAGTCATGTCCGACTCTTTTCGACCCCATAGACGGCGGCCCACCAGGCTTCCCCGTCCCTGGGATTCTCCAGGCAAGAACACTGGAGTGGGTTGCCATTTCCTTCTCCAATGCATGAAAGTGAAAAGTGAAAGTGAAATCGATCCGTCTTGTCCGACTCTAGTGACCCCATGCACTGCAGCCTACCAGGCTTCTCCAGCCATGAGATTTTCCAGGCATAAGTACTGGAGTGGGGTGCCATGGCCTTCTCCCTTCTATCTGCTGCTAAAGCTTCCCACTGACTGACCCAACAGGAAGTAGAGGGGAAGGGAGACCCTTCCATACGGGCAACACAATCTTAGACGGGGGGCCTCTTGGATCGTGAGACCTCAGAACTCTCACTCAGATGTCTACTATGGTGTGCCTCTATTTGCATTCATGTTCTGGTCCCCACAAATATAAGGGGCAGGCCTGCATACGGTCCAGCCTCCTGGTGCCACAGCGGAGTGAATGATGGAGGGGAATCTGAGAGGCCAACAGGGATGCCCACAGCCCATTATACGTCTTGTCTGGTAGAGCAGCCCTAAGGGGCCGCTTCAGACAGGATAGTCAGGGGAGGCTTCCAGGAGGAGGTGATTTCTGGGCTGTGATTTGAATGATGGAACTCTTGGCCCTCCACCCCGAATTATCCCCCTCTTCCTAGATGGTGCTTTAAGAGGCAGCTTGTGGACTTGGTGATGGAAGGGGTGTGGCAGGAGCTGCTCGACAGCGCCCAAATCGAGATCTGTGTGGCCGACTGGTGAGTGAAGAGTGGCAACCTGCCCGCACCGCCACCCCGGTGGAGGTGGTAGGTCTACAGAAGGGGCTCATTTCACACCCTGTCACTCCCATGGGCTGGCACTGCTACTGTGTCCCCTTCATAGTGAGGCTGAAAGAAGGGAAGCTATGCTCTTATAGTAGCAGAGCCAGGCAGGGACGGACCTTTAGCGAGCCCAGGCTCTGGCTCCACCCTAGGAACATCCAGGCTCCTCCCCCAGCTCTGGCTCCACCCCAAGAACACTCAGACTCCTCCCCCAGACTCTGGCCCCACTTCAAGAACACCCAGGCTCCTCCCCCAAGTTTTGGCTCCACCCTGGAACACCCAGGCTCCTGCCCCAAGCTCTGGCCCCACCCCAGGAACACCCAGGCTCCTCCTCCAGGCTCTGGCTCCCCCTCAGGGGCACCTAGGCTCCTCCCCCTAGGTTCCCAGGCCTGGCATCATCAAAGTTCCTGGAGGCCAGAGACCTAAGTGGGTAGCGGAGACGTGAAGGCTCACCACCACCTGGCAGGTGGGGTGCCCGGGAGAACTGCGGCTGCATCTACCGGCTTCGGGTCCGCCTCCTGGACGTGTATGAAAATGAAGTGGTCAAGTTCTCGGCCTCACCCAACCCAGTCCTTCAGTGGACTGAAAGAGGCTGCCGACAGGTGGGTCCAGACCGCCTTCCACACCACCCTTGACCTGTCCAGGGGCACATCCACTTCTCACCCTGCTCAAATTCGGTTCTCAGCTCTCAGCACCACCATCTGTATCTATAATAACAACAGCTAACAATTATTAAGCCCTTATTACAGGCCTGTCCAAAAGTTTTACCCATTAATTTATTTCATTAGCACAATGACCTAGTTATTCAATAGACATTTATTGAGCACCTACTGTGTACTGGGCACTGCTGTAGTTGCTTGGAATACAGTGGTGAACCAAAATCCTTGCTGGAATGCATGTGGTGAACCAAAATCCTTGCTCCTTCCCCATTCTAGAGTTGGGGAAACTGAGGGACGGAAGTGACACCCAAACTCACCCTAAAGCATGCAGGGCTTGATTCAAAGCCACAGTGGCTCCTGAGCCTAAGCTGTCACGGTCATCATACCTCACTTATCAAAGTAACCTTTGGTCTTCTGGTTCAATTCCTGATCTCCCTCCAATCCCAACCCAACACACAGACTCAGCACCTAGAAAGCTATTAAAAAGTGAAAAAAAAAAAAAAAGACCACAGATTTCACCTGCCTGTAACCGTCCCACGGCTACATCTCAGAACAAAAGCCAATATCCTATCATGCAGTTATAAAAAGGAGTGAAGTACAGATTCACACCTCAACATGGGTGACCCATGAAAACACTGTGCTAAATGAAAGAGGCCACATATTGTATGATAACATTTATATGAAATTTCCAGAATAAGCAAAGCCCTAGAGACACATGCAAAGAGCCAACTCACTGGAAAAGACTGATGCTGGGAAAGACTGAGGGCAGGAGGAGAAAGGGGCGACAAAGGATGAGAGGGTTGGATGGCATCACCAAGTCAATGGACATGAGTTCAATGAACTCCAGGAGATAGTTAAGGACAGGAAAGCCTGACATGCTGCAATCCATGGGGTTGCAAAGAGTCAGACACGACTTAGTGACTGAACAACATAGAGACAAAAAGCAGATAGATTAGTGGTTGCCAGAGGACAGAGGGAGGGAGGAATTGGAAATGACAGCTAATGGATTTGAGGTTTTTTCCTAGGGTGATGAAATGTTCCAGATTTAGATAGTGCTGATGGTTGCATAATATTACAAATATGCAAAAAAAAAAAAAAAAACACTGAATTGTAGTCTTAAATGGTATGTTAGGTGAATTTGAATTTCAGCTCAATTTAAAAAATTACCAAAAAAGCCAGAAGCAAGGGACTTCCCTGTGGTTAAGACTCTGTGCTTCCACTACAGGAGGCGTAAGTTCCATCCCTGGTGGGGGAACTAAGATCCCACAAGCCCAGTGGCATAGCCTCAAAAAATTAAAAGCCAGAAGCCGAAGTTCTTCTGGGGCCCATCTCAAATGCCCCACGTGCTCTGCCCACTGCCTCCTTGACACCCTTTCCTACTTCTCTCACTCTGCTTGCGGCACGCAGCCACCTCAGGGCTTTTGCACTGTTCCTCTGTCTGGACCACTCTTCCTCCAGATCCCTACCTCCACTAGGTCTCTGCTCAAATGTCATCTCAGCGCAGCCCTTGCTTACTCATATTACAACCCCACCCACTTGCAGAATTTCCTCCACCCTTTCCCCCCCTCTGTCTTCAGCGTCAGAATGTAGACTCTCAGCTTCACCAGGAAAAGATTTATTTATTTTTGGCAGCAATGGGTCTTCATTGCTGCATGAAGGCTGTTCTCTAGTTACAGAGAGCAGGGGTTACTCTCCAGTTACAGTGCATAGACTTCTCACAGCGGTGGCTTCTTTTGCTGCAGAGCACAGGCTTTAGGGTCTGTGGGTTCAGCAGGAGCAGCAGCACACGGGCTTAGTTGCTCCAGGGCATGTGGGATCTTCCCAGACCTGGGCTCGAACCTATGTCCTCTGCCTTGGCAGGCAGATTCTTAACCACTGGACTAGAAGGAAGTCCCAGGATGAGCTCTTTGGGCTGCTTTCTTCATTGCGATATCCCCAGTGCCTGGAGCAGGGTCAGGTGATGGAGACGATATGTCAAGGAGGCGGAGGAAGAGGAGCCCCTGGAGCCTCACTCCCTCCCTCTCTTTCCCTGCGCAGGTCTCCCACGTCTTTACCAACTTTGGCAAGGGTATCCGCTACGTGTCTTTTGAGCAGTATGGAAGAGACACGCGTTCCTGGGTGGGGCACTACGGCACCCTCGTGACCCACTCCAGTGTGAGGGTCAGGATCCGCCTGTCCTAGCTAACCAGCCTGACCCAGCCTTCCAGGACACACTGCCATCTGCCGGACACTAACGTCAATCAAGGGCGGCTTTTGCAGCCAGGAGCCAGAGGATGCCTGTGGAAGGGTCTGGGGAGGTCCTGTGTGGCCTGTTCCCGGCACTCTTCCAGTGAACCCCACTTGCTGCTGCTTCAACCAAGAAACCAGGGATCCAACGGGCTGGTCACTTGCTTCCCCAGGGCAGTGTCAAAGAGTAACTCAGAGACCTGTACTGTACTTGTAAATTTCTTTCTCACATGTGTGCTGATCAGTTGATGCTGGTTTAGTCACCAAGTCGTGTCCAATTCTTGTGACCCCTTGGACTGTAGCCCACCAGGCTCCTCTGTCTATGGGATTTCCCAGGCAAGAATACTGGAGTGGATTGCCATTTCCTTCTCCAGGCCATCTTCCTGACCCAGGGATCAAACCCACATCTCCTGCACTGGCAGGTGGATTCTTTAGTGACGGAGCCACCAGGGAAATCCCATCAGTTGATGTGTTAGTTGCTCAGTCATGTCCAAGTCTTTGTGACCCCATGGACTGTAGCCCACCAGGCTTCTCCATCCATAGGATTCTCCAGGTAAGAATACTGGAGTGGATTGCCATTCCCTTCTCCAGAGGATCTTCCCAACACAGGGATCGAACCCACTGAGTCAAAAAGCAAAGGCCAAACCCAGGTTAAAAATAGAGGAATGCTGCTAACAATCCTGGACAAGGACTCTTGTCAGCATATTTTGGGGTTAAGGCAATTGCTGGCAGGGAGCAGAGTTGTCCTCGGGGGGACCAACAGGGGCCTCAAAGGGAACCCATCCTCTCGTTTGCGGTAATCTCTGGGACTCAGTAGTGGGGCCCATGCAAGCTCCTCCAGCACCACACCCAACAGCTCCTCTCCTCTGAGCCATACAGGTGCCATTTCTTTCAGAATTCCTAAGGCCCAGTCTGCACTGACCCCCAAACTGTATCCTCTACCCCCACCTCCTGGGCCTGTGTCGGGCAGCCTCTCCTTCTGCCAAGATGACAGCCTCCTTTTCTCCACACCTGAGCCCACTTGGAGAAGGACTCCGGGAGCAAGGCTCCCCTGATGTCTCCCAGTTTCCCTAGCTGAGTGCAGCTGACAAGCCAGCTTAATAAAAAATTGGTGCAGAGTGTGAGCTGATGGGGGATTTTATCTGTAACTGATGTGCTTGTCTGCCCCCAGTTCTGACCCTAAAAGGCCATGTGGGTTATTTCCAATAGTGAGAACCTCGGGGTGCTAAGTGCCATGCAAGAAGTGGGTGAGTTTCGAGAACACAGATGGGTCACCAGGACTCAGCCAACAGCTCCCGTGCCAGTTCTCAGCTATTCTCCCAGCAGTTCTCAGGGAGGTACCCCATTGTCACTGCCATTTGGTCCAGAAGGAAACAGGTTCAGAGTTTAAAAGGCCTGCCCAGGGTCACCTGGCCAGGAAGTAGGGGAAGCCAGACTTGAACCAGACATTGGGCTCCAGAGCCCAATGATATATGCTCAGCTCCCAAATTTTAAAACCACGGTACTTCCCCAGTGGTGCAGTGGGCAAGACGCTGCACTTCCAGTCCAAGGGGAGAGAGTTCAATCCTTGGTAGAAGAATTAAGATCCCACATGCAGCGTGGTGTGGCCAAAAAACAGAGAAAAAAACTCTAACCTGGCCAAGCACATGATCAGGTGAGGTCCGCATCACTCTCAGTGCCATGGAAATGGAGCCAGAGTGGGGAACAAATATACCCAGAGTCACAGAGCAAGGAAGAGGCAGAGGAGGTAGGATTTGAACACAGGTGTGTGTGTCTGAGCAGAGCCATGCACGCCAACCAATCCCAGCAACACCCTTTTGCTGCCAACATTACAATTACTGGCACTTTTCAGATGAGGAAGCTTGACAGGAGGGCTTTCATGTCCAAGCCCTTGGCCTGAAGGAAGGGGAACTGGACCTCAGCGCTGCCCACCTGATTCCAAAGCTTGTAACAGCGGTCACTGCACGTGCTATTATACACGTAAAAGCATCTGGTTTAATCGTCACCAAATCCAACAGAGGGGATACTGTGAGCGGAGTTATTTTTTTTCTGGTGAAGGAAATTGAGGCCGGGGGGATGTCCAGTTGCCAAGACCACAAAGAGGGTGAATACCACACAAGAGGGTTCAGGTCACAAACCTTGGGGGCTGGAGTCTTTATTGCAACCCCTCCCCAGAAGATGGCAGTACAGAGTCTTGTCCCAGCAGAAGAGGTTGTTGGAGCCAGCATGGAAGCCAACGGTGTTGGGAGAGGGGCGCCCAGGACCCCTATGGGTTAAGGGTCCACTGGGCTGGGCTTTGAACCCAGACCAGCTACTTCTAGAGCTGGACTTGCTTCCTCAGGGCACTGCAGGTGCACCAAGGGAAAGAAAGTTCTGCGTGATGATCCACCCACCGGGTCCCCACAGTCACTTCTTCTTCTGCACGTGGCCACAGTCGTACTTGCCGCGCACGACCTTGAGCTTGACACCCGGCAGGTCCTGTGTGCGGCCGCCCTGTACGAGGACCACGTGGTGCTCCTGCAGGTTGTGGCCCTCTCCAGGGATGAAGCAGACGGCCTCCTGGCCAGTGCTGAGCCTCACGCGGCAACACTTGCGGTTGGCTGAGTTGGGCTTCTTGGGCTTGCGGATAAAGGTGCGCAGGACCACGCCCTTCAGCTGTGGCCGGCCCTCCGTCGGGCCTGGTTTCGAAGGCGGAAACTTCGGGGGGCCCCGACGGTGTAGCTGGTTCAGGGTGGCCATGGGACGCGTGCCCCAAGGCCGGGGGGCCAGGGCTAGGCCTGGAGAGACACCAGGAGGGCGGAAGAGAGATTATTATCCCAGCGAACAGATAACAGCATCAGCCACTCGCTCTTTTGTTTGAGGCACCGTTCCAAGTACTTCCCAGGGCTATATTTGTTTATGGCTGGGGGTACTCATGGCTGAGAGTAATATTAATAACATTTATGGAGCAATCACCATGTGTCGGGTTCTTTTTTAAGCATTTCGTAAGAATTAACTTACAGGTTTCCACTGTGTCCTGTACTGTTCTATGCCTCGTATCTACATTAACACACACCGCCCCACAGCCACCCTATGAGGTGGACGGGAGGCTGGTCTCTGGGCCGTGTTACTCCCCCTGTCACCCCACTTCCATCCCCATGAGCAGATTCTGTCAACTGAGACTTCACCACTGATCGGAATCCCCTTCCTCCTCCACAGCATCCACCCTGGTCCTGTCTACCCTTGATTCTCACTGGACTCTCCTGTCCTCCTCCTCCCAGGTCTCCCTATTTCTACTGTCTGCTCCCCACATGCAGCCAGAGGTACCCTGTGGACACTGGGTCAGATACATTCCTCCCCTGCTCAGAGCCTCCCTATGGCTCCATCTCAGTCTGATGAAGAGCCAAATTCCCACCCAGAGGAACCCCAAGCCCCCCACTTACCATAATTTAGGGACATGCTAAGGCCACGGAGAAGGCCGGACCAAGACATCCCACCGCCTGCAGAGTCCCTGTATAAGGCGATAAGATAAAGTGGCCTTCATTGGGGTAGGGTCCAAATTCTCCCCAACTCTCCCTATTTAGTGAAATGAAAGTCACTCAGTCGTGTCCGACTCTTTGTGACCCCATGGACTATACAGGTCATGGAATTCTCCACGCCAGAATACTGGAGTGGGCAGCCTTTCCCTTCTCCAGGGGATCTTCCAAACCCAAAGATCGAACCCAGGTGCCCCACACTGCAGGCGGATTCTTTACCAGCTGAGCCACAATGGAAGCCCCAATTCTCCCCCACCCTCCCTATTTAGCCTTCCGGTCAAATCTAAGCAATTTCCTCTACCGTATAACCGCAACCCCTAACGCTGCTAACAGAAAGTCCCTCCGTAAGTTTAGGCTTGCACTGAATAAGCTCTCGGGGAGCCAACTGTCTCTGCTCACATACAGAATAAAACGGGAACCTGAGGGGAGACCCCGGAGGTTTGGAGAACTCGAGCTCTGTAGACTTTACCGACCCTAGCCCGGTCCGCCGACACGCCGAAACCGATCTCTAGCTCGATCTGCGGGGAACAGAGAACGATTGGACAACGGTAGTGTCAATCTCGGGCAACTGTTCTCATTGAATTGTGTTTTTTTGAGGCATAGAAGGGCTTCACCCCTCCCAGGGTCTGATTGGCTAGTCTCGAGCAGAACAGCAGCTTTGTAATTGGTCTAAATGAGTAGTGGGCGGGACGAGGGGGTGCGTGACTCCTTGTCCGCCTTCCAAGATGGCTGCGTCCATAGTGCGGCGCTTGGGTCCTCTAGTAGCTGGTCGGGGCCTGCGGCTTCGAGGAGGCTGTGTCTGTAACCAGAGCTTCAAGAGAAGTTTCGCTACGGAGAGACAGGACCGGAACCTCCTGTACGAACACGCGCGTGAGGGCTACAGCGCGCTCCCTCTGCTGGATATGGAATCACTGTGCGCATACCCGGAAGATGCCGCGCGCGCGCTGGATCTCCGCAAGGGGGAGTTGCGGTCTAAGGATCTGCCCGGCATCGTGAGTGCGCTTGCGCGGCCCAACCACCGCGGGGCCGGTCCGCTTTGCCTATTGGCTGTTCGCTTTACGGACGAAATGGGCTTACAAGATACTGTCCCGCAGGGGGCGTTCTGATCGCAAGAATTTTAATTCCTTCCCAGTTTAGCCAATGTGTTGTGCCTGGCACCTAGGTACGTGTCAGATACCACGGAGTGCTAAGGCCCTACTGTCCATATAGCCATCATGCTCCTAGTCCATAAAGCGTGCTGGGAGCTCACTGTCTTCCCGCGTCCTTTGTGCTCAGACCTTTTGCCAGGCTTATGGTAAAGCCACAAAGGAAAACGGGGAACAGAGATATGAATCAGTGGGTAAGGGGAGACCCTTGCCTTTGGGGAGTGAGAGGAAGAGTTATGCACTTACCCCACAAGTATCAGGCAGTTGCTGCTGCTACTGGTAAGTCGCTTCAGTCGTGTCCGACTCTGTGTGACCCCATAGACGTCAGCCCACCAGGCTCCCCCGTCCCTGGGATTCTCCAGGCAAGAGCACTCGAGTGAGTTGCCATTTCCTTCTCCAATGCATGAAAGTGAAAGTGAAGTCGCTCAGTCGTGTCCGACTCTTAGCGACCCCATGGACTGCAGCCTACCAGGCTTCTCCGTCCATGGGATTTTCCAGGCAAGACTACTGGAGTGGAGTGCCATTGCCTTCTCCGATCAGGCAGTTAAGTAGTGTTATTTTATGAACGAATGTGTTTTTGAACATATTTAGGGAGTGCGTATGTTCTGTACCTGATGTTGAGAATAAGGCAGTGAATATTAATAATCATACTACTGGGCTTCCCTGGTGGTTCAGACGGTAAAGAATCTGCCTGTAATGCAGGAGACCCAGGCTTGATCCCTAGGTCGGGAAGATTCCCTGGAGAAGGGCAGAAGAGCCTGGTGGGCTACAGTCCATAGCATCGCAAAGAGTTGGACACGACTAAGCAACTAACACACACATTCATACTGTGCTACTACTAATAAAGCCAGCACATACATAATACTACATGCTGGTGAACTAGGACTGGAATTGCCATATTTCTAGACTCTGTTGAAATGCTGGGGGTGATGGGGACCCCAAATCCTCCCAGCCCCCTCTTGGACCGCCCCCCCCCCCAACCCATACATCCAATCTAGTAAAAGTGCTTTATGCAGATGAGTCTCCTTTAAGTTTCACAGCAACCCTATGAGATGGGTGCCATTATATCCACAATTTTAACAGAGGGGAAACTAAGGCTCAGAGAAGCTAATTTAAAAAGAAACAAACATATGGCAGTTCCTCAAAAAATTAAACATAGAATTACTATGTAATCCAGCAATCCCACTTCTGAGTACATACCCCCCCCCAAAAAAAAGAAAAGCAGGGACTCAAACAGATACCTACCTGTATGTTCGTGTTTATAGCAGCATTATTCACAGTGGCCAAAAGGTGGAAGTAATCCAAGTGTCCACTAATCAATGAATGGATAGAGAAAATGTGGTAGGGACTTGCCTGGTAATCCAATGGTTAAGACTTCATGGTTCAAAGCAGGGGATGCAGGTTTGATCCCTGGCCAGGAACCTAAGACCCCACGAGCACTGAGGCCAAAAACCAAAACGTGAAACAGAAGCAATACTGTGACCAGTACAATAAAGACTTTAAAAATGGTCCACATCAAAAAGAATCTTGTAAGAAAATGTGGTAAATACTTGCAATGGAATAACATTCAGCCTTAAAAAGGAAGGAAATTCCGACACATGCTACAATGTGAGTGCTCAGCTGATCAGTCATGTCTGCCTCTTTGCAACTCCATGGACTGTAGCCTGCCAGCCTCCTCCGTCCATGAGATTTTCCAGCAAGAACACTAGAGTGGGTTGCCATTTCCTCCTCCAGGGGATCTTCCCGACCCCTGTGTCTCCTGCATTGGCAGGTGGATTCTTTAGCACTGAGCCACCTGGGAAGCCCATACTGCAAAATGGATTTATCTTAAATTCGTTATGCTAGGTGAAGTAAGCCAGTCGCAAAAGGGCAAGCACTGTGTGATTCCAGTTCTGTGAGGCTTCTGGATTTGTCTCAGTCAAATCCACAGAGACGGAATATAGAATGGTAGTTGGCAGGTGCAGGAATGTCTAATGGGTACAGTTTCAGTTTGGGAAGGTTCAGTGGTTCCGGAGATGGGTAGTTGTGATGCTAGCACAATATAAATGTATTTAATGCCACTGAAATGTACACTTAAAAAACAGTTAATGTGCAAAATTCTATGTATATTTTATCCCAGATCTCGACATGGCAGGAGCTGAGGCAGCTGCGGGAACAGATCCGGAGCCTGGAGGAGGAGAAGGAGGCTGTGACAGAGGCAGTGCGGGCCCTGGTGGTGAGCACGGGGTCCTGAGCAGGTGTGGGGCTGGCAGCAAGATGCCTCTGGCTACAGGTAACGGGAAACCCAGTTTCAGGAGTTTGAAGGATATGGACATTCATCATCTCACACCACAACCGTCCAGGGCCCAGGCATCCCTGGGGCTGATTCTTAACCACTGGACCACCAGGGAAGTCCCTAGCTCATCTGGGGGACACCATGCAACAGCCTGACTGGGGAGCTCCTGCCCTCAGCCCATTTCACAGACCAGGATACCAAGGCTTGGAGAGGGGAAGAGATTTGCCCAAGAGCACACTCTGGTTGGCACCCAACTTTCAGACCCAGTTCTGCTGCATTCCCTGGTGCTCAGGAACACAGAAGTTTCCGAGCATCAAAGACCATTGGTGTCAGGCCTCCATATGCATGCTCATAGACTTTACCATTCCGAGTCTCAGTTTTCTCATCAACAAAATGGGAATCACATTGATACGAACCTCATAGTGGGGGTTATGAAGAAAAAGGATCATCTGAGAGTCCTCTGCCCATGGCTAGACATGAGGCAGCACTAAACTGAGCTACAGGGTGTGATTGCTGTTATGTTATCTTGCCTCCTCCCAGTTTTACTAATAGAGAAACTGAGGTACAGGGTGGAGGAGGGTCCAGCCAGGCACTGGCAGAGCAAGGAATTCAGATCCCCTAGCCCTGCCCTTTCACCCCTCTTTCCCCTCCCCCTCATCCCCAACTCCATCACTCTAATCACCTCCTCATCTCTTTTCTACCAGGTAAACCAGGACAACAGTCAAGTGCAGCAGGTACTACAGAGAGTTGATATCCTGTCCCTGATCGGGGGTGGGCAGCACAGATAACCATTATCAGTCATACAGTCTCCATTGTATGTGATGGAAAACGTAACTCAAGTAAGAGTAAGAAAAATAACAACAGGCTGTGTTGATTCATAAAAATCCTGGCTTCAGGTACAGCTGGATCCAGCTCCTGGCTCCTCCAT
The DNA here is from genome assembly GCF_032452875.1 of Bos javanicus. Lineage (NCBI taxonomy): Eukaryota > Metazoa > Chordata > Mammalia > Artiodactyla > Bovidae > Bos > Bos javanicus. The sequence continues at coordinate 48,791,933 of NC_083885.1, read as the reverse complement.
ATTTGGTTCAGCTTTCTCCCCTTGAGGGCACGGAAGACAAGGTCTGGTGCAAAGAGGACCATTTTCTTGATACTTCCAGACAAAGCCCTGGGGCTGATTGTCATGAGTTTGTCTTGGATCACGTGCCTGTCTTTAAGCCAATCACTTTGGCCAAGCAATGGAATGTTCTAGTAGGCCAAGCCAGAGGCATGTCCTTGTGGACGTGCCACGAGGTGGTGAGGGGAGGTTCCTGAAAGGAAATTCAGGATGTTGAGCCTGAAGAAGAAGCAACAAAGTCCACCACAGAGGTTATCCTAGCCAGGACCCCACCCTCTCCTGGGCTGACCCCACGTGTCCCGTTCCCAGGACCCCCAATATCAGAGTCTGCGGGCACGTGGCCGGGAGATCCGGAAGCAGCTCACACTCCTCTACCCCAAGGAGGCCCAACTCGAAGAGCAGTTCTACCTGCGGGCGCTGAGGCTGCCCAACCAGACCCACCCAGACGTGGTGAGCACCTCGCCGGGCGGCAGGGGAGGCCAGGGCCCTGTCCGGCGCCACCTTCCCTCTGACACCCATTGTTTCCCACAGCCTGTCGGGGACGAAAGCCAGGCCCGCGTGCTCCATGTGGTTGGAGACAAGCCAGGTAGGCCATAGCCCGGGCTGGGGGACCCCAGGCTGAGGGCGGGGGCTCCTGGGGTCTGGGACTGTGGCCGGAGCCTGTAGAGCCCTGGGCTTTCTCACACTGTCTCGTGTGTGTGTGTTCCTGTGTGTGTGTGTGTGTCTGGCTCTTTCTTCTCCCCTCTCTCTCCTTTTCTCTCCCTCCCTCTCCCCCCACTGTCTCTCTAATCCTCTTTCTCTCTATCCCCTGTTCCCTGTCTCTTCTCCTCTTACCCCATTGCTTTTCATCCATATACAGCTTTCTCCTTCCAACCCCGGGGCCACCTGGAAATAGCCGAGAAACTCGACATCATCCGTCAGAAGTGAGCCCCCCCTCCCAGACCCTGCCATTCAGCAACCCCCCACCCCAGCAGCTGGCTGCCGGCTCCACTTCACTGGGCTCAGCATGGGATGTGGAACCACCAGGGCCTCGCCCGGCATGAATGTTTGATGACCGGCCTCCCGCCTGGCAGCTGGGCCTCTGCCCCGGGGTGCTAGAGTCCCCCTTCTTGCCCCACCAGCCCTGGCCTACAGGCCCCCACCTGTCTGCCCATCTGTCTCCCAGGCGCCTGTCCCATGTGTCTGGCCACCGCTCCTATTACCTGCGCGGGGCTGGGGCCCTCCTGCAGCACGGCCTGGTCAACTTCACACTCAACAAGCTCATCCACCGGGTATGGGCCAGGATGGGAGGGCTGCCTGGAGGGGGTGGCATCGACGCTGAGCTCCAAAGGCTCAAGGTGGAGAGGAGGGGGTGCCTCTACTCCAGTCACTGTTTTCAGAGCTTATGTGTATCATTGGCATACTTCATTCTTAGGGCAGCGTTAAGAGGAGCGTGCTGTTACTGTCCCCTTTAGAGATGGAGAAATTGAGGCCTGGAGAGGGAGGAACTGTCCAGGACCTCTGGCTCACGTGTGGGGCTCGCCCGAGAGCCCGCACCTGTCACCATTGGCCCTCACTGCCTGCCTGCAGTGGACAGCGAGTGTTGGGGAAAGAACAGTGTCTGCTGAAACTGGGGGGGTCGGCAAGGGCTGAGGGCTGGTCATGCAGTGACCAATGGGACGCTGGTCACAGTGAGGGACCCGGACTGTCCTGAGGGCACTGGGAGTCACAGAGGGTGTTCACTGGTTGGGGACACAGTCACATCTGTACGGAGAACTACACCTCCACTGCCCTGTATGGTAACCTGAGTGAGGACATCGGGAGGCCCCAGTGACAGGGCCCCAGCACCCCAGGGCCAGCTCCATGCCCACTGCTCGGGCCTGCCTCAGTGTCCTCTCCAGTGGAATGGGCTTCAGAGTGACACGGGGGAGCTGTTAGTCCCCTCTGCAGTGTCCGTTCTTCAGGCCTGAGCTTGGGGTCTGGTGGGGGTCCTGGCTGTGCTCCTCACCCCTTCCCTACCCCTTCCCAGGGCTTCACCCCCATGACGGTGCCAGACCTTCTCCGAGGAGTTGTGTTTGTAAGTGAGGACTCCGTTCCCCATGCCCAGCCATGTGTCAGGCCATGTTATGGGGGCCCCAGGCAGCAAGACCAGCCTGTCTCCACTGAAGAAACTGCCCTGGGGTTGGGTTGAAGGGGTTGTGTCATAATAGGGAACTCAGGGTGAATCTGGGGCTTCCCAGGCGGCTCAGTGGTAAAGAATCCGCCTGCCAATGCAGGAGCTGTGGGTTTGATCCCTGGGTCAGGATAATCCCCTGGAGGAGGAAATGGCAACTCCCTCCAGTCTTCTTGCCTGGAAAATTCCGTGGACAGAGGAGCCTGGCGGGCGGCAGTCCATGGGGTCAAAGGAGTCAGCATGGCTGAGTGACTGAGCACGCACATGCATGCAGGGTGCTTCCCTTCCTTCCAGGGGAGGAGCAGGGGATATGATGACAGAATGGGGCCCCCTGAGGTTACCTGTCCTCTGGCCTCCTCCCCAGGAAGGCTGTGGGATGACACCAAATGCCAAACCATCCCAAATTTACAACATCGACCCCTCCCGCTTTGAAGACCTCAACCTGGCCGGGACAGCGGAGGTAGGACTTGCAGGTGAGAGCGCACCTGGGGGCCAGAGCAGGGCGAGAGCCCCTCAGGTCCTCGGCGCGGGAGGGAAAGGGGGCAGCCAGGAGCATCCCAGGGGTGATGGCTGCACGCCCAGGGCCTATGCGTACAGTTGTGTAGGTTGTTCAGCCACATGTCCTGACATGAGGTTGTGTCTGCCAGAAGGGACACCTTTTCTAATTCCCACAAAGGTTTCCTGTGGATGGATGGATGGTGGCCCTGGCTGACCCCTTCTGTCCCCTTCTCCTCCCAGGCTACTTCATGGACCACTCCGTGGCCTTCAGGGACCTGCCAATCAGGTGATGCCTTGTTCCTGTAGAACTTGTCCCCACCTGTGACATCCCCTGTCCTCTCCCTGACCCCACTTACCCACCCCACCCCCCGCCAGGATGGTTTGTTCCAGTACCTGCTACCGGGCGGAAACAGACACGGGGAAGGAGCCGTGGGGGCTGTATCGAGTACACCACTTCACCAAGGTTGGCATAGCTAGGACTGTGGCGGGGACACCCCAACAGCCTAGTGCCTCCTGACTCCTGTGCCCCTCGCCCTGCCCCAGGTGGAGATGTTTGGGGTGACAGGCCCCGGGCTGGAGCAGAGCTCAGAGCTGCTGGAGGAGTTCCTGTCCCTTCAGATGGAGATCTTGACAGAGCTGGGCTTGCACTTCCGGTGCGGGGAGGGGCCAGGGGCTGAGATGGATGGTGGGGTCTGGGGTCAGGGACAGAGGGTGAGGGGTTGGGGAGGAGGGAAAGGCTGGCTGGGTGCTCCCCCATCTTGAAAACCCTCACCGCCTTTTCTCCCCTGCCCCCTTTTGCCCGTGTTAGGATTGTATATAGGATGTCTATCTATCAAGTCCAGTGTCAAGACAAGCTCCCTTCCCTCCTGTGACTCCCCGACCCTAGCGTGCTGTCTCATCTGCCTAGTCCAAGATGGCTTTTTAAGATACTGTTTTGTTTACTTATTGTTGTTATTGGCGGTGCTGGCTCTTCACTGCTGTGCGGGCTTTTCTCCAGTCGCAGCGAGCGGGAGCTGCTGTCCAGTGGCCGTGTGCGGGCTTCTCCTTGCAGTGACTTCTCTCGTGGAGCATGGGCTCTGGAAGCTCAGGCTTCCATAGTTGAAATGCGAGGGTTCAGTGGTAGCAGCTCCCGGGCTCCAGAGCGCAGGCTCAGTAGTTGCGGCGCGTGTGCTCTGCTGCTCCACAGCATGTGAGATCTTCCTGGATCAGAGATCGAAGCCGTGTTCCCTGCATTGGCAGGTGGATTCTTAACCACTGAGCCACCAGGGAAGCCCCAGGACGGCTTTTTACCTTCCAGTGGGAAGGGGAGGTTGGGGAGAGGGCACACCCCTTCCCTCTAAGGGGGTGACCGGACGGCGTGAGCCCCACCGCCTCGCTCACCCTGTCAGTCACACATTTTCAGGAGAGGCTGAGGAGGGTGGACTTTTTTCTGAGTGACCCATTACAGAAGTCTGGGGGTGCTGTTGCTATCTATAGAAGGAAGAAGAGCCCTGGTGAACAAACAGCCCGGTGTCTTGGCCATCTCGTCCCCTTTGCCACCGTCATCTCTTTATTACTTCCGTTTCCCTCTTTTGGGGCTTCCTACCCTTCCATCACCTCCCACTGCACCCCACCCCCCCACCTCTCACCCACTGCCCTTTGCCCTGTCTTTCTCCGGGGCTGCAGAGTCCTGGACATGCCCACACAGGAGCTGGGCCTGCCCGCCTACCGCAAGTTCGACATTGAGGCCTGGATGCCAGGGCGAGGCCGGTTCGGTGAGGTGAGCCCCCTGTCCAGCGGGGCCCTCAGGGTGGGAAAGAGGACCCCCCCTCACTGCTCCCCACAGCCCATCGTCTCAGCCCACCCCAACCCCCACGCCCAGGTCACCAGTGCTTCCAACTGCACGGACTTCCAGAGCCGCCGTTTACACATCATGTTCCAGACCGAGGCCGGGGAGCTGCAGTTCGCACACACGGTGAGCCCACACCCTTGCCCGCCCTGCCCTGCACCCCCAAGCCGGAGACCCACCACTGCAGCCCCCTCCCCTGGGCCCACTGGAGCCTGGATCTGAGCGTCCCCTCCTCTCAGGTGAATGCCACGGGCTGTGCTGTCCCTCGTCTCCTCATCGCCCTCCTGGAGAGCTATCAGCAGAAGGTGAGGGGCGGGGGCGGCGGGAGGATCCCATGGTGGGAGGCGGGGGCCGGAGGCTGGAAGGCCGGCTGGGCAGCCGCCTGAGGCCTGCTCTCTCCCCAGGACGGCTCAGTGCTCGTGCCCCCTGCCCTCCAGCCCTACCTCGGCACCGATCGGATCACCACCCCCACCCACGTGCCTCTCCAGTACATCGGCCCCAACCAGCCCCAGAAGCCCAGGCTCCCGGGCCAGCCTGCCTCGAGCTGAGGACTCATCCTTGTTGGCCAGTAGGGTTGTCACCACTTCCTGGAGCTTAGGGGTCCCTGGGCCCCTGGGACCTGGTGTCCTGAGTCTGTCCCGACATCTACCTTCTTCATGTCCACTCCCCACCTGGGCCTCTGGACTCCAGGGTTCCTGGGGATCAGTCAGAGACCCTGTTGTCATTGGGGGTCCCAGCCTGCAGTGAGAAGCAGTGGTTCCTCCAAGGGGACTTGGAGGTCTGGGGGAGGGCAGAGGAGAGGGAGAGGAGGCCTCCATGCCTCCTTCCTTCTTCCCACCCTCAGTGATTAAGAGAAGGTTCCCTAATAAATGGTCAGAACAAAGGCTTGTGTGGGTCTGTGAGTGAGGGAGGTGGCCTGGCCGACTTGCCAGGATGCTGGCCAGTTTCTCAGAGGTGCTGAACCATCCAGGGGTCTGTGGCTGCAGGGACCATGCCAGAAGTGTCCAGCACCCCCTGGAGCATGTAGAGGGTAGCTTGGGGGTCACTGAGGGAACCAAGAGGATGCTGAGGCCTCTCCCCTGACCCTGGGATAAGTGGTACCTCACACCCAACCTTCCGCCTCGGTCCCCAGCCCCAGGTGGGGCGGGAAGCAGCCTGAACTCGGTGAAGCCAGAACCCACTCCTCCCCTTGGAGCCCCCATCTCCATACCTGGAACTGCTTTCGCAGCTCCTCCAACTGCAGCACTTCAAGTCATCCTAGGCTATTCTCACATCCACATCCCATCCTTCAGCAAACCCTGGCAGCTCCTCCTCCAAAATATTTCCAGGGGGTCTCTGGTTGCCCGGTGGTTAAGAATCCACTTGCCAATGCAGAGGACACAAGTTCATGGAAGATCCCACATGCCATGGAACAACTAAGGCTGTACTCCACCGCTACTGAGCCCAAGCTCTGGAGCCCAAGAACCTGTACTCTCTACAACCAAAGGAAGCCTGTATGCAGCAATGAAGACGCAGTGCAGCCAAAAATAAGTAAATCTTAAAAAAAAAAAAAATTCCCAAATCCTGCCTTTGCTGTCTCGTCCGCTGTCCTGTATCGTAGCAGCCTCTTCTTGCTTTCTGCCCCCCCACGCAAAGCCAGAGGGACCCTGTGGGCAACTGCATCAGGTCATGTGCCTCCCTGCTCAGAGCCCTCCAGTGGCTCCATCTCCCTGGGAGGGAAGGACAAGTTGTCACCGGGGCCCCCGGGAACTGCCTCCCTCCTTCCTTTCTGACGGCCTCTTCCCTGTTGTGCTCTGGCCAGCCCTCCAACCTGCCTGCCTGTTCGCTCAGACTCAATCCCAACTCAGGCACTTGCTCGACTCTTTCCTATCCTAGCTGTTCTTCCCCCTAAATCTTGTGAGATTGCCTGCATTTTATCCTTCAGGTCTTAGCCCAAACGTCACCTCCTCAGAGAGGGCTCCCCTGACTAGCCTGGCCAAAAACCCCAGGCTGTAGCTGCCATGCTCCTGTGATGTGCCACAGCCATTTCCTCCTTGCCCCCCCCCTTTTTTTTTTTTAATATTTTTTGACTGTGTCGGATCTTGGTTGCAGTGCGGAGGCTTCTGCCTAGGTGTGGTACGCAGGCTCCAGAGCACAAGGGCTCAGTTGCCCCATGGCGTGTGGGATCTTAGTTCCCTGATCAGTAATCAAACCCACACCCCTTGCATTGGAACATTAGAAGGCAGATTTTTTTTTAATTCGGCAGCCTCTGGTCTTAGTTGCAGCGTTGATCTTACTTCCAGCACGCAGGATCTTTCATCGTGGTGCGCGGATTCCCCAGTTGTAGCCCAGGTGGACTTCAGAAGTTGCCTCGAAGGCTTGGTTGGCCCCGGGGAAAGAGACTTAGTTCCCCGACCAGGGGTCAAACCCGTGTCCCCTGCATTGCAAGACGGATTCTTAACCGCTGGACCACCATGGAAGTCCCTCCTCCTTCCTTGAGTGTTGTCTGTCTTCCCCTCTCAAATGTCCACTCCAAGAGGCCAGGGAGGTTTGCCCGTAGCCTCATTCTCTGTTGTAGCCCCAGTGTCTAGAAGAGGACTGGACATATAGTGTGTGTCCAAGAAAAATTACTGGGATGAAGGAGCCCGGGCCCGTGTAGTTCTCCATGCCAGGCACTGCCCAAGCTAATATGTATGTGCATCACTTTAATCTTCCCCATCAGCTGTGGAATAGGTTGTCACCAGCCCCGTTTCACAAGTGAGTTAACAGGTTGGATGAAGCAGTTGTCCCAGGGCTGCACTGCTGGTAGCAGAGGAGCTGCAACTCAGGTGGGGCCCAGTTACAACTCTGAGGAAGTAGGTTTATGAGACCTGCTTTCCAGAAGGCAAGGCATTGCCTGAGGATGGTCTGTAACCTCCCAGCGGGGCCTTAAGCTCATGCTAACATGTCCACTTCTATGTGACCCTGTGGGCTATAGCCAGCTTCTGTCCATGGGATTCTCCAGGCAAGAATACTGAAGTGAGTAGCCATTCCCTTCTCCAGGGGATCTTCCTGACCCAGGGATTGAACCCGGGTCTCCTGCATTGCAGGCAGATTCTTTACTGTCTGAGCCACCAGGGAAGCCCCAGTCAGACCCTGTTTATGTGGGAAGAGAAGCCCTCACCTTCCAAGCAGGCATTCAGGGGCTGGAAGCTGGAGAGGAGGGTGCAGGGCAGTGGGCCCCCATGAATAATTGAGGGTCTCAGACAGGTCTCTCTCCGCCCCACAGCTGTTGCCCTGCCTCAGGCGGCGAGGGGGAGGCGGTGACATCACTTCCTCCCCTGTGGGGGCTACTCAACGGGGGAGAGCAGGTGCGGGTTATAAGGAGCTGCCACCCCGGCCACACAGCGCCAAGGACCCTGGTCTGGACGCCCAACCATGCAGCGCCAAGGGTCCACCATGCTGCTCTTGCTGTTGCTGCCTGCTCTGCTGGCGCTGCTGCTGGGGGCTGGTGAGTGCCAGAGATCAGGGCAAACTCAGCAGCCAGCTGGGGGAGCAGGGACTCAGGTGACCAGGAATGGGGACAGTGCACCCAGTGGGGCCAGACTAGAGCTTTCCTGACTGAGCTTCCAAGTAGAGCCAGTGCCCCTGGCAGGTGGCTGGGGGAGTGGACTTGTGGGTACCGGGACGACCTTGGAACTGGAATCAGCACCAGGGACAGTGCCCAGGGTCCGAGCCCAGCACCCACCTCCTTCCCCCACAGCCACTGCAGCTCCCCTGGCACCCAGACCCTCCAAGGAGGAGGTAAGGACTGTGGCCTTTCACCCCACCTCATCTCCCTGGGACCCCAGCCCCCTCCACCATCTCCATCTCCCTTCCAACCCTCCTACGTTCTCATTCTCCCCATCTGCATTGCCCTCAATCTCCCCTCTGACCCTTCATCCTTCACCCCCAGCTGACGCTCTGTCTGGCAGAGGTGGTCACAGAAGTGCTGACGCTGGGCCAGGTGAGGCGAGGCCCCTGCCTGGCTCTCCTCCACAGAGGTAAGGGGGGCTCAAGCTCCAGTTCCTCTTAGGAGCCCCCGCCCCACCAGGGGTCTGCCCAGGGCTGCCTCGAGGCAGTGGCATCCCCTTCTCATCCCAGAGCCACTGTCTGGACTGGCATGGCACCGTTAAGCATGTCCAGACTGAAGAAGCCTGGCCCACAGCCTCACCCTTGGGGCTCCCTGCAAGGGTACAGGATGGGGGCAGAGTGTCTCCCGGTACTGACCCTCTTCTCCCAGGTGTGGGCTGTCACCTGGGGGACCTCGGGCACCCCACCCCCCGGAACTCCTCTAGGTCTGTCTCCTGATTAGCTGCACAAAGAACATCCCCTCTTTCCATCAGAAATGTGTGAGACAGAGCCCTATGGCTGTCGGTCCACTGAAGATAATGGCCTACTGCTTGGGGATTTTAAAAAGCCAGAGGCTGGGAAGATGAGGTCTAGTCAGGAGGTGAGGGACGAGGAAGAGGAGGAGGAGGCAGCAGAAAGGACCCACAAGTCTGAGGTGCGGGAACAGGCTGTCCGTGAGCAGCTCCACAGCCGGCTCCACCAGGACCACGAAGAGGAGAAAGAGGAAGAAAAGAAGAGGGGGCCCGTGGAGACCTTGGAGGGCCTGTGGAAGAAGCGTCTGGAGGGCGGCAGGGGCCCCCAGAAGCAGGTGGCAGAGCAGGCCAGCGATGAGGAGACGGCCCAGTTCGAGGCAGAGGAGAAGGGAGTGCAGGTGCTGGGCGAGGGCCGCAGCCTGTGGCAGGGGGTCGAGGCGGGCGGAGAGAGACGTGAGGACCGCCACCACTCCCGCCAGCCAGAAGCCAAGCCCCAGCAGGAGGAGAAGGAAGAGGCTTCAGACAGGCAGGTGAGTGGAGGCGGCAATGGGGGAGCAGGGTAGACCAGATGTCAGTGGACATCCTTCCAAGTAGTCACCAACAGCAACATCCACCATGAATAGGCTGACACAAGGAGTAGGTAGCAACACCTAAGCGGGGCCTTCACCTGACCAGGAGGGCTTCCATGCCTACTCCCCATACAGCAACCAAGAAGCCACCCTTATTGCCCAGAAGCGCCAGAGTTAGCTACCATTGCTGGTCTGTGACCAGTGTGTTGGCCCCATGAAAAGTAGCAGCTGTGCCCAGTTCACTGGGCCATAGGCGGACACCACTGGTGGGTCGTGGAGAGTAGAGCTGTCACCACGATCAACAGCAGTGACAGAAATGGCCCTCACCTCACAGATGGGTCATGGCATCCAAGGTGAGCGCCTGTGCTAGTCCTCCGTCCGCCGCACTGGCTATGGCAGACACCGTGGGCCTCACCGCTGGCCATGTTAGCCCACGTGACTCTTCCAGGGTCAACCAGCGGGGTCACCATTGTAGTCCACGATGACCAAGGAGACCGCTGTGGTTGCCACTGTGTGAACTGACCTGGCCCACATTTGTGGACAACCACTGAGGTGGCCTGCCTTTGAAGGTGGGTGCTGAGACCCCGTTTCTGTTGCCGCCAGGGGCACGATGTGGAGCGGCTGGAGCACATGAGCGATGAGCTGAAGAAGGCGACGGAGATGCTGCGAGAGGAGCTCAGGAGGGGGGGCTGACCCCTGACCTCACGTCCTCCTCCTCCCACACACCCTATACAGCTTAGTACCGCTGACCCCCAACCTATCACCCCACCCTGCTCCCCAACCAGCAGGAGTGGGGAGAAGGGTGTGCCTTGAAACCAGGCCTGAGGGGCCAAGTCTGAGCTGGGTGGAGGGGCTGGGCTCCGCCTGACTCAGGACACAGCCCAGATGCCCTAACCCGTTCCAACCCCCGACCCTGAGTGAATAAAGCACAGAGAAAACCAAGGCTGATGGCATCGCACTTGATTTTAGAGGGACAGGGGCTCAGGAACCACCTGGAGGCCTGGGAAGGCGACTGCTGATCTAGTCACTGGTTGTCGGAACTGACATTTTATTAAATTGGAAACTATTAACAGTTAAGTCAGATGGGGTCGTCAGGGAGCGGTTTTGACGCTGGGGTGGGAGGTAGCTGGTTGGGGCTCCGGCCACTGTGGACTACGATGTCATCGTATTCATCCTGGGGGCAGAGGGGCCAGGCAGAGGGGCTCAGGCAGCTGCCACCTTGCCCACTGCCCAAGTTCCCCCACCCACCGTGGGAACCGGGTGCTGCGTTGAAGCCCGAGGTCCCCGCTCCTAAGTCTAAATCCCACATCCTAGTTCTCTCACCACCTCTTCCAAGGTCACCTGTGTTCTCCCGGCCCGCGGCCTCGCCAGTCCTTCAGCCGCTGCAGGAGGGTCTCCCCCTCTGCCCCACTTCCCTCTCCCTTTACCCAAATTCCTCAACCCCTGCCAGTCAGCGACAACCCCTGCCCACAGTCATGTCTCGCTGACTGGGCTCTCCAAGGAAGCCCCTTCACCACTGGCTGAGGTCGTTCCCCACTGCTGCCAGTGTTCGAATCACTGCTGCCCAAGGTCACCTTCCCACAGCCTGCGTTCTCCCGCTCTTGCTCCCCGAAAAAAAATCTCCTGCAGCCATCCTCTGCTGCCTATGTTTACCAACCACTACGACCGAGGTCTTATCTCTCTCTCCGCTTGAGTTCTGCCTCTGCCACTGCCTTCACTTCTCACCGGCTGGTGCCTGAGCTCTCCCCACCACCCCTGTCCAGGTCTCCCCTGATACTGCCTGCATGGCTGCCTGAGCTCTCTAATCAGAGCAGCCCCAACATCAGCGGGTCTCAGTGAGCTGCACAATGTCTCCTCTCCCCCTTCCACCTGCCCGCTTTTACCCTGGCCCCCCAGCTGGGCTGCCCGCTCTCTCCTGACTCACGCCCTCATCCCCGCTCTCGCTGTCGCTGCTGCTGCTGCTGCTGCTGCTGCAGGGGCCAGGCTTGTCCTCGTCCTCGGGCTCTGGGGCTCCATGAGCACGGAGGAGGCGGGCGAGGATGGCGTTGGGCCGGAGCATGGCACTGCCGAGTGGGGTGCGGCCACCATACATGCGGACGGCGGGGTCCGCACCGGCCTTCAGGAGAAGCTCCAGTACGTCAGCTGCTTGGGCCTCCACAGCCAAGTGCAGGGGGCTCCGGCCACAGGTGGGCTCCTGAGGGGTGCAGCAGAGAGGTCACTGGGGCCCTGCCCCACGCGGGGACGACCTCCCACCCTGCCACATCTTCTCCGTAGGGCAGCTCACGGGTTTGTTGAGGTCGGCTCCTGCCTCCTGGAGCAGTCGGACCATCTCTGCGTCTTTGTGGATGACAGCCACGTGGAGTGGGGTGTGACCTAGGGACAGAGTGACCGACGTCAGATGATGGAGGGGTGGGGACTGGGCCCCCAATGCCACTATCTTCAGGGAAGGTTTGGTGACCTGAGGTTGATGGAGTTTGGGTCTGACTTCTGCATTCCTGGGTATATCAAAGAGGCCCTGTATCCCAAATCCCTAAGTCTCAGGTGATCTGGAACTTGCTGGCAGTGCCAATGCCTGGGTTGTGAGGTTGTCTGGAGGCTAGGGGTGAAGAGCCCAGGGGCTTCGGACAGGGGACCTGAGTCTTTGGTCTTACTTCACAAAGAATCAGGTCCCCAAATTCCTGGGTCCATGTCCTTGGGGGGTGAGGTGGTCCCTGAACCCTGGGTCCTCACCTTCCACCTGTGGTGGGGGTCTGGTGCCAAGTATTAAATAGTTGGGCTTAGAGACGGGGTAGCTAAGACTCTGATGCGAGGGCCCTGGGTAGACAGAATCTATTTTCCCATGAGGTCTGGCTGAAGACGGCTGAATCTATTTTCCCATGAGGTCTGGCTGAAGACAGCTGTCCCTGAACCCCGATATCAGCCTCTGGGAACCTGAGTCGCCAGAGTTTCAGAGGGCCTTGCCTTTGAGTTCCCTTGTCCCACGTGGGCTGGGGCCTGTGGTTCTCAATAACCTGGGGCTGAGCAGGCGTCCTTGGTCCTGATGCCTGGGTCCCTTGAGTAGTATTATTATTACTGGGATTATTTCCCAAGCAGCCAAGCTCTGCATCAGGAGAGCTGAGCCCAGAGCCAGCTGAACCCAGCTGCCCTCGCTCTTCTTGGGAGCCTGGGCCCTTCATGGTGACTGGGGACCCTCACCCTCATAGTCTTCAGCCTCCAGCTGCAGTTTCCAGTCCTCTTCACTCTCATCCTCTTCTTTCTCCACATCAGGTTCAGAGTACAGGGCAATAGGGGTGTGGTCGGTGTCAGGGGTATGGTCAGAGCCCTGAGCGAGGTAGGTTTTGGGGGCTCCCCTGGGGCGCTGGGGGCGAGGCTGGAGCAGCACGCGAGCGCAGGTGTGGGCCCCCACGCGGCAGGCCAGGTGCAGCGCCGTGTGGCCTCCACGCTCCGCCACCAGCAAACTGGAGCCTGCTGCATACAACTTCTCTACCGCGGACGCCTCCTCCAGGATGGCGGCCAGGTGCAGGGCCGTCTGCAGGAGCAGAAGGCAGGGATGAGGGGCCATACTGAGAATCCTGGCCCCCAAGCCCTACGCTGTCCACAGGCGGCTCACCTGGCCCAAGTCATTCTGCAGGTCCAGGTACTCGGTACCAGCTGCAAAGCCTAGAAGGAAGTCCAGGAAGGGCTCATGCTGATGAATCACCGCCAAGTGCAGTGCCCTGAGGACAAGGACCAGGGTCAGAAGGCAGAGGTCAAGTATTCTTTTTATGGTTTGCTTGCTTTCATTTCCAAGGTAAACCATTCAATAACACGGTAATCCAAGCCTATGCTCCAACCAGTAACGCTGAAGAAGCTGAAGTTGAACGGTTCTATGAAGACCTACAAGACCTTTTAGAACTAACACCCAAAAAAGATGTCTTTTTCATTGTAGGGGACTGGAATGCATAAGTAGGAAGTCAAGAAACACCTGGAGTAACAGGCACATTTGGCCTTGGAATACGGAATGAAGCAGGGCAAAGACTAATAAGAGTTTTGCCAAGAAAACGCACTGGTCATAGCAAACACCCTCTTCCAACAACACAAGAGAAGACTCTACACATAGACATCAGCAAATGGTCAACACCAAAATCAGACTGATTATATTCTTTGCAGCCAAAGATGGAGAAGCTCTATACAGTCAACAAAAACAAGACCAGGAGCTGACTGTGGCTCAGATCATGAACTCCTTATTACCAAATTCAGACTTAAATTGAAGAAAGTAGGGAAAACCACTAGACCATTCAGGTATGACCTAAATCAAATCCCTTATGATTATACAGTGGAAGGGAGAAATAGATTTAAGGGACTAGATCTGATAGACAGAATGCCTAATGAACTATGGATGGAAGTTCATGACATTATACAGGAGACAGGGATCAAGACCATCCCCATGGAAAAGAAATGCAAAAAAGCAAAATGGCTGTCTGAGGAGGCCTTACAAATAGCTGTGAAATGAAGAGAAGCGAAAAGCAAAGGAGAAAAGAAAAGATATAAGCATCCAAATGCAGAGTTCCAAAGAATAGCAAGGAGAGATAAGAAAGCCTTCCTCAGCGATCAATGCAAAGAAATAGAGGAAAACAATAATATGGGAAAAACTAGAGATCTCTTCAAGAATATTAGAGATACCAAGGGAACATTTCATGCAAAGATGGGCTCGATAAAGGACAGAAATGGTATGGACCTAACAGAAGCAGAAGATATTAAAAAGAAGTGGCAAGAATACACAGAAGAACTGTACAAAAAAGAGCTTCATGACTCAGATAATCACGATGGTGTGATCACTCACCTAGAGCCAGATATCCTGGAATGTGAAGTCAAGTGGGCCTTAGAAAGCATCACTACGAACAAAGCTAGCGGAGGTGATGGAATTCCAGTTGAGCCATTTCAAGTCCTGAAAGATGATGCTGTGAAAGTGCTGCACTCAATATGCCAGCAAATTTGGAAAACTCAGCAGTGGCCACAAGACTGGAAAAGGTCAGTTTTCATTCCAATCCCAAAGAAAGGCAATGCCAAAGCATGCTCAAACTACTGCACAATTGCACTCATCTCACATGCTAGTAAAGTAATGCTCAAAATTCTCCAAGCTAGGCTTCAGCAATATGTGAACCGTGAACTTCCAGATGTTCAAGCTGGTTTTAGAAAAGGCAGAGGAACCAGAGATCAAATTGCCAACATCCGCTGGACCATGGAAAAAGCAAGAGAGTTCCAGAAAAACATCTACTTCTGCTTTATTGACTATGCCAAAGCCTTTGTGTGGATCACAATAAACTGTGGAAAATTCTGAAAGAGATGGGAATACCAGACCACCTGACCTGCCTCTTGAGAAACCTGTATGCAGGTCAGGAAGCAACAGTTAGAACTGGACATGGAACAACAGACTGGTTCCAAACAGGAAAAGGAGTACGTCAAGGCTGTATATTGTCACCCTGCTTATTTAACTTATACACAGAGTACATCATGAGAAACACTGGAGTGGAAGAAACACAAGCTGGAATCAAGATTGCCGGGAGAAATATCAATAACCTCAGATATGCAGATGACACCACCCTTATGGTAGAAAGTGAAGAGGAACTAAAAAGCCTCTTGATGAAAGTGAAAGAGGACAGTGAAAAAGTTGGCTTAAAGCTCAACATTCAGAAAACAAAGATCATGGCATCTGGTCCCATCACTTCATGGGAAATAGATGGGGAAACAGTGGAAACAATGTCAGACTTCATTTTGCGGGGCTCCAAAATCACTGCAGATGGTGATTGCAGCCAGGAAATTAAAAGATGTTTACTCCTTGGAAGGAAAGTTATGACCAACCTAGATAGCATATTCAAAAGCAGAGACATTACTTTGCCAACAAAGGTCCATCTAGTCAAGCTTTGGTTTTTCCAGTGGTCATGTATGAATGTGAGTGTTGGACTATGAAGAAAGCTGAGTGCCGAAGAATTGATGCTTTTGAACTGTGGTGTTGGAGAACACTCTTGAGAGTCCCTTGGACTACAAGGAGGTCCAACCAGTCCATCCTAAAGGAGATCAGTCCTGGGTGTTCACTGGAAGGACTGATGCTAAAGCTGAAACTCCAATACTTTGGCCACCTCATGCGAAGAGTTGACTTACTGGAAAAGACCCTGATGCTGGGAGGGATTGCGGGCAGGAGGAGAAGGGGACAAGAGGATGAGATGGCTGGATGGCATCACAGACTCTATGGACATGAGTTTAGTAGGCTCCGGGAGTTGGTGATGGACAGGGAGGCCTGGCGTGCTGTGATTCATAGGGTAGCAAAGAGTTGGACACGACTGAACAACTGAACTGAACTGAACTGGGTTTTGTGTTTTTGGTGGGTGGAGGGGTTGTTTGTTTGTTTTCCTTCTTATGAGGACAAGCACTCTTGCATTCATTCCTTCAACAAACGTGGAGGGCCCACTGTGTGAAGCATGATGACCCACAGCTCTAGAACCAGCTGTCAGGAATCTGGAAGGGTCAGGTCAGAGTTAATTCAGCAAATTTATTTAATCAATGTGTTTTTTTGTTTTGCTTTGGTTTGGTTTGGTATTTTTGGTTTCTTTGGTGTTTTATTTCATTTTTTGTTTTTGGCTGCACTGTGCGGCATGTGGGATCTTAGGTCCCTAACCAGAGATGGAATCCTCGCCCCCTGCAGTGGAAGCACGGAGTCTTAACCACTGGACCACCAGGGAAGTCTCCAATGTTTACTAAGTAGGACTTCTACTCCCTCCCAAGAAGAAGTAACATGGACCAGGTTTCATGCCCGTCTCAAATCGAAGAAAAAGATCAGACACAGGGACTTCCCTGGTGGTCCAGCGGCTAAGACTCCGTGCTCCCCATGCAGGGGGCTCGGGTTCGATCGCTGATCAGGGAGCTAGATCCCACACGCTGCAACTAAGACCTGGTGCAGGCAAATAAATAAATATTTTTAAAAATAACAAAAAACACTACAGCACCTAAAACGAAAAATATGCTGGATGGCATTAACAACAGGTTACATGTTGCAGAAAATAGATTAGCAAACTTCAAGAGTTCACAATAGCAACTGTCCAGAATGAAACAAAAAAACAAAGAGAAATATTTAAAAATGGAAAGAACATCAGTGAGCCATGGGATATATCTGTACATAAGCAGCCCAATATACCTGTAACTGAAGGAAGCATGGAGCTTCCCCAGTGGCTCAGCGGTAAAGAATCTGCCTGCCAATGCAGGAGTCGCAGAAGACACAAGTTTGATCCCTGGGTCAGAAGATCCCCTGGAGGAGGGCATGGCACCCCACTCCAGTGTTCTTGCCTGGAGAATCCCATGGACAGAGGAGCCTGGTGGGCTACAGTCCATAGGGTTGCAAAGAGGCGGATACAGCGAGAGCAACTTAACACACACACACACACACACACACCAGGGCCCAACATGGAAACTCTGTTCGAAACCAACAATAAAGACAAATACCTTCAAAGCAGCCAGAGGAAAAGATACCTTAAGTACAGAAGAATAAAAATAAGCATGACAGCAGATTTCACAAAGGAAATAATGCAAGAGAACACAGCGGAGCCACTTCTTTAAAGTACTCAAAGACAGGCTGTCAACCTAGAATTCTTTAACTCAGCCAAAATATTTTTCAAAGACGGAGACAAAATTACATGCTTTCAACTACACAGAAGTTAGCGGAACTCATCACCACCCGACCCACATCACTAGAAACGTCCAAGGACACTTGTAAGCAAAAAGGAAGATGACATCAAACAAAAACATGGAAAACCAAAGAGTAAAGAACACTGAAAACAGTCACTATATGGATAAGTACATAAGATTTTTTCTTTCTCAATATGTAAATCTTCTATCTTTTGATAGGTCTTAAAAAGAAATGAGTGTTTAAGCAAAAATAACAACGTCTGAAGTTTAGAATACACGGATAAAGGAAGTCTATGACAGCAACACACTAAAGGCCAGGAAGAGACAAATGGAAACACACAATTCTAAGGTTCTTTTATGTCATGAGAAGGAGCATAACAGCACGTAAAGGTGGCACATAATAAAGCTAAAGTGGGTACTTCCCTGGTGGTCCAGTGGTTAAGAATCTGCCGCACAATGCAGGGGACGCAGGTTCGATCCCTGGTTGGGGAGCGTGTACTAAGCCCACGGGCCACTATAAGCCCTAAAGCAGGAGTCAGCAAACATTTTCTGTAAAGGGCCAGATAAATAATTCAGGCTTAGTGGATGCTATGGTCTGTCTATTACTATTCAGCTGTGCTATTAGGATACAAAAGCAGCCATTGATATGTATTGATAAATGAATGGGCGGCACGGCTGGATTCTAACAGAACTTACTTTAGGGAGTCTAAAATTTGGATTTCATGTAATTTTCACTTGCCATGAAACGTTCTTCTTTTGACTTTTCTCCAACCGGTTAAAAAGGTAAAAAACCATTCTTAGCTCACAGCCATACAAAAGCTGACAGCTGGCGGGATTTTGCCTGGAGACCAGTTTGCCAAACTATCTTTCACAGCAACCACTAAAATAAAAAATAATGAGTAAAAGGTAACAAGCTGAAAAAAGAAATGCAATGGAACAAAATTTGCTCATTCCAAAAGGCAGAAAAAAAAGGTAAACAAAGGAGAGATAAGCAGAAAACTAATAACGAGATGACAGATGTAACCATATCAATAATTAATTAAATACAAATAGTCTAAACACTCCAATTGAAAGGTAGACACTGGACTTCCCTGGTGGTCTAGTGGTTAAGAATCCACCTGCCAACGCACTGGCAGTCAGGGGGCATGGGTTTGATCCCTGGTCTGGGAAGATTCCACGTGCTGTGGGGCAACTAATGCCATATGCCACAGCTGCCCGTGTGCTCTAGAGCCCGTGCTCCCCAACAAGAGAGACCAGCACTGTGCGAAGCCTGCACAGCACAGCTGAGAGCAGACGCCACTCGCCACAACTAGACGAAGCCTGTGCGCAGCAACCAAGACCAAGTGCAGCCAAAAATAAACAGCTAAATAAACACAAATGTTCAAAAAGGGAGAAGCTGTCAGACTGGATGAAAAAGCAAAACCTAGGGTCTTCCCTGATGGTTCAGTGGTTAAGACGTTGCACTTCCAACGCAGAGGGCCAGGGTTCGATCCCTGGTCAGGGAAGAAGATCCCACATGCTGCAACTAGGAGCCAATGCAGCCAAATAAATTAAAAATAAACATTAAAAAAAGAAAAAAAAAGAAAAACCTAACTATATGATGCCTAAAAGTAACAGCTTTTCAAATAAATTTAAAAGTAGGTTAAGAATAAAAAGATGGAAAAAGATATACCATGCTAACGCCTGTCAGTCAAAAGAAAGTAGGAGTTTTTTAAAATGAGAGTAGATTTCAGAGCAAGGAATATTACCCGGGATAGTGAAGATTATTTCACAATGATAAAGAGGTCAGTTCAGGAAGAGGACACAATAAACCAAAAACATCTGCACCCCTTATAACAGAGCATCCAATCACATGAAGGAAAACCTGATAAAACAACAAGGAAATCCACAATTATTATTGAAGATTTCAATATCCCACTCTCAATAACTGAGATCAAATAGACAGAAATTACCGGCAAGGATATAGTAGACTTGAAAAAGAGAAGAACCAAAGAAACCAGCACAGGACGTACTGGTGGTCTAGTGCCCAAGAATCCACCTGCCAAGGGAACACAGGCTCAATGTTTAATCCGGGAAGACCCCACATGCCTCGGGGAAACTAAGCCAATGCACAGTAACTACTGCGCCTGTGCCCTAGAGACACTGCTCCGCAACCAGAGAAGCCACCAAAATGAGAAGCCCTCGCACGGCAACTAGAGGAGCCCCGGCTCACCGGAACTAGAGAAAGTCCGTGGGCAGCAAGAAAGACGCAGCACAGCCAAAAATAAATAAATAAAAGTTTTAGAAAAGAAACCCACACAACCTCTAACTGACATCTGAAGAACTACACTGAACGACAAGATAACGGACATTCTTTTTAACTGCACGCACAATAGAATTTAACTAAAAACCAATAAAAGGAAGGTATTTGGAATATCTGGAAACTAAATAACATACTCCTAAATAATCTACCGCCCAAAGAAGAAATCAAAGGAGAAATTAGAAACTATCCTGAATTAAGTGGAAATGAAAGCACAGCACATTAGAATTGATGAGATACAGCTAAAGCACTACTTTGGGAAATTTACATGAAACCTATATTAGAAAAATAGGAAGGCCTCAAATCAATGACCTCAGCTTTCACCTTAAGAGACTGGAAAAAGAACAAAAATAAACTCAAAGTAAGCAGAAGAAAGTAAATAACGAAAGTCAAAACTGAGATAAACACAACAGAAAGCAAAAAGAGAGAGAGAAAATAAATGAAACCACAGCTGGTTCTTTGAGAAGATCGGTGTTTCTTGAGTGCCTCCTATGGGTCAGGCACTGTTCTGTCACTGGGGCTATAACAGTAAACACAACAGACAAAAACCCCAGGTACATTCCCTCAATTAGGTCTTTATGACATTGTTCCTTCTACCTGGAATGTTCTCCCCAGATAATCTACTTGTCTCATTCTTTCCTGCTTTATTTTTCACCAAGGAAATTACTGTCTTCTGACAAACCATTTTTTTTCTTTCATTTTTCTGTTTCTTCTCTCTTTCCTTCTCTCTCTTTCTTACTTTGTGTCTATACGGCTTTCTGTTTCTTTCTTTCCTTCTCTTTCTTTTTTGTTCCTCCCACCGTTCCTTTCTTCCTTTCTGTCAGTCTGTCTGCCCTTCCATTTATAGACTCCCACACTAGAATGTAAGCTCCACAAGGCATAAGTTGTTGTGCTTTCTTCACTGCCTTATCACCAGCATCTACAACTTGGCCTGAAACGTTGTAGGTGCTAGATAAATACTTGTTTAACAGATGAATCCTTGCTGTCACAGAGTTTACATTTTCTCTTTCAGTGTAGGATTTGAAGATCAGTGCTCAGAAAGTGGGACCTTAGAGTCAAAAGCCAAATGTTAATTTTGGAAATCAAAATTTAAAGCTCCTAAATTAGGAGCTAGGGATCAAAGATCATATTTGGAGGTGAGATGTCAGAAGGAGCCTGTGACCTATAGTTTTAAGATAGGTCTCAGGACTGGGGTCAGGAAGCTCAAATTGAGCTTTGAATGTGGAATCAATCAATGGATGTGAAACTCTGAGGACCAGAGTTTCAGAAAGGACGGGGTTATGATAAAAACTAGTTTGGAAACTGATTTTATCAAGGGTTAGACTTGGGGGTTAGAGGTCAGAGTAAGCATTAGAAGACAGATTTAGGATTAAGAGGTTGGAAAATCAGTATCAGGGACTAACAGGGAATCAGATGTGGGATCCTAAGGCTCGGTGGGGCAGGCTAAGGTTCACTCACGTGTCGCCATCCTCAGTGACGTAGCCGAAAACGAGGGGCGCCCACGACAGCCCCGGGCCCAGCTCCGCGCCTAGCCCAGGTCCTCCGGGGGCCGCCGCGTCCGGACCCAGAGAGCCCAGGCCGCTGTCGCACCATTCATCGGCGTCCGCAGCTTTCCCCAAACACGCGACCCCGGCCATAGCCCCCAAAGCCTCAGGGGACCCCAGCTGCTGCCCGCCAGTCGCTGGGCTCTGCCTGGAATTCTGATGCTTCCGCCCTGCTGGGAATTCCCCAACACTGCCCCCGGACTCATCCAATCAGAGTCGGCTAAATAGTAAGCGCCCCGCCCTTATTATACACCATGACCAATCAGAGTATTCAGATGGACTGCGACTCTCTACCCTTTCCCACTCATTCCGCGCGCCCTTTACCAACATGGCTGCGGACGTGAGGCACTCTGGGATTCGTAGTCCGGCTCTCGCGTGTCTCCTCTTACCTCAGAGGGGCACGCTCGGGACGTTTTCTATGGCTCCTGGGAGTTGTAGTTCTTTGACCTATCTCGGCCCCCTCCTGTTTCCGGTGCCGTCACGGGATAGAGCAGTCGGTGACAGTCCCGAGGGCCCCCGCCCCGCGCCCATGGCCGATCCGGATCGTGAGTCGGGGGCCCTGGTGGGAGGGTCGGGCCGCGCCGGGGCCTGGCTGAGGGCTGCAGGCCCCGGGGCCCGAGGGCGGGAGTGGTGGGGCATGAGATGGGGGCTGCATGGAGGGGAATGAGGTTCAGGGAGCCGTTGTGATAACATATTGCTAGATTGGTGGGTTTCTGGGTCGCGAGGTTTTAAGGGTCCATTTGCCATGTCCCCTAAGTTACTAATGATAGCGTGTGTCTCGCACCTTAGTTGCTAAGGACCCTTGTTACTAGGGACTTAGAATACCGCTGTCCGGGTTGCTAAGGGTACCTGGTTGTTAGTGGGAACTGTAGGGTGCTAGGGGACCCCTAGTGTCCCCTCCTATCCCTTCCTTCCTCTTCTAAACCTACCATCTCGCCCATCCGTTCCGCCCCCACCACCTCTTCTTGCAAACCTGCCTCCAGGCCCAGTATCCCTTATCTTCTCTTTCTTTCTACATTTTTTCTGCTTGTAAACCTAACCCTCCCAGCACACACTCACACACTACTGTCTTTCCTAACTCCTCCTAAGTCTTCCTTCATGCCCTTATATGCTTTACTTTCTTTTTGCTTTCCTAAGCCTCCTTGTCCCAGCCTCTTTGTCCTTCACCAACCACCTCTCCTCCCAACACTCTCCACTCTAATAAAATCTGCTTTTCTTCCTTTCCCTCCCTCCATCTACTCCCTTTTTATACCCCCACCCCGTATAACTAGGTTGGAGGGTCTTGTTGCCCCTCTCTGCACCCCAACTTGAAAGCCCTTCATTCCCCGTTAACCACTCCCTTCACCGTAACCACGTCTGCTCCCCCTCCTCCCCCAGCCTCTGACCCTGAGGAGACCCAGGCAGGGAAGGTGCAGGAGGCTCAGGTGAGATGGGGACAAGGGTGGAGGGAAGGAGAGAGATGGACTTCCCACACCCCACACCGGGGGGAGGTGGCAGAGGGGAGTCAGATATCCCAGGGCCCTCAGCTCACTGCCCCAGCCCCTCACCCCACCTCCCCTTGTGGTTCAGCTCCTGGGGGAATGGTGGATTCTGGGGCCTGTCAGAGAAGGGTGTGCGGCCTCAAGCCTAGGCCTGCCCTTGCAAACTTTCCTTTCTCCCTGTACACCCCTCCCACCCACCTTCCCTCCTGAACCTCATTCCCAGTGGGCTTGGAAGAGATTTGGTTCCTGAATTCACAGATCTCATAGACGTGTGACTCGACAGTGCTCTACTGGTGATCATGAAAATAGGGCAGGGCACTTTGGGAGCACGGAGTAAACTGTGTGAGATCACACAGTTCCCAGCCAGTTCCTTCCCGGGAAGAATCCACAGGCCGATCTCAGAGTCGGACTGAGATACAGCACATGGTAGTCAGTGTAGAGTAACTTAGGATTTTCTTAGGCAAGGTGAGAAATGGTGTCCCAGGCAGAGGGTATACTGGGGGGCATGAAAGAGTGTCATGTGTTCAGGATTCAGGTGGCTGATTACCTTGATGGTTAGCATTTACCGAGTATTTAAGCCAACTGGGTACTCTGCGTCGTGTTTGATGGGCATCCTAGCATCCCGGGGGCAGTGGTGGAGGGGAGGGGTGCAGGTCTACTGTGGTCATTTTATAGCCAAGGAATTGGAAACTGAGTTCTTTAACAACTTGTCCTCTGTCCACTGGCTAGAAGAGCAGGGACAGGTTTGCAACCCTCGGCGCCTTGACATATTGCCTCCCAGACACTTCACTGGAAACGGGTCACAGAGGCTCCACCATCACCTTCAGCTCCCCCCTGAGACCAAGTTGCTCCCACGTGCTGGGCAGGGCCCTCGCCTCCTTCCACAGAGCTTCACTGTCTGCAGCCTGAAAGCGTGCCAGCCCACCCACAGACACGAGGTCGCGGTTCACATGTAGGGCAGAGCAGAAGCTGTGACGAGAGCACCCCACAGATGCACGGCCGAGCCACACCAAGGGGACAAGAGCTCCCTGTCAGGCCAGGCTTCTCCCTCGCCTGGCTCCCAAAGCCTGGCCACTGTCAGAGAAAAAGGTTTCATGTGGAAAAGGGACCCTCAGTCCCAAAGAGAGAGATCCGAGGGTGTAAATTGCAGCATTGTGCAATACAGCCAAACTGGAAACAGCCCAAACGACTGTCAGTTGATGGGTTAAATGAACTATGAACTGTACAATGCAACACTCTGTAGCTGGCGGGTCTGTGATATATTGTTTGGTGGAAAATGCGAGGCGCAGCATTGTACTGTGGGGTGACCCATTTCTGGGGAAATAATGAGTTTTCAGTTCAGTTCAGTCACTCAGTCATGTCCAACTCTTTGCAGCCCCGTGGACTGCAGCATGCCAGGCTTCCCTGTCCATCACCAATTCAGATTAAAAAATCTGGAGTAATTACCACTGTACTGTTAATAGTGGCTATCTTGAAGGGGAGGATGGGGTGGGGGAGGCGGGGCTGTGGGTGAGGGACTCAGGAGGCAAGCACCTTCAAGTTATACATTGTCTAATGGTCAGAGTTTTGTAAAGCTTATAGACACAATCTTAAAGCAAGGAAACCTGGCTTTCCTGGTGGCTCAAACAGTAAAGAATCTGCCTGCAATGCAGGAGACCTGGGTTGGGAAGATCCCCTGGAGAAGGGCATGGCAACCCACTCCAATATTCTTGCCTGGAGAATCCTATGGACAGAGGAGCCTGGAGGGCTACAGTCCATGGGGTTGCAAAGAGTCGGACACGACTGAGGGACTTAACACATTTTTACCCAGTGGTGACCGTGAAAAATCCCAGACTTCTTGGAGCGGGCATCATGGTAAACGCCACAGATTTTTGTGATCAGATGATTAAACTGGGGAAGCCAAAGAGAAAGGCCTTTGATGTGGAGGGCAAAGGGTGGACCCAGACAAGTCAACACACAGAGAGCAGGAGAGGAGATCAGAGATGCAGACTGAGACCGGGAGCTACGGCGGAGGCCGGGCAGGGCCCCTGGAGGGACAGGCTGGCCCACGTGGAGCCCTGGGGAGGGGACATGCTCCCACAGGAGGGCAGGCGAGGGAGGCAGGAGACATCTGGCAAACACGGGGACAGAAGCCACACTGAGTTAGGGGCCCAGGGGGAGGAGCAGGTTTTGAAGAGATACTGCGGCCAGTTTGGGACACCGTGAGAGTGAGGGGTCTGGGGTCACGCTTAGGGGGAGGCATCTGGGGGCTGTGGAAACCCCGGACCTGGAGACAGAAAGGTGGCATCCTCAGAAACTAGGCTGAGACCACTGGTGTGCATGGGGGAGCTGGCCCAGGGAAGGCGGACAGAAACGGGAGGGAGGGCCTGGGACGGACTCCCAGACCCGCGATTTGGGCGCCTGGCCGAGAAGAGGAGTTGATAAAGGAGACGGAAGGGTTGGAAAGGTGGAGTGGGGGTGCTTTAAGCCAGAGGGCTGACGGCCACAGGGTGAGGACCGAGGTGTTTCTACCACCGTTATTGACGTAGGTGAGGCGGGCTGCGGGGCGGCTGGGCAGGGCAGGGGACTGGAGGGGATATAAGTTGAGGACGTGGACCATGGGAGGTGATGAGAGCAGTAACGAGCACTTCCTGAGCACTCACCACCACTGCCGCCCCAACCATGGCTGTTCTGAGAGCCTCACATTGGAACTCACTGCTCACAGCCCTCCAGGTGGCCTTCCTCAGTCCTCCGAGCTCCACTTGTGAGAGGAGGAGCTCGGAGCCTCAGAAAAAACGCAGTCACCCATAGGAGGCCGTGCTCCTCTCGAGTTGCAGAGTTGGGTTTCCAACACAGGCAGCCTGTCCTAGAGCCCACACGCGCCCCCAGCGTGGTCCCCGCTGCTCCTCACTCCCTCGGGCCCACCTCCCAGCCACACCCTGGAGCCCTGGTGTCATCCCCTCTTCCCCTCCCTAACACCACTTCTGGGGCCTCGTCACCCCACCTCCACCCCTTCCAGGACTCAGATTCAGACACTGAGGCAGGAGCCACTGGCGGAGAAGCAGAGAGTGAGTATCTGCCTTGGGAGCATGGTTCTGGGGGGTGCTGGAGGGCGGTTTAAGGCAGGGATCCGGGTGTTCACCTCCACCAGGGGTGACGTGCAAAGTGTGTAAGAACAGATGCAGCATTTCGGGATCCCTGGCCGGGCCAGGCATCCAACCTTTAGTCGTGGGAAGACAGGAGACCCCGGGGCTGGGCAGGGGCACTCGGGGCCTCTGTGTCCCCTTGAACAAACACCCACCCAACAGCTGTCTCTCTTCTTTTTGGCCAGTGGACTTCCTGCGGAATTTCTTCTCCCAGACTCTGGGCCTGGGCACCCAGAAGGAGCGACTCCTGGACGAACTAACCCTGGAAGGAGTGAGCCGCTACATGCAGAGCGAGCGCTGTGAGTTCCCCACCCTGGGCCCCTTCCTGCGTGACTCCCCCCAACCCCCACTTCTTCTCATGACTTCTCAGCCCCAAACCATTCACAGCTTACGTCTGCAAGTCACAAGAAACCCAACTCAAACTGTCTGGTGCCAAAAAGGGAGTGTGTTGATCCTGTAACTGTTGATCCTGAAGTGTGGCTGGATTCAGCAACTTCTATGCTGAGCCCTTTCTTGGCTCTTCTCTGTATTCGGAGCTCCTGGCAGCTGTAAAAACAAGTTCCACCAGCCTAGCAGCTCCCACTGAAAAACAGCATCTTTCTCCCAGTGGTTCAAGCACAAGAGCAGAGATTGGCTCCGATTGGCCCAGCTTGGGTCACAGTCCTACCCCCCGAACCAATCACCATGTTTCTATTGGTCAGGCTTGTTTATTAGAGTGAAGATGCTAATAATAGTATATTATAGTAATTACCTTATAAGATTATGGAATAGACTCTTCCCCCAGGTATCCCCATGGCTTCCTTCCTTCTCTTTGGGACCACATGGACTGTAGCCTGCCAGGCTCCTCTGGCCATGGGATTCTCCAGGCAAGAATACTGGACTGGGTTGCCATGCCCTTCTCCAGGGGATCTTCCTGAGCCGGGGATCAAACCCTCATCTCCTGCGTTGCAGGCAGACTCTTTACCATCTGAGCCACCAGGGAAGCCCCAGGATTATGAAGAGGGATTACATAAATTCATAGATAAATGCCTGAAACAGAGCAAGCGTTGCCTAAGTGTTCCCCGTGACGATTCTTATAGGAGGCTTGTTCCTGGTGTGGTGTAGAGATCTTTTTACCCGGTCACTGGGTAATTTATATTTCTTGCCTCGAGTTGAGGTCACCAGAGTTTGAGAAACCGAGCCCTAAGCAGCCCTTGACTAGAACAATCAACCCTTTGAGGGTCCTGAACAGCCTTTTGTTGAGGACGTCTCCTGCAGTTTCCCTGTCCTCTAGCTGCTGCCATCTCTCCTCAGGCAGCCAGGCCGGACGCCCTGAGCCCCCCTCTCCTGGAGCGGCGGCCTTCAGCCATCTCCTGCCTTTGTTGTTGTCATTTAGTCAAATCATGTCCGACTCTTTTGCAATGCCACGGATTGTACCCTGCCAGGCTCCTCTGTCCATAGGATTTCCCAGGCAAGAATATTGGAGTCAGTTGCCCTTTCCTTCTCCAGGGGATCTTCCTGACCCAGGGATCGAGCCCACATTGGCAAGTGGATTCTTTACCACGGAGCTACTCAGGAAGCCCCATCTTCTGGCTTGGGTGGGCCCCAAAGAGAATACAGGCAGTGGCTACAGAGCTTTCGTTCTGTCCGTCCTCCTGCACCTGGGTTTTAGAATAATTGATGGTGCCTGTGAGGGGATAGTAATAACTAATAACAATGAACTGGGCTCTCACCTTTTGCCAGGCACTGGGCTATGCACTTGACAGGCGTCCCCTCATATGATCATCACAGGAGACCTGTGAGGAGTCAGCTGGGCAGAGGAGGAAACTGAGACACAGAGAGGTTGTAAGCTGGTGCGGGGTTACACAGCGGGCGAGAGGCAGTCAGGGCTCCTGAATCTAGAGTGCACACTCACTCCCTTCCACTGGGTCCACTGGGTGTGCCAGGCCTGGTCCGATGGCATCCTGACACCCCAGAGGCCCTCACACTTGTGTGTGTCCATCAGCCGACTGACAGATGCCAAGGGCGCTGTGCAGCAGGGCTGCCGGCCACCAGAGAGGCGGTCAGGCTACTTCCGCACAGCCCTGCGTGCTTGTGAGATGATTCCACCGGCAGCCACCAGAGAGGCAGCCAGGCTACTTCCGCACCGCCCTGCGTGCTTGTGAAATGATTCCACCTCTCCCCTCCCACATCTTCCCATCTTTTCCAAAAGCTGGTGACACTGGGGGAACAAAGTGCTTATAGGGATACGAATCACGGGTCTGAAGAAGTTGAGTACTAGTGTCTCGAAGAATCATTAGTGCTAGGCATTGATCTCAGCTTCACAGGAGAGAATTCCTTCTCTCAACAGCCCCCTCGAGGCCAGTGCAGTGGTTGTGCCCATTTTACAGAGCAGGACGCTAAAGCCCAGCGTGGTGATCTGAACTAAGACCCACCCCCGCCCCACCCCCTCCACAACTCTGCTGGTGCACAGGAAAGCCAGGATTGGAAGCCCTTATCCACTCTGCTGCTCACTGGGTGTGAGCTGAGAATGGCCCAGCTTGGATCCTCACTTGAAAATTAATTGACTTCTGGTGGCTAACATGCATTTGATTATAGAGGGAAGGAATAGGATGGAGGAATGTGTATCATATGCTGGAAATAGATGGCTGTCCAATATTGTGTCCAGAAGATAAAGAGGTGGTCAGAGATTGTTTTTCACAATAACATGCAGCACTTCCATGGGAACACACCCTCCCGGCCTTCTCCCTAAGATCTACCTCTCACTAAGATCTCCTGTGTTTGTCTAGATCTAGCTAGGAGGAGAAATTTCTCTCCAAGTAGCCTTTTTATGAATCTTACTACACTGGTGTAATCTTAACCAATGGATTCTTTGACCCCATGCTGGCTCTTCCTTCAGTCAGCTGTATGATCCCTTCCCCTGTCTAAGCCTCAGTTTCCTCATCTGTAAAATGGGAATGTTAACACCACCCACCTTGAGATGGCTGGGAGACCCATTCAAGGATCTGAAGTGCTAGCCGCAGGGTTTGGCACAGAGTAAATGGCTTCAGGGACTGTGATAGGTGAAATTACTTAAAGGTAAGAACGGGAAGGGGAAACATTGCTCTTTTTTTTCTTTAAACTTTACTTTCTTAATCATTATATTCAGTCTATGATAATGTATCTGATTATTAGACAGCAGTGCCACTAATAAGTTTTTTAAGTTGTCAAAAATCAATTGTAAACATCAATCAGCTCAGTACTTAATTTATGGCAAGGACAACTCTCTTAAGATAAATGGTTCATATTTTGGAGCAATGTTTGATGTTCAAAGCAACAATTAACAAATGTAAGTTGAAAACAAGAAAAGCGCATGCTGCCTGAACTCTCCTCCTCCAGGTCGCAGGGTCATCTGTTTGGTGGGAGCTGGAATCTCCACTTGTAAGTGCTCCCCTCCCCCAAAAGCCACTTCCTGGTCGGGGCGCCCCTGTGAGGGCCTGGGGAGGAGCTGTGTTGGGGGGTGTGAAAGAAAAGGGGCCAGAGTCCCTTATTGATTACCCCTCCTCCCCCAGCCGCGGGTATCCCTGACTTTCGGTCCCCGAACACGGGCCTCTATGCCAACCTGGAGAAATACCGTCTTCCCTACCCAGAGGCCATCTTTGAAATCAGCTACTTCAAGGTACGTGTCACACAGGGAGGAGGGTCTATAGTGATGGGGGTGGACGGGGCCTCCTGGCTCCTGCTCACATCTCACCGGGGGCATCTGGGTGCCCACCTGCCCTCCGGCTCTCTCTCCCACAGAAACATCCAGAGCCCTTCTTTGCTCTCGCCAAGGAACTCTATCCTGGGCAGTTCAAGGTGAGCTCTTTTTTGTGGAAGTGGGGACAGGAAAAATTGGGGGCCAGCAAGCATGGGAAGGACCCCTTCAGGGCCCTTTAGACAAATATCCTACAACCATTAAATACATGGGCCCTGGTGGCCTAATCTTTAGGATTCTGGATTTTCACTGCCATGGCCCAGGTTCAATCCCTGTTCAGGAAACTGAGATCTTGCAAGCCTTGAAGCAAAGTAAAAAACAGAACAAAACAGAGTGGGCTTTGGGCCCAGATCACCGGAGTCCAAGTCCTGTTCTCTCGTTTCCTGCTCTTGTGTCCTTGGACCTCAGTTTTCCCATCTGTAAAATGGAGCAGATAATAGTCCATGAAAAGAAATACTGTGAGGCTTAAATGAGCTAATGATACATGTAAGAGCCCAGACTCTGGAGCCAGGCTGCTTCTGTGCTAACCCCAACTCCACAGTTTGTGTGACTCTGGCCAGACAGTCACCCTCCCTGAGCCTCAGTTCCCTACCTGTGAAATGGGGATAATGAAGGTCTGTGCCTCATGGTGTGAAGATTCCATGAGGAGAAACAGGTCTGGAACAGTTCCTGGCACAGGGCGGTGCGCGTTCAGCATTGCCATGCTTGCTTCCCTCCAGCCCACCATCTGCCACTACTTCATCCGCCTGCTGAAGGAAAAAGGACTGCTCCTGCGCTGCTACACACAGGTAGGCAGGACCTCGGGCATCCTGGGAGGAAGAGGCCGGGCGGGAGGGGTCAGGAGCTCAGGCCGCAGCCTCTCTGTTGTGTGACTTGCAGTGAGTCACATCCCCTCTCTCAGCCTTAAGTTTCCCTTTCTATGAAACAGAGGCCAGGGACTTCCCTGGCAATCCAGTGGTTACGACTCCATGCTGCTTCCAATGCAGGGGACACAGGTTTGATCCCTGTTCAGGGAACAAGGATTCCACACGCCCCACAGGATGGGTGAAAAAAAAAAAGCAGAGGCCAGAACCACTTCACCCTCTCAGGCCTGTGGTAACGTGGCAGTGACCTCCCTCAGGGCCACCCCATGAGTACTGAGAAAGGACCCCTTCTCTGAGCAGACACCTTTGGCACCATAGTTTTTTGGGTTTTCCATCGGATGATCTGAAGTGACTTGGTTTAGCATGATCACTGAAGTGTAAAAGTGTTCGTCGCTCAGTCATGTCTGACTCTTTGTGACCCCGTGGACTGTAGCCCACCAGGCTCCTCTGTCCATGGGATTTCTCAGGCAAGAATACTGGAGTGGGTTGCCATTTCCTTCTCCAGGGGATCTTCCCCATCCAGGGATTGAACCCAGGTCTCCCACGTTGCAGGCCGATTCTTTACCATCTGAGGCATTAGGGAAGCCCCACACGGCCGCTGCACCCTGACAGTTTTCCAGTTGGTGGCTATAGAGTCTTAAGAAAGGGGCACCTTCTTCTAATTTGCACAAAGGCCTTGTGTGGGCCATGGGCCACGGCTTATGTATGGCAGGCACTTAGCTGAGGGCCTCACCCAGAGGTCCTCAGGTAAGGACAGCTCGCATTCTTGGCTTCCTAGTTGGTGAGACTTTTGGGGTCTCGCACACCCAATAGTGAAAAGCGTCCCTCTACTTTTGTTTTATAAATACGTGTTGAATTACATGATCTACTAGAGCAGTGATACCATGCCTACTCTAATTCATATCTCAGAACCCAAATTTATAAAATAGAGAGAGAACCCATGGATAGAAATAGGTGTTCTATTATTTTCTTCCTGGCCTGGCAATCTGGAGCCTGCAGCCTCAGAATCTGCCACCAGGGGGAGGATGAAGTCTTTTTGTTCAGGTCCAGAATTCTCAGAACGGGGCAAGTACTCCCACCTAGGGCTGGTGGGGGTTGAGGGGGAGCCCCAGCTCAGGATAAACTTGACCTTTCTTCTCAGAGAGTCAGTTTTATCCATGGAATACACTCAGACATGATACAAACAGCTCACCTGAAGCCAAGCACCTTCTGTGTGATTTCATGAAATCTTCACCACGGCCCTGCTGTCAATCCTGTTTGTCAGCTTCTGTCCAGGTGTTTACTAAGTGCCAACTAGTGCCAGGCCCTGCAGGCAGTAGACAGAAGGAGCAGACATCCCTGTCCTCCGGGAGCTAACACTCTAAGGTGGGGAGGGACAGTAGACAAGAAGGATGAATCGAGTATCTAGTCTGTTTAATGCTGAGATGTCTGTGGAGCACTGGGCTGAACAGAGAAGGGGAATCAGAAGTTCTGTGTGTGAGTGGGGAGAAGGGTGCTGTTGTGAACAATAAGTCAGGAAAGGCCTCGTGGAAAAAAGGGACATTTAAACAAAGACCTAAGGGGAGGGAGGGAGCCATGGGATCATCTCAGGGAGAGAGGCAAAGGGAACAGCCAGTGCAAAGGCCCTGAGGTGAGGCTGCACTTGGCGTGTTCAAATAGCTGGATCTGAGTGAGCGAGGAGGACAGTAGTAGGAAAGGACAGAGGAGATGAGGTCAGGAGGTGACAGGTGGACCATGTGGGCATTTGGGGGCCACTGGGAGGGCTTTGTCTTTTCCCTGGTGGGAGATGGAACCACAGGAGGGCTCTGGGCAGGGCCGAGACATGACCTACCCCAGGTGTTCACAGGGTCCCTCTGGCTGCATGTGGAGGGCAGACTGTGGGAGGAAGCAATGGGGGTAGGGGGTGGGTACAGAGGCCAGGAAGGGGGCTGCAGTGATGGTCCAAGCAGGAGAGGATGGAGGCTGGGCCGGGGAGAGGGCTGTCCAAGGGGAGAAGTGGGTGACTTGTGAACCCGTTTTGAAGGTGGAGCCAACAGGACTTGCTGTTGGTTTGGATGAATGGTTCTTGAGAGGAGGAGAAGAGTCAGGGATGGCCGGACATCTCTCAGCCTGAGCACCTGATGTCTTTTACTGAGATGGTGGGATGTGCAGGCGTTGGGGGCAGAGGAGGAGTTTGGTTGAAGGCACGTCGAGGTTGAGATGCCCGTTAGACAGCCATGTGGAGCTGTAGGCAGATAGCCAGACACTAAGGCATCTGGACTCAAGCTGGAGAGCAAGGGAGACCAGGAGATCACAGGGGTCCCAGCACGAGAAACACAGGCCCAGGACCATGTGGTTCATCCCAGATGCTCAGAGGGCTGACTCCCCACCTCCATATGAGGAACCCCCCTCCCCTGCCCCAAACCACAAAAGCACACCAGCTGCAGGGTATTTTTACATGAAAGCCAACATGAATAAGTTCTCGGGTCAGTGTGAAATGTGGTGGCATTTCCCCTTATAATATTTCACGCACAGATATAAGTCTACATATATATTCACACTGGCGCATTACATTACACACAGGTGGAAACATTTTTTCCACTCTCATGTTTCTTGTAGCCATTCTTTTTTTCAACTCCTCCTCACCCTCTTCTTCAACCTCAGCCACTTTTTGAGTCATTGACCCAGTTTTCTGCAACATACTGTCTTCATGTCTTCCTGAATTGTGACGATGTAGCACTTTTGAAGCCATGCTATTTTTATCTCAAGACCCAAGTATCCATTCAAACAGAACAGTTGTCTCCTTCAGTCAAGTCCCTGTGATCTCCACTCTTAAATCTATATCTGTGGCATTCACATTATACGTTGGATTTATACTCAGCTTTCTTTCCCTTAAGCCCTTATCTAGAAGACCCTTCCTTATACTCAGCCACATAGCAGCTTCATGCTTTTTATTAATTTAAAAATAAATTTCCCATTTATAGCAGAGAAGCCTATATTTTTTGGGGGCTGTGCTGGATCTTCGTTGCTGCACAGGCTTTTCTCTAGTTGCAGTAAGCAGGGGCTGCTCTCTAGTTGCAGTGCAT
Source organism: Bos javanicus (assembly GCF_032452875.1). NCBI lineage: Eukaryota > Metazoa > Chordata > Mammalia > Artiodactyla > Bovidae > Bos > Bos javanicus. The sequence continues at coordinate 48,758,777 of NC_083885.1, read as the reverse complement.
AGGCTTCTCGCTGCAGTGACTTCTCTCGTTGGGGAGCACGGACTTTAGGGGCTTTGTGTGGGCTCAGTAATTGTTCAGTTGTCCCTAGTTGTCCCTTGGCATGTGACATCTTCCCCAGGGATCAAACTCACATCTGCATCGGCACACGAATATTTTAACACTGAGCCACTGGAGAAGCACAATTCATGCTTTTCAAAAGCGTGTCAGAGACGTGATATCTTGAAACCGAAAGTGAGCTAAGGTTTGACAATCAAAAGAGATTGCAGATGAAAACTCAGACTTCAGGCTCCTCTTGAAGATCTGGAAGAACTGGGTGCACCCCGGGTGGCTTTCTGGGGTGGGTGGAGGAGGGAGCAGTTGACTAGAGCTGAATGGCCCACCTCCTCACCACACCCTGTTCCCTGCCTGGCACTGAGGCCAGACACCAGCTGCTCTGTGTCTCCATGCGGTCACTGCTGCTTGTCCTTTATACTGAGCCTCTTGGGCCGTATTCCCCAGCCCCAGCTTCCTCTCTGGAGGCCACTACTGTTGCCTGCTTCTTGGGTTTCCTTTGAAAATAGTCAACACTTAGGCAAGCAAACACACAAATTCATATGTTGATTTTTTCCACATCTTGTACACAGGGCCTTCTAACATCTTGGAGAGATTTCCTTCATACCAGTACATACGGGTCAGCCACGTCATTTTTTTTTTTTTTAAGATAGATTTTTTTTTTCAAGATTTATTTGTTTGTTTTTTGGCTGTGCTGAGTCTTTGTTGCTACATGCGGGCTTTCTCTAGTTGCCGTGAGCAGGGGCTACTCTTCATTGGTTGCACTCTAGTTGAAGAGTGCATTCTAGTTGCACTGTTCATTGTGGTGCCAAGGCTTCTCGATGTGGTGGCTTCAGTAGTTGTGGTGCATGGGCTCTAGAGCACAGGCTCAGTAGTTGTGACCCATGGGCTTAGTTGCCCCAAGGCATGTGGAATCTTCCCAGCCCAGGGATCGAACTCATGTCCCCTGCATTGTCAGCAGATGCTTAACCACTAGAACACTCAGGAAGTCTGGGCACATTGTTTTTTCTTTTTGGCTGTGCTCACAGCTTACAAGATCTTAGTTCCCCAACCAGGGATTGAACCCAGGCCATGGCAGTGAAAGGACCAAGTCCTAAGCACTAGACTACCAGGGAACTCCCCCAGCCACATTCATTTTTGTTTATTTGTGGGTGCCCCATCAAAAGTGGCATCAGGGGACTTCCCTGGTGGTCCAGTGGCTGACTCCAAGCTCCCATTGCAGGGAGCCCAGGTTCTATCCCTGGTCAGAGAACAAAATCCTGCGTGCCACAACCAAAGATCCTGCGTGCAGCAACGACGATCAAAGATCCCTCGTGCCACAACCTGGTGCAACCAAATAAATAATTTCTTTTAAGGGGCATCAAAAGGTACCACAGAGGCACGTAGGTAGTCCTTTGATATGCCGTTTAGTTATTTGCATGAGTAGTACTGAGTAGTGTTAGTTGCTCAGTCGTGTCCAACTCTCTGCAATCCCATGCACGGACTGTAGCCCACCAGGCTCCTCTGTCCATGGGATTCTCCAGGCAAGAATACTGGAGTGGGTTCCCATTCCTTTCTCCAGGGGAATCTTCCCCACCCAGCCATCGAAACCAGGTCTCCACCTTCTTTACCATCCGAGCACCAGGGAAGCCCAGTTATCTGCATACATACTGCTTACTCGCGTGTGAGGAAGTCGGCAAACTAAGTCCAGGAACAAAGGCAAAACTAGCATTTCCACTAGGCTGGGGCAGGGAAAGCTGCAGGAAGTCTGGAAACTTCTACTAGGCTGGGGCAGGGGAAAGCTGCAGAAGGTCTGGAAACAGACACTCTTGTCTGCATGTTTCGGGGGTAAACTGATGGCTGACTAGAAGCAGAGGGCAGTTGGAAATGGAATGGTGGTTCGCAGAGTCTCTGGGAAACCTTATTGGGTCAGCTGTGGACTACACGTTCCTGGCCATCTCTGTAACATCTGCTAGGTCCTCCAGAAGCACCTGCCTCATTGGCATTCCTCATGGGCAAACAAAAGCTGCTCCAAAATGGCTGGAGAAACCACAAATGTGAAAGAGACAAATATCCTTGTGTGTTGACTAAGGAAAGTAATTCTGTCTGAAAAGAATACAAGTTAATATACTATCTATGCAGCAGATCACAGTAAGAAACCCGACTGTTAAATAGGAAAACTGTAAATAAACTCAAAAAAACTTCCTGATTCATTGATTTGTGTTAATGTCTGGCCAAGCCTGCCACAGACAGCTGTGCAGGTTGGGCACTGCACAAGGATGCCATATCTGAGAGGGCTGTGTTTACAGTAGAGACACTGAAGATTGGTACATTTATTTCACCAAATTTCTGGCTGGTGCCACTAGAGTGTCTGGTTCTAACAGAACAAATTTTCCACAAAAGGGAAGGAAAATGACCTGATTTTGCAGAAAAACACCAGGGCTGGTTGGTGGCAGTGACCTGGGTTCCTAGGCATTTGAGTTTGGGCCCCTGACTTGAAGCGTCCATGACTGACTTTTCAGAGGCACCATCAGGGGGAACCAAAGAGTTTTAGACACACCTCTGTCCCTTGCCTCTCCCCTCCTCTCTTCTCAGCCTATCCCACTTGCCTCTCTCAGCTGCAGTCCCCTGCTCTGTCTTCTGACCCCTGGGAGGGGAAGGTGGTTCACTCCTGACCCTCTCCCCTCCGTGTCTCCCTCCAGAACATAGACACCCTGGAGCGAGTGGCTGGGCTGGAGCCCGAAGACCTGGTGGAGGCCCACGGCACCTTCTACACGTCCCACTGCATCAGCTCAGGCTGCCGGCAGGAGTACTCACTAAGCTGGATGAAAGGTGAGGGGCTGGAGGTTACCCCCGAGGGTAGGCTTCCTGTCCCCCGTCTGCTCCTCAGCACCAGGGAAAGGGTCTCCATACACAGACACCAGCTCTGTCCTATGCAGTTCTGCAGCTCTTCCTTTCTCTCTTTTTTTTAAATTTATTTGTTTATTTATTTGGCTGTGCCAGGTTTCAATCGGGGCATGCAGGATCTTTAACCTTTATTATAGCATGTGGGGTCTTTAGTTGGGGCATGTGGGATCTAGTTCCCTGACCAGGAATCGAACCCAGGCCTCCTGCATTGGGAGTGTGGAGTCTCAGTCACTGGACTGCCAGGGAAGTCCCTGCGGCTCTTTTTAGCAGGTAATGGCAGCCCCTAAAGATGTGAGGTGGCAGTGGGGGTTCTCTGCTCCCAACCCCATCTCATAGCCAGGGTATAACGGATGCAGGCTCCAGACACAGCAACGTGTGTTAGCATACTGGCCTCCACGTGGTCATGCAACCTGTTGCGTGAGGTCATGAAACCCTAGCCCTTTGTCCTTTGGGTGCTCTGACCCCTTCTTACATGAGGGCCTCATCCAGGCCAACACAACTACATTCTAAGAAGAGCAGAAGTATCAGGAGAACTTTCTGTGGTGAGGGGCATGTTCTATATATATCTTCACTGTCCAACATAGCAGCCATCTGCTCCATGAGGCAATTGAGCTCTTATAATGTGGCTAAAATGACCAAGGAACCGAATCTCTAACTTTCTTCAGCTTGTATTAATTAAAATGTAAAAGCCACATGTGGCTCTAACCACCATATTGGACAGCACTGCCCTGGAGACACAGGGTTCAACCAGCCCATTAGCCGGATTCAGGTGAGTGGAGCCCATGACATGTGAAGCTGCGCACAGCGCTGGTATGAAGGCTGGTGGGGGCTGTCTCTAAGGGAAGAGACTCCAGGGCTTGCTAAAGTCATTGTCCCTGTTCACGTGAGGGCAGAGTGTCCAAAAAGAGAAGAAGAAGATGAGAAAAAAAAAACCCCAGTCAATCCACATTTCTAGAATGCCAGTGAGAGTTGATTTCTGATATCCATTGTGCTAATTAAGAAGCCACTTATTTCATCCATGCAAACCCATTTCTGACCTTTATGCTGATTTCACAAAGCCTCTGGTGTCCATGTGGGACAAGGACAGCTGCAGTGCTGATAGTAGGGCTTTTGGAATGTAGCCCTCCTGACAAAATGCCAGCTGACTGCCCCTGGGGCAAGGGTTCCTGAATAGCCCAAGTACAAGCAGCTGGGGGTCATGTACAATTAACATTACCCCATTATGTGTCCCTTGCAGCAGTGACATGAGCATCACCCACAAAATATCATGAGCTGTCAATGCAGAAATATTTTAAAGTAAATGGCAGACCTTAACGCATTGCTCTATATAAATATTGAAGGAATGAGTGAATATCTGAATGAACAAGCTAGATTCTGTGGGTTGCAAGTGACAGAGGCCTTTACAGCTTTGATCAACAGGCAATGAGGAGGAGGATTGTCATAGCATGGTGTGTGTGTTGGGGGAAGGGGGTCTGTCACTGGGCCTAAGAGTGGGAAGCACCTGGACCTAAGGTTTTGTCCCCATCCCAGGATTATCTGCATAATTCTTCCCTCTCTAACCTAGCACCCACCAGGTCTCTCTGACCTGACCCATGATGGAAGTAGGGCTGCCCTCAAGGACCCATGGGAAGGGCTTCCCCGGTGGCTCAGTGGTGAAGAATCCACCTGCCAGTGCAGAAGACATAGGTTTGATCTCTGCTCTGGGAAGATCCCACATGCTGTGGAGCAACTAAGCCCATGTGTGCGCCACAACTATTGAGCCTGTGCTGTAGAGTCCGGCAGTCTCAACTACTGAAGCCCATGCACCCTAGAACCCATGCTCCAAGAAAAGCCACCTCAATGAGAAGCTCGTGCACCGCAACTAGAGAGTAGCCCCCCACTCGCAGAAACTAGAGAAAAGCCCGTGTAGCAATGAAGACCCAGCACGGCCAAAAATCAAAAAAAAGACCCATGGGAAGAACTTCACTCCCAAGTCCAGATTCCCCAAGTTGGGGGTTGGCGGAACCCAGTTGCCCCTTTTGGGGACAAGTGTCTGCTTATTTGTTTGTTCTTTCATGTGATAGCTGTGGACTGCTGCTGGGAGGAGGTCCTTCCTGGGCAGGGCAAATGCCCCTGGAGGCTCTGCCATGACTGAGATGTGTTTGTATTGACAATGAAGGGGGTGGTGTGGGCAGGCTGCAGCCCCAACCCAGGGCCTCTTACCTCCTCCTCCTCCTCCCCTTCCCCACGCCCAGAGAAGATCTTCTCCGAGGTGACTCCCAAGTGTGAGAAATGTCAGAGCGTGGTGAAGCCTGGTGAGCCTTGGGGCCTGGGACCAACCGAGGTAGATGCGGGCTGGGACCCTGCACACCCGCTAACCCCTTCCCAAGAAGGCCACGCTCCCCATCCATCCACCCCACCCTGGTCACCCTCTCTCCCTAACTAGGGGAGGGGGTGCCATAGCCCCCTGGCCTATTCCCCACTGCCCCGTCCACACTCCCGCCCCAGCCCTGGGGTCCACCTTCTCCTGCCCATTCTCTCTCCCACTCCCTGTCTCTGCCGCTTTTTCACCATCTCTTTCTGTCCCCGTGTCTGTCTGTCTGTCTGTCTCCCCCTCAGATATCGTGTTCTTCGGCGAGAACCTCCCAGCGCGTTTCTTCTCCTGCATGCAGTCAGTAAGTGTCCTGGCCGCCCCGTCTCGGCCCACACGGGGGCAGCCTAGGTCCTGCCCTGTGGCAGGTGGCTTCCCCAAATAGCTGCGGGTGGGCTTGCAGTAGGGGGCAGGGGCCAGCAGCCGACCTCATTGGCCACTCCCGCTTCGTAGGACTTCCTGAAGGTGGACCTCCTTATCATCATGGGCACCTCCCTGCAGGTGCAGCCCTTCGCGTCCCTCATTGGCAAGTAGGTTGGGGGCTGGGGCTGTGGGAGGCTGCTGGGAGGCCAGGGGAGCCGCGACAGGCCCTTACCACTCAGCTCACCATCCCCCAGGGCGCCCCTGTCGACTCCGCGCCTGCTCATCAACAAGGAGAAGACTGGCCAGGTGAGTCCTCTTCGTCCTACCCCGCCACCCCCACACACAAGCCCCACATCACCTCCCCCAGGCTCCCCGGGAACCAGGGGACAGGTCTCTGGGGAAGCCCAATACTCTGGGCCCCTCAGCTCAGACCTGGGGATCTTGGAATCCTCAGGGGTCAGATTCCAGGCTACCTCGACTCCAGGGTTCCACAGGCCTCTGGGTCAGTCACCCTTTTTGATCCTCTTTTTTGTCTATAGTAGGCCTTCGTTGCTGTACTTGGGCTCTCTCTAGTTGTGGCTAGCAGGGGCTACTCTAACTGCAGTGCATGGCGGGCTTCTCACTGCAGTGGCTTCTCCTGTTCAGAGCACAGCCTCTAGGGTACGGGCTCAGTATTTGGGGTACACAGGCTTAGTCGTCCCACAGCATGTGGGATCTTCCCAGACCAGGAATGGAACCCATGTCCCCTACATTGGCAGGCGGATTCTTAACCACTGGACCGCCAGGGAAGTCCCATTCACCCTTTTGAGGGGATGATAGAACCCCAGCTCAAAGCAACTTAAGCCAAAACAGGAACCTTGAGCTTCCTGTGACTGAAGAGTCTGGGCTCGCTGGTCCCCGGGCCGGCAGCAGTGCCATCTGGAGTCGCTGTGCTGTCTCTCAGCTCTCTTTTCAAACTGAGGTGACCTCTGTCCCAGGAGGGGCTCCCTCCCGGGGACAGCTGTTTCCTCCAGCAGGCAAAAAACATACTGTGTGGCAGACACTGTGCTCAGCTTTTTCTCTGACAGTGTCATCTTAGGAGTGGGTGTGGTGATTACCCCCACTCTGCAGAGAAGGAAACTGAGGTTCAGAGAGGCCAGGCCACTTGAGTGAAGTCACAGAGCTGGGATTCAAACCCAGGCCCCCTGGCTCCGGAGTCTGTGCTCTGAGCTCCCCCTCCCCCACAGACTGACCCTTTCCTCGGGATGATGATGGCCCTCGGAGGAGGCATGGACTTTGACTCCAAGAAGGCCTACAGGTGAGGCCCGGGCCTGCAGCGGGTGAGGTGGAGCCTGGGAGGGACAGGGCCCAGGTGGCGGGAAGGCACGGAGGCAAAGGACAGGCAGAGCCACCGGTGCTGGGACAAGCCTGGGAGCTTAGACTCTTCCCTCGCCCTCAGGGACGTGGCCTGGCTGGGCGACTGTGACCAGGGCTGCCTGGCCCTCGCCGACCTCCTTGGATGGAAGGTGAGGAGCTATCACCCCAGCTAACCCCAAGCCCAGTCCCTGGATCCCCCTCCCACAGGTCCTCCGACCCAATGACACATGATGACCTCCGACCTCTATGAACTTTGCCCCCTGCAGAAGGAGCTGGAGGACCTTGTTCGGAAGGAGCATGCCAGCATAGATGCCCAGTCGGGGTCGGGGGCCTCCAACCCCACTACTTCAGCTTCCCCCAGGAATTCTCCACCACCTCCCACCAAGGAGGAGCCCAGGACCACTGAGGGAGAGAAACCCCAGTGACCACTGCGTCTCCCAGGCAGGACACCCAGCCTTGGGACAGCTGAGCCCCAACCAGCCCTGGCCCTCCTCTAACTTACAGCTCTTTTCTGGGGAGCTCAGAACATTTCTTCAATGTATTAACGATTCCATCCCAAAACTGGTGTCCCAGCACCCCTGACCTCACCAAATCTCTAACATTCTTGGGGGCAGAGGCTTGGGCAGCCTGTCTCTAACAGCCCACAGCCTCTAACCACCCCTACGGCCAAGGATCAGCCCCCCTAATCTCTAACTGCTCAGGGGGCCACAGGTACCTCCAAACTGCTAACTGTCCCAGGACAAGAGCCCCAGGGCCCACACGCTCTCTACTGCTCCCAAGGGTCTGTGGCCAAGTAGATAAAACCTAACCTACCCTGGGTGGGGAGTTGTGCCCTCCACACACCCAGTGGGGAGATCCGAGCCTCAAGGCCTCCCAGGCCTCTGCCTCCAACTCTGAAAGTGGGTGCTAGGCCCCTCTCTTGGATCCCGCTTCCCAGGCAGGGGTGGGCAGATGGTGTTGCTTATTAGAGATGAATTAAAAACAAAAAACAACTAACGATTAGCTGTCTGGCCTCGCTGTTCTTTTCTGGGGCCCAGAGGGAAGCTGTCGGAGGAAGGGGGTTAGATCTCCGGCCGCTAAGGAAACCATCGTGAGAAGCAGAGTGAAGAGTGCTGAAAGGTGCCGAGAGCGGACTCCTGGGGCCGTGGGAGCCTCGGGTCGTGGCTGTTACCCCTGGACTCCCAGACACCTGCCAGAGTCCCTTCCTCCAAAGCCGGGTCACTTAAGACCTGAGCCCCCAAAAAGAGGGAGGAGGGTCCATTTCAGATCCCCCCAGCCCCGCCTCTTCCCCTGCCAGCTCAGCTTCCTCTCTCTCTCTGTGAGGAACTTTCACTTCCTGCTACTTCAGGCCTCCCCTCGAAGAACAGGTAGGGGCCCCCAGGGGACCGAGCAGCTGGCATCACCACCCCCCTCCGCTACACTGACCTGTAGCCTCCCTGTGGCATCAGGCAGCTGCCCCCGTCACACCCTGCCCAGCACCCCTCGTCTCCTTCTGCTTTCTCATGGGGCCCAGGCAAGCCTCTGCCTCCCTCTCCCCGCCCTTCCTGCCTGCTCTCCCCTAAGCAGGGCACCTGCTCTTTGTCCCCCACTTCCTAACACCCTGGACTTCGGGACAGTGGGCTGATGGATTGGTTTAGCTGTTTATTATCCATCCCTTATACCCACCCCAAGAAGAAGGGAAGCCCCTGGGAGCAGGGGCCTATTCTGCCCATCACCCTTTCCCCAGGCGCCTAATTGTGGTCCTGTACTTCAGTAAATATTTATTGAATGTATGGGTGCATGGATAGATGGATGGATTCCTGCTCCTGGGACTGCTGCAAGGAAAATATTTTAGAATGCCCTCCTTAACTGATAACCCACCATAGGAAGCTATACCCGGTTAAGAGTTGGGATCCAGTGGCTAGAGGGACAGATGTGCAACAAAGCAAAAAGAGTAAAATGTCAATAGTAGAATCTAGGTAGTGGGTACATAAATGTTCCCTGTAAAATCATTTCAGTTTTTTTTAATTTGCTTATTTTGGCTGCACTGGGTCTTCATTTGGGCATGAGGGCTTCTCTTGTTGAGGAGCATGGTCTAGAACTCCTGGGCTCAGTATTTGCAGTGCACATGGGCTTACTTGCTCTGCAGCGTGGTATCTTGGGCTTCCCTGGTGGCCCAGAAGGTAAAGAGTCTACCTGCAATGTGGGAGACCCACATTCGATCCCTGAGTGGGGAAGATCCCCTGGAGAAGGGAATGGCAACCCACTCCAGTATTCTTGCCTGGGAAATCCCATGGACAGAGGAGGCTGTGGCGGGTGACAGTGTATGGGGTCGCAGAGTCCCACACGACTGAGCGACTAACACTTTCACTTTCGTGTGGGGGTCTTAGTTCCCGGACCAGGAATGAAAGCTGAATCCCCTGCATCGGAAGGCCAATTCTTAACCACTGGACCACCAGGGAAGTTCCTATTTTAATTTTTCTGTTTGAGATCTCTCATGATAAAACCTTGGGAGAAAATATTTGAAGGCCCCTTTGTGATCAGGGAAGGGAGGAAGAAGAGACATCGTATAACATTGATCACATTTACAGACTGTCCAATGGGCAGAGCCCTTTTCCAGGCCCTGGGTTTTGACAATGGTTGTTATTCATTTGGTCCACTTTCATAAGGCTTCACTGGATGTTAAAATATAAAATATTACCCTGTTGTTTAGTCACTAAGTCCTGTCCAATTCTTCTGTGATCCTATGGACTGTAGGCTCCTCTGTCCATAGGATTTCCCAGGGAAGAACACTGGAGTGGGGAACTTCCCTGGTGGTCCAGTAGCTAAGACTGCACGTTCCCAATGCAGGCAGCCCATGTTTGATCCCCGGTCAGGGAACTAGATCCTACATGCCACAGCTGAAGAAACTGCAGGCTGCGGCAAACATTGAAGGGCCCACATGCCGCAAATGAGACCTGGTGCAGCCAAGTAAATATTTTTTCAATTAAAAAAAAAAGAATACTGGAATGGGTTGCCATTTCATTCTCCAGGGGGTCAGCCTGACCCAGGCATCAAATCTGCTTCTCCTGCATTGGCAGGCAGATTCTTTATAGCTGAGCACCTGGGCTTCCCTAAAAAAATATTACCCTACCACTTGGTAAATAGCTGCTACTTTGAGTCCTCTTCCTTTCCCCCTACCTCCCCCTCCCTCTCCCCCTACCGGCCTCCCCACTAGGATCCCCAGATCTCCCCACCACCCAGGAACTGAAGAATTAACACCTGGCACAGCGAGGGATCTCAAGTCCATCCTGGTTGGTCAAGGTCTCTGCCATGTGGGTTGTAAATATTTAGAATATTACCCCTGGAACAGCCTTGAGACATACTTTCCTCCCTGCCAGAGGCCAGACCATGGCTCCCTGGCCTCCTGCATCCTGAGGATGACGGCCCAGCCAGAGGACAAGGCCTCAGCAGGCCCCACGGACCAGGAGAGGTGAGGGTTGCTGAGGCCATCTCTGCCTCCCTGGATTCAGAAGCCCCTTCCATCCAACTCCCACCCACCCCCAGACAGGACCCAGAACCCCATCTCTTACCCTTTGCCCCCAGGCTTCCCCTTCCTGTACCTCTGACCCCATCTCAGTGTCCAACTGCCTTTCTCTGTCCCCTGGTCTCCTGGTCCCTGCCTGTCCCAGACTAATCCCATCACAGGCGAATGGAGCTGGTGAGACCCCCTTAAGGGTCCTTGGGACCCCAGAGTCACTCCTTCGCCTTCAGAGGACATGGGGGGTGTGGCAGATCCCAGAGCTGGATGCCCACAGTGCGAAAGCCCTTCTGGACCTGTGGCCACCAGGGGTAAGTACTCACCCCCAGGCACCCTCTCTGACCCTCCCCATGACACCCTGAACCAGTTAGGACCCTGCCGGTTGCCAGGGACAAGCACAACACAAACCAGGCAAACTGAAATCCTGCTTATTGATTCACATGACTGAAAAGTCCAGAAAAGACCAGTGAAAGTGAAAGTGTTAGTCGCTCAGTCATGTCCGACTCTCTGCGACCCCATGGATTGTAACCTGCCAGGTTCCTCTGTCTTTGGGATTTTCCAGGCAAGCATACTAGAGTGGGTAGTCATTTCCTTCTCCAAGGGATTTTCCCAGGGATCGAACTCGGGTCTCCTGCATTATAAGCAGATTCTTTATCATCTGAGCTACCAGGGAAGCACAAAAAGTCCAGAAGTAAAAGTAATTTTAGGGATATCTGAATCTTGAACATCAGACAATATATATATATATATATATATATATTTCTCTTCATCCCATTTCTTGTTGTTGTTGTTTTCTTAACCACACTGCACGGCTTCTGAGATCTTAATTTCCTGACCAAGGCTTGAACCCAGGCCCCCTGCAATGGAAGTGCAGAGTCCTAACACTGGACCTCCAGGGATTTCCTTGGCTTTGCTTTAAACTTTGGGAAATTCTAAATATTTTTCACTGCAAATAAACACTTGTTCTTCAATATCCTGATAAGTAGGCATTTATCTTTCTAACATAACCAGAAAGACAGCTGAAGGTTCTAGTTCTGCTCCTCAAACGACATCAAGGACATCTCAGCAGTTCTCCTAGACTTCCCTTACGGTTGCCCAGTGGCTGCCCCAGACCCAAGCACATGTGTGCATTCCAAGCAGGAGGAAGGAAGAAAGGAGGCACCAGCTGCATTTTTTCCTTTTACCAGCAAAAACAAAAGCCTTCACAATTGATCCAGAATATACAGACAAGGCCCAGGTAGCAATATTTTTTAAAAGTTCACCTGGAAAGGATTCCCTGGCAGTCCAGTGGTTAGGACTCTGAGCTTTCACTGCTGAGGGCTCGGGTTTGACCCCTGGTGGAGGACCTAAGATCCTACAAGCCATGCTGTGCAGCCAGAAAGCAAACAAACCAAAAAATAAAAGCTCTCCTGGGAGTTATGTAGCCAGAGGTGAGAACCAGTGCCTACATCGATCACTACCTATCTTCTATGGCTGGGCCTGTTAATGCCCTGAACAAAGCTAGAGTTCTGCAAGGAGTAGGGAATAGATTTGGATAAAGCAATTCTAGATGGCTGGCCCAAGCACAGGGCCACATCTTACCAGGTTAGCAACCCCAGTGTAAAAAGAGGCCTCTTTCCAAAGAGCTCCCATGGGAGATTTCCATTGGCTGGATCTGGTTCACATGCGCATCTCTGAACTAACCACAGTAGTCAGAGAACACTCAATCCTATTGGCTAGGTCAGGTCATGGACCCACACTTAGGGCTCTTGGGAGAGTTAGTCCAACCTGCAGGACCTAAAGTAGAGAGTGGAATAGAGTTTTCTAAAGGAAATTTGGGGTGTGGGACCCAAAATAAAGGAAATGGATACTAGGCAGGCAATAGTAATAGACTTCTGCAGAATTCCTCTTCAACCTGGCCTTTGTCTCCCTTCCCCAAGAGTTTCCTGGTCATAGGACATCATCCCAGACAGGTCCTGGTGTTGAAGACAGGATCTTCACCAGGGGAAGTCAACACCTACCAGATCCAGAAGCTTCCTGGAGGTGAGGAGCCTACCCTCAAGTTTCCAGTCCACAACAAATTTATCACCAAGATGAGTCATTTTTTATTGTAAAATATCTCCTGAATCTTCCTAATCCTCTCTACCTCCATCACCCTAATCCTAACCACCATCACCTCTTGCCCAGACAATTGCAGCGGCCACCTCTCTGGTCTCTGTGCTCCCACCCTTTTCTTCCTGCAGTCCATTCTGGACACAGCAGCCAGAGTGGTCTTTTGAAACACCAACCAGATGTTATACATTCCTGCCTTAAACCCTGCAAAGGACATGCAACATCTTTAAAAAAAGAAAGTGAAGTCGCTCAGTTGTGTCCGACTCTTTGCGACCCCGTGGGCTATAGCCTACTAGGCTCCTCCATCCATGGGATTCTCCAGGCAAGAATACTGGAATGGGTTGCCATTTCCTTCTCCAGGAGATATTCCCAACCCAGAGATCAAACCCGGGTCTCCCGAATTGCAGGCAGACGCTTTACTCTCTGAGCCACCAGGGAAGACCTGCAACATTTTAGATAAACATTAAACTCCTCATGGGACTTCCCTGGTGGTCCAGTGGCTGAGACTCCATGCTCCCAATGCAGGGGGCCCGGGTTCAATCCCTGGTTGAGAAACTAGATCGTACATGCTGCAGCTGTTTTCATGCCAAAATGAAGATCCCACAGGCTGCAACTAAGACCCAGTATGGTCAAATAAATAAATATTTAAAAGATAAACTCCTTATCATGGCCTGTAAGATTATGATTAGCACTTGCTCACTACTGCCCATCATTCTCTCTGCTCTAGAGACTGTTTTTTCTGTTCCTTGAGCAGGCTAAATGTGTCCTAACTTCAGGGCCTTTGTATTTGTTTTTCCTGTATGAGTGCCCTTCCTTGAATGGCTAGTTTAGTCTCCATCTTTTCTACCTCTATAGAAATGTAATCTTCTTTGACCACCACAGCTAATGATAGCCCTAGTCACTTTTGATCACTCTATTTCATTTCTGGCACTCAATACACTATACACTTAGCATTATTTGTTTGCTCATTCATCTCCCTCCACTAAAAGGTAAGCTACAGGTAGGCAGTGAATGTATCTGTCTTTTGACAAATATATCTCCAATGCCTGAAAATAGTTATCTTAATAAATATTGCCTAATCAATTAATCATATTTGGTGGCATAAGTGGGATGCTAGCATAAGAATACAGGAAAAGAAGGGGACTGCAATGGCTAGAAATTTTTCTGTTCTGAAGGTTCTTGGGGGGAACTGCAGGATTGGGGAAGAGAGAGTCCCAGAAAAAAGAACGCTGCTACCCCTCAAGTTTTCTAACTTATTCCTTCTTGCCCTCTTTCCCCTCCACTACCCCAGGTGTGTGTCTGGAATCCTCTAAGCTCTGCATGCCAGATCTGCCCCATCTCCTGGCCTTCCTATCAGCCAGCAGGTACAGGTCATCCATTAAAGGTGCTAAGGAGGATCCTTCCCTATGACACCCCACCCACACTGTGGCCCCTGCTTATCTTTTCTCAGGGATATTTTGCCTAGAACATTGCTCTTGCCCCCTCCTACCCTGGGGCCCGAAGACCAAAACACAGGTGAGACATGATACTCTAAGGGAGAAAGAGTCCACCTATCCACCTCTTCGATTCAGGAGGATGGTACCTGGGGGACCAAACTACAGGGTTTGAGGGAGGATAAAGGGGACTGGAGGGGCTTCCCTGGTGGCTCAGATGGTAAAGAATCCTCCCACAATGCGGGAGACCTGGGTTCATTCCCTAGGTTGAGAAGATCCCCTGGAGGAGGACATGGCAATCTACTCCAGTATTCTTGCCTAGAGAATCCCCATGGACAGAGGAACTTGGCAGGCTACAGTCCATGGCATTGCAAAGAGTTGGACATGACTGAGCGACTAAGCGCACAGCACAAGGGGACCTGAAAAAGTTGAGGGGGGTGGTGCTCAGCTCCTGGGTCTGAGTGAGGAGGTACCAGAAACTGAATCTCAGTTCCTCCGGTAATGAGGCTGAACACTAAGACTCCAAGGCTGGCCCCTTGGACACCTGGGACACCTCACTCCTGCTGTCCCCCAGATCCTCTGCAGATTGGCAGCATCCAACTCAGCACCTCAAGGAGGGTGCTCTTCCTGGTGAACAACCTCTACCTGGAGACCCACAGAGGATGGGGGATGGAGCAGACCCTGCCAGAGACAACTCCAGAGACTGCGGAGAGACACGGTCCAGGTTAGATAAGCAGGGCCTGGGGCCCCTGAGGGATGAAGAAGCTGCTGCTGCTGTTCTGTGGAACCCAACCCTCTCCCCACATCAGCCCCCAGGAACCCAGCCCCTCACCGTGTCTCCTGGGTGGAGGGCCCACTCAGCCCAGAGGAACACCATCTTAGGCCAGCTCTGGCCAGCCTGGTGGAGGAGAAGGAGGATGAGGAGGAGGAGGATGACAAAGATGATGAAGAAGGACCTGAGGACATGCTCACTCAGCACGTCCGGGCTCTAGCCAGGGCCCGGAGCAGCTACGTGGCCAAGCAGTTCCGGAGCTTCCGGGCGCGCCTCACCTCAGGTGCTGGGGGCCCCCACAGGCCTGGGGACCCGGCCACAGAGCTGCTTCAGGACGTCCGGCACCTCCTTACTGACCTCCAGGATCACTTAGCAAAGGATCCCGATGTCAGGGCTGTCTTCGCAAGCAGGGGACCTGGGGCCCCCCAGAAGGAGGAGGAGCTAGGTAAGGGGGAGGACTGAGAGGGAACCGAGGGACACTCTCCAAACCCCCACAGGTTCACATTTGCCATCTCTTGGCCCTACATCGGTGTTCACATCCAACTTCGTTCTCTCCATCTCTGAGCGCATCTGTTTCCTTTTCTACTCACGCTCCCTTTCCCACAAGTAGCAACACCTACTCTGTTCACCACTGCTCCGTTTCACGCATGTGTGACAGCGCATATTCTCTCTCCCAAGCGGTTGTTCATACCCAGGATCCTTCTTCCACATGTGCTCACACCTACGTGTACACAAGCGGGTGGACAGAGGCTAAGGAGGGGTGGTGATTGGTGATGGTGGGTCAGTGGAGAGAACGTGGCATGGGTCAACCTGGCGGCCCTGCCTAACCCCATCTCAACCCTTGCAGGCCCCGCAGTGGAGGCGGCCTTGTACCGCGCGGTGCTGGCGCCTCTGAAGCCCGCCCTGTGGATGCGACTCCGCACGCTCCGCGCCCCAGAGCTGCGGCAACTACGGCGGCGACAGGTAGCCCTGCGGGCGGAGGCGGGGCCTCCGGGAGCCCAGGGGGCGGGGCGTGAGAAGCGAAGCCCCGCCCCTGCCCTACGGAGCCGCATTCATGCGCGCCTGGCGCACCTCCACGCCGCCTGCGCCCCGCGCCGCAAGGTGTCGCTCCTGCTGGCTGTGTGCAGTGACGTATACGAGGGTCTGGCTCGTGGGGAGAACCAAGGTAAAGTAGGGGTCTTGAGTCTACCTGGATGTGGAGTGACTTGAGGGTTGTGAGAGCCAGGCAGCAGGCGGTTGTGCACACATCGAGCGGGAGAAGATGGCAAGCTTTACGCGGACCTGGGGAATCTAGTGAGGGTCGTTTGCATATCCCGCAAAGTGGAAGGGTAGCCAGCACTCGCGGTCTTGTGGATGGGATGGAAGTTGCCAGCACGTCCCCTCCAACCCCAGAGCCTATCCTCCCCTCCCTTAGAGCCCCTGGGGGCCGACGCCTTCCTGCCAGCGCTGACAGAGGAACTGATCTGGAGTCCAGACATTGGGGAGACGCAGCTGGACGTAGAGTTTCTCATGGAGCTCCTGGATCCGGACGAACTACGGGGAGAAGGTGAGCCCCCAGCCTCAGAACCCCGGGACCCGACAAGAGGCACCCTAGGCCCCCTGCCTGCAGTGGGAGGGAAGGCGGGCAACCTGCGCGGGGTTGGGGGGAGGTGGTGTTGGGCTTCGGGGGAGTTGAGGTGGCTGCGCTGACCTCCTCTTCTTGCCCGTAGCCGGGTACTACCTGACCACGTGGTTTGGGGCGCTGTACCACATTGCCCACTACGAGCCCGACAGGGCCCGTGCGCACAAGGGGCTCAGCTCTGAGGTCCGGGCCTCTCTGCGCCAGTGGCACCGCAGGCGGACGCTGCACAGACAGAGCCCCTCCGGGGACCAGGTGATCACTCCTCAGGACTGCGGGTGGCAGGGAGGGCTGGACCTGTTTCCTTTCTGACCCAGGCTCCTACCTCTCCCCACAGGCCAAGCTGCCCTTTGAGGAACCATGGGCGATGGAGATTATGCAAGAGACCAAAGATGATTAGAGATCTCAGACACTTCTGCCCCACAAGCAAGATTCAGGAGGCATCTGGGACAGCACCAACTTCTGACCCCTGTCGTTTAGAGGCAGGGGTTTCCAGGAAAAGGAAACAGGCCTGAGGAAAGACCTCTGAACCTTTACATTGGCTGTTCCTGTTTCCTGGCATGCCATTCCCCAATATCCACCTTGCTCCTTCCTTCTCTTCTTTCAGACCCTTAGGTAGACATCACCTTCTTAGTGAGGCTGTCTCAGGCACTGCTGTCTAAAACTACAGCTTCTCTGACTGGATCCTCCCTGGGGTAAACAGAATAATGCCCCTCCCAAGATGTCCACCTGCTAATACCCATAATCTGTGAATATTTTACCTTAAGTGGTAAAAGGGACTTTGAAAAGTGATAGTGTTAGTCTCTCAGTCGTGTCCAACTCTTTGCGACTCCATGAACTGTAGCCCACCAGGCTCCTCTGTCCGTTGGATTTCCCAGGCAAGAATACTGGAGTGGATTGCCATTCACTTCTCCCAGAGATCTTCCTGACCCAGGGATCAAACCTGGGTGTCCTGCATTGCAGGTGAATTCTTTACCATCAGAGCCACCAGAGAAGCCCAAAAGGGACTTTACCGATGTGATTAAATTAAGGATCTTGCTATGGGGAGATTATCCTGGATTCAGGTGGGCCCAATGTAATCCCCTTATAAGAGCGAAGCAAGGAGATCAGAGTCAGAGGAAGAGATATGATGATGCACACAGAGGTTGGAGTGATGTGGCTAGGAGCCAAAGAATGTAGGCATCCTCTAGAAGCTGGAAAAGACAAGGAATGGATTTTCCCCTGGAATCTCATCGGGGACTCAGCTTTTGACTTTGTTTTTTAAAACTGAAGTATAATTAATTTACAGTGTTGTGTTAGTTTTAAGAATATTTAAAGAATATATATATATTCTTCAGATTCTTTTCCATCACAGGTTATTATGAGATGCTAAGTACAGTTCCCTGTGCTATGCACTTGGTCCTTGTTGTTTACCTACTTTATATACAGTACTCTTACTCAGTCGCTTCAGTTGTGTCCAACTCTTTGCAACCCCATGGACCATAGTCTGCCAAGCACCAAGCTCCTCTGTCCATGGGATTCTCCAGGCAAGAATACTGGAGTGGGTATTTTTTTTAATATTTATTTTATTTATTTGGCTGTGCTGGGTCTTAGTTGCAACATGAGGGGATTTTTAGTTGCAGCATGTGAACCCTTAGTTGCAACATGTGGGATCTAGTTCCCTGACCAGGGATCAAACCCAGGCCCCCTGCATTGGGAGTGCAGTGTTAGCCTCCGGACTACCAGGGAAGTCCCAACATGGTCTTTCTTTTGCGTGTGTGTCTGCGTTTTAATCTCCTCTTCGTGTAAGGACACCACTCATGTTGCATCCCTGGAGAAGGAAATGGCAACCCACTCCAGTACTCTTGCCTGGAAAATCCCATGGACAGAGAAGCCTGGTAGACTACAGTCCATGGGATCGCAGAGTCGGACACGACTGAGCGACTTCACTGTCTTTCTTTCTTTCTTTTCTTTCATGTTGCATCAGAGCCCATCTGTATGACTTCACTTTCACTTACTCACCCACCTCTTAAAAGCCCTTTCTCCAAATATAGTCACATTCTGAGTTCCGGGGTTAGGACTTGAACATATAAATTTGGGGAGGGAACACAATTCGGCTTTTTGACACTCTGTGGGTGGTATCTTGAGACCCTGACTAACTTGCCCACCAACAACTTTTTAGCCCATGCTCTCAACACCTCTCTTTGATCCTTGCTGAATCATTGGATTTATTTGTACTATTCTATTCTGTTTATGGCAGTTTTCCACTTCCTGGAGTGAAATGATGTTTCCTGTATAAATAAATGTGTTTAATTTTTTAAAAAGTGAATTGATTTAAAGAAAATGATTAAGTAGCTAAGTGTATAGGTGACACATGGATACGAGGCAAAGTATGGGAAAGTGAGACTAAATGGCTGATGTTTGGAGTATCATTGGTTAATTATGGCTTTGGCTTCACTCTGAAGCTCTGGGCTTCCTACTGGATACCTCCTCTTGGACTCCCATTCCCATGATGTCCCAAACTGGCCACAGCATCTCCAAGAAACCCATTCCTCCTTCTAGTCCACATTTCAGGGGGCCCTCATGATCCCCAAGTCCCTAGACCAGAGCCCAAGCCTCATCCTGGACCCTTCCTCTCCTCCCGCTTCCCCCCACTTCCTCCCCTTCCACAGCTCCATCATGGTCCAGCCCCAGCCTCCCCCTGCCTCCTGGCTCCCAGTCCTGGGAATCCTGTCCCATGCCCTCCAAGTAGCAGCCAGAGGAAATTTTAAAAATAGATCAGAGATCTACCTCTCAGGCCAAAAATTAGGTTTGCAAGAAACACAATTTTATTTTTTTATTCTTTGATATCTAAGCTGAGCCCTCCTCCCACCATGTTGGGAAGAAATTTTAACCTGAGAGGAAATTTTAATTTGTTTGTTTAATACAATAAGCCTCCCACTTCCCCCCAGTTCATCCTAGGGCCTGGTCACAGAAGTCAGCTGGAGACAACCCACCGTCTTGATCTTGAGGCCTCTTCTCATCCTGATGTTCCACTGTTTGCCCAGGTCACATAGCCCAGCTCACTCCAGGTGAAGGCCTGAGTGCTGCCCAGGGCCCTTGAAGCCCACAAGTTCCCATAGGGCCTGCCAGACTCTCATCTCCTCCCACTCGCCCCCTCATTCACCTGCTTCAGCCTCACTCACCTCCTCATTGCTCCCCACACCTGCCAGGCATCCACCCAGCCCAGGGCCTTTGCCAGACTTTCCCCTACCTGTGTTGCAGGAGAAGGGGGAGTGAGAGAATGGTCACATCCCAGGTCTTGATGGGGTAGGCTGCCAAGGATTTGGGATGGGCTGCCAAGTTATGGTCCATGGCTTTGGGCAGAAAAGAATTTAAGAGCAAGCCGTGGTAAAGTGAAAGCAACTCTATTTAGAGAGAAACACATTCCACAAGCAGAAAGAGGGTCATCTCAGAAAGTGAGAGCAATCTTGGGAAATCCACCCTTTTATGGTCAGCCTTGGAACTGTCCTGGTGCCTGGGGTATGTCATTTAACATATGCTAATGTGTTACAATGAGCATAGAATAAGGCTCAAAGTTTATTGTTGTGGCAGTGGTTGTTTAGTCATTCAACTTGTCCAGCTCTTTTGCAGCCCCATGGATGGTAGCCTGCCAGGCTCCTCTGTCCATGGGATTTCCCAGGCAAGAATACTGGAGCTGGTTGCCATTTCCTTCTCCAGCGGATCTTCCCCACCCAGAGATCGAACTCACATCTCTGCATCATCTTCTCTATGACTTCTCAAAAAGTGCAGCCTCCCTTCCTGTTTATCTTGTTAGGGAACCATTGACCAAAACCACCTGCCTTGGCCAGGCATGATGCTAACCACTTGCCTGAGTTGTCTCACAACAGGAGGTCCTGACACCAGCCCATTGTATATCTTGTAAAAAAACTAACTCAGAAGAATTTGGGAGGGGCCAAAAGGAGGAGGGAGGAGATGCTGTGTTCTGCCAACCTCCCAGAATCTTCCTCGCTGGAATCCATCTTGGTTGAAAGATGCACACACCACCAGGAAGGACCCTGAGTCAGAATGATTAGCCAGAGACAACCTGGGAACTAATCCCGTCACCATAAAACCTGAGAGTGCAAGCCATGTGGCAGAGCAGCTCTCCTGGGTTCCCTTAACCTGCTGCTCTGCACCTGGGCGCCCCTTCCCAATAAAGTCTTTTGCTTTATCAGCAAGGGTGTCTCCTCAAAAAATTCATTTCTGAGTGTTAGAAAAGAGTCCTCACTCAGACCCTGGAAGTGTTGCATGGAGAAGTCAATTCTGATTCCATGTTGAAACTGTTTCTCTGACTTGCTTTTATTATTATGATCATACATAATGGCCTGCCTCAGAGAATCCTGCCCCTCTGCCTGACTATTAAAGGGCCTTTGCTCAGAACCCTGTCCACCTGTAGATGGCAGGAAAGAAGAAATTAACACATCTCCCTGAGGTTTGCCATTCTAGGAGATATTTGCAAGATTAATGACCATGTTACTTTGTTTCCTTATCTCCTCCTCCTCTCTGATATTTAAAAGAACCTGGTATTGAGACCCAGATAAGATGGTTATTTTGAGACATTAGCCTGCCCTCTTCTTGGTCAGTCACCTCTCTAAATAAAGTAGAATTCCTTGCCTCAACACCTTGTTTTCATGGCCTAGGACCAGTAGAAAGAGCTTGGACTTTGTAACAGAAGCAGTACCTCTTCCTGCAACAATCTGATACTATGTATCAATCATTCTCAGCAGCAATTTGTTAAAAATACAAATTCTGGAAATAAATGCTCACAAGTATGGTCAATGGAGAAGGCAATGGCAACCCACTCCAGTACTCTTGCCTGGCAAATCCCATGGACGGAGGAGCCTGGTGGGCTGCAGTCCATGGGGTCTCTAAGAGTCGGACACAACTGAGCAACTTCGATTTCACTTTCACTTTTCACTTTCACTTTTCACTTTCATGCATTGGAGAAGGAAATGGCAACCCACTCCAATGTTCTTGCCTGGAGAATCTCAGGGACGGGGGAGCCTGGTGGGCTGCCGTCTATGGGGTCGCACAGAGTCGGACACGACTGAAGTGACTTAGCAGCAGCAGCAGCAGCAAGTATGATCAAATGATTTTTGACAAAGGTTTCATATCATTGGACTGGGGAAGAATCGTCTTTTCAATGAATGGAATTGGGAAAACTGGATGGATGCTACTGCTAAGTCTGTGCCAAGTCCGACTCTGTGCGACCCCAGAGACGGCAGCCCACCAGGCTCCCCTGTCCCTGGGATTCTCCAGGCAAAAACACTGGAGTGGGTTGCCATTTCCTTCTCCAATGCATGAAAGTGAAAAGTGAAAGGGAAGTCACTCAGTAGCGTCCGACTCCTAGCGACCCCATGGACTGCTGCCTACCAGGCTCCTCCGTCCATGGGATTTGCCAGGCAAGAGTACTGGAGTGGATACCCACATGCAAAAGAATTAAGTTGGGGGACTTCTCTTGCAGTCCAGTGGTTAATACTTCATGCTTCTAATGCAGGGGGCTAGATTAGATCCCCGGTCAGAGAACTAAGATCCCTCATGCTGTGCAGCACAGCCAAGAAAATTTTAAAAATAGTTTTTTTAAGAATAAAGTTGGACCCTTTTCTAAAAACGTATACAAAAATTAACCTGAAATGGATGAAAGACCTAAATGTAAAAACCATAAATCTATTAGAGGAAAACATAGGGGAAAGTTCTGTGACATTAGATTTGGCAACGATTTCTTGGATATGACACCAAAAGGACAGGCAACAAAGATTAACTGGAATACATCAAAAATTTTAAAATGTGGGGAACTTGTTGCTTTCACTGTTGTGGGCTGGTTTCAGTCCCTTCTAGGGGAACTAAGATCCTGCAAGCCACACAGCATGGCCAGGGAGGTGGGGGGGGGGGGGGAACAATCAACAGAATGTAAAATCAACCCATGAAATAGGGGAAAGTATCCGCAAATCATAAGGGGTTAATATCCAGAATATATATGAGATATAGATATATATATATATGATTTCTAAAACTCAGCAGCAACAACAACAAAACCCAAACAATAAAGCTTTTTAAACAGGCAAAGGAATTAAATGGAGATTTCTCCAAAAAGGATATGCATGTGGCTAAAAGGCTCATGAAAAGATAATGTGCTCAGTCGTGTCCAACTCTTTTGAGACCCCATGGACTGTAGCCCGCTAGGCTCCTCTGTTCATGGGAGTTCCCAGGCAAGAATATTGGAGCAGGTTGCCATTTCCTCCTCCAGGGGATCTTCCTGACCCAGAGATCGAACCCATATCTCCTGCATTGCAAGCAGATTCTTTACCACCAAGCCATCAGAGAAGCCTTGAAAAGATAATAAATATCACTCATCATTTAAGAAGTGCAAATCAAAATCACTACAAGCCACCATTTCATGACCCTTAAAGAGGCATGCTTTGTTTCACTTATTTATTCTCTGGCTCCCCAGAAACCCAAGGGTAGATTCTAACTAACGTCTAGTGGCTTGCCTGCCTGCTGGAGGAGGTCATCAAGAGAACACACACGACTGCCAGTTGACCTGAGAGCTGGACCCAGGCCATCAGAGGCTCCTCACCCTCTCCCCTGTCCTTGGAATGTACGCTGCCCACTGTTCCCACAATGGGAGTTGTTCCAAGGGCACACAACTCTGGGAAAGTACGGTGTTGTTGAGACCATCTAGATGGTACACCTGACGGCCCAGTCAAGGCCTCTGTACATAGAGTTTGAAGATTCTTGCAGGTGGGTGCAGAGATCTGTTCATCTTTTGGCTGCCCAAGATAAGCCTCCTATAAACTTTCCCTTGCTTGTTACACCTGCCGTCTAGCACCAGGTTTTCTCTGGTGACTCAGCAAAGGATCTGCCTGCAATGCAAGAGACCCGAGTTCGACCCCTGAGTCACAAAGAGCCCCTGTAGAAGTAAATGGCAACCCACTCCAGTATTCTTGCCTGGAGAATTTCATGGACAGAGGAGTCTGGCAAGCTACGGTCCACGGGGTCACAACGAGTCGGATGGGACTGAGCCACTAACACTGTCAGTTTTCTATCTGGACATGCCTCTTTCTTGGCATCTTCTGACCCTCTATGTTCAGGGGCCAGTTTGTGAATCAACAATGCCACAACTTTAGGAGGTAAAGATGGTATTATCAGCATCCCCTTTTCACAGTGTAAGACTCAGAGATAAGGGGTCTTGCCCAGGCCACATAGTTAGGAAATGGCAGAGCCAGGATTTGGACCAGGTCATCTGTCTCCTTTGCGTGTGTGTGGTCCCAACCTAGAAAACCAACTCACCTGGGCTGAGAGAGGCTCTAAGTTGAACACCAGCTGCCCAAGAGTGGGAATTTTGTGTGTCTTGTTCACTACTGAATCCCCAGTGTCTAGAACAGGGTCTGGCAGTACCTAGTAAATATTTGTCTGATCAAGGAATGAATGAATTAAAATAAATACTAAACTTTCAACCAGTTTATTATTATTGTTGTTTTTAAAAGTAATAGAAGTTGAGGGCTTCCCTGGTAGTTCAGTAGTGAAGAATCCACATGCCAATGCAGGAGACACGGGTTCCATCCCTCGTTGGGGAAGAGCTTCTGAGCCTGTGCTCTAGAGCGCAGGAGCTGCAACTCCTAGCCTACACACCCCAAGTACTGAATCGTGTACGCCCTAGAGCCTGTGCTCTGAAGCAAGGGAAGCCACTGCAATGAGAAGATCACAACTAGAGAATAGCCCCTGCTCTCCACAACTAGAGAAAAGCCTGAGCAGCAGCAAAGACCTCACATAGCCATAAATAAATAAATAAAATATATATTTTTAAGTAATAGATGTTGGTTGGACACTGCGGTAAACTACTTCGGAAAATGACTTTTCTTTAAAAGTTGAATATATACCCACCATATGATCCAAGCATCCCACTCCTGGGTATATAGGCTAAAAACATGAAAAATATCTACACAAAGACTTGCACATCAGGACTTCCCTGGTAGTCCAGTGGTTAAGACTCCGAGCTTCCAGTGCACTGGGTCCAGGTTTGATCCCTGGTCAGGGAACTAGATCTCACACACCACAACCAAGACCCAGTTCAGCCAAATAAATAAGATTAAAAAAAAAAAAAAAAGACATGCATGTCGATGTTCATAGCACCCTCATTTGTAATTGCCAAAAATTACAAATAACCTAAATGCCCACCAGTGGGTGACTCGTAAACAAATTGTGGTGACTTGATAAATAAACTATTGCATGCAATGGAACAGTACTCAGACATAAAAAGAATGAATTATTTCTAAACATATACGAATCTCAAAAGAACTATATTGAAGGGAAAAAGCCAGACATGAGAGTACATACTATAGAATATCATTCTAAAAAATGCAAACTAACCAATAGCGATAGAAAGTAGATTGGTGCTTGTCTGGGGATGTGTGTGTGTGGAAGGGTGAGGGATGAAGGGTTTATCAAGAAGCAGGAGGAAATTCAGACATGATGGATATGCTCATTAGTTTTGCATCATTATCTTTTTTTTTTTTTGACGTTCTTCAGAACATACATTTAACTTATTCATTTATTTTTAATTTTTGTTGTTTTCATGGTTAAGCCGTCGCTGCTGCTGCTTCTTTTTTTGTTGTTATTTATTTGGCTGCACTGGGTCTTACTTGTGGCACATGGGAACTTCCATCCTCTTTGTAGCATGTGGGAACCTTTTAGTTGTGACATGGGGGATTCGGTTTCCTGATCAGGGATCAAAACCAGGCCCCTGTGTTGGGAGCATGGAGTCTTAGCTACTGGCCCACCAGAGAAGTCACCTTTTTTTTTTAATTGAAGGATAGTTGATTTATAATATTGTGTTAGCTTCAGGTATACAGCACAGTGTTTCAGTTATACACATATATATTCTTTTACAGATTCCCTTTTTAAAAATTTTTTAATTAACTTATTTTTTATTGAAGTATAGTTGATTTACAATGTCAATGTGTTAGTTTCAGGTGTACAGCTAAGTGATTCATATATTATATATATACATATATATGCATGTGTGCATGCTAAATTGCTTCAGTCATGTCCGACTCTTTGCAACAATATGGATTGTAGCCCACGAGGCTCCTCTGTCCATAGGATTCTCCTCGCCAAAATACTGGACTGGGTTGCCATTTCCTTCTCCAGGGGATCTTCCTTACCCGGGGATGGAACTCCTGCACTAGAAGGTGGGTTCTTTACTGCTAGCATCACCTGGGAAGTCTGTGTGTGTGTATACATACATACATATATATATATGCACTCTTTTTCAGATTATTTTCCCATATAGGTTATCATGAAATATTGAGTATAGTTCCCTGTGCTGTACAGTAGTAGGTCTTTTGTTTCTTTTGGTCATTATCTTGACTGTGGTGGTATTTTCACAGGTTTATACATAAGTCAAAACTCATCAACTGTATACTTTATAGTTTTAATTTTATTTTTTTAAATTATTTTTGGCTGCACTGTGTGGCATGTAGGATGTTAATTCCTTGACCAGGTATTAAACTTGCACCCCCTGCACTGGACGTTAGGAGTCTCAACTACTGGACTGCCAGGGAAGTCCCCAGCAACTGTATACTTTGAATATGTATGGTTTCTTGAAAGTCAGGCATATCTCAATAAAGCTTGAGGAAAATTAAGTTGCAACTGTGTAATGCAACTGAGAATTTTTCCCCTACCAGGCCGGCTTTACCCATTAACCCCTAAAGGCATCTGAGTTTTCAATTTGAGGCCCAACAGACCATGAAGCTATTTCCGTTCAAAGCCCTGAAGAGGCTTTAAAAAAAGAAAAGAAAGCTGACCTATTCCTGCTTTGGGGCTTGTCACATTTCTCTCCTGAGACCCTGAGCCCACAGGAGACCAATTTCTTGAATAAGTGAAGAAAAAAAAATAAGAATATGCATAGGGGAAAAAAAAAGCAGCTGAGCAGATGGGAACATGGCTAGTTACCCCACTTAAAAGTGGGAAGGTGGAGTGGGCGGTGAAGATGCAGGAGAGGGGATGTGGGGGGAGGGTGGCTGTGGTTCTCTCAGGAAGCAAGAAGAAAGACACTGTTGAGAGGAATATGATGTTAGAGGGTTTGATTAATTTATTTTATTTATTTGGCTGTTCTGGGTTTTAGTTGCAGCACGTGGGATCTTCAGTCTTTGCTGTGGCATGTGGTATCTAGTTCCTGATCAGGATGGAACCCGGGCCCTGTGCATTGGGAGCATGGAGTCTTAGCCACTGGAACCAGGGAAGACCCGCTGGTAGAGATTTGAGGAGAAGATCTGATATATCCTCTGGGAGAATCAAGGGATGTGTGTATGTGTGCGTGCATGCGTATATGCGCATGCACACGCACGCTTAGTTGCTCAGTCATGTCCGACTCTTTGCCACCCCATGGACTGTAGCCCGCCAGGCACCTCTGTCCAAGGGGATTCTCTAGGCAAGAATATTGGAGTGGGTTGCCGTGCCCTCCCCCAGGGGATCTTCCCAACCCAGGAATTGAACCCAGGTCTCCCGCATGGCAGGCGAATTCTTTACCATCTGAGGCATGAGGGAAGCCCAAGGGACCGGGGACACAGGAAAATCACACACCATTGTGCATCCATTCCGAGTCCATGGGAATGAATTTAAGGTGAGACCGGTTAACATGATTGTGTATTTTTCTCCACCCACATTCACCTGCACAGATGCAGGCATGTGATAGATGGAGCCTTAGATTTAATAAGGATTGTGGTTTTGCAAGATGAGTAGGGTGGAGTGTATAGAGAATGGGCATAAGGTCGGGTGCAGTGATTACAGTGGTTGGTCAAGGAATTTAATCTGTGTGAAGGTACGAGGGAGCTGAGCGGCCATGGAAACATGGTAGGGCTAATGAATTATTGGAGTTGAGCTTCTGAAAGGAATGAAACAGATAGGCAATAGATACAGAGTAACACACGTGAAACTGAGGTTCTAAAGAGGCTGTGGTTAGTGAGACAAGGTCTAAGTATGGCCTTGGGAGGGACACACAATATCATAAATCCACTATACTTCAATTTAAAAAATTACTGGGACTTCCCTGGTGGTCTAGTGGTTAAGAATTGGTGATTCTACTACAGGGGGCATGGGTTTGATCCCTGGCCCAAGAACTCAGATCCCACAAGCCATGCAGTGGTCAAAAAGTAAATACATAAATAAAATTTTAAAATAAAAAAAAAATTGTGTGTTTTTTTTTAAGGCTACAAGCCAGAGGAACCCCCACCTCCCTCTGGATTGGGTTTTGCTGTAAGTGTTCTAGAGTGGTTATGCACACCCCCAACACTGACATGGACACACTCCCAGGAGAGCTGGTCCTGGGAGGCCATGAAACAGGTCTTTGTCAAACGGAGAGGGAGAAGAGATTCTCCTTAAAAATGCAGCATCTCTTAGTGGATAGAGGACCAAAAATAGCTGGGGATGTTGGCCACCGCTATGAGCCCTGCAGGCATTATCTGTGCCTCTAAAGAATCAACTTGCAATGCTGGAGATGTGGGTTCAATCCCTGGGTCAGGAAGATCCCCTGGAAAAGGAAATGGCAACCCACTCCAGAATTTTTGCCTGGAAAATCCCATGGACAGAGGAGCCTGGCCGGGTACAGTTCATGGGGTTGCAAGGGTTGTACACGACTTAGTGACTAAACCACCACAAGCCCTGCAGATGGCATAGTTTTAAATCATGAGGAATTTTGACCCCTCAGACCATCCTGTGAGCTCGGTGTTCAAAACACATCCATAACCTGCTCACTTCAATCCCTCCACGGCTCCCATCCTGATCTCTTCCACCTTCTCCAGCCGTTCCCACTGACTCAGCCTCCTCACCGTCTTCCTGCTCCCATCTCACCTCCCACAATTTCCCACACCCACAGCCCACAGCCACAGGGCTCCCATGAACACCCGACCCGGATCAGGGCCCTCCCCTGCTCATAACCATCCTGAGACCTCGTCTCAAAGTCCTCCCCTCCCTGTGGCCCAGGAGGACACTCACAAGCTGCCCTCTCCCTGTTCCCTGATGTCATCACTTACCATTTACCCCTTCTTCCCTTTACTCCTGCCACAAAGTGTCAGTCGCTCAGCAGTGTCTGATTCTTTGTGACCCCATGGGATTCTCCAGGTAAGAACATTGTAGAATACTGGTAGCCATTCCCTTCTCCAGGGGATCTTTCTGACCCAGGGATCGAATCCCGATCTCCTGCATGGTGGACAGTTTCTTTACCACCTGAGCCAATAGGGAAGCCCCAATTCCTGGAACACATCAGGCACACTGTCACCTCAGGGTCTTTGCACTGGATGTTCCCTTGGAATGCTCTTCCCCCAGCATCTACATGACCTCCTCTCTCTCCACTTCAAGGCTTTGCTAAAATGTCATCTTGTAAATAATAATAATAATAATAAAATAGAGACTTCCCTGGTGTCCAGTGGTTAAGGCTTTGTGCTTCCAATGCAGGGGGCTCAGGTTCAATCCCTGGTTGGGGAACTAAGTGTGGCATAGCCAAAAAAATTTAAAATTTTTAAAATACAATAATAAAATAAATATCTTCTCAGCGAGGCTTCCCCTGAACACCCTTCTGAGCCAACTGCTCTCATGCACGTTTCATCCTCCTTCCTTATTTTACTATCTTCATAGCAGTTATCATCATCTGATACATGTTTTACTTGGGATTGTGCATCTTTTACACTAGATTGTAAACTCCAGGAAGGAGGGAGTTTTTTCCTATCTTGTTCATCATTTTATCCCAGATACCCCAAATAGTGTGAGCTCAATAAACATCTGTTATATGAATGAATGGTCCTTGGAGGAATTAAAACATACCTACTTCTGGCTCCCAAAGAGCCCAGATGCTAGTGAGGTGACAAAAATTAAATAATTAGATATTTTCACATGTCAATAAGAGCAAAGATGGGAAACCGTGATTATGTATGGGGGCTAACTAGGCAGGGTGCTTAGCAAGTGACATTTGAGCCAAGGCCTGTCAAATGAGGAGCAAATATTTGGGAGAAGAGTGTTCTCTAGACAGACTAGTAGCCAGTGCAGCATCAGGAATGAGCTTTGGGTATTTGATGAACAGAAGGAAAACCAGTGTTCATGCCACGTGGAGGACAAGGGGAAAGGGTTAGGCGTGGATTTAGATGGGCCCACAAAGGTTAGATTATGCCCTGGGGGTGCTAAGGAGGGGAGGATTTGTTTTTTCAGAGGCTAGTTAATCTTCAGCTGGTCTTTCCCTTCTCCCGGCCTCAGTCTCTGAACTGGAGGTAGATCTGAGGTTCCGTTTGGACATTCTCAGCACCTCTCAAGACCAGCTAACGATGTGAGTTGAGTGCACCTGCACCCAACTCCAACAGAGGCCCCAGAATGCGAAATCACTTTTCCAACGCCACAGAGCTAGTAGGTTCACCGTCCACATCTGAAAGCTGACAGTCTGACCCCGGGACCCACGCTCTTAATCTCCAGGGTATACTGCAGCCCCACCCCACCCCCACTCCATAACAGGCACTGCAGTGGTTATGCGTCTTTCCGGCAAATTCTTCTATATCTGCCACTTACAAGCGGTGGGATCCTGGGTTAGTTGCCAGCGTCCCCTGAGCTCATTTCCCTGTCTGTATAATGAGCACCCCAACATTCACCTCAACCAACGCAACACTTGGCTGACCAGGAGCAAAGAGGCATTGATTCCCAAACAACTGTGCCACTTTCTGTGAGGGATGTGGGGCGGGTGTTGAGAGGTTGGAGTTGTTTGGGGAAAAGGGACGCGGAGTCTTCCCATCCTCTTTTTGCGTTGTTTCCTCCATTCAATTGCGGGGCAACTCTCGGTCTCCCCCCGCAACAACCCCCCCACGTGTTTTTTCCCCCGGCTGGAAAAAGGTCGTGGTCCCTTTAAGGCCCGCCCCTCCCTCCCCCAAAACTTCCCAGTGTCTGCTCTCTTTTCGATCTCGGACGGCCGGCCAGGCTCGCCGCCGAACTGGTAGGGGCTGGGGGCGAGGGGTCAGGGAGGGGTGCGGGGGGATCCGAGGGAGACGCCGCCCCGGGCCCGCGGCCGCGGTCCGCGTGCAACGGGTGGGGGAGGGGCGGAGGCTGGGAGCTCGGGGGTGCAGATAACGCGGCCGTTCGGTCGCCCGCCGTGGACGCGCTCGAGGGGGCGAGCGGCCTGAAACGTGTCGCGCGGGGGACGGTTCCGCCGCGTCCCGTCGGCGCGCGCCGGCGCGAGGGGCGTCCGGGCCAGGCGCGGGGGCGGGGAGGGGAGGGGCCCCTTCTCTCCCCCTCCCCCCACCGCATTCCTCTGACGTCGGGACCTCGGCGACCCCGCCCTTCAGTCCGACCCGCCCCGCCTTAATTCCGTCGCTCCGATCACGTGTTGGAGGCGCTGCGCCGTCCCCCGTCTCCTTTTGGCCGGCCCCTTCGGATCTTTCCGGGGTGATTGAGAGCTGATTTAGATCCAGATCAGCCTACCCCAACTTTCACCTCCCCAAACTCACAGAGCTACCAAGCCGATCCCACTCTCTTAGTGCCACTGACCCCATTTCAAACTTAGTTTCCACGAGGACACCCTATTTCAGGAAGCCCCTTTCGCCCTAGTGGAAAAGTTCCGTAGCATCTTTAGCCTCTTCCATTCTCCTTCCCTCCTCCCCACGACCCCCCACACCCACTACCCGCCAGCAGACAGCCCCGTAAGGTTATAGAGTTCTTTGGGCCGGATCCTAGGGTCAACCCCGGACCCCGCCCCCAACGTTCCGGGCCTTGGCCGTCGTTGGACCCTAGAGACTGGGTGGGTGTTCTTTGCGTGGGTAGCCCTACCCGTCCCAGAGGAAATGAGGCCCGTCGGACACTTAGAACACCATAACTGCTCGCCTTTGCCGAGTAGCTAGCTAGCACTGTGCCGGGTGCTGTGCCTGGCGCTTGGTGGCGGGCGGGGTCGTGGGCAGCTTCACTAAGATCAACACACAGATCACACAAGCACTTTCATGCTACGAAAAAGGGCATTCACCAAACTGACAACCCAGAATAGTAAGGACTGTCGAGTGAAAACCGGTGGCCTGAGCTATCAGGGGTTATCATGAGGGAAACCAAGGGTCTGGGATGGTAGGGCCAAGAACGCTTTTCAGCGTGAACTGAGCACGAACAAGAGAAATTTTAGAATGTTAATCCCTAATTCTGGCAGGAGGGATAGTGGATTAAAGTGTTCTAGTTCGAAGAGCCTGCTCGGGCATAGATCGAGTGGTGCGAGATTCTTCCCTTTCTGCAAACTAAAAGGAGTTATTTGTGGTTGAATTTAGAGGTGAAGTGGTGAAAGGACGCGGGCGACTTGGACAGGGTCATAAGATAGACGGCAGCAGCAAATGGTTTAATACTGAGGGAAAGGGTCAAATTGAGTTTAAAAAAGTTTTTCCCTCTGGCATTGTGAAGGTTAGCAATGGAGAGGAATAGGAGATAGGGATCGGTACAGAGCTGCACTGGCAATTGCCCTTTAAGAGTCTACCCTGCCGGTGCTGCTCACAGGAGTCCACACACACTCTCGGTGCTCCAGGCCTTCCCTCCTCTGGAGGGTCGCCCCGCCTCCGGAGGTGACTGAACGCGATTCGCGCGTGCGTCCTCGGTCCCGATCCTTTCGTAGACTGCGCCAAAGTGGGTTCCCCTTTTTCACCCAATCAGGGGTCACCAGTGGGCCTAACATCTAGTGAGAGAACTCTTTCCACTCTCAATTAACTAATCGGGCGTCTAGCAGAAGATCGGCGTCTGCAGTAGCCATTGGAGAGAGGCAAAGGGAGGGGCCGTCTTGTTTCCTTGTGGAGAGGCGAAGGGGTCTTTTGGTTTGATGGATTAGCGAGAAAAACCAATGAAAGTGGGAAGGAGGCGGGGCTTTTGACAGTGAGGGTGTGCTGCTCCTATCAGGTACTCCTAAGGAGGCCATGCCGTGCCAGAAATCCAACCAATCAAGTTAGAGTTTATTTTAAGGCGGCGGGGCCAGAGAAATGACTGGCAGAAAGCTCTCGCCTATAAGAAGTGTCCCAGACAAACGAGGGCGGGCACTCCTGCAGAAGGGCGTGCGCTTTATCCAGTAGGCGCGCAAGGCGTATGGAGGCTTCCCCTCCCCCCGCGGCGGGACCAGTGGCTCCCCCTATCGGGTGGGGGCGGCGGGTGACGGGCGTGTCCCTCCCCCAATGAGAGGCGGGGGGAGGCGGGTTCTGCGCCGCCATGTCGCGGAGGCTGCTGCCCCGGGCGGAGAAGCGGCGTCGGCGGCTGGAGCAGAGGCAGCAGCCGGACGAGCAGCGGAGGCGGTCCGGAGCGATGGTGAAGATGGCGGCGGCGGGCGGCGGAGGCGGCGGTGGCCGTTACTACGGCGGCGGCAGTGAGGGCGGTCGGGCCCCCAAACGGCTCAAGACTGACAACGCCGGCGACCAGCATGGAGGCGGCGGCGGCGGCGGCGGAGGAGCCGGGGCGGCGGGCGGTGGCGGCGGGGTGAGGCCAGGGTCCTGGACGCCGGAGATGGTCGGGCAGGGAGGAAAATTTTCTCACTTTGAGGGCATTTATTTGTTGGGGGGCTGTGCGCACGCGCCCAAGCCCTCACTCTGTAGAAGGGGTGGGGGAGGGGCGGGCGTTGGGCAAACGGCGGGGTTTGCGCGAGGACAAGCGCTTGCGCGTGCGCGCTCTACAGAACCGGGTGTAGCGGGGCGGAGGAAACTGCTCGCGCTGCAGGTGCTGCAGTGCGCAGGCGTCGCGGGCTGGCATGTGGGGGCCGGGCACGCGGCCGGGCCGGTTTTTTTTTCTTTATCATTCTCTTCGCTGGCCCTCTGCGCAGGCGCACTTCTCCTGTCCGGGCCTCGTGGGCGGTTGTGCGGGGGGTGGCGGGGACCGCCTGAGCGGGAACTAGTGGGTGGTGGCCTTTTCCGCGCCTGAGTTGGGCATTATGCCTGAACACTGTTTAGTTTTGTAGCGTCATGTTTTGTCTCAATACAGAAATTTATTTACTTGGGGGTATTTACCCAGATCAAAGTATGCCTCATTTAGTGAACATTGAAAACCGGAAGAAAAAAGTTGTGAAAGGTCTTTTTAGATATTTGGAAGTTGAACCATGCTTTGGAGTCATCACAAGTTTGCTTACAATTTCTGGGGTTAGATGGGTGCGGTAGGTTTGATGAACGAAAATGTTCCCTGAGGGGTGGGCACTTTGGAAGGAATTCAGCCTCTTCAGCGTCCTACGTCGAAAAGACAACCAATTGTTACTCCTGGCTTGGAGCCCATTTTTTCTTCCCTGGAAGTTCATGAAATCCTGTCCGGTTCAGCCATTTGCAGGGTTTTCCAGGGTTTAGTGGTGCTCTGTAGCTGCGGTTTACAGGCATTTAAACTGTGTGAGAAGCTTCATTGCATGCATAATACTTAAAATACTTAACACTCTTCTATAAGATAAAGAATGGTGTTACTATTACACATTTGATTTTGTAGCTAAACTAGGGAGCAGCTGGGATTAGTACTGATGAGGGCTGTGGAACTCCAAATCGCTGAGCTGGTAACCTCAGGCGGGTGTGGTGCCTGTGGTTTGTGTGGTTCATTCCTGAAATAGAATCCCATTCTGCCCCTGTTACATGGGCTTCTGCCTAGTGGTTCTCAGATGGGAGGCTGGGCCCAGAGCCCAGGAGAGGAGGAGAAGCTTAACTTTCCTCTTGACTCTCAGAGACTTTTGTCTGTGGGTGGAAAAATACTTCCCCTGGGAAGGGAAGTGTCCTGGTTTTTAGTGATATGGGTTGGAGTTTTGTGTTTTAAGACTTTCCTCACCCTCTTTTTCCTTAGTTTGGTGTCTAGGTAGTATTTTTCAATACAGATTTTGGTGGGAGAGTAAAGACTGGCCTGGATGCCACAGCGTCTGAGGCACCTGCTGGACCTGGGGATGAGTGGTGGGGAACAGCAGTGTTTGGCTGTGTGGTGATGGCAGCTTCCTCCAACAGAGGATGAGCGAAGAAGCTCATGGAAAGGGAATGTCCTGGTTCAGGCTGCAGCAGAACATTGAGTCCCCTTTCCAAAGCCACTCTTCCCACATTTCTTTGGTCAGTTGGAAGAGATTGGTTCTGGGAAGAATGAATTAATAAGATGGGGCTTGAGATTTGCTTCATCTTCCATTTTGTCATCTTCAGAAATTAACAGTGAGAGCCATTAGGCAAGTGGCCATCCACTTAGGCCTTCTGCTCTGCTGACCCAGAATCCTTTTGGGATGATTGGTTGAATTGCTGTTCCTTATTGTCTGCCATGTATGTTCTTCCTGGGTGACACGCAAATGTTTTATCCATCTGAGTCCCCAGCAGTGCAGAACCCAGTAGGCCGCCATCTTACACAGCAGAAAGTAAAGTCTTGGTTTTGCTTCCTTTCTCAGGAGAACTACGATGACCCGCATAAAACCCCTGCCTCCCCAGTTGTTCACATCAGGGGCCTGATTGATGGTGTGGTGGAAGCTGACCTTGTGGAAGCCTTGCAGGAGTTTGGACCCATCAGGTACTCGGTCGAGGCCAGGGATTGGGCTTGGGTATTCAAATGAGTTAACTCCTTGGCGTCCTACGTGTCACCGGGTTTCTGGTTGGAAGTAACCTATTTCAATTTCAGTCCAGGTTCCTTTAGCTAGGTCCTGAGGCTCCACTACTCCTGGGGTTAGCCATTGTACTTTGGATAAGTTACAGCAAGTTCTGTGCCAAAGAATGTAATGCCAAAGCTGCAGACCCCTTTTGCTTGTCATGCCGTTTGCGGTAAGGGGTGTAAGGTACGGGTCAGGATACCATGACAGGGCTCAGAGCACTCGAGAGGCCAGGGAGCAATCAGTTCATAGAAGGTTGAAGCTGTCCTCTGATTCTCATTGTCTCCATCCCCCTAAGATGATTGCATTCTCTCTGTGTTCTCTCTGCCAGCTATGTGGTGGTGATGCCTAAAAAGAGACAAGCATTGGTGGAGTTTGAAGATGTGTTGGGGGCTTGCAATGCTGTGAACTACGCAGCCGACAACCAGATCTACATTGCGGGCCACCCAGCTTTTGTCAATTACTCTACCAGCCAGAAAATCTCCCGTCCTGGGGACTCAGATGACTCCCGGAGCGTCAACAGTGTGCTTCTCTTTACCATCCTAAACCCCATCTATTCCATTACCACGGTGCGTGCCAGCAGTTACTTGTTGAGGTTCTTCTTCTGTATAGTCTCTCTCCTGCCATTTCTCCCTGTTCCCTCTCCCCTGAGTCAGACTGATTGGCCGGTGCCTTTTCATCTTTGGTTTTTACAGGATGTTCTTTATACTATCTGTAATCCTTGTGGTCCTGTCCAGAGAATTGTGATTTTCCGGAAGAATGGCGTCCAGGCCATGGTGGAATATCCTTTGCTGGGAAATGGGTGTTCCTTGAGATGGGAGCTCACAGGAGTCCATATTTTCAAGCAGCATGTGTCTCCTGAAAACCTGCCTTGTGCCAGATGCCTTCATAGAGCCCATGGTCTCCTGGGAGGGTTAGTTAAACAATCACATGTAAACAGATAACCCTTGAACAGCACAGGCTTGAACTCTGTGGATCCTCTTAAGGTGAATTTCACTTACTAAGTGCATACTTGAGTAGCAGGTTATCTGTAGTTGGTTAAATACATTGGTTTTCAACTGCACAGAGGTCGGTATCGGTAAAACACACCCGTGTTTAAGGGTTAATTGTGTATTGTGAAAGTGCAGTGCAGAGTTTAAAGTGTGAAGGGAAAAAAGAGCATGCTGTGAGCTATAAGGGGACAGAATTTACAGAGGTTCTGGGAAGGTCTCTGAGGAAGTGACCTCCTGTTTTCACATGGAGGTGGGAACTGATACGTGCACCACCGAGAACACCACCTCTGCAGAGGTCTGCTAGTGGGCAGGCGCTTAGTGTTGGAGAAAGCAAACCTGACAACTGAGGAGTAGCGAACAGAGGGTTCCTTAAGACATCGAAGAAGTTAGGGTGGCCCAGGCACTGGGGTGAAGGTTGGATCAGGGTGCAGAGGGAGCTCAGTGATGGATTTTTCAGGACAGGAACATAATCTCGTTGACATTTCAGATGCTGTTCAGGCTTAGTCAAGACATGTAGCACCAGGGGAGGGTTGGGCTGAAGAAGGTGGTTTGACCTTTGATGGTGACAGAGAAGGCTGATGCTAATATCTGGGTTGCGGGGGGAGTACAAGTCATAGAACAACTCTAAGCTAGTTTCTGTGCCTCAGCGCAGCACTCTACCTGTCTCCATAGGAGTGGCTGTGGGCAGTGAGCTCACCCCTGAGCCCACTTGGAGCTGTTTTTGGGTGCTGCCTTGCCCTCATTCCCCTTTGGCCCAACTTGAGCTCTTTCCGAAAAGCTCTTGGGAGGGGACTTTCCCTTAACTTGATTCACGTTTGACTCTGTGCAGAGTGCCCAGCGAGCTAAGGCCTCACTCAACGGGGCTGACATCTACTCAGGCTGTTGCACTCTGAAGATAGAATATGCAAAGGTAGGTCTGGGAAATGGCTGCCCCTTGTCCGCTTCTCAGGTGAACCTAGGGCCTGGCTGATCTCAAGCTTTGTTTTATCCCTGCAGCCTACACGCTTAAACGTGTTCAAGAATGATCAGGATACTTGGGACTACACAAACCCCAATCTCAGTGGACAAGGTAATCCTGATGGCCGCTTTATTCTAAATACACCCGCCTTGCCTTCACTTGATTAGTTCACTTCATAGACCTGGGCTCAGGGTTATGTAATGCCATTGGGCTCCCTGTGGACATGGGAGGGCCTTAAGGATCAGCTCTTGGAGAAGGCACTCCTGTGGAAGAGGGTAAATAAGGGGCCTCTACGTCCTAGCTGCTGGTTGCGGCCCTTTGATGCAGCTGAGGATGCAGGGTCAAGGCAGAGGCCTGGGTGGGGTGGGAAACAGAGCACAGGCCCTGGCAATGGCTTACAAACCAGTGGCTCCTAGCTCCCAGGCGGGTTCTGCCGCTCACCTTCTCGGAGGCTGCTTAGGGTCACTGACTCCATTCTCACTGGGCTAGGAATGGCCCTTTTGCTGTCCACTATTGACAGGGTCTGCTTGTGGGGAGAGAGACGGGGGAGGTGATGAGGGCTCCCAGGCCTTTGCAGCAGAGCCTTTGAGCAAATTGACCTTGTGAAGTTCAGACACCCCGGATTGGAGAGGGGCAGACACGCCTTGCCTCACTTGTAGAGGGGACGCAACATCTCTGCAGGGGGCCCAAATGGACAACCCTCTTCCTAGAATCTCTCAAGAATGGTTTGCCTTGGATAGGAGGGAGAGGTGGAGCATTGCCTTTGAAAAACAGCAGCACCCCCTCAGCCAAACCACCCGTCTGTTTCTGTTTTGGTCTGATTGTTTGGACTAGGCATGGGCTGAGGGAGGTGGCTGGTCGCTGACATCTCACCAGCCCTGGGAAGCCAGAGGCGCCTGTTCCTAGGCAGGCCTGTCCTGCTTGCCCTTGCCGCTGGGAAGCCGTGGGCCGGGTGGGCTAGACTCTTCCCCAGGACCCTCACAATGGGCGCTGTGGGGCAGGCTGCCCCCTCCAGAGATCAGAGGCAAATTGGTGACCAAGTGAATGTACCAGAGCGGGCAATGGCATTACATGACTGCTAACAGAAACACGGCAACCAACCATTTCTTCTCCAAGGAACATAAGTAGAAGATGTGCAGACCGGCAGGGGCTAGTGGCAGGGGCTGGCTGTGCATTGGTTTTGATGCCTCTCAGCTTTGGCCGCCCCCAGGCCCGGGGTCAAAAAAAAAAACGAGAGCTGATGAGGTGACCTGGAGTGAGGGCGGTGCTTCGCCACCCCCTCGGGAACCAGACTTCAGCGGCTCTGCCTCTGCACATTGCTCACCAACACACAGGGTAGAAACCACTAGCTCTTCCTGGAGAGAACAGAACACGCAGCCTCCACCACGTCCCCAGAAACAGCCGCAGACTTGAGCTCACTACATCAAGAACACCACCACACCGCGCTCCAAGGAACAGCTACAAGCACAGAGACAGAGGCAGACAGAGACAAAGAAAGAGACGCAACATGGCAGCAGACACTGCTTTTTACTAAACATTAAAAAAAGTCAAAATCCAAGCAAACTTGAACCCGAAAATGTACACAGAAGTAGGAAACACAGAGAACAGAGCTCTCCCAGCCAGCCAGCGGCGCTCTTTTCGGAGAACGATTCATAGACTGAAGTAGATTCCATGGGCCTCCAAGACAATAGGATCCTCTCCATTCCTCGCCATGTGGGTTTGGTTTTTTTGTTTGTTTTTTAAGTCCTTTGGTTTGGGGAGGGCCTTCTTTTTTTTTTCTTTTGTGTTTTGATATTTTTTTTTTTCTGCAGTCATCGGCTGCCAACATAATCTGCACCAGCTGGAGATCAGAAACCAAAAAAAAAAAAAAACCACAACAACAGCAAAAAAAAAATCAAAAAGCCAAAACAGACCTAAAACCAAACAGCTCAGAGGTACACAGTTACCTGCTGGCGGGTAACCAGGCGCGCTCCCAAGGCCAAAAGTGCGGGCATAGTGGGGCCACTGGCACACCTCACAACCAGGAGACACGCACACGGAGCGCTACACAGCCAGCAGCACCGCACTGAGCACACAGTGAGGAGTGACAACACGGAGGGACACTACCCACTGCATACACCTTTATTGTCCACTTTCTGGTATCTTCTGAGGACAGAACATCTGTGAGCCATTTTTGACTTAATCGAGACATTGACTTTAAAAACAATTCTTTTTAAAGAAAAAAAAATTGTAGCGGATGTGTACCGTAACTTGTATTTATGACTGTAAAACCATGTGATGCAGGGTCGCAGTGTATGTTTGGTGGGACGCCATCTTTCAGAACTGTGCTAACTCACTGTTGAAGCGTCCAATGGTAAGAGAAAATACAGATTTGTTTTTTGTGACAAATGGATATTGTACTCTGTACTTCTGCTGTAAGTAACCCTTTTCCATCTTTGTAATGACTGTTGGAAAACAAAACCCAGGCCGGGTGGCAGGAAAGGGCAGTGGCCCCAAGCCCTGGGTTTTTGGAGTCAGCCAGGCCTGGGTTCAAATCCCGGCTCAGTCACTAACTTGCTTTGTGACCTTGGGCCAAAGTGTCTTAACTGCTCAGTTAAAAATTAATTGCTCATTATCCTTATCTGTGAAATGGGGCAAAAATATTAGTACCTACCTCATAGGGTTGTTGTGAGGAATTTAAGAAACAATGATGTCTGTCTGTAAAGCTCTTAGCACCGTGTCTGCCATTTGAAGTGCTAAGTTAAGGTAGCGATTATGAACTGTAGCTGTGGGTGGGGCAGGGTGGATCTGCGCCATTGTCTTGAGAATGTTGATGCCTTGTACATGATGCTCATTTGAATTGGTTCTGATGATGCCCTGTTTTGTCCTTTCCTTCAGTCCCTCTCCTTGGGGTGAACATGATGAGCGGGGAGGGTGACTGGGACCAGATTTGAGAAAATCGTCTCTAGAGAGTGGGCCCTAGCGCTCGTAGAACCTTGGGGCTTCAAGGGCCCGATTTTACCTTTCTGCTCCTCCCTGAGTTATTTTTTGGCTCTTAACTCCTTTGCCTTTTTGGGAGTTACTGTAGAATGCTGTTCCTGGCCCCCAGTCAGCTTCCATAGTGGCTGCAAGTTCCCCAGAGGGCCCAAGAGCTGACCTTCCTGACAGAGCTCTGGGAAGTGGGAAGTCCAGAATCTGGCTTCACCCTTCACTGGGAAAGGAAAGCAGCCTGCCTGCACTGGGCAGGGCTCAGGGAGGGACGGTGGGCTCCAGCCTTGAGACCTGGGCTTCATGCCCACCCTGGATC
Organism: Bos javanicus; assembly: GCF_032452875.1. Taxonomy (NCBI): domain Eukaryota; kingdom Metazoa; phylum Chordata; class Mammalia; order Artiodactyla; family Bovidae; genus Bos; species Bos javanicus. The sequence goes on along the minus strand of NC_083885.1, from coordinate 48,718,539 downwards.
CAGCCCTGGGAAGGCCGGTGCCCAGGCCCTCAGGAGCCAAGGGACGCTGAGACTGTGCCCTGCAGTCAGGAGGGAGGGAGATGCCCATTTCCAAGTCAGCCTCTGACTGTTCTCTCTGTCTACAGGTGACCCTGGCAGCAACCCTAACAAACGCCAGAGGCAGCCCCCTCTACTGGGAGATCACCCCGCAGAATATGGTGAGGGCAGGGGGTTCCCCTCCGTGGACTCCCGTGGCTCGTGTGCCCCTGCCCGCCGCCCGACACGCAAATTCTCACCCGCCCTCCCTCTCTTTCCTTCCCACCCCCCAGGAGGGCCCCACGGTGGGTACCACAGCCATTACCATGATGAGGGCTACGGGCCCCCCCCACCTCACTACGAAGGGAGAAGGATGGGCCCACCAGTGGGGGGTCACCGCCGGGGCCCAAGTCGCTACGGCCCCCAGTATGGGCACCCCCCACCCCCTCCCCCACCACCCGAGTATGGCCCCCACGCCGACAGCCCTGTGCTCATGGTCTATGGCTTGGATCAGTCTAAGATGAACTGTGACCGGGTCTTCAATGTCTTCTGCTTGTATGGCAATGTGGAGAAGGTGAGCTTCTGCTAGGTCCACTGCTTTCCTAGTAGACCTGACAGGCCCAAGGGAGGCCCTGATCCTCTGACCCCTCAGTGAGCAGAGAGTGGGCAGGAGCCTTTTTAGAAGCAAGCAGGTCCAGAGTGGGTAATAAGGATTTTCTCTGGAGCGCTTCAGGTGATAACAGCAACACTGAGCGCTCTGTCTTGCCAGGGGTAACAGCTGACTGGGGCTGCCTTGTGACTGCCGACCTCAGACTAGGTGGTTGCTGCTGTCAAACCCATCTGGGTCCTGAAAGCCTTTTGCTTTGCAGCCCCTGACCTAGCCCATTGATAATAGCAGCTAGCACGTGTCAGGTATTCTTACTGTATCAGGATGGTGTTAAAGGTGTTATAAGTTGCTTAAATTCATTATAAGAATCCTTAGTGAGACAAGCAGGGAAATTGAAAGCATCGGGGGCGGCAGATAACTTGTCCAGTTTCACATGCCTTTATGTGGAAGCAGGACTTCTAGCTGACACTGCTGTTTTCAGTGTGTGTATAACAGCCACAACTCAGTATTTGTACATATTCTGTGTTGATGGGAGTAAGTGCTTTTCTCCCCCTGTGGCCGCTTTTCTGTTGTGCTTCATTAAATGACCCATTCATGGGTTGGGTCCTGCCATTAGGGAAACACTGCCAAGTGAGTCTCTGCTGCCCAACTTGGGCTCAGCACTTGCTGTGGGCCAGGCCAGTGTCTCTGTCCACCTGTCTTAACAAGTGAGGAAATAGAAGCCTAGATCCAGAGCCGGAGTTCACTTGCTTTTAACTAACTAGGAAGGGTCAGCAGAAGGGTCTCTGGCACCTGACCAATGGTGCTGACTGTGACTGCTCTTCTCAAGGTGAAATTCATGAAAAGCAAGCCGGGGGCTGCCATGGTGGAGATGGCTGATGGCTATGCTGTGGACCGGGCCATCACTCACCTCAACAACAACTTCATGTTTGGGCAGAAGCTGAATGTCTGGTAGGTACCTCATCTCTGTGGGCTTGGGAGGTGTGGAGAGGGGAAGGGCAGTGGAGCCCACTCTGGACAGGGGTCAGAGGAGCACAGAGCAGCCAGGTGCTTAGCCAGGCTGGCATTGGGTGTGATGGAAGCGTCTTGTCAGCCTCTCTCCGCGGTGGAGCAGGGCCCTGCGAGGCACACAGTGTTGTCAGATGGGAAAGCCACAGTAGAAGGCGGGGGACAGTTTGAGGTCTGACGGGGCTCCCCTTCTGTCCGACAGTGTCTCCAAGCAACCAGCCATCATGCCCGGTCAGTCATATGGGCTAGAAGACGGGTCCTGCAGTTACAAAGACTTCAGTGAATCAAGGAACAACCGGTTCTCCACTCCAGAGCAGGCAGCCAAGAATCGCATCCAGCACCCTAGCAATGTGCTGCACTTCTTCAATGCCCCTCTGGAGGTGACTGAAGAGAACTTCTTTGAGGTGGGTGCTGCGGAGTTGGTCCCTCAGCACAGCCATCTGAGGAGGCCATCTGTTTTCTTATTTTTTAACAAATATCTATTGAGCTCCCACTCTCCTGGGCTTTGGGTTGGGTGCTGGACACATGTCAGGGACCAAGGAAGGCTCAGAACAGCACAGAACATCTACCAGCAGTGGATTCTGCTGTGCTCTCTGCATCTTTGGCAAGCTAGAGTGGCTGCTCATCTGCCGTGAGAGAGTCCTCCTCGTCTAGATGGTAGGTTGGTGATTGGAGCCCAATCTTGAAACATCTGCGCTGTCAGGCCCTCTGGGGCCTAGATGACATTAGAAGGGAGGGTCCCATTACAGTGCCCTCAGAGGGGAACCAGGCAGCTTCAGGGAAGGGTGGGAGTCTGACTGCTGATTTGGACTTTCGGCCTTATTCTAGCCTGAGGTGTTGCTATTCAGTTCAGCAAATATTTACCTAGTACCTGCAATACACCCAAATTAACAGCTGAAGATGGGAAATTTAAAAAGCAGTTTTCCAGTGTTTTTCAACATAATAGTGATTGTACTTCAGTCTTTGGGGAGGGGGATCATAGGGCCACAGTGTGTGTGAGAAAAGCTTAGCAACTCCTTGTCCAGAAAAACGCAGGTGTTTGGTTGTGTGCTTGCATTCCACCATGTGGCACTTCTTGTGTTCCTGAGTCTGTTTTCTCTCTCTGTTGCAGATCTGCGATGAGTTGGGAGTGAAGCGGCCATCTTCTGTGAAAGTATTCTCAGGCAAAAGTGAGTGAACTGCCCCGCCTATCTCCACAGTTCCCTGGTGGTACACAGGCAGCTCCCTGGCTCCTCCTCAGATCAGCCTAACACCTTCATTTTCCCTCAGGTGAACGCAGCTCCTCTGGACTGCTGGAGTGGGAATCCAAGAGTGATGCCCTGGAGACTCTGGGCTTCCTGAACCATTACCAGATGAAAAACCCAAGTGAGTATCTGTGTGTCCTGCAGTCATCTCCCTTGTGGCCTAGTGGGTTGGCTGGCTTCCTGCCAGAGCCATCCTTCGTACCGTCAAGACAGGGCCCTGGAGATTTCCTCCTTGTTGCTGACACAGGCAGGTGGGACTTGGTCGTCAGGGGAGCAGCCTGCTGTTCCACATGGGAGGGCCAGCCTAGCCGCTTGCTGCCACCCACTCTGCCAGCTTGGGAGTTGCTTAGGCTTGTCCTCCAGGGAGCTGGCATTCTGTGTGCGTCAGAGGCTGGCTCACATAATGCCCAGGAAAAGGGGGGCTGTACTAGCCAGCAGGTAAAATTCACCTACCCAGTTCCTGGGCAGGCCTCTCCTCATGTACCAGCTAAAGAGCTGGGAAAGGGGTCCTCCTTGCAGTTAAGGAACAGAAGGAAGAATGCCTTGTGGATTTGGCTTGTCTTTGAATCTCAAAACTGGCAAGGATGAGTTAGACCCCCGAATTGCAGAAAAAGATGTGTGCAAAACCAGGGAAACGCGGGGAAAGGGGCCCAGTCATGTCTCTCTCCTCTCTTACAGATGGGCCATACCCGTACACTCTGAAGTTGTGTTTCTCCACCGCTCAGCACGCCTCCTAATTAGGTGCCTAAGAAGAGTCCCATCTGAGCAGGAAAACATTTCTTTCTTTTATGCTGGTTTTTTTTTTTTTTTTTTCCTGCAAATGTTCCTGTATTCCTTTTTTTTAAATGTTAGTTTAGTAGAGGCTTTAACCATAATGGACTGGCTGGAAGTCTAAAGGGGGAGGGGAAGGGGAACTGATATCTCCCAAGATTAACCTTCACTTTTTAAAAATTATTGTACATGTGATTTCTTTTTTTTTTTTTTCCTGTTCATACATTTGTGCTGCCCATGTACTCTTGGCACATTTCAATAAAATTGTTTGGAAAATAAAGGTCACTTTCTGGGATTCTGAGGTGTGTCTGCTTCCCTCCCACTCAGTCTTCTGAAGGCAGGCAGGGTGGCTAGGAACAGCTGCAGCCTCCAGAGGGACAGACCCAGCTCCGAGGAGCAGTGTGGGCCAGAGCTGTGGCTTGGGGGTGATGCTGGGAATTCTGAGAGTCTTTTTTTGTCTATAAGGGAAGTTTTCCAATTTGTGTGTCTTTTAACAAAATGCATTGTGCTGTACAGTGATCTCATATCACATGCAGGGCAACCTCCTTATCTTTACTCCTAACGTGTGGATGTATCATAGTTTACTTGGTCCCGAAGGTAATTTCCGATTATTTGGTTTTGCAAACAGTACTGTGATGTGTATCTTTACACAAACTTCTTAGGCAACTTCCCTGATACTGATCTAGAAGTAAATTCCTAGCAGTGGAATTGCCGGATTAAAGGGTATGTTCAGTTACTGTTGATCCTCCCTGATAGTGGTGACTGGGAGCAAAGTCCAGTGCCTTGTGTGTGTATCCCCCACTTGTATGTGTTTGTATCACCACTTTGGGGATTTCCTGTAGAGTTTTTAAACAATACTGAAGTCAAGTGACATCAGATAAACTGCTTCATCAGGGTGGAAATTTAAGAGAACCTTTAAACAAGGAGAAACTACAGTCACTTGGTAGCCATAACTTACAAAATCATACTACTAGGTTTTAAGCTACTTGGGTAAAAAGTAAATTTCTCTACTCTGACTCCCAGCACTCAGCTTTCTTCCCATATTAAGTTCTATTTCCTAGGTAGCCTGTGCGTAAGTTTACTCAAACTCGGGTCCACTGAGTCAGTGATGCCATCCAATCATATCCTGTCAACCCCCTTCCGCCTTCAATTGTTTCACAACCGTCTTTTTATACCAACCTAACTAAATGGGAAATAGATGGGGAAACAGTGTCAGACTTTTATTTTTGGGGGCTCCAAAATCACTGCAGATGGTGACTGCAGCCATGAAATTAAAAGACACTTACTCCTTGAAAGGAAAGTTATGACCAACCTAGATAGCATATTCAAAAGCAGAGACATTACTTTGGCAACAAAGGTCCATCTAGTCAAGGCTATGGTTTTTCCTGTGGTCATGTATGGATGTGAGAGTTGGACTGTGAAGAAGGCTGAGCGCCGAAGAATTGATGCTTTTGAACTGTGGTGTTGGAGAAGACTCTTGAGAGTCCCTTGGACTGCAAGGAGATCCAACCAGTCCATTCTGAAGGATATCAGCCCTGGGATTTCTTTGGAAGGAATGACGCTGAAGCTGAAACTGCAGTACTTTGGCCACTTCATGTGAAGAATTGACTCATTGGAAAAGACTCTGGTGCTGGGAGGGATTGGGGGCAGGAGGAGAAGGGGATGACAGAGGATGAGATGGCTGGATGGCATCATCGACTCGATGGACGTGAGTCTGAGTGAACTCCGGGAGTTGGTGATGGACAGGGAGGCCTGGCGTGCTGCGATTCATGGGGTTGCAAAGAGTCAGACACGACAGAGCGACTGAACTGAACTAAACGTACTACCTCTAAATTTCTCTCAAATCTTGGTACCTGCTTAGTGGTTCCAGATAACCAAACAGTTCTCTGTCTTCCAAAAGACCTTTACCATCTGACACGTAAAGAAGACAAAGTGGGACTTACCTAGCAAGTCAAGGGTGCAGCCAAAAGGGGAGAAAGAAAGCAAAATACTCATTTCAATCCCATGCGTCAGGGACACCTGTTCACCTCCTACAAGAGCATACTTAAGCACTTCAATAGCACTTAAAAAAAACACACAGGCTTTAGAGTGCTGGCTCAGAAATAGTGGCCCAGGGGCTTGGTGGCTCCATGGCATGTGGAATCTAACCCCACTGATCCAACCTGTCCCTTGCGTAGCAGGGTGGATTCTTTACCACTGGACCACCAGGGAAGCCCCAGTTTTGTTTTTTAATACTCTAGGGTTAACCAGCTTTTTCCAAAGTCATTTTATTTTTGAAAGAAATTTCAACATGTACTTACTGTATATATAAATCCCCTCTTTAGCACTCCTGAAGCTCAGAGACCTTGAACTAGTGACTTCTCCCCAGCCAGTTTTATCTGCATACAAATGTAAAATATTATGACCCCTAGCAAGTGAGGAGGTAGATGTAACATAGTAAGACCCCCACCCCCACCAGCCTACTAGGGGCCTTGGTTTAGGGAGATACAGACTTGAAGATGGGCTTCCCTGATGGCTCAGTTGGTAAAGAATCCTGCAACGCAGGAGAACCGGGTTCTTTGGGTGTGGTGGGGCAATTCAGATTACACAGAGTTTAACGTTGGCCCGTCTGTATTCACATTCCCTTATGTGGATAACTTTGGTGGGACCTGTTTTTTCCTTTTCAGTTCAGTTCAGTTGCTCAGTCGTGTCAGACTCTTTGCAACCCCATGAATCACAGCATGCCAGGCCTCCCTGTCCATCACCAACTCCCGGAGTTCACTCAAACTCACCTCCATCGAGTTGGTGATGCCATCCAGCCATCTCATCCTCTGTCGTCCCCTTCTCTTCCTGCCCCCAATCCTTCCCTGCATCAGGGTCTTTTCCAATGAGTCAACTCTTCACATGAGGTGGCCAAAGTACTGGAGTTTCAGCTTTAGCATCATTCCTTCCAATGAACACCCAGGACTGATCTCCTTTAGGATGGACTGGTTGGACCTCCTTGTAGTCCAAGGGACTCTCAAGAGTCTTCTCCAACACCACAGTTCAAAAGCATCAATTCTTCGGCGCTCAGCTTTCTTCACAGTCCAACTCTCACATCCATACACGACCACTGGAAAAACCATAGCCTTGACTAGACGGACCTTTGTTGCCAAAGTAATGTCTCTGCTTTTGAATATGCTATCTAGGTTGGTCATAACTTTCCTTCCAAGGAGTAAGCGTCTTCTAATTTCATGGCTGCAGTCACCATCTGCAGTAATTTTGGAGCCCCCCAAAATAAAGTCTGCAACTTGTTTCCACTGTTTCCCCATCTATATCCCATGAAGTGATGGGACCAGATGCCATGATCTTAGTTTTCTGAATGTTAAGCTTTAAGCCAATTTTTTCACTCTCCTCTTTCACTTTCATCAAGAGGCTTTTTAGTTCCTCTTCACTTTCTGCCATAAAGGTGGTGTCATCTGCATATCTGAGGTTATTGATATTTCTCCCGGCTATATACAAACGCATGATTGCAAACTTGGAGATTGGCAGTTATTTCGCCATTATGCCCGTGGACATTCAGTTGTCTCCAGTTTCTCCTTTATGAAACAGCTGTGGTGAACTTTGAACACAATGTTCAAAAGCACTGTGAACTGTTTTCTTAGGTCAGGTTTCTACTGGGTTAAAGGTTTCATGCGGAATCACTCTAATGGCCGGCGAACTTAGAAGACTGTTTCCGGTTGCCCTTGATAAAGATGGCGGAAAGGGGGACCGTCTCCGCGGTCAGCCTAGGGCTTCGATGCCCTCACCAAGCATGGCGGCCTTTTGTGCCCGCCCCCATCGCTTACTCTCGTCGCCTTACACCACCAGTCAGTGGCAATGGCGGCAGCGTTTGCGGCTGTTCGGCGATTCGGCAACTTGCTTATCCCGCGTGAGTCACCTCTTGGTCTTTGAGGGGTCCTTTGAGCTGTCGTGCTGTCATCGCGACAGTTGGACAGAGAGGCCTGTCCAGGGTCACCGAGGGTTCGAACCCCTTATTAAACTCACAGGTCTATGTGCCCCCATCCAAAGGGCTTATGTCTTACAGTTGGGCCGCTGACAAGCTCAGTGTACTCAGTCTGGGGTGAGTACCATGATCACAGGGCTTTCTGGGTGGCGCTAGTGGTAAAGAACCTGCCTGCCAATGCAGGAGACTTAAGAGACACTGGTTCGATTCCCGGGTCGGGAAGGTCCCCTGAAGAAGGGCAGGGCAACCCACTCCAGTATTCTTGCCTGGAGAATCCCATGGACAGAGGAGCCTAACGGGCTATGGCCCAGAGGGTTGCAAAGAATGGGCTAGGGCCAAAGGATTGCTTCACGACTAGAGCAACTTAGCGTGCACCACAGTCATGGGTCTGAAGTGATCCTCAGGCTGAGGCCTCGGATAAGTGCACCTGAATCTTAAAGTCTGGTGGTGGTGGTGCTTTAGTCACTCCGTGGCGTCTGACTCTTGTGACACCATGGACTGTAGCCTTCCAGGCTCCTCTGTCCATGGGATTTCCCAGGCAAGAATACAGGAGTGGGTTGCCATTTCTTTTCCAGGGGATCTTCCTAATCAGGGCGGTCAAACCTGGTCCTCCTGCATTGCAGGCAGATTCTTTACTGAGTGAGCCACCAGGGAAGCCCCTCTTAAAGTCTGTATCCCCTAAACCGAGGCCTCTCATAGGCTGTGTCCCCCAACCTAGTGTCAACTGAGATGTGTACCCTCTGCTTTTGAAGGTGCTGTGCCCCGTATTCAGGGTCATCAAAGGCACTTCCTACCTCTGTCTCCCCAGGATTGACAGCCTCCAGCAACCTGGGTCTCAACCTTCGCCCAATGAGTGCCTTTACACAAGAGGAAGCCTCCAAAGCGTCCCCAGAAGAAGCCCCAGGCCACAGCTATGAGTCCCTTCGGGTGACAGCTGCCCAGAAACACGTTCTGCATGTGCAACTAAACCGGCCTGAGAAGAGAAATGCCATGAACAAGGCCTTCTGGAGGTCTGGCCTGCAGATCCTGGAGGCCTGCCTGCACGAGGAGGCAGGGGCTGGGGCACTGGGCAGGGGAGGGCCTGAGGGCAGGGGATTCCCACCCCAGACACAGCCCTTCCTCCTTTCCCCTTCTGCAGAGAAATGGTGGTATGCTTCAACAAGATTGCAGAAGATTCTGACTGTCGTGTGGTGGTGATCTCTGGTGCAGGAAAAATGTTCAGTTCAGGTAGCAGCTGCTCTCCACATCCACCCCTGCCAGTCTCCCCTGCTCCTGGGAGTAGAATAATGCTTCATAATTAGGGTTTTAAGCAGCTTCTAAATTCTGCTTTATATGCATGCTAAGTCGCTTCAGTTGTCTGACTCTTTGCAACCCATGGACTGTAGCCCACCAGGCTCCTCTGTCCATGGGGATTCTCCAGGAAAGCATACTGGAGTGAGTGGCTGTGCCCTTCTCCAGGGGATCTTTCTGACCCAGGGATCAAACCCATGTCTCATATGTCTCCTGCACTGGGAGGCGGGTTCTTTACCACTAGTGCCACCTTTTACTTGGGGAAGGTCTGCTTAAATCATTTTCAAATGTAGAAATTAGTCCAACAAAAGACAGGATCACGGGCTCTAAAGTCTGGGTTTTCACGCTGAATCTATGGCCTTGATGAAGGCCCTTGACCTCTCAGTCTTTTTTTGGGTGTCAATAAAATGTGTTGTGATAATTACATGCTTTCTGGGAATTCCGTATCAAGTCCAATGTTAGGATTTGGTGCTTTCACTGCAGGGGCCCAGGTTCAGTCCCTGGTTGGGGAACTAAGATCCTGCCAGCTGCACATGAAGTGGCCAAGACCTTTTTTTCTTAAATACATGTTTTTGTGCAGTTAATTTTGAACCTACATGAACTGATTTTCTGTTCATGTCTATTGGGTCTTTTGATTGTCCCACAAGTCTATTCATCAGGTTGGATAATTTCCATCGATCAGGTTCATCGTCTCCTTTGTCTTCTCTCTTCTGCTGTTAAACCCATCTAGTGATTTTTTTTTTTAATTTCAAGGTGTAAAAAACCCAATACTGCAGAGCACAGTAACATGAGATATGCCTGTATCTTAGTTTCCTTTTTTTTTTTTTTATAGTTTCCATTCTTCTGCTGAAGTTTCATATCTTTTTATTCATCACAATCATATTTTTCTTTGCGTCATTCAGCATGGTTACAATGGCTGTTTTTAAAATCCTGTCTCCTGATCCCAACATCGGGGCCACCTTGGGGTCAATCTCTGTTTATTACCTTTTCTCCTGAAAAAAAAATGAGTCTCATTTTCCTGTTTCTTTGTTTTTGGAGTAAGGTTGGATTGCATGTATCCTGGATGTTGGACTATGGAAGAAAATGATATGGAAATTCTAGATCCTATTACATAATTCCAGAGTGCTGAATTTCCTGTTTTAGCAGCTACGTTGGTATCAGTTTTTAAATCTCTTTGCTGGGCTGTAGGTCTGGTTCATGGGTCTCTTGTTATAGAGATTTGGGCAGAGCTTATACACAGAATCTGGGGCTCTCCTCTCTGGCTGTCTGCTTTCTGGAATTTTACCCCTTCATTTTCCATCAGTTGAGGTCCCCCTGGACTCTGTCCTATGGTTCTTCAGGCACAACTTCACCCTGTACTCAGGTTAAATTAAAAAAAAAAAAACAGGTAACTCACTTGACTGGTTCCTTCTAGAAGAATCTGCTTGGTACCCTCAGGTAATTGGACCTTGTTCATCTAGGGCACATAGTTGGCATCTGTGGGAGGCTCCATGCCAGAAGTGAGGGATCACATACACTGATTTCTGCACAGGGCGCAGCCCAGTGCTGGGGACCCAGTGGCGACTGAGATAGCCCCAGGCCCTGCCCCTCCTTCAGTGGGGAAGACTGGACATTAAACAATGTATTTCTTTGTGTTTCCTCTCTTTCTTTCTGTTCTATTTCTCTGTAACATCTTTGCATGTCCCTTGTTTCCTTTTTCTGTTCTTCATTTCTTTGTTCATCCATTCAACATTCTGCGAGGTCACTCCAGTGTCAGCCCCCTTCCTGGGTGACCCCGACCTTGAAATAGGAAGCAGCCTGTTTTCTGACCCCTCATGCTGATGAAGTGCAGGATGAGGGTTCATCTCTAGCTGTGCCTGGCCAGAGGTCCTCATCTTTCAGCTCTCAGTTGATTGTGCCCATTTTGTTCCATTTTCAACCTGAAGGCCAGAAAGAAGACATTTAGTTTAATTAGCAGTTTTAAAGATTGAATGAAACTGCTAATTAAAAAAAAAATAGTCCAGACTTATTTACATTTGTGGAGTGTCTCTGAGCACTTTACACATGTTAATTAATTCTCACCACAGCCCTATGAGACAAGCTCAGTCATCATCCCCATTTGATAGATGAGGAAACTGAGACCCACAGAGAGGAAGAAGTGTGCCCAGTCCTTATTGTTAGGATTTTTGAATGTGGGCTGCCTGGCTGCAGAATCCTTGCCCTTCACCACTAAGTGACTATGGCTCAGGTGTGTGGCAAGCTGATTCAGAGTATTCCTGGCCCAGTAGCCAGCCACCTCCCACCCCTGCCATCTCCACACACCTTCACCTCTCTGTGAGCTTCTGATCTGAAGACAATGGCGATGCTATGAGCACCCATGGGTGCAGTGGTAAAGAATCCACCTGCCAGGCAGGAGACACAGGTTCGATCCCTGTGTTAGGAAGATCCCCTGGAGAAGGACATGGCAACCCACTCCAGTATTCTTGCCTGAGAAATCCCACAGACAGAGGAGCCTGGCAGGCTACAGTCCATGGGGTCGCAAAGAGTTGGACACAACTTAGCAACTCATCACCGCCCTCATCAGGTTGCATCGAGGATTAAATGAGTTAATAGGCACCAAATGTTAATTCATGTGAAACTTTTATTGATGTAGCTGTTATTCTTGATGATGATGAATAACTTAATTATGACAGTGAATGAGATCTGAAACATTTAGAGGTTCCCGGGGAACGAGATGAGAGACTCCTCAAAAATGAGTTCTGGCTCTGGAAGGGAAAGACCTCATACCATGGTCTGGGGCCCTTTATTCCAAGGGGTTGCAGACAACCACCCATGTCTGCAGATCCAAGTAGGGCAGATAAACCAGCAAAGCCCGTGGGAGGAGGTGTCGCAAGTTGCCGAGCTGAGCTTGTTCTGGGAGTAAGCGTGGTTCCCACTGAGTCATACAAGCTTCTTGGACCTGGTGTGGAAGCCAGCAGATGCCTACAGACTGATGCAGGTGGTTCTGGCCTTGGCAGAGATGGAATGTATAACAATAGGACCTATTGTGATGCCATTACATGCCAGGCACTGCTCAAAGCGCCATGAGCTCTGTCTCTTGAATCCTTGCAGCCCCATGAGCTCTAGGGAGGGTTTTAGCCTCAATTTTCAGAGCAGAAACCCAAGACCCAGAGAATGGAGTGACCTGGCTGAGGTCACACAGAGTTCTTTTTTTTTTTTTTTAAATAATTTTATTGTATTTATTTATTTTGGGCTGTTCTGGGTCTTCATTGCTGCAAGGGCTTTTCTCTAGTTGTGGCGAGCAGGGGCCACTCTCTAGCTGTTGTATGAGGGCTTCTCATTGTGATGGCTTCTCTTGTTGCGGAGCACGGGCTCTAGAGTGCAAGGGCTTCAGTCGTTGCAGCTCCTGAGTTCTAGAGTGCAGGTTCAGTAGTTGGGGTGCCCTGGTTTAGTCACTCCACAGCATGTGGGATCTTCCTGCCCAGGGATCAAACCCATCTCACCTGCATTGGCAGACAGATTCTTTACCACTGAGCCACCAGGGAAACCCTATTTTATTTTTATTTGAAGGATAATTGGGGTTATATCCTACTCATATTTAACTTGCACAAATTCAGCTCTACCAAGTCAACACTCCTCTGTTCTCGCTCATTTAAACAAGCTGCAGAGGCCACAAAGCTATAGAGGGTCAGGGGTGTGGCCAAATGTGGGACTGATTTTTCCAGCTTTGTCAAATTGCACTGTTCAGACAAGTGAAAAATGAGAATGATTAACCTCAGGAAGAAGAAAATTCTGCTCAGAACCATCCTGTAGCTCCATCTCACTCAGAGTCAAAGCCAAGTCCTCCTTTTGGCCCACGAGGCCCCACAGAATCTGCCTCTGTCACCTCTCTATCCTTGGCTCTTCCTACTCTCCTTGCTCACTCTGCTCCACTACGCTGGCCTCCTCCATGGTCCTCACGCAGACACCAGGGGCACTCCCACCCTAGGGCCTCTGCACTGGCTGTCCCTAACATTGAGAACTGTCTTATCCCAGATATCTGTACAGTTTCCTCCCTCTGGTCCTTCAGATCTTTACTCATATGTCACCGTTTCAGTGAGAGGGTCCCTGACAACCCCAGTTAATACTGCAACAGCCCTCACTGCACATGGCGTATGCCTGTGCACATGGGCACGTACGTGCGTGCACACACACACACACACTCACACTCCATTCCATTTCCCTCCTTTAATTTTTTTAGTACTTTTCTCCACTGGACAAAATGAATTTTCTCATTTGTTTGTTTCCCCCGAGAAGAGCAGCCCCCTGCGGGCAGAGCTTGTTGTCTGTGTTGTTCATTGATGAAGCACCTGCTGTGTACTAAGCTGTGTTAGGCACAGGGATAGAGTGGGAGGCAAAAAGCCAAACGCCTTGCGTGCACGCACATGCCTGTGCATGTGTATGTGTGTGTGTGTAGCTGACAAGCTCCTCTGCTCATGGATCTCACATCCTAGAGAGGGAGACAGGCACACAATTATGTGATAACAAGAGGGCAATGTGGGAGGCACGGCAAAGGAGGTGAAGGGTGACAGGCAGCTATCGAGCCAGGGTGGGGAGGAGGGCCTCCCTGAGGAGGTGGACTTTGCCCTGTGGCTTGAACAGTGTGATGGAGTCTGTCTTGAGACCATTGCTGGGGAAAGGCTGCTCTAGGCAGAGGGAGGAATAGGCATGAAGGCCCCAGGAAGGGAATGTGTCACGTTGTTGTAACAGCTGGTGGAGGCCTGCGTGCCCAGTGGAATAGGTTAGAAATGGTGCTTGTGCAGAGTTGGTAAGGTCCTGGTATAAGACCCCGCATTTTGTTCTATATGAGAGGGATGGATGGATGGGAAGAAGAGAGGGCCCTGAGGTGATCACAAGGGCCCTGAGGCTGTGTGTGAGGAACAGAATGTGGGAGCAGGTCAGTGGAGGAAAAGGTCGAACTTGGGATTGTCTTAAGGTTGGAGTGACAAAGACTGCTCCATTTCTGACCTCCCTGTCTTAGGAAACATTACCACCTTTGACGAAATTAGTGTTAGTTGCTCAAGTCATGTCCAACTCTTTGAGATCCCATAGACTGTAGCCCAGTCCACAGAGGAGCCAGCCCTTCTGTCCATGGGATTTTCCAGCAAGAATACTGGAGTGGGTTGCCATTTCCTTCTCCAGGGGATCTTCCCGACCCAGGGATCAAACCCAGGTCTCCGGCATTGAAGGCAGATTCTTTACCGCCCAGAGCCAGCTGCATGGCTCTGGGTTTGAAATCTCAGTTCCACTGCTCACAAGCCAGGGTGACCTTGGGCAACTGCTTTAAGCTCCCTGTGCCTTAGTTTCTCCCCCGATAAAATGGAGGTAGTAATAGGACCTACCTTAGAGGATCACTGTGAGGCTTAAGTGAGCAGAGACTCAATACGTGTTAACTTGTATTGCCCTTCACACCCCAAATGCGACCCCTCCAGAAGTCCTGTGTGAGTTGCTTTCTCCACTGTGGTGGTTTGCCTGGCCTATGACCTCTAGTTGGGGCAATGGGTAGGGCCTGGGAGGCTAGGTGAGCCTCCCCACATCTCCCCACCAGGTATCGACCTTATGGACATGGCTTCAGACCTCCTTCAGCCCGCAGGTGACGACAGTGCCCGCATCAGCTGGCACCTCCATAGCCTCCTCACCAGATACCAAGAGACCTTCAGCGTCATCGAGAAGGTGACTCTGGGAGTCTAGCAGGGTGTCCCCCCGACCTGCTGCTCCCGGACCAGCCTTGACCCTGCCCTTTCTGTCCCCTTCCAGTGCCCTAAGCCGGTGATCGCCGCCATCCATGGAGGCTGCATTGGCGGAGGTTGAGTCTGAACCCACCCACCCCAGATCTGTTGCTAGTTAGACTTTGCCCCAAGGTGCAAGCCCCTGCTCCCCACTCTGGGAATGGGTGTGGGTCAGTCCTGTGGTTGTTCATTGTCTCTGGCCTCTACTTCCCAGGAGTGGATCTCATCACTGCCTGTGACATCCGATACAGTACCCGGGATTCTTTCTTCCAGGTGAAGGTGAGCCATTCTCCCAAGCTTCTGCTCCCTTGGGTCCTACTGAGGGCTGAGAAATGAGTGGCAGAGCCGGGTCAGAGCAGGGACGGAGCAAGCTAAAGGGGGTGGGAGTGAGCCTCTATGGCTTCATGGAAGAGTTAGAATTGAATCTTAAAAAGTAAAACTTGGCCATTGAGGACATCAAGGGGAGGTCAGGGAGTCAATGTGAGGTCAAGAGTGAGTCAAGGTGTGGGGGAGGGGAAGAGGGTGGGGGTTTTGCTCAAGTCAGTGCTGGAGTGGGTGGGAGGCAGGATGGAGCTCATGGATGGAGGGGGTCAGGGCAAGGCTTTTCCTGGAGATAGATGCAGCTGACTTCAAAGAGTTGGGAGGACAGAGGAGTTGGAAGGTGGGCTATATTCTAGAGCGAAGGAACCTATATGGGCAAAAGTCTGTGGATGGGAATGAAAAGGGGTGTCTGGGAGGGGCGTCTCCGAGGTGAGAGTGTGCTGGGACTCTGAGGTAAATGCAGAGTTTCGCTGGCATTGAGGCTGCAGTGGGGACAATACTGGGCAGAAACCAAGCACTAACACTATGGCTTCCCCCAGGAGGTGGACGTAGGTTTGGCGGCAGATGTGGGAACCCTGCAGCGACTGCCCAAAGTCATCGGGAACCAGAGGTGGGTGAGAGGAACCTGGGGAAGGGGACAGCAGAGCATCTCCTAAACCGGATGCCATCCTCTTGCATGTCCTGCCCTCTTGCAGCCTGGTCAACGAGCTGGCCTACACTGCCCGCAAGATGATGGCTGACGAGGCCCTGGAGAGTGGACTGGTCAGGTAAGGGCTGAGGCCTGTGCTGGATAAGAATTCAGGGACAGGCAGACTTGGGTGGGGCTCCCTGGATTCCCATGCACCTTAACTCATGGATTCCAAGTGGCCTCCTCTCTGTGGATGGTCTGGAGTCTACTGCCTTGCTCCGATTGGTCCATTTCACCAGTGCTGTCTTCCACTTTCTACTGCGATTGGTCACTTCTTCATCCATGGGAGGGAGAGGAGAGCTCTTCTCAGATTGCCTGATTTCCTATTCCTTTCATCCTCAGCCGGCTCTTCCCAGACAAGGAGAGCATGCTTGATGCGGCTTTCACCTTGGCAGCTGAGATTTCCAGCAAGAGCCCCGTGGCGGTGCAGAGCACAAAAATCAACCTGATCTACTCCCGCGACCATTCGGTGATGGAGAGCCTCAACTATATGGTGAGACTCTCCATCCAACCAGTCACACCCATCTCTGATTCCCTGAGTGACCAATCAGGACCCAGCGGCCATTTACAGGCCTTGTCCTCTGATTGGCTCGCTGCTATCTCCCTCCTATTTTTCATTGGTCCAACGAAAATCTTCCTGTATTCTTTCTATTACCGGCTGCCATCTTTATCCAGAAATCCTGGAACATGAGCATGCTACAAACAAAAGACATCATGAAGTCTGTCCAGGCCGCAATAGAGAAGAAGGATCTGAAGACCGTCTCCTTCTCTAAGCTCTGAGAGGCCTGTCATCCCAGGTCTTGACACAGGGGTCTGGCTTTGCCCTGCCTCCTGCCTGCATGTTCTCATTCACGGGAAGGGAGGATTCATAAAGATGGTCCAGCTTGCTGTCTTCTCAAGTCTTCCAGTTTTTATCTTTATGACACATTTCTTCCTGCCTTATCTTTGCCCCACGAACAAGAAAGCAATGTAAAGAACCCGGTGTCCTTGTTGGAAAGAGAGGCGAGGCAGAAAGAGTAGGTAGATCAATGATCCTGGGGGCTCTAAGGACCACGGTTGTGTTGAATGTTGGGAATAGAGATTTGACCAATTGGGAACGGGAGCTGTGCAGATGATGACCATTCAGAGTGTTGGTGGGCAGGCCAGGCCTGGTAGAAAGTCATGTGATTCCCTTTAGGTTGATGAGGCTACAGATGGTCTCCCTGCCTGCTTTATGCTTAAGGGCAGAGTCTACCCTGCCTGGTACCCACTCACCACAGAACATAGTAGGATCTGGTGCTGGAGTGTGGCTAGGAGTCAGCTGCTACACACTCTTGGGCCAACTGCCTCACTTCTTTAGGTTTCGAGTTTTCCATAGGTAATCTCAACCTCCTGGGGAATTAGGACTAGGCTCTTTCACTGCGGTGGCCCAGGGTTCAGTCCCTGGTCAGGGAGCTAAGATCATACAAGCCTGGTGGCACTGCCAAAAAAATTAATTAAAAAAAAAACAACTAACCTCCTGGATTTATGTTTGGAAAGAGAGCAAAGTATTATTTTCCCTCTGTCTTTGAGTATTTTAGCATTACTTTGGTGTCTTGTATATACCACATCCTATTCTGCATATTTATTAATTTAGTGACTACTTTCAAGGACTCTCTGAGGTTGATACTATTAATATTCTCCCATTTAACAGACAGGCAAATGGGCAAATTGAAGTGAAGGCACTGACCCAAGATCAAAGCCAAGAAATGGCAGAGGAAGGAATTCAACCCAGAGCTTCTGGCTCCAGAAGTTGGTGATCTAAACCACTACATACACAATATAATGTACATAGTAGAGCCATGCAGTGGGCAAGCAATAAATTTAGGTCTTTTCACAGTTCCTGGGGGTACCAAGAGTGCCCAGGTCCTCCCTGCTTTCACTTTTTTCATTGCCCATCTGTTCTGACCCACTCCTTTTAGCCTTGCCCTGCCCAACCCTCCTGGCCTCACCTTCCCTCTGCTAACAAAGGGCCAGTCAGGTTTTATGGGCTCTGATAAGGGCCAAAGTTCACCAGCACTTCCTCTTTACAAAAGAGCCTAGAGCGGCTCTGAGCTGAGTTGCACCAGGTGTGGCCCCAGTGATCTGGATGCTGGTTGGTCACTAGTGAGGCTGGTAAGAGAAGGGAGCCTGGGATGTGCAGAAGAGAGACCCCACCATGGACCCTGCCCTGCCAGCCACACCCTTATCCTCAGCTATAAGAGCCACCCACCACCTGCTAGCTGCCACCATTCACGACTCCTGCAGCTTTTCTCACAGGAGAAGTCACCAGCCCAGCCTCTAAAGATGGCCTTTGTCCCTGCACCAGGCTATCAGCCCACCTACAACCCGGTGAGATACCCTAACCCCGGGGTTAGCTCCACCCGGACCTCCACGCACCAATTTATCCTCATCCTGAGCCTCAGAGGCACCCATCTGTGACCCTTGGGGCTGATTTACCCAGTAGTGACCCTGGAGCCTGACTTACTCCCACTCTGACTCTCAGGCTATTTGCTTCCATCTCTAACTCAGCTCTCTTCATCTCACTGATCCCTCCCACTTTGGTTTCCTCTCCCTTGCTTAATGGAGTGGGGCTGGAGGGGCTTCTGAATAAGTGGTAAGGGCTGCAATAGGGAGATGACCTTTGAGGCCCCTCACCCGACCCCATCTGCAGACGCTGCCCTACCACAACCCCATCCCAGGAGGTCTCAGAGTTGGAATGTCCATTTACATCCAAGGAGTGGCTAGCGAGCACATGAAGAGGTAAGACCCTCACCTGTGCCAGGCGAGCAAAGGAGGAAGTGGGGAGAGAAGGGGGTGACTACAAACGGGGCTTCCAGCCCAAATGCAGGAGGCCTACTTCCCTTCCTCCACCCTGGCTGAGAAGAGGACTCTATGTCACTGCATCGGATGGCCAAAGACCAGCCCTGGTCTGGGGAGTCCAGGGTTTGGTGATCAGATCAAGAGGGGGACCCTCGGGACTGGGAGGTGTCAGGGAGACTCACTATGACAGGTGGCCCCAAACTTGGAACACTGGATTGGAATTGATGGGTATGATAGCATGAATTAAGATCATGGGCTCAGAACTGGTCCACTTGAGTTCACATCCCAGATCTGTCACTTACCAACAGTGTGACTGGGAAAGCTCTGTGTATTTTACTTTCTCATCTGTAAAATGAGTTTTGAGGATTCAATGTGTAAAATGTGTAAAGTAGTATAATCAGTGCTACAATAACTTAGCTTTTAAAAAAATGTTATTTTATTAATTTATTTACTTTTGGCTGCCCAGGGTCTTCATTGCTGCATACAGGCTTTTCTCTAGTTGCAGTGAGGGGGCATTACTCTCTAGTGGCAGTGTGCGGGCTTCTTTTTGTGGTAGCTTAGCTTGATGTGAAACACAGGCTCTAGAGCTCGGGCTTAATAGTTGTGATGCATGGCCTCAGTAGTTGCTGCTCACGAGCTTAGTCGCCCTGGCACATGTGGAATCTTCCCAGACCGGGGATTGAACCCGTGTCCCCTTCACTGGCAGGCAGAGTCCCAACCACTGGGCCATCAGAGAAGTCCTTAGATTTTTTTTTTTAATTTTATTTTATTTTTAAACTTTACATAATTGTATTAGTTTTGCCAAATATCTTAGATTTTTTTTATGGCTTTAAAATAGGATCGTCGTTTCTTTGTTCATTTTTTATACATCCGCTGAGCGCCCACTCTGTGCCTAGACGCTGGGAACAGAGCAGTCAACAGGACAAAGATCCCTGGAGCTGACATCCTAGTAGAGGAGATGGATAAAAAATAAATTTAACTCAAATATACAATTTGGCAAATGGTGATAAATGCTATGGAGACAAATAAGGAGAGAAGAGAGATGGGAAACAGATGTGGGGGAGAGGATGTGGCATTGTCCCATTAAATAAGGTGGCCAGGGAAGGGAACTTTTCAGCAAAGACCTGAAGGAGGTGAGGGAGGGAGTCTGGGGTGTGTCTGAGGTGTATCTGAGTGCAAAGTCCTGAGGCAGGTGTGTAAGGCACCCTTGCGGTAATTTGTGGGATGCTGATGTGAAATGAGCTGTGGAAAGTGCTCGGATTTGGGTCTTCCGGACGACAGAGAATGAGATGGTTGGATGGCATCACTGACTCCATGGACATGAGTTTGAGCAAGCTCCAGGAGTTGGTGATGGACAGGGAAGCCTGGCATGCAGCAGTCCATGGGGTCGCAAAGAGTTGGACAGGACTGAGCAACTGAACTGAACTTGAGAGTCCCTCTGGCTGCACCTGGGGAATGGGCTTCAGGAACTGGGGACGGGGATAAAGAGACTTGAACTGATAGATTCAAGTTTGTCGGGGCAAACGCAGGAGTCCCAGGGCTGGTCCTATTTGAAACTGGGTGGGGGAAGGATTTCTCATAAGGACAGGGAGTAAGCGACGGGGTAGCGATGGGAAACTGCCCCTTGGAGTGCGGCCAGGGGTACAGCCCTCCGTGTCCCGCCAGGTTCTTTGTGAACTTCGAGGTGGGGCAGGGCCAAGGGGCAGACGTCGCCTTCCACTTCAATCCCCGCTTTGATGGCTGGGATAAGGTGGTCTTGAACTCGAAGCAGAACGGCTCGTGGGGCAAGGAGGAGAAGAAAATGAGCATGCCCTTCCGCAAGGGCGCGGCCTTCGAGCTGGTGTTCATGGTCATGACGGAGCACTTCAAGGTCAGAGCCGTGGGGGCGGGGCCTCCCCGCCCCGCTCCTCCCTCCCTCCTTTTCTTCCTTTCTTCCTGCCTGCCTGCCTGCCTGCCTTTCTTCCCTTACTCCTTCCCACCCGCCGTTTCTTTCTTCTTTGTCCCTCTCTCCCTTTCCCCTCCCTCCTCCCTTTTTTCTTTTCTTTTCCTTCTTTCCTGCCTATTAGCCAATTCTTTTTCTTTTAATTTTTTTTTCATTTAGAACTTTTTAAATACAAATTCTCTCATCTCTTTTTCTTATTCCCATTCCTCCACCGTGGAGACCCTTCTGACATGTTTCGCGTTTATCATCTTGCCCCTCTGTGTTCTTGTGAGATTGAGATTTGTGTTAGTCGCTTCAGGCGTATCCAACTCTTTGCCACCCCATGGACTGCAGCCCGCCAGGCTCCTCTGTCCCTGAAATTCTCCAGGCAAGAATACTGGAGTGGGTTGCCCTTCTCCTCAGGGGATCTTCCTGACCCAGGCGTCGAACCCAGGTGTCCCCCATTTCAGGCAGACTCTTTAACTTCTGAGCCACTAGGAAAGCCCAAACACACGCAAAAGGAAGCACCGAATTGTGGGAAACCCTCCTCTCCTGGGCCAGGGCTGATAGCTGTCAACTCCAGGTCTGTCTGCTCCCATCTCTACCTGCCACTTCCCCTCCCCTATCATTTAACTGCAAATCCTAGATATCATATAATTTCATTCATAAATATTTTTGTTTTGACCCCATGTCAAAAAGCTCCCTATTGCCTGCTTCCTGTTTCTGCCTTCCCAAGGTCATGGGTGCCGACTCTGACCTTACCCCTGCCCTCCAGGTGGTGGTGAATGGGACTCCCTTCTATGAGTTTAAGCACCGGATCCCGCTGCAGATGGTCACCCACCTGCATGTGGATGGCGACCTGATGCTTCAATCAATTAACTTCATTGGAGGCCAGCCTCCCTCAAACCAGGTGTGTGGTGTCTCTCTCTCCTGTCTGCTTGTTTCCTTCCTTAATTCGTGCCCAGGTTTACTTATTTCCTGGGCACTTTCTCTGTGCCAGACCCACTGCTGGGTGATTCCATGGACCCAGCGGCAACCAAGACAATCTACTGGGAAGATGGCTCTGTTGCCAGATGGTGGTGGCCACAGGTGGTCAGTGCGGGGGTGGGAGGTATACAGGGGATTTGGAGAGTCTTTCTTTTTCTAAGGTATTTGAACCATTTTCTACACCATCATTTTGTTTATTTTCACTTATTTTTTTGGCTGTGCCACTTGGCTTACAAGAGCCTTGTTCCCTGACCAGCGATTGAACCCTGGCCCTTGGTGATGAAAGTGCAGACTCCCAACCTCTGGACCATCAGGGAATTCCCTGCAGGGTGTTAAGGAAGGACTTTCTGAAGGAGACATAGGTGTGTGAGCTGAGTCAGAAAGCACAGACCCAGTGACCAGGAAACCCACTCCCAGGTCCATAGTGAACGATTGGCCACCAAAATACAGGCACTAGAACCCTCCCAGCAGCACCACTTGGAGCAGCTCAAACTCCATACCCCTGGCATGTCGTTTAGCTGAGGGCTCTCCGCTTCCCAACCTGTGAGTCCCCCAGTCCCTCCCAGGGGAAAGTACTCTCTGACGATCATCAGCCCCATTCTACAGATGTGGGAACTGAGGCACAGAGAGCTTAAGTAACTTGCCCAAGGTCTTGGAGCTTGTAATTGGCAGAGGCACAGATCAAACCACTCTGCCTCCCCAGTGAGGAATGTCTTCATCCATAGGTAACCTCAGGCCTAGGGTAACCTCATTTTACTCTTGCGCTCCATCAATGTATTGTATTATTTTTTTAGTTTTTATTTATTTATTTTTGGCCTCACTGCCAAAAATGAGGGAATTCCCTCATCAATGTATCTTAAAAAAAAAAAAATGGAAATTCCCTGGTGGTCCAGGGATTATGACTTTGTTCTTTCACTGCTGAGCAATTGGGTTCGATCCCTGGTCAGGGAACTAAGATCCCACCAAATGCACAATACAGGCAGGAGAAAAAAAAAAAATGAAGCTATTTTTTAAAACTGGCTTAACACAGAAGTCAAGGCAGAAAGGAGTTCATTAGAAACAGAGAGAAAGGGTAAATAAAAATTGTCTAGATGGGGGAAAAGGTTTTCTGGGCACAAGAAGCCACAGTTGAGAAGGTGAGGGCAAGTGAGAGAGAAACAAAGGCAGGGAGAGCCAGAGACTGAGAAAGAGAGAGTCTCACACAGACTGAAAATGCCTGAGACAGACAGGGGAGAGATGGGAACTTGGCTGGTAAAAGCACCCCTGGTTGCCTCAGGGTGGTCACGCAGAGTGAGGGGCAAATCGTGGTTGGTGATGAGGTGAGCAGAGTGTTATGTGGGCTTGGGAGGTGTTCTGAGGATGCTCACTTTATTGCGGGACTCCTGGATTGAGGAGGGAGGTGAGGAGTGGATGAGGGTCCTGGGACAGCAGGAAGCCAGGAGGGGGCAGGTATCAGCCTTGTCCTAGAGGGGTGGGGAGAGGTGCACTGAAGATCCCTAAACTTGATGAGTTCCTTGCCATGAATGAGCCATCTGGGCACACCCAGAGTTCCCATGGATGGTGGTGGCGGGTTGCCCTGGGGCAGACATCCTTGACACCTTCCAGGCCCTAGTTTGGGGCCCCCCTCATTGCCTCCTTCTCCTCTCTCCACAGATGCCCATGCCTGCTCAGGCATACCCAGTAAGTACCTGCTGGTGGGTGATGGACTTCCCCTCGAGGTGTGGGTTCAGTGGCTGAGGAGGCCCTGGGGCCCCCCTCATTGCCTCCTTCTCCTCTCTCCACAGATGCCCATGTCTGCTCAGGCGTATCCAGTAAGTACCTGCTGGTGGGTGATGGACTTCCCCTCGAGGTGGGGGTTCAGTGGCTGAGGAGGCCCTGGGGCCCCCAGCCTCTCATCACTCATGTCTTCCTTCTATCCATGTAGAGTCCCGGACAGTACTATCAACAACAAAGCAGACTGCCTGTAAGTGGGACAGTGTATGGCCATTTGGGTGTTGGGTGGCAAGAGTTGGGGGTGGTCAGATTGGATCCCAGTTGTATTAATCCAGCACCTAGAGATATGCCTGCATGTAGTAGCTGTTGTTGTCGTTTAGTCGCTCAGTCGTGTCTGACTGTTTGTGACCCCATAGACTGTAGCCCGCCAGGCTCCTCTGTCCATGGGATTCTCCAGGCAAGAATACTGGAGTGGGTTGCCATTTCCTTCTCTGGGCGAACTTCCCAACTCAGGGACTGAACCCACATCTCCTGCATTGGCAGGTGGATTCTTTACCTCTGAGCCATCAGGGACTGCCCCTGTATGCCATAGGTGTGCCCTAATTTTTGTCGAATATTACAGAATAGTATCTCCTCTTCCTCACTTCACAGACCATGGAGGGACCCCCAGCCTTCAACCCGGTAAGGTCTCTGGCAGGAGTTTAGGGTTCTGTGGTGGGCAGTTTGTGGGAAAACAGGAGTGGGAGGTCCTGAACCACTGGGAGACCTGAGAAGTTTGGAAACAGAACGGGCAGAGCACATTTGGGACAGGAGGTGGGTGGGGAGAGGGTAGAATTGGTGGTCGGAGTCGGTGGGGCTTGGAGGTTTGGAGCGTTTCCCAGGATAAGTGAATGCTCCTCTCTGAAAATTCGTCCCTGCCTCTGGCTTCTGGGGACCTGAGAGATGTTGGGGTGTTGTGTTTTCTTTCCACAGCCCGTGCCATTTAATGGGAGACTGCAAGGGGGGCTCATAGCTCGAAGAACCATCATTATCAAGGGCTACATACCCCCTACAGCCAAGAGGTACAGAATCTAGATTGAGGTGTGAAATCTCTGTCACCATCATCGCTCAAACCTAGGAGTCTGAACCCCTAACCCCCTCCTCCATTGGAGACCCCGGAGTCCAGGCCCCAGTTCCCTCTTTCCTTGGGGAGCAAGGTGCTCCCCCAGCCCCCCTCCCATACCCCCACCTTACTCCTGCCTTCCTCTCTGCCCCAGCTTTGTCATCAACTTCAAGGTGGGATCCTCTGGGGACGTGGCTCTGCACATTAACCCCCGCATGACCGAGGGCGCTGTGGTTCGGAACAGCTTTCTGAATGGCTCTTGGGGATCTGAGGAGAGGAAGGTCTCCTACAACCCATTTGGTCCTGGACAGTTCTTTGATGTGAGTCTGGGGTTTCTTTCCCTGCTTCCCTCTGAAGCGTCTGTCCTGGCCCTGGCCTCATACCTGCCCTTCTCCCTGCAGCTGTCTGTTCGTTGTGGTGCAGATCGCTTCAAGGTGTATGCCGATGGCAAGCACCTCTTCGACTTCTCCCATCGCCTCTCAGCCTTCCAGAGGGTGGACTTGGTGGAGATCCATGGTGATGTCACCTTGTCCTACGTCCAGATCTGATCTATTCCTGGGGCCATAACCCTTGGGAACACAGAGGAATGGTTGGATTTTTAGGTGGACCCTTTCTAAGCCCCTAATAAAATGTCTGAGGGTGTCTCATGAATGTATGTGACTCCATTCACTTCCCTCATTGTCTCTTTCTTTTTGATTCAGCCATCCAGTCATCTGGTCATCCATCTTCTCATCATAATAAACCTAGGCCTTTGAGTGTATCAACCCATTCACTCCTCACAATGCCAGTAGGTAGGAACTATTAATATCTTCCATGTGTAAATGATGAAACAGGCAAAGAAAAATGAAGTTCACTGCCTAACGTCACAGAGTCCTTAAATGGCAGAACCAGGATTCAAATCGAGGTGGTCTGGTTCCCATGCTCAACCACTGTGTAGTCTTGTAGTGGGAATTCCTAATAATGTACTTTTACAGCCTTGAGAAATTTCACAGAAATAGCACCTGAAAAAACAACATATTATGTTTTTATGTTAATGACTATCTTTCATGTTTTTCTTAAGAATTATCACCTTGTTACAAACTCCAAGGCCAGACCCAGAAGGGAGTATGACTGGGATCATGAAAACATGGACCCTGAAACACCGGGTTGGCGCCAGGCATGAACACTGCCTAAGCACTTGCTAATTGTTCCCGAGACTAGCCCAGAAGGGAACGGCCTGGGATAAGCACAAGGAGATCTGGACTAAGTCAGTGTAGTTCATTATGTTTAGAAGTACATGATTAACATAACGTGTCTTGAGAAGGATAAGATCTGAGAAAGCCTTGTAGTCTGCAATTAGGAATAAAAGATGAACTCAGAGTGGACTCTGCCCCTCAGTCCAATAGAGGCTGCAGGTCCCCTGACCCATTGCACCAGATTTCGTGTTCTGGCTTCATTCTTGTCACGTGCTCCTGGACCATTAGGGCAACATAACCTGTTGTCCCATCCACCACTATATCCATCTAACCAAAAGTCCATAGATCTATTCAACATCTAAACATCTAGCCACTCGCTAGTCCATTTATCCATCTGTTCAGCCATCTTTTCATCCAACCCTTCATCCATCCACCCATCCATTCATCTCTCCACCTCTTTCATCATCCAGCAATATTTCTAAACAGTCATGCAAGCATATGTTCATCCATCCACCTAAATATCCAACCATTCATTCACTCATCTGTCAATCTTCCTTTCCCTTTATCCATTCAGCTCTCTGTTCATCCACTCATCATCCAATCCTTCACCTTCCATCTATTCAAGCATCTATTTACTCATTTATTAGTCCATATGTCTATCCATTCAGCCATCCTTACATCCAAATTTCATTCATCCATTCATCTCTTCACTCCTTCATTTGTCCATGCAATTCTCTGCCTTACAGCACATCCATCCATCCATCCATTTGTCCATTCACCTCTCCATCCAGTCATCCATTCATTTCTCCATTTATATCTATCCATTCATCCATTCATCTCTTCATGATTAATTCCTAACTGTTTATGCACCCATTTATCTCTTCATATGTCCACTAACCATCTGCCATTTATTCAGACATCCCTTTATCATCACCTTTGTGTTGATTTAGTAATTCATTTATTTATACTTTCTTGCATCCATTTATTCCCTTATAATTTGACTTACTCACTTGCTTGTTCTCATGTCCAGTTATTTGTCAGTGCCCACTCAGTTGCTCATTCAGTTTATTGTCTCATTCATTCACCTAGTCTAGTTCTCAAATAGTTCTATGTTGCAATCTCCTGGGGAGTTTTTAAAAAATATTGATATCTGATCCCAACCCAGACCTTGATTAGATTAAACTATATAAAAATACCATTTTTGTAGGTTTAAAAGTGCTTAAATGTCAATCATTCCATATGTTCCAGCCTGGTATATCAGTAGCAGGTCCCAGGCATCAGTATGTTCATTTAGTTCTTCAGATGATTCTATGGATTTGTCAGACTCTGATCAAAGATGTTCCTCAGACCCTGGATGGATGCTAGGAGGGGTCAGGAAGGGAGGAGGGATGACCTGGGCACCTCCAGTCTGAGGCTCCTCCTTCTGGACTCTCTCTTGTCACACTGAACAGTCACTGCCTAGGAATGACCATGGAGATACACATCAGACATGAGCCTAGAGGGGCTTAGGGAGAGGGGCCCCCAAAGAGCTGGGGAGGTCATGTCTGATTTTGTATCACTGCTGCAAAATGTCTGAAGAAATAATGGCTACAGACTTACCCAATTTTATGGAAGATATTAGATTCTAGATCTAAGAAGCTCAATGTACTGCAAGTAGGATAAATACAAAGAGATCCTTACCTAGACCCAACATAGTCAAACTGCAGGAAGAAGGAAAAATGACAAGGACAGTTTTGAAAGCTGCAAGTGAAAAACAGCTCAACACAAACAGGGGAACAGCATGTGTTTACAGAAAGAACTAACTGTTCACAGAAACAATGGAGGTCAGAATGCAGTTGAATGATTTATTCAGAGTGCTAAAGAAAGGAAAACTGTCAATAATTCTATATTCAACAAAACTACATTTTAAAACTGAAGGCAAGGGACTTCCCCGGTGGTCCAGTGGTTGAGAATCCTCAACTGCCAATGCAGAGGATGAGAGTTCAATCCCTGGTTGGGGAACTAAATTCTCACATGCCCAGGGCAGCTAAGCCCACGGGCCACACCACAGAGCACTCTGTAACCCATTTGCCACAACTACAGAGAAACCAGCGTGCTGCAGCAAAGGGTCCTGCAGGCCACAGGGAGATCCCGCATACCACAGCTGAGACCCAACACAGCCCAAAATGATGAAATAGCTAAGTAAATATTAAAAAAAACAAAACTGAAGGCAAAAGAAAGACATTCTCAGGTAGACAAAAATCAAGAATTCATTGTGAGCTGATCTACCCTGTTGGAAATGCTAAAGAAAGTCCTTCACTTTGAAAGAAAATGACATCAAATCCACAGGAAGAAACAAATGAAGAATCCTAGAAATTATAAATATGTGGGTAAACATTTTTAAAAATCAAAGTTTTTTTTTTATTTAAAAATGTGATTGTAAAAGTGGAAATTATAACACTATGTTGTAGAGTGTATAACATATATGGATGTGATGGAACAACAGTAGCACAAAATAAGGTGGGAAATGGAGATATGTTGGAACAAGTCTGCTATATTTTACTGTGATTCAATATGTATTAACCTAAAGTTGACTGTGATAATTTACAGTGTAAATATTGTCATCCCTAGAGTGACCATTTAAAAACCAGCTTTCAAAATATATAGATTTTTTAAAAAAATCAACAGAGGAATTTAAATAGTATACTAAAAGTTGTTTAACACAGGAGAAGGTGGTGAATGAGTCACAGCGAGTGAAAACGGACAACAAAATGGCAGCCATGAAGCCAACCATATCGATCATGACATCAAATGTGAATGACATAAACATTCCAATCTAAAGTCAGAGATCATCTGTGGTAGTCAGCTTCCGAAGTGGCCTCCAAGGATACTCACACCCTTGTGTGAACACCTCCCAAACTACCAGCGTTGCTATAAATGACTAGGAAAATACAGCAGAACTCATGGTACAAACAGGGTTATGAGACACTGCAGCTTCTGTCTTGGCTTGTTCTATTGCTGACACTTTTCTATCCCTCCTCTCGGAGGAGTCAGGAACTTCTTGAACAGTCCTGGGTAAGTGTTCATGTGACACGAGACTGAAACTCCTGCCAGCACTCATATGTGTAAGCCCTCTTTGGAGAAGCTCCTCCAATCCCAGTCAAGCCTTTAGAATAGGGATTGCAAACTTTTTCTATAATGTTGTTGTGTGTTGTTTAGTTACTAAGTCGTGTCCAACTCTTTGCCACCCCATGGACTGCAGCTGGCCAAGATCCTCTGTCCATGGGATTTTCCAGGCAAGGACACTGGAGTGGGTTGCCATTTCCCTCTCTAGGAGATCATCCCAACCCAGATTCAAACCAGAGTCTCCTGCACTGGCAGGCAGATTCTTTACTGCTAAGCTGCCAAGCCACATAGTAAACCCTTTAGGCGTTGTGGGTGACCTGAAAAAGTCCTGAAATCCACTGGTGAAGCGCAAAAGCAGCCAACAGGCAATACATAAATGAAAGAGCATGACTATGTCCCAGGAAAACTATTTATGGACACGGAAATGTGTATTTCACATCATTTTCAGGGTTATGAAAATTTCTTCTTTTTTTTTTTCACTTTTTTCCAGCTATTTTAAAGTGTGGAAATCATTCTCAGATTGTGACTCTTACAAAAACAGGCATTGGGTGGATTTAGCCCACTGCCATAGTTTGCCAAAACATCTTTCGGATGATAGAAACTTCACTGATAGATTGTAGCTTCATGAAAACTCAGCACCCCAACCACCTAGTTAAGCCACTCCTGGACTCCAAACTTCAGAAACAGTAAGACAATAAGTATGCGTTATTTTATGACGTTAATGGGATAATTTGTTATGAAGCAATAGATAATAATACACTGTCAGCCTGAATAAGAAAGTCAGACCCAAGCATATGCTTATTTGTACTTTAGATCTAACTTTTTAGACATAAAAAAAGTTGAAAGTAAAAGGATAAGAAAAATACCAGGAAAACAGTAAGCATAAGAGAGTGAGGACAAAATTGGTATCAGTGCAATAGATGTTAAAAAAATTTTACTAGAGACAAAGAAGAACGTAGGAAGTGAAAGTGGAGAGAGAAAAAGTTGGCTTAAAGCTCAACATTCAGAAAACGAAGATCATGGCATCTGGTCCCATCACTTCATGGGAAATAGATGGGGAAACAGTGGAAACAGTGTCAGACTTTATTTTTCTGGGCTCCAAAATCACTGCAGATGGTGACTGCGGCCATGAAATTAAAAGACGCTTACTCCTTGGAAGGAAAGTTATGACCAACCTAGATAGCATATTGAAAATCAGAGACATTACTTTGCCAACAAAGGTCCGTCTAGTCAAGGCTATGGTTTTTCCTGTGGTCATGTATGGATGTGTGGCACCCTACTCCAGTACTCTTGCCTGGAGAGCCCATGGATGGAGGAGCCTGGTAGGCTGCAGTCCATGGGGTCGCGGGGGGTCGGATACGACTGAGCGGCTTCGCTTTCACTTTTTACTTTCATGCATTGGAGAAGGAAATGGCAACCCACTCCAGTGTTCTTGCCTGGAGAATCCCAGGGACGGGGGAGCCTTGTGGGCTGCTGTCTATGGGGTCGCACAGAGTCGGACACGACTGAAGTGACTTAGCTTAGCTTGTATGGATGTGAGAGTTGGACTGTGAAGAAGGCTGAGCACCAAAGAATTGATGCTTTTGAACTCTTGTGTTGAAGAAGACTCTTGAGAGTCCCTTGGACTGCAAGGAGATCCAACCAGTCCATTCTGAAGGAGATCAGCCCTGGGATTTCTTTGGAAGGAATGATGCTAAAGCTGAAACTCCAGTACTTTGGCCACCTCATGCACAGAGTTGACTCATTGGAAAAGACTCTGACGCTGGGAGGGATTGGGGGCAGGAGGAGAAGGGGACGACAGAGGATGAGATGGCTGGAGGGCATCACTGACTCAATGGACGTGGGTCTGGGTGAACTCCGGAGTTGGTGATGGACAGGGAGGCCTGGCGTGCTGCGATTCATGGGGTCGCAAACAGTCGGACACAACTGAGCGACTGAACTGAACTGACATCAAATATACACATCAAAGATACACATGTAGGGAATTTCCTAGAGCTCCAGTGGTTAGGACTTGGCGGGTTCACAGCAGCGGGGCAGGGATTCTATCCTTGGTCAGGGAACTAACATCCTGCATGCCCAGAGGCATGGCAAAGACAAAAAAAAAAAAAAAGACAAAAAACCCCAAACACATGTATATTGCTAAGTGACAAAAGCAAGGTGAGTAGGTGGAGAGCTCAATTTTATGCAGGGAGGGGCGAGAAAACTGCATATGCATGAGTTTAGGAGTATAGAGAGGACTTCCTTGGTGGTCCAGTGGTTAAGAATCTGCCTTGTAATGCAGGGGACACTGGTTCCACCCCTGGTCTGGGAAGATTCCACGTGCCAAGGGACAACCGGGCTGGTGTGCCACAAATACTGAAGCCCACGCGCCCCAGAGCCCATCGTCCATGAGAGAAGCCACCACAACTGGCGTAGCCCGAGCCCCGCAACTTGAGAGTGGCCCCACTCCCCACAACTAGAGAGCAGCAATGAAGACCCAGCACAGCCCAAAAGTAGATAAATAATAAAATATTTATATACATTAAAAAGGTAAATAATAAAACATATTTTTTAAAAAAGAAGTACAGAGTTTTAGAAAGAAACACAAGAAATGAAGACACTGGTAACAGAAGTTTATTCTTATAAAGGAGGACTTTCATCTGCATGTTTTATATATTTATATTTTTCTGTTTTGAAATGACAAACACAGAAAGTTGTAAGCACCATACAAACATTTTTTTTCCTATACGCATTTGAGTGGTAGTTGCCAATATGCTGCCTGATCGCCTTCAAATACTTCACTGTGTATTTCCACACAAACAAGAACATTCTCTTGCATGTCCACTGTAAGGCCACAGTGAAAATCAGGAAATCTACATGGATGAATAACTATCATCTGTTCTGAAGACCCCAACCGCATTTACCATGGTGCCAATGACTACTTTTCACTGCAAACCTGGGAATTTGTACCATAAGTGTATGTGGGTACATGTGAGCTTAGTTGCTCAGTGGTGTCCAACTCTTTGTGACCCCATGGACTGGAGCCCGCCAGGCTCCTCTGTCCATGGGATTCTCCAGGCAAGAATCCTGGAGTGGGTTGCCATTTCCTCCTCCAGGGGATCTTCCTGACCCAGGGATCAAGTCCGGGTATCTTGTGTTGCAGGCAGATTCTTTACCATCTGAGCCACCAGATCTGCTGTGTGTGTGTGTGCGTGCGTGCGTGTGTGTACATGTCTCTGGTAGCTCAGACGGTAAAGAATGCCTGCAATGTGGGAGACCTGAATTCGATCCCGGGGTTGGGAAGATCCCCTAGAGGAGGGCATGGCAACCCACTCCTGTATTCTTGCCTGGAGAATCCCCATGGACAGGGAAGTCTGGCAGGCTACAGTCCGTGGGGTCACAGAGTCTGACACGACAGAGCAACTAAGCACAGCAGGAATATATCCTTGAACAGGCAAAAACAAAAAACAGCAACAACAACAACAAAAATGAGCCCAGGGGACCAGGGGAATTCAGACTTTCCCGGGTCTTCCACTGGGAGAGGGGAGCCTTCATTCCACGATTCATCCAGAGACACACTCTCAAGAGCTGAACCTGGGGTGGGGTGACTTCAGCCGAAGGGTCTCAAGGGGCAGAAAAATGGGTCCAGAAAAGGCTGAAGCCCCACGCAGCACGGCTGGTCTTCCCACCACCCCAGGTTCAGTCGGGAACCAGTTCCAGCTTGCTGAGCCTCTGTTCTTAAGCCGAGGCTCAGCAAGTTTTAAACTTCTGTAGCGGACATGGAATTTTCCAGGCAAGAACACTGGAGTGGGTTACCATTTCCTGCTGCTGCTGCTAAGTCACTTCAGTCGTGTCCGACTCTGTGCGACCCCATAGACGGCAGCCCACCAGGCTCCCCCGTCCCTGGGATTCTCCAGGCAAGAACACTGGAGTGGGTTGCCATTTCCTTCTCCAATACATGAAAGTGAAGAGTGAAAGTGAAGTCGCTCAGTCGTGTCCGACTCTTGGCGACCCCGTGGACTGCAGCGTACCAGGCTCCTCCATCCATGGGATTTTCCAGGCAAGAGTACTGGACTAGGCCAGGGGATTTTCCCAACCCAAGGATCAGAACCCACGTCTCTTACATCTTCCATGGATACGGAAGCTGGGTGCATCCCGCCAAGAGGCGCGGCCCCGGACTTTCCCAGAACCCGGCCCAGCCCTCCGTGCGCGGCTGGCACACTGCACCCTCCCGGCTCCATCCGCAGGTGACAACCCCGGCAGCTGCGAGCGCCTCGCTGAGAGGGTTGGGGGTGATCGTGTGGCCCTGACTACTCCCGGCCCCCACCAGAGCCCTTCAGTGGCGGCCCAGAGAACCCCTGAATCCAGATAATCCCAACCTGGAGGTCGCGGGGTGGGAGCAGTGGAGGGAGACTGGGCGTCTGCAGGGACCCAGCTCCCCCTTTCCCATAGAATCTCTGGTAAGACTGGGTTGGGGGTGGGACGCTCGCGGCCTTCGGGTGAGCCCGGAAGGACGAAGTGTGTGGACCCACTCGACATGGCAGACCCGCCCTTCGCGTCCAGCGTCTCCTCCGCGGTGAGGCTGGCGCTCCAGTGCGCTTCTGACCCGGGGCACAAAGGGCTGGAGCCTGTCCAGACCCGCATGCCAGAAGTCTAGGAGGCAGGTGAAGTTCGATTTGCTTCCGAACCCCTCCCCGCACGAGCCACCTGCAGCCGCCTGGAGGTGGGGGAAGCTGGGGAGAGACAAGAAGCTGGGGGTGCGCGCGGGGAGCCTGAAATTCACTCACCTGGGGTCCCCAAGGGACCTGATTGCAGACGAACCGATTGGGGGATCTGTTACACGAGGGCGCCAAGGGATGGCTTGTGTATGTGTGTGTATATGTGCTCAATCGCTCGGTCGTGTCCGACTCTTTGCGACCCCACGGACTATAGCCTGTCAGGCTTTTCTGTCCATGCGATTTCCCTGGCAAGAATACTGGAGTGGGTTGCCGTGTCCTCCTCCGGGGATCTTCCGACCCTAGATTGAAACCGCAATTCCTGCATTGGCAGGCGGCTGGAGGCACCAAGGAAGCCAAGGGAGGACTTAGAAAGGGAAAGTCGCACAGTTGTGTCGACTCTTTGCGACCCCATGGACTATACAGTCCATGGAATTCTCCAAGCCAGAATACTGGAGTGGGTAGCATTTCCCTCCTCCAGGCGATCTTCCCAACCCAGAGATTGAACCCAGGTCTCCCACATTGCGGGCGGATTCTTTACCAGCTGAGCCTCAGGGGAAGCCCAAGAATACTGCAGTGGGTAGCCTATCCCTTCTCCAGTGGATCTTCCCGACCCAGAAATTGAACCGGGGTTTCCTGCATTGGAGGTAGATTCTTTACTGAATTATCAGGGAAGCCCATAAGGGAGGGTCCCTCCAAACTCTTATCGGCTCACCCTCATCGCACTACCACCTGGCTGCTCCGCAAAGTGCAGCAGGAAGGCGAGTCAAAGCCCCAGCCCCACCAGATCGCGACCGTCCCTAGGCCTCTAGGCACAGCACCTGCCTAGTTCTGGGAGATCTAGGCTCAGATCCGCCCCCGCTAGAGCATTGCTGTGTGACCTTTCATCAGTGTCTTCACCTCTCTGAACGTGCTACTCTCGTCTATATGAAGGAGACACTGACACAAGACAGGCACACAGATGAGGGACTAAAGACTTTATTTGCCATCTAAGACCCCTGTCCCCGGTCTCCGCCAGCCCTCCTGGGAAGGCTCAGAAGATCTTCACCAACTCCAGCTGCAGGTCCCCGCCCACCTCCAACGCGCGCACGCGCCCTGGCGGGATCCGGTACCGGAAGTGGTGGTATTCAGAGTCTGCTATCACCGCCTGCAGGGGCAAGGGGACGCGGCTTAACGTTCCCCAGGCAACTGCGGGGTCATTCCAGCCTCGTACCCACGCGGCGACCTGGACAGTCAGGGAACCCTGTCAGGCCCCAGGGCCCCTTTGGGCAAATGGCTACTGTTCACTGAAACCCCTTGTCCTGAGGATTAAATGAATTTATTGTTGACACCTGAGTGCTTTTAAGGTTTAGCTGTGGATGTAGTGTCCACATTGCCGGGGTTCATTGCCTCCCTCGACGTGCAGATTGGAAGTGAAGACTGCCTGGGTGGTAGAGGATCTGCAGCGACCACACCCTGCACTTTCCCTGTCTCCCAGTCCATCCATTCTCCTGCCCCAGAGCCGCTACCTCGGTCGCCAGTGGACAGAGAATAGGATCCAGGATGTCTACACCTCCCGGCTGGAAACCCACCTTTTGGGCACTTGGCTCTCCCTCTCTGGTCCTTGGCACTGCTACACGCCTGCCCTCTGACAGTAGTGCGCTTGCGCCAGGGGAGGTGAGGGATAGGGGAGGCCCTGCCCAGCCTTGGCCACACCTTTGCTCCCAACCTCTGCCAAGGGCCTTCATGGCCTTGCCAAGGGAAGAGACGTGGGTGTCGGAGCCCGCCCTGTGGAAGAGACACACCTTGAAGCCTTCTTCGGTGGCAATGAGGAGCACGTCGAAGGGCTGCCCTCTCTGGAAGGGAATGCCTGAGCCCCGCTCCTCTGCGCCCCAGGTGCCGCGCTCCAGGGTGTTGAAGACCACCGTGGACTCGTCCAGGCGGGGGTTGAAATGCAGGGCGGCATCACTGCCTGGTTCCTCACCGCACAGCAGGTTCATGTAGAACCTGGCAGGTGGTGGAAGAGAGGGGCATCCGATAGAGAATTAACCCTTTGCCAGAGCATATTTAGAGGGACCTGAGAGCCACAATCAGGGGGAAAGGGGTGGTGGACTGGAGGCCATGGAGCCCAGATTGCAGGGCACCCGAAAACCAACTGGGGATCTGGACACACATCTACCTAGACCAGGGCCTGGGTCCCCCTCATTTCCAGAGTTTGAGAGGACCAAGGAGTCATGGTCCTGAAGACGAGAGTGCTCCCAGTTCCCAGAGGGCTGAGAACAAGGCGAGGGACCCCAGTATTCCCGGGCACCGTAGATTCTCAGAAATCCTGAAGACTCGACCCAGGTAGTTGTAGGATTGATTGCTTAGGCCTTCCATATACCGAGGGCACCTCTGATTCACAGAGGTGCCCTCAGCATATGCCCTGATTCCAAAGTGGCTGTGGTCTCAGACTGGAAGTCATATCATTGCCCTGGAATGCCCAGATTCTTACAATGATGTAGGGACCCCACCTGCACAGTCATGGGACAGATAAGTGAAGACATCAGATTCCAGAAGGGCAGAAATAGCCTGGGGATTCCAAGATCCTGGTGGGCAAAGTTGGCCTGGGGCTTTGTTCTTTGGGCTGTAAAAGTGGGGTTCACTGAGCCTGGAAACCTCCCACCCATTACCGCTGAGGCTCGGGGGTCTCACCTGCCAGCCTTGTCGGGGACTAAACCACGAATTCTCAACACAGTGCCCACTCGGATGCCCTCGGGCAGCGAGGTCTTGTGGGGGACGTTCTGCAGCAGCCAGAGTGGATCAGGGAGGCAGAGGAGAGAGACAAGTGGGTCAGCTGTGTGGAGAACATGACCAGGACGCAGAGCAGCAGAATCAGAGAGAAGAAAGGGCACAGAGACACGGGAAAGAGAACCGGGGGTGCAGAGGAACACAGAGACTCAGCAGGAAGATACTCAGAGGGACAGAAAGATAGACAGTAAGGGGAACCAATGTGGGGAGGGGTGAGAGCGTGGGGATGGATTGGGTGAACCCAGAAACGGCAGCCCAGAACATTCTGGCACAACGGAACACCCGCTTTCTCCCTGAAATAGGAGCCCTCAGCCAAGCCCCAGCCCCACCCCTCTGCCAGTGCAGCCTTGGGTCCAAACCCCTCAAGCCCCAACACTGCGAGCACTCACAAAGCTCCTGGCCATGGCTGGAACAGCGGGATGGCAGTGGCAGTGGGGGCGTGGCTGCTGGGACCTTAAATCAAAGCAGGGTGTGCCTGGTCCTGGTGACTCAGCCTTTCCACACCCACCACCCACACCTGGCACAGACCCTGGGGCCATGCTGGCCCAGCACCCTCTTTCTAGGGCCTCTGATGCCCCTGCCATCCTGAGGATTCCCAGGTGTACGGTCCCTCCCCTTTGAGCTAATAGTGATAGAGACAGTTAACAATAATAACCATACCAGCACAGCACACAGCGTGGAAGGCTTGTTGAGACACCATCCCTCCAGCCCTACCTTCCTGCTGCCTGGTGGAGAGAGAAGACTCTCACATCCATTCCATCATGGAAAATCTGAGTCCTGAGAGGCGAAGCTGTGAGCTCAAACTCTGCGCCCTCTCTCCCAGGTTAGGACCTGCTGCCTAGGGCTAAGGATGGGTCTCCCCTGAAATTCCAGTTGATGCTTCTGTAATATAATAATAACCATGGCAACAGGATAATGATAGGAAAGGCAGCTAAGAGGACAGGATATTCTGCCCAGTGGTCAAAGCTGTATCCTTGGTGCCTAGTGCAGTGCCTGGCACACAGTAAGTGCTCAGTAAATGTGGATGAAAGAAAGAAGGAAAGATAATGAGAAGTGCCACTGACAAAGCCTCGGGCTTGCCTAGCATGTGGGAGAGACCACTGATCTCTGACAGGCCACTGAGCATAGGGCCCCTGATCACCCTTATCTGACAGATAAGGAAACTGAGGCTCAGAAAGGAGAAGCAGTTTGCCCAAGAAACACAACTAAGTAGAACCATGTAGACTGTGTGTCTGGCTTTCTTCATCTCTGGAAGTTCCTCTCTGGTTTTTTCTGTCTCCAGGATGCCCTAGACTCCCTTGTCTCTGGCTGTCTTGTGTCTCTGTCTCCCCCTGTCTCTGACTCTCTCTCTCTCTCTCATGTGTTCCTGTCTGTTTCTCTTCTTTGAGCCTCTCTCCTTCCAGAATTGCTTCTTCTCTCCCACCTGGTGTTCAGGACCAGGGATGGGGGAGGGGGAAGAGGACCACCCAGACTCAGATTAAAGGAGATAAAAAAGTGGGAACCCCAGGTCCATTTCCAGTTCCCACAGCCCAAGACGCCAGGAGGGGAACACAGGTATGAAGGGTAGGGTGAGAAAGAGAATCCTGGAAAGGGTTTGAGGCTAGAGACAGATGGGTCCCCCTAGGGTAAAGCAATTGGAGAGTCATTGACCGAAACTTCTAGACGTGAATAGCAGGACAACAAAGGGAGGAAGCTGGGCTCTGCTCAGACCAGATATTTCTCGTTCCTGAAGTCAGGAGACCTCCCCGACCACGTGTGCACAGAAAAGGGTCCTTGCAGGCCAATGGGGGAGCAATGTCAAGGGATGCTGTACCCAGAAGCCTTTGTGGTAGGATCCATCTTGACCAAGAGACGTGTGCGTGCACATCGAAGGATCCTGAGATTACCAAATGCGGATTGTGAACCAGGCAAATCAAAATGATTGGCCAAAGGAAAACTGGCAGAAATGCCCCATATAAGTCACTTAAAATACAATGTGGGCGCCACTCAGGGACTTTCCCTCTGAGTCTGCCCATTTGTCCTTCCACACATGCAGTACTCCTCCTCTTAATAAACACTTTACTTGCTTCACTACTTCCATCCTTGTGGAAATTCTTTTCTGCAAAGTCAAAGGACCAGGGCCCTTGTCACTGACCACTGGCCTCATTGCTAGGATCTGGTGCTCTCACCGCCAAAACTCAGCCTCAGTCTCCGGCTGGGAACCCAAGCCCTGCTCCAAGCCGTTGCCACCCGAGATCAGGTTCTGGAAGGCAGGGAACAGGGGAGGTGTGGGGCTGAGCAGAAACCCCTCCTAGCAGCTTAGCAGCCCACAACTCCGTGTCCCTCTCCCCACCCCACCTACCCTCCCAGTTGGTACCCCACCCAGCAGAGGGAGAAGAGGCCTGGGGCCGAGCCAGGAATGGAGACTTTGGGTGGAGACAAGACAACTCAGAAATTGGTCCACCGCCCTCAGCCTCTCAGGCCTGCCAGCCTCCCTCCAGCCCCATCACCGCACAGTTGGTACAGCTGAGGGTAGGGGCGTGGCAAGCTTCTCAGATAGGGAGGGTGGGCAGCTGCATTTAGGTGGGGGCTGCAGGCACCCCCATTTGGCAGAGAACAAAGTGGGCTTAGAGAGAGCCAGCCTTTCTCCAAGGCCTCATGGAAAGGGTAGGGCCAGCGCCTGGTCTGTGTGCCAAGGACACCCCACATCATGATTTTAATTAGAGAGAGTAGTAGGGTTGGAGGTGGTAACACCAGCATCTATTCGGGTGGAGAGTTTCCCAGAATGATGGGTTCTGTTACTCAGATCCATAATCGGGTCCCCTTTGTAGGCCTCCTTCCATACATTGCTGTGTATCCTGGTAGCTCATCTTTGTCTTGATTTCTTCATTGTCTCTGGCTGTTTCTTCACATGCTGCCAACCTGTACGTCCAGACTTGTTTTTGATGTTTGGTCAGATATTTGCCTTCAATCTGTCATCAGTTTGATTGCTGGTTCACTTCTCATAACTCAGATATGGGCACCCTGGATGCATTCTATCAGTTCTGGAATAATACACTTGGTAGCACTTTTTTTTTTTCACTTCTAAATAAGCTGGGCTTCCCTGGTGGCTCAGATGGTAAAGTGACTGCCTGCAATATGGGAGGCCCGGGTTCGATCCCTGGCTTGGGAAGATCCCCTGGAGAAGGAAATGGCAATCCACTCCAGTGCTCTTGCCTGGAAAATCCCATGGACAGAGGAGCCTGGTAGGCTACAGTTCTACCAGGGGTCCAAAGAGTCGGACACAGCTGAGCAACTTCACTTCACTTCAAATAAGTGGTGAACGTGCTTATTTCCCAAGACTCTTTTTGTTTCCCCAAGCTGTATGTCACATTCATAAATTATCCAGATTTTAACAGAATACTTCCCTGAGCCTTGACAGTATACAGACCTGGGCAACCACCACCCCAGTTAAGGTTTAATCAAGGCAGCTTGACCCCCTCCACCTGCCCCAGGACACAGTGTCATTCCTCAGCAGTTAGGAGCCAACGTGTTCATTTGCCATGAAAATAAAAGAAGAATGCCCAGCGGGCCGAGCATGCTGACTTTCCTCTCCTTCAGGAATAACTGGGGCAAAAAATAAATATTCATTACACCCATGGTGGTTGTGGCAATTGACAAGCCCAGGCTCTGTCCATGTCAGCTTCTTGATGACTTCAGGTCAGTTTTCATACTCAGTGAAGATAATTCAGGGGCTGCTTTGGTATTGTAAATTAGTTTACCAACGAGGAAAGTGGCATGTTTTCAAAATCTGATTAAAGCCCTGCCATGCTTGGCTTGCAGGATCTTATTCCACCACCAGAAACTGACCTCGGACCCTTGGCAATGAAAGCACCAAGTCTTAACCACCGGACCCCCAGGGAATGCAGGGAATGCTCCCAAACCTGACTCTTCCTTAAGCAATTAAGTCCATTGGATAGCTTTTAGTTTTATTTATAAAGATAGTAAGTTGTACCAATCCAATCACTTGCTAAGAAGGAGAATTTTCAGTCATAGTTGGAGGGGGAGGGGACTGAGGAGCGCTGCTCCCCTAGGGCTGGATCAGCTGGGATATCAAAAGGAACCCTGAGAAGGGTGCTCAGTAGAGGCTGACCCTCGGGATAGGAGTAAAGGGAGGACCCCAACCCCACCTGGAGGAGGTGTCCATGCAGGGCAAGGGGGCGGCCAGATGAGAGTCGGGGGAGGAAATGCCCTGTGGGTGTCATGGATGGAGGCAGGTACAGATTCGGACCAAAGAAATGCACCATGATGCTGAACTGGAATTTGAGGTGTCCTTTTGAACTAATGATTTCATGAGTTGGGGGGTTTTTTTGAAGGGGGTTCTTTCAATTTTTTAAAAAAATTCTGTTAAAATAGAAAACCATGGAATTTACCTTTTTTTTTTTTTTGGCTGCTAGGCTTGCAGGATCTTAGTTCCCCAGCTAGGGATTGAACCAGCACCCCCTGCATTGGAAGGTAAAGTCTTAACCAGGGAAGTCCCTTTCAACCATTTTTTAAAAGTTTATTTATTTTTAACTGAAGGATAATTGCTTTATAGTATTGTGTTGGCTTCTACCAAGCATCAGCATGAATCAGTCATAGTTTACCCATGTCCCCTCCCACTTGAACATTCCTCCCACCTCCCTCCCCATCTCACTCCTCCAGGTTGTTACCAAGCCTCGGTTTGAGTTCCCTGAGTCATTAACGGTTTTTTAAATGTACAGTTTGGACTTTCCCTGGTGGTCTAGCAAATAAGACTCCACACTCCCAATGCCTGGGATGCAGGTTCTATCCCTGGCCAGGGGAACTAAGCTCTCACATGCCAGGCATGCAGGGGTGGAAGAATAAAAACTAAAAAAATAAATGTACAGTTCAGCGGCACTGGTGGTAGAGAATCCCCCCACCAATGCAGGAGATGCAGGAGACATGGGTTCCATCCCCAGGTAGGGAAGATCTCCTGGAGTAGAAAGTAGTAAACCACTCCTGTATTCTTGCCTGGAAAATCCCATGGGCAGAGGAACCTGGTGGGCTATAGTCCATGAGGCTACGAAGATTCGGACACGACCGAACACATGGACACACACACATAAGCATATTCACACTGAATATCCCCAGATGAGGACTTGGAGAGCAATGGCGACAAGAAGAACCTCCCTGGAGGCGGAACCAGAGCCAGTCTTTGGTCTTCATGTCCAGTGGGCTTGATCTATGCCATGGGCCAGTGTCTGCTGCAAGTTTCCACACTCCCCTGTTTCTGAATAAGAAGCCTCTCCCACCTTAGTGTATTGGGTGTCTGGGCCCAGACTCAGCTGGGCTTGACAAAGAGGAATATGTCTTCCACCAAAATCCTGGACTCTGTGTTGGACACGGAGCTTAAACTTGTCTGCCCTGGGCAGGGAGGTGAATGGTCTGGGTAGGAGAAGAACAGTACATGTGAATCTCATTGTAGCCAAAGGGGTCGACTGTAGCAGGAAGCTCCTGTTGACCATCCACTATTTATTATCTTTCGTTCTTTCTTTCTTCCTTACTTCCTCCCTCTCTTCCTTATTTCTTTCTTTCTATTTTTGGCCGCACTGCACAGTCTCCACAGTCAAAGCTCCGAGTCCTTAATCACAGGACCGCCAGGGAATTCCTATCACTTTCTTTCTTAGTCAAAGA
The DNA here is from genome assembly GCF_032452875.1 of Bos javanicus. Classification (NCBI taxonomy): domain Eukaryota; kingdom Metazoa; phylum Chordata; class Mammalia; order Artiodactyla; family Bovidae; genus Bos; species Bos javanicus. The sequence continues at coordinate 48,676,943 of NC_083885.1, read as the reverse complement.
CTCTTGACTCAATCCAGGATGGCAATGTGGCTGTTGCAGTTCCCAGGGTTCCAGTTACTTTGGTTGTGAAGCTGATTGCCCCAAAGCCTTGCAGCTTCAGATGACCATTGGGGGTGGGGCTCATGGCTGCTATAGGTCAAGAGTTTGGATGGGGCACATGGGAATGGCTTGTCTTAGTCCATGATGTCTGGGCAACCTCTAGTGCTAGAGGCTGGGATCATCTGGACCACCTGCACTTACCCGCCCTAGGAAGCCTGAGCATCCTCAGAGAAACCAGACTACCTCCATGGCAGCCCAGGGCTCCAAAAGCTAGTGCCCCTTCAGCTAACCTGGTGAAACCTGCCTCTTCATTTCTTTTTAATGATTTTTAATTTTTTTTAACATTTACATGATTTGAATGTATAGTAATATGATGTGTGCCAATTGCTACTTTATTTACTTATTTATTGGAATTTAGTTGCTTTAAAATGTTGTCTTAGTGTCTGCTATACAGCATAGTGAATCAGCTATATGTTTACATCAGTTCAGTTCAGTTCAGTCGCTCAGTCATGTTCGACTCTTTGGGACCCCATGAATCGCAGCATGCCAGGCCTCCCTGTCCATCACCAACTCCCGGAGTTCACTCAGACTCACGTCCATCGAGTCAGTGATGCCCTCCAGCCATCTCATCCTCTGTCGTCCCCTTCTCCTCCTGCCCCCAATCCCTCCCAGCATCAGAGTCTTTTCCAATGAGTCAACTCTTCACATGAGGTGGCCAAAGTACTGGAGTTTCAGCTTTAGCATCATTCCTTCCAAAGAAATCCCAGGGCTGATCTCCTTCAGAATGGACTGGTTGGATCTCCTTGCAATCCCCTCTTTTTTGGATTTCCTTCCCATTTAGGTCACCACAGAGCACTGAGTAGAGTTCTCTGTGCTATCCAGTAGGTTTTCATTAGTTATCAATAGTGTATACATGTCAGTCCCAATCTCTCAATTCATTCCACCCTCTCTTTGCCCACTTGGTGTCCATACGTTTGTTCTCTACATCTGTGTCTCTATTTCTGCTTTGCAAATAGGTTCATCTGTACTGTTTTTCTAGATTCCTGGTATATGTGCTAATGTATGATGTTTGTTTTTCTCTAACTTCACTTCGTATATCACTCCCTAGGTCCATCCATTATTTATCATAGATTATAAATAAATAATCTATTTATTGCTACTTCTGGATTTTCTGTAGGGGCATTATATATTGACTTCCACTCAGGTGCGACAGGTGACACTGGTTTAATCCCTGGGTTGAGAAGATCCCCTGGAGGAGGACGTGGCAACCCACTCCAGTATTCTTGCCTGGGAAATCCCACCAACAGAGAAGCCTGGTGGGCTACAGTCCATGGGCTCAATAAGAGTCGGACACGACTAAAGCGACTGAACGGGCACACACAAAAAGGGAGAGGGTGTGGCTCTCTTTCATCTCCTCGCCTCCTCCCTACTGCTGGGTTCATGTGCCCTCTTATCATTTACCAACAGACTTTAAAGTCATCATGGCTAGAGCAGTGTTCAGTGTTCACATTCATGTGACTCTGTTGGCACAATTCTCCAGCCAGCCGTGTGATGTATCTGTGAAGGTTCTCCTTGGTGTATAACTTTGTGTTCTCCCTGGAATTAGCGATCATCTTGTTTTGTATTTGTTTAGCTTTCTCTGTGCGTGCGTGTGTGCTCAGTTGTGTCTGACTCTGCGACCCCATGGGCTGTAGCCCATCAGGCTTCTCTGTCCATGCAGTTTTCCAGGCAAGAATGCTGGAGTGGGTTGCCATTTCCTCCTCCAGGGGATCTTCCTGACCTGGGGATCGAACCCGTCTCCTGCCTCTCCTTCACTACAGGTGAATTCTTTACCTCTGAGCCACAGGGGAAGCCCTCAGTACTTTCAGATGCACCCCATTTTCCATCAGTTTCACTTTCTCGGAGATTTTGCCCAAAACTTCCCCTTACTCCAGTCCTCTATTTCCTCCTCGGTGGAAAGGTGGTTGAAGGCCCCAGGTAGCTGTCTTTGTGCACAGCTGTCACTTCTCAGCCTCACATTTTTAGTCCTGGAGAAGCACCTGGTGCCATGGCTTCCTGGGCTGGGCTGTTCGGCAGTTCTGAATGAATGAGTTTCTTCTCCACTTTTTCAACTCCAGCCTAGGATTCAATTTCTGGGGTCTACTAAGTTACCATATATTCAGTACCTAAATCTGTCTTCTCTCTTTTTCTTTGTCCTTGAGGGCTTACACCTTGAAAAAATCCTTTAGGGACTTCCATGGTGGTCCAGTGGCTAAGACCCTGTGCTCCCAATGCAGGGGTTCCTGGTTCAATCCCTGGTCAGGGAACTAGATCCTGTGTACCTCAATTAAGACCCAGCACAGCCAAATTAATTAATTAAAATATGTTCTAAAAGTCCTTTAAAACATAATGATTTAAGGGCCAGAAGTCTGAGATCATTTTTTTTTTTTTTTTGGCTCTGCATCTCCTGACTACGTGAACTGAAGACAGTTGCTTTTATCTTTATGTTGGTGAATTGGGGGTAACAGTAGTCGCTACTGCATAGATAAGATAATATTAGAGTGAGAGACTAAACGGTGAAAGTCGATAAAGTGCCTAGAGCTGTGTGACACACACCAGGATATGCTGTTTGCACTGGAGTGGCTGCTGCTCGTGGGTTTCACATTATACATTATTGCTGATTGGCACATCACTCCAACCTCAAAGCTTAAAATAACCATTTCCTTTTGCTCAAGGATCCTGTGAGTGAGGAATTCAAACAGGGTATAGTTTGTTTCAGCTTTTCAATGTCGGGGGCCGTAGCTGGGAAGACTTAGTGGTTGGGGTTGATGTGAAAGCTTGGGGCTGGATCATCTGGAGACTTATTCACTCAAAAGTCCACCTGTAAGTCAATGCTGGTGGTTGACTGGGATCTCAGCTGCATGGACCGGTGGACATGAACACTTTCTGGATGGCTTGCACTTCCTCATAATATGGCTGCTCACATAGCAGCTCAGGGTTCCAAAAGGACCATCCCAGGTCACAGAATGGCAACCTTTCCTGACACAGTCCCACTTCTGCTGTACTCCATTGGTTACAAATGGATCAGAAGCCCACCCTGACCCAAGCAGAGGTGCTGTAGGATACCCATCCCCCCTCTGTGGGAAAATTGCCAAAGTCGTATATCATAGAAAAGCCTGTGGGACATGAAATAGTCTTGTGGCCATCTTTGGAAACTACAATTCATCATATTTCTCAAACGTTTATATATATATATGTAAATTTTTATTTATTTATTTATTTTTGGCTGTGCTGGGTCTTCGTTGCTGCGAGGGCTTTCTCTAGTTGCAGTGCGTGGTCTTCTCATCGCAGTGGCTTCTCTTGTTGCAGAGCGTGGGCTCTAGGGTATGTGGCCTCAGTAGTTTTGGCTCCAAGGCTCTAGAGCACAGGCTCAATAGTTGCGGTGCACAGGCTTAGTTGCTCCGTAGCATATGCCGTCTTCCCAGACCAGGGATAGAACCCATGTCTCCTGCATTGGCAGGTGGATTCTTTACCACTGAGCCACCAGGGAAGCCTGCCTTAAAAATTTTTTTAATTTATTTGGCTGCATCAGGTCTTAGCTGCTCTGTAGCATATGGGATCTTAGTTACCCAATCAGGGATCAGACCTGGGTCCCTGCAATGGGAGCATGGAGTCTTAGCCACTGGGACACCAGGGAAAGGGAAGTCCCCTTTCCTAGTTTTCTTGCCTACCAGGGCCACAATGCTTGTAGATACTCAAATGACAGCAGATTATGGTCTGCACATCTCTTGTCTTGCCTGACTTCATGATCAGACCTTTGTAATGCACTTTGTTATTGTCAGAAGGTCCCTGGTGGCTCAGATGGTAGAGAATTTGCCTACATTATGGAGATCCGGGTTTGATCCCTGGGTCAGGAAGGAAGATCTGGAGAAGGGAATGGCTACCCCCTCCAGTATTCTTGCCTGAAGAATTCCCATGGACAGAGGAGCCTGGCGGGCTACAGTCCATGGGGTGACAAAGAGTCAGACACGACTGAGTGACTAATACTTGTTATTATCATTGGAAACATTTTTTCTCTCAGTTAATTGTATATACCTGTAAATTGTCTCGGAGAAGGCAATGGCACCCCACTCCAGTACTCTTGCCTGGAAAATCCCATGGACGGAGGAGCCTGGTAGGCTGCAGTCCGTGGGATCGCAAAGAGTCGGACACGACTGAGCGACTTCACTTTCACTTTCACTCTCATGCATTGGAGAAGGAAATGGCAACCCACTCCCAGGAACAGAGGAGCCTGGTGGGCTGCCGTCTATGGGGTCACACAGAGTCGGACACGACTGAAGTGACTTAGCAGCAGCAGCAGTAAATTGTCTTACTGTAGAGGTTATCAAGCGTACAAAAGTCAACAAAACATAGGAAAATAAATCTCTCTGCACCTCCCAACCAGCACAACAGCTGCCAAACCATAGCCAATCTTGCCTGATCTGCATGTGTACCCACCTTCTATCTAGTAAAGATAATATTCTTTATTTTTGATATAATATTAAAGTCAATCTTTTAAAGTGCACAGTATTGCACCAGGAACTCTGTTCAATATTATGTAACAACCTAAATGGGAAAAGAATTTGAAAAAGAATAGATATACATATTTGATATACAATAGACATACAATTTGAAAAAGAATACATATAACTGAATCACTTTGCTATATATTTGAAACTATCACAACATTGTTAATCAACTACACTCCAATATAAAATAAAAAGTTTTAAAAAGTGCACAATTCGGTGGGTTTTGCTATCTTCACAGGTTGTACAAGCATCACCACTATCTAATTCCAAATATCCTCTCACCCCTCAAAAGACCCCACACATAGCAGCAGTCACTCTCCATTCTCCCCTCCTCCCAGCTTTTGGCAACCACTGTCTCCATGAATTTGTCTTTTCTGGATATTTCCTATGGAATCATGCAATATATGGCTTTTTAGGTCTGACTTCTTTCACTTAGCAGTGCTTTCAAGGATCATCCATCTTTGAGCATGGATTTGTACTTCATCTGCTTCTACTGCTGATAATTTTCCATTGTGTAGATATACCATATTTATTTATACCATATTTATACCATTATTTATACCTTATCCATCATTAGTTGATGGATAATTGGAATGTTTTCACATTTTGATAATGAATACTTTGTTTCAACTATTATAAATAATACTTCCATGAGCACTTTTATTTATTATTATTTGCCAGGCTGTGCAGCTTGTGGGATCTTGGTTCCCTGACTTGGAATTGAACTGAGGCTCCAGCAATGAAAGTCCAGCAGAGTCTGAACCGCTGGGCTACCAGGGAATTCCCAATATAAAAGTTTTTGTGTGGATATATGTTACCATTTTTCTTGTGTATCTACCAAGAAAGGAACAACAACCAAGGAACGGGGTTGTTGGTCACTGGGTAAGTTCACGTTTAATCTTTGGGGAACTGCTGGAGTGTTTTCTATAGCTGCACTATTTTACATTCCCACCAGCAAATTAAGAGGGTTCCAGTTTCTCTATATCCTTCTTTAGGAAATGTTTACTTATTTATTTGGCTGTGTAAAGTCTTAGTTGCAGCATGCAGGATCCAGTTCCCTGACCAGGCATCGAACGGCATCGAACCCAGGCCCCTTGCATTGGGAGCTTGGAGTCTTAGCCACTGGACCATCAGGGAAATCCCTTTCTCCATGTCCTTACCTGTACTTGTTATTATCTATCTTTTTTATTGTTGCCATCCTAGTGGGCTAAAATGATTGTTTTGTAAGATGTTAACTTTGATGTATTAAGTATGTGTAAAGTTTTAAAGAACTTTGGCATATTAAAATACCTAACTGAATAGCCTTGTGATTCCAACTTAAAGTATATAACTGAGTTATGGTTTATACTTGTGAATTTTACTTTACAATTTCTAAAAACAGTGCTGGGACATTTAAAAGGACTACAGACTACTTAAGATTCACTATATTTTTTCTTCTTTTTTTTTAATTGAAGGATAGTTGATTTATAATGTTGTGTTAGTTTCAGGTCTACAGCAAAGTGATTAAGTGATAAATACAGGTGTGTATATATATATGAATATATAGGGCTTCCCTGGTGGCTGAGATGGTAATGAATTCACCTGCAATGCCGGAGACCTGAGTTCGATCCCTGGGTCAGGAAGATCCCCTGGAGAAGGGAATGGCTACCCACTCCAGTATTCTTGCCTGGAGAATTCCAGGGACCGAGGAGCCTGGTGGGCTGCAGTCCACTGGGTCGCTAAGAGTTGGACACGACTGAGTGACTTCACTCTCACTTTTCACTTTCCTGCATTGGAGAAGGAAATGGCAACCCACTCCAGTGTTCTTGCCTGGAGAATCCCAGGGACGGGGGAGCCTCATGGGCTGACGTCTATGGGGTCACACAGAGTCGGACATGACTGAAGTGACTTAGCAGCAGCAGCAGGGCTTCCCTGGTGGCTGAGATGGTAATGAATCCACCTGCAGTGCCGGAGACCTGAGTTCAATCCCTGGATCAGGAAGATCCCCTGGAGAAGGGAATAGCTACCCACTCCAGTATTCTTGCCCGGAGAATTCCAGGGACCGAGGAGCCTGGCGGGCTACAATCCATGGGGTCCTAAAGAATCAGACATGGCAGAGCGAGTAACACTTTCACTTCACTTTCATTAATTCTTTCTCAGATTCTTTTTCATTATAGCTTATTACATGGTATTGAACATAGTTCCCTGTGCTATACAGTAGGTCCTTGTTGTTCATCTGTTTTAAAAAATAATTGTATTCATTTATTTGGCTGTGCTGAGTCTTCATGGCTACAGGAGGGTTTTTCTCTGGTTGTGGCGAGTGGGGGCTCCTCTGTAGCTGTAGCGCTCAGACTTCTCACTGCAGTGGCTTCTCCTGTTGCAGAACACGGGCTCCAGGGCGCATAGGCTTAGCAGTTGCAGCACGCAGGCTCCAGAGTTCAGGCTCAGTAGTTGTGGCAAATGGGCTCAGTTGCCCCTCGGCATGTGGACTCTTCCCAAAACAGGGATGGAACCTGTGCTCCATGCATTGGCAGGCAGATTCCTTCCCACTGGGCCACTAGGGAAGCCTTGTTTACCTATCTTATATGTAGTAGGGTGTATCTGTTAACCCCAAACTCCTAATTCATCCCTCTCTCCCCCTTTCCCCCTTGATAACTATAAATTTGCTTTCTATGTCTGTGAAGATTCCCTATATTTTGATATCACTGAAACATTTGGAAACAATTGGAAACTTACAGAATAGTTTGTAAGTTTGTATTAGTTTGTATTTGCAAATACAGGACTATGTAAGTCAGTTGCCAATAGACAGCCCCACCATCCTCAAATATGCTAATGAGTGTGTGTGAGGGGTACACAAGGACGCTCACTCACACCCACCAACATCAGGGGTTCACCCTAGAGCCTCTACTGCCACCTGACCTTCAGACCCCATTCCAGTTCTGCCTGTGGTGCCACCGAGCAGCTGGTAGCAGAGGACTCAGTTCAGAAACTGGCATTGATTTGGTTGTCACATATTCTTAGTTTCTGTCCCCTTCAGTCTGGAACAGTTCCTCAGTCTTTCTTTCTTTCAAGACCTTGACATGTTAGAAGGTTACAGGTTGATGTTTCCTTGTCCTTCGATTTTGGGGGCAGAAGCGTCACTGTGTGCACCTATGAAGCTGCTCTCAACCTCCAGGTATCCTGTTGCTGGTGATGTGGACTCTGAACATGTGATTAGCAGTACCTGCCAGGTTTCTCCACCATCGAGTTACCCTTTGGTCTTTGGTCATTAGTAAACATTTCATAGGGAAGCACTTAGAACTTAGTGCAAACATTCTTCATTCCATTTTTTATCATTTCTCTCCTTTCCTTATGCATATCTGCTATAGACTGAATGTTTATGTTCCTCCCCCTAAATCCCCATGTTGAAACCTAATCCCCAGTGCCATGGTATTTGGAAGTGGAGCCTTTAGGAGGAGATAAAGGGCTTCCTTGGTAGCTCAGACAGTAAAAAATCTGCCTGCAAGGAAAAGACCCAGGTTCAATACCTGGATCCTGAAGATCCCCTGGAAGAGGGTATGGCAATCCACCCCAGTATTCTTGCCAGGAGAATCCCACGGACCGGGGAGCCTGGCAGGCTACAGTCTACGGGGTCACAAAGAGTCAGATACGACTGAGTGACTAATGCATACAAGGTCATGAGACAGAGGCCTTATGAGTGGGAGTCTCTTATAAAGGGACCCAGAGGGTCAGCCTTGATGGTCCAGTGGTTAAGACTCCACGCTCCCAGTGCAGAGGGCCCAGGTTTGATCCCTGATCAGGGAACTAGAGTCCACATGCCACAGCTAAAGATTTTGCATGCCGTGATGAAGATCAAAGATCCTGTGTGCCGAAACTAAGATCCGGAACAGCCAAATAAATATAAATCTTTAAAAAAAAAATCCACCTGCCAATGCAGGGGACCCAGGGTCAATCCCTGGTCTGGGAAGATCCCACACATCGGGAAGCGACAAAGCTCTCGAGCTGCAATGACTGAAGCCTGTGCACCCAGAGCCCGTGCTCCACAAAAGAAACAGCCACGGCAATGAGAGGCCCGCGCTGCAACTAGAGAGCAGCCCTGCTCAACACAACTCGAGAAAACCCACGTGTAGCAACGAAGACCCCGCACAGCCAAAAATAAATAAATAAAAATTTAAAAATAAATAAAGGGACCTAGAGAGTGCCTTGACCCTCTAGTCATGGGGGGATCGGTGAGAACCAGCAATTGAAAGGTTGTTGTTGAATCACGCGAAGACACCGGGATTCTTGGCCCCCAGAGGAGAAGAATTCAATCCGGGGCCAGAGACGAGGCCTGATCGCTCAGAGCTTTTGTGTAATAAAGTTTTATTAAAGTATAAAGGAGATAGAGAAAGCTTCTGACATAGGCATCAGAAGCGGGCAGAAAGAGTACCCGCTTGCTAGTGTTAACAATGAAGTTATATAATCCAAAGGATGTCTGAGGTTGTAAAGACCTCATCAGACCCACTCCCATAATTTACATTTTAAGATAACGCTGTCCTCAGGCAGGATACATCCTTGTAAAGACCAGGTCTACTCCCATAATTTATCTTTTAAGATAACAGAAGGTTTAATCCAGAGACTGTCCTTAGGCAGGATACATTATTGTTATATAATCCTAAGGAATGTGGAGAAAGAAAAAGGTTTGTCCTTTCTTCCTCCTTGAGAATTCCAGACCCCTCTCTCCTTGGGGACCCCTAGACTCCCTAACAACCTGCCTAGGAACTGACTCTCTCACAATCAGGCTCTCAGTGATGATAATGGCACCTTGGTCTTGGACTTCTCGGCCACCAGAACCATGAGAAATAAATTTCTTCTTTTTTTTTAATATGCAATGTTTTACTAGCTGCATACATTTCAACAAACAAGTTGGGGACACAGATTTGGCTATTTAGATTATTAAAAGTATTTATTACAAGGTTTCTTTTCCTATATTTAAGAGAAAACACATGACTGGAAATATTGAGATGGAAACTGGGTTAAACCAATTCCCAAGTCCTTATCAAGTAATTCATCAATAAAGGAAAATATACTTTAGAACTAAAAATTAGGGAAGCCTATACACAATTTAGATAGGGGTGGGAGAGAAAAATAAATCAAAATGAAGTCAGATCGTTTACATTTTATAGCCTTCAATCCAGCACATAAAACTGTACTATTTAATGTATTTCTCCATGAACTTTTTGTGAAATTCAGATCGGAAGCGTATCATTTACAAATCTTTTGTCTTTCTTCTGATCAAGTACACCTTTTGCACAGTTCTTGAAGACAACGTCATCATCTCACCTTCTTTTAAGTTTGAAGTTGGCCTGAGGCTGGGATGGGCCAGTGAGATTAAGAAGAACGAATCCTTTCTTCTTTAGCCTTTTGTTCTTGTTCCTTCCTGGCCTGCTCTTCAGCTCTTTCTTTTTTAATTGTTTCCATCTCTGCAAGAAGAGCTGCAGTATCATCATCATCACTCTCCTCTTCAAAATCTTCATCTTCATCTTCCTCATCTGTCAGTGGATCGTCTGCATCAAGGTTGGCAGCAGGAATCTGGTCCAATCGAGGCTTCTTTGACACTGAAGAGGAGGTTGTATGTTCTCGGGTTGGCTGATCTCTTGTTTGTTTTCTCTTGCAGCAGCTCTCTCTCTCTTCTCCAACTCTCTCCTGAAGTCACGGTTTCGAACCTCTTCAGGGGCATCCCGACTGGTCTGTCTATATTTTGTCTTTGTATGAGAGGGTAGGTCTCTGCTTGAATACTGCTTTGACAGTTGGCTCAAATCACCCTCACCTTTTCCTCTTCCACCTCTTGCAGGTTCAAAAGTTGGCCGAGCTGCTGTTGTCATCTTTTATGTTTGGCCGAACTCTGACGCTGCTACCTCCGGAGATCATACAGACACCATCATGACTCTCTGCTCCCCGAGAAATAAATTTCTGTTGTTTGTAAGCCATCCGGGCGATGATATTCTAGGGCTGCCACAGTGGCCCTAACAGAATAAGACAACATCAGTACGGGCTCCTGGCTTCCTATTCTAGTCATGGTGTTGTCACTCAGGAGTCTCATGGTCCCAGATTCAGTCTGTGGGAGTCCTTCAAGTGATTCAAGTGAGTTCATACACCTGCCCCAGATGCCCCATCCTTTTGTAAGTGCTTCCTTCTTCTCTGACACAAGCAGTTGTTCCCAGCACATCTTCTATGCTCCCTGTCTGAGCCTGGGAAGCGGTCATTTCTACAGCAGTTCCTTCAGTAGAGAAAGATATGGTCCTTAGGAACCAAGATCTGGGTGCCAGTGTGTGAAAAGGGAAAGTGTTAGTTGCTCAGTCGTGTCTGACTCTTTGTGACCCCATGGACTGTAGCCTGCCAGGTTCCTCTGTCCATGGGATGCTCCAGCAAGAATACTGGGGTGGGTAGCACTCCCTTCTCCAGGGTATCTTCCCCACCCAGGGATCAAACTCAGATCTCCTGCACTGCAGGCAGATTCTTTACCATTGGAGCCACCAGGGAAGCCTGAGTGCAAGTGTGTTCACTGCCATTCAGATGTCTCTGCTCCCAGGCCCTCTGGGGAGACCAGGTGGGAATACAAGAAGACAAGTGTATGTCCACATATGGTAGGGTAGGCAAAATTTTACCTCTATCTTCCTTTTTTTTTTCTTTTGGCAAGGCCTGAGAATTAAACTGACACACCAAATCAACACAGAAGAAATGAATACACATTTAAAAGTTTTACATGATCCTGGAGCCCACATAAGGAAATAAACACAAAGAAGCAGCTGCACCTACAAGTTAAGAACAATGAGAGGCATTGTGGAAAAGTTACTAAACTAATACGTGGGGAGGCGAAGGAAGATAGGAATCTTTTTTTTTTTTGGCTGCAATGGCCATGTATGATCTTAGTTCTCCCGAAGTGGGAGTGCAGAGTCTTAACCACTGGATTGCCAGGGAAGTCCCAGACAAGAATTATTTTAACAAGGCCTCCCTAGGTTCTCACCTTGCTGATAAAATTGTTACTTTCTTAGGGCACAAGTAGAGCGTCTTTCACTTGGCAGTTTTTGTCTCCTGTTTTCAGGAGAAAAGTGGAGATTAGAATGACCTTCCTGTATTTGCTGTTTTTCAAGTGCTGAAAGCTCAAAATAATCCTTATACCAAAGGGCATATTTTGGGTGACATATTTGTCACCTTTCAACACACACAGGTATTTACAACTGACTTTCTCTTTTGTGTGTATATAATGCTCATCGATCACAGAGGGCAAGTATGACTCCACTTATACAAGGTACCCAGAGCAGCCAAATTCAGAGACAGGAAGTAGAATGGTGGTGGTCAGGGGCTGGGGATAGGGAAAGAGAAAGTGAGTGTTTAGTGGGTACAAGTTTCAGTTGGGGAAGGTGAAAAAGTGCTGGAGATGTTGGTGGTAAGGGGTGCACAACATGGGAATGTACTTAAGGCCACTGAACTGTACATTTAAAAAATAGTTAGAATGGGGGACCCCCCTGGTGGGCCAGTGGATGAGAACCTGCTTTCCAGTACAGGGGACATGGGATCGATCCCTGGTCGGGGAACTAGTCCCACATGCAGCAGGGCAACTAAGCTGCAACTAACACCTGACTCAGGCAAGTAAATACATACATTTTTTAAAAATAAATTAAAAAGAAAAGTCCAATTTGGGGGCGTTTCCTTGTAGCCTAGTGGTTAGGATTCAGAGCTTTCCCTGTCGAGGGCCCAGGGCAATTCCCAATCCAGGAATAAGATCCTGCAAGCCCAGTGCATCAAGGCCAAAAAAAAAAAAATTAACAAAAAAAGAAAACAATCAGATTTTTAAAACGTCATTTTCCTCACTGGGAAGGTAATTTACAAAACCAAAGCAGCTCCTGGGACATCTTCACTGAATATGAAAACCAACCCAAAGTCGCCAAGGAGCTGACACTGACACACCTGGGATTTTCAATTCCTGGAACCGCTGTGGGGGCACTTAGTATTACTTCTGGCCCCAGTTGTTTCTTTTTATTTTTTCTGATCTGGGTCTTCACGGCTGCGTGCCGGCTTTCGCTAGTTGTACTGCACGGACTTCTCTTGTTGCGGAGTATGGGGTCTAGAGCTCTTAGCAGTGGTAGCACACATCGCCCCAGTTGTTTCTTTTTATGTATTTCATCTTTTGGCTGTGGTGGGTCTTCATTGCTGCACCCAGGCTTTCTCTATTTGCAGAGAGTGGGGGCTACTCACTAGCTGTGGTGGCCAGCTTCTCACTGCGGTGGCTTCTCTTTTATGGAGGATGGGCTCTAGGCACACAGGCTTTAGTAGCTGAAGCACGAGGGCCCTAGAGCGTGGGCTCGGTAGCTGTGGCCCACGGATTAGTTGCTCCATGGCGTGGGGGCTCTTCCAGGACCAGGGATCAAACCAGTGTCCCTTGCATTGCAAGGCAGATTCTTAACCAACCACTGGACCACCAGGGAAGCCCTCCCCCAGTTATTTCTGCAGGAGGTGATTCTGGAAGGTGGAAGGAAAGACACACACAACCTGCTGGGCATCCTTCTTTTTATTTTCATGGCAAATGAATGTGTTGGCTCAATACTAAGGAATAATGGTGTGTCCTGGGGTAGATGCGAGGGGCAGACTTTTTCAGGAGATAAACCTTGATCGGGGTGGTGGTTGTCCAGGTGTGTATATCATTAAGACTCATGAAACTATTCTGTTGAAACCTGGGTGATCTGATTTATGAGTGTAGCATATAGCTTGGAAAAACAAAAAGAGTATTGGGAAATAACTACATTCACCACTTATTTAGAAGTTAAAAAAAAAAAGATACTAAGTATATTATTTCCAAACTGATAGAAGATAATCAACACAGATGAATAAGAATGCATCCCACATCTGAATTATGAGAAATAAACCAGGAATCAAACTGGTAACAGATTGAATGCCTCATTTGGCCAAACATCAAAAACAAGCCTGGACGTGCAGGTTGGAAGCATGTGGAGAAATATCCAGAGACAATGAAGAAATCAGGAAAAGATAAACTGCCAGGATACACAGCAATATACAGAATGACATATACAAAAGGCACATGATTACTGATCAGAATAACAGAACCCATCATTCTGGGAAACTCTCCATCTGAACAGACATCGATGTCACCGCCTCAAAACCCACAGTCCTCTCCAGATTGAAAAATACTTTTATTTATTTTATTTTGGGTGTGCTGGGTCTTTGTTGCAGTGTGTAGGCTTCTCTAACTTCAGTGTCCCAGCTGAGCTGCCACGTCTGGGATCTTAGTTCACTGACCAGGGGGCGAACGCAGGCCCCCTGCATTGGAAGTGCAGAGTCTTAGCCATTGGACCAAATAGGGAAGTCCTTGTCCTCTCTATTTAAAATCTCCACGAGGTAGGTGTCCTTGGCACACAGATCAGCTCCAGCCCCTGGCCCCGTCCTCCCCATGAGGCCTTGGGGAGATGCTGGCCCTCTCTAAGCCCACTTTCTCTTCTGCCAAATGGAGGTGACTGTAGCCCCCACCCAAATGCAGTTTCCCACCCTTGCTCTCTGAGACGCTTGCCCCCCCAGCTGCACCAACTGTGCAGTGATGGGGCTGAAGGCTGGGAGGCTGAGGGCGGTGGATCAGGTTCTGACTCTGCTTGTCTCCACCCAAAGTCTCCATTCCCGACTCAGCCCCAGGCCTTTTCTCCCTCTGCTGGGTGGGGCACCAACAGGGGTGGGTGGGGTGGGGAGATGGAAATGGAGTGGTAGGCTGCCCGGGCTTCTAGGAGGAGTTTCTGCTCAGCTCCCCAATGCCCTGTTCCCTGCCTTCCAGAACCCTCTATCAACATTCTTCCTCTCACGCCACCCTTCATACCTGCATGCCCCTTCAGGAGCCTTGGGCTGTGGGGACTTGGCCTGGGCAGAGGGGCCACCCTTCCCCCCCTCCCACTCCCTTCCCTTATCTTGAACACCAGGTAGGACAGAGGAGGCCATTCTGGGAGGTGGAAGGAGAGAGACTCAAAGAAGAGAAATAGACAGGAACATGTGAGAGAGACAGGGCAGGACAGAGACACAGGACAGCCAGAGACTAGGGCATCCTGGAGAAAAAACCAGAGAGGAACTTCCAGAGATGAAGAAAGCCAGACACACAGTCTACATGGTTCTGCTTAGCTGTGTTTCTTGGGCAAACTGCCTCTCCTTTCTGAGCCTCAGTTTCCTTATCTGTCAGATAAGGGTGATCAGGGGCCCTATGCTCAGTGGCCTGTCAGAGATCAGTGGTCTCTCCCACATGCTAGGCAAGCCCGAGGCTTTGTCAGTGGCACTTCTCATTATCTTTCCTTCTTTCTTTCATCCACATTTACTGAGCACTTACTGTATGCCAGGCACTGCACTAGGCACCAAGGATACAGCTTTGACCACTGGGCAGAATATCCTGTCCTCTTAGCTGCCTTTCCTATCATTATCCTGTTGCCATGGTTATTATTATATTACAGAAGCATCAACTGGAATTTCAGGGGAGACCCATCCTTAGCCCTAGGCAGCAGGTCCTAACCTGGGAGAGAGGGCGCAGAGTTTGAGCTCACAGCTTCGCCTCTCAGGACTCAGATTTTCCATGATGGAATGGATGTGAGTCTTCTCTCTCCACCAGGCAGCAGGAAGGTAGGGCTGGAGGGATGGTGTCTCAACAAGCCTTCCACGCTGTGTGCTGTGCTGGTATGGTTATTATTGTTAACTGCCTCTATCACTATTAGCTCAAAGGGGAGGAACCGTACACCTGGGAATCCTCAGGATGGCAGGGGCATCAGAGGCCCTAGAAAGAGGGTGCTGGGCCAGCATGGCCCCAGGGTCTGTGCCAGGTGTGGGTGGTGGGTGTGGAAAGGCTGAGTCACCAGGACCAGGCACACCCTGCTTTGATTTAAGGTCCCAGCAGCCACGCCCCCACTGCCACTGCCGTCCCGCTGTTCCAGCCATGGCCGGGAGCTTTGTGAGTGCTCGCAGTGTGGGGGCTTGAGGGGTTTGGACCCAAGGCTGCACTGGCAGAGGGGAGGGGCTGGGGCTTGGCTGAGGGCTCCTGTTTCAGGGAGAAAGCGGGTGTTCCGTTGTGCCAGAATGTTCTGGGCTGCCGTTTCTGGGTTCACCCAATCCATCCCCACGCTCTCACCCCTCCCCACATTGGTTCCCCTTACTGTCTATCTTTCTGTCCCTCTGAGTATCTTCCTGCTGAGTCTCTGTGTTCCTCTGCACCCCCGGTTCTCTTTCCCGTGTCTCTGTGCCCTTTCTTCTCTCTGATTCTGCTGCTCTGCGTCCTGGTCATGTTCTCCACACAGCTGACCCACTTGTCTCTCTCCTCTGCCTCCCTGATCCACTCTGGCTGCTGCAGAACGTCCCCCACAAGACCTCGCTGCCCGAGGGCATCCGAGTGGGCACTGTGTTGAGAATTCGTGGTTTAGTCCCCGACAAGGCTGGCAGGTGAGACCCCCGAGCCTCAGCGGTAACGGATGGGAGGTTTCCAGGCTCAGTGAACCCCACTTTTACAGCCCAGAGAACAAAACCCCAGGCTAACTTTGCCCACCAGGATCTTGGAATCCCCAGGCTATTTCTGCCCTCCTGGAATCTGACGTCCTCACTTATCTGTCCCATGACTGTGCAGGTGGGGACCCTACATCAAAGAATCTGGGGGTTCCAGGGCGATCTCATGACAAGTCCAAGTGCACAGCCACTCTGGAAATAGAACCTATGAATCAGAGGTGCCCTGGGCAGCATGTAGGAGGCCTAGGCAATCAATCCTAGGGCTTCCTGGGTGGGGATCTTCAGGATTTCTGAGAATCTACAGTGCCTGGGAATTTGGGGGTCCCTGGTATTGTCCCAGCCCTCTGGGAACTGGGAGCACCCTGGTCTTCAGGACCATGAGTCCTTGGCATCTCCCAGACTCTGGAAATGAGGGGGACCCAGGCCCTGGTCTAGGTGAATGTGTGTCCAGGTCTCCCACTGGTTTTTGGGTGCCCTGGGATCTGGGCTCCATGGTCTCCAGTCCATCTCCCCTCTTTCCCTGGTGTGTGGCTCTCACGTTCCTGTAAATATGGATGTGCTCTGGCAAAGGGTAACTCCTCTATCCAATGTTCTTCTCCACCACCTTCCAGGTTCTACGTGAACCTGCTGTGCGGTGAGGAACCAGGCAGTGATGCCGCCCTGCATTTCAACCCCCGCCTGGACGAGTCCACTGTGGTCTTCAACACCCTGGAGCGCGGCACCTGGGGCGCAGAGGAGCGGGGCTCAGGCATTCCCTTCCAGCGAGGGCAGCCCTTCGACGTGCTCCTCATTGCCACTGAAGAAGGCTTCAAGGTGTGTCTCTTCCACAGGGCGGGCTCCAACACCCACACCTCTTCCCTTGGCAAGGCCAGGAAGGCTCTTGGCAGAGGTTGGGATCAAAGGCGTGGCCAAGGTGGGCAGGGCCTCCCCAGTTCCTCACCTCCCCTGGCGCAAGCGCACTACTGTCAGAGGGTAGGCATGTGTCGGTAGCAAGGACGAGACAGTGAGAGCCAAGTGCTCAAAGGGTGGGAGTCCAGCCGGAAGATGTGGACATCCTCTATCCTGTTCCCTGTCCACTGGCGTCTGAGGTAGCAGTTCTGGGACAGGGAAATGGACGACTTGGAAGACAGGACCCCGAATAAGTCCCAGCCGGGGGTGGTCATTGAAGACCTTCCACTACCCGGGCTGTTCTTCACTTTCTGTGCGTCCGAGGAAGGCGATGCATCCAGGAATTCTGGCAACTGCATCACTGCCAAAGCTTAAAAAGCACTCAGGTGTCAACAATGAACTCATTTAATCCTCATGACAAGGGGCTTCATTGAATAATAGACCTCTTTCTCAGTGGGGGCTTGCGTGCGTGCCTAGGTCACGCCGCGTGGGCACGAGCCGGGAATAACCCCGCAGTTGCCTGGGGAACCTTAAGCAGTGTCTCCTCGTCCCTGCAGGCGGTCATCGCAGACTCTGAATACCACCACTTCCGGTACCGGATCCCGCCAGGGCGCGTGCGCGCGTTGGAGGTGGGCGGGGACCTGCAGCTGGAGTTGGTGAAGATCTTCTGAGCCTTCCCAGGAGGGCTGGCGGAGACCCGGGGCAGGGGTCTTGGATGGCAAATAAAGTCTTTAGTCCCTCATCTGTGCGCCTGTCTTGTGTCAGTGTCTCCTTCATATAAACGAGAGCAGCAAGTTCAGAGAGGTGAAGTTAAAGTCGCTCAGTTGTGTCCGACTCTTTGCGACCCCATGTACTATACATTCCATGGAATTCTCCAGGCCAGAATACTAGTGGGGAGCATTTCCCTTCTTCAGGGGATCTTCCCAACCCAGGGATCGAACCTAGGTCTCCCGCATTGTGGGCGATTCTTAACCAGCTGAGCCACAAGGGAAGCCCAAGTATACTGGAGTGGGTAGCCTATTCCTTCTCCAGCGGATCTTCCTGACCCAGGAATCGAACCGGGGTCTCCTGCATTGCAGGGGGATTCTTTAACTGCACTATCAGGGAAGAGAGGTAAAGACAATGGCTAATGGTCACAAAGTGGCCCAGGTGGGTCCGACCCTGAATCTCCGAGGGCAATTTCTATTCCTGGAGGCTTGGAGAGGTGGGGGTGGGGCTTTGACTCTCCTTCCTGCTGCACTTTACGGAGGAGCCAGGTGATAATGCGGTGGAGTTGACTGAGGGAGTCTGGAGGAGCCCAAGCCCTCACCAAAGCGATGGACATGAGTTTGAGTAGGCTCCGGGAGCTGGTGATGGACAGGGAAGTCTGGCGTGCGGCAGTCCATGGGGTCTCAAAGAGTTGGACACGACTGAGCGACTGAACTGAACTGAAGCCCTCCCTTGGGCTTCCCAGGTGGCTCAGTGGTAAAGAACCGACCTGCCAGTGCAGGAGATGCAGGAGACATGGGTTCGATCCCTGGGTCTGGAAGATCTGGAGGAGGAAATGGCAACCCCCTCCGGTATTCTTGCCTGGGAAATCTCATGGACTGAGGAGCCTGGCGGGCTACGGCCCATGGGGTTGCAAAGAGTCTGAGCACGAATTACTACTAAGCCCACCCTTGGCGCCCCCTCTGAGGGTATAACAGCCACCACCACCTCCCCCCCTCTCCCCCCCCCCCCCCCCCCCAGCGGTTGGTCAGCCTGCAAACAGGTCCCTTGGAGACCCCAGTCTCGCGGAGATGATGTGTGAATCTCGGCCTCTCTGCAGTTGCCCCCGCTTCCTGGCTCCCCAGGCTTTCCAGCCCTCCGCTGGGGCGGGTTCAGGCTTGGAAGGGATCCGGGCGTTGCCGGCCTACTTTTCTGTCCCCGAGATGGGACAGTCTCCGCCAGTTCGCGCCCGGAGGCAGACGCACACTGGCGGGGTCCGGAACGCGAAGTGCCGGCTCCTGTGTCCCTGCTGCCCTCTAGGGCGCTGTTCTCACACTTCCTCCTTGGCTCGCCTGATGGCCCTGAACTGCCCCTTCCCCCAGGGATTCTGGAGGGGGAACGGGGGGCGGGGTACACTCAGAAGCCAAGTCAGCCCCGAGTGCCAGGTGGGGATTTTCTGGCCACTGTGGGGAGAGGAGTCCATACCACGGAGTGCCCCCCTCCCCCGCCGACTCCCGCACCCTCTCTGAGGTGCTCGCAGCGGCGGATGGTCTCAAGCAGTTGATGGAGAGAGGTTGGAGGGAGCGTGCACCGCATACCAGGACTTAGAAAAGTCCAGAGCCGCTCCCCTGGGGGGATGTTTCTCAGCCTAGTACCTTGCGAAGCCAGTGACATGCTGCCCCCTCCTGGCCGCTGCCCACATCGCAATCTTGGGTCGGGGAAGAGCCCCTCGAGAAGGGAACGGCCACCCACTCCAGTATTCTTACCTGGAGAATCTCATGGACAGAGGAGCCTGGAAGGCTCCATAGGGTCGCAAAGAGTCGGACACGACTGAAGCGACTTACACAAGCACCTTGAAGAGGGGTGCAAAATCCTGTGGGACCACCAACCCCGGGCGCCAGTTCGAGCCCTTTCATGACCCGAACTTATCCTGCACTTTGCAAACCTCCAACTGCAGGCACCTATCCCCATGGCCAGCCTTTCTGAGTATGTTTCTCAGGGACAGTGGAATAAGGGGTCCCCTGCGGAGACCAGTCTGGCATCCACTGGAACTCCAGGGCTCATTGTTAAGTGAATTAATTTTTATTTTATGTATGTGTTTTCATATCGTTATTGAACATTTTAAAATGTTTGTAGATAACATACCAGTACGGTACAAATTTCAGAAAATAGAGTGAAAAGTAAGGCATTTTACTGGCACAACCACAAACGTGGTTAGGTTCTGAGCAGTAGATGGTAATGATTCATCTGTGTTAATTTACTGGTTTCATCTCTGCCTTACCGTATAGATAGTGGAGAATGTTCTTATTTGCACAAAATACAGAGTAAAGTATTTGGAGGTAAAGAGGCAATATATTGGCAACTTATTCATAAATTGCTCAGGAAAAAACTGAAGTTTGTATTGTATTTAAAACTTTTTTTTTCATGTCAAGAAATACATATATATATGAATTATAACATATATATATGATATGATCTTATATGTAGGATTCCCTAAAATTTTCCCCGTGTGTGTGTGCTAAGTCGCTTCAGTCGTGTCCAAGTCTTTGTGACTGCAATGGACCATAACCCACCAGGCTCCTCTGCCCATGGGATTCTCCAGGCAAGAATACTGGAGTGGTCTGCCATGCCCTCCTCCAGGGAATCTTCCCGACCCAGGATCGAACCCATATCTCCTGTGTCTCCTGCGTTGCAGGCAAATTCTTTACAGCTGAGCCACCCGGGAAGCCCAAAGTTCCCCTCACCCTATTGTTAAAAGCTTAATGAATGAATGCAGCAAAGTAGCAGGACACATAGTCAACACACAAAAATCAGCTGCATTTCCCTATACTGAGACTTTTCTTCTTTCATTTTGCTGGCTCCCCAGGGCTCCATTGTAAGGAGTAGCACAACTTAGGCCACTTGAGGCCCCATGGATGTCTACTGGTGTCAAAGCATCCCCTGCATGCAAACTGTACTTTAGTTTTTCAGTTTCCTTGGACTTACATCAGCCCAAAGCTTTCACCTTTTTTTACACACTCCATTGTGATTAGAAAATATATGCATATTTACTGTACAATCTTTAACAAGATTTTTTGAATCACCCACAATTTCACCACTCTGAAATAACCACTCGATATATTAGTGTACTTCCTTCTAGGCATTTTTCTGTAATAATTTATCTACATTGTACATTCTGGGGAAGTTGGAATATATATATATTTATATACATATTTAGCTAATATTTCCTGAGTCCCTACTATGTGTTGTTAGTCACTGTGCTAACCATTCAGTCCTTAAAATGACACTCTGAGATAGATACTTTTTTTTCATTTATAGAAAGACAATAATTTTTTATTTTTTTAATTTTAAAAATTATTTCTTTTTCAAAATGAAGTATAGTTGATTTACAGTGTTGTGTTAATCACTGCTGTACACCAAAGTGACTCAGCTTTACATACATATATACATACAGATTCCTTTTTAAAATATTCTTTTCCATTTATGATTTCTCACAGGATATTGAATATAGTTCTCTGTACGACACAGTAAGACCTTGTTATCCTGTATATATCCTCTATTAGCCAGCCTATATATAATAGTTTACATCTGCTAATCCCAACCTCCCACTCCATCCCTCCCCCAACCCCTCCCCCTTGGCAACCACCAATCTATTCTCTATTTCTGTGATTCTATACGTCATCTTTCAGATTCCACATATAAGTGATATCATTTGGTATTTGTCTTTCTCTTTCTAACTTCGTTCGTTTAGTATGATAATCTCTAGTTTCAATCCAAGTTATAATCTAGTTGCATCCAAATTGCTGCAAATCGCCTTATTTCGTTCTTTTTTATGGCTGAGTAGTATAGTATGGATGTGAGAGTTGGACTGTGAAGAAAGCTGAGCGCCGAAGAATTGATGCTTTTGAACTGTGGTGTTGGAGAAGACTTGAGAGTCCCTTGGACTACAAGGAGATCCAACCAGTCCATTCTGAAGGAGATCAGCCCTGGGATTTCTTTGGAAGGAATGATGCTAAAGCTGAAACTCCAGTACTTTGGCCACCTCATGCGAAGAGTTGACTCATTGGAAAAGACTCTGATGCTGGGAGGGATTGGGGGCAGGAGGAGAAGGGGACAACAGAGGATGAGATGGCTGGATGGCATCACTGACTCGATGGACGTGAGTCTGAGTCTGAGTGAACTCTGGGAGTTGGTGATGGACAGGGAGGCCTGGCGTGCTGGGATCACAAAGAGTTGGACATGACTGAGCTACTGAACTGAACTGAGTATAGTATCGGAGAAAGCAATGACACCCACTCCAGTACTCTTGCCTGGAAAATCCCATGGACAGAGGAGCCTAGAAGGCTGCAGTCCATGGGGTCGCACAGAATCGGACATGACTGAAGCGACTTAGCAGCAGCAGCAGCAGCAGCAGCAGCAGTGTAGTATAGTCTTATTATTCCTATTTTGCAAAGGAGACATCTGATGCACAAGGAAGTGAAGTGACCTGATCAAGGTTACATATCATGTAGATGGTGGAGCAGGGACCAGAGCTGCTCCATACCTGTCCATATGTTTTGATTAAATACCTGGTGAAGAAGATTCCACAGCTTGGGGTCTAAACCACTGGGAAATCATGTTTTATTTCTTTTCTTGTTTCAATTTTTAATATCAGCTTTATTGAGGTGTATTTTTTTTACAATACATACATATTAATGATTTTTGTATGTCTGATTTTTCTTTTTTAAACTTTTTATTGGAGTATAGCTGTGAGGTATATTGCTCATACAATAAAATTCACCCTGCATGTACAGTGCCGTGAGTTTTGACAAATGCATGTGGTTGTGGGGCTAACATCACAGTCAGGGCACAGAATATTTCCATCACCTCTTCTCAAGCGCTCTTAGCAACTGCTAGCCACTGAACTGTTTACTATCAGCATAAACTGGTTTTTCTGGCTCTAAACTTGGTATAACAGTGTAGGATGTGCTCTTTTCTGCCTGGCTACTTCTGTTCAGCTTGTTTTTGGAGTTCATTCATGTGTTTGCATGTAGCAGCCACTCATTCTGAATGGTAACCATTGTATGACCACACTGCAGTTTACCTATTCACCTGTTGATGGATTTTTGAGTTGTTTCTAGTGTTAGTGATTATGAACTAGAGTGGTATGGACAAATCTTTGTGTGGATGTATTTTCTTTTTAAGATTTTTTTTAATGTGTACAGATTTTAAAGTCTTTATTCAATTTGTTACAATATTGCTTCTATGTTTTGGTTTTTTGTCCACAAGGCATGCGAGATTTTAGGTTCTTGACCAAGGATCCAACTTGAATCCCCTGCATTGGAAGGAAAGTCTTAATCACTGGACCACCAGGGAAGTACCTGTCCATATGTTTTGATTAAATACCTAGGAGTTGAGATGCTGCGTCAAATGATGAGTGTATGCTTGCCTTCTAAGAAACTGTCAAATTGTTTTCCAGTGTACTTGAACCATGCTACATGCTTACTTGCCATGAATGAAAGCTCTGGTACCTCACATCCTTATCAGCATGTAGTATGGCCAGGTTTGTTGGTTTGTTTAATTGTAGCCATTCAAGTCGGAGAAGGCAATGGCACCCCACTCCAGTACTCTTGCCTGGAAAATCCCATGGACAGAGGAGCCTGGTGGGCTGCAGTCCATGGGGTCGAAAAGAGTCGGACACAACTGAGCGACTTCACTTTCACTTTCTACTTTCAGGCATTGGAGAAGGAAATGGCAACCCACTCCAGTGTTCTTGCCTGGAGAATCCCAGGGACAAGGGAGCCTGGTGGGCTGCCGTCTATGGAGTCGCACAGAGTCGGACACGACTGAAGCGACTCAACAGCAGCAGCAGCAGCAGCAGCAGCCATTCAAGTGGATCTGTATTTGTGTCTCATTGTAGTTTTAATTTGCATCTTTGCATTTTCCTGTAACTACTCACGTTGAGCATCCTTTTATGTGCTTGCCAGCCATTTGTATATTCTGAGACTTGTTTATTCAAATCTTTTGCCAATTTTAATTGGATTGTTTGCTTTCTTCTTATTAATATATGAGTTTTTTATACTTTCTGGATATAGTTCTTTGCCAAATATATGTATTGTGAATATGTAACATGTTCTTCTTTGGGTAAACAGACTAAAAACAAAAACCTAAAGTCTTTTCATTGTTTATGCCTTTCTCAGAGCAGAAGTATTTAATTGATGAGTTCCGCAATATCAGGTGTGGGTTTTTTTTTTTTTTTTCTGTTATGGTGTGTGCCTTTGTGTCCTATTTAAGAAATCTTTGGGAATTCCCTGGTGGTCCAGTGGTGAGGACTCAGCACTCTCATGGCCGAGGCCCAGGTTGAATCCCTGATCAGGGAGTTAAAATCCCATAAGCCACAAAGCAACAGCCAAGGCAGGGGGGGGGGTCGGGGAATGGGACATAGAAATACGCATAATGAAAAACTGTAAATCTTCCAAATGAAAGAAAAAAAATTTAATTAAAATTAAAAAAAAAAAAAAGAAGAGGAAGAGATCCCAGAGCTCTCTTCTGTCTGGGAAGATACATCAAGAAGGTGGCCATGTGCAAGCCTGACAGAGAGCCCTCAGCAGAACCTGACCACACTGACACTCTGATCTGGGATGCTCAGGCCCCAGACCTGAGAAATAACCATTTGTTGTATGAGCCCATAGTCTGTGGTGTTTGCTATAGCTGCCAGAGGTGGTGGAGATATCTCTGAAGGTTGGTGTGAGGATTACAGTCACAGCAAGTGCTCGGCAAATAGTAAGCACTTGTTATCCTATTTATAACAAATATCTGCTCTCTATGGGATGTCTTCATTTACATGATAGCATTACAGGCAAAACCTTGTTATTTTTTTCAATTTGGCTCGAGTGAATCCTTAAGTTGATGAGACAGGAACACTCTACTTTGCTGGTTAGGTCAGGAAGCAGGGGTAGAAACTGGGTAATTGGCACCGGACCCCTGACTCCATGGCTGTGTCAGATTCCTTACTCCACAGGGAAATGAGTTAATCGACATTCTGGCTGGTGCACCGCTACAGAGATCATGTCAACTGAATTAGGAAGGTTTTATTTGGTTGCTATTTATTTGGTTGACAAAAAAATAAATAAAATAAAAATGGGAAAGAGAGAATTATTGACTCTGTGAATGTAAAAGTCTGGTTTTGAGCACACCCAGATGGAGGCGTTCTATACTCCAGTAAATCTTCTTTCTGGCTCTGCTTCACTCAGCGGCGTCCGCATTCTCAGGCAGGGTCTCCTGACAACATGGCCAAGGTAGAGCTGGGCCACTCGAGGGTTTCATCCCCCACTGCTTAGGGGCCTCAGGGAAAGAGAAGCCCCGTCCTCACTTCCAGGCACTGAAACAAGTAACGTGGGGGCCCGGGGTGGGGGGTGGGCGGGGCCGGGCCGGGCCGGGGTAGGGGTGGTGGTGGCGAGGCGCTCTGATTGGCTGGCTTGAATCACATGCGTTTCCCTGGAACAGGTGGGAGGGGCTAGCCCAACCAGAGCCATGTGGCTTGAGAATAAGGGACCCGTGGGTCCCCCAAACATAATGAGGTGACTGATTCCAGAAAGAGGTAAGGAGTGCTGGGTTCACAAACAGCCACTACAGTAACATCAGTCTGTTTTTCTTAGCTAGGCTGGGGAAAGCATATTTGACTCTGGGTTCAAGGAGAGATTTGGGGAGTGGTAATCACAAGAACTCTTGGTGGTGTGAGCCCTACAGCATGGCAGCCAGCGGGGAGCTAAGAAGAGCAGCAGCCTGGAGGGGCCTTTCAGGAGGGGCCAGGGAAGAAGTGGGAAGGAGGCCAGGGCACCTAACAGTTAACAAGATGTCAGTCAAGTTTTACTAAAAGCTTTCCCCTAGGACTGACGCTAAAGCTGAAGCTCCAGTACTTTGGCCACCCCTAATTCAAAGAGCTGACTCATCGGAAAAGACTCTGATGCTGGAAAAGCTTAAGGGCAGGAGGAGAAGGGGACAACAAAAGATGAGATGGTTGGATGGCATCACTGACTCAATGGATATGAGTTTGCGCAAGCTCCGGGAGACGGTGATAGACAGGAAAGCCTGGTGTGCTGCAGTCTGTGGGGTCGAAAAGAGTTGGACACGACTGAGCAGCTGAACAACACAAGCAACTGTTAGTGATACTTTGGAGCAAATAAAGGGGAGAGCGCTGTGACCTCGTGGGGTGAGAAGATAGAGAACAGATAGGGAATGGTGGAAGTGACCATGAAAATGGCAGAGATGATCTCCAGAGCCAGTGGTGATAGGTGACCATGGTTGGGATTGCAGGATGTAGTCATGACGTCAAAGGTTCATTGGCCACCAACTATGTGTCAGGCATGTCTGAACATGTCCCACACATCAACTGGTTTGTTTCTCAACACTCAGAGGTAAGTCTTATTATCACCCCCATTACAGAGATGAGGAAACTGAGGCACAGAGAGGTTAAGTGACTTGCTCACAACACACAGTTCTAAGTGGCAGAGCTGAGATTTGAACCCAGGCCCTCTGGCTCCTGAGCTTCCCAGGTGGCTAAAGTGGTAAAGAACCAGCCTGCCAATGCAGGAGATGTAAGAGACACCAGTTTGATCCCTGGATCAGGAAGATCCCTTGAAGTAGGAAGTGGCAACCCAATCCAGCATTCTTGCCTGGAGAATCCCATGGACAGAGGAGCCTGGTGGGCTACCATCTATGGGGTCGCAGGGAGTTGGACACGACTGAAGTGACTTAGCACACACGCATGCCTCTGGCTTCTGACCCTGCCACCTGCCTCATGTGAGGGTTTGGTCTTGGCAATTCTATAGGAAGAAAACCTGTTTATAACCCCTCTTTGGTGGGCATACAACCAGGACACAGACAGTATCTTTTGGTCCATCTGGAGGGAAAGATCCCAGAGGGCTGAAGCTCATCTAGTGTCACAGAGGAGATGAGGCTCTGTTAGGGCAGGAGACCCCCCTGTCTGCTGAGAGTGGACAGGCTTATGGGATGAAAACTGGTGAATTTTGGCCACTTGAAGCCAATTTTTCCCATTTGTCTCAACAGCTCTAAGATGGGAGGATAGATAAGCCCCAGGCTGAGGCACTGCAGCTGGTCTCCTGTTAATGCTTTGAGATGGGGTCCCAACAGGAGCACTGGGTCCTGATTCTGTGCATTCTTGTGGATTTCCTGGCCTGACACAAGTGTGGAGAAGGCCCTCAGTTTAGAGGAAGGACAAAGGAAGGAGACGATGCCAGCTGGATGCCATCTTGGCTGAGTGATGGGGGCCCACTCCAGGATAAAATATGAGGATCTTGGGCTAGAAAAACAACCTGGAAAACTGCCCCTATATGAGCAACTTAAGTTGCCCCTGGTCTTCTCTGGTGGCTCAGTGGTAAAGAATCTGCCTGCAATGCAGGAGACGCAGGTTTGATCCCTGGCTCGGGAAGATCCTCTAGAGAAGAAAATGGCAACCCACTCCAGTATTTTTGCCTGAGAAATCCCATGGGAAGAGGAGCCTGGTGGGCTACAGTTCATGGGGTCACAAAAGAGTCGGACACAACTGAGCAACAGAACTGCTGCTATTGCCTGCAGCTCACTCTGGGTTTACCTGTGTGCTCTTCCACACGTACTTTTTTTCTCCCATATGTTCTCTCCTCCATTTTAGACAATCCTCTTTAACCACACCCACCAACTCTCAGGAAGGAAACTGAGCCCCTCCTACTCCTATAAGTTTGTATTCCACTGACCGATCTCCAGTCCCCTATGCTTGTTTACAACGACTGGTACCCCAGGATGAGAAGATTAGTCCTGCTGGGGTGACCTAGAGTGGGACTTCCTATCACCCCGGATCAGGGAAAATATGTCCTCTTAAGGAAGTGGCAAATGGTGAAGACACAGTCAAAGTACATGTGTCTTTCTCCTGCTGCTGCTGCTGCTACTAAGTCGCTTCAGTCTTTCTCCTAATAGACTTTAAAAAATACTTATTTATTTTAAAAATCTTTGGTTGCAGGATCTTTAGTTGCAGAATGTGGGATCTAGTTCCCTGACCAGGGATCAAACCCGCGTGCCCTGCACTGGGAGTGCAGAGTCTCAGCCACTGGACCACTTAGGAGGGAAATCCCCTCCTAGGCAATTTTGTTGTTGTTCAGTCACTCAGTTGTGTCTGACTCTTTGCAACCCCATGGACTGCAGCGTGCCAGGCCCCCGCCCCCGCCTGCCGTCCCTCATTATCTCCCGGATTTCACCCAAGTTCATGTCCATTGAATTGGTGGTGCTATCCAACCATCTCATTCTCTGTCTTCTCCTTTTCCTCCTGCCTTCAATCTTTCCCAGCATCAAGGTCTTTTTCAATGAGTTCACATCATGTGGCCAAAGTATTGAAGCTTCAGCTTCAACATCAGTCCTTCCAATGAGTATTCAGGGTTGATTTCCCTTACGGTGGACTGGTTTGATCTCCTTGCAGTCCAAGGGACTTTCAAGAGTCTTCTCCAGCACCATAATTTGAAAGCATCAATTCTTCGGTGCTCAGCCTTCTTTATGGC
This sequence comes from Bos javanicus, assembly GCF_032452875.1. NCBI lineage: Eukaryota > Metazoa > Chordata > Mammalia > Artiodactyla > Bovidae > Bos > Bos javanicus. The sequence goes on along the minus strand of NC_083885.1, from coordinate 48,648,760 downwards.
CTTGGTGTACTTAATGATCAAGATCAAACTGAGGAAGAGGAGGAAAGAGCTCAGTTTGAGAAAAGGCAGGCCAGGGTTCAAGCTCAACTGATAGCAGTTGCTGTCAGCCATGTTTTGCAACCTCAGGACAACCCAGTGTTCAGGAAGATTCACCCATCCATCTGGAGGTAAAACCAACAAGGGGGAATGCTTCAAATGTAAGTCAACTTGCCACCAGGCCTGTGGATGCCAGGAGCCCCCCAGGCCATTCTCAGCCTGCAAAGAGACCAGGCTCTGGAGAAGGCAGTGACCTCAGTCCCAGATGGGAAAGGAGGGGGCTTCTGCTCCTGAAATGGCCGTGCTGAACAGCTAAGGTGCCCCCAGGGATTCCAGCAGCTCCCTTCTTCCCCCCAGGAGATGTCTATCTCCATCGAGGAATCCTGCATGGTCCTTTTCTTTTTTTTTGCACAGAATACAGGAAATTATTTCCCTGAACAGGGATGGAACCTGAGTCCCCTGCATTGGAAGTGGAAAGTCTTAAACAATGGATCACCAGGGAATTCTCCCTGGGTGGTCCGTAACAGAGCAGATAAGATTAATTTTAAAAATTGTTCTAAAGGAGTTTGGGTTTTTTGTTTATTTTATTTATTTATTTTTGGCTGCACCGGGTCTTTGTTGCTGCACGTGGGCTTTCTCTAGTTGTGGTGTGTGGGCTTCTCACTGCAGTGGCTTCTCTTGTTGCAGAGCACAGGCTCTAGGGTGCCTGTGCTTCAGTAGTTGTGACCCATGGGCTTAGCTGCCCCCTGGCATGTGGAATCTTCCTAGACTAGGGATCGAACCCCATGTCCCATGCATTGGCAGGCAGATTCTTAACCACTGGACCAGCAGAGAAGTCCAGAAGATCAATTTTTTAATCAATACCGGAGCCATTTATTCCATCCTGATTTCTCAAAATGGGCCTCTTTCCTCTAAATTTGCTCCGTAACTGGTGTCAGTGGGAAACCTTGAACCCATAACTTCACTGTGCCTCTCACTTGCCAATTAGAACAGCGTTTGATCTCACATGCCTTTCTAGCTCTTCCTGAGCATCCTACACCACTCCGGGGGAGACTTTCTGGATTCCCTCTGGGCCATGTTAGGGTTAAGAGGGGCCTTGGACAGCCCCTTATCTGAGGGGTAGAGCAAAGGCCTGTTCACAGAGTGATCTTCAACGCTTGTCTTTTTAATCTGCTTGTTAAGTTTGCTTTTTCCAGGTTACAGCAATTCAAGATGATGGTGATAGAGGGATTCCAGTGATTCTCTGAAACCAATCCTGACTCTCCAAACCAAACCAAACAGCAGAAGCTGTGCTGGGGCCCCTTGACAAGAGTGTTCCATGGCCCCAATTAGGTAGGGTGTATAAGCCCAATGTCAGCCTGAAGAAGCTACAGAAGATAGACCATTGTCCATCATCCTCCCAATAAGATTTGGGGGGTCCACGTCTCTCAGGAGGGATCTGAGACAGAGGATCAGGCCCCAGGCTGAGCAGCTGCAGCTGGTCTCTTGCTGATGCTCCAAGATAGGATACCAGCAGGAGCAGTGGGCCCTGATTCACTGCATTCTTATGGGTTTCCCAACTCAATGCATGCACAGAGAAGGCCTTCCATCTAGGGCAAGGACAAAAGGAGGGAGAAGACACAGGCTGGAATCCAATCTTGGTTGAGAGATGTGTGCCCATACCAGGACCATATATGGAGATGACTGGCCAGAAAAAAAAACAACCCTAATAACTGTCCCTATTCAAGCAACCTAATCCGCCCCTATTGTGCTCAATCCCTGTTGCTCTGCTATAAGTGCTTTGTTCCTAATAAACACTTTTATCTTTTTCATTATTCTTGGTCTCTTCACTGAATTCTTTCTTCAAAGAACACAAGAACCAAAGTCCTTCTTCCAGCCATTCCACCAAGCTCCATCATCCTTTTGGGAAAACACTGCTCCACTGAGCCCTGAGCCACAGATGGGCAGGATGGGGTGTCATGGCCACTGGTGGGCCTGGCTCCCCATCTAGGACAAGTAGGTGCAGAGCAGCCCCTCCACGGTCAACCTGGGGCAACCAAGTTGAGGTCTGCCTTGTAGAGGAGGGGAGAGACAGGAGTCCTGAGGGCTCAAAGTCCCTTTAGGTGACAGGGGGAAAATGGCGAGGGACAGACAGTGGGGCATGCACAAGATAGATAGATACAGAGAGAGAAAGAGAATCAGGAAGAGGTGCAAAGAGAGAAACGGAGGTAGCAGGAGATATAGAGACACAGATACAGATAAACAAAAAATGGAGAAAAGACAAAATGAGCCAAGAAAGATGGACAGAAAGAGACATGGAGGCCAAAATAGAAAAGAGAGTTATGATGGCAGGTAGAGAGAGAAACTGTCAGATGGAGAGACAGAGAGACACAGAGGTAAAGACGTCTCCCTCCCCAAACCTGCCTTCCTCCCTCCCACAGAGGGAGGCACGCAGGGACAAGCTGGCAGAGACACGCCCTCTACACTGACCTCCTTCTAGGCACTCCCACAATGGCATCTGGTCCTTTCTCAGCTCTGCCCACCTTCCAAACCGACTGCTGGCCAAGCCCATTAAGCTGCTACCCTGGCCACACCTGAAGGGCCCACGCCTTGAGGCAGAAACCACTGAAGAGGCGTCCTTGCTCCCTGGAACCCCAAACCCTCAATTAGTATTAATGAGGGAAGGTTCTTCACTGCTTAAAGACCCCCATCTGCATTCAGATAGAGGGGAGGCCCTGCCCCCATGACTCAGGAGGTTAAAGGGCCCAACGCCAGCCTGTGAGCCCACAGTGTCCGGATGGCGTGTGGCAGCAGGAGAGTCACCATCCAGTTGGTTAACGAGGAGACGGGGCCTGAAACCAAGGGCCCAAAGCTCTTTCGGGGCCAGAACTACAAAGCAATCCGAGCAGCCTGCCTGGATGAGGGGATCCTGTTCCGAGACCCCTACTTCCCTGCTGGCCCTGATGCCCTTGGCTACGACCAGCTGGGGCCCCACTCGGAGAAGGCCAAAGGGGTGGAATGGAAGAGGCCCCACGTAATGTGTGGATGGGGTTTGGGCTCCTGGTCTGAGGGAGGAGGGGGCTGAGGACTGGGTTCCTGGTCTTAGGAAGGAGGGAGTTGGGAGCTGGGCCTCTGGTCTGAGGAAGGAGGTTGGGAGCTGGGCCTCTGGTCTGAGGGAGGAGGTTGGGAGCTGGGCCTCTGGTCTGAGGGAGGAGGTTGGGAGCTGGGCCTCTGGTCTGAGGGAGGAGGGAGTTGGGAGCTGGGCCTCTGGTCTGAGGGAGGAGGGAGTTGGAAGGTGGGCCTCTGGTCTGAGGGAGGAGGGGGTTGGGAGGTGGGCTCCTGGTCTGAGGGAAGAGGTTGGGAGCTGGGCTCCTGGTCTGAGGGAGGAGGGGGTTGGGAGCTGGGCCTCTGGTCTGAGGGAAGAGGTTGGGATCTGGGCCTCTGGTCTGAGGGAGGAGAGGGTTGGGAGGTGGGCTCCTGGTCTGAGGGAGGAAGGGGTTGTGAGCTGGGCTCCTGGTCTGAGGAAGGTTGTGAGCTGGGTTCCTGGTCTGAGGGAGGAGGGGCTGAGGACTGGGCTCCTGGTCTGAGGGAGGAAGTGTCACTCTGGGACCACCTCAGAGCACAGTCAGCCATCCTGTGTCAGGGGAGGCCCAGAGAAGGCCCAGGAAAGCCAAACGCCTGCCCCAGGCTTTACAAGCCTCTCATGGGGCTGGAGGTGCTCATTACTCCAGAGCTGTGAGGGCAGGAGGGGACCCAGGAATCTCACCTCCTGGCTTCTCCTTCCCTCCCCTTCCTGGCTGAGGCCTGGAATCCCTCATCACCCGCAGGAGTTTTGCACTGAGCCCCAGTTCATCTGTGAGGACATGAGTAGAACAGACGTGTGTCAGGGGAGACTGGGTGAGACCTCTGAACCCATGTTGAGCCCCCAGATCCCGCAAGTCACAGTGGGACACTGCAGCCGGCCCACCTCAGCCTCCCTGCCCCACCCCACGCCACCATTCCCCCTCCATCCCCCTCTCAGCCTCTCCCCCTTGTGCCTTCTTTCCCCACTCCCTTAATCCCAGCCTTTCCTCCCAGGTAACTGCTGGTTTCTTGCGGCCGCTGCCTCCCTCACTCTGTACCCCCGACTCCTGTCCCGAGTGGTCCCCCCGGGACAGGGCTTCCAACATGGCTACGCAGGTGTCTTCCACTTCCAGGTAAAGCTCGGTTCCTTTGTTCATGCCTCGTTTTCCCCCAGGGTGACATGGATTTCATAGCTCACGCTGTCCCCTTGGGGCTGGAATTCCTGGACTGGTACAGCCGGGTCAGGGGGCAGGGGCTGGGGACCCAGCAGGGCTGGAGGAGGGAAGTTGAGCCCCGGCCCTGCCCATCCCCCCACCAGCTCTGGCAGTTTGGCCACTGGGTGGACGTCGTGGTGGACGACAGGCTGCCTGTGTGCAAGGGGAAGCTGATGTTCGTGTGCTCTGATCAGCGGAACGAGTTCTGGGCTCCGCTCCTGGAAAAGGCCTATGCTAAGTAAGGACCCTGACGCCCCCAGCAGCAACCTCAAGTCCTAGCCAGCAGCCCCCAGGCCACAGGGGACCCCTGGAGCCCCCTGACTTCTGGGATCCCCAAGACACTTCGCCAAAGATCTCAAACCAAGGACCCTCATGTTACACCATCACCTAATGACTTCCAAATCATGAACACTTCCCTCCATCCATATTTTACACAAAATATTCTTAGATACCCACTAAACACTCGTAATTGGAGAAGGCAATGGCACCCCACTCCAGTACTCTTGCCTGGAAAATCCCATGGACGGAGGAGCCTGGAAGGCTGCAGTCCATGGGGTCGCTGAGGGTTGGACACGACTGAGCGACTTCACTTTCACTTTTCACTTTCATGCATTGGAGAAGGAAATGGCAACCCACTCCAGTGTTCTTGCCTGGAGAATCCCAGGGACGGGGGAGCCTGGTGGGCTGCCGTCTCTGGGGTCGCACAGAGTCAGACACGACTGAAGTGACTTAGCAGCAGCAGCAGCAAACACTCGTAATTCTGAAGGAGCCTGAAATATCATATGTCAGGCCCCGGTGTCACCCTTGGAGAACCTGTAATCTCAGTCTCTCCTGATCCATCGAGAAACCCAAGATACCTCCAAAATATCAGGTGTAATCCCCGGGACCCTCAGGTCTTTGCTTTTCCCCATTCTGCGGCTCTGAAATCCCTGACAAGGCCCACAGGGATCACCCTCAAAGCAGAAATCTCCCACAGACTCAAAATATCAGACACAGCCCCCAGGAAGTCCAGAATTCTGACAGAACTCTCCTATGAGCCCCAAATCATGCAGTCCTGGTGGCCCCAGGAGCCACCGGCCTGATTTTCCAGGGCTTCTAGGATGTGCCTTTTTCAAGAGTCTGCCAATTTCGGGCATAGTCCCCGGGACCTCAGACTGGGACCTCACAGCCTGGGCCCCACCCCACCCCGCACATCCCAGGGGTTGCCCGAGATACTCATCATGCCTCAGATGTCTGACCCCAGACCTGCTCCCACAGGCTCCACGGCTCCTATGAGGTGATGCGAGGCGGCCACATGAATGAGGCTTTTGTGGACTTCACAGGGGGCGTAGGTGAGGTGCTTTACCTGAAGAAGGACACTCCAAACCCTCCGGGCCTCTTCTCCATCCTGCGCCATGCCCTGGCCAAGGAGTCCCTCGTGGGGGCCACTGCCCTGGTGAGAGAGTCAGACTCCCATGACGACCGCCCCCACACCAGGATCTGAGCACAGTCATGACTAGAAGGAGGCAGTGTCCTGTGTCCTTCTCCTCTCTGCTTTCACTGTTGGCTTATTTTCTCCCACAAATATAACACGAGCCAGTCAAAAGGACATCTGTTTGCTCTCAGAACAAGTTAAGCTTCAGCCACAGCTGGATCCAGGTGCTTAGTGGATGTTGTGAATGTGTTTTTGTTTTTTTAAAATTCCTGCTTCTGGGTTAGAGTCACTTGCAAACTTTTCTCTCAAGGGCACAAAAATGACCCCCACAGAGGCAGGTTCCTCCTACTGCTCAGGTGGTATGTGCTTAGTTGCGCGGTCATATCTGACTCTTTGCGACACCCACGGACTGTAGCCTGCCAGGCTCTGTCCGTGGAATTTTTCAGCCAAGAATACTGGATCAGGTTGCCAGTTCCTATTCCAGGGGATGACTCGGGGGTCTAATCCGAGTCTCTGGGGTCTCCTGCATTGGCAGGCAGATTCTTTACTACTGCACCACCTGGAAGCCCATACTCAGGTGGGAGGAGGGTGAAAAAAAGTACCTCTTAGAAGTTCCATGAACGTTCTGTGATTGCTTTTCATGGGCTCAGTTTGGGTCATATGTCCATCTGTGACCTGATCCCATACTCATACACTGAGCCAGTCTAACTCATTCATTTGCTTAATCCTCTGCTCAGTTATTGATTGTCTTGTGCATTTCTCTGCCTCTTTTCCTCTCTGTTCTGTATTTTTCTTTCTGTTCTTGTTCTGTATCTTTCTTTGTTCCCATTTCTCTGTCTCTCTCGTCTATTTTAGTCTCTTGTCTCCATCTGCCTCTCTCTCTCCCTTCTCTTGCCTTCCCTCCCCAACTCCCAGACCCTCTCGGAGTTAGGTGCTCTGGGTGACTCCTGTCTTGGTGACAGGAGGTGGCAGTGCAGAGAGGAGCAGCCACACTCCTGTCCCCCACTGTGGTTCACTGTCCCCTGTCCTCTGCCCAGAGTGATCGGGGTGAATACCGGACAGAAGACGGGCTGGTGAAGGGACATGCATATTCAGTCACGGGCACACACAAGGTGAGGAATCCCCAGGGTGGGCTGGCAAGGTGTGTCTGGGCACCAAACTCCCCACTGACGATGCCTCCTTAGGTGTCACTGGGCTTCACCAGGGTGCGGCTGCTGCGGCTGCGGAATCCATGGGGCCGAGTGGAGTGGAATGGGGCCTGGAGCGACAGGTGGGATGGATCTGGGGTGGGTGGGTGGCTCGGCTCCCCCCCGCCCACCCCTTACACCTCAGTCTCTCCAGCTGCCCACGCTGGGATGCGCTCCCTACAGAGTGGCGAGATGCCTTGCTGGTGAAAAAGGAGGATGGTGAGTTCTGGTGAGTGGGGCAGGGTCCCAGGTCTGCCTGGGCAAGGGGTGCCAGGCTACTGGGGTCAGGGAGGGGGCAAGCCCCACTTGAAGGGACAAGGGAGAAGTTCATGGGGATAAGTCCTAAGTGGCAGAGAAACTGACCATATCCGTGGTAATTTGGGAAGCTGGGTTCTATTTTGGGGAGCTGAAGAATTAGCAGTAATATTAGGGGAATTGGGAAGCATAGTAATCTTCAACAGGTTGAAGAGATATTTAGCACAATTGAGGGATAGTTGGTGACATCGGGGGCATTTCTTGAAATTGGCAAATTGAGGGGCTGAAGGATGCTTGTTAGTAATAGAGAGTCTGAGGTCTCAATATTTGGGGAGAAATCTAGGGGAGCCAGTGGCGCTAAAGAACCCACCCGCTGATGCAGGAGATAAGAAACGTGGGTTCAATCCCTGGGTCGGGAAGATCCTCTGGTAGAGGGCATGGCAACCCACTCCTGTATTCTTGCTGGAGAATCCCATGAACAAAGGGGCCTGGCAGGCTGCAGTCCACAGGATCACAAAGAGTGGGACACCACTGAAGTGATTTTGCACAGCATGCACTAGGGGAGCTGGAGGGGTCTAATTTGGGGGACTGATGTGTAACTGGCAACATTTAAGGAATTCAGGGGGCTTTGTGATTGAGGGGGTCATGGGATAATTTGGGGGACTAGGGCCCTGGGGAGGTGAGGGCCCAGGCAGGGTCTGACCACCAGCCACCGTCCAGGATGGAGCTGCTGGACTTCTTCCGCCACTTCGACACCATCCAGATCTGCTCGCTGAGCCCCGAGGTGCTAGGCCCCAGCCCGGCTGGAGGCGGCTGGCACATCCACACCTTCCAAGGCCGCTGGGTGCGCGGCTTCAACTCTGGCGGGAGCCAGCCTGGTGCCGGTGAGGCCTGAAGGGGGCCCCAAAGGCAAGGAGGGGTGGGGCTGTGGCAGGCTGGGTAACCCTGTCTCTTTGTCCTTTCCTAGAAACCTTCTGGACTAACCCCCAGTTCCGGCTGACGCTGCTGGAGCCTGATGAAGAGGATGAGGAAGAGGATGGGTCCTTGGGGTGCTGGGGGGCAGCAGGGGCACGGGGCCCCGCACGGGGTGCCCGCACCCCCAAATGCACTGTTCTCCTGTCACTCATCCAGCGCAACCAGCGGCGCCTGAGGGCCCAGGGCCTCAGATACCTGACTGTGGGCTTCCACGTGTTCCAGGTGGGACCCCGGGCTGAGCAGAGGCAGTGGGGGGGCGAGGGGAAGACACAGAGGCATGGAGGTACAGGAGGCCAAGGCGGGATCCGAGGGGGTGGAGAGGGGCTGGAGAGGCCGAAGGGGTAGTGGATGGGGGCCAAGGGTCAGGGTCAGGAGACAGTTGAGGACGTCAGAGATTCAAGGAGAGGCTGAAGGGCTAGGGAGTGCGCAGAGAGAGACTGAGGGGCAGAGGGCAGAGGGAAAGGAGTCAGAGAAAGGGCTGGAGAAAAGGCTGAGGAGTTGGGAGTGGACCCAGGAGCAGAGAAGGCACTTGAGGGCACAGACGGGAGGGGGTGGGCAGGAGGGGCTAGGTCAGGAACTAAGGGGCAGGGCCTTTAGAAGGGGTGGGGTGGGAAGAAAAGAGGCAGGGATGTGGAGGCAGCAGGGAAGGGCTCCGCCCCTTGGCCCTGACTCCCCTGGCTCTTCCTTCTTGCAGATCCCAGAGGAGGTGGGTATCAGAAAGGACCCCCAGATTCCATCCATCCCTGAACCAGCCCCAGCGGCTCCTACAACCTGGGGGCCTGAGGCGCACTTGGGGTGATCGGTGACCAGTGGGTTTGTCCAGGGCGGTGTGGAGGGTGCAGTGGGTCGGAGGTCGGATGGGGTGAACTTGGACGGTGGTGGTCACGCTGCCTTATCCCCCCCAGCTACTGGGCCTGTGGGACTCCCCGAGGAGTCGCGCTCATTTGTCCGGCCTGCTGCGCGCCGACCGCTCACCATTCTGCGCCCGCCGCGACGTGAGCCGCCGCTGCCGCCTGCGCCCGGGCCACTACCTGGTGGTGCCCAGCGCCGCCCGTGCCGGCGATGAGGCCGACTTTACGCTGCGCGTGTTCTCTGAGCGCCGCCACACTGCCGTGTGAGCTGGACACCCAGCCCCGCCCCCGGGATCCCCAGCCGCGCCCCCGGGATCCCTAGCCCCGCCCCCAGGATCCCCAGCCCCGCCCCCCGGGATCCCCAGCCCAGCCTGCGTCAGCCCCGGCCCCCAGGATCCCACCTAAACCCCACCTGAGTCTCAGCTGAGACCCCGAGTGCTCCATATCCTCAGCCGCGGGGTGAGAGCCCCCTCCCCCATCTCCCGTCTGTAATTTGCAGGGAGGTAGATGACGTGATCAGCGCCGACCTGCACGCCCTTATGGTGAGGCGCGGCTCTGGGAAAGGGGCGCTATGGTGTGTGTATGTGGGCGGGAGAGGCGGGGGAAGGGGACGGCGTGGAACTTCTTGGCCAGAAGTAAACTACCCAATCCCACAGGTCCCCTACATTCCCCTGGAGCTGGAGTTGCAGCAGCTTTTTCAGGAGCTGGCAGGAGAGGTGAGGAGGTGGGGCAGGGCTAAGTGGATTCCCTCCTCTTCCCTCCCTCGTCATATAACATCTCATTTTACTTTAGTTTCCCAGTCTCTCTGTGCTTAAATATCATGAACTTCTTTTGCCAAAACCCTCACAGCTCTTCCCTGCCACAGGGCCTTTGCTCCATCTGTATCCTGGACTGCTTTCTCTCCCTTCACAACCCCTGCCAGGCAGAGGCCTTTTCTTTCCCCAGGCTGGCCAGCCACTTGCCCTGTGAGAGTTCCAGCAGCCCAGGGCTTCCCCACTGCAACCCTGACCTCTCTGTGGACATGTCTCTCTCCCTCCATGGACCAGGAGCTCTGCCAGGCCCGGGGCTCTCTCAGGCTCTGCCATGTCCCAGCACCTCCCCGCATGCTGTCTGGGCCCCCCTGCCCTGGGCTATTTGTTGAATGACTACCTGAGTGCAGCCTCACAACCATCTCTGTCCTCGCCAGGAGGAAGAACTTGGCGCCCCTCAGCTCCAGATCTTGTTAAGCATCGCCCTGGAGCCTGGTGAGTTGGGGACCAAGAGTGGATCCCCGGAACCCCCATGTGTGTCCAGCCACGATGCTGCTGGGAGAAAGGCCACGGGAACCCTGGCTTCAGCTTGCCAGCACCTCCCCTGTGGCCAGAACTGTGGATCCTGTGATGGGACCTGTGGCCAAGGCCATGGCCACTCATAAGCCTCCGTTCCTCTAAGGGAGAAGCAGGGAGTGTCGCTGCCCTAAGCACTGACTCAGACCGCCTTGCCTGGGTTCAAATCCCAGCTCTGCTAGTTTCCATCAGTTGCAGGACTTTCAGAGATAACAATAATCCTGAGCACTTACCATGATGACCAGGATGTGGGAAGTGCTATCTTTTTGTTTTCCCTGTAGCCAGGGCCCATGCCCAGACCCCCAGAGAAATCGGGCTCAGGACCTGTGAGCAGCTGCTGCAATGTTTTGGGGTATACGATGGGGGCAGTGCCCAGGGAGGGGGAATGGCCTCGGCTCCCCTTCTGGAGACGCTGACCCTAACCAGATGCTCCCTCCCCAGCATGGGGGAAGCCTGGACTTGTACCACTTCCAGCAGCTCTGGGGCCACTTCCTGGAGTGGCAGGTAAGGTGGGGCACTGGGCAGGGCACCTCCTCCTGGAGGGCCAGGAACCTTTACTAATAGACCTAGGTGCGCTGTGGGCTAGCGGGATCCCAGGGGAGAAGGGGGAACCGGCCAGCACCACACCAACCTCAAGGATGCCCCTGCCCCTACCACCCTAGTTGTCCCTTTGCATGTGTGTGCCAAGTCGCTTCAGTCGTGTCTGAGTCTTTGTGACCCTATGGACAATAGCCCGCCAGGCTCCTGTGTCCATGGGATTCTCCAGGCAAGAATACTGGAGTGGGTTGCCATGCCCTCCTCCAGGGGATCTTCCCGACCCAGGGATCGAACCGCGTCTGTCTCCTGCATTGGCAGGCAGGTTCCTTACCACTAGCGCCACTTTGTCCCTTTAGGGGGCACTAAAATAGCTCAAGGGTCAAGAGCAAACTCTGATCCTGGGCTGGAACCCCAGCTCCCAGCTCAGCCCCTTGCTGGCTGTGTGACCTGAGCGGGCCTTTGCTGGTGTATGGCTGGGAGGCTGTCATTCCTGCTGCTCTGGACCTCTGTGAGGAGAAAACGGTCGCAGGCCTTCACACACTCTAAGTGACAAGCTACTGTTCATGAGCCCTTTGTGGATAGAGTCTCACCTTGTCCCCACAACCCCTCTATTACCGCTGGTACTGGTATTCCCATGTTACAGAGTGGGCAACAGAGACCCAAAGTGGTTCAGCTGCTGGCATGGAAAAGCCAGGAAGAAAGGGAGGCGGGTGGGAACTCAGGCCCGCTTTCAGCCTTCTTGTGGGTGCTCTGGGACCTGGGGGTGGGACTGACCCAGACCTCCCTGCCCAGGCCACATTCGATAAGTTCGACAAGGACGCCTCTGGAACCATGAACTCCTATGAGCTGAGGCTGGCGCTGAATGCGGCGGGTATGGACAGAGGTCCTGGGGGCTCCTGGGGATGGATCTGCTCCCCCACCTCCCCCACACCCCTCCCCCACACCCACAAAGCCCACACCTTAGTTTGTGCAGGAACTGGGTGACCCTAAAAGAGGTCCGAAGTGGGGACTCCTCTGTGTGGGGGGAGGAGGGCGCTGTGGGAGTGGGGCCTTCCCCGAGAGGAAGGTGAGGCCTTGGGAACTGGTGTCTGAGAGTCCCCAGCCCACAAGGCCTCAGAGTAGAATGTCCTGGACTCCTTGGGTGGCCCTGGGCTCTTGAGTCCACCTCCTGGAGCCTCTGTTTTCCTCTCTGCAAAATGGCTCATACAGAGGGTGGCAGGAAGGAACCTGTGGAATGGCGCCCACAGGGCTTAATGCTGGGAACTAAGCTTCTGTTCACTCAGGCCAGGTCACCTAAATGAAGGCTCTCACTGGAGCCTTCCCGAGTTCTTGCAGGAGACATAGAACAATCCCCTTCTATTTGCGTGGGAGCACAAATCCCTAGCCGTGGCACAGAGCCAGAGACCCACACTTTTCCAGGGCCACACAGTTAGAAAAGGTGTGCGAGTGTGATTTGCCCCCCATCTCACCTTGCATGGAAGGAGTGGAGGCTGGGGTCAGACACAGAACTGCCAGACCCCACCCCCCACCCCAGGGCTCATCGGCCATAGCAAAAGGAAGGATGCAACATGGAGGGATGGGAGGCTGGGGGGATGTGAGCCAGAGTCTGAGAGGCAGAAGGGCGGGGTCAAACGTCCAGGGAGATACAAGAAAAGAAAGGAACTCAAGAGCCGACTCATTAGAAAAGACCCTGATGCTGGAAAAGATTGAGGGCAGGAGGAGAAGGGGACGACAGAAGATGAGATGGTTGGATGGTATCACTGACTCGATGGACATGAGTTTGAGCAAGCTCCAGGAGATGGTGAAGGACAGGAAAGCCTGGCATGCTGCAGTCCATGGGGTCGCAAACAGTCAGACGTGACTGAGCAACTGAACAAGAAGACAGAAGGGGAGATGGAGTCAGACAAGATGGGGAGATGTGAGCCTGAGAAAGAGCCCCAGGTAGACAGGAGGGGAAGATGGAAGGCTGTGCTATTCACTCAGTATCCCTCGGTAGGGGGTTGGTGTCAGTCTAGGCAGAAAAAAGTGCTCTCATAAGGCTGACATTCTGGTGGTGCAGATACACCAAGCAGAATGTCCGCTGGTGAGGAGTTCTGTGGTGGAAAAGGAAGCAGGCCAGGGTGCTGGGACATGCAGCGAGCGGGGTGTGGGTTGAGACAGGGCGGGCAGGGAAGGCCTCGCTGAAGTGATGGTTGAGCAGAGATCCGAAGGACGGGGAGTGAGCCTCGGGGACGCTGAGGAAGAGCCATCCAGACAGAGGGAAAGGCAGTGAAAAGGCGCTATGGAGGCCAGTGTGAAGACAGAGGAGTGAACGACTGGGCTCAATGATGGAGAGGACTGAGGAGGGGTTGGGGGGGATGGTATGGCTGGGGCCAAGTAGGGAGGAAGAGGTGGTCAGAGAGGAGATTGGTGGGGGAAGACAGGAGAGCCTCGGGAGGACAGCTCTTTAGTACTTATCAGCCGGAGGAGGGAGAGACAAGTCCAGGATCAGGGTGTGTGTGAGGCTGGAGCTGGCAGGCAAGCGGAAGGCTGCGTGTAGTGGAGGGAATGCCAGGGAGTGGCCAGCAGGAAGCCATGGCAGGAAGACCCTGGCAGCTCTGCGCTGGGGGGCCTGGCAGAACCTGCTCTGACCTTATCCTGTCCACTGCTCCAGGAACACTCCCGAATCCCGCCCTGCTCCAGGCCCTGTGCTGGCTGATGCTGGGGATTCTGTGGTGACCAGGCACCTTTTCCAGACCTCTCCCCTGCTTATTCCCAGAGCCACTAATGCCAGTGACAGTCACTAATGCCAGTGACAGCTGGGAAGGGGTATGGTCAGGGCAGGGACGTGGAGGCGCAGGGAGCTGTGGGAGCCCAGAGGGGGAGCTTGATGCTGCTTGTGGGGGTGGGGCTGAATATCTGAGAGGACTTCCTGGAGGAGGTGTGTACCAGAGTAGGACATGGTGTTCTGGGCGGAGGGACCATCAAGTGTTGAAGGCAGCAAGACAAAGCCCTAGGTCAAGTGGGGGTGGGTGGGTGAGGGGAGCAGGAGATTAGGCATAGCCTGTGTGGGCCACCAGATACCTTGGGACAATGAGGGCCCTGGGGAGGGGTAACCAGGAGGTCATGGTCACTAGGGCCCAGCAACCTTAGTAAGGGGGTTCACAAGTACCAGCTTTTAAAGGCCTCTCTTGAAATTCCTTGTCAAAGAAGCCTTAAATACATACACACACACACACACACATATATATATATTTTTTTGCTTTATTTTTGGCCATGCCTCATGGCATGTGGGATCCTAGGTCCCTGACCAGGGACCAGAGATTGAACCCATGCCCCGTGCAGTGGGAGAGCAGGAGTCTTAACCACTGGCCCAGCAGGGTAGAACCCCAGAGATATTTCTAAACTCCAGAAATGGCACCTGATGTGGAGTGTCAAGATATTGACTCCATATGGGACTGGCAAAAATGCTTTGCTGCACGGAGGTATTGTCCAGTGTCTATTAGCAGAAATTCTCAGAGTTTAAAGGGATAACGACACTGACATAGTTAACAATGTGCTGGCGGATACTGTCCTAAGCTCTAGACATCTAACACCTTCACACGCTCATGGGGTCAGGGCTGACCTAGTTCCCGTGACAGGCCCAGAGAAATGAAGGGAGTTGCCCCAAGGCCTCAAAGTTGGGATGAGACAGAACCGGAACTGCAGAGATGGGACCAGGCCCCCTGAAGTGTGCCTGCATTCCCTGGGTAGTCAGAGGGGGTGGTGCGACCCGGAGGTGGGCTCAGGGGGCAGCCGGGCCTCAAAGGTGGCCTCCCCCAGGCTTCCACCTGAACAACCAGCTGACCCAGGCTCTCACGAGCCGATACCGTGACAGCCGCCTGCGTGTGGACTTTGAGCGCTTCGTGTCCTGCATGGCCCAGCTCATCTGTGTCTTCCGTGAGTGCCCTCCCCGGTGCCGATGGGGCAAAAGGAGGTGGTCTCCGCGGCTGCGGGACCAGGGAGGTGGGCCCTCACCTCACCCCTCTCTGCACAGGCCACTGCAGCCAGCACCTGGATGGGGGCGAGGGGGTCGTCTGCCTGACCCACAGACAGGTGAGCCTGGAATGCAGGGCGTGGGTGGGGGAGTGCCGGGAGCCCCCTAGCCTCATCTCTGCTGTCTCCTCTCGCCCAGTGGATGCAGGTGGCCACCTTCTCCTAGATCTCAGCCCCTGGAGCCCTGCCTCTCCCCCATCCCAGCCTGGACCGCGGGGAGGGAACAGCTGCTCTGACAGTGGGCAAGTGCGGCCTTGGGCGCCAGCCTGCCTGGAGCGGATTTCAGGCCCCACCCCTCACTGGCTGGGTGACACTGGGCAAGTCCCTGCACCTCTGTTTTGTCCTCGGGCAGGGTCATGGCGCCTGCCCTGTGCGGGCTGCATGAGTCTGCCCACATTACACGCTGAGAACAGTGGCTGGCCCAGAGTGGGTCCCCAGAGGCACCCCTATGCTCACACACTCACGGGAACAAGGACTAGGGTGCGCCCAAGCCCCCACTTCGCTCTGGGAAGGGGTGCTCCGTCATCACTCTCCAAAGAAGTGGAGAACAGGGATAGAAAAACAGGACGCTGTAGGAATCCTTCTTAAAAATATTACATGTTTTATTATCTTGTTCCCAGAAGGGAGGTTTATCCAGAAACCGGGGGAAAAAAAAAAATCAAGAATAAACTCAAAAAAATAAGGCGGAGGGTGGTGGTTAGGGAAGGGAGAGCAAAACCATCCACTAACAGGTAGCTAGGGCAGCAGCCCACCCTCCACCTCAGGAGCGTCCCCAGAGACCCATGCCCGACGGCAGACATCAGAGAGAATCGGGGAGGGGCTGGGGGAGGGGAGCCAATCAGCTATGTCTTCATTATGAGAGCAAGAGGCGGCGAAGATATGTTGCTAGGTGAATATATATTTATATAATAAATCCGTAAGTTAATAAAGTAAATAGGAATTTTCTGAAAGGTTGATTTTTTTTTAATAGCTTTTGTTTTTTTGTAAATTTGTGTGTGTGTGTGTGTGTCGGGAAGGGGGGTGGTTTGGGGAAGGGGGGTGGTCCTTAGAAAATCTGAAGAGATACACAGGTCCAGACAAAGCAAAGAGGGGGGTGTCTGGGGGTGAGGGCCGGAGGCTGCTCTGCCTGGCCCCACTCCTATCACAGAAGAGGAGGAGACTGAGCTGAAGCCCCTCACGTCCTGGCAACACCAAGTTGGAGGGGAGGGGAGACGGAGCAGGCAGGTCCTCTTTCCTGCCGGGCGGCCCGGGCACCCTCTGCGGGGCCCATCGCAGGCTCGGCGGTTCCTGGACAAGGCACGTCGGGCTTTGGCCTGGATGTGGGAGGCCGTGAAGGGACCTCGGGGGAGAAGGGGTGGGGGTGCCGTTTCTAGGGCTTGGAGGGGGCCTGTTTTGCTGTGAGGATCCACTGTTCCCTCCACAAAGTTAGAAAAAAAAAAAAACCCAAAACGAAACAATACATCATATATATTTACCAGACCAGAAGCGCTGACCCCGGTAAGCCTCCCGGCCCCCATCCAGGGGGAGGGAGAGCCTTGCGGCCGACCACAGAGAGAGAGGAGAGAGCCTGCCCCAGCCCCTCCCTGCCCACCCGCCCCCCCAGCAAGACCGACAGAGAGTGCTTTGCATAGATACAGAGTCAGAGGAGCGGGCCGGGGGCCCTCGTGGTGGGGAGGTGGGATGGAAGGGCTCCCCCAGCCCCTCCGGGAGGCTGTGAGGAGCGGGGCGTTTGGTCGGGGGTTCTCCGAGCGGGGCCTCACAGGTCGCTCTCTCCGTACAGGGCTGTGGAGAAGGACTTATAGTCGAGGGCGCCGGGCACGGCGTCAGGGCCCTGGTAGGGCGCCATGCGGGCGATGCAGTACTCGGCCTGGTCGGGCGGCAGCTCTCTCCGCAGCTCCTCGGCTGTGATGAAGTTCTGGGGGGCAGCAGGGCAGGAATCTGGGTCACCCCCACCCGCCCCTGGCATGTATGCTGGCCCACCCGGCCCCCGAGTGCCTGCCTGCTGGATGTCTGGCTCACCTTGTCCCCAGCCAGGACCTTGAAGGAGGCGATGACCTGGTCGGCCGTGTCTGTGTCGGTGGTCTCCCTCGACATGAAGTCGATGAAGGCTTGGAAGGTCACGAGGCCGCTGTGGTTGGGGTCCACTACGCTCATGATGCGGTTGAACTCGGCATCGCCCTGCGAGGGGGGGTGGGCGGGGGACAGGTGGCTCTTGAGTAGCGCAGGGCAGGCCGGGCCTGGCCCAGTGGCTAGAACGTGGGGCCGGGAGAGCAGGGCCTAGCCCCAGCACACGGGACCGGTGGCATCGGCAGGCCTCTGAGGGTCCCGGCTCCCCCAGGGCCCGCCGCCCCATGCGCCCTCCGCTCCGCCCCTCCCATGATCCTGGGAAGTGGGGAGTTGGGGTGAGGATCAAACAGGCCTACTGCTCCTCAGCCCTGGCTCACAAGTTAGCTCTGGAGGGCGAGGAAGAAAAGAGAGAAAGAGAGAGAAAGAGAAGCGGGGAGCGTGGGAGGCCTGGCCTCCTCTCTCCGGAGATTTCCAGGGCAGGAGGTGGGAGGCTCTGGGGGGCGGGGGCGTCGTCGGAGGGACCCCACCCAGCAGAGGCAGCGGAGGAGGAGGAGGACGGAGGCCAGGCTGCGCTGCTCTGGTGGAGGAGGGTCCCCGAGGACACGGAGACTCTGGAGGCGGTGAGGAGGGTGAGAGGGGGGCAGGGGTGGGGGGGGAAGGCCGAGCAGCAGGGCAGGCAGAGGCGGCATACCAGGCTGTATCCTGTGGAGATAAGCAGAGCCCTGAAGTCATCGGAGTCCATGCTGCCTGTCTGCTTCTGCTCCAGGACCCAGGGACAGCAGAGGAGGCCGGGCCCAGAGTAGGCAAGAGGGGCCGCCCCGTGCGCACAGCGGGGAGACAGGACAGTGGCGGGAGCAGGGTAGACAGAGGCGGCCCCGAGAGACCAGGTAAGGGGGCAGGCGTCCGGAGAGACACAGGGCAGGGAGGAGGAGGCAAGAGAGCCGGTGAGATGGTACACGATGGCGAGGGGTGGGGTGGCCGAGGGAAGGGAGACAGAGAGAAGGAGAGAGAGAGAGAAGAGCAGTTAATGCCACGGTCCGCTGGGGCCCCGGGGGCGCGTACCTGCCGGTCGTTCTCCACGTCGTAGCCCAGGCTGATGAGGCAGGCCTTGAACTCCTCCGGCCCCAGCGCCCCGCCGTGGTCCTGCCGGCGGCATCCGGAGGCAGGTGTGCACGAGGGGTGGGCGGTGTGGAGACCAGGCCGGCAGAGGCGGGGCCGGGGGCCGGGGTCACATGCAGAGGGCAGGGGAGGGGGACACACGGGGGGAAGGGAAACACAGAGTTAGAGGTGACGAGGACACAGTGATGGCCGGGGTGGGGGCCTGGAGGGTGGTCAGAGGCCTCACCCCGCCTCCTCTGGGCCAGGGCAGGGGCGGGGGCTGAGAGGTGCAGGACTCAAGACCCAGGACTCCTGGGAGGGAACGGGGGAGCTGTCCTGGCCTCCAGGATCTGGGGTGGGAGAGAGGGGACTGCCCCTCCTGTGTGGAATGCAGGGCCCTGCTAACCCCTGGAGTACATCCTTCCCACGGAGGGCAGGCGGACGACACCTCAGGTCCAGCAGGGAGGGCCTGGGGCGAACTGGCGTTCGGGGCCCCTCTAACGGGGCTACCAGACCACGTCTGACTTTTAAGAACAGTGAGTGTGTGTGGCTTGGATCCCTGGGGGTGCTGGCACTTGTCTGTGTGTCTGTCTGTCTTGGATCCCCGGGGGTGCTGGCACCTGTCTGGATGTCTGTCTGTCTTGGAACCCCAGGGTGCTGGCACTTGTCCGTTCAGGGTTGCCCTGGCAGGTGGGTGAGGAGACACAGCCCCAGGGACAGAGCCAGGGGTTCCCCTTTCTTCTCCTGAGGGAAGCTGGGTCCCTGTCAACCCGTGAGTGGCCTCTGATACTCAGGGACCATGATGTGAACAGACAGACAGATGTGAAGACGGAGGGGGCGGGGTGGGAGGTGACAGCAGGGAGGGAGGGAAGACGGGGGCTGAGGGAGCCGCTCACCTTGTCGAAGTGGTTGAAGGACGCCCGGAACTCCTGCATCTGCTCCTGGCTGATGCCCTTGGCATCGCGGGTGAGGATCTGGTTCTCGACCTCGTTGATGGTGCGGGCGATGGTGGTGAGCAGCTGCTCCCAGCCCACCCGGATGTGCTGGGGAGGAACCAGGGCGTGAGTGCGGGCTGGGCCAGTGGTACCACAGTAGCTGCAGCTCAGGGGGGTCAGACTTGGGTTTCTCCTAACCCTCTCCCAGTGCCAACCCAGCCCCACGCACTCCCGTGCACACAGGGACACAGCCACACGCCTGCCTCTGCCCAACCACCAGGGCCCTGGTTCACGTCCCACTGTGCACGTCCCAGTCACGAGGCAGCAGAGGACTGGGGCCTGACACCCATGCCAGGATCCTCGTGGGAACTCTGCAGAGATGTTCCAGGCAACGCTTATCTAGCTTTCTGGGGAAACTCCTCTCCATTCCTTTTATTTAGTGGCACCCTCGGATTTGCATGGTCTCAGGGCTTATCACTGGGGATCATTTCAAGCTGCCAGTCTGACAGCAACCAGCCCTATGCTGGGACTTCTGCACACATTGGCTGGGCCCACGCCCTCAAGCAAGGACCCAAGGATCAAATGGCTGAGGCCGTATTAGGGGGCAGGTGCTGCTGCCCTCCCGGCTCTCCAGGAGCTCGTCCTGAAATGTGTGTTATCGTGGTGATGGGAGAGTACTGGTAAGGAAGTCAACTTTTCAAAAAATATGAACATGGGATCCAGTCTCTGCGGTCAGAGTGAAAGAGGAGAGAGAGGAAGCGGGAGCCGGCTTTTCTACAGGGCAAAAACCACTCGGAAGAAGGCGGCAGCCTGGCTCGGGCTGGCAGGGCGAGCAGGGCGCACCTCCATGGTATAGTTGGTGTGCTTGTTGTCGAAGATGAGGGCCTCCTGGATGAGCTGGTGCTGCTGCTCGAGCAGGTCCAGGTTGGGCTTGTAGTCCACAATGCTGCGCTCATACTGCTTCAGGTGGCTCAGCTGGTCCTCCAGCGTCCCATTCATCTCGATAGAGATGCGCCCGATCTCCTGCACAGAGGACGGCGGCGCTGGGCTGGGGCTGGCGGGCCCTCGGCCACCACCAGCCACCAGGAGGAGGCCTGTCGCTGGCCACTGCAACGCGGACTGGTGGTGGTGGTGGCGGCAGCAGAGAGGCCGCCTCCAGCCTGGGGGTCCTCTCCCAGAAGGCCTGCCGCTCACCGACTGTCCCCCCAGCCCCGCCCTCCAGCGCAGCAGCAGTGATCAGTTTCTGCCCCAGCGCTTCACAGGTCCACCCCCACAGCTCCCTCCCTGTGAAGCCCAAGCCTGGGACAAGCCCCTTCTGCAGAGCTGGAAACTGAGGCCAGGAAAGGGCAGCTTATCACAGTACAAGGCAGAGCCGGGCTGGGAACCCAGGCCTGGCCCGCTTCAGAACCCAGGCTCCTGAGCGCCCCCACGCCTCGCCCTGCCACGGCAGCTGGTACTATGCCCTGGGCTGCCTGCCCAGACCTCTTGGACTGGTCGTGAGTTTCAGTGACGCCGCTTGGTCAGCAGTAGCCCAAAGGGCATTGAGGGGCATGGTTACAAGCGTCCCCGGGGCTGGATCACCAGGGCGGAATGCGTGTGCTCATGAGGGTCTGAGCTCGGACCACCTTGGTCACAGCGACACCGCGGTGCTCACGATGGGGCTGGCGCAGGGCGGTGCCCAACTGTTCGCTGAGGAAATGAATTAACAGTCCCCGTCCCCTTTCAGGGATGACAACACTGAGGAACAGAGGTTACGTGTGCCTGACTCCAGAGCAGCAGCTGAGGGCAGAGTCGACTTGAGACCGCCTCTCCCTGACCCCTAGCACAGTCTTGCGCTGGACAGCACTGCCATTTCCATCGATATAACCTTCCCGATCCCATGAGGCCCCCAAGTCCACTGGCCCCACAGAGCACTGCGGACCTCCTGCCAGGGGTGGGCAGCCTCCCATTCAGCGGGGGCTCTTGCTCAATTTTGCCAAGAGATTCTTGGGGTGTGGCGGGGGGGCGGGGTGGCAGGGCTGGGACGACTGGCCCTCACCTCCATCTTCGTCTGGATCCAGGGCCCCACAATATTGGCCTGGCTGGCGAACTGGCGGCGGAGGTGCTCGTTGGACTGTTGTTTGCTCTGCTCCTCCAGGAGGGCGTGGTCCCGCTTGGGCACCAGCTGCTGCACCTGGTGGGGGGGAGGGCGGCATGTGGGCAGGGGCAGTCAGGGGTCAGCCCTTCGCCTGGCAGCCCCTCCTCGGCATGCCAGTGGGTGGGTGGTTGGGTGTCGCCTACCTTCTCCCACTTGGAATTGATGATCTGGGGAGTGACGGTGGTGTAGGGGTTGCTGCCCGAGAGCTTGATGTGGTTGCTCTCGGCGATCCGCTGGGCTTCCTTGTGGATGGCCAGGATGGCCTCCCGCTCCCTGTCGGCATCTGGCAGCGTCGACTTGAACTGGTCGTGGGCTGAGATCAGACCCTGGGGGACGTGAAGAGAAGGGGTGAGGGGGCAGCCCGGCCCCCAGAGGGCCCACGAGCCCTGAAAAGGGTGGAGGGCCGGGGGCGGACCTCGATTTCCTCGATGGTGTGGACGATGAACATGTCCTGGAGGTCCTCCATGGCGCTCTCCATCCAGTTGTTGAAGGGGGCCGCCCGCTTGGCGTACTCCAGGTGCAGCTGGTCGATGGTCTCTAGCTGCTTCTCCGTTTTCTGGTGCGACAAGGACAGAGGAGGGAGGTCAGTGGGCCAGCAGGGGCTGTGCATGGTGGGCGGGGATCTGGGAAGCTCTGAGGGCACCCACCCCAACCCCCGCCACCGCTCACCTCCAGGGCTTCCCTGCGACTGTGGGTCAGAGAGCCAAGGGCGTCCCACTGGTCACAGATCTTCTGGCAGCGCGTGTTGACGTTGTGGGAGTCGTAGTAATCCAGCTCGCTGTGGACCGGGCAGAGGATGGTGAGACCCGGTGCGGGCAGGGATTGCCGGACCCGCCCACCCACACGTGTCCCAGGCCCTGGTGCTAGGGGACACCACCCCTCTGGGCTGAGGCAGGAGGAACTGGCGAGGGGGTTGGCGGGGAGAGGACAACAGAGCTTCCTGTCAAGAGCCGCTGACGCAGGGCTCCCAGACTGTGACCCTCAACCACGCCTTATCTGGATTGTTTTTTGGGCTGTGCCATGTGGCTTGTGGGATCTGAGTTCCCCGACCAGCAGTCAAACCCAAACCCGCGGCAGTGGAAGCACAGAGTCCTGACCAGTAGACCCCCAGGGAAGTCCCCTGGACTTGCTTTTTCCATTTAAACAAAGTCTAGCAGGGCATGCTGGTTAGAGGACAAGGCTCTGGAGCCAAGTTCCCTAGGCGTGAATTCCAGCTCCTGATTTTGAACCTGTGTGACCCTGGGCAAGTGAATTCCCTCTGGATCCCTCGGTTTTCTCATCTGTGAGATGGGGGCGGGGTTGTGAGGACACCAAGTTACTTAACACGTGTCAAGTGCTGAGAGCAGTCCTTGGAGCCCAGTGGGTAAAAGCAGGAAGTTAATAAAGGATATGTTTTTATGGGTATTAGGAAAAAAGTGTGTGACTAGCCTGCAATCTCATGCTAAGCAACTAAGAATATATTCAAGAAAAAAACCAAACAAACAAGCTGATCAGAGAATGGGTATTACTGTTGCCTTGACTGAGGTTGGGAACACTGAGCTGATACCATAGCTCTTGCCCCCCGACCCCACTCCTGAGCCCCAGGCCTCCTGCCTCCTGGGGTCACACTTGGGCACTCCCAGCAGGAGGCTCCTAGTCGGTGCACAGGTCTAGGGTGACCAGACGGTCAGGCAGGATACAGAGGCCAGGGGAGCAGGCAAGGGCTGGAGAAGCAGCCAGGCAGCGTTCCACGCAGGGGCTGGGCCGGCCTGGGTTCCACTCGCATCTCACTCACTCCCTAGCTGTGTGATCCGGGGCAGGCCCCTTGGCCTCAGGGTGCCTCAGTCCAGCTCTGTAACAGACGATCAATGGGACTGACGAGCTGACACATGGAGGGCCCTGAGTGCTCTGAGCTTTCGTCATTATTATCAATCGATGCCCAGCCGGTCTGCCCATCCAGGCTCAGCCCAGGCGGCCCTTGGCCTCTGACTCATCTGTAGGGGAATGGACGGCACCCCATACAACCCTCCCCCCTTCCTCCAGGGCAACTGTCCAGAGAGTTGCCTGGGGGACCGTCAGCTCCCTGGCTCAGGGCGATGGGTTTCACATGGCCATTCCCAGTGCCCGAGCAGTGGGCTGGCCTAGCGCTGACTGCAAGTCTGTTGCCAACCAGCGTCCAGGGGCTCGCCTGTCCCACCCCCACAACCCCTGCAGATGGTGGGCGTCTGTATCCGTGACCTCACTCTCCTTGGCCTGGACGTGCCAGGTACAGGGAGCTTGATCCTAGAGGAGCTGCAGGACCCCCAACAGTGCCCAGTGAGGGTGCGTGTACCCAGGACTGTGCCTGCTAGTACTTCTGCCCCTGGGCGAGCACATGGGGAGCCCCAGAGCAGCTGGGCAGTGCGGAGGGAGTGAGTCAGGGAGACAGCCCTGCCCGGTGTGGGGCTCCTCCAGGCCTCGCCGCTGGACCCCCGCCTTGGAGGAACAGGCAGAACTTCGGGGATGACTGTGACAGGGTGGGAGGTGTCTGTCGAAAGGCCAACTCCAGCCAAGGATCCTATTTTTGAGCAGACGGCTATTTTGGGAGCCCTGCCGCCCCTCCAGGGCCTTTGGATTTTCCATGAAGTAATGGCTGGGGCCTCCCGCTCCCTGGGCCTTGCCTGCTGCTGGCCGCTCCGATGGGGGAATAAGGCTCCCTTTCACTGTGCTGGAGACTCAGTGTACTAATTGTGTGCACGAGTTTATCTGACTGGGGTGGGGCGGGGAGGGCAGAGAACCGGCTGCCTGGAAGCTCTTACAATAAGTGTATTCTGAGCAGCAGAGGGAAGAGGCCGGGCCGAACAATGGGCTCTCTGTGCAGCCCAACTCCCTTGGGGAGCCATGGGTGGGGGCCGTGGAGGCTAGGCCGCCCACCACCTCAGGGGGCCAGAGACCTCCCTTCTGCTGGGGAACGTAGATCCCATTATGGGTCTCATCTGGGGTTAAGACAGGCGGACAAAAGGCATCACCCCGTAAGGCTCCTTCCTGGCATGGGAAAGGAAGGGGTGAGGGTGGAAAGGACCAGGGGAACCCCTCCACCACTGCCCCACCACCGCTCTGGGCCAGGCGCTGGCAGGGAAGCAGATGACGGGGGACCGTGAGCCCACACATACTTGAGCTCCTGGGCGATGGCAGCAATCTGCTCCACGCGGTCCTGGTGGGCGGCCAGGTCGCTCTCGAAGGCTTCGTGCTTGCGGATGAGGGCCTTGATGTCCGACAGGGTGGCCGTCTCATAGTCCCGGTGCTTCAGCATGGCCTCCTTCCCTGAGGTGGGGTGGAGGGCAGGGGTGCTTGGTCAACAGCATCGCGGGCATCCAGAGGGGGTGTCCAACCAGAGG
This sequence comes from Bos javanicus, assembly GCF_032452875.1. Taxonomy (NCBI): domain Eukaryota; kingdom Metazoa; phylum Chordata; class Mammalia; order Artiodactyla; family Bovidae; genus Bos; species Bos javanicus. The sequence goes on along the minus strand of NC_083885.1, from coordinate 48,624,317 downwards.
GAGGGGAGTGGGGTACAGACCCCATGCCCTGCCTTAGCGAGGATGCTGCCATGAAAGCCGGAAACCCCGGGAACCTTTTCCCTTGCTCCTTTGAAGGTATTTCTAAGCTATAACACCTCCTGGATGGGGCTGGGAGACACTGTGGGGTTGGTGGGCGTGAGTCAGATATCCCAACTCAGGCTCTGTATTCTAGACTTAGTGTCTTTTATTGGTGCATGCCAAGTCGCTCAATCGTGTCCGATTCTTTATGACCCTATGGACTGCAGAACACCAGGCTCCTCTGTCCATGGGGTTCTCTAGGCAAGAACACTAGAGTAGGTGGCCATTTCCTCCTCCAGGGGGTCTTTCTAACCCAAAGATCAAACCCACATCTCAATGTCTCCTGCATTGGCAGGTGGGTTCTTAACCACTACGCCACCTGGGAAGTCCTTTATTGGTAGCATGTAAGAATCTGGACAGTGCTACCAAGGCTGGAAACATCAACACCCACCTGCAGAGGGCCTAACTGGGCCTCAGCAGTGCCAGGGGGGTGGCGGGGTGCAGAGGGGAGGGGAAGTCTGACTTGGGGCTCTTCCGGGATCCTGACCCCTATGCCTGCTCCCTGGCCCTTGGGCGCCACGCCCCCTCAGGGAGGGAGTCCTATCACACATCTGCTCCATGCTACCCTAAGGGCTTTCTGTGTGCAGTGAGGCAGGGCCCATGTCAGGCCCTTTGAAGGAAGGAAGGAACACTGTTATTAGGCCCGGAGCCTGGCTAATTATACACCCTGGGACAGAAGCTCAGGCGAGGAGCCCTGCACACTCAGTACCGCAAAGAACTGAGGGGGAGATGCTGGGACCCCTAACCTCTAAAGCAACCTCGGGCTATCCCCAGAGTGCATACTCAGAGACCAAACCCTCCTCAGCTGGCACCAGAAAATCCCAATAGCTGCCTGCCGAGTGCAGCCAAGCAGGCAGTCTCTCCTGGCCTGCTCCTTCTTCTGTAAAATGGGGCCAATGCCAGCCCTTGGCTAAAGCCCCAGTGAGGTGATCTCGAAAAGTGTGGGCACCAGCCAGGCCCACCCCACCGCAGCCGTCCCAGGGATGGAGCCCCGAACCAGCGGGCAGAGGGTGGTGCGGCCTGGGAGCCTGACTCCATGGGGCCCTGCCGCCCCAGCCCCGGGGCAGTGGGCCCAACCACAAAGGCAAGCTTGCAATTCCCTTCTCCAGATCGCTTTCTCCCAAGGGTGGGAACCAGAAATAGCAGGTTACCACTTCTCTGCCTCAGCAGAGCTGCCGCAAGGGAGCTGCCAGGGGGAAGAAGGGGGAGGAGGGGGCCGCGGCCAGGGCTGCCTGGGACCTGGGCCAAGGGGCAGCCAGGCCGAAGGAGGGGGAGGGAGGGGGGGGCTCATTTTTGCTTTCTCCCCAGACAATCTGAGACCCTGTGAGGAGCCTCCACGTGGAGGCTCACACACTCCTGCAGGCTGCAGTGGATGGTGAGGGGGTTACAGGGTGGCGGCAGCTCAATCTGCCCTCTGCCCCCGCTGCACACACAGGTAAGGAGCCTGCTCCACCCGATCCCAGGGGTACAGCGGGGCCGGTCTGCCCTGTGGTGTGTAATTGGTGGTTCAGAGGATGGAGGCTTCAGGTCTCGGGAATGAGAATGGATAGCCCTTCCCAGTGGCTCCGGGCCGACGCGAGGGGGAGGGCTGGATGCCAGAGTGCCTGAGGGGAGGCGGGGCCAGGGCATGTGGAGGCCGATGGAGCGGCTGGGCCCTGGCTGAAGCCTGGACCCACTTCTAAACGCCTTCAGGTGAAGGCCGGCCAGGTTCCAGGGAAGCAGCTCTGAGGGCCCATCACCCCTCCTCCCCTGGGCCTCAGGAGACCCTCTTCCAGGCCTCTTGGAGTCCCAGGAGAGAGGCTGAAGGGCTGACAAGAGGCCCCCAGGAGGCAAACACACAGGGATGGTCCTCAGAGACCAAAGAAGGATGATGGAGAGAGATGACACGGATAACGGCAGATGGTTCAGTCCAAGTGGGGGACATGGGTGCTCTAAAACCCACTTAAACGACAAGGGACCTCTGACGAGAGAAATGGCCAAACTGGCTGGTCTCTGAGCTCCCTGGGCAGGAACCTTTCCCCACCTGGGAAACTGCTGAGCACAGCGAAGGGGCTCGAGAGATGTTTGTTGACTGAGTGAATGAAGAACCAACAAATGAACTACACGTCAATGCCCCTCCCCTCAGGTCTGAGGGGCAGAACCCACGAGGGTGGCTTCTACGAGGCAGAGGGAGGCACCTGCCTCCCAGCACGGACTCTGTGGTCCTCGCCTGGCCTTCCAGCTCCCCCTGCTCTGCATCCCTCCCCTGGCACAGGAGGGCCAGGATCCTCAGGAGCTCCTGTGAGGAGGGCATTTGCTGGGCAGCGGCCAGGAACATGGATGACATGGGCCCCAGTCAGCACAGCCCACAGAGCCTTGTGTCCACGTGCCGGCAGAGGTGGGCAGGCTCCATGTGGGCGCCTCTGGGTGGGTCTTAGCAACTGGCCAGGGTTGGGGCTGCCTGCCAAAGGGCTTCCCAGGTGGTGCTAGTATTAAAGAACCTGCTGGTCAATGCGGGAAATGCAGAAGACCCAGGTTTGATGCCTGGGTCGGGAAGATCCCCTGGAGGAGAGCGTGACAACCCACTCCAGTATTCTTGCCTGGAGAATCCCATGGACAGAGGAGACTGGTAGGCTACAGCCCATGGGGCTGCAAAGAGTTGGAACAACTGAAGCAACTGAGTATGCAAGCATGCACACCAAATAGCTGGGTGGCGGGGGTCGGGGGGGTGCTGGAGGAGCCCCCGGGGGCTCAGTGAGGATCTCGTGGGGGACCAGGAGGGTGGGAGGAAGAACCACACTGAGCAATACAAGGAAGCATGAAGCCAGTTCAGCAGAGTGGTGGCAGGAGGGCAAAACAGAGCGGGAAGGAGGCGGCCAGAGTGGGAGGGTGGGAGCCCCGTGGAAGGCCCTCCGCGTTCCCAGGCGCTGGCCGTTTCCTGAAGGCTCTCAGGCCCTTGGGATCTGGGATCTCAGCCTGGTGTGGGTCCCAGCTGAGGGCCAGGACGTGATGGAATCCCGCAGCCCGAGCCAAGAGAACAGGCAGCTGTGGAGCTGCCGAAAAACTGGAGTCACCGCAGCCCTTCTGGGAGAAGGCATCCCATGGAGGGCAAGCCCCCCAGGGGGAGGCATGGGATGGGGCGGAGGTGAGAAAGAGCTCCAATGGGGGGCCACACCGAAGGCTGGTCAGTGAGCGGCACCTGCAAGTTGGGCAGCAGGGCCAGGAGGTGGCTCTGTGGCCCGGTCTAAGGACCGTGCTTTGGATCCCAGGCTGGCCAGGACAGACTCTTCAGCGTGAGGTTCATGGTCTCAAAGGGTGAGGGGGACGGAAGGCAGGCTGTGTGAACCCAGGCTGCCGGAGCAGGGCGAGCCTGCCCCCGGCCCCACTGGCCTGGAGGGGTGCTGTCCTCAGGGCAGACGGGCAGGCCTGGGGGTCACGTCCCTAAACAACCAACCCAGGGCTGCATTCTCAGATGACCCAGGAAGGGGCCCACCTGTGAGTGATCTCCAGGCCAGAGCAGCCTGGGGAGACCTGGCCCCAAGCTGTTCCTTGCTGCCCAGGACTGGATGCACCCAAAGCGTCATTTGTGACACGTGTGTTCCGAGGCAGCAAAAAAGGGAGCCTAAGAAAGAGACAAACCCTACACAGGCAGCAGGGGCTCTGTGTGTGCAAGTGTCTGCGTGTATTGTGAGCACGTGCGTGTGTCTGAGAGCCAGGAAAGGAGGGCGGGAGTGGGGAGGGCTGTACCATCGGTCCAGGCCTCGTGGATGGAGGCCTTCTGCCGGAACTTCTCTGCCAGGTGGTCGAGCCGCTCCAGCCGGCGGATCTCGTTCAGCAGCCACTCCTCGTAGCCCTTCTCGGCCTGCTCCAGGTGCTGCCAGCCGTTGTTGATGTCCTGTGGGGGCAGGAGAGGGCGGGGCTACATGGGGGGCTGGGGCACCCAGCGGGGCAGTGCCTCCCGAGGGATGCTCACAGAAGGCAGAGAAATGGGCCGGGGTCACACGTCACCCTGCTCTGCTGTACCTGCACGCCTGCACAGGGCCCCACACGAGGCAGGTGCAGTCTACACTTTCCGATTAAACGAATGAGTGACAAGGAATGAATGAATGCCCCCATGGTGCTACGGGAGTCAAAAGGTGCCTGTGCAGTGACTATCACCCTCTCCTGGAAAGGGATCTCAAGCACTTGGAGGTCTGGGAGTCCCAGCTAAATGAAGGTCCAAATTCAAATGACTCCAAACTATGGTGTGGTCTTGGGATGAGAGTAAAACTCCAGGGAGTGATGCGGGGAAACGAAACAGTCAAGTGTCAAGTGTATGCCCCACGGCGCCTTGTACCCGGATCTGTGCGTTCTAGTTCAGAAAGACTGTGCAGGCCAGACAATACGCCTGGGGGTGGCCTGGAGCTGCCCCTCCACCCCTCACGGGGCCTCTGTGGCTCCGTAGGCCTCCTGGGCCCCGGCACTCACCGACACCATCTTGCCCTCGGAGGGCATGAAGGCAGGCCGGTTGCTGAGGCGCAGCTTGGTCTGCAGCGTGTTGAAGTTGATCTCCAGCTGGCACTTCTCCTGCACCTTCGGCGGCTTGTGGACCCGCCGGTAGTCGCGGAAGTCCTCCAGCTTCTGCTGCATCTCCTGGATGGTTTTCTGCGGCACGCGGTCCTCCAGCCAGGGGATGGTGCGCCGGATCCACTCCAGGAGCTGTGGGCCCACGAAAAGTCCGGGTGACCTTTGCAGGGGACCCGCCGACAGGTGACAGGGCTGCCTCCAGCTCATGGACATGGGACCTGGATCTTCGAGGATCCCATCTTGGGGGATCACCCCTGCTGTCCAGCCTGACTTCTCCATGATTCCCCATGGGCATCCCATGGCCAGGGATTCTGGGAATATCACTCCTGCTGGAATCACAGTGCTGTTCTCTGGCTACTTTCTGCTTCTGCCTTTGCTCTTGGTCTTCCTCCCTCCTCTAAGCAGGATGGCCTCAATTCAGACATCCCTGTGGGCGCACCGCCCCCATCAGGCCCGCACAAAAATCCACTGTCGCCATACGCAACACTATTTGAGAACCTTGCTGCTTCCCGTTCACCAACTGTAAGCGCCCCAAGGCAGGGCTGGCCACACGCCTGGCTCACTCTGGGGTGGTTGGTGCCAGGCGCAGGGCCTGGGCACAGGAAACTAGACAGTACAATTGAAAAAAGAAAGTGACCTGTACTTTTATGAGCCACTCGTGTCTTTGATGGAGTGAAGACTGGGTACAAACGAGCAAACAAACTGGACATCCCAGAACAATCCCAGGAGAGTAAGACCAGTCACCATGCAGGCAGACGTGCCAGCCGCAGACAGGATAAGAAAACCGAGGCCCAAGGCCTCCATGGTGTTCACTACTGGGTGCCTGGCACCGCCTGCCCTCTGTTGGGCAAGGCTGGGACTCTGGACACAGCCCCTTAACCTTTCCTTGGTGTTGGCAGCGATGGTGGTACCAGGTGGTAGCTTTCTCTTGTTTAAAGTATCCTTAACTTTACAAAAGAAAAAGTTGGCCACTATAGGGGGCCTGGAAATATTTCCCAAATATTCCTGGTCTGTGAAATCTCAGAGTCTGGGGAACACTGATCTAGAAGAGCAGTCAAACGGCTCCTCCTGGGCAGCACAGATGCCAAGAGGGTAACAGGAGTTCCCTCCTCACAGGGGACCTGCCGTGACAGACAGCCATCCTGTCTGTCGCTGTATCGGATCTCGGGTGTCTCTCCACCCTATCAAATCAGGCTTCTGTGTGCGGGACACGGGGACAGGAATTTTTGCATAGGGGTGGGAACTTTTAAAAAAGCTCCTTTAAAATTTTTTTTAAAATAAGGGACTTCCCTGGTGATCCACTGGTTAAGACTCTGCGCTTCCACTCTAGGGGGTGTGGGTTTGATCCCTGGGTCAGGGAACTAATATTTTTTTGCGTGGCGTGCCCAACGGATTTTTAAAAAATAAAATAAAAAGCTCCCCAGCTGATTCTAATGCAGTGGGAAAAACCCTGTCCCTAGGTATCTCTGTAGGAAGGCAGGCTTGGGGTGCCAGGAGCCAATAAGCTCGGTGACACATCACTCTGACCCTCAGTCCTTGAAACCACGAGCACTGACGTGGTCAAACTCCGCTCTGTAGCCCTGTGACCTTCTCTAGAAGGTCTTGCTGCCATCCTTGCTCTCTGCTCTGCAGGTGTCACAGGGACTTGGGCCAAGGGTAATGAGAGGGGTCCGATCCCTCAGCTCTGGCGGGGCCACCGGGGGAGGGAGGGGGTGAGGGGTCACTCACGTCGCTGGCCAGCCTCTCATAATCTTCCATCAGGTGCTCGTTCTCCTGGTTGACGGCTAGCACCTTGCAGATCCGGTTGGCAGCGGTCTCAGCCTGGGTCGGGGGACGGGGTTGGGGGGGAAAGCGCACACAGTCAGGGCTGCCTGGGGGCTGCTGACCCTCCCTCCTGACAGGCAGGTCCCCTGAAAGCTGGCACGTCCGTGGCCCACACAGAAGGCCCCGAGGCGGGGAGGAGAGGAAGCACAGAGCCAGCAAGAGGGTGCCCTGAATGGCTGAGTCCTGACAGGCCTTGCTGGGGTCCTTGAAGCTGACTGCTAAGGCCCCTGCTCAGGGAGCCAGGCCTGTGTGCTCTCTCCGCTTGGACCCTGGAAGTGTTGAAGCGGGGTGGGGAGTACCCTAATGTGGGGGAAATGGACTCAGAGGCCCACAGAGAGGAGGCCTGAGTGAGGCTGAGTAGGGTCCTCCACGCAGCTGAACCCTGGAAGGACCCGCCCCTTGGCTGGGAAGGGAGGCTGCACCAGGGAGCCGTGGGGCATGGGCAGAGGAGGGGGTGCCGGTGTCCCCCAGAGCAGGCTGGTGATGGGTGCATGGGCAGAGCACGCCTGGCCCCTTTCCTATCCCCCCTAGAGAAGGCTGCCGCTGGCTGGGTGGGCAGAGGTCCTGATCCACAGGGTGGAGGGGAGCCGGGGCTCCTGAGAGCGGGGCGCGGCGCCAACAGTGACTAGTCTCTGCCCCAAACTACAGGGTGGGTCTTGCTGGGGGGGTGGGGGGCGGGGAATGCAAGGACAGGAGGTGGAGGGTGAGGGATGGCACACAGAGACCAGGTACCTTTCAGGAAGCACAGAAAGCCTCCAAGAAGAAGAGTTGAAAACGGCAACAGAACAGGAACAGAAATAGTGAGGAGGGTCTACAGAGCGGTGGGGAAGGAAAACAGAGAGGCTTGGGGATGGCTCCAGCCCTGCTGACGCCCGCCTCTCCCCTCCACACACAGGTGGGGAGGGGAGTGGGGGGCCAGCTGCGGCTGGTGTGTACACACACACACGCACACGCACACCTGCTGCATGCTGCAGGACACTCGCCGACGAGCCCCAGAGGGGAGGCTCGCGAAGGCCTTGGCCAGCGAACACCCAGCCCTGAGTGAGCGCAGGAAGCAGAGCCCAGGTCGGAGCCTGCAGGAAGTCCCTGACCCCCAGCCTGGAGAGACGACCAGACCGGTCCCCCAAGTTCAGCTCCACCCTGCCAGGCAGGCCCCGCGAAGGTGCGGGCTGATGGGCAGGAGTGTTTTGTTTCAAGGCTGAATTCCTGGCACCCGGCTTGGGGCTTGGCATGTCTGAGGGACTCAGAGCTGATGAATGAATGAGCGAGCAAAGGACAAAGAGCAGATGCTTTCGTGAGTAGAAAGAAATAAACCAGCAGGAGAGGACGGGCATACATGGGGCAAGGACTAGGGCTGCCCTGCATTCATGAAATGAAACAAAACCCAGAGAGCACTCTTTTAAGGGGCCTGATGGAGCCTCTGGGGAAAAGACGGTGGCAATAACACAAGCATTACGGGGCTCTCCTGAGAAGTAAACAGGCTGGAGGAAGCTGGAGAGGCCTGTATGCTGCATGTCCCTGGTGACCCACAGCTCCCCAGAGGCTGGCCTTTATTTCCTCCCTAACGAGAGAGGCCCAGCTCCCTCAAAAACTCCCAGATGTTGGGGCTTCCCTGGTGTCCAGTGGTTAGGACTCCCTGCTTCCACTGCAGAGGGCGCTGCTCTGGGAACTAAGATCCCAAACTCCTAGGAGTAAAGAACACCAAAAAAACCTCCCAAATGCTCTGACCTGGGCTTTCCGGCCAGCATGCCCTCCCACAGAGCCTCCAGGCCTCTGGTCCCCCACTGGAGTCCTGCTATAAGCACCAGAGGGCAGTCTGGGCAGAGAGAAGACACGCCCTTCAGGGCAGTGTGGCGGCAGCGAGGCTGGCGAGGGGCCCGTGGAGCAGGGAGGCCCACAGCAAACGTGCCATCAGTGGGGGTTTGCGGCCAAGAATCTCCCACCCCACCCCGTTTTCCCTCTAGGGTGAGGGGTCCCCTCCACCTCCCTGCCTGTGCCAAAGGCACCCCCAGTCTCCCCACCACCAGGAGAACACATCAAACACATACTCCAGCCACGTGCTGGGGAGGCTGCTCCCACTGCCAGGCCGTGTGCGAGGCGCTCATGGGGCCAGACACTGTCCTGAGCCCTTGGCCTGCTCATTTCACCCTCAGACGATCCTGAGGAGGGCGCTGGTCTGCTCCCCATTATACATGTGGGAGAAGGGAGGTGAGGGCCTTCTCCAAGGTCACACTGCTGAGCAGCGACAGAGCAGGGACCCCTGGCAGACTGCCCGCAGGAAGGCCTTGCTGGACCTGGGGCTCTGAGGCAGGCAGCAAAGTCCCCATCCCGTGACTTGTGTCCCCTTCTTGTAAGTGGGGATACCGGGGCCCGCCACTCCCGGCGTGGGCATGGGCTGCTGACAGCCCGTGCACATGGAGTGTCTGGAGGTCCTAGCACGCAGCTGCAGGCGGGCTACGTTGCTTCAGCTGTGTCCAACTCTGTGTGACACCACGGACTGTAGCCCGCCAGGGATTCTCTAGGCAAGAATACTGGAGTGGGTTGCCGTGTCCTCCTCCAGGGCATCTTCTCGACCCAGGGACTGAACCCACGTCTCTTACGTCTCCTGCACTGACAAGTGGTTCTTAGCACCACCTGGGAAGCACGAGTTACTGCTCAATAACCAGCTCATCTCTTGGTCTGCTCTCTGCCCAACTGCTAACCGGGACACAGAATCAAATTGCTGGGAATACACTGCAGGCCAAAACCAGGCATGCAGGAGGCAGGAGGAGGAGACAGAGGTGTCCAGGCCTCCAGGCAGCAGGGGCAGCTCTGGTGAGAGGTCGGCTGGGCTCGGGGAGGGCCACCCCAGGGAACAGACACTTCTGACTCCCTGCTTGCGGTGGTGGGGCTGTTGGGGGCAGGGGCCCTGTGACCTGGGCCCCTGGAATCAGAGACAGGCCTGTCCTGGGGTGTTTGCTGGGGGAAGGAGCCGCAGAGCAGGGCAGGAAAGCCAGCATTCCCAGTGGGGACATGGCCAGTGTGGCAGGCGGGTGGCCTGGCATGGATCAGGGAAAGAGGGGGACAGCTGAGAGCAGGTGCACAGGCCCCAGCTGCGCCCCGCTGTCTGAGGTGATACTGGGACTCGACTGCCTTATCTAGAGAAAACTGGGACCAGCCGCCACTTCACAGGGTGGGCTGTATCCATGGAGGGACTCGTGGGACTGTCTGTGGCGTCTCAGCCCTGGACCAGTGCTGGCTGGGTGATGGCCATGGAGGCTCAGGGTCACAAGAACCTTCCAGGCTGGGTCAGTCCTCAGCCCGGACACTGGGATGGTGGGATGGTGGTGGGGGTCAGGGGTTGGCAAGGGTGAGTCTCCGGCCACAGCAGTGAAGGTGCTCCCGCCCCCAGCTCACCTTTTGAGCCCCTGAGAAAGCGTGGTAGAAGCAGGACACGTAAGTCATGATGGCTTTCTCATCTGGCCTCAGAGTGCCTACAATATCTGCGCAGAGAGAGAGAGAGAGAGAGGCAGGAGAGAGTGAAAGATGCAGGAAGGGCGGCTGAGGCCGGGCCTGAGGCTCATGCGGGAAGGATAGCGCTGGCTCTGGACTGGAAGCCAGACCCCGGCTCCAGCCTGCGTGGGCACGTCTCGCCAAAGTTTTGCAGAGGGGAAGGGGGCGACATCTGAGAGGGACAGATTCCTTTCCTAACCAGACCTGGGTTTGGGACACAGCGGGAGCCTTGGTTGGGGCTGGGGGGATCTTGCTTGCATTATTTGATCTTTCTGAAAACATACGCAGGATCCATGTCCTGTGTGACCACCTACCACCTGAGCACAAACCCCTAATCATCTCCTGGGGTCTCAGAATGAAACCCAAACTCCAGGACTACAATGTCTCCCCAGAAGGTCTCTGTCACCTTCTCTGACCTCACCTTCCTCTGCTCCCCAGCCATTCCTTGGATAAGCCCCGCCATTGATGCCTCAGGGCCTTTGCACTTGCTCCCCCCTCTATCTGGAACACTCCGCAGCTCCTGCTCATCGCCCTCTCCCCGCCAGTGAGGATCCCAGTGCCTCCCACCACGCTGTCTGTGCTCTCTCCTACTCCTCTCATGTACATTACTTTCTCTGTGGACCTGCTCGTTGTCTGTCTTGCCTACTAGGCTGTAAGCTCCATGAGGGCAGGGGCCCTGCCTGACTCGGTCACTGACTGTATGTATTGCACTGAAGAAGGGGGGTGAGCTCTGAGGCGCTCGAGAGATACTACGAGCAGGGAGAGGCTAAACGGGCGGTGATGCCAAGGAGCCGGGGGGATGGCTTCCAGTTGGAGAGAGGCCACTGCCGTCTGCAAGAGAAATGAGGTGAGTGCGGGAGGAGAGAGGCAGCAGCGGCATTGGGCGGTGGCGGCGAGGTGGGCCTGCCTGGCCCTGCCCGGTACCTTCTGCGCTCCCGAAAAGGCATGGTAGAAGCTGGACACATAGGTCATTATGGCCTTCTCGTCGGGCCGGGCCGTGTTCACGATGTCTGTAAGTGAACGACAAGGGTTAAACTGCCCCAGCGGGGGTGGGGACGGGCGCTCACGGAGATGCACGGGCTCCCCAGGCCACAGCAGGAGTCCTGGGAGAAGGACCCTCGGAGCCGATTCCATGACCCTGGGCAACTCCAGTGGGCTTGGCCAGCCCCTCGGCCCCTCCATTCCCCATGGTCACCGGAAAGGCCAAGGCTGTGGGAAATGGGATTAAGACGAGGCCACTTCCTCTCTCTGAGAACGGCCTCAAGGGGCTGGTAGACGGTCAAGAGGCCAGAGGCGGGGGTCCTGGCTGGGGTGGTGCGTGGCTGGGAAACGGAGCAAAGCCGGAAAAGGAAAACAACATTCCACTCTGTGGGCTCCAGATCCCTAGCCTGTGGCAGGCAGGAAGGTGGAGGCCTTGGTTATTCACAGAAGCCGACCCTCCCAGTGACTGAGGGGCGGGACCAGTCAGGAAGGGCTATGGCGGGGGTGCCGGGGCCCAGGCCCCAGGGGCGGCCCTAAGAGCTGGTCCCTTCAAAGACCCCTTCCCCACCAACTCCAACCCAGGCTGCTCCCGCCTGGGCGCCCTGGGTGACGACACCATTATTCCCGGTTCAAGCAGATTTGCTCAGGTGTTCCGGCTGGCTCCGCCAGCTCCGAGGTCACCCCAAGACATGCCCGTAAAACAGTGTGCTGACAAGAGCAAGAGCGATGTACTTACCCTCTGCATCTAGCATCTTGGGGATGTCGAGGTATTTCTCAGCCACTTCGAAGGCATTGTTCAGGTTGGTGACGGGGTCGTCCTGGGGGAGGGAGGCGAGAGAAACATGGTCAGGGGCAGGATGCACAAGCAGAGGGAACAAGGGCTGGCCCCAAAGGGAGGGATCCTGGGGAGGGTTGGAACTGGAAATGTTCCTTCAGGCAGTTCTCAGCCATGTGTGCTGCTGCAGGGAGTTGGGGGCGGGGCAGACACACCTGGATAAAGGAACACTCCTGGAAATCTTTGGGGGGCTAACTGTGCACCTTTCCTTCAGAAAAAAACATAGGCGTGCTCTTTCCTTAGAATTTCCAGCCATCCCTGGGTCCCAGATCAAGACCCCTGCCCTGAAACACTGATCCAGACCTGAGAGCACACTGGGGTGTGGGCATGGGGGTGGGGAGCAGAAAGCCTCCGAGTTCTAAGCTCAGCCCAACTCACAGGATGGGAGCCCACTTCACATTGACCCTCCCTCATGGGCCTCTCCCACTCTCCAGCTACAGCCCAATTCGATAACTTGATTAGTGGCTGTGGCCTGAGCAGGCTGAGTGCAGGCCTGGGCACCCCCATCCCCCAATCTGGGCCCCCATCTGGGATGATGCTCTTTCTCTCTGGCCCTAGGCTGCCTCCCCCATGGGCCCTGCCCCACGAGGCCAGCTCAGGAGCGCCTTCCTTCTTCTGTAGCATGGGTACCCCCATGATGGTTCAGAATTCCTTACCGCTCCCCACTGGGCAGAGCGTGAATGCTTCCAGAATCTAGAGGGTTATGGAAGGGGAGCTGGGGACCTTCCTGGTGGTCCACTGTTAAGAATCCGCCTTCCAATGCAGGGGACTCGGGTTCGATCCCTGGTTGGGGAACTAAGATTCCACATGCCAAGGGGCAGTTAATTAATCCCGTGTGCCACAATGACTGAGCCCTCATGCCACAACTAGAGAGAAGCCTGCCCGCCCCAACTAGGACCTGATAAAGTCATAAATAAATAAATAAAAAGGAAGCGGAATTGGAAGGCATTGTCGGCCAGGATCTCCCATAACCCCTGGCAGCTCAAGGAGGGAGAAGGGGACAGGTCCCAAGGGGAGCAAAGAAGGCGAGATCAGCCACCAAGCCTGGGTTTCCTGATGGCTGGCACAGGGCCCTCCTGGTCTGCCCATCTGAGCACAGAGTTCAGCTCTGGACACCAGCGACGGATGGGCTGGGGGAAGTGGCCCAGAGTCAGGGTCAGAGTTGGGGTGTCTGTGGGCCACCGAGGGGAGTGAGAGATGCGTACCTTTCTCAGCTTGTCGTACTCGATCAGCTCTGGTCTGTGCCGGTGGATCAGGGCATTGAAGGCAAGACCATCCTTCCAGCTGGGGATGGAAAGGCCAAGGTTGTGAGGAGGGCCCCCATGGTCATGAGTGGCTATGGGCCGTGAGCACACAGGAATGACTACCTCCCACTTAGCGAGGGGGTCTAGAGAGTGTGCCCGGCTGGCTGTGAGCCTGGCTGCTGGAGCCGGACCGTCTGGGGGAAAACCCCACCCCTTCCGCTGTCAGTGCAACCTTAGGCAAGTCCTCTAACCTCCTGCTACCTCAGTTTCTACATCTGCCAAATAGGGATAATACAGTGCCTACACTTCATCGGGCTGTTGTGAGGATGAGTAACTGTGTGAGACTTAGGCCAATACCTGCCACGTGACAAGTGCTTTATGTCTGCTTGTTACCGGGGTAGCTGTGCCCCGCTGAGCACTGCCGTGTGTGGCCCCACTGAACCAGACAGGCCTGTGCTGCGGGCCCTCTGCACCTTGGCTGACCTGACCGGTGTGCTGGCTAAATGCCAGGATGTGGCCTGGCGTGAGGGGCTCTGTTCAGAGGGAAGTGACAGCTGGTCACAGGCCAGACTGGTCACATTTCCCTGCCCGGAAACCTCTAAGGCAGGGGTCCCCAACTTCTGGGGTGTACACAGGTACCTCCTATCAGGTCAGCGGCAGCATCAGGTTAGAAATAAAGTTCACAGTGAATAGAATGGGCTTGAATCATCCCAAAACTACGCCCCGCCTCCCACCCTCAGAGAGAGGAATGGTCTGTGGAAGAACTATCTTCCATGAAACCAGTTCCTGCTGCCAAAGAGGTTGGGGGCGGCTGCTCTAAGGGCTGGCTCTTCCGGAGGTCAGGCTTTCTGGCGTCTCACACAGACCCCGTCTCTGAGCACGGCACTCCTGCTGGTTACCTTCTGCCACCTCATCCTATTTCGTTGTCTTTCTTTGGCCCTTCTCACTACTTGGATTAGGCCGGTTCCTGCACACCTTTGGGAACTGCTGGTCCCCGGCTGAGGTGTGACCTTTCAAGGGCAGGGACTTGACCTTAGCGCTAGTGTATTCCCACTCTTGGCATGGAGTAGGCACTCCACAGGTACTGAGTGACTGAATAAATAAACGAATGAGAAGTGCACGGAGGACCAGCTAGCTGGGAAGGAAGGAGACGTGGAGGAGATCGAGGGAGGGACTGCACGCTATGAATGGCTGAGCACAATGGTCCCCGATGCCCAGTGCAGGGCCCTGGGGAGCCCGAGGACACAGCAGGACCTCTGTGGACGCTGGAAAACCCCGTTCTTCATCCCTGTGTTTGCCCTCTCCTTGGACCATCCACCCCAGGAAGACAGCAGAGGCTCAGAGGGGTCAAGTCACGGTCATGTCAGATCTGGTCTCAAGGCCACCCAAAAGCCTGCACGCCTAATCCCCAGGCCGTGCCATACTCCCAGATCTCCCACTGACCATGCCTGCCTTGTGGACACACTCATTTTCTGCCCTGACCAGAGGGAGAGCAGGCTTATTGTGGCTGAGTCCTGTTCCACTAATAGACACAGGGCACATTTCCCCCGACACTAAACTCACAGGGACAGCAGCTCCCTCTTGAGATGTCAAAACAAAGGAAGAGCTGTGCTGCTGCTTCTGAGTTACCTGACTTGGGGAAGAAGACTCTACAGGGCCTCCCAGAGGTGCTGGGCCACAAGGCCTTCAGCCCGGGACAGTGAGCTGACTGCCACCTCCCCCGAGGCACGCAGGGACCTTCCCAGGGGTTCATGGAAGCCAGTTGGGGGGGGCACTCCTGAGAGCTGGCACCTCACAGACCCTGACAAAACCACAGGAAGAGGGCCAGGGTGGGGGTGAGGGTGGGGATGGGGCCCGCCAGCATCTCGAGTCCTGGGAAGCAGCGTGGGGATGATGTGGGCCAGGCCCTCAGCCAGCCGCTCACCTGATGTGGAAGTTCTGCACGTTGACGTTCTTGTACGGGGCCGTCTTTCTCTGGCACCAGAGGAGGAGCCCCTCCTTGGCAGAGGTCTCTGCAGAACACAAGAGAACAGTAAGCCCAAGCTCACAGCTAAAGGCACAGCACCCAGGGCAGGTGGGTCACCCTTGGGGCTCAGGCATAAGGGGCAGAGAGAAGCTGGGGGAAGAGGCCCTTGGACGGGGCAGCCACAGTGTGGGTGCCCCTTCCGGATCCTAGCCGCACGCCAGGCCCCAGAAGCAGTCACTCCCCTGGGGTCACCCTGGAAGTGACAGTGACAGGGCAGTGTCAGGGCCTGAACCTAAGCCGTTTCTGACCCCAGCCTATGCCTGGTGGGACACACTGCCCAACAAGCGCCTGATGCAGGCCCCGGCTTCTGAACAAGGCCCCAAGGACAGGCTGCCTGCTCAGGGGCCGGCTGCAGCTTTGAGGAAGCAGGTGGGAGTGCCCCAGGAGGTCCCTCCGTTCCCCGTGGGCAGCGCCCTGTGGACTGTCCTCAGCAGACTGGGCGTGCTATGAGGGCAGGTACCACGTGTGTCCTGGTCACCGCGCTGGCCCGTCACCAGGAGCCCCTCCACACGCTGGCCCTGTGGTTTCCCACCCTGTGCTGGCCTGGACCCTGGAGGCCAAGTCCGAGGGTGGGAGGTGGAGTGGAAACATGGGTGCTGATGCCCCGCAGAATGAGGCCAGGCCTGACTCTATCGCGAGTCTGATCCCAGACCACCACATGGCGCGGTGATGGACTCAGGAAAGAGCCTCGAGGCATGAAGACAAAACACCCGAGAGTCTAACCAAGTCCCCAGAACTCGGGTGGCACCGGGGTTGAGAGAAAAGGCTGCTCTCTGCTGGTCGGCAGGCCACCGGCTCTCACCTTCCACAGAGATGTCCTGGATGGCGAACCTGAGGATGATGGTCCAGATCATTCCCAGGGTCATCTTCGCGTTGCCGTCCACAATCTCTGCACACAGGGAAAGGTGCAGAGGGTGAGAAGGTTGTTAGAGCCAGAGGGTGACTCCCCAGGTGGCCCCCGGCCCTGTCTAGAGTTCAACTCCGTCATCTGACAGAGCTGCCCAGGCCTGTCCTGCACCACCTGTGCTGGGAGGTGTCCCTCAGCAGGAAGTGTGGTCCCCAAAGCCTTCTGCCGCTTGGCACCCTCAGGCTTCCTTCCACACACGTGTTCTTAGCCACATAGGCCTCCTCCTCTTCGGGCAGCTCGTCCTCGTGACCCAGTGCAAAGGACTGCTCCCAGGCACTGTTGGGCCTGTGTTTCCGGCCCCGTCAGGTGCAGGCCACGCTAGTGTTGTTTGAGAATCTGTCCCCTTCCTTCCAACCAGTGCTGCCACCTCAGTCCAAGCCACTGTCGTGTCCCCCAGATCTCGATGCACCGCCTCCTCCGTCCCCGTGATCCACTCCCACGCAGCAGGGTGGTCACTTTAATGGGTGTGTTGGATTTGTGTCGAGCGCCTGCTTCAGGCCCCACCGTGCCTGACACAAACCCTGTGTGCTGGAGGCGGGCTCACAAGGCCTGCTCTGCGTGACCCGGCTGCTCCCTCCCTGGCACTCTCTAAGCTCCGCCCTCTTGGCGAGTCAGAGTTTGCTTGCTTTAAGGATCTCACACCTTCTGTCCCCCCAACAAAGTGCACCCCTTGCCCCCTTCCTCAGAAGGCTGGTGGTCCTTCCCAGCCTGTTCTACGTCACCTCCCGGCTTCCCTGACTTCCCTGGCACCTGCTCTTGCCCTCACACGCACACACTGGCTGGTCTGTCTGCTAGTTCCGGGGCTTCCCAGCTGGTACAGTGGTAAAGGATCTGCCTGACAAGCAGAAGTCATGGGTTCGATCCCTGGGTCAGGAAGATGCCCTGGAGAAGGAAATGACAACCCACTCCAGGATTCTTGCCTGGGAAATCCCACGGACAGAGGAGCCTGGTGGGCTACAGCCCATGGGGTCACAAAAGAGTCAGACACGACTGAGCGACTCAGTGGCAGCAGTAGCTGCCTATTCCTCGTCTGCCTTGTCATCAGTCCTGCACCCCCAGCACCTGGCCCGGCGAGAGACAGAGAGAGACAGAGAGAGAGAGAGAGAGAGAGAGAGAGAGAGAGAGAGAGAGAGAGAGAAAGAGACGTGGAGCCACGGGCAGCGGGGAGCAGGGGGCACAAGGGCCAGCTGCCAAGCTTGCACTTCCTCAGCTGACCGAAAACCACTCTCTCAGACTCCTAGGGGTGAGAGAGAAGAGTCTGGACCACACGTTCCTCAGCTTCAGCAACTTGCAGAAAAACCACTTCTGTGACGCTCAGGCACTGTGGGGCCTGGGGCCGGGTGGAGAAGTGCGTACGAGCAGCCGCAGACCAGAGCCCATGGGCCTGACATGCTTGTGGCGGTCCTCTCAGGCCTGTAGCCCACTGCGCCTCTCACAGCCCTGATGCAGGAGGGAGGCTGGGAGAACAGAGGGAGGCTTCAAGAGACTGTGCTCACCGGCCTCGAGGACAGAAAACTCTAGGTGAGCCTAATTTGAGGAGGAGGGACGACGGTCCCCCAGAGGATGGGGCCCAGCCTTCCCAGAGGACACACTCACCAGGAGGGGGTGGGGTGGGGGGCTCTTTAGTCACTGGAGAGGCTTCCCCCAGTGAAGCTGTGGGCTGCCGGCTGAGGGGGGCTCTCCGTTTGAGGGTTTGGGGAGAGGAAATACATGCAGCTGGCTGCCTGGAGGCAGGGGAAGGACACGGTGTCCGTGCGCACCTTGCCCAGGGCAGAGAACCCCAGGCCTGGAAACTAGGGTGAGCCTTCTCATGGGGTGAGAGCAGGGATTTGTCTAGGAAATCCACGCTGCGTTCCTCCTGGGTGCCGGCCGCAGTGCCCGTTCCCAGCTGGTGCCCGAGAAGGCTGGTCACGGAGGGCTTAGAGAGTCCCTGTGACGGGGGGGAAGGTGGCCGCTCTCATGACACACCCACCAGCTGCTCCCTGGACCTGCAGCTGTGCCTCCGCCTCCTGACCCCACTCACAAGCCCCACAAGGAAGTCATGTTCCTGCAGCTGCTGAGACGGTGCAGAGGGACAGGGAGTCAGGGATGGGCGGGGGGGCTAGATCAGGGCTCTCAGGTACCCCAGAGATCTCAGAATGGCTCCGGCCAGCTGCCCACCAGAGGCCCAAAGGCCACGGGTGCTGGGAGCTAAGCGCTCTGGTCATGAACGGAGAACGTTTTTAGACTGAGTTTTTCTCCAAATGAAAACTGACGACTGCCATGGGTCTTCTCTCACCCTGTCTGTGTTTACAGGCTAGCATTTGAGCAAAATAAAAAAAAATGCAGCTGTGAGAAGCAGGAGGCTGGAGGGGAGCCAAGAGGAAAGATCCATGCAAGGACAGAAAATCTCAGGGCCTGATTGAATTCGGGCTTTTTTGTTTTTTTTTTTAAACAAACACCAACCACCTCGACCGTGGCATGCGAGGCTTGGCACCCCTCCTTGGAGAGGGCCCGGGCCAGGGCAGAGCCTTGGAACACGGGACGTGCATTCCTGGCCTGGAGTCTCAGCCAGACTCTCGGAGCCCTGTCATTAACAGCAATTAGTTTTCTTTGTTTTTCTAAAAGCTGGGACAACATGGATGTCGGGGTGTACGAAACCCTGCTCTGACTAATGAGCAAGACTGTGAGCCCAGGCTGATGGGGACCTTCTGTGCTCCATCAGGCCTCGCCTGGTCTCCAAAGGCGCTGGGAAGCTGAAGACAAGAGCTCCAGCTGCTGGAGCGAGGGTATGCCGCTGCTCCCGCCAGGGCCCAGAGACAAGGTCAGGGTGCTGGCTGGGCACCCACATGGGGCCCAGAGGGGTCCTGGGAGTCCCGTCAAGAGGCCACACTCTCCCAGGCCACGCAGCCAGCAAGGTTTGCTCCCTGACCTCTGGACCTACACTCCCTGCCCCAGAGCCCGGACACTGGGCTGCGAGCCTCCTCCCCTCCTCTGAGCCCCTCCTGCCCGTGGACACCAGGCAGGGCCTAAGGGCAAAGGTGCTGCCGGCTCGAGACGGCGGGTCACGTGTCAGGCCCAGCACCGGGACGGTGAGTGAGGTGTCCGCAGTCCGAGCAAAGCCATTCCTCCCCTGTGTCCCTCGTGACTGGGTGAACCAGATTCCCTGGTCTTGGACTGGATTACTCTCTGGAGGAAGGAAAGCAGGGGTGGGCTGTGAACCCAACGCCACATGGAAGGCAGTCACTGTGGGCACCACGTGGTGCATCCGGCACCCCCATCTTGACCACCAACACAACTTCTTTTTTTTTCTTTCCTGGATGCATGGCTTGTAGGATCTTAGTTCCCTGACCAGGGATTGAACCCGGGTCCTCGGCAGTGAGAAAATGGACTCCTAACCGCTGGGCCTCCAAGGAATTCCCGCAGCGCCACTCTGCTCCGGGCCCCACCCAAACTCACCTTCCGCCCCGATGGAGACCAGCTTGACCCCTTTGCTGGCGATGAAGTCCAGTGCCTTGTTCACGTTGTTGATTTTGTGCACTCTCATCTTGCCCCGCTCTGGCTTAGGTAACCGCTCCCCTGAGGGCGAACACCATGAAAGGGAGAGAGAGGGGAGACTTAGGGTCCCTGCTGCTCCCCAGAACAGGCCGACGCCGGTGCAGTGTTGCTGCAGCTGGTAGAGGCCTTGCTCTTGCCTGGCAGCCATGGGCAGGGCGGGTGGTGTCCTGGGGGCACCTGCAGGGTGGCTGGGCGGTGTCCTGGGGGCACCTGCAGGGTGGCTGTTTCGGGGAGGTGGGGGGGCGGTGCTCACCTGAAATGACCTCCAGGAGGAGCATGAGCTTGAGCCCGTCTCGGAAGTCCTCATCAATGTTCTCGATCTGCGTGCCGGCCTTCCGCAGGTGGGAGTTGCACCAGGCTGTGAAGGTCTGGGGAGGCAGAACAGAGGGTGGCCAGGAGGGTCAGTGTGGCTGTCGGGGCTCTCCAGCAAGAGGGCCGGGCTGCGGCCCTGACTCTGCATCAACAAGGCCACCGTGGGGCCCTCGCCAGGGGTCAGGCCCTGGGCCCAACCTCTATCTACACTGGCGCCCATCTCCACAGCGACCCAGGCAAGCTGACGGGAGGAAACTGAGGCTTAGGCTGGTTCCCAGACCACCGCTTGATCAGCGGGATAATGAGTGGCAGAGTGTGGACTGGAACTCACATCAGCAGCCCAAGTCCTGAGCCAGAGCAGAGAACACCGGAGGATGGGGCCCGGGCGTGGCGTCCAAGGTGACTGGCGCTCAGCCCCCTGCTGGCTGGGGCCTCTGTCGTCCTCGACTCCAGCGCCAGGGAAGTGCGTCACATCAGTTAAGGTGGACGTGTCCAGACACCTTCCGGGGAGACCGGCCCACGCAGCCCCAGCAGCAGGGTCTGGGAAAAAGCCCACGCCTGTTTCCCACGGGAGTCCCCTGCCCTGTCCCCACCAGCCTGCAGGCCCAGCGTGGACCTGGGCCGATGGCCAGGAATGCACGAGAGCTCGCGCTGCGCCCGAGTGTGGGCAGAGGCCGTGTGGGGGGCGAGGGGCTTCCAGGGAGACACTGGCCAAACACCATGTGTTTTGACAACAGTCACCAGAACAGCTCATTGGGAGACTCAATGCGAGGCCCCTCGCAGACAAAGAAGCCGCCTAATTAACATGCCGCTAGGCGGGTATAAGCGAGGGTTCCCTCCAAACGCAACGATCCTTCCAAACCCGAAGAAAGGCGGAGGGTTGCGGGCGACTAGGGTACCCCACTCGCCTCCCACCAACAGGAATTAGAGTTCCACCGCCACCACCCTGGAGAGACAGAAATCTGTCCTCGGCTGCCCCTCCGCCCTGCTCAGTCCACACCTACCCCTCCCTCACCATCAGCCCCTCTGGACACCCACCCAGGCTGACTAGCCTGCCCCACCCGATCCTGACTCAGATGCCTGCCCCTCCTCTGTGCAGATCTGTCAGAGGACCACTGTTTCCCCCCGCCCCTTTTTTTTCTAGTATTTTTATTTATTTGGCTGTGCCAGGTCTTAGTTGTGGCATGCGGGATCTAGCTCCCTGACCAGGGATCAAACCCAGGCCCCCTGCACTGGCAGCGTAGAGTCTCAGCCTCGGGACCCCCACCAGGGAAGTCCCTCTGCTTCACTCCTAACAGGTGCGTGCTGTTTTCCGCCTCCTGGCAGCCGTGAGCTACTCTGGAGCAGGTTCTCAGCGAGGTGCGCACGCATCCGCCTCCCCCATCTTACTTCCCTCGCTCCTTCCCCTGAGCAGCTCTGAATTCGGACAAACCGGGGCCAGGCTGCTGGTTACACCATTCCTGCGGGTAGGTTACCCAACCCTCCTAACGCCCGTTTCCTCATCTGCTACGTGGCAGTGAAGACACCACCCGAGTCACGCACGGTCAGTGCAAGGGTTTGCAGTGGTGACCCTGTGGAGCTGGGCCACACAGCAGGTGCTCAGTTCTCCACACACCACGCTTCCCGAGGCCCCTCCTCCTCGGACACCCTGCCCGCCCTGGCCACCACACACAGCCCTCGGCATCTCGGACAGCATTCTCCAGTCACCTGTGGTCTTGCCAGATGCTACGTGCATATACATGTGTGCTCCCGGGGGTAGAAATTTAGTCTCACATCACACGTGCCTTTAGAATGCCCAAAGCACAGTGGTCTCAGGCCTGGGCAGTGGGCAGCAGCAGGCCAGGCTGGGACAGGAAGTGCCAGGGGATGCTGGGCCTCTGCTGTCCCCTGCGCCTGAAAGATGCAGTGGGGCAGCAGACTGGCCACCACATCCCTGGCTGAGGACACAAGAGGGCAGCTCCCAGAGCCCGAGCCCCCGGTGCTTCTGGGCCGAGCTCTAGGCACCTGGTCTGCGGGGAGGGCATCTCTCTCCATCAGCCTGTTACACCTGAGGCAATCCTTCAGGGCTTGAGTACCGGCCCCTCAGCTTACCTCTGGGTTGCAACCAGGTGACATGGCCTACCTACACCTCAGCATCCTTCTCTGTAGGACGGACTTATCAGAATTTACCGCCTGTATCTGCTGTGGGATTAAATGTGGGAGGAGGGTGGAGAGGAATGCTTTAAAACATCGGCCACAGAGCTGGGCGTCAAGTCCCGAGAACTCGCACACCTGGGAGCACACGCACACCAGCGGCGTCCCACTCCATCCCTGGGAAGGGTGGGACCTAGTCTCTCTGCAAAGGCCCTGAGCCCAGCACCACGGTTTGGAGGGGAAACGAGATCGCAGGACATCCTCTCACTCCAACCTGGGCGGGCTCTGAATGAACCTGGCCTCACTGGGCTCAGGTCGTCTGTCCTCAGAAGATCACAACACCGCCCGCTCTGCACACATGGCCCATCTCCACACCTTTGCTCACCTTCTCTGGGCAGGTAACAAGAGCTCTGGCTGGGGGCTCACCCAGACCTGCCTTGCCCACCGAGGCCACCTTCCAGGGGGGTAACCTCAGGCAAGCAAGGAGCCTCAGGCTCCGTGCTGGGTGAAATGGAGGCAGTATTCTCCCCTCTTAAACGATGATTAAACAAAATAACGCAAGTAAATCACTTAGGACTGTGCCTGGCACAGATGAAGTATTCAGTGTTAAACAAATGTCAAGGGAAGGACTACTTTCAGATAAATGGTAACTCTGCCTGGCACTCCGTCTCCCTGGCCGGAAGCAGGCGGAGGCCCAAGCAGAATGCAGAGCGAGTGCTCGGGGAGAATACCGACCAGTGCGGCCTTGGTGGCGAGGAACCCGACACGTGACGGACGGGAAGGCCGCCGACACGCCCCACGCCCGCACTCCATGGCCTGTCCGGCCGTCTTCTCCTCCCAGAAGACCAGGGGCATCTGCTGACACCAGAGACTCAGGGGGCCCCGAGCCCAGGGCACGGTGGGCAGGAGTCACGAGGCCCTCCTCGGGATCAAGCCCACCACTCGCAGCCCCAGCTCCATGTGGCACGACTGTGAGTAGGAGCTGGAGTTCCAGTGGGACATGAAAAATTCATAGCTGCTTCTACTTGGTTACAAAAATAACATTCTGCTTATTCACTCCCTCTCCCTGCCCGGTTTAGACTGAGATGTGCGGGGTGGGTAGTGTGGAGGGTGGTTTCTATAGATGGAGGCCTCGTGGGTCTGCTGTGCCCCCGCCACTCTGCAGCTCTGTCACACAGCACAAGTTGGGGAGTGTGGCAGGCCCTGCTGGCTCTGCGATGCCCAGGGCGCCGTGGGGCGGGACACCCACTCCCGAGACGGGCATCTGCTGCCTGCCGGCCAGGGGCAGGCCTGGCGCTGAACCCACCATGCTGAGCAAAAGCAGATCCAGGCTGCACGCTAAGGAGCTTCCAGTGTGATGAGGGACAGAACTGATCTCATTAACCAAGCGATGACTCAACTACAGAAGTGACACCCGCAGGAAAAGAGGGAACGGTAACAACCACAGCAGACACTCCCATAAGCTAACTATGTGCCCCGCGCTGTTCTGGGCACTTTGCCACATGTTACCTTGTGAGGCGGTTGCCATTTCTGCCCCATTTAACAGATGAGGAAACCGAGGGTCTGAGAGGTGATGTGATTTGCCCACAGGTAGTCATGTACCTGTAAAGTTACAGAGCAAGATTTAAAGCCAGGTACCCTGGCCCAGCTTCCCAGGTGGCGCTAGTGGTAAAGAACCTGCCTGTCAATGCAGGAGACATGAGAGATGCTGGTTCAATCCCTGGGTCAGAAGTTCCCCTGGAGGGAGGGCATGGCAACCCATTCCAGTGTTCTTGCCTGGAGAATCCCATGGACAGAGGAGCCGGGCAGTCTACAGTCGGAAAGAGTCGGACATGACTGAAGTGACTTAGCACGCGCCCTGGCCAAGCAGCCACACCCGGAGGCGTCACCTTACATTTGCCGTCCTTCCTCTCACCTCTCAAAGAGGGAGCTCACCAAAGTGTTTAGGATGCTGGTGGGGGAGGGGAGGACATTTCCCTGAGGGTCCAGTGGTTAAGACTCCGCAAGCCCAGTGCAAGGGGCCCAGGTTCAATCCCTGGTCCGGGAACTAAGATCCTACAAGCCACGTGGTATGGCCAAAAAGAAAAGGAAAAAGAGAAGGAAGCCCTGGGGAACAGCTCCTGACCTTTTGGCCAGGCAGACCCGGGTAAGCTCCCCTGTGGAGAATGAATGGGACAAAAATAAGAAAGACATTCCAGAAAACGGGACCAGCATGTGCAAAGGCCCTGCAGCAGTGAGAAAAGAGCCTGGCCCTGGAGAAAGGGAGGGAGTGAAGGAGAGCAGCCTGCGTCATGAGGCTGGCAGGGCCACCCTCATGGGGCTGCTGCTGTGTGGGGACTGAGCCAGAGGGGCAAGGGTCAATGTGTGATGACAGGGGGTGGTGGGGAGGAAGGGTAAAAAGCTTCTTCTAAGAGAAACTTGGCAGGAGGAGGAAGACAGAGGAGCCGTGTTAAAGATGCCAACAGTGGTAACCAAGCAAGGCACACTCAAGGTTTTGGCTTCATCTGGGAGGGTCTGGGACTGCTGGCCCTCTGGGGGAGAAGGGAAAAGCCATAAGCATCTAGAGCTCATCTGGGTGGGGCTGTCAAGGTCACTTCAGGGGCAGCACTGGTTCTGAGCAGTGGCATGTCCCTAGCGCCTCATCTAAGAGCCCCCAGTGCAATCAACGAGCCGACAAAGCCTGACCTGGAGCCCAGATTAGGCACGGGAGGAAGTGAAGCAGACACAGAGCTTACATTCTGGTGGTGACGGGCGGTGGGGAGGTGGCGGAGAAAGGGTCTCACTGAGGCTAAATGTGCAGTAACTGTTGATGGCTAGCTCTTACCATTTACACGGGCTTGCCTTGTAGCTCAGTTGGTAAAGAATCTGCCTGCAATGCAGGAGACCCAGGTTCGATTCCTGGGTCGGGAAGATCCCTTGGAGGAGTAAATGGTAACCCACTCCAGTATTCCTGCCTGGAGAATCCCACGGACAGAGAAGCCTGGCGGGCCACAGTCCATGCGGTTGCAAGAATTGGACATGACTTAGCGACTAAACCACCACCACCATTTACACGTGGGAACAGTTTAAAACCCCCAACCCTGTGGTCATGTGAGACACGTCATCTCCACTTTACAGGTGAGGAAACTGAGGCGGGGGGGGAGGCTAAAAGACTTGCCGAAGGTCACACAGTCAGTAAACACAAACACGGGGCGGACACCCATTCCTCTGAGTGGAATGTTCCCTACCAGCCTGGGAAAGCAAAGTCAAGAAAGGTCCTGTCCCCATCTCGGTCCCCAAGCTGGAGCTGAGCTCGCATGGCGAGCAGAGGCAGGCAGGGCTCTTCCCCTCAAAGCCCACCTGCTTTTTTATTAATTCTTAAAAAAAAAAAAAATTTGATCAGGCTGCATGGCACACAGGGTTCTAGTTCCCCCACAAGGGATGAAACCCACACCCCCTGCATTGGATGCAAGGAGTCCTAACCACTGGGCTGCCAGCTAAGTCCCCCACCTGCTTCTTAAAGGCTTGGCCTGAGCCCAGGCGGACAGTACCAGTGGCGGCCCTGCCATCTTGTGAAGCGAGCCTGCACACAGCCCTTGACCCACCTAGTGAAGAAGGAAGGATGTGGACACTGCCTCTGAGAACACATGTGCACAAAACCACAGAGAAGAGCTTTCAGAAGTTGCCTCTGCACACTGGCAGCCCGTTAAAGATTCTTCTCCGGTTGTTAAAATAGCACAAGGGTGTGGGGGAGCGGGGGAGGGCGCGGGGTAGGAGAAGAGAAGACTTGGTTTGGGCTCCACGGGTGCACTGGAAGGCAAGCCTCGGGAGCACCCCCCCAAGCTGTTTCTGCTTTCTCACTGTGTGTTGGAAGGGGAGGGCAAGGCCAAGCATCACTGGTCATCAAGTCCTTCCTGTGTCACAGGGGCCCCTCCCAGTGGCCAGGATGTGGGGCGGCTGGGTGAATGAATGATGGATATTGTTCGGGAGGTGACCTCAGCGGCCAGGAATGTGGCAGCAATGGGCTTTAATGAGCCATTCATGGGTGACTCCCTCCCCCAACCCAGAGAGGTAAACCTTCTGGACTCTGGGGCAGTCCCCAGTAAGAAACCAGTGGCCCCCCAGCAGGCAGGGTGATGGCACGGGCCAAGGGGAAGGATCCTGGCGGGATGCGGCTAACCCAGCTGAAAAAACTTTCCTGCCCTTGTCTTCTCAGCGACTACGTGTTACAAGCCATGTTCTCAGTACTGGAGGGGGTGGCGTGGAAGGAAATGTCGGCTGGAGGCTGGAATTCCACTAAACCCAGACTGAAGGGAGTCTCCTGCAAAGTCAGCTGGGACCCGAGGCTCGGGCTGGGGCGTGCGCGCTGGCTCTGATGATGGCTCTGGCGAAGGAGCTCCTGACCAGGGCTGGGGGCCGCGCTCGCCTGACCGCCAACGGACGCTCACATGTGGATTCCATTGACTCCACGCTGGACAGGGCTTTGGGAAAAGCCGCTGGCTGCCTCACGCTGCACCCCCGCCTTCCACTCTTTATACCGCCCACCCCCTTAGCCAGACGTCCCAGGCCAGCAGCCTGACCCAGAAGGACCGGTTGCCTAGCTGAGCCCCGGCAAACTCTCCCAGGGCACTGGCAGGCAGGACGGGGTTCCCTGGGGAGCTGGGAGTTGTCAAACCTTGCCTCTGCAATACCGTGTTGGGTTTGCCGCTCCGCTGGGGCGTCGGCCGCTTTGAGGGGGAGGGCACCATCCCGCCTCCTGAACTCCCACCTTGCCCGCTGTGGCCTCGGCCGCTGCCCATGGTTCCTGCTTCCATGGGACCTTGGGAAGGGTGTCCAGGGCTTGGACACAGGGGAGGGACAGCTATTTATTCCTGGGGTAGGCACCTACCCTTCTTATCGCCCATCTGCTGGCTACTGCCAGGCTTCGGGCAAGGCCTGGCCCCAGCGGGGCATCTTCTCAGGTCCTGAAAGCAGAGCCTGCTCCCCTGGCCCCTGGGCTTCACCAAGCCTAAAGGTGCTTTCAGGGTCCGAAAGCTAAGCCTTCCGGAATCTGGGTTACCAGTGGCCCAGGTGAAAAGGTGACTGCCCTGGCAATACCCGCATGGATCCATCCAGGAAGTCTGTGAAGCCTCTGGAATGGCTCTGAGATTACACATGGGAGGGCTCCTTTGAAGTAGCCTTTAGCAGATTCTAAAGATAAAAGCCAGGGAGCAGGTTGAGAGAAGAGAAAATGAACTGGTCATGATGAAAAGGCCACAACCAAGACAGGTGCAGCAGCGTGGGGCTCGGATGGCCCCGCCAGCTCAGGTCATCAGGGCTAGCGGGGCAGGGGCACGGGGACACTTCGGTTGCCCGTCCGGTTCCCAACTGCACAAGCAGCCAGGGACAGAGCTGAGTGCTTTGCCCCTTGACGACAGAACCTAATTTGAAAGCAATTACAGGGAAACAAGGAATGCTTCTTATGTCCTAGCCTGCCGTTGCCTTATTCGGAGTTTTTCTCGGCCTACATGAAAAAGCTGACTTCCCAGTCGGAGGAGAGGTATAAATACCGCAGAGTGGAGCAGCAAGCATTCCAAAGGTCCTGCGTGTCCATCCAGAAACCATCTCTTACCCCACCCCCTAGTCCCCTCCCGGTAGCCGGCGTCCCTGCCTCTGCCAACCCCCCGCGAGGCGCCAGAAAGCAAGTGAGTCGTTGCTGCCATGGGCTGCCTCTGGAGTGCTGGCCCCTCCTCCTTGGAAACGCTGGGCTAAGGCTTTCTTCTAGGTCTCTACAGGCTGCTTAGTTCTCATCGCGCAGGGCTTCCCTCAGATGCCACTGTCCCAGGGAGCCTGCCCTGACCCTGCTATTATCTCCACCATGCTACCACCTCTCTGCTTTTTCACCCACTCCACTGGTCACTATCGGAAACGAGGTTCTTTGTCTGTAACCCGTCTCCCTCCCACATGCAACAGAAGCTCCACGAGAGCGGGGTCCTGCTGGCTGCAGAACCCACTGCCTGGCATGGTACCTGGCACACAGTAGGTGCTGTGTAAATCCTAGCATGAATCAAATAGGGCTGGGGCTTCTCATGGCCAGTCGCTTAGGACTTCACAATTTCTAATCCCATTTAGACTGGTGAGGGTTCCTACTTAGGGATAAGACTGCTTGCTCTCTTTCAGGAGCTCACAGAAATAATCCTGGAGCTGTACACTTCCCTAAAACAAGCCAGGAAAGACAATGCTGTTGGTGTGCCACCCCCAGGGAATACAGCTGCCTTCGGCAGCCCTCTTCACTCAGGCATCTGAGGCCACTGGACATGCAGAGGCCCTGGTTCCAGAGGAGTTGAGCCTTAGGACTTCCCTGGGGGTCCAGGTGGTTAAGACTCCACGCTGCCAGTACAGGAGGCCCGGGTTCAATCCCTGGTCAGGGAACTAAGATCCCATGTGCCATGTGGCATGGCCAAAAGATTTTTTAAAACAAATAAGTTTTTAAAAAGAGAAGCTGGGCCTACACAGGGGCGGAGTAGTAGGTGGGCTAGGAGGAGGAGGCTGAGGAGCTGGCAGACACGTGGAGACATCCATCTGCCAGGGTCTGCAAGGCGGAGGGGTGGACAACATGGCCCAGTGCTCCAGAGCAAGGGCTTCCAGTCTGAGCAAACGTGGGTCTGAATCCCTGCTCTGCCACCCACTGTGTATGGCCACAGAAGATGACCTTCACCTCTCTAAGTGTCAAGTTCTTCCTGTGTAAGATGAGGATAACAGACATGTGGGCACTCAACAGGGTAACAGAGAAAAAACACGGCACACACAGCCTGTCAGAGTGGCTGTTCAACAGTTTCTATTAATTACTGGTGGTTTAGTTGCTAAGTCATGTCTGAATCTTGCTACCCTATGGACTGAAGCCCACCAGGCTCCTCTGTCTGTCGGATTCTCCAGGAGTGGGTTGCCATTTCTTTCTCCAAGGGACATTCCCAATCCAGGGATCGAACCCTGGTCTCCTGTACTGTAGCCAGATTCTTTACCAACTGAGCTACGAGGGAAGCCCCTTTCATTACCACATTATTCCTGTGCAGGAAAGTGCCATCATTGGTATCAGCCCTGCAGCTGGTACAGCCAGACCTCCCCCCTCCGCCCTCAGGATTCACCAAGCTGGCTGGCTGCTTCCCAGTGGCTGACACACAGCGGTCTTCCCCCAAACCTTCCCTCCCCTTGCCTGGCCACTCGACTACCAAATGAATAAAGGAATATAATGATCAGCTCTCGTTATTCTTGCTTCAGAGAGCCTTCCAATCCTGAGGTTCACAACCCTGGCTTTACAACAGAATTATCTAGGAACTTTCCTGGTGTATTTGCATTTTCTCTCTCTAACATTTACTGCCTTCAGCCATTAAGCTTTGAAAAGGCAATTTGTTACGCAGCAGTAGGTAACTAATACAAGTCAAGTAGCTGGATCACAGGCATGATCTCTTTTTAAGCATGTACTCTTTTTTAACCACATGCAGTCTGGTAAATCAGTTTTTTAATTGAATTATAATTCACATATCATAAAACTCACCCCTTTCAAAGTACATATAAAGGTCAGTGAGTTTTAGCATATCCATGAGACTGAAAAACTATCACCTCTGAGTCCAGAACATTTTCATCACCCCAGAACTGTGAGCAGTAACTCTTCTTTCCTTCACCCTCCCTCCCCAGCCCGACAACCACTAATCTACTTTCTCTCTGAATTTGCCTCATGGAGACATTTCACACAAATGGAATTATACAATATCTGGCTTTTTCTGGCTGGTTTCTTTCATTCAGCATGTTTTCAAGGTTCACTTACACTGTAGCGCATTCCTTTTTGACTGAATACTCCATTGTATGGACATATGACATTTTGTCCATTCACGAGTTGATGGACATTCGGGTTATTTCTACATTTGCTATTGCATACATCTGCTATCATGAGTAATGCTGCTACTGACATTTATGCACTAATTTTTGTGTGAAGATATGTTTCCAGTTCTCTTAAATATATACCTAGAAGTGCAACTGCTGGGTCGTATGGTGAATGTATGTATGTTTGATCATTTGAGGAACTGCCAAACTGTTTTCCAAACGGGCTGCACTATTTCACATTCCCACCAGCGGTGTATGATGACTCCAACTGCTCCACATCCTCACCAGTTCTTGCGATTAACTGACTTTTTGATCACAGTCACCCCAGTGGTTGAGGTGGTATCTCGTTGTGGTTTTTGATTTGCATTTCCCTCATGACTAATGACGCTGGGCATCTTTTCATGTACCATTTTCTAACTGTGTATCTTCTTCGGAGAAATGTCTGTTGTAGTCCTCTGTCCGTTTTTAACTGGGTTATTTGATCTTTTCACTGTTGCATTATGAGTTCCTATATATTCTGGACATCTGACCCTTACCAGATGTATGACTTGCAATTATCTCCCATTCTGAGGGATGTCTTCTCACTTTCTTTTGTCCTTTGAAGCAAAAAGTTTTCATTTTGTTTTTTAAATTTTGGAGAATACCTAGTTTTCTTTAATAGCTTATGTTTTTGGCTTATCTAATAGACCATATCTAATATCTAACGGGCTTCCTTGGTGGCTCAACTGGTAAAGAATCCACCTGCAATGAGGGAGACCTGGGTTAGGTCCCTGGGTTGGGAAGATCCCCTGGAGAAAGGAACGACTTCTCACTCCAGTATTCTAGCCTGGAGAATTCCATGGACCATATAGTCCATGGGGTCACAAAGAGTCGGACACGACTGAGCGACTTTCACTTTCACTTTCTAACAGACCACTGCCTGTTTTCTTCTAGAAGTTACATTTAGGTCTTTGATCCAGTTGGAGGTACTTTTTGCATACGCTATGAGGAAAGGGTCTAATTCTATCCTCCACATTCAGTTGTTTTGGCACTATTTACTGAGAAAGCTATTCTTTCCCCAATGCATATGTCTTGGACCCTTGTTGAAATCCAAGCTACAGTAAATGTACAGGACTGGAGAGCTTCTTAAAAAAACGCCTGAACTTCACCCCAGGACAAATGAGCCAGATTTCTTGGAAATGGGTCCCAAATACAATATTTTACAAATCTCTAACCAGAAGCCAGGGTTGAATCTAACAGAAAGCCAGGGTGGAGAATCACCACTCAGATCTAACCTTTTGTTCTAAAAATGAGGAATCCAAAGCCCAGGCAGAACCAGGGAGCCCTCGCCACTGCATCTGTTAGACTAGACAGGACTCTTGGAGAAGCAGGGGACAGGCAGCCCAGGGTACAGAGGTGCCCCAGTCTGAGCCTGTCTCTGTTCTCAAACGGACCTTTCTGGAGTCCTCTCATGCATGGAAAACTGAGCCAGCAACCCATAGGTGCTCAGATTACACTCCACAAACTGGGTCCTCCCAGGGTTGGGGGAAGCCTGCTCCCCCCGAACACACACACACACACACACACACACACACACACAGAAGCCTGCTCCCCCCGAACACACACACACACACACACACACACACACACACACCCCCGCCACACACACACACAGAATCCACAGGGAAGCAAGGGTCTGAGCTACAGGCAGGCGGAGCCCACAGGGTGGAGGTAGAAGGCAAAGCTCCGCTTTCAAAGGAGGCCTTCTCAGCAGGAAGAGGAGATGGGTGAGGCCTACCTTGAAATAGCTACCTTTAAAAGAGAAAACTTCCACTCCCAAAAGGCAGTTTTAAAATTAGGGCAGCAGCAGCAGAGGCTGGGGCCCTGCCCTCTGCCTCCTCTGGCCCCATCTGGCATTCTGCTGTGAGACAATCGAGCACAGGAGGCCCTTCACCTGGAGAACAGGGAGTCTGAGCCACAAAAACCCCATTTATTTTCAATGGCTTACAGCTGGGCTCGGGTTTCGGCCTAGGGAGGGGAGATTAAAGATCGTCTGGTTTAAACTTTGATCCTTCAGAAAGATAGCCAAGTGAGCCAGTTCTGGCCTCGAGACTGTGCGGCCTGGAATCTGAACAGGTGCCTAAGAGGACCGGTCTTTAGCATTCACACCTCAGCCGGGGCAAATCCGCCCATTGGATGGGCTTGTCCAGGTAACAGGTGTTTGGTATTTGGGGAGAAAAAGTCGGCGAGGGGGAAACTGACGGGACACTGATGGGACCTGAGTGTCTTCCGCCCTGGGCCATGGCAGCCCACCCCAGGAACTCCCCAACAGAATCCAGGGGTGCAGAGAGTGCTGAGGGCCAGGGCCACCCGACGGCAGGCACGCCCATTCCCCCATCCTACCCTCATTCACCTTCTAGAAGACAGCTTGTTTTCTGCTGCAGTTTACATGATCCCTGAACTGGGCACTGCTGGTAGAAGGGCAAGCAACTGGGGCCGGCCCCGGAGTGATCCCTAATGGTGCTGCTGGTTTCGCCTTTGACATCTGAAACTCCTCCTCGGTGATCCCTTTCCTTTTTCCTGTTTTTGGGATATTCTGATTCATCAGTCAGCCAGTCAGGACAGAAGCCTTCTCCCGCTCCAGTGCAAAGCAGGGAGGTGGGCGACACGGCCAGGGTGGAGCGGGTTGGGCTGGAAACCTTTGCTCTGGACACACCGGGGGAACCGGAGCTGGGCCAGTGCTCACAGACGTGCACTGTTTCCTATATGCTTTGTCCCGCTGCCTTCTCGCTCTCACAGCCTGGGAGCAGACAATCCCTTTGGGAAGCAGGGCGAGCCTTGAGGCTGCGTGAACGCAGGCATTTATCTGCAGGACCCATTCTCCTCATCTCGGAGTGGACCAGCACCGGCAGGGGCATCGTGGAGGTGCTGGGTGCTCATCAGCCCGCCTGCCTTTTGCTGAGGCTCGTACTGGAGAAGACAGTGAATGAATCCATCGATCAATACGGGAGGTGCCTCAGACCAGAAATTCCAGGCCTGGAGTTTGAAGTTTGCCAAGAGGCAGTTGGAGTTGTTCAGAATTATCTACTCTTGCCCTGTGTCCTACCTCGCTGGCTCTGTGTCCTGGCGGGGTACTAGAATGGTCCTGGGGGTGGGAGGGGGAGGCATCATTTCTGTAGGGTAAGAAATCACTCTGGATTTGGATTCTTTTTTTTTTTCTTTACCACAGGCACTCCTTCTCAGACCCCTTGGACACACAAGATGGACAGTGTCTTAGGAAGATTTTAAAAAAGGAAAAACCAAAATATGGTTCTATAGCCAAAGGGTAATTACAGGACTGGGAGGAACCAGCAGAGAGAGACTGAAACCTCTGACTCATAACTGCTCTATTAAAAACGGTGAAACCGTTTGCCCTGGCGGAACGACAGGGCTAGACTGTCACCCTGGCTCGCCCAACCTACAGGCCTTCCCCTGGCTGGTGCAAAGGCCTAGCTGAACCACAGGGAACCACAAGGCAGGCAGAAGGGGCGGCGGCTCCAGGGGCAGCGTGACGTCACAGGACAAAGGCGCCCCTGCTGCTCTCGGCTGACTCCTGGCCCTGAAACGACAGAGTGGCTTGCTCTGCGTGTGCGTGGGAGTACACACGGGGGGAAGTCAGGGGATGAGGGGGCATTGTGAAGTTGTGAGTTCGGTTTTCCAGGGAGGGACTCTGAGGACCAGCTCAATCTGCCCCATTAAAGCTACTAAAGAAGCTGAGCCTCAAAGGAAAACAGCAGAGGTGTTTGTACAGTTGGGTGGGGTCTACCCTGACACAACTGCGTGGATGACTCACAGTTACTGAGCGCTTACTATGTACCAGGACTTGCTCTGAGTGCTCTACATTTTACAGATCAGCCACCTGCCTGTGGTCACACAGCTGGTAGGCGTCAGAACCGGGGCCCACACGTCTCCTAACCAACCTAGAGTCTGGCCAAGGCCGTTTTCCGTTTCTGCTTTTCACTCTGGCAGGGGCAGGGCCCTCTGTGAGGTACCTCACTTAAGTTTCTTTCCTTTGAAAGCAGACACACAAGTGAGCGCAGTCCTGGAGACCCTCCGCCAATTCCACCCGCCACTGGGGCCACCAGCGCCCCACACCCCCGACGGCCGCGTCGCAGGGCTAGCTCGCGGGCTGCTGTGTGAGTCACGGAAGAGGGAGGGCTGGTCAGGTGACCCACGAGAATCAGAGCTATGCTGAGGTGGCCTGGTTACCTTGACATTCCTGAGATTCTGCCAAGGTAAAAAGTAACCCGAGGAGTTTGCCTTATATGGGCACAACGACAGATTTCGACTTGACAACGTGTTAACTGACCCTGTATCAAATATCAAATCCGTTCCCGGACTGCATAGGAGACGCCCGATAAGAGCCTCTCTGATAGTATAGGAAAAAACAATTTATGACGGGCTACGGCCAGTGACTCATACAAAGGTGCAGCCATTGTGTGCCCTGACGAGGAGGGAAGAGAAGGCTGGTGGTTCTCCGGCCACGCGGCTCCATCGCTCTCTCCCCGACACGTGATCGGGGAGGCCTGGCTCCCAAGCCTCCCTCTGTTCACAGGGCTTGGCTGAAGGCAGGGCCCGGAGGGAATCAATTTCAGGCTGAGGTAGAACAGCAAGTCCTGCCTGGACTCTGAGCACCCGGACCACCTGCTTCCTCCCAGAGGAGCCCCAAACAGGAGAGGCAGGGGCCGAGCTGGAGGCTCTAGGGATGACAGGGCTAGGTCTGAGTGCCCCGACACTGCCCGAGAACAGAGAAGCTGGCCGGACCCAGGATCCCAGAGAGTCATCTGGGCCTGGGCCTGGGCTGACGTTGCTGGCATCGGACCCCTCCTCCAGGAGGGGGAGACTCATGGCTCAAGAGCTTCTCCCAAACTTCACTCATTCATTTCCAGTAAAAATGCTGCCAACTCCTCAGCAGTGGGATTAAACAAACATCCCTGCCCTCACGGAGTCTACATTCTAGTGGAGGGGATGACACGGAAGGAAGGAAGATGGTGGTGGTGCAGTAAAACAGGGTTACGCAACAGACAGAACTGAGTAACTGGGGAGGGAGTTCAGCCAAGTCAAGGAAGACCTCTCTCTGAACCAACAGAAGGGGCCAACCAGTTGACAGCAGGGGGGAGATCATTCCAGGAGGAGAGACCCCAGGTGGGAACAGGCCTGGACGGTGTGGTGGAGCACAGAGAGCCGAGAGGAAGAGCAGAAGCCTAACAGGCCCCTGGAGGAGGGCTGGGGACTACAAGTCTAAGGGTTGCTGTTTAGTCCTTAAGTCATGTCCGACTCTTGTGATCCCCGTGGACTGTAGCCCACCAGGCTCCTCTGTCCATGGAATTCTCCAGGCAAGAGTACTGGGGTGGGTAGCCATTGCCTCTTCCAGGGGATCTTCCCGACCCAGGCATCGAACCCACATCTCCTGCATTGGTGGTGTGTTCTTTACTGCTGAGCCACCAGGGAAGCCCGTTCTAAGAGTGGCAGGAAGCTTTTGTGGGGGAGGGGGCCGTAGCATGACTGGATTTAGGTTGTGAGAACAGCCCCTGGTGGCCGTGGGGCAGCAGGGTTACAGCAGTGAAGATGGAAAGAACTCTGAAGGCAGAGCTGGCAGGACGCGCCCATCCTGTGTCAACGCCCCCTCCTTCCCAGACTCAGGTGACGGTTACTCCACAGCTTCGTGCAGACGCGGAACCCCCCTCACCGCCCCCAAGTCATCTTCTTTAGAAACACACAGGCCTGAGAGTGAACCCCAAGAGGCTTCACAAAGGGACAGTGGACCTCCTCTCTCAGCTGAGACGCAGACATGATGCCCAGGGGCGATTTTCAAACAGCATTCTGAAAGAGCTCAGCTGCGACGGTGCCGGACGGAGGACGGGTGGGTAGGGAGGGAAGCTGCCTCCCTACTCACATTTAACCTCAGCAGCTATTTATTCAATTTTATAACATGGGAGATCCATGTGGGATTCGACTTGAAAGACAGCTGTGCCACTGGAAAAATGTCACTGCTTTAAATCTTAAACCCCCCGTGCAAAATCTATTTCGAATGGCTGCAGCCCCTTCCACGGTAGCCCCTGCGTCCCACGGGAGGGAAGGGGGGCGGACGGGGCAGGAGGCGGCTCTGGCTCCACTGACGTGGACCCCGTCAGTCCCATCCCCTCCCCTGCCTGGGCCTTTGATCCTCTCTGCGCTGTGGGTGGCAGGCGGCTGCAGGAAGGCAGACACGCCATGTGCTGCCGTCCTGTCTGAGATGACTGAGGCCCGCTCCCTTCGCTAAGGTGGGGCTACAAACAAAAGGAGGATAAGAAGGCCTGTATCCCAAAGTGCACCCCACCACCCCCCCAGCAGCTGGCCTGTGGCCCACAGATGGAACCTGTTGCATAGAACCACCGAAAAGGCAGCCTGAATTCACAACAGAGTGACCAAAGTGGGCAGCTGTTCCCCCTCACCAGTGGGAGCGAACCCATGCCGTGAGTCTCTAACTTCTATAGCATCCTCTCCTCTTGGAAAAGAAAACAAAGAAAAAAGGAAGTAATGGAAAGTGGAGAAAATAAGAAATCCCCTGTTTACGTAATTAAACATCAACAAGGGTGACACTGGCCTTCAGGTAGCTTCCCATCTCCTGGAGAAATAGATTCAGGACAAGTAAAGGGAATCACAGCTGAGGGTCTGGGGAGACGTACAGAACCTGCCGCTCTGCCCTGGAGGAGGGCACGGTCCGGCTGGAGAGGGACACCGGTGAGCCAGTCACTGCAGGGCAGTGTGATCTGAGAACAGCAGAGGTCAGGCGACACCGGATCCGGGCCCTGAAAGAGGAGCGCTATTCTGATAGGTGGTGACCTGGAAGAGGGTCGTCCCACATGGTGGAAACATCAAGAACAAGACAACATTAACGTGCAAGAGATCTTTGGGGAACTCCTCAGGGAAAGATGGGCTTCTCTTGTGGCTCAGCTGGTAAAGAATCCGCCTCCAATGCGGGAGACCTGGGTTCAATCCTTGGGTTGGGAATATCCCCTGGAGAAAGGAAAGGCTACCCATTCCAGTATTCTGGCCTGGAGAATTCCAAGGACTGCATAGTCCATTGGGTTGCAAAGAGTCGGACACGACTGAGCTACTTTCCCTTTCAGGGAAAGATGCAAGAGACGGTGGCAGCTGGGGTCAGAAGGTAGAGAGGCTAAGGAACTCAGAATTTGTCCTCTGGGAAGATTCCTCAGAGTGACCTGGTTAGATATGAGTCATGTTCATGGAGCCACCGAGATGAACTGGGAGACTGGAGCGAAGCCAGTTAGGAGGCCGCTGTGGGAGACCTGGCCTGGTGTGGCCAGGGTGTTGATGATGGAGCCAATGTCAGAGCACTTCCTGTGTGCCTGGCAGGGTGCAAAGGGCGCATAGCACTAACTCACGGGAGACTCCCCACAGGCCTTGGAGGCAGTCAGTACCCTCAGCGGCCCAGGCGTTTCCCTGCTGTCACCCAGCGCAAGGTACTGAGAGCAGCAGTACTTGCAGTTTACCCCCGCTGGTCTGACTCCAGAGTCTGCACTTTTCAAGTGCTCACTAAGTGGCCCTGCGTCAGCAGTAGCTAAGGACAGGAGGAGGGTCAGGATTCTGATACTTGAGAGAAATAAATAAGTAAAATCTGGTGCCCGTGACAGGCTGAGGAGTCAAAAGATGATTCCAATGTTTTTGACTTGGACGTCAGACCCGGATATGAAGAACCCAGGGAGAGGGGCTCGAGAATGAGTCTGCCTTGGGACACGCTGAGTGTGAAGTATGTGCATGCAGCACAGCTACTTGGCGTGTAAGTTTGAACTTTCATCTAAAACTCAGAAGAAGTGGTTGAGAATTCAAATGCCTTTCAACGCAGGGGACACGGATTCGATCCCTGGTCAGGGAATTAAGATCCCACGTGCCGTGTGGCAACTGAGCTTCTGCGCTGCAACTAGAGAAAGCCTGTATACTGCCATGAAGAACCCGTGCAGCCAAAATAAAAATAACTTTAAAAAAACTCAGCAGAAAGGCCATTTGTTTGCACATGCATTCACTCAGTCATTCATTCGAACATGTTCTGAGCTTCTCTTAGGGTGGAAGAGGGGAGAAGGCGATGTCGAGGAAAGCAAAGGGCAGAACTTTTTGTTTTTCTTTTTCCCTGAGACACACTCAGAACCATCCAGTACAATGGTGTGTGGCTCCGTCAAAAACACAGACACCGTATCCATTAGAGAAACATACGGAAGCAGTTAGGGGTGACGTCTGGGGTTGCCTTTAAAACAGTCTGAGGGGGTTGTGTGCTGGGAGAAGCTGATGAAATAAGTTTGGCAGAAGGTTAGTAACTGTTGATGCTGGTGATGGGTACATAAGGATTCCCTCCGCTTTTGTATATGTTTATGAATGTGTTGGGTGTGGGGGGGAGTTGAAAGGATCACGCACTGCAGAGAGGTGGACAAAGAGGGCCGGGGCCCCTGCCGCAGCCCAGCACCTAATACAGCTCCTGGCACTAAGGAGGCACCTAACACATCCTGAATGGGCACTGCTGTGCCCACACCCTCAGGGGTGGTAATTAGCCAGTCTCTGGAGATCTCGGAGAGGACTGTTCGGGGGAGTGGCTGGGGTTGGACAGTATTTGGGAAGTGAGGAAATGGAATCAGCCAGTAGAGGCTGATACATTTTTTAAATGCATCGAGGCCAATAGCCAAGCATATATCTTTCCCCCAGGATAGAACCCAGCTGTTGGACCATCCAGTACTATTCTACTTTCCTGTAAGAGACAGACGACCAGGCTGCTCTGAGGTGAACTTCTTTCTCCCCCTCCCCTCACCGTCCCATCTCCACTCCCAGCCTCAGATTCCCACCAAGTCCCCTGTGTCCCTCTCCTCTCATTATCCAGCAAAGGCTGCCGGGCAAACAGGCCCTTTTCAAAGGTGTATCGAGGACACCTCACTATCGTCAAACGAACAGGCACTTCTTTCTCACTTTTCTCCTCTCCTGCGGAACAAAGTTGCATTTAAAAGGAGAAACAATCTCAGGTTTTGTTCTCCAGAACAGAGAGAAGGTCCCAGGGGCCTGAACTCGGAACACGGAGCAGCTCATTCCCCAGGC
Organism: Bos javanicus; assembly: GCF_032452875.1. Classification (NCBI taxonomy): domain Eukaryota; kingdom Metazoa; phylum Chordata; class Mammalia; order Artiodactyla; family Bovidae; genus Bos; species Bos javanicus. Next base: position 48,585,444 of record NC_083885.1, on the reverse strand, counting down.
ATCGCTCACACGGACAGCGAAGGAGGTGTGGAGGGATGAGGGCGGACAAAGCCCAGGGCCAAGGCCGACAGCAGAGACCGGGCGGCTGGGTCGCCCTGGGTCCTGTGGCCCCGAGGAGCTATCGAATTCTGCCGGACCGCACCACGGAGCCTCTCTCTTTCTCTAGATTTTCCACGGTCCTGACTTCTCTGCCAATGCCCCACAAATAACAATGGCCACCAAAGATAGCCCAGACCGCGCTTCCTCTCCTGGTACCCCGCATCTCCGGGCTCCGCTCAGGACACGGAGGCGAGTGGGCTGCCCCAGAACCCGGTACCACAGTAGCTAGGCTTCGGGATGGCGGCCAGCAGTGAAACCACAGGGCTGGGTTTTTAACGTCTGTAGCTATCTCGAGAAACAAAACACTTTATTGTCTCTTGCTATACTGAGTTAATTTGACCTATAGCTAGCAATCTCTGTATAAAAGGGAAGAGTTAAAAAAAGAAAAATTTAAAAAAGGTCTCCCTGTGTTTAGCCGCATTTTTTCGGGGCAGGGGCCTTCTCCTGTGTTGTACCCGGAGGCCTGGACCACTGCCTGGCACACAGCATGTGGACACCTAGCTTGGGAAGTGTTTGCACAAAATGGGATGAATTCTGTCCCAACAACGTCTCTCCCACTCTCCACTGACAGTGATGTCTCCCCTCCTGAAAAGCATCCTCTTTGTGTTTCGTATCTGGCAGGCACTGAGGCAGAAGTCAGCCAGGACAGCTGGCTGACCCACTGGGTCTGGAGAAGGACAGCTTATGACCTTCCAGAGCACATGGCTTACACGGGGCCTGCAGAGGGACTTCCTTCCCAGAGGAGCTGAGGGTGAGCAATCTTTTTGCCCTTAACACCAAGCTGCTCCACAGGAGGCACTCAAGTAAGTGGGTGAACAGACAGGTGGCAGGTCCATCTGACCTGCCTGATGGACTGGCTAGTAAGTAATCTATGCGGCACAGATACAGTGCTCCGATAAACATACGTTTACACTCCGTAATACTCTGTAATATATGTTATCGGAGCACCTGTATCTGTTCCACATGCTAGGAATACACACAGCAAGAGACACAGGTGAGTCTACTCTCAGGCCCTCACAGTGTCACGGGAGGGTGGATAGATCAAAACACGGGTAGAGCTAACAGGAGAAAAGGAGGTGACAGGCGCACCCCTAAGGCAGAGACCCAGCCTGGGCGGGACGGCTCGAGTGTGACTTGCTGAAATGGTGGGGGAGAGCTGCAGATCTCAGGAACCAGGAGGGGCTGCGTGGGAACCTGGTGAGGGAAACAGAGCTCTGCAGGTAGGAAAGAGTGTGGCGCAGAGGCAGCCAGCGTGCCTGAGCACAGCAAAGCGAGGGGGGGGGCGGGGGAGACAGACAAGGCTGGGGAGGGAACAACAGACCCCCAGGGCCCCGGGGCTTCCAGACTTGGGATATGGATCAAGATTTCAAGCAGGGCATTTTCTGTCTCCCACGAGGAGATGGGATGGCGGGGGGCGGGGGCGGTTATCGTTGCTCAGGCTTCAGGACGGGCGCTGGGGCCACACTGGTTCCGCTGCTGCACAGGGACAGCGAGGCTGCTTCAGGGGAGCCGGTGGGACCTCAGGGCTTCCTGAGATGAAAAGCCACAACCCGGGCCTTTCCGGGCTCCACTGCGGTAAAGAGCATAAGGGCTGCCTGTTTACCTTTCACATCCGGCCCCGGAGGCCCTGCCCGGGTGGAAAGCTTCCCAGAGGGAAGGACACATGGAGCGCTCTGCAGGATACACAATGCCGCAGGGAGCCTCCCTGAGGCCCGCGGGGCCCCCTTGGCCCACTCGCAGGACACCGAGGCAGTAAGCACGTGGTCCTCCTGGCTTTGCTTTCTCGCCCAGAGTCCGCCCATAAACCACGGGGCTCCACCCTCCACCCTGGGCCTGAGACTATTAAGGATGAGCAAGACACTGCTGCCCCTTTCTAGGATCCTTACTTCCCAAGCCCCCTTCAATGCTTAACACATCCATATCCAGCAACTGAACTTGTTCGATCTCTGAGTCCATCTTCAAAGAGCAGGGGTGCGGGGGGGCTCAAGAGGAAGAAGATATAAATATATAAGAATAATTATGACTGATTCGCAATGTTGTATGGCAGAAACCAACACAACACTGTAAAGCAATCATCCTCCAATTAAATTAAAGGCCTCATCTAGATAAAAAAAATTTTAAGTCGGACAATGAATATTAGTGGGAAACAAAACACTAAAACAAAGAGCAGCTGGCTTCACACTGGAGACCATAAGAAGCGCTATCATCCTAATTCTCTGGCTGCTGTTTCCGAGTTGAAGAAAGGTTCCCGGCACCCCCCACCCCAACCCATCACTCCTGGTGGGACTCTAGATCCCACAGGAAGAGACCTCTCGAAGACTCCGTCCTAACTGCCCACCCCAGGAGACAGAGTCTAAGCAGAAGAGCCGCCATCTCTGCACCTCGGCAAACATGCCCCACCCCATCGTTTTACTGAATCCTGACCCTGAGGTCAACACATCACTGGCTCCATTCTGTAGACGAGGAAACTGGAGCTACCTTGCCCAAGGTCCAGCCAGCAGTAAGTACAGCACCAGGGTCAGCATCTGAGCCTTACTCTGGCTCCATGGCCTGTGTGTATGAGACGCCATGTCTACAGGGCAGGGGTGCCAGGGAGCACACGTGGGCCCAGCTTTGGCCTCTCCATGCACCGCAGGAGTCCCTGCGTCCTGGCCTTGCTCTCTCCCTGCTGTGAGGCCTCTTGACTGAGTGATGAAGAGCTGGGTCCATCCAGCTGACCTTTTATCACCAAACCCTCTGGTGGCAGCTGCAACCTCTGCCCAGCACCTCATCAGCCAAAGTGCGCCCGATAGCAGGGTGGACTTGAGCCCTCGAGGGCTGGAGGCCTCGCTGTTGGCCAGAAGAAACGCAGCTGGAGGCGTTCACAAAAGATCCTCCTCTCTTAAGAGGTATTTCTGGGCTTATTAAAAAGCAACAAAGTGGAGAAGGCAACGCACAAGCCAGGCTGGCTGTACCCTCACCCTGTGCTTTTCAGGCCACGATTAATTCTTTGGCTGGTTTCAGACCTTCGTTTTCAAAGATATCTAGTTTGTGCTTGTCTGCAAAGGAATGTAGCTGGGCACCTCCCACCAGCAACACAGAAAACAACTCCTCCTGCCATCACCTGTTCTCTGAGGCCAGGCCATATATAGGCAGACGGCACCCGGAAGGTTTGGCTGGGGAGCTACATCAACTCCCCAGCTCTGAGCCACCATTCAGACAAGTTTCGCCAGACGTGTGGGGCTTGGCTCCCACCCAAGACGCCACGGTCAAGGTGAAACGCACAGCTCTGGGCTACTGAAGCTGGGACGTCACCAACCTTGTCCTGCAACCTGCACGACCCACGTCGTAGGTGACTTGATGCCCTCGCCTGCCTCAAGTCCAGGGATCACCAGGAGCCCCTGATTCATATCACCAGGAGCGTAAAGTCACAGAGAGGAGAGAACCAATCCCTCAGCCCTGATGCGGGAGAAATCACCTCGAAGGAGAAGGGTACGGTTTGATTCCTGGTTCTGTCGTATATCGGCTGAATGACCCTGGGCAAATCACATAACTTCTCTGAACCCCAGTCTCCTCATCCATAAGGTGGGATAAAAACAGGCTGCTGCAAAGTTTTGTTTTGGCTGTGAGGCACAGCTGGCAGGATTTTAGTTCCCCGAGCAAGGATCGAACCTATGCCCTTGGCAGTGAAAGCACAGAGTCCTAACCACTGGACCGCCAGGCAATTCCCAAGGACTATATTTTAAAGTGCTATGTGCTTTATGAGCTGTCGCAGGATCTGTCCCAGCATCAAAAAAGAACACGCTTCCATGGCGTTCCACTTGACTGGGAGCCCCAGGAGGGCAGGGGTGGTTCTGTTTTATTTTTACGCAGCTACATAACGCAGTGCCTCAAACAGTGACTTGTGTAGTCGCCTATGGACTGTAGCCTGCCAGGTCCCTCGGTCCATGGGATTTCCCAGGCAAGAATACTGCAGTGGGATGCCATTTCCTTCTCCAGGGGATCTTCCCGACCCAGGGATCAAACAGGTGGATTCTTTACCACCAAGCGGCACCTGGGAAGCCTTGTGACCCCATGGACTGTAGCCAAAACAGTGACTGCCGTCAAGGAAATTTTGGTGCAACCAATGCTTTTTCGTTCATTTAGAAGAAAACCCAAGATCCTCACTGGAGGCATGTTCTGGTGGCTGTCACCTTTCTGTGAGGCTCTTACCTCACACCACCCTCCCTGCTGGGCCCCACTGCCCTGGTCTCACTCTCTCTCCTCCCATGCTTCTCAGGTCCTCCTGCCCAGGACACTCTTCTCCCAGGGTGGCTCCTGCCCAATCCACGGCACGCTCCTAAAGGGCTCTGCTCTTTTCCTTCAAAACAAGGATCACCACTTGGAATACTGTACGTTTGGCATTTTTATTGTTTTGCTGCTGTTTAATGCCTATCTTCCCCATTGGACAGGAGCTCCACGAGGACAGAAAGGACTATCTCGCTCACCTCTCTTCACCCAGTACCTTGTTTATGGCACAAGCTGGAGAGATGCTCAGTAAAGGCTGCAAGGGGTGGATGACGCCACCTCCTTCATCAATCGTGCTGGGGTCGATTACTTAAAACTGGCGTTGAGAGCGTCTCCTCCTTATCTGCTTGACCTCCCTTCCCCTCCATAATTCATCTCCTTCTTCCTGCATTCATTCCAAATCCACCAAAAAAGATACACATCAAAGAAACCAAACAGAGCCTCATGTAACAAACACTCCTGGGTGGCCTGTATGGCTGGCAGTGAAGCCCACTGATGAGAACCCCTACCGACTTGCTCTCTATCCTAAAGCACCTTGGGCTGCCGACTGGTGGAAAGCTGGAAACTTTTTCAGCCCAGGCCCTGAGGTATGGCAAGAGCCCACTGGAATAACACGGCAGACCAGCCGAGGTGATAAGGTCTTCTCCACCCAGCCGTGTTCCTGGGTGGGAAGCCTGTATCCTTGAAGAGAGAGAGAATTTCCATCCACCGGACAGGCAGGGAGCAATGCAAAGCATTACAACCATTTTTCCTCCAGCTATTTCGAGGCACACAAATAACATCTAAAGACTCAAGGCCAGCTTGAGAAAACAATCGAGCCAGGAAGTACTCAGACCAGAGAGGAGGTAACGGAGCCCAAAAAAGTTAAAGTTGAGGGCAATGCCTTTATGGGGAGTTTCCTGGCCTTTCCCAGCCAGACAGATGCAAAGCTTTCCCAAATGCAAAGCTTGATAAGGATCTTTTTTTCTGTGGGGCCATTAATCCAATAAACAGGGGACTTAATTAGAGCTTAGGGAAAAAACTGCATGAATTTTCCAGGGATAAGTGTCAATTTTTTTTTTAAGTTAGATTTATTATTGCACACCTATGTCCCATTTTTCTGAAATTCGTCAACTCTCTCATCAGTGACTAGTGCTGTGTTCTGGCTTTTCTATCTACACAGATCTTAGAATTGATCTCTTTCACAAAACCCGGGCTGCCAAGACCTTCCAGAAGTCAAATTTAGCTGAACAATCCTAAATGAGTATTTCTGTACGACTGCCACTGGGCTGCAAAGTTTGAACTGGCAGTTAATTCTGAAGGTTGGCATTGTCCACCAGGTCATTGTGTGTGAGAATAGCTGCCTTTGTATGAATGTTGTTTGGAGCCTTCTAAAACAAAAACAAATGAAAAACAAAAAACAACTTTCCACTATTTTTGTTCACAGAAATGTGGAGCCAGATCCTAAAAATCCGTATATGGTGAGAGGAATTTTGAGGAGCCGATCCTTTTATCTACAGTAATGGGGAAAAGAGTCCAGAGAGGGGAAACCAGACAGGGCAAGCCCTCTTTTTTAACCACCATTCATTTCAACCACCTTTTATCAGAGCTGTCACCACCAAGGAGCAAAAGAAAATGGATTTTCTCCTTCCCAGTAAGAGGATTAGCAGCAGCAATCCAGTTGAGAGGAAAGAAGGAACTAAAGGAGAGAGAGGAAAATGAGGCCGTGCAGACGTTCGAGGTCAGAGGTCACAAATCCCTAGCTCTGGGGGCCTGTTTCATATGGCCTCCAGGTTTGGGGGCTCGTATTTTAAACTGAATGAATTGCCCTGTAAAACTCTGGATTTCCAAACTTCTGGAAAATGAAGTTCCAGGCCCACAATCAGCGGAAGCTGAGTGGTGGCAGCCCTGGTCCCCACCCAAGCTCCTCCACTGGTTTTTGTCACCTGCCCTTCGATAACCCAGACAGCAGTCTCTCCGCTCCAGAAGAAAACCAGGAGCACTCACATCCCGCCCCCCGCCGCCCCCAGTGGCCCAGAAGACAGGGCCACCCACCCGGAGGGACACCCTACATGACCCAACAGAGCCAGCCCCGTCCTGCCCCTCAAAGAGGACCAGAGCAAAGCTGCCCTGACTCCGCTCCCAGCCTCCTCTGACCACCCCCCTCAAGTCCCAGCATCTTCTATGCACCACAAACAGCCTGAAACTCCGGGTGGGGTACAGGGTGTGGAAACCCCGCATTTCCTGGGAGATCTAGAACACACGCTTTCCAGGCCCCAAATGATGGGGCTGGGAGGCTGAGATGGGTGACACGCAAGAGAAAGGTAAGGTCAGGAAGACATTAGGAACGCCAGACACACTGGCTCCGAGGGGCCCTGGAGGAACAATCCCCTTCAGCTGCCAACACTTTCCAGTTGGTGCTAAGAGTGAACAGCTATTTCCACAAAAGATCAGGAAAGCACTGAAGTTTTCCATATACGTTGGAGATTTTTTGGCTGGGCTGCACTTATTACCTCTCCCTCCTCCTCTCAACTCCTGCTTCGAGACACCTAACGAGCAAGGGAGCCAGCAACCCAAAAGAGGATTTTCACCACAGTGTCCCCAAAGGACAAAATCCCGGGGCTCCGCCCATGCAGCGTCAACCTGCCCTTCGAAAAGCAAGCAGCGCTAACCTCACCAACTTCCTGAGGCCACAGTGGGCTCAGCTTCCTGGCAGTTACCACAAGAACGTGGCTCTAAGCGCACAAGTCAGCTCCGGAATGGAGCTGTAGCTCGAGCCATCCAAAGGCAACCATCTCCCCAGGCACTGGTGTGGTCGGCCACCAGCCCCATCACCAGCTTCTCCCCAGCTGCCTCATACATATCCTCCATCTGGGCAAAAGCAACAGGCCTGCAGCTTCCAGACCTGTCCCCTATCCACCCACTTCGGACCGGACTAGGCCACTGAAGCTTTTCCCACATAGATGTTCTAGAAACGCCACTACTAGGGGAATGCCTGCCAACTCTGGTTTCCTTGGCCAGCAGGGGCCTCCTTCTTGCCTAGATCTGTTGGCCGTTTCTAGCAATGTGTCCCACTTCAGGACAGTTCCAGGAAAAGCAGGATCCCAAGGTGACTCCTCAGCCCTGGGAAACTTACAAAACCACACACCAAGAACCAGACATTCAGGACTCAGCTGGTAGTGGGTTTCTAAGGGAGGCAGCCGGAACACCTGAGCTCCAAGACACGTAGGGTTTGTTGGGAAGATGCTTTCTGAACCCAAGGAGGCAATGTCAGCGGGCCTACAGACTGCAAACTCATTCTACCTATGGCCCACCTTCCCCTCCACGATGGACCTGCTATGAGGCTGGGAATTAGGCTGGTTTTCTTCCCTGCTGTATCTCTAAACCTAACCCTGTGAGTGAGTGGGTAAATGTTAGTTGAGTGAGGAGGAAAAAAAAAAAAAAGAACACTAAGCGATTACAGGATGTGAACCACAGGAAACTTACGGCTATCTTATTCAATCCTCAAACTTCCTTCTAAAGCTGTTAGGATGTTTTTGAAGGAGGGGAGGGTGCGGGGTGGGGGTGGGGGCCACTCTGAACTGTATCCTGATCCTGCATTAGTATTTCAGAGGTTTTAGCCAGAGACTGAACTGGGCAAAGCATGAAACTAGACACAGCATTACAACCCCGTCTGAGTACATCACCCCTGGGTTATTTGAAATTCTAAGGAACAGGCACCTCAAAAGACATAACCCTCCTTAGCCCAGGCCTAGATCTCCTGATGACTGCCTTGTGCCATATAAATAGTAAGCCGGCTGGCATATTTTGCATTAACGTCTCGAGTTTATTTTTGTTGCTTTCATTTGAAGACTCTGTTTATGCCTCTCTGTTAGACTTCCGGCCAGCAGAAAAAAATGACAAGATGCAAAGTTTTGTCCTTTTTTCATAGATGCTCCAGACACTTCCTGGAGGTACATGGGAAGGTTAGCGGCTCATAGATGCCCACTTGCTGGCATTGGGTGGTTTTCCAAAATGGTTTTTGTGGCAGAAGCAGATATGGTAATCTAGTCCCGTGTCTCCATTTCCACACTCAGCGATGGAGACTCTCCTCCCAAGAAAAGCAGTAGAGCATTTACCTGGTGTCTAACTTCCTGCCTTGTGGGCCACAAATCCCAGAGTGTAACAGCCAGTTACCCAAGAAAGCACAGAACGAGGAATGGCTCAGAAAAGGCTGTTTCTGAAAAAGCAACAGCATTTTAAGGAGCAAACATAGTAACAGAGAATTTTCTTAAATTTGGAAAAATAAGAAAGTTGAACCTAGCTCAGAATATTCCAAAGACCTCCCCCCACCTGTGATTTCTCTCCCACCCAGATTTTCAGTTGACTTGCCTCTTCTAGACAACACACACACAAACACACTTTCTAATCTCACCAGCCCTCCTCCCCCAAGGTCAGGCTTGGCGGTGACAGCTTCGAACAATGACATCACCCAGGTCTGCCTCCTTGGCAGGGTCACCAATATTGTTTGCAGTGAATTTCCTGTAAAGGCTCTTTCGGCAGGAAACTAGTCCTGTGCCTTGAGTCCTCCGCCTGTTCTAAGCCATCCTGTCAATTCGAAACAAAGGCTTTTTTGTGTTTTTTCCTTTAATAAAAAAAAAATAAAATAAAATAGAACCTCCCTGCACTTTTAATGAGCACCTTAATTACAGCAAAAGAATTAGATGTATTTACGGATGACCTCATGCCTGCTGATAATTAGCCATTTGAAAGGCCTGGCACATCCTTAGGCCTGGTTCCTTCTTCATCCCCTCCCTGAAGCGTTCAGGTTAATTACTAAGCTTGACCTTCCCAAACAAGCAGGTCTGGCTCAGCCAGCCCCCCTCCCTGGGGCTCCCCCGCGGAGAGGGGTTTGTCCCTCCTTCCATGGAGAAAAGGGAGAATGGAAAGGGTTGGTGTGCCCCGGGATAATGATGTAGGAGGGGTGACAGGTTTCAGGGGAGGGGGACCACTCTAAGTGTCGACAAGTTTTCATTAACGCCAGGGCTAATTTAACTCTGGCACAGTGGAGGGGAAGAAAACTGCTCATCTCAGAGGCAGAAAGGGTTAGGATCTGCAGAGTCCCAGTTGCAAAGGAGGGGAGGTGTCTCCAAGCACACGTGTTGTCCCCGCCCCACCCCAGGCCTGCGAGTCCCAACTGGAGGTGCAGCTGATGTTACTTTCCTCTCACTTCAGCGTGTGAGCAGGGTGCCAACCACCTGATTTGGAAAGTGCAAACCAGGTGGCCCTCCCGCAGGGTCCCGCCTGCGGGCCGGCAATGGGCAGCTCTTGAAAACGGGCCCCACTCCCACCTCCCACCAGTGGGTTGTCGCTCCCGTTGTAACATTTTCCAAATTTGCTGCGGGCCTGCGCCCTGTTAGGCGAGAGGCTGGGAGGCGGACATTCTCCTCATTCTTTTTCCTTATTAGGTTGTGGATTTGATTGCTTTTGGGGGGGATAGGGGCTAAGTTGAGGAATGGCATCAGGAAGTGACCTCGGGAAGGGGAGGGGGGTGGCAGGAGGCAGGCGGAAAAGAGGATGGAGCTGGCCGTGAGAAGTGCTTGGGGGAAGGAGGCGGGAGCGCTCCTCTAAGCCCTCTAGAACAGGCGTCCCCAACCTCTGGGATCTGATGCCTGATGATCTGAGGTGGAGTTGACGTATTAATAATAATAATAAAAATAGAGTGCGCAATAAATGTAACGTGTTTGAATCATCCCGAAACCATCCCCCCTCCCCGGTCTGTGGAAAAACTGTCCTCCAAGAAACCGGTCCTTGGGGTCCAAAAGGTTGGGGACCGCTGCTCTAGAAGGCCCAACATTCTGGACCAGCAGCTGAGCAAGGCTCCTGTCTGACTGCACTTTGGGGCGGTTATTTTGGGGCTTATCAGTGGGAGGCCATTCTTCTTTCCGCTTGATCACCAGTTGAAAGAAGGTGGCCTGACTGGCTGGAGGTTGTTTCTAACTTGAGTTGATAAGGATTTTTTTTTTTTTTTTGCTTTGTGGGGAAGGGGACAGGGAAAGAAGAGGACCTGAGAAAGAGCCCCTAGGCTGACCCTAAACTTAGTAACAAGATGACTTACAAAAAAAGCCTTGCCAGCCCTGCCTGTGGCTCACGCAGACACAAAATTGTTTAGGGCTGGCAACTCAGAAACACGGAGCGACGTCCCGGGTAACGAGGCCCAGACGGACACAGAGGCTGGGGACAGGGCTTCGTCATGGACAGGGCTTCGTCATGTCACTTGCGTCTCGCATTCCAGTTGCCCCTTGACAGTGGATGCTGCTTTGAAGTCCCTGGCTGGGTTCAGGGTTCAGAGCTCCCTGGGGGAGGGCTTTAGGAAAGGGGATACATTACATTTTGGTTTTCCACTGAGCTGCATGTTTCAGCAGACCCTTCCAACTCCTTTGAAGAGGAGATGCCAGCAGCAAACCCCACCTGGATGTAGGATGGTGAGCTGCCGAAAGAATTCTGAGAAGCTACATGAATTAGGACTGACAAGGTGCCAGGCACTGTGCCAAGCGCTTCAGACACACTCTTTCTCTTATTCAATCTTAGAATCATCCTGTGAGGTAGGATGGTGGCCCTTTTCAAAGGAGGACACAGGCTTAAGCCAGCCCACAGCCACGCAACCAGTAGGTGGAGGAGTCGGGTACTGAGCCCAGTTCTATCCCCCTCTGAAGGCTCTGCTCTGACCCTCTTCCCACCCCACACCTCTCACTGCCTCCTGCTTCTGTCGCCAGAAACGCCCTCGCACAGGAGCAGCAGTGCTCTCGACACCCCCTCCCGGGTTGCAGCTGCTGGAGACAGGAGACAGCCTGGATCCCAGTGACATCTGAGCTGCCTCCTGGCGTCTGGTGGGCGGGCTGGGTGCTATCGGCTCACCCACCCACCAGCTCACCCACTGGCTGAGCGGGCATCTCTTTCCAGAGCCTGGGTTCCTGCAACAAACTTTCTGTTCCTGAATACTCTGCAACATCTCCTCCTCCCCAAAACCTCTCCCCAAGTGTGGGTAGAGCAATGTAGATTCCCTACTACAAATGAGTGAGCCCCTATTCTCTCCTGGAAGGAAGTCCACCTCCCTCCCCTCTTCTGCATTTGAAAAGCAGGGAAAGAGACACCTCTTAAGGACTAAGACAGACTCCTCCTGGAAACCATAAGGAAACAGGAACTGGCCATGCTAACAGCCTGCAGCTCTGACAGCAGAAGCAGTGCTTCAGGGCCCAGGCTACAGACTGGCTCATGACAGGTGACACCTGCCACCCTCACTGACCCCACCAAATCCTTCCACGGCCAACCTCCTGATCCCGAGTGAGATCGGAGAGATGGTTGCCAGGTTCTACTGGAGGATTTCAGCCACGATATGCACGAGCTGCGCTGTCGTGGCTCTCAAGCATCATCTGAAGGAAGGAAAAAGCCCAACCTGAAACCACACACATAGTCTAAGAAAGAGGCCTGGGCCAGCTACCCCAACCTTATCTCACAGTAAGGCCAGCGTGCCACTCGAATATGTCAATTTTGGGAAAGCAAATGAAGGGCACTGCAGTATTTGAGTCACACATTTGGCCCAAGAGCATCTGAACGAGGAGAGTTTGTTGGTTTTTCTTTTCTTTTTTTTTTTAAACACACTTGAGTGTTTCCTGGGATGGGAACTCTTACTTTGCACAAGCCAGTTAAAGGCATTTATTTAAAGAAAAGAATAGCACCTGGAAGCTGAGCTGGCAGGCAAGAATAAACTCTTGAGGCAGAACACTTGGAGGCTACCCTCATGCCAGCAATAGTGTGTTTACTGTGGTGTGCCAAGCCAGCCAGCCCGCGGGACTCGACCCCATTCATTTCCGTGATCAGCACAGAACCGCTGTTCCCCACTTTGAGTGTCATCTGGACTAGAAGGCAGTGCCGAGCATCACCTACCCAGAGGTAAGGAACAAGGCTTGAAGAAACCCTGGGACAGAAGAGGTCAGGAGAAGGGGATGGTCCTCTGCTCCTCTTTCCTGAAGCCTGTGCTTATTCAGAAGGGACCGTCAGCAAGCTGAAAGCACATGCCTCAAAAGGAGTAGTCAGAGCTGAAGCCCCCTGGGGAGAAGGGTCTGGCCTGCCCCCTAGATCGCTGAAAGCCACAGGACCTGTGAGTAGATAGGGACTCAGAAGCTGGGGTCCTGCAATACAGAGGTTCAAACGCATGGATGGCTGAGACATACTGAACATGGTGCCTTGCCTCGAATGGGAAACTCCCCAAAGAGACGGCTCAGTGAGGGGAGGAACTGGTGGGACTGCTCACAAGAGACAGCTAAGGAAGGCTGTTCCAACTGCACATGCGGGATGGGATCCCCTAATGCCTGCCCCCAGACACCTGCCCGCCACCACACTCACCTCCTTTATGAAGGCTTCCATGACTGACCCCACCTGCCCTTATTCACCCTTCTCCTCTCCTGGGACACAGCTAGAGTGCTGTGGGCTTGTCTGTGGGCCGCTTGGTGTCCTCCTGAGGTCTCATGTGGCTCCGCTCTCGCCCCAGCTACCCTGCCAGCTCCTTGAGAGCACAGGCCAGGTCTCCGGTTTCTCTCATACCCCCAAAGGCTCGGCACAGAGCTCTGCTCTGCACAGGGGCCCAGTGAAGGCTGTTGAGGGCCCTGGCGGTCATGTTTCTACCTGAGCGCCGGACTCCAGGGCCCTTGAAGCCCCAACTCATGTTACACAAGATGCTGGTTGGCTATCAAAAGCAGACACGCTTCGGTCAGCGGCCCCTAACACTGCTACCTGAGTGAAATCATTCAAGAGACCTTCCAAGTCTCTACTGCATGGTGGAAAGAGACAGCCTCCTCCCTCAGAAAGCCCTTTCTATCTGTGGGGACAGCTTGGAGCAGGTTCACCTCAACATAAACGCATAAGAAGCCACCCACCCATCGTGGAAACTTACAGCCGTCTCCCAATCACGGGGTATGAGTTCAATATAATTGGACCCGTTTTCCACTTGCCATAGACATTCTTCCCACTCTGAATCAGTTTTATAAGGGGAAAGTTTTATTTTTATATTTAAGGGGATAAGGATAAAAACACACACCTTTATCTCCCCTCCTATACAGCTACTTAAAAGATTTAACAAGTTCACATGGATGTGCTGCCAGGAAAACGGAAACCTCGCCGTCTTCTTTCCAGCAGAAGCAGCAGGGCTGGCTGGGCCGTCACAGGCCACCTTCATGTTCACTTGCTCCTTTAAACTCTGTCAGAAGGGATGGTTTTTGCTGCTGGATTGCAGCTAGGGCAGGACAGAGAGAACTCCAGCCCAAGCTCACCTGATGGATACCGCATGATCCCTGAACTTAGCTTCCTGCCCGGCTGTTGTGTATGGAGTCAGGAGTGTCCATGGCTAGCCCCGAGCGCTGTCAGCGTTCCTCCCTTGCTGAGTCAAAGCCACACAACTAGTCTGACAAGGTGCGCCTTCCGACAGGGGAGCCACGGGCCGAATGCAAACTATGGGGTTCCTGGACCGGCCTCCAGCGGGGGACAGAAAGCTGGACGCCTGAGAATGAATCAGCCTGCAAGTCCGCCCCTCTGAACTAGAGGCGTCCTAGCTACAGCCCCGCCTGACCAGAGGAGCCGACGGTGAAATACTGAGTAAACGAAAGAGGTTTACAGCGAAATGGAGGTGCCTAGAAGAGCCAGGTTAAAAAAATAAAAATAAAAAAATCGGGCTTCCTGGCTTCCCACTTCAAAGAGGGAGATACAACATTTTTACCAAAGATACCTTGTGAATCCAGCAGCCTCTTGATGAGCCAGAAGGGAGCTGGAATTTGATGGTGAGGAAAGAAGTTAAGCTCTCTGAGAAAGACACGACCAAGCCATATGAGAACACAGTGCCATAAAACTCCAGATTCAAAAGTTACCAAGGCTTTAATCAAACACAGGTGTCTACTGGAGCAGTGATCATGGAGATAATTGAAGCCTTTGTTTGGTTTAATGCTCCGTGGTCTGGGGTTCCCACTTTAGAAGTCAGGTCTGGTTTGGCCTGTCTAGGGGGCCTGAGGGGAAACCGTTGGCAGGGCCAGAAGTCTGGAAGCGTGAGGTTGCTGGCCTACCGGGATCTAAGGAGGACTGCACTGACAGACCCTGGGCCCCATCACCACTTCCAACAAAGCTCCAAGAGAGCTGGCTCTGCCCACCTTCTCTATCGTACATGCCCTGCTCTGACCATCCTGAATTTTCTGTTGCTCAGGGCCGCCAAGCTTCCCTTCCCTCTGCTTGGAACAGCCGTCCCCCAGTGCTCTCCTGGCTCATTTTTTCTCATCTCCTGTGACTGTTGCTGTTCAGTTGCTAAGTCGTGTCCGATTCTTTTGTGACCCCATGGACTATAGCCCGCCAGGCTCCTCTGTCCGTGGCAATCTCCAGGCAAGAACACTGGAGTGGGTTGCGATTTCCTTCTCCAGGGGATCTTCCCAACCCAGGGACTGAACCCAGGTCTTCTGCATCTCTTGCACTGGCTGGTAGATTCTTTACCACTGAGCCACCTTTCTCATCCTTTCAGTTCAGTTGCTCAGTTGTGTCCGACTCTTTGCGACCCCATCTCATCCCTTAGGGAACAGCTAAACTGTCAAGTCTTCAGAGATCTTCCTCTCAATCCGAAGTACCAGCATTGCCCTCCTCCCCTGACCGACCTCTCCCCAGGCTATTCCCAATCACCAGACTGTAGTGTAGTGTAGACATGGCTTGAAAGCCAGACCCCTTGGGTTCAAATCCTAGCTCTGTCACTTGGGCAAGTGGCTTCAACTTCAAAGGATTCGTTTCCACACTTGTCCTGTAGAGGTGACAATACCTATCTCACAGGAGTACATGAGTCAATCCACATAAAGCTCTTAGAATAATGCCAAGCCGAGTCCTAGCTAGCTGCTATTATTATTATTAAATTCATAGGGCATAATCCCATCTGAAATTACCTTGTTTTATTTACGTGCTTGCTGTCTCCCCACCAGCCTGTGAGAGGATCAGGAACATAAAGAAATGAGTTGGGAGATGGTTCTCGTTTGGTCATCTGATTTCCTTGGTGGCCAGGGGCCAATCCCAAAGTGGGGAACCAAGCTCCCCGAAGACCCTCAACTGCCCACACTCTGACGTAACTGAACCCACGAGGCCTGAACTGCGACTCACAAGTCTCATGTTTAAACAATGCTTGGAATGTTCGATAGGAACATAGACTTATTTTTAGGCAAGAAAGTTGTCTCCTAGGCTGACCCGGTGGCCCTGGAGCAGGCCGTATTTGGCAAGGCCGCCTCTGTGGCTGTTTATAAAGAGGCCCAGAACTTTCTCAAGTCTAAGGTAGCTGCGAAGAGAACTCAATGCGATGTGAGTAGCGAGTCTTGTATTTTTATGGTCAAAGCTGGTTCCCTTTGAATCTCTGGGGTGTTTCCATACGGCGGGTAGGAGCCCAGTGCCACTCCCTGACCTTCCACGGCTCTGGGCCATGATCCATCAATCAACCATTCTTGAAATGGTTCACTGCTCCAGCGGACTGAATTCTCTTCCATGGGTTGTCCCTGAGTCACTGAGTCAGTGAAAGTTACAAAAGGAAAGGGAAAACTTGCTTCCCAAAATGGTTAAGAAGGTTCCCCCGGGCCCAACTGGTCTAGGTATTTCCTCTCACTCCACCAGTACACTCGGTGCTGGGTGACTACAGGCCTAACATCTTGGAAAAACACATCTTGATACAGACCTTTCTAGACCTTTCTGTTTTACAGAAAGTCATATCCTACCAGACTTGGCCGCGTAGCTCCAGTGATCCCTCCTCCTCCCGCCCCCAACCCCACACAGGAAAAACTGCCTGACGATGCTGGTGATGTTTACCGGCTGGATACCTTCCAGGGCTGGTTAGCAGACAGCCTATAAGAAGGGTTGATTCATCAGACTGCCCTTGAACTAGCCTGGCAAGCTGGCTGTTTCCAGACATTTTGAATTTTGAAATGCAGTTTATACTTCATAGGCCAGAACTGGAAGATCATACCAGCCTGTAAAATTTCTTTAAAAATCTGACTCTTCCCCACATAATCCATGCCAGCAACAGCCCAAGAGGCATTTAATATTTCCATCAGACACAAAGGTTTAATGTAAAGATACCCATTTCCTTAAAGAAAAGAGAGCGGGGGAAAGAGGTGGGAGTAATGGGGGAGAAAAAGGTTTATTTACTGGCAGAGTTGGAGGAGGAAGGATGTGGCTTGTTTAAAAAAAAAATGTTATCATGGGATGAACTGTGCTTGGGATTTGCTGGAAACTTTAGAGTTCTTTTTAAATTTGTCAGTGTTTGCGAAAGCAGGCAAAAGATGCAGGCACATTTTGCCCTGCTGTTAAGAAGTCACATAGCTGAGATTCCAACTCTAAATGCCTAGAGAAAAAGCACTCGCCTCAGCCACAAAGCCAACAGCGGCTTTCACGTGTACTCTCCTCTCTCTCTTACAAATACACACACTCCTCATCGATAAAACAGACTGGGCTGACCCGTGCCCCAGAGAACAGAGGTCCCCCGACCCAGCACGGCCACCACGTATGTGGACACTTTCCTGGAGGCCGGCTGGCAGCACCACGTTTCTACCCAAGAGCCCACATTCCTCCACCGGTGCTGGCTCCAGTACACAGGCACATCTCTCAAGTACTAAGCAGTTGGGTTTCCATGATGATATCAACTAAAGACCTTTCACACACACCTTGACCGAGACTGATCAAAGCGCACCGACGTGTTGATGGTTGCACACGGGCATACCGAGGGTGCACACCGAGGCCGGTGACACTGACTGAAGCGCCAGCTTCCAGCACTGCCGGCGGTGCTTGGTAAAGGGAGGCCTGTTTTTTCAATAACACCAGCTGGAGACCCACAGAGTCTTGGTGTGACACCCCCTCAGGCAACCTCCCAGGGTGGCTCTGGTAGCTCACTTTCAGGCTTCCTCCTGTGGTGTTTCCCCTAACTTCGAACTAGCCTTCTCTGCCACCAAAATGAAATGTGTATGTAAAAAGAAAAAAAAGAAAGAAAAAAGGTGGGAAAAAAAAAGAAGAAATGCATTTATTTGACTTCCTGCCACACCCCCATCCTGGATGGCTGTTAATTAAGACATTCTTGGAGCTGGAATCAGAGACTTTACTGGTCAGGAGGTAAGATATGGAAACTCTTCATCTTGGGCTCTTTGGAAGTTAAAAGACCAAATGCGTTCCCATCACACATGGGGAACCAGAAGGAATGCGTACGGCCTGCCTTCCGGGCTGCCTCCCATCCACCTAGACTGCGGCTTCCACCCACTCTCACCAGCCCTCAGGGAGGGGGGAAAAGATGAAAAGAAAAACCCACTAGAAAGCCAGTAACAGACATCACTCAGCCCTACACCTTTTGCTGGGGGGGGGGGGGGGGACTTTAAAAAGCATAAAACAAACCACAATGTCTTCTTTATTCCTGCCCAAAGCTGAAGACACAAATTCTATTGTATTGCTGGTGTTCCAGCATCCCATTCAATCGTTTCAACACCATCGACGATATTTCCCGAGATGACTTCACTTGTGTTCTGTGGAGCAGAATCTGCCACTTACAGCTACTTCTGCCCATGTCCAGAGTTCCACTCGGAGACAGAATCTGTTCTGTTCTCTTAGTTGGAAGCAGAACATTGAAATCAGCCTTTCTTAACGCGGCAGGAGGGCACTGCTTTTCCTTTCCGAATTGAGGATGCAAATACCCAGATGGAGCAGCAGGGTGGTTCACACGTAGAAGAGCAGCCAAACTTCAAGTGTGTTTGTGTAAGGAAGCTGGAGCCTTAAAAAGAGAAAGCAGGGCTTCCCTGGTGGCTCCGTGGTAAAGAATCTGCCTGCCAATGCAGGAGACACGGGTTCAATCCCTGGTCCAGGAAGATCCAACGTGACACGGAGTAACTAGGCCTATGGGTGCACCCCAACTATTGAGCTTGCGCTCTAGAGCCCGGGAGCGGCAACTACTGAAGCCCATGCTCCCCAACGAGAGAAGCCACTGCGATGAGAAGCCTGCGTGCAGCAACTAGAGAGCGGCCCTTGCTTCCGCAACTAGAGCAAAGTCCACGCGGCAACAAGGGCCCGGAGCAGCCAAAAATAGATGAATAAATAAAATTTAAAAAAGAAAAAGCAATATGAGGAACAAGGGATAAACCCACAATTATTTTATTTAGAATGTGGCCCCGCTTTAAAAAAAAAACAACAAGAAACCATAATATTTGAATGCAGAGAAAAACCCACTGCCACTCAGTCCTGAGACGTGTTCATGGGTAGTGCGGTGGGAGGCCGGGCAGGCAGGACGGGCGGCATGTTCCTGGCTGAGTCACTCTGCCCTGCCACTCTCGGAATGTTGCCAGGGTCAAGTGAGATAACGTTTTTTCCACGCATGGCAAGCACACCATGGGAGATTTTAAGAGTTATCCACGCTCTCCACTGAAACTTGAATGACTTAGAGAAGGTTTCTCCCTTTGATTCTCTAGTCTACCTTCTGAACACATCAAAGAGAAAGTCTCTGCTCGGTTCTCTGGGTCTCTAACACCTCCCGGACACTTGCCAATCTCCTTCTGACAAAGGAGCAGGCCTCAGGCCTAGACCCTGTAGCTGGCTAGAACTTCACATCATTGTTTTCTTTCCAGCCTGTTTATTTGTGCAGTTTCCTTCTATTTATGGCCAGGGAAGCTGGGGTTTCCATTGGCAATACTCATATAAATTTCCCCAAAATTGACTTAGAAGAATATTATTAAGCATATAAAAGCAAACGCGGGCCATGGAAAAAATCACAAATGACTGAAGTTTAGGAAGTACGGAGCCAAGCACGATGCAGGGATGAGGAGGGCCGCTCTGGCTGGAGAACCACTGTGCCTTCTTGGAAACACAGGATGGTCCTCACTCCTGGGGAAGCTGGGGCTCATCCCATCCCAGGAAGGCAGGAGCCAGTACAGAAACAGGTGGCAAACAGCAAATCCCAAGTTAAAGCTCAATTCACTTGCTTTTAGAGGCTACTTCAGTAAATTACATCTAAGGGGAAAAAGGCCTCTGGCCTCTTCTGGAGTAACTGCTGCTCAGACTAAAGAGATGGCAACCAAGTTACACCAACCGGCTTTCAAAGACTTTCCGCGGACATTCCAAGTTACTGCATCTGTTGTTTACGAGGGAAAGGGGAGGGGGAAGGACATGAAGGGCACAACACCAAGACAAATGTCCCTGGGGTTTTTATAAGCCCAGAGAGACTGCTACTTGGATTCTGATACGAGGACATGTTTGCCGGTTAAATGTATGCAGAGTTTTCCCTTTTCTGGTGGAGGCGGATCCTTCTCCTCCCAACCGGTCGGTTAATTTTTCCTCCCAATAAGATCACTCTTTAAACAGAGGCTGGACTTCTTAAATGATTTCTGTTTTCGCTTGACTCACTGAACCTTATACTCCCTGATACCTGGGTCACTAACTAAAATGTAACTCATAAACCTTCCTGAAGAAAAGCAAGTGCTACTTGTGCCGCAGACGCTTTGTAACAAATTCTGGTCTAGACGGGCAACACTGTAAAACTAAGTTTCCTTATAATTGCGCTTGAGGCTTTGATGTTTGGAAGTTGAACTTCATCCTGAAGGAGACTGATCTGGAGTTCTCAAACTACCGGGGACATAAAGGTCTTTCAAACCTCCCTGGATGACAGGATCTGTATCAAATCAAGTGGAAGCTTCCGCCCACCTTTTAGTAGGTCAGTGTTTCAGTTACCGCTGCCATTGAATTACCAACTTGCTCTCACTCACCTCCTATTTCCATGAAAAAAGAAGGGGGTGGGGGGCAGGGAGGAAGACTTAAAGTAACAGGAGTGCTTTTGTTATTCTGTAAAATAAATACATAAAATAAAAGCCACAGAAGGGAAGTGACCAGACAGATGAAAACAGGGACATCACTAAGAGAAGGAAATAAGGATAAAGCTGGGAAAACCATTGATCTAGAACATTCCGAATGCCAGAGAAGAGATAAACATGCTGATTAATTCAGCCATTCAGAAAATTTGAATAAGCAAGTGACACTACAGCAAACAGCTGTTCCTTAATTATCTTTGCCCTTTCCCTCTCCTTCTCCCCCACAAAATAAAAGGGAATCCTTTAAAAAAAAAAAAAAAAAAAGAACAACCCTAAGTCTGGTCAAAGGCTTGTACAATTCCCGGCACATTATAAATCAATATGTCGAAAGCCAGAAGTGTTCATCTCAACCGTCTCAGAAATTCCCTGAGTCTTCCCAAATCGGTGCCTTTCTGGCTTCATTCTCTCTGCTGTCATCTGCTAGACCCGCGCTGCCAGCTAACTGTACTACTCACTCACTTAACTCTGTAAAAGGGGGCTGTCTGGCCAAACTCAGCCGTGACTGGAATGTGTGTTTAAACAGTAGAACTCCCCACCCCAGAGACTTGAGCCTGGAATCCAGCCTTGTCCCTGATCCTCTGACATCCGATTCATAGGACATTTTGTGGGGCTGTCGTTGTTGAGGCTGTTGTGTGCGCTCAGTTGTGTCTGACTCTGTGACCCCATGGACTACAGCCAGCCAGACTCCCCTGTCCATGGAATTTTCTAGGCAAGAGAACTGGAGTGGGTTGCCATTTCCTACTCCAGAGGGTCTTCCGGACCCAGCGATCAAACCCACGTCCCTGGCATCTCCTGCACTGGCAGGCGGATTCTTTACCAACGATGCCACCGAGGAAGCCCTTTGGGGGTGCAAATCTACATTTTCACTGACCTCCTGGACTGCATCTCAGGAGTTAGACAGCACCAGCCGCACCTGGATGTTAAAACCCCATCCTCATTTCCAGGGTTGTTTTCCTCCAATACTTCTCACCAAACTTTTCCCATGAGGCAGCCTGCTCGAGGCCAGGCCGTCAGCTGCCATTAAATGGAACTATTTAGCGCCAGTTCCAACTGCACAGTGAGTCAGCTCCCCACTGCCAAAGGAGCCTCCTGGCTGGACTCAGGGAGGGTGCTTCAAAAGGCAGAGGGCAATCCTGCCCATGCCCTAGAGCGCAGAGAATGAAATGAATTAGACGAAGCAGTAGGCGCCACTCCACGGCACCAACTGGATTGCAGCCCTTGGCTGAATGGCTGTGAGTGGCTACAAGGGGCGCTGCGCTGCGGCCAACCTCCCTCACCTCACCTCTGAGGCAGGCATCAGGAAAGCCCTGTTTCTCGCTCTTTTCTTTAATTTTCACTGGAGTACGGCTGCTTTACAACGTTGTGTTAGCTTCTACTGTACAGAAAAATGAATCATTTTGTAAAGCGACTCCCTTTTGGACTTCCTTCCCATTCAGGTCACCAGAGTGCATGAAGCAGAGTTCCCTGTGCTGTGCAGTAAGTTCCCATTAGTCATCTATTTTCTACATCGCACCAAGAGTGTATGTGTCAAGCCCAATCCCCCAACTCCTCCCACCCCTTCCCCCCTTGGTATCCACACATTAGTTCCCTTCGTCTGTGTCTCTATTTCCGAGAAAAGCCCTGTTCTTAAAACCTGGGGCAGGGGGGAGTGACCGAGGACAGAAGCTAGCAGCTGAGTGCCTTTCCCTACCCCTCTCCCAGGAAGGCAAACAATACCTGCCCCCCTTCTCACATAGGTGTGTGTGTGTGTGTGTGTGTGTTAATCGTTCAGTTGTGTCCGACTCTTTTCGACCCCATGGACTGTAGCCTGCCAAGTTCCTCTGTCCATGGAATTTTCCAGGCAAGAATACTGGAGTGGGTTGCCATTTCCTTCTCCACCTCACATAGGTACAGTCTTTAATTCTAGATGACAACTGAGTCTGGGTTTTTTTTTTTTTTTTGGTTTTGGTTTTCAGTAAGTAACTTATTCCATTTTTAAAAACTGCTAAGGATCTGCTAGTCTCAGCCAGTTCCTAAGAGGCAAGCAATTAAGAGTAATGGAACAAAATAACAGATGGCTACTTTGAGGTCTCTCTCATCAGCCTAAAAGGAAAAAAAAGAAAGAAAAACAACCCTACTTGGAGAAAAACAAGACACCATCAGAACGTTCAAATAATTAACTCAAATCCAATAGAGCCCAAGCCAAAGGTCAGGGTCTAAACACTGGGGCCCTGTGAGCAGTCAGGGATGTTTCCACGACCACGCCAGCTTAGCAAAGGAGGCAGTTCCTCTCGCTGCGATGAGAGCTTCGGGAGTGGCTACCAAGTGCCCTCACCTGTCCAGCAGAGCAAGGGTGGCAAGGCTACTCAAGCCTCTTTCAGAAACTGGGAGAGGGAGCTCTGGCCCAGAGCTATAATTGCTCAAGAATTTGCTCAAAGACCAGAACAGTCCTTCCCCCCACACCCCTGGAGAAAACATGTAGAGCCTTCCCAGATCAGAACTGTTGCATAACCTACTTATCAGGTAATGCCTTGGTTACAAGGGTCCCCAGAAGGGCTTCAGGTAGATGTGAGAACCACTGGGAACCACAGGCACCCTCTGCCTTGGGCCAAACCTTGCTTAATTCCTAGAAGAATTCAATTGCCACGCGCTTTAAGGGGCCTACAGCTGTCCTGGACACAGCCTTTTAGAGCGGGAGAGTACGCACAGCACACTCACAAGACTGCCACCCTCTCTGTGGTCCGTGGCTCAGCCCTAGAGGGGCAAGAAGGGCAATCCGTCACTTGCCAAAGTGGCAATGCCAGGCAGGAAAACCCAGTCTGGGGGGGGATGGGGGTGGGGGGTCCTCTTAGAAGGAAGAAAACAGCACAGACTCGTCTATACCTTTCCATTACTCCTTCTCCCGTTTCAGAGAAGACGCCCGCCCCAAAATAGGTAGGCGCACAGCAGTGAAATGATATTCCCCCCAAAGTACAGTTGCGTGTAAATATTTGCTACACTTGTATAAAGTCGGACACGCTAGGATCTGGCCCGTCTTGAGAATCTAAAACAGCTGGTCTGAGAGGGGCTGTGAGCCACCCTTTCCTTCCACCGTGCCTGGTCCCTGAGGACGGGATGCGGGGGATGACACAACCGCAGCCAGGCCTGGGGATGCCAGTGAGTCCTGGTTCCTGCTCCAGCCTGAAGGGTGCCCTGGCCTCACCCAGCAGGCAAGGGAGACTATAACCACGGAGGAGCACACACCCTGACTCCCAGAAGGGAGTGGAAGCAAGCAGAGGGAGTCACTGTGGGAGGGGTAGGAGTCAGCAAGGGACAGGGAAGGAAGGTCCCTACTCCCCACCACCTGAGTCAAGAGACTCCACAGCTCATTCTCCCCCAGCACCGGGAGCTGGAGAAGGAGCCCAGGTTTTCTCAAAGAAACGACCCCATGGACCCTGCCTTGTTCCCTTCCCAACTTCCCAGGTCTCTGAGTAACTCTTAACCTTTTTCAACCCGGCATTGCCTCCGGCAGTAAATTATTGTTGAGACTGGAGGCTAGGTCTCTCCCTTCAAAAAGAATTTTTATGTCAGATTATCTCAACCTGCCCACCCGGAGGTAGGTGGGGCAACAGATAAGGACATCTCCACAGAGCTGCCACCCCCCCCACCACCGCCCCCCCCACCCAACTACCGATGAGGAAATTCAAGCAGAGGTTGCTAATTTACCCCACGGTTAAGCCAGGCCCCACCCCAGGCTGCCTGGCACAGCTGTTCCTTTCACCCTTTCCCCGCCAGCCTGGGCTGCCTGCACGGAACCCCCAAAGCAAAAGCTCACACCCTCAAGAGGCTTCCAGCCACACTCAAACCCCTTGCTACTCTCCCAACACCATACACATCCACCCTTGTAGAATCACAGAAGGGACTCCCTCGACCCCTCCTCATTCCACAGATGACAGAACCACACAGATCAAGGGTCTTGCCCAAGGCCACATAACTGGTAATGAATCCAGAAAGAAAATTCAGGTGTGACGAACCTACCACATGCCTCTAATAGTAAGTACCTCCCACCCTCTTCACACACTTTGAAACAGCCCCCTCCCAAGACACACACCCACCTCAACACCTTCCTTTCTTTAGCTCTTCCTGCGCACGCTAAACCCTCTCTTCTAGCAGCTTGGAGCTCCCTGCTCTCTACCACCTTGGATTATGTGCACACACATACACCTATACACATACAGAGATACACACAGACACACACCCGACCCTCTCTGTACCTCCCATTCCTTTTGATCTCCCTTTCCCCACTGTGAGTCCCCCCAAATTGCCTCCACACCCCAACATGCCACCTGAAAACAGACCCTGCTTTAGAACGAGCTCCTCATCACCACCCCCAAAAGACAATTCTGGACACTCTCAGCCCCTCCTCCCCAAACAACTTGTTCTCCCTTCACAACACATAAACACACTCTCCAGTCCTGGGACGGCACCTCCAGAAGCCCTCACGCCCAAATTCCTCTCTCGGTCTATCCATCACACACTCCCTTTCTAATGAGACTTTCATTACTCCGCACACCTCCCTCCCACCATCCGCCATTCCGACCATTCTCTCCCGCCTTTCTCACCTCATTCAGGCTACCTTTGCCTCCGGCAACACCAACCCTTTGCTGAGCTTTGTCTACGTTCCATCAATTCTTCAGAACCCCTTCTCAGAATACTCCAAATTCTCTCTATCCCCCTTTGGCCTCTCATCAAGGAGGCCTTGGCCTCACCAATACCTCTTCTATCTCCCAATCTTCTCCTCTTCCCTGTAGGATAGGGCACCCCTGATAATATTTCGCCCCTTCAAAACCTCTTATTCACAGCTCCCTGACTTTTCCCACCAGTGCCAGAGTCCAGACCTCCTTAGCAGCCTCCCCATCCTCACCCACCAAGCCCTGGGTCCCTTCACACCCACTTCCAGAATCTTCATCCCCTTTAGAATGAAAGGGGCTTCATCCCTGGGGGTCCCATAATTCCAACCCTCTTCAGAGGATTCTGTAATCCAAATAACGCCCTCCATACTCCAGCTCCTCCTCGGACTCCCCTGATGCCGAATTCTATCCTGACCCACACATTCCAGACTCCCCCTTTTCCCTCTGACCATCTCCAGTCCATCCTGACCCTTTCATCCCGCCTCAGACCCAATTCCGTTCTTGAGTCTCCTCCAATCATCTCGCCGATTTCCCCTCATTCCCAGGCCAGACGCTCCAATTCCTGCCTCGGGCTCCCTGATTCCTAGTCTTAGATTTCCATATCCCCTACTAAGCCGCCAATTATTTTTTCAGACTCCCAATTCCCCGCTCAAGTTCTGCAACTCCTTTCCAGGACTCCAAACCCCTTCCCAGACCCGCCGATTCCTTCTCAGGACGCCCAGTTCTCACCACAGACCCTCCGATCCCGTCTCAGGGTCTCCGAGCCCCTTCCCGGCCTCCAGCCTCTCTCGGAA
Organism: Bos javanicus; assembly: GCF_032452875.1. Classification (NCBI taxonomy): domain Eukaryota; kingdom Metazoa; phylum Chordata; class Mammalia; order Artiodactyla; family Bovidae; genus Bos; species Bos javanicus. The sequence goes on along the minus strand of NC_083885.1, from coordinate 48,559,779 downwards.
GCCCCCCTCCTCCAGCCCGTCCGGCCCAAGGGCCGCGCACCTTGCGCTGCTGCTTCTCCCAGGCCGGGTCCAACAGCAGGTCCCGGTCCCAGTCGTCCTCCTGGGCCATGTAGTCTCCCATGGTACCCCCGCCGCCAGCGCCATTGCTCCCGCTGCTGGGGCCGTACTGGTACGACTGGTTCGCCGCGTGGTAGTCCACCATTCCGCCGCCTCTCCCGAGCCCGTCCGCTCCAGCCTCTGCTCCCGCCCCTCTGCCCGAGCCACTGCCGCCGCCGCCGCCGCCGCCGCTGCTTCAGCTGCTCCAAGCCCGCCCTCCGCCGGCGCCTGCGCACTGCCCGCCGCGCCTGCGCACCGCGCCGCCGCCGCCGCCGCCCTCCCGCGCGCGCGCCTCCTAACGCAAAAGACCCTGAGACTCCGCCTCGGGGCTTTCGGAGCCTGCGCAGAGCGCGCTTCTCCCCCGCCCTTCAGCTCGTGGACGAGCCGCGCCCCCTGTTCCCGCGTGAGCGCGCCCGGCCTCTGCGTGTGGGCGGGGCCAGATCGCGGATGATTCGTAAGGCGGGTCTCGCCGTCCTACTACGAAAACCCGCTCAGGCGTGGCATGTATCCCATTCAGCAAGAAAAATTCAACAAATATTTATTAAGCGCCTGCTGTGTGCGTTGCCACTTAAACGAAATAGATAAAACTCCCTGCCCTCGCGGAAGCTTCGAGTGAAGGGAGACAACAAACAAAAAATTTTCAGTACATAATATATATGTTAATATATTCCAAGGGGATTAGTGTTATGGAGAAAAATCAAGCTGAAATGTAAATGGAGTAGTCAGGATAGGCTTTGCGGAGAAGGAGGACATTTGAACAAACACCGGCGGGATTCACGAAGTGGACCTGGGAGTTAGACTGGAATAGCTACTGGCTGACTCGAAAGTTATCAATAGAAGGTTTTGTGGACTTATCTATCTTCATTCATTCAATAGACACTTATTGAGCAGCTACTGTGTGCCAGGCACTGTTCTCAGGTGCTGACGATACGGTTCTGAGCATAAGGGTGATCAGTTCTCAAGTGGCTAATGCGGGGGGTGAGGCGCAGCAATAAATAAATAAATACAGATAAATGATATTGTCACATTAAGAGGTGTCTCGAGTGTAAATATCCAAAGCTGAGCCCCTGATCTTCCTCTCAAACCTGGTCACCCCATGATCATCCCTGTCCCAGAGAATGGGGCCTCCATCCTCCCAGCTTGCAGGCAACAGAACTTGCAGTCACCCCGTGTCCTCTTTTTCCTCGCACCCTACATCCAGTTCTTCAGGAAATCCTGTCAGTTCCATCTTCAAAGTATGTATGGAATCCACTCACTTCTCTCTCCCATGGCCACACCCTGGTCCTGCCCACCCTCTCCTGTCTTCACTGGACCTCTGCCGCAGCCTCACCATCTCTCTGCTCCTCCACTCACCACCAACTCTCTTTCTCACAAGAAACCAGAAGGAGCCTGCAAACACCTGAATCAGGTCAAATCCCTCCCTCGCTTGCTCAGAACCTTCCCTTGGTGCCACACGTCAAAGTCAAGGAAAGGAGGAAAGGCTGCTGGGGCCTTCCTTGCCCTGACCCAGCCCAGCCCAGTTTTTTGTTTTTTGTTTTTTTTTCTGGCCCAGCTTTTGAAACCCCTGAGACTCCTGGGGTTTCAAACAAACCCACAAGGTCTTTCTTCCACATCCTGATCATGCTGGTCCTCATGTCTCTCCCAGCTCCCCTCCTACTCTCCCCTCCTTTCTGAACTTTCACCACGGTTGGGTCCAACTCTTTGCCATGCTATGGACTGTAGCACACCAGGATTCCCCGTTCTTCACTATCTCTCAGAGTTTGTTCAAACTCATGTCCATTGAGTCGGTGATACCATCCAACCATCTCATCCTGTCGCCCCCTTCTCCTTCTGCCCTCAGTCTTTCCCAGCATCTGGGTCTTTTCCAGTGAGTCAACTCTCCTCATCAGGTGGCCAAAGTATTGGAGCTTCAACTTCAGCATCAGTCCTTCCAATGAATATTCGGGATCGATTTCCTTGAGGATTGACTGATTTGATCTCCTTGCTGTCGAAGGAACTCTCAATGAGAGTCTTCTCCAGCACCACAGTTCAAAAGCATCAATTCTTCAGCGCTCAGCCTTCTTTATGGTCCAACTCTCATATCCACACATGACTACTGGAAAAACCACAGCTTTGACTACATAGACCTTTGTTGGCAAAGTGATGTCTCTGCTTTTTAATACTCTGCCTGGGTTTGTCATAGCTTTCTTTCCAAGGAGCAAGGGTCTTTTAACTTCATGGCTGCAGTCACTGTCCACAGTGATACAGGAGCCCAGGAAAATAAAACCTGCCACTGTTTACATATTTCCCCCATCCATTTGCCATGAAGTGATGGGACCAGAGGCCATGATGTTAATTTTTTGAATGTTGAGTTTTAAGCCAGCTTTTTCACTCTCCTCTTTCACCTTCCTCATGAGGCTTTTTAGTTCCTCTTCCCTTTCTGCCTTTAGGCCTCCTAACTGTTCCTCCAACATACTAGGTATACTCCAGTCTCAAGGCCTTTGAACATAGTGATACCTTGCTACCACTGCCTGGAACACTCTCCCTAGATACTGGATCCCCAAGGCTCATAGCCTCCTCTCCTGAAGATTAGAGGAAATGCCACCTCCTCAGTGAGACCTCCCCTGACCACTTTTTTATAAATAGCATCCACACCTTCCCAGCTTTATTTTTTCCAGAATACTGATCACCACTAATATACAAATATGACTGCTTTATTTAGTTTCTTTCTCAAGAATGTCAGCCCACGATGGTGGGAATCTTTGTTTTGTCATATTCCTAGTCTCTGAAACAGTGTCTGGCACAAGATTGTCTGTTGTTTAGTTGCTAAGTCGGGTCAGACTCTTGTGACCCTCTGTCCATAGGATTTCCCAGGCAAGAATACTAGAGTGGGTTGCCATTTCCTTCTCCAGGGGAACTTCCTGACCCAGGGACTGAACTCACATCAAAGATAGAAGCTTAATAAACCCCAGATGAATGAATAGACTTAAAACCATGGTGAGGAATTTGAGTCTTTTTTTTATTGATATATAATTGACATATAATGATTTGATTATTATTATTTGCCTGAAAAGAAGTTTTTATTTTATTCTAAGTGCAGTGGGGCCATATAGTGAATTTTACTCTAAATACAATGGGAAGTTAAGGAAGACTGTAAGCAGGGCTGGGGTCTGATTCAACGGTCTCCTGGGTCCTCTGGCTGCACCAGGGGAACAGACTGTAGAAGGTGGAGTGTGCTCAGGGAGCTCCAAGAGGAGGCTGCTGCAGTGGTCCGGATGAAGCTGGACAGGAAGATGGAGGGTAGAGGAGGAGAGTGCTGTGGAGGAAGGGCAGTGGGGGGATATGAGAAAGTGGAGCCTCTATGACTTTAGACTTTGTTGGGGGTGGGATGCAGAGGTGAAAAAGAAAAAAAAAAAAAATCCAGACTCAAGATGGCTCCTAGGGCTTCCCAGGCGGTCCAGTGGGTAAGAATCTGCCTTGCAATGCAGGGGACACCGGTTCCATTCCTAGTCCAGGAAGATCCCGTATGCCGTGGGGCACCTAAGCCTGTGCACCACAACTACTGAGCCAGTGCTCTAGAGCCCACAAGCCGCAGCTCCTGAAGCCCGTCAGCCCTAGAGCCCGTGCTCCATGAGAAACCACCACAATGAGAAGCCTGTGCACCGCAATGAGAGAGTAGCCCCGCTCGCCGCAACTAGAGAAAGCCCGCACGCAGCAATGAAGACCCAGCACAGCAAAAAATGTTAAATAAATATAAATTCTTAAAAAAAAAAAGATGGTTCCTAAGTTATGGACCTGAGCAACAGTATGAAGAACTGTATTGAATTCAGGGACGGCCGTGAGGGGAACTGTTGTTAGGGAAAGTAAGAAGGTAAGGGTTTGACTAAAGGCAGGGTCTGACACAGGACAAAAGGACTGTGTCACAATCACCTGCTGGGGAAGGCGGATGAGAAGACACGACTTCTCCAGGTACGGGAGCTCCCAGGTTCTTTCATCTTCTCTCAAAGGCACTGGGAGAGATCCAAGGACAAGCGAAGCCAGAGGATGAGGCAGCCCACTTCCCCACGGACAGCCATGACCTGGCCAAAGGCCCGGCAGCGCTGACCGTTTCCAAAGCAGGGCTGGGCCGAGGCTGGGTAGGGGCCAGGCATCTCTTCCTGCCTGACCTGGAGAACAAGCCCGGGACTCTCATGCTGGGCCTGCTAGGCAGGGAGAGTCCTCTTCAACAATGGACCTTTTGCCCCTCCCTGCCTGCTCCCGGTCGACACTGAGAAAACCCCTAGACCCAGGGCTCAGAGATGAAGAGGATGTCCCCAGCCAGTGAGGTTTAAATGAAAGGCTCCCTTTAATTGTCAGCTTTGAGGGCACTTCCCAGAAGCCATCCATGGAGACTGAACTCATAATAGCTACTGTTTGCAGAGGGTTGAGGGACAGTGGGCAGGGGCTCTCAGGTGGCAGGGGGTGATTCCTACATGAAGGGGTTTGGCCAGGGGGCCCTGGGGTTAGGTTCACAATTTCCACATCATCATTTGGTGGAAAACTTGTGACTTTTTTTGTGACTTCAGTCAGAACTTATTAAATGCTGCTGTTGCTGCTGCTGCTAAGTCGCTTCAGTTGTGTCCGACTCTGTGCGACCCCATAGACGACAGCCCACCAGGCTCCCCCGTCCCTGGGACTCTACAGGCAAGAACACTGGAGTGAGTTGCCATTTCCTTTTCCAATGCATGAAAGTGAAAAGTGAAAGTGAAGTTGCTCAGTTGTGTCCGACTCCCAGCGACCCCATGGACTGCAGCCCACCAGGCTCCTCCGTCCATGGGATTTTCCAGGCAAGAGTACTGGAGTGAGGTGCCATTGCCTTCTCCGTATTAAATGCTATATCCCATTATTGGGAATTTCCTGGCAGTCCAGTGGTTAGGACTTGGCGTTTTCACGGCTGTGGCCCTAGGTTCAGTCCCAGGCCAGGGAGCTAAGACCCCACAAGTGTCTTAATTCTGCAAGCCACATGGCCAAAAAGAAATGATAGACAGTAAATTTTGAATTAAAAATAACACTCTATCCTGTTATTAACCCTACCTAGAAGAAAGAAAGGAGAGAGGGCTGTGACCTCTCAGGGTGGGGACATGAGCAGGTCCTGGGATGCTAGGGGTGACTGTGGAAGCAGCTGTACCAGCAGACCAAAGCCCAAGTCACCACGACAGGTGACATGCCGATGATCTCAAAGCCCTGAGTGCAACGGCTGAAGGGGTACTCTCCTTAACACACCCAAAAGCCACTGGGCTGGTGTCTAAACTCGGTCTTTCTGCAGACCCAGGCCTCTTAGCTGCTCAAAGGGTGATCTTCCTAGAACAGAAGCAGGTTGTCAAAGCAGGAAAAGCCGTGGCTTCCAGAACACTTAAAGGTCGTTTCCTCTCCCTTTGTGGAATGGCCGTGACCAGCTTGTATCCTACACAGGGGCACTTGCCAAGTTGGGGAGTGGGAGCATGCCCACTCAGAGTGGGTGCTCTTCTGCTGATGGACTAAATGGGTGGGGGACAGCATCCAGTGTCCCCTCCTTCCCCCCACCCCATAGAGCTGGCTCCCAAGTCCTGAGCTGCAGTAGTACCCTTTGTCCCCGGATTCCGGCACACCCTAGTTCCTGGCTCCTGCTCAGGTCTGGATCTCGGCGTAAAGGGTATCCTGTCCTGCCCTGGCTTAGAGAATGATGGGTGTGAGTGCCGGCCAGCAGGGAGGGCTGGCAGCTCTGGCACTGCCCTTTCTGTAAGCAGAGTCCACACACAAGGGCATGAGAGTGAGGCACTCCCTCGGGGCGGGATATGAATCTATCGCAGCATCTGATTTCCTCTCATTTTCCCTAAGAGGCAGTCACTGTTGTGCCCACTCCTTCTTCCTGCAGACAACAGGCTCAGAGGTGAAAGCTCAACTAGTCATTCCATCAGAATGTGTGGAATACCTTACCAAATTTGAATAACCAACCCAAAGCTAAGACTTGAGGATAGGGGCAGAATGGCCTGGCTGCAAATCCCAACTTTCTTAAAAAGTCTCACCAAAAAGAATGTTGGGGACTAGCTCCCAATGTGGGGCTGAGGGGGCGGGGGAACAAACTCTCCTGACTCTGAAAGGAAGTGACTCTGGTTGGCTCAGTGCCAAGAACAGGCTAGGTCTTGATCTGAAAACGTCACTGGCCAGAGCCCATGGAATCCTTATGATTCTGACAAGGGATTCCCAGGTTCAATCCCTGGGTGGGGAAGATCCCCTGGAGAAGGAAATGGCAGCCTACTCCAGGGACTCTTGCCTGGAGAATTCCATGGACAGAGGAGCCTGGTGGGCTACAGTCCATGGGGTCGCATAAGGACAGGACTGAGTGACTACTACTTTCACAGGTTGAGCAAGCAACCAGAGTCCTCCCCCACTCACCCTTCCGGCCACTGCCCTAGGGCTGCTTGGGAGGCCCAAGGGTCAGGGTGCTGCTCCTCCCCCTCCAGGAACCCAGGGGCCGCACCTGTTCATAGGTTTTCAGGAGGACGGGAGAGCCCTGGCTAGCCCCAGGTGCAGGGCTGGGCTCCTAGCTCTTACTCACACCTTGCTGACTCACCCACAACCCATTCATACCCTCCGTGCTGACTCATGGCTGCAGGACCTCCACCTGTGATCTGACGGGTCAGGAGGGGGGCGGTGAAGGTCAGCCACTGGGTCTGGGCAGAGGAGCAGGTCTGGGGAGACAGAAGCTCTGCTGCTGGGTTGAGGGGTGGGGGTGGGCAGACAGATCAGAGGTGGCCCCAGCACCCGGTGATGCGAGACCCTGATGCTGGTCGGGGAGGGGCAGAGGCAGGAAGTCGAAGGGGAGACAACAGGCCAAGAAGTCAACACATCTTTATTAAACGACTGCAAAGTTACTGGGAGGAGGCCATGATGCTGGACACGCCTGTTGAGAAGAAAAGGGAAGGCCAGGGTCAATGTGGCAAAGATACAAGATGAACCTCCAACCACCAACCGCAGCACCCACAACTGTTTAGGGGCCTTGTAGACTTAAACAACAGGCTAAGAACAATGCCTTTATTTCTTTTTTTAAAGTCTTTATTGAATCGTATTTTAGCTCCTCGATCAGGGATCAAACCCGCAAACCCCTGCATGGGAAGGCAGTCTTAACCACTGGACCACCAGGGAAGTCCCAATGCCTGGATTTTAAAAGTATGATTTGCTATTTTCATCACCATCCTGATAACATTTACTATGGTAGTATTTGCGAGATGGGCTTCCCTGGTGGATCAGTGGTAAAGAATCCACCATCTGCCAATGCAGGAGACAAAAGTTCGATCCCTGGGTAGGGAAGATCCCCTGGAAAGGGAAATAGCAACCCACTCCAATATTCTTGTCTGGGAAACCCCACGACAGAAGAGCCTGGCAGGCTACAGTCCACTGGGTCACAGAAGTCGGGACAAGACTGAAGTGACTAAGCAACAATTTGCGAGATGCTCTAAGCGCTGGACTTGCATCTCATCCGCAGAACCCTTTGCTCCAAGGAATTCTCACAAAGAACCCCAACTCGGTGGGCACATCTCATTTAGACTGAAGGTCCGCAGCCCCCAGGTGTGGAGATGCCTGCCTGCTCAATCTTGTTCCTCAGTTAAATAGCAATGTAGTCATTTTGTACTCAGAGGCCACAGCGTACCAGTCCTTATCTTTAACACACCAGAACCACACTTAAGAGGGCGGGGAGGAGACCGAGGGCCTAAGGAAGCAGCCCGTCCCTGCCCCGCCAGTTCTCTCTTACTCCAGGACGCCTGCGCAGTGGGAAGGTGTGATAGCAGGTTTGCTCTAGTTGAGCAGCCAGTGGAGTGTTAGTTAATGTGATGGTGACAATGAGGGTAACGTTTAGTGAGCTGCAGGACTGGTTCTTTGCTAAGTGTTGCACATGCAGTGTCTCACTTCACACTCATACCTCCAGGGGGTGGGTACTGCGGTATTATTCAGTTACTTAGTTACTTATTATTACTTATATTAGTTACTTATATAGTTATTAGTTACTTATTATTCAGTTACTTATGGGGTTGACCCAAGGACCAATGACTTTAATAATAAAAAGTGTAAAAACTATATGGAGTTAGTCATAATTATTGGGCTGTCACCCCCCACTTTCTAGATGAGAAACTGGAGGCAGAGATGTAAGGTCGCCTGCCCGAAGTTACAGATGAATAAAGAACCCGGATCCCACCCAGCTGCCCCGGCCGCAGAGCCTGCACTTCCTGGTAGGTGTTCTGCTGCATTTTAACAGATGTCAGGGCCGAGGCCCCAGGGCCAGTGAGGGTGTGGGGATACCCTGCCGGGTCCCTCCAGGCCCTGGGAAGTCTTACTGAGCGCTTCAGGGCAGGATCCAGTGCCCAGAATTCCAGGGAAGGACACCAGGACCCTCCGCCCTTTCTCCCCGGGGAAGGCGGCCTGCCTGGGACACAAGAGATCAGGGGAATCTGGCAGGTACACATTTCTTGGCCCTGAGTCAGAACTTATCTACCTGAATCTTTGGGGACCCAGCCCTGCTCTCTTATAAGGCCCCTCCTCAGCCCCACAGCCTGAGGCTCAGGCCACTACTCACTGTCAAAGTCGATCTTCTCCACGATGTTCTTGGGCTTTATGCTCTCCTCCTGGCTGCAGATGAAGATCTGGCCCGACTCGTCAGCGCTCCAGCCGTACTTGCTCATCCACACCTTTAGCTGGCTGTCTGCAGAGGACACAGCAGCGCAGGGGCTTTGCACAGGGATCCCACAGTATTGGGGATGGGGGGTGCACTCAGGGTGTCCTCCTTGCCTGCCTTGGGCAGATCTGATCTCGGGCTGCCAGCCTGGGGCTCCTACGGTTCATTCTCCAAACAGCCGCCAGGGGGAGCCTTTTAGCTTTCTCATCCTTCCCACTACAGGGCTTCTGAGTTTCATTTTCTATTTACCTCTCATGTCTCCCAGGGTAAAAGCTCAGCTCCTAAAAACAGCAGAGCGCTTACTTCTCTGCTTTCCCCTCAATCTACATTGAAATGGCTTCAAAATGATGATTTCATCATTTCCAAGAACAGTAAGCTTATGGCACCACGTTTAAGAATTTCTTTGCAGCTCTTTCTTGCCTTTAGAAAGGGGGCGGCAGAGGATGAGATGGTTAGCTAGCATCACTGATTCAGTGGATGTGAGTTTGAGCAAACTCCAGCAGACAATGAAGAACAGGGGAGCCTGGCATGCTGCAGTCCATGGGGTCTCAAAGAGCCAGACAGGACTTAGCGAGTGAACAACACCAAAAAAAAAAATAAGATATTTTCTGGCCAGAGAAGTGTTCTATAACTTGAAATAATTCTTTTCTGTGTGACTACTATCAATTTGATACAGATTCATCTGTTTCTCTTTACCTTCAACTCTAAGGGCTGTTTCATCCCTTTCTGATTTAATTTCACTTTTAAACACATAAAATATCGACAGGATGTAAAGCACTTAGTATAGTGCCCGACACAAAGTGTCCAGAAAAAGTTAGCTTCCACTGAAAACAATGTTTCATCTGGCTTAAAAGGCAAAACTATCCAAGAAGGTGCTCAGAGAAATCTCACCCCCAATCCCCCAACTCTCCTCCCTGTTCTCACCCTCAGCTCCCAAGAAGTAACCATTTTCCTTGTTTAAAAATTTTTCCCTTCCTGTATTTCTTTTTGAAAAATGAGCAAATATGCACACTTTTTTTTTCTTTTTAGAGGGATCTTTAGAAATATAAATCTAATCATGTTCTCCTCTGCTCAGACCCTCCAGTGGCTCCATCTCACTCAGGATAGAGGACAAAGTCCTCAGGCAGGAGGCCCTTCAGTGCCTGAAACCCCTCCCCACACCACCTCTCTGCCCTGGCCCTGCCCCCTGGCTCCCCCAGCCCCGGCCAAGGGCTTCCTGGCTGCTCTCTGAGCACTGCATCCTCACATTCACTCTGCGCTCAGGCTGCCGCCTCCACCTCCAGGTGCCTGCTGCTCCCTCACTCCCCACCCTCCCGGCCCTCTCCAGGGGCTGTCATGCATGGATCCCACTAGACATGAACAGCTTCATTTGTCATGTTTTGCTACCTCCATGAGAATGAATCTAAGCCATTCTGTGCTGCTCACTGCCGTGCCCCAGGGCCTTGAACAGTGCAGAGTGGGCATTCAACTAATTTATGCAGAATAATGAATGAATGCTGTAGGATGTTTGAAAAGGCAAGGGAGGTGTTATATTAATTCCTTATTTCCTCTCTGGACTGGGCCTTTAATAACAACCTGGTAAGGCAGGAGTGGGCCCATTTGAGGAGCTGGCTGAGGCCCACTGCCCTGCTCACTCTGACCTCCTAGATGGCACTAGGGACCCAGAGAAGGCCTTACCTGTCAGATCCCCGAGCATCTCAGCCAGCAGCCAGCGATCGATGTGTTGATACGTGATGCCCACGACATGGCAGATAACTGCGGAAATTAGGGACAAAGACGAAGGGCCACTCTCAGAACCTGCTGCCACTCCCTCCCCTCAGGGAGCCCAAGCTCAGAGAGGAACTTACATTTTCGGACAGAGTCTTCAAAGCCAGTTATACCTTCCAGGAGGTCCATGTTTTCATCCAGGGCTTGCTGTGAGGGGAAAGACGATGTTCACAATAACGCTAATTGTCAGTAACGTCAAGGGGACCCCTCGGCAGTCCAGTGGTTAGGACTCGGCACTTTCATTGCCAAGGGCCTGGATTCAATCCCTGGTCAGGGAACTAAGATCTCACAAGCCATGTGGCCAAAGAAAAAAGTTATAAATAATGCCAAGAAGATTAACCCCGATAATAAAATAAGAGAAGCGAACACTCTAGCATTCACCCCACAGGTCAGCCCTTCTTCTGTATGCAACCTTATGACGTAACAATGCTGGTTTTTCTCCTATTTTAGAGATGGGGAAACCAAGGCTCAGAGCAGCTAAGAGATTTGCCCAAAATCACAGAGTGGGGTTTGCACCTGGCAAACCCCATCTGCCCATCACCTCCTCCCACTCACCCCCTCACTCCAACCACAGGGGCTCCTCACTGCCCCTCAGACATGCCAGACACTCAGCCACCTCAAGCCCTCAGCACTGGCTAGGAGTGGGAAATTCAGCTTTGGCCGCTTCTATTTTCCCATGAAATGACAAGAGAGGAGACAGATGAGGTACCTGCACTCAACCACCTCTTCTCGGATCTCACCTAATTCAGAGAAAAGGGCAACAGCCCTACCATGGCCCATGAGCCCACCCTCCCCAACCCCCTGGGAACTACCCATCACCTCCTCCCACTTACCACCTCACTCCAACCACAGGGGCTCCTCGCTGCCCCTCAGACTTGCCAGACATCCGCCCACCTCAAGGTCTCAGCGCTGGCTGTTTTGGGGTCTGGAACTCTCTTCCCCCATGGCTAGCACTCCCACCTCCTTGAGGCCTCTGCTCAAATGTCACCCTCCCAGCAAGGGCTCCCCCAGCATCAGGGAGGGAGCCGAGGAACTCACTAGGACCACGAGAGGGAGCAGCCAGCTCGGCAGGAGGAAGGTGGGAGAGCAGCTGTCCTGGAAGCCAAGAGACACTGGCCGGGCAGGTGAGCCGGGGCCTGAGAACTTCCCATGGGATCTAGCAATGGGGGTGTCACTGTGGGTCTCAACAAGAGCGCTTCGGTGGCCTGTGCCTGAGTCAGGCGTCAGAGGGCTGGCCACAAAAGCCTGAATGGCATGGGTTCATGTGAGCAGAGGGATAAGACGAGGCTGAACACAGGCAACCTGTCCTGGGGTGGGCTGACCCACAGCCCTGATTCGCCTGGGATGTGAGACTTTGTGCTTTAAGACCGGGAAAGCCCTGGGCAGACTGGGACAGCTGGGGTCCCAGCCAGGAGCAAGGCAGGAAGGGGAGCAGAGGGAGGGGGCGGTGGCAGAGCTGGTGGGGAGTGTGGAGGTGCAGGGGGAGTTCTTTTTTATGTTAGAACCCACTGCAGCGTGGACGTGCTGCATGGGGATGGAAATAGTGTGGGAAGGTCAAGTTTGCAGAGTGGGGAGAATGGCTGGTGTGACGCCACTGAGTGGGCGAGAGGGCAGGGGATCAGGGCACTGGAGGAGGAGGGACGGGTCACCCACTAGAGCAGAACAGGGCTTGGTCAGCTGCCAGATGTTGGGTCAGGGGTGGGAAGTTCAGCTCTGGCCACTTCTATTTTCACATGAAATGAGAAGCCAGGTCATAGGCTGAGGTGAGGAGAAAGGCGGTGGTGAGGAGTTGCGGAGAGCCATCCAGGAACACGGGGAGGGAAGCACGGACCGGCTGTGGGTGGGCACTGACAGCTCCTCTCCAGCCTCCTGCAGCCCCACAGCCCCAGGTGAGGAGCGCACAGTTTGTGAAGGAGGAAGCAGAACAGAGGACAGGGGCTGCTGATCAGGCCGAAGAATGTCCGGTCAGAGGCCTCATGGGGGCGAGCTGGGACTTGAGGGGCGAGGAGGAAGTGGTCAGAGGCTGGAAATGTTTGACCTTCACGGGCAGATGAGGCAATTGCTGATGAAGACAAGTATAGGTCAGTAACTCCCAGACTTAGCCGGGTAGCAAAATCACCAGGGATAATTGCTTAAAATCACTAAGCTGAGACCGCACCCAGACTAATGATGTCAGATTTCATGAAGGCACAATTCAAGTATTAGTATCATATTTGTTGTTTTTTTTTTTTAAACTTCTTAGGGATTCAGTGTGCTGAGAACTGGTCTCATCTTGGATGTGAGGGGAGGGAGTGAGGGGCTCAGGGCCCAGGGAGAACAAGAAATCTGGAAACTGATAAGTCAGGGTGATGGAAGGATCACAGACCTGCCCTTTCAAGCACCTAAGAATAAAGAGTGGCTGTAAGTTACATTCTTCAGAAAAATGAGCAGTCATGGAGTGTGGTGGGGTATGATAAGATAGGAGCTTCAGGACTGGGGGGCTGGGGGAGGAGATGGGTCTGGGAGTGGAGGTGAGAGCTAGGAGGCCATGTGGACTCCCCCTTGGGACACCAGATCCAGTTAGGACAAGAAAGGGGGAACAGAATCTACTCTTTATTCAACTGTTATTATGTGGCCATATCCCATGGCATGCAGGATCTTAGTTCCCCAATCAGGGTTTGAACCCATTCCTGGTTCGGGTTCCACTGCAGTGAAAGCACAGAATCTTAAACACTGGACACCAGGGAAGTCCCGTGGAGGGAGAGTATTTAGAGGACAGAGGACTTTTGCTGAAAGAACAGGTGCTTGTCTGTGTGTGACAGAGTGAGAGAGAGAGAGAGAGAAAGCCTGAACTTTGTCAGCAGAGAAGAGGCCTGGGGTGTCCTGGCTCCAGGTGGGGATGACCATTCCATGCCATCCCACACGCAGAGTTCTGAACCCAGGGCCCACTGCCATGGAGGAAGCCAATAAATGTGTGTGGTCTTGACTTCCAGCAGCCTTTTCTGCACAGCCCAGTCACCACCCTACCCTGGGGCCCCAGGGAAGTTACCCAGAAGGCTTGGAAGTGGCAGGTCTCCAGCAGGTCTCCGAGGTACAAAATCTGCCGGATGGGCCGTTCTTCTTGCTGGGGGGAGGCGTTAAGGGCAAAAGGCCTTCCAGACAGAGGAGGCTGCTGCTGCGCCCAAGACTGCCCCGCCCACAACCGCCCCGCCCACCTCCTGCTCACCACAGCCTGTCACGGCAAACATGAGCAAGAACCTAAGGATCCAGAGATGGGGACAACTCAACAGGGGCCGCCTCACACACTGAGATCGAGTCACCCCTTACAGAACTGACACGGAAAACGTGATGAGACACACTTCTAGCAAGATGAAAAAAGCAAGATGCAGAAAGGTGTGTAACAGCCCGTCACCGGGTCGGGAGGAACGGGTGTATATAGACGTGCACACCCGCACTTCTGCATCCGTAGGCTATCGTGGAAAGGCAGAGGGCTGTAAACAACTGTGGCCTTCAGGGAGGGGAGCGGGTGGCCGTGGGCCGAGGAGGGAGGAAGCCTTGGTTTTTTCATGGTACACTTTGCTGTACTTTGAACAGTGGATCCTATGCGGTTTTTAAGCCACCAGAACAGACCTCTGGGGGAGGTGGACTGTCTGTCAGAAGGCAGGTGCCCCCGTGGACACACATGTCAGAGCAGGTTCAATGAGGAAGACATTTCTCAGCCCTGCCGCCAATGAGTAGGCCAGCTCAGTGGTATCTCACTCAACATCTCTTCACTGGAGAACAGCGCTGTACCAGACAGACACTGGCCAGTCCCTGGGGATATGCAGAATGAAGGGAAGCCGACAAGCCAGCTCTTCGTGGCTCCGACCTTTGGCCTGGTGGTCTTTGCTCAGCTATGAAGCCTCATGGGAATCTTTCTAAAGCATGTTTCTCCCCCATCACTCTGCAGCCTTAATGCCTTCTTCAGCTCCCCAGTGCTCTTTCTGAGTCTGACCAACTCTGTGGCTAAGCCGAACGTCCTCTACTGACTCTAACATGGCACTGAGCTCTTTTTCTTCTTTCCCTACACACGCTCCCCTCTGCCTGGATCACCCTTCCCCACGAATCACCCAATTCCTCATCTTGTATCTGCTCCCTCCTCCAGGAAGATTTCCTGGCTTCCAGGCAAGTTCAGGTGCCTCCTCTGGCCCCTCACACCGCAAGTCCTGACTACTCCAGAGAGGACGGGTCTCCCCCGCTAGACTGTGAGCTCTGTGACGGTACTGCCCCAGCCGAGGCCAGCCCGGGGCCAAGACCAGAGCAGGCAATCGGTGTCCGTGTCCGAACTCAAGAGCACGCCCCTGTGACTCCGTCCCCCCGCTCCCCGTCCCCCAGTCCCAGCATGAAGCAGGAAGGATGCGTGGGCCTGGTCGATCATGCACTTGCACAGCGTGAAGTCGGTGTGGGGCAGGTTGGTGAGGGCCTTCAGCAGGATCTGGGCGGTGACCGTGGTCTGGAAGAAGGCCGGGTTGAACTGGTACCTGAGAAGGGAAACAGATGCAGTAGCAGTGCCATCTCCTTGTCCCTGGGCCTCACTGGGTACCAGGAAGGCTGATCACTGCTTCCGCCCGGAGTCTGGGAGCTGGACATGTCTGCGCTCTGATACCAACCACCCCACTGTCTGGCTGGGACTTTAAGCTCCCTGACCCCTACTTTCCTGCTCTGTAGATGGAGACAGTTAATCCTCACAACCACTCAGTAAGGCAGACAGTGTTAAGTGATTCACAAATGAGTACATAAGTAGCAGTGGTCAAGCCTCTGGAGCCAATTGCCTGGATTTAAACTTCACCGCTGAGTGGCCCTGGACTACTCTTTAAAAAAATACTTTATTTTTGGCTGTGCTGGGTCCTTGTGGCTGTGCGTGGACTTTCGCTAGTTGCAGACAGCAGGGGCTGCTCTCTAGTTGCAGTATGCTGGCTTTTCTTGTTGGGCTTCCCTGGTGGCTCAGATGGTAAAGAATCCACCTGCAATGCGGGGGACCTGGGTTCAATCCCTGGGTTGGGAAGATCCCCTGGAGCAGGGCACGGCAACCCACTCCAGTGTTCTTGCCTGGAGAATCCCCATGGACAGGCTTCTCTTGTTGCAGTGCACAGGCTCTAAAGCTCTCAGGCTCAGTAGATGTGGCACACAGGCTTGGCTGCCCTGTGGTATGTGGGATCTTTCTGTACCCGGGATGGAACCTGTGTCCCCCTGCACTGCAAGGCAGATTCTTAACCACAGGACCACCAGGGAAGCCCCGGCATGGAGCATTTAAAATAAGTAGACTTCCCTGGTCTGGAAAGATCCCACATGCCACAGGGCAGCTAAGCCTGTGCAGCGCAACTACTAAAGCCCGTGCGCCCTAGAGCCTGTGCTCCACAATAAGAGAAGCCACGGCAATGAGAAGCCTGTGCAGCTCACAGGCCCCCCACAACCAGAGAAAGTGCTTGCACAGCACTGAAGACCCAGCACAGCCAAAAATACAAATAATGAAGTAAGATTCTAAAAAATAATAAATGCTCTGTGCATCAGTTTCCTCTCTTGCAAGAGGTGAGAATAAACCACTGTATCGGGACTTCCCTGGTGGTTCGATGCTTAAGACTCTGTGCTTCCACTGCAGGGGGTTCAGGAAACTAAGATCTTGCGTGTCAGTGTGGTGCTGCGACAAAAAAACCAAAACAAATTAAAAAACCCAACTGTATCTACCTCACAAACAAACCATAGCCTCAAAGTGAGTTAATACAAAGGTTATAGCACAGTAGGTACCACATGGGGAGTGCTCACTAGGCAGTGGTTATCACCACTAACAAGCTAAACGACCTCCCCAACACACCCACCGTCTCCATCTTACAGATGGCAAAATCGAGGTCACGAAAGCTCTAAACATTACAAAGCTGGTAGTTGGGCTTCCCTGGTGGCTCGGTGGTAAAGAACCTGACCGCCAATGCAGGAGACACAGGTTCAATCCCTGGGTCAGGAAGATCCCCTGGAGAAGGAAATGGCAACCCACTCCAGTATTCTTGCGTGGAGAATCCCATGGACAAGAGGAGCCTGGCAGGCTACAGCTCTTGGGGTTGAAAAAGAGTTGGATGTGACTTAGTGACTAAAACAAGGAACAATAACGGTGTGTCCGTAAAGCATCTAGAAAGTAGAAACCAAATATCCACCCACAGAGTAACAGATAATTAGGACCTGGTTCCACATGGAACACTACACAGCAATGACAACCAACTGCAGCCACACAGGAAAAGCGTGGCGCTCACAACCCAGGGCTGAGTGCAAGCTGCCAGACGCAGAAGGGCTCCAGTCGTACGGATACTCTTATGTTCGGTTCAAAGCAGGCAAATCTGAGCTAAGTGAATCAGGATGTGTATGTGTGTACATATGTCTGCAAGCGTATGGTAAATTCACACAAAGCCAGGCCATGAGAGCACAGGAGTGGTCACCAGGGTCAGGGTGGTTGGCACAAAACACACGGGGCAAAGGACAGGGGTGCTAGCAACACCCATTTGCAATTGGGATGCTGATTACACAGGTGTTTATAACTCCACGTTAAACCATAGATTTGCTTTCTGCAGCAGTCTGTTACGGAGAAGGCAATGGCACCCCACTCCAGTACTCTTGCCTGGGAACTCCCATGGATGGAGGAGCCTGGTAGGCTGCAGTCCATGGCGTCGCGAAGAGTCGGACACGACTGAGCGACTTCACTTTCACTTTTCACTTTCATGCACTGGAGAAGGAAATGGCAACCCACTCCAGTGTTCTTGCCTGGAGAGTCCCAGGGACGGGGGAGCCTGGTGGGCTGCTGTCTATGGGGTCGCACAGAGTTGGACACAACTGAAGCGACTTAGCAACAGCAGCAGCAGCCTGTTATGTGCGCCTTGTTATGATATTTATTTATTTATTTTTTTACTTTTTGGTTGCACCTCAAGGCACGTGGAATCTTAGTTCCCCAACCAGGGATCTAACTCGTATCCCCTGCAGTGGAAGGCTGGAGTCGTAACTGCTGGACTGCAGCCCCGTAACTAAGTTTGCAAAAACCATCCCTCCTCCTGCCCCTACTTCCTGGCTCCTTAGTCTTGCACATTCTATTCACATTCTATCCAAAGTAGATAAAGAGGTCATACAATTCAATACCAAAAATCCCCCAAAACCCTGTCAGAAACTTCTGAATAGATTTTTTTTCTCCAAAGAAGACACAGAGATGGCCAACAGGCACATGAGAAGATGCTCAACATCACTACACATCAGGAAAATGCAAATCAGAATCACACACCTGATAAAATGGCTATCAACCAGAAGACAACAAATTAACAAAACACTGGCAAGGATGCGGAGGAGAGAACGCTTGGTAGTGTCATGTCAACTGGCGCAGCCACCATGGAAAACAGTAGGGAGGTTCCCTGTAAAATTAAAACTAGAACTACCACATCATCCAGCAATTCCACTCCTGGGTATGCGTGTGTGTGTATATATATAAAGAAAACAAACACTAATTTGAAATGATACATGCACCCCAGTGTTCACAGGAGCACTATTTTCAGTAGCCAAGATCTGGAAGCAACCTAAGTGTCCATTGACAAATGAATGGATAAAGAAGATGTGGTACCTATAACACAGACACACAATGGAATATTATTCAGCCGTTTAAAAAAAAAGGAAAAAGAATGAAAATTTGCCTTTTGCAACATGGATGGACCTGGAAAATACTATGCTTAGTGAAGTTAAGTCAGACAAGGAAAGGCGAACACCACATGTTTTCACTTATATGCAGAATCTAAAGAATAAAATGAAAGCAACAAAACAGAAACAGAGACCAAACTAGTGGTTGTAGATGGGAATGGGGTGGGGGAGAGGCAAGATAATGGAAAGGGATTAAGAGGTACAAAATATATATGAAATAAGTAAAATACAAAGTCACAACAAACAGCACAGAAGCTATAACCCCCATTATATAATAACTCTAAACGGAGTATAACCTATAAATATACTCAAACACTATGTTGTACATATAAAACTAATATAACATTATAAGTCAACTACACTCCAATTTTTAAAAAAGAGAGAGAAGTCACATCCTGCAGGTTACCCCTCACTCCCACCCCACCCAGTGCTGGGAGTGGCAGGCTGCTGACTATGGGAACCGGGTGGGAATGGAGGCAGATACTCACAGTTTCAGGACAGCCAGGTTGGCTTCCAGATCATAGGCATTTTCTTTGGCCTGTGTCTCCACATAGCGCTCCAGGGTGGCCAGGTTCTCAGGGTTGTACCTAGAGGAGAAACAAGATCAGTGAGCAGAGACAAGAGCTGAGGCCAGTTACTCCATGGGGTGGGAGTAGCGGGGGGAATGTAGCCTGCTCCTCCTTCTCTTCCTTTCCTCCCTCCCTCTGTCACTGGCCACTTGCTTTATTCAAATATTGAATCAGCTCTATAACCTCTGATGAAACTTATCCATATCCCAGACCTAAGCCCCAGCTCTAAACCCCGGGGTGGGTTTAGAGCCATGGGTTTTTTTCTGAAAAATGCCTCCTCAATCTCTCAGCCAACCAGCCCTTGCGGCCTGTACATCTGGCCTCCTGGACATCTTTGATATCCACCCCTTCCTCCCATACCCAAACCCCACTCTGGTCCAGCCCATGCTCTCCTGCCTAGTTTTCCCCATCCCAGCCCCCACCAATCTACCTGTGCTTCCCCCATCACCGCCTTGAACACTCCTGGCTATCACTGTCTACAGTCCAGTTTGTCTGAACTAGAAACTCCATGAAAGCATGGCCAGTGGCTGTCTTTGGTTATCTCTGGTCCGCACCAGTGCCCAGAATTCACAGTGTAGCTTTTAATAAACATGTGTTCGATGAATGAAATGGGCGGGGGGGGGGGGGGGGAGGCGAGACACAAAGAGGCACTAAGAGGCTCAGGGAGACTGAGGTGCAGAGAGAGAAAATTGAGGGGCTGAGAGAGGGTAAGTTAAGCAGAGAGGGCGGCCTTAAGGTATTAAAGCGGACTGAGCGGCAGGCAAGGCCACCTCCTGCCTTTAGGCCTATACAATGCTGTTTTCTTAAACAACTGCTCTAAATTGACTGAAAAATCCCACCTCTGGGCAAGCCCAGGATGCTGACCACCACTTGCTGACTCCAGAAAACGCTCTCCTCCACCCCTCTTGGACAGAAACGCTCCCTCCGACCGGGCTCAGACCTGTCGATCCCCTTGAGCAACTTGCCCACGTTCGCTCTCATCTGCTCAAACATCGCCATGACTGCTGCCGCCTCCCACACCAGGTTTATAGCCGAAGACCCTGCCGGCAAAGCGTCCTCGAGGACCGGAAGAGGAAGAGTTGGTGGAAACGGAAACTACGTAATTATTTTCTCTCCAGCCCCGGGGGCGGTAAATCGTGCTTTGGGTCTTGCGGCGGCTGCCACGCTTTCCGGCTGCCGCGTGACTTCTTCCCAGCCGGCGCAGTTAGCGCGTGCGCATACGCTCTACTCGAGCAGAAGCTACGGCGCGAGAAAAGACCTAGCCTAACCAAGTGCGCAGGCGCCTTCTCGCGGCGATGGGGCGGGACTAAGCTTTTCCCGGGCCTAGCGTATCCAGTTATAGTCCCAGGCGCGTGAGCGCGGACTTACCGGGAAGTAGACTGATCCGTGGCGGCGTGGACGCACGTTGCGATGCGCGCGGCTGTGAACTCAAAACTGCTGGGGTTCCATCAGTACAATTCTTTTGGTCCATGGGCATGTGCCGAAGAAGGTGCTCTCTGAGGTCCCCTTGGCCCCAGGCCTCGGCCCCTGAGGCAGGATGCTGAGCTTTGCAGGTCCCCCACGCTGGTCCCCCACACTTCACCCTAACGCCGAGGGTAGTGGCCGGCAAAGCTGTTGTGCTCAGCCCGGCAGGGGCGGACGGAGGCTCGTGGACCCCTCCAGATCACGCCCAATCCCCATAGGCTCCAGTTTTGCGGGTGAAGGCGAGCGCCCTGCATGTGTCCACAGCAGGCATGACTGCACATGCTTGTGTTATTATATGTATATGCTCTGGGTACATCCACATACGTGCACACGGGTATCCAGGTGTGTGCACGTCGACTGGCCTGCGCGCCACACAGGGAGTTACCACTAAGTGCCTGTATGTGTCCCTGTATGGGTGAACAATAATGTACGCTTCATGGTCATCCCAGTGTAGACCTGCCATCTCCAGGTTGTGGCCCAACACTCAGCATTCAGCAGATTCAAGTGTAGTTTTTAGCCGCTGCCCAGAACGGGGGAGGGGGAGGGCACCCTCCAGGTCACAGTGAAGATAGTTTGCATCTGGTTTACATGCAGCCCAGGTCCCCGGAGGTGGAGGGGGGGGTCCCCTGGGTCCCAAGGCAAGCTGCCCCTCACAGGCTGCCAGGGCCCAGGGGACAGGGGGTGGAGCCGCCGGCTGCACAGCTCTGTGCTGGGGCAGGAAGCGAGAGTGGGGAGGGGGGAGCCCACAGCCGGTGGAGGCAAGGCGGGTGCAGGGCGTGTGGGGAGGGAGGGAGGTGCCAGCATTCGGAGCCCTGAGGCCCTGCTGGCCCCTGGGCGCAGGCCCAGCTCCGGCCCCCAGGAATGGACCTCGTAGACCCTGACATCTTTAACAGGGACCCCCGGGACCACTATGACCTGCTGCAGCGGCTGGGTGGCGGCACCTATGGGGAAGTTTTCAAGGTGAGGAACCCCCTCATTCTCCGACACCCTCAACCCTGTGACCTTGGGGGTGAGCCCCAAGAAGGGATAGGGATGCGAGAGGGTCCCAGTCCTCGGCTTGGGTTCAGGGATGCTGAGGAAGACCTCGGGCAAATGGAGCCTGCCTGACTGCCAACTTCCCCTTTACAAGGCTCGAGAGAAGGTGACAGGGGACCTGGTGGCACTGAAGATGGTGAAGATGGAGCCTGGTGAGGAGAGGACCCAGGCCCTCATTCCCCTGCCCCCACCTCCTGGGACCCTGGGATCTCCCCCATACTCCCTCTCTGCAGTAGCCTTTTCTCTTCTGCCCCTCCTTGCAGACGATGATGTTTCCACCCTTCAGAAGGAAATCCTCATCTTGAAAACTTGTCGGCACGCCAACATCGTGGCCTACCATGGGAGTTATCTCTGGTGATGAGCCGCAGACCTGCCCTGCCCCCCAGCCCAGCCCCCAGCTCCCATTCCTGACCAGGCCCCCCTCAACCTAACCTCTAATCCCGGACCTCCATTTTTAACTGAGGCCTCCTAACTTGATCCCCAGCCCGAAGTCCCACTTGTTTGACCAGAGCACCTCCAAATCTCATCTCCAATAAATAACTAGCATTTCTCACTAAATTGATCCCTTTGTGGTAATCAAATGTGAAACCAAGTCCCCCTAAAACTGATCATCGTTCTGACTTGCAGGTCCCCCAGTTTCACTTTCTGTTCCTTTAATATGAACCCCTAATTTCCCTGACCCTTGAATATCCCAGATGCCCCAGGAATGATCTCTGCCCCCCAGACCCGGCATCCTGGGCTCCTCTGTCCCCTTTGAACTTCCACAACCTGTGAAGTCTCTGCCCTGTCTCCTAGGTTAGCATGGGACAACAGAGAACGTCATGGTAGGAGCCCAGGGACCTGGGTTTGGTCCAGTTGACTCTAAATATATATTTTCTTCTCTGAGCCTCAGCCTCCCCATTTGTAAAATGGGATGATCTCACTCTGGTAGGCAATAGAGAGATGACAGCTCTTACATTCAAGTTCTTGTTGAACTAGGATAGGATGGACAGTGAGCCAGGAACTGTCCCAATAATGATTTATTACTGTTATTATTATTATTGCTCTTGAACTGTTGTAGGCTGCAGAAACTCTGGATCTGCATGGAATTCTGTGGGGCTGGTTCTCTCCAGGACATCTACCAAGGTGAGTGGCGGGGCGAGGAGATCCAGGCAGCCCTTGGCCCTCCAATCCACCTGTCCCGTCCCTCTACCCTTGCGTCTCCGGAGACTGTCTTTCTGGCCTATATTTCACACAGAGCCCCTCCTCTGCACCAGGCCTGGCCCGGAAGATGCTGGGGAGACTGTGGTACCCAAGTGGGCCCTGAACCCTATATCCTTCAGGACCTGAGAGTCCAGCTCTGGTTTTTCTGCAATGATCGCCTTGACTTTCCCTGCCCCGTCTTCCCCCGTGCCTGCATTTTCTCACCGAGGTCTATTCATGCCTTTGAGTATTTCTGCGTTTCTAGCTCATCGTCAGTGCCCATCTGTTCATTTAATGAGTGAATGCATTTCTGATTCACTCAGCCTGCTTCTCACTGTCTTGGAGCACTGGAGGGTGGGGACGGGGTGGGCCTTGATCAGATTTCTGATGTGCACCTCTATCTTTGACCATCTCCCAGTCTCCCAGTCTCCGTCCAGCCCTAGACCTCAAATGTCAGGAAAGGAAGGACTTCATGAAGAAGTCCTCAGGGCGGGTGGGGGAAACTGAGGCCCACAGAGAGGAAGTGACTCACCCCACCAGCCCGTCAGACCGAGTCTCTGACCCCTTGAGTCTGCTGTCTCTCTCTGGTGTATTTGCCTCACCCCTTTGTGTCTCTCTTTCTCACTGTGTCTGTTTTCCCAGTTGGGGGTGTCTCTGGCCATGTCTGTCTTTCTCTGCCTCAGCTTGAGTCTGTTCCTGATTCTCTATGTCTCTTCCCATCTCTCTCTGCCCTTCCTCGTTCTACAGAGTGACATCACTCAGAGCTGTCCCATGCCCTCCACCTCCCTCCAAAGTGAAGCCCAAGTTTCTCAACACCGCCCATGAGTCTGGCCCCCACTGGCAATCCCAGGCTGGCACTCTCAACCCTGCTCCACCCACTCCTCT
The DNA here is from genome assembly GCF_032452875.1 of Bos javanicus. NCBI lineage: Eukaryota > Metazoa > Chordata > Mammalia > Artiodactyla > Bovidae > Bos > Bos javanicus. The sequence goes on along the minus strand of NC_083885.1, from coordinate 48,536,433 downwards.
GCTTTCCAGCCCCACCGGGGGCACTCCCCTGCTTCTGGGCCTTTGCACTTGCCTTTCCCTTTCCGAGTGGGACTGCTCCCCATCTCCACCCCCGCCGCCTTCTCAGGGTCACCTTCGCTGATCAACCTGTGTAAAATGTCATACTCCTTCCCACACATATTTCCCACACATATTTCCTGTTATCTTTTCTTGCTTAATTTTTCTTCTTACTATTTATTGGCGTCTCGTGTATCATGTATCTTACCTGTTTATCTTGTCTGCCATCCGTCTCCTGGGCTAGAACGTTCTTGCCATGGGGGCAGGGATCTCTGCCTCTTTTGTCCACAGCTGTATCCCTGTTGCCTGCCACAGTGGCTGGCACACAGTAGACATGCAGCAGATAATCACGTTGAATGAGTCTCTCTGGTTCCCTGCATCGCTGCCTCTCTCTGTTGCTGACTGCCTCTCTGCCTCCTCCTTCCACCTGTCCCATCCCAGTTCTCCCCTCCCTGCGTGGTACCCTCTCAGCTGGTGTGGGTGGTGGCCAGGGGTCTGGCCTGCACCCAATACAGTGCCTGGGTGACCTTTGCAGTGACAGGCTCCCTGTCGGAGCTCCAGATCAGCTACGTCTGCCGGGAAGTGCTCCAGGTAAGGGGATGCTCTCCGGGCTTGGGGTGGGGCAGGGCCCTGCTCCTGCCTCTGGACGCTCATAGCCCCCACTTCTGCCCTCCTCCCCAGGGACTGGCCTATCTGCACTCACAGAAGAAGATCCACCGGGACATCAAGGTGACCTAGGGGCAGAGAGATGGCCTTGGTGGGTGGGGGACCCGGGAGACAGGAGTCAGGAGGGTCAGGGTGTCGTGGGCCCAGGGAGTGTCAGCAGCATTAGACTTGGGGGTATCTCTGACAGCCTCGAATCCCTCCCTCTTCCCCAGGGAGCCAACATCCTCATCAACGATGCTGGGGAGGTCAGACTGGGTGAGTGTGGCTGGTGGGGATGGGGAGAGGGGCTGACTGAGGGTCTGAGGGGAGACTGAGGGGACAGGGGACCCCAGGTCACTATGTCTCTCCTTCTGTCTCCAGCTGACTTTGGTATCTCGGCCCAGATCGGGGCAACACTAGCTCGACGCCTCTCTTTCATTGGGACACCCTACTGGTGAGGAATGCCTGGCTGGCAGCTAGGAGTGGTGTGGGGTGGCTTGGCTTTCACTAGCCCAGATCTCTGGGCATCTCTGTACTGGCTTTTTTGCCCACCTCTACCTTTCTCTGGACCGGACTTCCCTGGTGGCTCAGTTGGTAAACAGTGTATCTGCTCTTTGGGTCTTTTTGGAGTTTTCCGTTTACCTAGGTCTCTCTGTGCACCCTCCAGCCATTCCTCCCAGTGTTTATGTTGATTTTTATCCTGGTCTGTCTGTCTTTCCATATCTGTCCACGTTTGTCTCACTGTCTCTCTCTTAGTCTCCATCTTCCAGCCTGTCTCTATCTCTCTGCCTTTCTCTCTCTCCATCTTTTTATTTTTTTAATATTTATTTGATTGTGCTGGGTCTTAGTTGCAGCATGTGGGATCTAGTTCCCTGACCAGGGATTGAACCCAGGCCCCCTGCGCTGGGAGCGTGGAGTCTCAGCCACCGGTCCACCAGGGAAGTCTTGATTTCTGTCTCTTTCCATCTTTATGTTTCCCTCTGCATCTGGCTCTCTCTATGCCTGCCCATTCTCCTCTTCTCCCTTTCCCCTTCCTGTGTCACTCCGTGGTTCTCTGAGGGTCTCTGCCCCTAGGATGGCTCCGGAAGTGGCGGCCGTGGCCCTGAAGGGGGGATACAACGAACTGTGTGATATCTGGTCCCTGGGCATCACAGCCATCGAATTAGCCGAGCTACAGCCACCACTCTTTGACGTGCATCCTCTCAGGTAGGCAGATGTGGCAGGTCCCCCTGGTCCCAGAGACCCCACTCAACTCTGACCCTGAACACCATCCCCCCAGCCTGTTTCTCCACCTCAAGACCCCCTAGAGGAGACCCCCCCTTACTCTGAGCCCAATCTGAGACCCTCAGGAGTCCCTCAACCCAGAAAGCCTTTTCTCCATCCCTCCACACTAGGGGCCCCAATTTAGGAAGCCCCATCTTGAGGCTCCCCCTGAGCCTGCTGGTGTCCCCTCAAAGGGGTACCCCATGCCTTGTGAAACGTACCCCTCATTCTTGTTCTGTCCCTCCCTTTGCTCCCTGCCGACCTCAGTGCTATTAGGGGCCCCTGCAGCCGCAAGGTCTGGCCGCCACTGGAAGTCTAATCCCCATGCTCTGTCCTTACTCTTCCAGGGTTCTCTTCCTCATGACCAAGAGTGGCTACCAGCCGCCCAGGCTAAAGGATAAAGGCAAATGGTAGGAGAGGGGCACATGGAGGAGGGAGGGCGGGGCCGAGGGTGATGGTCAGATGGGAGGGCCTCTGGTCCCCTCACCCCAGAATTCACCTTCTTCCTCCCAAGGTCGGCTGCTTTCCACAACTTCGTCAAAGTCACCCTCACTAAGAGCCCCAAGAAGCGACCCAGTGCCACCAAGATGCTCACTGTAAGCCTCTCTCCCCTAGAAGCCTTCCCAAACTCACCCCCGGAATTCCCCAGGGCCTCTACAACGTTGATCATTTCATTTCACGGAACCCCCATTGCCCTTTCAAAGTCGCGGTCCCTCTGAATTCCCCAGGACCCTCGAAATTCTCCAAGCTGATTCCCAGGCCCCCTTTTTTGCTTTCTTTGTGCTGGGTCTTCACTGCTGCCCGTGGCCTTGCCTCTCTTCACTGCAGCGTGCGGGCTTCTCACTGGGGTGGCTTCTCACTGTGGAGCACGGGCTCTAGGGCACAAGGGCTCAGTAGTTGTGGCTCAAGGGCTCCGCTGCTCTGCGACTTGTGGGATCTTTCCATACCAGGGATAGAACCTGTGTCCCCTGCATTGGCAGGCAGATTCTCAACCCCTGGACCGCCAGCAAAGTTCCCTACACTGAGTTCTTAAATCTCACAAATTCCTAAGGGCCTCAGGACCCATTCCTGGGTGTGCTCCGGAATTCCAGGGGAACTCCAGTCCCCTCTGAGACACTTCTAGAGTTTTGCAAAATACCTCACATTCTTCTAATCTCTTCAGACACCTCAGAATCCCCCAGGTTGCTGCTCCCCAGAATTCCCTGCCTTCTTCCTCTGTTGGCAACTTCCCCCCAAGTTTCCTCTTAGACAAGTTCTCCAGCCCCATCCCAACCCCCTCCTTCCAGTCCCGCCCCCTATCTGCTGACACCCTCCTTCCCTCCTCCAGCATCAACTGGTGTCCCAGCCTGGGCTCAACAGGGGCCTGATCCTAGATCTTCTGGACAAACTGAGGAACCCCGGGAAGGGGGCCCCTGTGGGCGAGATTGAAGATGAAGACCCTGAGGTGAGAGACCAGCTTGCCTTTGCTCAGCCTGTTTCCCTGCCTGGAGCGCCCCCTTGCTGCCTCTCTCAGAAAAGAGCCAGGGAGGATGGGGTGGTGGCTTGGCACAGGGCTTTGGGGGCACATGGGTTATGGGAGGGCCCAGGACTCTGGTCTGGACCCACATGGGTGGGGGGGCTGCTGCTGGAGGACCTCAGGTCTGATGCAGCCGCCACTCTGCCCAGCTCCCCCCGGCCATCCCTCGGCGGATCCGATCCACCCATCGGGCCAGCTCTCTGGGGATCCCAGATGCAGATTGCTGTCGTGAGTAGAGAATCTTTACGTTTCTGGACACCTGACTCTATAATCCAGGAGATGCCCCCTCATCAGATTGCCCTAGAGACCCTCATCACTTCCAAATAGACCCTCAGAGACCCCCATCACCATCTGACTCTGCAGGAGACCCCAGAGGGCCTCACCACCACCTGGTCTACAAAATGCCTCTGGAGACCCCCACCTCTCTGTCCTGCAAACAGACCTCATGAGGCTTTCCATAACTGCCAGGACTCCCAGAGACCTCAGGAATCTTTGTTCCCTGATCCCCAAATGGAACCTAAAAGCAACCACTCTATACCCATTTTGAACCCCCACCTCCCTGATCTCCATTCCTGACCCCTAAATGCTGTATATGCTCAGCTGTGTCCGACTGTCTGTGACCCCGTGGACTAGCCCACCTGGATCCTCTGTCCATGGGATTCTCCAGGCAAGAATACTGGAGCAGGTTGCCATGCCCTCCTCCAGGGGATCTTCCTGACCCAGGGATCCAACCCACATCCCCTGCAATGGCAGGTGGATTCTTTATCACTGGTGCTACCTTGGAAGCCCCCAGATGAGACCCCTGTAAACCAGGATCCCTTCCCCATAGGGACAGCTCCAGTGCTAAGATCCTGACCCCAGAGCCCACCCCCCCTTCTATTCTTTCTGTTCCTAAATCCTCGTCCCCAGCTCACTGTGTGACCCGCCCCCCACCCCCCAATCCCCCAGGGCGGCACATGGAGTTCAGGAAGCTCAGAGGCATGGAGTCCAGGCCCCCGGTGGACACGGTGAGATCCTCCCTGACTGCCCAGCCGCCCTCCTCTCCCCCTGGGCCACTGCTGACCCTTTACTATCCCGCAGGCTCTCCTACAGCCCCCTGAAGACTTCAAGAGCAGCAGTCCTAGGTCAGGGACTCTCAGGGTGGGAGTGGGGCAGGGATGTGCGTGGGGACCACCCGAGGCTCATGCCTGTTCCTTCTCAGGAGGAACCTATCAGAGTCCGATGATGACTATGACGACGTGGACATGTAAGAGCTCCACAGGCCCCCACCCAGCCCTTGCCTTCCTACAACCCATCTCCCTTCCCCCGATCCCAGCCTCAGCCCTGCTTCCCTTCAGTGCTGATCCTTGACCCCTGACCCCTGACCGGACCCTCAATATCCCCACCTTCCTTCACCTCCAACCCCTGACTCCCCTTTCCTTCCTCTCCAATCCCAGCCAACTCAACCCTGGGTCCCCTGCTACCTTCCAGTCCCCAGCTCCTACCAGATGTTTCTCTCAACCCCAGGCCTCAACTGCTGCCCTAACCTTTAACCCCTGGGCCCCTCATTTTTCTTCATCTTCTCACCCACCCTCAGACCGAACCTTCCCCCATGTCAGGCCCTCAGCCCCAGACCCAACCTCAACCCCAGCAGTTGGCCCAGGCCCCCATCTCCCCCAGCCCCAGGCCTGTGTCAGCCTCAGGGCCCACCTGTCCATTGCACACCTGTCGTCTGTAATAGATTCACGTGCACCAGGTGAGAACCTGACCCCTGGGAGCACCGTATAGTCTGTGTTCCTAGGCGGGTGTGAAGTTGCAGAGACTTGATGCAGTCAGCACTTGATATCTAAGAGTTACTGGGACCATTATCACCATGGTCATCAGTCCTTTAGCCCTCAGCTCGAGCCCCAGATCGAGTCACCCTCTGACCTTCCTGAGCTCAGACCTCCAGCCCCAACCGTCCCCAGGCCTTTGTTGCCACACCTCCCGCCTGCTGACCCCATCTTTGTGTTCCAGCCCTGCCCCTGCAGAAGACACACCTCCTCCACTGCCCCCCAAGGTAAGGCCCTGGGACAGAGATGGGGGGCAGGGGGCCAGGAGGCCAGGGCCCATAGACACTGAGATACTAAGCTCTCTTGGGCTGGAGTCTGGGACACCAGGTCCTTTGAGATCTGAGAGACTGGGATGACTGGGATCTGGAAACGGCATCCCTGACCCTAGGTGTGGGACTCAGAATATTTAGCCCAATGGATGCTGGTCAGTAGCTGGTCTTTGGAAACCCCGCTGCACCCAACCCTTCCCCTTTAGTTGCTGGAGTATGTTGATTTGGGGGCATGCATCAGAGAGGAAGGTTGGAGGGGTGGCTAGATATCACAGAGCCATGACCTAATGTCAGTTCTGGCAGAGGTGATTGGCAAGGTACCTTCTCTCTGAGTTGATCTAATGTATTCCCCACCCTCCTCCTCTCTCTCCAAAGCCCAAGTTCCGTTCTCCGTCGGATGAGGGTCCTGGGGGGACTGGGGATGATGGCCAGCTGAGCCCGGGGGTGCTGGTCCGGTGTGCCAGTGGGCCTCCCCCACGCACCCCCCATCTCGGGCCTCCCCCAGCCACCCGAAGCCCCCACCTCACTGCCCACTCAGGTAACAGGGCAGGCTGGGCTGGGAGGTGGGTGAAGGTGGGGGTTGGGCAGGGATCGGGGGGCTTTGGGGGCTGATTTTCCCCTCCCCATCTCAGAACCCTCACTCTGGAACCCAGCCCCTCGAGAGCCTGACCAGCCCCCACTGTTGCCCCCCAAGAAGGAAAAGATGAAGAGAAAGGTGAGGCCAGTGATGCTGAGGATTGATATCTCCGGATGCAGCTGGGGATGCCTGGTGGGAGTGGGGGGTGGGGCAGGGAAGACTAATGACAGGTGACATTAGTTGAGCAGAGCCTCTGTGCGAGACCCTGCTCTCGTGTCTTTGCATGGTGTGTACCTGTACAGATAGAGATAGATACCGCAGTTGTTGCTGTTCAGTCACTAAGTCGTGTCCGACTCTTTGTGACCCCGTGGACTACAGCATGCCAGGCTGCCTTGTCCTTTGCTCTCTGCTGGAGTTTGCTCAAACTCATGTCCTGTGAGTCAGGGATGCCATCCTGCAGATACTGCAGAGACACGTATTATCTGCCATTTCAAAATGGGGAAACTGAGGCACAGAGGGGTTAAACAGTTTCCAAGGTCATAAACCTTTGAGCAGGCAGAGGCGGGATTTGAACCTTGCCACTCTTGCTTCTGAGTCTTAACCACTATGCTTTCCTGTCCCCTCCCCCTTTTGCTGGATCTGCTGCTGCCCCATCCCCCCATGGCCCACCCAGGGATGTGCCCTTCTCGTCAAGTTGTTCAATGGCTGCCCCCTCCGGATCCACAGCACGGCGGCCTGGACACACCCCTCCACCAAGGGTGAGTACTCAGGAGGGCCACGGGAGAATGTGGCAGGGTTGGGGAGGACCCTTAGTGGAAGGCAGAAAGTCAGGGAGAGGGGAAGTGTCTTAATACAGTAGGGAGTGGCAGAGTGGAGGCAGGGGCAGAGCCAGGAGTTACAGCTGGGGTTTAGGGATCAAAGCTGGGTAGACTGAAGCAGAGTTTGAGAGTGAAGATTAGGGAAATTAGTTTGGAAGTCAAGAGTGTCAGACATGGAATTTCCCTGAAGGTCTAGTGGTTAAGACTCTGAGCTTCCACTGCAGGGGGGCACAGGTTTGATCCCTGGCTGGGGAACTAAGATCCCACATGCTGCACAGTGTGGCCACAAAAAAATAGATAAATAAAATAGGAATTTTAAAAAGGAGTGTCAGATAAACCAGAAAGGTCAGAGTTTGGTGTATAAGATCTGGGACAGTTGGACCCCATTAACCTCAGTTGCCCCAGAGAAGGAAATGGCAACCCACTGCAGTATGCTTGCCTGGAAAATCCCATGGTCAGAGGAGCCTGGTGAGCTACAGTCCATGAGGTCTCAAAGAGTCAGACACAACTGCGTGTGCACACACACACACACACACACACGCACACACACAGCCTCAGTTGGAGGTTAATGGTAGAGAGACTGGGATCAGCAATTTGGGGTCAGGAGTTTTAGGGATTAGAATGTAGCAGAAAGGGACAGAGTTTAGGGATCACAGTCAGTGAGGGGTAATGTTAAGCAAACAGTATTAGAGCTTGTGGGGTCACACTGGACACAAAGAGCCATATGTAAGGGTATTTGAATTTGAGCATCAGTGTTGAGATAGGATTAGCATTCAGGGACCAGAACTGGGGAGAAAAACAGATAGAATTGAGAGGGCTACTGGGGAAGACATGTCTGATGTTGGGGTCAGAATTGAGGGGACAGATGGTCAGGTTTGCAGGTCAGAGATGGGAGAACCACCAGAACAGGGGAAGTCAGAGGCTGGTGAGAATGAGACCAGCTCAAGGGAACTGGTCAGGGTTTGAGTTCAGATTTGTGAAAACAAAGGCTGGAAATGTCAGTGTGGCGGGGGAGAGTAGAGAATCGAAGGAACAGCATCAGTGTTTGGGGTCATATGGGGTCTGGGAGGGCCCTTGTGATGAAGCAGGTCCCAGCATCATCATGTCTGCCCCCTAGACCAGCACCTGCTCCTGGGGGCTGAGGAAGGCATTTTTATCCTGAACCGAAATGACCAGGAGGCTACGCTGGAGATGGTGAGGGGCAGTCCCTGGGGTGGGTCAAGGGCGGCTGAGGGTGGGGGCTGGAGTTGGGGTTGCTGGGGTCTTACAGGAGCCATCTCCCCCTTGCCCTGTAGCTTTTTTCTGGCCGGACTACCTGGGTGTACTCCATCAACAATGTCCTCATGTCACTCTCAGGTCTGGCTGTGGCTTGGGTGGGAGGGCTGGGGGTCAGAACTTAAGGGGTCAAAGGTCAGGAGGTTGGGAAATAGGTGGGCACAGAGAAAACAATTAGGCTCCCCCTGCGCAGAGACTACAGTTCAAATTCCAGCCACCTTTTCACTGTGGGACTTGGGGCAAGACACTTCTTCCTAGGCCTCTGTTTCCCCATCTTTAAAATGGGGCTCACAATAGTGCCCACCTCTCAAGTCAGTTTTGAGGTAATTTTCACAAGAAGTCAGTCTTTACCTTTCTTTGACAATACTTGGTCCATGCTTTACTAAAATGGAGTGAGCAGGTTGTGGATTAAAATTTTGTGTCATTGTTCTATAAACACTTTGTGTAAAAGAATTTCTAATTTATGAGACCCTGAGCCAAATAGAATGAGTGAGCTCATTCATATCACATCTGTGATGACAAACTTTTGCAGAATTTCTAGATGTTCCTTCTTGAACTTTGTAACATGTGTAACTTCATCTGATTGTTAAGTGTCTGTCATTTCTCATGTGGCCACAAGTACTATGAGGGTAGGGAACATATTTATTTTACTCACCATTGTTCACCAGAGCCAAGCACAGTGCCTGGCCTATAGTGGACATTTAAAATATGTTGCACCGGCACTTCCTGGTGGTCCAGTGTTTAAGCCTCCACACTTCCACAGCAGTGCGCATGGGTTCAATCCCTGGTCAGGGAACTAAGATCCCACATGCCATGGGGCACAGCCAAAAAAAACTTTTTAAAACATGTTGCATGAAAAAATGAATAAATAAAGGTGCTTGAGACTTGAAGACTTGGGCATTTAAAAGGGACGGGGCCAAGTGATGGGCTGAGGGAAGGGTGGGAGTGTGCAGTAGCCTATAACTGCCTGCTTTCCCTATGTACACACACACTGCAGGAAAGACCCCCTACCTGTATTCTCATAGCATCCTGGGCCTGCTGGAACGGAAAGAGGGCAGAACAGGAAGCCCCATCGCTCACATTAGCCCCCACCGGCTACTAGCAAGGTACCAGCCCCTAGTGGTACCACTGATTCCTCTAATGCCCCATTCCTGCCGTCCCTCGCCTCCATTCATGCCTACCTTCTGCCGCAGGAAGAACATAGTCTCCACTAAGATCCCGGACACCAAAGGCTGCCGGGCGTGCTGTGTGGGTGAGAACCCAGGGGTGGGCAGACAGGGGGCAGGACCAAGGGTGGGACTTGGACTCCTCTCCACGGGAGAGGGTTGCAGAGTTAAGGCAGGGTGAGTAGAGCCTGGGGAGAGGTGTGTGGCCTTTGGGGGCGAGGGGTCGCGGGAGAGACCATTGACCACTACTTACCCGCCTCCACAGCGGAGGGCACCAGCTCCGGAGGCCCGTTCCTGTGCGGGGCTTTGGAGACATCCGTGGTCCTGCTTCAGTGGTACCAGCCCATGAACAAGTTCCTGCTGGTCCGGGTAGGGAGCCTGGAGACGCTAGGGGCTTTGTCAGTTTGGGTGGCTGGGGCCGTCCACTCTACGCTTCTGCCGCGAGCTCGGCGAACCTGGGCTTCCACCTGAGGCCTCCCACAATCTCCCCAAGGCTCCGCCCACCTGGAGGCTTCTCCCCTGAAGTCTTTCTGATCCTTAAGCTCCGGCCCTCACTCCACCCGTCACTTTCTAAGCCTTTTGAGGCCTCACCCCCCTGAAGTTTCTAGATGGTGCTTCCCAAAACTGAGGGCTCAAGAAATACTTGGTGGGGAGGGGAAATACTTCGGAAGCCCCAAGCCCACTGTCCTCCAAGACCCCGCCCCTCAGGCCCCGCCCCAGGCCCCGCCCCGTCCTCCTCTGAGCCCGCCCCTCCCTGCGTGGCCCGCAGCAGGTGCTGTTCCCGCTCCCTACGCCTCTGCCTGTGTTTGCACTGCTGACCGGGCCAGGCTCCGAGCTGCCCTCAGTGTGCATCGGCGTGAGCCCCGGAAGGCCGGCGAAGTCGGTGCTCTTCCACACCGTGCGCTTCGGTGCGCTCTCCTGCTGGCTGGGCGAGATGAGCACGGGTGAGTCGGGCAGGCTCTGGGACGGGTGAGGCTTATCAGTTGGGTTGGGTTGGGTCTGAGTGGCTGGGCGGTGCTTAGCCTGAGGCGTAACTGGGAAAGGGGATGAACCGAGAGCGGGGCGGGAGAACGTTGGGTATATATAATTAGTGAGATTGATGTTGGGGAGTGGGGAATTCTGTGAGGGGCGCGGTTTAGCCCGATTGCTTGGGAATGGAGAGGGGGGCCTAGCGGAGGAAGGCGTAATGCGGGGAAATTGGTCCCTAAACCCGGATCTCTCAAGCAGAGCACAAGGGACCAGTACAGGTGACCCAGGTCGAGGAAGACAAGGTGATGGTGTTGATGGACGGTAAGAACTTTCCTTCCTCCCTTGCCTCCACTGTTCCTAGGTACCGACCCCCAGGCCCCGCACCTCTCAGAAACTCTGAGCGCCTCCAGTCCTTACTCGTCCTGCTTTGCTTCTTACACTGAACGTATTGTCCGGTCCCTCGATAACCTTCTCAAGCCCGCTTACTGCTCTTAAAGTACCTTCTCTACCTCCTTCTAGGGTCCCTGAAGCTGGTAACCCCAGAGGGGGCCCCGGTCCGGGGGCTTCGAACTCCAGAGATCCCCATGACTGAAGCAGTGGAGGCCGTGGGTATGTGCCGGAATGATAATTCCGGGGTCCGGGGTCCAGGTTGGAGGCTTAAGTGAAACCCAAGGGTAACAGGCACTGCTTTCCTCCCAGCTATGGTCGGGGGTCGGCTCCAGGCCTTCTGGAAGCATGGAGTGCAGGTGTGGGCTCTAGGCTCGGACCAGGTAAGCTCCTCCCTCCTAGCACCCGCAAGCCCCTCCCACGTCAGTCATCTCACTCATCAGATCGATTGGGAAAACAAACTCAGCGTGTAAAGTCCCTGGAGGTGACACTTCCTCTAGGCTCAGTTCAGACAGGTCCCCTTCTCTGCTCCAGTGTCTCTTGGGACCAGAGCTCATCCAGGGTCACTGTGTGACTTTGCATCTTTCTGAGCCTCCCTCAGGCTCCCAACTGTAAAATGGGGTCACAGATAGAGACAAGTGGGTTAAGAGCACGGACCAGACTGCCTGGGTTGGAATCCAGCTGAATGATTTTAGGCAAATGACTTAATCTTTCTGTGCCTCACTTTTCTCATCTGGAAAATGGAGTGAAAATGATGCTTAATTCACAGAACACCATGTGTCAGGCTCTGCCCTTACACTTTTGTATTCTTAATCTTCGGGATCACCTGTCAGGTAGGTATTATGATTTCAAAGGTTAGTGCTCTGAGGTGCAGAGAGGTTAAGTATCTTGCCTGAGGTCACACAGTTGATGAATGGTGTTAGCAGCAAAGATTATTTCTGGACCTGAGGAGTTCAGAGACCTTGCCCCTTACTCTCTTTAAGGGAGAGGGGAGGAGTCTTCTAGACACTGATACAGCACCTTTTCCCCCAGCTGCTGCAGGAGCTCAGAGACCCCACCCTCACCTTCCGTCTGCTTGGCTCCCCCAGGTATGAACTTGGGGAAGAGAACAGAGGACCAGGGAGGGGGGGTGCTTTGGAGGTAAAGAGGGTATCTTGAGGTGTCCCCAGCCCTCTGTATCTTTGGCCTGGACATCCTCTCGCCTGGTCTCCCTGCTTCTGTCTCTGTCCCCTATAGTCTATTCCCCACAGAGCAGCCAAGGTGGGATTTTCTTTTGTTAAAACTTTTTAAATTAATTATTTTTGGCTGTGCTTTGGCTGTGTTGTGGCTCCCGGGCTCTAGAGCACAGGCTCAGTAGTTGTGGTGCACGGGCTTAGTTGCCTCATGGTGCGTGGGATCTTCCCAGATCAGGGACTGGATCCGTGTTTCCCACATTGGCAGGCAGGTTCTTCACCACTGAGCCACCAGGGAAGCCCGAAGGTGGAATTTTCATTCTTTTTTAACTTTTTATTGATATGTTGATGCAAATTTAGACTCAGAGAAGTTGCCAAAATAAATTTAAGAATTCTGTATCCCCTTCACCCAGATTCCCTGTATATTATTTTTAACCACATTTGCTTTATTCTTGCCTTGGATATATGTGTAATTTTTTTCTTTTGGCACATGAATTGCAAGCATGATGCTAGTTTACCCCAAAATACTTCAGTGTATGTTTCCTAAATCAAGGCAAGGACATACTCTTACAAACCACAATACAGCTGTCAAAATCAAGAAAAGAGCACCGAGATAGCACTATCTTCTAATTTCACACACCCACTCAAGTCTCACCAGTTTTTCCAATGATGCTCTTTGTAACCAAAAAATAATACTTTTTTTTTTTTTTTTTTGGTCCATGATATCATCCAGGATTATAGGCTGCATTTTGGGGTCATGTTTCTTTAGTCTTGTGCCCGGAACATTCTTCAGACTTTCTGTGCTTTTCGTGACCTTGACACTTCTGAAGAGCACAGGAAATTTGTTTTTCAGAATGTCCCTTAGTTGGGTTTGAGGTTTCCAGGTTACACGTTTGGGGCAGGAATACCACAGAAGTGATGGGGTGTCCTTCTCACTGCATCGGATCAGGAAGTGTGTGTCAGTTTGTCCCGCTACTGGTGAGGTTATCTGTGGTCGGTCACTTGGTTAAAATGGAATGAGCCAGTTTTCTTGACTATAATGCTACTCTTCTTTCCTCTGTATAAATAAGTATCCTTTTGGGTAATTTCTTGAAACAATGTAAAACTATTGTTTCACCTAATTTTACCATGACTTGATGATTTTTGCCTGAGCCTATTAAATGGTGAGTTTCCTATTTCTATCATTCTTTCTACATTTATAAGTCAGCATTCTACTGTAGGAAAGAGCTGTCCCTTCTCCACCATGTATGTGTGTATGTATATTTGTATGTATGTGTGTATATATGACTGTGTGTGTGTGTGTATTTCAGCATAGTCTCAAGGGTTTTTAGTTTATTCTTTTTTAAAAAAGGATCCTCCACTTTATTTTTCTTTAAAGATTTTATTGTTTATTTTTGGCTGCGGTGGGTCTTTGTTATTACACACAGACTTTTCTCTAGTTGCCGAGAGTGGGGGCCACCCTTCTTCGTTGCAGTGTGTGGGCTTCTCACTGTCGTGGCTTCTCTTATTGTGGAGCACAGGCTCTGGTAGCTGTGGCTCATGGGCTTAGCTGCTCTGTGGGAAGTGGGATTTTCCTGGGCCAGGGATCAAACTGGTGTCCCTTGTATTGCAAAGCAGATTCTTAACTGCTGGACCACCAGGAGAGCTGGTTTTCATTTTATTCTATGGGTTATAACCTATTACTATCATTATCTGTTTTGAGGCACAAATACTCACAGATTTAGCCAGTGAGAGCTTCTTCAAGGATCTCTCTGATCTTTCAATATGTCAGAGGGGCCTTTTAAAATCCAGATCTGATTGTGTCACTCTCCACCTGGTTAAAAGCTTCCTGTGGCCTCAAGATAAATACCCAATCCTGGTCACAGCCCACAAACCACGACTTGTGCAGTCAAGCCCTCTCCCATGTGAGTCCTTTGCCCAGGCTGTTGTCTCTGCCCAGAACACTCGTCCCTGCCCTTTCACCAGGTTCCCTCCTGAGCTTCTTTCAGGCTCCACCATCCATTCTTTAGGGACACCTTGGCTGACCCCTCGAGCTGGGTTTCCCTGCTGTGTGCCTCATGCTTCTTTGTACTTATCGAATTCACTGGTTCATGTTGGTCTCCTGAGGGCAGGGGCTGTGTCTGCTCATCCACTGCTCTACCCAGCACTATGCTGGCACAAACTCTATCGACTTCTCTGCAAATGAGTGAATGAACAAATGAGTGAATGAACTGACTTCTCTTTTCCTTCCCCAGGCCTGTGGTGGTGGAGACGCGCCCAGCAGATGATCCCACTGCCCCCAGCAATCTCTACATCCAGGAATGAGTCCCCGAGGGGGTGTTAGGAACCAGTCTCGACACCTCCCTCCCCAACGGACACACACTCCTGATCCTGGCATGCCCCTGTCTCCCAATAAACATGACTTCAGTCTCTGCTTTCATCTTGGTTTTGGGGTTGGGGGGAGGAGAGGAGAGCAGAATTCCTGGATGCCCCCCCCCCATCAGCAATCCAATACAAAGATGTCAGGGGTGTAGCACAGACTTTATTTGTCAGTACATGGTCACCCCTCCCCCAGCTGCCTTGTGGGGAGGGGTTTGAGGGCTACGGGGTTTGCTGTGAGAATAAGGCACTTGAGGTGGGGGGTGAAGGGCCAGCTGGGGGTGTCTCAGCTAAGCTGGTCCTCATACTGCTTGCGGAAACAATCGCCAGCCGGGAAGAAATCCCAACATCTCTCTTGGTACATCTTCCAGACGTAAGACTCCTAGCCGTGGGGGATGGGGAAGAGTTAGTTGGTCACATCTTCAAATGCTTCGTATTGACATGAGCTTTTCACTGCCACCTGCTGCCTGACCTTATATTAAAATTCACCATGTCCCTGCCCATTGTCCTTCCAATTACACACCCTTACCTGGCCCGTGTGTTCTGTCTCGTCCTTGTTTATCAGATACATCAGGAAAAACCTGGGGATGGGAGGCAGCAGTAGACAGGTCACGATTTCCCTTACTTTCTCCTGATTAGCTGGCTGGGAGTCCACACACATGGACACCGCACCCTCTCCCCAGACTAGTCAATAGTATCTCCCTCCCCTCCCCGCTGTTGGTGGCCACGCCCCACCCTCCTGTTTGGCCAATGGGCCCACACTCACATGTAATTGGCCAGGTTGTGTTCCTCCAGTGTGTGAGTCTCGAACCCATGCGGTGTCGTATCAAAGTAATCACTGCCAATACCGCAGATGAAGCACTTGGTCTGTGCATGGCAGGAGACATCAGAATGAAGGTCCATTCAACCCCCTAGGGTCCTGTAATCCCTCAGGGTCGCCCCCCAGACATGACCTACCTCCATATCTTCCTTCACTTGCTCTTGTTGGTCTCGGAGCTCGCCAAAAGCGTCAATGATCAGACCTGGGGGTTTGGGGGGAGTTGCAGGGTGCATGTCAGTGTCTAACTTCTCACCTAATTCAGACTTTCCCCTCTTCTAGCTATCTGCCTTTGAGTCTCGTACTCCATCTCTCTAATCTCACCCCACTTACTAAAAATAATACCTAGTGTTTACTGAGCACTTACCATGAGCCAGATACTTACCACCTATGAATTAACGTAATTCTGGCAACCCTATGTGGCTAGTATAATTAATATCCTCATCTTATAGATGGAAAAACTGAGTCTCAGAGAGGTCACTTGCCCGAAGTCTCACAGTAGAGGGAGGTAGAGCCAGGACATGAATCCAGGCTGACCAGATCCTGGATTTGTATGCTAAAGAGCTAGCCTGCCTCTGGACACAGCCCCCACTCCCCAGACCCTGATGAGTACTGACCCTGGATAATGGCCAACAGGATGACGATGACGAAGAAAAAGAAGGTGATGTCGAAGACCACCCGGTACAGCTCGTATTCATCGCCTGCTGGGTCCTCTATCTCGTCCCCAATGCCCCCACCAGCTCGGACACCCACGTACATGTGGAAGAGGTAACACTGCAGGGGCAGGGTGAGAAACACGAGTCGCGGGTTCAGTCTTTGACATTCACTGAGAACCTACAGGGCGCCGGATTGGCGGAGCAGGGCGCACACGGCAATGACTGAGACAGCCCTGAACGCTGCTCTTACAGGGCTCACAAGCTTGGCATCAGATAGTGACAGCCCAGAAATGATCAGGGTTGTGATAGGGAGGGCTCAGGGCCAGGAAAGCACAGTGTAATCATGGGCAAGATGGGGGAAGCACAGGAAACGTTGAAGTTTTGAAAGCCTGACCCCGCCTGGGTGATAGGGTAAGGCTTCCTAGAAGAGAGGACATGTGTGAACTGGAAACGTGAAGAAAATGTTAGGTGGGAGAGAGAGTTCCAGGCAGAGAAAACCACATGTGTTTCGTCACCCCTGGGGAGGAAAGAATACATCTTGCTCCTGTGAGGAACTGAAAAGAGGTTCAGTGAGGCTGGAAACAGAGTTCCTGTGAGCAAGAGCAAGGAGAGAAATGAGGGCCAGCTAATGGTCCCGGAGGGCTTCCTGTAAGAGGCAGCATTTAAGTTGAAGATGAGGCATCAAGTGAATAGGCATGTGTACGTAGGGCCAGGGAGAGGGCGGGTGGAGAGACTGTCAGATGCAAAGGGCTTGGGTTGGGAGGAAACACATGATTTTAGGGGAACTGAGGGAGGCCCAGGCAGCCAGAGAGCAAAAGGCAAGGACTGTGGTTAGACTCAGGCCAGGCTAGTTTTCCCCTGGCTTTGTACACCATGAAGGCACTGGGGAACCACAAGAAGGTTCTGAGCAGAGGGAAGGACATGGTCTGCCTGAGACTTGGGAAAGACCTTACACTTTTTTTTTCTGTGTCTCAGGAAGTGAGAGAACCCAGTGGCCTTGGGTAAGAGCTAAGACCAGTGACTGGTGGGAACAAGGCTGAGTGACAAGACCAAGTCTGGTGGGGCCTCAAGTATCAGACTGAGGAGCCAGATGGGTCCCGTGAGCATAGTGCCAGATTACAGGCCGTTCTGAGATAAAGCACTGGAGTGATTCTTTCAACTGTGACCCCTGCCTATAGTAGGTTAAACTCAATTTGGGTGATGACCACCACTTATTAGAATAGAAGAGAAAATAGAAACACGCACGGCATAAAACTTTTCCTGATAGATAATGATGATAGTAGCTCACGTCTATGGAATCCTTAATACCTGTCAAGCACTATTTTAAACTTTAAAGTCTTTGATGGTCAGGGAGCTCAGTTATGTCCAACTCTTTGCGACCCCATGGACTGTAGCCCACCAGGCTTCTCTGCCCATGGGATTTCCCAGGCAAGAATACTGGAGTGGGTTGCCATTTCCTTCTCCAGGGGATCTTCCCAGCCCAGGGATCGAACCCATCTCTCCTGCATTGGCAGGTGGGTTCTTTACCGCTGAGCTACCAGGGAGCATCACTGAGTCCTAAAAGCAACCCTGGGATATAGGCTCTATTATTATGCAATCATTCCACAGGTGAGGACACCAGAGCGTGGGGAGGTTGAGCTGTCAACCCCAAATCACATGGCTTGTAAGTCAGGCACTGTGCTTGAGCACCTTTCCAATGATAATACCTTGAAAAGCTCAAATATTACAACAGTGGCTACCATTCATTGAGGCAGCGTTCCAAGTACCTCACAAGGGTCAGATCACTTAACCCCGGAAATAAGTCTGCAAGGTAGGGTCTATTACTTTTTTTTTTTTTTTTAATTTGGTTGCACTCTCTGGCATGTGGGATCTTAGCTCCCTGACCAGGAATTGAACCCACGCCCACTACCTTGGAAGGGGGAGTCAACCACTGGACAGCCCAGGAAGTCCCAAGGTAGGTCCTACTACTAACCCCCTTTACAGATGGGAAAACTAAGGGTCAGGGATGGCTGGTAACAGGTCCAAGAGCATGGGGGGTGGGGCTCACTGTCATCATGTCGTCACACTTCATGTCAGGTTCATCCTCGTCCTCGCTCTTGTTGTAGAACTTTCGGAAGAAGTTGAAGGCCACCACGGTGTACAGGTAGACCACCACTGCCAGGAGGCCCACGGTCATCACCAGCTGGGGGCGGGCAGGGAGCGGGTCAGCTCCACGCTCGGCTTGCCGCTCCCCCATGCCCACCTTCTCTATCGTTGCCCCACTTCAGCCCAGATGGCCCTCCTGCCGGGGTCTCACGACCCACATCCACCCTGGCTCAGCCAGCCCAGCCTTGTCCCTCCTCACCCAACCCTGCGCCCTCCTCATCTGAGCTGCCCAGCCTTCACCCTCCATCCCTCCTAAGGGACAGCTAAGGTGGCCCCTGCCAGGTTCACTCCACTCGGGCAGATCCCTCCACACCTGCTTCCCATTGTGGGTGACGGAGGAGAGGATGGTGCGCAGCGTCTTGACCCCCATGGCGATGTCCAGGAGGTGGGCGGCAAAGAAGAAGTTGTTGTAGTGCCCGAGGAGGGACATCACCATGTACCAGCCCAGGTACAGGAAAGACTGTGGGCACACAAACCAGGGGTCAACGGGCATGCATGAGGGTCAAGGAGCTCTCTGGAGGCCCAGGACCGTTCAAGAGCATTGGGAGTGCTCTGGTGGTCAGGGTGCCATCTCTGGCTAGGGATTATTTGAAGGATCAGGAACACTCTAGAACAATGGCGCACTCGGTGTGGGAAGCCATTCTTCGAGGAGCTGGGGAACCCTCAGCAGAAGGATGTAGTCTGGGAATATAAGAGTGTTCTGGGTCTTCCGTGGAGGTCTAGTGGCTAAGAATACGCTTGCCAATGCAGGGGATGCAGGTTTGATCCCTGGTCTAGGAAGATTCCACATTCTGTGGGGGCAGCTAAGCTTGTCCACCACAACTACTGAGCCCACGTGCTGCAAACTACCCTGCAACTGGAGAGCAGTACCCCCACTCGCCACAGCTAGAGAACGCCTGTGTGCAGCAGCAAAGACCCAGTGCAGCCAAATTAATGATTAAATATAAAAGAAAATGAATTAAGGAAAACAAAACAAAGAGTGTGTGGAGGGTAAGGAGCCTTAGGCAGGACTGAGGGTGCCCTAGGATCAGATGTGCGCAGAGCTCAGGAGTGGGTCCCTGGTCAGGGATACCTGGGGGTGGAGCCCCCAACCCTCCTAGCGCCCTTCACCTGCAGGCCCCTCCCCCACCTACGGGGCCCTCCTCACATTGTCTGTGAAGATGACCCCGAACTTCCAGATCTGGTACTTCACATCGATGGACATAAGCCTGTAGGGCAGAGAAAACAAGGGTGGCCAGATGCTGGAGAGTCAGACCACGGCCACCTGCCCCAGGCCTGGGGGTGGGGGCGGTCCTCCCTGGCTCACCAGGTGAGCAGCCCCGGCGGTGGTTCAGGTTTGCGCTCGTTGTGGGCTGTGATCTCCAGCGTGGCCAGATCCATGCCCAGCAGCTCGGCGATCCGCTCCCGCCCATAGATGTCCCCGTGCTTGTCCAAGACCTGCATGGGGAGCATGGAGCTGTGCAGACATGACTGGAGTGGGGAAGGTGGTGGTCTGCTCTGTCGGGGGGAGGTCTGAACTTTGTGTGAGAGATTGGGGGTGCATTTTTCTGGGGAGAAGGGCCAGAACTTTCTTCAGATCCTCAGGGGTAGGGTCCAAAAGTAATAAAGCACCTCCCACCAGTTAACTCATTAGCCAAATTAATTGGGATAATTTATTATAATTAGGCAGGTAGGCAAGGAATCCTATATAACTATATAACCTATATAGCCCTATATAATCCTATATAACTGCCCACCAACCCCATCACTGCTGAATTTATCTCCTGCTCACCCTCTCACTCACTCTGCTCCAGCCACACTGGCTTCCCCACAGCTCCTCAAATGCTCCAGGCACATCCCTGCCCCAGCTCCTTTACAGCTGCCATTCTCGCCCTGCCCAGGACACACTTCCCCCGGATTTTCACCTGCCTTATTCCCTCACCTCCTAATCACCCTGCACGAAAGAGTAATCTCTCTGGGCCGGCCCCCACACACTCCTCCCTGCCCCGCGCCGTCTTTTTCTCTCCTACAACACTTATCATCATCTGAACATTATAAAATGTGTTCCTCATCTGTCTTTCCAATTTAAGGGCCAAGATATGTTTACTGCTAGGAACCCCAGTACAGTTCCTAGTAGGTAGGACCGACTAGATACCTAGGAGGTACTCAATAAACTTTTGTTGAGTGAATGAATGATTCTAACAGCCAACACTTGTCTAATGTCTTTTTTTGTGCCAGATACTGTTCACGAAGCAGGTCAAACAATCTTTACAACAACCCAGTGGGGTCAGCCCTCTTAGTACCTCACTCAACATGATGGAAATTGAGGCACAGAAAGGGTGACACACCCAGGAATGGAAAAGCAGACAAGGGACTTCCCTCATAATCCAGTGGATAAGAATCTGCCTTCCAATGCAGGAGACATGGGTTCTGTCTCGAGTAGAGGAACTCAGTTCCCACAGACCGCAGAGCAGCTAAGCCACAACTAGAGTAGCCCGAGTACAGCAGTGAAGATCCCAGGTGCTGCAACTATGACCCAATGCAGTCAAATTAATTAATTAATGAAATATTAACAAAAAAGAGAAAAGCAGACAATCCAGCACCAGAGTCTATGTGCTGAAGATAAGATGCCTTAGCTCCTCCCTCAAAAGTAATATTCATGAAGTATTTACTCTGCGGCAGGCACTGCTGAGGTTGTCACATGCATTGTCTCATTATAGGGGGGTCGGGGGTGACTATCATGTCCATTTCCAGACGGGCAAACTGAGGTGCTTCTCAGAGAGGCAAAGCGCCTTGCCCAAGGCTGCATGCAAAGCAAGTGCTTGACTGGGCTCGTGGCATCAAGGGACCCAGCTGGGGAGGACCTTCGACCTCCCTTTTGGCAGCGTCTCACCTTCCGCTTGACAAACTTGTCCCAGTAGTTGCTGGGGAAAGACCTGCCGAGAGAAAGAAGCCACAAGATGTTCAGGGAGGAAGGAACAGGAGCTGCCGGCCAGATTGGGGTGGGAGTGGGGTGGGGGGTGCGGTGGGGTTGTAATTCCAATGCTTTTCTCACAGGGGATCCCAGACAGTGGGGTCAACCTCTCTCACTCAGGATCAGTCTCTAAAGACCCCAGGCCAGGTGATGCTTGTCCAAGGTCAACCTTAACATCCTGCCCCCACCCCCAGGACCCGCTGCTGTCATCAGTGGAGCCCAGGTGACGGGGATGTACAAAGACCTGAACTGCACTCAGATGGGAGACAAGAGTGTGTGATGGGCGTCGGGGGGAGTTGGAGCCAGCAGCATGGCCCCGCTCTGGCATCCAGGGAGCAGAGGGCTTTCTCATGCTGTTTTATTTAATTTTATTTGATGCTTCTGGCCCTTTATTTACCAGGTTTTGTTTTGTTTTTTTGTTTTTGGCTCCCGCAGCATGCGGCATCTTAGTTCCCTGACCAGGGATCAAACCCGCGCCGCCTGCATTGGAAGCACGGAGTCTTAACCACTGGACTGCCAGGGAAGTCCTGACCTGGTGTTCTTATTCTAGACATGCCTCCCTCTCAGGATGCAGCCTGGCTGTATGAACATGGAAGATGGGACTTCACTTGGGGAGAATGGGATAGGCTTGGAGTGCTCTTTGGGGGCCCAGTGTCCCACCACATTGCCCGCATAACCCTCATTTCCTCCCTGGGCTCAGTTCAAATCCCAAATGATTTCATCAGTTTCCCATTCATGACACCTGGTGAGAATCCTGCGTGAGGACAGAGTTTAAAATGCAGCTCCTGGGCGCCTCTGGAGACTCACTGAACCAGAATCTCCTGGGCTGGGGCCCCGAGAATCTCCATGTGTCACCAGCACCCCAACAGGTACTTTAATGCACAGGCAACCGGTGTGTATTACAAAGAGGAAGGTGGAGGCTTGGAGAGAATGAGTCAGGATCGGCAGCGCCTGGAACCCCAGGCTTGCCAGGCCTGGGCTGGGGATGGAGTGGTACCCCAGTTCTGCATCCCCCACCCACTGCGGGGGCTGCTGAGCCCTTACGGAGTGTTGAGCACCAGCCGGTCCCACTGGCCTTTCACGTCATCATCCTCAGGCTGCTCCGTGATATAGAGGCCATCAAACTCCAGCTTCCGGGCCAGTTCCTTCTCCCGCTTAAAGATCACCAAGGGCACCTAGAGGGTGCACGGAGGTAAACAGGGTTAGGGGTGGAGTGTCAGGAGACCACAGCCTCGGCAGGAACAGTGATGTCTTGCTGGAGCCTTCATGAGACCCCACAGCAGAGCCGCGCTCCCAGAGTGATCAGGGTAGTAGCGGTGGGGAAATGCAATGATAAGGTCAGGGCTGGGATGCGCAAAAAACCCAGGAGGGCCCAGAACTGGTGCCTGCTGCAGTCGGTGGCCTCCCAAGGGAAGGAGGAGGAATGAATCAGGCAGGTGAGAGGAGATCAAAGCAGGGCAGAGCCTTCGAGGCAGAGGGAACTGCACATGCAGACATTCGAAGCCCAAAGAACTCTGTTCGTCCAACTGTAAAGTGTCAAGATTAGCTGGACAGTCAGCTCCCGTGGAACTCAAGTGGAAATTTTTGTAACACAACTTATGGGGCATCACAAAGCTTCGGGCACAGTTATGTCAGAATCCACGTCCCCCTGTTGGCACCCAGGCTGCGTCTGAGGCCCGCACACCCTCACAGATTCACCAGCTGACCAACACGTAGAATATGACACGTAGTCCCAAATGACAAATTGTGCTTCTTGACCCAGAAATTAACATCAACATGGGACCCATCTCTTCAGTGTGAGCTGCATCAGTTCCCAGTTTGAATATCACACTTGCTAAAGAGCCCAATACTGTATTCAGCCCCTGGCCTTACCCCAGCCCTAGGTTCCCTTTGTCCCAATGCTGTGCACCATACCCCAGCCCCTGTCCCAGATCCTCTCAGCCAGGGCCCCAGCTCATGTTCTCCCCTCTCCACCGAACACACACACACACACACACACACACGTCCCGGCCCCAAGGCTGTGGTCATGACCCACCTTGAGGCAGTTGTAGCCAATGATACAGAGAAAGGCCACCAGCGTATGCAGAAGGCTCAAGCACCGCAAGGCAGGCTCCATGTAACCCGTGCTCTCCTCCAGGAAGTAGTACACCATGTTCTCATCCTCGTCGCCCTCTGCTTCCTCTCCAGCCCCCGAGCCCCAGCCGGAGCCGCCACCAGACCCTGCTCCTGACAGGCCCCCAGCTGCTGACCCCTCCATATCATCCTCTCCAGGTGGAGAGTCAGAGACCTAAAGCGGGGGGAACAGGTCAGTCAGGGTGGGGACCAGGGGTCCTGGTACCTGGTCCACCACAGCCTGAACCCACAAAGCAAATGAACAGCCTCCATGCCTGAGGTTTGGTCTGGGCCCCTGTCAGAGGCAGTCTCCACAGGACTGTCAATCAAGATCAAGGGGCACGTCCAGGATCCTAGCTAGCAAATCAGACTCTGTTCTGGGAATCTTGACTATTGAACTGAGTGACAGGAGAACTGAAAACAGAGTTGATTTGTCTTGATAGTAGAGCCTTAAAGAGAGACTAATTTTAACGCGCCCACACACATATATATCAGGGTCTTCCCAGGTGTCACTAGTGGTAAAGAACCCACCTATAGATGCAGGAGACATAAGAGACACAGGTTCAATCCCTGGGTCAGGAAGATTTTCCTGGAGGAGGGCATGGCAACCCACTCCAGTATTCTTGCCTAGAGAATCCCATGGACAGAGGAGCCTGGCAGGCTACAGTTCATGGGGTCGCAAAGAGCTGGACTGAAGCGACTTAGCACGCATGCATATATATACCAACTTGTGAGATCTTAGTCCCCCAACCAGGGATTGAACCCAGGCTCTTGGCAGCAAAAGAGGAGGCCTAACCAGGGACTGACAGGGAATTCCCTTAACACTAATACTAATACTAAAATTAGTGGTTGCTATCATCTATTCATACAGCATCTTTATATACCAGGTACTATTCTGAGAGCTTTACATGTGTTTTTTTGTTTGTTTGTTTTGGCCGCACTGTATGGCATGTAGGATCTTAGTCCCTGAACTGTGAGAATTAAGAGAATTAATTTAATTAAAAGAATTCCCATGAGCTTCCCATTGCCTCCTCCCCACAGATTTCTCTTTAGCTTTTGTGAAAGCAAAGAGAAGTAACTGAATTGGTGGGTGCTGCAGAGAGGGCAAGGCCTGTACCCAGAGGCACAGGGCTGGCCAGTGGCAGAGCTGAATGTGGAACCCACAACCTGTTTGCTGTTCTAACTCCCCCAGGGCCTTAGGCATGTGTTCCAGATGGACCCAGATACCCATCTCAAGATCCAGGTGTCCAGCCCAACCCTTCCCCGGGACCCTGAGCCCAATCCCTTGTTCCTGGTGAATTTCAAGGGCCCTGGGGACCTATTGGGACTGAACCTCCCATCCCACAGCCCAGATCAGCACTTGATCCTCCCAGCCCCTCTTGACCAGCACCTTATAAAACAGCAGGATGAAGTTGATGGCAAATGCCAAGAAGAGGGCAAGGAATCGCAGGGTGTAAAAATTCCTTGAGAGGTAGTTCTAAGATGCAGAGAGAAAGAGAAAGACAGCTCACAGTCCATCCTCTCCCTTGGAGAATTTATCCCAACATTCACCCACAACCCAAGCACTGGGGTCCTGAATAACTCGTCCCACAACTTCCCATTTATTGAGTGCTTACTGTATACCAAGACCTGGGCTAAGTGCTTTATCTACATGAATTTGTTTAGTTCTGCGCTGATGTGCCCACTTTCTGGATGAGGAAACGGAGGTTCAGGGAGTGAGCTGTCTTGTTCAAGGTCATGTTGGTAAGAAGTGGCAGACCTGGGCTTTGAAGCCAGGCAGTCCAGCTCCAGAGTCTACTCTCCCAACCCCTCTGCCATGCTGCTTCCAGGACAAGGTGGCCTGGTCTGCTTTAATCCGGGCAGAGGACATCTATTCCTAACTCTCCTTTTCTTTTTTCCTCTCCATTGCTCTCTCCATTCCCTGTTCTTTCCCCAAATCCTCACAGGACCCCCCCCCCCTTTTGTCCAGCATGTTTTCCTAAGCTCCTCATGTCAGACTGGCCTGGAGAGGAGACAGGACAGGTGGAGCCCTGGGCCCTGCCCTCCCAAATTTCACTCTCCCTTCTTCCGGGCCTGGATGAGGAGGTGAGTCTCACCTCACACCTCCCCCCACCCCCTGCACAGGAGGAGCTGGGGCTTGTGTGGCAGCTCCCACCTGAAGGCTGAGAGCCAAGAAATAGGCCATGGCTTCAGCTGGATTTAGCTCTGGATAGAGGTGGAGGAGGGAAATCGAAGCAGGTGGCCCCAGGTGCGCAAAGGCATGGAGGTGGGAATAAGGACTGTGGGCAGGGAGAGGCTGAGGGGCCAAGGGAGGACCACCTGAAAATGCTGCCCTGTGCCCAGGTCCTGCTCTGTCTGGGGACATCTCTGCCCTCTGCCCAGACTGGCTTCCCCTCAGAGGTGAGCTGGGCACAGGTGGGCTCAAGAACAGGGTGGGGGCAGAAGTCATGTGAATGCTGGGTTTCCCTGAGAGGGGGCTTCGGATGCCCTTGCTGGGTCCTCACCAAGAACTTCACCCGCTGTACTTCCAGTTCTCCCCAGAATTCCAGGCCTGCACCACCAGCTCCCTCCTTCTTTGGAGGGGGTGGAGGAGGAGCTGCCTTTTTGGGGGGTTCTGGTGGGGTCTCAGGGACTTCTTCCTTCTCCCCATTCTCAGCACTGCAGGGCAGAACACAGAGAGTGAGAAGGTGCCCAGGAAATGCACGCATGCATTCATTCAAAGCCAAGTGTGGGGCCCCTCCCATGCCTGGCCCAGGTCTAGATGGTGTTGTGGACATAGTGGTGAGACCAACCTCCGGCCCTGTCTTCAAGGGGTGAGGGTCCAATGGGGTTCAGACCCATCACCAGACAGTCGCAGCCCAGAGCAGTCAGGGCTGGGATGGGGGAAGCTCAGAGGCTCATGGGAACCCTGAGAAGGAGACATCCCTTCATCTTAGCAGGGGAGTCAAGGTAGGCTTCCAGGAGAAGGAGATGGGTGAGCCAACATGGGAAGGAGGAGGAAGGCTGAGACCAAGCATGGGGGAAGGTGCTGCAGGCAGAGGGAACGGCTGGTAGAAAGGCTTGTGGGGAAGAGAGGAGCATTTCTTCCTCTACCGTCTTTCACAGAGGCCCTCCTCTGGGTCTGGGCTTGGGCTGAGTGATGCTGAGGTCACAGGGTGACCAGGACAGCCTCAGGCCCTGACCTCGGGAGGCTCCCAGTCCATGAGGGAGTGATAGAGGCTGGGCCCTTGCACCTGAGGCCACTCACTCAGCTTTCTCCGGCTCGGGCTCCGGCTCCGGCTCCGGCTCTGGAGGCAGCTCTTCTTCCTCTCCGTCCACCTGGCGGCCGGGCAAGTATCAGGGCAGAGCCCGCACCCTCGGTGCCCCTCAGATCTGCCTATTCCTCTCCATGTCCCTTCTGCACTTTTCTCCTAGGCAGTCTGAGGTGTACTCTCCTTCCACCCCCACCAGAAAAGGAGTATAATTCTCATTTTACAGAGGGGAAACTGAGGCTCAGAAAGATGGAGCAGCCGTGACCAAAGCACTGTGCAGTCAGGCTGACTCCCAGTGGAGCTTCTCCCCGCAGGGCCTCTCATCACCTTGACAACGGCACCCCTACCGGCACTCTGCACTGAGGGACTGAGAATGCTTTAGGGGCTTCTGTCAAGTGGGCTACTTAATTCCCCTCAATCGCCTGTATCTCTGAGGGTCTTCCCCTCAGTGTCTCTGACCCCATCTTGGGTCTTTTTAGGTCTTGATCCCATTTCCCCTCTAATTTGGTCTCTGGATCGCTGGCTCTATTTGTTTCCAGATATCTTTTCCTCCGTGGCTCCCAGAAACACTGCGCGTATTACCGGGAGCCTTTCTCCAGGTCTCCATCTCTGTGTCGGTCTTTGAGTGTGTCTCTCTCTCTGTGCGTCTCTGCATCTCTCAGGCCCTCTCACCGTCGTTTTTTGTTTTCCTTCTCTCTGTGCACTGCCACCCACCCTCTATTAGAGTCTCTCTTCCCCTTTCTCACCCTCCCTCCTACCTCAGTCATTCCAAAGCCCTGAAGCCCCCGCCCGCACTCTCACCCCCAGCTTCCTCTTGATGATGGGCGAGCCCTCGGGCGTGGGCGGCTCCGCCGGCGTCGTGTCACCCATATCCCCGAGGCCGGCCCCTTCGGGTCGGAAGGGCCCCCCATCGGCCACAGCCACCGTCCCGTCGGCGACTCCCGGGTCCTCCTGGTCCGCCACCTCCTCGTCGCCCGCACCCTCGGCGGCATCGCCCGCGCCCTCGCCCGCGCCCTCGCCGTCCGCGTCGCCCCCGGACCCGGCCGGCTGCTCTCCGTGCACCTCGTCGCTCGTGGGGTCGGGCATGCCCGCCAGGAGCTCGGTCACCGTCACCTTCTTGGCGCCCTCCACCAGGCCGCCGCCGAAGAGAGAGCCCCAGAGCAGGCGCAGCGCGCCCGCCGCGGCCCCCGCGCCCGCCGCGCCCGCGCGCGCCAGCACGGCCCAGAGGAGTGCGGCCACCGCGGTCGCCGCCTCGCGCGCCGTGAGCCGCCGCAGCCGTCGCACGCGCCGCCGCAGGCTGCGGTAGCTGAGGCCCCGCATGGCCCGGTTCGCGGCCGCCACCAGCCGCGCTGTGGCGCCCGCCGCCGCCGTGGCCGCCGCGCCCTCGGGCCCCGCGGCGCCCTCCTCCGCGCTCTCCGCGCCCGCCTCCGCCGCGCCCACGCCCTCGTCCTCGTCCTCCTCCGGCTCGCCCTCGGGCTCCGAGATCTGCGCGGCGATCTGCATCTCGAAGATGGTGTCCTCGCAGAAGCTCACGAAGAGCTCCATCTTCTCCGACTCGCCGCCCTCGTTCACCACGTCGAAGATGAACTGACGCTTCGACTCCTTCACCTGCAGCGCGGGGCGGAGGGGACATGATGGGGGCGCCGTCGGCGGGCACTTGGGACCACAGCGAAGGCGGCCGGGCGCTCGCCGCTGTTCTAAGCATCATCGTGGTTTTTATTTCTCGAGGAGTGCACCTGTACTGCGCTCGCTGTAGGTGCACTTGTATGAATTTCAACTGGGCCAGGGCCAGTATCCTGGCATTTTGCGTATCGTAATCACAATTAATCCTTACAAACCATCCCAGAAGTATGGGCTGTTATCCCCATTTTACAGACGAAGAAGTGGAGGCCCAGAAAGTCACGTGTTCAGGGTGACGCAGCCGAAAGGTGACAGGCGTGGAATTTGAATTCCCAACAAGCTGGCTCCAGAATCGATGTTTTTGGCTTCTTTGAGAAAGGGGGCATGGTGGTTGAGGGCAACAGTTCTGCAGCCAGCCTGTCTGGGTTCCAATCCCAATTCTACCACTGTTAGATGGAACTCTCTGGGCCTCAGTTTCCCCTTATGAGTTAATAGATGCTGAGTGCTTAGAACAGGGCCTGGCGCCTACGAAATGCCCTACGTGCCTGCTATCTCGGTACTGCTGTTTGAGCACTGGAGGGCCATGCAGACAGACATGGACTCCTGGGACCACCAGAAAGTGCGAATGGCAAGGAGTGAGCAGGAGGAAGTGAGTGTTTGGAGGAATAACGCTAACAAAGAGTGTGCCCGTGGAGTGCATTTGAGGGGCAGAGGTGGGGGGCTGGAGCTCCCACAGCAGGTACCAGAGTGTGAAGGACCAGTGACGAGCCACGGTTTCCTGCAGATGAAGGGATGTGCGGCCATCCTGGGTGCAAGGATGATGCAATGGCTTTTAAGCCAGATTGGAGAGCAGGATGAATGTACAGTGATGCCTCAAGGGATACAGTTGAGTGAGCAATATCTTGGGGGTTCTGGTGGAGTATGTGATGGGGGCCAATGTGCAAAAGCCTTGTGAGAGGGCACAGGGGCTTAGGGAGGTATCGGGTGTGAGGGGGCCAAGGTGGCATGGGAGAACATGGGGGAGAAGGTGACCATGCCGGGCTCAGTGCGCCTGTGGACATGGGAATATGGGGGAGGCATGTGTGGACCTGGGCACAACCGGGGATGGAGGCTGTAGATGTGGGCTGTTGCTGTTTAGTCGCTAAGTCGTGTCCAACTCTTTTGCGACCCCATGGACTGTAGCCCACCAGGATCCTCTGTCCATGAGATTTCCCAGGCAAGCATACTGGTGTGGGTTGCCATTTCCTTCTCCAGGGGATCTTCCTGACCTAGGGATTGAACCTGTGTCTCCTGCATTGGCAGATTCTTTACCCCTGTGCCACCTGGGAAGTCCTGTAAATGTGGGAGGGGCCTACAGTTCATACAGGCTTTGTGTATTCACCACGATGCTCACGCCTCACGCAGGGGGACCCAGGAATAAGGGTAAGAGGGCCTGGAACATGAGGGCATGGTTCAGGGTGGGGTACAGGCCTGGGAGTGCATGAGCCAGGTCTCACGGAGGAGAGTTGAGGGGCCCAGGGCTGCGGAGTTGATGGGAGTGCAAGCCTCATGTACTGTGTGATGTGGGAAGGGTGTGCAAGAGCAAGTAGGAGGAGTGTGTGGGTTCCTGGGGGGTGGGCATCTGGGAAACCAAAGGGAAGTAGGAGGAGTTCCCTGATGACCCTGGGGTTAGGATTCTGTGCTTTCACTGCGGAGGCCTGGGTTCCGTCCCTGATCGGGGAACCATCCTGCATGCTGCATAGCATGGCCAAAATACAACAACAAAAAAGGAAGTCTGAGTGCAAGGGGCACACAGTCTTGGTGTGCATTGTGATTGTGAGCAGGAGGGCCACTTGGACAACAGGGCCCGAACCTGCACGAAGGGCACGTGGGCATGTGAGAGAATGGGGGAGGGGAACCACATGCTGGCTGTGTGTGTGAGGTGGACTGGGGGCATGCCAGGGCCATGTGAGTGTACTCTTGGAGCAAGAGAGGATGTAAGGGACAAGTACTGTGGGCTGGGCATATTAGGAGCACATCAGGTCAAGGGGTAGGCTTGGCCACCAAGGACCGGGTGAGGGGGGCTCTTGTGAACATGTTGGAGAGGGCGGTCCAAGGGCTTATGGGTGAGCATGGGTGTGCCAGGGCATGTGTGGGTGAATAAGTGAGGGGCAGGCAACCATGTGGCATGCCAAGGCTTCAGAAAGGCACACTGGCATCCTCAGAATGAGTGTGCAAGACAGGTGCACCCACAGGTGGGCCCACAACAAGTGAGATGGGAATTGTGTGTTAGGAATTCAGAGGGCATTTTGGGGCACATGTGGTGACTGGTGTGGAGAAGGAAATGGCAGCCCACGGAGAATCCCATGGGCAGAGGAGCCTGGTGGGCTACATTGCATAGGGTTGCAAAGAGTCAGATATGACTGAAGCGACTTAGCATGCACGCACGTGGTGACTGGTGAGGGATGGGCCAGCATTAGGGCATCCCGGAGCCCTCAGGGTGAATGTGCAGAAGAGTGGGCACGGGCAGGCGAGAGCATATCAGAAGCTGCTGGTAAGGTGAGCAAGGTGGGTGTAACCACATGGGTTCAAGTACACCGTGTGGGTACAGTTGCATCCGGACTACTAAGAGCTCCCAGGGTGAGTGTGCAAGAGGCAGGCGTGGTGTGAGCAGCCACACTAAGGGCATGCCAATGCTGCTGGTGTTGCATCAGGGTATGTATGCTGTGTGCTCAGTCGCTTCAGTTGTGTCCAGCTCTTTGTGACCTCATGGACTGTAGCCCCCCACAGGCTTCTCTGCCCATGCAGATTCTTCAGGCAAGAACACTGGAGTGGATTGCCATGCCCTCCTCTAGGGGATCTTCCCAACCCAGGCATCGAACCCTCGTCTGCTGCATTGCAGGCAGATTCTTTACTACTGAGCTACAGGGGAAGCCCCATATCAGGGTATGTCTATGTCTGCACAAGGTGGGCATGGGAGAGCCAGAGGTCTGCAAGGTCTGCAAGGGCACAGCAGTACCCATACAACGTGTGCAAGAGGGTGGGCATGGGCTTACACGAATGGAGCAGGGGCCCAATGGGGTCTGCAAAGGACATGTGCAAAGCGTGCACTGCCCCATGTGGGGTCCAAGCATGAGAGGGGCATGCCCCGGAAGCCCCGGGAGGCGAGCATGCACATGCATGGGTCTGCTGACCTGGGGCATCTCCCACTGAGCGCGGTTGGTCTCCGAGATCTCGAAGTAGATACGTTCGATGCGGCGGGAGGCCCCCATGATCTCGATGCGGCCCAGGTAGGGCCGGAAGTACTCGAGGATGCTCTCCGCGAGCTCGAGGAAGTTGCGCAGGCGCGGGTCGTGCGGCACGTGCTCTGACAGGTTGGTCAGCAGCACCGCCACGTTAAAGCCGATGTCGCGGGCTGGCTCCTGGAAGCGGTTGGCGAACTCCTCACAGTTGATCATCTCGTTCTCATCCGCTTCGGAGCACGAAAGCAGGAACTGGATTTCCGGACCGGTGAACTGCTTCTGACTGTCCATGGCCTGGCAGGGGGCGGGGGGTGGGGGGGGGGGGGAGCGGTGCGTGGAGAAGGAGGAGAGGTCAGAAGGGTGGCCTGGGGAGCCCCGATGCTCTTCCTGAAACCACTATGGACTTTTCATAAAGACAGAAAAGTCCAGGATCATATAATCACCACCCAAGGCTGACACCCAGAGGTTGACATGGGTGAGAATGTACCAGTTATTAAAATACTGAATGCTAGGACTCCCCTGGTGGTCCACTGGTTAAGAAACCGTCTTCCAATGCAAGGGGACTGTGGTTCCATCCCTGGTGGGAGAACTAAGATCCCATATGCCATGGGGAAACTGAGTCTATGCACCACAACAAAGACCCAACACAGCTGATAAATATTTTAAAAATTACTTAATTCATTGTCAAATAAATTGCACAAGGCCCCTTGAAAATTAATTTCCATAAATGCCAGTTTCAAATTTTTTTTTTTTGAGATCGCCAAAATCTCAGTAGTTGAACTAAATGTGAAAGAAGTCGGTAGTTTAAAATTATATTCTATTCTGTGTATTGTATTTATCTTTAAGGCATTTATCGCCACAGTTTTATTGAGTTTGAGTAAAAGAAGGGATTGAAGATGAAGTGTAGAACGTGGGGAAGAAAAGAGAAAGCCTAATCCATACATAGAAACTGAGAAGATTTGATCTGTAGCCATAACCAGCACTGATTTATGAACAGTCCTGTTTTTTGTTAACCATTAATGTCAGAACTCAAGGCTGTATAACCTCTCAGTCATCTGTGTTCCCTCCCCGAATTCTACTTGTACATACAATTAAATGTTATCTACTGAAAAAAAAATAAAAATAAAAATAAATAAAATGAGCTAATAGAATTTGTTATAATAAAAAAAAAAAATTACTGAATGCTGCATTTCCACAAAGCTGAGCCACACATCCACTGTCAGACTGAGTCCATTTTTCATTGGTGGTAAGCAACAGACTGGTTCAAGGAAAAGGAGTTCGTCAAGGCTGTATATTGTCACCCTGGTTACTTAACTTATATGCAGAGTACATCATGAGAAATGCTGGACTGGAAGAAACACAAGCTGGAATCAAGATTGCCAGGAGAAATATCAATAACCTCAGATATGCAGATGACACCACCCTTATGGCAGAAAGTGAAGAGGAACTAAAAAGCCTCTTGATGAAGGTGAAAGTGGAGAGTGAAAAAGTTGGCTTAAAGCTCAACATTCAGAAAACGAAGATCATGGCATCTGGTCCCATCACTTCATGGGAAATAGATGGGGAAACAGTGGAAACAGTGTCAGACTTTATTTTTCTGGGCTCCAAAATCACTGCAGATGGTGACTGCAGCCATGAAATTAAAAGACGCTTACTCCTTGGAAGGAAAGTTATGACCAACCTAGATTGCATATTCAAAAGCAGAGACACTACTTTGCCAACAAAGGTTCGTCTAGTCAAGGCTATGGTTTTTCCTGTGGTCATGTATGGATGTGAGAGTTGGACTGTGAAGAAGGCTGAGCGCCGAAGAATTGATGCTTTTGAACTGTGGTGTTGGAGAAGACTCTTGAGAGTCCCTTGGACTGCAAGGATATCCAACCAGTTCATTCTAAAGGAGATCAGCCCTGGGATTTCTTTGGAAGGAATGATGCTAAAGCTGAAACTCCAGTACTTTGGCCACCTCATGCGAAGAGTTGACTCACTGGAAAAGACTCTGATGCTGGGAAGGATTGGGAGCAGGAGGAGAAGGGGACGACAGAGGATGAGATGGCTGGATGGCATCACTGACTTGATGGACATGAGTCTGAGTGAACTCCAGGAGTTGGTGATGGACAGGGAGGCCTGGCGTACTGCGATTCATGGGGTCGCAAAGAGTCGGACACGACTGAGCGACTGATCTGATCTGAAGATGTGAATTGATGAAACTCAGCACTCATGTGCACACTTAGTCGCTCAGTCCTGTCCAACTCTTTGTGACCCTATGGACTGTCGCCCACCAGGCTCCTCTGCCCATGGATTCTCCAGGCAGGAATACTGGAGTGGGTTGTCATGCCCTCCTCCAGGGGATCTTCTCGACCTAGGGATTGAACCTGCATCTCATGTCTCCTGCATTGGCAGGAGGGTTCTTTACCACTGAGCCACCTGGGAAGCCTCCCAGCACTTGGGTAGCAGCTGGTAAAGGGATGCTGTCCCAAGCTCCCTGCCGGCCATCCTGCTCTCCACCCATCTTCCCACCCTCACCCCTTACAGTGGCACCTGTGGTCTGTACCAGAGGCTCTCATGACCCTCTGGCTGCAGCTGGGAGCCACCCAGGTGGGGTCAGGGAGCAGGAGGAGAATGGAGTTGCGGCGTTTCTCTCCTTGGCTCCCTCCCTGTGCTGGTTGTATCTCTCCCTCAAAGGTCAGTCCTGCCATCCTGTCCAAACAGCTCCCTCTATCACCCAGTTAGATCCTCACTCTTTCCTCCAGGCCAGCCCCCTCAAGGCCAGGGCCCTGACTGATAGCAATACATGCCACCACCTCTACCCCTTCCCCAAGACCCTTTGGTCCCCCATCCTTCCATTTTCAGCATCTAGATAATTGGCACCAGACACAATGGAGGCCTGCAAATCCCAACCGGGAATAGAGTCATATACTCATCACCCCAGAATTAACAAATGCTCACGATGACACATTTTCAACTACTATATTTTTAAGAACTGAAGCATGCCAGCAGTGATTGGAGCCCTCTGTACCCTTCTCTTACTCCATTTCCCCACCCTCCCCCAAGGTAACCACTATCCTGGAGTTGGTGTATCCTTCCCAAGAACTATGTGTCAGGGCATTCCTGGTGGTGCAGTGGTTAAGAATCTGCCTGCCAATGCAGGGGACGTCAGTGCAATCCCTGGTCCGGGAAGATTCCACATGCCTTGGAGCAACTAAGCCCGTGAACCACAGCGACTGAGGCCTGCAGGCTTTGAGCCTGTCTCTGCAACAAGAGAAGCCACTGCATTGAGAAGCCTGCAAACCACCATGACGAGTAGCCCCTGCTCACCCCAACTAGGGAAAGCCTTGGGAAAAGCAATGAAGAGCCAGTGCAACCAAAAAGAAAATTAATTAATTTTTAAGAAAGACCTGTGTGTCACAAGGATGGACCCAGAGGGTATTATGCTTAGTGAAATAGATCAAAGAGAAATATTGATGTTTTCACCTCTATGTGGAATCTAAAAAAAAAAAAAAAAACCCCAAATTAACACAGGAGAAAACAGAAACAGACTCACAGATAAAGAGGACAAACTAGAACAAACCAGTGAGGAGAGGGCAGTGGGGAGGTGATTAAGAGGTACGAAACACATATAAAATAAATAAGCTACAAGTACCTATTGTACAGCAAGGAGAATATAGCCAATATTTTATTGTAACTTTAAATGGAGTATAATCTACAAAAACATTGAATAGCTATGTTGTACACCTGAAACTAACATAATATTGTAAGCCAACTCTACTTCAATAAAAAAAGAAGTATGTGTCAGTACTTCTACTGTCTATATCCTGTTGTTTATTTGGTATCCTGTACATTATTTTGATACAAAGAATTGCTATTATAATCATGTAATTTTTTCTCACAATTGTGTGTTTTCAAGATCTATCCATGTTGATGTATAGGTCAGATGAATGCATTTTCACTGCTGTGTAGTATTCCTGTTTGATAAATACAGCATTCTATCCGGAAGAGAAGGAGACTCCAGGAAAGAAAACCGACAACCATCAGAGAAGAAGGTTTGATGACAAGACATTTAGATGATCTCCAGTTTTTTACTTTACAGACACTTTCATTGAATATTCTCATACTGCTCTCTGCTGCACTTTTTGCAAAAGGTTTTCTGGGGAAATATTTTAAATGTTTTGACAGCACCCACAATAAGAATGCATTTTATAATGTGACAAAAAAAAAAAAAGATTTCGGGACACAACTCTGACTTTCGCTATGTAACGCGCTCTGCAATGTTCTATTTTATTTTTAAAAATGCTGGTCATGACTTAACTAAATTAATTTCATGACCAACAGATGGTTTGCCACATGCAGTCTGAGAAACGTTGCTCTGGGTATGAACAGAAGCGAAATTTTCTGGCTCTAAAAAGTGCTTTGTAGCCAAGAACTTTGCAAAAATGCTTTCTAAATGAGTAACATGCTTTGCAAATCATGAAGGGCTCTAGAAACCACAGAGCGTGGAGACATAATCACACAGGAACTCTTCACCTTACTGTCGCTCCATCAACCTGACTCCTTTTCTTATGATACAGTGTGACACTGCCCCAGAGTAAAATCTGACTCCCCCACCCGGCTCCGCATGGGGCCCGGGACTCCATCCCCTCCATTCGTCCTGGACTATGCATGCTCTTGTGATCTGCTGCTCTCTCTTTGTCATTGTCCATTTGCCTGCCCTCTTCTTTCGAAATACCTTCCTCTCTGACTCTTGTCAGTTTCCTCTGCTGGAGTCTCCTCTTTCAGACCTCTAAAGGTTAAAGGGGCCCCAGGTCTGAAATCTTCACTCTTTTCGTGAGATATACACACTCCATGGAGAGAGCCTTGAGGCTCAAGCCTCGGAAAGCCATCCCATGCCAATGATTGTGAAGTCTACATCCCAGCCCTGACTGCTCCCCAGAATCCATACACTTGACAGATGAAGCCTTATCTGACATCTCTGTGTGGAAAAGGCCAGACTGAACTCTTGATTTCAAAACCTCTCCTCCCACAGTCTTACCCATCTCAGGAATAGCATCACCACCCACCCAGATGCTTAAGTTAAAATCTTTGAGTCATCCCTGATTCCTCCCTTTTATCTCACTACCCACACCGAATCCATCAGCAAATCTGTCAGCTCTGCTTTCAGAAGATCTAGGACACAACACTTGTACCCCCTCCACGATTCTATCCCCCAGTAGAGGGTCACAGCAACTCTTCCCTGGTTTCTCCTCCTCTTCTCTCCCCAGAGTCTCTCCCCAACCCCACACACACAGCTGGAGGGACCCTGTAAACATCCGAGTCAGATCCCATCCCTCCCCTGCTCAGAATCCTCCCTTAGCTCCATTTCATTAAGGTTAAAAGTCAGAGTCCTCCCCACAGCCAGCCAGGCTCAGCACATCCCCCCCATCACCTCTCAGACTTTATTTTTGCCTCTCTCCCTCTCAACAGGCACGCTGGCCTCCTCTGCACCCCTCTTGTTCCCATTTTTCAGCCTTTATACTTGCTGTTCCCTTTGCTGGGGAGGCTACAAACTCTCCTACCTTCACAGGGTAGCATTCAGCTCTCGGCTTCGATGTCCTCAGCCCTGCCTGACCACCCAATTTACAGGGCTGACTACATCTCGCTTTGTTGCACACCACCTTGCTCATTTACTTCAGACCACAGGTTATAACCTGAAATTATCTTGTTTATTTATTTTCATCTGTGCCTCCCCACTGGGCTATCAGCTCTGAGGGGGGGGGGTCTCTGTTTTGTTCACTGCTACACACAGTAGGCACTCAGCACATATTTGTCAAATGAATTAAGCATTTTGAAAACCGAGAAGACTTTTTAACTCTGTTACAATTTTGGAAAATCAAGAAGTCCTTTTTTAAAAGAAGGCTGACCTTATCTTTTAAATCATAAAAATAATTGAAAAGCCTGTTGTAAAATATAAAGATCTGTACAGTTTGGGAAATCATATGATGCTTTGGGTTTGGGAAACCATGTGAAGCTGGGTAACAGTCAGACATTTAGAAATGAGAATATCGCCATTTTGCAATTTCTAATGAACTAATGTGTCTGGACATCAAGCATTGATGGTTGCTGACATCACAAAAGGAGTGATGAGGGGACAGGCTGTGCTTCTTAATGGATGTATGAAGCACCATAAAGGAAGGTGTTGGCAAAAAAAAATAAAAAGCAAAACTCCAACCTGAGTCTGATCAAGCTTCGTGACCTAAGTCTCAGTTTGCAGGAAATGCAGGGGCCAGAGGAACAGATTAAATGACACCATAAGGTTACATCAGCCAGATCCAAAGGCAGGAAACTCTACAATTAACAGAGAAGTATCTACGGATAGCCATGAGCTACATGTGGCTACTGAGCCATAGAATCGTGGTTGGTGCCAAGTGAGATGTGGCAACAGTGTATACTTATGGATTTTGATGACAGTGTAAACAAAAGAATTTAAAGTATCTAATAATTTTTAAATTGATTATATGTCAAAATATAATTTTGGTGGAGGAGCTTAAATAAAATATATTGTTTAAAATAATTTCATGTATTTCTTTTCCCTTTTTTAAAAAGTGCAGGTACTAGAAATTCCTTAACTATATGTGTTGCTCCCATTGTATCTCTTTCTAAAAAACATTTATTTACTTGTTTGGCTGTGCTGGGTCTTAGTTGCAGCATGTAGGATCTGGTTCCCTGACCAGAGATTGAACCTGGGTCCCCTGCACTGGAAGCACAGCGTCAGCCACTGGACCACTAGGGAAGCCCCTGTATTTCTATCAGGCAGTGCTGCTCTCCTGGATCAGCAACGGGGGTCTCTAGCAGATAAAATGCCAGGAAAGGAAAAAGTGAAGGAGGGACAGCAGTCGATAGGAGGAGGTTTAACGAAATAGCAACCAGGCCACCCTGCTGGTAGTGGCTCAGTGGAGAAGAATCCACCTGCAATGCAGGAGACACAGGTTCAATCCCTGGTCCAGGAAGGTCCCAAATGCCACGGAGCGATGAAGCCCGTGCACCACAGCTACTGAGCCTGTGCTCTAGAGCCCGGGAACCACAACTACTAAACCCATGCGCTCTAGAGCCTGTGCTCCGCACCAAGAGAAGCCCTCACACCCCAACTAGAGAGTAGTCCACACTCGCCGCTACTAGAGAAAAGCCCGCACAGCAACGTAGACCCCGCACGGCCAAAAAATAAAGACAGAAATAAAGCTGTTCTTTTTCTACAAGAGAAGAATTAGCAATCAATAGCACTAGGTGACCTTGTTTGGATGCTGCTTCAAAGAAATTACAAAAAGTTATATGTGATATTTTGAAGATCTGGAAATTAGAACACAGACCAGACATCTGATGATTTAATGAGCTATGGATCTTTTTCATTTGTCTTCATTGCTTTGTTTTCAGTTAGGGATGATAATGACACTGTGGCTTGTTAAATAAAAGGAAACCCTTTTAAGACCATATATTGGACAGTTCCATTGATATGAAGTGTCCAGAATAGGCAATTCTATAGAGACAGAAAGCAGATTAGAGTTGGCAGGGGCCTGAGTCGGGGAAATGGGAAGTGACTGCTAAAGGGCATGGTGTTTCTTTTTTCGGGGTGATTAAAATGTTCTAATATTAGATTGTAGCAATGGCTGCACAATTCTGTGAATATACCAAAAAATTCCTCCCATTAAATTATACCTTTTATATGGGTGAATTTGATAGTATATGAATTATATCTCAATAAAGATGTTTTTAAAAGGAAATCCTGAATTCAGAGACATGTACAAAAACATTTGCTAATAAAAAAAAAACAAAGAAAACTACAAAATAGTGCTAAGAATAAATTAGTAGCCTGAGATATGTTTTCACCCACCAGGAAGGGCTTTCCAAACTGTAGTAGATGTTTTGGAATCTGCCAAGTACTTATCATTGGAGATGTGTTTTGCAAACTGTCAAGAACTCTGTCAACCATGAAGAGCTTGGGAAACCCTAAAATAATTCTGTATGTTTTTCAATGCAGATTTACATATGAAAGGAAATGCAGAAATAAATGCCTGAGATTTGAACCACCAAGAGGATAACCGTGGCAGCCTTTGAATGGGTTGTAGGTAGGGATCAAAGGTAACCTCAACCATAGCTATAAGTTCTGAATTTCTTTATAAAAGGAATGTACCCCTGTATTACCTATTTTGTTTAAAATTAATAAAAATATTTTAAATGATTTTCTACATAAAAATCAAGTCTTGGACTTCCCTGATCTAGTGGTTGAGAATCTGCCTGCCAATGCAGGAAACATGAGTTCAAACCCTGGCCCAGGAAGATTCCACTTGCCACGGGGCACCTTAGCCCGTGTGCCACAACTACTGAGCCTGGGTGTTGCAATTACCGAATCCTGCACGCTCTAGGACCTGGGAGCCACAACTAGCGTGTTGCAACTACGGAAGCCCGTGTGCCTACGGCCTGTGCTCTTCAACAAGAGAAGCCACCGCAACGAGAAGCCCTTGGATGGAAACTAGAGAGTAGCCCCCGCTCACTGCAACTAGAGAAAGCACAGCAATGAAGACCCAGTGCAGCCAGAAAACGAAATTTAATTTAAAAAATAAGTTCTATGCATGTCCAAACTCCTCCTCCCCCAAAAACAAATAAACAAGCCATCATAAGCAAAGGCAAAAGACAAATGATGAACTAGGAAAAAGAAGTACACCTCATATCACTAGCAAAGTTATAAGCAGCCCAATATATAAAGAGCTCCTAGAAATCAAGAAGAAAACTGCTAACATCCCAGTAGAAGAGTAAGCCAAGGACATAGTTCACTGAACAAGTAATACAAAAGAAGTAACGTGTGCGTGATAAGTCACTTCAGTTGTGTCTGACTCTGTGACCCTATGGGCAATAGGCCACCAAAGACCCTCCGTCCATGAGATTCTCCAGACAAGAATACTGGAGTAGGTTGCCATGCCTTCCTCCAGGGGATCTTCCTGAGCCAGGGATTGAACCTGCATCTCTTACATCTCCTGCATTGGCAGGCAGGTTCTTTACCATTAGTGCCACCTGGGAAGCCCAAAGTAATGTGTAAAGATGCTTCACGGCACTCATAACAGGATAAATGTGAATTAAAACTGCACAGCACTACCCTTTTTCACCTATCAGATTGGCAAAAATCCAAATATTTGACAAATGTGGTCTGGTGGTGAGGCTGTGGGGAAACAGGCAGCCTCACATGTTGCTTATGAGAAGGAAAAACAGAGGGCAAAATCTGTCCAAATGACAAATGCATTTACTGTTTAAGCCAGCAATCCCACTTTTGGAAGTCTATCTTCAGATACAACTGCACATACAAAATGATGTATGTACATATTGTTCTGGTCAGCATTGCTAGTGGCCCACAAGGAGCCTTCCTCAACACACTTACTTCCATCTGCTGGAAACCTGTGGTACAAA
Organism: Bos javanicus; assembly: GCF_032452875.1. Lineage (NCBI taxonomy): Eukaryota > Metazoa > Chordata > Mammalia > Artiodactyla > Bovidae > Bos > Bos javanicus. The sequence goes on along the minus strand of NC_083885.1, from coordinate 48,495,973 downwards.
TTTACAATATCTGTGCTATTAATTGGCACCTTTGTACAGTGCACGGCTTGTACAAATATGCATGGCAGCCCTAATGAGAGCACGCGTTGTAATGGCAAAAGACTGGGCACAAAGCAAGTGTCCATCAACAGGGAATACTCAGAGACTTCCCTGGTAGTCCAGCGGTTAAGACTCTGTGCTTCCAATGCAGGGGGCATGGGTTGGATCCTTGGTTAGGGAACTAAGATCCCACACACCTCAAAGCATGGCCAAAAAAAAAAAAAAATAGGTAAGTAAAAATACCAATAAGAATAATAAATTATTTTTGAAGAAAAATAGGAAATTATCAAATAAACCATAATATATACGCAAAGTGGAATACTGGATACCTATAAAAAATAATCAGGACACTCCCTGTATCTCTAGATATACTGCAGGACTTCCTTGATGGTCCAGTGGATAAGAATCCGCCTGCCAATGCAAGGGAACATGGGTTCAATCCCTGGTCCCAGAGGATTCCACATACCACAGAGGAACTAAGCCCGTGGCCACAACTACCGAGCCCACCTGCCCTAGAGCCCGTGCTCCGCAACAAGAGAAGCACTGCAATGAGAAGCCCATGCACCACAGCTGGAGAGTAGCCCCCACCACTGGCAAAGAGACTGTGCAACAACGAAGCCCAGAACAGCCAAAATAAATAAAAATAATAAAATAAATAAAATTATAAAAAATAATGGATGTCTGAATAATATTTCATTGCGTGTGTACACACACCACCTTCTTTTTTTGGTAGTACTTCTACTTTAAAATTTTTTTTTAATTTATTTTTTAATTGAAGGATAATTGCTTTACGGAATTGTGTTGGTTTCTGCCAAACATCAACATGAATCAGCCATAGGTATGCATACGTCCCCTCACACACCACCTTCTTTATCCATTCACCCATTGACAGATACTTAGCCTGTTGCCACACCTTGGCCTTTGTGAATAATACTGCGATGAACATGAGAGTGCAAACCTCTCTTTGAGACAATAGTTTCATTTCCTTTGGACAGATATCCAGAAGTGGGATTGCAGGGTCATATGGTGGTTCTAGTTTTCATTTCTTGAGGAATCCTCTATTCTGTTTTCCATAGCGCACCAGTCTACATTCCCACCACCAATGGTCAAAGGTTCCCTTTTCTCTGCATCCTTGCCACGCTTGTTATCTCTCTCATTCTCTCTTTTTTTTTTATAACAGCCGTCCTAACAGGTGTGATGTGATATCTCATTGTGGTTTTTTTGATTTGCATTTTCCTGATGATAAGTGATATTGAGCACATTTTCATGTACCTGTTGGCCATTTGTATGCCTTCTTTAAAAAATGTTTATTCAGGTCCTTTGCTCATTTTTAAATAGATTTATTGATTTTATTGTGTTGGAGTTATTGTGAACATTTTGTGTGCACTGCATATCAACCCCTTATTACATACGTGGTTGGCAAACATTCCTCCCATTCTGTAAGTTGCCTTTTTATTTTGTTGATGGTTTCCTTTGCTGAGTAGAGTCCTTTTAAAATGATAAATGACGCAGGGGACTTCCCTGGCAGTCCAGTGGTTAGACTCCATGCTTCCACTGCAGGGAGCACAGGTTCGATCCCTGGCTGGGGAACTAACATCCCACATGACACACAGCGTGGCCAAAATATATATATATATATATAGATAGAGAGAGAGAGAGAGATAGATAGATAGATGACATGACTTTAGCTCCTGCATAATTCTTTCTGGTTCTTCCCTTCCCCCCTCAGACTTTTGCTGAAAATCTGCTGGTTGAGAGAGTAGGGCTAGGACTCCCCAGAGCAGGCCTGGCATTCAGGAGGTGCTCATTGACTATTTATTGAGCTAGTAAGTGGATGACCCTGGAGGCAGTGTACTTTGGAGTCAGACTGCCTAAATTCAAATCCCAGACTTGTCAATTAGTTGTGTGACCTTAAACAGAGCACTTCCACCTCCCTGTGCCTCAGTTTCCACTTCTGTAAAATGGGAATAAAAAATAGTCCTTACTACTTCATGGTTGCTGTAAATTACCATTCATTTACACATAGGACCTGGCACAGAGTGAGAACATGATACATATTATCCCTTCTCCCTAAAGCTTAGGTAGCAATGTAGTTATGACTTCATCTTCCATTGCAGGGGGAGAAGGTTCAATTCTTATTTGAGGAGCTAAGATCCCACATGTCTTGGGACCAAAAACCCAAAACATAGAAAAAAAGAAGCAATATTGTAACAAATTCAATAAAGACTTTTAAAATGGTACACATTTTAAAAATCCTAAAAAAAAAAAAGAATCTGTGAGGAATTGCCAGGGAAGGTATGGGTCCCAGGGGTGGGTGGCACAGATACCCAAGGAAGCAGGCATTGCCAGGGATGGGGGAGGACGTGGCCAACCGTGGCAAATGGTGTCAAGATGACGAGTCAGAGGAGAGATTGTAGGGTGGAGAGATCCCTGATGATCTTAGTTGGTGTAGTTTCAGGAGAGTGACAGGGACAGAAGCCAGCAAACCCCAAATGAGGGAAGGAGTGGGAGGTGAGAAAGGAGTGAGCAAGTGTAGACAGCTCTTGGGAGGCGTGGCTGAGAAGCGGAGAGACAGAGAGGGAGGGAGGCTCTCGGAGGACAACTGAGGCATGGGGCACTTTATACTTAACTTGGGTGACCCTGGCTTATTTAAATGCTGATGCTGCTAAGTCACTTCAGTCGTGTCTGACTCTGTGCGACCCCATAGACGGCAGCCCACCAGGCTCCCCCGTCCCTGGGATTATCCAGGCAAGAACACTGGAGTGGGTTGCCATTTCCTTCTCCAATGCATGAAAGGGAAAAGGGAAAGTGAAGTCACTCAGTCGTGTCTGACTCTGTGCGACCCCATGGACTGCAGCCCACCAGGCTCCTCCATCCATGGGATTTTCCAGGCAAGAGTACTGGAGTGGGGTGCCATTGCCTTCTAAATGCTGATGAACAGCAGCAATTACAACCCCTAGGATAAAATAGGAAGCCACAGGTCTATACCGATATAAATGAATGAACAAATGCATAAACAAGCAAATGGAGGAGAAAGGAAAAACTCTTCCTTACAGTAAAACGGTACCTAATCTGTGCAGAAAAGGGAATCTTCTTACACTGTTGATGGGAATGTAAATTGGTGTGGACCGTATGGAAGTTCCTTAAGAACACTAAAAATAGAATCACTACATAATCCAGCAATCCCACTCCTGGGCATATACCCAGACAAAACACTAATTCAAAAAGACACACGCACCCCAATGTTCATAGCAGCACTGTTTACAATAGCCAAGACATGGAAGCAACCTGAATGTCCATCAGCCGATGAATGGATAATCCCAGTGGTACGGGGACTTCCCTGGTGGTCCAGTGGTTAAGCACCTGCCCGCCAATGCAGGAGACGTGGATTCAATCCCTGATCTGGGGCGATTCCACGTGCCTCGGAGCAACTAAGCGTGTGCACCACAACGACTGAGCCTGCATGCTCTGGAACCCATGCTCCACAACAAGAGAAGGCACCACAGTGAGACTGTGTTGCCCACACATGGCGACAAAGAGTAGCCCCCACTGGCAAACAGAGAAAGCCCATATGCAGCAGTGAAGACCCAGTGCAGCCATAAAGACATAAAAAGAAGATGCGGCACATGTATACAATGGAATACTACTCAGTCATACAAATTAATGAAATAATGACTTTGCAGCGACATGGATGGACCTAGAGATTATCGTGCTAAGCAAAGTAAGTCATAAAGAGAAAGACAAATACCATGCGATATCACTTATATGTGGAATCTAAAATATGACACAAACAGAAACGGATTCACAGACCTAGAGAATAGGCTTGTGGTTGCATGAGGGGGTGCGGGGGAGGGAAGGATTGGGAGTGTGAATTTAGCAGATACAAACTATTACATGTAGAATGGATAAACAGCAAGGTCCTGCTGCATAGCACAGGGAGCTATATTCAACATCCTGTGATACTCCATGATTAATATCAGATCAGATCAGATCAGTCGCTCAGTCGTGTCTGACTCTTTGGGACCCCATGAATCGCAGCACGCCAGGCCTCCCTGTCCATCACCAACTATATATGTAAAACCGAATCACTTTGCAGTACAGTGGAAATTAACAGAACACTGTAAATCAACTATATTGCAATAAAAATTTTCTAGAAGGTACCTAATTCCCAGGTGGCACTAGTGGTTAAGAATCTGCCTGCCAATGCAAGAGACACAAGAGATGTGGGTTGGTTCCCTGGGTCAGGAAGATCCCCTGGAGTAGGATATGGCAGCCGACTCCAGTACTCTTGCCTGTAAAATTCCATGGACAGAGGAGCCTGGCGGGCTACGGTCCCTGCGGTCGCAAAGAGTCAGACATGACTGAACACACACACACAATAAAGGTAAAGGATATCAGAAAATTAAAAAACTACCACTTATCAACTGCCAGAGTAATAATCATTTGACACAAGCATTTCTGACGGATGCCAACCTGAGTACAGGATATTTACATAGCCTCAAAGCACAACCTCACAAGGTTCCAAGGGAAACGATAGTATCATTACAGTGGAAACCCTGGTAAACACCTTCACCAAGTGAGCCGAGCTGATGCAAACTGAAACGTGAAGAACTAAAAGCACGTACCTCCTGATATGATACGCCAAGAAGGACACAGTGCTCCTCTTATATTCCTGTCAAAGTCCATAACCTCAGTCGAATCACAAGGAAAACTCAGACAAGCCCACACTAAGGGCCATCCTATAAAACAACTGGCCTCTATTTTTCAAAAATGCCAAGCTCATAAGAGGCAAAGACAAACCAAGGAAGGGTTCGGGATTGAAGAGGGCTAAAGAGACAGGCATCACCAATGCCATGAACATGAACTTGGGCAAAGTCCAGGAGATGGTGAGGGACAGGGAGGCCTGGCGTGCTGCAGTCCATGGGGTCGCCAAGAGTCAGACACGACTGAGTGACTGAACAGCAGCAACAAGGGGACACAATGCCTAAATTCAATCTCCGATCCTAGACTGGATCCTTGACAAGGGAAAAACTTCCTTCAAGGGTGAAAATTGAACAAAATCTATAGATAGCGGCATTGTGTCAAAGTTAATTTCCTGATTTGCATAAATGTTTTGTGGTTATGTAAGGGAATGAACTCATTCTCACTACCTGAAGTATTTAGAGGTAAAGGAGAATCATGACAGAGCAAACGACGTAAAAAGTTAACATGTTGGCAATCTGGGTGAAACAGTATGCAGAAATTTTATGTAATGTTCTTGGCAACTTCTCCATAAGCCTGAAGTTATTTGAAACGAAAAAGATAAAATAGTGACGGAAAAGATCTGGCAGTAATAATAGAAATAATAACAGGCAATATCTCCTGTATTCTGTGTTCCAGTCATTATCCACTGTTCGCCCACTGCCCACTCTCATAGCAGTCCTTTGAAACAGTTAATGTTATTATCTTAGCCCCATTTCACAGATGGGGAGCCTGAGGCTCAGAGCAGATGAGTGACTTACCTGGGGTGGAAAGGATGGCAAAGCCAGGTGAGTGGACTCCTGGATAAAGCTGGCTCCTGCATCTCCCTCCTAACAGTCTCATTATTTAGACCTGCAGTGGTCATTAGTGACTGCCTCTCTCATTAGTCTATAAGCCCCATGAAGGCAGGGCTGTGTCTGTCTCAGTCGTTGCTCTGTCCATGGTCATGGTACCAGCACAGGGCCCAATGCAGAGCAGAAACCCAATGGATGTTTATCAACTGAAAAACTGATCTCTATTTATAATAATGATAAAATTATGACTATTAATAATGATAATAGAAATACTAGTTCTTATTTGTATTAATGCATTTCATCTTCAAAACAACTCCAAGGAGGACTTCCCTGGCAGTTCAGTGGTTAAAATTTCCTGCTTCCAATGTAGCGGGGAAGGTTCAATCCCTGGTTAGGGGACTCATAGCCCACATGCTGCCCAGCCAAAACAAAAACAAAGCCCAAGGGCTTCCCTGCTAGCTCAGTGGTAAAGAATCTGCCTGCTAATGCAGGAGACACGGGTTCAATCCCTGGTCTGGGAAGACCCCACATGCCACAGAGCAACTAAGTCCATGCACCACAACTATTGAGCCTGTGCTCTAGAGCCGGGGAGCCGCAACTACTGAAGCCCACACACCCTAGAGCCTGTGCTCCACAAGAGAAGGCACTGCAATGAGAAGCCCGCATGCCTCAACTAGAGAGCAGCTCCTGCTCGCCTGAACTAGAGAAAAGCTGGTGCAGCAACGAAGACCCAGCACAGCTAAAAAATTTTCTTAAATAAATGAAATTATTTTAAAAAAAAACACCAAAAAAAAAACCCGCCAAGGATGGTTTTATTCCCATTTTACAGATAAAGAAATGGAGGTGCCCAGAAGAGTCTCTTGACCAAAGCAGGAAGCCAGGCAGGTGCACAAGTGGCCATTAGCACCCCCACCCATCCACCTGCCAGTACCCACCTTCTGGAAGTCCTTCTTGGAGATGAGACCACGGGGATCAGTGACATAGTCCTGGAAGGCCTCAGAGCCCACGATGTCCTTGAGTTTCAGGAACATGTCAAAGAACTTGAGGATCATCTCCACGTTGGATGAGGACTCCACAAGCATGTCCACCATCTGCCGGGCAATCATGCCGTTCACCACGTTCCCTGTAGGCAGCCCCCGGTCAGTGTGGCCATTCACCACGTTCCCTGTAGGCGGCCCCCGGCCAGTGTGACCCCAAAGCACCTCCTCTCTGGATCCCCATGAGGCCTGCCTCCCTCTCCAGCTCAGGAGCTGCCAGGATGCCCTGTGCTGGTGGAACTTCCTGGCCAGCTCTGACCCCTCCCCAAAGGGTCACTTCCTGCTCTGCAACAGCATCAGGTGTGAACCTGGCTGATCCTGTCTTCGTCCTCCTCCCCCTATAGCTGGGGGAGTCATCAATAACGATAACAACGGCATCAGCTAACAGCAGGTCCCAGATGCCATGGCAACTGCTACATTGATGTGACCTCATCTTTGTAAGAAACATGTGTCTCTGTTCACTTGTACAGATGAGGAAAAAGACTCAGAGAGAGTCCACACTCAGGGTTCCATAGCCAGTGAGGCGCTGCGGCGGACTTGAACCCAGAGAGGTGAGACCTCAGAGCTCACACACCTAAGTCTTTCCCAAATCCACAGGGGCCAGGGAGGTCCATAGAAGACTGAAGTAGGCTGAAGGGCAGACAACAGGGAGAAGTGGAGACTGGTAAACTGGGGCACCACGCTCCACCCCCCAAAGCAAACTGGCTCCAGCTTCTTTTCAAACACAATCTCACTTTTATTTGTTTATTGGCCACACCACATGGCTTGCAGGATCCATGACCAGGGATTGAACCCAGGCCATGCCTGTGAAACTGCCAAGTCCTAACCACTGGACTACCAGGAAATTCCCCAAACTGGCTCCAGCTTCCTTTTGGACCTTTCAATTTTCATATAGTCTCAAATGTATTAATGCATGAAGTTTCCAAGAGTACAAGGGAACTTCATGGATTCCAGATACATCAATGGCTTACATTTTGCCGTGTTTGCTTTATAATAATTCTCCCTCTGTTTTTTTCACTGAATCATTAAGGAGTAAGCTGCAGACATGAGGCATTTTACCCCAAACATTTCCACATATATGTTCTAAACGATGAGGACATTCTCTTATCTAATCGTAGTGCTGTCATCAACATCAGATTGAATATTGATATGATTTTGTTATTTAATCCAATTCAGCTGACTTTTGCCATGTGAGAATGTAGATCCTGGGCACTGAGTCTTTCAATTTTTCAAAAACAAAATGTTTAAAGGGATTTCTGATTTTTAAATTTGATTTTTTTAATTTATATTTATGTTTTATGTATTTATTTTTGCTGCACCATGCACCGCACCATGGGACCCTAGTTCCCTGACCAGGGATCGAACCTGTGCCCCCTGAACTGGAAGACACAGAGTCTTAACCACTGAGCCACCAGGGAAGTCCCTAAATCTGATTTTTCAAAAGCTAATGACTAGTTACCAAAAACTTAAGACATTGTAGGAGGATTATTCATTGCCAAATGGTTTGTCATAGCAAAATATTTTTTAAAAACCTTGAATGTGGAACTTCCCTGGGGGCACAGTGGATGGGAGTCCAGCTGCCTGTGCAGGGGACACAGGTTTGATCCCTGGTCTGGGAGGACGCCACATGTTGGGGAGCAACTAAGCCCGCGCACCACAACTACTGAGCCCGCACTCCAGAGTCTGGGAGCCGCAACGACTGAGCCCGTGTGCTCCAACTACTGACCTACACGCACCAGAGCCACACACCTCGACTACTGAGCCCGCACTCCAGAGTCTGGGAGCCGCAACGACTGAGCCCGTGTGCTCCAACTACTGACCTACACGCACCAGAGCCGCACACCTCGACTACTGAGCCCACGAGCTGCAACCACTGAAGCCCGTGTGCCTAGAGCCTCTGCTCCGCAACAAGAGAAGCCACCACAAATAGAAGCCTGTGCGCTGCAATGAAGAGTAGCCCCTACTTGCTGCAATTAGAGAAAGCTGTGTGCAGCAATGAAGACTCAGTGCAACCAAAAATAAATAAATAATAAATAAACACATTAAAAAAAAAAACCCTGAATGTCCATTGATAGGGTTGTGGTTAAATGAATCACTGTATCACAACACAACTGGTAATATGCAGCCATATGAAAGACTGAGGATGCTGTTATGAACCGCTATAGAAAAAGTCTTTGTCTGCAAGTTAAATTACTTTATTACTAATAAATTATGGTTGTTTTAAGTCACTACATTTTAGGAATATTTGTTAGGCAGCAAGAACTAACTGACACATTCAGCAAATAAATAATGATTCAGGGCAGACATTTTAAAAAGTGTCCTGGCCACCCCCCTGATTAAGATTTCTCTGGGGAATCAATAAATTACCATATGTACATAGGACCTGGCACATAGTAAGTGCTCAATAAGTGTCTGGAGAGCTTATTACAGCGGTTTAAATGCATTGACCCTGACATGACATCAAATGGGGTTGAGGCTTAGGCTCTCCTGGGTCTGAGGGCCATTCTTGAGCTTGTCTGCACCTTGGTGCCCTCCACTTACTCCAGCCACTGGGCACTTACCTTCTAGTAGTGACAGCAACATCACCACCATGTCCTTCTGCAGATCCAGCAGCTCCTTCAACAGCTCGATCTGGCTTGAGTCCTAGGGACCCCACACCCCATCTGTGTGAGGGTTCTTTTTGGCAGAGATGCCTCCCCCACTTCCAGCTGCTTCCATCCACCCAGCAGGGCCTAAGACCATTTTCCTTCCCCATCTTACCTCCGAGGGGACCCGAGTCCAGACATGTTCCTCGGAAGCAGGGCAAAGGGCAGACAGACAAGATTGTGGGGGTGGGGTCGACACTTAGGGGGAAGTGAGCCCAAGGGGGGATGTGTAGTGGCAAGGGCTGGTTGACAAGGAGGGCTGGGAGGAGTATGGGGCTGAGAGCAGACGCTTGGGACCAAGAGAGACAGAGACAGACAGGAGCAAATACCGGGGACACTGACACAGATCTGGGAAGGGATGAGAGTTCAGCAAGGCACCTGGCCTATGGTGGGAGGTTGACCCATGTTTGTTGAATGAGTATGTGATGAAAAAAGTGAGACTCTGGGTTCAGGAAGAAGGCTGCAGGACACAGCTATGGGCTCTCTGGTAAGCCTTTTGGGAAGAATGTGGGGACACTTTGCTTCTCCTGTTATAGTGTCTCGTGGAGGGCCCACAGAAGTCTCCAACATGATCAAGTTCTGCCTCATGGTCCCTATTTGTATGAGGCTGAACTACAAAAATTGCCAATATTCAGGCATGTCTCGCCAACAAAGTGGTAATTTCATAAGGTTCTACTTAATAAAATGGAAGAAGGGTAAGGGTACCAGGTAAATGGGATGTAAGGCTCCTCCTTGCTAGTTGTAAGGCTTGATGTAAGGCTACCCCATGCTAGTTTTTAAGTTGCTAATTCTAATCCTAAAGTGCGTGCATGCGTGCTAAATTGCTTCAGTCGCTTAAGTCGTGCCTGACTCTGTGCAACTCTATAGACCATAGCCGCCAGGCTCCTCTGTCCGTGGGATTCTCCAGGCAAGAATACTGGAGTGGGTTGCCATTGTCTTCTCCAGGGGATCTTGCTGACCCAGGGATCAAACCCGCATCTCTTACGTCTACTTTCATTGGCAGGCAGGTTCTTTACCACTAGTGCCACCTGGGAAAAGCCCTCTAGTCTTAACACTTTCCCATGATTCCAAAGCTCTGCATTCTGACTCAAAGATTCCAACATTCCAGGATCTCAGATCCTGGTGAGTGCCTGTGGTGTGTGCCTGCCCAAGACACAGCTACTTGATTGATTCAACAATCCTGCTCTCAGAGAATATAGGACTAAACTCACCTTCCTGGTTCTAGGGGTGGGTATTGGACCAGGTCTGGCCCATCAGAGCTTTCTGTTCCCTGACCAGGGTGATTGGTTCAGGAATGGGCATGTGACTCTGCAGTCCAGTAAGAGTATGGCAAGTCTTTTCTTGGAGCTAAAGAGGGGTTCTTTCCCCTCTGAAGCTGTTAGAGGGGCTCACGGAAGCCCAGGACACCATTCTTTCCAGGCCCTGGGAAGTGCTTGCTTGATAATGAAGCTAGAGAGGAGATAGACATTTCTACTAACAGCATTCTAGACCCTGGATATGATCTGATCTGTGATGTGAGCTGATAAGTTCTTTTTTTTTTTTTGTAAGCCACCACTTTGCATTGGATTTCTAGCTTTTGCAATTTAACTTAGGCCATGGCTAATGAATTAATTCTGTAAGATTTGGAAATCTCCACAAAGATACCAGTATCCTCTAGAATTTTAAGATTACAACAGCTTGACTTCAACTCACCCACACTGAGAAACTGTGTAGTTAAACTCAATTTCTTTCAAAAGGTCAGATGACACCAGACAGGGTTTCTGCCAGCCCCTGTGGCGCCTTTGAGTAAATTAGAAAAAGCTTCCCTTCCTCAAGACTCTTCCTGTTGGGAAATTATAAAATATAAAATATTGCCACCTGCTGGAAAACTACTGGAATAAACACATCGATGTATTTACGTAGGATGTGTAGGTTCTGGATGGTGCCCTTTCAGATGCTGAGCCCTCCTGCAGCGCATTTGGCAGCCTTGAAATACGTTGACCTGAACTGAACTGATCTAGGTTCTGGATGGTGCCCTTTCAGATGCTGAGCCCTCCTGCAGTGCATTTGGCAGCCTTGAAATATGTTTACCAGACAAGCAGAGCAAACGGATAAGGTGTTTGTGAGACATTGACAAGACTGCAAAGGGGTGGGGCTGGTGGAGCAAAGGGAGCATGAAGATGCTAGAGACGGGGCTCGACAGGGACCTTACATCATGGACGCCCTGGATAGGAGTCATCTGCCGCAAGCAGAATAAAGAAGCAAAACACTGCTTCAGCTTCAGGCCCAGATCTAGAAGCCAACCCTTTTCCTATCCTCATCAGTCAACTTCCCACCCCAGGGTTCCCGGCGGGTTCCAAACTGGTTGCATCTTCCTTCTGGATGTACTTTCTGCATGACCCCGCCTCCTCCCCTCCACAGTCTATCGGCTGATTATCTATCCGACTGGTGTGAACACCAACCAACCATAGAGGAGTTCTGGGCTGGAGGCGGCGGGGCCCAAACGCAGACCAATGGAACTATAGATAGATAACCAGCCGATTGGCGGTGGAGGGGAGGAGGCGAGGTCATACAGAAAGCCCATCCAGAAGGAAGATGGGACCCGTCCGGAACCCGCTGGGAACCCTGGGGTGGAAAACTGACTGAGGAGGCAAAACTTGTAAACATGCCAGTTAGGGGATGTCCAGAGGCAGTAGGATGAAGAACGGAGGGGCCCGAACCTGAGCGAGCTTCATCATCATGTGGGCAAACACGTGCAGGAATCCCACCACGGCGTCCCAGAGGCGGCTGTGCGCTAGACTCTGCTGGTTCCCAGTGCAGGGGCCCTGCGTGGCAAAGGTTCTACGTGAGCACCAGGGAGGGCGAGGGATGCGAGACTGCCCCGCCTCCCCCAGAGAGCGAATCCTACCTGGATGTACTCGGTGAGGCTGTTGAACACCTGTTTAGCCACCGACATTGCCTTGGAAAAGTTCCTCTTGCCTTGCTCCTCAATGACATCCTTGCCGGAGTAGTACCAGTAGAAGTCGCTGATGGACTCCTGGCGGGTAGACGCAGTGTGAGCGGCTACTGGGGCCAGCTATGGCCCAACAGTCCCCGGCCCAGGTCACACCTGGACGGCCTCACAGCCTCACCTGCAGCCGCAGGAGGTAGTCCACAGTACAGATGATGATGTTAATAGTGGTTGTATTCCCTGTCTGTGTCCGTAGGTAATTTTGGAAATCTAGAGAGACGAAAAGTTATTCATTCATTGAGCTTGAGGAGATGGACATGTGCTAGAGGAGATGGACAGTGGGTCCTTTATTCATTTATGCAATAAATATTTATGGAGTGCCTATTGTATGTCAGAAAGCATATAATCATTTCTAATAACTCTTTATCAGTACCTACTATGTGTTAGAGGAAGATGGAGGATCATTTATCCATTTTGTGTAATAAATATTTATTGCGGGCCTACTGTGTGCCAGATGTAGTGGAAGGTCATTTATTCATTTTCCCCCAGAAATATTTACTGAGCATCTATAATACAGCATGGGGAAATGGAGATTCAACCTTTAGCCATTTGCAAGTTTTTTTTTTACTGAATGCCTACTATGTGCTGGAGAGATGGAAGAATGGTTATTTATTCATTCATTTCTCAAAAAAAATTCATTGCACACCTACTGAGAACCAGAGGAGATAAGCATCTGCCATTTACTTGTTCATTTAGTCAATATATATTTATTGAGCACATGCTATACGCTAATGATAGATGAAGACTGGTCACTTATACTTTAGTACTATAAATTTACTGAGCATTTACTCTGTGTCAGGCACTGTTCAGGGCTTCCCAGGTGGCGCTAGTGGTAGAGAATCTGCTTGTAATGCAGGAAACACAGGAGACTCGAGTTCGATCCCTGGGTTGGGAAGATCCCCTGGAGGAGGGCAGGGCAACCTACTCCAGCATTCTTGCCTGAAGAATCCCATGGACTGCCAGAGGAGTCTGGGAGGTTACAGTCCATAGAGTTGCAAAGAGTTGGGCATGACAGGAGTGACTTAGCACATATGCAGGCACTGTTCAAGGCCCTGGGGATACAGGAATAAAAGAAAACAAAGTCTCTGCCCTTGTGAAGTTTCTATTGTCGTGTAGTAATTTTTCAATGTTTTCTAACTGCAACCCACAGCAGGAAATACAGTACATGTTTATACTGAGGCCCAGGAGGGGTGTCTAATCTGATATTACATACACATGTACCGAGCCAGTAGCTTCACATACCCCTACTATGTGCCATGTGTGCATGCTTGCTGTCACTTCAGTCATGTCTGACTCTTTGTGACCCGATGGACTGTAGCCCGCCAGGCTCCTCTGTCCATGGGATTCTCCAGGCAAGAATAGTGGAGTGGGTTGCCATGCCCTCCTCCAGGGGATCTTCCCAACCCAGGGATCAAACTCGAGTCTTCCAGTTTCCCGCATTGCAAACGGGTTCTTTACCACTAGCACCACCTGGGAACCCCAGTATGTGCCATGCATTCTGCTATTTTGTGTCCTGTACTAGTTAACTAGAAAGAATTCTGATCTCAATGCACTAAATGTATATTCTTAACCTCCCAACCTTGATTGCACATTAGAGACACCTGGAGAGTTTTAAAACTCCCAATGCTCATACCTCATCCCAGACCAATTAAATTAGACTATCTGGGGTGAAAACTGGGCGTTAGCGTCTTGCAAAGCTCCCCAGGCATACCAATGTGCAATTAGAAATGAGAATCTCGGCGATAAACTTGATTCACGACCATCTAGTGAGTCAGTTCCCACTATTTGAAAAACGGTCTATGGCAGAAAGCTTATAATTTGAGCTGAGTGATGGCTACTTGGGTGCTTATTAAACCATTCTCCCATCTTTAGTGTGTGGTTGAGAAATTCTGGAATAATAATTATGATGATCATGGTTGTGATGGAGGAAGGTCAGGGGGTTGGAGGAACCCAGAAGAGCTGCCTGACCCAGATTGGGTGGTCAGGGAGGGCTTCGTGGAGGAGAGGACCTCTGAGCTATGACCTGAAAGATGAGTAGGCGTTGGCTGCTCAAATTTCTCACTGTGTGACCTCTGTGTGCGGCAGACTGTCTTGGTTTTCCCATATGTAACATGGTAGTCGCAATAGACCTACTTTATCGAGCTGTCCTGAGATTTTAATGTGTTAGTATATATAATGAATTTAGAACACTGATCTGTTCTAAATTTATAACAGGTATGTAAGTGCTCAATAAACAACAGCTTGTGGACTCTAAGTTCCCAGACCAGGGCTGAAACCTGCACCCCCTGCATTGGAAGCACAGAGTCTTAACCACTCAATCACCAGGGAAGTCCCAACAACAGCGGTTCTTAAGGGGCCTTAAAGAGAGTACTGAGGTTAAGAGTTGCGCTTTGGAGCAGTGATTCTCAAAGCACCAGTCCAGACTAGCAGAGTTGGCATCTCCCAGAAACCTGTCAGAAATGCAAATTCCTGGGCTCCATCCCAGAACTACTAAATCAAAAAACTTGGGATGGGGTCCAAAAGTCTATTTTAACAAGGCCTCCAGGTGATTCCTAGGCACACTTGAGTCTGAGAACAACTTCTATAGACCCATTTGCCAAATGACCAATTCATCAGATTATCAAGGCAATGAACAGAACTTCAGTTAAATCCTTTTGATGTTATAGCAGTGTGTTGCCCAGGATGGCTGCAACAGCCCCTTGGAATTTTTTTCTCCTGAAGTTTTACTTCTACCTGACTTCCCTCTAAACACTTCACAATCACTATTTCAGTCTGAATGTCCTTTTGCCTGGTTTCATGTGATAGACAAAAAGTAATAGTCAGACATTCAAGATTTTATAAGCAAATTGGTAGGCTTTCCCACCAACCTTGTTTTCTAATTCCTTTTTCTGTGTTCATTTAAATCAGACCATAAGCCTAAATGGTTAGCTACAACTCCCTGGTTTTGTCTGCTCTGAATGACACGGAACACTCAAGACATGCAAAGCCTCTAAGATTTGAAAGATATTTCAAACATTTATTCGACTAGACTGGTTTACGAATCCACAAATTTGGGCAGAAGGCTGGATGGCAGATTTGGTGGGAGAAAGAAATTTCACCGAAAGAACATTCTTAGTTCCAAAAGTCACAGACCCAGGGACGAAAATTCATTTTAAATCCCAAAGACTGATTCCACCTTCGTTAAAGAAAGAAAACCTTAGTCACCTGGCACTAAGGTAGGTAACAGAACTTGAAGGAAAACTAGCTGTGGAAACAATGGCTCATGCTTTATCCTTTGTTGAAAAGAAAAGAGTAAAAATTAAAGATGTTTACCAGTTACCTTAAAGAATACTAGCCAAGTGGGGTGCAGGTTCTATGGAAGTTAGGTTTAGAATCACTCCCATTCTTGTCATGAAGTTAATTTCTGGGCAGTCTGTGGTTTCTTATCACCTGCTAAGTGTTATAACCACAACTTCGAGACTGTACGTGTTTGTCATAGGAAACTGCATTGGGTGGGATGTTTGCTGTTCAGAACTTCAAACTGTTCCTTTAACGTTGTACACCGTGTGCCACGTGAGGTGTCATTTTCTCACCAGTGATGTATTTCATTAACTTGCTGTGTCATCCTTCATCTGGTTATATTGTCTGAACCAGAACACAAGTTGTGAAAACTCAAACTTGTTTAAGCTAGGCAAGAGAATGCGAGACTTCCTCCTGGCAAAGTATTTTATAAGCAAAATTAATAAGTGGTTCTAAGAGATTCATTTAGAAATGCCAGGCAATTTTTCCCTCTGCAGACCCAGAGTTAAAGGAAATCCACCGCATTTACTGAACTTTGGCAGCTGCTGCAAAATGCCTGTGGGAAAATGGCATGTGGCGAACTGCTCATGTGTGAAAATTGATTTTTGGCCAAATTGGGTTTTGGCAGATTGCTTTGGGGGAACTGGACTGGTTAGAGGAGGTGAAAGTGAAACAAAGTGGCTGGATTCCTGAAATTCAAGAGAGATTTAGGCAAGTGGGCAGACAGGGCTTGACATTGGTTGAAAGTAAAAAATGAAGGACTGTGGGGTCGAGGACAGTGGGGCCTGGAAGGGTGGTGAGGTGTCACTGATTAGGGGAGAATGGGACTGGAGGTTAACTCAGGCAACCCTTCCAGACCCACCCCAGACCTTGGCCGCCTCTCCATCTCACCCTCCTTTCCTCCTCACCATTATTGTGACCCTCGCAGAGCAACTGCAGGAATCGAAACAGGTCCTGGGTGAATTCATCATCTGCCATGACCTTCTCTCCTGGGTGGAAGCGGGGGTAAGGCACGGTCCAGAAGACGTCAGATGCGCGAGGACACCAGAAAGTGTGCACACGGCCCATGCACACTGCACACACATGCACAAAGGGCAGGTGTGCAGGGAGCAGCAGCCACCATTTTAAAGACACTATGAGGGCCATGGGAATCCATGACACCAGAGGTCCCAACCTCAGAGTCCAGGACATCAGCAGAAGGAGACTGAGGGGCCCTGAGTCATGAAGCTGCGGCCTCAAGCGTCTTTCTACAGTATCAGTGTCTCCTTGATGTCACCACTTGTGTGACATCCAAGAGTGTCTGTCGACCTAGAAGAGGTTTGGGCTGCTGATACCTCCCTCAACCTCGCTCCAGGACTCCGGGGTGGGGGGTGTGGTTAATGGATTATGGGGGTTGTAGTCACTTTCACGCAAAGGGTCTGTGCAGGAGAGAAATGAGCAGGCGATGCAGTTGAAAGCCAATTGGCTCAGATGTCTTAAAAGCAGCCAATCCAGGAAAAGCAGAGGGGGAGGAGTGTAAACATGGACCAATCAGAATGGGCATATGAAAGGAGCCAATCACTGTAGACTATAGGGGCGGGACGAGCGAGGGGAAAGCTAGATAGTGAGTGTTCAGGCCAACCAGAGCAGGTGCAGAGGAGGCACGCACACCAATCAGAGTGGATGCTTGGGGGCAACCAATCCGGTTGGTGGATGGGAACAGCAGACTCGATCAATCTGGGGTCGCGGGTGCAGAGAGCCTGGTATGTGGGAGTGGGGTTCACCCCACCTCGGGACTGCGAATCTGGGTCTGGAAGTCCAACAACATCCAGCTGGAAAAGGATCTTTGCCATCTTCTTTTGCTTCTATTTTACACATGGGGAAACAAGCTTACATAAAGTAAGCGATTTATTCATAGTTCCATGTGTTGTCAGTGGCTAATCTGGGACCCGACTCTTGGTCTCTGGAGCCCTGATCTCAAGATTTTCCGCCGGCATGGTACCTCCCTCCCCTGCATGTCCCAGATCCTCAGCCACCAGGTGGAGGGGGGCAGTTGGGGGTTAGAAGGGAGGGGTGGCAGCAGCATAGCAAGGAATGGGCTCCGGGAATTACCGTTCTGGCGATTGATGACTGAGGCAGCCAACAGGATGGGAGGAAGAAGCAGAAGAAAAAGGAGGAAAAAGAAAGACAGAAGGAGACAGAGAGACAGGAAAAAAAAAAAAACACACATTGATATGGTCAGGATTGAAGACATACAGAGAGAAACAACCCATAGAGAGAAAGAGCAAGAAGGAGCAAGAAAGCAAAGAAGAGAACAAGAAGAGGGTGAAAGCAGAATGGAAGAAAGAAGAGGGAAGAGAAAGAGAGATGGACAGGTAGAGATGGAGAGGCAGGAGGCAAGGTTCAGGGCAGAAAGGTTAGACACGTCACAACACAGCAAAGAGGAGACTCAATTAACTCGGATTAGGGACATTAATGAGAGAACAGCAACCCGGGCTGGAGACTTGGGGCATGTGGAGGGTGGGATCCATGTGGCGACAGGTGAGAACACAGAAGGACACCCAGGGGTGGGACCAGGGGGAGGGAGACTCTGGAGGAATGGGAGCGGGGCAGGACTGGGACCACTGCAGGAGGGGGAACCTGAGGATGCTCTTGGGGAGGGAGGGTGTTTGGGAGAAGGGAGTTCTGGGCAATGTTGGGGGAGGGAGTAGAAAAACCTGAAGGAAGGGGATGCCCCAGGGAGAAGGAAGCCCAAAAGGGCCTCACCAGTTCCATCCTCATTCACCATGCCCAGCCCCTCTGCCTTGTTCTGTCTCTCGAAGGCATTGAGATCCAGGACACTGAGGGAAAGAAAGGAAAGACGGTGAAGATGCGCTGAGGCCTCTGCCCTCCTCTATTCCAGAGCCTGGCAGCCCTCCCCATGATGGGGGAAGGTGGTAGAGAGAGTAAGCTGAAATCGAGAGGAAGCAGAAACTAAGAGTTGATAGAAGCTATGCAGTAGCAGCTGTGGGGTAAGGTGGGGCAAGGATGAAATACATAAAAGCTGAAATCAGAAGGAAACAGAAACCATCAATTAGCAAAAGCTTCAGAGAGGCAGTGAAAGGCAGTCAACCACAAGAGGAGAGCGAAAGCAGACAGCAGAGGAGCCGCAGGAATGGGGGTCATCAGAAAGAGCCCCAAGTCCCTGTTGCCTGAGTGCCCCTGAAGTCTCAACTACCTTCCAGCTATCTGGATCCTTAACATAACTCATTCTTAAAGTCTGCGGCATTTTGCCTCCTTTATTGTTCCATGTGACTCCTTACAGTAAACTCCCTGTTATCTGAGCTGGCCTGAGTGGGTCTCTGTTCCTGGAACCAAGAGAACAGAACTAGAACTGGAGGTGGTACCAGGACTGGGGACTCAGCTTATGAAAGATGTGCACTAGGGGGCTTCCCTGGTGGCTCAGTGGGGTGATCCAGTGGTTAATAATCTGCCTGCCAGTGCAGGAGACACGGGTTGGATCCCTGATCCAGGAAGGTCCCACATGCCTTGGGGCAACTAAATCTGTGTGCAACAACTACTGAGCCACGTGCTCCAACTACTGGAGCCCACAAGCCCTACAGCCCTGTGCTCTGCAACAAGAGAAGCCACCACAGTAAGACACACACGCATCGCCACTAGAGAGTAGCCCCTGCTTGTCACAACTAGAGAAACACTTGTGCAACAACAAAGACCCAACACAGCCAAAGATAAATAGATAACATTATTTTTTTAAATAATATGTGCACTAGAGCCCACCTGCAGGTTTGCATCAGTGCCTGGATACTCTGGAAGAAGCCAACTTCCTTCTTGTCCTTCAGGTAATCCAGCATTTTCTGCAGAAGGGTGGGAGGAGTGGGGGACCTGGGAGTCACACAGGAACCTCCCAGCCCTCTTAGCCCTCCTCCCAAGTCCCTTCACTCGTTACCTGCTGCACATCAGCATTGCCCCCATTTAGGATGGAGATGCCCAGCTTCAGGGTGGAGGACACCATGGCGCCTGTCTCTCCTTGGGGGAACGGGTTGCAGGGGGTGCACGGCGGGGGGCAAACAGTGGTCTGCTCAATTTGGAATCAGTGTTCTCCGCCCACCAGAAAACAGCCACCCCGGGGGGAATGTCAGAGAACTGGGCAGAGGAGTGTGCAAGGGTGTGTGTGCAAGGTTGATTAGAGGAGTGTGCAAGGGTGTGTGGGCAGGGGTGATCAGGATTGAAGGAATTAGTGGGAAATTGCAAGGCAAGAGGGCAAACCACATGCAGAAGGGGTGGGAGGGTGTGACTGCTGGGTCCAGAGGGGCTGGGTGGGTTGGGACAGGACGGTGTACTCAGGGGGAGCCAAATGCACACGGAGGGCACCTTTGCAGGCACTGATCATCTGCAGCACCATCTCCGCGGCCCCCCGGGTGTGTAGCCGCGCCTGCTGGTACAGGAGACGCTGCTTCTCCATCTCTTTTTCCTGCAGTAGAGTCCGGCCCACATTGCTGAGTGAACCCAGGCCCACCAGCCCAGCCTTTCCCCCTCACGGCCTTGCCCTCACCCTTGCTCTTCCTGATCCAGCCACATCCCCTGGCTCACTCCTTCAACTGTAAGCTCCTCTGTCCCCTGGGATTTAGATCTGTGATTGGTCTCCTGCACTGAGCACATGGCTGGGCCTGGAGTGGCTGTAACGTGGCCCCACACACCTTCAAGGAGTCAATGGATAAAATCCCAGGGATCTGTGAACACGGATGGCGGGGGGGGGAGGTCTATGTTTACGTTTCCCCGCCTCTGGCTGAAATGTAGCATTTCCTTCCATTACAGATGAGGTCATAAATCATGGCAATGTTAGCAGAATCTGTGGTTGTGTCACCCATCAGAATCACAGATGTTTGCATACCACATTATTTTTGAAGACATCTTGAAATGTCACTTATGTTCATCACCACTTATCAATTACAGTAGCTACTGGATCCACTGTTAGTTCTTGTTATTTGGTAGATTAATAAAGAGATACAGATATTACTGTATCACAAATTTTTAAAATAATATTTTAGTAACTGTTTTAATACGCCTATTTCTTCTGCTATGAATTCATTTTGTACATTTAGACACATTATTCTGAGGGACTTCGCTGGTGGTCCAGTGGTTAAGAATCCTCCTAGCAATGCAGGGGACATGGGTTCAGTCCCTGATCAGGGAACTAAGATCCTACATGCTGTGGAGCAACTAAGCGCACAGCCCACAGCTGAGCCTGAGCCACAACTGGAGAGCCTGGGTGTCGCAACTACTGATGCCCATGTGCTCTGGGGCTCAAGTGCTTCAACTACTGAGCCACAACTAGAGAGTCCATGCATTGCAATGAAAGACCCCACATGACCCAACAAAGATCCCTCAAGCCACAACTAACACACAATGCAGCCAAACAAATATTTTCTAAACATAAATACATGATCCTAAGAAAAGAACTGCCAGATGCCAAAAGGGACCCTGACACAAAAAAGGTTGAGAAACTCGGGGAAATGCTTGCTGATCACCCTAATCAATGAAAGGTTGGGCTCACTGCATTTACTACTCTCTCACTGTCTGGCCTTTGCTTATGCTGTGCCCCTACCTGGAACACTTTCCTCTTTTTCTTCAACTGGCACATTTCTTTTATCCTTTTCTGCAGACATCCCTTCCTCTGAGAAGCCCTCCCTGAAGCCCGTCCCCCCAGGCTGGATCAGGTGTCTCTCCAGGGTCCCCATGACCCCCTGAACTTCCCTGGCTTCCCCCACTCTGACCCCACTGCTTGTGCCTCCTTCTTCCTGCCAGGACCATTTTGCCTAGCTCCCCTCATCATCACCATGGATACTCGATGCTGTTATTGTCTGCCTGATGTAGCTGTCTCCCCAGTGGACTGGCTTGGTCACAGCTATGTACCCAACATCACCCAGCCCAGGGCTGGGCCCACAGCATTGCTCTGTGAACACACGCTGAATGAATGGGGGATGATGGAGTCAGGGTCCCCTACCCCTTTCTTCCGGGACTACTTGATCGCACCTACCTCGAAGGAAACCTCAACCTCCTCTTCTTCAGCTTCGCCATTCTCCCCTCCCTCCTCCAGGTGGCAGCTCTGGGGATGGGGCATCAGTTAGAGATGATGGTGAACAGAAAAGATACCCCAGTCCAGTCCCAGCCCTTTCAGTGGACAGGCATTGCAGCTGGGCGGCGGTGGGCAGGGAAGGGAACCTGCCCTAGATGGGGGCAGGGCCTCACCTTAGCCATGATATCAGCATACGCTATATACAAGTAATCTTCATCCAGTTTGCTGAGAAAGTAAGTGGGGAGACAGTTAGGGCCCAGTATGGAGGAACTCCATCTTATAAGCGCCTCCAGATTTCCTATGGAAAGTCAGTTCTCCCCACGCTCAGGCTGTGTGGTGCCGATGGGGTAGGCTCTCCATTGTCAGACTGGGCATGTGATCAAGGCTGAGCCAATTGCTACCTTCTATCTGCTTGACTACAATAATAAGTAAGAGATGGTCATGTGATCCACACTGGTCCGGTGGAATTCATTCTAGGAGTTTTGCTGAAGCTATTGATAGAAGTGCTCCTTTTCCACTGGGATTGTTGTGATGGTGTGATGGAACCCTAGAGCTTCTGGGACTATCTTGCCACCTGACAACTGGTTAGCTCACCTGACAACTATGATCAACCACTTCCTTGCATCTCCTCTATAATAATACTAATGATAGCAGAAGTAATGGCCAACAACCATTGAGTTTACTCTAGGTTGGTCTCTATTCTAAGTGTTGGTACATAATAACATTAATTTTCATAGTAATCCAACTAGGTAGATATAAAGTTGATCCTTAAACAATACGGGTTTGAACTGCATGAGTCCACTTATATGTGGGGTCTTTTCCCCTCAATAAATACTACTACAGTACTACATGATCCATTGTTGGTTGAATCCATGGATGGAGAACCATGGATATGGAGAGCCAATTATAAGGTTATACATGAATTTTTAAATGTGTGAAGGGTTAGTTCCCCTTTGTTGTTGTTCAGCCACTAAGTTGTGTCTGATTCTTAAGAGACCCCATGGACTGCAGCACACCAGGCTTCCCTGTCCTTCACTATCTCCTGGAGTTTGCTCAAATTCACATCCATTGAGTCAGTGATGTTATTTAGCCATCTCATCCTTTGCCACCCCCTTCTCCTTTTGTCTTCAATCTTTCCCATATCATGGTCTTTTCCAATGAGTCAGCTCTTCACATCAAGTGGTCAGAGTATTGGAGCTTCAGCTTCAGCATCAGTGCTCCTAACCCCTGCATTGTTCAAGGGTCACAATGACTAGTCCCATTATACAGATGAGGAAACTGAGGCACAAAATAATTTTCTTGGCCAATGTCACAAAGTCTGTACTGGAATTCAAACCTGAAGAGTCTAACTCCAGAGTCACTGCTTTCCCAGAGAATAGAAAACAGAACACTCGGCTTTCCAGTCTCCCTCACAGCTGGTGGTGGCCTGATGTCAGAATTCTAGCCAATGGGCCATGTGCCTAAGCCCACCATGGAGAGTGTTCCTTGGCTAAAAGGATTTGGGTTTTCCTTAGAGGAAAGCCTTTCTCCTTTCTGTCTGACATGTAGTCACGATGTCTGGAGGTTCAGCATTCATTTTGTAGCTATGAGGCAACAGCTTAGAATGGCAGGGCAGAAATCCTGATTGAGCACGGGTCTCTGTCAGCGTCACTATGCCCCTGCCCAGCCCAGGACTCTCTATCTCCTGACTTGGTGTTCCATGAGAAAAACAAATCTCTGTGCCTCATTTCCTCATCCATACACACAAAGGTGATAATAATATCTATCTCATAGTGTGAAGATGAAGTGAGAGGATCTCACCATTAAGTGTTTAACATGATGCCCGACACATGAAAAGCATATGATAAATACTGCCTGTTGTTACCGTTAGCAGCAGCGCCCTTATTACTGCTATTTATTCCCAAGACTGCCATTGGCCCATACGAAGCTTTTGTCTGAATTAGAAGTGCCCTGTTCCTCACTGCCATCTGCTGGAAATGCATCGCAATACACTGACCTCGCCCCTATAATATACTGCAATATACTGATTTTATGTGAACAAGACATTTTTTTCTAGAATAAGCCTAAATTGATATTGCCTGTGATGTGAACCCTTCAGAAGAGATGCCCCTGTGAAGTGCCCAGTCTGCACAGTGGTACAAGGCGACTCTGCCTGTCCCAGTTAAATGACATTAAAGGATCAGCTGTGGGTGTCCCCCCTTCCCGGGACACAGAAGTTCTCTCTTGAGGAGCAAGGATTGGGGTGGGAAGAGGTAGTGAGTCCCTCTTGCAGACCCAGGAAGGGTCTCACCTCTTTTCAGTCAGGGCGGTGCGGCTGAAGTGCAGGACCAGCTGGTGCAGGGGGTCTGGCTTCTTCTCTTCCACCTCCTCCTCCTCCTCCTCCTGCTCCCCAGCTTTCTGGAGGAAGGAGTGGGGCTTTGGGTAGGGGTTTCCAGAGTCCCCATCTGTCTCTCATATAAGCTCTGCTGCTGCTGCTGCTGCTGCTGCTAAGTCGCTTCAGTCATGTCCGACTCTGTGCGACCCCATAGACGGCAGCCCACCAGGCTCCCCCGTCCCTGGGATTCTCCAGGCAAGAACACTGGAGTGGGTTGCCATTTCCTTCTCCAATGCATGAAAGTGAAAAGTGAAAGGGAAGTCGCTTAGTCGTGTCCGACTCTTAGTGACCCCATGGACTGACTGCAGCCTACCAGGCTCCTCCATCCATGGGATTTTCCAGGCAAGAGTACTGGAGTGGGGTGCCATTGCCTTCTCCAATAAGCCCTGCTAGACTTTTTATTCTCTTCTCCCACATCCTGCACCCTCCCCTGCTTCTGCCCAAGCCAGGGGCCCCTGTTCCCACACCGCTCAGTGTGAAGGATGACCCCTGGAGGTGGGCCCCAGCCCTACCCATCTGCCCCCACACTCCCAGGCAGGCCCCAGCTCACTGAAAGGTCATCTATCATGCGGTCCTCAAAACTGTGGTCTTCCGTCAAGATCCACGCCGCCTTGTAGCTCTCCAGAAACATATTACAGGCCCGGTGCCTTCGCAGGGGAAGATTTGAGGCGTCAGCAAGATTTCCCCATGCACGTCCCTCGCACCGCTTCCCCTAACCATTCTGCCTCCGCTAACCATTCCTCAAGACCCCACTGGGTGCGCACCCCATCCTCTCGCCTCCTCACCCACCCATTCTCCAAGGCGGCTTAGGCTCCCTTCCTCCATTGGAGGCGGGGTGTCTTACGTGGGCAGGTTGTACAGGGGGGTCATGCGGAAACAGGCGACGACTGCCCTCCGGCGCTGCTTTGATAAGAGCTTGTGCCACACGGCCTTCTTGGACTTGTAAGGGTGCTCGATCTGATGGCGGGATTATGTGTCATGGCTCCAGGTTCTGCCCCTGGTCTGATTCCCACTTCCAGCCCCGAGTGAAAATGCCCATCTGTGCCCAGTCCAAATTCAGGACGATTCACAGGGCCGAAGGAACACCCTGGCTCCGCCAATAGAGTCAAAGTTCTGGCCTGTTCTCCGCTTGCAGACCAATTATTTCCCTCATAGGCCCCGCCCACAGATTCAGACCGCCCCCTTAGGCCCCGCCCCAATCTCAAGACCCGCCCAAGGTCTTGCCCACAGAGTCAACGCGTCTCCACCAGGCCTAACTCTGAGACCCAAAGTTCTGCACCGGCGCTGTCCCTAGGTCCAAGATTGCGCGCCAGGTCTGACTCCCATATCAAAGCCTCCATTTTAAGTCTCGTTGTAAAATTCAAGGCCCATTCCCTACGAAAGATTTAAGACCCGCCCTTTGCCCCGCCCAGAGGCCGGCAGTTCACCCGCAGGCCCCGCCCACAGGCTCAAGCCTGCCCCAGGCCCCGCCCAGAGACCAAGTTTTGACCACTCAGCAGTAAGACACCTGCTCCAGATGGTAGAGCACGGCGGACACTTCCTGAACTCTGCGCACGATTTTCTCCGGATCGTCAGCGTCCTCCTCGCGGCCCGGGAGGCCCCGGTACAGGGCCATCTGCCAGCGCAGAGAAGGGGAGCCTTCGACCTGAGAGGAGGAAGATCGTCCGGCATGAGGCCTCTCCCTTGCCCGCTCCCTCCTCCCTCAGCCGGGCTTCTGGGAGGGCCACGCCCCCACCCCACGATTCAATGCCACGATGATTCGCTGAGGGATTGAGTACGAGTTAAGGTCCTTCTTTCGATGCCTGGCACCGATATAAGGGCTCAAAAGCTGGCTGTGACTGTTGCTATTATCCTGATGCGCCCCTTTCAGTTGCAGATTGAGGAGGCAGAGGCGTACCTTTCCCTGAAGGTGAAGGTTGTTTTGCAGATATTCCCGGACCTCCTCATCTGTGTCTTTCTGAAGAGACAAGCCAGGCTGGGTCACTCCGGAGGGCCCAGCATCCTCCTTGTCCTACAACCCTCTCCCTTCTAGTCCCACTACCCCAAGATCCAAGAGAGGATTCAAGAGAAATGAAAAGGATCCAGAGGTCAGGAATGGTCAGAGAGGAGTCCGAGTGGCCACTGAAGGCACCTTGAAGAATCAGGATTAGAGGGGCCTCGTTGGGGTATGAGAGGAGGTAGGGGTTGACATGAGGATATACTCAAAGGTCAGAAAAGGAGGTCAGAAGAGGGTCAGAGTGGGGCTGGGAGTAAGTGGGAGATGGGCAGGGAGTTTTTGAAAATCAGAGGTAGGTGAGGGGGATTATAAGACGCAGCAAGGTCATCAGAGGTCAAGGGGGTCAGGCAAATCACTTGTCACTGGCGGGGTTCACACAGAGACTAAAGGAGGGATCAATAGAGTGGGGTTCTTTAGGATCCCAGGAGAGGGGGTGCTCAAGAACCAAGTTAAGGGGTCAGAAGGGCCCTTTGGGATTTCAGCAGGCCTCAACAGGTCCAGCAGGCCTCAACAGGTCCTAGGAAAAGCTTGAGGTCCTGAGGGAAGGAGGCTTTAGGGTTCTGGGAAAGGGAATGCTTGTGATATCAGCGGAGAATCAGTGGTCTTCAGGGTCCTGGGGATTAGTAGATCCTCAGGGTGCTTAGCAGGGTCCTGGGGGAGGTTCTAAGGGTCTTGGGGCAGGATCCTGGGAGGACTTCTTGGGTCCCTGAGGCTGAAAATGATCTGGGGGGGAGTTCCCATATAATGGATAAAAGGGCCCCAGGAGCCTCTTTGGGGTCCCAGAGGGCTTAGAAGGGGTCTCAGTCTCTCTCTGAGCCTAGGGAAGAAGTCATTAGGAACCTGGGGGCTACTTAAGGTCACAGGGTGCTCACTGGGCCCCTAAGAGTCTTTGGGGCTCAGTTGGGTGTTAACAGACTCCAAGGGGAGAGATCCACAGGGTCCTGAGGAAAAGAGAGAGTGAGCTGGAGAGCCCAGTGGGAATCCAGAGGTTCAGAGGAGGGCCAGTGGGATCATGAGGGGCTCTGTGGGTCCCAAGGGACTTGGGCAGGTCCTGGCAGAGGACTTGGAGGAGTCTCAGGGGGCTTAAGGTGTCTCAGGTGGGACCCTCAGGATTCTAGCAAGTTTGGCAGAGGTGGGGTTGGTGTTCAGTGGGGTTCCTGAAGGTTTGATGTGGTCTTTGGGTCCTAGGGGGATCTTAGTGGCCTTCTTGGGTTCCAGTGGGGTCCCAGTTAGGGTCCTTAGGATCCAGAGTTCTGACAGCATCCCAAGTGGGGCCCTCAGCATCCTGTGGGAAGGTTCAGGGCATTCTAGAGGGCCCAGTGAGCCCTCAGGGTCCTGGAGGACTCAGTAGGGTCCTAGGGAGGGCCCCTGAGAGATGGCGGGGGTTTAGTAGGGGTGCTGAGTGGGGCTCAGTAGGGTGCTGAGTTGGACCCTGGCAGTTCCCAGAAAGGGGCTGAGCAGGCACCAGGGCATAGCGGGTCTTGGCCAGTGTGATGAGCTCCTGGTCAGTGGGGGCACACATGTTCAGGCCGATGGGCAGCATCTTCTTGAGCGTGGCCACAATCAGCGACGTCTGCACAGAGTACCGGTCACCCCGGCGCTTCTTCTTGGTGCGCTCCTGGTCCGAGCCACCCGACTGTGGGAACACGGGGCTCAGTGCCAGCTTGAGTCCCAGCCTGGCCTCTGCCCCAGCCCCACCCTGCCACCACTGTCCACAATCCAGCCCCACGCCTGAATGTTAGGCAGACCCTCCCCGATCCCAGAGCCACCTCAGTTTCCACCCCAGACCTTGCTGATCTTTCATTTCAGACCCTGAGCCCTGACCCCAGAGTCTCACAGATCAAAGCTTCTATCCCAAATTCCCAGCTTCTATCCCAAATCCTTCCAGATTTCCCCCAATTCCAGGCTTCCACAACCTTGGGATTCTTCTCCCAGAATCCCCTCAGAACTTTCACTAGGACACCCCTCCTGCCCCTACAACACACATACAACCCCCATCTCAGAGCCCCAGACAGAGTTCCCGAGAATGAAATGAAGATGTAGAACAGGGAAGAGTCCCAAGAGACAAGAGAAGTGGGAAGAAAGAGATCGAGAGAGAGATTGAGAGACTAAGATGAACAAGGAGACAGGAAGACAGAAGATACAAGAGAGAAGACAGGCCCAGAAAGATCTGGAAGCAGAAACACGGGGCACAGAGTCCCACAGCCGTGTTCTGGAGCCTCGGGTGCAGACCCACGGCCAGGGCCACCCCAGTCATGCCAATGAAAAGCCCCAGTGGCAAGCTTCAGCCAGAGCCACATCCACGCCAGCTCGTGATACAGAGTGTGACCCGTGTGCCAGCACATGCGGCATCTCACTGGGTCCTTACAGAGCTCTGGGGCCGGGGGCCACCGACCAGATGCCTAAGGCTCAAAAGGGTAAGACACCTGACCAACATCACACTGCCAAGAATCAGGATTCTAACCTGAGTCGGTCTAATTCCCAAGTCCAGGCCTTAAACCCAATCATGCATGTGCCTTTTGCACCCCCATTCCCATTCCCTGGAACCTCAGTCCACGATGCTTTGAAGCTCTGGGGAAAGCTGAGAGGAGAGTTTTTATTTTTTTTTAATAAAAGTTAAAAAAAAAAAACTACCAAAAGTTGAGGGCCGGGAAGGGGATGGTTAGTGGGAGGAGGGGTGGAGCAAGAGAAAGAGGGCGGGGCCGAAAGCCAAGGCTGAGAGGCAGGGAACAGGGGAAGGGTTTTCTGGAGGCAGAGCAGAGGCTGGGGTTGGGGGCGGGTGGGTAGAGGGTATTAGCCAAGAGCCATGCAGAAGGTCCCAGACGTGGGGCTGACCTGTACATCTCCCGTCTGCTGCATCAGGGTGCAGACAGAGACAAGAAGTGTTACCCCAGTCCCTCCAAGCCTGCCCTACCCCAGCTCCTCTGCCCCACCCTGACGTGTATCCCCCAGCCGGGGAATTCCAGACCTCGCTGAGGATGGTGGGTTTGTCCTTTTGACCTTGCCCTTTAGAGGGCAGTTCAGGGAAGGCTAAAGGGAGAGGGAAGGAGGTGGGGATGTGGAATAAAGGAATAGGAGGAAAGAAGTGGGAGAGGTGAGAGGAGGAAATTGGGGTGGAAGAGGGAGGTGGGGAGGATGGAGTAAGATGAGGTGCTGGGTGATAGGGAGGAGAAAGCAGGTAGGGAGGAGAGAGGAGAGGGAGAAAGAAGAGGGAAATGGGGGAGGGAGGGGATGGAGCTGAGAGAAGGGGGAGGTGGGGAGGAAGGAGGATGGGGAAGGGGCTGCTGTGAGGGCTTCAGGGAACGTGACCAGGATGAGGAGGGCGGGCGGGGTGAGGAGGGGTCAGCTAGGAAGCCCGAGGCTGTCCCCCCTTCCCTCCTGGCTAAGTCCTCCTCCAAGAGCCAAGTACCAACCTTGGCCATTTTGCTCTTGTTGTCGGCCGTCAGAAATGACATGTTGTTGATCTCATTCTGGACCACAAAGTTCTGCTCCTCGCGCTTAAAGTTCTGGTGGGGGAGGCGGTGTTGGGGATCAGACAGGGTGGGGGAGGGCTTCTTTGGGCAGCAGCTGCTCGGGGATCCAGAGAGGAGGGGCGGGTGGGTGGGGACTCACATGGGACTTGGACCAGTAGATGAAGATCTCGCCCACCATCCTGAACAGCTCCTCCGCGCTGGGGTTGGGCTCGGTCAGCCAGTGTGCCCTGGGCAGGCAGGGGAAGGGGCTGGTGAGGGATGAGGGCAGGGACCCCCAGGGAAGGGGGCAGCAGGGAGACACTTCAGGGGAGGGCACCCAGAGACTCAAACGGGAGAGGGAGAGCTTTCTAGGGTAATCTGGCCATTCAGATGATTTAAAAATTATAAATGACAATTACTGAAAATTTTTTTCTGTCTCTAACCCTTTTTATTGAAGTATAACATATGTAAAAAGTGTCTAGTGAACACACTTGATTTGGGTAACCACCACCCAAGTCAAGAAATAGAACATTTCTAGGGACTTGCCTGGTGGTCCAGTGGCTAAGACTCCATGCTCCCAATGCAGAGGGCCTGGGTTCAATCCCTGGTCAGGGAACTAGATCCCATATGCCACAACTAAAGATCCTGCATTCTGACATAACCACCTCTTGTGACATATGTTGGTTTGTTTTAGACACATCACTCTCTATGAGTAGTAAACTCCACGTGAATGTCAGGTTCATTTTCTCATTTTATAACAGCTCTAAGATGCAGACTAAATGTTAGAACAAATTAGAAGGAGACAAAGTCTCCAGGCTGTTTGATGCGTTTATTATTTTTATAAGCCTCTGAGAAATATATCAATACTTATTGCTTCAAAAGCATGTTCTCCTTTTGTTGTAATAATTTTTAAAATAAATTTTGCATTTTTACCAAAAAAAAAAAAAAAAGATCCTGCATGCCACAACTATGACCAGCACACCCAAATAAATAAATAAATAATTTTTAAAAAAGAACAGTTCCAGTTCCCAGAAGTTACCTTGTGCCCCCATCCTCTTCTTGAAAGATATCCTTATCCTGGCTTCTAGACCATGAATTATCTTTGTTCTTGAACATTACATAAAAAGATGATATGATATGTACACTATTTAAAATTTTCTGGTTTCTTTCATTCAACCTGATGTTTGTGAGATTCATGCTACAACAATCTGTTCAATTTCATTGCCATTAGTATTTTCACTGTGTTGAATATACCTCGCTTTACTTGTCCAAACTTTTCAATTCCTGCTCCTAGGAATCTATCCTACAGCAATACCCATTCATGTGCACAAAGATGAGCGCGAGAGGATATATATAGCATGCATACTGCTGTGTGCTTCTGCTCCCGGGACAGACATAGCTAATCAATCCGTGAACCGTTGCTTACAAAGCCCTGGTACAACCTTAAAATCTTTTCCAACCAAGATGGAACTTGGAGTTGAAACTTGTTCAAGCCCTGGATCTGGCTGCACCTAAGACTTCATAATACTTTAAATGGTGCCTCTGATTTCAGGGAGATGTTTTAGCAACTGATTGATATCTGAGCTTGCCCTTTACAAAGACTCATGTTTCTGGGGCATATTAGGCTGGCAAGGTCTGGATGGTGACCAGCGATGAAAGAGGGAAATACGGCTCCTTCTGGTTAACACTGCAACCCTCACAGGGCCTCAGATTCAGGAGGTTTAAAGGAGCAGAAGAGGAGCAAACACACGCTGGCTTCTATTGGCCCATAAGCAACAGGGGCTGGGGGTCAGGAGGGAGGGTGGGATGAAGTGGGAATTGCAAGTACATAGCAAGTCGGAGGCCAGAGGTCAGAAGGGGTCCAGGGAAGCCAGAGGCCAGGCTGAGGGGTGTGGGGGACAGCTGGGGACATGCTGACCTGTTGTTGTCCACGTAGCGGATGAGCAGCGGGTAAAGGGCGTACAGATCCCGGCAGAGCACAGAGAACTCATCCCGAACCAGGAGCTCGCCCTCCTCGGCCTCCGCCTTGGCCTCTAGGCGCAGCTGCTCCTCCTCGGCCACCACCTTCCCTGCCCGCTTGCGAAGCCGCCCGATGGTGGGGATGAAGTGAGAGTGCAGGAGCTCCGGCCGGGCCCGACTCACAATGGGCTGGGCAAACACTGCAGGAGCAGACGGGGCGCATGGGCTGCTGGCCGGCTGCTGACTCCAGCACCTCATCTATGACCTCTGATCCCACCCCTGACCTCTGTTCCCATCCCTGACTTCCAACCTGTACCTCTGACCTACAAACTAACATTGATCCCAGCCTGACCCTCATGTCTGACCCCAGTATCAACTTACGATCCCACGCCTGACCTCAGACTGTGACCTCTGACATAGCACCTGAATCTGTATCCCACCCACCATAACCTTTGACCTGAAACTGTGACCCTCTAGCCTGACACAGGTCCTTGACCTCTGACCCCAACAAGTGAATCCTAACCTGATACCCTACCCTAGCCCATGAGATCTCACTCCAGTCTTTAACCTCTGACCTGGTCTATACCCAGATGGAGATCACCACATGATTTCTGACCAATACCTCTGGCTTCTTACCTTCTCTGGCCTCTGACCCTGGCCTCTGACCTCAGCTCTGATCTCTAGCTTGGCCCTGATCCAAAACTCAACCCCTGACATGGAACTTATGAACCAGGAATTCCAAACTTTTAAAGACTCATTTCTTGACCTTGGACCCAGAACCCTAACTGTCCATATCAGGGACCCCGATGTTTGACCTGGTTCTCTGACCCTTTGTATAAGGAACTCAGCCTTCTGACTCAGCCCCTAACCCTTTCCAAGGCTCCAGAAATTCCAAATCCAGCCTGGAAGATTCCCAGGATCCATGCATCCATCTCGGACGCTATGACCCTGAGATTCAGGCTCCTGGGAATGATCTCTGGCCTTGTGATCCCGAGAAAACCGAGATCTGACTCCTCCCCATTCCCAGAAAACCACAGACCCTGAGATCTCCCTCTGAGATCCAGAGACCCGAGTCCCAGGACACTGGCCCCAGTTCTCTGGACCCGCGCGCTCGCCAGACCCACCAGCCAGCCGCTTCATCCAGGTGGCCTCGTCAATGCCCAGGTTGTTGACGATGATTCGCAGGATGTTCCCCAGCAGCGAGTTGAGGTGGTCGGAGGTGACGGCTGTGCAGGGTGGAGGGGCCCCGGCAGGTAGGGCAGGTGGGGGTGCCTCGGGCCCGCGCTCCCACCAGCGGGGCAGGTAACTGCACAGCATGGGCAGCGTGATCTCGATGACGTGTGGCATCTCCGTGTAGCGGGCCCCCGACTCAGCCAGCCCCCCGATGTCAGCCATGAGCCGCTCCAGCACTGGGATGTCAGGACACATTTCCTCCACACTGTTGGGGAGCCCCAGGACTGGGGTACAGGGAGGGTGTCAGGGCATGCCAACTCCTCATGCCCCGACCTCAGTGTCCATACCACAAACTGGTGTCCCCATAAGCTCTGGGGTTCCCCAATCTGAAGCACCCGCAAACCGGGGAATCCTCAACACCTCAGGGCCCAGACTGGACCCTACTACCTTCACAATGGGTCTCCTTGGACCCTGTGTGGGCGGAAGACAACCCTTGCCAGCCGCCCCAGCCCCACCCCACTTACTGGCCCGCTCCCGGGGAGACTTGGTGGTGTACACTGAGCAGGCATTGTATTCATTCAGCTGCGGCTCCAGGAACGCCACTGGCATGGCCGCGGCCAGGCGGGCCAGGCACTCGCCCAGGGCTGGCCGCAATCTGGAAGAGAAGGTTGTACTTAGCTTCCAAGCCGCCTCTGCCCAGTCCTGGATCCCAGTCCCGTACTCCACAGAAGTGCCTCTCCCAGAGCCCTTAGGAGCAGAGCTGCCATTCACTGGTGGCCACCGATGTAGCCATTTCCCTGGGTTTCCTGAATGTCCTCTTTCTCCGTCGGTGATCTGGGCTCAGGAAAGCCCACTTGGGCACTGCCAGCCACCCTCCCCAGTTCCCCCCAGCATGCCTGGCTCCTGTGGGCCACCAGAGTTTCTGCGTACCCCCTGCCAGTGGAGAACAACCTAGCATCCTGGTGCCAAGGGCCTCTGGCCACCTTCACTGGCCTACCTATGAGTGCCCTCACGTGGCCACACTGAGGAACTGAAGGAACTGCAGTTGCCACCGTGCGCCTGTTTTCTGAGGACAAACCATCTCCCAGCTTTTCACTCACTCCCATCTTCTCCTGAGCCCTCACAGTCCCCACCCCAGCTCCAAACTATCTCTCTCCTTACTTTTCCACGTAAGGGTTCCTGGTGGTCCCCAGAGAGTAGATACTGCACAGTGTTCGGTAGCAAGAGACCTGGACGTCATCCACTGAGTAGGGGAGAAAGGGCGGGGTTGGGGTTAGTCCGGTCCTCCCCTAACCCCATCCTTTGTCTCCAAATGACAGAGTAAGAGCAGGGGCTGTAGAGCCAGCCTGCCATTTACTAGTTTGGGCCTCAGTTTCCCTCTCTGTAAAATGTGGATAAATATAGTATTTTCGTTAGGGAGTTGCTGTGAAGATTAAACAATACTCGGAAAGTATTATTAATTATAATAATTAATATAATAATTATTAATAATTAATACTCAGAAAGCAATTGGGACAGGGCACACAGCAGACATTCAATAAAGGCTAGTTTTTCTTTCCTTGGAGAAGGGTCATGGATCTCTTTGATGATAATGCTGGACACTGCCTCCAGAATATGCAAACAGACATCCAATCCTGACTCCAATCTCGGTTATCCACACATTCCCCAGGAGGCCAGGTTAAGAACCTCATCAACTTCCTAAATGTCATGAGGGGGCAGGGGGACTGTCTAGATTGAAATGAGGCGACAGAGACATGACAAGCACATGCAGTGAGAGAAACCTCGCTGAATTCTGAATTAAAAAACAAATCAAAGACATTTTGAGGGTAATGGGGAAATCTAACCATAGGTTAAGAGTGATACTGAAATTGTGGTTACAGGAGAAAAGGTTCTGCAACATCTAGATGTTCCAGGCTGAATATTTAGGGATGAGGTGTCACTGTGTGTGCAGCTCATATTCAAGAGTTCAACAAAAAGTTTGGAGATCCCTTCATCATAAGCGGTGGTGGTTTAGTTGCGAAGTCGTGTCCAACTCTTTTGCAACCCCATGGACTGTAGCCCACCAGGCTCCTCTGCCCATGGGATTCTTCAGGCAATACTGGAGTGGGTTGCCATTTCCTTCTCCAGGGGATCTCCCCAACCTAGGAATCGAACCCACGTCTCCTACACTGGCAGGCAGATTCTTTACCACTGAGCCACCTGGGACGCTACACTCAAAGTGGAAGGTAAAACCAAGGGACAGCTAAGCCCGCGCACCTCAACCAGAGAGAAGCCCGTGTGCTGCAATGAAGACCCAACATGTATGTGTGTGCTAAGCTGTTTCAGTTGCGTCTGACTCCTTGTGACCCTATGGACTGCAGCCCGCCGGGCTCCTCTGTCCATGGGACTCTTCAGGCAAGAATACTGGAGTGGGTTGCCATGCCCTCCTCCAGGGGATCTTCCCGACCCAGGGATTGAACCCGTGTCTCTTATGTCTCCTGCACTGGCAAGTGGGTTCTTTACCACTAGCGCCACCTGGGAAGCCAATACAGCCAAAAGTAAATAAGTAAGTAAAGATGTTTTTAAAAAGAAATATACATGTAATTGGTTAAGCTACAGTGAAGAAGGGTCTTTTGTTAGATCTGTGGAATGAATATTCTGATTAACTCATTCTCTTCCCTACCAATTTACTGAACCAAATGCACACTTTGCTTACGGCAATGAAACCTCTCAATAAACCTAACACTGAAACACCCGCAGACTCTACCAGGCACACTGGGATGGATGGTGTTGGTGGAACTGACACCCCCCAGCCCCACCCTGGTCCCTGGGATCAGTAGCCCTTACGGATAACATCGTCTCCAAACTGATGCTGGGCGATGTGCTGGAAGAGGGTGGTGAGGACCGGCAGCAGGGCCACAGTGGTGTAGGTGAGGTTCTGGCCCACGCCCTTCACCTGCGTGCGCGCCTGTGACACCTTGCCGAGCCGCAGGTTCTCCACCATCTTCTCAATGTCCTCCGAGGCACTCTCAAAGAAGGAACGGAGGCCAGCCTTCACGATCTCGGGGCCAGACTTCATCACGGTCCTAGGAGGGAAGTGGGGGCACCCTGCAATCTGAGATTCGAGACGGCAGAGAGTCCAGGAAAACAGGGGTGGGGGCGGGGGGGGGCAGGGGTAGAATGGGAGTGGGCACCGTGACCCATGGCCCCACCTGGCATCCAGGGAGCGTGCCAGGATGTGAAGACAGTTGACCACAGCTGGGGCATCCGTGCCTGGGGGAGGAAGGTGGGCCTGGGTGAAGGAAGGGTAATGACGACAGCACCTCCCTCTTCACCCACCCCAACTCATCTCTCTCCACCCACCCCACCCCAACTCCGTAGGCCCCTGTCCTTTCCTCATCCTGTGACCCCTTGCCGATCCCTCCCCCACCCCAGCCCTGACCTCTGGGCCATCGCTGTCTGGTGAGGAGTCTGGGCACTCCTGGGTGGCAGGGCCCAGGACTCTCCCAGCCACTGTCCCATTCCCAGGACTACCCACTCCATGTCCAAGTCCAGAGGAAGAACAGTGAAGGTTGTTCAGATTAAGGCATGAACCTGGGCCATATCTCTTCAGGGTGAGGTTGTGAAGAGGCGAAGAGAGGGAAGACTTGGGAGAAGGGCTTGGGGAGCAGACCTACTCACCAAAGAGAGAGACTCGGTGACGGACAAGAGCCGCAAGCTTGCAGAAGAGGCTGAAGAAAGAGAAAGGAACGGGACAGGGGAAACGGGGAGCGAGGACAGCGAGGGGACACAATCAGAGGAGGAGAGACAGGGAAGACAGGGAGAGAGGGACAGAGCCAGGAGGAGAAAGGATGATGGGGGAGAAAATGAAGGAGACAGAGGGAGGGGGAGGGGCAGAGAGATGAACCAGCTAGAGAGTCGCAAGCAGTAACTGGGACGCTGGGGATGCGGAGGCCGATCTGCCTTTCTAATAGGATGACCGACTCATCCCAGTCGGCCTGAAGTCCCGTGTCCTGGGGGGCACACCAGGACAGCTTGTCACCCTAGCCCTTCAATCACCTCTGCAGGTAGACTGATCAGTGCCCAGCACCCAGGACAGAGCCTTTAAAGTCCAAGGTTGGGAGAAAAGGACCCAGGATTACAACGCCATGAGGTCAGGGGTCTGAGTCAGAAGTCCTGGTGGGGGCGGGGGGCGCACCTGGTGATCATTTCCTTCTCCTTGTTGGAGGCGTGGCCACCACTGCCCAGCACTTTGGCCGGGGTGGACAGGAAATAGAGGCAGTGGTTGGTGAAGTACTGGTTGATCAAAGGGAGCAGGATCTGGGGGCGTGGGGAAGAGATAAAGGGGATTGGGTGTAGGGCGAGGAAAGCCCACCAGTCCCCAGCCTCCTTCAGCTTCTGTGGCCACCTCTCACCTTGGCAAAGAATTTAATCTCCTGTTCGTGAGGGGACTTTTCCACTCGTCCACTGCTGACCACGGCCTCTGGTGGGGGAAGGCAAATAGCGGTCATGGTGGCTTCAAGTCTAGGGAAATCAGGGTTTTCTGATGGGGCAGACTGAGGGTATGACAGCAGATAAGCTCCTGGTATGAAGTCACTGCTGTCGGCTTTGAGGCAAACCTCTCTTCCCTGTTTTCATCTGATCCCAACTCCTTGATCAATCCCTTCCTGATGCTGAAAATGGAGAGAAGGAGAAACTGGAATGGGGTAAGGCCATTCCCCCTCCTCACCTGGCACTGAGTAAATATGGAATGAATAAATGAAAAAAGAAGTCAGTGTAGACAGGAAGAAAAGAATTTGTGATAGGTGAGGAGGGGAAATTTTAAAAGCTAAATTTAGCCTTTTTTTGGCTGCAGTGCATGGCATGTGGCATCTTAGTTCCCTGACCAGGATTAAACTCGTGCCCCCTGCACTGGAAGCATGGTCTTAACCACTAGACTGCCAGGGAAGTCCCCTAGATTTAACTTTAAGGTGGAAATCTGTTTCAATCATCATCATCATAGTAATAATAATAATTCATATTATTAAAATAATACTACTAAAATAATAATAAAATAAGGCTTAATTACTAAACACTTGCTATGTCTCTGACACCGTGAGAAAAGTCCTCGTAAAATCTCCTCCCAACATGGGAGGCCTGGCTGGTCCTTCGTCCCCATTTTACAGATGAGGAAATTGAGGTGCAACAGCTTACTTCAGGTCACTTAGCAAATAAGGGACAGAACCACTGCTGGTTATAGTGAACAGAATCCCCGTTTCACAGATGAGGAAACTGAGGTTCAGGAGGAAAGGGAGTATCCAGGAGGGTGTGCAGCACAGGGGTCCCACTCGCATGGGATTTGGGGTGAGATGTGTGAGTGAATCCTGCTGGGCCTTTCACTTAGCTGAAGGGAATTTGGGGGTTCCAGGGTGGCTCTCTGGGGGAAGCCTGGATTACAGGGTCCCCACTTGTGACTCTTAGTGACATATAAGAGGCATCTGCAAGACATCTTAACAGCCTCAGCCTTCAAACTAGGCCCAGAATCTCCCAGTTCTAATTCTGTTTTGCTCCTGACCCCCCACAGGCAGTCAGAGGGAGCCTGTGAACACCCAAGGCAGACCAGGGTCCTCTCCTGCTTAGACTGCCCACAGGGCACCATCTCACTCAGAGTAACAAGCCACAGTCCTCACCATGGTGTAAAGCCTGGTTTGATCTGTCACCTTTCTGACCCCATTTCCTCTCATTCTCCCCACCACCCCACCCACCCCACTCTGCTTCAGCCACACAGACCTCCTAATACATCTGCAGCCTCTGCACGGGCTGATCCTCTGCCTGATTTACTCTCCCCAGATGACCAAGTAGCGCTCTCCCTAGTTTCCTGGAATATTCTATTTACAACTGGCCCACACTCCCAGCCCTCTTTAGCTGGCTCTAGTGTATTCCTCTCCCCATAACACTAATCACTTTCTAACACACTAAGTGATCACGTTATTTCCAACGTTAATTGTCTGAATCCACCGCGGGAATGTATCCACCACGGGAATGTAAATTGCCAAAGGACAGGGATCTTTATCTTGTTCATCGTCCTATTCTAAATCCCTAGAACAAAGTCTAGCTCAATGACTAAATGGGGAGGGCGCGGGGGCGGGGACAGAAATGCATGAACTGGGTCCCTAGATGAAACTGCAG
Source organism: Bos javanicus (assembly GCF_032452875.1). Classification (NCBI taxonomy): domain Eukaryota; kingdom Metazoa; phylum Chordata; class Mammalia; order Artiodactyla; family Bovidae; genus Bos; species Bos javanicus. Next base: position 48,457,294 of record NC_083885.1, on the reverse strand, counting down.
CTAAGGCGGACGCGAGGAGGGAATTCTTCGTACCCAGGTGAGCGATGAACTCTTGAGAAATGTCCATCCAGCGCAGCAACTGCTGCAGGAAGCCGAAGGCGAACCGTTTCTCAATGGAAGACGTGTCCAGTTCCATGTCCTTAAGACCTCTGCGTGCAGGCGGAGCGAGGGGTCAGCTCAGACCCAGATCACCGGTATTTCCCGCCTCTTTCCAGTTTCCCCTGGACTCCTCCAGGAACCACCTTCGTTTTCCAGTCCCCACTCTTCTTAGACTCCTCCCCTCTGGCCCCGCCTCCGCCCACAGGCCACACCCCTCTGATCCCGCCCCAGCCCCACCCTATCAGCTTCCTCTCTCTGGCTCCGCCTCCGCTACTTCGGATTCGCCTCTCCCAGCTTATGCTGGGGTTCCGCGCGTGATCCCTACCGCTCCCCGACCCGGCTTCCAGCCCTCTTGCCTGGTGACCGCGTAGCCGTTCATCTGCAGGAACTTCAACAGCTCCTGGGCCTTCTCCCGATCTCGTGCCTTCTCCTTGGCCGTGAGCGTGTCGTAGGGAACCAGCAGGGGATGGGTCCCACCACCTGGGAGAGCGAAGACCAGAAATTAGGGGCGTTGGTAGGAGGGGGAACCCAGATCTCTCATTGACGTGGTTCCTGAAGTTGAAAGTGTGCATAATTATAGGAATATAGACAGAGATAAGAATAACCTAACATTGCTTTCAGATGCTCCCCACATCCTCCCCACAGCTCTACAGGAGTAAACGCTGTGATTATCCTCACTGTAGAGACACAGAAAAAGCTGGCTTAAAACTCAACATTCGAAAAACTCAGATCATGGTATCCGATCCCATCACTTCATGGCAAATAGATGGGGAAACAATGGAAAGAGTGACAGACTTTATTTTCTTGGGCTCCAAAATCACTGCAGATGGTGACTGCAGCCATGAAATTAAAATACGCTTGCTCCTTGGAAGAAAAGCTATGACAACCTAGACAGCATATTAAAAAGCAGAGACATTACTTTGCCAACAAAGGTCCATCTAGTCAAAGCTGTGGTTTTTCCAGTAGTCATGTATGGATGTGAGAGTTAGACCATAAAGAAGGCCGACTGCTGCTGCTGCTGCTAAGTTGCTTCAGTCGTGTCTGACTCTGTGCGACCCCATAGACGGCAGCCCATCAGGCTCCCCCATCCCTGGGATTCTCTAGGCATGAATACTGGAGTGGGTTGCCATTTCCTTCTCCAGTGCATGAAAGTGAAAAGTCAAAGTGAAGTTGCTCAGTCGTGTCCGACTCTTAGCAACCCCATGGACTGAAGCCTACCAGGCTCCTCCGTCCATGGGATTTTCCAGGCAAGAGTACTGCACTGAATAATTGATGCTTTTGAACTGTGATGTTGGAGAAGCCTCTTGAGAGTCCCTTGGACTGCAAGGAGATCCAACCAGTCCATCCTAAAAGAAATCAGTCCTGAATATTCATTGAAAGGACTGATGCTGAAGCTGGAACTCCAGTACTGATGTGATGGCCACCTGATGTGAAGAACTGACTCATTGGAAAAGACCCCTATACTGGGAAAGGTTGAAGGAAAGAGGAGAAGGGGACCACAGAGGATGAGATGGTTGGATGGCATCACCAACTCGATGGACATGAGTTTGAGCAAGCTCTGGGAGTTGGTAATGGATAGAGAAGCCTGGTGTGCTGCAGTCCATGGGATCGCAAAGAGTTGGATACGACTGAGCGACTGAACTGAACTGAGAGACACAGAAAGGAAGGTTCAATGGGGTGAAAGCAATCGTTCAAAGTCTTGCAACTCTAACCCAGGCCCTTAGGACTCCGGAGCCTGTGACTAGGGGAACTGTGGAGAAGGGGAGTCTGTGCGGGAATGGGGTGGGCGCCCTCACCCTTGGCTTCCAGCTCCTGCTTCTTTTTGCGCCCCCATGTGTTGTGGTAATTTTCCGCCAGTTGTTCCGCCATGGCCTAGGAGTGGATGCAAAGGGGTCAAGGCCCATATTCAGAGGATGTTCTCCTCTCGCCACAGACACCTCCATGTTCCCAAATAAAGGGCCAGAAGACTCACTTGCAGCTCCCGAGACAGGGTAACTCCACTGAGATCGGGGGGTTGTGGGTTGTAGCCTTCCCTTGCATCATAGGTCTGGGGTGACAGGGGAGGGGCGGGGCGGGCTTGATTGGTTTGCAGGAAGCCCAGGCCCCAACCCAGTTCATCCCCTCCTCTGCGACCTTTCCTTAAAGGCCTGCCTCTAAGCCACCCTCTGCTCTTCTGCCCTTTGCAGTTTTTCAGGCTCCAGATCTCTTGGCCTGCACCCCGCTCCTGGCCTCCCCGCTACCGCTGACCCCACTTCCTTCCCTTGGCCCTTTTCCCTCTCTCGACCCCACATCCTACCTGGCCCCACCCCTCCTGGCCCCGCCCCTTCCCCTAGCCGCCCTCCACCCCGTCATGACCCCACCCCCTGCCCCAGCCCCGCCTCCACCTGGGCGCTTTGGGATATCTTCCGGGTTTTCTTCTTCTCCGTCTTCTCCTCCTCACCCTCCCTGGCTTTCTCTATCGTCCATTCCCAGGCAATCATGGCCTTCAAGGACTCCTTTATGGGCCAGCGGTAAATCTCTTTGTCCTGGGGTGCACAGGAGGGAGTGGAGTTAGTGGAATGGGGTGAGAGGGAGGGGGAGGTTGGACCTCCTGGCTCAGCCTCATTGGCCTCCAGGGTCCCAAGAAGGAGAAAACCCTGACAATATGTCTAGGAAGTGGTCCAGTCCGAATTCAAAACCAAGTCTCTTACCTGCCCTGTAACACAGCCTCCCAAACAAGCTCTCATTATCCCATTCTACACATGAGACTCAGAGAAGTTAAGTTGTATGGCCAAGGAATCAAACCTAGTCCCTCTGAATGTTTCTAAAAGAAGAGACACCAGCAGTCTGTGATCTACGGGAGGCAGTCAGGTTTGCCAGAGGCAAAGTCCATGGAGCCGACTCATTAGAAAAGACCCTGATGCTGGGAAAGATTGAGGATAGGAGGAGAAGGAGGCTACAGAGGATGAGATGGTTGGATGGCATCATTGATTCAATGGACATGAATTTGAGCAAGTTTGAGATAGTGAAGGACAGGGAAGCCTCGCCTGCTGCAGTTCACAGGGTCCCAAAGAGTTGAACACAAATGAGCGGCTGAACAACAACAAAAGTCCATGAGTGAGGAACTCCAATCCACAGATCCAGCTAGATCCAAGCCTATGAAGCTGCCTCCTCCTCTCTGAAGCCCCCAGTTTTGGACCCCCAACTTTGGGCCCCAAGGTTTGTTCACCTTCTCTGAAAAGGTCTTGTAGGGCCTCAGCATGGGATGGGTCTTGAGTTCCTCATCTATGTTCTCCCCATAGGACCAGTTGTTCTGGATCTGAAGGATGAGATGGGATAGGTGGGGACAGTGTCACTACGGAGTTGAGGGTGGGAGCAGGATGAGGGGTGGACACCAGCCTGGGGGGCCCTGAAGAGGAGCCCTGGAGGGGTTGAGGGCTCCAGGAGGAGTTATGGGTCTCAGGGAAATCTGGGGCCCTCTAGGAGGATCTGGGTCTGGGGGAAAGCTGGGGTCTTGAGGAAGGTGGGCAAGGGTTGGGAATTCCGGGGAGGGGAGGACCCTGATGCTGACCTTGTCGAAGGCCCACTTCTCGTGTGTATACTCCGCGAACTTGTTAATGAAGGAGTCCAGCTTCTCTGGGATGATCACACTATTGGGAGAATGGAGTCAGCAGATGTTGGATCTGGCCCTTCCTTCCATCTCTGAAAACTTCTCCTTCCCCCAGCCCCCCACTGCCCTCAGGCCTCACTTGAGGGTCTCCACAGGCCGAGGATCAAAGTTGCCTTCAGCATCCACCGTGGCCTTTTTCTCAGCCTTGGATGAGTATGAGGCATCCACGTAGTCCGGGGGCAGGGCCCCTGCGATGGCACACAGGCAGGGCATAGCCATGCGGTATAACTCTTGATCATATTTCTGGGGAATGTGAGGGGGGCAGGGTGGGTCACTGCAGGCCTGGCTGAGCCTTCCAATTCTGGAGCCCCAGGACTTCAAATTCACCCCTCCAATAATCAACCTTCTTTCTCAAGCCCTCAGACCTGAAGTATGGTCTCACTCTAAAACTCAAACCTCAGACCCACCTGGACTCTCAAAGCACCCCTAATTAATCCTCTCTAAGCCCCCACACTAGGGTCCCCCACTCCCTCTTCCATGACATTCAAACCAGAGACCCAAATCATAGATCCTCCTAGATCCAGACCTGCAGAACTGCTTCCCTCCCTGAACCCCCAAACTGGGAATTTCATTTTAGATCCCTGACTTCAGATCCCAAGCCCTCTAAACAGGTTTCTTTCAGGAGCCCTGGGTGCTCAGACCTTATGGGCCAGCGAGTCAAAGATGCCCCAGAAGAGTTTACGAGTGAGGTGCAGCTCTTCCTCCGAGGTGACCCCAAAGTTGGCCCAACCTGTGGGGAGGCAGTAGTACTTCCAACAGCGCTCATAGTGGTTGGTGAGGAGCTGGGTGGGAGCAAGAGGGGGACAAACGAATGAGGGGTACCACTGATTTTAAATTATGAAGGAGGTGTAGATCATGCAAATGACATGCTAATAAGAGAATGGTATGCATATTGGGAAGTGATCCTGGACAGTTTATTATGTAAATTTGGCACTCTTTTTCAGAATCGGGATGGGCATTAAATCAAAGCTGGATTTGTCTGGTGTTGCTTTACGCAAATAAGCATGCGGATATTAATCCATGGGAAGGGTCGTGTGCAAATGGGCATAAGGATGAAGTGATCTGTCCTTATGTCAATTAACATGGCAAGTAGAAACATGCTCAGTACTCCATGCAAACATATGGTAATTGGGGAGAGAGCCTCTACCATCCATATGCAAATTTAAAATAGGGCTGATTTAGATGTATTGTGCAAAATAGTTAAGATATGTGAGTTGGGGGTATCTCCTTAGGCAAAGAAGCATGCAAATGAAAAAATAATAGACGAGACAGTGTGCAAACATGCAGGATAGCTGTGGTACTGTTGATTCAAATAAATGCTCTTATTTGAATAGCGGCAGGCTGGTGGTCTAAGCACGCGAATAAGCATACTGATTAGGAAAAGCAGTGCGCCCCACACAAATATATGCTAATTAAGGGGGGCTGGCTCACTGTTGGGCAATTAAACTCTAATTAGGGAGTGCTAGAGGCACCAATGACGCAAAGTGAATGACCTGGGAATCCTAGTATGCAGTAAGAATATTAAAGAAGTTTCTATGAGGCCTGCTGCCCGAACGTCTGCAGGTTAACCGGCCCAGGCGATGTGATACTGAAAAGTTCCATAGTCCGAGCGCAGAGCAAAGCGGTGGGTGGAGCATGGAAATACGCGAGCTGAAGAGGGCTTGCCCTCACCTTGAGCGGCATCTTGGCGAACTCGTTGAGGATAGGCACGTCGAACACCAGGCGCCGCAGCAGGTGCTGCAGCATGGACGGGCGGATGTACCTGCGGGGACACGCACAGGACGGGGTTACCTCTCCGCAAGGCCCACCCCACTCGTAGCCCCGCCCACCCGGGTCCCGCCCCACCTGCAGAGCGCCATCAGGCATTCCTCGATGACGTCGCGCTGCGCCTTGGTGAGCGAGCGGCCGCGGGACAGGCGGTACACCGTGTGAAGCATGGAGTCCACCATGATGGCACGATGCTCCGTTCCCGCAAACAGGGGCGCACACTTGGTGATGAGCGGCAGCACCGCTAGGCACAGGTAGCGGTTCAGCGCCAGAGCCATCTCCGTCGTGCTGAAAGTGGCCTGGGGCACAGGGTGGGGACATCAGGTCCCCGTGCACGCTCCTGGGGTTGCCCTGGCAACTCAACCACCCGGGCCTCTGATCTTCGCCCCAAATCTGCTCCTCCCAGTCTCTATTACCCTTATTACTTTGGACTAAGAAAATTTCAAACATATACAAAAGTCCAGGAGTCAACTAATGAACCCTCATTATCCAGATTAGACTGTTCTGCAGGCGTTCCCATGACCCATCTCAGCCGTGGAGGCTGGGAGGGTGGCCAGGCTACTCACCGTGTCCAGCGAGGCAGCCGCCCGCATGTCGGGCAGGAACCCCACGTCCAGCACATGCAATAGGAAGTCCTGGTTCTCAATGCCATATACCCGGTCCAGGAAGAGCACCATTGACGCCTTGTGGTCGGGCACAAAGGATGCTGACATCTTTGGTTGCACCAGAGCCCCATCTGTGGGCAACGAGACTGGGATCAGGGCTGCCCTTGGGGCCCCTCTGCTTCCCTTGCTGAGTCCCGCCCCTTCGCACCTTTGCCCAGGGTGGGGATCTGCAGCGGGAGGCTGATGATGCCCACGAGGTCATCCAGGGGTACAAGGGAGCGCAGGATGGCGCGGATCCGCAGGGCCTCACCCTTGCCGGCTTGAATTAGCTGGAGAGGGGAGGTGGGCATGTCATCAGGCACCCCATGCCCCATTTGGTCATTCCATCCCTTCCTGACCCGCTGGCACATAAAGTAGGACCCTGTCTCCTGGAGTGAATGCTAGAATTTCCAGCCCCGATCCCTCTGCCTGCGCTGTTCGTCTGCAGCCCTGACAACCCCAGCTCTCATTGCCTGGTCTCCCCCACTGGACTGGGAGGTCCATGAGAGTGGGGCCACAGGCTCTCTTGGTTATTGGTGTGTCCCCAGCATTGCCTGGCCCAGGACCACCCACAGAGCAAGAGCTAAATCAAGGTTGCTGAATGTCTGAAAGAGGAGGTTCAAGGTTGGCCATGCCCCGCGCCCCAGCCCAGGCTTCAGGTCTCACATGCATCTCTGGCGCACAGCGTCCCAGCAGGTCAATCAAGGCAGCGTAGAAGGACATGATGGCGTGTCCCAGATGCACCCGGTTTTCTTCGGGGGGCTCCTCCCCGAAGCTGCAAGGGAAGGTGGTGATGTGAGGAGGGGGCGGCATCAAGGGGCTTGGGGAGGGTGGTTTGTTCTGTCGAGGAGAGGTCGGGAGACTCACTGCTCGCGCCGCCGGTCCCTACGGACGCCTGGGCCGTCCCGCGCGGGGTCCTCGGAGATGCGGATGGCCTCTTCGATGGTGGCCAGCAGCCCCGAGCCGCCCTCGCCCCGCAGGGCAGGACCAAAGCACTCGGGCTTGCGGATCAGCAGCCGCACCACCACGTTGGCGTTCTCCTCCACGCTCTCGCCTGGTGGCGCGCAGAGTCAGGAGGCCTCTTGAGCCACTGCCCAGGGTTCGTCCCTGGGCAGCCCTCAACCTGGCACCTCGGGGGTGAACTCCAGGCCCCCGCTGATCTCCGGACCCTGCCCTGTGCCCACTAGGAGGCACCCCTGTCCGGGCCAGGCCTGTGGCCTAGAATATGGACCACACCCGAGGGAGGTTTGACCCATGACTGCCCCCCAGCCTCCTGCCCTGTTACCGCCACCTCCCGCCTCACCATTGACGAAGACAGCGAAGCGCAGGAAGTCCAGGTAGCGCTCCCCACCACAGGGGTTCCAGCCGATGTCTGGGTACCCTTTGGCCAGGAGCATGGGGCAGCTTTGGAGGCCACAGCCAGCCAAGTAGGACACCACCTGAGTGTAGAGGGTGGCTCAGCCAGGAGCTCAACCCACACCACCTTCTTCCCCAAGGCGCAAGTCCCTGTCTGCCCCGGGACCTCTGCAATCCGACTGTCTCTGGATCCCTCAGCCAATAAGCCTCATCTTCCACCATCATCTCCCCCCGGACCATCACAGCCCCCTTCTCCCTGGGTGCACTGTTCCCTTCAACCCCCAGACTGTTCCCTACACAGTCAGAGGGACCCTGCAAATACTGTGATGCCATCTCTCTTAGGGTTATGCCCAAAGACCCTCCATATAGCCTGCCTTTGTCACCTCCCTGCCCTCACCTCCTAGCACTCACCCTGTCTCCCTCTGCTACAACCACACTGGTCTCTTTGCTGTTTATCAAACTTGTTGAGTTCACTCCTGCCCCAGGGCCCTTGCACTGGCTGTTTCCCAGCTTGGAAGGCTCTCCTTCCCCCTCCATGTCCATATGGCCCCTGTCTCCTTCAGAACTTTATCTATCACTTTCTCAGTGAAGCTTTCTGTGACCACTCTTGTCTAAATTTGGTCACACCCTTCCGACACTTGATATTTCTCTCTTGATTTTTCCTCCTTAACACTTGTCACTAGCTAACACACCATGCACGTGTGTGTGCTCAGTCACTTTAGTTGTGTCGGCCCCATCGACTGTAGCCCACCAGGCGACCCCATGGACTGTAGCCCACCAGGCTTCTCTGTCCATGGAATTATCCTAACAAGATTACTAGAAGTGAGTTGCTATTTCCTCCTCCAGGAGATCTTCCCGTCCCAGGGGTCGAACACACATTTCCTGCAGCTCCTACTTGGCAGGCAGATTCTTTACCACTGAGCCACCTGGGAAGCCCTAATACACCATATATTTTACTTATTCATCATGTTTATTTTCCATCGTCCCAACTAGAATGTCAGCTTCACAAGGACAAGGATTTTTGACTGTCTCAATCACTGTCATACCCCTACTGCCTTGGACGGGTCCTGACACATAACAGGTGCTCAATAAACATTTGTTAAATAAATTACTTAACTGTCAGAGAGTGTGTACTGTTTTGTAAATGCTTTTGTGGGTTAACTCATTTAATCCTCAGAACAACTACATGAAACTGTTTCTATTATATTCATTCTACAGATGAGGAGATGGAAGCCTGGAGAATTAAGTCACTAGCCCAAAGCCACACAGCAAAGGGGGGCAGTGTGGAGAGGTGAACCTATGTTGCTGAACTCCATAGCCCCTGCTCTTCACTGCTATACACAGAAGCAGGGAGCACAGACAGCCAAGAAATGTGCCAAGTCCACACGGCTGGGGGGGTGGGGCGTGGATTTTCACTCAGCCCTGGGGTCACAAAGAATCAGACACAACTGAACGACTAAGCACAGACACACACCGTGACTGAGTGACTAGGTCCTGTTCCTCCCCTGAGATTATTCCCCTTGTGATTCAGTTCTGGACCCTGCACAACAGCACCTCTAGAGTGCATCCCGAATCAGCAGGTGCCCCAGGAGGTCAGGTACGGGCCAGGCCTCTTCCCTCCATACCTTCTCCAGATCCTGCTCCTGCAGCGCCAAGGCCAGCTCGTTGTTGTCGATGACAGAGGCAGCTGCCACGTCCAGGGGAGTGGAGCCCTGCATGCCTGTGGGGGTGAGAGGCAGTGAGAATGCTCATTAGAGGTGCCTGGCTGCCTGTCTCACTTTTGTTTATCTCATCTCCTCCAGGAAGGCTTCCTTGACCACCTCTTTCCCAGTCTGGGTCAGGTGCCTCCTCGGACCCGTGCTTCCCCATCCCAGGCCTGAGCAGTCCAAGGTGTCTCAATCCAGGATGGGTTTGTCTTCCCCACTCCACTGTGAGCCCCATGAGGGCCAGGCCCAGGGCGTCTGGGTGTCCCCAGCACTACTCATTATAGGGCCAGATCTGGGGTGGGTTGAGTTCCCCAGGTGGCGTTAGTGGTAAAGAACCTGCCTGCCAATGCAGGAGACATAGAAACGTGGGTTCGATCCCTGGGTTAGGAAGATCCCCTGGAGGAGGGCATAGCAACCCACTCTAGTATTCTTGCCTGGAGAATCCCATGGACAGAGGGGCCTGACCGGGCTAAGTCCATGGGGTTACAAAGAGTCGGACACGACTGAAGTGACTTAGCATGCACACACGCACATTTGTTGAATGACTGAGTGAGCCAGCGGAGAGTGGGGCCCAGCCTGGATGGACTGCCAGGAGTGGGCTCAGGGCTTCTCACCCAGGCCGATGCCGCTGTTCTCCAGCAGGTAGCTCAGGTGGTCGAACATGGAGCGCTGGTTCTGCCGGCTGATGCGGCAGAAGTAGCAGAGGAAGCGGCAGCAGCTTGTCACCATCTTGGGGAAGCGGATCTCCTGGGTGGGTAGGGTGGGCCAGTGGTCAGTGCCTGCCTCCCTTGGCCCCCTCCCCTGAGCTCCCTGGCCCATGAAGCCCCCTTACCTTGGATTCACCGCCCCCAAGGACGTTCACCATGACCTCCATGACTGTCTCGTGCATGCCCAGTGCCCTCATCAGGTTCGGGTGTTGGTAGAAGACTTTGTTGTTCATGATGTTCCTGTGGACAGGCCGAGTGCATGGGGTCAAGTCCGTGGAGAGCCCCCAGACCTTTGGGGGAGCCATCATCAAGACTGTGGTAAGAGTTCACATTTACTGAACTCCTAGTCTGTGCCCAGCACCGCCCCCTTTAATGATCTGAACTCATCCAAGCCTCATGTCCACTCTGGAAGGCAGGATCTATAATTATCCCTGTTTCACAGACAAGAAAACCAGGCAAAGATCCAGGGTGGGCTCCCCTGGGGCAGACATCTTTAGCATGTTGCATGTTGTATTGCCAAGTGCCTAGAAAGGGCCTGGCATATAGTAGGTGCTCGACAGATGTTTGCTGAGTGAATGAACGAGGCACACTTGACACTGAGTGAGTGCTCAAACCTATTATTATTGCTACTGGGCTTCCCAGGTGGCTCAGTGGTAAAGAATCCACCCGCCAAGCAGGAAATGTGGGTTTGCTCCCTGGGTTGGCAAGATCCCTTGGAGAAGGAAATGGCAACCCACTCCAAGATTCTTGCCTGGGACAACGAGGCAATCCCATGGGCAGATGGGATTGGGCTACAGCCCATGGGGTTGCAAAAGAGTCAGATACAGTCCATGGGGTTGCACAAGAGTCGGACACAACTTAGCGACTAAACAAAAACACACCAGCTCACTGAAGCCACGCCACGACTCCGAGAGGTAGGTGTGGCTCTTTCTCAGTTTACAGATGAAGAAATGGAAGCTCAAAGGGTGCAAATCTTGTGCCCAGAGTCACAGGCAAGTAAGAGAGGCTCCCCAGGAGTGAGTGGAGAGATAAGGGGAGACAGTCTAGCAGCTGGGAGGAGCACACCACCCCGAGGATGGGGCAGAAGTGGGGAGGGGCAGGGACAAGCTGGAGCCCAGAGGGTTCCGGTCCCTTCCCGCGAAGACGAGCTGGGGGCGGCGGCGGAGGTGGGGGGGGGGCACGGGGCGGGGCTCAGCAGGGGAGGGGAGGGGCCTCAGCAGGGGCGGGACAGGACTCAGCGGGGGGAGGGGCGGGGTTTCAGCGGGGAGGGGAGGGGTTCAGTAGGGGAAGGGCGGGGGCCTCACCCGATGCTCTGGATCATGAGGTTCTCTTCCTGGGGGCCCATCTGCACGATGAGCAGTGAGCGGATCTGGCCGAGGCACTCGAGCAGGCTCATGGTGTCCTCCACGGAGGAGGGGGAGATGGTGTAGGCCCGGGGCAGGGCGCGCAGCAGCTCCCCGAGCCCATCGTACTGCCGGTGCAGGAGGCTGAACATGGCGCGGACCAGCTCCGGGCTCTGCACGAAGTCCTCTTGGGCCCAACGCACCACCGTGTGGGACACCAGCTCTTGCAGCGACTCTGGGAAGGGGACACAGGGTCTGAACGGTCTTCCCAGGACAGGGCTATGAGCCAGAACAATGCAAGAGGGGCCCTTCTTGCCAAAGGGCTTCTCAGTTGCTACCTGTTAAGCCCCACCCTACCCCTGCCAGGACTGGGCAGATGCTGGCAGACTCTGTTCTATGGCCCTAAGAGGCTCTTTGTCATCTTCACCCTATAACCAGACCACAAGAGCCCCCTTTTCAAGAGGAAAAAGAATGTGTACCACCAGATACAAAGTACTAGAGCGCTACTAGGAGCATCTTTAAAAGCACAAATGGTAATTCCATTAGTTCTGTAGAGTGAAGTGAAAGTCACTCAGTACTGTCAGACTCTTTGCGACCCCAAGAACAATACAGTCCATGGAATTCTCCAGGCCAGAATACTGGAGTGGGTAGCCTTTCCCTTCTCCAGGGGATCTTCCCAACCCAGGGATTGAACTCAGGTCTCCCGTATTGCAGGCGGATTTTTTTACCAGCTGAGCTATCAGGGAAGCCCTTGTTCTGTAAAACTGCAGGCAATTTTAAGACTTCCCTGGTGGTGCAGCAGTTAAGATTCTGCGCTTCCAATGCAAGAAGTAAAGGTTTGATCCCTGGGCAGAGAACTAAGGTCCCATGTGCCACAAGATGTGGCCAAAAAAAAAAAAAAAAAACAGCCAGCCAATTTTTCCTCATGGGAGACAACAAACACAAAAAGAAACTGCGAGGACATTGGCGGCATTTGAAAATAATGTCAAAAATGAATTGTTCTCTTTCCCTGGTGATTTCCCCCGGACTTTCTTTCCCTACATCCAGCATCCATTTCTCTCTCTTTCTCTCCCAGCACTTTTTCTTCTCAGAATTTCTGGGAAAGAAGATAGATGTTTCCCATGTCTCAGAGTTAGGGGAAACCTTCTTGCACTGGCACTGAATGGTGATCTGTGACATGTCCTACCCTCCGTCCATCTGCTCTATACACTCTGGACCCATCACGTCAGACTTCATATTCAGCACCTCTCCTGCTCGCCTGGCTTCAGCCATGCTGGCCTCTAAATGCACCAAGGGTGTTCCTGCCTCAGGGCCTTTGCACCGGCTATTCTTTCTGTACCAGCCACCTTCTCCCAAATCTTTGCATCCTCTCCCCCGATTCTAACCTTTTCATCTTTGTCCCTCTTTCTCCTCTACTCAACTTCATTTTTCTTATTAGCATCTATGGTCATTTGACATTATGGTGTATATATATATATATATATCTTTTGTAATATTCTAAACTCCTTCAAGGTAGAGATTTTGACTCTTGTTGTTATTTGTCCCTAAGTTGGGTCTGACTTTTTGCGACCCCGTGGACTGTAGCATGCCAGGTTTCTCTGTCCTCCCCTATCTTCCAGGGAGTGTGCTGTGTTTAGCTGCTCAGTCGTGTCCACCTGTCTGTGACCCCACGGACTGTAGCCCGCCAGACTCTGCTCAGATTCATGCCCATTCAGTCGGTGATGCTATCCGACCACCTCATCCTCTGCTGCCCCCTTCTCCTCCTGCTCTCAATCTTTCCCAGCATCAGAGTCTTTTCCAGTGAGTCAGCTCTTCATATCAAGTGGCCAAAGTATTGGAGCTTCAGCTTCAGCAACAGTCCTTCCAATGAATATTCAGGGTTGATTTCCTTCAGGATTAACTGGTTTGATTTTTTTTGCAGTCCAAGAGACTCTCAAGAGTCTTCTCCAGCACCACAATTCGAAAGCATCAATTCTTTGGTGCTCAGTCTTCTTTGTGAATCAACTCTGTGAATCAACCATACATGACTACTGGAAAAATCATAGCTTTGACTATATAGACTTTTGTTGGCAAAGTGATGTCTCTGCTTTTTAATACGCTGTCTAGGTTTGTCATAGCTTTCCTTCCAAGGAGCAAGCGTCTTTTAATTTCATGGCTTCAGTCACCGTCCATAGTGATCTGGGGCCCAAGAAAATAAAATCTATCATTGCTTCCACTTTTCCCCTTATATTTGCCATGAAGCAATATATTCCCCAGCTCTAACAATAGTGCCTGGCCCAGAGTTGGTCCAATAATTTGTGAAATGTTATAGAATAAACTCTGTAGCAACGTCAGGGACTCCGTCCTTGTAATATGGTGCTAATACATAGTTTGTATAATGACCTACTGGCCCATGACTGTTTTCCTATCCCTCAGCACAGTAATTGTTTCACCAAGAAATAAACAAAAAGCAATCAAAAGCCTTGGAAACCACGGTGGTGCAGGAGTTGCCCCCAGTCCTAGGTTGGAGGTGTGGCTCTCCCCTCTGGCAGTCATGCACCACACGATTTCAACACACACACTGTGCAGCCCCTGCGTTTGGGTCACACCTCCAGCAGGCCTCCTCTCTCACCCCACTCTCCACTCCTCCTCTCTCATTAACACCACCTACCCATCCCTCGTGCTGCTCCTGGGGCCTGTCTTGTACCCAGAAGCTCCGTAAGCACAGGGCTGCCTGGCCCACCCATCTCTTCCCTGGTGGCCCCAGTCCTCACGGGGTTTGCGCTCCTCAGCGGGTGGTTCCTCCTCTGATTTCTCCTCCTTCTTCTTCACCAGCCGCACCTTCTCCAACAGGCTCATCAGGCGACTGCCCAGGGTGGCTTCTTCCTCTGGTTCCTCCTCTTCCCCCTCCAGTTGAATTCCTGGAGGTAGACAAGAAGGGAAGGCATGTCATTCATCTGTTTGCTTATTAATCTGCTGAATCATTTACTTCTTTATTCATTCAGATATTCACACATTCATTTCTCACTCATGTGTGTGTTCATGGGGTTTTTCATTTATTTCTTTATATGTTCATCTATTTGTTCACTTATTCATTCTTTGAATTGTTTGTCTTTTAAATCAACTATTGCAAGTATCTTCAAAGAACTAAAGGAAACCATGTCTAAAGTATTAAAGAGAAGTATGACGACAGTGACTCATCAAAAAGAGACTCCTGATAAAGAGGTAGGACTTTCCTGGTGATCCAGTGGTTAAGAATTTACTTGCCAATGCAAGTGTCTTGGGTTCGATCCCTAGTCCAGGAAGATCCATATGTTTCAAGGCAACTAAGCCCAAGGGCCACAACTACTGAGCCACACTCTAGGGCCCACGAGCTGCAACTGCTGAGCCCACGAGCCCTCGAGCCTGTGAAATAAGAGAAGCCTCCACACTGCAACTAGAGAGTAGCCCCTACTCGCTGCAATGAAGACCCAACACAGCCAAATAATAATAATAAAAAGAACTAGATACAAAAATAACCATATAGAAGCTGAAGTGACAAAGTACAATAACTGAAATATATTAGAGTGGCACAACAGCATATTTGAGATAGAAGGAGAAAGAATCAATGAACTTGATTCATAGAACAACAGAGGTTATCCAACCTTAATAAAAGAATGATGAAAATTAACAGAGCCACAGAGACCCATAGTGTACCGTCAAGCATAACAACGTATGCATAATGGGAGTCCTAGAAGAAGTGATGAGAATGGGGAAGAAAACTATTTAGAAAAATAATGGCCCCAAAGTCTGAAATTTGATGAAAAATATTAATCTACACATTTAAGAAACTCAGCAAACTCGTACTCAAACTGCTTAGAGGCCAAAGCAAAGAGAAATATTGAAAGCCAGCCAAATAAAAATGAGTCATCACATACAAAAACAATCTCAGTAAGATGATCAGCTGACTCCTTATGAGAAACAATAGAGATCCACCAACCATCCCTCAAGCCATCTTTCTTTTTATTCATCCAACCAGTCAGCCAACTCTTTACTCACTCCTTTATTCAGCTATTCTCCTCTCCATCAATTCACACACTTGTCCATTCACTTATATACCAGCAAATTTGGAAAACTCAGCAGTGGCCACAGGCCTGGAAAAGGTCAGTTTTCATTCCAATCCCAAAGAAAGGCAATGCCAAAGCATGCTCAAACTACCGCACAATTGCACTCATCTCACACGCTAGTAAAATAATGCTCAAAATTCTCCAAGCCAGGCTTCAACAGTACGTGAACCATGAACTTCCAGATGTACAAACTGGATTTAGAAAAGGCAGAGGAACCAAAGATCAAATTGCCAACATCCACTGGATCATTGAAAAAGCAAGAGAGTTCCAGAAAAACATCTACTTCTGCTTTATTGACTATGCCAAAGCCTTTGACTGTGTGGATCACAATAAACTGTGGAAAATTCTTAAAGAGATGGGAATACCAGACCACCTGACCTGCCTCTTGAGAAATCTGTATGCAGTCAAGAAGCAACAGTTAGAACTGGACATGGAACAACAGACTGGTTCCAACTAGGGAAAGGAGTACGTCAAGGCTGTATATTGTCACCCTGCTTATTTAACTTATATGCAGAGTACATCATGAGAAATGCTGGAGTGGAAGAAGCACAAGCTGGAATCAAGATTTCTGGGAGAAATATCAATAACCTCAGATATGCAGATGACACCATCCTTTTGGCAGAAAGTGAAGAAGAACTAAAGGGCCTCTTGATGAAAGTGAAAGTGGAGAGTGAAAAAGTTGGCTTAAAGCTCAACATTTAGAAAACTAAGATCATGGCATCTGGTCCCATCACTTCATGGCAAACAGATGGGGAAACAGTGGAAACAGTGACAGACTTTATATTTTTGGGCTCCAAAATCACTGCAGATGGTGACTGCAGCCATGAAATTAAAAGACACTTGCTGCTTGGAAGAAAAGTTATGACCAACCTAGACGGCATATTAAAAAGCAGAGACATTACTTTGCCAACAAAGGTTTGTCTAGTCAAAGCAATGGTTTTTCCAGTAGTCATGTATGGATGTGAGAGTTGGAGTATAAAGAAATCTGAGCACAAAAAAACTGATGCTTTTGAACTGTGGTGTTGGAGAAGACTCCTGAGAGTCCCTTGGACTGCAAGGAGATCCAACCAGTCCATCCTAAAGGAAATCAGTCCTGAATATTCACTAGAAGGACTGATGCTGAAGCTGAAACTCCAATACTTTGGCCACCTGATGTGAAGAACTGACTCATTTGAAAAGACCCTGATGCTGGAAAAGATTGAAGGTGAGAGGAGAAGGGAATGACAAAGGATGAGATGGTTGGATGGCATCACCGACTCAATGGACATGAGTTTGAGTAAACTCTGGGAGTTGGTGATGGACAGGGAGGCCTGATGTGTTTTAGTCCATAGGGTCGCAAAGAGTTGGACACGACTGAGAGACTGAACTGAACTGATAGCCATTCATCCGTGTGTGTGTGTGTGTGTGTGTGTGCGCGCTCAGTCATGTCTGATCTTTACAACCCCATGGACTGTAGCCCACCAGGCTCCTCCTCTGTCCATGGAATTTCCCAGGCCAGAATACTGGAGTGGATTGCCATTTCCTCCTCCAGGGGATCTTCCCACCCCAAGGATTAAATCTGGTCTCCTGCACTGACAGGTGTATTATTTACCACTAGCGCCACCTGGTGGCTGGGGCTTCCCAGGTAGCTCATCTGGTAAAGAATCCACCTGCAATGCAGGAGACTCTGGTTTGATTTGGTCAGGAAGATCCCCTGAAGAAGGGATAAGGGGTAACTCCAGTATTCTTGGGCTTTCCTGCTGGCTCAGTTGGTAAAGAATCCGCCTACAATGCAGGAGACCTGGGTTCGATACCTGGGTTAGTAAGAGCCCCTGGAGGAGGGCATGGCAACCCAACCCAGTATTCTTGCCTGGAGAATCCCCAAGGACAGAGGAGCTTGGCAGGCTGCAGTCCATGGGGTCACAAAGAGTTGGACACAACTGAGTGACTAAGCACAGCACAGCGCCATCTGGGAAGCCCATAGTACATCCACCCAAACACCCACATAAACATATCCTTCCACATCATCCACCTGTTCACTAATATGTTCATTCATTCAGTCATTCATTTTACCAACAGTTACTTCACAAGAACTGTAGATATTTAAGATCAGAAAATCTTAGGAAAACTTCAAGACAGGTCTCAAAAGAAAGTTTGGGAGGTGGATTCTCTGATCTCCTCTCGTACCGCAGTGTGTCAGCAGGTCTCGATGAAATTCGAGCAAATCCTGTCGGACCTCTTCAGGGAGAGGACAATCTTCCTCATCCTCAGCAGTTTTGAAGTGCAATAGCATGTTGATCTAGGGAAGGTCAAAGATTAGAGTGAGAGACCCCAGAGCAGGAACTCTGAGGTTGAGCATCAAATATCCAACTGTGAGTTCCTGTCTAAGCTCATGAATCAGTGAAGAATATCTGGGCGACTAAAGGTTCAAAAGGAGTCAGGGTCAGTCTGCAGTGACTCAGAAGTCTGGTTCAGAGAGAGGTAAGAGAGTAACTGTTACTCTGTTACTCAGAGCTTTCCTGGTGGTTCAGACAGTAAAGAATCGGTCTGCAAAGAGGGAGACCTGGGTTTGATCCCTGAGTTGGGAAGATCCCCCTGGAGGAGGGCACAGTAACCCACTCCAGTATTTTTGCCTAGAGAATTTCATGGACAGAGGAGCCTGGCAGGTTACAGTCCATGGGGTTGCAGAGTCGGACACAACTGAGCAACTCACACACACACAAGAGAGTAACAGATAAGTGTATCAATAGGGTCAGAGGTCAAAGTCAGATTTTGAGGTTGAGTATCATCCGTGATCAGGGCAAGGGGAGAGGCTGAGGTTGAGGGGTAAACAGTAAGGCCAGCTAGGGTCAGGGGTCAGAGGACCTGCTCCTGGGGTGGGGAGCGGAACTCGCGAGTGCGTCGGGCTGTCTCAGCTGCAGTCATGGTGAAGGCTTTTATGAGGATGGCGTAGCGGTCCCTCTGGTTGGCCTGGAGTTTGTCCACATAGCGCTCTGCAAAGGCTGCCAGAGATTCCACACGGTGCTGTAGCTCTTGGTCACAGAAATACTCCAGCAGGTTACACATCTGTGGGATGATAGCCATGTGGTAGGTGGGATGATGGTGAGACCATGAGGACTTCCTTGAAACTCTTCTTGCCTTCCCTCCCCACTCCACAGCCCTGTTCGGGTCGAGCCACCACTGTCTCCCGCCTGGATCCTCAAGGTGGCCATCTCCATGGTCTCATCCCTCTAATTCACCTCCCACAAGGAAACCAGAGAGCTCATTCAAAACCCAGCAGCAGTCCCCTGTTTTATGCCCCTCCGCAGCACCCACTACCTTGGGTCAAAGTCCAGACTCCAGCCCCACCAGACCCTGCATTGGCCAGCCCAGAGGGATGGAGGCTAGAAAAACAGGAAGAACCAGCTCACCTGTAACTTCACAGACTCGGGCAACTTCATCTGGAGCAGCCCCTCCTCCAAGTCCTCTTTTTCCCCCTCTGCTGTCTCCTCCTCCTCTTTTTCCTCATCTTCCTTCTCCCGTGCCTCTTCCTCCTCGTCCTCCTCCTTCTCCTCCTCATCCTCTTCTTCCTCTTCCCCTTCCTCCTCCTCCTCCTCTTCCTCTTCTTCCTCAGTGAATACTTCAGGCTCAATCATCTTCAAGATCTGTTTTACATCCTCATCGCCAAAGATGCCCATCACCTAGGGGACAAAGGCCGGCTGTGTTACTGCAGGCTGCAAGGCTTCCATAATCAAGTCCCGGCCTCACTCCCCAGACCTGATTCTCCAGCCAGATTCATCCCTGCACTGACTGGATACAATTCCTCCTACAAACAGGAATGGCATCCCCCCTGTCCCACCATCCACCTTCCTTAAGATACCCCCAGATCCATACCCTGTGTCCCATCTACATGGCCCAGACCACATAGCCAAACATGAGCACCTCTCCCTTCACAAGTAAATGTCCTTTCTCCCAAACCTGACCATTTGTGACTCTGGGACAAGACACATCCTACATCTGATCGAGGCCCTCATAGCTCCCAGTATATGCCAGCTCTCAGTCAACATAATGGAGATGCTAAGAGATGGAAGGAGAGGGGGTAAATGAAAGGGAAAATAGTTGGGAAAGAGAGAGATGAATGAATGGGGGAGGACTAGGTGACTGGGTGGATGAACAGATGGGATAGCAGAGGTGAAGGAGAGGTCTATGGATGGGTGGATAATGGATTGAAAGGTGAAGGTAAAGGGGGAAGAAGAGATGGTGGGTAGATGGATGACAGGATAAATGATGTTTAGAGACGTGGGAGGATGCATGCTTTGATAGATGCATAAGCAAATACATGAGTGGATAGGTAAATAGATAAATGCATAAATAACCATGTACTGGGATGGGATGGATATATGGATGGGTGGATAGACTTGTGTGTGAAAACTGGATGGATGTTTATATGTAAGAATCATTAGATGGGTAGTGAATGAAAGAGTACATGAAATAAAGAACGGATATCGAAGGATGGAGAATAAGTGAATGAGTGGGTAAATGAACAGGTGTAGATGGTTGGATGGATTTGTGGGTACATGTATTAAGTACCCACAAATCCATCCAATCATCTACCTCTTGAGATCTGATCTGCCTCTTGAGAAATTTGTATGCAGGTCAGGAAGCAACAGTTAGAACTGGACACAGAACAACGGACCGGTTCCAAATAGGAAAAGGAGTACGTCAAGGCTGTATATTGTCACCCTGCTTATTTAACTTCTATGCAGAGTACATTATAAGAAACGCTGGACTGGAAGAAACACAAGCTGGAATCAAGATTGCCGGGAGAAATATCAATAACCTCAGATAGGCAGATGACACCACCCTTATGGCAGAAAGTGAAGAGGAACTAAAAAGCCTCTTGATGAAAGTGAAAGTGGAGAGTGAAAAAGTTGGCTTAAAGCTCAACATTCAGAAAACGAAGATCATGGCATCCGGTCCCATCACTTCATGGGAAATAGATGGGGAAACAGTGGAAACAGTCAGACTTTATTTTGGGGGGCTTCAAAATCACTGCAGATGGTGACTGCAGCCATGAAATTAAAAGACGCTTACTCCTTGGAAGGAAAGTTATGACCAACCTAGATAGCATATTCAAAAGCAGAGACATTACTTTGCCAATAAACGTTCGTCTAGTCAAGGCTATGGTTTTTCCTGTGGTCATGTATGGATGTGAGAGTTGGACTGTGAAGAAGGCTGAGCACCGAAGAATTGATGCTTTTGAACTGTGGTGTTGGAGAAGACTCTTGAGAGTCCCTTGGACTGCAAGGAGATCCAACCAGTCCATTCTGAAGGAGATCAGCCCTGGGATTTCTTTGGAAGGAATGATGCTGAAGCTGAGACTCCAGTACTTTGGCCACTTGAGGCGAAGAGTTGACTCATTGGAAAAGACTCTGATGCTGGGAGGGATTAGGGACAGGAGGAGAAGGGGACGACAGAGGATGAGATGGCTGGATGGCATCACTGACTCGATGGACGTGAGTCTGAGTGAACTCCGGGAGTTGGTGATGAACAGGGAGGCCTGGTGTGCTGCGATTCATGGGGTCGAAAAGAGTCAGACATGACTGAGCGACTGAACTGAACTGAATACCTATGGATAGAGAGATGCATGGATTGATGGATAGGTAGGTGGAAGATGGAAGAATGGATGAATCCATGGATGGGTGGATGAATGGATATGTGGATGAATGGATGCACAGTGGAAGGTGGATGATGGTTGGATGTATGAAGGGGAAATAGATTAATAAATAAATGGGTAGGTGGATAGATGAATAGATGAAACAGTGAATGAAATGATGTATGAATGAATGGACAACTAGATTGAAAGTTGGATAGATGGAGGCAGGGATGGATGGAGAGGTGGACGAATAGATAATTGGGTGGAGACTGGAAGGATAAATAGATGGTGAACTTTTGGATAGGCAGATGAGGGTATGTTTGAATGGACAGATGGATGGATGGAACGGTGGGTGGAGGACGGCTGAATGATGGTTGGTTACATGATTGAACAAAAAGAAGGAAAATGAATAGATGTCAGATGAATGGATGGAAGGAAAAGTGAATGAGTAGATGATAAAAGGATAAGTTGGAAGGTGAAGGGTGTATGGATGGAGAGATGCATGGATGGTTGGATACATAAATGGGAGGTATGCAGGTACGGGTGGATGAATGGATGTATGGATGATTTGGTAGCGGGAAAGACCGGGACAGAGGGAAGCAGGAGGAAGTCCTTACCAGCAGGGTGGACACCAGCTTGAGCACCGGCACAAACTGGAACTCCACGGAGCCCCCGACTGGGTCACGAGCGTGCTGCCCACCATCTCGCACCGCCTCCCCCAGCATTCTGAGCGCTTTGTCCCGAAGAGCTTCCAGAGGGATGCTGGGGCTGAGGCGGGCCGGGGCTTCTGCCGCCCCAGCAGCTGGCAGGGCGGCCACGAAACACGGGGCTGAGAAATGGTGTGGAGGCCGCAGCGAGGTGGTAACGCCGACGCCAGGAAGCCCGTAGCGGCGGGGACCGTTATCCGCTCTCTTTCCGGGTGGGAAGAGAGTGATGGCGCGGGTCTCAGGCGTGAGGGGCACGATGTACTCAGAGAGCATGGAGCGGCGGCTGCGGCAAGCACTTTCGAGGTGGATGCTGATGAGGAGGTCGTAGTAGCCTGCCCGCAGAGGGCCGGGCAGGTGCGCGTCCTCCAGGGCGTGCAGCAGCTGCGCCTGGTCCACATGGCTGCACAGAGCATGCGCCACGCGGTTGTTGCCCAGGGCGCACACAGCCCGGTAGAGGCGGAGGGTGTGCGAATGGAACCGCTGCAGGTCCAAGCGCTCAGACAACTCCAGGATGTCCATGCATCTGTGGTAGAGATGGGCTACATTCAGAGACAGAGCAAGCAGAGAAGGTGGGAGATAGAGACACAGACCCGAGAGGCAGAGTGCTCAGGCGAGTGTTGGTGGCCCTAGAAGGGAATCCCAGTGTTCTGCTAGGTCAAGATTCTGTGAGGTCTGTGGAGCTGAGTCTAGGAGACTTTTTAATGGTTCCGGAAGTCCCTTACTGGTCTGGGGGCTCCCTGGGATACGTTTGGGGTTTATAGGATGGTCTGGTACCCTGGGGATCTAAGAGTCCAGGGAAAAGATCTGGTGACTGTGAGATGTATGTGGGCTTCCAGGTTGGGTCTAAATCCCGCTCTGGCAAGTCTGAGTACCCTGGATATATTTGAACACCACCAGAATGTAAAGTTCATCAGGACAGGACATTCCTGCCTGTTTCGTTTGTTTGTTCTTTGTTTGCTATATTCCCAGCACCTAAAAAGGACTAAACACAAAGGAAATCAACCTTGAATACTAATTGGAAGGACTGATGCTGAAGGTGAAGCTCCAATACTTTGGCCACCTGATACAAAGAGCCGACTCATTAGAAAAGACCCTGATGTCAGGAAAGATGAGGGCAGGAGGAGAAGGGGATGACAGGGGATGAGATGGTTAGATGGCATCACTGACTCAGTGGACATAAGTTTGAGCAAACTCCAGGAGATGGTGAAGGACAGAGGAGCCTGGTGTGCTGCAGTCCATGGAATCACAAAGAGTCGGACATGACTGAGTGACTGCACAACAAATGTGCTCCATAAATATTTTCTGTAGGAACAAATGAATATGGGTGCATCTGGGGCCTCTGGGGATGGGTCTGAATCCTTCTGGGCAGGTCTGAGCATTGCTAGATGTCCGTTTACAAGAGCTTGGTGTCTCCAGCCCGGAATGCTGTTGTCACACAGGAGGGGCTCAGAGCTATTTGTCGAATGAGTGAATAAAGAAAAGATGAAGCATGTTGGAAGCCTCCTGGGGTCAGTCTTGGATCCTGGCCACATTTGGAGTCCGTAAAAGCTTTGCTGTCATCCATGAGAATACTCTCTAGCTGGGTGTGTCTGGGTCCCCTGGAGTGAGTTAGAGATTTCCATGGGACACATCTAAAGTTTCCCTGCATATGCCCGAGAGACCCTAGGATGCATCCAAGCCTCTCTGAATAATGTTCAAGACCCTCTGAGGTATACTTGAGGCCCCAGGGGTGTTGTGTGGGATTCTTGATGTGGATCTGGCTCCCTGAGATGGGTCTGGAGTCCTCTGGGGTGTTATCTGGACATGCCTGGGTTGAGTCTGCATCTCTGGAGGTGAGTCTGAGCCTGCTGAAATGGATTGAGAGCCCCCTGGTGTGCTATTTGCAGAAAATAGGGTGGTCTGGGGCCTCTTGGAGTGTTATCTGGAGCCCCAAAGGTAGTGGGGAAGGGGAACCCAGTGGGATCCAGACCCCAGAGGGCTTGAGGTACCCGCCCCACCCCTGGGCGATGGGGCTGGCCCTGACCGGTTCTCCTCGGGGACGTGCAGCGCCATCATGGTGAGCGGCTCCTGGCACTGCACTGCCCAGCCGAGCCGCTCGCCCGCCCGCCGCGTCTCCACCTGCAGGAAGTGGTTGGGCATGCGGCTCCAAGACACGGGCATCAGCATCTGCATCTCCAGCCGCGGAGGGCACTGTGGCGTGGGGTTCTTGCGCTCGCTCAAAAACATGGCGGCTGACAGCGGCATGATGTTCTGCGGGGCACAGAGGTGTGCACAGGTCAGGATTCCCAGTCTGCTGGATCCAGCCACTCCACTTCCAGGAAGACATCCCAGACTGCCCTCCCGCCACACACACTTCAGCCTGACATCCCGCACCTCCTTCCTCAGCCTGCCCCCATTCGCGCCCCATCACCGACCTTCTGTTTCCCCAGCTCAAACTGGATCACGTTCTGGTGCGTGGGCAGGACAAAGACGGCAGGGAACAGCTTTGTGTTGGGTTCCACCTAGCAAGGGAAAAGAGGGCAGGGTGAGGAAGAGGATGAACTGGAGGTGGTGTTGACTCTAGATCCCAAACTCTGGAGCCAGTCGGCCCAGCCTGATCCTGCTGGTGCCTAAAGATCCAAAGGGCATAGGAGGCTCCACAGTGGCCCTGAGGTTGCTCATGGACTGTACCACCTCTGATCCAGCAAGGCCAACCTCCTCCGCCTCCTAAGGGGAACCTGTCATCTGGGACTTTGCAGATTCATGATAGAGGTATATAGGCCCTCACTGTACAATTCCTTTAATTTTGTTGTGTGCTTGAAACCTTTCGTAATCAAATGTTGAATAGGAAAATACCACTTTAGAATTCTGGTCCATCGTAGGATTTTCCTTGATTGGTGAAAAGGTGGGGACTGGTACCACCCAGCCCAAGATGGAATACGGATCTCTCTCCAAGGTCAAGGCTCTGCTCTGTCTCCCTTTTCCTAGATATCAGTAGAGGGTCTCACAGGCACCTCCCATAGCCACAATACAGCTCTGGCCTGTCGTGAGGTTGTTTTCGTCCTGTATCCCTGGGGTCTGTCCTCTCGGTGGGCTGTCCTGGGATGCTAGGTCACGAGGATGCTATTACTAAGTTGCTGAGGGGCTGGGCTCACCTGGAAAAAGGTGTTGCTCTCTTTGCCGTTGGCGGTAAAGGTCATTAGGCCAGTGGCCAAGTCCACCAGGCAGCCAATGACAAGGTCCGTGTGGCTGATTCGGCCCTGCTGCCCAGGGCTCACGAAGTCTCCGCCCCACACCATGTAGCAGTTACTACACTTGAGGCTGGAGGACACAGGAGTGGTCAGCACACTGATCCCCAGGCGTTCTGAACACCTGGACACCCCCTTCCCCGAGCTCCCAGAATACCAGGACTCAGAGTCCCACCCCTAAACAGCCACCACCTGCAGACCTGAGCACTGAAACCGCTCACCCCAGACCCTGTGGAGCTAGAATTCTTAGGAGGTGGTGGTGGATTCTGGAAGGAGAAGGAAGGGGAGCAGAAGGAGAGAACAGAGAAAGGAGGTAACCTAGAAAGAGGATGGCAAGATGGGGAAGGAGGGGACTTCCCTGGCGGTCCAGTGGTTAAGAATCCGCCTTCCAATGCAGGGGTTGTGGGTTCGATCCCTGGTCAGGGAACGAAAATCCCCCATACTGTGGGGCAAATTAAGCCACAC
The DNA here is from genome assembly GCF_032452875.1 of Bos javanicus. Taxonomy (NCBI): domain Eukaryota; kingdom Metazoa; phylum Chordata; class Mammalia; order Artiodactyla; family Bovidae; genus Bos; species Bos javanicus. The sequence continues at coordinate 48,431,925 of NC_083885.1, read as the reverse complement.
ACTGCAACTTGAGAAAGCTTTGCGTGCTGCAATGAAGACCCAGCGCAGCCAAAATTTACAAAAAAAGAGGAGGAGGGAAAACTCAGAATAGGAGCCATGGGGAGGAAGATAAGCAGGAAGACAGGAGGAAAGGAAAGGGTGGTGCCCGGCGTGCCTACCCCCCACAGCCCCCACCCCTGCCCACACCTGCTGTGGATGTTGCCTTGCTCATCTCCCATGGTCACTGTCACCGCCCGGACCTTGCTGAGGTCGAAGTTCATGTCGTGCTGGTGGTAGTCAGGGGTGACCCAGCCCACCCACACGCAGCTGGGCTCCTGGCCGGCAAAGACCCTCACAGAGTAATAGTACTGGAGAGGCAAAGGGGAGACCAGCAGTCAGTGGGCTTCCCTGGGGCTCTTGGTTTCCCTGGATTCTCAGTGTCCTCTGGGGCTTTGACAAGAAGTTACTGCATTTGAGACCCTCTCTTTCTGTATCTACTGATACATTTCTAGATCTGGGAAACTTTGGGGACAGTTTTGTGATACCCTCAAATTTGGGTCCCTCCCACCACTAGGCTATTTGTGTCAGAAAATATTCCAGATTTGGGGAATCCCAAAACTACATTGGGATTATTGTGAATTCTGGCTCCCAGGAATACACTAGTGAAAGTGAAGTTGTGTCTGACTCTTTGCGACCCCATGGACTATAGCCTAACAGGCTCCTCCATCCATGGGATTTTCCAGGCAAGAGTACTGGAGTGGGTTGCCATTGCCTTCTCCAGGAGATCTTCCCAACCCAGGGACTGAACCCGGGTATCCCGTGTTGTAGGCAGATGCTTTACCATCTGAGCCACTAGAATAGCTGTTAAATTTGGGGGTGGTGAGTTTACAAGGATGAACCCAGATATTGGGATCCTGAGTCTATGTTGGTTTATCCTTGGGATTTGGGGATCCCTGGGAGTTAGGTCAGCATGCCTCATGACTTTATTGTGTTCCCTGTGATTTTTAGGCCCTTAGCTATATGGAATTAGGGGTTCAAAGGGTTTGAATCGATGTGTACTATATTTTGTGGTTTCCAGTAGGTACTGGGGTATCCCCAGATAAGGGCAATTACTGGGGATCATGGCATGGAATTTGGAAATCTGCCGAGGGCCCTTGGTTCGCACCGTGGTGGTATTGAGGATGATCTCAGGGTCATCACGGTCGTCAGCAGGCACCACCTCATGAGGGAGTCGGGGCAGAGTGGGTGTGGCTGGTGGCTGGGTCATCATGGCAGCCTTCTTGGCCTTGAACAAGAACCTGGTGGTGAAGAGGAGAGGCTGTCATGAGGCTCACTCTCCAGCCCAGTCCCCCAGCCCTCCCATCACAATGTTCATGCCTCCACATTCATCCTACATATGTACATATCTATGTGTGTGCGTGTGTGCATGCTCAGTTGTGTCTGACTCTTTGCGACCCCATGGACTGTAGCCCACCAGGCTCCTCTGTCCATGGGATTTCCCAGGCAAGAATACTGGCGTGGGCTCCCATTTCCTTCTCCAGGGGATCTTCCCCACCCAAGGATCAAACCCACGCCTCCCCCATTGGCAGGCATCAGCAGGTGGATTCTTTACCGCTGAGCCACCAGGAAAGCCCCACATCCATCCTAACTACACCCCATTTCTAATACCCAAGGCCTCGCTTCTAGAGGGATGAAATCCCAATTGCGTCAGGAGTGTCCACCTTGGAGGATCTCTGTGTTTTTGGATGTCGGGTTGCCCAGATTTAAAGGTGCCTCTGGGAACATGGAGGTTGCCTTGGGAAGTGTACAGTGGTCCTCCCAAGTCAGCATGCCTCACGTGGGTGCTAAAGGCATTTGGGAAAGGACAGCTCTCCCTGTGGCACTGGCTTGTACACTGAAGGCGTGTGGAATCCCTGGAGCCCCCAGCAGGCAGTATGTCTCCTCAAAACTGTGACAACCCAAAATCTCCCATCATTTCCACACATCCCCTCAAGAGACACAGAAATACATCCTACTGAAAATCACTGCCACCATAGGGGAAAAGCAGATTTGGTTTCAATCCAAGTTTAATGCCCTTTGAGGGTTCCCCTTAAAGTTAGTTTTTTTGGGGGGGTTACATTTGAGATACAGAAGTGACCCCAATTTAGAAGACCAGTGGTGTTCATTGGAATGCCTCGGGGGCATAGATAACTTGACCAAAAATCTGAGGTCCCCTTTAGTGTTCACAGATAATGAAGTCCATTGGATGAAAAGCTTTGGGACCCAATAGGTACCCCCAAGGACAGTGGAGTTCTTCATAGATATAGTGGGGCATCCCAATTTTACATTCTCAAGGAAATTAGAGTGTCCCAGAGAAATAATAGCCTTCACTTGAGACATAATAGGATCCCTTAGTAATCTGAGTCCACCTAACACATATGGGATACAGTGGGGTTTCTCAAGGTATTGAAGTCGCCTAATTGAGGGGTCCCAGGACAGACCCCCAAGCCCCACCCTGCCCCTCCCTTGACTCACCCTCTCTTCTTGTTCTTCTCTGTGGTAGCATCCTTCTCATTCTCTGCCCTGGCAGGCTGGGCCTCCACCCCAGCCTGGGCAGGACTCCCAGGTGTCCCCTCCTTGGCAGTTCCTTCTTTGTTCCCCTCAGCCTCGGCCCAGTGCCCAGCTGAGCGGCGCAGGTTTTCATAGTCGGGATCAGGTTCCGCTGCCCGGGCCTCATCCTCTGCAGGAGGCTGCAGGCCAGGGGGTGCCAGTGGGGTGGCCCCTGCGGTGCACCGGAAGTGCTGGTGGAACTGGACCGGAAGGCTCAGCCGGAGAAACAGCATCTCCACCAGACTGTTCTGGGAGCCCCAGGTGCGGTGGGTCAGGCGCAGGCAGGGGGGTGTATCTACAGTGCCATCCACACGAGTCACCTGTTGGGGGAGCAGGAAGCCCTGAGCCAGGAGGTTGGGCTGGGCCATTGGCCCTAAACCTTATTACACACAGAGTCACCATTCGGCGTTAGAGCACTGTGTGAGAATCAGCCAGAGACTCACTCCTCTGGGTGGAGGAGCTCCTATGGGATACACAACCTGGCCACGGGTGCATTCACCTTCTGTCTGTCTGGACACCTTTGCGCATGAGCAGCCCTGGTCAGAAACTGGAATCACTCAGGGAGCTTTCAAAACCTACCTGATTCACTCCAGCCTAGGCCATCCATCCATCCATCCATCCACCCTTCTATCTACCCACCTATCCATTCATCCATCCATTCTTGCATTCTTCCATCCATCCAACCATCTATCCACTGTTCCACCCACCCATCCATCTATCCACTCCACAAACATTTACTGAGCACCTACTGTGTGCCGGGCACTTTCCCAAGTGCTAGGAACACATCAGTGAACAGAACATGAGCCCTGCCCTCCTGCTTTCTTATGGAGACCTCTTGGGGACAGCAGCCCAGAAGGGTCAGAGTTTTTTTTTTTAAAGGTCCCCCAGATGAATTTTTGTTACATTTGTTGTTTGTGGAAAGGCAACACTCAGAAGAATGCACACATCATAGGTGTACAACACTATGAGGTTCTGGAGAGACACACCTGTGTCTCCTGCACTCAGACGGAGAAATGGACCACATAACCAGTCCCCCTGGAAGCCTCCTCAGTGCCTCTTTAGTCACTACCCTCTTAAAGATAGTGAGGGATTCTGATGAGGAAAATCCAACAACCTGGCCTAAATAAGGGGCAGGAGCTGAGAGCGGGACAGGTGCCTGGCCTGTGGACCCAAAGGACAGGCTCAGATTTTCTGGAGACTCCATAACAACTAAAGCAGTGCCCTTTCTTTGATGCCCCACCTCAAGATGACCTCATCAAGGACCAATTGCCAAGACAGACCTCTGTGCTCCTTGTCAGCCAATGAATTCACCCCAAAACCGTGCAACCAAAACTGTCTGCAGAATCTTTTTCTCTCTTCTCTCTCCTTTCTCTCTTATAAATTCTGTCTGGAGACTTCCCTGGAGGTCCAGTGGTTAATTCTTTCTGCAATGCAGGGGACACAGTTTCGACCCCTGGTTGGGGAACTAAAATCCCACGTGTGTGTGTGTGTGTGTGTGTGCACTTAGTCATGTCTGACTCTTTGCAACCCCATGGACTGTAGCCCACCAGGCTCCTCTGTTCACGGGATTCTTCAGGCAAGATTCCTAGAGTGGGTAGCCAGTCCTTTCACCAGGGGATCTTCCCAATACAAGGATCGAACCCTGGTCTCCTGCATTGCAGGTGGATTCTTTATGGTTTGAGCTGCCAGTTCAGTAAAATCCCACATGCCCTGGGGGCAACTAAGCCCACACATGCAACTACAGAACCCACGCTCTCTGAAGCCCACGCACCTCAGTGAAGATCCCCCAGGCCACACGACACAGCCAATAAATAAATTAATTAAATAAACCCTGTTTTGCCTCTGCTCCTTGACAAGTCTACTGACCATCTTCCTCCTGTGACTTGTACGCTAAGTAACTAAATGTCTGATTATTCACTCACAGTACAGCGTAGCGTCCATCATCCTTAAAGTGCCTATGAATGGGATCCTACAGTACGTATTCTTTTGTGTCTGGCTTCTTTCAGCCAACACGATGTCTGTGAGATTCGTCTGTGTGGTTGTGGGTGGGTTAGTTGATTCATTCTCCCTGCTGTCTAACATCCTGTTCTTGGGGTTGAGAACACCATCTGGCGGTGGCAAGTATTGGGAGGTTCCTGTTGGGCTTCCCAGGGGGCGCTAGTGGTAAAGAACCTGCCTACCAATGCAGGAGACCTAAGAGACTCGGGTTGGATTCCTCGATCCGGAAGATCTCCTGGAGGAGGGCATGGCAACCCACTCCAGTATTCTTGCCTGGAGAATCCCCTGGGCAGAGGAGCCTGGAGGGCTACAGTCCTTAGGGTCACAAAGAGTCAGACACGACTGTAGCGACTTAGCACGCATGTCTACTCTGCCATCCTCTCCCACCCCAGGCACCTCTCTAGTCTTTGTGCCCCCATTCTCTCCACCTACAACTCACTGTCAAAAGGAATCTTCCCAAAACTCAGATCTAGACTGGATAGTCCCCTGTTTAAAACCCTTCTATTTAAGATTAAAAAAATAGAATAAAAGTCAGGGATGGGGGCATTCCCTGGTGGTCCAGTGGTTAGGACTTCGTGCTTTCACTACCAGGGCCCGGGTGTGATCCCTGGTTGGGGAACTAAGAGTCTGGAAGCTTTGAAGCTCAGCCAAAAAAGAAAGGAAAACACCCTTCTGTTTTTACCTAGCCTGAAATGCTTCCCCACAAATTATTTATTAATTACAAAGGGAAACACACTAACTTGATGGTGGTAACGATAAACATAGAGTCAGAGTTAATATAATCAGCTGTAAGCCATAGTGCCATGGTGGCCTCTCTGAGATCCTGCAGCAAGCAGAATACAACCTCATTGCTATGATGTTCCTGCCAAATATGTGTAACCTGAACCTAATCGTGAGGAGACATGCATGCATGCATGCTAAGTAGCTTCAATCTCGTCCAACTCTTTGTGACCCCATGCACTGGACTGTAGCCCGCCAGGCTCTTCTGTCCATGGGATTCTCCAGGCAAGAACACTGGAGTGAGTTGCCATGCCCTCCTCCAGGAGATCTTCCCAACCCAGGGATCAAAGCCAGGTCTCTATGTCTCCTTGCATTGGCAGGCAGGTTCTTTACCACCTGGGAAGCCCAAGGAGACATGCTGCTGCTAAGTCACTTCAGTCATGTCTGACTCTGTGTGACCCCATAGACAGTAGCCCACCAGGCTCCCCCGTCCCTGGGATTCTCCAGGCAAGAACACTGGAGTGGGTTGCCATTTCCTTCTCCAATGCATGAAAGGGAAGTCACTCAGTCATGTCTGTCTCTTAGAGACCCCATGGACTACAGCCCACCAGGCTCCTCCATCCATGGGATTTTCCAGCCAAGAGTACTGGAGTGGGGTGCCATTGCCTTCTCCGAAGGAGACATGAGAACTACCCAAATCGAGGTATATTCTGCAAAATAACTGGTCTGTACCCTTCAAAAACACTAGTGTCATAAAAGACAATGAAAGACTCCAAAGCATTTTATATACATTAAAGAGACATAACAACTAACTGCGGAGAAGGCAATGGCACCCCACTCCAGTACTCTTGCTTGGAAAATCCCAAGGACGGAGGAGCCTGGAAGGCTGCAGTTCTTGGGATCGCTAAGAGTCGGATACGACTGAGCGACTTCACTTTCACTTTTCACTTTCATGCATTGGAGAAGGAAATGGCAACCCACTCCAGTGTTCTTGCCTGGAGAATCCCAGGGACGGGGGAGCCTGGTGGGCTGCTGTCTATGGGGTCACACAGAGTCGGACACGACTGAAGTGACTTAGCAGCAGCAGCAGCAACAACTAACTGTAACATGTAACCCTGGCTTGGATTTTGGACCAGAAAAATAAAAAGAGACACTATTACCACAATGAACATAGTTTGAATATGGACTGTAAATTAGGTAATAATACGTATCAATGTTAAATTTCCCGATTTTCATAACTGCAGCTCTGTAAGAGTATAGCTTGTTCCAAAGAAATGCATATTGAAATATTTAGGGATAAAGAGGCAAGATGTCTCCAACTTATCTAAGTAATTTAGAAAAGAGAGAGAGTGTATGAGCGGCAGATCGGGGCTATGCCTAGGAAGAGAAAACTGATGATCAGAAGGAAAGTCAAATGCCCCAGGGCACAAAACAGGGAAAAGGCCAACTCAAGGCCTGTCTGACTGTAAAGTACCAGCCAAAGCTCAGCCATGTGGAATTCAAGTTCTTCCCAGGTTGAGAAAAGGACCATCACTTTGGTCTATATGGGGTTTTTATGGTCAGAATATGATGCGGAGTTTAACCTTGAGAAAGAAAGGCACTAGGGTCTAAAAATTAGGATACTCAGATTAATGAAGAATTACTAAAAAATAAGTAACCCCTGGGACTTCCCTGGTGGTCCAGTGGTAAGGAACCCACCCTCCAATGCAGGGGACATGGATTCAATCCCTGGTCAGGGAATTAAGATTCCACATGCCACGGGGCAACTAAGCCCGAGTGCCACAACCAGAGAAGCTTATATGCCGCAACAAACACTGAGCACAGCCCCCCCCAAAAGTAACTGCCCCCAAAAAACCACCCTAGATAACAATTAGTAAGGAAGGTCCCGAAATGTGCCCAAGGATTTATATTTCTTTAAGCCTTGTTGTTGGCTCAGCAGTAAAAGAATCCTCCTGCAATGCAGGAGCCACAGGAGACATGAGTTCCATCCCTGGGTTGGGAAGATCCCCTGGAGGAGGGCATGGCAACCCACTCCAGTATTCTTGCCTGGAGAATCCCACAGACAGAGGAGCCTGGCGGGCTACAGTCCATAGGATCGCAAAGAGTTGGACACGACTGAAGCGACTTAAGCACACAAGCAGAAACCCTTGGTAGGATCAAATAGTTATAAGGGCTGAAAATTTCCAGTGAGGTCACTTAATCCAGCTTCTCTTTCCTCCCTTCCCCCATTTTGCAGGCAAGCTACCTGGAGCTCAGAAAGGTATGTTTTTTCCAAGGTTATACCTACCATTAAAATTACCTAAATTAAAAGACACTTGTTCCTTGGAAGAAAAGCTATGACCAACCTAGACAGCATACTGAAAAGCAGAGACATTTCTTTGCCAACAAAGGTCCGTCTAGTCAAAGCTATGGTTTTTCCAGTGGTCATGTATGGATGTGAGAGTTGGACTATAAAGAAAGCTAAGCACCGAAGAATTGATGCTTTTGAACTGTGGTGCTGGAGAAGGCTCTCGAGAGCCCCTTGGACTGCAAGGAGATCCAACCAGTCAATCCCAAAGGAAATCAGTCCGAATATTCATTGGAAGGACTGATGCTGAAGCTGAAACTCCAATACTTTGGCCACCTGATGTGAAGAATTGACTCATTGAAAAAGACCCTGATACTGGGAAAGGTTGAAGGAAGGAGGAGAAAGGGACGACAGAGAATGAGATGGTTGGGTGGCATCACCAACTCGATGGACATGAGTTTGAGCAAGCTCCAGAAATTGGTGATGGACAGGGAAGCCTGGCGTGCTGCAGTCCATGGGGTCGCCAAGAGTTTGGCATGATACAGTGACTGAAAGGATACCCTATAAGGCAGCCCGGGGAGTCCACCATCCTGACACTCACTTCTACGTTTGTGGTCTAACATTAACGGAAGACAAAGAGTAGCTTGGGGAAGAGAACTGTGGCGAGAATGAGGTGTGGAAGCAGATCTGAGGGTGTTGAGTGGGGTTGGTCCTCACCTCATAGTGCGGGTGCTCAGGAGGCACGGCCTCAAATTGCGGAAGGCCTTTGCTGAACCAGGTGGTGACCGGGCGCTGCATGTTGATGGCAAATGGCTCAAAACCTTCCTGGAGGCCACAGATGGCAAAGAACCGCAGAGAGCTCACGTCCTGGCCCAGGTTCAAGTGACCCACCTGGCCGGGTCCCAAGCTGCACACAGGCAGGAAGCCTGGTGGGAGGGGATAGATGGGCAGGGATGAGCATAGGTGGGCGAGGCGGGGGCAGCCATGGGGAGGATGTGCGTGGAAAGAGGGGATGGAAGAGCCGGGGGCTGGAGGGGGCGGTGTAGGGTCAGGTGAGATGGAAGAAAACCAGAGAGGGGCCCCGAGGCCGGCCCTCACCATCTCCAATCTCGATATCGCGGAAGGCTGTTTCTGAGCCGGAATCGGACATGAGGACCTCGCCATTGAGGGTGAAAATGATGGTGTTCTCTGTGAGGTCGATCATGCAGCCCACAACGTCTCCCGACTGCCAGGGACGCCCAAACGGTTCACTGCCCAGGTGCCAGCGCTGACCCTGTGAGGAGGTGAGGGGGAGACGTGGTGTGAGAGACATACAGAGAAATGGAGAGATACGGGAGCGAGGGGAGACATGTCAAGACACACACGCAAGGCACCAGGCCCAGTGCATGGGGAACAGAGGAAGGGTCAGCCCCACAGCGTCCCCCTTGTGTCCCCACATTTGCATCCATGGTCCTTGGAAGGTAGGGGCTAGGCATTCATGTTTTCCCTTCCCAGCCATCTCTCTATCTCATCCCTTTTGCCTGGGTTCTCTGTTGTTTTCATGACTGGGGCTGTAAAGGCCACCCAGGTGGTCTTGGAGGGTTGGGGGAAGCAGAAAGTAGAGGAATGGAAAGGAGAAACTAACTATCAACGTCCCCCATATGTACGCGTCTATACCCATATGCCCCAGAACAGATACATGAATAATGAGATGGGTAGATGGATGGGGAGCAGGTGTATGGCTGGATGGAAGAATGAAATGAAAGCTGAGGTTCTACCTGGGATGACAGAGGGAAGACAGAAAGTACAGACAGACACACAGGTCTGTGTAGGTGGCAGATAAATAGATGACGTCTGTATGCATTAGATTATTGGATAGATGAATGGATAAATGAAACATTGAATTATTAGATAGATGAGCGAATAAATGAAATCACAAATTGGTTAAAAAAAGGTGAATGGCTGAACTGACAACTACCCGAATATATGGAACCGTAGATGCCTAAGTGATTCTTTGGACAGACGAGAAGATGGATGGATGAAATGACAGATGGATGGTTGGATAGAGAGATGGATGTGGACGGATATATGCACAGACAGAGGGAGGGGGAGGATGGAGGGATGGATGGGAAGGTAGATTCAGGGATGGGCGGACAGAGTGAGACACAGAGAGGCAGGGCTGGATTACACGAGTGTGGGAAGGACCACAGAGCCTGACAGAGCGGAGCCAGGGAGCTACCCACGCGGTGCCCGTTGAAGACATAGGACAGGTCATCCGCTCCCAGCTCCACGTCTGGGCGCAGCTCAGGCCGAGCCCAGCCCACTCGCATCTCGCCGGTGGTGACTGCCTCGAACTCGAAGTACCAGCGGCCACTCTGCACCACGTAGGATTTCTCTGCCCGGAAGATGCGCACCCGGTCCCAGCGAGACTGGCTCTCCACCTGACCTGAACATGGGGCCAGGCAGCGTAAGAGAGGCTGGGTTGGTGGGCGAGATCGGGAGAGGTAAGGGCCTTGGGGCGCTGAGGGGAAAGGCACAGCTTTTGGTGTTAGAGAAGAAGAACTGGGGACTCTCAGAGCAGTCACAGAGAAGTAGGAGGGACCTACTGAGACTTCTCCTCTGTCCCTCTAGCAGTCAAGAGTTTCAGAGAGGAACTAGCAGTAGAGACATGGAGGGAGAAAGTTGGGTCGGTCACAGTCATGGTCTGTGGTGAAGGGTCAAGATTAAGGCTGATGTTAATAATCAAGGGCTGAAAGCAGGATCGGGGAGAGGGAGTCAGAATCAGGGTCAGGGAGGGGGACGGAAATTGGAGTTGGTGGCAGGGGTTGAGGCTGGGGTCAGGGGTCAATAATAGGTCAGCAGTCAAGTTAGGAGTAGTACTTAGAGGCTTTCTGAGTGCTTGGTTGGGTGGCTCCCCGTTGTATACATAGTCCAGAGGTTAGGGGTCAGGGGTCAGAGCTGGGGGTCAGGAACTGGAGTCAGGGGTCAGGGTTCACTGGGTTCCTGGTCTATGTTGCAGCTGTAGCCCAGGCAGAGCTTGAGTCAAGGTCAGTGGTCAAGATCGGGTTCAGGCTCAGGGACAGAGTGAGTGTCATGGTTGGGAAAAGTGTCAGTGGTACAGATGTAGCCCACTGAGGGGCTGAGTTGGGTCAGAGATTGGAGTCCAGGGGCGGAGTCAGGGGCCTGCGGTCAGCACTCACTGGGCTCCTGGTCGGGCGGCTCGATGTTGTAGCCGTAGCCCAGCAGGGTGCGCACGGCCTGGCAGAGGCTGTCGCGGTTGCTGCGCTTGGTGGCCTCATCCAGCAGGCGGTAGGGCACGAGGCGAGGGTTCCGGCGGGCAGGGATGTCCTGCACGGCACTGTAGCTCCAGCCCTGGGCCACTCGGTCTCGGGCCCACACGTTGTGCCCGTTCTCCGCCAGCCGGTCCACCAGCGTGGTCTGCGCGGGCGTCAGTCTCACGTGGCTCAAGTCTAGCGGTGCCGGCTTGTACCCGTTGCTCATCATGTACCTGCGGGTGGTGGTGGGGAGCCAGTGGGACGAGACCCTCGCCTCCACTACTGGGCTCTGTGCCACGGGATCCTTGACTTCTGACCCTGGTCCTTAGGATCCCATGATCTTTGAAACTTTTGACCTTTGATCTCTGACAGCAGGGTTCTTTTTCAATATATTTGTTTATTTATTTGGCTGCATGGGGTAGCATGCAGGATCTTTAGTTGTGGTGGGCAAACTCTCAGGTGTGACATGTGGGATCTAGTTCCCTGACCAGGGGTCAAAGCCAGGCCCCCTGCACTGGGGGCATGAAGTCTTAGCCACTGGACCACCAGGGAACTCCCATCTGACATCAAGGTTCTCAAATAAGCTTACCTGACCTCAGACCCCAGGATCCTGTGACCTTAGCAAGGGCTTTGAGTTCACTGACCTCTGGCCTCTGTGACCCCTTTCATCTTGATCTTGGGAGCCTCATCTCTGGTCCTGGGGTGCTCTGACCTCTCACCTCTGACTTGAAGGCTTCTTACCTCTGATTCCAGGACCCTATCATTTCAAACTGCTCACTCTGGAGTCCTTGACTTTTGAACCTTGGCATCTATCCCCAGGACCTGTGACCTCTCATCTATCATTTCAGGATCCCTTACTGACAACTCCAGCAATTTCTCACCTCTTTCCACTGACCCCGCACCTCTAACTCAGAGACACAACTTCTGCTCTCTCATTTTCCCGACTCCATGGAGACCCTGACCCTGAGTCTGACTCACTCCTACTCTCTCAGGAACTCCTAACTGTGTTCTCAACTCCCTAGGACACTCACCACTAACTCTACAGCTCTGATCCCTGGTCCTAGACCTCCACCCCAACCCATGGCCCCTTTGTCTCTGACCTCAGTCTCACCACTCCAGCTCTCGATCACTCCAGCCCTCACTGTGGCATCCCCAGCCCCCTACTCTATTCCCCAGGTGGGGCCCAGGTCACCCACACTCACGTCTTGGGGAGTTTTGTCTTCTTCAGGTTGTCCTCCGCCTTCTCATCTGCCATGCCCACGTGGCAGCCCAGCGCCAGTAGAGTCCTGGGGCAGGGGGTGGGGGTAGGGGAGCAGGTCACCCCACATGGCCACCCTGTCCCTAGCCTCCCCTCCCCCAGCCCGGCTACCCTCCTCCCGGGGCCCCTGTCAACTCTGTCTCTGGGTCACCAGCTCTCTCCCTGTTTTCTGCTCTGGTTTTCTGACTATTTGTCCCATCTCTCTGCCTCTCTGACTCCTGTCTCTCCCTGTATCTCTGTCTCTGTATTTCTTTAATTATGTTCTTTTCCTCTCTGCTTCTTTCCTTGTCTCTTTCTCTTTCTTCCATTTACTGTGCATCTTTATTTAGCAAGGGGAACCATTTTAAATAATAGTATTTTTAAAAATTTTGTTTTCCAGTGTATACATTGCTAGTATATAGAAATGTTTGTCTTTAGGTTATCTATTCATTTATTATTTATTTTGGGCAGCCTTGGGCCTCCGTTGCTGCATAGGCTCTTCTCTAGTTGCAGTGAGTGGGGACTGCTCTCTCGTAGCAGTGCTCAGGCTTCTCATGAAGGTGGCTTCTCTTGTTGCAGAACACAGACCCCAGGGCACTCGGCCTTTAGTAGTTGCAGTGCTTGGGCTCAGTAGTTGTGGCACACAGCCTTATTTGCCCTGCAGCCTGTGGAATCCTCCTGGATCAGGGATTGAACCCGTGTCCACCTTGGCAGGCGATTCTTAACCACCGGAACACCAGGGAAGTCCTGAGCATCTCTCTTTATGCCTCTATCTCTTACTCACCCTCTGTCAGTTTCACAATCCCCATCTCCCACTCCCTGTGTTGCTCTTTTATCTATTTCTCTCTCTCTCAGTCTCTGTCTCACTGTCCCTGTTTCCCTGTGCCCTTCCGCCCAGCGGCCAGGCCCAGGGCCCTTTCCCCAGTCCCCTCCTCACTTGAGCGTCTCCCCCGACATCTGCAGGTTGTAATTCCTCTCGGGCTCCGGTAGGCTGTGAAAATCCACAAGGCAGGGGTGCAGTCTCTTATTGTCATCCCGAACCTGGAGAAACCCCAGAGTCACTCCTTGGCTCCTCTTCCCTCCCCAAGACTCCCAGACTGTGACCTCTGACCTCTTACCCCTCATTCTGCCACTTGAAACCCAAGGAGCCCTCCCAAAGTCTCCTCCTCCAACCCCCGGCCCCTCCCCAATAGCAAGCGGTTCTCACTCCTCCATAGCCAGTCTAGCCTCTCTCCCCCGTCCACTCACCGGGCCATAGGTCCAGCCCTGCTCGATGCGAGTCAGTGCCCAGAGTTCATGAATGTTCTCGGCCAGCTTCTCCCGAATACGCTCCAGATGGGGAGGCAGGACAATCTGGGGGCAGGGGACATCCGTGAGGTCCCTGAGTTCCCTCCACCCCGTGCTATAAAGTCTTCCCAAGAACACGCACCAGCTCTCGACAGTTCACCAGGGAGCTCTTTTGACCTTTCCTGCCATCCAAGCCCTGCTCCCCATCACCTTATCCTGCCTCCAGAATGGATGCTCAGAACTTGACATCCTCAAAATCAAGGAATTATCTGGGGATGAGTCTGTCTCCCCCTGTGGACTGGGAGCTCCGTGAGGGCAGGGCTGGGGCTGCGTTTGTCTCCAGCATTTCCCCAGCCCTCCCCAGCCCAGAGGAGATGCTCTGGAGATGTTTTCTGAATGAACGGATGGGTCTCTTTCCTTCTCTGTACAATGAACACTGGAACAATGTTAACTCATAACATTGGGTTGGCCAGAAAGTTCGTTCTAATTTTTCCATAGAATCATATGAAAAAACGCGAACAGACTTCTTAGCCAACACAATACTTTATATGGGTTCAGTGAAATCATCTACATAAGTTACTAAATGTTATATACAGTAGCCCCTCGTACAATGCAGGCTTAAACTGCGTGGATTTTTTTCAGTAAATATAGTAGCTGTATTTTCATTTTGTGTGTGTGTGTGTATGTGCTCAGTCATGTCTGAATCTTTGCAACCCCATGCACTGTAGCCTGCCAGGCTCCTCTGTCCATGGAATTTTCCAGGCAAGAATACTGGAGTGGGTTGCCGTTTCCTACTCCAGGGGATCTTCCTAACCCAGGGATCGAACCTGTGCCTTGAGTCTCCTGCATTGGCAGGAGGATTCTTTATCACTGCATCATCTGGGAAGCCCCATGTTTTCATTTTACAGATCTCTAATTAACTCAAGGTAGGAAAAAGTTTGTGTTTGATTGAGATCACAATATGTGGAATCAAAAGAAGGGTTTGAGTCATTCTATCCAAACTGTTTCAGCTTCCTGCTCTTCATGTGCTATTTACGAATTCTTTTGACCTAAGACAGAAATAGTAGTACTGGGGCTTTCAGCTTGCTGGGGTTGGGCCCCTAAACCCCCTGCATGGTCCAAGGATCAACTGTAGTTTGTATAAATACCTGGCACATAGTTGGACCAGGTTGGGTTGTGAGGGGAGGAGTGGGGAGGGGATGTCCAGGAGACCAAGTGGATGGCTCTTGAGGCTGACCGGTGGGGGACAGGAAGGGAGACATCCAAGCTACAGGGGGATGGCAGGTTGATTTGCAATAACATTACTACTACCCATAATGATGGGGCTTCCCTGATAGCTCAGGTAAAGAATCAGGTAAAATTACAGGTAAAGAATCACCTGTAATGCAGGAGACCCCGGTTCAATTCCTGGGTCGGGAAGATCTGCTGGAGAAGGGATAGGCTACCCACTCCAGTATTCTTGGGCTTCCCTTGTGGCTCAGCTGGTAAAGAATTTGTCTGCAATGTGGGAGACCTGGCTTGGGAAGATCCCCTGGAAAAGGGAAAGGCTACCCACTCCATACTGGCCTGGAGAACTCCATGGACTGTATGGTGCATGGGGTCACAAAGAGTCGGACACAACTGAGTGACTTTCACTCACTCACTTTACCCATAATGACAATAACTCAATTGAGGACTTAACACTTTCTTAGGACCGTGCTAAGCACTTCACATATATTAATTCATCTAAACTTCACTACCATGCTACAGGTACGTTCTCTCATTCTCCCCTTTTCCTCACAGGTGAGGGGACCAAGGCACAGAGAAGTGAAGTCGCATGCCCACAGAGACATGCTGAAAGTCAGACCCTCGTGATCAGGCTCTTAAACATGACTTATATCCCCTCCTAGAGGAACACACTTGGAGAGAAGGGTGGGGAGCTCAGGTTGGGATAAGAGGAATGGGGGGAGGCCTGGAATAGAAAACTTGCTCCACAAATTGTGGTGGATATGATCACAGGCTTTGGGATCAGACCGCCTGGGTGCAAATCAGCTGTGTGACTTGCACGACCTGCTTGACCTCTCTGGGCCTCACTTTCCCCAACTGTATATTGGGGCAATAATAGTCCTTTCTTTTATTACATATTTATTTTTACTGATTTATTTGGCTGCACCAGGTCTTAGTTGCAGCATGCAGGATCTTCTGTCTTCATCACGGCATGCGGGATCTTTAGTTGTGGCATGTGGGATCTAGTTCCCTGACCAGGGATTGAACCCAGAGCCCCTGTGTTGGGAGCGCAGAGCCTTAGCCACCAGGGAAGTCCAAATAATAGTCCTTTCTTTAGGGGGCTATCGTGAGGACCCCCTGAAACTCAGATTCTGCCTGGAGAGATTCCTTTGCCTCCCTCCTGCCTCAGTTTCCCCATCTGTCAAACAACAAGGTCCCCAGCTTCCAGCTCAGCTGCCCACCCCACTGACTCCTAAGGGGGTCTGCCACTCCAGGAAACCCTTACAGAGCAGGCAGTACCTGGACAGTGTCCACAGGGCAGGGCACAAAGTCGGTGTGTGAGAGGCAGCGACTGGGGCCCACCAGGTGGGGCCCCCGAGGCCCTTCCCGCCGGTACTCCTTGATGGGTTCCAGATGGAGTCGCTCTCGTGGGAGCACAGCCTCGTGGCAAGGGGCGTACCCAGGAGGAGGGAGGAACTTGAATTCTCCATGGCGGCCACCAAGGAGGAACCGCACTCTAGATGGGAGAGCGGGGTCACTAGTGAGGACAGTTTACCTAGCAGAGTCTGTACTCAGGGAGGGGAAGGGAGCAATCCTGGAATTTGTGGGAGGTGCTGGGTTGACTTGAGGTTAGTGGACAGTCATAGGGTCATGGAGGTGATTTTAGGAATCAGGAAAGTCTAAGGTCAAAGAAACTGTCAGAAGGCAATAGGAATTGTTAGAAAGTCAAAAAAAGTAAAGTGGGGGCCAGGTCACTAAGGAGTTAATCCATGGTCACAGGAAGGTCCTTTGGAGGAGGTCCTGGGTCAATAGAGCATTTAGAGATACCAGAAGGTTTGGGGGAGACCAAGAAGGTGGTCATCCAGAAGTCATTGAGACTTTCAAGGTGTAACCTTGAGAAACTGTAATTACCACTGAAATGGTGAGAAGTCACACACAGAGTTTGGGGTCATTGGGAAAACACTGGGCTACTGAGAAGTCTTTGAAATAACTGTGGTCATTGAAGGGTAGCTGGGAGATTATGGAGCTCTTAGAGTACCACTGGGAGAAGCTGGGGTCATTGAGGAGTTGTTAAGAGCATGGCGTCATTGGGAGAGTCCAAGATCATTGGGAGGCTTTGTGGTCACTGGAAGATCATCATTCAGATTTTGAAATCATTTGGAGGTTATTGGAATGGCATAGAATAATTGGGAGGATCAGAGGTTCATTTGGGAGGTCACTGGAAGAAACTTATTAATCATTAGAAGGTCATTGTGAAATTTGGGGACACAGAGATTGGGGAGAAGCGGAGGTCATTGAGAGTGTCACAGTGACCCTCACACAAGGGTCTGGCCTGTCGGTCCTGAGGATAGGCTGCTGGGTCCTGGCCCCATAGCAGGCCACGGCATGCCTGCAGAAGCTGTCTTAGGACAGGCCCTGGTCTGGAGACTGGCAAGGGGGCAGGGATGAGTCCTTACTTGACACCAGCCGAGAAGCTGACAACAGGGAAGAAGAGCCCATCAAGATTGAAGGCCTCGAAGACCCCCTGCACGGGACAGCCATTGATGCGGAAAGAGATGGACGGCACACTGAGGTCCAGGCAGCAGCTGACCACGTCCTCGGGGGCCAGGAGGTGCTGCCCAGGGTAAGTGACCAAGCGTGGCACGTGTCCTGCACCCAGATCACCGAGAAGAAGTCAGAAGTCAGAGGTCCAGCAGAACCAGTGGGCTCAGGAGACAAGGGTAGATATTAGAGGATCCAATGGGGTTTTAGGATCTCCAAGGTCAAGTGCTCTTAGAGATTAGGGGCAGAGGTCAAGTTTCCCCTGAGGTTAGGTTCTTGAGAGGTGTAGGAGTCAGAGATTAAAGCTGTCCTAGAGTTAGGATTCTGGAATCTTTGGGGTCAGAAGTCAAAGATCAGAGGTCATAATAATCGGGGCAGTTTTCTAGGATCTCTCAGGTCAGAGATCAGACCTCCTCTGGGATCAGAGTTCTGGGGCTTATGAAGAAACAGGTGAGGGCCAAGATTCTCGAAGCTCTAGGGTTAGGGTCTTGGGAAATGAGGAGTAAAGGGGTCAAAATTAGCCTGTTTGGGGGTCAAGATCCCAAGAACCCCAAGGTGTTCAGTGAGACCCTTAGAAACCCTGGGGTCAATGGTCAGGGTTGAGGGTCCCCTAGAAGGGTCCAGGTACCTGTCCAGAGGTGCAGCCCGTCAAAGCCGTAGGAATAGAGGTCATCGCCGACCCCGTTGCCGCCCCAGCCCTCGCCGCCCCCGGGGTAGGGGCTGTAGCCCTCAGTGAGGGCCCAGCCCACCCTCAGGTGGGTGGCCTGAGCCGTCAGGAACGGAACCACCTCGTCCACCATCACCTCAAAGTACCATTTGAGGTACTGCGTGGTGCCCTCTGCTCGGCCCACAAAGATGTTGGGGCGGATGCTACAGGAGAGACAGAACAGGAGAGGAGGGTGAAGGAGAGATGGAGAGGAGACCCAGGCTGCTGGGGGCGGGAAGGGAAG
Organism: Bos javanicus; assembly: GCF_032452875.1. Taxonomy (NCBI): domain Eukaryota; kingdom Metazoa; phylum Chordata; class Mammalia; order Artiodactyla; family Bovidae; genus Bos; species Bos javanicus. The sequence continues at coordinate 48,413,877 of NC_083885.1, read as the reverse complement.
GGAGAAAGACCAAGAGATCCACACCCAAGAAAAACAGAAAAGCAGAGACATGGAGACAGAGAGTAACAGACAGAGAGAGACACACACACAGAGAAAGCAGAGAGAGACAGAAGCATCAAAGGACAGAGAAGAGAGAGGTGGACGAGAGCCCAGGAAAAAGAGGTGGAGGAGAAATAGAGACAGAGGAAGACAGAAAGAGCAACACAGAAAGAGAGGAAGAGACAGGCAGAAACAGAGCAGGGAGAGAGGACAAGAGGTGTGAGAAGCCAGGGATGACCTGGGAACGGCTGTGGGGACCGGTGTCAAGTCCCAGGGTGGGAGGTGGAGGAAGGCCCACCCACCCGGGAGTTAGGGAGGGGCTTGAGAGGTTCTGAGTCCTGGAGTCAGGAGTCAGGGGCCAGACCTGGTGACATAGTTGATGAGGTTTGTCTGCAGCAGAAGCTCGCGGCCAGGGAGCAAGTTCTCAGTGATGAGATCTTGGTTGGAGCGCACGGCCACGCCATTGCACACACACAGGGAACATAGCACATCCAGCACCTGGAGGTCAAGGTCAGAGGTCAGGGTGTGAGGGCACCAGAGAAGTGGGGGAGGTGGGTCTATGGGAGACCCAGGATGGGATACCAGAAGGATGACGCACCAGGATGGGAGATAGAGATTTGGACTGAGACGAGGTGATGTAAGTGGGAGGTCAGGAATCACTGAGCGAGATTGGGGTCAAAAGGAAAGGTCAGGCGAGAAGCGAGGGGCCATTTGAATCAGGATAAGACATCAGGAATGTAAGGAAGGGGAGACAGCAGTAACAGCTGAGAGGTCAGGGGAAGAGTGAAAGGATCAGTCAGGGAAAAAGCACAGGGATCAAGATGAGGCTTTCAGATTAGTGGAGTGTCTTCAGGGCCCAGGTGGATAACGTAAACATGTGAGGTGGTGGTGGCAGTTTAGTGGTTTAGGCACTCAGTCGTTTTAGACTCTTGTGACCCCGTGGATTATAGCCTGCCAGGCTCCTCTATCCATGGAATTTCCCAGGCAGCAATCCTGAAGTGGGTTGCCATTTCCTCCTCCAGGGGATCTTCCCAACCCGGGGATCAAACCCGTATCTCCTGCATTGCAGTCGAGTATCTGAGGTGGTTAGAAATAATTCTATGGGAACCAGTAGCACTTGTGGCAAACTGGAGGGTATCTGTGCAGCTCCCACTGAAGACTACAAAATTAGAAACTGAATAAACTGCTTCAAAGATCTAATGAAGCATCTGATGTCGCGCAGAGCTCATTTAAGAACCATGAGTTGAAGACTCGGTATTGAGATGGAAGCTTGTAGCAGGAGAGTCCAGGTAAGGGACAAATTGGGGAAGGGGGGGCAATTTGAGGGCCATAGGGAAAGGTCAGGGTTCAGAATTCAGGGGATGAGGGGCCAACCTTGTGGTTCCTCCCATGCTTGTCCAGGAGGGAGATGATGGACTTGATGTGGTTCTCTTGGATGATGTTCAGGACTTCCGGACTCTCAATCAGGACACAGTACAGCACCTCCAGGATCCCTGCACAGGGACCAGCATGAGAGCTGACCCGGATGCAGCCCTCCCCTCCCCCAAGTCCCCATCCCCTCCCCGTGGGTTCTCCTACCTGAGGAGGCCTCTAGCCGATCCAGCTTGCTGACCAGCCAATCCAAGTTGTTGGAGAAGAGGGCACAGTTGGCACGATTGCCACGGATCAGAGAGGCTGAAGGTGGAAAGAGGGGTCAGATCCCATAGGACTGGGAACCCGGGGTGCTCAAGGGGGAGTCCAGACTGGGGCCCCTTACCCAGGATTTCATAGAGCAGGTTCACAATCTCTTTCCAGGACTCTGCTGCCTCCTCCCCTGCAAATTCAGCGAAGTGGGCAGCAGTGGTGTAGACATTTAGGCGGTCAATGCAATTCAGGACCAAGGAGAGCATCCCCTGGAATAGAGAAAATAGGGGGTCATCACAGGAACCCCAGGCCCTCCCTTCCTTACCTTTCTTGAATTTGCTAATTCATAATCCTTCAGTAGCTAGTGACTTTGTGTTCTCAGATCTAAACTAGAGTCACAGGGACTTCTCTGGTGGTTCAGTGGTTAAGACTCCACACTTCCACTGAGAAGGCATGGGTTCAATCCCTGGTCAGGGAACTAAGACGCTGTAAGGTACAGCCAAATAAATAAATAAATACACGTGTACTGTGCTTAGTCGCTCAATTGTGTCTGACTCTTTGTGACCCCATGAACTGTAGCCCACTAAGCTCCTCTGTCCATGGGGATTCTCCAGGCAAGAATACTGGAGTGGATTGCCATGCCCTCCTCCAGGAGATCTTCCCAACCCAGGAATCGAACCAGAGTCTCCTGCATTGCAGGGGGATTCATTACCAGCTGAGCTATCAGGGAAGCCCAAATAAATACATAAATAATGTTAAATCAGAGCCACCGGCTCCGTGTCCACCTTCACTCCTATTTCCCTCTTCTCCTCCTCGCCTGCCCAGACCTGACCCTGTCCTGCTCTGCCTCTGTCCCCAGCATAACACATTCCTATTAACATCAGGACTGAATCTGTGCTTCTCCTTCCAGCATTTTCTTTCCTTCCTTTCCACTTCCAAGCACCCTACTCCTGGTCCCATTTGGCTCAGCTCACTCTCCATACTAACCATCAGAGAGATGTTTGCCTTCTCCCTCTCCTTTTGTCTTCTTTCATTTTGAATTATAACAGATATACAGAAAAGCACATAAAAATGCACAATCAATTCTTGATTTTCACAGTAGCTAAGTTCTGTATAGTCGACGTGAGCACTGAATTAGTGAATCCTGAGAATCATGGCTCAAAGAAGAAACTCAGGGAGCATCTCTGAGTCTCTGAGCACAACATTTCCAACAATCAATACACACTCTTGTTTTATGTGTGTTTCTGTTTAAAGACACCAATTTAATAGATGCTGTTGATTCATTAACATTAAAATCACAACCAATGACACTGTAATTCATGTATTTTCTCAGAAAGGTACATCACAGCTGTCTTGCACTTGCAAACACTAGATAGCACTTTGCCACTGTGCTGAGGGGTCATTTTAATCAACAAAATTAACAAAAAAGCACAAAAATATGAAGTGTGGCTCTCAATATACCAATATGAAAAGGACGCTTGTTTACAGGTGAGAGTTGAAATAAAAAGGCAGACTGTCACCTTATTCAACCTCAACTGGAAACATGGCATCAGCTGACTTAAAGTTTTTCCTCTCTGTACATGTCCACAAATGACCACAAATACACTACAAGTATTGATTTGGTGGCGGGGAGGGTTACGAATAAATTTGAGCAAGTAGGCATATTTGCAAAGACAGTATCTGCAAATAATAAAGATTAAGTGACTATGGTTTAACAAACAAATATAAAGAACACTTGTGTAACCTCGAAAGAGAGCATTGCCAGCCACCTAGAAGTCACCTCGATGCCTCTCCTGATTATACAACTCTCTCAGCCAGGGATTACTGTCATCCTAACTTGTATGGAAATTCTTTCCTTGCCTCTCTATGCTTACTACCTATGTGCACATTGGTAAACAGTCTAGTGGCATTTTGCCTCTTTTTGAACTTGACATATACAGTAAGTATCCTTTTGTACATGGATTCTTTTGCTCAATACTAGATTTTAAGATTAAGAGCACAGTGGGACTTCCCTGGTAGTCTAGTGGCTAAGATTCTGTGCTCCTGGTACTGAGGACCCGGGCTCAATCCCTGGTCAGGGAACTAGATCCCACATGCTGCAACTAAGAGTTCAGATGTCAAAACTATAGATCCCGCATGGCACAACTAAAAAGACCCAGCTCAGCCAATTAAAAAAATAAATATTTTGTTTAAAAAAGATGAAGAGCATTGTCTCACGCAGTTGTCATTTGTTCATTTCATTGCTGAGAGGCATCCATAGCCATCGTATGGAGAAGCCACATTTGTGGATACATTCCAGCAGTAACAGACAATAAGGCTGCTATGACAATCATTGTATCTACATCCTGGGCTCATGGTAAGAGATGCAGCGCCTCGTGGTAGAGAACACAACCAGCTGGAGTCACACAGAGTGGCTCTGCCCCTAGCCAGTTGTGACTTTCAAAGACCTAACTCTTCTGTGACTCCCAAAGCAAAAGTCCTCGCCATGGCCTGGCCCTGTCACCTCTCCCGGCTCATCCCCTCCCACTCTTCCTCTAGCTCACCCAGCTTCAGTCAATTCAGCCTCCTGGTTATTCTGGAAACTCTCAAGCACACTCCCACTTCACGGCCCCTGTACTTGTTCTATCTCCCTTCCCTCAGGTGTAGGTGTAACTGCCTATCTTCATTCAGGTCATCCTCCCCGACCATTCTATTTTATTTATTTTTAATATCTATGTCTTTGGCCAGGTCTTAGTTGCAGGAATGGGATCTTAAGTTGTGGCAAATGGGATCTAGTTCCCTGACCAGGGATCAAACCTGCATCCCCTGCATTGGGAGTACCACTGGACTGCCAGGGAAGTCCCTGACCATTCTACCTTAAATTGCAACAACCCCAGCACTCTCTCGGAGAAGGTAATGGCACCCCACTCCAGTACTCTTGCCTGGAAAATCCCATGGATGGAGGAGCCTGGTAGGCTGCAGTCCATGGGGTTGCTAAAAGTCGGACATGACCGAGCGACTTCACTTTCACTTTTCACTTTCATGCATTGGAGAAGGAAATGGCAACCCACTCCAGTGTTCTTGCCTGGAGAATCCCAGGGACGGGGGAGCCTGGTGGGCTGCCATCTACGGGATCGCACAGAGTCGGACACGACTGAAGCAACTTAGCAGCAGCAGCAGCAGCAGCAGCAGCACTCTCTACTATTGCCCTGCTTTGTTTTTCTCCTTAGCGTTTATTATCATCATCTAATATACCCTATAATCCCTCTATTTTATTGATCATTTATCCTCTCCCCCATGTCAGCTCCACAAGGACATGGATTTTTCTGTTTTGTTGACAACTATAATCCCTCTGGTATATCTGTTCAATAAGTGGTTGTTATTTAATCTCTCTGCGACTCAGTGACCCATTGTAATTCCCATTGCAATATGGGAATTACAATCCCCCATGGGGTTATGGGGAGGATATCAGGTATACAAAACCCATAACATACAGTAAGGGCTAAATTCGCTAATAATAACCATAGTCAATATAGCATCTTCTATGTGCTGGTACTGTTCCAAACACTTTGTGTATACTAATCCCACGCCATAAATTTTGTTATTGTTAGTATTATCATTTCTAAGTCTGCCGCCCCCATCAGAATGGGAGCCCCTGAAGAGGAAGGGGGCCCAAGCTGTTAGACCCTAAATGAAAATGCTCCCCAATCACCGTGTGGAAATATCTGACCCTGGGCCTCTGTCCAGCCCCAGCCTCTCACCTCTCTCGGCCCCTCCCACTCAGACCTCTCGCCGAGTGGAGACCACCAAGCCTCGTAAAACACAAACTCCCAGCCTCTGACTCAAGCTGAAGTCCCTCCTTACACCACCCACCTGAAACCCGAAAACCTCTCTGGCCCTGACCCTCACCCTGCCCCGCTCAGGTTCTGTCTTCCCATCCCGCAGGCTCCGCCCCTACAGACACCGCCCCCTGAGGCCAGCAGCTCAGCCTCTGACTTCTCACGCCTTGCCTCCCTCCACAGGCTTGTCTTGGCTCAGAGCTTAGTCTCACCGCGCCGCGTCCTCCCACGAAAGGAAACAAGTCCTGCCCGGGGCCTCCAGGCTCCGGTCCCAAGTTGCTTTCACAGGCCCTGCCCCTGCTCTGCCAACACGCCCCGCCCCTCACCAAAACCACGCCCACCGCTCAGTCAGGACACTCAAGACTCCGCCCCCTCGCGTGTCCCTGATGACCCGCTCCCCAGCTCTGTTCACACAGGACAGGTCCTTCCTCCTGCCTCGCTCCACTCAGACCACCGCTTCTCCAGGCCCGGCAGGCTCCGCCCCTCTCACAGGCCCCGCCCCCGCGCCCACAGACCATGCCCTCCTGGGCTGTGGCCTCACCTCCTCCTGGAAGAGGCTCTGGCGGTTGCGCAGGCTGCGCAGCTTGCTCTGCTTCTCTTCGTGCTGTAGCTCCTCGGAGGGCGGCTCAAAGTAGCCGATGAGGTCCTGCAGGCTCAAGATGACGCCCTCGAGAGGCAGCGCTGTGCCCGCCGGGGACCCCGAGCCCCTCGGCTTTCCGCTGAAGCTGTCCAGGCCCCTGCGGGGACCGCGCATTGGTCAGCAAGGGACCCGCAACACTGTGCAAGTCCCGCCCCCTCCCACCCCGAGTCCCCGCAGGACTCCCACAGATACACCTGTTTAACAGAGCGGGAGACGGAGGCGCAGGGATAGAGGGGCATCGGCCTGAGTTCACACAGTCGCCAAGGGCAAAGCGTCTGTGTAGGACACGTCATGCAAGCATAGGTCACGGCTAAGGGATGTCTAGGGTCGAGGGTCTGGGTGTCAGGGGTGTGAAACTAGGTAATGATCAGGGATGTGATGTCAAAGTCATGACTGGTAGAGACAGATTAGGGGTCAAGTGTATAGCTGTGGTTAGTCGCTCAGTCATGTCTGACTCTGCCACCCCATGGACTGTCCACCAGGTTCCTCTGTCCATGGAGTTCTCCAGGCAAGAATACTGGAGTGGGTTGCCATTTCCTTCTCCAGGGGATCTTCCCCACCCAGGGATCAAATCCAGGTCTCCCGCATTGCAGGTGGATTCTTTACCATCTGAGCCACCAGGGAAGCCCAAGAATACTAGAGTAGGTAGCCTATCCCTTTTCCAGGGGATCTTCCCAACGCAGGAATTGAACCGGGGTCTCCTTCATTGCAGGCAGATTCTTTACCAGCTGAGCTACCAAGGAAGCCCCAAGTGTATAGAGGTCAGGAGTTTATCTATGTTGGGCATGTGAATGTCAGAGATAGAGATGTAATGGTCAGGTGCAAAAACTCCAGAAGCACGGGGGTCAAGGTGTGGCCTGGCCCCCCAGGGCAGGGCAGGCTGGTGGCTCACTTGATGAAGTGGTTGTAGAGGCCGGCAGTACTGTAGATCATGCGGGCAGCCTGAGACTCCTCGTGCTGACAGCGGGTCAGTGACAGTGCGTCGTCCATGTGGCCTTCCTGGTGCAGAATGGCCTGGCAGTGGTGGAACAGAGAAGTCAGGAAGGGGACCCAGTCCCTAAGGGCCATGCTCCCCAGACCTCCACCCACTCTCTAGCCCCCTGACTGCCCCCATCTTTCACCAGATCTCTGCCAGTCCCCCACCATCCCTCTCCATCTGTCTCTGTCTTTCATCCTCAATTCCTCTCTCTTTTTTCCCCTCTAGCTTTCTCCTCTTTCTCCATCCTTCTGTCTCTGTCCTCTGCTTGTGTCTCTCTACCTTTATCTCTCTCTCTCATGTCTATCCCACACTGTCTCTTTCTCCCTCCCTCCCTCTCTGTCTCTATCTCTCTCTCTCTGCCTCTTTCTCTTTTTAATTTTATTTATTTATTAGTTTTGGCTGTGTTAGGTCTTCACTGTAGTGTGTGGGCTTCTCGTTGCGGTGGCTTCTCTTGTTGTGGAGCACAAAGTCAAGGAGTGCAGGCTTCAGTAGTTGTGGTGCCTGGATTTTGTTGCCCCAAGGCACATGGGATCTTCCCAGACCAGGGATCCAACCCATGTCCCCTGCATCTGCAGGTGGATTCCTAATCACTGGACCACCAGGTAAGTCCAAGCATCTGTCTTCTTTCTCTCTTTCGGTCCCTCTTTGATTTTCACTCTCTCCCTCTCTGTCTCTATCTTGTCCAGGCCAGACCCTCTCCATTTGTATCTCCTATTTATTTAACATCCCCCCCACATCAGAAAGCCCTAGTGCACCCCAAACCTAACATGTCCCAGACAGAATGCCTGCACACCTTTCTGGAAGGTGAGCCCATCATGGCAGCTGGCTTTCCCCTGAGCTGACCTCCCAGTCCAGGACCCCACCCAGTCCAGCAACTTTAAATATCATCCACTTGCCGACAACTCCCACATTCTCTTCTCTGGTCCAGGCCTGTCTCTAAATCCTCTGCTCTTGTATCTCCAACTTCAGTCCTCACTTTTTTTTACAAACAGGTGCCACTCTAGTCTTCCCACTTATTTCGTTAGCAAGTCTATTGCATGTCTCTATTCTCGGCACTGGGGCCTGTTCTCCTGAACTGACACTTGGCTGTCCCTGACTCGCTTAATGGCACTTCCCTCCTTCCAGCTGCTCAGGACAAAAAGGGCAAAAATAATGGCCTCATCCTTAATCCCTATCCCTTTGACCCTGATATCCAATCTGTCAGAAAATCCAGTTGGCTCTGCCCTCAAAATACAACCAGGCTCTTCCGCCTTTCCTCATTCCACAGAAACCCCTGTGTTGTCCACTGTTATCCCCCACCTGCCCCCTCCCGCCCCATCTCCCTCCTCCAGCTCTGCTCACTCCCATAGTCTGTTCCCACAAGCAGCTCAGGAACCCTGTGACCCTTAATCAGGTCACCCCCAGGCCTGCTCAAAACTCTCTTGTGGCTCCATCTCATACAGGGTAAAAGTCAAGATTCCCCACCCCCCACACCTCCATCACCACAGCCCACAAGGCCCTACACAATCTGTTCCCATCCCCTCTCTGCCCTCATCTCTATAATCCACCCCTTGCTCACTCTCCTCCAGCCAAACTAGATCTCCTTTCTGTGACTGCAACAGACCAACTTCATTCCCAACCTCAGGGCCTTTGCACATGCTGTTCCCTCTATCAAAAGTATTAATAGCTTTCCTACTGTTCGGTTGTAAAACTATGTACTTCATTAGAGACAGTTTAGCCAGTGTCTGAGCATGGGGAAGGCAGGGAACAGGTCAATCTAGCTTGCCTATTTTTCCACATATACATCCAGAACAACTGGGGTACTCAATACTTGGTTGAATATTATTCTCAGTTTGTTACTGTCCATCTTTTTCTTTCCATCTCTGTCTTTTCTTATTTCTGTCTATCTTTCTCTATTTTTATGTCTTCATGTCTGTCTATATTTCTCTCTCTCTTCATATATATATATATTCTTTTTTAACTGGACATTTACATCGATAAATATACCCAAATCTTTGTACAATTATCCAATTGATTCCCTTATGATAAATGTCTAACATCAGAATTACTTATGCCAAAGGACATATCTTTTTAGCTTTTAGTATAATTTGACAAAATCCTCCAAAATGTTTCACTTTATTTTCATTCTTTTTTAATTTATTTTTAATTGGAGGATAATTGCTTTACAGTGCTGCATTGATTTCTGCCATACAACAATGAAAATCAGCCATAAGCATACATATTTCCCCTCCCTCTTGAACCTCCCTCCCACTAAATATATAAAATTTCTTTTTTCCTGTGTCTCTCAATCTCAGTTTCTCTCTCAGCCTTTCTTTCTCTCAATCCCATGCTCAAACCCTGAAGGTCCAAGCATGACCACCCCCAGTCCCCTTCCTGCAGCCCATCCCTCCCCATTCCAGGCACCCACCTTTTTCTTGAGCACACCAAGTCGCAGGGCCTTGGGGTCCGGGGCAGCATAGGTGAGCCACAAGCCTGAGGCCACGTGCTGCACGAAGCACAGTGACTCCCCATACTTGATTTCCGGGGGGCCCATGCCCTCCACGTCCCGCTTGGGAGCCGTATCCAGTTTCTCCTACAGGGGCAAGGGTCAGAGGTCAGCCTCCTCTGCCTGTGAGTTTAATGGGGAACCCCCGCCTCCGACAAGAGATTGCAAAGTGTGAGGTGGGGCTGGAGTGGAATTTAGAGCTCCAGGTGAGCGCGGGCATCCTGATTGCACCAACCTTGGAGACACGGAAGCAGAAGGAGGTGGCCTTGGTGTGGGCCTTGCTGGCGTCAACCACCATGAGGCCCTGGTCCTCAACGAGCGCCAGGTACCGCCCAGTGGTGACATGCCGGATGCGGAGCGGCTGGCCCCAGCGCAGGTGGCTCCCGCTCCAACTGCAAAGGGTAAGGACGAGGTGGGGGTCAGAGGGCCCCCCAGTTCTTCCAGTGGACACCACAGTCTTTGTTGAAACCTTCTCAAGCCCTCTACCCTGTTCCAGGGGGCCCCAAGCCTTCCTCCAAGCCCTCAGATCTTTCTTAGGACCCCCAGGTCTCCCTCAGGAACCCCAAACTTCTCTCAAGCCCTCATCGCTTCCTCAGAGCTTCCCCAGATAATTCTGGTGCACCCAAGTTTCCCAGATCTGTCATTTTCTCCCCTCCACTTCCCACAGTTTCAGTCAGGACCCCCGATCTCTCCCTCAGGAACCCTCACCACCCCCGAGACCCCTAAGGACCTTCATTACTCCCTTAGGGACCCCAGATTTTCCCTCAGAACCCTCCAGTCTCTTCCTCAGCTCTTCCTCCAAAACCCTCTTCTCCTCCCAGGCCCCCCAGGAACCCCTCACACCCCCCCTGCAGCCTGCCTCCCCCAACCCGACCTGTACCTGATTCTCAGTGGTTCCAGTCTCCAGAGGGAGCGGGCGTGGGTACACACAGATCCCCCCTCATAGTAGACAAGTCTGCGTACATGGAAGATAGCAAGGTCAAGGGTTCAGGGTCCAGTCCCCCAGCCAAACTCTGCCACCCCACCTCCAGCCAAGACCCCAGACCCTCTTGTCCCCAAGCCCAGACCTGCGCTGGTCATCACTGTCAGCAGGGGAAATGGTCAGACATTCATCCATGTGTCCATGAAAGAGGCGGAGGACATGGCCACCGGTCACATAGCCTGGACGAGAAGCAAGGGCAGGTGGTCACGGGGAGCTGGAGCCCCCAAAAGGTCTGGAACCAAAACTGGGGGCCTTCCTTCTGCCCTGTGGGAAGCTGGGGGCCGGGTTTGGGGGTCTGCAATCTGAGACCCCCCTTCATCTGAGTTTGAAGGTACAAAGTGGTAGTCTGAGATTTGGGCTCAGTTTGAGGCCTGAGCTGGGGGCATGAGATTTGGGGTCTGAGGTGGGGGATATAATTTTGGCAGTCTGGGTGTGTGGGGCTGAGGTTGGCAGGTTTGCAGGTCTGGGGTTTAAAGGTCTGAGTTTGGATTTTTGACGTTGGGTCAGAAAACGTCATCAGAGATTTGGGTCTAATATTCCCTGACACTGGGGTCTGAGTTCCAGGGCTTGCTTTGGGGCCTGGGTTTAGAAGTACAATGGCTGGATCTGAAGTTGGGATCTGAATTTTGAGTGTTACTTTGGAGGTCTGAGGCTAGTATCTGAGGTTTGAGGTCTGAGGTTTGAAAGTTTTAACTTTTGGGTGTGAGTCTGGGGAGATACGAGCTTTGTAGTTACAAGTTGGTGGATTTGAGGGTCTGAGATTAAGGCCTGAATTTTGTTATCTGTGACTTGAGTCTCAGCTTGGGTCTGGCTTAAGGCCCTGAGGTTTGATGTGTGAGATTTGGGGTCAAAGTTTTAGGGCCAGTTTATTCAGGGTCTTAGCATGGCAGTCTGAACTAGGAGATGGTATTGGAGATTTAAGGTTAAAGTTGGAGGTTTGAGGTTGATTGGCTGAGTTTGAGTCTGAATTAGGGGTCTTAGATTGGAGATCTGAGTTTGAATTTGGGGGGCTGGTTTTGGGGGTTGAGGGATAAGCTTGTGCTTGCCTTTAGAGGCTTTGAGTCTAAGAGATAAGCTCCAAATTTAATGTTTAAAGCTTTGGATCTGAGTTTAGGGGTCTGACCTCTAGGACTTGAGTTTGGCATCTAAGCTTTGCAGTCTGAATTTAGAATCTGACAATCAGTTTGGAGATTTGAGCTCTAGAGTCTCAGACTTGGGGTCAGTTGGAGATCTAAGTGAGGGTTATAATTGGGAGATCTAGAGATGGGGTCTGAGGAGTGAGGTTGGAGGTCTGATTTGGGGGTATCTGCTTAGGGTCTAGAAGCCTGGGGTCCTCACCCTCTTCACAGCCAGAGCAGATGGGGTTCATGTTCCACAGTGTCTGCATGAAAGAGGCGTCAACCTGGAGCTCCCCACTGGCTGTCGACAGGTGCTGGAGGCCACCAGGATGTAGGGGTCAGAGATGATAGGGTGTGAACAATAGTTCCAGAGTCAGTCAGAAACCAAAGTGGAAGCCAAGAAATGGGCAGACAGAAAATTAGAGGTCACAGATCAGGAAACGGGGATCAAGTCAGGAAATGGGGCATCAGAAACCAGAAACTGGATGGAAACCGGAAACTGGGAGTCAGGACACTGGGGCCAGAGACCAAGCAAACCCATGATGAGGAGATGGGGTGGATCCCATGACCCCCAGCCCCGGGGCACAGTAGGTGCTGTGGTGGGGGAGGGACTGCTCACCAGGTAGCGCTCAGAGGAGACACTGACAAGAATGAGGTCATCGCCAACTCGGACCTTCTCTCCTTCTGACCTTTGCTTGGAGGCTGGGTGCGTCGTCCACCAACAGGCCTCTCCTATGGGCGGGGGTGGGAAAGGCTCTCTGAATGTGTGTGCGTGTGTGCTCAGTCACTCAGTCATGTCTGATTCTTTGCGACCCCCTGGACTGTAGCCTACCAGGCTCCTCTGTCCATGGAATTTTCCAGCTAACAGTGCTCTTCCTCAAGGTATTCCCAGCCACGAAGCCTTCCAAACCCTCCTCCCCAAATTCTCCTATTACTTCTGCCTCAGTTTCCCATTCCCACCCTCAGACTCTCTGCCTAGAGTTCCCCCACGTCTACCCAAGTCTCTCTGTCCGGAATATGTCTATCCACACCCCAAGACTCTCAGTTCCAAAGGTCTGGGGTGCAGACCTGCACCCCAACTCGTTGCCTGCGGTGTCCCCATCACACCCCCTGCCTCCAGCCCCTATACCTATTGCATCCTCCTGAAGTCCTACGTCAAAGGCCAGCTTGTCAGTCATGGAGCGAGAGGTGGTGAGGCAGCTCAGGTACTAGGGTTGGAGGAGGGAGTCAGCCTCCTGGCGGGCATTGCCCCCTCACCCCCTGCCCCGCCCCCTCCTGGATGCACTCACCATGCCGCTGTGCGCGTGCCGGAGCAGGATGGCATGGCCATACAGGAGTGTCCTGTGTCCCCCACCCTGGGATGACTGTGGGGGCACAGAGGGCACAGAGTGAGAACAGGGCCCCCCGAAACATCTGGCCTACCAGGGGGGAATATGCTCCCCAGAAAACACCATTCTCAGGCCTGGATTCGAAGAAAACTCAGCTTAGACCAGAAACAGATTTTCTGCCTCAGCTTCCCTGCTTCCCCAGGGAAGCAGCATCTGGTCTCTGAGAAGCCTGTGGATGGGGTGTTTTATATTCCCCAAAGCCCACTCTGTCCTCCTCGCCTCCTTCAACTTGTTAGCCAGGCCCCAAAGTCACCCAGGGAGCTGAACCCCTCTTCCAGAGGTTCAGATTCCTAGGGTCACTCAGGGAAGCCCCGTATCTCATGTTCCACAGACCTTGGCCCCTCTGCTGTCACCGTCATAACACGTCTGTGCATCTGTACTGTCCTGCCAGTTGTTACATTGGAGCATCGTCCATAGAGACCTGCCCTGTGCTTCCACCACCCCCTCACCCCTGGGCACAAGGAGACTCAGCCCCTCTTGGAGGGGTGGGTACACCCAGGTGCTTGAAGGCATCATGCCCCCATCACATGCCCATCACATGCCCATGCTCTGAGGGGGCCATGTGATGGGGCCACGTGATCACATGGCGGACCCACTCCTGGACCAGAGGGGACCCACACTTGGGGCGGCAGGAGGTGATGAGGGGAGAGGTCCCATGCGGAGAAGAGCTGGGAGCGGGGTTGGAGGAAAGGAAAAGAGGAGGAAGGAACAGGTGGGGGAACAGGGGGCTCAAAAGCCTCCACCCCTTCCTTCCTGCCTGCCTGGCCTTTTCTGGGCTCCACAGACCTTGACAACTGGGGTGGGGGAGACCCCCAACCCCTGTGTGCAGGATGTGAGCCCAAGAGGCAGGCCTGGGGTCAGGAGAGGTGGCAAGAACAGATGACACCCAAGGCCAGACCTACCCACTTATCCAAATTGAGGGCCTGCGGGGGGCAGGGCAGAGAGAGGAAGAAGAGAGGACGGTAAATGACCCCCAGGTCTTCCCATCTGTCCCCACCACCCATCCCGCCTGGGGGAGCCTCACCTCCACGCCGGCCTCCACGGTGTTGGCCAGCATCTCCTGTAGGGCTCGGACAGACAGGGACTGCTCCAGGACAAAGCAACAGATGGCCAGATCGGGGGGCACATTCTGAGGGGCGGGGCGGGTAGGGAGAGGTGAACGGGGCCCTGAAAGCTCCAAAGTGCTGGTGCACCCCCTGCCCCTAATCGAAATACCTACACCCCTTAGAGACCCAGACCTGACCCCAACCCTCCAAGAAGCCCTGCCCTCTGCCGTCCACTTCAGACACCCCACATCCGCGCCAACATCCCGGGAAATACCTGTTTTCCTCCTCCTGCACACTCTTTTATCCCGCCCGAACCTCACAGAAGTTTCCACACCCCACCTAATCTCATAGGAGGCCTCATCCCCCCGCCCCGCCCCGCCCCGGCATACACACTGCGCCCATTCCAACACTGGAGCCTCCTCCTGGCCCTCCCCGCAGAGAACCCCCACCTCCCGCCATCACCAGCAGACAGGCCTAGCTCCTGCCCCTCCCTCAGACAACGGCGGTCACGGATTCACGCCGCCCCCCTGAGCCTCCCACCCCAGGCACCTCAGGCCCCCGGCCGCGTCCTCCGTCAGTCTCCAGATCCCCTCCCTCTCCCAGCCCCAACCCCATCCCCCCAGGTCACCTCCTCCCTTAGATCCTGAGTACACCTCAGGCTCAGACCCCAAACTCCCTCCACTTCTCAACCTCCAGCCCCCTCCCTAGTCAGCCCCCTGCTAGCCCCCCTGACCCTCCCGGCCCTTCTGCCTTGGATTGAAGACCCTCCGCCCCGCTCTTTTCAGACCTTCGCCCACCCCAGACCTCGCCCCTTTCCCTCGTGGGGAGAGCACCCCCTCTCCAGACCCCCCCCCCAGACCCCTTTCTTCAGGTCCCAGCCTCTCTGCTCGTCAGACCCCCTCTCCCTTTGTCCCGCACAGACCTGGGCGTTGCTGGTGGGCTCCAGGAAGCAGAGGCGGTTGCCGAAGCCCTCAGCGGCCAGGCAGAGCTTGAGCTGCTCCTTGAGCACCGTGGCGTTGCACTGCAGGACCACCTCGTCGTCCTGGGGGCGGGCGGAGCGTCAGGGGCGGCGCCGCCCCAGGACACCGCCCCCCGGTCCACCCCTTCCTCTCGTGAAAAAGATACTGCTAGTAACGCCCACCCTCGCCAGCTATCCAGTAGGGGCTCGTGTTGAGGGCGCTGCACGCTTCTAAAATCCCCATGAGATCCGAGCCAGTGTCATCCCAGTGTTAAAATATGGAAACTGAGGCTCAATGAGGGGACATGGCCTGTCCAAGGCCAGATGGTTGATAAGAGGAGGAACTGGTATTTGAACTCCAGTCTAACGGTCTCCGGACATCCCAGGTGGCGCCCTGGTAAAGAACCTGCCTGCCAAGGCAGGAGACGTAAGAGACACGGGTTCTATCCCTGGGTCCGGAAGATCACCTAGAGTAGGGCATGACAACCTATTCCAGTATTCTTGCCTGGAATCATGGGCAATCTCATGGGCAGAGGAGCCTGGCGGGCTACAGTCCATGGGGTTGCAAAGATCTGGACACGACTGAAGTGACTTAGCACGCACCCACGCCAAGTGGCTCCAGAGGACTCCCAGGTGGGGGTCCACAAGGATGGGAAATATGGGCGCCTGGAGTTAAATGGCTTTTAAGCTCAGTGTTCTCTAACTTTTCTTTTGTGTGTTGTTTTAATAGTAGTTATCATTTAAGGAGTGCTGCCTAGTGACTCTTGAATGCAGTGCCAGAGCCTGGACTGGATCCTGGATAAAGGGGAGTATAGATGTAAAGATGGTATAGAGACAGCTGGTGACAGGTGAGTACAGCCTGTGAATTAGATGATGGTATCACAGCCATAGTAAATCTCCTGATTTTTATTTATTTTTTGGCCATGCTGCACAGCATGTGGACTCTTAGTTCCCCAACCAGGGATCAAACCCATGTCACCTGCATTGAAATCGTGGAGTTTTAACCACTGGACCACCAGCGAAGTTCCCATGAAATCTGATTTTGATAACTGTGCTGTGGTTTTGTGAGAGACCACCAACAATAACCAAGTGTTAGGTGCTAAGTTCTATCTGATTCTTTGAGGCCCCATGGACTGTAGTCTGTCAGGCTCCTCTGTCCATGAGATTCTCCAGGCAAGAATACTGAAGTGAGTTGTCATTCCCTTCTCCAGGGGATTTTGCCAACCCAAGAATCAAATCCAGGTCTCCAGCATTGCAGGTGGATTCTTTACCATCTGAGCCATCATCTTCCCCTTTGTAAGAGAGAGCCCTTGTTTTTTAAGAATCAGACACTGAAGGATTTAGGAGTTAAGGTTATCATGTCCACAACCTACTCTCAAACAGTTTAGGAAAAGACATTTGGAGAGAGGGAGAAGGAGAAGGGAAGGGAACGCATCTTAACATCTGGGGAAAATGACTGAAGGCTACATGGGAGTCCTTTGAGCTAACCTCACAACTTTTCTCTAAGCTTGAAATAAATTTAAAATGTAGGTAAAATAAACAACCTTCTGAGATAAGTCCTAGTATTTGAACCTGTGGAAACATGGCCCAGAGAGGTGAAGTGACTTGCCTGAGGTCACACAGCCGGAATATGACACAGCTGAGATTTGATCCCAATGCTGCGGCTCTATATGCCACACACTGCTTTTTTTTTTTTTTTCCCCATTCAAACCCAGGCCCTTGGCAGTGAAAGCCCTGGACCTCTAGGGAATTCCCAATATGCCTCACTCTTAGAACACTAGACTACTTCTTGATATGTTAGTTGAGTAGCCTATATTACATTTATAACTAATATAAATGTACTTAGGGGCATGCTCAACATTTTTACTGACAGAGGTTTCAATCACAACTGATGGGGGGGAAATACTGATGGAGACTTCAGTGTTTAACCACCAAGTAAGGCAGTGATTATTCCATTTTACAGCCAAGGAAATAGGTTCAAGGAGGTTAGGCATCCTGCTGGAAGTCACACAGCCCCTAGTCCTTCCAGCAAATCCTGGGCTTCACTCCCCACAGACAGCCCTCTTTCTTTCTATCCAGCCTGGGAGGAGGAGCCCCAGGACTACCCTGTTCTATAACCCCCAACCCCGACATCCGGGCGTATGCTATCTATTCAAAAGGATCGTATGGTTTGCATTTATCAAGCACCTGCTGTCTGCTAGACTTCATGCTCAGGGCTTTACATGCATCTAATAAACACTGAGCATCTGCTCTGTGCTAGACACTGACTATGTGTGGATATAAAACAGCAAATAAAGCAGGCAAAATCCCTGGCTGTGGAACTGACATCCTTATGGGAGATGTAATGAACAGGTGAATCAGGGACTTCCTGGTGGTCTAGTGTTAAGGCTCCATGCTTTCACTGCAGGGGGCATGGGTTCAATCCCTGGTCTGGGAACCTAAGATCCTGCATGCTGCTCAGTGAAGAAAAAAAACAGGTGAATCAATTTATAATTTTAATTTCAATAATAAGTGCTATGGAAAAAATAACTCAGGGTGATGTAAGTGAGTGGCTCTTGGGGTAGAGATGACATCAGTGAGGGGGGTGAAGTGACTGCCTCTGCAAGGAGATGACATTTGAGCTGAACCTTGTCTGAATAACAAGAAAGAATCAGGCCTGATCATCTCTGGAGGAAGAATGTTCCAGGAAGAGGAGGCAGCCTGTGCAAAGGCCTGGGGCTGAGAGTGTTCAGAAAAAGCAAAGGAGGGACTTCCTCGGTGGTCCATTGGCTAAGACTCTGTGCTTCCAATAACAGGGGGCCCAAGGTTTGATCCCTGGTCCGGGAGCTAGATCCCACATGCTGCAACTAAGACCTGGTGCAGCCAAATAAATGAATAATTAAAAAAATAGAAAAAGCAAGGGAGACAGCCTGGTGGTGCTGTCTTCAAGAGTAAGGGAGAAAGTGGGAGATGAGCTCAGAGGCATATTTGCATGTACCCCTTGAACCCTTAGGGTACATATTTTTGTACTCATTTTCCAGACTGGGAAATTGAGGCTCAGAAAGAAAAATAAAAATCACTTGCCTAAAGTTAGGAAACAGGAAGATGGCAAAATCAAGATGTAAACCAGAGACAGGGAGCCTAATCCCTATGCCAATGATTCTCTAACTTTCTCCTGCATCAGAATGAAGTGGGAGGAGGCTGGTTAAAAAGGCAACTTCCTAGCTGCCCTACTCTCCCCCTCAACACCAAGAGCTTGATTCAGTAGCTCTGGGGTCAGCGGGGAATCTGGACCATTAGCCAGCCCCCAGGAGGTTCTGACCTGGGCCAAGCTTTGATGAATCCCAGCCTGCGCAGGGCTGGATGTTGCCACGCATCAGAAGGAAATGAAAGGAATTTGGGGACCATGGCCATCATGCTTAAAAAGTGAAATAAAAGTAGAGCAAGAACAGAAAATAGCAGCATGCCCCTCGTGTTCTAAGGGCTACCTACATTTTATGAAACTTGTTTCAGTTAAAAATAGGCGTGTGTGAGTGCACCTAATTTGAGCATAGTATCATGAACTGGAGGTAACCCAATGTCCATCAGCAGGTGAACCGATAAACAAATTGCAGCATATTCACAAAGGAATACTTAGCAACAAAAAAGGAATGAATTCTTAATACATGCTACATAGATTAATGTCAAAAATATTACAGTGTGCAAAAGAAGCAAGACAAATGAGCATATACTTTACACAAAACACTGGTTAGTGACTAATGGAATCTATGGTGACATAAAGCAGATGGCCAGGATGATTATTGAAAAGAGCCCAACAGAACTTTCTGGGGTAAAGGAAGTATCCTATGTCTTGATTATGATAATGGTTACATGGGCATGTACAGCTTGTCAACTATAACACCTAAAATGGGTACAATTTATTGCCTGTCAATTATAACTCAACAAAGTTGACTTTTTATAATACATGTGTATAGATGCATGTACTGGGTTGCAATATAAAATATATTTCTTACCAGTGGGATGAGAGTTTGAGAAAATCACCTGATAACCTCAAAAAAGTTCAGTAAAATGGACCCAGTCTGGGGCCAAGAGATGCCAAGGCCAAACCTCTAGAACCCAACGCTGACTACCCAGGCAAGTCAGAGTCCAGTTTTCCTCTTGTGAAAGCAGGAGAGCTGTACCCAGGGGCATCCAGAGATGACACTTCCTGGCCTTGACCTTGGTCAGTGACTCTGCCACTCAGGCCTCGGTTTCCCTCAAAACTCCCAGGGAGATAAAGATAGGGCCCTACCTCAGAAGATAGAGCGGCAAGGATATAATTAGATGCCTCTGGAGGTTGAGGCCCTGGGCATGGCGCCTGACATAGAGTGGCTGCTCAAGGGCTCATAGCCATGGCCATGGTCTTATTAGGGCTGGGGAGCAGGGCAGAGCCCAACCCATGATGTCTGCTAAGGGGCTGGGGCTGGGGCAAGCGTCTAGGGTGAAGCTAGGCCTCCTCCCGTGGCCGAATGTCCAGCTGTCCCCATCCTTCACTACCAGCCCCAGCTGTTCCTCCCTCCCAGGAAACCAGAGCTGGCTCACCAGGGCCCTATTCTGGGGCCGGAATGCTGTGTCAGCATTTCCCAGGGCCGGGAGCGGGTGGGGAAGGGCTAGTGCAGGATCAGCAGACCTGGCCCAGGACTGAGAACGTCCCCTCCCCTCCTCACACCCCTACACCAAGCAGAACCACTGGGAGGAAAAATGGGAAGGACTCTGAGATGGGCAGCCCCTCCTCCATCCTCTCTCTCCCTGTCCCCTGCCCAGGCCCCAGAAAAACGGTCTATTCTGGGAGGGACACCTGTTGTTCCAGTACCCTGCCCTGCCCCCCCCCACCCTCTGCCAACCAAGGATCAGAAATGTGGGGAGAGACACAGTCTTTGACACTGAAGACGCAGTGTGAAACGCAGATGGCCTGAAGCTGAAGAACAAAGCCAGAGACAGGGAGACAGAGATGGAGAGAGACAGAGGTGCAGACAACCCAAAGAGACAGATCCGGAGAGACACCACCCAGAGACCATTAGCATCCATATTTGACCCTCCTCTGAAGACCAAGTGGGGGAAGAAAGAAGACCCAGAACCAGAGGGACCCTCAGGAGACCCTCCAGGGCTGGGAGTTCAAAGGAGTTCGGTCTGTCAACCCACACCAGCCCCCTTCCCAAGAATTTAAATAGGTCAGAGTCTGAAGCAAGAAGAGAATTAGGGCTAGGTGGGGGGGGGGGAGGGGGACAGCTAAATTAAGCTCAGGAATTAGAACCACCTTCCCCAAGTGCCTGCTTCCAGAGAGGTGGGAGGGGGGTGCTCTCTCAGCGGCCCCGTTCTCTGGGACAAATTGCTAGTGTCAGAGAAGGTGGCAGAAGACACCCCCACTCCCCATTTTGCAGTCCCAAATTCTGCTGGTTCTCTGGCAAGGAAGGTAGGGGAAGACTGAGAGAGAAAGAGAAAGAGTGACAGTCACCCACAGGGATAGAGGAAGATATCGTGAGTCTCAGTGACCACAAGCAATCAGGGCAGAGAGTTCAGAGACAGAGACACTCAGAGGGACCCGAGAGACAGTCCCAGAGATCCCAACACAGAGATACGCACCGTCCGCAGAAACTGGACCTCATCCTCGCCCTCTCCTCCGTCACCCATGATGTCGAAGCCCGAGGCGTCTGAAGTCGGTCTGAAGTCGGGGACTGAGGAGGGGGCTGAAGGCCGGGCGGGTGGGCTGGGGGCGGGCTGGGGTCGGAGACCTCTGGGGACAACAGAGGCACCCGCGGGGTAGATGGAACTGCGTGGAGGACTCGTGTGCTGGACAGAGCTGGGAGGAGGTCCCCGCCCCCGGGCTCCCATTGGACCAGGGCGACCAAGGCCCCGCCCCTAGACGGTGCCCGGCCCGCAGACTCCAAACCTCTGCCAAAGGTGTGCTTGGGGTGAGGAAGCTCAGGGGGAGTGTCTATAAGGTAGCTACCCTCTGTCCTTCTACGCCATAGTGCCATCATTCTCTTATTTCACAGAAAGCAAACTGAGGCTCTGAGTGGTGAAGGCCCTGCTTGATGTCACACAGCAGAGTCGGAATGAGCACCCGGTTCTCCTGGCTTTAAAAAGCATCATACAGGGCTTCCCTGGTGGCTCTGGTAAAGATTCTGCTTACCAAGGCAGGAGACACGGGTTCGATTCCTGGTCCAGGAAGATTCCAGCTGCTGCGGAGCAACTAAGTCCATGAGTCACAGCAACTGAGACTGTACTTTAAAGCCCGGGAGCTGCAACTACTGAGCCAATGTGCCGCAACTACTGAAACCCGCTCCTTAGAGCCCATGCTCTGCAACAAGAGAAGCCACTGCAATGAGAAGCCACTGCAATGAGAAGCCCGCAAATTACAACTAGAGTGTAGCCACCGCTGGCTGCAACTAGAGAAGTCCATGCAGCAACAAAGACCCAGCACAGCCAATAAATAAATAATGAAAATTTAAAAATTTTTAAAAAGAAAGCATCACACACAATGATTAAGAATAAGCCGGGCTGGATCCAAATTCCTGCCTTGCCACTCCTTTGTGTGACCTTGGATAAGTCACTTCACCTCTCTGTGCTTAGTTTCCTCAATTAATAAGGAGGATATTAATAGCACCTACCTTACAGGGCTGCTGCAAGTATTAAATTAGATTATTTCCAGCACTTAAAACTGTACCAATACATGTGAAGCTGCTATGGAAAATAGTATGGAAGTTTCTTAAGAAAACTAAAAATAGAACTACCGTATGAACCAGCAATTCTACTCCTGGGTTTGTATCCGAAAAAAGCAAAAAAACATTAATTCAAAAAAAAAATACATGCACCCAGTATTCATAGCATTATTTACAATTGCCAAGAGATGGAAGCAACCTAAATATCCATCATCAGATGAATGTACAAAGAAAATGTGGTACATATACACAATGGAATACTATTCAGTCATTAACAAAAGAATGAAATTTTGCCATTTGAAGCAACATGGAGGGATTTGGATGGTATTACGCTAAGCGAATGAAATGGCTACCCACTCCAGTATTCTTGCCTGGAGAATCCCAGGGATGGAGGACCCTGGTGGGCTGCCGTCTATGGGGTCGCACAGAGTCGGACACAACTGAAGCGACTTAGCAGCAGCATGCTAAGTGAAATAAGTCAGACAGAGAAAGACAAATATTGTATGATATCACTTACATGTGGAACCTAAAAAATACGACAAGCTAGTGAATATAACAAAAAAGAAGGTTCACAAATACAGAGAACAAGCTAGTGGCTACTAGTGGTGGGAGGGGCAATGAAGGGGAGGGGAGTAGGAGGTACTAACTGTTGGGTGCAAGACAGGCTCAAGGACATTATACAACATGGGTAATATAGCCAATATTTTGTAATAACTGTAAATGGAAATAATCTTTAAAATTGTATTTAAAAACTCCCTATACAAGGAAAATCATCTTCATTATCACTACTATAAAAACTGATGAGGAAGGAGTACTAGCCAGAGCAGATGTCTTTTGTGTACCTGTTGCATTAATGGCCCTGAGCTAGGACCTGTTCCTGCATGTCATTTTTTAGTTCTCACAACAATCCTGTCATTATTTACATTGTTTAGAGGGGAAATTGAACATGTGTGGTCCTTGCCATGCATGGTTTTAAGGACACGACCTAAATAAATGAAGTACAGCTGCCCCCCATACCTGTGGGTTTCCTATTTGCAGATTCAACCAACTGTATGTAAATTATATACATATACTTAAATTATATATATATATATATTTAAATTCAGGGGCTTTCTGGGTGGCTCAGCGGTAAAGAATCCGCCTGTGATGCGGAAGATGCAGGAGACTCAGTGGGTTCAATTCCTGCGTCGGGAAGATCCCTTGGAGGAGGGCATGGCAACTCACTCCAGTATTCTTGCCTTGGAGAATCCCATGGACAGAAGAACATGGCAGGCTACAGTCCATAGGGTTGCACAGAGTCGGACATGACTGAAGAGACTGAGCATGCATTTAAATTCAAGAAGTTTCCGAAAAGCAAAACTTGAATTTGGCACAGGCCTGCAACTATTTCCATAGCATTTACACTGTATTAGGTATTATAAATAATCTAAAGATGATTTGGGCTTCTCAGGTGGTGCTAGTGGTAAAGAATCCGCCTGCCACTGCAGGAGACATAAGACACTTGGGTTTGATCCCTGGATCGGGAAGATCCCCTGGAGGAGGGCATGGCAACCCACTCTAGTATTCTTGCCTAGAGAATCCCATGGACGGAGAAGCCTGGTGAGCTACAGGTCATAGGGTTGCAAGGAGTCAGACATGACTGAAGCGACTTAGCACACACGCACAAAGATTATTTAAATGTTGCCAGAGGATGTATGCGAAGAAGGCAATGACACCCCACTCCAGTACTCTTGCCTGGAAAATCCCATGGATGGAGGAGCCTGGTGGGCTACAGTCCATGGGGTCGAGAAGAGTCGGACACGACCAAGCGACTTCACTTTCCCTTTTCACTTTCATGCATTGGAGAAGGAAATGGCAACCCACTCCATTGTTCTTGCCTGGAAAATCCCAGGGACGGTGGAGCCTGGTGGGCTGCTGTCTATGGGGTCGCACAGAGTCAGACACGACTAAACTGACTTAGCAGCAGCAGCAGAGGATATATGTGAGTTACATGCAAATACTATACCATTTATATAAAACGGGACAGACTTTCCAAGGGGGTCTGGGAACCAAGCCTCTGCAGTTGCTGAGCAATGACTGTATTCCTCACAATAATCTTGGGAAGTCAGTACTTTTATAATGCTCATTTTCCAGATAAGCTGAGCACAGAGAGGTAGAGCAACCTGCCCAAGCTCACACAGAGGTTGAGCCAGGAATTTGAACCCAGAGCCAAGGTTCTTAACCATTTTACTATACTGTCTCTCTATTTGCATAAAATCTCTTAGTTATAGCAAAAAGACACTTTAGCAGAGCCAGGCTACATCCCCCAGAATACTAATCCTCATCTCACCAGGGGCTGCCTGAGCCACCCATGGCCACTAGTTGGGCCACACTTTATGCAGATGAGTGCCCTGGGCTTTGTAAGTTGGGGAACCCTGAGGGGGGCAACCAGCTCCTTCCTGCTCCTGTGGGGACTTAAGTCCCAAAGTAGGATCCCACACACACCTAGGCCTCCTGCTGGGCAGTTAACTTCTTGCCTCTGGGTCTCAGTTTCTTCATTTGTCCACTAGATTAATTTGGGATAGTTCCCTCCTTTTAGGATTGTGAAGATTCCATGAGGAAACCAATTAGAGCCTACCACATGGTAACTGATTGATTTAAGGATCTATTAAAATTATTATTGGGGGATTTCCCTGATGGTCCAGTAGCTAAGGTTTTGTGCTCCCAATACAGGGTGCCCAGTGTTCAATCTCTGGTTGGGGAACTAGATCCCACATGCCACATCCAGGAGTTGCATGCCACAACTAAAAGGTTCTGGAACTAAGACCCAGTGCAGCCAAATAAATACATATTTTAAAAATATATATTTTGGGGACTTCCCTGGTGGTCCAGTGGTTAGGACTCTGCACCTACACTGCGGGTGGCACAAATTCGATCCCTGGTCAGGGATTTAAAATCCCACACACCATATGGTGAAGCGAAAAAAATATATTATTAACATGAAATGGTATCTATTAAGCTATACAAAACAATATCTTGCAGTTCAATAAAATTATGTTGATACCTAGAGAGTTGTGTATAATAGACTGCTACATGTTACATAATATCGATTTACTGATACAACTGTACTATATGGCATACAAGCTTGTACCACATCGTTGGATGACATAATGCATATTATATAATTAGATATTTAGGCTAATATAATTGTTAACCAATTATATGTTTATCTATTGTACACTATTTAATGCACACTTGTATATTAAGTATCTAAGATTTTCCTTAGAATTGTGTATATAACAGAAAATTATTCTATGTCATTGGGCTTTATATTATAAGATATTAATAGCATTTCTTTCTCCTGTTAGTCATCATTACGTGTCTTAGGACCCACCCATGTTGCTCTGTGGACACCTTGTCTATGCCTGTGGGAGTTTTGCAGGCCCTTCTCGTGACTGTCTGCTTCTGTTTATTCACCCTCTCATCTGGGAAGGTAACACCCAGGTTGCCCCCAGCTCTCCCCAAATAATGTTGTGGTGAACGTCCTAGTATATGTCCCTGAGTGGAACCGAGGGATGCACATCCAGGAGCTAAGTGAGGGGGTCACAGCTCCATGTACACGTTTGATTTGACCATATTGCCAAGCTGGGGCTTCCCTGGTGGCTCAGGTAGTAAAGAAGCTGCCTGCAATTCGGGAGACCCGGGTTCAATCCCTGGGTCGGGAAAGTCCCCTGGAGAAGGGAATGGCAACCCACTCCATTATTCTTGCCTGGAGAATCCCATGGACAGAGAAGCCTGGTGGGCTGCAGTCCATGGGGCTGAAAAGAATTGAACACGACTGAATGACTAACACTTTCACTTTCCGTGCCAAGTGGCCCTCAGGAATGGCTGTCTGCTATCAGTACAAGGAGGGTCCCGAGGTCCCCACAGTCTCAACCTCTACTTGGCATTTTTCCAAGTCCTAATTTTTGCCAGACCGATAGGATGATTCAATGTTCTTTCAATTTGCCCTTCCCTGATCCCTTACCAATAATTTCTAGCATCTGCTCAGGTGCCTGTCAGAGTTTTGGGTCTCCTCCTCACCTGCTCATCCTCTTTGCCCAGTTTTCTACCAGAGTGGCTATCTTTTTCTCTTGCTGACTTGCAGCTATTCCTTTTTTATATACATTCTGGATATTCTTCTCATTGATTTTACTTTTTTATTTTTGGCTTTGCTGGGTCTTTGTTGCAGCGTGCGGGCTTTTTCTAGCTGTGGCGCATGGGCCCTAGAGCACAGGGGCTCAGTGGTTGTAGTACACAGGTTTAGTTGCTCCGCAGAATGTGGGATCTTAGTTCCCTAACCAGGGATCAAACCGGCGCCCCCTGCATTAGAAGGTGGATTCTGAACTACCGGACCACCAGGGAAGCTCCTTTCATTGATTTTAGACATTTTAAATATAGTTTTTCCTCTCTGTC
Source organism: Bos javanicus (assembly GCF_032452875.1). Taxonomy (NCBI): domain Eukaryota; kingdom Metazoa; phylum Chordata; class Mammalia; order Artiodactyla; family Bovidae; genus Bos; species Bos javanicus. The sequence continues at coordinate 48,387,687 of NC_083885.1, read as the reverse complement.
ATTTGATATTTGTTCCACAGTGTCCTCAATTAAAAGAAATCTTTATTTGGATGTTATTAAATGCACCCTTTTCTGCCTCATAAGTTTTTTGTGGTTTGCTTGAGAAGTCTTTTCCTTTGTGGTTGCTGGTGTTATTGCTGGTATTAACCATCCCTGAGGGCCATGGCGGGGTGACACACGTATATACCAGTGCCCAGAGCTTTCCAATCTCACTCCTTGATCCTCCTTTGAGTCCAGGAGGCCTGGAGACACTTTCTCACTATGAGCTCAGTTCAGTCAGGGCCGTTACATCACCTTGTGTGAAGCAGGTGCTGAGGAGATTGGCTGAGAGTCACAAACAGCACATCACGGAGAGCATCCTTGAGATTAGAGGAGAGAGAAGAGAAAATGCTGGAGGAGGAAAACGGAGGAGAGGGTCTGAAACCGTATCACATGGCGTGGAATGGAAAAGTTAAAGAGAATGCACTCTGTACTTGTCTAAATGTTCCAGTCTGGAAAAAAAAAAAAAAATCCATGGTGACTTCTCTCAGTGGAAAAAAGAAAGGAACAAAAATAGACTTCTAGGACCTTCCTTGGTAGTCCAATAGCTAGAACTCTGCACGCCCTATGCAGGGGCCTGGGTTCAATCCCTGGTCAGGGGACTAGACTCCATATGCCTCAACCTAGGAGCTGGTGCAGCCAAATAAGTAAATATTTTTAAAAATAGACTTATATGAGAGCTTTGGTTGAATGGACTCACTTACTAAGTTTGGCAGAATCATACTGCAACTACTACTCTACTCCCGGGTATCTACACTACAGGACTACGCACTGCTTCGTTCACCAAAAGACAGGGATAGAATGATCACAGCAACATTATTCACAGCAGCCCCAAACTGGAAACAACTCAAATGTCCATGACAGAAAAACCAATCGATAGATCATGAACTAATCACACGATGGAAGACTATACAGCAACCAAAATAATGAGCTACAACTAAATACAATACAGAAGAATCACAAAGACACCAGGTGAAATGAAGGAAGCCAGACAAGATAGTTGATTCAGTTTATACATAGCTCAAAACCAGGCAAAACCACTTTGCTAGAAATTAGGCTGCTGGTAACACAAGGGGGCTTATGGGAAACAGAAACATGCTCTCCCTTGATTTGTGTCACATGGACGTGTTCAGTTTGTCACCGTTCAGCAACCTAAACACTTATGATTTGACTCTTTTTTGTACTTTCATTTAAAAATATGTCAACATGACACATTTAGGTAAACGAAAAAAAAGCACACATACTCAAAAGAAAAGTCTGTTTCTATGAGCATGTTTCTATGTATTTAAACAAACTCGCAGCCAACAGGTCAGATGAAAGCCAACCATGTGTCAGCCCTGCCTAAGAGGGGCAGTGGGCTAGGGTGGGGGCTCCCAGGGGGTTAGCTTCCATCTGCAACGTTTTGATAATAACAGTCTTTAAGATTGTGTGAGAATTGAATGAGTTAATATAAGCCCTTCCAACAGTGTGAGGCATACAGTAGATGCTACATGAGGTTTTCTTACAATAAAAGGAATAGAGTGAAAATGTTTTCTGGGGGCACAAATGGCATTAAAACTAAGCTAGAAATAAAAGAAACAGAAGAAGAAATATACAAAATACCATGTCTTGTGACTTTCCAGTCAAACTTCTGTGCACTGTTAGACGTTAAGTATGTCCTTACAGAAATACAGACTTTTCTTTTGAGTGTGTGTACATAAATGTGTCATATTAGGCACATTTTCTTTAAAAAGGGCTTTTATTGAAGCATGACAGTGACAGAACAGAGAATCACGGGTCTGGAGATCGAAAGATGGGGGAGATAGAGAGAGCCCGCCGGGTGATTGGGGGTGGGGGCCGGCAGCACCGGAAACCTCAGCCTGAAGGGATCCCCAAGTGGGGGGAGGGGGGACCTTTGGTCTCTCCCCAGCCTCTTCCTTCCCCCTGGCCTGGGGCTGGGTGGGGAGGGGCAGTTCCTCTTTCCTTCCCAAGCGCCGCCGAGGAGGCCCCAGCTCCCAAGGGGCTAAGAAGATGGAGCTGTGGTGAGGGGGGAGGAGCTGAGCCTCACTCTTATAAGACCCCCCTTCCCCGCCAGGAAGCATGAACAGGAAAGACAGCAAGAGGTGAGAGGACCCTCCCCAAGGAGACCCGGAGCTCCGTAAGCCCCTGGGTCTCTCTCGGGCTGCAGGGGGAAGGTCGGGGAGGTTCTGACGAGGGGGGGGCACGGTGTCCAGCTACTTTCGCAGCCGCCGCAGAAGCAGGGGGCGCCAGGTAGAAAGATGCTTCGGGGTGTCCAAAGAAAGCTCAGGCTGGGGCTGTTGGCTCGGGCGGCTGTCTTATCCTTGCTCTGCTGGAATTCGAGCTGCTCTGATCCCGTTCTCCCCCGCACCCTTCACGCCCCTCAATCATCCTGGCTCTCTAGGCTGGGTGTCTCTGTCCTCCCGGGGGTTTTCTTGGCTGCCCGCTGGACTGGAAACTCCAGACTCCTGCAGGGCCCTACCCTAGGGGAGGGGAGTGTGCCGAGGGGCAAGGCGGCTTCCCTGCCTAAGCAACTCCTGGCTGTCCCCCGGGGGCAGACAGTCGGAAGGTAAGGGCCTAGCAGCTGCTTATGCCCGCAGGTTCTAGAGAAGGCTTCCTATAACCTGGAGAAGCTTGCCCTCCTGTCCTCACAGGGGCAATGGTGGCTGCATCCCTAGCTTGGGCAGCTTCTCCTTCCTCCCCCGGTTTGTCTCTGATGGCAAAAGGTCCCCTCCCCTATAATATCCATGAGTTTAGTGGTGGAGACCTAGCTGCCTCATTCTCTCGCTGTGTGACCCTAGTCACACAGACTTGCCCACTCTGTGCCTCAGTTGCTTCTTCAGAGTCATAGTCCCTCCTCAGACTGGCTCATAAGCCCTCAGTGGTACAGCCTAGACCTATGGCTCTCAAGCATGCGCACACATCAGAGCCACCGAGGTCTTCTAAAACACAGGCTTCTGGGCTCACCTCCAAGGTGTCTGATGTTGTAGATCTGAGGTGGGGGCTGAGAATTTCTATTTATGTGAAGTTCCCAGGTAATGCTGTTGGGATTGGACCTCCTTTGAAAATTCCTGATCTATAGATAGGTGTTTACCTCTCTGCCCAGTACACAGTGGGTCATAGCAGTGCCCTTGTTATGGGGGTTTCCCAATTTCTGTTCATCCCCATCCCCCTAGCCTGGCTTTCAGTTTGCTCCATCACATTCTCTCTCTGCATCTCAAATCTAACTTTCCCACCCCTGGCCACTTAACAGTCTCAGCAAACTTAATCCCTTATTTAGCACTTTTGAAGAGCAGGACATTGAATGTTCATAATAAATTCCTGGGGAAGGTCCCAAGATGACTCTCATTTTTCACATGAGGAAACTGAGGTCCAGAGAAATGATGTCATTTACATAAAGTTACACAGCCAGCACAAATTTCTCCAACCCAGTTTTTTTGGGTTTTTTTTTTTTTTTATTTGGCCTTGAGGCAAGCAGGAGGTGAGTTTCCTAACCAGGGATTGAACTTGTGCCCCTGGCAGTGGAAGCCTGGAGACAACTGCTGGTCCACCAGGGAAGTCCTTCCAACCCAGTTTTATCTGACTCCTGTGGAAGTCAAGGCTTTCTGCCTGGATTCTGCTCCCTCCTTCCTTCACCACCCCTGTCTCCCCATTACCCTCGTTCCCCAACTAGAACAGGAGCCTCAGAGAGGCGAAGGGCAGAGTGAGGGCTATTTTTAAACTTCTTGAAGCTGCCTCAGCCCGAGGGACCGCACCCAGCTCTGAAGAGCCCTGGTGAGGCCACGTTGCACCCGTATCTTCTCTCCAGGCTCCAAATCTAGAGACCCAGGCTCATAGCTGAGACTCAGTCCTGCTGAAAGGCTGGCTTGGGAGACGGGTCTGTCATCTTAGTGGGGATCAAGGAGAGGGGGAGAAGAAAGAAATGAAATCTCAGGGGTCTGCTTCCCTCCTGAGGGCTCAGGGAAGGAGGGGTGGGTGTTGGAAGGCAAAGGGGAATTCTTTTTTCTAGTCTTTTTTTTTCCAATTTTTAAAATTCAATAATTTTATTTATTGTTCAGCTGCTCTGGGTCTTCATTGCTTTTTTGCATTGGCTTTCTCTAGTTGCAGTGATCAGGGGGCTATTCTTCATTGGGGTGCTCGGGCTTCTCATTGTAGTGGCTTCTCTTGTTGCAAAGCACGGGCTGTAGGCACACAGGCTTCAGTAGTTGTGCATGGGCTCAGTGCATGCTTAGTTGCTCCATGGCATGTGGAATCTTCCCAGTCTAGGGATCAAACTCAAGTCCCCTGCATTGGCAGGTGGATTCTTATCCATTGAGCCAACAGGGAAGCCCTGCAAAGAGGAACTCTGAGGAGCGGCCCTGAAGGCAGAACCTTCCATGATTCCCCCTAGGGAGGACAAGAATAGTTCTGGGGGTCTTCTCTCCATGATTCTCTGGGAGGTCTGGAGTAACCCGTCTGCCAACAGGAAGTCTCTTCCATGAGGTCTTGGGACCACATAGTCAAGGGGAATTCAGGGGCAGTGGCCGGTGGAGAGTTCTTATGATTCCTGGTGGGTCCTTACTAGTCCTTGGGAGGTCTTCTCCCATGATTCCCTCGGGGGGCAATCAGGGTAGCCTTAGGGGTTTTCCCCCTGGTTCCTTTGGAGTTTACCTGTAGGAGATGGCTCCCATGATCTGGACTACTGGGGTTTTCTCCTATGGATCCAATGTAGGTCAGGACTAATGCCAGCCCCTTTCCTTTAGGAAGCTTCTGCCAGGATGCCTTGGGGTTTTGGGGACAAGAAGAATGCTAGGGGTCTGTCTAAAGGAAGGGGCTCCCATGAATCCCCAGGGGATGTTCCCACAGGAAGTCCCACCAGGAATGCCCAGTCAAGACAGGGGGGCGGGGCCGGCCCCGACAGGCCCGCCGCCACAAGACATGCCCCAGTCCCCGGGAAATCAGCAAGGTCATGGCTTCCATGGCTCTGGGCATGCTGAACGAGGGTGGCTGCAGTGAAGATGAGCTGCTGGAGAAATGCATTCAGTCCTTTGGTGAGTCTTCCCCTTCCCTGGCCAGCCTCCCCCAAGTCTGAGCTTGGGCCAAGCACCCACCTCTCTCCGGGCTCAGTTTGAGGGGTATAGAAACAGAAGCAGGAGTATGTGGAATGAATCTCAATCACTATAGTAGGAACACAAGAGATACCTGTGTTTCATTTTCCTGACCTGCATGGATGGGGCGGCAGGTTGGCGGGCAGGGGTGGGTTGGGGTTCTGACTCTTATTTCCATCTTCAGCATGACTTGCCAGGCACAATGTTGGTCCATGCACAGTCCAGATGAGGAAACTGGAGCACAAGGAGGCCAGGTTGTGTGCCCGAGCTCACACACGAGTCACTGGTAGAACTGGGGTTTGAACCAGGCTGTCCAACAGGGGCCATTCTGACCCAGAGTCCCCTTCTCCTGCCTGCAGACTCAGCTGGCAGCCTGCGCCGCGGGGACCACGTTCTCAACATGGTACTTGCCATGCACAGCTGGGTGCTGCCTTCTGCCCACTTTGCTGCCCGCCTGCTGACCTTATATCCTCCTGGGGCCATAAGCAGTGGGTAGAGGGCGGAGGACAGAGACGTGAGAACCTGTGGGGACGGGGTGAGCAGTCAGGTGTGAGATGCTGGATGACCGAGCCTTGACCGGAACTCAAGTACCAGGAGGCCACAGGGAGCACGCAGGAGCTGAGACGGCTGCAGATCTGTCACCTGGTCAGGTAGGCCTGGGCCAAGACTCTACGCCCATGATGACCCAGGATCTTCACCCTGCTGCCCCCCCCGCAAAAAAAAAAAAACACTTCCCAGAGACTATGCAGTCCTACTCCCCTACATCCCACTTCTGAGAAGCCCATGGCTTCTTTCCTAAAACCTCCCAGTTCTCCTGAGAACCCTCACCTCTTAGAGACCCCTGACCAGATCCTATGGACCCTTTCCCATCTGGTACCCCAAGACCTCCAGCTCAGATTCCTGAAATTCCTAAAACCTCCCATATACTCACCTAGCTTCTAAGACTCTGCTCACCCTGTTACCCCAAAATGTCATCCCATAAGCCCCCAACCTAGCCCCTGAGACCCACCCTGACTATTTTGCTTCCTAACCACTTCCCAGAGATTGCCCAGTCTATCCTCCATAGATCCCTCAGCCTGTACTAAGAGGCCCCCAGTCCTACTCCCAGAGCTCCTTCCAGCCTGGTGCCTCTCTGAACCCTGGCCTTCCAGAGAGCCCCCCTGTACATATTTAGAGTCACCACCCCAAGCCCAGCACCTAGAGATCCCTCAGCCTGAGACCGCTTTCAGAGACCTGCGTCCCTCCCCTCAGCTCCATCCCACCGCCTCTAAACCACCCCGCAGGTACTGGCTGACCCAACACCCTGAGACGATGCACCAGGACCCCCAGTTAGAAGAGGTTATAGGCCGCTTCTGGGCCACTGTGGAGCAGGAGGGTAACTCAGTCCAGCAGAGCCTAGGAGACTTCTCCAGTCGGTGAGTCAGCCCCTTTCCCTCCCCACCCACACCCCAACACCTCCCACCCTGAGTCCCTCTAATACGCTGCCTCTCTTTCCCCCCAGGCTTAGCCCGGGTGGCCCAGGCCCCCCACATCCCATGAGCAGCCCAGGCCTGGGCAAGAAGCGCAAAGTGTCCTTGCTTTTCGACCATCTGGAGACTGGGGAGCTGGCAGAGCACCTCACTTACCTGGAGTTCCGGTCCTTCCAGGCTATCACAGTAAGGACCCCTCTTCTCCCAGCTAGGGATGGCTTAGGGTGGAGCAGGGCCTGGCTGGGGCCAGGAAGGACTGAGAGGACCCAAACTGTCAAACTTGGGTGCTAGCAGGTACCGGAAAATGAGTTAAGCTGGCTCAATACGGAGCCCCCAGGGTTCAAATCCCATCAGCCCCTTCCTACTTGTGTGACTTTGAATTAGTTTCTCAACCTCTATGGGACTCAGTTTTCTCATGTGTAAAAAAGGAAGTCATAATATTTCATTGGCTCGTTGGGGAAATTAAATCAATATGTCCATTTAAAAATGCTCATCACAGGGTACTTCTCTGGTGGTCCAGTGGCTAAGACTCTGCTCTCAGTTCAGGGGGCTCAGGTTTGATCGTTGGTCAGGAAACTAGATCTCACATGCTGCAACTAAGAACCAGTGCAGCCAAATAAATGAATATTTTTAAAAGGCTTGTCACAGTGCCTGGCACATAGTAAGTGCTCAAAATATTTTTATTAATTGTTCATTTATTTGAGAAGCATTTAAATACACTGTGCTTTGGCCTGTTTTCTGTAAAAGGGGGGCTTAGTTCCTGTCTCATAGGTACCTGGTGGCTCAAATGATAAAGAATCCACCTGCAATGCAGGAGACCTGGGTTCGATCCCTGGGTAGGGAATTTCCCCTGGTGAAGGGAACCACAATCCAGTATTCTTGCCTGTAGAATCCCATAGGCAGAGGAGCTTGGTGGGCTACAGTCCATGGAGTCGCAAAGAGTCGGACACAACTGAGTGACTAACACTCATTTTCATAGGATCAGTGCCTGAGGCAGAGTAAATGCCATACAGTTGAACCATATGAAATTGGCATAGTTTGACATATTTTACCTACTCAAATGATTATTTAAAATGCTTCAAACTATGAGTTGGACATGACTGAGCGACTTCACTTTCAAACTATATATGTATTTAGTTATTGCCATCTTGACATCATTTTGAGGGTAGGTGGGGATCTGGTTCCTTAATGTGAAAATTTCCTGAGCGTACACTGCAGTGGATGTGGGTATGTAATGTTGACCCCTTGTGCAGAACAAATAGCAGTTAGTTCTGTATCCTCTTCTGTACACAAGTCAGGTATACCGTTAACGGCAATAGACTGAGTTCCCACTGTGACTTGGGCCTGTGTGACCCAGGGCAAATTACTTAGCCTCTCTGTGCCTCAATGACCTCATCTGTAAAATGGGAATCATATAGTATTCTATTCATCAACTTGCTGTAAGGTTGTGACAAAGGGCTCAGAATAGTGCCCAGCTTTCTTTAAACGTTTCTCCTCAGATGAAAGGGGGCCATGGTGACGTCAGGGACATGTGATGGCCTGGCTAGGACATCGGAGGTCGTGACTGCTTGGGGGATGGGAGTGTGAGGGTTAGGGCCTGAGGTTTCCAGGGCCCACCCTGACGCCCACCTCTCCCCCAGCCCCAGGACCTGCGGGACTACGTTTTGCAGGGCTCTGTGCGGGGCTGCCCGACCCTGGAGGGATCTGTAGGTCTCAGCAACAGCGTGTCCCGCTGGGTGCAGGTCATGGTGCTGAGCCGTCCCGGGCCTGCACAGCGAGCACAGGTGCTGGACAAGTTCATCCAAGTGGCACAGGTGAGGCCCGCCTTCTGAACACCTGCCCCGCGGGGCTCTCGGGCTGTGACGTCACCATCTCCTGGCCCCGCCCTGCCGCATCTCGTCCCACCCTGGCCATGCCCCAGAGGCCTCAGTCCCATCGTTCTAACTCAGGACTGTGATGGCACTTCTTCTCTGACCTTGATTTCACCACGCAAACCCGCCATGGCCCCACTCCTTGGTCCCAGAGGTGGCAGGTGACGACAGCCAAGCCCTATGCCCAAATATTCTGTCGCCAGGGCAACGGAAGAGGAGGCTCTTTCGTGCCTCCACCTTTGCGTCATCCCCTTCCCCGGTCCCTAGGCTCCAGCTGCCCCTTCAGGACAGTGACAGCATCCGGCCCCACCACTTGAGGTCTCCCTAGGCCCCGCCGTTCCCTCCTCCCCCTACCCCCTTTCTCCCCTCCCCCCTCCTCCTAGGTTCCCTCCCTTCTGGAGAAAAGGGAAGCCCTCCTTCCCCCAGCGTGGCCACGCCCCCTTGCGTACTTCCTCGCAGACCACGCCCTTCCTCTGGCATCTTTCCTCGCCTTGCTTCCCCTCCTTGGCCCACTAGACTTAGAGGTTCTGGCCTCTACCTGCGGTCTCCTCAGTCTGAGCATCTTACTCTTCCCTGGCCCCACCTTCTCCCCCCAGCGACCTCCGCTCTTAAACTTGAAAAAGGGGAGGGTGAGGCTATTGTTCCTGGTGACTGGCTGACCCCGCACCTGCCTCTCATATCTACCTGACCCCTCAGTATCACTCTAGCCCCATTTACTTCTGCCCGGCCCCTAACTCCTGCCCAGAGCACGGGCCTTCTTGCCCCTTCTCACCTGTCTGACTCCCAGGGCAGAGACCGCCTAGTTGCCTGACACCCTAACCTCTCTCTGAATCCTTCACACCTGACACAGACCTGTTGAGTCCCCAAACTGGTCCAACTCCCCATGCTCGCCTGACTCCCCCCACTTTCATCTGACTTCACATTAGTCTATCATCTGCATGACCCCCTGATAATGCCCACATATCTGCTTGCGGCCCACTCCTGCCTGACACATCTCACCTATCTGATGCCTACACGGCAACCCCCCACGCATGCTTAAGACTTCATCTCAGCTGGGGGGATGCTGTCACTTGAACCCCCAATTTACTTGTCCTCCATGTGGTACCCGCCACTTCTGCATCACCTTCCCTCCCTAGAAGCTCCTCCAGTTGCACAATTTCAACACGCTGATGGCAGTCACCGGCGGCCTCTGTCATAGTGCCATCTCCAGACTCAAGGACTCCCACGCCCACCTGAGCCCTGACAGCACCAAGGTGAACTCCTATTGCCCTCCTCAAAGTTCCAGTGATCAATTACCCTGAACCCCCACACTTTTCCCAACCCCCTCCACCCCTTCCCAGGAGCCCTGGAGCCACCTGCAGACCTTGCTCCTCCAAATCCGACAGCCCCCCAGGCTTTGTCCTCCCTGTCACTCTTCCTCCTTCTTCACCCATGGTGCTGACCTCTCTCCTGAGTGTCTGGTCCTGAGCAGCACTGGAGGGAGACAGATGAGAGATGCTAGCAGAGAACTTGCAGTCTAGGTGGGGAGTGAAATGATGTCCCCAAGGATACCAACATTTGGGCTACCCATGGGAGAGCATGGGTTGGGGTGTCCCTTAAGAAAGTGTCTAAAGGAGAGTACGTCATCCATGAGTCTGGTGTGTGGCTGAGGTCAGGACGTGACAGGATATTAGGCTAGAGATGCCCCAGGGTGGGGGGCAGGGAGGATTCTGTTGAGTCTTTTGCAAGCCCAGCTAAGGTGTCTGGTCTTTATCTAGAGGGCACTGGGGAGTTAGGAAAGATGACAGCACCCATGATCAGAGTTGGGTTTCTTAAAAATCACTCTTGGCTGGGGAATGGGAGATAGTGGGGCCTTTCTGAGATGGGGACCCAAGAAAAAGAGCAGTCTGGATAGTGCTGAAGCCAGTGTGGGACAGGAAGGGCTTGGGGAGAGGTCCAAAATTCCACTGGGCCCCTGGGGATCCGAAGCCACACCACAGACTGCTGGGCACCCCCCTTCAGGGAGCTGGGGGAACAATGCCAGCCTCCCCCATTCCATGCCCCTCCCACATAGGCCCTGCTGGAGCTGACAGAGCTCCTGGCAGCCCACAACAACTACGCCCGTTACCGCCGTACCTGGGCTGGCTGCATGGACTTCCGGCTGCCTGTCCTGGGTGTGCACCTCAAGGATCTGGTGGCCCTGAATGAGGCGCAGCCTGACAGGTTGCCTGATGGCCGCCTGCACCTGCCCAAACTCAACAGCCTCTACCTGCGGCTGCAGGAGTTGGCAGCCCTGCAGCAACAGCACCCCCCGGGCAATGCCAGTGAGGACCTTCTGCACCTGCTCACGGTGAGCTGCCCGGAGTTGCCCCAGTTGAGCTCCCAGAGACTGCGCCTGTAGGGCCCTGAGATTTAGGGTCCTGATGGATGAGGATCAGGACAGAATAGTAGAATAGCCCTGGAATGCATGGGTTTTGAAGCCAGAGCTTGTAAGTTTTGTTCTTGTTTTTTCCTGTGATCTCAGGCAAGTCACTTAACTCCTCAGCCTGTTTCCTTAACTGCAAAATGGGAATACTAATAGGATGTACTTCAGAGAGTGGTTGAAAAGAATCAATAATATAATTCATGTAAATATCACTCATACAGTTCACACAGAGTACTTAAAGTAGTATCTGGAACACAATGAGCTCTATATAAGTAATGCATTTTGAGGGACTTGCCTGATGGTTCAGTGGCTAAGACTCCAAGTTCCAAATGCAGGACGGCTCAGGTTCGATCCCTGGTCAGGGAACTAGATCCCATATGCTGCAACTAAGAGTTTGCACGCCACAACTAAAGATCCCACATGCCACAACTAAGACCTGGCACAGCCAAATAAATAAATTTTTAAAAATACGTTTTTTCCCCAATTCGCCAAGGAACTCAAATATCCATTGATCTTAGCTCCAGAATTGCTTTGGGCTTTCGTTCTCCTAAACTTCAAGGTTCTGAGCTTCTCACACCAACAGATCAAAATTCCAAGCTATAACATATTCAGGAATCTAAGCAAAAAGATAATGTTATTAATCATTTTCTGTGTGCCAGACACCATGTTAAATAGTCTCCATGTTAAACAGAGCACTTCATTCCATCCTCACACGCCTACAAGGAAGGGACCCTTATTTGCCCATTTACAGACTGGGAAACTGAGGCCCACAGAGGTGAGGTCATTTGCCCCCTGTCCCACAGCAGGCCAGCTTCAGAACATGAGGGTTAACATATGTTAACCATCACACTATGTCCCAAGACTGCAAATGTGCAGTCCTGGCTATATTTTATTTTACATAGATAGATAGGAAGATAGAGGATTTCTTTCTAAAGAGCAATAAATTGACAGAGACTGGGATTTCGAGGACCATGTAGTCAAAGACTGAAAAGTTGACTTTCAGATCCTAAGTCAGGACCACCAGGAAATTGAAGATGTGGGGCTCCTTGTTTGAAATTTTTGAGAATTTCAAGAGGGTGACAGCAGGGCCTTAAATGAACCAAAGGCCCTTCTATGTGTGGGGCCTACCTCTGAAGCTGGTCCTGCCCTCTGATGATTGGTGCCTAAGCTGCCATGCTTTGCTGGCTCTGAGGCCATCAGCCCAAATATTTATTGCGCACCGGCTGTGAGCCAGGCATTACTTTAGGCACTTAGGTTCACAGCAGTGTGCACATCAGGAAAAAAAAAATTGCTGTCTTGTGGGGCTGACTTCTTGTGGGGGAGAGAGCCAGTGAAAAAAGTAAATAAGTAAATCGTATGGTCTTCTAGAAAATAGGTGCTATAGAGAAAATTACAGCAGAAACAGATAATGGAAAGTGATAGAGGTTTGCACTTCTAAATAGGATCAAAAAAAACCAACACACAAAAAACACCTCAATGAGAAGATGGTGTTTCTGGACTAGGAGGCCGGCGGTATGGAGAGTGAATGGGGGCTCAGTGGGAGAGAGGACCATGGAGAGAGGGGTTTTGGAAAGAGGAGGAGACTGGGGGTCTGGGCAGTCCTAGCTTGCAGGGGGAGGATGGAGACAAGAATGGTCCTTAACATCCTGCCCATCCCCAGCTTTCCCTGGATCTCTTCTACACGGAGGACGAGATCTATGAGCTTTCCTACGCCCGGGAGCCCCGCTGTCCCAAGAGTCTGGTGAGACCCCAGCCCTGACCTCTGACCTCCAGCCCAAGCCTCTGCCCTGACTAACTGTGCCCCTCTGTCCCTGCCCCAGCCACCCTCGCCCTTCAAGGCGCCCCTGGTGGTGGAGTGGGCCCCTGGTGTGACACCTAAGCCTGACACGGTCACTCTGGGTCGGCACGTGGAGCAGCTGGTGGAGGTGAGGAGGTGCCCTGAGCCGGAGGAGGGATCTAAGACTGTGGGGACCCCGGGCACTTTCCTGGTGGTCCAGAGGTCACAACTCCACACTGCCAATGCAGAGGGCGTGGGTTCAACCCCTGGTCAAGGAACTAAGATTGACATGCCATGGGGTGTGGACAGAAGATTAAAAAAATAAGATAATGGTGGGGACCCTAATCTGACCTTATTCTCCCCTTCCCATGCTCCTCCCAAGTCTGTGTTCAAGAACTATGACCCTGACGGCCGCGGCACTATCTCTCAGGAGGACTTTGAGCGACTCTCAGGCAACTTCCCCTTCGCCTGCCATGGGCTTCACCCACCCCCCTGCCAGGGGTAGGTCCTCCCGACTCCTGGGTTCCCTTAAGATGAGGACATGGGGTAGCCAGGGCTCCTGGGTCTGGGAGAACAGGGCCAGGCCTGCTAAAGTGCAGTCTCTCCCCCAGGAGCGGCTCCTTCAGCCGTGAGGAGCTGACAGGATACCTGCTCCGGGCCAGTGCCATTTGCTCCAAGCTGGGCCTGGCCTTCCTGCACACCTTCCAGGAGGTCACCTTCCGCAAGCCCACCTTCTGTAACAGCTGCAGTGGCTTCGTGAGCATTCTGCCCACCATCACCCTGAGGGACCCCTCCTGGAGCACCCTAACTCTTCACAGCCTGGGCTGGGAAAGCCAACCCTTCCCTGTGGCGCTCACAATCCCCAAGCCCCAGATAATGCCCATATTCAGGAAAATCCTCCAGCCTCAAATAGTCCCCATACTTCACAGGGAAGCCTGGCGTGGTTCAGCTCATGGGGTCACAAAGTCAGAAACAACTGAGCGACTCAACAACAAACACTTCACAGAAACCCTAAATAATGGCTGTTCCCTACACCCTGGATAATGCTGAAGTCTCGACAATGCCCAAATCCCAGTCTCCATCCTGGATAATTGCCAAACCCTGGATAATAAGGGCTTTCCAGGTGGCACAGTGGTAAAGAATCCGCCTGCCAATGCAGGAGTCACCAGAGACACAAGGTCGATCCCTGGGTTGGGAAGATCCCCTGGAGGAGGAAATGGCAACCCACTCCAGTATTCTTGCCTGGGAAATCCCACAGACAGAGAAGTCTGGCGGGCTACCGTCCATGGGGTCGAAAAGAGTCAGATACAACTGAGCATCCACGCACTGGACTGAATGGGTAGGTTATCTGCAAACTGAATCAGGCTCCCAAGTCTCTAGGCCCTGAATGATTCAAACTCTACAATTTCCAAAACCAGTTGGATTTGGAAGTCTGTCCTCCAGTCTGTGGAACGGACAGATCTCTCACTCCCAAACCCAGACCGATTTGCAAACCTTGGATTGCTTTCCAAATTCACTTTTTTAATTCACTGAATAGACACTGAGCACCTCCAGGGCGCTAGGCGCAGTTATAGGCTGTGGGCGGGGGTGGAGGGGGACAGGCGGAAACAGAACAGACGCAACCCTTGCCCATAGAATGTACGTTTTATTAACTCTGGATTTTGTCCGATTCTCATATCATAGGTGACTCTCCAAACTTGAGACAAATCTCCAAATTCCTTGAGTCTCCCAGACTCCACATAGGCCTCTAGCCTTGGGCACTTCCAAAACCTGGATGGTTTCCTGCAGACAGCCCCTGTCCCTACCCCAATCACAGCTCTCCCTCTCCTAGCCTAGGTAACCTGTTCTGCTCTCTCTTCCCAGCTTTGGGGTGTCACCAAGCAAGGCTACCGCTGTCGGGGTGAGTGGAGCATCAGTAGAGAAAGGGGATCTAGGACCTCCAAGCTGGAAGAATGGGGGACGTGGACTGGGCCTCTGGCACTAACCTCTGAATTTCCCCCAGACTGTGGGCTGTGTTGCCACAGACACTGCAGAGACCAAGTGAAGGTGGAGTGTAAGAAGAGGCCAGGGGCCAAGGGCGATGCGAGTCCCCCAGAAGCCCCTGTCCCACCCACTCCAGTTCCCCAGGCCAGCTGTGGTAAGACCCAAGGTGTGGCAGTCCTGGGAAGGGGGGCCTGATGGACGGATGGGGATTCATTCTGAGGTCATGAGGCCTTTCCCATCATACCTATGTCCCTCCCACCTGCGCCCCTGCACACAGGCTCCGAGGACAATCTCTCCTACACGCTATCCCTGGAACCTGAGACTGGGTGCCACGTTCGCCATGCTTGGACCCAGACAGAGTCCCCACACCCCTCCTGGGAACCAGAGACGGTGAGGAGGAACTGCCCCCTACCCCCAACTGGATACGGGGAGACCAGCCTGGTTGCCTGGAGGAACCCAGATAGACATGGGGAAGCAAAGGAAAAGTGAAACGAGGCAAAACTCCTCAAGTGCTTGGGCAGGAGGGTGTAGATATGGGTTAATATTTAATGTTGACAGCAATTTCAGTATGTTGGCAGGGAGGGGAAGGGGTAACCCCTAGTACAAAAGAAAAAGTGAGTTTAGGAATAAAAACAGAAAGAAAACTATAAGATGTCAAGAATAAGGCCAAATAGATCAGATACTATTAATAAATATTGGAGTAAATTCCACTCATCAAAAGGGCGACCTCTCAGAATGAGCTAAGGAAACTTTGCTTTGACACGTTGGGGAGAGGCTCTCCCCGCAGTGAACCTGAACACTGTACACTCCCCACGTCACCCCATGTCTTCCTCCTTCCAGGTCCCTCTGCCAGCGAAGGCCTCACCACCCACCGAGTCCTCCAAGCTGAACTCTTAGATGTTGCCTTGGTCTCGTCTCGTCCCCACTTCATCCTCCAGAGTCAGTCTCAAGTCCTCTTCTTCCGTTTCCTTCCCATCCACACTGCCTTTGTTGAAGCTTCTGTCATCTCTTACCCCAAAAGAAAGTTATTTTCTTCTTTTGCATCAGAGTGGCTGTTAATCGTATTCCCTTCTCTTGCATGTGATATCCGTGCAGCTCTGTGTTGGATACGTTTAGACCTAGCCCAGGTGGCTCAGTGGTCAAGAATCTACCTGCCAATGCAGGAGACTCAGGTTGGATCCCTGGGTTGGGAAGATCCCCTGGATGAAGGGAATGGCAACCCACTCCAGTATTCTTGCCTGGAGAATTCCACAGACAGGAAAGCTTGGCAGGTTATAGTCCGTGGGGTCACAAAGAGTTGGACATGACTGAGTGACTAAACCACATCATCATCTTGCCAAGTCCTTAAATTCCCATTTTACAGATGAAGAAACAGGCTCAGTGAGGTCAAACTGCTCACCAAAGGGGGCAGAACTCCTGAGTGTTAAGAGTCAGGACTCATACCCAGTTTGTCTGCCTCTCACATGGAAGCTACTGACCAATATACTGCACTGATGTCAGTATGGGTCAGGAGCTGGAGGGGACAGCGGGTAGAGCTCCAAACTCAGATGGGAGAGAAGGCCAGAGAAAGGGTGGAACAGGGAGGGAACCTCTGAAACCTAAGTCAGATCAAACCCCTCCTCTGCTCAGAGCCCTCCTGTGGCTCCATCTCACTCAGGGAAACCAGAATCCTCACTGCGCCCCATCCCACATGGTCTGCCCATCACCTCTCCAGCCTCCCCTCCCGGCACTCACCCCGTCATTCATCCTGCTTCAGCTACACTGGCCCCAATGGTCCCTGATCATGCCCCCAAACACTCCTAGCTCAGGACCTTTGCACAGGACACTCTGCCGGGAAGGGGGTCCACGTGGCTCCCTTTCTGGGGTTTAGCTCAAGTATCACCTTAGTGAGGCCTCCCCGGATCACACAAAGCTGCAATCCCCCCATAGTCCCCCGATCCTGGCTTCCTGCCTGCTTTATTTCTCTCCAAAGCCCTTTCCTCATCTGACAAACTAAACTTTCTTGTCTGCCCTCCCTCACCTGAAAGGTAGCCCCAGGAGACCAGGGAGTTTTATTATCTGTATCCCCAATGCCTAGAACAGGGCTGGCACACAGTGCTTACTGACGGATGTTTGTCCAATGCCTGCCTATCTCCTGCCCCATGCCCACAGGAGCAAAGGTTGTTGCTGAAGAGAACGGGACTTGAAGGGTCAGAGCAGCAGGGGCCTGCCTGTTCAGACCCAGGGGACAGAGACCTCCAATCTCACCTCAAACCTGAGCACCCCTGCCCTGGCCCCCACAGAGACAGGTCCTAGGGCTGTAATAAATCACATTTATTTTCCAGAGAATACGGTCCTTGGTGTTGAATGGCAGATGCGGGGAGGACTTTGGGGCCTCAGGAACGGGATATGGGGCTGGGATGCCAGGTGCCAAGAGAAACCCTCAGAGTGACTCCTCAGAGATTAGCATCGCATGAAGGAACCCTCCCCGCAATCATCAGTCCCCTTTACTTCTTCTTCTTCTTCCGGCCCCAGCACTGGCGGCCTGCCTTCCGCCCACCTCCGTCCTCTCTTCTGCTCTGCCAGCTGGGCATGGGAGCCTCCAGCTCATTTGGGCGGCCCCCCCGGTCTGGAACGCTGCCCATAAGCACCTGAGAGATGATTAGACTTGAGTTTGAGAGAAGAAAAATATCTTGGACAAGGGGACCAGAGACCCAGGAGAACAGGAAGGGAAGGGCAGATTTTGGGACTTCCCTGGTAGTCCAGTAGTTAAGACTCTACACTCCCAATGAAGGGGGCATAAGTTCAACCCCTGGTCGGAGAACCAAGATCCTGCATGCTGCGTGGTACAGTGGTGGGGACTGCATGGTGGGAGAAACAGTCCTGGAGCTTTCAGTCAAGGGGCTTCAGCAGAAGAGGAATACAGGGGAGGGTGATGATAGAGGTCCACATCCCCAGCAATATGAATGAGGGCACTCCACCTTTTGTCTGTTTCATAGTTGGGCTTTGTATAACATTTCCAGCAAATCAGTGTTTTGGTTATTTTCCCTCACTTAAAATTTTGCTTCACTTTTTGCTGTGCTAGGTTTTATGCCCTAAGAATCATATGTGTGCTCAGTCGTTTCAGTCAGGTCCGATTCTGTGACCCCGTGGACTGTAGCCCGCCAGGCTCCTCTGCCCATGGAATTCTCCAGGCAAGAATACTGGAGTGGGTTGCCATGCACTCCTCCAGGAGATCTTCCTGACCCAGGAACTGAACCTGTGTCTCTTATGTCTCCTGCATTGGCAGGCAGGTTCTTTACCACTAGCGCCAGCTAGGACGCCCAGGTCATATAAGACTGTTTAAACAGAGATCTATGAGGCTAAATTTGAGACTAATCATTTGAACAGAGGGTAGTTTTGCTTTTAAAAATGGTTAAAACCCAAAACAACAGACTGCGGTGATAGGGGAGGATTTTAAGCCAAAGCAGGAGAGGTGGGCAAGGACTCAGTAAACAGATGGACTTTGTTTTGAAGGCACTGGGGAGCCATAGAAGGGTTTTGAGCTGGGGAAGGACATGGTCAGATTTTTGAGTTGGAAATTTCCTTCTAAATGCCATGTGGAGAGGGAAGGATAGAGGTGGTGAGTCCAGAGGCCAGGAACCTAAGGAGAAGGCCAGAGCAGCAGCCCAGGCTGGAGAGGACAAGCTCGTCCAGGGCAGAGGCGGCTGAAAGGCCAGTTTGAAGGCCAAGGGTGTTTAGCGCCCTTCCCCATCCCCAGGTGCTCACCTTGTTGATAGCACAGCAAGTCCCTTGGCGGGCAGTCTTGCTAGTGGCTGGGACAAGGCGAGACAGATCGGCTCGGGCAGCCAGGACGTGTGCGATGGAGATGTCTGATTCTGAGGTCAGAGCCTCTCGAATTGGGATCAGCACTGCCTTCATGGCCTCTCCTTGGGCCTACGAGGTAGTGGGAAAACATGCCCATGAGCCCTCATCAGATGGGACCTGTAATCTTGAAAGCATCTCTCTTCCCTACTCAGGCCCACATCTTTTTTTCTTTAATATTTCATTACGATTTTTGTTTATCAAAGTATAGTTGACTTACAATGTTGTGTGCTTCCCACATTTTTTATGTATGTTTTTTTTGGAAGGAGGCATGCCACGCAGCATGCAGCACGAGGGATTCTAGCTCCCCAACCAGGGATTAAACCCCTGCCCTCTGCAAGGGAAGCGTAGAGTCTTAACCACTGGGCTGCCAGGGAGGGCCCTCACATCTTTTAATAAGGAGTATTGCTCTAAATACTCTTCCTGCTCAGACCAGGAAATCCTAGAATGCCCTGGGGGCCCAGAGATTCCACATCCCCAACCTCACAGGATTCTAAAATGACCTAGGTCTCAGAATCAGCAAGAGGGTCGTATTCCTGGCCCTCCCTTCCTCCCCGCTGCAGCCGCAGCTCCCACAACTGCTCCCGCCTAGGTCTTCTGCCCACACCTCAGCCCGATCACTCCAGTGGAAAGCAGATGTGGTGAGGTCAAGGCGCTTAAGGAGGAGGGAGCGGCGGCAGCCGTACTGATCCCGCAGGCTTTGGGACAGAGACGCCAACGCTTCCTGGGAGAAAAGGTCTCAGTCACGCCAGGGGTCGCCCTCATTCCCATCTCTGGATGAGAACCCTGTTCACTTACAGCCATACACAACCTTACCCATCTGGGTGCGTCCAGTGGGTGGTTGAGGAGGGGCTGCAGGGACTCTGGGGGCAGGGAAGGCAGCAGCGCGGAGATCTGATGGGAGAAGGAGGAAGCTAGAGTTAACTTCGCTGAAATCGGATAGACTCCTCCGTGAACCCCAGTTCCCTATGACCCTGAGGACCCCGGCCATAGAACCAAGAATGGCAGTCACAATTCTGCTGATGAAGACATCGGAGGCGGTGGCACTCCTCCTGGAGCCTCTGGGAGAGGGGGCTCTCCCCCTACGAGGAAGGTGGGGTGGCCCTGGTGTGGAGGGGATTCTGGCTACCTTGGCATGCAAGTCCTGAAGCAGCTGACAGGCTGGGGTCCCCCGCGTGGGTCTGGGCAGCCCCAGGGCTTGGAGAGTAAGGATCAGTTCCTGGACCATGCCAGATCCCTCCTCTGCCTCCTCCCCACAGGATGGCTCGGGGTTGGGATCCAGACGGGAGCGCAGGCGGAGGAGGCGGGCGGCCTGGACCTCGGAGCAGAGAAAGCCTAAAAGTAGGGGAAAGGAGCAGTACAATCAAGGAGGGCCGCCACCTCCGCTACCGGGGTCGAAAAGTTCAAGCGGCTTCGAAACTTACGCCTCCTAGTTCCACCCACCTAGAGCCCTGACTCCACCACCAGGATAAGCTCCACCCACTTCGAGACCTAGCTCTTTCTGCAGAATTCAATGGAGTCGCACAGAGTCGGACACGACTGAAAGCGACGCAGCAGCAGCAGCAGCTGCAGAATTCAAACCCTGCTCACTTCGGAACCACCCTGTCTGACTCCGTGTTACTCGATCTACCTGAGCTTCAAGAACCTCCATCAGAATCCTAACCCCGCCCACCTCAGAGCCCTTAGCCCGCCCCAGAGTTCTACTCCACCCGCCTCCCGCCCGGCTCGAACGCCTCAAAGTTATGACCACGCCCCCCGGAGGCGGGGGGAATCCTGGCTCCACCTCAACGTACGGAGCCCGCCCCCCTCGAGACTGTGGCCTCGCCCACTTCCGCCTCCCGGCCGGCCCCCCGCCCCCCAGCTCACGCAGCAGGCGCAGGCGCGCGTCGGGCTCCCGCAGTGAGGCCGCGCAGTCCCCGCCGCAGAGCTCGCGGTTCGGACAGTGCAACTCCCGCAACAGGCCGGCCAACTGCCGCAGGAATTCCTCCTCAGCGCCGGGACCTATTGGAGGCGGGAGATGGTCAGGGCGTGGCGGCGGCACCCAAGGCTCCAAACCTCCCGACCTCCCTCCATGCGTACCGTCGCCGGCGCTCAACGCCTCCGTGCCCTCCTCTCGCTCCCGCTCCAGAGCACCCAGAGTCGCCAGCTCCGCCGCCAGCCGCGCGCACAGCGCCCTGAAGTCTGGGCACGAGGTGCCCGGCGACGCTGCCCCCGGGCAACCCTCATACCTGCGGCGCGGTCGAGAGAGCGGGAGCGGGTGGGAGAGGTTAATAGGAATTTCTGAGGGAAGACCTGCCCCTTCCTGCACCCCCAGCCACACCCGGCTCCTCTTACCCCAGGGCCAGCAGGTCCTGGGCCACTGCGGCCCACTCCTGCTCCTCGGCCTCCGCCCCCTCCATGAGAGTGTCGCCTCTTCTTCAGGCGCGCGCCCCCTGCCGGTCGGTGGGAGGCTCCGCCCCAGGAGCGGCGTGCGCGCGGCCCCTTTAACTGACCAATCAGCCTCTTCTCGCTAAGGGCCTTCGTCGTTCCAATTGGTGTAGAAGGAGGTAGAATCCTCCCTCAAGTTCGCCGCCTTAGCCGAATACTAGAGCGCGTCCTTTCGGGTAACCAGTCAGGGTGCTGGAAAACCCACCTGGCTTTGTAAAAATCCAGAGTAGGCGTTTTGGATCCCGGCTGTCGCGACAGACCAGCGGTGTCGCTCGTGCTGCGACATAGAAGCAGCTTTTCCTCCAACTCCCCCAAATGCCCTCTGCTCTTAAAGCATCCCATACCAAATATTGTTCTCCCAACTCCACTCTAAGTCCAGAAACCCGTTTCCTCCTTTCCTATTTAGAGCTGGAATTCTGTCAGGGACCAGGAATCCCAGTTACGCACACACACAGCCGAGTTGGTCTTCATCGATCACAGTGCGCCCGTTGCACCTTCACCCCTCTGCCTCCCTAAGCCTTTCAGAGAGGGAGCAAGGGCAATATACCATGGTGATTAAGAGACTGCACTCTACCAGTGCAATCTGGTCCGCAGGCAAAGGTTAGGTATTTGATTCCACCATTCACCATCGTTGTGTTCCTGCTAAGTTGCTTGACATCTGTGTAATAAGTGTAATAACGCTTATCTCTCACAGTTGTTTGTGAGGATTAGTCCTGTATGTAAGTGGTTAACAAACATCTAAGGGGTACTCAATTAAAAATGACTAACAGAGAGACTTCCCTGGCTGTCCAGTGGTTAAGCCTCCACCCTTCTACTGGAGGGAACACTTGTCTAATCTCTAATTTGGAAACTAAGATATCGTATGCCACCTAGTGCATTTCATATGTGGTACTAGGCTAGGTATTTTATCTCCATTTTATGGAAGAGAAAACTGAGGTGCAGAAAGGATGAATCACAGAGTGAGTTGCATAGTGGTGCCAGGACTCAAATTCAGATGATTCCAAAGTCCATGCTTTTAACCACTTAACCTGTTACTAGTTATTACTGCTCTTGCTTTTGTAGCTGTTGTTCATATTATTTTTCCAGGTTTACTCTCTTCCCAACTCTGTCCTGATCTCCAGTAGTTTCTAGATAGTTCTACTGGGAGTGAGAATAGACTGGAAGTAGAGACTCAGAGGAGAAAAAGAGCCAGAACCTGATTCTTAGGGGGAAGTCTACCCTTAATCTGGTTCCTCCATAGTCCTGTCTACTCCATGGCTGGGTACTGGGTGAGGAGGGGGCAGCAGTTATTGATCTTAATATTAAAAATTGTTCAGACCAAAGCCATGGAGTTATAACCTTGACTCTTTTTATGGTGTACTCCTTATTTAAATTGAGCTTCCCTGGTGCTTTAGATGGTAAAGAATCTGCCTGCAATTTGGGAGACTGGGTTTGATCCTGGGTCAGGAAGATCCCCTGGAGAAGGGAATGGCAACCCACTTCAGTATTCTTGCCTGGGAAATCCCATGGACAGAGGAGCCTGGTGGGCTACAGTCCATTGGGTCACAAAGAGTTAGACACAACTCAGTGACTAAACCACCACCACCTCTTAGGATAAAGAAGGTGGGATAATGACTTTACAACTAAGCAGCTGAGACTTTCACTTTCATACCTAAATTGAACTCGACCATTATCTTGCCCACTTCTCCTGGCCTCTGCTCCTCTCACCCTGGTCCTGTGCACCACTGTCTCCCCTGGACCATTCTAGCAGCCTCCTCCCTGTCTCCAAGCCTCCCCCCTGCCGCCTCCACCAGCCCACCAGGATCTGTCCCCACAGGCAGCCAAAGGGAACCTGTGAATAACTGAGTCAGGTCACATCTGCTGTGACATAGAAGCTCCAAGCTGCCATGTTGGAGACTTCCTGTAGCTTCATGTCACTCAGGGTGAACAGCAAAGTCCATGCAATGGCTTGCAAGGTCCCAGAGATCTTCCCTGTCACCTTTACCCCTTCTTTCACCTTTCTATCTCCTAAGCACCCTCCTGCTCTTGCTCCTCCCCCTCTCCAGTTCCCTTGACATCCCTCAGATTTACCAGACATGCTCCTCCCTCAGGGCCTTGCACGACTGTCCTTTTTACCTGGAATGCTCTTCCTACAGACATCCCCAGGACTCCCTCACCTTCAGGGCTATTTAAATGCCAGCCTCCTCCATGGGGCCTCCCTGACCACCAAGGCAATAACTGTCTGTATCCCCCATCTTCACTTTATTTTTTCTTTATAGGATATATCATTTCTTAGTGGTAAAGAACCCACCTGCCTATGCAGGAGACATAAGAAACACGGGTTCGATCCCTGGGTTGGGAAGAGCCCCTGGAAAAGATCATGGCAACCCACTCCAGTATTCTTGCCTGGAGAATTCCATGGACAGAGGAGCCTGATGGTCTATAGTCCATAGGGTTGCAGAGAGTCAAAGAGTTGGACACGACTGAAGTAACTCAGCATGTACGCATATATCATTTCTAATATGTTATCTCCTTCATTATATCTTATCTCCTTCACTAACATGCTATCTCCTTCACATGTTGTCTCCTTCACTATAAAGTTCACAAGTTCCTTGTGGGAAAGAAATTTTCTGTTCACTGTTTTATCCCCAGCACCTAGAACAGGGCTTGGTGTACAACAAGTGTTCAGTAAATGTACTTGTGGAGTGATTGGATGTATAAAATTCAGCCAGAGGGTCTGCTTGGGACTAAAGGATGAGAAGGGGAAAGGAGGATTTGTCTGGTCTGGTGACTCAGGAAGGTGAGCGGATGGGGTGCATCAATGCAAATAAAGAACACAGGCTGAGACTTTGTCACAGACATTTCTTGGAGCCGATATCTCATGCCCCCTCCCCCAATGACAAGGCTGGTCTTCGGCCCCCATCCTCCCCCACTACTTCAGCCTGCACTGATAACAATATTGAGGTCACAGACTGGCTTAGAATCAAGATCAGGAAGATAAATGTCGAGGTGCCTCCCCCAAGCCTGGGGGCCAAGCATCCAATCTGAGGGGCAAGCAGCTGGGAAATTGGGCCTGGGGGCTCCAGGGTTTGAGGTCTTCCTGGCTCCCAGGGTCATCCCTCCATGCACCCCTGATTTAGGGGTGATGAAGAGTAATCATGGATCAGAGGTGGGTATTAGCAGGGAGCAGGACTGGGAGACCTGGGAGAGGCGGTGCTGGGAGGTGGGAGCCAGGGAACCTTCCCCCAGCCCCCACCACTTCATCCACAGATCCCACAGCACCTTACAGCACTCTGGTCCCCCGTCCCACCCCTCCCCAAAACGAGGTAGGTTAAGAATGGAGCTTCCCCCCGCCCACCACGGAAGGGAGGAGACCGAGGCACAGAGAGGGGGATGGGGACCCAGGCTGCCCCAGCCCCTCGTCCCTCCGCCCTCAGCTCTGGTGGGTCTGACACTGATGAGAGCTGGGCAGAGTGGGGATGGGAGGGACACCCCTCATTTCTCTCACCCATCCCAGGGTCTGGTTGAGAGAGCTGAATCTCACAGGTTCCGGATGTAATAAATAGTTAATAATTTAAAGGAAGTGACAGGAGGATCCATCCCTCTGGCCCCCTTGACCTATCCCTTGAACCCCCACAAGGCCATCCAGGTCTGGGTAATGAGGAAAGGTAAGGGCACACTTCAAGATGCCTAGGACCAGATTTAGGTCCCAAGCCCAAACAACATTGAGATTGTGTTGCTCCAAGACCGTGATCTCCCCCATGCAGGCTGTCAGATCCGTGGTACACTAGAAGTCCCATTCCATTGAAGAGAAAGCGATCTTGGAATCCCCTTTTCCCAGAAGAGGAGTCTCAGAAGGCCATGAACCAGGCTTTCAAACTTTCTGAAACAACCCCCAACTCTGAGATGGACGTGAAGGGGTTAACAGAGGGGCAGAACATGAAAGGCTTGGACTAAGGCTAGGACTCAACGTTGGGCTTGGGAGAGAGTCTGCAAGGCTGGGAATTGTGTGGGTGTGGGTGTGTATAGGTGTGAGTGTGCAACCACGGGCATTTGTGCCAATAGAGCCATATCTAGTTGCCTTTGTGCAACTTACACAAATGCACACCTTCCTCTGAAGGCACAGCATAGCCAGCCCCACTCACAGCCTTGGCTGTGAGCCTTTGTTTAGTGAACAGCCTGCACACTCATCTATGGCAATGCTAGTTCCTAGATATGGGAGCAGGGAAGCTCTTGGGTGGTCCTGGAATCCAGTAACATTAGCTCAAAATGTTTTTTTTTTTTTCCCTTTAGGGTAAAGGGTAGTTCTGTATGATACTGAGAGCTTGGGCCGGGGCTCTTAGGACTAGAATTCTGAGAGTGTGGGACCTTGGGGTTTCAGGGGCCTGTGGACAGCAGGATTCAACGGGCAGCAGGTCTCAGGAGATGCACAAGCTGGGCCTGGAAATTATCAGGCTAGAGAGGTTGGAATCCAAAAAAAATCTGGGATCTGAAGGTGTGAAAGTCCCAGGGCACCTCAGATTTGTTTCTGGCATGGAGGGGCCAAGGTCTTGGGTCAGGGACAATCCCAATACTGTGTAGGCTTGAGTTCTGAATTTGGAGGGTCAATGGCACCTTAGGGTCTTGATGGAGTGCTCTTAAAGCACTCTGGGGCCGCTCAGGGGCAAGGGGTCAGAGGTCTGAGTTGCCATGAATGTCCCATCTTCTGGGAACTGGGCTCCTAGCCTTTTGGGGACTGGGAATATGTGGGTACAAAGAAGCTGAAGATTCCAGGATGATCTGGGGCTTGAAATCCAAGTCCAAGGAGGTTTGGAAGAAGGGTATCTGAAGGGCTGGGACCCATGTCTTAGACCCTGAGGTACTGGTGGCCTTCAGTCCTAGATCAGTCCTATATATATAGGACTTCAGAGTTCTATATATGGAATTGAAAATTCCTGGGAACACCAGCTTGGGATGGGTGGGTCTACAGAGGTCTTTGATCCTTGGCTCACAGAGCATCTCGGAGTCTGACTTCTGGATCTTGGGCCATGTGCATGTGGGAAGGAGGGCTCTGAGGTGGATCTCCCAAGTCATTTGGGTGAGAGAAGAGCCGTTTGAGCACATCCAAGGACTCAGGGCATCTTAAGAGGATTTGGTGTCTAAGAAGTCCTGGGGCTACAAGAACATCTTAGATACAGGTACCCCAGGTTTTAGGTGCATTCAAGAATCATTGGGGGGTGATTCCAGGTACTATGATTTAAGATCTGGGAGTAACTGTATACAGGTAGGGTCAGGTTCTGGCCACTCTTAATTATTGGGCTGTAATCTGACGGGGTTCATGGTGCCAGGCATGACGGGGGTCTAGGTTGGTAATTTGAACAGGGAGTCAGGATGAGCCCGGCTCTCAGGGATCTGTGTGCTCCCTGCCTGCCTGGGGTGAAGAGTCTGGGGATCCCTGGAATCTCCTTAGTCTAGGTCGGGGTGGGGGTTGAGAACAGGAAGCCAGAACTCAGGGTGCCTGGAACCTCTTGGACAGACATCCCAATGAAGCTGGTTCTGGGGTCTCTCAGTCCTACATTTGGGGTCCAGGTTTCAGGTCTGGGGTCTCTCAATCCAAACTCAAGCTCCAAGTTCCGGGTGTGCCTAGGTTTGGGTTTGGGGTCCAAACGGAGTCCGGGGTCCTGGACCCTCAATTTGGGGTCCTCGGTCCGGCTACCGGACCCATCAGGCCGTTCTCACCGCGCAGCCTCTTCGTGGCGACCTCCACAGCCGGCGCAGCCGCATCGCGCCGCGACCCAGTGGCATGCACGCAGGGGCGCGTAGCAGCAGAGGCAGGGCACCGCGAGCGAGAGGGCAGCCAGCGCGGCCCAGCGCGCGGCGGGGCGCGGGTGGCCCGGCTCGCAGGCGCATGGGTCCGAGAAGTCGCCCTCGGCATCCGACAGGCAGTGGTAGAGCAAACTCTCAGCGCACCACAGGCAGCTGAGACGGCGCACAAGCAGGCGACCCGGGTCCGGGGCCTCGGCGCAGCGGCCGCCACGACCATCAGCGCGACGGCGGAAGAGCGCGCGGCAGTGCACGCAGCGCGCCGCCTCCTCTGCCTCCGGGGAGGCCTTGGCTGGCGCAGGGGCCGGGCCAGGGCCTGGGGGTGGGCGAGCCGGGGGTGCTGGAGGAGCAGCCTCGGTGAGAGGGGTGGGTAGGACTGCGGGGGGCCCCAGGGCTGCGCCCCTCAAAGCGCCGGTCTTGGCGAAGCGCACGACACAGGTGGACAGGGCGAGGGGCGCGGGCGGCCCCGCACGCCGGTAATCCTCATAGCCGCGGCCGCCCCAGCCCGGGCCCCCTGCCCCAGCCAGGGGCTCTGAAGGCTCCGGAATCCCCATGAATGGTAGGAGCGGAGGGTAGCTCTGTGGGACCAAGATACAGGAGAACAGGTTAACGGGCTCTGTGATCCCCCACATGCCACCACAATCCATCCCGGCCTTAGAAGACACGAGAATCCAAAGACCCAGCCACAGGCCTCATTTATCTTAGCATCCTGTACTGGAATCCTGATTGCCTGGGGTCCCGAACTTCTAAGTCCTCAGCCCATTCCACTCCCAGGGACAGACAGAAGACTCCAGGCACAAGCCCAGACTTTAAGGACTCATTGGGCCAGGCTCTCAGTCCTGTCCTCTCTCAAGATCCAGGATTCCTGTACCCAGCCCTTCTCAGATTCCTGGACTCCAGCCATCTTTTCCTTCTCCTGCAGGAGTCTGGTCACCAGGTCCCTTTTACTCCCTTGGATATTGAGTCTCACTCCTTGTGAGTTAAGTACTAAAGAACTCCTTCCATGAGTACCACCAACTCCCTAATATATATTCATTGTCCAAGTCGTCCCCTAAACCCCTCTGGAATTCAGAGCGTTCCAGTCTCCAAGAGCGCAGGAGACGCGCGGGAAGCCCTCACCCAATCTTCCCAGGAACTAAGCTTCCCAGGCCTAAGCTCCCTCGCCACAAGACATGTCAGCCATCCCTTAGAATCTGTGATTTCTTGCCCCTCTGCGGCCTCAGCTCCCGCCCACTTCGGGACCCCGGCGCCCTGCCCCCTTTTCCCGGGAGCCCCACCTGAGCTGATGAGCGGCGGCGCTGGGGGGGCGTGGCCGGCCCGAAGCCGGAAGCTGACTCCACCGTGACGATGGGGGCCGCCGCTGCGCTGGGAGGCGTCTCCTGGTGGCTGTGACTGGAGGAGGAGTCGCTGTCCACGTGGGACTGGGGGAGATTGGCGGCCTCAGAGCCGGGACCTCTGGCACAGCCGATGCCCTTATATAGACCCCCTCCCATTGCGAGCGAGGGCTCTGCGGCCAGACAGGCCTGGGTTCAAGCCCCGGCAATGCCACTGACTGCTTGTGTGACCTCCGGCAAGTGAGCTCAGCTCTTTGAGCCTCAGTTTCCTCCTCTGTAAAATGGGGATCATAATATTGTCTATTCATAAGGATGTGGTTAGGACCCACTGTAAAGGGCATAAACATGCCTGAAGTACAGGAAGAGCAGGAAATGGTTATGATTATTGGATTCCCTCTTCTTATCTGCTCAGCTCACCAACCTACAGAACATCAAATCATCCTCCCTTCCCAGAACCCCTGTCCCTTGGCCATCAGCTGCCTTCCTGCCTCCTGCCTACCACCACACCTTTAGTGGGGTAGTTCCACCCACCTAGAATGTGTTCCTTCCCGTCCAAACCAAGCTCTGTCCTTTACAAGCTGAAACATCACTTCTCAGACCCTCCATTCCTTTCTGTGACTTGGGAATCATTCCTACCTCAACAGATTACTATCCTCAATAAACATTCATTGAGCACCCGTGACTTGCCAGGCTCGCAAAGGCCATTGGGAGGATATGAGATGGAGCACAGAAAGCACAGCATCTTTCCTGAGGAAGCACTCAATAAACGGGATCTGTCTGTGTGACTTTTGTAGACCCCTCTACATCTCCTATTATACTGGGAAGCCCCCCTTTCTGCCCAGGGAACCAGGTTTGTTCCTCCATGTGTTCTTGAGACATTCCCATTGTTCCCAGCAAGGGCCAAATCGAATCCGACATTATGTGCATTTATTCATTCAATCAATTTATTCAACACATATTTACTGAACACTTACTGTCTACCAGGCACTGTTTTAAGCATTGAAGATGCAGCAAGAAAGCAACAAAAGATCCTTGCCCTCCTGGAGCAGACATTCTAGCATGGGAGATGGATAGTAAAGTCATAGATAAGAAAATTGTCTATTGGGAGAGGAAATAAAACTATCTTAGAAGATGGGGGAAAGAACAAGATAAGGAGAATTAGGAGACTGCAGTTTTACACAGGTTACTCAGGGAGGGCCTCAGGGCTTCCCTGATGGCTCAGTGGTAAAGAATGCACCTGCCAATGCAGGAGCCTGGGTTTGATCCCTGGGTTGGGAAGATCCTCTGGAGTAGGAAATGGCAACCCACTCCATTATTCTTGCCTGGAAATCCCATGGACAGAAGAATTTGGTAGGCTACAGTCCACAGGTTCGCAAAGAGTCAGATGCAACTTAGCAACTGAATAACAACAGGGAGGGCCCTCACTGAGGAGGAGACTACATGTGTAAAGCCCTGAAGGAAATAAGAGAATAAGCCATGTGGAAATTTGGGAATGTTCCAAGACAAGAGGACCAGCCAGTGCAAAAGCCCTGAGACAGGAGTCTGTCTTCCCTTTTGACTTAACAGTGAGGAGGCCAATGTGGCTGGAGCCTAGTGAGCATGAGGGAGAGTAATAGGGGGCCAGTTGGTGTGGGGTCTTATGTGCCTCTGTGAGGACTTTGTCCTTTACCAGGAGTGAGATGGAGCCCCGGTAGGATTCTAAGTGGAGGATATCCGTGATCAGACTTAGATGTCAGTAGGGTCCCTCTGGCTGTGTGGGAGGAAAGGAGATGGAGGAGGGGGGCAGTTGATGATGAGCAGCTGATGAGACAGTCCAGTTGGGAGATGAGCTTGAATAGTCACCAGGCTGGAGGCACAGTCTGATCATTTTGAAAGTAGAGCCAGGGAATTCCCTGGAGGTCCCAGTAGTTAGGACTTGGTGCTTTCACTGACCGGCCCAAGTTCCATCCCTGGTTGGGGAACTAAGATCCTGTGTGCTGTGAGGTGATGCCAACTTTTTAAAAAAAGAAAGTGGAAAAAAGAAAGTGGAGCCAATATGTGCTGAGAGACTAGATGAGGGGGCATTAAAAAAGGAAAGGAGTCAAGGATGGCTCCAAGGTTTGTACCTTGAGCAACTAGAAGGTTGGATTTCCCATTGATTTGTTCATCTATTTACTTTTAATATTTATTCATTTTAATAGTGTACCTTAAAAAAAATTTTCTGCCTTTCCACACTAGAATAGAAGCTCCACGAGGAAAGAGACTTTATTCTATTCACTGATGTATCCCCAGTGCTTAAAACACTTCTTATGGAAGGTGTTCAATAAATACCCTTGGATGAATGGGTATATCATAATAGAACAGAAAAACTAAAATCACTGGGATTGAAATTGACACTAATCGTTTTTGGCCCAAATTTGTGTCCCCAGCACGTGATACAAAGTAGATACACAGTAGGTGCTCAAGAATGTTTGCAGAATAGAAATAGCCCCCTGCCCTCCCGGCAGCGTTGCACCCAGGAGACTCACCGTCAGAGGGCAGGGGGTCTCTGCAGTGTCCTGGGAAGGGGAGGAGGAAGAGGAGGAGGAGGAGGGGGTGAGCGAGCCTGGGGTAGGGAGAGAGGCAGAGCAGTGAGTTCTCGGGGCCAAGCTTCTCCCACTCCCCACCCAAACCAGCCCAGGCTCCAGCCCCCACCGCCTGCATCACTCACCTCGACCCAGAGCAGCCAGCGCTGCCAGCAGGCTCTTCTGAAACTCATCTGCCTCGGCCGGGCTCTGAAACGTCAGCCCGAACTTGCAGTCACCCAGGCTCCAGTGATGGAAGATGGGGTTCACCTTGTTGTAAACCAAGCCTGGCCTCAGGGTACACTCCAAGGTGATCTGAAGTGGGGGCAGGCAGGAAGGGTCCAGGTCAGACATTCCCTTCCTGCCAGAGCACCTCACACATCTCATTCCCCATCCCAGGTGCACCCTTGAACCCCGATCACACCCCGATATTGAGCACACCTCTGATACTCCAATATTTCCCCCCAAACCCTTGATCTCTACATTTTCCTAACACCTCCCTCCCTCTGATATCTCAGTAGGCACCCCAAATTTTATTGGATGCCTCAAAAAATGTTAACCTCCTTCTGATAGCCAGTATCGCCCATCTGACTCACTTGTACTCCCCAAGCTTTACTGAACATCTCAAAATGTTAATCCCCTTCTGATGCCCCAGTAATCTCCCCAAATACTACCCCCCAAATTTTTTTTAATCAAAATCCCACAGATTTCCCCTCAGATGCTGGTCAACACCCTAGATGTTCTCCCATCTTCTTGCCCAACATCACCATATTTTTTTCCACACCATTTCAAATCCCCCTACACTATTCCTTCCAACCCCTGCTCTGAAATGCAAGCCTTACCCCAAGCCTTTTCGAACAATCCAAACCTTTCTACTACATCCCCAGCTGAAACGTCAACAGTCTCTTTCCATTTCATGCCAGACAGCCCAGAATATTCCTGCTGAACCCACAACAGGATGGTAAACCCTATGTGACACTTCCAGATGGTCCCCCCACCAAAGGCCTCCATATACTTAGGCCAGAGGGGCAGGTGGTGTAAAATTCCCGGGGTGAGGATCTCTGAGCAAGATGGAGCCACGGGGAGGGTTTTGAGCCAGCAGAGGAGGGATGTGATCTGAGTCAGGTGTTAGCCCAGCCCCAGTGGAACAGGCTGAGGTTGGGGGAGGGAGCAGGACGACAAGGAGACCAGTGAGCAGGCTGCTGTGGCCGTCCAGTGGGCAGTGGCAGGGGACAGGACCTGTTTGACACCCTCAATAGTCCCCAAACTCCCCACTCTCATCCAGAGGACAGAGTCACTTCCAGCTCCATCCCACACCCGGGTTTGATTTCGGCTGGGAGATGACCTGACCTCACCTCTGCATTCCCAGCCCCATCCCCCTACTTCCCCACACCCCCACCCCACCCCCACGCCCCAGGGTGGCTCACTTTCTGGTCCCGGAGGCGCTCCCCGTGGATGACGTAGTGCCCCTGGCGGGCCCCCCCCTCGGGCCTGGCCCCTCGGACCCGACATACGCTCACCTGGCTGAGGCCCCCGCCCCCCACAGGCAGCCAGCCCCCACTGGAGTCATCTCGGGCCATCACCACGGCTCGGACCCGAACCATGTACCTGGAGGAGGTAGGGGGACAGGGACAATATGGTCAGTGAGCGTCATTCCTGCTCTCCTAGTCAGTGTTTCCCCAACCCTCACCTCCCCTCTTCATCCCTCACAGCCCGATCTACTGTTTCCTTAGTCACCCATACTCCCCTTACCTTCTACACCCACCTCCTTCCCCATGCCCACCTTCTGCCCATACCCGTCACCTCTCTTATGCCCACCTTCTTCCAGCATGGCTTCTTTCTTCCTCTTGCCATCTCTTTTCTCCCATGCCTACCTCCTTCTCCATATCTACCTTTTTTTTCCATACTCACCTTGCCTCCCTTTCCCCATCTTCCCCATCCTCACCCCCAGAGCTTCGCTCTTCCACTTCCCTTCCTCCTCCTGCTCATCCCCTATCAACCCTGTCTCCTTCTCCTCCCTCAGCACGTACCCACAGCCCCACCCATCGTCCCCCTCACAGCTGGGTGCCTGCGCATATGTATTTTCTTAGAGCCCATCAACTCAGCTCCAGTCCCCCCTACACTGCCTCCGCACCCTGCCACCCAGGCCACTGGCTGGGTGAGAAACCCAGGCTGTCTTCCTCCCCAACCCCCCCCCCCACCCCTTCCCGGATTTATGAATGAGACCGGATGCAAAGCTCACTGAGTCACCCAGCAACGGGAGATGGGCAGGGAGCAGGGAGAGAACCAGAAATGGCCAGAGACAGGCCGAAAGGGAGATGGAGGCAGAGGAAGCCAGAAACGGGCGATCGAGAGTCATCCAGAGAGCATTTCATTCACAAAAATCAAGCCTGCTCCCTCAGGCCCCTGCCGAGGAAAGGCAAGGGGGAGAGATTGCAGGGTGAGGGGTTGGGGGAGGAACTGATCCCTCCTCCTTTCCCTCCCCGCCCCAGCATCCTTCAGAACCATCTTACCCCGCCCCCCAGCTCAGGGGACGTAGCCCTCCGCCCATAATAGGGATCAGCGTCCAACCCCTCACTACCACCTAGCGCTGGGACATTGGAGCCCCGGCCTTAGGGACCCCAGCAACGAGCTCTAGCCCCTTCCCCTACCAGTAGGCTGCCGGGTTTCCCCAGTCCTTCGGGAGGGGAGGGGGAGGCTGCAGCGCCCCCAGCCCCCTTTTCTCAATGGGATGGGATTTTGTGAATGAGCAGTCACGTGACGCTGCTTCCTTTGTCCGCCCGCCTCCCCCGACAACAGGTGAAACAGAGAGAGGGCAGGGGTCCTCTCCAGGGCCTACTGGGATGGGACGCCGGGATTTCTGGATGCCCTACGCTCTTCACACAGCTGTTCCCCGGGGGGGAGTGGTCCCCTGAGTTCCTCAATGGTGAGGGTCCAGTACGGAATTTTATGAATGGGGAGTCCTCGGAGGAAGTCCAGGCCCCCTAAATGGTGACCGATACCCCAAATGGCTGCCGCGCAGTTCAGGGGCCCCCACCTCCTTTTCCTTCCAGCCAGGGTCTGGGGGGCGCCCGGGTGGGCAGGAGGCGCAGCGCGGTCCTGGCCGCCCCCTCATCGTGACAGGCGGTCCGTCAGCCCCCGCCCCCTCGCCCCCCTCGGCACCTGCCTGGGAGGCTCCGGCCGGGCTCCGAGCGGTGGCGACGTGGCCTCCTCCTCCTCCTCTTCCTCCTGTTCGCTCCGGCTCCCTCGCTGGCTCCGGCGGCGCTAGAGACGGGCACCGGGAGCCGGGGCGCAGGGGGAGGGAGGGGGAACCTGGAAGATGGGTGGGGGGGAGGGGGCGGCTTGGGGGAGGGGTAAACGCGAGGCAGGCGCACTTGCCCGCTGGGTCCTAGAGCCCGGCAGTGGCTCTAGCGAACAGCCCCCCAGCCCGCATTTTCTCAGGATCCAGAAAGGATCCCCTACTTTCCCACCCATCCGCGCCATTGGCCCCTGAGGATATGGAGAAGGGGTCCAGGACGGAGCCTGCTCTCAAGATTCTATAGAGGCGAGGGTCTACGTTTGCGGTTCTAAATGGGAGGGGCTGGGTGCCTGACTGGGTTCGAAATGGGGTGGGGCGAGAAGGGAGCCTTCGCAAGGGGGCGGGGTCGGAGGGCCTAGAGGTGGAGAGGGTGCGGACGCCGAAGGCGCGGACGAGCGCGTGCGTCAGGGAAGGGGCGGGCCCACGGAGGAAGGGCCTTCTAGGCCGGCCCGAGGAAGGACAGGGTCTTGGGAAGAGAGGTTGCTAGGTCTTAGAAGGGCGGAGCTTATAAGTAAATTGTCTTTAGGGGCAGGACGACGGAGAGTTCCAAAAGGGAGGAGCTACGTAGCAGAGTTCGTAATGGGCGGGGCTTCGGGAGAGGTAATAACGGAGGGGCGGGGCATTGTAAATGGTAGGGGCTAAAAGAAGGTTCTAAAGGGATGAGGCCTAGGACTACGAGGTCTGGGGGGCGGGGAAGAAGACACCGGAGTATTTCAAAGGGAGATCCAGGTTCGTAAGGGGCTGTGCTTAGGATGGCTCACAGGAGGGCGGAGCCTCGAGCTCGGGGGCGGGGCCTAGATCTCGGGGTCCGCCCTCGCTGTCTCGCCCACTTGCCTTCACCCGCACCCCCGTTCTTTTCGGTTATTTTCTGCTACGGCCGTTCCCTGCCCTGCCCTGGGCCCAGGGGGCCGCGGTCTGAACTTTGGTCAGCTGGAGGAGTTGGTGAGTGGCATCCTCCGAGCGAAGGAGGAGCCAAGGAGGAGCTTGGGGAAAGGGGTGGGGCCTGAGTGTGAGGCCTGCCTCTAGACCAGCAGCGGGAAAAGAAATTTAGGATTAAAGCCGGGAAGAGGACAGGACCAAATGATCAACACAGAGAGAGGGATCTGAGGGTTAGAGGTGATGACTGAGGGGTTAGACTGACAAGAATACCAGGAATTGTTAAGCGGAGGCGGGGCCAAACCTGGGGCAGGGGTGGGAGGGGACTTGAGAAGGCCCGATTCTTTGACAATCGGGGGCGGGACAAGAGGGCGGGGCGGGGCTTGGGCCTCTGGAGCCCAGTTAAAGTCCTGGGAAAGTAGCTTGAACTCTTTGTAGGCCTTATAGGCTACAGAAGCCGACATCATGAGTGTCGCGGCCTGCGTGATTGCCAGGGAAGCGGGCAAGACCAATGTCTCGGAGCTTAAAGACTTGAAACGTGGCCACAGTGTAGGGATGTGATATGAGGGACCAGCCAGAGACACAGGGACCGGACCTTAGTACACTAAGAGGATGGGAGACTAAGTATCTGAGCAGCAGCTAGCTGTATGGGGCCATGAGGAAGAAGGCGTGAACGTCAAGAGTCAGGGAACAGGAATGCGGGGAGAAACCAGTGCCTGAGTAGGTCTTGAGGAACAAGGGTAGGCGGTGCTGGCGGACAGGACCAAGTTCAGCCAGCTTCGGGGGGTTCCCCACAGCCCTGGCAGATTGACTGGCTAAAGTTTTTCTGACCACAGTCCCCGACCTCCGTCAGAAATGGGGAACGTGCAGTCGGAGCCGTCCGCGGGCGGGGGCTCCCGAAAAGAGCAGGCCTCGGACCGGTCCTCCGACTCCCGCCGGACATCCCTGGTGGAGCCCGAGGTGACCCCCTCCTCCCCGGCCATGCGCCTGGCTCGCGGGCTGGGCGTCTGGTTCCCTGGCAGCTCCGCGCCCCCGGGACTCCTGGTACCCCCGGAGCCCCAGGCCTCACCCTCACCCCTGCCCCTGACCTTAGAACTGCCCTCGCCAGTGACGCCCCCTTCAGAGGAGGCGGCTGCGGCCGCGGTCTCCACACCACCCCCGCCCCCCGTGGGGACCCTGCTGCCCGCGCCGTCTAAGTGGCGAAAACCCATGGGCACTCCAGTGCCCCGGATCCGCGGTCTGCTGGAGGCGAGTCATCGAGGCCAGGGTGACCCTCCGAGCCTCCGCCCGCTGCCGCCGCCATCCCTGCAACTAGCCGAAGAGGACCCCGACCCTGTCCCGAGGGCCCCATCTCCGACTCCGCCGCCCTTGGAGACGCGGAAGCCGCCACTACCGCCACCTTCCGACGGGCAGCACCCGGACCGCAGAATCACTCCTGCTCTGGCCACACCC
Source organism: Bos javanicus (assembly GCF_032452875.1). NCBI lineage: Eukaryota > Metazoa > Chordata > Mammalia > Artiodactyla > Bovidae > Bos > Bos javanicus. Next base: position 48,351,506 of record NC_083885.1, on the reverse strand, counting down.
GCCGCAACCCCTACAGAAAGCCAGGCCAGACTCGGCAGCGAGGGCCAGACGGCCAGCGGGGCCCGCAGCGGGGCACCTCCCCAAGCAGGCGAGGGCGAAATGGCCAGGCCTGCGGCCTCCGAGTCCGGCCTGAGTCTGTTGTGTAAAGTCACCTTCAAGTCGGGGCCCCCGCTGCCCCCTGCGGCAGCGTCGAGTTCTTTAGCCACTAAAGCCTCTCTGGGGGGCGGCGGCGGCGGCGGCGGCGGACTCTTCGCCGCCTCGGGCGCCATCTCCTACGCTGAGGTCCTGAAGCAGGGGCCCCTGGCTCCAGGGGCCTCTCTCCCCTCGGGAGAGGTGCCTCGGGCAACTCAGGAAGCAGAGGGCGGTGATGGAGACGGCGAGGGGTGTTCTGGACCCCCCTCGGCTTCTGCGTCCCACGCCCGGACTCTTCCGCCGCCACCTTACACCACCTTCCCAGGCTCGAAGCCCAAATTTGACTGGGTAAGCCCTCCTGATGGCCCTGAACGCCACTTTCGCTTCAATGGAGCTGGCGGAGGCGTCGGGGCGCCCAGACGACGCGCAGCCGCTTTCTCAGGGCCCTGGGGCTCCGCACCGCCTGCTTCAGGGCAGATGCATCCTGCTCCCGGGTCCCGGAGGCCCGCACCCGCCTTGCTGGCGCCGCCTATGTTCATCTTCCCGGCGCCCACCAATGGCGAGCCTGTGCGCCCCCGGCCTCCCGGCCCGCCGGAGCTGATGCCGCCGCCGCCGCCCACGCCACCACCCACGCCGCCTCCAGCGCCGCCTCCCACACCGCAGCCGCCCGTGATCCAGACAACGCCGCTGCCCGTGACGCTCCCGCCCGCCCCGGGCCCGGGCCACTTGGAGTCGGCCGTGACTCCCGCCCCGGCTCCCTCTCTGTCCTCCGCCTTGGCTGCTGACCAGGCCCAGGTCCCGGCCCCGGCCCCGGCCCCGGCCCCGGCCCCGGCCCCATCCCCGGCTCCAGCTCCCACTGTGGCCGAGCCATTGCCACCTGCGCCCGCGCCCGCGCCCGCCAAGACCCGCACGCGCAGGAACAAGGGTCCCCGTGCAGCCCGCGCGGTTCCGCGTGAGGATGGCGCCCCCGGAGATGGTCCCCGCGAACGTACAGCCACTACTGTGACTGACAGCGGTGGTGCAGGGGGTGGTGGCAGCGGAGCTCTTCCGGCGGGGACAGCTAACTCGGGCGCCGCGCGCCACTGGCCACCCTTCCAGGTGCTTAACTCCTGTCCCTGCAAGTGTTACTGCCGCCACCAGCCACGCCACCGCCGCCTGCCAAGAAACGTGTCTGCCTGGTGAGGGGAGGTCAGGGAGGAGGGAGGGGAGGGGATACCCTTCCAAGTCTTGAACTTCACTTTCCTGGAGGGGCCCCATTCAACCTTTTGGCCTCCTGACCCCAGCTGTCCCTAGACCCTCCCCTTGGCTGCATCTTAAACCCAACTGAACTCCAACCTTTCAGAACCAATAGGAGCCTTAATAGCACACTGCCCCCTGACAGAGAACACCTTGGCCCAGCCCCTTAGTATCCAGACCTCTGATGGATAACCTCCCTTGTTACTCTCTGGAGCCATCAGGGGTACTGGTCCCAGCTGGCCTGATCCTATTCACTTCCTTGACCCTGTCCCCGATGACATTAAGAAGGACCATGTCCCAAGCTCTTCAGGGACAGAGAAGATGACGGTCTTCTGGAACCAAATGGTTATAAATGCAGGCTTCCAAAGGAAGCCCCAGGCCTAGTCCCTGACTCCTGACCGCTCCAGTCTTTGACCACCAGAGGGCCCTGATGTCCCAGTCCTTGTCCTGCAGAGATTACCCTTGATTCTGCAGATTCAGGGGAGACACTGCATCCTCCGGTTACCTCTCCTTCACCCCTTAATCTCAGAATCTGGTCATCATCCGGGTCTGTTTCCTGGGTCCTGAGTCACAGGGAGACCCTCTGCCCTGGAACCTCTGGGGCTCAGCTGGGGCCTGGAGGGGGAGTTGGGGGAACCATTATCACCAGCCCTCAGCTCTCTTTCCTACTAAGTTTATTACTCAGATACAGCCCTGATCTAAACTCCCTTTGGGATATTCAGTCATGGTCTCTTATACAGATGGAGAGGAGCCTAGAATGGGTAAAGGCCTGGCCACACAGGTTCTGATGATTCTACCCTCCCTGTAGGCTGAGCACACCCACCAACCACCTGAGTGAGCCACCCTGGGTCACCACCATCAAGTTGGCCGGCTCCCTGGTAGCCGGGCTGGAGCACTATGACTTGCAGGCTACCCATTCCAACTGAGTAGTCTGCCCAGTGCCCTCTGCCTCCCCCTCCTTGACAATAAAATAACTATCCAGATGCCGAGATGCCTGCCAGCTAAGGGTTGGAGGGCTGAGGTGGGGCAGAGGTCTCCCTGAAAGCACCATATCCTGCGAACAGGAAGCTGGACCAGGACCAGCAATAAGGGAGGTTCTGTTCATCCAGCATGTGGACTGATGAGGCCACAGGTGAGACGTTCTCATTCCCCTTAATATCAACTGCATTTCCAACCAATCTTGTGCCAAGCTCAGGGTTTAGCACAAATCACTCTGGAAAGCAGGAATGATTCATTCCCATTATGCAGCTGGGGAAACTGACTCAAAGAAAATCTTGAAAATCACACAAATGGCCCAAATTTGGACTCTGCCTTCAACACCTTGAGAACTTCAAGGGCAGGAAACATAGGCTGGGAGGTACAGAGGTCCTACATCAGAGCACTGGCTCAGAAGAGTGGGAGTAAGGCCCACCCTGGCCAGGGCCTTGTGCCTTTTGTTCCACAGAGGTCGATTTAGCCTGTCATTTTTAAAAACTGGTTTAATTCACTGCAAGTATTTTTCAATATCAGGACATTTCACCCCCTTCACTGAACACTGGTACCTTGGCCTGGCCTTTGAGTGTCCACAGCTAGCCGCAATAGTTCCTCTATTGGGGCCTGTCCCTCCCCCAGGCCACAGCGCCACTGGGCCCTGCAGTGGGCATGTGTGTTGGAGACTCTCAGCAATGGCCACTGGAAAGAGGCTGATCCAGGGTTATCTCAGACTTCCTCGTGCCCTCAAACTTCCAAGTTCTTCAGAGATAAGAACTTATGTCCCTACCAGTCCACTTGGGGCGACAAGGGCCTAAAAGAAAATGTCAATCCATCTTTATTGGGGGTGGGGGGAACTCTGCACTGCAACTGCCTTAAATAATGCAAGCCCTGCCCCACCCCAGTGCCTGGTGAGCTCAGACGATCATCTCCAGCTGCCGGGCATACTCGATGACCTGTTTGGCCAGCTCCGTGGAAGGGATGGTGGTATCTTCCGGCTTTTGCTGCTGGCTGGCAAAGCTGTAGTAGTTGTTGAGGCCCAGGACCCACCCTCGCTGCAAGAAAGGAGAGATGGGAGATGGGTGGGGTGATCACACACACCCTCCCCAGCCCCCCGAGCCAGCACTTAACCCATGTAGGCCCTGGCTCACTTTCCTCACCAACCCTGGGCAAGTAATTTCACTTTTCTGTGCCCCCGTTTCTCCATGTTTGAGATGGGACCCTAATCACACACCTCTCTGGGTCTGTTGTGGGGAATCATATGAATCAAAAGTACTGAGAACAATGGCCCAGAGTAAACGATCATTAGATATCAGCTGTCCCCATCACCCGAGTTGAGCTTCACCTATTCCAGTATGACCGTGACCCTCGTCAGTCACCAGGGCTACTCCACCACAAGCATCAGCACCTCCAGGGACCCTGATCCCACACAAACACCCCAGAGCCGATGAACCAAAGTCTTGTGGGGAAAAGCTGCACTCTCCAAGGAATTCTGAGGACAGACACCATCAAGCGCTAAGCCTCCCGCTCTGGCTGGTGCCAGGTGCTGGGCTCAGCTTATCCCACACATGAAACCCTAGCCCCTTTCTACAGATAGGGAAACTGAAGTTCAGAGCAGTTTGGCCATTTGCCTGAGGTCACACAACTGGAGTCTTGCTCCAGTGTCCCTCCAGGCCATCCCTCCCTGCTGTTAGTGAGTGCACCTATGGTCCCTTGACCTCCACCCCAGCCACCTTCTTGGCGTAGTCTGTCATCTTTTTGGGTGTGTTGAAGAAGAGGATCCGGGTGGCCTCTGTGAAGAGGATTTTCTCATAGGCCTTCTCGATACAACCAGCAATCTCATCCCTGGGGGAAGATGAGTCTCATTATTGTGCACAGACAAGGCCTGGTCCTTCAATTCAGCACTTACAACTGAAATATGTTACCTGCCCCATTTATCCCATCGAGGCTCAGGGGAGAGTAGCTTGACTAGAGCTGCAAAGCTAGGGCCACAGCAGGGCACACACTCAGGTCTCTGGGACTCCTGGGCCCAGGCTCCGATTCTCACTCCTAGCCACTTCAGGACTTCAGGCTTGGCTGAAACTGAGCCTCAGATTCACATAAGGGGATCTCTTCACCTAACACCCTCCCCACAGGATCCAATCCCAACAGGGATCTTTGTACCCACTTTAAGAGGTCAACACTGAAGTTAAAAAACAGCAAGACATCAAGGCACTGAAATGGGACAAGTGAGTAGCTCTGGGCAAAAACTAGTGAAAAGGAGGAGCTTGCCTGTTTGGGAGGTATTTTATTAATATCTCTTAGGCTAGGTGGTAGGTATGTGGGCACTCATTATATTATTCCCTGTGCATTGCAGAGAGTAGAAATATTTCAGAGTTAAAAATAACCTAAACCTACTCAACTGCCCCTCCTCACTCCCCACACCTCTCTGGGCCCAGCTTTGTCACTGGAGGAATGAAAACGCCACTCAATCTGGCGCTTTGCCCGGGTGAACCAACTCTGATACTACCTGAACACATGGACTTGTACACGTCACGCCCGTCCACCCATGCAGTGCCACCTGTGTACACAGCAACCCCCAAGGAGCTAGCGGGATTTGGTGGCCCTCTTCTAAAGAACGGAAAACTGAGGTTCCACAGTTTAGGTGACCTGAGGTGAAGCCAGATGACTCAAGGAGTACTTCCATGAGAAAGGCAGCCAGGTCTCTGTCTGAGCACTGAGCTGAGCAGTTTGGGCACCAAGCCCATGCTCAGGGTCGAATTCCATGGGCCCATACACACACACGGCCCAGAGTGAGAAGAGGGCTCTTACCACCATCTCATGACCAGTTCCAGTTCACAGAAAAGGAAACTCATGTGCCCAGCCTCCCCAGATCACAAGTGGCCCGAATGGGATTCAAACACAGAGCTATCTGACTCTGGAGTCCAAGCTCTTTCTACACTCCACAGGGCCCTGGCCCCCACACACCTGATAGTGTCAAGCAGGATGTCGATGAAGAAAGTGTAGCTCTCGGCGGGAATGTTGCCTTTGGCCAGGAATACCTTATTGTAGCTGCCCTCCATCAGGTACTGTAGAGGACGGGTGGGGAAGAAGAGAGGGTGAGGAAGAGGCAGCAGAGAGGCATCCCCACTGAGGCCTCACTGTAATCCCAGTGCCTCCATAATCTACACTCTGCCAGACCACTCTGCCATAGTCACCATTCCCCATGCAGATGGGGTCCTCCTCTTCTAGGAAGCCCTCCCTGGTATGTACACACACACACACACAGACACACACAATCATTTTATTTACTATCTGCTTCCTCATATGAATGTCAACCTCATAAGATCTGAGATTTGATCTGTTTTGTTCACTGTACAGTCAGAAAACCAACCAAAGTGCCTGCGTACATGGCTAGGGCTCGATATTTGTTAGACAAATAAGCAAATGAGTCCTCAGGCTGAGCCCTGCCTAGTCTTCCAGGAAGCCCTCCCGAGTGTCTCTCCCTGCACCCCTCCCTTTAGCCAGGCCCTCCCCCCGCCGCTTCCTCAGCCTCACCTGCTCGAGGGACACCGGATGCTTGATGTATACGTTGGTCTGGATGTCCTTGGCAGGCAGCCGCTCCAGCTCTGTGTGGAACTCAGCCACCCGGTTCTGGGACAGCAGGAAGAGGAGGTTGAGGCCCAGGAGCTGGTGCATGTAGGCTGACTCTGGGAGCTGCTCCCTATGGACCAGAGTGGGAATCCAAGGTAAGGAGGGCTTAGGTGCCAACCAGGCTCCCCACACCACAGGCTCCAGGGATCCACCCTGATGACTGCCCGATGCTCTCTCCTTGGAGGACCACTAGTTCCTGGATTTTCAGATATAACTGAGGCTCAAAGAGACATAAAGAAGTCACAATCATATGGGCCCTAGAAAGTGACCTCTCCAGTAAAGTGACTAAGCCTCCGTTCCCCTAACTGTAAAACAGGTTTCATCACAGTACCCATCTCATAGAGGTGGGTTAAATGAATAAGGTTAACTGATTAAGTTATTTAATCCAGGTACAGTGATTAGAATGGTATCTGGCCCCAACAAATACCACAGAAGTGCTAATTATATTAATAAGCATTACCTTCACTTCTAGGGGGAAACAGAATTAGAGAGGTGAAGCCACTTGCCCAAGATCATATAATCAGGAAAGGGGAAAAATAGCTTCAAATTCGGTTTTCCAAGCTTCTCCTGTCAAATTCTTACCCATCAGTCTCCATGGAAACCCCATTCGGTTATGAAACCATTCAGTTTCATATTCAACGTGCAGTCAGTGAGTCTCTGCTCTGGGCCAGGCTCCATACTAGGCTGTGCTGGGACCCAACAGTGACCAAGACCCTTCTGTTTCTAGAAGACTCACAGTCCAGTAGGAGAGACAAGGCCGGGACAGGAGACACACAGACAGAGGAGTCAGGGCTGATACCCCATTGGAGACCACAGGAAAGAGCTTGCTCTGAAACCTGAGTGCTACGGAGAGTCATGACAGGTTCTAAGCAGACAATCAACATGGTCAAATTTTAGCGTCACAAAGATCCTACCAGCTGCCATGGAGGGATGAATGGAAGAGAGCAAGGCTGGGATCAAGGCAGGTAAAACAGGACTGTGGCTACCTTGGGGAGTGGAAATTTAGAATGGGAATGTGAAGAAGGAGACAGACCAGAGGGTAACTGAGACTGGAGGGCATAATCCCAGACTCAGGCCCTCCAGGCCAACCACGAACCCTGAGGCTTCTGGGCACACAGCTATGCAGAGGGGGAATTCCCAGGTGAAGGAAGATGTCCCAAGTGGCTACAGCAACAAGGATATAAAGCTGCCATGTAGACCACCCACCCCCTCCAACACACACACTACTGTGTGCTCAGCTGCATGCAACTCTTTGTGATCCCGTGTACTGTAGCCCGCCAGGCTCCTCTATCCATGGGATTTTCCAAGCAAGAATACTGGAGTGAGTTGTCATTCCCTTCTCCAGGGGATCTTCCCAACCCAGGGATTTGCCCATCTCCTGTACTGGCAGGCAGATTCTTTACCACTGAGCCACCAAGGAAGCTGCTACACACACACCCCCCAAATTAGGGGCCAAGTCCATCCTCACTTGTAATCGAAGTAGTAGCACTTGAGCTGGGCCATGTACCGCTCGAAAGAGGGGATGTCCTTGCGTAGGATACTCCATTGAGCCCCGATCTCCAGTATGTCACCTGTAGGCAACAGAGGAAGTTCTCAGGAGGTGACCAGAGTCCCGACCTTGACCACCACTGCTACCATTCTTGCCACAACCTAAGTCCATAAACCGCCCCCCCCCCAATCAACTCCAGTGACACTCACGGGCCAGAATGAGCTGCTGCTTGGTCAATTTGGTCCCTGTGGTTGGCAGGAAGTTGAGCTCCAACAAAACCAGCTGAAGAGGAGGGCAGGGGAAGGAAGGAAAGAAGATGGGACTTTAAGTATGAGTTATTTACTTTTATCTAGGCCTTCATTTTCCCACCTAGAAAATGGAGCTAGCCATCATCCCTGACTCATAAGGTTGTTATGAGTATTAAAGGAGTCAGTCAGATCAGGGCCTGGACACATGATGTGGGTTCATTTAGGATGACTTCATGTTACAAGTATTAATAGACCCACTGGAGAGACCCACTCCATGCCTGACCCAGTGGAATCAAGGGGGAGGGGAGACACTAGCTTCTTCGGTTCTTTGGCAACACTTTCCCACACCTTGCTGGGTTGGGACCAGCTACCCACCTCAACCTACACCAAGGAGGAAAGGGGGCTAATCTCTTCCTATGGTCCAGCTCACACATCATCCCTTAACAGACACCACCCCACACACCTCAGTAACGTGGTCCAGCCCACTGTATTTGTACCCCTTCCACCCGGCCTGAAGCAACCCAAGCCCCATTAAGGTCCTCTGCTCTAAGAGTATTTTTCCCAGCTTCAATCCTGCCCTCACAACTTAGCTGGGCCCCTCTCTCCACAGATCTATCCCTAAGCCCCAGATTTTTAGGACCCCAGCTTAGCCTGGTCTTAACCACGAACCCCATCATCCCAGCCTCCTTCTTCCATCTCCCTGTCCAGTCCTCATTTCCCACTTGGTGGCGGCCAGAACCCTACATCACAAAAGCTGACAGCCCCATCCTACCACTCCAACCAGCTAGGCCTCCAAGCACCAAAATTTTAACCTCTCACTCGGTGTGCCAGAAACACCCTCTCCATCACCCCCAACCGTGGGGCCGCATTTAGTCCGTTCGAGGTCCCTCTCACATCTACATGCCTCCAAACCGCATTTCGGCTCCTCTGAATCCTTCACCCTATTAGATAGCCCAGTCCGCCTTAGTCCCGTCGGCGCCGCGGTTTCCCCCTGAGCCCGAAGCTCGGTTGGGTCTGGACCCCTCGAAGCACCCCCGGCCGATCCTTACCTTGAGACGGCCCAGCTCTTCCCCGCACTTGCTAAGATTAGGGCTTTTCCGGTTCCACTCGCCCTTGAGCTGCTCGTACATGCCGGCCGCGGCCTGCAGGATCGCGCCCGAGGCCGCCGCAGACCCCGAGCTCGAGGTGCCGGCCACCCCGTTCACCGCCGTGGCCGCCATCTTCCGTGATGCGGCAAACCGACAGCCCGATTTACGGCAGCGACGCCTATCGACGCACCCCCGGCGGAAGTGGGGCCGGGAGGTGGAGCCCCAAATCGGGGGTGAGGCTACGATGGTTTGCCTCCGCCCTCCGGGCTTAGCCTTCAGTCGCTCTCAGGGAGGTGCCCTCGAAGCCCGGCCCTGAATGAACTTGTCAGCCGGAGCTCCGCCTCTACTGTCACTCAAAATGGTAACCGGAAGTCGCCTCATGCCCTAACTGAAAATGGCAGCGGTCGCAACGCCTCCGCAGTTCCCGTAGCCAATATGGCCGCACCGGCTTCACCCTGGGCTCTGTGTCTTGGAGATTTCACCTGCGCGGCACCTCTTTCTACACCAAGAGGTGGCGGTGGTGGAGCCACTTGATTAACTATTATTCTTCCCATGTTACAGACAGGCTTTGAGAGACTGGGTAAACTTCCAAGAGACTAACGGCTGAGATTTGACTCTAGATCTTTCTCACTAGTTTCTCAGTGCATCTTTCCACATTTTCTCCAAGCTTGTACGAATACGCATAAACTTTACAAAAATCATCCAGTATTAATGGCTTAAATTCCACCATATATGCAGGGAATTCCCAATTCTTTTTTTTTTTTATCCTACCCCTGATTCCTCCATCACACCTGCCTATTTAACATCTACTTTTTCTCAGTTCTCTTGTCTTCCATCATTTAAAATGTCATAAGAGGTAAGGATATTTATCAGTTCTCTTTACTGCTGTATTCCCAGCGCGAGGAAGACAATATTTGTTGAATGAATGAACGAATGTGTAAATAAATTGTGTCTTTCATCCACGCTCCGCTGGGCTCGTACCGCCCCCGCCCCCGCCCCCGCGGTTCGCCCCGCCCAGCCTATTTGCCAAGGATCTAAGCTCCCCGATCTGGAGAAGGCAATGGCACCCGACTCCGGTACTCTTGCCTTGAAACTCCCATGGAGCGAGGAGCCTGGTGGGCTGCAATCCATGGGGTCGCTAAGAGTCGGACACGACTGAGCGAGTTCACTTTCACTTTTCATTTTCGTGCATTGGAGAAGGAAATGGCAACCCACTCCAGAGTTCTTGCCTGGAGAATCCCAGGGACGGGGGTGCCTGGACGGGGGTGCCTGGTGGGCTGCCATCTCTGGGGTCGCACAGAGTCGGACACGACTGAAGCGACTTAGCAGCAGACTTAGCAGCAAGCTCCCCAATCAGGGATTGAACCTGGGACATCCAAGTGAAAGCACCCACTTCTAAATGCACAGGCTTGTCGTTGCAATGATTGATTCCCTGGGGGCTCAGACAGTAAAGCATCTACCCCCAACGCAGGAGACCCTGGTTCAATCCCTGGGTCCGGAAGATCCCCTGGAGAAGGAAATGGCACCCCACTCCAGTACTCTTACCTAGAAAATTCCATGGATGGAGGAGCCTGGTGGGCTACAGTCCATGGGGTCGCAAAGAGTCGGACATGACTGAGCAACTTCACTTTACTTTACTCATTGCAATGGTTTCTGTTGTTGCAGAGTGTAGGATCCAGGACACTCGGGCTTCAGTAGTTGCATTGCGTGGCCTCAGTAGTTGTGACTCGAGAGCTCTAGGGCGCTGCCCCAGTAGCTGTGGTACATGGGCTTAGTTCCTCTGTGGCATGTGGGGTATTTCTGGATCCCCTGCTTTGGCAGGTGTCCCCTGCATTGTTAGGTGGATTCTTAACCACAAGACCACCAGGGAAGCCCCATACTGCTTTTTAAATATTTATTCTTTAAATATCATACTGTTTTTTGTATATATTTTATATATGTATACATATATACTTCATGTTGAGGTGAAACTGACATAAAATTAATCATCTTAAAGTGAACAATTCAGTGTCCCTTAATTATATCCACAATGTTGTGCAAATACCACCTCTAAAAAAAGAATACCTCTATCTACCTCCAAAACATTTTCATCATCACAGAAAGAAACCCCATTCCCCTTAAGCTGTTGTTTTCCATTCCCTACTGTTTCCTCACCCCTGGTAATGATCAGTCTGCATTCTGTCTCTGTGTATTTGCCTATTCTCGGTATTTCATATAAACGGTATCTTAAAATACATGACCTTAGATGTCTGGCTTCTTTCACAAAAACCATTATGTTTTCGACCTTAATAGATGTTGCAGAATACATCAATACTTCATTCCTTTTTATGGTTGAATAATAAATACTCCATTGTATGGATATACATTTGCTTATCAGTTCATCTGTTGATGAACATTTGGGCTGTTTTCAGCTTTTGACTTTGTGAATAGTGCTGATATGAACATGTATGTACATGTACTTGTTTGAGAACATATTTTCAATTCTTTTGGGTTGTATATCCAGAAATGGATCTGCTGAATGACTCAGTAAGTCTAGGGTAATCATTTTGATGAACCCCAAACTCTTTTCCACAGCATCTAAGCGATTTTACATTTCCACCAGCAATATATGAGGGTTCCAATTTCTCAATATCCTTGCAATAGCTGTATCTGTTGTCATTTTTTAATTATTATAACCATCCTAATAGGTGTGAAGGGATATCTCACTGTGGTTTTGACTTGACTTTCCTTGATAATTAATGATGTAGAATGTGCTTTTAATGATCTTTTCATTAAAAAATTAATGATCTTTTCATGTGTTTATTGGTTATTTTACATATCTTTTTTGGAAAAATCTCTATTCAAGTCTTTTGCCATTTTTAATTGAATTGCTTATGGTTACAGAAGTTTTTCATTTTCTATATTGTAGTCTTGATCAGATACATGATTTACAAATATTTTCTCCTATGGGTTGGGTTTTTTGGTCTTGATCGTATCCTTTGATTCACAAAAGTTTTAAATTTTGATGAGGTTCAATTTATGTTGCTTGTACTTTTGGCATCATACTTATGAAACCATTGACATATCAAAGATTTCCCCCTATTTTTTTTTTTTTATAGTTTTAACTTTTTTTCCCACCCTGCATTCCTTGTGGGATCTGTTTCTTGATCAGGGATTGAACCCAGGCTGATGGCAGTGAAAGTGCTGAGTTTTAACCACTGGATCACCAGGGAATTCCCAGTAGTTTTAATTCTTAAATTTAGAAATCTTCTGTTTTAAAATCATTGCTTTTTCATTAAGAAAAAAATTGTTTATCTATTTGGCTCTACCGGGTCTTAGTTGCATCATGTGGGATCTAGTTCCCTGACCAGGGATCAAACCTAGGCTCCCTTCATTAGGAGTGGGGAGTCTAACCACTGGACCACCAGAGAGTCCCTTAAATTTAGAAATCTGGTCTGATTTTGGTTAATTTTTGTACCTGGCATAAGATAAGGGCCTACTTTTTCCCTTTGCATGTGGACATCCAGTTTTTCAAGTACCATTTGTTGTTAAGAGTGTCCTTTCTCCTTGGATGGGTCTTGGCACCTGATCAAATATCAGTTGACTATATGTGAGGGTTTATTTTGAGCTCTGTGTTCCATTACACTGGTCTGTATGTCTGTCTTTATGCCAGTCAGACACTGTTTTGATTACTGTAGCTTTGCAATTTTGAAACAGAAAGTATGAGTCCTCCAATTTTGTTCTTCTGTTTCAAGGTAGTGTTGGCTATTTGGAGTCCCTTGCAATTCCATATGAGTTTTAAGATTTTCAAAATTGCCACTGGGATTTTGATAGAGATTGCACTGAATCTGTATAGCACTATGGGTCATGTTATGGACTAAATGGTATTCCCCTAAAATGTGTATGCTGAAGCCCTAACCCCAGGACCTCAGAACAGGTCTGTATTTGGAGATCAGTTCAGTTCAGTCGCTCAGTCATGTCCAACTCTTTGCGACCCCATGAATCACAGCACACCAGGCCTCCCTGTCCATCACCAACTCCCGGAGTTCACTCAAACTCATGTCCATCGAGTCAGTGATGCCATCCAGCCATCTCATCCTCTGTTGTTCCCTTTTCCTCCTGCCCCCAATCCCTCCCAGCATCAGAGTCTTTTCCAATGAGTCAACTCTTCACATGAGGTGGCCAAAGTATTGGAGTTTCAGCTTTAGCATCAGTCCTTCCAATGAACACCCAGGACTGATCTCCTTTAGGATGGACTGGTTGGGATCTCCTTGCAGTCCAAGGGACTCTCAAGAGTCTTCTCCAACACCACAGTTCAAAGCATCAATTCTTCGGTGCTCAGCTTTCTTCACAGTCCAACTCTCACATCCATACGTGACCACTGGAAAAACCATAGCCTTGACTAGATGGATCTTTGTTGGCAAAGTAATATCTCTGCTTTTTAATATGCTATCTAGGTAGGAAACCTTTTAAAAGGGGATTATTTTCAGGACTTCCCTGGTGGTCCAGTGGTCAAGAATCTGCCTTGCAATGCATGGGGACATGGGTTTGATCCTTGGTCAGGGGCTTTCCTGGTGGCTCAGATGGTGAAGAATCTACCTGAGACGTGGGTAAACCCAGGTTCGATCCCTAGGTCAGGAAGATCCCCTGGAGGAAGACATAGAAACACACTCCAGTATTCTTGACTGGGAAATTCCATGGACAGAGGAACCTGGTGGGCTACAGCCATGTGGTTGCAAAGAGTTGGACACAACTGAACGACCAACACAGGGAACTAAGATTCCACATGCTGGGTGGCAACTCAGCCTGGGTGCCACAACTAGAGAGTCCCCATGCTGCAACTAAGACCTGAAATACATTTTTTAAAAGGTGATTATTTTAAAACAAGGCCCAGTGGACCCTAATCCAATCTGAAAGGTGTCTTTATAAGAGGAGTACTTTTGGACACACAAAGAGATACCAGTGACATGACCATACCGAGGAAAGATTGTGAGGACACCACCAGAGGGCAGTCATTAGCAAGCCAAGAAGAGAGGCCTCAGAAACCAATCATAAAAGGTCTTGAAAGGTGTTTTGTTACGGCAGCCCTAGCAAACTAATACAGATGGTATTGCCAACAATGTTAATGGGATGTCTCTCCATTTATTTAAGTCTTTAATTCCTTTCAGCAATATTTTGTCGTTTTCAGTACACAAGTCTTTTTCCTTCTTGTATAAATTTATTCTTAAATATTTTATTCTTTTTGTTGTAAGTAGGATTGTTTTTTAAAAATTTTTTTCTGATTATTCATTGCTTGTGTACAGAAATGCAACCGATTTTTGGGTTGATTTTGTCTACTTCAACTTAACTGAACATGTTAATTAGCTGTTTTTCATGTATGTGGACTCTACCTATAAAATTTTATTGAAAATGGCTTTGGCATTTAATTGCCATCTGCCATATGCCACCTGTCTTTAGTAATCAGGTAATTTGATAATCTTGCTCAGCTTCCTTCTATTTTTATCTGATTTAGGGTTAATACAAGAAATGGATGTTGAATTTTAGAAAAAGCTTTTGCAGATACCTGGCAACCCACTCCAGTGTTCTTGCCTGGAGAATCCCAGGGACGGGGGAGCCTGGTGGGCTGCCATCTATGGGGTCGCACAGAGTCGGACACGACTGAAGCGACTTAGCAGCAGCAGCATTCATGTAACAGGTGACACACCTGAGCCTCTGTTTCTTCATCTATGAAATGGGGATAATGATAGAATTTTCCTTACAGAACATCATGAAGATTTTCTTAGATTGCTCATCTAAGAAAAGGGATCTGCTATAGACTGAAAGTTTGAGTTCCACACAAATTCCTATGTTGAAACCTAACCCCCAACGTCACTGTATCAGGAGGGGATTAGACTGTGAGGGCAGGACCCTCGTAACTGAGATTAATGCCCTTATAAAAGAGGCCCCAGTGAACTTCCTCATCCTTTCTGCCATGTGTCGTCGCTGTGGTTTAGTCGCTCAGTCATGTTTGATTCTTTGCAACCCCATGGACTGTAGCCCTCCAGGCTCCTCTGTCCATGGGGATTCTGCAAGCCAGAATACTGGAGTGGGTTGCCATTTCCTTCTCTAGGGGATCTTCCCGACCCAGGGACTGAACCCACCTCTCCTGCATTGGCAGGCATGTTCTTTACCACTGAGCACCAGGGAAGCCCTGGTGGCTACCACAAGGACACAGTAAAAAGATGGTCACCCATGAACCAGGAAGCAGGTTCTCACCAGACGCCTCATCTCCAGGCACCTTGATCTAGGACTTCCCAGCCTCCAGCAGTATGATAAATAATTCTCCTTTACTTGTAAGCCACCTAGTCTATGGTCTTCTGTTACAGCAGTTCAAATGGACTTAGGTCAAAATAGGATGTTGTCTCGTCACATTCTCCTTAATTTGCATTAGTGCAATAAATTTTGTTGATAAATCTGTACCTTTGATTATTGAGCATATTGCCTGGCCATCGCTGACCTCCCTGCTGAACCCCAGACCTGAGGTTCCCGCAGCCTCCTGAATAGACTTCTTTAGAAGTCTCGGGGACCTCCCACACCTACTGTGACCGCAAATGATCTTAGGGTCTCCCCCTAACCTGTTCCTTTTCCTCAGTTTTCATCTCAGGAATAGCCTCTTTGTCCCCCAGTCCCCAGGGTAGAGGCCTGGACCTTTTCCTAAAAGCACCCACTCCCCTTCCATGGCCTGCCAGCCTCACAGCCTGTTCACTAGACCTCCTGAGCATCCCTCCTGCCTGCCCCTTCTCCTCCTTCCTACACCAGGCTTTGGTCCAGCACCGTCCCCTTCTGCACCAGTTCCTGGCCTGCTGCCTTGAGAGCTGAGCTGTCCTCCACAGGGCAGCCAGAGCATCCTTCTACATCTGACCATGTCCTTCAGTTTCTCCACTCTGATGCTCCTCTGATGATTCCCAAACCCTATAATGTAACTTCAATGGCCATGCCTGCTCTGGAGCTATGCTGCCTCAACATGGACAAGCTGGTTCAGCTGTTTGCCCTGGTGACCCCTCAGAGGGTGTGTCCCCTGGGGCTCTGCTTCTATAGTGAAGGAGTGGAGGGGCTGGTCAGAGGACTTGCACAGTCACTCCATCCAAGACCTCTGGGAAGGGGCTAGAGCGGAGCCTACTGGGTGGACAGGAAGTGGAGGACATGGGCACATTTGCTTTTTGACTTTTGGTCTCCGTTTTCCCTTCTTTTTTATTTTTAAATTTTTATTTATTGGCTGTGCTGGGGTTTTGTTGCTGGGTGTGGGTTTTCTCTAGTTGTGGCACGTGGAGGATACGCTCTCTCTGTGGCATGCAGGCTTTTCTTGCAGAGGCTTCTCCTGCTGCAGAGCACGGGCTCTAGGGCGTGCGGACTTCAGTAGTTGTGGTGCATGGGCTCGGAAGTTGCGGCTCCCAGGTTCTAGAGTGCGGGGGCTCAATAGTTGGAGTGCATGGGCTTAGATGCCCCAAGGTATGTGGGATCTTCCTGGACCAGGGATGGAACCCATGTCCCCTGCATTGGCAGATGGATTCTTAACCACTGGACCACCAGAGAAGTCCTCCTTTTTCCCTTCTTGACACACATGTTCCTTACAAGAATGTCCCTTCCCCACACATAAGCAAGAGATTAGGATGGGATTGGCAACCCTCAGCTCCAGGGATGGATTCTGAAGGGCTTAAGCCAAGCAAGGGCTCATCTGTCTGGCAGAGTGAGTGGCAAAGTATTGAGTTTATGATTCAACCCCATCCAATCAGAGTGACCAATAGGACTTTTGCCTGGGAATGTTGGACTCCAGACCCTTTTCTTCTCTAGATAATAAACCATATGGATGTGCTGCCTCAGACTGTGAGATGCACTGGCCTGAGGTCAGAGAGCACCCTCAGATGAGGGCAGGGAAGGGAAGGCTAGAGAAATGGAGCCAGAATTCTACGGACATTGAAGCTTCTGGATCAAGCTGTACCTGAAACCCATCTTAACAAAGTCCATAAATTACCATTTCCATGTGGACCACAGAAACTTTTGCTGCTGCTGCTGCTAAGTCGCTTCAGTCGTGTCCGACTCTGTGCAACCCCATTGACAGAACCCACCAGGCTCCCCCGTCCCTGGGATTCTCCAGGCAAGAACACTAGAGTGGGTTGCCATTTCCTTCTCCAACGCATGAAAGTGAAAAGTGAAAGGCAAGTCACTCAGTTGTGTCCGACTCTTACGACCCCATGGACTACAGCCTACCAGGCTCCTCCATCCATGGGATTTTCCAGGCAAGAGTACTGGAGTGGGGTGCCATTGCCTTCTCCGAAATTTTTTGCTACTTGCAACTAAAACAAAAATCTAAACCTCCCCAGAGACCCTTCCTTAAACTAGACGGTAGATAGGTGTTGCCTTTCAAAATCTTACACAATTAGTTTTAAACCTAGGCACTGACTGATCAGAACAGACTGCAGGCCATGGCAATGGGCCTGGGTCATGGAGGACCCTGCTGGACTGTAGGGAGGTCTGGGGCACTCTGGGGAGGGGTTGAGCCAGAAGGCATACAGAGAAGCCACTATATACCAGCTTGGCACAGGAGGACTTTGATATTTTAATAACCTATGCAGCTGGGTGGTACAAACTAACTGAACACGAGTCCTTACAAGGTTCCGTAGCTGATGCTGAAATGCGAAGTGAAAATTCAAGCAAAACAAGGAGAAAGGCCTAGGATGAGTAAGCGATGGGTTGCATGTCCAAGGCAACCCAGGAAATAAGAGACAAGGGTGGGTGGTACTGAGGCAGGCCAGAGGCTTAGGTGGTAGACTTCCTCTTCAAGGCGTCCTTAAGTTTCAGCCTTGTTCTCCTCTGCCCCCTTGTAGACAACCCTGGAGTTTAACCTGGAGCTCCTCCAAGACACGGTCCCGGAGTGGCTGAAGGCCCTGCTGTCGGAGGGGGTGCTGTAGGTGTAGTTAGATTCTAAGCCAATGATGCTGTTGATCTTCCAGCGGAGGATATTGCAAACCTTCACCATGTAGGGCGACAGAAGGCAGCAGACGATGTAGAGAATCACCAGGCCGACAAACAGGCTGGCTGACACCTGTAGGAAATGGGCCAACAGGTGACGGTAGGCGGTGTGGGTTGGGTGGGGGGGCCCTCCACTGGGCAGGGCAGCTCCAAGGCAGCTACTTACCAGGAGGATGAGGAACGCCCGCCTGGCACTGAGCGGGAGCCCATGGATGTGCAGCAGAAAGGTGAGCTGGTAGTCGCAATACGTGCTCTCGTCCACACCTCTGGTGGGGATGGGGGTCAGGATGGGGTGGGGAGGAGGTGGGCACCTCCCCCAGGAAGCCCCCAATCCCACCTCAGCTGTGTGTGTGCCTCACCTATTGCTCACCAACACCTTGAAGAAGAATTCAGGGGCAAAGATGTTGTGGGGAATGGTGTCATGGCACGGTGAGTTCTCCAGACATAGCCACCTGGGGGAGCAAGTTCAGGCACTTGTGGTACAAATCATGCCTAGCGCATGACAGCCCGATCTTCCCCTCTACCCCACAAATTCTGGATGAGCGCTAACTCGGTGCAACCTCCTCCCTCCCTCCCTGATTCACGCCTTCATTCAGCTGGTAAGGCTGACTGATCCCCTACCAGGAGACAGGCTGTTCGTTTATCCATTCTTTTCCTCCCTTCTTTAGGGGAGTTGTCAATTCCTCCGTTACTATGTATTCATCTAGATTATGGATTATATACCTATGATGTGCCAATTCCTCATTTATTCTTTGCTGCCTTTATTCCTTCACGGCACAAATGGAGCTGGAGCAGCTGCTAGGTACAAAGTCGCATCTTCATTCCTTTTTTCATATAGTCAATAAATGCAGGTTGAATACTGACTAGGTGCAAGTCGGCTACTTTGTTCACTCATTCGTTTCCTTTATTTGCTTATGGCATCATTTTCTTTCATTCATTGAATCAAAAATAGTTATTTATGCTTGGGAAATTCCATGGACAGAGGAGCCTGGCAGGCTACAGTCCACGGGGTGGCAAAGAGTCAGATACAACTTATAGACTGCTGCTGCTGCTGCTAAGTCACTTCAGTTGTGTCCGACTCTGTGTGACCCCATAGACTAAGCTTATATTCTGTCACTGTTCTGTTCATAATAAAAATTTTGAGAACTTAAAAAAAAATAGCTACTGAGGCCCTATATGCTAATTTTTTTTTCTCTCCTGGCCATGCCACACAGCTTGCAGGATCTTAGTTCCACAACCAGGGATCAAGTCCAGGCCTCCAGCAGTGGAAGCATAAAGTCCTAACCACTGGACCGCCAGGGAATTCCTGCTATATGCTAACTTATTACCTCATTGTTTTATTCATTCATTGATACCTCCATTCAAAGGTCAATAAATGCCTGCCAAGAATGAATGAATTTTTCATTGTCTCATTCAACAAATACTATGTTATCTATTCTGGACCTGGGTTTATAAGAGAGACAGACTCCACGGGAGACAGTGACAGCTCAGAGGGTCAGGGTGAGAATAGGGAAGGTGCAAGAGGATGCGAGAGCCAACTGTCCCACCTAGAACAGTCAGAAAAGTCCTCCTGGAGGAAGTGGCATCTGAACCAAGGCCTGAAGAAAGATTAAGAGGGACCAGTCCTGCAGACAAAGGGTCCAGTTTGCATAAAGGTCAAAGTCAGTCTCATTCGAGGAACTCAAAGACAGTATAGCTTGGGACCAAGGAGTCTCCGGAGGCAGAACGGATGGAAAGGCCCAACAGAATGTGGGCAGGTGGGGGAGAAGGGGGCCTGCAGTCGGCCCAGGCACTCACTCGATGCCTAAACTGTTGTGGGACATGATGTTGAAGGCCAAGTCCTCGGTGGTCGTTGTGTTCTCCGTGGTCCAGATGAGGCTGCCAGTCCTGCGCAGGCAGGGGTAACCTCAGTTGGGGTCGGGGCCTCAGCAGACCGAGGCCCCAAAAGGAGGCGGGGAAGGGGGCGGGGATTGGGTGGGTGGAGCCTCATGCCACAGGAGGGCTAGAGTTTGCAGGAGCCTGGGAGCCTGCGCTGTGGGCGGGGCCTTGTGGGTATGGCTTGCATCCCAGGTTTGGTCTGTGGCTGGGCAGCTGGAGGGGGCCTGCAGGGGAAGAAGGGCCGATTATGGGCCCGGTCCCACAGGGATTACTTGTCCAGGGGGCTGTTGAAGCGGTAGATTTCCTCCTCGCTGTATTCCTTGATGGTGTCAAGGGTGGGCCCGCCGCCCACCACCTTCAGCACGTAGCTATGGGGAGCAGAGGTTCGAAGGGGCTGTCTGGAGTCCTGCCTCACCTCTACCACCCCCTTTTCTCCGCGCCGCCCCGCCCCCAGTCCCTTGCCCCCAGCCTACTCCCGTCAGCCGCTGGCTTGGCCCCCACTTTACCTGCCCTGAAAACTGCCAGAATCGCCCGTCACCAAATCTTGGATCAAGAAGAATGGGTAGAAGACTGTGGGGTCGGAGGGGTGGAGGCCGGGAGGAGAAATGAGAGAGGGGTTAGGAGGAGAGATGAAAGGACCCAAAGGAAGAGCAGAGGATGGGTGGGGGCAGTGAGCGGGCAGGCAGGGAGGGCCGGGGAGAGTAAAGGAGAGGGTGCTGGACACCCACTGTCCCGGAAGAGAAAGCAGGGCATCTCCGGGTCCACTTTGACGCAGTCGAAGTAGTGTTTGTTCTGCACGCGGTTGTACTGCAGCGTGTAGGTGATATCGAAGGCCAGGCGCTTGCCTGGCGGGCAGCCAATAAGCACTGGCACCATCAGGTTGCTCTGAGAGGGAGGAGAAAAGCCTGGTTCTGGGGGTCCGGCAGGAGGGACACCCCTCCTCCTCCACACACCACCACTGCTTGCCAGGCTCACCCTCACTAGGGCCAAACTGGTTATTATTATTACCGTTAAAACAATAAAAACAGCAAGCGCTTGTATAGCTCTTACTGTGCACAAGGCATGGAGGGATTCTACGCAGAGCTTTACATATTCAAATTCGTTTAATCCTCAAAACAACCTTGGGTAATATAGACCATGAACAGCTCCATTTAACGAGATGGCAAAAGTGAGGCACAGAGAAGTCAAGTCACTTATTAATTATCTGCAGTCACACACATGGCTGGGAATGTGGTAGAGCCGGGATTCAAACTGAGTCAGGTGGCTACCAACTGCCTTCTTCAGAGTAAGACATACAAAACCCCTAACACCTACACCTATGGAGCAGCCAGCTCCTCTGTGTGCTGGTCATTCAGTCATGTCAAACTCTAGCCAGCCAGGCTCTTCTGTCTATGGGATTTCCCAGGCAAGAATACTGGAATGGGTTGCCATTTCCCCCTCCAGGGGATCTTCCCAACTCAGGGATCAAACCTAGGTCTCCTGCATTGCAGGTAGATTCTTTACAGTCTGAGCCACCAGGAAAGTCCCAGCTCCTTGTTGGACTTTAATTGGCTGAAGCTGAGGGAATTCCCTGGTGGTCCAGTGGTTAGGACCCTGATTTCACTGCCAAGGGTCTGGGTTCAATTCCTGGTTGGGGAACTAAGGTCCCACAAGCCTGCATAGCCAAAAAATAAGATGAAGAGCTGAGGTGGAGCCTGATTTCCTAAACAGTAGACTTGGGGGAAGCATGGGATATGTGAGGGAAGTAGGGCCCAGGATGGGAGTTCAGTATCTTGGGAATGAAAGGCTCCTGGCCCATTCTGGGGTTAGGGCTCAAGGATTTCATTGTCAGAAGGACATGAGCATCTAGAGACTGAAATCTGGGCTTGCTGGCTTCTGTGGAGAGGGGTTTTGGCCACAGATTGAGCCTGAGCCAAAGACTTAACACCTATCAGCCACTGAATCACTGGGAAGATTTCTCAAATTCAATCTATCCACAATCCACCTCTGTTCATGCCACTCCATCTCTCCGTGTTCAAGCTAAAAAGCCTTGGTTTCTTCCTGGAAACCTCTCTTTCTCTCAACCCCACATTCAGTCCATTCAGAAATCCTGTTGTCTCTGGAGTTCAAGATAGAGCCACTCTTCCCCAACTCTTCTGCCCTACTTGGGCTGGCCCAACCTTCTTTTCCCCGTGGTCTCCCTGCTCCCATCTCTCCTCTCCAGGCTGTCCCACACTTGCAGCCAGAGGGACTCTGTGGAACTTAAGTCACTCCTCTGCTCAGATGCCTCCCATGTGACCTGCCCAAAACTTCTTCAACCTCATCTCTCTACACCGTCCTCCGTGTACACCCTGTTCCAGCCATGCTTGCTCCTTGCTATTCCTTTAGTCTAAGACAGGAAACATACTCCCATCTCCAGGCCTCTGCTATCTGTCCCCTCTCACTGGCATGCCTTCTGATACATAACTGCATGCTCACTTCTTCTCCTCCTTCAAGTCTTTGCTCAAATGTTTCCTCCTCAGCCGGGTCTTCCCCAAGCCATCTTATGGAAAAGGCTTCCCTACCTATGCCTCTTGCCTCCTTTTTCTCCTAGTGCACATCACCTCTTAACATACAGTATCTTGGGGCCTTCCCTGGTGGCTCAGTGGTGAAGAATCCACCTGCCAATGCAGGATACATGGTTTCGATCCCTGATTCAGGAAGATCCCACAAGCCTCGGAGCAACTAAGCCTAAGTGCCACAACTATTGAACCTGTGCTCTGGAGCCCAGGAGTCACAACTACTGAGCCCAAGTGCTGCAACTACTGAAGCCCACATGCCTAGAGCCTGTGTCTTGCAATGAGAAGCCACCCCAATGAGAAGCCCATTCACCACAGTGAAGAGTAGCCCCCACTTGCTGCAACTAGAGAAAGCCTGCACATAGCAAGGAGCACCCAGTGCAACCAAAGATTAAAAAAAAATTATTTTTGTAAAAAGCTACAATAAAAAAAGAGTAGATGATTTTTAAAAAATCATTGACTTTTTAAAAACAATCTTTAGGCGGGTATCATGGTCAGATAGATACGTAGATATATATTGGGATACACACACAGACACACACATATATACATAGTGAAAATTTCACTTCCATTCCTATCCTCCAACTGTCCTGACTCTTCCCTATTCAACCAGTAAAGAAAGAAAGAAAGAAAGAAAGAAAGAAAGTGAAGTTGCTCAGTTGTGTCCAATTCTTTGCAACACAATGGACTGTAGCCCGCCAGGCTTCTTTGTCCATGGGATTTTCCAGGCAAGAATACTGGAGTGGGTTGCCATTTCCTTCTTCAGGCGATCTTCCTGACCCAGGTATCAAACCCAGGTCTCCCGCAATGCAGGCAGACTCTTTACCATCTGAGCCACCAGGGAAGGGCTCATTCAACCAGTAGGGAACCATTATGAATACTTTCTTGCTCTTTTCCCCATAATTTCTTCATGAAAATAAAAGCAAACATGAATATATGTTATCAAGTATACACTGTTGCAGTATGTGGAAATCTCTGCCCCCTTGCTCTTTTTTTTTTTTTTTTTTTTGCCACACCACAAGGCTTGTGTGATCTTAGTTCCCCAACCAGGGATTGAACCTAGGCCACAAGAGTGAAAGCACTGACTCCTAACCACTGGACCACCAGGGAGTTCACCCGCCCGCACCACCCCCCCACACACACACCCTGTTCTTTTTAAATAGCTGCATAGTTTTCCACTGAATGGATGTACCACCTTTTATTTAACCACTCCCCTAGTAATGAACATTTAGAATGTCTCCAAGTCTTTTGCAGTGTGCTGCGGATCAGATTCCTGGAAGGGATCTGCTGGGCCCAAATAGAGATACGAACTGACACTCTGGGGTTATGATGAAGAGGAAAATAGTGTGCACTACTAAGTTTAGCAGGAAACAGTTATTGGGCTGTGGTCACTCTTCCTTGCATTTGACCCTGAATATCCCATGTAATCCAAGGAGTTGGGCGCTGTTACAAGTCCCTTTTTTAAATTGCCCTGGGTCATAGCAACTCGGGCTTCCCAAGTGGCCCTAGTGGTAAAGAACCCACCTACCAATGCAGGTGACATAAGAGACAAGGGTTCTATCCCTGGGCTGGCTGGGAAGATCCCCTGGAGGAGGGCATGGCAACCCACTCCAGTATTCTTGCCTGGAGAATCTCAAGAACAGAGGAGCCTGGCAGGCTACAGTCCATGGGGTTGCAAAGTATCGGACATGACTGAAGTGATTTAGCATGCACGCATACTAACCCAGCAAAGAGAAATACCAGAGTCTGTCTCCTGGAGAGTGGGCAGGGAAGTGGGTGAGAACAAGCCCTCCTCTACCACTTGTTAGCTCCGAGGGTTACTTGGAGCAGATGTCTGCATCTCTCAGAGCCTCACTGCCTGCCTCCATAGCAGGTGAAGAACCAAGGACCCAAAGGCTTTAACAAAGCACGTGTGAGAGGGCAAACGAAGAGCAAGGCATGAAGGGAGAGCCAAGCTTGTTCACATGCAACCTTTGGACCAGTGGGAAAAACAAGCCCTGTGTCACAGATACTTAACTTCCCCTAGAAGAACAGTATCAGAAGGAACACACAAATTTGTGTACAATCTATGCAATGCAGCCCTTCCTGAAAACATGGGATTAAAGGAGGGAGGGGGCGTCTGGGTGGGGTAAATGATAAAAATGTATGAGAAAGAAAAAATTAGAAAGGCATTCATGGGATTCTCAGCTAGACCCCTCAGATCCCACCCTGCTGAGACTGACCCACACCCTTCCCTCCCAGCACAGGACCCAGGACCCCAAGTCCAATACTTGCATACGGGGGCCCCGGTTCGTGTTCTGGAAGCAGTGCCCAGATGAGCCCAACACCTGCGGAGTAGGAGCAGATGAGACGGGACCCCATGACTTAGTCCTTCCCCTCATCTGCTTCCCTGCCCTCCAGGCTTGGACCACACACCTTGACGAGCATGGAGGTCTTCATGAGGTGATGTCCACTAATTCCCTGGTCAAAGCAAGACCTTTTATCACTGAGCGTAACCTGGGCGTGGGGGCAGAAATGAAGGGGTCAGCAGGCCAGCAGGAGGACCCAGGCACCGTTCAAATAACTGCGGGCTTCTAACAGGTCCACTGCCCCAGTAGCTCCGCCATCACCTTAGCGCCTCTTCTCCACCTGGTCTCACCCAGAAAAGCACAGAGTTGCGATTAACAAGGACCTTCTCCTTCACCATTGCCTCAATGCAGTCGGGGTCCGCCAGCACCACAGCCAGATCCACCGGGCTCAGCACCTGGAAGGAGGGGCCTGCTTGGAGCAGAGGGCGGGGTTAAGGCTGGGGGCGTGATCCAGCCGAAGCCCGCCCCTCGGCACCACTCAGGCCCCGCCCACAGACCGTGCTGGACTTCCGGCTTCCGGGTGGTCAGGAAGACTGAGAAGCTGTAGCTGGTACCCTTGTCCAGGAAGATGCGCTCGGGCAGCTCGTTCTCGGCCTTAAGGTCGTAGATCTTTTCGTAGCTGGTCATGTCAACGTGCACACTGCCCGCGCTCCGCCAGTTGTTGGCCAGGTAGAAGTAGTAATCCTAGGCGACAGGGTCCGGGGCAAAGTCAGTGCCCGGACAGGGGGATGGTGAGGGGGAGATCCGTGCTCGGCCCCTTCCCCCGACTCGCCATCCTCTCCACGCACCTGGTCCTGCTTCTTGTTCTTCCACCAGCGCCAGGTGGGGTCGTGCACTGGGTCCGCGTATGGCTGCAGGAATTGCAGGCACCGAGGGGAGGGGGTGGGTATGTCAAGGGGCGTGCCCAGGCAGGCAGTGTCCCTAGCCTCAGTCCCAGCCCCTGACCCAAACTGAAAGATATACACCCAAGCCCGGCTTTCGGCCCGACCGCCCACCCCCGCCCCCAGCCCAAAGCCATCTCTTCTGAGCCGAGGTCGATCCCCTCCTCGGCCCCCCTTCAGCCTCGGAAGCACCGAGGCGGCTCTGCTCTGCTCCGCCCTCCGCCGCGGTTCTCCGGCTTAGAAGCCCCTGCGATACCGCCTCAGGCAGGATGGCGCCCACCCGGACAGCGCCCACCTTGTCGTACTTCGAGTGCAGCGAGAGCAGGTAGTAGACGAGGCCCTGATAGACAGCCAGTGAGTTCTCGCTGTGGAAGCCCCAGGGCTCCAAGACACGCGGCGGCTGCGCGCGGTAGCGCTCCTGGCGCGTGTAGATCTGCGGATTGGGCAGCTCCTGCAGACGCATCACCGTGAAGGGGCAGAAGTTGGAGAAGGACAGCGTCAGGTGGCTCCTGAGTGGTGGTAGTGGAGGACGGAAGCTGACTTTTCCGGGATCCGCTCACCAGGTACCTCCGCGGGCCTGCTTCCCACCCCTGCGCGGCTGACTACGCAAGGCTGATCCTGACCTACGCAATCCCTGACCTTCCTCCTCAGGTTCAGCCCCTGGACATATTCATCTGCTTGTCCCTCAGCCCCTCAGAACAGAGTTCTGGACCGCATCCTAGACTCTCCCCGGCCCCTCCACAGTACTCAACCTTCTAAGGGTTCTTCCACCTCACTCCTCCACCACTCCCAGCTGCCTCCCTGGGCGAGGATGCTCTGCAGGTGAGCAGAAGGATGTAAAAATCTGATCATGAAGTTCAAGTTCCTCCCTACGACCACCAGGGTCACCTTTTCCGCCTGGTCTCCAGGGCACTTCAATGGCAATGCATTCTATCCATACTACGCTCCCTCTCAGTTCTTGATCACCCAATCTCCTTTCCGCTTGGCACAAGTGGTTCCCCCTGTCTGGAACACCCTTCTCCATCTACCACCTCGTCAGTTCTCCTCACCCTTCATGCACGTCTTCTCGTTGAAGCCCTCCGTGATGCACCTTGCCCTCAGGCTGGGTTAGACCCCTCCTCCTTTGAGCCCAAAGGCTGTCACTGGGGATGGCTTGGTCTCCCCTCCCCATCCCCCCCACCCCATAATGGGAGCTTCAGACAGCAGTGCCTAAGGCTCTCTGACTATCTCTGTGGTTCAGTATCTTCTCACCCTTGCCGCTCCAAGACATATTCTTTACTGATCTGCTGGTACATCAGTAGCTGCTCCACGGGCATGAGCCTCTTGATGAGCCTGCCCTGCTGGTTGTCTATCAGGTACACCAGCTGCAGTGGGAAGGCACGGGCCACATGAGCCGGTGTCAACCACCCTGCAGCTCCCCCATGTCTCGCCCACACCATCCCCCCGCCCTGGCACCTGGTACAGTTTGTTGTCTTCGTAGAAGAGGGTGACCATGGTCTCATTGGGGGCGTAGCGAGAGGACTGCTGAAGAACCTGGAGGCTGATGTACACCTCCCAGGCCTTGGACGGGAACAGCTGGTACACCTGGTAGCTGCCCTCCAGCAGGTACCAGATCTGGGGGTGTGACAGCCGGGTGTGTGCGTGAGGCCCGGGGGTGCTGTGACCACCCCCCCCGAGGGGTGAGGACCCCACTCCCTGAGGGGTGAGTCTTGGGTGCTCACCTCCGGCTGGGACCAGGTGAGCCATCTTTCTGCTTCTCAGACCCAGCCACCTCTGCTTCCAGCCCTCACTCCCCATGATACATTTCTTCAGTGTTTCAGTCTGCTTGGGTTTTTATTACTTGCAATGTAACCATTCCTTATATACACAATGCCAGAAGGCTGGGGATCTGAGGGCTAAGCCCTCTTTTTCCCTTCTCACCCTTCTTAAGATTCTTTTTTAATGTGGACCATTTTTAAAATTGTTATTGAATTTGTTACAATACTGCTTCTGTTTTCTGTTTTGGTTTTTTGGCCCTGAGACATGTGCGATCTCAGCTGCCCGACCAGGGATCGAACCCACACCTGCTGCAATGGAAGGTGAAGTCCTAACCACTGGATGGCCAGGGAAGTCTCCCTTCTCGCTCTTTGACCCCTTCAGGGTCTTAGTATCCCCTTGGCCCCAGTTTCCCTCCTCTGCACTGCTGCCCACCCTCTTATCCTCTAACACATTTGGCTGTAGACCAAATCTCCTCCTTAGCTTCAACTTGGAGGATCCTCTCCGGCCTCCAGTACATCCCCCGTCCATGTGGCCTTCTCTATGAAGCCCTCCGTGACGCGTATACCCCCAGACAGCGTCTGAACTTCCATGGGTGCTGTTTTCCTCACTGCAGCCTTGGCTGCTCTGAACTGTCACTGTCTGGGAATGAATCCATCCTCCCAACTGGACTGGGACCCTGTGAGGGCAGGGCCCACAGCTGACTCATTGGCCACTATGTCTCTAGCACTGGATCAAGTGTGCTGAGCTGCATGGCAGAATGAAAGAGGGCTCCCTCTGGACATCCGCTTGTGACTCTGAGCACAGGGCCTTTACCCTACTGAGTAACTTTGGAAAAGACACCTCCTTTTTGAGTTCAAGGATTCTCAGCTATAAATGGAGCTTCTGCTGCCCTTCCATTCCCCAGGGTCCCTGAGAATGTTCCCTCTCCTGGGCCCTTTTACCCTGATGGGGGTGGGGGAGAAGAGAGACCCCTGGGCTTTGTGGCTGGGCAGAAAGGAAGTGGGGAGAGGGGCAGGGCAGTCCACCTCCTCATTCTCGGTGACAATGGCCATGTCCCCTCGGAATGAGTTCACCAGGTACTTGATGGACAGCTCCTTGGGGAAGTCCGCCAGGTAAATGAAGTTTTCACTGTTAAAACTGAAACGGCAGAGGTGGGAGGTCAGGACACCCAGGTGAGGCCTGGAGAATATCTGCTTCCCTGACTAGTCGTGACATGCCGCTGCGGGAACCATCTACTCGCTTCTCCGCCAGCCTGATGAGAACGCACAAAGGAAGCCTGGGACTCTGGTTTCTGCCCCCCACCTCCAAACCCTCTGGCTGACCTGCCCATCCATAAACAGGAGCGTTCAACCAAAAACTGCCAGCCTCCCACAGAGTTGGCTCTGGGTCCTCCAGCTTCCTGAAGGGTGAAAAGCATCCTACCCTCTGCCTGGGCCATGTCCCTCTATTGCTCACACAGGTTGGGTCCTCATAGCAGGTTTCATTTAAGAAAGGATTCCCACCACTGGGACTTCCCTGGTGATCCAGTGGTTAAGAATCTGCCTGCCAATACAGAGGATGTGAGTTCAGTCTCCCATGCCGCAGAGCAACTAAGCCCGTGCACCACAACTAATTAAGGCCAAGTGCCTCAGCTATTGAAACCCTCATGCCTAGAGCCTGAGCTCTGCAACAGGAGAAGCCACTGCAATGAGAAGCCCGTGCGTCATGACGAAGAATAGCCCCTGCTCGCTGTGACTAGAGAAAAGTCTGTGCACAGCAACCAAGACCCAGTGGAGCCAAAAATAAATAAGGATAAAACGTTGTTTGTTTTTTAAAGGACTCCCAGCTTTAAAATATCAGCTTCCCCTATTCTATCTGTGCCCACCCCAGTCCATGTTTTCTCCCATGATGGTTCTGATCTCTTCTGGCCTTGGGCATTCACACCCTGAAAACTTGGTGACTTCAGAAAGGAGCCCCACCCTATGTGGGGCTGGGGAGGCCGGCTCCATACCTCTGGAGGAGGAAGTTGCCCCAGATGAGCAGCAGGTTGTTATATGGGTTGTAGGACATGCCCTTGGGGACCATAGGAAAGTTGGTATAGGACTCTGTCCCTAGAATCATCAGGAACTCCAGGCCTCGAGCTGGCAGGTACACAGCAAAGTGGACACAGCAGTGAGGTGGGGTCGCTTGGGCCTCTCCTGGCACCCACCCACTTTTCCAGCCCCCTCTGCCTTCCCCTCCTACCGTCAGGGATGAATTCTGGGATGGTGTAGAGCACAACCAGGTAATCACTGACTGCAGGTGGGGAAGAGAGCAAAATCTCCTGAGACCCTGAGCTTTCAAGACCTGCAACTGAGCAAGTCCCCAGCTCCCCAACGCCTCCAACCCCATCCCAACAGCTTCCCATTTGGGCCCACTGTTGTTGCTGTTGTTTAGTTGCTAAGTTGTGTCCAATTCTTTGTGACCCCATGGGCTATAGCCCACTAGGCTCTTTAGACCTTAGAATTTCTTCATGTGAATTATAAAAAGGCACTTCCTCTAAGAGGATACAGTCCTGTGAGGGCAGAGGACTTGATTCCTTGGCTGGGGAGCTCCAGACACAGCCTAAACAACTGTACATGCACACCTGCTAAGTTGCTTCAGTAGTATCCAAACCTAAGGACTGTAGCCCTAGAGGCTTCTCTGTCCGTGGGATTCTCCAGGCAAGAGTACTGGAGTGGGTTGCCATGCCCTCCTCCAGGGGATCTTTCCAAACCCATGTCTCTTATTGTCTCCTGCATTGGCAGGCGGGTTCTTTATCACCAGTACCACCTCGGAAGCCCTATTCTCACTCCGTCAGCTCACATCAAATCTTATTGGGAGCCACAAGGCCCTCCCAGGTCTCACATCTGCTCATGCTTTCAATCTCCCTCCCTCCCCTTCCCCCTCTGCTCCAGTCTCATTGACTTCCTCTCAGTTTCCCCAGGCCACTCAGCCTGTTCTCCACCACTGCCCCCTGACCTAGCAGTGGCAGGAGCCACATTTCCTTTCTGCTATCTGTTGAGCACAGATGCCACAGGATGGAGCAGCAGTTCATAACCCCAGCTCCTGCCCCTTCCTGCTTAGCAGCCCCCAATGATGCCCCAATTACCCAGGTCATAGCTGACCACCTGGAAATACTTCGAGGAGGTAGGGCCTACAATCTCCACCAGCATCAGTAGATTGTAGTCACCGGCAATGAATACAGCCCAGGTGATGGAGCAGTTGTCAACTGGGGAGGGAAGATAGAGGTCCAGAGAAGCCCCTTCAGCCCCGTCCCCCTCCATGGTCTCTGTGACTGCCATGTCTATCCTGGTGACTCTCCACCCGTCCCCAAGAAACTGCCTGTCTTTTCCCGTGGCCTCTCCCACATCCCCGATTGCCCCCCAACCTTCCCAAACCCGCCCTATTCCCCACCCCCGCAGACCCATGTAGGAGCGGGGTACCTAGAATTGCATTGCACACAGACCGATCCCTGGGCAGCAACTTGAAGGACACAAGGCCATCTGAGGAACAGAGCAGATCAATGCTCAGGCCCTTCCCAGCCCATCTGGCACCCCACCACATCAGCTCTTCAGTTATCCAGGGTTGAATACCTGTGCCTCCTTCTTAGCCCTGGGCAGCTCTCCCCCAACTGGCCTTTCTGTCCATTCACAACTGACCTATCAGAATATGTCTGCCTGCTGGTCACAGTAATTGGCTCAGGTCTGAGCACATGACCAAGAAATGGGCCAGAGTGAACCCTGGGATCTGTGCTAAGGCCAGTGGGGAAAGACTCGCTAGGGGTGACTCAAACCAGTGGGAGATGTGAGCCCCGAGTTCCTGGATGCCATCTCTAACCCCTGTGAAAATGAGGCCAAATTACAGGGCTAATAATGACAAACCCTTGAGTAGGACTCACCATGTCCCTAGTGCTCTAAGATCTTCATATATGTCCACTTACTTAACCTTGATAGCAACACGATGATGTGGGTATTAGTATTCTCAGCACCATTTTGCAAATGAGGGTAAGCACCCGAAAAGAGAGGTTGAGTTACCTGTCCAAAGCCACAGGTGACTTGAGTTGGGTGTGTTAGAGCAGTCTCTCTCCTGAACCCATGCTATAATCCCTAGGCTATTCTCCCTTGCCAAGGGATAGTCCTGACGATTCACTCTGCAAGCCCTGGATCCAGCTATGCCTGATGCTGCATCTGGGTCTTTTCATCTATATAAGTTTATACATTTTCTACACTTAAATGATTTTTGAATTGGGCTTCTGCTCTTTGAAACCAAACACATTGTGAAAGATACATTACCCATCCCCCCCACCCCGCCAAGCCCTGCCACTACAAAGGCATAAACCCATCTTGACTCACAGCCTGGGACCCCTCCTGAAGGAAGGGGTGAGAGGTGAGGGCCCGGGGTCAGAACTCTTAGGAGTGAGAGGATCCAGAGGGGTCTCTTGGGCTGCTGGAGACCCCAGACCTTACCTGTGATGGTCCCAAAGTGGACGTAACCTTCGTTCTTGCCAGCGGTGAGGGCCATCACATACTCGGAGCCATTGCTGTGGAAATGCACGGGGCACAACCTCTTGATGCACTCGTTAGCCAGGACTCGAACCCATCTCTCTGTGGGGGCCAGCATAGACATTTGAGCCTGGGACCTTGAGCCCCCAGATCCAGCTATGCCTGAAACCAACATGCTCCTGAGTTTTCTAGCTAAGCCAGTAAACACCCCTTTCTTTGACTTATACCTATTCTAACCTGGTTCTTCCCATTGTCAAAGTTCCTAAAGAAAGAAAGTGAGAAAAATAAAGCCTTTGGGAACACCCACTAACTAATGAAATAGGGGTTACAGTGTAAGTTTCTGTGGTCCTGTAAGTTCACATCGCCCATTTACATGGGGCAGGGGCAGGAGGCAGGGGTCAGAAGAACTAGGGCTTTGATATCATTTAAAAGACGAGGCCGAATCCAAAGTCTCTCTCAGGATTTCCCTGGTGGTCCAGTGGCTAAGGCTCTGCATTCCCAAAGCAGAGGGGCTGGGTTCAAGCCCTGGAACTAAACTCCACATGCCACAGCTAAGAGTTCACATGTTCAACTAAAGATCCCACACGCTGCAACTAGGACCTGATGCAGCCAAATAAGTAAATTTTTAAAAATTAAGTCTCTCTTTCCCTCCCTGATCAGTCTCCTTCATGGCTCTGCCTTTCCAACAGCCCATCTCTGATTCTCTCTCTGTCTGACTTTCTGCCCCTCCCCAGCGCCCCACACTTCTCACTTGGTGTGCATCTCTCTCTCGTATGTCTTTCTGACACTCTCTGCGCCTTTGCATATGAGTGAGCATGCACGTGTGTCTTTCTCTCTTTGCTCCCTCCCTTCACTCTCAGGCCTCTCTCTGCCCTTAGTCGGTTCAAGACTCCTGGGAAGGTCTGGATGAAAGCCTTGCCCCAACATACAGAGGGCAGGAGGAGGCGCCTGCAGGGTGGGAAGTGATGCTTCAGGAGCTTGGGAAGTCCCTCCTACATCCCCCTCTCCCACCCATGGTAATTCCATTCCCAGGTGCCTCCAGTGATGGAGTCCCTGAAGTGCCCTCCCTGGGGCTCCAACAGGCAGGTCCCACGGCCTAAGATGCCCAGGACGCCCGGGTATGTGACCCGGCCAGTGACCCCTCACCGCTGCCATGATTGTTCTCGTAGAGTGTGGTGTAGGTGCCTGTGAAATAGTAGATGAGCTGGTTCTGCCGGATGAAGAGGGTGCTCTCAGTGGCAATGGCATCGTAGATGGTGGCGGTGAAGCTGGCTTGGGGGCAGTAGAAGGAGCCTACCCAGCAACTGTCAATGCTCAACTGCGGGGGAGTGGAGCCAGTGGTGAGCAGGTGGCCTTGATCTCCACTCCCGTGTCCCGCCTTATGGGGAGGCACCTGCTCTGACCACTGCTTGGGATGGACACATGTGGCTGCCCCCAGGGCTCCCTTTCTGCTCACCCTCCAGCAGCATCTTGGTGGCCAAACTTCCCCCAACAAACTTCCCCTGGAAGCAGGTGACCCAGGCCAGAGCCAGTGGGGGCTTTCTATGCTCCCTGGAGTTGGGCAGTGCTCCATGTACTCAACAGGGCTCAGCACAGCTAGTTCCCCAGGCTACAGTCAGGATTGTCCTCAAGTGGATCCAAAAGATTCCATGCTTGGCCTAAGGCACATTTTAATAATACTATTCTGTGTTTTTTATATTCATTTATTTTTGACTACACTGGGTCTTTGCTGCTGCATGTGGGCTTTCTCTAGTTGTGGTACGAGGGCTTCTCATTGCAGTGGCTTCTCCTGTTGCAGAGTATGGGCTCTAGAGCACGGGCTTCAGTAGTTTTGGCTCATGGGTTTAGTTGCCCCGCAACATGTGGGATCTTCCAAGACCAGGGATCAAACCCATGTCCCCTGCACTGGCAGTTGGATTCTTAGTCACTAGACCACCAGGCAAGTCCCTATCCTATTCTATTTGAACAACTGGCTATCTGAACTCACTGACTGATCACTAACACTGGCAATATCATTAACAGTGGGAAAGCACCAGCAATGAAGGGCTCTTGCCTAAAAGACTGAGTATAACTTTAACCAAGCTTCTAGAACTCACTACCAGTTTATAGGCAATATAAGGTGTTGCGGATAGAATTTACATGTTGAAGCTCTATCCCCCAACATGACTGTGTTGGGGCCTTAAAGGAGATAATTAAGGAACAGGGAGGTTATAATGATGGGGCCCTAATCCTATTGGACTGGTGTCCTTATCAGAAGAGGAAGAGACACCAGAGCTATCTCTCTCTCCACATATGCACAGAGAAAAGGCCACATGAGGTCAGTGAGAAGGTAGCCATCTGCAAGCCATGGAAAGAGGCCTCACTAGAAACCAACCCTGCTGACACTTTGATCTTGGACTTCCAGACTCCAGAACTACAAGAACATAAATTTCTGTGTTTAAGCCACCCAGTCTGTCATATTTTATTATGGCACCCTGAGACTAATATTCAATACATAAGGTCAGAGGAATAAGTTAACTGATTCTATGAAGAGGAAAACAGCCAGGGCTTCCCTGGTGGCTCAGTGGTAAAGAATCCACCTGCCAATGCAGGAGACATGGGTTCAATCCTGGTCCAGGAAGATCCCACATGTTATGGAGCAACTAAGCCCTTGAGCTGCAACCAGTAACCCTCACGTGCCTCAAGCCAGTGCTCTGCAATAAGAGAAGCCACTGCAATGAGAAGCCCATGCACTGCAGAGTAGTATGCATTCACCAGAGTAGCCCCATTCACAACTAGAGAAAGCCCACGTGCAGCAATGAAGACCCAGAGCAGCCAAAAAAAAAAAAAGCAGCAAACAGTCAAATTCTATAGGACGAAAGGCCTGGCTTCTTAAATTACCCGAAAAAAAAAAAAGGTGATTGATGGTTGTGGGTTGGGGGAGAGCAGACTTATAGGTAAGAAGAGAATTAAGAGAGTTTACAACCAAATGCAACGTGCACATCCTGATTCAAGCAAACCAACTATAAAACACATTTTTAGATAATGGGGGAAATTTAACTATGACCAGGTCAGATGATATTGGATTGGCCAAAAAAATCATTTGGATTTTTCTGTAACAGCTTACCAAAAAATCCAAATGATTTTTTTGGCCCATCCAATATTAGGGGCTTATTGTTAATTTTGCTGGGCATCATAATGGCATTGTGATTTTATTTCTTAAAAGTCCTAATGTGTTAGAGATATTTCCTCAAGTATTTCCAGAATTTATGAGTGAAATGGTATGATGGCTAGAATTTTCTTTCAAACATTCTAGGGGAAAAAAAGTAGGGCAAAAAAAAGCAAAATGTTAATTATTGAAGCTGGGTTCATCATACAATTCTCTCTACTTATGTGTTTGACTGAAAATTTCCACTAGAAAGTGGAATTTTCTACTAACTTTTCCAACAAAAAGCATAAATCAGAGATTTCCCAGTGGTCCAGTGGTTAAGACTCAGAGCTTTCAATGTCCAGGGCATGGGTTCGATTCCTGGTTGGGGAACTAAGATCCCACACGCTGTGCAATGAAGACAAGAAAAATTTATTTTTTACTTTTAAAAAGTATAAATCAAAATAAAACTCTAGGCTCTGCTGCTAAGGGAAATTTTACCAAGTTAAGAGGAACATAAACATTCTCACTTCCCTATCTATTCAGTACATGAGATTTCTGCAGACTACAGACTTTGTTGCTATGCCTGGGCAAACTAACGTGCACCCTCACAATCTGTCATTTTGATTGGATATCACAATGTATTGCTCTGTTAATATTTAAAGTGCTGCCTCTGTTTTCTGGAAGAAATACTTGGAAAATTTCTTTGTTAAACTAGAAGATCATCACATCTCCCCTCTTCCTCCACATGCCTGAGAAAAAGAAAAGCTGTGAGTCAGCTGGATTTCTTTTTCTTTTTTTTTGCATTTCTTATTTGAGCAGTGTTTGAGAGTTCTGACTCATTTCCCCCAACAAGCAGCCTGTTGGGGTTCTCTGACCACAATGACTGAGTCAAGGTGGGCGAATGGTGAGCCACACCAAGTGGAAGGAATCTTGTGATTTGAGGGTTAGAAGATAATGGGAAAGATATTTCCCACTGGATGTGGGCCTGAGAAGATGCAACCTCTGCAGTTCCAAGTCCAGAGATGTTTGAGCATAAAGTCAATCATTTGAGCAAGCTCTGGGAGTTGGTGGTGGACATGGAAGCCTGGCGTGCTGCAGTCCATGGGGTTGCAAAGAGTTGGACATGACTGAGTGACTGAACTGAATTGAACTGAACTGAAAGTCAATACAGAGGAACCAGGTTTGAGAACTGGAGAGAGAGAGAGAGACTCAGATTTGGTGACACTGTTTGAAATCCTGGATCAAACTGGACCTGAAGTCCTGAATTTTTTTGGTTACATGAACCAACAAATTCCCTCTTCCATCTTTGGCAGGTAGCTAGTTGGGCTCAACTCCATTTCTCCCATTTTCCTTGGTAATGGAGTTTTAGCAGAGTATGTGCCAGCCAGGTGGAATTAGACTTCCCAGGCTCCCTTGAAGTACATGTTGCCAACTGACTAATTCCTCAGCAATGGAATGTGACTGCAAGTGAAACTTGCTTAAGAGAAAATAGCTTGCCCTTCACTTCTGCTCTTTCTCCTTCCAAGCTGGCTTCAATATGGACATGGGCATGATGCAGCTCCAATCACACGGGTAAGATCAACACCTGGGGCCTAGAGGATGGTGAAGCAGGAAAGTAAAAGAGATTGGGGTTTCTCACATCTGGACTGTTTGGCAAATGAGCAATACTATCCATTTAAGCTGTTCTCTCTCAGGGGTCTCTTTGATACAGCATCTATTAATTTTTTTTTTTTTTGGATGCACCATTCAGCTTCTGGAATGTTCTCTGACCAGGGATTGAACCTGGGCCACAGCTGTGAAAGCCTGGAATCCTAATCACTAGACTTCTGGGGAATTCCTGTTACAGCATCTAAACGTGACCAACACAGGGCTGAAGATAGCTGCATAGTGTGTGTGTGGAGGACGGGGGCGGGCAGGGGTTGTTCTTATGAGATCCTAGGGGCAGTTGACAGGAGTGCTGAGGTGTGAAACAGGAAGAAAGAGGGAAAACAGCAAAGACAGCAATGTGGGAAAAGTCCTTCTGGTTAAAAAATGACAATAAATAGACTTCGATTTTGGAGTGACGGAAATCCCTTGGAAATAGAGTTGGTGATTGCACAATACCAATATATTCAATGGTACTACACTGTTCACTTTAAAATGGTGAATTTTATGAATTTTATGATTTTCATCTTGATAAATTAAAAAAAAAAAAAAAGGATGCCTGAAGTTCAAATTGCCCCTTTAATTCTCATGACATAACTCCCCTCCTTTGCCCTCCAAATCTCTTCAGCAGAATTCATTGGCTACATCTCTCCTGTGGGTGTGTTTGCGTCAGGAGCGTGAAAACTGAACAAGGTCTGCAAAGACCTGAGTGAGAAGCAGAGAGCGAACTGACAGGACAGCTCTATAGACCAGAGATGTTCTATAAACAGGAGGAGTTCAACAGAAGCAGGAATTCAGAGCCAGAGGGAACTGAGAGAACATTAACCCACGTGGCGCTGTCAGAAATCAATGTGTGGGAGGACTTCACTGGTGGTCCAGTGGCTAAAAATCTGCCATTCAATGCAGGGGACGTGGGTTCTATCCCTAGTGGAGGAACTAAGATCCTACATGCCTTGGAGCAACTAATCCCATGGGCCACAGTACAAAAGATGCCACGTGATGCAATGAAGATCCCGTGCGCTGCAACTAAGACCTGATGCAGCCAAACAAATATTAAAAAAAAAAGAAATCATGGATGGCACTTTCAACTTTGATGGGAGGAGGTTCAAGCAGTCTTTAGGGGTTGCTGTAGTGCACATTGTTATCTTAGACAAAATTAACCAGCATCTTGTCCCCCCAGCATGTGGCAAAGCTACCCTGATTTCACTCCGGGGGAGTCATCCTTTCACTGTCTCTTGTCTTCTCATGACCCGTGCTAAGCCAGCTGGCACGCTCCATTCTTTTGGGACACATGACCCAAGCTGGGGCCATCAGGACCAAGCAAATAAATTTCAGGAATTTTTTTTAAGAGGTGCTTCCTTTCTCTGCCTATGAGCTGGGATGATATGAATCACTTTGAGGATGGAGTTAATCCAGAAGAAGTGAAGCTGAAAGTTGGAGTCCTCATTCGAGCCCTGAATCAAGCCAGGCCTGCAGGCTGCTCTGTGTCCAGGCTTTGCAGTTGGGTGCACCTATTCAATCCCATTTCTCTGCTGAAACCAAACTGGTTTGGAGTTCTGTCTACAACTGCAATTAACCCAAACATGTTTGTCTTTCACACTGAAAGGACCCTGCTTCAGATACTACTTCCATGTTTTGGAAGTAATATAGGCTCACAAAGCCAAATTTGAAACCCTAGATGCCAGGTGTATATTGAAATTCAGAATTTTCCAGTGTTTAGAAGGTAAGATGACACATATATGAGGCTTCCTCAGTGGCTCAGGAGTAGAGAATCCACCTGTAATGCAGGAGATGCTGGAGCCCCCTGGATCGGGAAGATCCCCTGGATTAGGAAATGGCAAACCATTCTACTATTCTTGCCTGGAAAATCCCATGGACAGAGGAGCCTGGTGGGCTACAAAAGTATTGGATATGACTGAGTGACTGAGCACACATCATGGCACATATATACCACCCAAACACCCAATGAGGCCTGGGGCAGCACCCCATAATCAAATTCCTTAATATTTCTGCAGGGCAGCATCAGAATATTATTAAATAGAATGCATAAAGATTAAAAAAAAAAAAAGAAGTCTTTGTTAGCTCAAGTCAGAGTTTCTTGAGAAATGTGTTTTAGCCTTGAATTGTGAAAATGCCATTTCAAAGATTTGGGATTTCAGAACTACAAATGGTGACCTATAAATAATAGCTTCAACTCCCATATTACTCATTCTGGGTCTGACTGCTATGCATTTGTATCATTCTCAGAATCATTCTGTAAGGTAAATATAAATATCGTTCCCATTTTACAAATGGGGAATCTGAGGCCAGGGTAGGTGAAGCGACTTGCCCAACATCACACAGCCAGGAGGTGGCAGAAGGAGGATTTGAACCCAGCCTGCAGAGTCTGTCTTTTGTTGATGTTATCTGCCTCTTCTGGGCTTTGGTGTACCTTTGGGGACCCCTTCCGTGGCTCTGGGCCCCTTTCCACTTTAGGAGCTGGAACCCAGCCCACCACCTGCCCTGCAGTGACTCACCTCCACGAGAAAGAAGTCCTTGAAGTTTGTGTCGGTCAGTAGGATGGCCTTCTCCTCAGGGATGCCGCCCAGGATGAGCACGGGTGTCTGGTCCACAGTGTACCACAGCGGCCTCGACGGGACATTCACAAAGTGCCGGGGTATCAGATGGAAGAGCTGTGGGGCAGGGGCCAGAGGGCTGCTCAACAAGCCCCTCTCTTCCCACGGTTCTGTCTCGTTTAAGATAAAACCTAAAGAACTTACCCTGACTCACAAGGCCATGTGCAATTTGCCTCCATCACCTCTCTGACCTCATCCTCCACCACTCTCCCCCTTGCTCACTTTCTCCCGGCCACATGGGCTTCCTCACTGGTTCTCAGAGCCTTTATACCAACTGTTCCCTCTACCCGAAATGCTCTTCTAGTAACCATGTAATTCCTGCCCCTGTTCCACCAAGACTGTACTCAAATGTCGACTTCAACTACACCTTTCTTGAGCATCCATATAAACACTGCTGTCCCCTCCTGTGTGTGTGCTCAGCTGTGTCTGACTCTCTGTGACCCTATGGACTGTAGCCCACAAGTCTCCTCTGTCCATGGGATTTCCCAGGCAAAAATACCACAGTGGGTTGCCATTTCTTACTCCAGGGAATCTTCCTGACCCAGGAATCAAACCCATGTCTCCTGTGTCTTCTGCATTGGCAGATGGATTCTTTAGCCCTAAGCCACCTGGGAAGCCCCCACCACCCCCTCTTACAGAGATCTAATTCCCCTCAGTCTGAATTCTCTCCAGCACACTGACTGCACTTTAACCTGCTGTGGGATTGACCTGATCTCATGTGTGCTGGTCTGGTGTCTGTCTCTCCCACTAGACTGTCAGCTCAAAGAGAAGGCACGGATTTGGGTCTGTGTGTTCACTGTTATGTTCCTGTGGTGCCACACTCTGTGCTCAGGAAGTGCCTACTGAATGAATGAATGCACTGTGATTAAGAATATGGGT
Source organism: Bos javanicus (assembly GCF_032452875.1). Classification (NCBI taxonomy): domain Eukaryota; kingdom Metazoa; phylum Chordata; class Mammalia; order Artiodactyla; family Bovidae; genus Bos; species Bos javanicus. The sequence goes on along the minus strand of NC_083885.1, from coordinate 48,311,551 downwards.
GCAGGAGTCAGGTGGACACAGTTTCAAGTCTGTGGGCAAATGGCTCCATCCTTTTGGGGCCTCAGTTTGCTACTCTTTAAAATGGGTATGTTAGAGGACCTTCTCTCACAGGTCACTGTCAAGACTTAACATGTACTTAGCAGAGCATGGCACCGGGGCGCTTCCCATCACCGGGGCCCCCTCACCTCATTTCCCACAGTGAATTGGAGTTCGTGGTCTCGCCCTCTCTCCAGGAAGCCGTTGATGTTCACGTGAAACCTGGAGGTGGGTGTGGGGCAAGCACGGGTGTGGGCTCCGGCTGCTGCCAGGGCTCACAGCCTCTTCCCTGCCCCTTTCCCTCCCTGAGGACCCCTCTTGTCTTCTATGGGAATCCGCCAATTAGGAAGCCCCTCCCAGAGTCTCCACACCTCACCCAGCCCGGGATCGGGAAAGGGCACCTTTTATTGGGAATGAAGGGCCCCAGGCCATTGCTGCTAACGTCCACGCGCATGACAACGCTGCCGTTCTTGATGGGCATGGGTGTGTACCAGCTCATGAGACACACCTCCTCTGCGTCACATCTCTCTGCTGGCAGGCGGTGGGCACTGAGGCTGCTGGGGCCTTCCAGTAGCCTCCTCCCACCCTGGCCACAAACCACTGGGATCCCCCCACAACTTGGCATGTTCCATTCTCAGCCATGGATACCCCTGGGGCCTCTGTGTGGCCCCATCTGGGCCCCGGAACCTGCTGAGGCCTCCTTGGCCACCCCCCTCCCAGGTCAGAGATCCCTGTGAGGCCCCCAACCATCCCCACATCCCCATCAGGTCATAGGCCCCTCTGATGTTCCTAGCCGCCCCTTGAGACCATGAACCCTGCTGAGGTTCCCTGGCCACGCCCACACGGCCACGCCCCCACCCACCAGGCAGGCTGTGACCCTCCAGGCTCACCTGGGCTGCGGAAGGGGGCTGCCTCCATCTGGATCTGCAGCTGCTCTATCTTCCAGCGATGGAAGTTGACTGGGGACTGGAAGGTGACCAGCACCACTGGCTTCAGCCCTGTCAGGTGGCCCTTGCGGACCAGGGCCTCAGAGGACTGAGGGCGAGATGGCCCCACAGGGGTGCCCTTAAGAGAGCCTGTGGGTCCCCCTGCCTTGACCCAACCTTTACTAGCCTGCCTTCTTCCTAGGCTGGGTCAGGAGAACAGACTCTCCATCGTGGGAAGGTCAGAGAACATGTTCTAGGTTTGGGGCTCAGGAGGGGGACGGGACCAGTCTAGGAGAAGGGTGGAAGTGCTTTCGGCTGGGAGGGAGTCAGGAGGTCTTCCCGGAGGAGGTGAGTCCAGAGCAAGGTCCTCAGACAGAAATTAGACATAGGGAATGCATAGGGCAAGAAAGCGTGGGATAAACAAAAATGTAAAGGTGGGAGCACCTGGCACCCATAACTACTAGCAGCATCTTCCCTCACTTCAGGGATTCCATTCTCACTCTTGGGGCTTCTGGTTTAGGGACTGGGATCTGGGATATGATGGGGCAGTTAGCCCCTGGAGAAAGGCATGGCAACCCACTCCAGTATTCTTGCCTGGAGAATCCCACAGACAGAGGAGCCTGGAGGGGCTATAGTCCATAGGGTCACAAAGGGTCAATCATGAGTGAGGTGACTTAGCAAGCAGGCAGGCAGGGGCAGTTAGACAGAAAGGAACTAGAGACGAGGGTGACCGGGCGGCCAGGGACAACCTCCCAGAAACGCCAGGATCCTGGCTGGGCTAATAAGGGAGGGCAGGGCTTAGAGCAGCAGTCCCCAACCTTTTTAGCACCAGGGACCAGTTTAGTGGGGACTAAATTTTTCCACTGACCAGGGTTGGGGGGTGGGAGGAAGGTTTCAGTATGATTCAAGTGCACTACATTTATTGTGCACTTTATTTCTATTATTATTACATCAGCTCCACCTCAGAACATCAGGCGTTAGATCCCAGAGTTTGGGGACCCCTGACTTAGCATGGAGATGGAAGGAGGAAGACATGTATTCTAGGGTATGTGCTGTGCTGTGCTTAGTCATTCAGTTGTGTCGAACTCTGTGATCCCATGAACTGTAGCCTGCCACGGTTCTCCGTCCATGGGGATTCTCCAGGCAAGAATACTGGAGTGGGTTGCCATGCCCTCCTCCAGGGGATCTTCCCAACCCAGGGATGGAACCCAGGTCTCCTACACTGCAGGAGGATTCTTTACCATCTGAGCCACCAGGGAAGCCCATGCATACTGGAGTGGATAGCCTATCCCTTCTCCAGAGGATCTTCCCAACTCAGGAATCAAACAGGGGTCTCCTGCATTGCAGGCGGATTCTTTACCAGCTGAACTACCAGGGAAAGCCGGTTCTAGGGTATAGAACAGCATTAATATTTCATTTTTTGGCCGGACCATGCGGTATGCAGGTCCCTGATGAGTGATCAAACCCAAGCTCCTGGCACTGGGAGTATGGAGTCTTAACCACTGGACCACCAGGGAAGTCTCTAGAAGAGCATTAGAAAAGGCTTGGAGGCAACCCCAAGAGACAGCTGTGCTCAAGTCACTGTGGGCAGGGGTGTGGGGGGAGCTATGAGACACTGGTGGGAGATTTAATTAAAATTAGTCTGATTCCTTTGGCACAGGCCTTCATCCTGAGGAATGCCTCGGCCCAGGCCCTTTCAATCCTGCCCCCTATACCTGTCCCAGCCCTACCTCTGGCTTCCAATCACAGGGGAGCAGGTGTGGGTGTGTTGGGGACCTCTTCCTTATCAGGGCTATACTGGCCACAACTGCCCTGGTGCTGTCCACCCTTAACTCTTGTCTGGACCAAGCATCAGCCTCCTCCCTGTCTCCTTGCTCCTGCTCAGCCCCCCATTCAGCCTGTTAACACCTGAATACCATTGCATCCCTCCTCTGTTCAAAACCTCATGGCTTCATCTCACTAGAGAGAAAGCCAGGTCTCACTCTCCCCTCCCACTGTCCCCCTTGCTTAGTCTGCTCCAGCCACACATGGGCTCTGGGCGGTTCCTCATATACACCGGCTTCGGTCCTATTTCAGGGCTGCTGCACCTGCTGTTCCCTAGGCTCCAATGTTTTCCCCAGTTCTCTCCCTTTTCATCATTCAGGCCTCTGCTCAAGCTCTTCAGAGATCTTCCCCAACCATTCCAGCTAACGCCTTCACCTTATTTTATTTTCATCTTTGCACTGATTACACTATTAAGTTGTTTTCTGTATTTACTTGTTGATTGTCTGCTTCCCTGGTGGGCTGAATCCAGAAGAAAATTCAGGCCACATTGTTTATCACTGTACTGCTTCCCCACCCCGTTGTGGGAAAAAAAAAAAAAAGAGGGTCTGACTCAGAGTTCAGTGTTGCATAAACAGATAAAGGAATGACTATCAGGCTTTCACAGATAAGGAGAGAAGGTTGATGGAGTCAACTCTCTGCCCAGGTCACACTCTAGAAACTTATTGCTAGTGTTCACTTTCTATGAACCAGCCACTGTGCTCAGTGCTTCACACATATTTAATCATTTTATGAAGTGGGTACGATCATTATTGTAGCCTTGTTAAAGATGAGGAGACTTTGGTACAGAGAAGTTAAGTGACTTGCCTGAGATCACTCAGCTGTTATGAGCAGACTAGTGTTTGAAACCAGGTAGCCTGGCTTCAGAGCTCAAAGGATTCACAATCATGCTGTACTTCCTCCAGATAATATGAGTCCACGGTAGATTCAAACCCAGGTCTGTAGCCTTCAGAATTTCAGTTCTAAACCACCACATTCTGCTTATTTCAGCCAAAACAACCTTAAGGAAGAACAAACTTGGAGGACTCAAACTTCCCAATTTGAAAATTAATACAAAGCTACAGTAACCAAAACAGTGTGGTGCTGGCATATGGACATATAGAACAATGGAATAGAATCATATCCAGAAATATACCCTTATACTTATGGTCAACTGATCTTTGACAAGGATGTCAAGACAATTCAATGAGGAAAGAATAATCTTTTCAGTCCTGGCATAACTGGATATTCATAGGTAAAAATTAGACCCCTACCTCACACCATATACAAAAACTAACTCAAAATGAATCAAAGGCCTGAACATAAGACCTAAAACAAACAAACAAACTCTTAGAAGAAAACATGGGAGTAAATTTTCATGACTTCTGGTTAGGTGAAGCTTTAGACAACACCAAAAGGACCCGCAACAAATGAAAAAAAAAATTGATAATTGGGCTTTATCAAAAATTAAAACTGTGGTGCCATTTTATGATATGTGAATTATATCTCAATAAATGTAAAGCTTTAGTGCTTTAAAGGACATCATTAAGAAAGTGAAAAGACATGGAAAGTGAAAAATATTTACAAATTATATATCTGAGAAGGAACTACTTTCCAGTATTTAAAAAGAAATTTTATAATGTGACAATAAAAAGACAAATAACCCAGTTTTTAAATGGGCAAAGGATCTGAACAGACATTTCTCCTAAGAAGACAGATAAATGGGCGTATGCTAATGGGCTTATGAAAAGATGTTCAACATCATTAGTTATGAGGCAAATGCAAATCAAAACCACACTGAGATACCATTTCGCACATATTAGATGGCAAGAATCAAAGAAATGGACAACAACAAATGACAATATAGAAAAACTGGATCCCTCATATACAGTTTATAAGAATGTAAAATGACATGGATTTGCTTTGGAAAACAGCCCAGCAGGTCCTCAAAAGTTAAACAGAGTTATCATATGACCCAGAAATTCATTTCCTAGGTATATACTGAAGGGAACTGAAAACAGATGCTTACACAAACACAGCATCATTCATAATAACCACCCCCAAAGTGGAAATAACTCAAATCACTATCACTTAATGAATGGCTAAGCAAAATGTAGCACATCCATACAACTGAATATTGTTGTTCAGTCGCCCAATCGTGTCTGACTCTGTAACTCCATGGACTGCAGCATGCCAGGCCTTCCTGTCCCTCACCATCTCCCAAAGCTTGCCCAAGTTCAAGTCCATTGCATCGGTGACTCAGCCATAAAAAGGAAATACTGATCCATGTTATGGATGGGTCTTGAAAACATGTTAAGTGGAAGAAGTCAGGTACAAAAGGCCACATATTGCTTGATTCCATTCTTATATGAAATGTCCAGAATAAACAATTTCACAGAAGTAGAAAACAGATTAGTGGTCTCCAGGGGCAGCTTGCAGAATTTTAGTTCCCCAACCAGGAATCAAACCTATGCTCCCTGCACACCAAGCCGGGACTCCTAGCCACTGGACCACCAGGGAACTCTTGAACTGTATATTTTTAAATGGTGAATTTTAGGACAAGTGAATTCTATCTCAGTTAAAAAAATATTTTCTTTACTTTATGAGGAAAATATCTGTTTCTTTTTCTTTTTGACCCCAATATCTGGCATGTGGGATCCTAGTTCCCTGACCAGGGGCCCAACCTGTGCCTCCTGCAGTGGAAGCTTTCAGTCTTAACCACTGGACCACCAGGGAGTATCTCTCTGGTTTTTTTCTTTTCTTTTTTTTTTTTTAATGGAAATTAAAAGCTAACAAGCACAAACTATGTGCCTGGTGAGATACCAGGAATCTTCTTGAATCTTTAAGGTCCCTAGGGTTCAATGGTGGCATGCCTATTTAAATGTTAGAAAGGGGGAAAACTGAGGCCCCAACAGAATGAACATCCCCTGCCCCCGCACCCACTCACCACCTCTCCTGTGCAGGAGTAGTTGATCTTCAGGTAGTAAGGAAAGCCCAAGTATGTCTGCAAGGAGATGGTGAGCAAATGTCCAGAGCCCAGAAGGGTGCAGCTCCAGGGCCTCTCCCATTCGTCTGCCCCCAGTCCCCTCACCTCGTCCCGGTCGATGGGCGCGTCCACTAGCAGGTCGAACACTTTGTCCACTGTGTACAGCTCTTGATCGACGAAATGATCAATCGCGTCGTTCTTGCCTACTGACTCTAAGTTGTTCAGGACAACCTGCCAGGTGCATTCCTGGGTTTCCTGTATCGCCCACAACCTCCACGGTGCCAACAGCACCACCAGCAGTGCCCACAGCGCCCACAGGACTCGGAGCCTCGGCCACGGAGCAGGGCCAACAGGGAACATCTCGGGCAAGTGGGTAACGTGGCTTCAACCTGGGGAAGGCGGAGGTCACCAGCCGGCCAGACTGTTCTTGGTAGGCGCCGTCTTAGATCCCGCCTTCTTCCTGCGCCCCGCCCAGTCCCTGCTCCTGGTCCCGCCTCTGCTCAGATGTCTGGCCCCACCCCTATTCTTGCTCCTAGCCTCACTCCTACTTTTGCTCCTGGCTCCGGTCCTGTTCTTGCTCCAGGTTCCTTTCCTGCTCTCGCTCCTGGCTTCTCGCCTGTTCTTGCTCCACGTTCCTCTCCTGCTCTCGCTCCTGGCTTCTCTCCTGTTTTTGCTCCCGGCTCCGCCTGTGCTCTTGCTCCTGGCTTCTCTCCTGTTCTTGCTCCTGGCTCCACCTCTGCTCCAGACCTCCGGCGGGCAACTACTGCTCTTCCGGATCCCGCCTCTGCGGCTACTCCAGGGCTCTCCCCTACTGTTGCTCCTGGCCATGCCCGTACCTCTGGTTTCGCCCCGCCTCCCAGCCTCACCCCTTAACCTTGCCCTATCCTTCTTTGCTCTGCCTGTGCTCTGCCTCCGACACCTACTCTTCAGTCGGTCTCTATTTCTGTTTCCCGGTTTAGCTATGCCCCACTTATTGCCCCCAGTTCCTCTCCTCGCATACCTGGGCCTGGCTCCGCCCCCACGTCTTGCCCCGCCCCCCCACATTTCTCCGCACCGCCCCTTTCTCCGTGCTCGGGCCCTGCCCAGGTACAAGATCCTGCCTCTAGACCCGTCCCTCTCCCGAACCTGTACCTTCCCCACGCCCCACCTCTTCCCCTGTCCTCGCTTCGACTTCTCGCCTGTAGCTTGCCCCTCGCTAGTCTTCTGCGCCTTGTCCCTCCCCTTATCGATCCGCCCTCCCCCCTCATCCTGGGGGAGATGTTCTTCCCAAGCCCGTTCTTTGCCCCGCCCCCTCCTGTGACCCCGCCCCTTCTCGTTGGCGACCCTTTCTTTGCCTTGGGAACTCTCCTCGCCATTGGCCTTCCGATCGCTCCGCACCCTCTCTTCGCCCTGCACCTCCTCGTTCCCTGCCGGCGCTGCCTTGTCTGTCAGCACTTTCTCGGTCCTCACCTTCCCCCTGAACCGCGGTACCTTGTCTCCCCTCTTCTCGCCACCTCTTTCCATGCCCTGGATAGCCCAGCTCTAAGCTCCGCCTCTTCTAGCCCCGCCCCTATTCATCGCCCGGCTTCCTCTCTTGGCCTCACCAGGCACCTCGCCCCGCCCTCTCTCCGCCCTGCCCGTCCTGTGCCCAGTCCCTGGACTCTCCTCCTTTTCCTCAGCCTTTCCCCGCCTCGCCTCCCCCCGCCCCTCTCCTCCCCTTCTTAACCCCGCCCCCACCCCCTGCATCCCTCCCAGGGAGGCCCCAGGCACTCCCTCTTCTCCCTGCCCGGTGGTACCAGTCACTAAGTTAAAACCGGTCAACCGTCACTCTGCCGCTTCAGTCCCGCCCCTCTTGCCCGGTCTCAAAATGGCCGCCTACACTTCCACAACCGACTTCTGCTTTTCGCGAGGCACGCCTGTCTCCGTGGCAACGCGCTTCCCGACTAGCGTTTAAGGCTTAAGGGACAGAGGGAGGGAGAACTCAGCGCGGGCCCTGGACTGCAGAGGGAGCTGCGGACGAAGTTTGTGATAGGAAGGCCTTCAGGGAGTTCCTATTGGTCGTTCTGGCCTACTTATCCTTCTACCCAATCAGACTTTGATATCACAATTCTAGTGAAAAAAAAAATTAGGGCTCCGTGTGGGAAATTAATCTGAATGCGGTTTAAAACCCTCCTCTGCAGAACAAAGACAAAGGCAGTCATATCATAGCGTTGTCTTGAGAAGTCAATAAGATAACACGTGAAGACTACCTGGCACAAATAAATATTCAATAAGTTAACAGTTTTCACTGGTACTCTGACGCCTACTAGTTAAGGACTCAGACTGTCTTTTTATTTTATTTTGCTGCTGGGATCATAGTTACCCCACCAGTGACTGAACCTGAGCCCCCTGCAGTGGAAGCTGGAGTCCTTGCCACTGAACCGCCAGGGAATTCCCCAGACCATGACTTTTTGATGGACTGCAAAGCTGACTTTAAACTCCAGTGGTTTTCAAACTTCAGAGTGCATTAGACTCAATCAGAAGGGCTTGTTAAAACAGGTTTAGGCTCCACCCCCAGGGATTTAGATTCCCTGAAGTCAGGTATGGATGTGAGAGTTGGACTGTGAAGAAAGCTGAGCGCCAAAGAATTGATGCTTTTGAACTGTGGTGTTGGAGAAGACTCTTGAGAGTCCCATGGACTGCAAAGAGATCCAACCAGTCCATTCTAAAGGAGATCAGTCCTGGGTGTTCTTTGGAAGGAATGATGCTAAAGCTGAAACTCCAATACTTTGGCCACCTCATGCGAAGAGTTGACTCATTGGAAAAGACTCTGATGCTGGGAGGGATTGGGGGCAGGGGGAAAAGGGGACGACAGAGGATGAGATGGCTGGATGGCATCACCGACTCGATGGACGTGAGTTTGAATGAACTCCGGGAGTTGGTGATGGACAGGGAGGCCTGGCGTGCTGAGGTTCATGGGGTCACAAAGAGTCGGACACGACTGAGCGACTGAACTGAACTGAAGTCTTTAGATGGGGCTGGAGCATTTGCATTCCAGGTGATGCTGATACTAATGGTCTGGGGACAACACCCTGGGAACCTTCCATACCTCCCCAGGACCCCAGGGAAACATCCAAACTAAACTGTTTTCCAGAGTTCTGCATAAACTGATGCCTGTTGTCCCTCCTGTCCACTCATCTGTTTCTCTCTGTGGTCCAAAGCCTAGTCTTGAGTATCCTTGAGAGCCAGTATGCTGGCTCTCCTCTGAACTGTGCACACACTATAAACCCCTTCTGGAATACCATTCCCTACTTTGTCACCACCTGAGCATTTTCCTTCCTTCATGTCTTGTCTGTGATACAGGAGCAGCCCTCATCCCTCCCCTGACCACACTAGGCTATGGCTGCCTGGGAATGGGTCTCTGTCTCCCACTGCATCACAGGCTCTGTGAGGGCAGGCCTGGGGCTTTATCTATCATTGTTGTTTCCAGTTCTGTGCAACACAGCACAGAATAAGTGTTCCATGTAAATAAAGAGCTGATGAAAGTCTGTGCCCCCCCACCCACTAGCCCATCCCCACAGACCAGGGAGGGTGACTTCATCTGAGGGAAGAAACTCAGCAGCTGTGCACCTGAGCCCTTCTAGACTCACAGAGGCTGAGAGACTGGGGTGTCCTCATGGTACCCCCTGACTTTGGAATATAACCACACCAGGAAAAAGTGCCTCTGTTACTGACATGCCCAACATATACCCTACAGTTTCATTTATGCTAGCAAAAGACTAGCAGCCACCCACATGTCCATTAGTGAAACATGGAAATAACTTGGACTTCCTCAGTGGCTCAGTGGTAAAGAATCTGCCTGCCAGTGAGGGAGACGCAGGAGACATGGGTTCGATCCCTGGGTCAGGAAGATTCCCTGGAGTAGGAAATGGCAACCCACTCTAGTATTCTGTGGGATGTGTGTCCTAGAGGAGGCACAGCAGACATAAAAAAGGATATAAGGGACTTCCCTCATGGTGCAGTGGATAATAATCCACCTGCAATGCAGGGGACACGGGTTTGATCCCTGGTCTGGGAAGATTCCACATGCTGAGGAGCAACGAAGCCCATGCACCACAACTTCTGAGCTGATGTGCTGCAACACCTGAAGCCTACAAGCTTTAGGGCCCGTGAGCCACAACTAATGAGCCCCTGTCCTACAACTCCTGAAGCCTGTGCTCTGCAATGAGAAGCCCACGTACTGCAACAAAGGGTAGCCCTTGCTCACTGCAACTAGAGAAAGCTCACACACAGAAATGAAGACCTAGTGCAACCCCAAATAAAAACAAATAAAAAAAAAAGAAAAGGATATGAGACCTACTCTTGCGCCTCTGAAATGATCTCTGAATGACACTTGAGTTGGTAAAAAAAAAAAAAAAAAGCAAGGTGCAGAAAAAGAATATTAGAAAAGCATATAAAAATTATATATGCATATATGAGACATATAATATGAAAAAGGTACAGAAATGAGCCAATATTTTATTGAGCACCAGACACTGTTCTAAGAGATTTACAGATATTGCTTAATTCTCCAACAAGTCCACGAGGTAGGTGCTGTTATACCACTTCACGGATTGGCGAACAGCACAGGAAGGTGAAATGAGTGGCCCAAAACCACAGACTTGGGAATGACAGAGTTCAGATTTATACCCAGGGACTTTGCCTCCAGAGTCTGTGATTGTAACTACCCCACCATTCAGTACCACTTTTGCAAAGTGAAAGAAAACAATTAATGACACATGTATACACACAGGTATATTGCTGGTACATGCCTAGGAGACCTGAGAAAATCTGTCATCACAGCCCACATACAGGAGAAAGACTTATTTCTATTGAATATTCTTCTACTTTTTCCATTTTTAAGTGTGCACTTTTTTTTTTTTTTTAAGTATCTGAAATGAGCAGGGCCTGGTTTCTTTTAGAAGAAGGAATCTGGAAGGAGAAGTGGTGGGGAGCAGAAGCCAGATCACACAGGCACCTTCCTCCCTCAAGCAACTGCCTCTCACCCAGCTACTGACTTTAGCAGCAGGGTCAACAACTGTGCTGAGGAGCCAGGAAGGCTGGGAGACTGAGAAAGAACTAGATAGTGGATATTTCTGAGCCTCCATGTGGCAAGGTGACCAAAAAAAACAAAAATCCTCATCTAAATCTCCGTCTTGCACTTCCTGTGTGATCTTGGATAAGTTGTTTAACCTCTCTGGGCCTCCTGTCCTCATCTGCAATATGGAGAATGTACATGACTTACAGAGTTGCTGAGAGCATAAAATAAATTCTGCTGTATCAAGAGCTTGGAACAGTGCCTGGCAGGTAGTAAATCCTATATAAGTGTTCTCTCTCGTGTTATTAAAATGATTTTGTGTGACTTCTTAGCATCATTTGACAGTGTTGACTTTTCCCTTTTTAAAAGTCTCTCAACTCTCACCAATATTTCCCACTCTCCTGGTTTTCCTACTCCTCTCTTGAACTTCCTTTCTGCCTCTTTTGTAAGTTCTTCTCTTTGGTTGAGGGGTCATTGCTCATCATATGGGACTATGTTAATTAGAAAAAGAAGTCCCCCCTGAAAAAAAAGAAAAAGAAATCCCCTTTGGGCATATTCAGCCCTGAACTTCAACTCCAAGTTGTTTCCACCCTGCCGTCCAGGCAACCCTTATGCAGGTCCCTACCTGCATAATTATACATCATCATCCTGGCTGACTAGTTTGTTGATAGCTCCCATTCTCCCAACTTTCTGTCTTTCTAATATAAGCCCAGTTTTGTTCAAGTATTTCCCAGCCTGCAAACTAAAACCTCAGCCCCAGCCTCAGTCCCTGGTGGCAGGGGAAATCCTGAGGAATTCAAGCTAATCATAGTGATGCCATGATCACTCTGGCCGATGATTGACTCAGGAGCCAATTTTGGTCAATGATTTGGAAGAGGAAGTCTGCTGGGAGACACTGGGAAAAGGTTTCCTTCTTTCCAAAGAGGCACCATGGGAAGATACACCCCTTTCCCTCTTCTTGCACTAAAAATTAACATGTCTTTTTGTGATGCCTGGACCTGTGGCAGCCACTTTGTGGCCATGAGGAGAGCCCATGTGGGAGCCAAGCCTTCAGCTGAGGGTAATAGAGCAGAGAGACAGGGAATCAAGGAACACAAGACCCTGTTGGAGTTGTGAACTGTATCATACCCAGAGATCTCTCCAACTTGGGTGATATACAATATACAACCATCTCACTGCTTCAGTCAGTGCCAGTCAGGATTGTGTTACTTGCAACCCAAATCCTTCCTTACTGATGTATACGCTATGGCTGATTTCTCAAGGCTGGTCTTCTCTTCATTCCCACCCAGGGCTGTCAATACCCACCTTCATAGTCTTGGTTTCCTCATCTGTCTGCAGCCTCAACCACCCCCTAAGTCCTTGCTCCGAGGGTCCTGTGACTTCCTGCTTCCTTCTCCTGGGTGTCCCTTTAGCCCTTCACAGCCACCATTCCAAACAAGCCTCAACATCTCCCTACAAATTTGTTTTCTCGCAGGTCCCCGACCTCGGGGGCAGCTGAGCGTTGTCGGACCTTCCCCTGGCCTTGTCCCTCCCAAGTCTGTAAGCCTTATGGCCCGTCCACCTGGCCTTCTGAGCATACCTTGACTTGCCCCCTCCTCCCCTTCCCTCAGCCTCACCCAGTCCCACTGTCTCCTGCTTCACTCCTGCCCCAGCCTCCCCTGGGCACCCAGCCTGCCCCCCGCCACCCCACAAACATACAGCAGCAAAAGCCCAAATCTAACCATGGCCCTCTCCTGCTCAGATCCCTTCCATGGCTCTCTAGTGCCCTCAAGAAAGAAGCCAAGTTCCCAAGATGGTCATTTAAGGACACTTACAATGTGCCCACATCCAATGATACTACTACATTATCTTCTTCATGTGTAAAGTACCCAGAACAGGGCCTAGCCAAAGAGAGCATCCCAGAATAACATGGCAGGCTCTGTGAAACCATCTTTTGAACTATCATTATTGCCATTTTACTGATGAAGAAACCAAGGAAATAGGGGCAAAATGACCACCGAAAGACACAGGCAGGACACCGCTGAGTTGGGATTTGAGCCCAGACAGGCTGGCTCCAGCTGGAGAAGGGCATGGCAACCCACTCCAATATCCTTGCCTGGAGAATCCCATGGACAGAAGAGCCTGGTGGGCTACAGTCCATGGGGTCGCAAAGAATCGGACACAACTGAGCAACTAACAGACACAAGCTGGCTCCAGAGCCCAGGGGACATAATGTAATTAGTTCTTGGTAAACAGGAACAGCTGTTACAATGGTGTCTCACTAAAAGCAGTACCTTCCATACTGGGCTAGGATCCCATCTCAGCTTCCTGGAAGACTCTATTATACAGGCCTACCCCAGGCATATCCAAATATGTCTAGCTCCCTGGACACACTGGAGGAAAATGAGTCAGGTACACCTTCTTCCCCAGACTGACTACTCTTCAGATTTCAGGTCTGAGTGCAGTTGCCCCTTCCCCCAGGAAGCCCTCCCTGACCTTCCCGGCTGGATTGGGTACATTCCCTGTGCTTCGTCTACCCCAGCCCTGACCACCCTGCACCTTCCCCTGCCCCCACTAATGAAGTCCTGCCTGTTATGAACTGTCACTGTATGGGAGACAGGACAGCGAGCCCCATGAGAGCAGGGCCCAGAGCATCTGGAACACTGTGGTGGCCCCAGCGCTGCCCAGCACGGATTGGCACAGAGGAGGGAGTTTTGAATGAGGGAATATATTCTTCCCACTTGACCCAAGAGGTGAATCAAGGCTCAGAGGGGGCCAGTCACTGGCCCGAGGTGAAGTGATCAATCTAGCACCTGAAATGAGGTCTGAGCCCAGAGCCTGGGAGAATCAGCAGGTGATGAGTGGCTACTCGGGTGAGAGAGGCAGATGGCATGAGGCAAAGACTGAGAAATACAGAGTCGGTGAGAAAGTCAGGGACGCAGAGTGTGCGGGGAGGCGGGAGGAGGGGCAGGGGAAACAAGGCAGTGCTGCTTCCTGGATCAGGGCGGCGCTCAGGCCGGTCAAAGGGCAGACAGTGGAGGCAGGGCCTCAGGAACACCAGGGTGTGCTTGTAGACAGGCTAGTCCATCGGTTCCAGTCCCGAGGGCCCCTCAGCCGCAGGCCTGGTCTGCAGCTGACCTGACACTTGCCCCAGCTACCTGGGGATGGAGGCGTAGTCCACGTGCGAGCCGGTGGTGAGCTGCTGGTGTGGCTCGGGCTCGGGGCTCAGGATGTCCACCCGGTCATCTTCCTCCGCAAAGCTGGTGGGGCACGGAGTGGGCAGCAGGATGAGCTCTGTGAGGCCATGAAGGTCAGACACACGGCGGAAAGTCTGCACCAAGAGCACCATGGCGACCAGGCCCAGGAAGAGGTAGACTGCAGAGATGGCGGAGAGGCAATGAGTGGACCCAGCCCGCCCACATCATGGCCATGGAGCTACGGGATCCCCCAGGATGGGGTTGTGATTCTCAATGTCCCATGGGGCCAGGTTACCCTCACACCAGCCCTCAGTCCCCAGACAGCCTAACCCCACTCACCTGTGACTAACAACTTGTAGACGGCCCGGGAGGGCTGGCCGGGGGCCTCTCCCGGAACGTAATCACCCAGGCCGATGGTGGACAGAGAGATGAAGCAGAAGTAGAAGGCATCCAGGAAGCTCCAGGCCTCCTCAAGGTGGGCAAAGATGGCGGCTGGCACCAGGAAGCAGACGGTCACCGTGACCCCCAGCAGGATGGCCAGGTGCCAGCGGGCTGCCTTCCGGGGGGTGCAGCCCCAGCGCTGGCTCACCCAGGACAGGGGCGTGTGGGTGAGCAGTAGCGACAGGCGCTGGGCTGAGGCGGTCAGTAGCAGCATGGTGACTGGGACGCCCAGGAGCGCAAAGGCGATGGAGAAGGCCTTGCCCCCGTCGGTCAGTGGCGTCGTGTACCCGTAGCCTGCGGGAGTCAGGGGGAAATCCTTCGGCCCACTCAGCATCCACTCTGGAGTCTGTGATTGCCCTAAACTGAAGACTAATTTCAGCCTCAAAGCCACCCCTCCCAGACTCTCTTATCTCCGGTGATGGCACCTCCACCCTCCCCACGGCTCAGGCTGAGAGCCTGGTGTCATCCTCCGCTCCCTTGTCACTCACATCCACTCTGTTGTCTCAACTTTTGCACAGAGCCCAAACCTACCCACTTTCCCCCTCACTCCACCCCAAGGCTTCATCCTGGTCCTGTCTACCGGCAGCCTCCTCCCTGGTCTCCCTTCTCCCCCCATGCAGCCAGAGGGACCCTGTGAACTCGGGAGTCAGGTCATGTCCCTCCCCTGCTCAGGGCCCTCTTGTGGCTCCATCTCAGGTCAAAGTGCTTTGTCTGGTAACCCACGGACACCACACAATCCAACAGGGCAGCGTGCGCCCTGCAGGGGGTGCAGGTTCTCTCAGGGGTCCGGGAAGATCCCCCATGCTGCAAGGCAACTAAGCCTCTGCGCAACTGCTGGCGCCCACATGCCCTAAAGCCAGTGTTCCACAATGAGAAGCCCACACACTGCAACTAGAGAGTAGCCCCCACTCTCCTCAACTAAAGGAAACCCACGGGCAGCAATGAAAACCCAGGGCAGCCAGAAATAAAACAATTTTTAAATGGGTGTGACAAGCCCCACCGTGCTCTTGGAGGAAGGTCAGTATGGGTGTGAGTTCTGCAAACAGAAATACGACAAAGGGGAATTCAGGTGTTGGTGAAACTGGCTCACTTTGGCAATGCGTAATTTCCCAAATAAATCAGACCAAAGGGTCAGAGATATGACTGGGGTGGTAAGGGGTCTGATTCATGTTGACAGTAAAATGTCTTGCCCAAAAGACCACAGATCCAGCCTTGTGGTCCATAAGAAAGTGTGAAAGCATTGCCCATACGAGCAGCTTTCCCCTGAGCCCATCTTCCACACAAAAGGATCCCCTGACTCTGACTTTTTTTAAAAACAACAACAAAAAAGTATTTATTTATTTGACCGAGCCAGGTCTTCTTAATTGAAGCATGTGGGATCTAATTCCCTGACCAGGAATTGAACCTGGGCCCCCTGCATTGAAAGCGTGGAGTCTTAGCCACTGGACCACAGGAAAGTCTCCCCCTGGCTTTTATATAGTCAAAGGAATCGAAAGCAGGGGCTCAAGAGATACCTGCACAGCCATGTTCATAGCAGCATTCTTCACAATAGTCAGAAGGTGGAAACAACCCTTGTGGCCACCGATGGGTGAATGAATCAACAAAATGTAAGTGCAAACAATGCGATATTATTCAGCCTTTGAAGGAAGGAAATTCTGATACATGCTACAACATGGATGAATCTTGAGGATATTATGCTAAGTGAAAGAAGCCAGTTGCAAAAAGACAAAGCCTCTGCAATTCCATTTATATGTGGCACTTAGTGTAGTCAAAATCATAGAGACAGGGGACTGCCCTGGTGGTCCACTGTCTAAAACTCAGTGTGCTCCCAATCCAGGGGGCCTGGATTTGATCCCTGGTCAGGGAACTAGATCCCGCATGTCGCAACTAAAGATTCTGCAGGCAGCAACGAAGACCGAAGATCATGTGTGCCACAACTAAGATCTGGTTACAGCCAAATAAATGAATTAATTTTTTAAAATAATAAAATAAACATTAAACAAATCACAGAGACAGAAAGTAGAACAATGGTTGCCAGGAGTCGAGGAAAGGGCAAGTGTGGAATCAGCATATACAAGGGTATAGATTCAGTTTTGCAAGATCCAAAGAGTTCTGGCAACTTCCCTGGGGGTCCAGTGGTTAAGAATCCACCTTCCAATGCAGGGGATGTGGGTTCAACCCCTGGTCCCGCTGAGGGACTAAGATCCCACATGCCTCAGGGCAACTAAGTCTGTGTTCCACAACTAAAGAGAAGCCCCTACACCACAACAAAGACCTGATGCAGCCTAAATACATAAATAAATATTAAAAGAAGAGTTCTGGAAATGGGTGCTGGCACTGGTTGTACAACAGTATGAATATACCTAATACCACTGAACTGTACACTTGAAAATGGTTAAGATAGTAAATTTTATGTGTATTTCGCCCCAGTTAAAAAAAAAAAAAAAAAAACTAGGGAAAAATAAAGGATCCTCTAGATCTTGTTGGATACGTGGCTACCGGGAATAAAGACATTCCCTCTTCCAGTGCAGCTAGATGTGGTCTGGAATAATTTATGGCCCAGGAGATATAGATGAAAGAAGCAAGTAACTTCAGAAAGTGTCCTTAAAGATAGGGAGACGCCTATCTCCCTTCTTTACTCCCTCCTCCTGCTGACTGGATCACAGATAGGAAGGCTGGAGCTGAGCAGCCATCTGGGACCATGAGATGAACTTGGGAATAGAAACCGCGCCTGGCCTGAGAGTTATATTGGAACCTGAAGGTCTCTGACCATGCAGCACCAATCTGGTCTTGGACTGACTCCCTTGAACGTGAGCAAGAAATAAACTCCCATTGTATTTAAGCAACTGTTATTTGAGGTTTATCACTTATGGCTCCAAGCTTCATTAATACAAGGATTTTGATGGAGAAACTCTAGCAGCCTGGCTGAAAGGACAGGTTTGCAAATGACATGAAATTCTTATAAACAGAAAAAATCAGAGTTAGAATAGAGTTGGGGGCGGGGAGGGGGGGGCTTCCCTGGTGGTCCAGGAACTAAGACTCTGGACTCCAAATGCAGAGGGCTGGGGTTTGATGCTTGGTCAGGGAACTAGATTCCATATGCCACAACCAGGAGTTTGCATGCTGCAAAGAAGATCGAAGATCCCTCGTACCCCAACTTTGACCCGGGGCAGCCAAATAGATAAACAAATATTTTTGAAAAACTAGTGAATATTTAAAAAAGAAAGAAAGAAGAATAGAATGTGGGCTATGAGCCTCAACTGGCTACTTCCAAGAGTTGAGTCCAAAGCAATGCTTTGTTATTTGGTCCCTGTGTGATATTGGCCAAGTGACTTCTCTCTGAGCCTGTTTCCTCAGAGTACTTGAAAATGGTCTCATAAATGATCCCTTCCTTGAGTACAGGTTGGGACAGGGCACCTAGCATAGTCATGGAAAGAGTCAGCAAGACTGTGATGCTTGCTCCCTCTCCGCATTCCCAGTTCCAAGTGGGCCGACTCCTCCAGCCCTGGCCTCAACTGCAGTAAGGCTGCCTGAACCAGCTCCAGGCCTCAGATCTTTCTCAGAAGACTAGGGCCTGTGACAAGCCCAGGAACGCTGTGGGAGAGGCCTCTCTGAATGTTGTCGGGTTTTCATTTCTCTAGATATATTCAGGGCTCCCGGCTTTGCCAACAGCACTAATGATAAATGAGGCTCTGTCAAGCTCGGTTATTATTACTGACATGTCTCATGGACACAGCCTTCCTGCTTGACCAAGCTTGAGTCAGGCCCCTCTGAGTTCTCTTCATGACTAAGCCCGGTTTTAGCAGGAATCCTAAGTTAAGGATCTGTCTGCAATGTGGGCGATGTATGTTCAATCTCTGGTCAGGAAGATCCCCTGGTGAAGGGAATGGCTACCCACTGCAGTATTTGTGCCTGGAGAATTCCATGGACAGAGGAGCCTGACAGGCTACAGTCCATGGGATCGCAAAGAGTTGGACGCAACAATGCCACTAAGTTTATTTAGGGAGAATCCCCCACACTTGACATCTGATCAAATTTCTCATTATCCACCACTTGTACTGAAGTCCTTGGCAGTCTTTAACAAGAATCCTATTAAGCCAATTTAGCAAGAATCCCCTTAGCATCCATGTCGCCTCTTAGTACTTTTCCATCCACTAGTCCCCTCCTTCTGCTCTCAGCTCTAAACCTCCAGCTGTCTTTGCTATACTCTGAATTGAGGTCAATCTCTCTCCCCTATTGCAATAACTTACCATTTTTAAGGAATGTCAGACATTTTTTTACGATATACGTGTATCACCCTTCATCATTCATGGAAGCCTAAGAAGTAGTGTGGTGCACTGGTTAAGAGCATGGGACTCTGGGGAATTCCTTAGTGATCCAGTGATTTAAGACTCCATCTTCCAATGCAGGGGACTTGCGTTCGATCCCTGGTTGGGGAACTAAGATCCCACCAGCCACAGGGCAACACACCTCACGTGCCACAACTACTGGGCCTGTGTGCTCTAGAGCCCGTGCTTCATAACTAGAGACGGTCTAGTGCCACAAGAGAAGCCTGTGTGCTGCAACTAGAGAAAGACCACGTACCACAACAAAGACCCAGTGCATCCAAAATTAAAAAAAAAAATTTTTTTTATTTAAAAAAAGAGCATGGGACTCTGAGGCCTGACAGCCTTGGTTCAAACCTGCACTCTACACTTCCTAGCTGTGTGGCCTTGGGCAAGTTGTCCAACCTCTCTGGGCCTCAGATTCTATTGCTAAGAAACAGGACCACAAACAGCACCTGGCTCACAAGGCTTATTGTGATGAGTGAGTTAAAGTCCATACGTGGCGTGGTTAAGTCTTCTACCAGGTCTTCCTATTCCTGTGAAGTAGGGAATGTGATTATCCCCATTTTGCAGATGACGGAGGACACAGAGGACTAGAGATCAGCAGTGGCTGAACAGGAATCTGAACCTGTGCCTGCCTTGAGTTTGGCTTCTTCACCTATCCTGCCTGGGATAACTTCTCAGAAGGCAGGATCTAGGAAGAGACAGGGAGAGTGAAGCCCCGAAGCAGGTTGGGCAGGCTCAGCCAGCAAGTGGCCAGCGTCTGTGAGATCCAGCCCAGCTGCTGTGGCCGGGTTTGCTGGTCCACTTGATAGTGACAAAAGGCCCTCCCGGTGACAAATGGCAAAGGCCATTGTCAGCAGGGATGGGGAGTTAGGTGTGTGGGCTAGCTGAGCCCCAGACCCCTCCCCAGTCCAAATCCTAGCATGCTCAATTGCTAAGCCATGTCCAACTCTTTGCGACCCCATGGACAGTTGTAGCTCTCCAGGCTTCTCTGTCCATGGAATTTTCCAGGCAAGAATACTGGAGTGGGTTGCTATTTCCTTCTCCAGGGGATCTTCCCAACCCTGGGATCGAACCTGCATCTCCTCAGTCTCCTGGATTGGTAAGCAAATGCTTTACCACTTGAGTCTCCTGGGAAGCCAAATATTAGCAAAGAGGCAAAGAGGAAGTTTGTGGGCTGGGGAGGGGTTGTGGGAGGTCCAGCAGAGACTGACAAACAAAGGGATTTTCCAGGTCTGAGGAGCACTGAGGTGAGGGATTTCCCAGGTAGGGCTGAGGGGTGAGGTGTGTTGGTCCTACTTGAGGCTGTAGAAGTCCAGAGAAGGGGATCTGTGGGGTCCAGTTAGTAATCTGAAATCAGAGGCCAGTGTCCTGGTTTGAAACAGATCCTGGTTTGGGGCTGGGGTCCTGGGTCCAGAGGAAGAAGGGGAACAGGCACCAGTGGGATTACAAATGGGATTAGGAGGGGGTGGTTCTCAGGTAGAGGGGGCTTCTGAGCCCAAGGATGCCTGAGCCAACATGATGGGGGGAGACAATGCTAAGGGGATGATGGGAGGGGGCGTGTGTCTCATGTCCTGGCTCAGAGTGTCCAGGGTAGAAAGCGGTAATGGTCTTGAGTGAATAGTGGGGAGGGTTCTGGGGTACAAAGAGCCTGGAGCATCCTTGATGGAGGGAGAGTCCAAACCAGGCTGGGACAGAGTTGGGGCAAAAGGTCCCAGCTGTGGGTCTGGAGGAGACTAAAGGGGTCCCGGGTCCCAGGTCCCAAGGAGGTTCCCTTTCTTGAGAAATTCATGGTGGACAGGGGGAGTCCAGGGGCGGGGGCAGCAGGTTCGGAGAGTAGAGTCCCTGGGCTGGTACCCTGGTTGGGGGGTGGGTGGATTCTTGTCTCAAGGATAGCATGTGTGACCAGCGTTGGGGTCCCAGGTATTCTGGGGCTCTTATAAGGAGTATCAGGGACCAGAGATTGGTGACAGTCTCAGCTAAGGTTGTCACATTCAAAGAGGCCCCTATAGAATTCCCTGGTCGTCCAGTGGTTAGGACTCTGAGCTTCCACTGCAGAGGGCACAGGTTAAATCCCACATGCTGAGTGGAGAGGTCAAAATAAATAAATAGAGGCCCCCGTGGGAAGTCCCTGGTCTGAAAAACACTAGGGGTTTTTGCTGGAGCTGTTTTGGGACTGGAGGAGTGGAAGTCCTGGGTGAGGACCTTCTGGTTAGAAAGTCAATGGTTCTTCCTGGAAGGCGCTCGAGTTCTCTCCCACACTTCCACAGCTGAGAGCTGCAGAATTGCAGGGGTGTCCCTAATGGAAGGAAAGCCCTGCATTGAGGGCTCCCCCAATACAAAGGAGATGCCAAGAAGGAGTGGGATGTGAAGAGGGGTCTTGTGTCTAGAGTCAGGGCTACCTGCAGGGAAGTATGACAGTGGTCAGGAGGAGGGCAGGGGCCCTTGCTGGGGAGTGGTCTAGGTCCAGAGGGGTGGAAGTCTGAGATGGATTCCCTGGGTCTTTGCTGAGGGATCTCTACTGGCAGTAAGGTCTTTAGTGATGGTGCCTGGAGAGGGTCTGGAGATTCAGGGTCCTCACTGGGCCACCAGGGCCAGGAGGAGACTGGGGTAAGGCTTCTGGAAGGACACATCCCAGAAGGATGTATTTGCAGAATCAGCAGACAGTGTTGGAGGGGATGGAGGTCTGAGCCAGAGAGAAGGGCTGAGGTCCTGGGTGGCTAATGGGGAGAGGGTCTCAGGCAGAGGGCCCTGGGTTCTCAAAGGAGGTCTCTGAGGATTGTTCTAGGCCTAGAGGGGACTAGACCCAGGTCTCCAAGGTAGTTAAGGCAGAGAAAGGGAGCCCTAGATGCTTGCCCGAAGGTACTTTGAGGATGGCCCCGGACCCCAAGAGAACTGCGGGACTTCCTACTGGGAGGAAAGGTCTGGATGGGGACTCCCCAAGGTGGAGGATCCCACAAGTGTGGGTCCCTGGTTCTCATCAAGGGGTTTTGAGGGCATCCTGGGTTCAGAGTTAATTGAGACTGATCTGCTGGGATCGGGGTATTTCGTGGTGGCTCTGGGGTCCCTAGGGAGGCGAGGGGGAGCGGGGGATCTCGGGTCCTCGTGGGCCGGGGGCTCAGGGCGGCGCTCACGTACCCACGGTGGTGACCAGCGTGCTGGCGAAGAAGAGAGCCGAGGCGAAGTCCCAGGCGGGGTCCGAGGCATTGGCAGACCCGGAGGCATTGGCGAGCGCGGCGCGCCCCAGTCGTCCGGCCGCCAGCACCCGCTCCACGAAGGCGTCCAGGGCGGGGGCGGCCACACACGGGCTGCGCCGCAGCAGCTGCTGGCGCAGCATCCGCAGCTCGGCTCGGAGGCGGGCTTCGTGCGGCCCCTCCAGCCGGGCTACCAGCAGCGCGCCCAGCACCAGGTACGCGATATATACTGCCAGGGCGCCCGCCAGGAGCGCACCCCGCCGCATGGCTCAGCCGGTCGGCCCGCCTAGCCCCCCGCCGCCCCGCTGACGTGGCCCCCGCCTCCCGATCGTCCGGCGCCGGGCTTCAGTTCCGGGAGTGCTCGACGCGCTGCCACCAGCTACCCAAAGAGGAAGAAAAGAAAAAAGGGGAGGGGCCGAGGTGGAGGAAACTGAGGCACGCCCCACCACCAGGTGTGGGCACCGAGGGGGAGGAGCCCAGCGCTCCCGGACCTAGGAGACCGGCAGGATGCTCCCTCCCCCGAGCGGGCGGCTCCCTGTGCCAGAGAGAATCCGAAAACTCCTTTACGCCCGCGGACCGAGGAGTCGCTGCCCGACTGCGCCGCACCCGGGCGCTTGGCTGAGGGGCCAGAGGGACAAACTGAAATCCAGCCCTCCATCCATTCGTCAAGTCGTGCGTTCTGGAGTGGGAATGCATCCACCTGGAGGGGACGCCACAAAGGGGGACACCACAGGGCCAGGTGTCACCTGTGCCTTCACAGACTGGGGATCCTTGCTGCTGCTGCTGCTAAGTCGCTTCAGTCGTGTCCGACTCTGTGCGACCCCAGAGACAGCAGCCCACCAGGCTCCCCCATCCCTGGGATTCTCCAGGCAAGAACACTGGAGTGGGTTGCCATTTCCTTCTCCAATGCATGATCCTTAGCTAGTCACTTAAATCTTTGCTCAGCTCCCACTTTGTGCCCGGCCCTTTGCTGGTTGATGCCAGGGAAACAGCAGCGACCAAGGCTGTCCTGGGTCCTGCCCTCAGGGGGCTCCCAGCACTTCAGCAGAGTGACAGATCAGAGGATCAGGGGCTGTGATGAGGGAAGCAGAGAGACAGGGGCTGGGATGGCGATGCCTACAGGACTGTGGAGCCAGGACTCATAACTGAGAGACCAGAACAGTATTCAAGTTCCCCAGAAAAGGCTCAGAGGGTAAAGCGTCTTCCTGCAGTGCGAGAGACCTGGGTTCGATCCCTGGGTTGGGAAGATCCCCTGGAGAAGGAAATGGCAACCCACTCCAGTACTCTTGTCTGGAAAATTCCATGGACTGAGGAGCCTGGTAGGCTACAGTCCATGGGGTCGCAAAGAGTCAGACACGACTAAGCAACTTCATAACTTCATACACAGGAGGAAAGGGAAAGCCACAGTGACAGGGTCACTTGCTGACATCCTTCCGGAATACTATCACTCCTCAGAAGTCATTTCTACCATTATCTTTGCCTGAGATAACTGGAGGAACTGAGCGACAGAAAAGGGGAGGCTGAGGGGGGAGAAAGAGGAGACAGAGTTAGACAGGGAGAGACAGAGGGCAGACACAGGAGAAACTAAGGTAACAATTTTCAGTGCTCCTCACTAGCAGGTGCGCCTGTGTGCGCTCAGTTGTGGAGGGTCATAATGTTTTTGGCAAACCAGGGAAACCAGGTTGCAACACAGGAGCATTTTTATGAATATTTGGGGAAATGTCTAAAGATAGTGTTAAAAAAGAAAACCAGAGACCCCCAAATGTGCCACTTGTGCTAAACCCCATGATACCAACACATTAGTGAAAGTCGCTCAGTGATGTCCGACTCTTTGCGACCCCATGGACTATACAGTCTGTGGAATTCTCTAAGCCAGAATGCTGGAGTAGGCAGCCTTTCCCTTCTCCAGGGGATCTTCCCAACCCAGGGATCGAACCCAGGTCTCCTGCATTGCTGGCAGATTCTTTAAGAGCTGAGCAACCAAAGAAGCCCCATGATACCGAACCTAGATTTTAATATCTGACCTAGTTGCAATTTTGTCCTTCCCCAGGAAGGTAATCTTAATCGGCCAGTTTGGAATTTCCTGGTCAGCACCAGTGAGGTAATCTGTCGTGTGGGACCTCTCCATTTCTACACTCCCCACTCCCACCCCCAACTCCCACCTACAAAGGTAGAAGTATTCTACAAGATAGATTCTCACCTTCCCCCCAAAAGAAGGTGACCTGGCCTGAAACAATTCTTCCTTTTCTTTTGTTAATAACTTCCTTGCCTCCTTTCATAAAACCCCTGCGTTTTGTACAACTCCTATAAACTCCCTCCTATTTACTAGATGTGAAGCTGCCTAATTCATAAGTTGTTGAATAAAGCTCGCGAGGTTTTCATATTTTCTCGGTTTAGTTTTGTTTTTCAACAATACACCTCAAGAAAAGACAACTGGTTCTTCCCATCTAACTTGCTGGATGTCCTTTTGTCACTCTAAATAATCACTTTAATACCGAAAGTCTGGCAAAACTATATAAGCCTTAGAGCCCGCACAACTCCACTTAGCCGCTGGGGAATACAAATGTGTCTCCTCCTGCTCCATACCCTTCTCTGGCTCCCCAGTGCTCTCAGGAGCTAAATTGAGCGCTTTTTACAGAGAACTCCATTTCCCATCGGCCTCTTCGCACGACACCTACATTTCCCAGCATGCACGACAGCTCCCACTACACGGATTCTTCCCGGCTCCGCCCTCCTTGCCCTGCAGGCCTGACTCTTGCCTTACGTCACCGGCCTCCAAACTCTCCTCTTACCGCCAACTTCTCTAGGCCGCCGTGAGAGGGCGTGGCTTTTGGGCGATCGAGGCGCCCATTGGCTGCCGTGTTGCCGGTAGGGCGTGGTTACGGGAGCCGGGCGGGCACATTTCGAACCGTGGCTGGGGCGGCGGCTGCGGCGGCTGCGGCTACGGCGGCGAAAGATGAACCCGGGAGGCTTGGCGGCGGTGGGGACGCCCCGGCAGCGTAAGTGGCGTACGTGGCCGACCGAAGCGATCGGGAGGGCGGGGCGTGGCGGGGCCGCCTCGGCAGTTGGCGAGGTCGCCACAGGTCAGAGTTCACGAGGTCAGGGAGCTACGACGTGTGCACGGCGCAGGGATGCCAGGTCGGGTAGGGGGCGCGTTGGGGTCGATTCTTCTTTTCTTTAGGAAATTCCTTTAGAAGAAAACAAGTTTGGGCAAGATATTGTGTGATGTGCAGAAAAACGCGACTTCCATTCATTTGTAGTTAGCCCTCTGGCCGCTCTCCGCCCTTCCGTGGCCTTGCGCGGTTGCCCACGCACCATAGGAAGGCGTTTATAGTCCTATAGCCCTACGTGATCGCAGAGGGCCGCGTTTACTCCTCGTTTAAGATTTGAACCTGGATTTACTGTGCTGTTTTCCCGTGTCTGTGCATTTCTATCTCTTAGTTCCTCTTCATCTCCAGGAGCGTCCGTGCATCTCATTTATTCATTCAGCGTATCTTGCTTCAACTCACTTGTGCCAGGCCCTGTGCTGGTGGAATTTGAATACCCAGTGGTAGCCTACAACTTGACAACTTACAGCGCAGAATTTAGTGGGCAGACAGACACTACACTCGGAAGTAAACTAGTCAGCAAGATAATTTGGGAAGTAATTAGAACTGTAAAGGGAGTAAATTGGAAATTGATGGGGTGGGGGGGAGTTGAGTAGGCCTCAAGTCATGATGCCTGCATTCCTCCCTTCAACCGTTGTTAAGATACCTGGTTGGCCCTCTAGTAGGGGATCTTGGGGACACAGACGTGCCCATCAGTCCTGCTTCCTGTCTTCATGGAGCTACCAGTACAAAGCGGAAGACAGCAACAGTCTAGTGTGATGGAGCTATGTGCAGGCATAGGGCTCAGGGCTGGGATGGGGGAAGCACAGTCAGAGAGCTTATGACTGGGATGGAGGTGTGTGTTAGCCAGATTAGGAAACTTGACCCAGCCCTGCCATGTCAGTGAAGCTTCCTGGAAGAGATACAGCTGATGAGGAGGAATGAGAAGGGGATTTGTGATGGGAGGGAAAAGCCTGGGAGGCTTGTGCTGAGTAAACAAGATAGATTTAGAAATTGTATTAACTGCTTAAAAGAGAAAAAAGAACCACTGGATATTATGAGAAAGAGCAAGGTAGGGCTAGGGCTTCATATGGAGGATAAGGAAGGTCTCTTGAGAAGGAGTCTTTTGAGCTGAGGCCAGGTGCTCTATTGGCCGGTGTTAATTGTGGGAACGTGTTCTAGGGTGATAGCACTGTCTATTCTAAAGCTTGAGGAGGCGAGGAGCTTGGCAGGGTCAGGGCCCGAGAGGTGGAGGCCCTTGTGGCCTGGTGGAATGAGTCCCAAGAGAGGTAACAAACCAGGGTGGTTGGCAGGGCTGGGTCATGCAGGGCCTCATGGGCATTTGGGTCTTATTCTCAGTGCAGTGGGCAATGATCTTAGGCAGAGGGCATGAAATAATCTCTGCTGGGTCCAGGGATGAACAGGGGAACCTGGTAGGACATTTAATTCAGGTGCAAGATGACAAAATCTGAGAAAGGAGGGTAACATTGAGACATGGTGGCTGAGAACCAATGTCAGAGGTAAAGGCCCAGGGGTAGCCAGCGGGCCATGGCAGGATATGGTGGCTAGAGACAGCCCAGGGCATCAGGTGGGTGGCTTTGAAAGCCTGGAGTGTGGTGAGATTGCCCTAGGTAAGAGGCAGAAGACAAGGGTAAGGGCGAAAAATTGGGTCACACAGTTCAGGGAGCTGCAGAGAAACCAGTGACTGAGGGACTGATCGGACCATCAGCTCCATAAGGGCGTGAGCGGTTCCCTTTTGTTCACTGCTGTATCCACTTTGCCTGCCAGCAGAGCCTAACACACAGAGGGGCTCAGTCGATGTTTGTGGGACTCCAACAGGAGAGAGAAAAAGGTAGTACGGTGTCTCAGAAGCCAGGAAAGCAGATACTGAGTCAGAGGTTGGCATTTGTGGCAAGGGCCTCTGTGCTGCCAAGGGCCTTACCTGCTGGTGCATTTAAGGGACCAGTGAGAGCAGAACCCCAACTGCCAAGGTCAGAGGTGGTGACAAAGAGGAAGGGAGGGCTTATGCCAAAGCTTTCAGGAAACCAGCCCTTTGGCCAGAAGTGGGAGAGGGAAAGAGAAGTGGTGCTCAGGGACAAGTGGGCCAGGGCTGGCGCTATTGGCTTTGAGATCGAGGACTTCCCTGGGTCTGTTTTCAGGCTACACATAATGAAGAGGAAGAGTTGAGGGGCTAATAACTGATGACAGGTGATGAGATGGATCACTCTTCTATGGGCCAGGCCAGGGGCTGAGCAGCTTATGAGTGTCACTCTGCCCCAGAGTGGACACCTTTCCACTGAGAAGAAAATGGAGGTGCGGAGAAAGCCATGATGTGGATTATTTGACCCCTCTCCCCCATCCCATTGTAATCCTACTGCCCTTTTCCCACCATGGCGCTTGGCACAGAGGAGGCACTCAGTAAATTTGCTGTGGAGGCATCGCTTTGGGTCAGGGTGCTGGAGCCAGAGCGCTGGGTTCAGATCCGCCCTTTTCATATTTCCCATCTCCGTAGACAGCACCCCACCCACTCAGGCCAGAATCTGGGAAGACAACGTGGATTCCTCCCTCTTCCTTACCCTCCCCCAGCCAAGCACACTTCCCGAAATCCTGCCCTACCTCCAGATTCATCCAGAAGCAGTGACCCCCTTGCCCCCCCTCCCAATGCCCACCTCATCCATCTCTCCTACCTGGACCATCTCCTCACCTCCTTCCTCTCCTCTCCCTAACCCGGCCTCCCCAGCCTGTTCCCCATATGAAGCAGAGGGACCTTTCGAAAACTTGAGACCCAGCTCTGCTTCATGCTATCTGTATGATTTGGGGCAAGGACCTGAACCTCTTTGGGGGCATCCCATCTGTAAAGGAGAAGGCAATGGCAACCCACTCCAGTACTCTTGCCTGAAATATCCCATGGACTGAGGAGCCTGATAGGCTACAGTCCATTGGATCGTGAAGAGTCGGACATGACTGAGCGACTTCACTTTCACCTTTCACTTTGATGCATTGGAGAAGGAAATGGCAACCCACTCCAGTGTTCTTGCCTGGAGTATCCCAGGGACAGAGGAGCCTGGTGGGCTGCTGTCTATGGGGTCGGACACGACTGAAGCGACTTAGCAGCAGCAGCAGCATCTGTAAAATGGGATGATAGTATCACCAGCACAGAATGGGTTATTGTGAGGATTAAATGAGTTCATCCACAGTGTTTAGAACATGGCCTGATGTGATTTCAGTGGTCAGTTGGGGTTTAATTATTATAATATTTAACAGGCCAACCTGGGATGGAATCCTGCTCTGTCACTCCCTTTGCACAAGTCATTTAGCCTCTCTTTATTTATTTATCTATTTACTTACTTGGCTACGTCAGGTCTTAGTTGCCGCACGTGAGATCTAGTTCTCTGACCAGGGATTGAACCCAGGCCCCCCTGCATTGGGAGCACAGAATCTCAGCCACTGGACCACCAGGGAAGTCCCCACTTAGCCTCTCTAAGCCTGAGTTTCCACATCTGTAAAATGGGAATGGCCATTTATTCATTCATCAGGTTTTTGTTTTTTTTTTAAATCAAGTATCTACTCCAACCTTGTTCTAGAGGCTAGGGTTTCAGCCACGAACAAGACAGAACTCTTTACCTTGGGGAGCTCACATTGGAGTGAGGGAGACAGTGAAACAAGAGAAATTAAACAGCTAGTATGTCAGCTGGTGCTGAGTTCTATAGATACAAATTAAGCGCAGAAAGGGAATGCGGGGTGTTACCAAGGGAGATGCTGTTGTCGACAGGATAGTTGGGGAAGGTGCCATGGAGCCAAGACTTCGAAGAGAAGAGGGAGTCCTGAGGGTGTCTGAAGCAAGAGCTTCAGAGGAACTGCCAGTGAAGAGGGCCTGAGATGGACAGTGCCTGGTGTGTTCAGTGAGCAACAAGGCCCCTGCGGTTGGAGCTGAATAACTAAGAGGGAACAGGAAGAGAGGCTGTCTGTCTAGAGACTTTGCTTGTAAAGGCTTAGGAGAGGATTTGTGCACAGTCAACCCCATACATAGTGGCCGTCACTCTCATCATCATCATCGTTATCTGGAAGGATGGATGGATGGGTGGATGGATGGCAGAGGCCACCCAGACCTGACTAGACAACCCTACGTTCAGTTCGGTTCAGTCACTCAGTCGTGTCTGACTCTTTGTGACCCCATGGACTACAGCACGTCAGGCCTCCCTGTCCATCACCGACTCCCGGAGCTTGCTCAGACTCATATCCATCGAGTTGGTGATGCTATCCAACCATCTCATCCTGTGTCGTCCCCTTCTCCTCCTCCCTTTAATCCTTCCCAGCATCAGGATCTTTCCCAATGAATCAGTTTTTCGCATCAGGTGGCCAAAGGATTGGAGTTTCAGCATCAGTCCTTCAGTAGATATTCAGAACTGATTTCCTTGCAGTCCAAGGGACTCTCAAGAGTCTTCTCTAACACCATAGTTGGTTAGACAACCCATCTGACGTCCAAATCAGTGCCCCACTGTAGCAGGAGCCAGAAGGAGAGCTCCTGACAAATGAATAAGGCTCCTACCCTTCTTCCCCTGCAGCCTCGAAGCGGAGGGTTCCTGTGTCCCAGCCAGGCATGGCTGACCCCCACCAGCTTTTTGATGACACGAGTTCAGCCCAGAGCCGGGGCTATGGGGCCCAGCGGGTGCCTGGTGGCCTGGGCTACCCTGCAGCCTCCGCCTCGCCCCAGGGGGCCTTCCTGGCTGATCCTGTGTCCAACATGGCCATGGCCTATGGGAGCAGCCTCGCTGCGCAGGGCAAGGAGCTGGTGGATAAGAACGTGAGTGGGCCGGGCTGGTGGGAGGTGGGGGGCAGGCAGGGGCCGTGGGGCCGGGGCTTCAGGTTTGAGCTCTGCCTCCCCAGATCGACCGCTTCATTCCTGTCACCAAGCTCAAGTATTACTTCGCCGTGGACACCATGTATGTAGGCAAAAAGCTGGGCCTGCTCGTCTTTCCCTACCTACACCAGGTGAGCACTGGCCCCCCAGGGCACATGATGGGCAGGGGTAAAGGAGACTGAGGGGCAGGCCAGATAGATTGGCCCCGAGAGAGGGCTTGCACAGGGGCAGGCACCCCGCTCCAGGTCCTGCCTGCTCCCCCCACTCTCCCCACAGGACTGGGAGGTGCAGTACCAGCAGGACACGCCGGTGGCCCCCCGCTTTGACGTCAACGCTCCTGACCTCTACATTCCAGGTTTCATCCCACCCACCTCCACCCGGCGACCTCCTCCCTCCGGGCGGGCCTGTCTCGGGCAGACGTTTAGGTGCCCGGAGGCCCCGATGGTCCTTCTTCTGACCAGTGTCTGTGTGTCTGCCTCCCACAGCCATGGCTTTCATCACCTACGTCTTGGTGGCTGGCCTGGCGCTGGGGACCCAGGATAGGTAAGAGACCTGGGGTCAGCTGAGTGGTGTGAGGTTTGCGGTGCGGGGGGGACAGTCAAGAAGGTCTCTTTGGTTCCCCTGGGTCAGAACAGTCCTACCGTGTAGCCATTTAGCCCAAGACAGAGCCCTCGGTGTACCCTCAGGGTTACCTTCACCTCTTTCTTCTTCCCCACCCTGTGGCGGGTGACACTGAATCTAGCCTTCCCCTGGCCTCTCCTAACTAACTGCCCGGCCCCCACACACCTCCTGCACCCCAACTACAACAGGAAGGTCTTCTCTGAGAGGTGGGCCTGGCCATGCCAACCCCCCTCCGCCCCCTGCTCAGAAGCTGTCCCCAGACCAAGCCCCAGCTCCGGAGCCTATCACTGCCCGCCTGCAGTCTCTCTCTGCCCCTTCCCTTCACTCTGCTGAGCCACTCTGGTCCTCTTTCTGTTTCTGCCAAGGACCTGGGCTGCCCCCCCAGGGTCTTTGCACACCTGGCTCCCTTTGCTGAGGAGTGTGTTCCTCCCCACTCCTCATGTCTCCCCTGTGCTGGTACTGCTTCAGGGAAGCCTCCCCACCCTCCAGCCTGGGTCAGGCCCCCACCTCTTGCTCACAGACCCCTGTTCATTACCTTCGTGGCATGGAAAACTATTGTCATTAGAGCCATGAATTGTTGAGGCTGGGGATATGGCAGAGGTCTCCTTCCCCCATCAGCTCCTTACTCCTTCAAGCCTCAGCTCAAGTGCCCCCTCCTTTCGGACATCCTCCCTCCCCATGGGGTCACACACCTGCCCCGCCCTGTGCTTCCCCACATCTGGCCTCACCTCTCTGGGCTGTCTGTCACTCGGGATGGGATTTCCAGGACAGGGCCCGCATCCATCTTGGTCCCTGCTGGGTCTCTAGCGCCCACCCTGCCCCCAGAGGCTGTCCCCCCCTGCTCTGGGAGGGTCTGGGCCAGCCAGCTGGCTGACAGAGCTCGGGCGTCGCAGGTTCTCTCCAGACCTCCTGGGGCTGCAGGCGAGCTCGGCGTTGGCTTGGCTGACAGTGGAGGTGCTGGCCATCCTGCTCAGCCTCTACCTCATCACTGTCAACACAGACCTCAGCACTATCGACCTGGTGGCCTTCCTGGGCTACAAGTATGTTGGGTGAGTACTCCCCCTGCCTCCCCGCTGCCAGCCTCCAGCCCCGGGGCCTCGTCCTCAGACCAGCCTTCCCCCGTCTCCCCACAGGATGATTGGTGGGGTCCTCATGGGCCTGCTCTTTGGGAAGATCGGCTACTACCTGGTGCTGGGCTGGTGCTGCGTGTCCATCTTTGTGTTCATGGTGAGCTGGGGCTCAAGGGAGGGTGGAACTCTGGGCACAGGCCTTCTAGACAGAGTTGGGGGTCCCTCAGGTCATCCGAGCAAGGAATGTCAGGTGGGAGTTTAGACCTATAGCCATACTGGTGACCTGAGGAGTCCTGGAGTGGCTGCCCTAGCCTGGGGGTCTAGAGCTTCCCAGAAGAGGGGGATGTCTGGGGGGTTGCTGAAGGGAGAGGAGGGGCCAGCCAGTGGGCTCTCACTCCGCTTTTCTTGGACGGTGGGCTTTCCTTCCAGAATTTCCTTTAGGATGAAAAGAGTATAGTGTCCTTGAAGTAGCTTCTCTGAGAGTCCTTCCAGCTGGTATAGAAGGGCTGGTTAGGACCCCTGGGGTACACGAAGCCTGGCTTTAACCCCAGGCCTTGCTGGATCCTGGGCAGCTCACTTCCTCTCTTTAAACCTGTTTCCCCTTTTCTGAAAAGGTGGTTGTTGTTTAGCTGCTAAATCATGTCTGACTCTTTGTGACCCCATGGGTTGTAGAGCCCACCACGTTCTTCTGTCCAAGGGATTTCCCAGGCAAGAATACTTGAATGGGTTGCCATTTCCTCCTCCAGGAGATCTTCCTGACCCAGGGATTGAACCTGTCTCCTGCTTGGCAGGCAGATTCTTTACCACTGAGCCACCAGGGAAACCCTTTGTAAACTGGGGTGATAATGATTCCACTTCAGGGTACTGAGAGTATCAGTGTGAGCAAGTGTTAGATGGTTCAGTCGTATGGTCATGTCTGACTCTCTGTGACCCCATGAACGGCAGCACTCCAGGCTTCCCTGTCCTTCACTGTCTCCCAGCATTTCTTAAACTCATGCCCATTGAGTCAATGATGCCATCCAAGCATCTCATCCTCTTTCGCCCCCTTCTCCTGGGTGACAAGAGACTGAGCCAGACTTGCCTGTGAGTGTCTGGGAGTCTCCAGCGGAGGCGTGGGTCGACAGTGGCCTGCCGCAGGGTCCTGATAGTAGCAGTCCCAGGAAGCGTGTGGCGTGCTGGCATAAGTCCTTTTTGAGGAGATCGCCCTTACCCTTACCATAGAGCCTATAGCCTACCATAAAGACTGCAGACTCTAGGATTGGGCCACCGCAGGCCAAACTACAGGGAGGGAGCACAGCCCCACCCCTCAGCAGAAAATTGGATTTAATTATTTACTGAGCATGGCCCTGCCCACCAGAGCTAGACTCCTGTTTTCCCCACAGCCAGTCCCTCCCATCAGGAAACTTGCAGAAGCCTCTTTATTTTCATCCATCAGAGGGCAGACAGAATGAAAACCACAATTACAGAAAACTAACCAAAATGATCACATGGATCACAGCCTTGTGTAACTCAGTGAAACTATGAGCCATGCCGTGTAAGGCCAGCCGAGACAGACAGGTCATGGTGGCGGGTTCTGACAAACCGTGGTCCATTGGAGAAGGAAATGGCAAACCACTTCAGCATTCTTGCCGTGAGAACCCCATGAATGTATGAAAAGTGTGAGGAGCAGAGAGCAAAAGCTAGTGACTGGTGGGCCAGATCTGCCCCACAGATAAACTTCAATTTACATGTCATTATTTACAACTTTAGGGGCGGTTTAAACAAAACAGTTGGGGAGAAAAAATGGCATTTCTGACTTGCGTTAAAAAATCGTCCAGTGCAGCACAAGCTGATGGTGGCCAAAGGGCCAAGTCTGGCCATCCTTTTGGACCAGGTGTTCACCAACTTAAGGCCCTGGCTTGGCAGTTGAGTTTGGAACCCTCACATTTTCTCCCAAGGCCTGGGAGGACAAGGAGGTCCTCCCTGTGTGTTAGGAGATCTAGGAGAA
This sequence comes from Bos javanicus, assembly GCF_032452875.1. Classification (NCBI taxonomy): domain Eukaryota; kingdom Metazoa; phylum Chordata; class Mammalia; order Artiodactyla; family Bovidae; genus Bos; species Bos javanicus. The sequence goes on along the minus strand of NC_083885.1, from coordinate 48,278,004 downwards.
ACCCGAGGCCCCCAGAAGCAGACTTGAGCCCAGCCACTCTAGGAAGGAAGGGTGGGGAACCTGGAGTGCCGAAGGAGGCCGGGCTCAAGAGTGATCACCCTCCCCGGTCCAGATCCGGACGCTGCGGCTGAAGATCCTGGCGGAGGCGGCGGCCGAGGGCATCCCGGTGCGTGGGGCGCGGAACCAGCTGCGCATGTACTTGACTATGGCGGTGGCGGCGGCGCAGCCCCTGCTCATGTACTGGCTCACCTTTCACCTGGTGCGGTGAGGGCGGCCCCGCGACATCTCCTGCCGCTGCTGCTTCCGGCGGCCGCCGCCCCCTCACCCCCACCGGCGATGCCGCCACAGCTCATCTCCCGGCCACCTGCCGGCCACCGGGGGCGCCCCGCAGCCCGTGCCCCTCCCACCCTCCCCGCCCTCGCCGAGGTGCTGAGATCTCCAGCTGCACAGGCCGCCCCCCAGCAGGGCGGCCACTGTTCCAGAAACAATAAACCGTGACGGACACGGCTTGGCCAGCTTCTCCTTGGCGCGCGGTGTCCAGCAGGGGGCAGGCCCGGCCCGGGAAGGGAGGAGGAGGCCGGGGACCGCTCACGGCGCCTCGCAACCAGAAGGCGACCAGGAGGCCGAGCAAAGGTTTAATGAGCCCCACCCAGACCCATCAGTGGGAAGCCTTCTTCTTCCCTTCCTCCTTCTTCTTCTTCTCCTTTTTCACCTTGGGTTTCTTGACCTTGCCTGAGGCGCTCTTGTGCTGCTCCGAGCCGGACTGTGGGGCCGGGGGTGATGGGGGTAGGAGGGGAGAGAGGGTTCCGCCGGTGAGTCCTCGGCCCGGGTTCCGGGCTGGGACTCCGCCCTCACTTGGGGCGCCGGGCACCCGCTACAGAGGGGGAAGCCTCTTACCTTCGCCTCATTTTCCGAATCACTGGAGCTGCTGCTGGAATCTGAGGCGCTCCCTTGGCCGTGGCCATGGCCGTGGTGATGCTAGTTGGGAGGCACACCAGTGAGGCGAGGGACCCTTTTCCCAGCTCCCATTCCCCCCAAGTCGGAGGCCCCAGACCAAGCAGGGTCCTGGGGTCAAAAAGCAATTCCCAGGAATAAGGTGACTTACCTTTAGGTTATCAGCTGACCCGCCCTGAACTTTGGGGGAGCTGTGCTTGGGGTCTCCCACCTTGCCTGCCCCTTGGGGCTTCTTGGAGGTGGACTCCACGGCTGTAGGGAGAAGAGACATTAGATGGGTTGGCGCAGGCACAGAAAATGCCCCCCCCCCCCCTCCCCGGAGGCAGACCCTTGGGTTTGATTCTGGCCCTCAAGCTCCCCACTCCACAGCAGCGCACCTGCCGACAGGTCGAACTCCATGGTAGTGAGAGAAGGTGTGTGTACAGGGCCAGAGGGCTGGAGCAGGGCTGCGAGGGTAGGGGGCGGGCCTTGGGAAGGGGCCGTGGGCCAGCCAGGAAGTTCTGAGGAGCCCCACCCAACCTCTGTTCAAAGTCCTTAACCCTGACTCATTGCCCCTCCCCAGCACCGCCCAACTGGTCCTCTCGGAAACGGGGAGGGTGGAAGGTTAACTGCTCCCCGCCACCTCACCCACCCTGTGTTGTTCAGTCGCTCAGTCGTGTCCGCTTCTGCGACCCCAGGGACTGCAGCAAGCCAGGGTTCTCTGTCCTTCACCTTCTCCTGTAGCTTACTCATATCCATTTGAGTCGGTATTGCCATCCAACCATCTCGTCCTCTGTCGTCCCCTTCTCCTCCTGCCTTCAATCTTTGCCAGCATCAGGGTCTTTCCAGAGAGTCGACTCTTCGCAACAGGTGGCCAAAGTATTGGAGCTTCAGCTTCAGTATCAGTCCTTCCAGTGAATATTCAGGACTGATTTCCTTTGGGATAGACTGGTTTGATCTCCTTTCAGTCCAAGGGACTTGGGGTTGGGAGAGGAGTATGGGCTGGTGTGGATTTCTGGGGAGGGGACTACTAGCACTGTTGAAAAGTGAAACAAGTCACTCAGTCCTGTCTGACTTTTTGTGACCCCATGGGCTGTAGCCTACCACGCTCCACCCATGGGATTTTCCAGGCAAGAGTACTAGAGTGGGTTGCCATTTCCTTCTCCAGAGGATCTTCCCTTACCCAGGGATCAAATCCAGGTCTCCCGCCTTGTAGGCAGACCCTTTACTGTCTGAGCCACCAGGGAAATCCAACTAGCTTCCCCTAAAGGGTCAGATGCTTGCACTTGAAGAAATGAGAGAAAGGGTGCCTCTGCATGCTCTCTGTACCAGGATAATACTGACACTCCTTGTGTACTTTTGTGCCTGGCACTGTTCCAAGGGCTTCTTGTACATTAACTCACTATAACATTGCCTCTGGCCTGGTGAGAAGCAGAGTCTGAAAGGAAGAAAAGCATGAACTTGGGAACCAGTCTCATGATTTGAAGTCCATCTTTATTACCTAGTAGTGCTGCCCATGGGCGGAGGAGCCTGGTGGGCTGCAGTCCATGGGGTTGCTAAGAGTCTGACACGACTGAGGCAACTTAGCAGCAGCAGCAGTGCTTCCCAGGGCTCAGTGGTAAAGAATCTGTCTGCCATTGCAGGAGATGCAGGTTTAATCCCTGGGTCGGGAAAATCCCCTGGAGTAGGAAATGACAGCCCACTCCAGTATTCTTGCCTGGGAAATCCCATGGACAGAAGAGCCTGGCAGGCTACAGTCCATGGGGTTGCAAAAGAGTTGGATACCACTTATCAACTAAACAACAACAGAATGATCTGGGGAAGTTACTTCCCCTCTCTGTGCCTCATCTGTAAATGATAACTACCATATGGCGTTGATGTAAGAATCAAATGGATTAGTTTCCTACAGCCATGCCTCCACACAGTTACTAGCAGTACTTATAGTGTTTGGTTTTTAAGTAAAAGGTAGGTATGGTGGCTATCCCTATTTTACAGATGAGAAAACTGAGGGACCAGTTAAGATGATGAGGGGCAGGACTTCCCTGTTGGTCCAGTGGTTAAGAATACGCCTACCAATACAAGGGACATGGGTTCAATCTCTGGTCAGAGAACTAAGATCCTTCATGCTACATAGCAGTTAAGTCCATGAGCTGCAAATAGAGAAAGTCTCTATTTCTGTGAAGTCTCTATTTGGCTGTGAAGACCCAGCACAGCCAAAAAAAGAAAAAAAAAAAAAAGATGGTGAGGAGCAGAAACAGTAATGAACAGATTAGAACTAAGATTCAAACCCAGGCAGTATAGCACAAGTCCAAGTATAGCTCAAGTCCAAGTGTAGCCCTTTGGCCTCACCCTGGGGGAGGGAGCACTTAGTAGAAGGGACAGCCACGGGAGCCCAGCCTTCCCTCCCCACACTGTGGGGGGCCCAGATTAGGCTTAGGGATGAGTTGGGGGCCTGAGTCATTTGTTCCAATTGCTGTGAGGCTAGGTGTCCTTGGGAGTCCCTCTCCAGCCCAGCCCTTCCCTACCCCCCCACCCCCCCACCCCCACCCCCACCCCCCCGCCCCGCCTGACCTGGCTGCTGGACCTGCAGAAGTGGTGGGCAGGGCTGGTACTTAGGCCTGAGGATAATGACAATATCATTGGCATTGTCATGATAATGCCATTATCAGCCTTGTGCACTCAGGTCTCTGCTCCAAAGTCCATTCCTTAGAGGAACCTGCCCTGACTGCCAACTCCATGGAGCCTCGTTACTCTGTCCCCTTTCCCCTGGCTGGATGACCAGCATAGACAGCCCTTGCTTCCCACTCTCTGAGATTATCTTTATTCTGATTCCCTCAGCACATAATAAATTTTATAATAAAATTTATTGAGTACTGTGTGTCCAGCACAGTTCAAGTGCTGGGGGCACAGAAGTGAATAAAACCAGCAAAAATTCCAGCCCTATGGAACTGACATTCTAGTGGGGGGGAACATGGCAAAATGTAGAGTATGTTAGAAAAAGCTGGAAATGAAACTGTCCAGCAGCTGGTGAATAGATACACGTAATGTGATAGATCCGTTCATACAATGGAATACTATTCAGCAATAAAAAGGAATGAACTCCTGGTATTTACGTAGCAACAGCTACATAAACCTTAAAAACATTATGCTGGGTGAAAGAAGCCAGACACAAGAGACTACATGTCATATGACACCATTCATATGAGTATTCAGAAAAGACAATTACAGAGATAGAAAGTCAATTAGTGGTTGCTGGGAGCTGAGTGTGGGAATGGTGATTAGCTCTAAATTGGCCATGAGGGATCTTACTCCGTGAAGGCGATGAAAATGTTCTAAAACAGATCTATAGTGATAGTTGCACCACTTGGTAAAATTACTAAAAATCCTTGGATATTTGAAATGGGTTTTATGTAACCGGTAACAGCTTGATTTTTTTCAAGTAATATGTATTAGGAGAAATACAGTAAGAAAGGGAATTAGGTAATAAGTACATAGTATGTTTGGGAGGCACTGGATTTCAGATGAGTTACCAGGAAAGCCACACTGAAGTATTTTTTGTTAAGATCTGAAGGTCAGAAAATAAGCCACGCAAGCACAGGGAAGCATATCTAGGCAGAAGGAATGGCCAGTGCAAAGGCCCTGAGGCCTGTGAGCCTGCAGAGCTGGAGGGAAAGAGGTGGGAGATGAGGACAGATGACAGCCGGGGCAGGGGGGCTGTGTGAGGGAAATGTCTTGTAATCAAAGATATTTGGTCTTTGAGTGAGAAGAGGAGGTGAATGGAGATTGTGGCTTTGCCGACAACCACATGCAGGATATGAGAGGCAGTGTCTGTCTCTCCCGGCAGAACAGAAGTTTCAAGAGGGTGGGGGTTTCATTGCTCAGTGCCAAACGGTGTGACTCAGAGTCAGTGCTCCCTATCATTTGGTCAATTAGGCGACCTGCTGCTGGGCAGTGTGGTGTCCGCAGGTCTGAGCAAGCCTAGAGTGGCTGTGAGCTCAGTGAATCTTCGCTCTACCCCTTACTGCTCTGTGGACCATTTGGTCAGTCACTGGCCCTCATTGGCCTCCGCTGTCAAATGGAACTTACCTCACAAGGCAAATGGTTTTGCACGGAGCCTGTCTGGGACAAGGTAAACAGATATTTGATAAATGTTGGTGGCTTCTTTGGGTGTGGTTTGTTTTTTTTTGGCTACACTGGGTCTTTGTTGCTTTCTCTAGTTGTGGCGAGTGGGGGCTACTCTTGGTTGAGGTGCTTGGGCTTCTTGTGGCGGTGGCTTCTCTTGTTGCAGAGCACGGGCTTTGTGGAGTTGCTCCTTGTCTTGTGGAATCTTCCGGGACCAGGGATCAAACCTCCATCCCCTGCATTATCAGGTCGATTCCTAACCACTTCACCACGAAGGAAGTCATAAATGTTAGTTTTAACTGTGATCCTTACACACAGTCTGATGATTCATTATGAAACTGATAACACAATCCCCACAGTATATGTAATTGAGCCCTAAAAGGAACTGTAGGACACTGGGCTAGTAGGGAGTGGGGCAGCAGTGTGAGACCTTCCAGACCCAAGATGAGGTAAGCTCTTCACTACTGTGCTAAATAAAATGGGGTGAGTGGGTCCCGGGAGACCTTGGACTGGGCCTCCAGACCCCCACCTGTTCGCTTCATCACAATACATTTAGGATGTGGCAGCTTTCACAGGGACTTTGAAGACAGAGGCTTGACGAGAGAGCTTCACTTTTCTCTCCAGCAAGAGCCTGAGCTGGTGGGAGTCCAGAGCAGGTGATGGGTGGCTCTGTGAGGTCATCCAGGAACGAGGTTCCCTGTCTGGGTGCTCTGCATCCCTCCAGGCTGCCGCCCCCAGGCCTCTGGGGAAGCTGGTACCCACCATCTGCTTCCCAGGAAGGGAAGGAAAGTGGAGGGCACGCCGCTTCCTTTTTTCTTTTCTGTAGGAATTTGGCTAATCTCAAATGGCCATTCACACATACATTAAACACGTTGTGACTTTTTCTTTGGCTGTGTCACTTGGCACACAGCATTAGTCCCCTGAACAGGGATTGCAACCTGCACCCCGTGCGGTGGAAGCACAGAGTCTTAACCACTGGACTGCCAGGGAAGTCTCACCACTTCCTTTTAGACCCGATGACCTGGAGGCATCACACACCCCTTCAGTCTGAATTTATTCACCTGGTCACATTCAACTGCAAGAGAGACAGGGAAATAAGAGTTCGCGCTGGGCAGCCACGTCCCTGCTAAAATCTGGGGACTTTTATTACTGAAAGGAAGAAAGAGAAATGGGATAAGGAGCCCATCTATCAATGGGCTGTGAGAGACCCTTACTCGTCTACTCTGGAGGGATTACAAATGGGAGATGAGATTTAAGCTGGGAAGGTGGATGTAAAGGCTTGGATGAAAAACACAGGTGTGGGCTTCTGAGACAAGACCACGTCCACCTGCTCTTTGGAGGGAGAGTTCCCCGTCATTCACTTCTCATCTTCCATGGCTAACAGAAGCAGAGACGGTAGCTTATGCCTGTCCTCCCCAGGCCCTGCCTGCTCCTGGCATCCTACGGTACTGCTCTCCCCTGCTTGTTTCCTCATTGTTTTTGCCTAAAATGACTTGGTCCTAAGGGTATTAGCAATGCCTTCTCCTTTGTAGGACACAGTTCCCAGCTGGCCTGCGATCTCCATGTCATTCACAACTAGATCAGCTCACCCTTTCGCCAACATTTCACCAGCAAACATGCTTCAAAGGGTCACTCAAACCCTCAAGTTTTTACTTAGTCATTGCAGTTTAGGAAGAGATTTCTGGATGCCAACTTTAGCAGTATAGGACTGAGGAGATTGCTGGGATAGTCCTCCCTGGGGGTCTTGTGCTTCTACATGTCTGTGGATGGACACGCCTAACTGGAAGAGCAACTGCTGGAAGCCTGGTTTTGTCTCCTTCCTGAAGCTTACACGACCACAGCACCCCAGTCCTATAAACATCATAATCCCCATCCTGGAATGTTTTCTTTGAACGTAACCACATCCCGGGAGATGGATGATCTTATGCACACAGTATGCAGGGTCTCAGTTTTTCCCACAAGACAGAAACGCTGCCCTGGATATTCTAGAATACTGGTAATCAGCAAATCACAACAGATCATCCTCTGGGAGGTTCCAAGGAGCTAACAGCCCAGCTGGAGAAACCCAAGCTTGGTCTACACCCAGCTGACTGTTGTGTCTGGGGTTTGACTTTATTCTATTTACAAGTTAATAAATTAGGCTTATGGGCTTTCCCAGGTGGCTCAGTGGTAAATAATCTGTCTGCCAATGCAGGAGACTTGGGTTTGATCCCTGGGTCAGGAAGATTCCCTGGAGATGGAAATGGCAACCCACTCCAGTATCCTGGCCTGGAGAATCCCATGGGCAGAGGAGCCTGGTGGGCTACAGGCAAGAGTTGGACACGACTAAGCGACAATAAATTAGCCTTTTAACTGTTTCCAAAATGCTGGCAGAAGCCTTTCGACTCTTGGGTCAGAGACAGAAGGCTTTATTACAGCAGCAGCATAAGCATCAACCTGTGTATTGCCCTCCCTTGTCCCAGGGGGGCAAAGCACAGGTCCAGATGGAGCCTCCACATGTGGTGACTGGTTGCATTACAAGAGAGGGTCGCTGGGCATGGAGAACCTGCCACTGTACAGCAGGCAGTAGGCGAGCCTGCTCTTTGTCCTCGAGGGAGCCACTGCTTCACCTCATTCCTCAGGGTGCTCTCACCGCAAATCCAGCTCTGAGAACGGCCCAGGTAAGCAGCTGTCAGGGTTGTCTGTTCTTGACACACTCATCAAGACTTGTAGAAGCAGATCTCCATGGAGGATGATCTGTCCAAACACTGCACTTCGCTTGGCTACTAGTGAATTTTCTTGCGGACATGCCATTCTGTCAGCTGTTCTGATTAACCAGACTGAAAGTGAAAGTTGCTCAGTCATGTCCGACTCTTAGCAACCCCATGGACTGTAGCCTGCCAGGGTCCTCTGTCCTTGGGAATGCTCCAGGCCAGAATACTGGAGTGGGTAGCGGTTCCCTTTTCCAGGGGTTTTTCCCAAGCCAGGGATCAACCCAGGGATCGAACCCAAGTCTCCTGCATTGCAAGCAGATTCTTTGCCGTCTGAGCCATCAGGGAAACCCAACTGGACTGAGGCTGGAGCTAAATTCCATTTGTCTCATAAGGCACTTAATTACTGTCAGCAGGACCCCAAGCAGCAGTGAGTCCTGTTATGTGGCCAACCTGCCTGCCATCCAGCGTCCCAGCCTCATCCAGCTGTGCCCGAGCAGGACACAGCCAGCAAGGTCATAATCAAAGGCTAGTCCCTCGTCCATTAGGAACCACACGAGGGAGTTCAGACTGACCTGCTGATCTTCGATGTCACCGCCAATAATTACACAGCCCCAGAGCGGCCCTCATGCCCCACAGAGAGGCACTGTGACTCATTCTATCCCGCAGGGAAACACACGCAGGACTGCACACAGAGCACTCCAGTTCACCACTGGTTTCGTGAGAAGCTGCAGTCTCAACTGCCATACATGGCATAGCCCAGGGCTGCTTGGGCGTCAGAAGTGTGTACTTTTGTTATCAGCCAGATTAGAACAGGGCTGAGCAGGTCCATGTTTGTAAACATCTACGGGTGGGACTCATATTCAGGTGGTGACAGGATCAGGACTGGTCTATGGGTCACACTGCCGGCTGCAGAGCTCAGGTGGACCAGGTGATGGGTTGGCAGGCTGAGGTGCAGGGTCTGAGAGTGCTGATGGCACCCCTCCTGCTCCCCACCCCCACTTGCTGGGGTCTAAGATGTTCCCTCACTAGGGGTTCCCATCCATCCATCCATCACTGACTCGATGGACATGAGTCTGAGTGAACTCCGGGAGTTGGTGATGGACATGGAGGCCTGGTGTGCTGCGATTCATGGGGTCGCAGAGTCGGACACGACTGAGCGACTGATCTGATCTGAGGGGTTCCCAGGTAGGTAAGATGGCAAAGAATCCGCCTGCCAACGCAAGAGACTCAGGTTTGATCTCTGGGTCGGGAAGATCCCCTGGAGAAGGAAATGGCAACCCACTCCAGTATTCTTGCCTGGAGAATCCCATGGACAGAGGAGCCTGGCTAGCTGCAGTCCATGGAGTTGCAAAAAATCGGACACAACTGAAGCAACTTAGCATGCACACCAGGTGCTAGGGTGTTGTACTCCCTTCAAAGACAAAGAATCAGCATGACTCCTGTCCCACTGGGTGTAACTTTACCTCTTCTGTCATCTACTCACACCCAGACCTTTGTTTGGAAAGGTCAGACGTGAATGGAATGAATTTTTACAAATTTACAGAGACCACTTAGGCCCCTGTAGGGAGACATGGCAGGCAGGGCGCTCAGCGACCAAGTGGCCATTGTCCCCATGACTTGGGTCTAGTTGTCCAAGAAGGAATCTTGGGCGCTAAACCAGCATTAATTACTGAGGCTCCCTTTGATCAGCTGCCACCTGGAGGTTGCACATGGGCTTGCTATTCGGGGGAAGATGCATCATACACAGGGCTGATGAGGGTAGAATCCCAAAATTTTCAAAATAGTCTACATAACTCCCAACCCTTTTGACCTGATTTTTCACCCAGGAGATGGTTGAGAGAAAAACCACTTTCTGATGACAACCACATTCAGTGATCAAACTGCCTTACTAAAGTGTATGGACCAAGAAGAAGTAGAGATCTTTGTTGATTTTTTTAGAAATCCATTCCACCTCTGAATGATGCCAGCAGTCTGTCTGAGGATAACAAAGGCCATGAAATGTCTGTTGAGCACCTTGGCTACTTGCCTATGGTTAGGCAGTTTTTGCAACAAAAAGAGGACCGATGCCAGCCTGTAAAGGGTCTATAAAGTGGAAAACATGGCAGTTTAGTTTCAGGGGCCACAGTGGTGTGGCAGGAGGCGGCCAACCAGACTGGAACAGTGGCACCATAACATGGAAAAGTACGGAAGGGAGACAGCCCTGGCAGACCAAGAGGGCCCAAAGGCCCCCTGCTGTCACCCTGCCAGGAGCAAGTGGGGCCACAGGGCCTCGCAAACCACGAGACAGGACAGGACAAATCTGGGCAGAAGTGAGTCACAGAGATAATGTCTGCATAAGAAACATATAAAGGCACGGCATAGGAAAAACCTGTGGAAGCTCAACTGGCCTTGGTGGTGTCAGGAGAATTCACTTCATGATCTCCTCCTACTGCTGCTGCTGCTCCTGCTAAGTCACTTCAGTCGTGTCTGACTCTGTGCAACCCCATAGATGACAGCCCACCAGGCTCCCCCATCCCTGGGATTCTCCAAGTAAGAACACTGGAGTGGGTTGCCATTGCCTTTTCCAATGCATGAAAGTGAAAAGTGAAAGTGAAGTCGCTCAGTCGTGTCCGACTCTTAGCGACCCCATGGACTGCAGCCCACCAGGCTGCTCCATCCATGGGATTTTCCACGCAAGAGTACTGGAGTGGGGTGCCATTGCCTTCTCCGCTTCCTACTGCAGTAGATTTAAAAGTGATTCCCAACAGTTTCTTTTAAAATCCAACACGCTACTTTTCTTCCTTCATATGACTAAGATATGAAGGAGGGGCAACTCTTGTCCAAGTAGGTGGAGAAAGGCCTTCTGCTAGGCCAGAGGTGTCAGTGGGTCTGAGGCTCCTGAAGTTGACAGGACACGAGCGGACCAGAGGGTTGCCTGTGGGGTGACAGGGGGCATGTAGGGGAGAAGCACCAAGTCAGGAGCAACGAGGACACAGGTAGGTGGGCAAAGGTGGCCACCACTTTCCATGGGTGACCTGACATCTGTGATCTCGTGCAGCTTTCCCATCCACCCATCTTACAGGTGAGGAAACCAGAGGTTCAAAGGAGTTAAGTGACCTGCCTGCTTGAGGGCAGTGGGTGGAGGGTCTCTTCCCAATGCCTCGGCCCTCTTTCCCTGGACCACAGGCTCTTCTGGAGGCACTGAGGGGGTCCTAATTTGTCTGGGACGTGGCAAGTAAGTTTCCCCTGCTCACAAACTCTTGAGTCAACTGCAGTGAGGGCCTGGAGTGCCAGGCTGCCTGGAGGGTTTGGCAGGGAGAATACCAGAATCCAGGAGCAACATCTACCATGGACCAGAAAGGCTGGGAGTGGATGAAGTGTTTACCCAATTGCTTCTGCAACAGATGTCTAAGCCCTAACAGACACAAGCCTTTCCCTCAATGTGCAGGCATCCTTCCAAGATACTGTGTGTTTGGTTCCAGACTATCGCAATAAAGCCAGTCGCATGAGATTGTTGACGTCCCCAGTGCATTTAACAGTTACGCTTACACTATAGTCTATTAAGTGTGCAACTGCACTAGGTCTAAAATAAACAATGTATATACATTAATTTTAATGTACTTAAATGCTAACCCCATTATCTAACAAGGCCACAGTGTCTTCAGAGTACAATAAAAGGAGGTCTGCCTGTATAGTATGTATAGAGGGTGGCCTTTGGCCTGAAGGGATTTCTAGGAAGGGTCAAGGAAAGGAGGGCTTATTGTGTTTCAAGGAGAGGCCACAGCAAGATCTGGAACTGTTGTGTCGGGTAGCATGGGCCCCCAGCCAGGCCCAGCACCTCTACCTACTCCCAGGCTGCAGACCAGCCTTCTGAGTCCCTGAGGCAGGTGGAGGCCCCAGTCTACCTGCCTGACCCCATGGGTTGCCCAGATGCTGCCCCATGTTTAGGACTCTGTGTTTAGGATTAGGGTGAGGAGAAAGGGGGCTTTGAGAGCTTTGAGAGGAAGGGAGTCCCCACAGGCAGGCAGCAGAATTGGGGCTAAGCCTGGAGGCAGAGTTCAGCCTGGTGGTGCCCTGTCCCCATTTCTATGCAGGGAGGGAGGACTGGGGATGATTGCAGACATGCAGGAAAGATGAAGATCATGGACGCCAAAATGAGTCATTAAAAAAAACCAAAACCAGCACGGTATGACCAGAATTTTCAAAAAGTGAAATGGAGTAAGAAAATATCAGAGCAAAAAAAAGAAAACATCAGAGCTTACCACAAGTGTAAGGCTAAGGGTTGTTTGGCAAAACTTTATGAGCACTCAGTTGTAATGTAAGATGTATTTCATTCAAAAAGATCTGAAAGATGTTGTTTTCTTACAGTCTGTTCCTGGATGGGGACATCTCATGTCCTGTGGATACTTTGGTAGAGTCTATATTAACAGTCCCATAAAGAAAGCACATGCTGAATTTTTTTTTAAATGGGAAGGCCCTTTTATTAAACTTGTACATTTTACTTTCTTCCTTTCAGAATCCTAATAAAAAAAAAACCATGTTTCTGCTTACTTAAAAAAAAAAACAACAAACAGAAAACATCACTTTTGTGATGGGAAAGGAGGCAACAGGATTCAACATAAGCAAAGAAAACTACACCTGGAGCAAAGAAAGAGATCGGAGAGGAACCGACTCGGGTGGAGGCCAGACCACCTGCACTGCACAGACCTTCACTGAGAGGACTTCTAAAGCAAACCCATCTGGGGGGCCAGGGAGCAGCCCTCTCACCTTCTGGAAGAACAAACAGACCAAAAGCCCTAATGATCGTGCAAATACAAATCAATCGCTCTATTTGAAAAAGCACACATGCGCATCGACCCTTGTCTCCCCTCCCTTCCCAGATTCTCTTCATCAGCAGGGGGTTGGGGGGCAGCCCCTTGGCAACGGGGGTTCACAGGAGGGGGTTCACAGGACGTAAGAGTTCTTCACCAGCTGCTCCTTGTCATCCCCAGAGCTCCAGACGGTGCGGAGGGTGCGCTCCTGGTTCCTCCGCGCCACCCTGATCAGGCAGACCACGGAGGCTCCCAGCAAGAGGATCAGGACCATCACGAACAGCCCCACCAGGACTACCACTGTGGATGAGAGAGAGGCCTCAGAACTGGGGGGGGACCAGGGGCCACAACCGGTGTCTGCGGGAGCTCTGGAGGAGAACCAACAGTCCTAGGGCCACATGTCCCCCTGCCCCAACCCAGGAAGCCTGACAGGAAGTCGAGTCCTCAAGAGAGTCCCTACAGTCTTGAGAAATAGGTTTCTAAAAAATGGAGGTGCTATGCTAGGTGCACACAGACAGAGTGGCTATTTGTGTTTCTTTTTTTTGAACAACAAAAAAAATCCTCACTTCAACTCTATCTCCCTACTGCCTCTCTGGGGCAACCTGTACAGGAAAAGCACCCATCTCTGGCGTGGGCGTGTAAACACGCCCCTCCCCCAACCAGCCCAGAGAAAGATGTGGCCCTGCAGGTTGCTGGGGTGCTGGCCTGTGGAACGAGGGATGGGCACGGGTCTATTCGGAGCAGGGCCGGGAGGGGACCTTCACACCCCTAATTGCCCAGATAAATCTGACAGTGGTTGCCCCACTGGAGTCCCACTGGTCAGTTCAGATGCTTTTTCTTCAGGAGAGGCTCCCCTTAAGGAATGTGGTCCGGGGGCAGTTGCCCGGCTCCCTCTCCCCACGTAGCCGCAGGACCAGAAAAGGTCAATTCCCTCCCCATCTCCCACCCTCCAGACCCCGATGCCTGGCCAACCAGGTTCCAGCTTCATTCCTCTTTTTCTAAAGGAGGGTAGACACACAGGCCAGGCCTGGGCTCCTGAACAGGAAACAGGTGGAAAGAGGCCAAACCAGTGTGGCAGGTCTTTTGTGCAAACGCTACCATCCATGATTAAGGCTCAGAATCAGAGACAAAAGAGAGAGAAGGCCCAGCCTCCTCGCCAGACCAGACTGCGTGGGGACAACAGCGCTGCTGGGGGCCATGGCCCACCCACAGCGAGGGCTCCGCCCTCCTTGGTGTCACCCAGGACCAGCGATAAACACCCCAAGGCAGCAAAGCTACCCCCAAACGTGGAGTCAATCTCAGGCCTGAGTGCAACAGATCCCACATGCCTAAGCAGGAGGAAGTGTCCCCCGGTTGCCCTCGGGGCTGCTGGGAAGAGATGGCCACATTTCTAACCCCTGTTTATGTACACCGCACCACTGGACACACATCTACTGTGTGTTCCAAGCTGCCCAGCCATTCTTGTGCAGAAACATGACTTTTTAACAAAAGATGTGGACAGTGAAGGACGATGTGTCCAAGACAACATGAAGCCACAAAGACAGAGCCGAGTTCAGTCAAGGTGGGCAGGTGGAGGGGGGCAAGAGGCCATTTACCTTTACTGCCAAGGGGCAGGGCAGGATACAACTGCTTGCCTGGAAGAAAACACACAACCCTGGTCAGCTCCCAGCCCTCCTTTGCTCAGAGTGGCAGCCACCAGAGGCTTCCCCTTGGTCCTGGGCCTTCGAGGGGAGCTCTAGCTAAGTGACTTCTTCCAGCTCTTCAGAGGGTTCTGAGGCCTTGCCACCCCAGTAGGGACATAGGAAATATCTGCCCAACAGCTGGGGCCAAAGCCACCCCCTCCCCACTAGGGAGCCAAAAGAAGGTGAGGGTAAGAGCCCAGAGGACAAGGAAAGGGACTGGGGTTCTCTCGGGAGGGTTCCCCTGCCCGTGGCCGTGTCTTGGATTGAGGCACGAGGCAGACTCACCGAAGCATTGCTGCATGCACTCCTCCTTGGAGCGATAGTTGTTTTTATTGCCCCGGCATCCTCCGTAGATGAAGTTATCACAAGAGTTCTCCTCGGCATTAAAGTACCAGCGTGGGAAGGCTGCGCGGCAAGGACCAGTGACGGCCTTGGCAATGCAGTGTTCTGGGAGCAAGACAGCCCGAGGGGCACAAATTAGCAGGGCCCAGGAGAGGTGACTGGGGCTGGAATGCTCCTAAGCAGTCATACGGCTGCTGCCCCGTGGGGAAAACCTCTCTCTGCTAAAAGAAACTGGTTAACTGCAGACATGGCCAGTCTGGCCCACATTTTCAGATGCCTTTCTCAGTGGCATTACCAGACTACGGTTATGGAGGTTACCCCATGTCAGTCACTGTTGTAGGCACTCAACCTGTGTGAGCTCCCAGAGGTCTGAACCAGGCCCCTCATTTCAATCTCAGGGCTCGGGGGCAGAGCTAGTTACCCGCCCACAGCGCAGCTTCTGGCAGGCAGGGCAAACTTCTCCAAGGGCATGCTGTGGGCCCATCGTGCTTCCTGCTGCCCCACGGCATCCTCGTGAGTCCTAGTACCCGGGAAAGGTTGGGAAGCCCTGCTCTACAATATCCTTAATAGAAACCCTCAAGTGTGTCTCAATTCCCAACTAAGTAAGAAAACATGTTTTTTAAGAAGTTGTACCTTCATAGCTGAAAATATCACCGGAGAGGCCATCAGAATCCTGCCTTCTGGGAACTGAAACACAAACATCCATGTCTCCACGTCAGGGAGGCCGGAATGGACACAGGACACGTGACCTAGCTGGGGCTGAGTTGAAAGGGGCCCACTGAGGGAGCGTGGACACTCTGGCACCTGGAAGGAAGGGAGTGGAGTCCCCTCTCTGTGGGCAGCTCTGCTCCATCACCTCTCAGTCCTGATGCGCTCTACAGCGCCTCCAGCACCATGACTGGATGGGGAGGCCTGCTCGGCAGGTCAGGGGTTATTATGGAAACAATCCCAGCCACAATTTCTGGGTTGACGAGAAAGACCAGAAGTATATAGGAGGTCACTTATTCTCTTGGGGAAATTTTCTTCTGAAACAGGACAGACACCAGAGTTATGAATTCAGTGCCCCATGGCTCTGGATGACCTCACAGAGGCCAGTTCTGGAATAAACAATGAACCCAGGCAAAGCGGTGGCCAGGACAGTCACAGGAATCCTATCGAAACTGGAAAGTGCCTCTAACCTTAACTCTCAGCATTCTGCCAATTGGTTGGTTGCTAAACTAATAAATGCTTACTCGTATTGGGCACTGAGGCCAGAGTCAAAGGACCAGAATCAAGACTGCAACCAGTGTGTGGCCACTGGCTGACTGGGGCCATCCTCAAAGCGGGTGGGGGCAGACTCCCTCCCTCCACAGCAGGACTCGCCCGGCAGAGCCCACTGCCTGGGGACTGGCCTTGCTAGTGCATCTGGACCACTCACCCCAGGCTCCCGAGGCAGAGTCCTTTAAGCATAAAGAAGGAATAGGGCAGCTGTTCTCAGCACTACAAAGCAAGCTAACACAAAGAGATCAAGGACTGCAGTGGGAAGGGAGGCGGGGTGGCAGAGGACAGGGGTCAGCACAGGGAGGGAGATGGACCGGCAAGGATGACAGAGAGCAAAGGAGAAGGAGCGTCAAGGAGTGGGGATCGGGTAGTGAAGACAGCAGAGCAGGCAGGGAGTGGGGACTTGAGGCCTGAGCAGCATGCAGCAGTAGCCACACCCCAGCGCCCAGGAGGGAGCACTGTGGAGTCCCTCAGCCCTTCCTGTCCGCAGGACAATGCGAACTCCCCAGCATGAGGAGGTGGCAAGGAGCCAGAAGCTGGCAGCCCCAGCTTGCCAATTCTGCGTCAACAGAACCAGGAGGAGGAAGCCCTGGTGCAACTCCCAAATGACAAATGTCCTTTCACATTACCCATCTGGATGGCCCTCATTCCATCTCGGGTCTTTTTAAAAACCTACCACTTGGGACAGAGGAATCTGCTTTATCCCTGGTCCGCTCATCGATGGTGTTCTCTGCAAGGGGACAAACAAACAGCACAGTGAGAAAGGGCACCTCTAAGATCGCTGGGGAAACAAAACAGACTGCACCCCTGAGCAGGCCTGGTCCTGTGGGCCTCTCACAGAGCCTCCCATTTCTCCTTTATGAGGGCCCTTCAGTGTGCATGCTGGACCACAAACCTGCCAGAACTTGGAAATAAGGAACCAAGACTGTCCTTGTGGGTTAAACGTTAAGATCAACCAGCTGGAAATCAGAGCAAAGACGTGTGAAGTGACATTATAAAAAGACAGAATGGCTTCCAGGGCCAAATAACCTGTTGAACTGTATTAACTCACAAAGTGAATTAAAAACTGAAGGGCGTGCTTAGCACTAGGAATGTACTTCCTGCCACCAACCCATGCACTTAAAGCTGTTAACATGGTAAATTGTATGCTATGTATATTTTATCTCTCTCTCACACATACACAAAGCTCAGAGGGTGGGTGGAGAGGCTAGCCATTTAAGGAAGTGCAAAAAAGGGAGGGCTGGCAGGGTGCAGGAGGGAGGAGCCCTCCCGTGTGCGGAGGAGGCATGGGGCTGGTCTAACCTGATGCCACCGCACACTCGCATACAAACCAGCTCCCCTGGTTCCGCCCCGCCCCTCATCAAGCAATCTTCTGGGAATCTGACTGAGCTTTGTCTATGCACACTAAAGCATAGGCTAAACGGGAGAGTCTGGTCCCTTCATCGGCTTTGGTTCTCATTATAATTAATTAATCAGTTGTTAATGAACTGTCATTCTCATTCTCATTTGGCTCCCCACAGAGCTTGCCTGCCTGGGATGGAATCTGCTGGCAAGGACTCCGGTGAGTGACTTGTTGCCCAGTCGTCACCCTGGCAGTTCCAGTTCTCCTTGCAGACTCACGGGAGAACCGCCTCAGGAGCCAGCAAATGGGTTTTCTGGGACCTCCAGGCTGGGGCCGGACTCTGACCTTTAGGAAGACAGCTGTCTGCCTTCTGCCAGCAAAACACTACACCCCATGGCCCTCAGCAGAGACATTCCATCTTATGCCCGCTGTTCACTGCTTGTGTTCTTAAAACTTAACTTTCCCCCTGAGAAACCAAGGAGTAATCAGAACGGCATGTACATTTGCTACTGTCAACTCTTTTTTTTTTAATGTGGACCATTTTCAAAGTCTTTATTGAATGTGTTACAATATTGCTTCTGTTTTATGTGCTTTGGTTTTTTGGACCAGGAGGCATGTGGGATCTCAGCTTCCCAATCAGGGATTGAACTCAGGCCCCCTGCACTGCAAGGCGAAGTCTTAACCACCGGACCACCAGAGAAGTCCCATACTGTGAACTCTTGATAGGGAAAGGACAGGAAAGGTAGCAGAAAACATTTCCCCTTAATTCCTTCCCGGACACTGGATCACAGCTTATGACAGAAAATTACATACAATAAATAGTATTTTCCTTACCATTTGGTGAGGTTGCCAGTCACCCCCTAAAAGATGAGGGGCTCATTCACAATCCAAAAATAGTACCAGCCCCCTTGGCTCTCCAAACACGTGCTGAGCGCTGAGCACTCGCTGGGCACACAAAGATCAGTAAAACGCTCCTCCAGGCACTGGGTCTCGGCCGGGCTCGTGTGCCTGGGCGCTGCTGTAAACCTCAGGCCACAGCCAAGGCCACTGCTGCTGTCCTCTCTTTGTGCACTTTAATTCACTGATGTGATTTCTGAATGCAGAGCTCAAAGCCAACAGAGGGTACAGCCAATGCAGGAGGAGATACAAACGCCTGGCACAAGCTCCCAGGGTGGCAGGGCTGTGAGCGCTGAGGGTGCCACAAGCACTTTCTGACCCAGAATCATAATCCAGGTGCTACCAGCAATGCCAAGCTGTCAGGAAAGGATGTAAGAAGTCCCATGACAACGTTAAAGAAGCAGCCAGTGAAAATCTTTTTGTTTTTTTTTGAAAATCTTTAACAGACAGTTTGGCTGGCCAAATCCTCAGGTCTCTGGAACACTTGGGAGGGATCAGGCCCCAGAGGGCCAACATCTCACTGCCATCAGGTCTCAAGGAGTCCCCCGAGGCTGCGTTCAGAGCTGGCACATGCTGTGGTGGGGCTCAGGTTTTTATTTAAACTGGGAGGCTCAAAGGGTCAACATGACTGCACAGAAGTCCTCACTGAAGGCTGGGACAAGAACAGATTCCAGAAGTGTGTTCTAGTTTTAACTTGATTCATTACTCGGCTGGCTGGCTGAGCTTCTCAAGTCATTTGTCCCAAAGGTAAAAATAACCCAAAGGCCCAGGGAACAAGGAGGCTGCCTGTCCGCTGCCTGTCCGAGCAGACCTGGCGTGGCGTGGAATGTGCGCTCACTAGTGGGAAGAAGGAAGCTAGCGGGGAGAAGCAGTCATGTCCCCCCTCCCCTGGCTCTAGTTTGCAGCCTACTCTCCCCTTTCTGAGAAGAGGGGGAAGGGTACCGCCGTGAAACCACCGTGTGTGGGTGACCTTCACGCTGGGCCAGCTTCTGCTTTTAAAAACATCTCCCAGTTTCAGCCATGAAGAACTAGCAAAGAGCAAAAGACATCTACGACCCAGTTAATAAGGTGTCTCTAGATAACACGAAATTAAAAGACGCCTGCTCCTTGGAAGGGAAGCTATGACAAACCTAGTCAGCATATTACAAAGCAAAGACAGGGACTTCCTGGTGGTTAGCGACTAGGACTCAGCGCTCCCAGTGTAGGGGGTCTGGGTTTGATCCCTGGGCAGGGAACTAGATCCCATGTGCCGCAACTAACACCTGATGCAGCCAAACTAATAAATAAATTTTTTTAAAAAAAGCAGAGACATCACTTTGTTGACAAAGGTCCGTATAGGCAAAGCCATGGTTTTTCCAGTAGCCACATATTGATGTGAGAGCTGGTCCATAAAGAAGACTGAATGCCAAAGAACTGATGCTTTCAAATTGTGGTGCTGAAGAAGACTCGTGAGAGTCCCTTCAACAACAAGGAGAACAAATTTCCTTTAGTCAATCCTAAAGGAAATCAACTCTCAATATTCATTAGAAAGACTGATGCTGACGCTCCAACACTTTGGCCATCTGATGCAAAGAGCTGACTCATTGGAAAAGACCCTGATGTTGGGAAAGACTGAAGGCAAAAGAAGAGGGGGCAGAGGATGAGACAGTTAGATAGCATCACCATCTCAGTGGCCGTGAATTGAAGCCAACTCCAGGAGATAGTGGAGGACAGAAGAGCCTGGTGTGCTGCAGTCCATGGGGTCTCAAAAGGTCAGACATAGCTTAATGACCGAGAAACAACAACAGATGATAAACCCTCCCCAACAGCGCTGTCTTACCTGTGACGCCAGCACACTTTGCAAGACACTCCTCCTTGGTCATGTAATTATTGTCATTCCTGTCGCAGCCTCCATACACAAACTGCTGGCAGGATCCGTCAGTGACATTGTACCACCACCGAGGGAAGGAAGCCCGGCATCTTCCCACTTTCTTGGGAAGGTGGCAAAAATCTAAAACACAACCAGAGACCATGCTTAGCAGGGCAATTCAGGCAAGAGAGAACACGCACAGCTTTGGAGGAAGAGGCCTACAGCTTTCCAGAGCCTTAAATTCCAGCAGCTGCTCTATAAGCCGTTTCTAAAGTGTCACCATC
Organism: Bos javanicus; assembly: GCF_032452875.1. NCBI lineage: Eukaryota > Metazoa > Chordata > Mammalia > Artiodactyla > Bovidae > Bos > Bos javanicus. The sequence continues at coordinate 48,257,810 of NC_083885.1, read as the reverse complement.
AGACCTGCTTAGGGATTCCTTCTTTGTGTAGGAAAAAAAGGCGTCATCTAACAACAAAGATACCAACTACCCGACTGCACTGAATGTCAGTTGTGTGTTGATACTGGCCCTGCCCCGTTATCAAACACACAACCACCCAGTACAGAAGCTGGACTTCCAGAGGCAAAACACCAGACTGCAGGATCCTTCTGGATATATGCCTGTCTCACCGGGCCAAGGGGAGCTTAGCATGCAAAGGCTAGAGCTGGTGATGTGCGGTCAGGAAGGACACGCACAGCATGGTGCTCTTAGCAACACAGAAGGACCTTTCCTAACTTTTCCTGTCTACTCTCTGCCAAGACTGGCCACTTGATAGTTGAGTTACCACTAGAGCCTCAGAAAGAAGCTCCCGAATATTAGTTCCCCCCACTGCCAACCAACCCTTCAAAGGCAACTCAGGTCGCTCCTTTCTTCCAGCGTTTATAATGGCTCCTATCTTGGTGGTCTGGGGTTACAAGGTGCCTCCAAATCTGGCCCCGCTTTGGTACAAGGGAAACAGAACAAAATTATAAAATTCCAGCCAGATATATTTGTCTACAGAAAGCCTAGAGATCTGCTTGCTCTCTTTTTAAATATTAATTAATTTCTGGCTGAGCTGGGTCTTTGTTGCTGCACACAGGTTTTCTCTAGTTGTGGCAAGCAGGGGTTACTCTCTAGTTTTAAGGCTTAGGCATCTCATGTCGGGGCTCACAGGGCCTAGAGTGCGGGCTCAGTAGTTATGGTGCATGGGCTTAGCTGCCCCACAACATATGGGATCCTCCTAGGGCAGGGATCGAACCCATGTCCCCAGCGTTGAAAGGCAGATTCTTAACCAGTGGACCACCAGAGAAGTCCCTCTGCTCTCTCTTGAAAAGGGAGAGATAAACAAGTGCTGGAGACAACACCTTTACTAGAATGACCCTTTCTTCTGGAGGAATTGGGAGGGTTGAAAGCAACCTGAAAAGGGAGTCACCCAACCGTGTGGTTCAGTGTCTGCTCTGCACCACCATATCACCCCTTTCTGGGATCACGAGCCTACATCGCCTCTCCCTCCACCATGGTCCCCTACATCTCTGAAGTGAACTGAAGCCATGTCCGACTCTTTGCAACCCCATGCACTGTAGCCCAGCATGCTCCTCCGTCCATGGGATTTTCCAGGCAAGAGTACTGGAGTGGGTTGCCATTTCTTCCTCCATTCCCGACCCAGGAATCAAACCCAGGTCTTCCACATTATAGGCAGACCCTTTACCATCTGAGCCATCAGGGAAGTTCAAAGCACCAGGGAAATCCTACATCTCTGCCTTCTTGCATAAGGGAATTGCAACCTGCCTCAGGCCCAGCAGAGGGTGATTCATAAACATCTCAAATAAAACCATCCCAGGGCCCAAAACTTGGGTTATATGTCGCCAATGACTCCTCCCTAGTTGTTCTCAGCCTTGCTAGGTTTATCTCACAGAGGGGAAGCCTTTCAAAGCAGAGAGAGCAGGATTTGTGCTTCTGCTGCATCTCCCAAAATACGTCACAACAACGGGCAGGAAACCAAACATTCCACAAAACATCTATCTATGGACAAAAAAGGCTGGTACTACGCAAAACAAACAAACATCCCCAAGGAACTCCAATAAATCACAGGTACCTAGCACAGCAGAAAAAACATACTCTGAAGTAAAAAAAAATCTTTTGTTAATGTGCAAGCAACCATCACCGAAATCATCAGCTAAAAAGTACCTTATCTAAAAAAAAATAATAAAAAAAAAATAAATAAAAAAAGTACCTTATCTGGACACTTCATATGAATGGAATCATACGATATGCCCAGAAAAGGCAAACCAAGAGAGACAGGAAGTAAGATTAGGTTTGCCTGGTGCTGGGGAGTTGGGGGGTGGGGGGGGGGTGGGGTGGTGGAGAGTGACTGCAAATGGGGATGATGGAAATGTTCTAAAATTGGATTGTGGAGATGGTTGTACAACTCTCAGTGTACCATTGGGTTGTATGCCTGTAACAGCTGATTTTATGGTATGTAAATAATAAATCAGTTTTGTTTGTTGTTTTAAACAGGCCCAGACACCTTTTGTCCATATAACTGCATCAACCAGAACCCTGGGTGTGCACCCGGAACAGGTACTTTTGACAATGTGCCAAAAGTCACAAAACAAACACCATCAACAAGGCCCAGGGAAGACGCAGCAGAAGAGTCCTCTGGTGTATGTTTCTGCCCAACCCACCAGGCTGTCAAAGGCCAGAAGCAGCACTGCTATCAACATGACAAGCTGGAGAGGACCCAGACAGGACGCCCTCTGACCCCAAACTGAAAACGTCAGGGCAGAGGCACTCAACTGCTGCCGAGGTGCGGCAGCTGCCTGTCCAACGCCCTGCCAAACTGAGAGCCTTGGAGACCACTAACTGCTTGGTGTCCTTGCTTCCCAAGCAGCTGTTAGGTAATGAAAATGGAAGCAGTCTTGTTCAGGCTTCAGAAGCAGGAGAGCAGGCCTCTGATTGACTTCGGACCCTGCCTGGACTACCCGCCTGCTTGCAAAAACACCAACTGTTACCAGCAAGTCAAGAGGCACTTTAGATGAGAGAAGGAGTGGGTCTCGGCCAGCCCCCTGGGGTCCGGAGAATCCTGTGACTCACCAGGTGAAACAAAAAGCATTGTAAAACTTAAAACCAGAGCTACAAGTTTTGCAGGCAAACTGACCAGGATATCAGTTTGCGGCCTGGGATTACAAGTGGGAGCCCCCCAAAACTGCAATTTGCAGCCTCATCAACAAAGTGGATGCACTATCTCCAGGCTGCTGTTAACAAGCGACTTCCCAGAGCTGCTGAAGTCTGAATGCTGGCGGGCCCAATTTGGTGATGGACATACACACTGTTACTCTTCTCTATTGTTTCTATTTCTCTTTTCTTTTAATGACTGTGTAGTAAAATTAAGTTAAATAACCCTTTATTAAATACTGAAATTGTTTATTGTGTGTAACAAATAAAGGTTTAACAAACCCTTCAAATCTAAAACAAAAGCAAAACTTCCAACAGCTTTGGGTATGGTCTTTTAAACAAAAATACCTGAAAAAGGAATTGTATGCTTTAAATGGGTTGACTGTGCAGACTGTGAATTATGGCTCAGTTGAAACAAACACCTGAGGGGGCCGAACGGATCTCGAGGCAGGGTTGCCGGGAACTGTCAGATGCCACAGCAGAGAACACGGCAGGGCGACCACGTATAAAGAGTGGGAATTGGGTGGCTTTTCATAAGCAAGGATGCCGATACTTCTGCCAGATGTTCTGTGCATGTACAGAAGCCTGAGGGTGCATAAAGAGGAGGAGGGAGAAAGCTTATCCAGGGATGGACAGCAGTTACCCTGGTGAAATAAACACTGCCTGGAATCTGGCCTCTTCTTTGCAGGCTCAGGCACTCCTAGTGCCCCAGGTCTGAAGAGGCGCAGGGATGCTGATCTTGCTAACAAAGCACACTGAGGAAACTGAGAAAATAACCGTCCAGCAGGGTGGATGTGTGCCAACACACCACCTCAGAAAGCCAGCTGACATGGAGCAGATCACTTGGCGTCTGAGTAAGGCAGTTTTCTGGAGGATTCCTATGAAGATCCACTCTACTGGGATCTACCAGGCAGACTAGAGGCTCTCAGGAGATGGCTCAGGATGCGCTTCCGTCAAGACAGCGTGGTCAAGGTCTGCGTCTGAACACTTACTTTTCTGACTGCCACCACGAACCGATGCCGCTTCCTGACTGGAACGTTCTTTCTGTAGATGTGACGGTTCCTTCGTTACAAACTTTGTGGGACTGAGAGGCCATTCTGTCTCAGCTGCTCACATCTGCTGTCAATGATCACACACTGATCTCACGGTTTAAATTTTGGAAGCAGCCTTATTTTCAGGTTCCTTGTGTGGGGTAGGAGGGGATGGGGGTAGCTTCTTTTTTGTCCCAGGGAATTTAGAAATGTCTGTTTAAGAGAAGCTCAGTGGGTAGAGAATTTGCCTGCAGTGCAGAAGACCTGGGTTTGATCCCTGGGTCCAGAAGATCTCCTGGAGAAGGCAATGGCTACCCACTCCAGTATTCTTGCCTGGAAAATCCCATGGATAGACAAGCCTGGTGGGCTGCAGTCCACGGGGTCATAAAGAGTCAGGCACGACTGAACGACTAACACACACACCTGCTGCACTAAAAACAGCATATATGGAAAGACATAATGTTGACAATTGTTGAAGGTGAGTGATGGTCTATGGGAGCTCATAAACCTGCTCCCACTACTTTGTGTACACTTGGAAATTCCTGTAATAAAAACAGAAAGAAGCTAATCTCTTTTTAAAATAAATTTGACCGAGTAAAAGAGCTCTAAGTAGCAGATTAGTTGGCCAAAGCTAGGTTCAACCAAGATGAAATTTAACCACACAACTACTGTGTCAAGACAGAGTACCTTCTGTGAGGAGGGAGGCTCCTTGTCAAATGGAGAAGAGTCCATTTTGTTGCATGCCTTTCCTAACTAAATTGCTTTTCAGCTTCTACAATACACAGTTTTACTCTCTAGGCTTAAGGAAATGATCTTATGAAAAAGGAGGTTGTTTTTGTTTGGTTGGTTGGTTTTGTTTCAAAGGAGAGAATGTTCCTTTAGGAAACACAGGTCACATGTTCTTCACCTCACTCCAAATCACATCGATGCATTCTCTCTTCTGTTGTACAAAGAGCCGGAAATACTTTAGTATGTAAGATAACTTCCATGACTTATCACCTTCCTTAGAAAAAGCTTCCAAAAAGTCAGAATACTATCTTTGGTAGACTCAGCTTAAAATCAAAATGCAGAGCATGGATTATTTCTTGACACCCCATTTCACTGCCTTCACTAAGCTAGATGCTGGGCACATTATGTGCACTATTTCTAACAGTCATGATAAAAACTGTGACTCATGCAGTAACACCCACCTCCCTTTACAAATGAGAACACTCTGGGCAGGTTAACCTAAGCAAGCAGCAGAGCTGGATCTGAAATCAAACTGATCTGATCAGACAGCTCAGGCACAAACTTAAGGACCCCTTCGATGGAAAGAAAGAAAAAGCCACTGTAGTGACAGGCAGTGGGAAAAACATGAAACTGAAGTTGCCTAAAAGCCAAAACATTCCTCAAGGCTTCATCACAACTGGAGGGTTCACCAAGGCCAGGCCTTCTGCTAGGTCTTTTTATGGTCACAGTGACAGGGTCACTGATAGCACCATACCAAAGAACTGCCCCAGGCCGAGGGGACTTGGCTGGACAATTTTCGGGAAGTTATTCCTTAATAACTGTTATTGTTAAGAGATGACATTTTGGTCTCAGAATAGTTTTGGAAAACAATCATGAAAAACGTGTTTCAAGTCCTATTTCAATGCTCAAAAATGTTAGTGCAAAATTAAATACGTTCTGTTAAGTTTTCAAAATGGAGGAAAAAATAGAGGGTAAAAAAGAAGAAAAAAAAACAGGGGGAAAAGCTGAGGGGCGCCAAATTTGGATACATTTGCTTCAGAATATGTAAAAATGGGAAACAGTAATACTGTCTTGGAAAAGCATCAAAAATGGTTAAAGTCACACATTATCTGAAATATGAATCTAAATTACAAAACCCTGGCAGGCATTTTGAACATTAGCTGTTACAAAATTGCCAAACAGACAGGTCTTTGTCATAGAAAACAGGTTTTTCTGGTTCTGAAGTCACTTGAGCTTTAACCAAAATAGTGAGCCAATGGCTTAGACGTGCTCTACTTCACTCTACGTGCTAGAATGACCTGCTACTACCTTCTAACAAGGACATCACAGACATTTTAAGCTCCCAGGCACTACTAACCCAACCTAATTTTACAGGCCTCAGAAGATGATATCCAATCACTCTTCAGAAATGCACAATTACAGCTGTCCCTACTCAAAAGTTTAATATATTTCAAATATTTTGAAAACTACAGAAAATGTCACAACACTGGTATACCGCATTCTCAGCTTTATGAAATTCTAACATTTTAAGGACCAAAACATGACAGAGCTGAAACCCTTGGTGCACCCCCTCACTTCAATCCCACTTGTTCTGTCTCCCCTAAATTAACAACCACTGTGAACTTAGCATTTTCTTTTATTCATGTTTTTTATACCCATTCAGAGTCAGTTTACTTACAAAACAAGAAAAAACAACTCTCCTGGGACTCTAGTCCTTGATAAGCTTTTAACTCCTGTGGGCGCTATACACTGAAAAACACCAACTTACTGCCTCACTGTTTCCTAATAAGAAAACCCTGGATCAAAAAAAAGAAAGCTCTGGATCATCGCACAAGCTCAGACCCACTCATGAAATGGTCCTTCTCTTCCCCGGATCTGTTTTCTCTACAGCAAAACGTCAATAAACTTTTTTAAGAAGGGCCAAATAGTAAATACAGCCAGAATAGTGTGAAATCAGGCAAAACAATGGAAAAAATTATGACTGTTCCATGACCTTTAAGATAAACAAACAAACAAACAAAGAAACCTGTGGGTTATAAATGCATAGGATAAAAAATAACAAAATAAATATTTATTTAGTTCACTGTAAGTTAAAACATTAGAAACTTGAGAACTGAAGTGTTAATTTTCTTTGTAAATAAGTAACTCACCAAGGGGCTTCCCTTGTGAGACCTGGGTTCAATCCCTGCATTGGGAAGATCCCCTGGAGAAGGGAAAGGCTACCCACTCCAGTATTCTGGCCTGGACAGTCCGTGGGGTCGCAAAGAGTTGGACACAACTGAGCAAGCAAAGAAACAAGCAAACTCACCAAGAGTAGTGTGAATAGTACTTGCAAAGGTCTTTAGTCATGTACGTACTGATATGAAGCCAGTTTCTTTTCAGTTCTCCTGAGAGTAAGTGTCATACCTCTCTCTAGGTTTGGGTCAGCCTCTAACCTTTTATCCTTTGCTCTATCAATGCCATGAAACTGCTCTGAGAGCTGCCTGGCATTCTGTCCAAGGTTCGGCCAGCATTACTTCCACATACAGAACACCATCCTTTTTTGTCACAACTACTCTCTTCACGTCTGTGAGCTCCTCTGGCTGCACACCGGTCTTGAACGGCAGCAGTACCCACTCCCACAGCTGGCTCATCCTCTGATCACTCCATTTATGCTCAACTGGAATTTCACTTCCAGCATTATCACTTTTCTTCTTTGCTATACTTTGGTCTATTTTGGCCCAATTTCCTCTATCGACCAATCATTTTTGTAAACTGTCGCATTTTCTGTGGAGCAAGGAGATAACTCCATGCTTTGCTGTGTAGGAACTGAATAACACATGTGCAGTGACCAGGTACCACGCACGTGTGTCCATGCAAACCAAGGACTGCCTTTATCTCAAGCTTCACGGGTCACACAGTCTAACTAGTCAACTCTGTCATTACAGCGTGGAAGCAGCCTAAGGTAACATGTAAATAAGTGACCATGACTGGCATTCCAATAAAAATTGATTTCATATAATTTTTATGCCTTAAAATATTCTTGTGATCTTTTTCAACTATTAAAGGACTTCCCTCTTGATCCAGTAGTTAAGAATCTGCTTGCCAATGCAGGCTACATGGGTTTGGTCCTGTGCTGCGGCAACTACTGAAGCCCGAGGACCCCTGAACCTGTGCTCCTCAACAGAGAAAGCCCAAGTGCCACAAGGAAGAGCCGGCACAGCCCCCACCACCAAAAAAAGAGCAGAAGCCAGACTTAGTGTGCAGGCTGTGTGCATGCAGTCACCATGAGCTGGAGTTTGCCAATCAGCTCTTTAGAGAGTGTTTATAAAAACACCCTGCTCAGATTTTCCACATTTACCCCTCCCCCCGTCATGTCACAGAACTCAGCAAATCCTGTATGTGTGGTCAGAAGCTATCACATAGACTCCCAGGGCTCACATTTCTTATGACAACACACCCTTTCATCACTAAAAGCAGCTCTACTCGTTTCATGAAAGCCACTTAGAATTCAAAGGATAATGGCCAACAGGAAATGATTTGCTACAGTAATACTCGGACATGTGAAAATATTACTTTTACACCAAAAAAAATAGAAGACAGAATACACTTCACTCCTCAGTACCAAAAAGCAAACTAGGAAGAATCCATTAATTTGACTTCAAAGAACAGGGACAACTATTAGCATACCCACCAAGGGCTTGCTACCCACAAACCTACATTAGCTGAAAAGTCACCACTGAATTTTCATGAACACCCTGTTCAGGCTGGTGAAGTAAGCTGTGGGACATCCACACATAGTACATATATGCTGGTATAGAACTAGGGAGACAAAAGCAAAAGAAGGGTTTACATGCAATGTTATGGTTTTTTTTTAACTTTTAATTTAGATGTGTGTGTGAATATACCTTTAGGGAAAGGAGACTAAAGGAGGCAGAAGCTTTTCCAGTTTTTTTCTTTTTTTTCATCTGTATGTTTTAGGATAATTTGAGCAGTTGTGTGAATGCACAACTTATTTTCTTTCAGAGTTTTATCTGGATAGTGGATTACAGTTACCCCTTCTGTTTGCTTAAATTGTTACATTTTTCATGGTAACGAAATGAACATACTAAATAAATTCCCCAGTATCTTGAGAATAGTAATCAACTAACTGCAGATGGTGATTGCAGCCATGAAATTAAAAGACACTTACTCCTTGGAAGGAAAGTTATGACCAACCTAGATAGCATATTCAAAAGCAGAGACATTACTTTGCCAACAAAGGTCCGTCTAGTCAAGGCTATGGTTTTTCCAGTGGTCATGTATGGATGTGAGAGTTGGACTGTGAAGAAAGCTGAGTGCCGAAGAATTGATGCTTTTGAACTGTGGTGTTGGAGAAGACTCTTGAGAGTCCCTTGGACTGCAAGGAGATCCAACCCGTCCATTCTAAAGGAGATCAGTCCTGGGTGTTCATTCGAAGGACTGATGCTAAAGCTGAAACTCCAGTACTTTGGCCACCTCATGTGAAGAGTTGACTCATTGGAAAAGACCCTGATGCTGGGAGGGATTGGGGGCAGGAGGAGAAGGGGACGACAGAGAATGAGATGGCTGGATGGCATCACTGACTCGATGGACATGAGTTTGAGTGAACTCCGGGAGTTGGTGATGTTCAGGGAGGCCTGGCATGCTGCGATTCATGGGGTTGAAAAGAGTTGGACACAACTGAGCGACTGAACTGACGGATTGACCCTTCCCTGGTAGCTCAGCTGGTAAAGAATCCATCTGCAATGCAGGAGACCTCGGTTCAATTCCTGGGTTGGAAAAATCCCCTGGAGAAGGGATAGGCTACTCACTCCAGTATTCTTGGGCTTCCCTGGTGGCTCAGATGGTAAAGAATACATCTGCAATGCGGGAGACCTGGATTCTATCCCTAGGTTGGGAAGATCTCCAGGAGGAGGGCATGGTAACCCACCCTAGTAGACTTACCTGGAGAATCTCTATGGACAGAGGAGCCTGGCAGGCTACACAGTCCATGAGGTCATAAAGAGTCAGACACGACAGAGTGACTAAGCACACCAGTGTTTGGTTATGGGGCTTCCAGGTGGCACTAGTGGTAAAGAACCCACCTGCCAACGCAGGAGATGTAAGATCATCCCCTGGAGGAGGAAATGGTAACCCACTCCAGTATTCTTGCCTGGAAAATCCCATGGACAGAGGAGCTTGGAGGGCTACAGTCCATAGGGTCACTGAGTTGGACATGACTGAAGCAAATTAACACAAATTAGCACACAGTGTTTGGTTAATAGCTCATCTATGTAAATGGGGTGATCATACAATTTATCCTCCGATCAAGACACTTTTCAGAGTGAAAAGAGGTGTTCTTAACAGCCACCCTGGGAAGTACAGTGGCATAAGTTGGAACCCTCTAAGGTAAACTGAGCTGAGTAGCCAGCCTACATAGAAGGGAAGGTAGCCCCTGACCTCCAGCGGTTTACGATTAAGTTAGAGCCACAAGACTGGCTTGGACAGAAGAAGAAAAAAAGAAAACCACACAAGGTGAACTACTACAATCACACCCTAAATTCAAAGCACTTGTAAGCCACACAGGGCACAAAGGAAATGAGGAAAAGCTCTGGTATCGGGAAGTGACACAATAAGGAAAGTCATTTGGCCAAAGTGCAGGGGACAGATTAGAAGACAGGGCCCACAGGAAGCTGTCCTGGTGAGGGACCAGTGTGTGTCGGAGCCCCTGGCTGCCTCTTACTTGCCCACTGTTTGGGGTTAGGGGTGGGGGTGGGGGCAGCTTTCCTAACCTCCCTGTACATGTATTTCCTCATTCATAATAAGGAAACAATAATACAAACAACAAAAATGTGTAAACCCCTCAATAAAGCTGGAAAATGCATAAATGCAGCATTCTTCAATTCAGCAAGCCCTGTATTCTCTGATTTAGGTCATGCTAATTAAAAAAAATTTTTTTTTCAGAGGCTTCTAAATCAGACTCTTGGGAGGCTTGATAAAGCAAAGCTCTGATTACAGACCAATCATATCTGTGACATAATTAGAAATATGTATTTGGTCTCTCCCCACCCCATGTTCCTGATAGAGAGCTCCTAAAACCCTTGGAATGTCTTGAGTGCCATATCATGTTCTATTCTAATATTCGGTTTTCTGACACAAGAACTAAAACCCCAGCAATCTCTGGAGTGGCACAATCATCTTACTGAATGCCAGTGAGATGACTAGTGGCTGGGGGTGCCCTGGAAAGTTTCAGGAACTTCAGGATAGAGGTTAAAAAAAATCCTATCGTTTTGCCTTTTCAGTATGAAAAGGCAAAATGATAGGATACTGAAAGAGGAACTCCCCAGGTCAGTAGGTGCCCAATATGCTACTGGAGATCAGTGGAGAAATAACTCCAGAAAGAATGAAGGGATGGAGCCAAAGCAAAAAGAATACCCCGCTGTGGATGTGACTGGTGATAGAAGCAAGGTCCGATGCTGTAAAGAGCAATATTGCATAGGAACCTGGAATGTCAGGTCCATGAATCAAGGCAAATTGGAAGTGGTCAAACAAGAGATGGCAAGGGTGAATGTCGACATTCTACGAATCAGCGAACTGAAATGGACTGGAATGGGTGAATTTAACTCAGATGACCATTATATCTACTACTGCGGGCAGGAATACCTCAGAAGAAATGGAGTAGCCATCATGGTCAACAAAAGAGTCCGAAATGCAGTACTTGGATGCAATCTCAAAAACGACAGAATGATCTCTGTTCGTTTCCAAGGCAAACCATTCAATATCACAGTAATCCAAGTCTATGCCCCAACCAGTAATGCTGAAGAAGCTGAAGTTGAACGGTTCTATGAAGACCTACAAGACCTTTTAGAACTAACACCCAAAAAAGATGTCCTTTTCATTATAGGGGACTGGAATGCAAAAGTAGGAAGTCAAGAAACACCTGGAGTAACAGGCAAATTTGGCCTTGGAATACGGAATGAAGCAGGGCAAAGACTAATAGAGTTTTGCCAAGAAAATGCACCGGTCATAACAAACACCCTCTTCCAACAACACAAGAGAAGACTCTATACATGGACATCACCGGATGGTCAACACTGAAATCAGATTGATTATATTCTTTGCAGCCAAAGATGGAGAAGCTCTATACAGTCAGCAAAAACAAGACCAGGAGCTGACTGTGGCTCAGACCATTAACTCCTTATTGCCAAATTCAGACTTAAATTGAAGAAAGTAGGGAAAACCACTAGGTCATTCAGGTATGACCTAAATCAAATCCCTTATGATTATACAATGGAAGTGAGAAATAGATTTAAGGGCCTAGATCTGATAGAGTACCTGATGAGCTATGGAATGAGGTTCGTGACATGGTACAGAAGACAGGGATCAAGACCATCCCCATGGAAAAGAAATGCAAAAAAGCAAAATGGCTGTCTGGGGAGGCCTTACAAATAGCTGTGAAAAGAAGAGAAGCGAAAAGCAAAGGAGAAAAGGAAAGATATAAACATCTGACTGCAGAGTTCCAAAGAAAAGCAAGAAGAGATAAGAAAGCCTTCTTCAGCGATCAATGCAAAGAAATAGAGGAAAACAACAGAATGGGAAAGACTAGAGATCTCTTCAAGAAAATTAGAGATACCAAAGGAACATTTCATGTAAAGATGGGCTCAATAAAGGACAGAAATGGTATGGACCTAACAGAAGCAGAATATTAAGAGATGAAAAAAAAAAAAAAGAAGAGATGGCAAGTATACACAGAAGAACTGTACAAAAAAGATCTTCATGACCCAGATAATCACAATAGTGTGATCACTCACCTAGAGCCAGACATCCTGGAATGTGAAGTCAAGTGGGCCTTAGAAAACATCACTACGAACAAAGCTAGTGGAGGTGATAGAATTCCAGTTGAGCTATTCCAAATCCTGAAAGATGATGCTGTGAAAGTGCTGCGCTCAATATGCCAGCAAATTTGGAAAACTCAGCAGTGGCCACAGGACTGGAAAAGGTCAGTTTTCATTCCAATCCCAAAGAAAGGCAATGCCAAAGAATGCTCAAACTACCACACAATTGCACTCATTTCACACGCTAGTAAAGTAATGCTTAAAATTCTCCAAGCCAGGCTTCAGCAATATGTGAACCGTGAACTTCCTGATGTTCAAGCTGGTTTTAGAAAAGGCAGAGGAACCAGAGATCAAATTGCCAACATCTGCTGGATCATGGAAAAAGCAAGAGAGATCCAGAAAAAAAAAGGCTTTCTTGACTATGCCAAAGCCTTTGACTATGTGGATCACAATAAGCTATGGAAAACTCTGAAAGAGACGGAAATACCAGACCACCTGATCTGCCTCTTGAGAAATTTGTATGCAGGTCAGGAAGCAACAGTTAGAACTGGACATGGAACAACAGACTGGTTCCAAATAGGAAAAGGACTACGTCAAGGCTGTATATTGTCACCCTGTTTATTTAACTTATATGCAGAGCACATCATGAGAAATGCTGGACTGGAAGAAACACAAGCTGGAATCAAGATTGCTGGGAGAAATATCAATAACCTCAGATATGCAGATGACACCACCCTTATGGCAGAAAGTGAAGGGGAACTAAAAAGCCTCTTGATGAAAGTGAAAGTGGAGAGTGAAAAAGTTGGCTTAAAGCTCAACATTCAGAAAACGAAGTTCATGGCATCTGGTCCCATCACTTCATGGGAAATAGATGGGGAAACAGTGTCAGATTTTATTTTTGGGGGCTCCAAAATCACTGCAGATGGTGACTGCAGCCATGAAATTAAAAGACACTTACTCCTTGGAAGGAAAGTTATGACCAACCTAGATAGCATATTCAAAAGCAGAGACATTACTTTGCCAACAAAGGTCCGTCTAGTCAAGGCTATGGTTTTTCCTGTGGTCATGTATGGATGTGAGAGTTGGACTGTGAAGAAGGCTGAGCGCCGAAGAATTGATGCTTTTGCACTGTGGTGTTGGAGAAGACTCTTGAGAGTCCCTTGGACTGCAAGGAGATCCAACCAGTCCATTCTGAAGGAGATCAGCCCTGGGATTTCTTTGGAAGGAATGATGCTAAAGCTGAAACTCCAGTACTTTGGCCACCTCATGCGAAGAGTTGACTTATTGGAAAAGACTCTGATGCTGGGAGGGATTGGGGGCAAGAGGAGAAGGGGACAACAGAGGATGAGGTGGCTGGATGGCATCACTGACTCAATGGACATGAGTCTGAGTGAACTCCGGGAGTTGGTGATAGACAGGGAGGCCTGGCGTACTGCGATTCATGGGGTTGCAAAGAGTCGGACACGACTGAGCGACTGATCTGATCTGATCTGATCAGGATAGAGGCTGGGGGAATTCCCTGGCACTCCAGTGGTGAGGGCTCCACACTTTCACTGCAGTGGGCCTGGGTTCAATCTCTGATTGGGGAACTAAGATCCCACAAGGTATATGGCACAGCACCCTAACCCCAAAAAAGGATGGGGACTGGGTGCCAGAAAAACCCAGCCTAGATTAAAGGGTTGGAACTTTCAGCCCCACCCCCTATTCTCCAGGGAGTCTCAGTTACTAATCAATCATGCCTACATGATGAAGCTTCAGTAAAATATCCCAACAGGTGGTAAACACAGCCACATGCCAGAAGGGTGGCTCACCCCAAACTCCATAAGGACAGAAGCTTGTACACTGGGGGACCCTTCCAGACCTCTGTCTTCACCTGGCTACTCATTTGTATCCTTTATAATAAACTGGTAAACGTGTTTCTCTGAGTTCTGTGGACTATTCTAGCAAACTGGATCTGAGAGGGTCATGGGAACCCTTGAACGTTTCAAGTTGGTGAAACTGACAGATGACAACCTTGGGCTCTGACTGGCATCTGAAGGGAGAGGGGCAGTCTTGTGAGACTGAGTCCTTAACCTGCAGGATCTGTGCTCACTTCCAGCAGCCTCAGAATTGAGTTAAATTGCCAGACACCCGTTCTGAGTCTGCTGAGAATTGCCTGATGTGGAAAAACCCACACATCTTGTATCAGAAATATTTTCTATAGTAGACACGAGAGTGTTCTCTTTAAAATCCCTTCAAGATTAAGGCGAAAGCTGAGAATGTTAGCAAGAGAACCAACTTAAGGACATTATAAATATAACTCAGCCCCAGTTGAAGGCCTCTCTGTGTGACTAATATCCATTCTAGATCTAGTTAATATAAAAATGTTTTTTGACAGGTTTGTTAGCAGTTAGCAGTTTGTTTTTACTGTTGTGAAATGCACCATGTATTAGAGGCTATCTTGCAATGGCTTGTCTGGGAAAGGGCATTTGCTCAATGTAACCTGAATTCACTGGTGAGTAATAAAGCAGAGATTCCATTGGCTTTCCCTCCATCTGTCCCACTGAGATAAATTCTGTGGGCTTGCAGGTGCATCTCTTAAAAATGACTCAAATGGAAGGGACTTTTTTTGACACTGGGACCAATCATTAAGAGTGTTGTAAAAATTAAAGGCATTTTTTACTCCATTATAAATGCTTAAAACATTTGGCACAAAGCTTTGAATAAGTAGTGTATTTTTATGAAGGCCAGACTGGTGGTGACTGACAGGATAGAGAGGATACGGAAAATCAAAGTACAAACTCCAGTCAGTGAGTTGATCAAAGCAATCCAACCATCACTCTTTCCCTTTGTTTTTCTGCTGTGCAACCACCTGGCATGCCTGCCTGAAGGTATAAAATTCCTTATTTTCACCTCCAGTAAAGTCCCGCAATACTATAAATATTGGGAGATCAAGAGGTCGGAGAGAAGAAAATAAGAAAAACTATGAGTTGGTTACCTATTTTGACTTCAAGTTATCTTTTCACCAAGGAATGAGAGACTCACATTCTGTGTGAGTGAAGAGGTACTAAACACTAGGGAGGCAGATATTCACCCCTGCTTTAATTCTGCTGGGCCAAATCTCAAAGCTGACATTTATTTCACAATCAGTCTTATTTCAAGGTGATCTATAAATCCACCTGTTTTGGTTAGCTGGATAGGCTCTACATACTTGAGGACTTCTGCGTCTAGTACAGAAAGCTATTGCCACCCATGCCTTCCTCTAGGTTTGGGGGCCTGGAAGTCGTCATTGTTAGGATAAGTAATTCAGAAACTTTAAAGTGACCGCCAGGTATTTACGAGGGGAGAACATTTACAATGACATACCCAACTTACATTGTAAAACTCATAAAATCTTGTTTTAGATATCAAATCTTGGCAGTTTAGATATAAAATATTTAGATATAAAGGTTTACATTCCATAAACCATCATCACAATGCCAGCCACCACTCCTACCCTCTGTCACCTCATATTCATCACTCAAGCAAGACTATAAATTCTACCCTTACCTAAATCTGTAACTAGAATTACAGGGGTCAACCTGAATAATTTGAAACAGTAGTTTCAAAGTCTTTCATGGACTTTGAACTGTTAATTCACGGGGTTCTTAACTTTTTTAAAACCTGGGACCATTTTTCAGAAACTGATTATAGCTAATGGGCTGTCTACCTAGAACAATGTTTCCTGACCTTTTTTTCCATTATCACCCCCCACCCCCGGAGACTTTTTAGACATTTTCCCTAATCACCCCACTAACACCACAGACATATATGTAGGCCTTTAAAGGTCAAAACCTATTATACTATATATTATTCCACCCCACTTCCCGAACATGTCCTAGATTCTAAATGACTGGCCCTGGAATAAACACAAAGAATCACAGGCTTCTGAAGCCAGGGACCGAGGAGCCCACTGGTGAGATCCATGTCAAACTCTCGCCTCATTTCTAAAATGGCTTCCTAGTAACGAACAATGTGCTTCAGATAAACTTCCCAGTAACTTTAACTTCAAAGTGCCTGGGCCTCAGCATCCCTTCATTAGAGTTTTCAAAACTATCTTGTCAGAAACCAGTGAAACAATATTTGTGACCAGTATCAAAAAAGGAGGTCCATAATCCATACAGGAATGCTTCTGTGGTCATTTGTGAACTCCTTATTAGTCAGTGACCAATGGGCCATGAAAGCTTCCTGGAGTTAATTAAGTCACTTCAGTGTGACCCCTTCAGGGTTCTCTCCTGCCTCACATGAATCACAGGCTACCTCATCCCTTATTCGGCCTGTCAGCCTCAGGACATGGTAAACAGAGGTTTGGCTGCCTGGCCAACTACATGAAGACAAGCCTGAGTGTTGCGAATGACTCAGGAGACAGGTATAATGAGGAACAGGTCACAGGCTGGCTTTCTCTATTACAGGCTGACTTCTCAAATGCCAACCAGTGCAAGGGACCACTTTCCCTCAGTGGGCCTGAAGGCAACCCCTCAATGTTCTTTAAGTATTGTCAACATTTCAGCCTCAAAGGCCATGTTTTTAGCACTAAACACACCAAACCTTACCTTCCTTTTCTTCTCTTTTTAGTAGTGTAGTTCTTTACTATGTTTCAGGTTTATAGCCAAGTGACTGTTTTTCAGATTCTTGTCCATTGTAGGTTATTACACGATACTGAATATCTTCAGTACCAACAGTTCCCTGGGCTATCCAGTAGGTCCTTGCTGTTTATTTTATACATAATAATGCGTATCTGTTAATCCCCAATTCCTAATTTATCTTTCTTCCCTACCTACTTTTCTTTATAGTACTCATTACCAAGTAACTATTCATGGTTTATTTATTGTATTATCTTCCTCTCATTACCATGTAACTGTCATGGATTGGGGGTGGGGGGTTGTCATCTGTTTCATTCAGTGCTTTGTTTCTAGGGCCTAAAACTGTGCCTGGTACTTGGTGGGTGTCTGTGTTGAATAAATCAGTTAATAAATATTTCAAACTGTCCTGGAACCAACCTATCTTACCTGAAAATAGAACGAGTGCTTCTATGAAGGATGAAAATAGTGTAAGATGCCACTTTGGAGACCTCTCAGCTGATCACCAACACCAGCTGCAATTTCACTCTTACCTCTCATCCTCTTTTTGACTACCCAGTTTACAACTATCCCTGGGGGTGAGGAGAAGAGAAAGGAGTGGTGATTAATATGCTTATTGGAGATTTACTGGAAAGTTCACTCTTTCAAAGTTCTGGAGAAACTAATTAATTCAAGAAGTTGATGCAAATGGAAGATCACGGACTCTCCTGGTGGTCCAGTAGTTAAGAATCCACCTGCCAATGCAGAGGACACGAGTTCAATCCTTGGTCCAGGAAGATCCTATATGCCATGGAGCAACAAAGTCCCCATACTCTAGAGCCCGTGCTCTGCAACAAGAGAAACCACGGCAATGAGAAGCCCCCAACTGCCACAACTAGAGAAAGCTGGGGCCCAACAGCAAAGACCCAGTGCAACCAAACATAAATAATAAAATAAAATACACAGAAGATCACTTCAAAGTGCACTGGAGGCTTTCACATGAATGCTGCCACACTTGTCTCCAGTGGAAATTCCCAAGAACAATCAACAAAGGGCTATGAGCCAAGGAACCATTAACACAAGTTCTCTTGTATAAGTTACTGGCAGTAAGAACTATATTTAACTAACCACTCCCAAAAGGAATTTTTGAGG
Source organism: Bos javanicus (assembly GCF_032452875.1). Taxonomy (NCBI): domain Eukaryota; kingdom Metazoa; phylum Chordata; class Mammalia; order Artiodactyla; family Bovidae; genus Bos; species Bos javanicus. Next base: position 48,239,774 of record NC_083885.1, on the reverse strand, counting down.
TTCTATTCTGAAAAGGAATATATTATTTGCCCTTGTATTGATCAAAATGATATATCTGTGGGCACTCCAAGTACCAGGACTTACCATGCAGAAGAGATAAAAATCATGCACATTTGTGGCCACCTGTTAAAGGGTGTTCCCTGAGAATAACAACACACATACACACACTGCACTGTACAATTTATAAACTATTATGTTTTATCTACCTTTGTTTACTAAATGGGGCATATTCTTAACGTGGGAGTCACAACTCAAACGCTCAGAGATACAGAGGGCAGGCCAAGTGAATAAACACTGACAGACAGCAGTCTATGTCCTTCCCAGAAGAAGTACTTGGCACTACCCCAGGGTGCTATGTGGGAACACTGTGCCAGATCTTCATATTTTTTAGGCCCAGCCCCAAATCAGAATATTTCATTAAAAAATTCTCAATTCTAGAATCAAGTCACATAAAGCCTGTCTGAGGCCTCCTGGGAACAGCCAGTTTGGTGGGGTTTTTTTAAATTTTTTATTTTAAAATATTTTTGCCTGTGCCACATGGAACGTGGGATCTTAGTTTCCCAGCTGGGAATTGAACCCCAGACCCTGCATGGGAAGTGTGGGGTCTTAACCACTAGACCACCAGGGAAGTCTCAACAGCCAGTTTATAATCTGTGTGCTTCCATGGCAGACTGGCTCTCTCCCTGGATGCTACAAACACCCGGAGATGTATCAGCTGTCCCCCATCTCCATCTGCAGAGGTGTGCCTCCAAATGCCCACTACATTCCATACCCCTTCCTATCTGCCCTCTACCACCCAGTGCCTCACCAACACTGTCCGTCTCGACACCACGTGACTCTCCTACCACTTGCTTATCACCACACCAGCCCTAGACTCCCAAGTTACCCTTCATCCCCATGCATCCTGTTTTGTTGCCATCTCCCTTCCCTCAGCTCCTGGAGTCTCTGATACTTACGGGCCTGTCTTCAGCAAAACCTCTCATTCCCTCAATCTCTTCTCTGAACAGTCTTACTCTAACTGAACCCAACTCACCCCTGAAGAGATAGCTTCTCTTGTGCCCTTGCAAGGGGGCACTGCTTCTATATCATTCTCCCTCCACCCTCAACACCCCAGTTATGAATCTCGTCATTAGAGTAAATCATACCCCACCCTGTGTGTCATTTGCTGACCCAGCTCACCGCCCCCCCCCCCCCACTGCCTTGTTTCTCCATTGATTTTAGCTCCCTGTCATTCCCACTGTGGCTCTTACCACCATTCTTGGTGATTTCTGTATCCAGATAGGTGCCCCTCCAACCATCCTGGCCTCTTGGTTCCTAGACTTCCTCTCCTCCAATGATCTTGTCCTCCCCACAGCCGCTCCCCTAGACCCTTCCGAACCTCAGCTTCAAGGGTCTCCCTCAGTGCCGAGTGTAGTTTATCTTCCTAGTTCATTCTTTTCAAAACCTCAGGTCCAATAACTCACTGGTCCTACCACCTTTCCACTACCCCTCAGCCCCCTCATATCTTCACGTAGATTGTTCCTTGACCAACCATTATGATCACCCTCTTACACACTTCCCCTCCCTCCATTATATTCATCTGGAGGTACCTGTGCAGTTGTGTGTGTCTGGAGAAACACCTCACTCTTAGTGGATGACTTTGCTTCCTGAGAAAAATCAAAGCAATCAGAAGGTGGGCAGAGGAATAAAAACTACTTCTTGTCTCTAAATAAGCTGTTGATTCAGCTCTCATACAAACAGAACTTCAGATAAGCAAGGGCATTAGTTTACCCAGCCAGATAGAAATACTTCTGAAAGGTCAGGAGGTCCAGCCAGCTACAGCAGCTGGGAAAACCATGAGAACAAGCAGAAAAGGTCTCTGTAGCCAGACCCAGCTTTGTCAATTACTAATGTGTGGCCTTAGGCAAGATCTGTATCTTCACCGCCACACCAAGTTGTTTCAAGGATTAAATAATGCATAAGTGCTCAAAGTAAGCAATAGATGTTAGCCCCAAACTCGGTTTTGACAAAAATCCCAGGCCAGGTAACTGGAAGGTATGGGTTTCCTTGACGACTCAGATGGTAAAAGAATCTAGCTAGCCTACAATGCAATAGCCCCGGGTTTGATCCCTGGGTTGGAAAGATCCCATGGAGAAGGGAATGGCTATCCACTCCAGTATCCTTGCCTGGAGAATTCCACATACTGAGGAGTATATCTAAAAAAAGTCTAGAAGAAAAGTCTAATAAATTCTAGTTCAGAGCACAAGAATGATCAACAATTGAATTCCTAATTCCCTGGAGCTGAGTCTCTCCCCACAGGCCCTCAACTCACTTTTTCCTCTCTGCCTTGGGCATAGGGAAAATAACAGTCTTCAGAAGTCACCACAGGTGATGACTTGGTGTACAAACACCAATGCTACAAACACCAATGCTTTCTCTTTCCATCCCAAATGCTGGCCTGTAAAGTCACCTGATTCCTGTCTGTTCCCCACTTGGCCTCCTCTTCCAATCTCCCACCGCCCCCCTACAACACACCGCTACTCCAGTCGCGATGGCAGTCTTTCCCTCAAATACCACCAAGCTCATTCCAGCCTCAAGGCCTCTGTACTCCACTGCTTCCAACTGGACAATCATCCCTGAGGCCTCTGTATCACTGCGACTTGTTCCTTCTTCACATAGAGCTCAGCTGTCACTGTCCTCAGGGAGACCTCCCCTGAGAACATGAGTTAAAGTGGCCCCCATCATCCCTGTTTGTCTGCTTCTTCCTGTTCAATTACGTCTTAGTAATTTAATACTGCAGTAAGTACTCTTTATTTAAATGCTTACTCCCTGTCTCTGTCTATCCCACTAGAGTATCAGCTCTCTAAGTGCAAGGACATGGCTTGTCTGAGTCACAAATGGTATCCCAGATCCCAGCACTGCCCCCTGACACACAGCAGGGGCTCAGGAAGTTTTGCTGAATCAACGAATTCTTCTTTCAGGAGGATTATTTTCAAAATCTGCTTGTATTTATCTGAGGAAGTAAGGTTAAACCAACACTTGTTCAAAAAGATCTTTCAGGCCGAACTTCCACAGAGTTCAGACGTTTAAATTGGGTCTTACCCTCCACCAACCTCTAAGGACGGATTCAAGCCCACCTTCTCAATGCCAATATTCTTAAGCCAAGAGGCGCTCCATCCCCGCCCCTTGCACCCCGTGCAAGTTTTCCCTCCCAACATATTTGCTTTTCTTTTCCTTTGAATATCACTGAGAAGCACCTTTGTTCTGGGAGGCGCTCTAATGCAACTGAACCCAGAAAGATTTCTCAGGAGGCTGCGGTCCAATATCCAAAAACATAGGGTGCAGGCTTCTTCCCAGAGGCTAAAAGGCCAACAGGTCCCCTAACCCAAGCCCTGTCCTCTGGGGCTGGCCCCCCAACCGCGGGCTTTCGTGGGCGTTTTTTTTGCTGGCAGGAAGAGGCTGGTCTTCGGTTCGGTCCCTCACCTCCTTCCTGCCACAGGAAAGGCCACTGCCACTCCTTCTGGGTGAACAGCCCTAAGCCAGTCTCCTCCCTCCTCTACAGGAAACTTTTCCCAGCCCGGGCTCTGCCACCCGCCCTCGCTCCCGGGGGCTCCCGAATCTCTCAAGGTTCAATCCAGCCGGGCTGGCTCCACTACACCCGCCTAAGCTTCACCCAGTCGCCCCCAAACTTCCTCCCTCGCCAATTCCCCCTGCTCGGACCTCGCTCCGGCCCTCCTCGTTCCCCAACTTAGCCCCTCCACCTTGCCCCTAACGCCCCGCCTTCGGCCTCTCGACCCTCCACAACCTCCAGGACACCCGCCCGGGTCCTCACCGTGGACGCCACGTTCTTCGTCGGCCGCCTCAGCCCCGGAGAGGAGCAGCGATGCCAGCAGGGCGAGGAGCACCCCGCACCGCCTCGGCTCAGAGAGCTGCGCCATGACGGACTCCGCCCGGCAGCCCAGGGGAGAGGCCTCGAGCCTCTGGTCGTTGGGGTCTCGCGAGCAGGTGCGGGAAGACCCTCGCCGCGCAGGCGCACTGGAGCGCCTTGCGTTCAGGTGCGGGCGCTCGTAGGGGTCTGTGGGGCGCGCCTCTGCCCTCGCCACACGGGAAATCTCCAGGAAGCCCTTTTCTCAGTCCTTCGGTGTGCGGATACTCTGCCTCCTGTGCCCACGATGATTTTCTCTGCTCCTCACTCGCCCCGGACTCCCTCTACCCTTCAGAACCCCACCACACCCCCAGACCCTCGGTGGGCGCCAGAGGTAATGGCGCCCGCCTCGAAGCAGCTGTCGAAGGTGGAAGGCTAGGTAGGGGGCGGGACGCACCTGGTGAGGCGGGACGCGTAGAGCGCAGGCGCAGGGAGTCTGCACCTGCGCGGCCGTGCTCCTCCCTAGGCGCACCTGGACCCGCCCCTGGCGCTGAGGTAAGGGCGGGGCTTATGTTGGCTCCGCCCTGCGTGATGCCTAGCCTGGGGCGGTACGCGCAGGGGTGAGCCTTAGGGCTCTTGCTGCCCGTGGACGTCGGCTTATTGACGGTGTATGAGCACCTTCGCTCTTGAACTTGGCCTCTGGGAAATGAGGGTGCAGGCGTGCTCTTACTGGACACCTGTGGGTTTTTTGCCTAGCTTGCTTCAGCCTTCCGATGAGGGCAAGGGATTTCTTCTTTCTAAATTACAACGTTCACTAAGTGTCTCCCCAGTGTTGACCAGTCCCCGCATCACCAGACAGGAACAGAGCAGCAGAGTGATGACAGAAGCACATGACAAAGTGATTATGGAGGAGACGGGGCAAACACAGGCTGAATGATCAGGGGCTGCGTGGTGGAAGACCTGGGAGCTCAGACAGGTTCCCCGTTCAGTCTGAGTGAGGGCCAGAGAGGGCTCTCAGAGGAGGCTATAGACCCATGAATGAACAAGAGCCCCAGACTCTGCCTTCGCGTTTCCAGTACTGAGATGAAGACAGATAATTAACCAGAGACAGATAGGTGTCAAGGGAGTGTTGGGGAAGCACAGGCAGAGTAATCAGACCTGAAAGGAGGGAAACCCAAAGGAGGCACCTGACCAGCTTAGGGGCCATGGGAGGGCTTCCTGAAAGAGGCATGTGTGAGCTGGATCTCAGGAGAATGGAATAGGGCAAGCATAGGAGTAGAGGACAGCTGATGAATAATTAAAATAAATATATTATTAAAAGCCCCTAACAGTGCTATGAAGGAAATGAACTGGGGGCTAGGATGGAAAATAACAGTGGAGGAGGTGATTTAGATATGAACCCTGGAGGATAAGAAGAGCTGATGGACAAACATTCTAAGCAAACAGCAAATGCAACAGTCCTGAAGTAAGAAAGATGTCAGTGTGTTACAGAAGCCAGGGCCACACCCACTACTTGGCTTCCCTCCTGACATAACAGTATCTGAAGAGTCTTAACTGGGTTAACTAAGTGGTGTTTACCTTAAACAATTAAAGTTTTATGCCCGCCATCTTCTTTAATCTTGCAGTAAGGCCCAGGGACTCAAGGCCAAGAGTCTGAATGTGAGGCCCAAGATCTCTTAAACACTTGAACCCAGTCTCCCCACCACATCCCACTAAACCCAGGTTTATGCTGGAGGAGGACTGTGGTGGGAGGTGAGGCTGGAGAGGAGACACAGGCCTGTTCATTCATCCATACTTTCTTTGAACACCCACTATGAGCCAGGTAGTCTTGTAAATGCTGGAGAAGATACAGCAGTGAACAAAGCCAAATGTCCGACCTGTGGGAACTCACTTTCTCCTATTGCGAACAGTGATGTAACTAGCATATCTGACACTGAGACTGAGCCCCCTATTCTGAGTTCCCCTACCTCTTTATCCCAAACTTTATTCCCTTCTTGTCCTGCCCCTGTGCCCTTCAGGATAGAAGAGTATCAAAGAAAAGGGAACTGAAACTGAGCAGGACCCTGTTTCTTGTTTGTAGAAGAAAGCTTTGGTCTCCTAGGCCTTCCTTGAGTTCCAAAGAGTCAACTCAAAACTTACTATTTAGGGAAGTAAGGGAATGGAAACAAAGGAAACAGGCAAGAAACAACAGTTCAGTGATAAAACAGAGTCCTAGTTCCTCCTCAAGGGATATACAAACAATCTGACGCATATCTTTAAGTTTTGTTTGCAGAAACTAAGACCCCCACCCAGGTGGAGGACAATGACTAAATGCTGACCACAGGCATGTAGACCCCAGATGGTTAGAACCAGAAGGTTGATGATTAAGATTCCTGAAACATCACCCAGTTACCTCACCACCAACCAATCAGAAGAAAGTCTATGAACTAAAACCCTCACCCCAAATGATACCTTTAAAACCCCCTCCCTGAAAGCCTTCAGCGAGATCCATCTTTTGAGCTGTGCTTCTCCCTGCATGCATGCATGCATGCTCAGTCATGTCCAGTTCTTTTCCACCCCATGGACTGTAGCCCTCCAGCCTCCTCTGTCCATGGGAGTTCCCAGGCAGGAGTACTAGAGTGGGTTGCCATTTCCTTCTCCAGGGGATCTTCCTGACCCAGGGATTGAACCCATGTCTCCTGCATTGGCAGGCAGATTCCTTACCACTGAGCCACCTGGGAAGCCTCTCCTTGCTTGCTGTCCTGCAAATAAATGCTGCACTTTTCTTTACCACAACCCAGTGTCAGTAAATTAGCTTTGCTGTGTGGCAGGCCAATAAACCTACATTCAGTTCTGTAACAGCCCCTGGGGTGAATAATTTTTTATACCTCCTCCACTCTACCAAAAAATTATTTTCAGTAGTAATCATCTAAGTATCATTATTTTATTTGTTCTTTAATTTTAAAATTAATAATCAAAATTTAATAAATTTCCATTTTAAAGATATCACTCAAATTCAGTAAAATATTTCATGTATGAATGAAAGTTTGTACTTATCAAATAAAAATATTATGTCTTACAGTTCATACCGATTCACTCTTTTCAATTTTTACACACAAAAACTCCAAAAGAACATGTAAAATGACAATAGTTTCTCCATCTTTACAATCATTGTGCTATCCTTTAAATTTCTGATGTATTTAAATGCAAGACTATATAGAATCACAGAAATTGGAGACTCAAACTGTGCCTGATACAAGGCCAAATGATTCCAAATTGTTATGAACTTATTTTCAAAATGAGCACACATAGCTCAGTCTATATATGTCAGAGGTCAACAGTATACATGAGAGTTCTCCATAATAACTTTCCTTTAGACTACTGTGGCAAACAGCCCCCTATAATCCCCTCCGCTTAGATGTGAGCAGGACCTGGGACTTGATTCTAACCAATAGACTATGGCAAAGGAGGTTTACGTTACATTATGTAAGACTCTCCGTGGACTGAGAGACTGTCCATGGCTGGCTCTGAAAGACAGAAGTCGCCACGTGGTGAGAGGATTGATGGAGAAGACCGCATGGTAAGGGGTTATAGGTGGCCTCTGGGAGCCGAGAGCCATTCCCACTGATAGCCAGCTAGAAAGTAAAGACCGCATCCCCACAGCCTCAAATAGATGGAAACGCATCTTTTCTCAGTGGAGTCTCTGATGAGATGGCAGCACTGGCTGACCCCTGGACTGCTGCCTGACGAGGCCCTGGAGAGAAGGCCCAGCTAAGCCACAACTGGACTGGATCCACAGAAACCATGGGATAATAAACAAGTGTTTTTTGTTTGTTTGTTTTATTTTTGGCTACACTGGGTCTTCATTGCTGCGTGGGCTCTCCTGTAGGTGAGGCGATTGGGGGCTATGCTCTACTTGCAGGGCACGGGCTTCTCAGTGTGGTAGCCTCCCTTTCTGCAGAGCATGGGCTCTAGGGCATGCGGGCTTCAGTAGCTGCAGCATATGGGCTCAGTAGTTGTGGCCCCCAGGCTCTAGCGCACATGCTCAGCAGTTGTGGTGCGTGGGCTTAGCTGCTCTGTGGCACGTGGGATCTTCCCAGACCAGGAATCGAACCATGTCTCCTGCATTGGCAGGCAGATTCGTTACCACTGAGCCAACAGGTGTTGTTTTAAGCCACAGAATTTGTGGTAATTTATTTGGAGCAATAAAAAACTAATACAATATTTACTAAAGGATAAGAGTAATAAAAATATCTAATTTGAAACTTACCAATTTATTATTAAAAGTCAACAGTTTTAAAAAACAAATTCAACAGTATTGCATTAATTGTTCAGTCAGTAGACCTCCCAACAATTTTTTTCCTAGGGGTGGAATGACTCTTTTATCACTGATACTGTTTAGAATTTGTCAGTGCATGGCATAATATAAACTTGACCAACTGTTTTTCCCCCACACTTTAAACTTTTTATTTTGTATTGCGTTATAGCTGATTAACAATGCTGTGGCAGTTTCAGGTGAACAGCGAAGGAACTCCGCTGTACATATACATGGATCCACTCTCCCCACAAATCCCCTCCCATCCAGTCTGGCACATAACATTGAGCAGAGTTCCATGTGCTATGGTCCTTGTTAGTTATCCATTTTAAACATAGCAGTGTGAACATGACCTTCCTAAAGTCCCCAACTATCCCTTCCCCACCCCCTAACCCACAACCATTAAGTTCATTTTCTAAATCTGTGAGTCTCTTTCTGTTCTATAAGTTCATTTGTATCATTTCCTTTTAGATTTCACGTATAGGGGCTGTCGTATGGTATTTCTCCTTCTCTGTCTGACTTACTTCGCTCCGTATGACACTCTCTAGGTCCGTCCATGTTGCTACAAATGGCGTTATTTCATTCTTTTTAACAGCTGAGTGATATCCCATCATAAACATGTACCACATCTTCAACTTTTGATCAGTTTTATTATTATTTTAAAATTCTCTACAGGGTTGGCTCGTGGTAAAGAATTTGCCTGCCAGTGCAGGGGACACGGGTTCAATCCCTGGTCCAGGAACTTCTCACATGCTGTGGGACAACTAAGCCCATGCGCTGCAACTACCGAGCCAGAGCTCTAGAGCAACAAGAGAAGCCACTGCAAACAGAAGCTTGTGCATCGCAACTGGAGAATAGCCCCTGCTTGCTGCAACTAGAGAAAGCCCAGCATAGCCAAAACTATATAAATAAATCTTAAATAAGCCTTAAAAATTTCTCTACAGACCGTGCATCCCCTTTTCTCCTGTGCCCAGGTTGGACCATTCCTGTTTTCCTCCCTTTGGTATACCACTGTCTGGGGAAAAGACAGTAAATAAAATGAGTAAATTATATACAAGGTTAAAAGGCAGTGAGCATTATGGATAAAACATACAGCCGGGTATGGGGCATGGGAGTTGCAATATAAAATAGGACTGTCAGAGAAGATCACTGCACAGGTAACATTTGAGGGAGATGAAGGAGTTAGCCCTGTTGACATCATTCTAGGGAAGAGCTTTCATGATACAGGAACAGCTAGTGCACAGGTGCTGGGGTGGGACAGTGTTTGGCAGAGCTTTGATTGTCCCACAACAATGGGGAGCTATGGACAGTTTTGTTTGTTTGGTTTTTCAAGATATCTCAGCTTTATTGAGCTACAACTCACATAGCGTACAATGTACCCTTTTAATGTGTGCAATTCAGTGGGTTTTAGTATATTCATAGAGTTGTGCAACTGTCATCACGTTCAATTTTAGAAAATTTCATCGTCCTCAAAAGAAGCCCCTTACTCTTTAGCAGTCACTCCCCTTCCTCCAGTCCTCTCAGCCACAGGCAACCATAAATCTATTTTCTGTCTCTATGAATTTCCCTATCCTGAACATTTCCTGTAAATAGAATCATACAACATGAGGCCTTTTGTATCTGGTTTCTCTGCCTTGGACTTCCCTCGTGTCTCAGCTGGCAAAGAATCTGCGTGCAATGCAGGAGACAGACCTGGGTTTGATCCCTCGGTTGGGAAGAATCCCCTGTAGAAGGGAAAGACTACCCACTCCAGTATTCTGGCCTGGAGAATTCCATGGACTGTGTAGTCCATGGGATCACAAAGAGTCAGACACTACTGAGTGACTTTCACTTCACTTCTCTGCCTTAGCATATTTTCAAGGTTCATATATAGGTACTTAATTTCTTTTTATTACCAAATAAGAGTCCATCATATGGATATATCAAATTTTATTTATCCATTCATCAGTTGATGGGCTGGGTTTTTTCCCACCTGTTGTCTGCTATGAACACTCATGTACAAATTTTTGTGTGAACATATGTTCTCAACTCTCTGGTATACTAAGAATAGAATTACTGGATCATATGGTAACTCTTCGGAGAAGGCAATGGCACCCCACTCCAGTACTCTTGCCTGGAAAATCCCATGGATGGGGAGCCTGGTAGCCTGCAGTCCATGGGGTCGCAAAGAGTCGGACACAACTGAGTGACTTCACTTTCACTTTTCACTTTCATGCATTGGAGAAGGAAATAGCAACCCACTCCAGTGTTCTTGCCTGGAGAATCCCAGGGACGGGGGAGCCTGGTGGGCTGCTGTCTATGGGGTTGCACAGAGTCGGACATGACTGACGCGACTTAGCAGCATGGTAACTCTAAGTTTAACTTTTTAAGGAACTGCCAGGGGCTTCCCTAGTGGTCCAGCAGGTAAAAATCCACCTGCCAATGCAGGGGATGCAGGTTTGATCCTTGGTCCGGGAAGATCCTACATGCCTCTGAGCAACTAAGCCTGCAAGCCACTGCTGAAGCCCACGCCTAGAGCCCCTGCTCTGCAGCAAGAGTAGCCCCCAGTCACTTCAGCTAGAGAAAGCCAGTGTGCTGCAACGAAGACCCAGTGCAGCCATAAATAAATAAATAAATCTCTATTTTTTTATTTTTAATAAATCTTAAAAAAAAAAAGAAACTGCTAGACTGTTTTCCAAAGTGGCTGAACCATACAAATTCCCACCATCAATGTATCAGGGTTCTGATTCCTCCACATTCTTGCCAGCACTTGATATGATTGCCATCCTACTGAGTGTGAAGTGGTATTTCATTGTTGTTTTGATTTACATTTTCCTGATATTAATGATATTGATCATCTTTTCAGGTATAGACTCTTGTATATCTTTTTTCTAGAAATGTCTATTCATGTCCTTTGTCTATTTTTTAAATGGGTCATCTTATAATTGAGTTACATGACTTCTTTATTTATTTTAGATACAAGTACCTTATCAAATATATAATTTGCAATTTTTCATCTCATCTGTGGGTTGTCTCTTCACTTTCTTGAAGTTCTTTAAAACAAGTTTTAAATTTTGATGGTGTCCAATTTATTTACTTTTTTCTTTTGTTGCTTTGCTTTTGGTATCATATTTAAGGAACCATTGTCTAGGAATGGATAATCTTAAGCAGGGGAAGGACATGACCAAATGTAAGGTTTTTAAAAATTGTTTATTTATTTATGGCTGCACCGGGTCTTTGTTGCTGCTCATGGGCTTTTCTCTAGTTGAGGCAAGTGGGGGCTACTCTCTCGCTGCGGTGCATGGGCTTCTCATTGCAGCAGCTTCTCTTGTTTCAGAGCACAGCCTCTAAGGGCATGCGGGTTTTAGCAGTTGCAGCACACAGGCTTAGTTGCCCCATGGCATGTGGAATCTTCCTGGACCAAGGATCAAACCCGGGTTCCTTTCATTGGCAGGCAGATTCTTAACCACTGGACCACCAGGGAAATCCTGCCAGATTTAAATTTTGAAGTGTATTCTTGCTGCTTTCAATGAGGTGGGAAGACTTGCGAGGTAAGAAATTTCTCTGGTCGCCCTTGTTAAACGTGCAAACTCCACCCTCCTCCATTTCTTATTTTCTGCTTCATATTTCTCCATAAACTAATCATATTCTAACAAACTGAGTAATATACTGTACTTATTATGTCACTACTTGTCTCCACTTCATGGAATGATGACTCCCTGAGGATTAGGCTTGTCTGTTTTGTTCACCGCTCTGTCCTCGGTGCCCAGGGAAGTTGAGGAGGGGGAACCTGGTGATCACCGGGGAGACAAGAAAACCCTTGGATGCTATCTGGCTGGCATAAGGAGACTGATATGAGCGGGAGAAAGAAAGGCGGCGGTGCGGGGTGTGTGTGTGTGTGTGTGTTTGTGTGGCTAACAGCTCAGATGACATGATGTCAAAAGAATATTTGTTGAATAAAGTGAATATGAACAAATGGATACATGGATGAATGAATAAATGAAAGGGGTCAAAAGACCTACCGTGAGTACTATGGCTTGACCTTCCTTTGCCAACAGAGTAGGTAGCACAGGGGCTCCCGCACTGTCCCTGGCAACCACCAGGGGGCGAAGACAGGCTGGGTGCCCGAGAGGCCATCCCGATAACCGCCCCGCCCCGCCCCGGGGATCCAGGTCCCGGGAGCCCCAGCCACTCTGCCGGGCCTGGGGCTCCCGGACCCCGCCCATACCTGAACCAGGAACAGCCGCGGGCTTCCCGAGGGCGCAGCGGCAAGTCCTCGCGCTGCAGGCGGGGAAACTGAGGCCCGGGGCGGTCGGGGCGGGGCCGGCCCCCCTGCGAGTCCGAGCCCCCGCCCCCGGCCGGCCCCGCCCCGGCCCGTAAGAGGTCCCCTGGGCGCCCGGCGAAAGCGCACAGCGCGGCGCCGGGGCCGGGGCCGGGACCACGATGGCAGCTCAGCGGCTGGGCAAGCGGGTGCTGAGCAAGCTGCAGGCTCCATCGCGGGCCCGGGGGCCGGGGGGCAGCCCCGGGGGGCTGCAAAAGCGGCACGCGCGCGTCACCGTCAAGTATGACCGGCGAGAGCTGCAGCGGCGGCTGGACGTGGAGAAGTGGATCGACGGGCGCTTGGAGGAGCTGTACCGCGGCAGGGTGAGGCGGAAAGGGGTACCCCGGGGGAGGGGAAGGGGGACTGGTTGTTTGTTCTCGCTGATGCACCCTGGTGCAGCCTCCTTTGCACGGGAGAACGCAGCCTCCTGGACTCCTGGGCCCCGCCGTCTATCTTCCATGACACTCTGCTTGTGCACACAGACACACTTGGGTCCAAACTCCCGGTTTTAGCATATGGGAGCTGGAGTGACCTTATCTGGAGAAAGGGTGGGGGCAAGGGGGATGTCTTAAAACCAAACATAGACATGGTGTCTGGGGGAGATACAACCACAGCATACAGCAAAGGAAGCATTGGCATTCACAGACAGGCTCAGTGACGCGCTGTGGCCACTCGCAGATACAGTGACAGAAGCAACAACTCCACACAGCCTCCCCGGGACACAAGAAGGGGGCACTTACAGATCAACCTGTGCAACTGCCACAGGCTCTCCCAGTCACCCCAACACAGGCCACGGCCATATGCAGACACAACACGACTATACCCACACAAAAGGACTCTAGTCACGGCTGTTCACAGATATACAGCAAAGCTGTAGCAACTCGCAGACACTGCAAGCTACAACAGCTACCTCTGACACCCAGTGATTCAAGTAACGACCATCCATTATCTCCTAAAAGCAAAAAAACGATAATCACTTTGCAAGCGCAATGATAGATGCTGCAGCCATGCACAGACATAAAATAACAGAAATTATAGCTACACCCAGACAGTAAACCGCGTAAGCCATGGGCTCCTCCGGCCACACAAAGGCAGAAACTGCATCTGCCCGTGAACACACACAGCATATGCTACAGCCTCCACTGCTATCTCGTGGGCTACAGACAGAAATGACATTTTACTGTCTATAGTCACATTTGTACAACACACACGTGCTGCAGAGCATGGTCACAGGTACACACACACACACAGAGGATAAGATATTATCCTCAGCACAGCTCGAAGGTGGGAGACGCCCTTGCAGTGACCCGAGGCCCCTCTGTCCTCAGACACGTGTGGCTCACACTGATGGACAGTGGCTAGTGGTAGGTGGCATCAGCTAGCCAGACTCTCAGGGACACAAGCTGTGGTCACTTACTGATCGACCTATGCTGTAGTGAGACAAACACAGCTAAGCCGGAGTCACCCACCACCCACCCTTAGGACCACAGACCCCTGACGAGCCACAGAGAACATCACACACACACATGACACATCCCTGCACCCTCCCGTTGGCCCTGGTCTCAAACACAGAGACTCACATAGGCGGTTTACACACTTACAGACACTCCACGCCACACACCATCCCCCGACTGCCCAGGCCTGAAGCCCACGGTGGAGTCAGCCGGATTTTGCTGGAGGAGGAGAGACTGTAGCCTCTGGGATCTCTTTGCTCAGACAGCTGGAATCTGTCCGCAACAGGGGTACCGAGCCAGTCTGCATTTGGCCCTTTGCCCCGAGAGGCCACCCAAGGGTCCCCCTCTTGGCTGCTTGAAATTGGGCTCGTGACTTATCCCACCCACCCACCCACCCTGGGGACTTGAGGGTTGCGCTAGGGCCCCAGGGGGTGACCCCAACCCCCCAGCCTCATCCCCTGGGGCTAGGGGCCATCCCTAGCAGGCTCTAGCCTGCCAGCTTTCCTCCCCTCCACCTAGTGCTTAAACTTTTCCTTGAAAGGACAGAGCCAGCCCCTCTCCAGAATCCCAGAATCTGACATTCCAAGACTCGACCAGGCCTGCTTCCCACTGTGGGAACCGGGGCCAAGGCAGGAGCGCAGTGCCAGGCCTGAGACTCCCGGGACCCAGGGGCCAGGATCCGAGCTGGTACAGGCTCTGGGGCCTCTGTCAACCCATCTGTCACCACCCGCCCCCCCCCCCCCCCCACCCAGATGTCCCGCCTTGGCGGTGCTGTCCCTGACTACCACATTATTGCTCCAGAACCCGCCAGCTGGGCCCTGGGTGGCTGGGGCTCCTCCCGAGCCTGGGACAAAGACAGGGGAGGGAAGGGAAGGGACCCTGACTGCCCCTCCTTCTCCGCTCAGGAGGCAGACATGCCCGATGAGGTCAACATCGATGAACTGTTGGAATTAGAGAGTGAAGAGGAGAGAAGCCGGAAAATCCAGGTAGGTGGAAGGGAAAGCCGTACCTAGCCCCCTCCCCTGCATCTCCCTAAAAATTGTATCAATAATTAACAGGTTTATTGAGCAGTCCCTCAGTGCCAGGCACTGTTTCAATGGCTTTAAGCTTAGTAACTTATTTAATCTTCACAAAACCCTCCAAAGGGACTGTTATCTCCATTGCACTACTATCGATACTATTATCTCCATTTTCAACTCAAGGAAAATGACTCCCAGAGATATCTAATCACTTGCCCAGGGCCACACAGCTCAGCAGGGGCAGAGCTGAGAGTCAGAGCCCGGCAGTGCACATGCAGTGGCCCGCTCTTCCGGCCTCGATGCTCTAGAGGGAGGAAATGCTTTGTGATCTTCTGGCCCTCTCTGGATCCAGCGCTGGTGGGGGGCTGAGTGTCTGGACTCACCCCTAGCCCCCAGTAGCTCTCTAAGACGCCTAGATCTATTTCTTCCCTTGAAACCACGTGGGAAGTCCACCTGGACGTCCATCTGTCTTGCTGCCCTTGCTTTGCTGGGTTGGAGGCGTGTAGGTGTTGGTCATTTACTATTTTTTTTCTGTTGGGGGGTTTTTAGGGACTCCTAAAGTCGTGCACGAACCCCACAGAGGTGAGTTTTCTGTCCCCAACTCTAGGGCCCTGTTCTGTCCCCTGCACCCGTGAAGGTGGGGTTGGGCTCCGGGGAGGAGGGAGGAAGCTGGCAGGGCCCAGGACCCTCAGAGGGAACCCTGGGGGCCCTGCCTCTCCCAGGGCCCTTTCCTCATCTCAGTGGTGTCTTTTGTCTTCCTCACTCCTGTCCCTCTCTCCCCATCTGCCGCCGGGGCTCCATTATCTCCCCCTCTGAGGCGCTCCCCCATCTGTCTCCTGTCTCTGCCTCTGCTGCGCCATCCCGTCTCTGCCTCTCTCCCCCGTGCCTGCCTGCAGCACCCTGGGGCTCCCTTCCCCACCTCTCAGGGGCCCCCCAGCCTTCCAGGCTCTGAGCGGCCCAACCCCTCTCACTTCCTTCCCGGCTTTAAAAGGGAAAACTATTCGTGTTTCTCTGACCAGCTCTGGGCTGCCTGAGGGACAAACGTCACTGTGTGTCTGTCTGCCTGGAGCCGGCTCAGGCCTCTGGCCCCTGGGGACCCCCCTCCTGGTAATCTCTTGGCCTGAGAAATAGCCCCATGTTGCCCCGTGGCTCTGTTTCTTTCTTGGGCCCCTCGTTTCTCTCCCCACCTCTTCTCTGCACCTCTCTCCGTTTCTGTCCCTCTCCCTGCCTCCGGTCTCTTCCTCTCCCTCCGGCCTGTTCATCTCCATCTGGAGCCTCTACCCCTCCTCACCTGCACCTCCATCCCCTCTCACTGACCAGAGGGCAGGAAAAAGAGGAGTCCCGGGTTGGAAGGGCTGGGTTGGCCAGGGGGTGCCCCCACCCCTCCCCATGTTCTCAGCATCCTCGCCCCGTCCTCAGGACTTCGTCCAGGAGCTGCTGGCGAAGCTGCGAGGCCTCCACAAGCAGCCAGGCCTGCGTCAGCCCAGCCCCTCCGGCGACGGCAGCCTGAGCCCCCGCCAGGACCGAGCCCGGACCGCGCCGCGCTGACCCTCTCTGGCCTCCGTGACCTCCTCCATCTCCCTGCCACCCAACGCCGTCCTGGCTTGTTTATAAGTCGTATTTAATGGTTCCGTAACAATAACACCGCGTGCCTGTTTTTCCTCTCCCTGGTTACTGTGGGCTTCCCTGAGCGCCTCCCCCCACCGCCCTCTCTCCCGCTGCGTCTCCTCGGCCCCCAGCCCCCGCAGCTGGCCCGGACAGATGGAGAACAGCTCCTCAGCCAGAGAGCATGAGAACAGGCCCTGCTGACCTTCCACCCCTGGGGCTCACATCCTGTCCTCACCTCCCCCAGCCTTGGCCTAGCCCCAGCCAGCAGGGCCTCCATATGTGGGCAGGGGTGGAAGGGGGGTGCTGTGGGGAGGACCACCGTGGACCACCACAGCAGAGGCCCAGGACCGAATGTGCCTGCCGTGACCGCCGCGTACCGGGAACAAACCATTCATCCTCTCCATAGATTTTATTCCACATTCATTGGCTGCTTTTATCCCTGGGTCGGGAAGATCCCCTGGAGAAGGCAATGGCAACCCACTCCAGTATTCTTGCCTGGGAAATTCCATGGACAGAGGAGCCTGGCAGGCTACACTCCATGGGGTGGCAAGAGTCGAACACGACTTAGCGACTAAACCACCACCATCGGATGCTTAGCACTGCCATTGGTATTGAGGACACAGAGATAAGCAGAATATGGCCCCTGGCATCAAGGTGGTGGGGAAGGAGAGCCTGCGGGCAGGAGATTAGAGCAAAGTGTGCTGAATGGTTCAAGATACTTGGGAGCCTAGGGAGTGGGAGGAGAGGTTTGTTCTTGGGGTGGTGAAGAAATCTAGGAGTGCATCCCGAAGAAAGTGACACTTAGGCAGGGCTTTGAAGGATGTGTAGGAGTTTGTGTGAAATGGGTACCCATATCTGAGGACTCCGAACTGGGGGGTGATGGAATTTACATTGGGGCTGAGGAGGCTTCCCTGGTAGCTCAGATGGTAAAGCATCTGCCTGCAGTATGGAATACCCAGGTTCGATCCCTGGGTCAGGAAGATCCCCTGGAGAAGGAAATGACAACCCACTCCAGTACTCTTGCCTGGAAAATTCCATAGATGGAGGAGCCTGGTGAGCTACAGCCCATGGGGGTCGCAAAGAGTTGGACACGACTGAACGACTTCACTTTCTTTCTGAGACAGGGAAGATACCAAATAATTGCCAGGCCCATCTATCAGTCAGAATAGACAAGTCCTTCAGAACTGAAACAGGGAAGCTGATTGGGCTGGGGCATGCTCATGCTGGGGAAAGGAGGCCCTGAAGAGTCTTAGGGGAAGGGCCAGGGTATCAAGTGAATAGCAGCTATTTATCAAAGACTGTGGAAGTATTTCATTATTTTAACAATAGTTTTGTTGTACCATCAGTCCCAGCCATGTACAATCAGGAGATGGGGCTGTGGCTGTGGCTGTGTTTAGCACTGGGGTCGGGCCAGAGCTGCTTTGTGACCCTCTGGCCCTCTCTGGATCCAGTGCTGGTCGTGGAGCTGAGTGTCTGGACTCATCCCTAGCCTGGAGGGGCAAAGCACCTCTCCCATCTCACCCCTCCTAACCAAAATTTGTGCTTCAACCCCCTTGCCCATTCAGTGCCACCCAGCAGCCCTGCCAAGATTAGGCGCCCATCCCAGGGGTCTGAGTTCCTGTCTGGCAGGAAGAGAAGCTGACCCTGGAGGAGAGGAATATCCAGGAGCCCCTGGTCTGTCCAGCCCTTCAGGTGACCTTGCTGTCCCTGTGCAGACAGACCTCAGGCTTCCAGTGCCTCTTCCCCTCCACAGAACTAGGTACAGAGTGTGAGGGGGAACCCCTCCCCCCGGCAGCCAAGTGAAGTCTCGGCTGTGCCAGGTGTCGGGCCTCTCAGCTTCCTCATTGGTAAAGTGGGGACTTCATCCATGAGGAAACTGAGGCCCAGACAGTGATGTCAGTTGCCCCAAGTCACTCAGCTGGGAAGTGGCACTGGGTTTCAATTCTAGGCATTATGACTCCAGAACCCAACTATTTCTTCACTACAGTGCCCTTATAAGCCATAGCTTTAGCATAAATTGCAGTTCTTCAGGGGCAAGAAGAGGTGTACTAATTCATACGAAGGTGCGAGTGACTGCTAACAGCCCTCTGAAATAGCCTAACCAAAGGGCAGTGCAGGGAATTCCTTGGCGTTCCAGTGGTTAAAACTCCATGCTTTTAATGCAGGGACCATGAGTTTCATCCCTGGTCAGAGAACTAGGTCCCACATGCTGTGTGGTGCAGCCAAAAAAATTTTAAAGTAAAATTAAGGGCAATACAATTTGAGAACATGGCTACAACAAATGGGTCTGGAAGCAGCATACCATGGTGGATAAGAGCATGAACTCAGGGGTTAATGCCTGGATTCAAAGGCCATCTGTTCTACTTCATAGCTGTGTGGGCTAGTGCAAATCACTTAACCCCTCTGGGTCCACATGCTTCAAGTATTCACATCTGTAAAATGAAGATGATAATACCTGCCTCCCAGGGTGGTTGTGAAGTTTAAATGCATCGATCATAGACTAGCGCCAGGGCACACAATAAGCTTTATGATCAACTTTATCACTGGGGGGGAAGACTGAACCATTAGCTCCTTACAGCCACCATCCCTGGCCAAGCAAATGTCCTCAGGGACACTGAATCACAGCCCCTCCATTAAGGAAAAGTGTCAAAGGACACAGTGTACCTGGCCTACCAGGCTTGCATTATTGCCACACTCACCTCATGCTGCCTCCCAGGGATCTGTGATCTTGTTTCTCACTTAGCAGCCAAATAATGCTTTTTCTCATTTTTTAAAATTTTGGCTTCACCTCTCAGGTTGTGGGGTCTTGGTTCCCTGACCAGGGATTGAACCAAAGGGGTCGGCAATTAAAGCAGAGTTCAAACCACCGGACCTTCAGGGAAGTCCCTCTTTTTAGTTTCTTCCACCTTGCTCCCTCCATGGGCTTCTTTTGGCTTCAGAAGAGAAATCCTCCACCCTCCACTCTCCACCCCCCTCACCTGTCATCATTCTGCCTTCATCCCTCCTCTTTTCCTCACTTTCAGGAGGCGCTTCCCCTCCTGGGCTCTCAAATGTTTCTCTGCTCGAGCACTCTACTCAGAATCCCTCATCATTTAGATGTAATTTCAGACAAGTGTCCTTGCGCCCCTTAGTTAAGGCTATCACTGTGGCTATCCTGTCACAATAAATTTTCTCCACAGGATTTATCACACCCTGAAATTTTAGTTTATTTTCTGTCTACCCTCCCTGATTGCTTGCGACCCTATGGACTGTAGCCCATGAGGCTCCTCTGTCCATGGAATTCTCCAGGTAAGAATACTGGAGCGGATTGCCATGCCCTCCTCCAGGAGATCTTCCCAACCAAGGAATCGAACCTGTGCCTTTTGCGTCTCTGGCTTTGTAGACGGGTTCTTTACCTTAGCCATCAGGGAAGGAGCCACCAGGGAAGCCCCTTAACCTTCCCCCTTTCAGAATATTAGCTCACTAGGCCCAGCGGTATTCCTAACGTCAGGAGCGGCGCCTGGCACCCCTAGGTGCTGGACCAGTAACAGTGCCTCCTGGTGGCCACGTTCTCCACGCATAGTAACCCTCCTCGACTAGACGTGAAGCCTTAGCGCCCCCTCGTGGCTACGCGACTTGTTTTAAAGTTTTTTGTTTTTTTTTTTTCAGTTGCTCAGTCTTGTCCGACTCTTTGCAACCCCATGGACTGTAGCCTACCATGGGATTTTCCAGGCAAGAGTACTGGAGTGGGTTGCAGTTCCCTTCGCCAGAGGATCTGACTTGTTTTAAACTACACCCTAAAGGTCAGTTACTCCAGGGGGCTCAGTCAGTCAGTTCAGTTGCTCAGTCTTTGTGACCCCATGCATTGCAGCACGCCAGGCCTCCCTGTCCATCACTAACTCCCGGAGTCCACCCAAACCAGAGGGCTCAGCCAGCATTTAATTAAGAGCTGGCTGCAGAGATTGCTACTGCAAAGCATTCCCCCGTCTTTGATCAACACCAGAGGCTTTGCTAATAGAATGATAGATATTAGAAATGGGATCACACTGATGATATGATTGTTAATTGGCTAAAATGTTTTAGAAATACTACTTGCCTTTATACCTTCCCTGGTGGCTCAGATGGTAAAGCATCTGCCTACAATGTGGGAGACCTGGGTTCGATCCCTGGGTTGGGAAAATTCTCTGGAGAAGGAAATGGCAACCCTCTCCAGTACCCTTGCCTGGAAAATCCCATGGACGGAGGAGTGTGGTAGACTACAGTCCATGGGGTCGCAAAGAGTCGGACACGACGGAGCGACTTCACTTTTCTTTCTACTCGCCTTTTAATAAAGAGGGCAGTAAGGCTATTTACAAAATGTGTATCATGGTTGATACAAGATAAGCCTACAAGAATCAATGTCATTTCACTAATACTAACATAACCAATAAAACATTATTTAAAAAATGTGTTCGGGAAATCCGGCACCAAAAAGCAAAACAAACTTGTTCGGCTCTCAGTAGCTACAAAAACTATAGTTTATTTAACACCTTAAAGATACATAAGTCCTTGAAGGAAAAAGCATCGATATGCTAATAAAAGATACAGAAGATAATGTGGAAAAAAATGCGACTATCCATGCATTTGGATAAGATATCTTAGTATTATCCACATGTCAATTCTCTCCAAATTAGTCAATAAATTCAAAGCAACTTCAGTCAGAATTCTGGATGGATTTTTTGAGGTACTTGATAAAGCCTATTCTAAAATTTGTGTGGAGGAATGCATGCACGCGTGCTGAGTCACTTCACTCGTGTCCAACTCTTCAACGCTATGGACTGTAGCTTGCCAGGTTCCTTTGTCCATGGGATTTCTCAGGCAAGAATACTGGAGTTGTTTGCTGTGCCCTCCTCCAGAGGATCCTCCTCACCCAGGGATCGAATCATGTATCTTAGGTCTCCTTCATTGGCAGGCAGGTTCTTTACCACTAGCACCACCTGGGAAGCCGTATGGAGGAATAACTAAGTCAGCGTTAGAGAGGAAAGAGAAGAGGGCTTGCTCTACCAGATATTAGCCATATTGCAAAACCATAGTAATGAAAACTCTGGGGATTTCTCTGGTGGTCCAGTGATTGGGACCCCATGCTTCCAATGCAGGGGATTTGGGTTTGATCCCTGGTAAGGTAAACAGGATCCCACATGTCAACAGGCGGGGCCAAAAATAAATAAAACCATGGCATCGATGCAGCAACAGATGAATACAGCAAAGAAACAGAAGAGACTCACAGACAGGACCACCAGGCTCCTCTGTCCATGGGACTTCCAGGCAAGACTACTGGAGGGGGTTGCCATTTTCTACTCCAGTATTTGTCTGTTTTTGTGATTTTGCTTGCCTCAGGCAGTAAAACACACCCAGTCCTTGTTATTCCATCTTGGTCAGACCCAGAAGTCTCCACGAAACTTCAAAACATACGTTTCTTGTCTGTCTCCTCTTGTAAGCAGATAGGGTAGAGGGTCCCTGGAGAAAAAGAACAAGGCGTGGCTTTCCTGACACAAGAGAAGCCATTTAAAAACAAATTCATTCATTTATTTAGTTAATTTTGGCTGTGCTTGGTCTTTGTTGCTGCGTGGGCTTTTTAGTAGTCGTAGTCGAGGCAAGCAAGGGCTCCTCTCTAGTTGCGGTGCTCGGGCTTCTCGTTTTGCTGACTTCTCTTGTCATGGAGCAGGGCTCTAGGGTGTGTGGGCTCAGGAGCTGCGGCTCCCAGGCTCTGGAGCATAAGCTCAATTGTGTGGCGCACACACAGGCTTAGTTGCTCCTCAGCATGCGCGATCTTCCCGGACCACGGGTTGAACCCTCGTCTTCTGCGTTGGCAGGTAGATTCTTTACTGCTGAGCCACCATGGAAACCTGAGAATCCATTTTTGACCTGAGAAGTCATTTTGTGATCTGAGCCCAGCCACAAGGCTTGCCCTTAAATAGTTTTCAGTAATCAGTGAACTAAAGGGAATAAAAGAATGCAGAAACAAAGAAGGGTTAGCATGCAAGACAAATAAAAATAGCAAAGATAATTTATCAGTGGTAAAGACTCCCAGTTCCATTTCAATGGTAAAGATTAGCCTGAAGTGCTCAACCACCAGATCAGAACCTCAGCCACGATGACGTTGACCTTTTCTGATCCTTGTAACTTTAATCAACTAAAGCTTGGACTCTTGGCCACCCAAACCCCTTCATGAGTATGCATGCACTCTTAGCTTAAAACTTTTCCAATTTTACTGTTTGAGGAGACACTGTCTTGGGAGAGATCCCTGGTGTTCTTACTTACTGCTATTCAGTTCAGTTCAGTCGCTCAGTCGTGTCTGACTCTTTTCGACCTCATGGACCACAGCACGGCAGGCCTCCCTGTCCATCACCAACTCCCAAAGTTTACTAAAACTCATGTCCATTGAGTCAGTGATGCTATCCAACCATCTCATCCTCTGTCGTCCCCTTCTCCTCCCGCCTTCAGTCTTTCCCAGCATCAGGGTCTTTTCAAATGAGTCAGCTCTTTGAATCAGGTGGCCAAAGTATTGGAGTTTCAAAAATTCAGTCCTTCCAATATTCAGGACTGATTTCCTTTAGGATTGACTGGTTGGATCTCCTTGTAGTCCAAGGGACTCTCAAGAGTCTTCTCCAACACCACAGTTCAAAAGCATCAATTCTTCGGCGCTCAGCTTTCTTTATAGTCCAACTCTCACATCTATACATGACTACTGGAAAAACCATAGCCTTGACTAGATGGACCTTTGTTGGCAAAGTAACATCTCTGCTTTTTAATATGCTGTCTAGGTTGGTTATAACTTTTCTCCCAAGGAGTAAGGGTCTTCTAATTTCATGGCTGCAGTCACTATCTACAGTTATTTTGGAGCCCCCCAAAATAAAGTCTGCCACTGTTTCCACTGTTTCCCCATCTATATGCCATGAAATGATGGGCCCAGATACCATGATCTTAGTTTTCTTAATGTTGAGTTTTAAGCCAACTTTTTCACTCTCCTCTTTCACTTTCATCAAGAGGCTCTTTAGTTCTTTGCTTTCTGCCATAAGGGCGGTGTCATCTGCATATCTGAAGTTATTGATATTTCTCCGGGTGATCTTGATTCCAGTTTGTACTTCATCCAGCCCAGTGTTTCTCATGATGTACTTTGCATGTAAATTAAATAAGCAGGGTGACAATATACCTTGTCATACTCCTTTTCCTATTTGGAACCAATCTGTTGTTCCATGTCCAGTTCTAACTGTTGCTTCCTGACCTGCAAATA
This sequence comes from Bos javanicus, assembly GCF_032452875.1. Taxonomy (NCBI): domain Eukaryota; kingdom Metazoa; phylum Chordata; class Mammalia; order Artiodactyla; family Bovidae; genus Bos; species Bos javanicus. Next base: position 48,216,003 of record NC_083885.1, on the reverse strand, counting down.
GATTTCTCAAGAGGCAGGTCAAGTGGTGGGTATTCCCATCTCTTTAAGAATTTTTCAGAGTTTGTTGTGGTCCACACAGTCAAAGATTTTTGCGTATAGTCAATAAAGCAGAAATAGATGTTTTTATGGAAATCTCTTGCTTTTTCTGTGATCCAGTGGATGTTGACAATTTGATCTCTGGTTCCTCTGCCTTTTCTAAATCCATCTTGAACATCTGGAAGGTCATGGTTCACATACTGTTGAAGCCTGGCTTGGAGAATTTTGAGCATTACTTTATTACTTTTTATCAGCCTGGGAGATGAGTGCAATTGTGCAGTAGTTTGAGCATTCTTTGGCATTGCCTTTCTTTGGGATTGGAATGAAAGTGATAGTAAATCCTTCCTTTTCCCTTGCTCTGACTTAGTCCTGTCTTTGGGCTCAACACCCACCAAGAGGTGAACTCAGTGTTTCAGGTAACATCTGTCAGCTACAGACCGCCAGCAACTGAACGGCAACAAGGGCATTTGCCATCTCACTGTGCTACTGCAACTACTGACCTTCGACACTCCCTGAAGGGAGTTCAGGGTGGAGAGTGAGACACTCTGTGCTCTGGGGAAACTGGTGGAATAGGTCTTCAGATAGTTAGATATTCTCAGAAACTGATTTCATGATCCTAATCCTTGTTAGTGTTGTTTAATCACTCAGTCCTGTCAGACTCTTTGGGATCCCATGGTTCGTAGCCCGCCAGGCTCCTCTGTCCATGAGATTCCCCAGGCAAGAATACTGGAGTGGGTTGCCACTTCTTTCTCCAGGGGATATTCCCAACTCAGGGATCAAACCTGTGTCTCCTGCATTGGCAGGCAGATTCTCTACCACTGAACCACCAGGGAAACCCTTATCTCTAGAAAAGCACTAAATCCCTTCATGGTGACTCCTCATGACCAGTAGAAAACCTTCTGTAAAGTAAGCGCTTGATTTCATTGAACTCCCGCTTCACCAAAATCTTATATATTGACCTGCCCCTACTCCCTCTTCGGAGCAGTCTCTCAGAGCTATCTGAAGTGCTATCTCCCGGGCTGCAGTCCTCATTTTGCCCCAAATAAAACTTAAATTGCAACTCTCATGTTGTGCATCTTTTAGTCGACAATTCCTCTCATGTATCAGCTCCGGGAGAGCAGGGATTTTTGTCTGCTTTCTTTCTTTTCCTGCAGGGCTCTTCATCCTTAAAACAGCATCTGACACAGGATAGATACTTGTTAAACTCTTTTTTTTTGCACAGTATTGTTAATCATTTATTTATCTAGAGAAACTATTCCCTTAGCCCAGATATTCATAGTTCATAGTGCAGGAACACAGGCAAGTGGCAAACTTCCATAGAACGCAACCCAAAGAAATTCTTTCTATTCCAAAATCACATTGCACTCTGAAAGATGCCAGTCTTCCTGATCTCCTCAAAAGCTTTTATGGAGTTATAATTTTTGCAGAAATCTGCATATATCTTCTTTCCTTATTCAACCACATCAAGCTTATAGAAAGTTGCAGCTCCCAAGGAGACAGTGAATAATCCAAGGATATGAAATCACAGATATTGGCCAGAAGTCCACACATCTGAGGTTTTGTCAAAGAACTGGAAGCCATGGTAGTTTTTCTCTTTGACAGCTCAACAACAACATCCTTCCAGACAGATGGAGAAATGGACCTTGGTAAATATTTATAGGAGAGATGATTAAATGGATGAAGTGGGTCTTATGATTCCATTTTACAGATGAGGAAATTGAGGCACCGTGAGGAATTTAAAAGCCTCTTGATGAAAGTGAAAGTGGAGAGTGAAAAAGTTGGCTTAAAGCTCAACATTCAGAAAATGAAGATCATGGCGTCTGGTCCCATCACTTCATGGAAAATAGATGGAAAAACATCTATTAGAAACATCTAATAGTGGAAACAGTGTCAGACTTTATTTTTTTGGGCTCCAAAATCACTGCAGATGGTGACTGCAGCCATGAAATTAAAAGACGCTTACTCATTGGAAGGAAAGTTATGACCAACCTAGATAGCATATTCAAAAGCAGAGACATTACTTTGCCAACAAAGGTCCGTCTAGTCAAGGCTATGGTTTTTCCTGTGGTCATGTATGAATGTGAGAGTTGGACTGTGAAGAAGGCTGAGCGCTGAAGAATTGATGCTTTTGAACTGTGGTGTTGGAGAAGACTCTTGAGAGTCCCTTGGACTGCAAGGAGATCCAACCAGTCCATTCTGAAGGAGATCAGCCCTGGGATTTCTTTGGAAGGAATGATGCTGAAGCTGAAACTCCAGTACTTTGGGCACCTCATGAGAAGAGTTGACTCATTGGAAAAGACTCTGATGCTGGGAGGGATTGGGGGCAGGAGGAGAAGGGGACGACAGAGGATGAGATGGCTGGATGGCATCACTGACTCGATGGACGTGGGTTTGAATGAACTCCGGGAGTTGGTGAGGGACAGGGAGGCCTGGCGTGCTGCGATTCATGGGGTCACGAAGAGTCGGACACGACTGAGTGAATGAACTGAACTGAACTGAAGGCCAGTCATTCGTAAAGAGAGTCAAACTCGGGCAATCTGACTCCCGAGCCCAAACTCTTAACTACGGGACAGCTGCCACTCTACTAAACATGGACTGGGCTATCTCTCTGACTTTTTCTAAGACCCGCTTCCTCCCTAGCAAGGAATGCAGTCTCCCATGACTGAACATTCTCATACTCCCAACATGAGAGTGGTGATTCACTCACTGCTGTAGCCCTGGGGCCCAGCATGGACACGTGGTCAAAGTGAAAGTGTTAGTTGCTCAGTTGTCTGATTCTTTGCAACTCCATGGACCGTAGCCCCCAGCCTCCTCTGTTCATGGAGTTCTCCAGGTAAGAATACTGGAGTACCATTCCCTTCTCCAGGGGATCTTCTCAACCTAAGGCTCAAACCCGCATCTCCTGCATCTCCTCCATTTCAGGTGCATTCTTGATCATCTGAGCCACCAGGGAAGCCCAACATGGGCACATAGTTGGCACTCATTTGCTGAATCAATGAATGAATGGATAAATAAAAGACTTGAAGAGACTTGGTGTCCATCAGGAATTTCTGGTTGCAAGCCACAGACCTCATGGTGGACCTGAACTGAAGACCTCTCTGCTTAGGTCCACTGTGAAAAATCCCAGGGAACAACCCTGATTGGTGAAGCAGGGTCCTGTCCTGTCTCTGAACCAATCACTGTGACCAGGGGGCATTTCTTTTTTTTTTTTTTAAGTTGAAGTATAGTTGATTTACAATGTTGTGTTAATTTCTGTTGTACAGCAAAGTGATTTATATATATGTATATATAAAACTTTAAAATTTGTTTTCATTATGGTTTACCACAGGATATTGAATATGGTTCCCTGTGCTATACAGTAGGACTTTGTTGTTTATCTACTCTATATATAATAGTTTGCATCTGCTGATCCCAAACTCCCACTCCACCCATCCCTCCCCTCCTCATTGGCAACCACAAGTCTACTCTCCATGTCCGAGAGTCTAAAAAAACAGGATCTTTCTTAAGGGTTAGCTATCTGGTCAGGTCAGAGACCCCCAAAGATTGAATGCTAAGCATACACCCTCATAGGGCACTTTCCCATGGGAATAAATATAGCAATTGGCTGTAAGTTCAGTGTACATGCTGAATGTGTAAGTGCCCAAGCATGGGCCACAATTTAAGAAAGCAGCTGGAATGAGAAAACAGATTGACTTGGGTGGCTGTGATATACACAGTCTGCTGGCAGCTTGCATCAACTGTCATGGTAATGAAATCATCATAAAGGACTGGGGTGCCCAATGAAGAATTCACTGGAGACACAAAAGAGCCAGTGATGCTTGTACAGCTGCACTCCTGGGCCTGTGTGTGGACCTCAAAATGTACCACTGGCTTGAGGCGGACTGTATCAATCATGGCCCCAAGAGGAAATGTAAGGCCAATCAGATAAAGATAACCTGAGTAAGATAACTTCTCATAGAGAAGCTGTTTACAGAATGTGGGGGAATGACTCTAGATCTTGTGTCAGTGGAGGGGGCCCAAAGCGGGCTCTTGTCTACCCCTGAAAATGAGTTGTCTGAGGAGGCACACCTGCTGACAAAGCAGAGGACTTTATTGGGAAGAGGCACCGGGTGGAGTACAGGAGGGTGAGGGAACCCAGGAGGACTGCTCTGCCACTTGAGTAGCAGTATCAGGTTTCATGGTGATGGGGTTAGTTTCCAGGTTGTCTCTGGCCAATCATTTTGACTCAGGGTCCTTCCTGATGGTACAAGCATTGCTCAGCCAAGATGGACACCAGTGAGGAGGATTCTGGGAGGTGGTAGGGCATGTGGTGTCTCCTTTTGACCTTTCCCGAATTCTTCCAGTTGGTGGTGGCTTGTTAGTTCCGTGTTCTTTACTAGGACGTCCTGCCATAAAACTCATGGAAATCGTGAGTATGGTGCTTGGCCAGAGTGGTCAGTTTCAGTCCGTGTTTCCCCTAACAGTACCCACCCCCCTCACCCCTGCCCCATGCATGAGGGTTTCTGGGTCTCTACATTTCCTCTACCACCTGACATGATCCAGCTTTCTGATTTTTGTCTGTCTAGTAGGTGCTATAAAGAAGGCTGAGCATTAAGAATTGATGCTTTCAAATTGTGGTGCTGGAGAAGACTCTTGAGAGTCCCTTGGAGAGCAAGGAGATCAAACCAGTCAATCCTAAAGGAAATCAATCCTGAATATTTACTGGCAGTACTGATGCTGAAGCTCCAATACTTTGGCACCTGAGGCGAAGAGCCAACTCATTGGAAAAGACCTTGATGCTGGGAAAGATTGAGGGCAGGAGGAGAAGGGGACGACAGAGGATGAGATGTTTGGATGGCATCACCGATTCAATGGACATGAATTTGAGCAAACCCCGGGAGGTGGTGGAGGACAGGGGAGCCTAGCGTGCTGCAGTCCATGGGGTTGCAAAGAGTCAGATACAACTTAGTGACTGAACAACAACTAGGTACTAAGTGATCTCTCATTGTTTTTTTTCCCCCATTTTTATTATGAAAAATTTCAAATGTATAGAAAAATTGGAAGGAATTTGAACACTCATATCCCAGTTGTTTTTAACTTCCATTTTTCTGAGTACTTACAATTTTTAAAACATTTTCTTATGCTTGACAGGTTTTTGGGTCTTCTGACATTTAAGTGCTCACATCCTTTGCTTGCTCAGATATTTTTTGGCAGGGGAAGTGGCTGTCTTGTTCATGTTTAAGGGTTCTTTGAATATTCTTATCATTAATCCTTTGTCAGTTTCAGATATGTTACTTTTCACTTACCTGTCTATTAATTTTGTTCATAATTCCTTCACTAAACAGAATTCTTAATTTTATTTATTTATTTTGGGAATTTCCAAGCATAAAAGGTAGAGAGAATAGCATGACCCCTATTTAGCTGTTACTCAGCTCCAAGAATTATCAATGCACAGTGATTCATATTTTAATTATCCTCCTTACTCTTTTTATTTTTTAAGCTGAAACACTTTATTTTCCACAATTTCAAAAATACAGGAAAGTTGAAGTAATTGTTCAGGGAATACCCACACACCCATCAGCTGGACTCTACCATTACCATTTTTTTAACGAAAATATTTATCTTAATTTATTTGACTGCAGGAGGTCTTAGTTGCAGCAGGCGAACTCTTAGAGCATGTGGGATCTAATTCCCTGACCAGGGATGGAATCCAGGCCCCCTCATTAGGAACACAGAGTCTTAGCCCCTGCACCCCAAGGGAAGTCTTAATCGAAAGCATTTTAATCTACTGGCACTGTCCCTCAGTTTTTCCCTCTATCCATCCTACCATCCACCCATCACATTTTTGAAAACATTTCAAAACTCCACCTTCTTCCTCTAAACTTTTCAGCAAGCAAATTAGTAAGAGTTGAATTGTATCCCCTCAAAAAAGATTCATTGAAGTTCTGATTCCCAGCACTTGAGAGTGTGACCTTATTTCCAAATAATAAGATGCAGACAGGGAATTGCCTGGTGGTCCAGTGGCTAGGGCTCTGAGCTCTTACTGCCAAGGGCCCAGGTTTGATCCCTGGTCAAGGAACTAAGATCCCCCAAGCCTTGTGGCATGACAAAAAAAGATGCACATGTCAGGCAAGGGTATGCTTCTCGGTTCTTGTCTCGTCACAACCATGATTTGGAGCGATGGACATTAAAGCCTTCGGCGCGTCACAGCTCTTGGGTCTTGAACAAACCGTGTCATAGCTCTTAGACAAATCAGTGTTACAGCTCTATTTTATTTAGAAGATAGCAGGAGAATCCATCCTTGAAGAGAAGAGAGTGGAGGAGCGTGCAGGGTGGGGGGGGGGGAGAGAGAGCAAGAGTCTACACATGCTAGAGAGAGAGAGAGAGAGAGAGAGAGAGAGAGAGCATGCCGGAGCGCGCGCTGCTTGGCTCCTCCTTTTATATGTTTTCTTCCCCCTGGGCCTAGCCTATGCAAATTGGGCTCAGCCAGGACTGCTGTTCTACCTGAAGTCCTCACTCTGGTCCTCGGACCTTCCTTTGACCTTCCTTTGTTCTATTTTCGCGGGCTTTTCCCTTCCTTGTCTTTTAGCCACCGCCATTTTGGACTCCTTTTCCTTATTCTAACTACCTAACACATATATAATTAGTTAAGGGAAAGTCATGCGAGAAGCTCCTAACCCAGTATGACTTGTGCCCTTGTAAGGAGTCAGCCACATGCAGACACAGAGACACAGAAAGAAGCCATGTGAAGACAGAGGCAAAGATTAGAATGGTGCGGTCACAAACCAAGAAACTCCTGGGACGGCCAGAAGCTTGGAAGAGACAAGAAAAGAGCCTCTCCTAGAACTTTTGAGAGAGCATGGTCAGGCAGTCACCTTGATTTCAGACTTCTGGCCTCCAGAACCATGAGAGAATAAATTTCCGTTGTTTTTAAGCCCCCAGTTTGTGGTACTTTGTTATGGCCGCCCTAGGAAGCTAATACACATACAATTACCTAGCTTCAAGATTTATTTACTTAAAAAAAACTCTATTTAGTTTTTATTGTTCTGGGTCTTCATTTGCTATGCTTGGGCTTGTCTCTAGTTGCAGGGACTGGGGGCTACTCTTTAGTTGCAACACGCAGGCTTCTCATGGCGGTGGCTTCTCATTGTGGAGCACAGGCTCTAGGGCGCATGGGCTTCATGAGTTGTGGCTCCCGGGCTCTAGAGAATAGGCTCAATAGTTGTGGCACATGCACAGGCTTAGTTGCTCTACGACATACGGGATCTTTCTGGATTGGGGACCGAACCTGTGTCTCCTGCATTGGCAGATGGATTCTTTACCAATGAGCTACCAGGGATGCCCTGTTTACTTTTTTTAAGGTAAAATTTGTACACAAAGAAATGCAAAATCTTAAGTGTGCTACTTGATGGGTTTTGACAAATGCTTGCACCTGTGTAATCCCAATCTTTGAAAAGAAATAGAACACACACCTTGGAAAAGACCCTGATGCTGGGAAAGATTGAAGGCAGGAGGAGAAGGGGATGACAGAGGATGAGATGGCTGGATGGCATCACCGACTCAATGGACATGAGTTTGAGCAAGCTCCAGGAGTTGGTGATGGACAGGGAGGCCTGGCATGCTGCAGTCCATGGGGTCGCAAAGAGTGGGACATGACTGAGCGACTGGACTGAACTGGACTGAGAACACACACACATGCAAAGAAACAGGACATCACCATCATTCAAGAAAATGACCTCACTCTCCTTTAGCTATAATACTTTAAAACAAACCCTAATTTTAAGCTTACACACACAATAAGCCAACCCTAGCTGTAACTTTCTATCTCAAATATTTCACCATCTATCTCAAATCAGTAATAATGTGACAAAAATCATAACCACATGCCTGTATCATATAAAAAATGAACAATATTTCCTTAATATCTTATAATACACACCCTATGTTCAAATATCCCAATTATCTTGGAAGTGTTTTTCTAAGTTGGTTTGTTCAAAACAGAATCGATGCAAGATCCACACATTGTGGGTTTTTTTAAAAAATAAAATTTTTTGGAGTAGAGTTGCTCTACAGTGTGAGGTTAGTTTCTGCTGTACAGCAGTGAATCAGTTGTACATATACGTATATCCTCCCTTTCCTGTATTTCCTTCCCATTTAGGTCACAAAAGAGTCCTGAGTAGTTTCCTGTGCTATACAGTAGATTCTGTTAGCTATCTATTTTATGTGTAGTAGTATATGTTGTAGTGGTGGTTGAGTTGCTAAGTTGTGTCTGACTCTTGAGACCCCACGGACTGTAGCCCGCCAGGCTCCTCTGTCCATAGGATTCTCCAGGCAAGAATACTAGAGTGGGTTGCCAAGGCGGTCAACCCCAATCTCTCAATTCATTCCACCCTCCCCACTCTGGGTATCCATATGTTTGTTCTTATACACGTTATATTTAAAAAAAATTATTCTATGGACTTCTCTGGTGGTCCAGTGGTTAAGAATATGCCTTCTAATGCAGAGGATGCCGGTTCAACCCCTGTCTAGGAACTAAGATCCCACATGCCATGGGGCAACAAAGCCCACGAGCTGCAACTAAGACCCAAGGCTGCCACGTATATAAATATAAGAAAAACAAATAAAATTATTGTATTAAGTAATTTATTTTTGCATCGAGTCTTCATTGCTGCAGGCGGGCTTTCTCTAGTCCCAGCAAGTGGAGGCTCCGCTCTAGTTGTGGTGCTCAGGCTTGTCACTGCAGTGGTTTCTCCTGTGGGGCACAGGCTCTAGAGCGTGCCAGCTTCAGTAGTTATGGCGCATGGGCTTAGTTGCCCTGTGGCATATGGAATCTTCCCCGACCAGGGATCGAACCTGTGTCCCCTGCATTGGCAGGCAGATTCTTAACCACTGGACCACTAGCAAACTCCCAGGTCGTGTTTTTAATCCACAGGGATTCTTAACCTGGGGTCCTGGGACCTCCAAGGGGTCCAGAGTTCTATCATTGTTGGTGGGAAAATTTTGAAATGTCTGTTTTCACAAACCTCTAACTAAAATTTGATATTTTTGTCAATTATGAACATTGGCAACAAATCAGTACTATTGGCAAAACCTGTGACTTCATCACCCACATAAATCACAGCTGTTTTATGTGTTTTACAGCACATAACAGTTGTTGTAGATATCTTGAAACACTGGTTTTACTCATCAGTGCTTAGAAACTATGGTAATTACTGGATCTGCGTGCTAAGTCGCTTCAGTTGTGTTCAACTCTTTGAGACCCCATGGACTGTAGACTGCCAGGCTGCTCTGTCCATGGGATTCTCCAGGCAAGAACACTGGAGAGGGTTGATATGCTCTTCCCTAGGGGATCTTCCCAACCCAGGGACCAAACCCGCGTCTCTTACGTCTGTCTCCTACATTGGCAGTAGGTTCTTTACCGCTAGTGCCACCTGGGAAGCCCCATTGGATCTGCAGCCAGATCTTATTCTTTGAAAGAAGAAAGTGAAAGTCGCTCAGCTGTGTCCAACTCTTTGCAACCCCGTGGACTATGCAGTCCAGGGAATTCTCCAGGCCATAATACTGGAATGGGTAGCCTTTTTCCTCTCCAGGGGATCTTCCCAACTCAGGGATTGAACCCAGGTCTCCCACATTACAGGCAGATTCTTTACCAGCTGAGCCACCAGGGAAGCCCAAGAATACTGGAGTGGGTAGCCTATCCCTTCTCCAGTGGCTCTTCCTGACCCAGTAATCAATCCAGGGTCTCTTGCATTGCAGGCAGACTCTTTACCAATTGAGTTATCAGGTTATTCTTTATTGTATTAATAAAGAAGCACAAATATCACAATTATTTTTTAAACTGTGTATTAATACAAAAAGTTTCCTTCGTAACTTTGTGGATGTTATACCTTTGTAAACTTGATTCTGAAAAGGGCCTTATAGGCTTTGCGAGATATTGAGGTACATATGGATCCCCCTGCATTCAAAAGCTTAATGACACTCCCTAATAGGCCCTTTTCTTTAAAGCAAATTATTTGTTGAAAAACCCTGATCGTGTGACTTTGGTGCTCTTCTCTCTTGACTTTGGTTCTCTTCTCTCCCTGGAGAGCTCATCCAGTCTCTTTATGCATGCAAATTTCTCTTTAACCCAATCTCCAGACTTAGCCAGCAGCCCCTCTTAGTTGATTGACATCCAACTCAGACTCAAGGCTTCTGCTTCCAAAGCTGAGTTCCTGAGCTCTCCCAAACCTGCCCCTCCCGCTCCAGCCCCATCCCGGGGATGGCACCTCCACCCCGGGGATGGCACCTCCACCCCTCCAGCTGCTCAGGCCATTCACCTCGGAGTCCTCCCTGCCATTCCAAAGACTCTTTCCCTCTTTCTCCATAAATCATTGCTGCTGCTGTTGTTTAGTCGATAAGTCATGTCCAACTCTTTACGACCCCATGGACTGCAGCCCACCGGGCTCCTCTGTCCATGGGATTCCCAGGCAAGAATACTGGAGTGGGTTGCCATTTGCTTTCTCCAGGGGAATCTTCCCGACCCAGGGATCGAATTTGCGTCTCCTGCTGGGCAGGCAGATTCTTTATCACTGAGCCACCTGGGAATCGCCCTCCATACATTATCCATCTACAAATTCCGCCCACTCTGCTGTAGTTGGCTCAATAACGGTACCCCAGAGCTACTGGTTCTAGTCCCTTATAAGGAAAAAGAGTGTGTGATGAAGTTAGGGATCCTGAGGTGGGGAGATTATCCTGGACTGTCCAGGTGGGCCCTGAATAGCATCACTTGTAAGTATCCTTATAGGCAGAAGCAGAGAGAGAGAGAAGCACACACAGAGGAGGAGGCGATGTGAAGATGGAGGCTTTAAGACTGGAGCGGTAAGGCCATAAACCGAGTAGCGTCAGCAGACACCGGAAGCTGGAAGAGGTACGGAAGGATGTTCCCTGGGGGTCTCCAAGGGAGTGTGGCCCTGCCCTCCCCTTGTTTTCAGCTCAGTGATACCAATTTCTGACTTCTGGCCTCCAGAACCCTGAGAGCATAAATCTGTTGCTGGGACTTACCTTGTGGTACTAGTGGATAAGAATCCTCCTGGCAATGCAGGGGACATAGGTTCGATCCCTGGTCTGGGAAGATGAAGCGACGTGCCCTAGAGCTCATGCTTTGCAACAAGAGAAGCCACCGTGACAAGAAGCCCACCCACGGCAAGGAAGGGTAGCCCCCTGCTCATCACAACTAGAGAAAAGCCCATTCAGCAACGAAGACCCAGCACAGCCAAAAATAAATACATAAATAAAATTATTAAAAAAAAAAAAAAAAAGATTCCTGTTGTTTTAAGCTGCCAAGTTTGTGGTCATTTGTTCCGGCAGCTGCATTCTGCTGCCTCTCATCACCTTGTCACCCCCACACTGGCCCCATCCTCCCACCCAAGCCATCGAAGCCCCCTCCCAGGTCTCCCACCTCCTACCTTGTCCCCAAATTCTGTCCCACACTTGCAGCCATGGGGATCTATCTAAAACAGGAGATCATGCTGAAAACCCTCCACTGGCTTCCCCCAGCCTCAGAATCAAACCCAAACCCTTTACCCTAGGTTTTGTGGTCCTATCTGATATGGCCTCACCTTATCCCCTCTCTTAGGATTGTTGTGAGGGTCACATGAGTGTGCCCACTAGCACGGTAACCGGTAGAGGTGAGAGTGCTCCTCAAGGGGCTTCCCTGGTCGTCCCTGCTAAAGAATCCACCTTGCAATGTAGGGGACACAAGTTCAATCCCTGGTCTGGGAACTAAGATCCCACATGCCCCAACTACTGAGCCCGTGTGCCACAATGGAACAACTAAGACCCAACACCACCAAATAAATAAATAAAAAAATTTAAAAGTGCCCATTAGGGCCGCACAGAGGGTGCTTTGGGTCAGCACACAGGAGTCCAAGTCCAGATTTCATGATTTCTTTGTGATCTCTATCCGGAGACCACATTTCTCTAGGCCATTGAGAAATGTGATTTATGTATGTAAAACCCTCAGCCTGGGCATGGCACTCAGGAAGTATGCACGCACAGGAACTGGTATTGTGAGGATCACAAACAATATTTATTGTGTGCTAAAATGTGCCAACCACTAAGGGCTTTCTCTCTTCTTCCTGCTCAGTTGCTTTTGTGTATACATTTGAGCCTTTGAGATTCCGCTGACGGTAGCCCGCCAGGCTCCTCTGTCCATGGGGATTCTCCAGGCAAGAACACTGGAGTGGACTGCCATGCCCTCCTTCAAAGGATCTTCCCAACCCAGAGATCGAACCCAGATCTCGGGAAGCCCATGAATTCTACAGTGGGTAGCCTATCCCTTCTCCAGAGAGTCTTCCCAAACCAGGAATTGAACCGGGGTCTCCCATTGCAGGCCGATTCTTCACCAGCTGAGTTATCAGGGAAGGGAAGCCTGCTCAGTTGCTTAGTCATATCCAACTTTTTGCAACCCTATGGACTGTAGCCCACCAGGCTCCTCTGTCCATGAGATTTTCCAGGCAAGAATACTGGAGTGGGTTGTCATTTCCTCCTCCAAGGGATCTTCCTGACCCAGGGATCAAACCAGAGTCTCCTGCGTTGTAGGCAGTGTTTTTACCACTGAGCCATGGCGGAAGGCCTGATGGAAGATTACTTAGTCATGAAAAGGAATGAAATTGGTTCATTTGTAGAGACATGGATGGACTTAAAGTCTGTCATACAGAGTGAAGTAAGTCAGAAAGAGAAAAAGAATACTGTACATTAACTCATATATGTGGAAACTAGAAAAATGGTATAGATGATGTTATTTGCAAAACAGAAATACAGACGCAGATATAGAGAATGGAAATATGGACACCAAGCGGGGAAAGGAGGGTGCGATGAATTCGGAAATTGGGATTGACCTATATTCGCTACTACATACGAAGTAGATAACTAATGGGAACCTGTATAGCACAGGGAACTCTACTCAGTGCTCTGTGGTGACCTACATGGGAAGGAAACCCAAACGAAGAGGGGTCAAAGGTATCAATATAGCTGATTCATTTTGTTGTACAGTAGAAACTGACATATTGTAAAGCAACTGTATTCCAATAAAAATTAATTTAAAAAGTCCCAGATCTTCCTGCCATGATGAGTGGGGTCTTTTGATAAGGGTGTTGTCTCTCTGAGCCCAGATTGTCTTGTCTGACTCTGAGGTGACGAGTCCTGCTTCCAAAGTGTGGTCTGTATGACAGCAACATTAGACCTGTGAAAGGCTCGGGACAGGTCTTGATGCACAGGAGGAGCTAACTAACGGGGCCTTATGCATTGTTTCTCGCTTGTTCATTGGGTGCCCTGGATCTCCATTGTTGCCGTGGGCTTTCTCTGGTTGCACTGTGAGGGTCTCTCGTTGTGGTGGTTTCTTCTGTTGCAGAGCATGGGCTCATGGGCTTCAGTAAGTTGCGTTTCACTAGCTGAGCTGCTCCGTGGCATGTGGACTCTTCCTGAACCAGGGATGGAACCCGTGTCCCCAGCATTGGTGGACGGATTCTTATCCATTTCGCCACCAGGGAAGTCCTGTATTGTGGTTATTAATTGTTATTGTTTTTGTCCTAGTATTGTGTGACACCCTCCCCCCCACCACCCACACTTTCTGTATACCTCAGTATCCCCATCTGGGCAGGAGACTTCCAAGGGTCATGTCTGAACATCCCAAGGGCAGCTTAGGGGAGGGCTGTACCCTCTGAAGAATAGTGGGAGAGGGATCAGAGAGGTTAAGCAAGTTGCTCCCTCAGAGGCCCAAGCTGGGCTCCCAGGGGTCTGGGACAGAGGGACTCCTATTGATTCCCAGGTGGCGCTTGTGGTAAAGAACCTGCATGCCAATGCAGGAGACAGATGTGGATTTGATCCCTGAGTCAGGAAGACCCCCTGGAGGAAGGCATGGAGCCCACTGCAGTATTCTTGCCTGGAGAATCCCATGAACAGAGGAGCCTGGCCGGCTATGGTCCATAGGGTTGCAAAGAGTCGGCCACGACTGAAGTGACTTATCATGCACACACACATTGATTCCACAGGATTTTTTGCAGGGAGGGGCTCTGACCTTGATGACCAAGTCCTGGGCAGGGTCTGAGGCTCAGAGTGGGGGGACCAATGTGTCCACTGGTTGGTCCTACTGCCCCCCACAATGTCCCTCCTGGGTCTGAGGATTCCTGAACAGCCTGCCCAGACAAAAACTGGAGCCACAGTGCCCTCTGGTGGTCAAATCTTTGGGTTCCAGGTTGGGAGAAGTGATTAAATTGCTTGTTATCAAGATTCGAGCGACAGGAAGATCAGGCATCACGGACACAAGAGGTCAGGACAGGAACTTGCCTTGTGTCTGGAGAGATCAGAGGGTCAAGACTTAAAAGATTTCCCTGAAACCTCCTCCAAGAAGCCCTCCCTGACCCCCAGACTGGGTCAGAAACCTCCTCTGGGCTCCCCTAGCCCGTGTATCTCCTGACCCCTCTGCCTGGGCTTCCCCCACCCTTGGCTGTCATTGTATAGTGAGGGGTCTGTTACCCGACAGGACTGCAAACTTAAGGCAGAGCCTAGGGCAGACCCATCAAACATTTCATTGCTGGGCCTTCCCTGGTGGCCCAGTGGTTGAGAATCTGCCTGCCAATGCAGGGGACACGGGTTTGATCCCCAGTCCGGGAAGATCCCACAAGCCATGGAGCAACGAACCCCGTGTGCCACAGCTAACAAGCCTGTGCTCTAGAGCCCATGTTCTGAAACCAGAGAGTAGCCCTCACTTGCCATAACTAAAGACAAATCTGTGCACAGCAACGAAGATTCAAGGCAGCCAATACATAAATGAATAGTGCAAACACATCATTGCTGCCCACACAGGGCATGATTCTGTGGAAATGAACTTTTCCTTTCTTTTTGCCTTGAAGCTTTAGCTCCAGACCCTCTGCTGGGAAGCTTGTCTTCCAACGCCCCCCACTGCTACCCTGGCCACCACCCTGATCCCCTTCAGATTGTCGAAGTGTCTATGTGTGTGGGAGGGCACAGCCTGGAGCCCATGTGACTCTTTCCTTGCTGGTTGTGCTCCACAGAGCCAGACAGTGGGGAGAGACATGGAGCATAATGACTAATTGATTCATTTATTTATTCAACAAATAATTGTTGAGCACCTGCTATTTTTCAGGCCCTGTTTTAGGCACTGGGGAGAAAGCAGCAGATTAAATAACAACCTCTGCCTCATAGAGCTGGTATTCAAAGGGGTGGAGATGGCAATAAATCAAGTAAGTAAATAGGTCTATAGTATGAGGATGGATTACTGTAAGTGTTGGGAGAAAAAGAAAGCTTTTTTAAAAAAATATTAATCTATGTGGCTACACCAGATCTTAGTTGCGGCAACACAGAATCAGCATTTTGTTGTTCAGTCACTAAGTCGTGTCCGACTCTTTGTGACCCCATGGACTGCAGCATGCCAGGCTTCCCTGTCCTTCACCATCTCCTGGAGTTTGCTGAAATTCATCTCATCAAGTCGGTGATGCCATCCAACCATCTCATCCTCTGTCATCCCCTTCTCCTCCTGCCCTCAGTCTTTCCCAGCATCAAGGTCTTTTCCATATGGCAAAGATTGGCATATAGGATCTAGTTCCCTGACCAGGGATCAAACCCAGACTCCCTACATTGGGAGAGTGGAGTTTTAGCCACTGGACCACCAGGGAAGTCCCAGGGGGGAAAAAAAAGCTTTTAAGAGGACATTTGTATGCAGGTCAGGAAGCAACAGTTAGAACTAGACATGGAACAACAGACTGGTTCCAAATAGGAAAAGGAGTTCGTCAAGGCTGTGTATTGTCACCTTGTTTATTTAACTTATATGCAGAGTACATCATGAGAAACGTTAGACTGGAAGAAACACAAGCTGGAATCAAGATTGCTGGGAGAAACATCAATCACCTCAGATATGCAGATGACACCACCCTTATGGAAGAAAGTGAAGAGGAACTAAAAAGCCTCTTGATGAAAGAGAAAGTGGAGAGTGAAAAAGTTGGCTTAAAGCTCAACATTCAGAAAACGAAGATCATGGCATCCGGTCCCATCACTTCCTGGGAAATAGATGGGGAATCAGTGGAAACAGTGTCAGACTTTATTTTTCTGGGCTCCAAAATCACTGCAGATGGTGACTGCAGCCATGAAATTAAAAGATGTTTACTCCTTGGAAGGAAAGTTATGACCAACCTAGGTAGCATATTCAAAAGCAGAGACATTACTTTGCCAAGAAAGGTCTGTCTAGTCAAGGCTATGGTTTTTCCAGTGGTCATGTATGGATGTGAGAGTTGGACTGTGAAGAAAGCTGAGCGCCAAAGAATTGATGCTTTTGCACTGTGGTGTTGGAGAAGACTCTTGAGAGTCCCTTGGACTGCAAGGAGATCCAACCCGTCCATTCTGAAGGAGATCAGCCCTGGGTGTTCATTCGAAGGAATGATGCTAAAGCTGAAACTCCAGTACTTTGGCCACCTCATGAGAAGAGTTGACTCATTGGAAAAGACTCTGATGCTGGGAGGGATTGGGGGCAGGAGGAGAAGGGGACGACAGAGGATGAGGTGGCTGGATGGCATCACTGACTTGATGGACATGAGTCTGAGTGAACTCCGGGAGTTGGTGATGGACAGGGAGGCCTGGCGTGCTGTGATTCATGCGGTCGCAAAGAGTTGGACACGACTGAGCGACTGATCTGGTCTGAGAGTTTCTCAGGGATGCCATTTTAGCTGAGGTTGTCTCTGAGGGAGTGACATTAATTTAGAAACCTGAGTAAAGTCAGGGTTGGAACCATGAAGATGCTTGGGGGAGGAGCATTCTAGGCAGTGAGAACAGCAAATGCAAAGGCCCTGTGGCTGAAGTGGGGCCGGAATGTTCCAGGAATAAGGAGGAGGCCAGTGCAGCTGGAGCAAAGTTAGTTAGTTCAGTTTCTCAGTCATGTCCAACTCTTTGTAACCCCATGGACTGTAGAACACCAGGCTTCCCTGTCCATCACCAACTCCCGGAGCTTACTCAAACTCATGTCCATCGAGTTGGTGATGCCATCCAACCATCCAACCATGTTGTCCCCTTCCCCTCCCACCTTCAATCTTTCCCAGCATCAGGGTCTTTTCCAATGAGTCAGCAAAGCTAGTCAAGGGAAAGAAGGGAGATGAGATCAGAAATGTAACTGGGGGGAGGGGGGGTGGGTAGTGGGGAGATTTCCCTGGTGGTCCAGAGGGTAAGACTCTGTGCTCCTAATGTAAGGGGGCCAGGTTCCATCCTGGCTGGGGAACTAGATCCAGCATGCACGCTGCAACTAAGAGTTTGCATGCCACACAACGAAGATCCTGGGAGCTGCAACTAAGACCCAGTGCAGCCTAAATAAATAAATAGAGGAAATGAGATGGAGGTTGGGGATCTGCTTAAGTAGGGGCCCTGAGAACATAGTGAGGACTTAGAACTTTATTCTAAGTGTGAAAGAAGTCATTGGAAGTTTTGAGCCAGACAGCATGGTGATGCCAGCTGTTTTAGGCAGTTCACTCTGGCTACCCTGGAGAGAAGAGGCAGGGACTGTCCAGGGGGGAGATGATGGGAGGAGGGAGTCCTAGAATGGAGGCTGTGAAGGGTGAAGGGTGAGTAGATTCTGGATCTATTTGTGAATGTAGAGATAACAGGATTTGATGATGGACTTGAGGTGTGTGTGAAAAAAGAAGAGTCAAGGATGATTGATTGCACTTGGAACAAAAATCCATTTTCTTTATAATGGCCTACAAGGGCCTACATGATCTGGTTCCTTGCTCTCTGGCTAACCTTGTCTCCCCTCTCACTCACTCGACTCTTTTACACTAGCTTTCCACAATAATCTTTGAACTTGCCAAGCTTTTCCTGCTTCTATGTATTGCATGGTGACAGCTTCTCAGGTCTCAGCTCACATGTCACCTCCTCAGAGAAGCCACTTTCTTTATAGCACTTTTCACTCTCTAAAATTAACAGCTTGTTTGCTTGTTTATCATCTGTTTTTCTCCACTCACAGCTCAGCTCCTTGAGGGCAGCAATTCTGTCTGTTGTTCATGCTGTTTCCCCAGTGCCTAGAAGAGTGCCTGTCACTTAATAAATGAACAAAGGCATTGATTAACCCCTGTGCTTGTTTACAGACTGGTTTACAAAAGAAGAGACACCCAGAGAAGTAGGCAAAGACAAGAATACACGACAGACCCTGGGGTCATCCGCATACCCAGGGGAGACCCAGAAATCAGCGACCACCCTTTCCCGCTCGCCCGTGGTTCTTGAAGGATGGAGAGCCGGAGCTGGGAAGGGAGTACTCCAGGGAAGGGAAAGGATGCTCTGGGGCGAGCCCAGCCCCGCCCTGTATCCTCAGTAGCCAATGGGCACACGGTTTTCCCGACGCCCCCTGGGACGTGTAGTCCGGACAGGGGCGCCCTCGGGCGCCGCCGCACGCCCCTAGACTCCACGTCCCGTCGTGCGCCGGGAGGTGCGGGGATTGGCCGAGCCCCGCCCCCGGCCCGCCCCGCTCCTCTCGCGCTGCAGCCCCAAGAATGAATGAAATCGTAGCGCGCTGGGCGGCAGAGCGGGCGGCGCAGGCCGGGCTGGGCCCGCGCGCGGCGGCAGCGGCGCCCCGGGCCGGAGGCGGCCCAGCCGAGCGGGCCATGGCCACCGCCATTCAGAACCCGCTCAAGTCGTGAGTGTCCCCGCCGTCCACGTCCCTCCATCCGCCCCCTACCCGAACCTCGCCCCCGCCCTCGCTGGGGAGGGGGACGCAGTGGGCGGATGGTAGTTGAATGGGGCCCCCAGCTTGTCCCCCTGTCCCCCCGGCGGGGGCCGCCACCCCTTGTCTCCCCCCTGGGGCTGGGGGCAGGAGCCACTCCAGGGTCGCGGGGGCGCCTCTTCTTTGTCGCTGTCAGTGAAGGAATGTGGCGCGGGCTGGGGGTGGCGGAGGCCGTTTCCCCACCCAGAGTGGGGGTAGGGGCTTCCTTCTCCTCAGAGTCTCTGGGCGCGCCAGGTCTGCCCCTGCCTGGGGCTGGAGTACGAATGCCTAAGTCCGGACCCTAGTCTCCCAGGTCTCTACCTCCTCAAAAGCATCTTTCTCTCTTTCCCCTCTCTTTCTCCGGGGACCTCGGTCTGCGCGGCCGCAGGGTGGGAGCTGAGACTTCGGGGGTCCCCGATTCGATCCCTGCTGTCTCTCCCTTTTCTTTTTCCTTCCCGGGTCTTCAGGACCTAAAGCCCCGACGCTCTGGTCAGTTTAGACCGTGGGCTCCCTGCCCGTACACATGTAATGAGAGCATCTCCTATCTCCTTGGGGACCGGATGCCTCGGGAGAGGGTGCTGGGAGCACCCTCAGTCTCCGGGGATTCCCTCCGTTTCTCCCTGTCCGCGTGCCTCCTCCGAGCTTCGCTTCCTCCTGGGCCCCGCGGCTGGCATCCTGGACGCCTGGGTTCAAACCTACGCTCTCTCCCAGCCCTCTCCTCTCCTGGCCAGCCCTCGCTCTCTCCACTTCTTCCCTCTCTTTCCGTCTCTCTCACTCCTTCCTCGGGATCCCGAACTCCTGGGTCCCGGTGCTCCCCGCCCCCTTCCCCAATGGTGACAGCGGGCTGGGAGTGACAGGCGCGCGGCCGCTCCGGCTCTCCCTCCCCGGCTGGCGCGCGCGGCCCTCCCCTCCCCCGCTCCCCGGCCCGGCGGGGAGGAGGCGAAGGGCGAACGCCCGCGGCGCCGCACAAAGGGGCCGGGGCGACCTCCACCACCCTCCCCCCAGCCTCTCGCCTCCGCCACCTTGACCTTGAGCTACGGGTGCTGGGGGTTGGAGTGGGGGAGGGGCTCGGGGCGCCCCCCGCCCCCGCCCTCCGGGAAGGCTGTGCCTGGGGTGGCCGAACCTAAGGCCCCCAGTAGCTTCAGGTTTCTGATGGTGGGGGGAGTTGGGCCATGTTGGGGGCCGGGCCTTACAAGCTCGCGCCTACACGTGTGGCTTTGCGGAGAGCCAAGCCAGCTTGGAGGGCGTGTGTGGGGTTGGGGTAGGCGTGAGACAGTGTGTAACGGTGACACTTCTGCCTCCCTCTCGCTCTAATTCTTCAACACAGACGTGTTACCCCTATCAGGGACACCCTCAAACTGGCTGGCACAGGGCTCGTGTGCAGGTTGGTGGATCTATAGGTATCCAGACCTCCTCACTTTGACCTCTTGGAGTAGGTGTGGGGCAGCCATTGCCAGGGGGGCTGAAGATCTGAGTAAGCTTGGGGGTGGGAGTGCCAGTAGCCCTCTTTGCACTCACCTTCTGAGGGATCTACAAGAGGTGAGGGGAGGGAAGGGGCTGGCTCCTGAAAGAATCCAGTCCCCTTAGGAATGGGCTCTGGAGGGTTCTGACTGCCTGTATTGGAACCCTATCTTGAGCACTAACCACCTCCCCACCTTGAGCCTCAGCATTACCATCTGTGAATTGGGGCATCATTACAGTTCTTATTATCTCATGGTTGCTGCTGTGATGTTTGTAAAGCACTTGGTACTGAGCCTGACTCTGAATAAATGTAGTGAAAGTGTCAGCTGTGTCTGACTCTTTGCGACCCCATGGACTGGAGCCCGCAAGGCTCCTCTGTCCGTGGAATTCTCCTGGCAAAGATACTGGAGTGGGTTGTCATTTCCTTCTCCAGGGAATCCTCCCGACCCAGGGATCAAACCCGGGTCTCTTGCATTGGAGGCAGATTCTTTACTGTTTAGTATCAATATTGATTTCACTTGTGGTCCGGTTTCCACACAGGGCACAGGGGGATGGGGACAGGAGGACTGTTTGGACAGGGGAGCTTGACTGCGGCCGAGGGGTCTGTGAGGGTGACTAGGGGTAAGAAAGGGGAGAGAGACCCTTCTCTAGGTGTCAGCTGTGGGCCAAATTGCACTGGTGGACAGGGGCCTCCAGGGAGCTGATGGAGTGTTCTGTACTCAGGCTCCAAGCTGAGCAAAACTGATGCCAAGGTTCTGGGGTGAGCAGGTGCCTGAGTCTAGAGGTGTGGGGAGTAAGTGTAAGGATGTATTGGAGGTTGGTGGGAGGTGACAGAGGAAGGTGGCAAGGGCTCTTGGAGCTGAGCTGGTGGGTTGGGGGGGACAGGGCTCACTGTGGATGAGATTGGAGTGGCCACTGTAGGGGACCTGGAGGCTAGAGTGACTGTGAGGTGCCAGTGTCCCTGTGGCACTGTGTGATCTGTGATGCAGAGTGAGGTGCCTCACCCCCTTGCCATCTGCTCTAGGCCAGATGTGAAGCAGAGACCCACTCCCTGCTTTTGGGGTTTGAGGAGAGGAGGTCAAGGCCTTACCTGGGAGAGATTGGGGAGAGACTGTGGAAGGGGTCTAAGACTAGAGGGGTGTGTGTGTGTGTGTGTGTATTTTGTTTTTTTTGTTTTTGGGTCATGCCTTGCTGCCTGGAGGATCTTAGTTCCTTGACCAGGGATTGAACTCATGATCCCTACACTGGGGAGTGTGGAGTCTAAACCACTGGACCACCGGGGAAGTGTGTGTGTGTGTGTGTGTGTGTTTAGAAGTGACTATGGGTGTGGAAGACCTGGAGGGGGCCTCTTTCATTAGGGAGGTAGGTGGGAGCATCAAGAGACAAAAGAGGTGAGGGCTTTAAGGCCTCTTCTGTCTGCTGGAGAGCTCCCTGGTAGATAAGGACATTTGTGGGCCTTTTTATCCACACAAGGGCTCAAACCTGAACAGGAACTTTGGACGGGGGTGTGGGTTTGGTGTGGGTGAGTGGGATTTGGCAAGTGCTGTGACTCCAAAGGTCAGCTTCCTCTCTGGGCATCCCTTACAGTGGAGTCAGTGTGGGTGACAGTGGCAGAAAGAAGGGGGTGACCCACATGATACAGACATCTGGGTGAGTGAATACTTATCTTAGTCTCACCTTCAAGCAAACACCAGGGGCTGACGGCATGCGACTCTACTTCCTCCGGGAAAATGGGTTGGGGGTAATGATAATATCACCCTGGTGGGTCATTATGAGGATCAGACGGCTGAATCTCTGTTAAAGAACTGTGCCTACACTTGGTGGCTACTCAGTATATTTATTCTTAACAAAGATTTTGTAAGCATCTATTATATGCCAAGCTTCCCTGGTGGCTCAGAGAGTAAAGAATCTGCCTGCAATCCAGGAGACTCAGGTTTGATCCCTAGGTCGGGAAGATCCCCTGGAGGAAGAAATGGCAACCCACTCCAGTCTTCTTGCCTGGAGAATCCCATGGACAGAGGAGCCTAGTGGGCTACAGTTCACGGGTTGCAAACAGTCGGAGACGACTGAGTGACTAACACACATACGTCAAGCGTTATTCTTTCTAATAATGGTTAGCTATCACCATTTTACATCTTAGTGCACATCAGGTCCTCTTTGTGGAATGAATGAATTTATTGAACACCTACTACCTGCCAGGTACCTTTTGTTTTGTTTGTTTGTTTGCTAACTGCATGGCATAAGGGATCTTTGTTCCCCAACCAACCTGTGCCCCCGGCAGTGGGAGTGCGGAGTCTCAACTTCTGGACCAACAGTGAAATCCCTGTCAGGTGCCTTTTGAAGCAATTTACCAATATTTAAGGGCTTCCCAGGTGGCGCTAGTGGTAAAGAACCCTCCTGCCAATGCAGGAGACATAAAGAGTTCAGTCCCTGGGTTGGGAAGATCCCCTAGAGGAGGGTATGGCAACCCACTCCAGTATTCTTGCCTGGAGAATCCCACAGACAGAGGAGCTTGGCGGGCTACAGCCCACGGGGTCATAAAGAGTCAGATACCACTGAAGCGATTTAACGCATGCACACCCCAATACTTACGCATTCAATCCTCACAATAATCCAGTGAGGCATCATCCTTATTTTACAGATCAGGAAACTGAGTCCCAGAAAGATTAAGTTATTTGCCCAGGGTCACATGGCCACCAAGTTGGCAGAGTCAGGATTTGAACCCATGAAGTGTGGCTACAGCACACTCCTAACTAGCACGGCTGCTGTCAAGCCTGGGAAGGGGTTGAGTCGGGCGTGGTCCCTGTGAGAGAGACAGCCCCGACGGTGACCAGAGACCGGGGACCGAGAGGGTTCTCTGGAGCTAGAAGGGACTGGGGGAGGGGGCGTCGTCAGGGAGCCATGCGTTGGCGGGGCGTTTGCGTGGGCATCTGTACGGTGTCTCTAAGTCTCCTGGCACTCAAGTGTTTGTGTGAGTGCAAATGTATGCGAGTCTGGGCGAAGGTGTGGGAGAGGGAGTGTGCGTGAGTCTGCGTGGGAGGCTGTGAGTATATGTGTGAATGTGTGTGTAAGCCGCCGTGTGTGGGTGTGTGCGAGCCCAGGTGTGCATGCGTGAGTGTAGACTCATGTGCGAGACTCCGAGGTGTGCACGGGTGAGCGTGCGTGAGTGGCTATGCGTGCCTCGGGCCCCATCTCTGACCGGCTTCCCGGTGGGGTCCCGCCAGCCCCAGACGGGGAACTACCACTCCCAGCATACCCGAGCGGGCCCGCCCCGCCGCCCTGATTGGCTGTGGCCCCGGTGCTCCCGCCCCCCCGGGAATGAATGGATGGGCGGCCTCAGCGCCCGCCCGAGCGCTGGGAGGACCGGCCCGGCGGGGACCTGCTGGGGGCAGGACCCGGGGAGCAAGATGGCCACGGTCATCCCCGGCCCCCTGAGGTGCTGCGGGCCGGCGGGAGGCGGGGGAGGGAGCGCGGGCGGATCGCGCGGGCGTGTGTGTGTGTGGCGGCTGGGGGTGGGGCCGATGGGGTGTCTGGGGGGCTGTCACCGTGGGCCGGGCTGCGCGGGGTTGCGAGTGTGTGTGACTGTGGGTCTCTGGCAAGAACCGTGTCCGACGCGCTGCTCTTGGAGGAGCGGAGAGTGTGCGGAACTCCGAGTCCTCTTCGGGAAGGGGGGTCATGTCCCGCCCTGAGACCCCCGGGGCTGGGGAGAAGGTGAAATGGACGAGGGGCGCGGGGAGCTTGGTAAACTTGAGTGAAGCTCACAGTACCTTTGTCTTGGGATATGGAGTGTGTGTCACTTGTTCGGATTCTGGTGGTTTTTTTTTTTTTTTGGATATGTGTGTGGATGTGTATTTGATTTCTTTTATTCTACTCTAGGTATCTTTGAATATTTGAGTCTTTGAGTGTGCGTGCATGTCCTTTGAAACTGTGCATCATTTGTGTTCTGTGTCTTTGGATATGTAGGTATTCCTGTATCTATGTGCAAATTTTTGTGTGAATATGGGTGGATTTGTTTCTACATTGAGTATACGTGTATCTTTGTGTATTTGAATATGTGGTGTTTTAGATGTTGGTTTCTATATTATTGTGTATCTTTGTGACTGTGTGTGTGTATCCTGGGTGAATCTGTGTGATTTCTTTGTATAGTGTATCTGAATTGTGTGTGATTTGTGTTGTGTATTTGGATATGTGTGTAAGTGCTTATATGGGTAGTTTGTTTTAACATTTTTTCTCTTAACATTGTGTACCTGTGTGTGTGTCTTTGGATGCATGAGTGAGTGTCTGTGGTGTGTAATCTGTTTACATGTTGTGTGTCTTTGTGTGGGTGATTGTTTATGTTGTGTGTCTTTGGATATGTGATGTATATTTGTGCATGGACACGTGTGTGATCTGTTTCAACACTATGGAACTTGAGAGATCTGTGTTTTTCAGTAGATATTTGTGTGTGCCCATATGTGAGATGTGTCTGTTTCTCCCTTTGTGAGTCTTGGGATATGTCTCTCTTTGTGTGTGAATCCTGTGCGACTATGTGTGATATTGTGTTGTGGATTTGGATATGTGCCTGAATGGATGTGTCCTGGTGTATCTTTATCTGTTTCTATATTGTATCTACTCCTTGGCTCGAGGCCCGCTTGAGTCCTGGGTTCGGGGCTCCTGGGTCCCGACCGGAGGGGAGAGGTGAGGTTGGAGGAGTCGGCCCACCCATTCCCGACGGGTGGGCTGGGGGAGGGGTGCTGGGCGACCGGGTGCGCCTGCCCTTGCTGACAGCCGCCCGCCCGCTTACCCGCCCCTCGCAGCCTAGGCGAGGACTTCTACCGCGAGGCCATCGAGCACTGCCGCAGCTACAACGCGCGCCTGTGCGCCGAGCGCAGCCTGCGCCTGCCCTTCCTCGACTCGCAGACCGGCGTGGCCCAGAACAACTGCTACATCTGGATGGAGAAGACCCACCGCGGCCCGGGTACCGCCGGGAGGGCGGGGGTGGGGCGGGGCGGCGGCTTCCCAGCCGCGTTCTTACCGCCCTTCTTACTCCAGGTTTGGCCCCCGGACAGATCTATACGTACCCAGCCCGCTGTTGGAGAAAGAAACGGAGGCTCAACATCCTGGAAGACCCCAGACTCCGGCCCTGCGAGTACAAGATCGGTAGGTGGGGCTCCGTCCTGTGCCTGGGGTGGCCCCTGTGGGTGCCCACACCACTGGCTGATCAGTGTGTTGATGCCCTCGTGCGTCTGAACATCTGCCTTTATTTCCTTCCTGGCCCGTGTCTGAGTGACTGGCTGTGTCTGCTGGTGTGTGTCTGGGGGTAGTACAGAGACTCTCCAGTTTTCCCTGAGTTTTTTGGACTGCATCTTCTACTTGGACTCGGGTGTATTCCTGGACAGAGTGTGGTATCTGTTTTGTGTGTCTAGGTGTATCCCATCCTTGTATTTCTCTTCCCTTGTGAGTTGGGTTGTATCACAGTATCTGCCTATTCTTTCCTGTGGATGTCTGGGTGTGTGTCTGGGTGTGTCAGAGTGTCTGGTTGTAACTTTTTCCATTTGTAGTACAGCGTGTCTTGGTGTCTGTGTCTCTTTTCAGGTGTTTCCAGGCTTATTTCCTCTTAAGTGTGTCTGGTCTATCTGCTCCTGAGTGTCTCTCTTCCTTTGAGTACCAGATGCTCTGGAATGTCTGGGAGAATCTCGTCCCTGAGTGTCTGTTTGGAGTATCAGGTGTATTTCTGCCCATGTCTGCTGCTCCATGAGTGTCTGGCTTTATCACTTCTCAAATGTGTCCGGTACTGTTAGAGTCACTGGCTGTTTCTCTTCCCTTGCTCAGGTATAACCAAGGATCTGTGTGGGTCCAGGCAGGTGTATTGGCGTGTCCATCTGGCTCTGTCTTCCTGGGTGTGTCTGATTGTCCCAGAGGGACTGTTTGTATCACCTGTGTGTCGAGTATCCATCTGAGTGATTCTCTGGTGTGTCTCTCTCTCCCCTAAGTATGTTCAGGTGTTTGGTAGGGTTTGGTTGTTTTCCCCGTGTGGTCTGGGTTTATCTGATGGTCTAATGTTCTCTTTTGGAGTGTCTCTGAGTGTGCCCAAGGGTCTGGCTATGTCTCCTCCGTGAGTCTGGGTGTATCTGAGTGTCTGGGTGTTTCTCTTCCTTCGTGTGTCTGGCTGTCTCAGATGATCTGTCTGTATCTCCCTTGTGTGTATGTCCATGTGTGTCCTGTTTGAATGTCTGTTCTCTCCAGTTGTGGGGGTCGAGGTGGGTCTCCTCCTTGTATTATGTAGTTGTATAGGAGGGTCCGGCCATGTTTCTCCCTGAGTATGTCCAATGGTCTCTGATGGTCTGACTGTGTCTTCTCCAGGATCTGGGCATCCTTAGGATGTGTGGAAGTATTGAGGGCAGTATGGGTGGTTGAGTATTTGAGTCTGTTGCTGGTTGAGTGTGGGAAAGCCTCTTTCCTCCAGAAAAGAGCGTGATTCCCCAACCTGGGCAATCTGAGGAGTCCTCCAGGGACAAGGGACAATCTTCACCTGATCCCCCTCCTACCTACCGTGGTCTTGTCCCCAGACTGTGAAGCACCACTGAAAAAGGAGGGTGGCCTCCCTGAAGGGCCAGTCCTTGAGGCTCTCCTGTGTGCCGAGACAGGGGAGAAGAAGATAGAGCTGAAGGAGGAGGAGACCATTATGGACTGCCAGGTAGGACTGCCCAGCCCCCCACCCGTCCAGGGGCTGTGGCTGCCCTCTCAACTGGCCTGTTTCCTGGTCCATCTTGCTCCTGCTCTGAAATCTCCCCTGATTCCCTAGGACCTTTGAGCATCCTGTCTCCATCCCTCCATACTTCATCTTCTTTTGGGAAGACCTCCTAACTTGCCCTGCCACCCCTGATCTTTGCTGTGCTCAGAACTACCTCCCAAAGCAGAACAATACCCCGTTTCTTGACCCCAGTCTCCCTTCTCCTGGTGCCCAGAAACAGCAACTGCTGGAGTTTCCTCATGATCTTGAAGTGGAAGACCCGGAGGATGACATGCCCAGGAGGAAGAACAGGGCCAAAGGAAAGGTATCGCTCTCAAACCTCCCCCCATCATCCTTCCCCTCAAGGCGGGTTCCATTGATTGCTTGTGCAGTGTTCAGACCCTGCCCCAATTTTACGTTATTTAACTCTCAGAGCAGCCTAAAGGGGTAGGGGATTTTTATACCCATTTTACAGATGAGGAAATTAAGGCTTGGGCATATTAAGCCATTTGCAAAACAGAGATTGTACAGTGGGTTAGAGCAATCTTCCTACCGTGGCACAGATGAGAAAATGGAACCTCTGAGAGGTCAAGAGAATTACTCTAGACTCACAGCTAGGAAGTGGCAGAGCTGTGATTGGGCTTTCAAGCCCAAATGGTGAAAATTCTTTTAGTTCCTTCCCTTTCTTGGCCCCTCACTCCTGACTGTCCCCTCAGGCATACGGCATCGGGGGGCTCCGGAAACGCCAGGACACCGCTTCCCTGGAGGACCGAGACAAGCCGTATGTCTGTGATAGTGAGTCCTTCTGAAGAGGGGGGAAGAGAGAGAGAGAGAGTGGGACCCAGAGACCTTGCCCCCCACTGGCCCCTTCCCTCCCGTTCTGGACCCTGGCAGAGGAGGGAGGTGTGATCCTGGAGGCCAGGGTGGAGGCGGCAGAGGCTGGAGGGCTGACGGGCCCTCCCTGCTCACTCTCCAGTCTGTGGGAAACGGTATAAGAATCGGCCAGGGCTCAGCTACCACTACACCCACACCCACCTGGCTGAGGAGGAGGGGGAGGAGAACGCCGAACGCCACGCCCTGCCCTTCCACCGGAAAAACAACCATAAACGTGAGCAGGCGGACAGGGCGTGGGGTGGTGAGGGGCCCTGGGAGTGGGGGCTAAGGAGCCTGGGAGGGAGGGGGCACATTAGACATTTCTGGAAAATCTCCAGCTCAGCGGTCCCCTCCCCCCACCAACCATGGGGATGCTGGCTCTGGGGTTGCCATGGCAACCAACCATCTCTCCCTCGCTCCCGGCCGGGCGTAATATTTCTGGGTCTGATTTATTGTTTCAATTAGAGCTTGGGGAGGGGGGTGATAGATGACTCCCCTCCCTCTCTGCCTCCCTTCCTCCCTTCTCTGCTAAGCTTCGGCCAAGGGGCAGGGGCCGTGGCCTGGGAACCCTTGGCATCCGCCCATGCCAATCCAGTGCCAACCTTGACAGCTGAGGGATGGGGGAAGGCTTGGGGAGAGGCTCTGCCAGTGGAGGAACCATCCTCCCACCCATTCCTCAGTGGGAGAGAGCAGTCTCTTCATCCCACCCCTACTACACACCCAGGCACCTCTGTGCTCAGAATTTTCCTTCTGAGAGTCTGTTTCCATACCAGATCATGGCAGTGGCCTCTACCTAATTTTTATTTAGTTGGGGCTTAGTTGGGGGTGGCTGTCTGGCAGAAGTGCGTGTGGGCAGAGGAAGCAGGGGGCTTTTCCTAAAGTTGTACCTGCCAAGTTTTTACCCAATAAAGAGGACCTGTCAGTCGTTCTGAGAGTTGCGAGGTCCTGATGAGAATTACCTGGGCTCCCTGCAACTCTCTTTTGCTGCTGGACACAGCTTGGGATAGCGGCTCCCTCTCCTCACCTCCTCCATGCCTGGACAAGGGGTCCACCCCTGGGGCTGAGGCCGTGGGCAGGGTGGAGCCTTGCCTGTGGTGAGAGCCCCTCTCTCTGTCCCCCCACCCCCAGAGTTTTACAAAGAATTGGCCTGGGTCCCTGAGTCACAGAGGAAACACACAGGTAGGGACGCCTCCCTCCACCCCTACTTCTGTAGCAGCCTTGGATTGAGGGTCCCTTCCTGCCCCCGCTAACCCCTGCCTGCTGTCTTTCAGCCAAGAAGGCGCCTGACGGCACTGTCATCCCCAACGGCTACTGCGACTTCTGCCTGGGGGGCTCCAAGAAGACGGGGTGTCCTGAGGACCTCATCTCCTGTGCTGACTGTGGGCGATCAGGTGATGCCCCCCCACCTGAGGCTTCTGGGGGCCGGGGTGGAGAGACTCCAGATCTGGAGGATAGGAAGCAGAGGAGAGAGAAAGGGGGGGACGCAGAGCATCCTGGTGGATGAACAGAGCTGACTCAACTGCTGAGGACTGTGGGGAACTCAGTGGGGTCAGGGAGGCTCTGGGAACAATGCACGCAGTTGTCATGGCATTGTGGGCACCGGTACGCGCCTGTCTGGCATGGGGAACAGTGAAAGATGGCTGCCCAAACACCAGGGGTAGTGGGCTGTGATAGCGGGTAATGGATTGCCACTGCCTGGATGCTGTGGACAACAGAGGGCGCTTGCCATGGAGTTGTGGTTAATAGAATGTGGTTTTCCAAGGTGGACTTGTGGGTAAGAGACTGTGGTTGCCTCAGCACAGGGGGCTAATGAATTGTGGTTGTCATGGTATTATGGGTAGTGAAATACGGTTGTCATGGCGATTGGGTGTCGTGGTGGCCTGGCGTCTGCACTGGGGTGGTGGGACGACCAGAGGGTTGACACGCTCCACAGTCTCGTTGGTAACGCTGTGGTTGCTGTGGCATCATATGTAATGGGCTTGGGCTGCAGGGCACCAGGGTGTGGGGACCCCTCTGTGGAAGGCAGTTGCCATGGCATCGTGGCTGGGAGACTGTGGTTGCCACGTTCTGCGGTTAAGGGAATGGGTTGGCCACTCTGCTGTGGCTAATGGAATGTGGCTGCCTCAGCACAGCGGTTAACAGAACGTGGCTGCCCCGGTGTTGTGGGTGGTAGAAAGTGGTTGCCACAGCACCGTGGGTAATGGAATGCGGTTGCCATGGTGTTCTGGGGAGCAGAGTGTGGTTGCCATGGTGGCCGGGTAGGAGACTGGTGGCCAGGGCGGCGCTGCCTGCAGAACGGGCACGGGGCACCGTGGGCTGGGTGGGGTCAGGCCTTGTGAGCCAGGAGGTGGGGACTGAGCCCCTAGGGGCTTCCCCAGGGTCAGCAGCCACCGGGGGCACGGCAGCCCCTAACCGCATCCCTGCCCCTCGGCCCCCAGGACACCCCTCGTGTTTACAGTTCACGGTGAATATGACGGCAGCCGTGCGCACGTACCGCTGGCAGTGCATCGAGTGCAAGTCCTGCAGCCTGTGCGGCACCTCGGAGAACGACGTGAGTACCTGTCCGCTCCCTCCCCCGGGGACCTGCCCCCAGGCAGCCTCCCCACCTGGCACCTCCGCCTCCGCCTCCGCCTCCGCCAGTTGGGCCTAACGCCTTTCTCTGGAGCGCCCTCCCTGGTGAACACCAGTTAACCTGTATTATTATTATTGTTAGTGGCCATTAATTGAACCCGGCACTTAACACTCTTCACTCTCTGAGTGCTCCCAACCGCCCTGAGGTAGGTGCTCTTGTTCCCACTTCACAGAGAAGACACCGCGCTCAGAGAGGGGAATACACTTGCCCGAGGTCACCCAGCTAGGGACATGGTTCTGCTGGGACCTGAACCCATGGTTTCCAGACCATCTCAGTGTCATTTTCAGTGTCCCACAGAATTCTATAAAACCCAAACTACAAACTACAAACTGATGGTCCTCAAGGGCGGTTGGTGTGGCCCAGAGGATTTTGCAAAGATGACCTTCTCAGAGCCCTTTGTGTCTTGCAAGAGGACCACCTCCCCCAGCCCCTTTGACCTGGCCCCTGCCCCCGCCCCCCACCCCGGTTTCTGGTGCCCGTGCCCCCAGGGTGCCAGCTGGGCGGGTCTCACCCCCCAGGACCAGCTGCTGTTTTGTGACGACTGCGATCGGGGTTACCACATGTACTGCCTGAGTCCCCCCATGGCGGAGCCCCCGGAAGGTGAGAGGAGGAGGGTCTGACGTGGGGGTGGGGGTTGGGGCAGCCCTGCCCAGACCTGACCCAACTGCCTGTCCTCTGCCCACCCCACAGGGAGCTGGAGTTGTCACCTCTGTCTTCGGCACCTGAAAGAGAAGGCGTCTGCCTACATCACACTCACCTAGGCCTGGCTCTGGCTCGCCCGGACCTCTGGGGTGATGCCTGCCTACCTGCCTCTCCTCTCGGAGCTCCTCCACTCTCTCCCTTTCCTTAATGCCCCACAGTGGGAGGGGCGGGGGGAGCCAGAGAGGGGGCCGGGCCACCCCTTCCCCTCTGTGCAAGTGGAATGTTTGCCCTGTGGGTTGGTGGGCCCAGCAGGGTCCTCTCCCTCCTCCCTCCTTCCTCACCCCCTTGGCAAATGGGTACCAGGGCCTTCTGCTCCCCTCAAAGCCATACCCCGCCTCTAGGCGGGCACGAGGGGTGGTGGATGCCGGCTGGGGGCATGGACAAAGCCTTTTTCTAAAGAAAAAGTCAAAAACTTAAAAAAAAAAAAAAGAAAGAAATTAATATATAACAAAGAGTCCTATAAGGTCTGGCTGGGTGGAGGGGGCACTGCTGAGCGCATCTACTGGGCACCAGTCTACGCCAGCGTCCTGCCTGGCAGCCCCTCCCCCCAGCCCCTGGAGTTGCAGCTGTCCCACCTCCCCACCCAAGATGGGCACCATCCCCTCTTTGTACCCCGGGCCGGGGGGTGTGGTGTTCACCCCTCGCCCCCTCTCGGTGCCCACCGTGGATACTGCATGAAGACGTGAACCATGGTTTTGAATTCCGTTCCTGCTCCCTCCCCAAGAGCCCTGCCCGCCCGTGCCCACTCCGTGCCTGCCGGCCTTGGCTGGCCGTCGCCGGTGGGGCAAGGCGGGCCCCTGCCCAGCGTCTGCTGGAATGAGAAGCACAGACTTTGCAACGGACTAGATTCTCCCCCTTCCCCGCCCCGCCCCACCCCTGCCACCCTCGCTGGCCACTTTCGGGTCGCGAGGGGGCGTGGTTGTTTCTTGTGGTTGTGTGTGTTTGTTGTTCGGGTTTAAAAAAAAAAAAAGGGAAATCGAGACTGCAAGTGGGGGAAGTGGTGGGCTTGGGGGAGTCTCCCCCCCAATCCAGGCGTGCCCACCCCCCCTTGTTAACGAGTCTCCTTTATTGCCTGCCTCTGCTGTGAATTAACTTGTTCTGTGTATTAAAGTGGGGCTGACCCCTCTGCCCACGTCGTCGGCTTCCTTCTCCAGGCTGCTTTGGGGCGTCGCCGAGAAGGGGAGATGGGGCCTCGCGAAGGGAGAAGCAACCGAGGTGAACAGCTGGAGCGGGGCCCCTACCTCCATCTCCCTCCCAGCTCCCCTCTTCACCCCCGCCTTTCTCTGGCTTTGTCCCAGCTCCTCCCAGCCTCGCTGGAAAGGAGAAGAGGGGAGGATGGGGTGGAGGGGAGGAGAAAGGAGAAGAGGGGGGGACGGGGAAGAGGGGGCTCCCACCCAGCCAGCTGTGGTTGCCCTGGCAACCGATTGCTGCAGCTGCAGCGGGAAGCAGTGAGGGGGGGAGGCTGGAAGCTGGGGACTGGGGGAAGGGAAGGGATGGAGAGATGAAGACACCCTCCCCTTGGGGCTACAGGAGGGAGCAGGGGTACCAGCCTAGGGCCTCACCCTAGGCCCAGACATCCCCTGGAGCTCCCCATCCCTGCTGTGGGGCAAAGGAAAGAGGGGAAGGGGCAAAGGAAAGAAGGGTTGTGCGGATTCGGGGACATCAGGCGAAAGACAGACTTGGGTGAGGTGAGGTGAAGAGTGAGAACCAGGACACAAGAACGGTCAGGAAAGAGACAGCTATGAGAGTCACACATTTTTAGAAAATCAGAAAAAAGAGCAGGAGAAGGAAGACATAGATCTGGGAGAGAGATGCGGATGAAGGAGCCACAGGAATTATGGGGGAAGAGAACAGACGAGATGGAGATTTAGTGGGAGAGAGGAAATAACTAATAAAAAATAGCAGACGCACAGAGAGAGACAGAGAAAGGAGGAAGGAGTCAGTGATTTGGAGAGAGAAGCAGAAGAGATTCCGCAAGGGAAGGCAGAGAACCAGGGCCCATCAAACAGGAGAGGGGAAGAGAGAATGGAGAGGAGGTACGTTTGGGGAGAGAGATGAAGTCAGCATCCAGGACAGGCAAAGTCCCAGGACGATGATACAGAGATGAGACTTCACAGGGAAGAGGACGTCAAGAACTGAGGGAGACAATAGAAAAATCTGGAGAGCGCTAAAGGCACGGAAGGATTCAAAGGCTGGGTGAGGGGAGAGCCAGAAGTGGGGTGGGAGGCTGAGGGAGAGGCTGGGGGTGGGGACGGAGGGCGGCTGCTTGGGTTGGGGGGCGAGGGGGGGCAACAGGCAGAGGAAGCAGAAACTGGGGCAAGCCGGGGAAGGGACGCGCAGGGCACAGTTCGGGCGAGAGCACAGGCTGGCGTGTGTGAGTTGTGGGGTGTTGGAAGTTGGTGTGTGTCACAGGCGCCAGGAGAGGATGTGAGAACAGCTTGTTCTACCGTTTCCGTGCCTGTTGGGGGAGGGGAGCCCGGGTTGAGGATGGAGCCTCAAGGAGGGCGGAGACAGGGACGGCGTCTGGAACACTCTAGAATTTTTAGGAGGTGTGGAAATAGTTGGTCCACCTCCTCTGGAAAAAGGATATGTACCCGTTTGGGAAATAGTTTTTTTTTTTTTCTTTTTTTGCAGGGTGGGGGTCTGGCTTAGAGAAGTGTCAGGTATGAGCTCAGAAATAATAAAGTCCAGCACAGGTAAATGGGGAGATGGGCCAGAAAGCCCCAGCTGTGGGGCCAGGCCTACCAAGAGGTAGTGGGATTGCTTCTCGGATCCAGGCGGAGTTGGACTCAAGACTTCCCACAAGAGGCTGGACCATGGGATTCTCACATCAAATTTTGGGATTTGGAAAATAAGTTTGACCCCGATTGCTGGGTCAAACTGCACATGGGGTTTCACCAGGGCAGCTGCAGATCTGGGGCCAAGGGTTTAGGACCCCTCCCGGCTAGGAGAGCCCCTAGAGGAGGGTCTGGCCCAGGGCTGAGGTCCCAGGGGACACCAGTATCTTTCCAAGACCCCGACACCGCCCGGAGCTCCGGGACTGGAAGCAGCAGCTGCTCTTCACTCCAAACCACCAACTAGACGACTGGCAGAGAGAAGACGAGGGCGGGGGATGGGGCTGGGAGAGGTGGGGGTGCAAATGAGCCAGCGCCCGCCTGGAGGGTGTGGCCTGGGGCAACAGCCCAGCTGGGAGGCAGGGGCCCCTCCGTTCTGAGTCTTGCAGCTCAGAGTTTGAGGACAGAGTTACCAAGCTCAAAATCCAGCTTTCTTTCTGTACCACCTCCAGATTTTAAAAAGCATGAGGCAAGAGCTAGATGGGCCCCAGGGTGAACAGCTGGCTTCTCCCCTGTTCAAAATATCCTTCAAAATAGCAGGAGAGAGAGGAGCTGGACCCTGCCCAGATAAAAGATAAGACCACACATTCTTTATTCTCCAAGTCAAGTAGACTTTCCCCACTACACATGAGCAGAAAGGCTCCTTGGAGGTCAAAAGGAAGGGGCGTCACCTCATAGTAAGTGATGTCAACTCCTACCCATAGGCCTCTCTGCTGGAATCCATCTTGGCTAAGAGATGCTTGGGCACACAGGAGAGGAGCCTGGGATAAACCAGAGAGGGACTCGGAACCAGGCAATGCAAGATGACCGGCCAGAGGAACCCTGAAGAAATGCCCCGAAAAAGTAATTCAAACTACCAGGAGGGCGAGACTTTCTCTGAGCCCACCCATGTGTCTGATCCACACGGACTGTACTCTTTTTCCTCCTAATGAACACTTATTTCAGTACTTTCCGTCTCTGTGGAAATCCATTTCTACACAGCTGACGGGCCAGGGCCTTCACTGGCCACTGTCCCAGGTGGTCTAGTGGTTAGGATTCATCAATCTCTGACCAGGAACAGAAATCCTGCTTCAAGCCACTGCAAGTCAAGGCCAGCCAAGATCAAGCTGACCGTTATTTAAAAAAAATACTTTTCTGTCTCAATGCATTTACTCCTGGTTGTGCTTGGGCTTTCTCTGGTTGTGAAGAGCGGGGGCTACTCTCTTCTGGCGTGCAGACTCCTCACTGCAGTGCCTTCTCTAGCTGCAGTGCCTGGTAGTTGAGGCTCCTGGGCTCCAAAGTGCAGTCTCTGTAGATGAGGCACGTGGGCCTACTTGCTCCAAGGCACGTGGGATCTTCCCGGACCAGGGATTGACCTCGAGTCCCTTGAATCGCAAGGCGGATTCTTAACCACTGGACCACCAGGGAAGCCCCAGGTCTGGGTTTTGGGCCTCCAGTATATGACTTGTGAGGGTAGAACCTCCCTCTTTTTAAGAATTTCTTACATTTGAAGGAATCCCTTGGCGGTCCAGGGGTTAGTATTTTGTGCTTTTCACTATGTTTCTTGCATTCTGAGTGTTGGATTTCTGTCGCTAGGGTTTTGAGAAAGAGAAGTTGGTGAGAATGGTGCTCCTGGGTTCTTAGAGGTGTGTGTGCGCTGGGGGTGATGGTGTTTGGGACAAGAGGCTGATGCTGGATCACACCCCCTCTTGTCAGGGACTCCGTGGGGCTGCTCAGCTAGTGAACACACAGGCCACTTCTATGAAACATTTATTTCCTTTGAAACCTCCAGAAACATGCCAGAAAATCTCAAGACTGGAATGGGGAGGGGAGGTGGGGAGGGAAAGACAATAAAGAATTAAAAAAAAAAATCCAGATGAAACAAATCAACATATTGAGGGAAAAAAAGAGGGAAAAAAACACACACACAAAAAACCCTGCTGCTATCTTCACCAAACTTGAATTAAATAGATGTGCTTTGCAGAGATCCTTAAAAAACAACAGGAAACAAAACCAAAAATCCTAATTTACATGTGTCAATGTACATGATTAGGTCCTCAAGATGATTCAAATGGTCTGAAGATAGATGACTTAAAAAAAGAGGGTGGGGCGGGACAGGCTCCAGGTTAGGGGCTGAGGAGGAAAGGGGTGGGGGTGGGGTGGGTGATCCTGGAGAACCCTTCCAAGAGGGATCCATCCGGGAAGAGGGGCAGAGACATCACAGTAGTTGGCCAGGGCTGAGGACCCCGCGGGCCGCTCCCCGAACCCTTCCTGGGGCAGAGGAGATGGCAGGTCCGAGGGCTCTTCTTGTGGGACTGCAGTGTCGCTTCAGGGGCCAGAGGTTGGTTGCGGGGGGGTGCAGGACCAGGGTCCTTTTCTCCTGCTCCTTAAAAGTCTGTGTCCTGTGTGGGCCTCCTCCCCTGAGGTTTCTGGCCCCAGAGAGGTGGTGGTGGGGGTCTCTGGACGTGGGGCTGGGCCGCCTGGCGCTGGCCTCCCAGTCGGAGTGTGCTGCTTGGAGCAGGGTCCCCAGGCCTGCGTCCCTCTGAGTCCCCCCACTGAGCCCCAGCCCACTGGGAGCAGGAACGAGCCTCGATCCTCAGTTTGAGGTTGGGGGAATCCACAGATTGTGTGACCATACAGACTTGTTCTGGCGCAACTCTACATGAAAAAATAAATATATATATATATATTTTCTTGTTTGTTTTTAAAGGAAAAAAAAAAAAGAAGCTCTGTTTCCTGGGTGAGCAGCGTAGTACCACACTGGCCCGGCTGCCTGGCCAGCTGCCCCTTATTGCCTTTGGAGAACCAGCGTCTAGTGGGGGTGCGCACTGCAGTGTTCCCCGGGGGGCGCCAGTGTTGCTGCTGGGGGCCTGCGAGATGGGCTGGGGGGCTTGTAAAGGGAAAACGGAAGCAGAGAAGAGATGAAGGCTGTTTCTCTCCAGCCCTGATCTGAGGGCTCGGTGGAGGCCCTCCTGGTGTCCAGAAGAGGCCGGGGCTGATGGAGGAGCGGGGGCCGCTAGGCCCGGCCGCGTCAGTAGCTCGAAGGTGGAGGGGCCCAGGCGCCGCGGCCTCTGGCAGTCTGGGGACTGGTCGAAAAAGACTGTGGAAATGGTCCCAAGTGTGCAAATAGCTTCCCCTTCAAAGAAGTTAACTCTGGAATGCTGGCGTTTCCTCTTTCCATTCTGGGATCCCCTCCCCTCAAGAAAATAAATGAAACTCTAAGAAAGTGCTCCTGGTTGCTTTTTGGAGGATAGGGTGGGGAGGGGGCAAAGTCCATGCGTTTTGGAGCCAGTGCACCGAGGATGGGGAGCCCTGGCCCCGCTTCCACGCTGGTGGGCCGGTTTCCCACCATGCTTTTTCATGCAGGGGTCATGGCCCCACCAGCCCAGATACTGTTGGACATGGTGAGGAAACGTGGTTTGTGAACTGGAGCTGTGGGGTTTGGAGACTCGCTCCTGCCCTCCCCTCTTCCTACAGCTTCCGATGGCTTGGTCCTAGGAAGAGGCTGGGTGGGGAGGGTGGGACGGGCCCCCTGGGGGTGGTGTGGGCATGGGCCCAGCCCCCAGGAACCAGAGAGAGCAGCTCAGAGGGAGGCTGGAGACCACACTGCCCCCTGGGGCTCGAGGACCACGAGCAGACAGCCCGGGGAGGCCTCCCTCAGGCCCCACTGCTGCCCCAAGCGTCCCTGTGCTTGGAAGGGCAGTGGGGCCTGGGCTGCAGAATCTTGGCCACGCCTGTGACCAGGGGCCGGGCCGAGGGAGAGGAGGGCAGGAGCCCACGCCTGCCCAGGCGGCCGGTGGGGGCAGTGGCCTCTGCACCTCAGAGTTCCTTCTTTTCCCTGCAGAAGATCTCCGCGAACTTGCGCAGCTGCTCGCTGGCGGCCTGCGACTCCTCCTGCAGCCGCTGGTTGTTCTGCCTCAGGCTGGCCACCTCTGACTGCAGCACCGCCTTGTCCTGCTTCTCCTGTGGGGCACGGGCTGGTGTCAGTGGGTCGCACGCTAAACGGACCCCCGCGGCCTGTGAGCCTTGCCCGGCTGCCAGGGTTCAAACCCCAGCTCTGCTTCTCAGCAGCTGAGTAACCTCAGGCGGGTCACCTCATGGGCCTGTTTGACCCTCTCTGGGTCAAACTCTTTGGGCCCCAGTTTCCCCAGTTCTAAAAGCGGGGCGGGGGATGGGTAGGGCGGGGGGGGGGGATGGGTAGGGCGGGGGGGGGGGATGGGTAGGGCGGGGGGGGGGATGGGTAGGGCGGGGGGGGGGATGGGTAGGGCGGGGGGGGGGGGATGGGTAGGGCGGGGGTTGACAGGACTTGCCCGGCGGTCTAGTGGCTAAGACTCTACGTTTTCAAGTTTCCAAGGCAGGGGGTGCGGGTTCCAGCCCTGGTTGGGAAACTAATATCCCACATGCCCCACTGCTCCGTCAAAAAAACAAAACAAGGAAACTGTGAAAGGGGCGGTTGAGAGCTTTCCCTGAGGTCACGCATATTGAGCTCTCAGCACACAGCCTGAAGTGGAGTAACTGTGTGACAGTTACTATGATCACCTCATTCCAGCCCTGCAGCCACCCAAGGGTTGTGGGATGTTGCGACCCCTATTTTCCCGGACCAGGAAAGGAGACCAGACCTCCTCATGCAGGGAGGACGGGGCTGGGACATGGACGCAGGGCTGCCCTCTCAGGACAGGGGAACATGCAGCGTCACACAGCCCTACATGGTGGGGTGCGATTTGAACCTGAGCCCCCACGATTCCTGTGCTTGAGGCTTCCACATTGTACCTGGCCACCTTCTGGCCCTTTACCCAGAAGTATGTAAAACAATAAGCAAGAGTCTCTTCCACACTTATTTTTCCTCATTCTCCAACACTCTGGAGATAAGGAACAATCTGGAATGTCACCTTCTAGACAGCCCTCTGACCCACAGCTGGGAGACATTTTTTAAGTGTTGCAGTGTTCTAGGAAGCAGGTCTGCTGCATGCTGAGTTTTCTCCTTGAGTTACTGGACTTCTTCTGTATGTCTGTGAATATATAGATTTCTGCCATGACTAATTCGCAGCAGATCATTCCCCGGCATGGCTGTCCTGTCATTTACGTCACTGTTCTCCTGTGAACAGACAGCTGCACTGGCTCCAGTTTTTTAGGGCCAGCGGTACAGCAGTGAACACCCCTGCTCACAGGACTCTTCGTGCCCGTGCTGGGAATTCTATTGGACGAATTCTCACAGTGAAACTGCTGGGTCGACAAGGTACACGATTACGGTTTTGACAGATATGGTCTGACCGCCCTCCAAAAAGGTTGGGCCAACTTATTCTCCTTCTAAGAGTTTCTAGGTGCGTTACCAGCCTTCCCTACCATCAAGCTCTTCACTCATGACTACATTCAGAGCTGGGTGGCCTCTCCTAGAACAGATGGGATGGGGGGTGGAGATGGGAGCCCCAGCCTTGTTGCCCACCCCCCAGGCATCCGGGAAGTGCCATGTGAGGCAGCTGCCTGGCGGCCTTACCTTCTGGAGGTCCGTGTGCAGCTGTTTCAGCATTACCTCCAGCTGGTACACCTTGCCTGTCAGATCCAGGGGTGGCTCCTCGCTGCAAAGGCAGGGGGCGGGGTCAGGATCTCCGCCCACAGCTGGGAGGAGTCCGGGCTACAGGCCCCTCTTATCCCTGAGGCTCCAGGGAGTCCTCTCCTGGCTGGAGTACCAGGGGTGCCTGGGGGGTGAAGGCTGCGCTCCACCTGGGGCGGGCTCCTCACCTGGTGGGGATGGGAGCACCAGGCCTGAAGTGAGCGGTGGTGCCCCTGCAGAGGGACCAAACGTGCGCTTCCAGGAGGAATTCCTCCCATCTCCCGCCAGCCGGGGCAGCGTGGTACAAAGC
The DNA here is from genome assembly GCF_032452875.1 of Bos javanicus. Taxonomy (NCBI): domain Eukaryota; kingdom Metazoa; phylum Chordata; class Mammalia; order Artiodactyla; family Bovidae; genus Bos; species Bos javanicus. The sequence continues at coordinate 48,176,198 of NC_083885.1, read as the reverse complement.
CCCCTCCCCACACCCACCCACCCAGCACGCTAGCACCCAGCAGCAAGCCCTAGCATGGAGCCGGCACTTGGGGTGTGTAAGCGGGCACGGGAGCAGGAGGGCCTGCCTGGGGGCAGTACTAGTAACCAGACGGATGATGGTAACAGCCCTCGTTCCTGAGAGCCCTCCCGTGATGTGTAAAGTCTGAGCGGCTCAGGCAGGGACGCTGTACCCAGGACCCCAGCCTGTGGCTCCTCCTGAGTGGGTTCCCCCATTCTGGGCCTGCCTGGCCCCTGCAGAGGAAGGGAAAAGCCTCTTTTTGCAGAAGGCTCCTCTGGGTGCGGTGGGAACGCACGCACCTGGGATGGATGAGAAGAGAGGCAGGGCGTCCGCCCAAGGAGCGGGAAGGACTCGCTGCCCACTCCCCACGTGCCCCCCACTCTTTCCTCCCTGTTCTGGGGGAGCTGCAGTCACAGGGGGAGGCGGTCAGCAGCTCAGGGCAAAAGGAGTCCAGGAGTCTGCCGGGAAGCAACAGGTCCTGGCATTTCTACACAACCCCTGTTCCCAAGCCCACTGCAGTGCCCCGTCTCGGAGCTGCCCAGCTCTGCTGTGACAGCGGGGCCAGTCTTTGTGGAGGTCTAAAGCCAGGGTGTGAAGTGAAAAACAAGAAGAGTCAAAACCACCCCCGAAAAGCGCTTCAACTGCCCATACAGTAGACTGCACTACTGTTGCACACGTCACTCCGCACAGTGAAGCATGCAGCTGAGTGTGGAATGCACTATTTAAATCCACGGACATGCAAGCCTGCCATTTCCATCCTCTCTCCCTCTTTGTGATTCTATTTTCTGCCAAGCTAGTGCACTCAAACATGCTGCACCGAATGTGAGATGACAAATGGGAGAGGCCTGCCTCCCGCCCGCCTCCCCGCCCCCGGAAGCCTTGTGAGGACAGGGCTCGGGCTCCAGTCACCGCTGGGTCCCCAGACAGTCCTGCCCCGGGGCCTGCCAGGGGCGAGGTGAGAGAGAAATGTCAGGGGCACCGGCACGTAATTTAGGAACCTGCAGAGGAGGAGACCCGGGGGCAGACAGGGCAGGCTGGAGGCTGGGAGTGGGGTGGACAGAGGGGGCGGATGTGAGGCAGCGGGCAGGGAAAACTGGGGGTACCGCTTATCGATTTTCAAAGCAGCAGAACAATGATCACTGTGCTGTGAGGAGCACAGGGCCTCCGAGGAGACAGGGCCTCCATGTGAGGTCAGGACCGACACTGCTCGGTCCCCGCTGGGCCCCAGCGAGTAGATGAGCCCAAAGTCTGTTAGATGAGGCAGTGGCTGCCCCTCCTGCTACTGCTGAGGGGGTGGGGGACCTGCAGGGTGGCCTCCTGCCTGGACGGCGGGGTAGGGGAGCCTCACCTCATGGTAGGGGTGGTCCTGGGGGTCGGGGGCCCCCTTTCCAGGCTCAGGTGACTGTGGACAGGACTGTGTGCAGGCGGGACGTCCGGGCTCAGAGCTGGGTCGTTGAGAGAGAACAGCGAGACGGCTCTTTGCACTGCGGGGGAGAGGGGCGCAGTGGTCGGCTGGGCTCCCAGCTCCTCCTCACACCACCCCTCCCCCCGCAACGGCCAATCCCTTCCCGCAAACCCCCAGGACACTCCCCAATCACACCCGCTTAGATCACACAGGCATACAGGATGGATTCTTGCCAAAAAACCAAACCAAGTCAGGACACAAACACAATATTCCGTCCTGTTTCTGAGAAAGCCTCCGGATCTGACGACCAGTTTATACAAAATACAAGGGACAGAGAAAGGAGTTGAGTGCAGTGTGGGCAAGGAACTGCCCCAATTCAGCTGAAATGGCCTGGTTTTGTCAATAATGGTGAGGGGGGAAAATGGCTGGAAGTGGATGGCGTTGACACTGGCTGATGAGGACACAGGGATTCATTATGTCCTAATTCTGAGGATGTCTGTGGAACTTCCAAAGCAAAGAGAGACACCAGACAGAGACTATCAGGTATACGGAAGAGAGAAACAGTCTCATGGGGCTGGTGGTTAAAGCAAAGATGCCCGGGTCCCATCCTCCAGACGCATGACTGGCTCGGGGGGGCAGGGCCTGAGCCAGTGCCTGCATTTTCACATAGGACCATTAGGTGGTCCTTCTATGATGGCAGAAATCGAAAACAGTCTGAATGCATCCAAAGAGTGGCTGGCTGAGTGAGTCCTGGGGCTTCCCTGGTGGCTCAGACGGTAAAGAGTCTGCCTGCAACGCAGAAGTGAAAGTGAAAGTTGCTCAGTCGTGTCCGACTCTTTGTGACCCCATGGACTGTACAGTCCATGGAATTCTCCAAACAAGAATACTGGAGTGGGTAGCCTTTCCCTTCTCCAGGGGATCCTCCCAACCCAGGGATAGAACCCAGGTCTCCGGCATTGCAGGCAGATTCTTTACCAGCTTAGCCACAGGGAAGCCCAGTGCAGGAGACCCCGGTTCAATCCCTGGGTTAGGGAGATCCCCTGGAGAAGGACATGGCAACCCACTCCAGTATTCTGGGCGAATCCCAACCTGAGGAGCCTGGTGGCCTACAGTCCGTGGGGGTCACAAAGAGTAGGACACGACCGTGCGACTAACACTTCTCACTAAGTGAGTCCTAGGACAGAGCAAACAGGAGGGGCTGAGCCTCTCCCAGGGAGGCAAAGGCGGGCTCCTTTATTTCTAACTCCTGGCTCCAAGAACAGCACAGTGAAAACCTGAATGCCCTTCCCCAAGATCCACCCACTGTTAATGGTTATGCCACACTTACTTCCTGCATTTGTGCGTGTTTCCTTCCCTAACCATTGGGGAAGGGAATGTACCAACATCCTGGTACTTCACCCATGAGTACTTTACGACACGTCTCCAGAAAGGAAAGAGATGCTCCTACATATTTCCTACACAATATCGTCCTCAGGCAAGTTGACGCTGACATGCTATTATCGTCTAATAGACAACCACCTGGAAATTTCCCCCATTCTCTAAATAACATCCTTTATAGCTGCTGTTTTCTATCTTGGATTCACTATTTATGCTTCTTGAAAATGCTTTTATATAAACAGTTTCAAATAGGCCCCAAAGCAGAGAAAAGAGCATCATGGGTCATGAACCCATCACCCGTTTCAACACCTTTCAACACACTTCAACATACCTTGGGGTTCCTGCCCTGTGATCTCTCTGGTTTTTAATTCTCCTGAGCACTCTTTTCCTTCACATTAAAAAAAAAAAAAACCTTACTTTTGGCTGCTCTGGGTTTTCGCTGCTGTGCATGGGCTATTCTCTAGTTGCGGTGCGAGGGCTTCTCACTGTGCTGGCTTCTCCTGTGGTGGTGCGCAGGCTCTAGGCGCACGGGCTTCAGTAGTCGCAGCACATGGGCTCAGCAGCTGTGGCTCCCGGGCTCTAGAGCACAGGCTTAGTAGTTGTGGTGCCTGGCGTTTGCCATGCGCATTTGAGATCTTCCTGTACCAGGGATCAAACCCAAGTCTCCTGCACTGGTAGGAGAATTCTTTACAATTGAGCCAATAGGGAAGCCCCTTCTCCTTTACTTTTTAAAAACAGCTTACTGCAGGGGACATCCCTGATGGTCCCGTGATTAAGACTCTCTACTTCCACTGCAAGGGGCATAGGTTCAATCCCTGGTCAGGGAACTAAGATCCCATATGCTTGGGGCCACTAAGCCCCTGAGCCACAACTAGAGAAGCCTGAGTGCTGCAACTTAGCCCTGATGCAACCAAATTAATTAATTAATTAAAAAGAAAGCCAAGGCACAGGCTGAGGGGTCAGGGCCATGGGAAACAGGAGGAGGTGTCTGATCCAGACTAAGGGATATGAGGGAGGGCTTCCTAGAGGAGGGACTGCAAAGCTGAGGCCTAAAAGATGAAAATTGAGCCAGAAGAATATATCCTTATCTGTCAGGGTTTCACAGATGAGGAAACCGAGGCTGAGAAAGGTAAAGGTGCTTGCCCAAGGACACGTGGGATGGAAATGGTAGAGACAGCTAGCTGTCTTATGGTCTGTTTTCTCTTTCTCCGTAATAATAGATCCCAAATTTCAGCCGTGCACAGGTCCTCATTCCCCAGCCTGCCCTGTAGCAAAGTGTGGCCATGACACTCAGGCCAATGGGATGTAAGTGCAGGGGGAAGGTGAGGCTATGGAAAGCATCCTTCAAGTGGGGTTGGGGTGGGGTGGGTGTCCGTCTCTACCTGCGGGCAGAGCTGGACGTGATGGCCAGAGCTCTGGCAGCCCAACTGTGAGGGTGAGGTCCCCAGGAATGGCAGAGCAGTAGGGGAAGGAACCTGACCCTAATCAGAAATGATCACCCCAGAAATTTTTACTACCCACCAGCCTCACTGCCCACCCCTGGAATTTTCACTGCATAAAACCTTGTTTAAGTCACTGGATTTTCTGCCACTTGTAGCCAAAGTACATCTAAGTACAACTGGGATCACTACACTTCAGCACTAAAATAGTAACAGGGAGCACTCTCTGTTGATGGCATGTTCTGTGATGACAAGTTTTATAAACAGTTTTCATAGATTCCTCCCTGTGGCCCTAGGCAGTGGGTACAGTCTCGTTCCTGTTTTGTAGACAAGCTAGCTGGGGGCATCAGTGAGACGAAGACATTTGCCCAGGACTGCACAGTGAGCAAGTGACAGGGAGGATGTGAACCCTGGCCTCCCCTGATCCTGGAACCTGAGTGTGTCCCCCTTTAAAGCCTCGAGGCCGTGCTCGCTTTGGCAGCACATACACTAAAAGTGGGTGGACAGGGAGGATTAGCATAGCCCCTGCAGAAGGATGACATTCAAATTCGTGAAGTGCTCCATATTTTTAAAGCAATTTTCTTCCAATTAGAAAGTAAATTAAAAAGAAAACACATCTTCCTTCTTAGAAAAAGGCCCAGTTTGACAAAAAAAAAAAAAAAAGAAAGAAAAGGTAATGTTGACAAAGAGGCTGAGTGGGCTTCCCAGGTGCCTCTGTGGTAAAAACCCATATGCCAATGCAATAGACATGGGTTTGATCCCTGGGTCGGGAAGATCCCCTAGGGGAGGAAACTGTAACCCACTCCAGTACTCTTGCCTGGAGAATCCCATGGACAGAGGAGCCTCGTGGGCTCCAGTCCATGGGGTCACAAAGAGTCAGACACGGCTGAGCACAGCAGTATAGAGGCACAAGTAAAATATAGTAAGCTAGAAAAAACAAAAAGCTTCAATGCCCTCTGTGGATCCTTCCAGAACAGAGAAGGGAGTGGGATCTGCTGGGGTTGAGTGGAAGGCGCCTACCTTCATAGGCCTTGGCTGCGTTCACCAGGCTGGACCACTCGAGGCCAGCAGCTGTGTCAGGGAGCGGCATCATTCCCGGGTCCAGACGCCGCAGGGGCCGGTCCCGCCCGTCGGCCAGTGAGAGCTCGGAGGCTGAGATGGTGGCTGGGTGGGGAGAGGATGGGTGTGAGTGACAGCGTGGGAGAAATAAAGAAATGAACACGTTCCTTTACACTCCCCATACAATTATGTAACGTTACATAACTGTTACACTTATATATAATTAAATGAATAAATTATATTTATTAGATGATAAATGCCAAGGAAAACAACCAGCAGGGTAAGGGGGTAGGAGTCTTGGATATTTATGTGGGTATGATTTGAAATGGGGTGCTGGGGAGGCCTCGTGGAGAAGATGGCCTTTTGTACAAAACTCAGAAGGAGGCGAGGCTGTTGGGGTGTGGTCAGGGGGTACACCTTGGGAGAAGAGCATTCTGGGCAGATGAACCAACCAGTGTGAGAAATCAATCCCTAAAGCGGGAACGTGCCTGGACGTTTAAGAAACACCAAGGAGGGTACTCCTGTAGATGTCCAGTGGCTGAGACTCCATGTTTCCACTGCAGGGGACCTAGATTTGATGCCTTGTCAGGGAACTAAATCCCACACGCCACAACTAAGACCCGGCACAGACAAACTTAAAAAAAAGAGGAGGCCCGCGTGGCCGGGACAGAAGGTGCTGACAGGGCCGGATGGCGCAGGGCCCCTGGGGGCTATGACAAGAACCGTATCGCTTCCCTGAGTGAGATGGAGCCACAGGAGGGTTCTGAGCTGTTGCAGGTATCCACTGAGTCCCTCCAGCTTTGTGTGGGGGGATTAGGGAGGCTGTGAGGAGGCTCCTGGGATGGTCCAGGAGGGAGATGAAGGCAGACAGGACCCGGTACGGCTGGAGGGACAAGGTCCTGGGTCTGCCTGGCAGGTGGGGCCAAAAGCAGTCCCTGAGGGTGGACGTGGGTGTGAGACAGAGGGGCCTCTGGGAGGACTTCAGGATCTGGGAGCTGGCACTGAGTTGGGAGGGCTGAGGGCGGGACCAGAAGGGAGGCTTCTGGAGGTGTGAGTGTGAGATGCCTGAGACACCCGCACGGAGCCGTGGGTGGCGTGCAGACCATGTGCGTCTGGAGCAGAGGGCAGAATGCCAGGCTGCAGACAGATCGTGGGGCTCTGGGGTATGGCTGGGGTTTAGGGTCACTGTGGGGAGACCTGGTGGGTTCAGGCATGACATGACAAGCAGAGAAAGAGTCTCGGGGTGCTGGAAGGGATGGAAGGCACCAGCAGCGTGTCAACAGTGACATCTGCTGCAGAGATGGAGGCCTCCTGTGGGGCTTAGGCCCTGACTCGCTGGGGCCTCACAGACCCTACAGGGGAGGGCAGAGGGCGACGGTGAAGCACGGAGGTCAGGCGGTGACTCCGGCAAGAAAGGCTGGGCCTGCTCCATGTACCCTAGGCTCATCCTCTTGCCGGGCACCACACCGGGTACTACAGCGATCATCTCTTAGCCCCCACTCCCCCAAATTAGCCAGGAGGGAAGAGCTACTATGACCCTGCGTGACAGAGCGGGTGACTGGGGCTCAGAGCAGGAAGCTAGCTGCCTTGCACCCTCTCTCTCGCTGGTGGGGGCACCTGATTTTAACATGTGGGGCCTGACGCTGACCCAGCCCCATGCGGCATTGGTCTTGAGAGGCTCCCTGTTCATGTCTTAGTTCAGAGACAAAAACCTGACTGATGAGAGGTTAGAATGCTCTCTCCTGGCGACAAAACACTGACAAATAAATACATCAACAGCTAGAGTGTTTTTCAGCGCTTACTGCATATCAGGCCCTGAGTTTGGTGTTTTCCATGTACTAGCTTGATTCTCGGATTAACTCAGTGAGGTGGGTGCTTTTTCTCTATAGGCACAGGGAGGTTACAGCTGTGAGGTCAGGACCTGACCACAATCTCGGGCCACCCGGCTCTCAGGATGCGAGGTGCTAGTTGGCAAGTGAATGAATGCTCAGGGGAATGGATGAGAAGGCAGGCTGAAGGACGTCCTCGATCCCCACGCTCCCATTTCCAGCCTCCTAGTGTCTCACAGCCGAGCAGGTGGGGACTGCGGGAGCAGCTGCCTCTGCCACGCCAGTCATCTCAGGCACTGCCTCGTGAGAGGCTCCTTGGCCTTGAGGGCTCTTCATCAGCGGAGCCTGGGACCGGGCTGACAGCCCCTCTTCAGCCCCGACGTGGCTTGGGAAGGGCTCTCGAGCAGGCGTGGAGATGTGGAAAGGCCTGGGGCCCCAGCCAGATGGGACTCTCAGGTTCAGGAGGACAGGAGAGTCAGATGGGCACAGAGAAGGATATGTGTGTGTGTGTGTGTGTGTGTATTTCATGAGAGAGAGGGCCCTGGGCTGCGGTCACTGTAAGGACCCAAACAACCCTGGGCCCTGCTCTTAGGGAGTCTCCAGTCCAGCGGGGGAGACAGACTCATTCCCACACAGTGACCACCGGGAGAGAGAGGGGCTGTGATGGGGAAACACAAGGCTGAGACAGCATGACGGGACGGGAGGGAGCCGGGGCAAGGGGTGCCCAGAGGAGCTGCCTGACTCAGCCTGGTTAGGGAGAGGACTTCCTGGAGGAGGCAGCATCTTTGACACGACTGAAAGTACAGGTAGAGCCAGGCAGGCGCTCTGTCTGTCTGTCTGTGATCTCTGTGCACCCTCCTGCCCTGGCCCGTCTCTTGCCTTCTCACCATGTGTCAAATGCCTCCTCGTGCCAGGCCCTGCCTTTGGCACAGACAGGGCAGTGGAGGCGAGAGGCTGATGAAGGAGACACAGAGTGAAGATCAGGGAAGCAAGAGAAACCGCCGGGAAGCTCAGTGCCACCAGGGCAGAGGTGCTGTGTGCCCCCCACTGCTGGGTGCCCAGAGCCTACAGCAGAGCCTGGCCCAGACCAGGGGCTGGAGACAGTGGGAAGAAGGCAACGGAGGGGCAGAACAGGGGCTCTGGAGTTTAAACTGGGAGGGAGGATCCAGCCTGGGGCTTATGGGAGACTCCAGCAAAGAGCCAGATCTGAGCAAAGCCCTAAAGGGGAAGCGGGAGTCAGGGAGCCAGCACGGGGCTGGGGGAGCAGCATGGCGGGCAGGGGGAGTCACTTGGACACCCTGAGGAGAGAGTGTGGGCCAGGAGGTTCTCACGGAGGCACTGAGGAAGGGCCCTAGGGTGGAGCCCCAGAATACCAGGGCAAGGTCTATGGACCCAGATACGAGGTCAATGAGAAGCTGTGGAAGAATTTTAAGGGGGGAGACAGAAGCCCTCAAAAAAGAGTCCCTGAGCCTCCATCCCATCCTCTGTGGTGTACAAAAGGGCTCCATCAGATGCTACAGGGCACAGTCCCTCAGCTGAAACCTGGGGTGGGCACATCTCTGAAGTCAAAGTTTGTGGCGATCTGACAAAGTGATGACATACTCTATATATGCACATACACCCAGAAAGGTTGGCAGCGGCCCCCATTCAACACACCCGTGTTCCTCAACTCAGCAACAGACGCTTCATGCCGAGTGGGGTGAAGAAGGGCCATGAACAGCCGTATATCCGTCTAGGTCGGGCACTGCCGGGGGCGCCTGGCCCAGGCTTCTGCCCTGCCTTCTGGTCTCAGAGCCTCTGAGGTTGCAGATAGAGGGTTACAGTGCGGACTGAAGGACAGCTCACCCCAGCCAGTGCGCAACCATGCACATAGCACTTCCTTCAGTAAATACTTGCTGATGGTGGTCACACCACTGTATCCCCTCCTGCTGAGAGCTGGCAGGCCTGGAGGAAGTCATGTATGTGAAGACAGGAACCTCCATGGTGGCCCAGTGGTTGAGACTCTGTGCTCCCAATGCAGGGGGCTCAGGTTTGATCCCTGGTCAGGGAACTAGAGCCCAAATGCCACAACTAAGAGTTTACAGGCTGTAACTAAAGATCCTGCATGCTGCAACTAAGACCCGGAGCACCCAAATAAATACATAAATAAAAATAAATATTAAAAAAGAATTCATGAGGTAATCTGTTTGGTGCTGCAACAGGGAGCTGGGGAAGGGGCACATATAATGGAAACCCTGATCCTCAGGGCCCTAGTAATGAGCTTCCAGTCTGGAGACACCTAGAGAGACTAATGCCCTCTCTCTGGTCTCAGATGACCTCAATCCTTGGGGGCCCCCCATTCCTAGGTGACTGATGCTTGGCTAACAATTCCTTGCTCTGAGGGTGACACCCAATGTGCTGAACCACTGCGGTCCCCGGACGCTCCCTTGTACTTCAGTTCCCACCCTCACCTGACTTTGACACTGATGACCCATGACCTTTGACCTCGAGGTGATCCACATGCTCATGCCCTCCTGCTCCCTCCACCCCCAACCAGCCTCCAGGTTCCCGGGCTCACATTTCTTCTCGGGGAAGCTGTTGCTAGCGGTGGTGGGGACGGGGCCAGGGCCGCCAGGCGGGTGGGGGTGCTGGTGTTGGCGGCGGGCGGGCAGCGTGCTGGAGGGGAAGGCGCAGGTGCTGGTGAAGAGCACGTCGCTGGGCAGGCCCGGCTCCAGGCCGGCAGGGTTGGCGAAGCTGGGCTCCCGACGCCCACTGCACAGACTCTCATCTGACAGCGTCCGCTGCAGGCTCTTCTGTGGAGACTGCTGCCGGGACAGGGGTGTGGTCACGGCCAGGCCCATGGTTACTGCCCTCGGATGCTTCTTCCCCACCATCTGCAGTCCTCACCCACCCAGCATCCATTTCTGCCCAAAGTACCCCACTTCTCCCTGAGGATTCCTCCTCCCCTCTTTGTAGCCCACTTGGGTCTGGAGGGCCGACCCCACTCTCCAGCTCCAGGGGAGGTAGGGAAGGTGGGGTGACCTCAGCTAGAGCAGGAGACCCAGGTGTTGGTGGGGACCACCTGGGACGAGTGCTGGCTCCCCCCAGAGCTGGTGGGAGGGAAACCCTGCAGAGACTGGGGCCACCCAGGTCCCAACAAGAGTGCACCTGCCCAAGCGCCTGGCCCACCAGGGGAGGCAGAGACGAGAGGGACAGAGAACGCCTGCTGTTTTGGCCTTCCCCACCTCTGGGTCACAGGAGCCCAAGTGCCCCCTGAGCACTCCCCTCCATTCCTGGTCCTGTGGTCTGGGCAGGCAGGTGCTGCTTCCACCCTGCGCTCAGGGAAAAGGATATGAGAGCGGTCCAGTGGGTTTAAAGCCCCAGCGAGCCTGCTAGGCTGGCTCACACTGTGATCCTATCCCTGACCAACGTGACATCCTGACTCCTGGCTGCAGGGGCACACGCACACTCCAATAGGCTGGTAGGTGCCGCGGGCAGGAAGAGGCTGGAGCGAGTGCAGGGAGCCGCCCCGGCCCGGCCCCGCCTCCCTCTGCCTGTCTGATTGCATGCACAGGAGCATGGGTGTGTGCCTGGTGGGGGCAGCCTCTACGTACGCCTGTGTCTCTCTCCTGCTCGGGCGCCAGGTTGTCCATGATGATGAGTTTCTTTAGGTCATCTTCGATGGTGGACTTGTAGTTCTTCCGTGGGGAGCGGAGGTCTCGGAGGGAGGCCCTCAACCGCGGCTGCCCGAAGACGTTTTTCGTGCTGCTGTCTACCTGCCTGGAAGGAGAAGGTCACAGTCAGAAGGGTCTTGGGAGGCTTGAGTCACTTCTCAAAGCCATTCTGACCCCAGGGAGCCAACCGCCACTGGATGAGTGACCACGGCGTCCTCACGTCACCCGGTGAAGATGGACAGAGATGAGACCTGGGTTATCCTCTCCACTTGCCCATCCCCCAGATGTGTCCTGGAAACCCACTCTGTGCCATGTGTGTGCTCAGCAGCGGGAATACAGCAGTGAACGTGGAGCAGACCCGTCAGAGACTGACCGTGAATAAATGAGCAGGGAGAGAGACCCCACAGTGCGAGGTGGAGAGAGGCATGCTGAAGAGAAATAAAGCTGGGTAAAAGGATAGGGGTCTCTGGGGATGGAGGCTGGGTTTTCTTGTCATCTTTTGGCAGTGCCACATGGCATGGAGATCTTAGTTCCCTGCTCAGGGATCAAACCCATGCCCCCTACACTGGAAGCATGGAGTCTCAACCACTGGACCACCAGGGAAGCCCCAAGGCAGGCTTTTCTAAGGGGATGACATCTGAGCAGAAAGGGAAGAAGGCAGGAATCTGCTGGTAGAAGAGGATGCCAGATAGAGGGATCAGCGAGTGTTGGGCTGAGACGTGTGAACAAGCCTGGTGAGTTTATAGAGGCGTAGAGGGCAAGACGGTGAGGGGGAGGAGGGGAGGCCTGGGAGGGGCTGGGGCAGGTGTTCAGGAACTTATGAGCCACAGAGGGGTCTCAGGATTGTATCTGGAGAGTCTGAGCTGTTGAGTAACTGGTCCTGATTTGTGCTTTAGAAGAGTTGTGGACAGAGACATCACCCTCATGGCAACAAGGAGACAGGAAACTCCGGAGTTGTTCAGGTGGAAAACAGGGATGGTGTGGAGCAGGGACTCCAGCCACAGAAGAGGGAGAGGGTCCCACAGAGTTAGACTCCCCTGGGGGACCGGTCCCTTTGGGCCAGGGCTGGGCCACAGACAGCAGACCTCTGGCCTGGGCGCTCCAGGGCCTGGCACCAGATCCCCCTCACTCTGCTTTCCATCACGTGGGGTGGGCTCACGCATCACAGGGTGGCTGGGAGGACCTAGAAGACGAGGCACAAGGGCTTGGAGCAGCCTCTGACTGCTACTATTTGGCTTTTCTACTGGGTCTCTCATTCTCGTTGGGCTTCCTGGTGGCTCAGCTGGTAAAGAATCCTCCCGCAGTGCGGGAGACCTGCATTTGACCTCTGGGTTAGGAAGAGCCCTTGGAGAAGGGAACGGCTACCCACTCCAGTGTTGTGGCCTGGAGAATTCCATGGACTATATAGTTCACGGGGTCACAAAGAGTCGGACATGACTGAACAACTTCCAATCTTGTTTCAGAAGCTGATTTGTGAGCCAGGTCACTCTGATCACCACACTCTTCTTTAGCTTTCCCAAAGCTGACCCAGGGCTGCCTTCCAGAAGACTCTATGATCTAAAAGTCACTGAGGCACAGTCTGGGGTTAAGAGCAGGAGCCCTGGTGGGCAGACAGGTCTGGCTCTGAGTCTAGACTCTGCCTGTTCCTGCTGTGGGACCCTGGGCAAGTCACACCACCTCTCTGATCCTTGGTTTGCAGGAAAACACAGTGACCTTACTACATTTTGGAATTTGCTGCAAACTGCCTGGCCAGCACCTCACCGGGCGGACGCTGGGGAGATGAGAGCTGCTCTTCTGACCATTTCTCTGGAGGTGCTGGGCACTCTGAGCTGCACACAGTCCCCTCCTATTGCTCCTTCCCATTCTGCAGGCACCACAGGCTGTCACCCCAGCTCCCTGGCCCAGGCTGGCTCCTGGGGGCTCTCTGTCCTCCACTCCTGGGACTTCCCCTGCAGTCTCCTCTTGCCTCCTGAGTCTGGCCCAGCCTTTGGGATCAGGTCCTACTTTTCCAGCCAACACTGGATCCCTCATCTGAGGTGTTGCCACCCTCTCCCCCCAGGAAAGAAATAATGACAGCCAACAGAAGCACAGAGCCGGGTGCTATCTACCAGTCCGAGGGCTCCATGTGAGCTAACCTGTGACATCTACACAGCAGCCCTCCCTGGGAGCCACTGTTAATTGGCATCTCCACTTTACAGGTGGGAAACTGAGATACAGAGAGGTTAAAGTAACTGTCCACAGTCACACAGCCTGGGAGCAGAGGAGTTAGGATTCCAGTCCAGGTCACCGGGCTGCAGCGCCCACAGGCATCACGACAGTGCTTGGCTGTCACGTTTCTATCAAAGAGATGGTGTATGAAAGATGTATAGTATGTGAAACATAATCACATTGGGTGCAATAATATGCTTTTATAGGGACTTTCCTGGTGGTCCCATGGTTAAATATCCACCTTCCCATGCAGGGGACGTGGGTTCAATTACTGGTCGGGGAACTAAGATTCCCATATGCTGCAGGGCAACTGAACCCAGGAACCATAACTAAAGAGAAACACAGGCACCCCAACTGGAGAAGCTCACATGCCCCAACAAAGATCCCACGTGCTAAGACCAGACACAGCCAAATAAATTAATAAATATTTTTTAAAAAGCTTTTATACATTAAAAAATAAATCCTGGAAGAAATTATGAACAATGATTACTTCTGGGAAGTAGGAGTCATATTAGAAGGTGGAAAAATGAGACTTTCACTTTTCACCTGATAAAAACACCCTTCTTAACTGGTTGAATTTATTTTGCTATCATCATGTATTATGACAAAAATAATAATAAAAACTAGTTTAAAAAGAGCTGACACCCAGACTTCATCATTGTGTAACTCAAGAAAGAAAAAGAAAAGAGTCTTTGAACTCAGGAAGAAATAAGATATCTTGGGCTCCTGAGGGTACTGAAGTCTATGTTTTTTATTTTTTCTCTTATTTTCTCAGCTGCCAGCCTTGGGGTTTCAACAAAGGAAGGAAGAGAGGGTGGTTAAGTTTTTTTTTTCTTGTTAGGTCGTATTCCTTCTCAAATGAGAATTCCAGGGCTAGGGTAATTCTGGCTCCGTCATTTTTAGGCAAGTATGCTTTCTGGGCAAACGAAAAGCTTTCTATCCAAAAGAGAGAAACAGACAAAAGCAAGAAAGACACACACACACCCCAGAGTACATGCCATTCCCCTGGGAGCTCAAAAGGGCCTCACCCTTGCCGCTTCCCTTTTGATTTTGCCATTTCCCAGAATCCCCTGCACAAGGGGCGCTGCCCATGAGGCTCCCCTCTGGGAAGGGTGTAAAATGACCTGCTGAAAATGTAAAACCGTGCACTCTCTCCACCCTAGGAGTTCTACATCTGGGAGTGTCCCCTTTAAGGTGCCAGGTGTGCGGGGACGCTTTGTGAAGTCCTGACTAGGGAGGAAACAGCACCGGCCAGCAGTGGCAGGGCGAGGCCCCGCAGGGAGGGCCAGCAGCACCCCAGAACAATCCCCTCCAGCTGCTGAAGACAAGAGAACTTGGTCCACATGACGTGGGAAGAGGTTTGCTCAGATACGTCATGGGAGTAAACAAGTTATGGGGACGTTCCTGGCGGTCCAGTGCCTAAGCCTCCACACTCCCAATGTAGGGGCCCAGGTGTGATCACTGGTCAGGGAACTAGATCCCACATGTGGCAACTGAGAGTTTGCATGCCACAACTAAAGATCCTGTGTGCCACAACTAAGACCTGGTGCAGCCAAATCAATATTAAAAAAAAAGTGGTATGTATGGTGTGAAAGCATTTTTAGGAAACAAAACTCACACACAGCTTATGCTGTGCTGTGCTCAGTTACTCAGTTGTGTCCAACTCTGTGATCCCATAGCCTGTAGCCTGCCAGGCTCCTCGGTCCATGGAATTCTCCAGGCGAGAATACTAGAGTGGGTTGCCGTGCCCTTCTCCAGGGGATCTTCCCAACCCAGGGATCAAACCCAGGACTTCCCGCATTGCAGGCAGAATCTTTACTGTCTGAGCCACCAGGAAGGCCACACACAGCTTAGCGTGGTATATTCAAGTTTACTAAACTCTCAGCTCCTAAGGTGGATATGTGGGAGGGATTCTCTTTCTAAAAACATTCCTTGCCACAGCCCACCAGGTCCAAAACAATCTGTTCTACCCTGCCTCAGCCCTCACCTCCTCCCATACAGGCTTCCCAAGGTTCCTGAAACACGCCAGGGAAGTCCCTGCCTCAGGGCCTTTGCACCGGCTGTTCTGTCTGCCCAGAGCAACCTCCCCAGCATTCCCCGCAAATGGCAGCTTCTCATCCACCCAGCTTCACTCAAATGTCACCTCCTCAGAGAGGCCTTCCCTGACACTCCACCTTTTGTGGCTGCCTCCCAGCCCAGGTGAGCTACCTCACACTCTCCTGTGCTACTTCTTCACTGTCTTCATCTCCCAGTGATTCATCCTGTGTAACTGTTTTGGGGTCCCACTCCTCCCACCTCACCTGCAGTCTTGTGTTTACGTCCAGGGTGGGGATGAGGCCAGCAGGCACACCGACTGAGTTATTAACTGTGTATCACACAGAACTGACCTTCCTTCCAACCCATTAGCTGACCTCCCTACCCATCTCCTTCCTTCTTTCCAACCTCCCTTCTGCTCTCCCTTCCTTTCCCAGCAAGCTTAAATGATTTCCATAAACCAGGAGAAAGTATAGAGGACTTCCCTGGTGGTCCAGTGTTTAAGAATCTGTCTGCCAATGCTGTGGACATGGGTTTTCTCCCTGGTCTGGGAAGATCCCACATGCCACGGAGCAACTAAGCCTGTGTACCACAATTGCTGAGGCCCACGCACCCCAGAGCCCATGCTTGCAGTAAGAGAAGCCACCACAATGAGAAGCCTTCGCACCGCAAGTAGAGAGTAGCCCCTTCTTGCTGCAACTAGAGAAAGCCAGTGCACAGCAATGAAGACCGAGCACAGCCAACAAAAATAAATAAATAAAAGGATAGAGATACTTTAAAAAGTCAAGCCAGGAGAACACAAGCATTCCTTCCTTGCTCTATTTGGGTTCATTGGCTGAAACTATCTTCCCAGCTCTCAGGACCCCTAGGACTTGAGTGGGGCTCTCTTGATTCTCCAGCGGAGGGCTGGCTTCCTGGAAGAAATCCTACTAGAACCTTCTTTCGACCCTCAGCTCCACATCTATCTATACACTGCAAGTTCCACATGGCCTGACACTGTTAGTGGGCAGCTATGACATGTCTAAAAGGAATAAAATATGATGAAATTCAGTTTGGAGAGTCAAACTCATCATTTTTGTCCACACTCTCTTTCTTCTGGGAGGATTTCCTAATGTATTGTCTAAACTGAAAATTCTAAGCAATAATTTAAGATGGCATTCATTCCAGGTTAAAAGAAAAAAAAAAACAAAAAACTGGGTTTGTGCACCTCTGATCTTTTTCCTCCTTCTCAAGATCTTTGGCCTTTATAAATGTTTAAATCTAATGACCTCTGAGGATAAAATGGACTCGACTCTGATTGTTAAAAAGAATGAGATCACCTTCTGTGTTCTGTCTAATATGGAGCTGTCGCCAAGCTGAGAAAAGAGCAAGTCAAAGAGGCTGCAGCACAGACAGGAGGTGACCCCATGGATAAAAAAAAGCGGGGGGCGGGAAGGAAACACACACACTCACGTGTGCTCTGTCGTGTTCAGAACATTTCTGTAAGGATGGACAAGAAATGAAACAATGGTTGCTCTGGGGAGGGGAGCTAGATGGCTGGGGGCCAGGGAAGGGAGTGAGGCCTGGTTTTCACGGCATACCCTTTTGAACTAGTTTGGTTTTTATCCTCTGCGTGTTTTACCATCGAACACACAAATGAAGAAAACACCCAGGAGGAGGTACCCTCTCTCAAAGTTCTGACTGACAGCCTTGGACAGAGTCCCTAATTTGCCTGTGTTGTTTGAACTTGCATTTGCCACACTGGGGAATTAAACCACTCACGTTAGAAAAGAAAGAGGGAGACAGAAAAATGACAAAGAAGGCCCTGTAGTTAGGAGCGGGACAACAGCAACTTCTTTTTCCCGTGATGGCTGGGCCAGGAGTGGAAGGCGACCAAAGGCTCTGACTTGGCTGGGCCTGATCCCAGATGACTGGGAGCTCTGGCCTCCAACCCGGGCAGCTCCCTTGGGGCTGGGTTAATTAAGCTAATTAGTACCACTGTCGGTTGGCCTGCCTGAGCTGGGGGTTCTGCCAGCCTCGCTGGCGAGGACACTCATCGAGTCTGCGCTTTGGGCGGCAGGCCGATTTTCCTGGAAGGCTGGCTGGGAGAGGCGGGTGGGGGTGGGGGTCGACCCTGCCGTGGGGTGGGGATGCTGCTGCTTCCGTGGCTGTGCTGAGCTGAACCCAGGGCCCCTAAACTCGAGGAAACCGCTAGATGCTAATGCCAATGCTGAGCGGCCCTTTCCGAGGCCTCGCTGACTCCTTGTGCCGCCTCGGGGAGGGAGACACCCCTGTCCTCCCCTTTAGAGGCTGGGGACCGAGACACGGTGAGTGGAGGATGCGCGGAAGCCACATCTGCCCCGTGCTCTGAGCCGCCTGAGATTCGCTCTTGATGAACGAACGCAGTGCTCAGTGTGCCTGGGCGCAGTGACGGAGGCTCTGGGGGTGTGTGCCCCCACTCTGGGGCTGGGGTGTCTCACGGGGCTACGTTCCTTCCCTATGGCCATCACTTCCATCGCCTCGCTTTACCTGCAAGAGCACTGATGCCGTGAGAGCTTCTGACACAGTGACTGCAGAGTCGGGTCCTGGGCTTGACTCAGGGGACTGCCCCTGACTGCGGTGGCAGTAACGGCAGCTGCAGCAAAGCTCGCCCCCTGAGCACGCGCTCTCTCTCAGGCCCCAGCCTGCTCATTTTTTCCCCCACTTTTTGGTGACGCCATGCAGGATATGGGATCTTAGTTCCCAGAAGAGGGATTGAACCCATGCCCCCTGCAGTTGAAGTGGGAGTCCTCACCAATGGACCACCAGGGAAGTCCCAAGACTGCCCTTCTTATGGGTGAGGACATTTGGAGCCCGGGTCCTGAGATGTGACCTGGGGGATCACCCGCCACAACCACTGCTCCACCGTAAGCAATAAGCAGGCTATTCCCTAGGGCATGCCTCCTCCTCCTCCTCCTCACCAGGCCTTGTCTGCAGGGAGCAGGGCCGGCAGGGCCGCCACACGCCAGCCTTTCAGTTGGGCTGAGACCAGCCTGGCGGGGAGGAGGTGCCCTGGATGGCTGAGGAAGGGGGTGCTGATGACCACGGGTTCTGTCTCCTGCTCTGTGGGGCCCCAGCCTGGCCACCCTGGTCACCCCCTCTCCTGCTCAGCCCTGTGCAGCTCAACCTTCGTGCTGGGGTCCTCCCGGGAGTTACCTCAGGAAGTCCTCACAGCTGGGAGGTGGGGAGGATGTCATGCCAGTTTAAAGAGAGAAAAACTGAGTGACGGAGAGGTGAGCGGCCAATGAGGGAGTCCTTCCCGACCCCCACGCTGTGCTGCTCTCATGGTGGGGAGAAGGCAGCCCGGTGAGTTCAGCGTCCTGCGACAAAGCAGTCAAAATGGGGCTGTTCGGCCCTCTCCTGAGGCAGAGCTTCAGGGGTGACTGGGGCCTGCAGCAGAGGGGCTGGTTGCGGGGGGTGGGGGGCTTCCACCTCAGTGCCCTGGGTCCCCTCAGAGTACAGCTCCTCTGTCCTTCACCAGCTCACTCCACTTTTCGTGCAATGGAGCATGTGCCCCCAGACAGGCGACTGTTTCCTCCGAGAAGTCAGCAGTCCTCAGAAGGCGCGAGTCCGGCCTTGGATGCGAGCCTTGCCTGAGTCTTTCCCATGATGAGATACCCTGCCAGTTCTCTTTCTAGGTATGAATCCCAGCTCTGCCACTTCCAGTTGGGTGACCCAGGCTACGCACTTTTAACTGTGCATCAGTTTCCTCCTCTAGAAATAGGGTCACCGGGAGGACCTGGGGGGTCTGTAAAGCCCCATCCACACAGTCTGGCTGAAAGACAGCACCCCTGTGCTGGCTGCAGCCATTTATAGCACTCTGGGGATAGGTCAGAGGTCCCTGACCAGAATCAGTGAGAAAGGAGGCAGATTTGGTGATTACTCCTTTGGGGACACACTCATATTAGGGGTGACCTATGGGACTTCCCTGGTGGTCCAGTGGCTAAGACTCTGAGTTCCCAATGCAGAAGGCCTGGGTTCGATCCTTGGTCAGGGAACTAAGGTCCCACATGTGGCAACCAAAGATTCCGCATGCACAATAAAAATCAAAGGTTCTGCGTGCTGCCATTAAGGCCCAGGGTAGCCAAATAAGTACATAAAGATAAATATTAAAAGAAATATGTGGTGGTCTCTGTACAACCATGACACCTGCAATGACTAACCTTAACTAACAGAGTGAATTTGGGCAAGTGACTTAACCATTCTGTACCTCAATTTTTCTTACCTGGAAAATGGGATACAAAGTCCTACAACTCACTGTTCGTAGTGAAGGTTAAATGAGTTAAAAAAGGTAAAGGGCTTATGACAATACTTGGCAGGGGTGTGTGTGTATGTGTGTGCTTAGTCGCTCAGTCATGTCCGACTCTTTTTGACCCCATGGACTGTAGCCCACCAGGCTCCTCTGTCCATGGGGATTCTCCAGGCAAGAACACTGGAGGGGGTTGCCATTTCCTCCTCCAGGGGATCTACCTGGCCCAGGGATTGAATCTGCGTCTCTTACACTAGCAGATTCTTTACCACTGCACCACTGGGGAAGCCCACTTGGCAGGGGAGGTATCAGTAAAAGCAGGTAAATAAGTTATGCAAATGAGTTCTCATGCCTTGGGATAAAATTTCAGCAACAGAATTATACACAGATTAAAAACAAAACAAAACATGTTTAGCCTCAAATACTTTAGCTGGAAGTAAAGACAATGTTTTCTGGAAAACTAGGTTAGGTGACTCAGAAGTGTCTCTAACAATGACAAAGACATTTCCAAAATGCTCAGGGAGATTTTGAATAAAGCAGCTTTCTTAAAAGTATGTGGACAAATGCATTAATTCTAAGTTAACATGTTACTTAAAGCACGTGATTTTAAAAATTATCTGTAACCAAATTAATAAGAAACCACGAAACTATTCTGTGTCCCCTGGTATTTTATATATTTAGTTTACATATTTTTATGCCATGCACGCACATACATAAAAAGCTTTCTTTGGATCTTATGGTGGGAAAAGGGGGGCTGCTGTTTGTTTTTGGCTGTCACCTCTCCAGGTATATATTTTCTCAGCCACGCCACGGTGGCATGTAGGATCTTAGTTCCCTGACCAGGGATCAAACCTGTGCCCCTGCAGTGGAAGCGTGGAGTCCTAACCACTGGACCGCCAGGGAAGTCTGCCAGGTATACTTTCTGACCGCCTACTACATACCTTGTCCTGGATGGGGCTCAGGTGGGTCTGCTGTCCCAGTACCTTTAGTCCAACGGGTTGACAGGGAAGAACTGAATCTCTAGCAAACGACTGTGTGATGTGCTCTGGATAGAGGCCAAGCAGGGGAAGAAGTGTGGGGTCCATGGGACGGATGAACCTGGTGTGGGTCTTGGAAGAGTTTCTTTGAGGATGGCAGGTCTGTGTGAGACCTGAGGGCTGGCGTTATGGGTCTCCTCCAAATGATATGTTGAAGTCCCAAATATCAGAATTTGGCCTGATGTGGAAATGGTGTCTTTCCAGGGATAATGAAGGTAAAGTCAAAGTGTTACTCGCTCAGTCATGTCTGACTTTTTGTGACTCCATGGACTGTGTTGCCTGCCAGCTTCTCTGTCCATGGGATTCTTCAAGCATGAATACTGGAGTGGGTTGCCATTCCCTTCTCTAGGGGATCTTTCTGACTCAGGGATCAAACCCAGGTCTCCTGCATTGAAGGCAGATTCTCTACCATCTGAGCCACCAGGGAAGCCCAATCAAGGTAAAATGAGGCAACTACTGCTGCTGCTGCTAAGTCGCTCAGTCGTGCCCGACTCTGTGTGACCCCATGGACTGCAGCCCACCAGGCTCCTCTGTCCATGGGATTTTCCAGGCAAGAGTACTGGAGTGGGGTGCCATTGCCTTCTCCAATTAAGATTGACCCTGGTGTCCTTATAAAAACAGGAGATGTGGACACAGAGACACATACCCAGATGTATCTACATGCCAAGAAACCCCACAGACTGCTGGCCAATCAATCAGAAGCTGGGAGAGAGGTGTGGTACACACACTTCCTTTCCGCCCACAGAGGGAACCAACCCTGCTTCCACCTTGGCTCCAGCCTCCAGCCTCCAGAGCTCCAAGTAAAGACACTTGTGCTGTTGAGCCCCCGGTCTGCAGTGCTTTGTTATGGCAGCCCGAGCAAACTCCAGGTGGGCAGGACGGAGCCGGTGGGGCAGGGGGCACCCAGGCAGAAGGGACAGCACACGTGCTGGGGAGGCCAGGGAGGCTGCTCCCATGGAGGAGCAGAGTGGGGCCAGCAGGGCTGGACCCTCTGGCACCCTGAAAAATGAGGGCCTTACCGTATTTTATGGGGTTACAGTGAGAATGGAGTGTGATGTGAGGCTCAGACATCCCACTCACTGATGGGAGTGCCCACACAGTGTCAGCTGACACCTGTCCTGTGACCAAGACTGTCACCTGCTTTCCAGTGGAGGAATGGGCCATGGAACAGAGACCAGGGATGGAGTGATGGCAGAGGGGACAGAAGGCTGGGGAGACCTGAATGAGGAGGTGGCACCAGACCAAGCTCCGGAATCCCACCTCGGCCACAAGACGTGGAGGAAGAGCATTCTGGGAACTGGTGACAGCCACTGCAGAGGCCCTGAGGTCGGCCTGCACTTGGTGGGACTCAAGACCGAGGAGCCGGGAGAGGCCGGGTGGGTGGAGTGGAGCAAGCCTGGGGCAGCGTGGGAGATGAGGGCAGAGGGGTGACGGGCGCGTCGTGCGGGGTCCAGGTGGGAGTCTGGGCAAAGCGCACAGTGCGCTAGTGCCTGGTATGATACATGCGCTCAGGAAAGGAGCGCCTTTGTCATTAGTCCTGGGAGCGGGGCAAGTCGCTGGAGGTTTTAGTCAGGGGAGGGGAGGATCAAAATCTAGTTTGCAGAGTGGCCGCTGGCTGTCAGCGAGCAGCGTGAACTGGATTCTCCACTTGCTCGCTCGCCCACCTCTCCAGGGATCCTGTTTCTGTCTCCTGACAGCTCTCTCCTTATGAGCTCTGTGTCACCACACATCTGAATGGCCCCCTCCAGGTCATGAGAGAGGATGTTACAGAGAACAGAATGGAGGAGGGCAGGCCCCCCACCTGAAGAGGAGCTGTGGCTTTCTGGGTTCTGACCCAAGCTCCACCCCTTCCCAGCTATGAGCCTCTGGGCCTCAGCAGTAAAGCTGAGCAAATGACAGGTCTGCTTCATGGAGCACCGGGGATGGTGGCTGCAGCCATGAAATTAAAAGATGCCGGCTCCTTGGAAGAAAACCTATGACAAACCTAGACAGCATATTAAATAGCAAAGACATCACTTTGCCAACAAAGGTCCGTCTAGTCAAAAATCACTAGCAATGATTTTTCTAGTAGTCATGTACGGACGTGAGAGTTGGACCATAAAGAAGGCTGAGAGCCAAAGAACGTGATGATGCTTTCCAACTGTTGTGCTGGAGAAGACTCTTGAGGGTCCCGTGGACTGCAAGGAGATCAAACCAGTCAATCCTAAAGGAAATCAACTCTGAATATTCACTGGAAGGACTGATGCTGAAGCTGAAACTCTGATACTCTGGCTGCCAGATGAGAATAGCCAACTCACTGGAAAAGACCCTGATGCTCGGAAAGATTGAGGGCAGGATGAGAAGGAGGTGACAGAGGATGAGATGTTTGGATGGCATCACCGACTCAATGCACATGAGTTTGAGCAGACTCCACGAGATGGTGAAGCCTGGCGTGCTGCAGTCCATGGGGTTGCAGAGTCGGAAATGAATGACTGAACAACTCATGGAAGAGTTGTTGAGATGGATTCAGTGAATCAATTCATGGACTAGAGCTCAGCACCAAAACTGGTATGTGGTGAGTACTGGATAAATTTTCAGTACCATTGTACTCTAACATCAAAAATTGGCACTTCCCTGGTAGTCCAGTGGTTAAGACTCCGCACTTTCAATGCAGGGGGCATGGGTTCGATCCCAGGTTGGGGAACTAAGACCCCACGTGCTGAGCAGTGCAGATAAATTAAGATAAATAAAACCTCCAAATTCAAAGAACTGGTTTTTAACTGACCACTCCTCTCTTCTTTTTGGTTTCAGAGCAAAATGGCCCAAACCAGCTGCCTCCTGTTCTGCCCTGGCTTCTCTCTGGCACCTCCAGTCACCTCTGGGAGGCTCAACCCCCTTCTCAGTTCCCTGACTGCTCCCAGTTGTCACCCCTGGGCTCTCAGACCCACATTTGTCTGGGCTCCCCCTTCACTGGCTCCTCCTCCTTGTATGAACACTTAGGGATCTCAGGTGGAGGCCTACATCCCCCTCCTCTCCAGCCTTTATGTTAACAATAGTCCCATTCTCTCCACCCTGACCTCTTCCCAGAGCTCCAGACTCCTTACCCAACTGCCTCCTCCGTGTCTATTGCACATCACAACAGTAATCCGTCTGTGGGCTTCCCTGGTGGTCCAGTGGCTAAGAGTCTGCCTGCCAATGACGGCGATACTGATTCGATCCCTGGTCTGGGAAGTTCCCACATGACTCAGGGTTACTGAGCCTGTACTCTATAGAGCCTGCAAGCTGCAACTACTGAAGCCCACGTGCACAGAGCCTGTGCTCCAACAAGGGAGGCCACCCAAATGAGAAGCCTATGCACCACAACAAGAGTAGCCCCTGCTCACTGCAACTGGAGAAAGCCCTCGTGCAGCAACCAAGACCCAGTGCAGCAGAAAAATAAAAAAGGGTAAGCCCGTCCAGGCCTGAGCTCTGGAGCTCCCTACTCGGAGGGAACCACGGTTTACAGTTCACTCTACAGTTCCAGCCCTGAGCCCACTCCCCACTCAGTCCCCATCTCAGCTCAAGAAGAGTCTGCCCATCCTCCAGGCTGAAAGACCTGGTATCACCTTCCACCTTGCTCTTCCTCTCACACCACATCCGATCTGCCAGTGGAACCTGCTGACTCCCGTTTCAGAGAATCTATCCCAAAGCTGCCTCCTTCTTCCTCCTCAGCCTCCATCCCACCCCAGGCCTCTTGTGTCCTGCCTGGACCATCACACCAGCGCCCCCTGTCTCCTGATCCCTTGCAGACCATGCTCCACATGCAGCCACAGAGGCCCTGTGAATACTCAACTTAGGTCTGTCCCCCTCTGTTCCAGACCCTTCTTCGATTCCCCCTGAATTACAGCAGACGCCCAGGCCCTTACCTGGGGCCCACAGAACCCTCCACGATCTGTGCTCACTGCCTCTCTGACCTCACGTGCTCACATGGTCCCAGCCACACTGGCCTTCCCCCCACAGACCAAGCCTGCTCCTGCCTCAGGGTCTGTCAGTTGCTGTTCCCTCTGCCTGGAACGTTCTTCATCCAGATGTGTCACAAGGCTCGCCACCATTTGACTCCGCACACTTTTCTTAGTCACCCTATTTGCTGTCCGTTCCCCAACCAGCACGGCCCCCTGGAGGGCAGGGGCCCTGTCGGCCTGTGCGCGGTTGTATTCCCAGTGTGTAGACGGGCATGGTGACTGACAGATAAGGGAGCGAGGGGTCACCCTCCCCCCTGTCCCGAGATGCCAAGCTTGGCTCTGGGGGTGCCTCACCAGGTACCCAGGCACTTACTTCTTTGGGTCAGTGAAGGGGAGTGGCCGTGGAGGGGGCTCGTCTGTCCTCTTCCACCCCGTGGGGTGCTTGCTGTGCACGGGCTGCTTGGAGAAGAAGGACTTGGGGACAGAGGTGGAGAGCTGGAAGGCGCTGGCCTGGGCCAGCTGTGAGGGCCGCGGGGTCTCGGTGCTGGCTGTCTTGTGAACCTGAGCGGGGTAGCCGGCCCTTGAGCTCGTATCGCTGCAATGTAAAAATTCGAAAAGTAAAATAACTCCGTCGCACGTTTCGAAAAGTCTATCTGTTTAAGTTTACTCTTGGGAAACAAACAATAAAGAAGTTCATTCACACAGGAGAGATCCTGCCGTGAAAATTCTAATACATAGATGTCTACGTGGAGAAAAGGTAATGCTCCCTTCACAGCCTCCATCCCCTCCCAGCGATGTCCTCCTAGCACAGTTGATACCTCTATGGGTATCTAAAAAAGTCACCCTCTGTGGGCAGATGATTGCCCACCCCCCTGGAGATTCCTTGTATCCTGAGCACAACCTACACAGCTGGAGGTGGGGGGCCCGCCGACCCATCTCTGGAGGTAACCACGGTTTACAGTTTGCTGTATTTCTTTCCTAACCCTTTCCTATGGTTAAAACATACATGTTGGGAATTCCCTGGTGGTCCGTGGTGAGGACTCACTTTCATTGCTGGGAGCCTGGGTTCGATCCCTGGCCAGGGAACTAAAATCCCACAAGCAGCACAGCATGGCTTAAAAAAAAAAAAAAAGAAGAAGAAAGAAAAAGAAAAACAGACAAAAAGAAAAACGTGTATACAACTGGAAAACAGGAGCCTTTTTTTTGAAGGGTGCGAGAATTATGTTTTCGTATAACTGAGACCGTGCTAATAAATTGTTCTGTAACTTATTTTTGTTAAACTTATGCCTTGCCACATAATATCTTCACTCAAAGACTTTTTGAGCACTAATATACATCAGACACCACTCCAGTTGATCTAATCTAAAACCACAGCTCGATATTCCAAATGCTGGATTCCTGTGGAGTTAATGCTACAATGAACCTCATGTGGTTAATTAGGACCCAACTCTTGGGGACCCAATTGCTGACCCCACTGAAGCAAATCAGCTTCTAAAACTTTAAAATAAAATTCTAATTCCACTTCAAGTAAGAGGTCTTTAATGGGAAAATTAATGTCCTTGGAGTGCAAGTTAATAAAAGCTTACTGAAGGTCAATTCAGCAAAATTAAAGGGTGGGACTTCTGACTACGGATGAATGAGAAGACTGGCAAATTCTCTCCCCACCAAGCACAAAATCAACAAAAACAACCATTTCAGCACTCTGGAAATTGACCGAGGACATGCAACAATCCAAGTATTGTTTATTCTCTTGAAAACCTGAACTTCAGGGTAAGAACAGAGGGAATCTGATGTTTTAGCCTGGGGCTCCTCCCATCCCCTGCCCAGCTCAATGAACAAGCAAGTTCTGCCACCGTAGAACTTCACTGAGGGTTCCAGAAGGAGAAGAGAAAAAGGGTCAGAAGAAAGGTTTGGAGGAATAATGGCTAAAAGCTTCTCAAACTGGATAAAAAAACATTCATCTACACATCTGAAAAACTCAACAAATCACCAGGATAAACACAAAGACTTCATCCAGAAAAATGAGTGAAAGTCAAGCACTAAGATAAAACCTCTGAAAGCACCAAGAGAAAAAGATTCATCATATACAGAGGGAATCAATACAATCAACTGCTGACCTATCATTTGAATCAATGGCAGTGTGTGTTACTTGCTCAGTCGTGCCCCACTCTTTGCGACCCCATGGACTGCAGCCCACCAGGCTCCTGTGTTCATGAGATTTTCCAGGCAAGGATACTGGAGTGGGTTATCAAGAATGGGATGGTATTTTCAAGGTGCTGAGAGAAAAAACCATCAACCAAGACTTCTATATCCAGCAAAACTATCCTTCATAGATGAAGACAAAATAAAGATGTCCCCAGATAAACAGACTCAGAGAATTCATTGCTAGCACATCTGCCTAATAAGTAAAAATTCCTTGGGCTGAAAGGAAATGACTGAAGGTGATGACCTGAATTCACATGGAGAAGTGAAGGGTCCAAGATGGTAAGAATGGGTTAAAATAAAAGACTTCATAGAGTATTTTGGAGAAGGAAATGACAACTCACTCCAGTACTCTTGCATGGAAAATCCCATGGACAGAGGAGCCTGGTGGGCTATAGACATAGGGTCACAAAGAGTTGGAAACAGCTGAGCAGGAGCATAGAATATTTAGGTTTTCTTATTTCTTCTCTAACTTCTAAAGTTACATGTAAGACTGTACAAGGCAATAATAACACTATATTGTTTGGTTTATAACATATATGGATGTAGAATGTATGATAGTAATAGCATGAAGGAGAGGGAAAGGAATGGGGTTTTATTGGAGGAAAGTTTCTATATTTTGTTGGTATTCAGTCAGCACTAATCTGAAATACATTGATAAGATGCATACTATAATTAAAGTTAAGAGGAATCCAAATGGTGTACTAAAACTAATTTAACACAAAAGGCAAAAGTAAAGGAAGGACAAAGGAGAAAGACAGTAAACACAGAAAACAAAGCGCAAAATGGCAAATGCAAATCTAATTATCATCGGTAACGTCATTAAATGTGATACTGAAACATCCCAATCCTAAGGCGGACTGTCAGAATGGATTTTCAAATGCAAGCTCTGACTGACTTATAAAGACTTTCTATAATTTAGCAACATCTGTCAACAGGTCCAAGGTTGTGCACTGGTGAGGGGTTGTTCAGGGAGTCACGGAGCATGTAACATCAGGATTGGACTTTATCTGGGGAGGTCACAAGGGCTTCCCCAAGGAGGAGACAGTGTCTGAGCTGAACTGAAAGATGTGAGTAGTGTCAGTCTAGCCTCTGATCTCCCAGAAATCCACGCCAGAGAAAAGCCTGCGCAAGGACAGGCAGGCACATACAAGGATGGTCACTGCAATGCTGCGTGTAAACAAGAAAAAGCTGGACATGGCCTGAGTTCTTAGATCAGTCCAAGCATATGCATATGATCAAAAACTATGCAGCTAGTGTGAAGAATAAGGTCAACTTCTGTTTACGGATGAAGACAGATGCCCGAGCTACAGGAAGTGGAAACAAGGCATCATGCAAAGTGTGCTCTTTCTTTTTTTAAATGTATATGTGTTGTCAAATGTTACTGGGCTTTTTTTTTTTGGGGGGGGGTGTCTTTATTTTTATGAAAAGGAAATGTGTAGTTTTTTCCCCAACTGTGGGCCATGAAATCAATTTACTTGATCTTGACTGTTATTTGGGGTAGGGGGAGGGGAGAAACAGACTGGAATAAAAAACCTCAGTGTACCTCATATGAGATAAGGTAAGTGGTTTCGTGAAACTTTACTGAGGATGTCCACACTGGGGTGTAATGTAAAGTGCTTTTCCTGTTTTGGGTAACTGTCAAAATATGTGTGATAGATCTGGGCTGGTACAGATCTGGAGAAAGCTCTCTGGAGGAGTGCACACTGATTATCTCTGGAGGCAGTAATGACAGGGGAGATGAAACCACATACACAGCACAGGGCAGAAATCAAAGTGCTGACAGCCCAGTCTCCTTCTCTGAGGCAACCTTGACTTTTCCCCTTTCTTCTTCTTCAACACAGAGCCCAGTGTGTGTAGCCTCCCAATTTTCCTTTTTAACATAAATGGCAGCCTATCATGAGCTTGCTCGGCACCTGGCTTTGACCTTAACACGATGCCCTGGAGCTCTCTCCATGTCAGTCCACACAAAACCCTCTCCCTTCAATGGCTGCAGGTGGTCCACTCTATGAATATATCCTAACTGGTTTTACCCTAACTTTTATATTTCTACAGTACATATTTCTCTATCCTGTCATCAGGCATGTTCAGCTTTTATGAGCTGGAAAAAACAAACAAGAGATGATAAAGAAACAAAAGGAAGACTGGGTCCAGTGGTTAAGAATCTGCCCCCCAGTGCAGGGGACGCAGGTTTGATCCCCGGTTGGGGATCAAACCCTGGTTGGGGTTAGTTGCCACAGGGCAACTAAGCCCATGCTCTGCAACGAGAAGCCCACATGCTGCAACTAGAGAGCCCCTGCCCCATGCCACAACTAGAGAAAGCCTGTGTGCTGCAACAAAGACCCAGCATGGCCAAAATGAATAATAATAATCAAAGGAAGGGAAAAAGAACACCCCTTTCTCTGTGTCTGCCAGCTGGCTCCATCCACTGCCCCATTTGGGAGGGGCTTGCTCCCTCAGCCTGTGGCAGGCACTGGGTATCACCCTATTCCCCGTCACCTTGTAATGAAGGCTGGTTTTACTCATCCTTGAGGAAGGTGACCTGGCACCCGGCCCAGGGCACACTCCCGAATGCTGGATGCCACCTGTCTGGGATGGGTCAGGGGTAGGTCTGTGATCTGTTTTGGACAGTGAAGCATCAGGTGTGTGTGTGGACGGACGGTCTGCTAGGTGACTTCTGGGAAAGGTCTCTTCACTGGAAAACTAACAAACAAAGACCACCTGTAGTAAACGTCACCTCTTCTTCCACTTGACACAGTGGACAGTCACTTTGAGACTGTGAGGGGAGCCAGTCTGCAGGCCAATGGAGACAGAACAAAGAAAGGGAAAGAACCTGAGTCCTTGAGTCAGTAAATTCCCCAATCATGGGGCCCTCCCTAGCGTGGGACTTCATGTTCTCAGAGGTAACAGACTTCCTCCAATTGAGCTGGGACTTGTTGCTTAGAGCCAAAAGGCATTCCCACGACTGTCCCTGCTTTCAACCTCTACCAGCCTCAGGCATGAACGGGTGCCCCCCACACACAGCAGGGCCACAAAGAACTATTCTGAATATGTTGTGCATCTTGACCCAGCCTGCTCAGACGGGCGCCCCTTCTCACTCCCCCTTGGACCATGAGCTGCGCCAGGTGCCAAGTACAGGGAAGAGTTCTTAGGCCACCAATCAACAGAGTGAATACACCTTTTCTCTGAAGCACCTGCAAGGCCAGGTGCCCTCCCCGAGCCTCAGCTTGAAAAACGAGGCAGCAGCACTGCCTGAGAACCATGCTGAGAACATGGACCATGCTGCTTACCTGACCTGGGGTCCAAGCCCAGCACCAACTGACATGCTGTGATCTTTGCTGGAGCCCCTTCCCCTCGACGAGCCTCAGTTTCCTCCTCTGAGAATCGAGGCAACGACACACTTGCCTCACGAGGTCACATCTGCACAAAGTGCTCAGGGTAGGCCTGGGCACTGGAATGTGCTCTTGGAGCTGCAGATACACAGGGATGTGGTGTGTCCAGGGGCTAAATGCCCAGGCTCCGGGCTCAGCCAGGGCTGCAGAGGGGACATTCTGCTCTATACTCTCACCCCACCTTCCCCCAGAGAGGCTGGGCAGTTACCTGTGCTGTCTCAGGGGGAACAGTTAAGCTTTTGTTGGAGTGAAAGCAGAAAAACTGTAGGCTGAATGAAGAAACTGCACAGCTGCCTGGGAGTGCGCCATGCTCTGGTCTGTTCATCCCTGGGGAGGCTGATGGGTGGCCCCGGGGCGGGCAACAGGCACAAAGGGAGCTGTGCCCCTGCCTTATTATTATTTTTTTGGCTTCACTGGGTCTTTGTTGCCATAGGTTTTCTCTAATTTCGGTGAGTGTGGGCTACTCTCCGGTTGCGGTGGCTTCTCTTTTTGTAGAGCATGGGCTCTAGAGTGCTCGGGTTTCAGTGCTTGAGGCTCACAGGCTCTAGCGTGGGGGCTCAGTAGCTGCGGAGCATGAGCTTAGTTGCCCCACAGCACGTGGAATCCTTCCAGACCAGGGACAGAACCCTTGTCCCCTGCATTGGCAGGTGGACTCTTAACCACCAGATCACCAGGGGAGTCCTGCCTTTGCCTTTGGGAGGAAGAGCACTGGCGGAGCAGGTGGCAGGAAGGGCAGCGGCCGGCACTGAGCCCATGCACACAGCCAGGCCCTGCTCCAAGCATCTTGGAGGCATCACTTCCTTTGGTTGCCCAGCAATCCCATGAGGCAGGAAGTACCACTCTCCCTATGTTCCAAGTGGGGAAACTGAGGCCCAGAGAGATTTTTTTTAAATAACGCCCCAAATTACACAACTGGTTGAGGACAGCACCAGGATACAAAGCCAGGCAGTCTGGCTCAAGAGGCGTTCTGTTTAACCACCAACCTGTACTTTCGATGACAATGGTAGTCATGAAAAATACGTAACACATGAAAACCGAACCTAGCAGCTGCAGGTGTATTTGGACCAGCTATGTCTCAGGCCCTGTGCTGGCTGCTTGAAACCCATGGTGTGGGTGTATCCTCGCAGCTTGGACCACAGAGTCTACCTTCACCTCCATTTTACAGATGAGGAAACTGAGCCTCAGAGAAACTAAGGAGCCTGGTGGAGACCACGCAGCTGGTTAGTGGTGGAGTTGTGACCTGGACACAGGCAGTCAGAGGCCAGAGCCTGGGAAATGCTGCTCACCAGATACCCTCAGGGGGGCCTCTGTGGGGCCTTTTCTGCTTGGTGTCTGGCAGGGGCTTGAGAGCCGAATCAGTCCCTGAACATGGCTGGAATGATCAGGCTCAGTGTAGGAGCCACATGTGGCAACATTCTGCCCTTCAGCCTGGGAGCAAAAACATCAGGTCTTCAGGAAGTGGAAGGAGTGACAATATGGGGCAAAAACTCCATGTCACAAAATCAATGGGGACTCCAACTGCCACCAGCCACTTCCACCCCACCTCCAACCACAGTGCCTAGGTATCCCCACAGTGGCCTCCTCCTGCCCTCACCCCCAAACCCAGCCGGAGGGTGAGAGCCATCACCACTCTCCTCAGCTCAGGGTCAGAGTCCTCCCCGGTCCACAGGGCCCCACACCATCTGGGCTGACCCCTCTCTGCCTTCAGCAACTCCCACTCTCCCTCTCACTCATTCTGCTCTGGTCACATGGACACTGTTCCTCAAACACAACAGACACACTTCCACCTCAGGGCCTTTGCACTCCCCTTGCCCTGCCCCATGATCTCTGCTTGGTATCCTCCTTCCCTGGAGTTTCTGGAGATGGCCTGAGTTCCTCTTCCCAAGCTGACAGTGACTCTCTGAGTAGGTGTCTCCCCTTAACCCTGGCTTCCCAGCCTACGTGGGCGGGGTGGGGCCCAGTGGACCCTGAGGGCCTCATGTTACCTTTCAGGGCTGTGCCCCCAGGAGGGGATCCTGGAGACAAGGGCCCTGCCTGCGGAAGCAGGGCCGCGGGCTTCCTGCCTGCCTGCCCGCCCAGGAATGCCTGGCCGTGTCAGCTCCACGTGGAACCGAGAGCCGCTCATCACCTCTAAACAGCGCAGAGAAATTGCTCTGGAAACCCAGGGGGCTCTGGAGCGTGTGCTGCCTTGAGAGAGGGCGGGGGGCCAGGTGGCTGCCCGCCTGGGATCGCTCAGCCCACTGGCGTGCCCGCAGCAGGCACTGGCGCCTGGCCCCGTGCCTGGAAGCCGGGCTCTCATGACGAATGTCTGAGGGGAGAGTCTGTGAAGTCACTGGAATCATCCACGGGCACAAGCTGCTACAGGCTGCAGCCGTTTCCACGGGAGGGCTGGAGCGCGCGGAGGGAGTGGGTGGGGGGTTTGGGCATGGCGGGGCCCTTCCCTTCCCTGGCAGTCAGTCAGTCCTTGAGTTGTGCTGGCAAACTCAATCCCTACTACCCCTGAGACAGCCCACGTTCCCCCGAGGAGCCCACAGTGATCTTAAAACCCAAGTCAGATTATGTTCTGTGGCTCCCATGTCTTTCAGAACCAAAATCCAGCATCTGACCATGGTTGGTAAGCCTGCCTGAGCTGGGTCCCTGCCCGCCGTGCAAATCAGACCTCCTGCCATTCTCCCATTCAGCCTGTCTGGCCAGCAGAGCATCTCTAGAACACCACAAATGAGTTTACCTTCAGGGACTCGGCATCTGCTATTTCCCCTGCCTGGATCACTTCCATGCTTCCTGCAAAATATCACCTCCTCCAAGAGGCCTTCCAGGACCTCTGCCTAGCTGGATTTTCTTCCCAGACCATATCCCACCTGGCAGATTAACATGGCTGCTCAGCTGTCTGTTTGCCTTGCTTTCTCTCCAGAAGAGTGTCAGTTCCACAAAAGAGGGACTCGACTTTGTCCACTGTGTTTGGAACGGTACCTGGCACACAGTAGGTGCTTTAGGGTCAGTAAACGTAAGAACAGGGATTTCCCCTGCGGTTCAGTGGTAAAGAATCTGTCTGACAATGCAGGAAACAGGTTCTATCTCTGGGTCAGGAAGATCCCCTGGAGAAGGAAATGGCAATCCAATATTCTTGCCTGGAGAATCCCATGGACAGAGAAGCCTGGTGGGCTGCAGTCCATAGGGTTGCAAAGAGTCAGACATGACTCAGAGGCTAAACAACAATAAACATAAGAATAACATTCCTGGGGACTTCCCTGGTGGGCCAGTGGTCAAGAATCTGCTTTCCAATGCAGGGGACATGGGTTTGATCCCTGGCTGGGGAACTAACATCCCACATGCCATGGGGCAACCAAGCCCACGTGCCACAACTACTGAGTCCACGTGCTCTAGAGCCCGTGTGCCACAACTAGAGAGTCTGTGCACCACAGCTAGAGAAACCCCGCGAGCTAGAACAAAGAGCCTGCGTGCCGCAGTGAAGACCCAGCACAACGAGAAAAGAGTAACATTCCTCTCGGGACTGCTTGGCCCCAGTCTCCTCTACTCTCTCACGAATCTCAAGACCCCCACCTGCAGTAGCCTCCTGACATGAGCAGTCGCCAGCACTGTCCCGGACCTTTGTCTCCTCCCTTCTTACGTCCTGGCAGTACCACTGCTGACACATCCACAGCTGCTCTGCCCTCTGCTCTGCCTAGGCCCCCTTCCTCCCTTCTCACTGATGTCTCAGCCTCAGACCCATCCCTGACACTTCTCCAATCCTGCCTCCAGCACGATCTTTCAAAACATCTATCTGCCTGTGTCATCCTTTCTGCTGAAACACTTCCTTGCTGCCCACAGCTCTTAGGACTAAGTCCAAACTCTGTGCTGTGGCTGACAGGGCCTTGCGTGGTCTGGCCCCTGCCAAGCTCCTCAGGTTCCCATCAGCTGCCCTCCCAATTTCCATCTTTGAGCCAAGGGGTCTGTGACCGGCCGGCACCCACCCTCCTCCCCACCCCAGGGCCTTTGCACTTGCTATTTCTGCTCATAGGGACGCTTTCTCCATACATCACCTTTCCATTTTGTCTTAAAAAAATTTGTAAAATAGCCCACATATAGCAAAGTGTACAAAACATATATGTACAATTTAACAAACAGTTACAAAGCAAACGCCCACATAACCGCATCAAGATGAAATCAGTTCCCCAGAAGCCACTTTACCTGCTCCTTCCTCCTTAACCCTCTGCTCCTTGGTAGAAATGACTCCTCCTCAGGGAAATTATCCCTTCCCGCCACCCCACCCACCCCGTTAGATCAGACACCCCTCCAGCCATGCATCACATCCCCTCAGATCCCAGGAGGTTTGCCCTGCAGGCACTCCCCTAGCATAATTCATTCACTGCTTTTGTAATTATTTGCCTGCTGTCTCCCCCAGCACCCTGTTCCAGGAGAGCTAGGGAACCTGTTTGAGGCAGAGAGCAGTGCATACACTTGGTGCCTGCTACATGAATGAGCAAGAAGTGCTGGGCTACGAAGGCCCCAGAAGGAGACACAAGGGCAGCCATGGAGTGCTCGTGCCTACCTGCGGGGAGCCGACTGGGCAGCAGGGTGTCATTCTGGCCCTGCCCCAGG
The DNA here is from genome assembly GCF_032452875.1 of Bos javanicus. Classification (NCBI taxonomy): domain Eukaryota; kingdom Metazoa; phylum Chordata; class Mammalia; order Artiodactyla; family Bovidae; genus Bos; species Bos javanicus. Next base: position 48,141,738 of record NC_083885.1, on the reverse strand, counting down.
GAAGGGACCTATGACAGCAGAAGCATAGAGCTGCCCTGAGCGAGGGGCAGTGTGCAGCCAGTGGCAGTCAGAGGCACATGTGGGCCCCTTGAGCACAGGTGCTCAGCGACCTTCTGGGAAGACAGTGGGAGGGCCAGCGGGGTGAGTGGGACTGCACACCCGCTGTCTGGAACACTCCGCCCTCCTTATTCCCAGGAGCTCAGCCTCTTTTCTCCAGGGAAGCTCCCCCGACAATGTCAGGCCCCTCCTCTGGGCTGCCACACCCCGAGGGCTTCCCTCACCCTGGCCTGGCCACTATGGGCTGTCACTGGAGGTGGATGTGCCGCCCACATTGACTGTGAACACTAAGGGCTCTGTCCCTAAATAGATGCTGATGCTCAGGTTGTCAGGACAGGGTCATGCTTTGAGTTTGTGACAGCCTCAGGGCTTTAGGGACAGTCAGGGCCTCAGATGGACTTTCCAGGTGTCTCAGTGGTAAAGAATCTGCCTGCCAATGCAGGAGACGTGGGTTCAATCCCTGGGTCAGGAAGATTCCCCCTGAAGAAGCGAATGGCTAGCTACTCCAGTATTCCTGCCTGGAGAATCCCATGGATAGAGGAGCCTGGTGAACTATAGTCCATGGGGTCGCAGAGAGTTGGATACGACTTAGCAATTGAGTACGCATTCAGGGTCTTAGGGATAGAATCAGGGCCTTGGTTAGGGACAGCTTCAGGCTATTAGTGAGAGGGTCAAGCTTTAGTTAGGGACAGTTTGGGACATGAGTTAGAAATAGCTCGGGTCCTTAGTTAGGGACAGTGTCAGGACCTTAATGACAGCATCAGGGTCTCAGCTAGGGACATTGACACGGCCTTAGTTAGGGACAGTGACTAGGCCCCATTGTACAGATGAGGAAACTGAGGCCCAGAGAGGTTCAGTCATTTGTCCAAAGCCACACAGCCAAGACAAGGCAGAGGCAGGGCTCAAACCCCAGTGGGCTGACTCTGGAGTTCACACTCTCCTCGACTGTGAATATGTTTATTTCTTTAAATCAATTAATTTTCTTAACTTGTCCAAGGCAGTATCTGTAAAATCAGGGGATGGGTTGATAACACTTTTCCTAATAACCATTTAAAATAAAACATTTTCCTCCTCGCACCACCCAAATTACCTTGAGCACCCCATTTTGGAAAAGGCTGCTCCACACTAAAGCCTGGTTGCCTAGGAGAAAACTTCAGGAAGCAGCTTTAATGAGTAGATAAGAATGATTTGCAATTAGCATCAATTGTCTGCATGCAAATTAAAGCTCCCAACCACAGGGCCCTCTTTTGAAGCGGTGCCTCTCCCATTTTACTCCCTTCATTTCTGGGTTCAGCAAATCCTTCTCTCAGACACAGGGTAATTTTATACCCACTCCTCCTGCCTCAGCCATGGTCTACTCCCCAGCACCGCTGCTTTTATAGTACACATTCCAAAACCCTTCAGCTACTCAGCTTTACTACTGTAGGCCTGTGCCCAGCAGGGGAGACCTGGGCACACCATGGCAGCGAGTCCCTCTTGGTGGGTGCCCTTAGACGTGTCTCAATGATGACCTGATTCTAATCTGTCTCCCTCAGCAGATGGTGGGTGAGGGGAGGGCAAGGCGTCTCATCTGAATTTGCGTGTTCCTTCTCCTCAGCGCTCAGCCTAGAACCTGGGACGAAACAAGTCCCTGAGAGATATTTGTGAATGAAAAGAATGGGTAGATAAATGAATGAAGGAGCTGTTCAAAAGAGCCCGTGAGCTCAAATGATTCAGATCTATCTATCTAAGGACTTCCCTGGTAGTCCAGCGATTAAGATTCTGCCTTGCAATGCAGGAGACGTGGGTTCGACCCCTGGTCTGGGAACTAAGATCCCACATGTCGAGGAGCAACTAAGCCCGTGTGCCACTACTACTTAGCGCGTTTGCCTCAACTGCAGAGCTCAAGCACTCTGGAGCCCGAGGACCTCAACGAAAGATACTGTGTGCTGTGACTAAGACCTGACACAGCCAGTAAATAAATAAATTAAAAAAAAAAGAGATCTGTCTAGTGAGGCAGACTGTGACAGACTTAAGTCTCCGGGAGACCCTTCTTCTCCACACTCACCTTTCTCCTGGCTCCTGACTCCAGGAGCGCTGAGGCCAGGGTGAGGGACAGCACTGACTCGCGAGCACTCCCAAACACGGAGGTTTCCAAACCGGTCAGTGTCAGTAGCCCCTGGGTCTTAGAATCTAGTTATACTTGAATCACTAAGCTCCAGGACCCTCAGACTACGGTATATTTTTCTTTCTAGCCAACGCCAGTCTCTCAAATACTGGCTTTCGAGTGACGAGCAGCAGAACCCGAGTTTGGTAAGACCACTGTGAGGTCATGCGATCCCTGAAGGAGGTAGCGAGCAGCACTCAAACATTCTGAATGGACTAGACTGGACTAAAGGACTTTGCACCATCACACTAAGGACTTTGAGGAAGATTTTTGCTCTACCTTTTTAAAAAATATATTTTTTTTGACCATGTCTTGTGGCCCATGGGATCTAGTTCCCTGACCAGGGATCCAACCCTTGCATTTGAAGCAGTCTTAACCACTGGACCACCAACGAAATACTGCTTCACCTTTAAAAAAAAAACCCAAACATTTCTACACAGACCAAGACCCGGGTCCAGCGGGGGCTGTGGTCAAGGAGGCCCGAGGCAACTGCCAGGTGCGTGTGTTCTGTGCGGAGATAGGCTCAGGTCTGGGCACTGGCCAACGTGTTAGGAAGCCAAGGGAGATGAAGATCCCTAATGTGGTCCTGGCCCCTGATCGGGTGCGGTCAGGGAAGGGAAGGGAAGGGAGGCGTCCACACTGTGGACCTGGGAAGGTGGACCCGGGAAGGGGGCTGCAGCACTGTACTCACTGCCCGGGGCCGCAGACCTCAGAGGGCCCCTGGATCAGGCTGACTCCTGTGACGCAGAATGACTGTTACGGGAGGCACTTCATCGCTTCCATCAGATTCTCAAAGTGTATGCGGTGCACGGGCTTCCCAGAGGGCGCTAGTGCTATAGCGCCTGCCTGCCAATGCAGGAGACTTAAGAGACACGGGTTGGATCCCTGGGTCGGGAAGATCCCCTGGAGGAGGGCATGACAACCCACTCCAGTATTCTTGCCTGGAGAATCTCATGGACAGAGGAGCCTGGCGGTCACAGAGAGTCAGACACCACTGAAGCTACTGAGCACACACACACCCACGTGGTAGACTCCAGGTTGTTGGTTAGTCAACGCCTGCTTGTTCTCACGTACTCCCGCCTGCCTCTCTACCAGTGGTTCTCAAAGCACGGTCTGGGGACCAACAGCGTCAGCACCGACACAGAACCCTGTACAAATGCACATTCTCAGGCCCTGCCCAGTAGGTCAGGGGAATGTGTGTTGAACAGCCCTCCAGTGGAGACCATCTGGGGTCCACACTGCCCTTTACTATGGAGGCTGGAAGGCTAAGCCAAGATTCCCCAGACTTCCTTGCAGCTAACATGGCCAGGGGACACTGCCTGTGGAAGCGTTCTGGGAAAGCTTTTGCTTTTTCCACAGTTAGGGAGCAACAAGGATGCTGCCATCCTCCCTCTGTTCTCTGCCCCCAGGCCTCTTAGGGGCACCACAGCCATGTGGAGACCAGGAAGTCACAGCTAGTATGAGGATGACGATGGAGCAGGAAGACACAGGGTGCCAGGCCTCAAGGCCCTCCCTGAGCTGCTGCTGTACCAGCCCAGCTCTGCCCTCCCTGGACTTCCCAACGGGGAACTGTTAAATCTCTATTTGCTCAAGCCTCTGTGGGTCTGGTTTTCTGTTACCTTCAGCCAAATGCACTCCTAATAGAAAGAGTGTGTGACTCCCAGTAGGCATAAAAACTACTGGTCTTGGGAAATAGAAAAAGGAGAGAGACTGAGGGTCAGCGTGACCCAGAGACAGACAGTCAGGGATTTTCCTTCCTCTACTGAGATCCTTAAGGCCCCTGGATGGGTAGCCAGGGGTGGTCCATGGTGAGCAAACTAATGTGTGAGCACACCCATCTGTGAGCATATTTCTGGGGAGGGGAGCTCCACCATCAGGACCGTGGGGGATGTGGAAGGTGGTCAGAACCCCTGAAGAACCCGGGCTAGATGTGGAGCCTTACCTGGACTGCCTGGATGGGTCGCGGCTGCCCCCGGCCAGGCCCGTTGGGGTGCTGGAGCCTGAGGAGTACAGCTTCGGTCGGTAGCCCTTGTTCTGTCCAGTGATGCCCAGGGCGGGCGAGACCTCCCGCCGCCGGTCTGCTTGGTGAGACCGCCCGGTGGCCTCGCGCCCACCCCCGCAGAGGCCCATGCTTCCCGGGGGCTTGTGCGGCTTGGCCGGTCGAGGTGTCTTGGCCAGAGACATGCAGCTGGGGCTAGAGGTGTAGAGGGTGGTATCGATGCCACTGTCACTAGAGCCGCCCTTGGAGAGAGGGTCTTGCTCTGGCTCCAGGGGGTCCAGGGGGTCGAACCAACGGTCATCGCTGTGGCTGCTGGAAGCGTTGCTGGAGAGGGTATTGCTGCTGGAATGACTGGAGTACTGGGGCTCCCCCTGGAAGGAAGGAGAACTGTGTCATTATTCCTAGACCCCAGGTTGGGGGCAACCTACCCTCCCACTGGGGTTTGCCTCACAGCTGAGTGTGAACCCTGGAGCCAGACGGCTTTGAACTCTGGCTCTCCGACTTACTGACCTTGGTACCTCAGGCCACTGATTGAACTTCCCTGTGCCTCAGTTTCTACATCTGTGAAATGGGCTGACAATAACCCTGCTCCATGGGGTGGCTCAGAGGGATAAACAACACTGCCTACGTAATGTGCTGCCAGCACTAAGCTCAGTGTGTCTGGAGCTGAGCTCCTGGCCTTCCCTCCTGAATTCGCCTCTTCCTCGTCTCCTAAGGGCACCTCTGTACTTTCAGCTGTCCTTACCCAAGAGCTGTGGAGGCACTCTGGATCTTGCTTTTGCTCTCACACCCATATCTAGTCCAACAGCAAATCTTGTTGCCTGTGTCTTCAAAACAGATCCAAACCTGCCAGCTTGCCTCCCTTCAAGACTCCACCCTGGTCCTGTCCGCCACTGCTTCCTGCTGGACCACGGCAGCAGCCTCCTCCCGTCTGTCTCCCCTCATCCCTGGCCCCCAAGCTGTGCCCTACATGCAGCCAGGGACAGGCTGTGAACACTCATGTCCATTCACATCTGTTCCCTGCTCAGAACCCTCCTCCTCACTCGGGAAAAGCCAGAGTCCTCCCCGTGGCCCCTGGGGCCCTGAATGAGCTGGCTCCAGGTTCCAGTCTCTAACTTTATCTCCTTCTCCCTCTCTCTGGATCACTCCGTTCCAGCCACACTGACCTCCTCGCTGTTCTGAGCACGCCGGGCGCACTGTTCTCTCAGGGCCTTTGCACTTGCTGTTTCCTCTGCTTGCAACGCACTTCCCTCAGATGATTTTCCTGGGTTGCCTCTTACTTCAAGGTTTTGTTTACAGGTCACCTCCTCGAAGGCCTTCTCTGACCACCTCATCCTAAAGCAGCTGTGCCTGACACTCTCTTCTCCCTTGACTCTTTCTTTTGCAGTAAGAATCAGTTCTCACCACTATATAATGAATCTGTTTCTCTGCTGACTGCTTGTTGCCCACATTGGAAAGTCAACCTTGTGAGCACAGGGGCTCACCTGTCCTCTTCATCCCTGGGGTCCCAGTACCTGGACCATGGTACATGCTCATTATTCACTCACTGAACGAACGGATGTGAAGAGACTGCCAAGTTCTCAGCCTCCTCCCGGGCACACAGGACTACATCCCCCAGCTGCCCTTGCAGTGATGTGTGGCCACGTGACAGCGTCCTGGCCAATCGAACATTACAGGAGGACGTCATTTATGCCATTTGTCTAGGTCTGAGCCACAAAACGTCCTCTCTCCCTCACCTGCTGGAAAGAGGCAGGGGCCCGGTAGAGGGCTCTGGTGCCCCGAGGCTACAAGAGGGAGGGAGCCTGGGTTCCTGAATCCTGCAGAAAGCTGCTTGCTGAACACCCACACTGAACCGATACATGAGAGGGGAATAAACTTCTATTATGTGAGGCCACTGGGACCTGGGGACTGTCTGTTATGGCAGTTTGTCGTTTAGTCGTTCAGTCGTGTCCAACTCTCATGACCGCGTGGACTGTAGCCTGTCGGCCTCCCCTGTTCATGGGATTTTCCAGGAGAGAATATTGGAGTGGGGTGCCACTTCCTCCTCCAGGGGATCTTCCCAATCCAGGGACTGAACTCGTGTTTCCTGCATTGGCAGGAAGATTCTTTACCACTCAGCCACCTGGGAAACAGTTAAACTACTGCTAAAGATTGAACAGTCTGTGTCCCCAACATGCATACACTGAATTCTAATCTCTGATGGGATGGTATTGGGAGGAAGGGCCTTTGGAAAATGATTAGGTTATGAGGGTGGAGCCCTCATGAATGAGATTACAAATCCTATGTATTTTCATGTATTTATCCTATATATGTTTATACAGTCCTCATGAAGGAGGTTATAAAGTCCATATATATGTGTATTTATATCCTTAAAAAAGATTTCACAGAGAGCTCCTTTCACACATGAGGTGAGGTGAAGGCTGTCCATGAACCAGGAAGCAGGTTCTCATCAGACACCGAATCTGCCTGTGCCTCAACCTGGGACTGTCCAGCCTCCAGAACTAGCAGAAATCAGTAACTGCTGTTTATCAGCCACCCAGTCTGTGGTGTTTTAGTTAGGACAGCCAAGCTGGTGAAGACTCCCACCATGGCTGATGGAATGAGGAAATCGTGGCTTGAAGGGGTGAGTGATTTGCTCAAGATGAGATGGATGGTGGGGGCTGGAGCCAGGATGCACCACTGGCTGGGTCTAATTCCAGACCAGGCATTTAGCCCCTCTGCTGGAGTGGAAGGGGGCGGAGGAGGAGCACGCCCAGGTGAAGCTGTGAAGATGTCCAGCTGTCGGCAGCCAGGGCGGGCCAGGCAGCTGGCTCCCATGGCCATAGCTCCCCAGGGTTGGCGGGCGGGGCCCAGACTCACCTTGGAATGCCTGTTGGGGGAATCTTTGCCTGCTGCGTCCTGCCTGGAGGCATGCTTGCTCCCGTTGCTTCCAGCCATGGCTGAGAGCCGGGCCTGGGCGGGCACATGCCACAAAGGCTCTGCAGTGCAACAGGAGACGCACCAGTGGTTAGAAGTGACTCAGACATTCACCTGAAGGATCTGGTGCTACATGTGGTTTTGATGGTCCCATTCCTCAGCAGCTTGTCTACTTAGCTTGTGACCATGACACTGCCATGACCCCCAACCACTCAGGTCTTGGGGTCTAGCAACACTCATGAACAGAGCATTTACTGAGCACTTACTGAGTGCCAGGCACCATGCTAGTGCTTTACATAGCTTAACTTAGTGAAGCCTTATTATAACAACCCTCAACCCTCAAAGGAGGTTGAGTATATTTTCATCCTTCTCGGCCACCTGGATTTTCTATTTTATAAATTATTTGTCCATATCCTTTATAAATTTTTCTATGGAACTGACCACTTTCTGGTGAGCAGGGTTCTTTTTTCTTTTTCTGTTGGCCACATTGCATGGTATACGGGATCTTAGTTCCCTGATCAGGGACTGAACTGCTCCCCCCCACCCCCGTCCCCCACTGCAGTGGTGGTGCAGTCTTAACCACTGGACTACCAGGAAGTCCCTGAACAGGGTTCTTTATATATTCAAGGTAGCATTCCTTTGTTGGTTAACCTTGCACAACTTTTTTGGTTAAGTGGAAGTAGAATCATAATAAGCGTTGTCTGACAATTTAACTCTCACTTTACAGATAAATACACTGACACTTGCTTTTTGCTGTGTATCGTATCTTCAGGACACACGTTCACATAACTGAACTGGAAGTTATCTTATTTTTAACAGCTGCAGAGTTTTCCATCATTGAATGGACATTAATTATTTAACCAGTTTCCTACTGATGGATATTCAGGTTATTTTCAATTTTTCTTAACATTTTGGTGGCCTTTTCTCTACATTCAACTTTGAGTAAGTGTGGAATTGTGTCTGGGACAGAATTCTCCAAGTGAAATGGCTGGTTCAAAGGTGAAACAGGTTTAAAATCATGATGGCTGCTATGGGTGTAAATTAGTCTAAACTCCCAAGGCTGGTCAACGTGCCTGAATGGAGCATCAGATCTTAAAAAAACACACCACCTCTGGGAAGAATGGATACATGCTGAGTCTCTCTGCTGTCCACCTGCGACTATCATATCATCGTTCCTTTTTTACAAAATGATGGTTTTTGGCTGCGCTTCACTGCTGCGCGCAGGCTTTACCCGGCTGCGGCGAGCAGGGCCCACTCTCTAGTCGCGGTGCGTCGGGTTCTCACTGCAGGGGCTTGTCTTATAGAGCACGGGCTCTACAGCGTGGGCTTCAGTAGTTTTGGCACACAGCTTTAGTGACCTCTTGGCATGTGGGATCTTCGCAGATCAGGGATCAAACCCGTGTCTCCTGCACTGGCAGGTGGATTCTTTATCACTGAGCCACCAGGGAAGTCCCTATCACAACACTGTTAATTGGCTATACTCCAACATAAAAGTTAAACACACATACAAACACACAATCTAAATGGAGGGCTAATTAATATCTATCAAATTTATAAATGCACAATGCGTTAACAGAGGACCCAAACCCCGCTGGTCTAATCCCAGAGCTCACACTTTTGATCAGTGCTGTAGTTAAAATACTCATAATAATGGTAATTACTACTAAGCACAAGTTCTGTGTCCAGTATTACTGTAAGTGCTCTGCCTGCATCACCTTGCTAAAACCACCCAGTGATACTATAAGGTGGACATTAGTACCAGTTTAATAGATGAAGGAGAACATCAAGACTCAGAAAGGTTAAATAACTGGTCCAAGGTCACACAGAACTTCAGGCCTATGCTCTCAACTGTGCTTCCCCAGCAACAACGTTATCAACAGTGCAGAGTAAGCGCTCCGGAAGCTGGAGTCGTCATTCTCTTAATGATGGGCTGGGTCCTGTGCTGGGGCTGGACAGGTGTGATCTCACTGGATCCCAAAACCACCCTGCAAGGAGAGACACTTAGGGTGTCCACTGCAGAAGAAGGACCTGAGGCTGGGAGAGATGAGGTCATCACCAAGGTCATACAGCTGACTCAGAACTTCCCACCAGGCCCATCGGAGCCTGAGTTCACCACCATACACACACCGCTGTCCCTGTTGCAACCGTAGGGGGCTCTGGGCCCATGTTCCTGCTGGGGAAGGTGGGCGTGGAGGGCCAGGCAGGGCACTCAGGGACACAGAGAGAGCAGCCTGACTGGACACAGTCGAGGGTGTCACTGCCCACTATGTCCATCTGCTTCAACCTCCAGAGATGCTTTTCCTCCTTGGAGGCATCCGAGATGCCCAGGAAGCACTGGTGTGCTGGGAGGAGGGCCGAAAATGCCAGGAGACCACGTTTCTGCAGAGAGCCAAGCCTGTGGCAGTCACACTCAGCTTTTCTACCACCTAGGACACCATGGCTCCCACATTTCTGTCTCTGGCGGGACATCTCCCCACGACTTCAGCCTCGTACATACAGCTGCCCACACACCTCCATGGAGTGTCTACCAGGCACCCCCTACTGGACATGGCCAAAGCCAGCTCCTTATCTTCCCCTAAACCTCCATCTCTCGTCTCCTCTGTCCTTTTGGCTGCTCAGGTCAGAAACCCATCTCTCGTCTCCTCTGTCCTTTTGGCTGCTCAGGTCAGAAACCAGTTATCATCCTTGAACCTCAGGAAATCCTAACTTTACCTCCAAAGAACTGTATCCAGAACCTGCCCATCTTTCGCCCTCCACTGGCCCCGCCCCACGTGAATCTGTAGTCAGAGGGACTCTGTGAACACCTAGTCAGATCCCATCCCCCTCTGCTCAGAAGAGCTGAGCCCCGTGGTTCTGAGTAAAGGACAAAGTCCCCGCTGTCCCCGCCACCTCCCTGGCCTCATTTCCCACCACTTCTCTAGCCCTTCAGCCTCTTTCTCCAACGCCAGACCCCCTGCCACCCAGGGTTCTTCGCTCACCAGTTCCCTTTCCCTGGAATGTTCTCCCAGCTGTCTCCCTCACACTCTTCTAGCCTCTCCTGAAATGTGATTTGTTCAGAGACCTCCTCAGACCCCACAAATTACTCCCCAGGCACTGTGCTTGTTTCCAGTTAATACTCAGCTCGCACTCTGGGTGAGGGACTATGGTGGTATCTGCAGCAGGCATGGGTCAAGGAGGGGTTCTATTATAGAACCAGTAGGTCCTGGTCCAAATTTCAATGCAGCTACTCACCAGCCGGGACCTCAGACAAGGGACGCCCTTTCAGGACCTCACCTTCCTAGTTTCTAAAATGGGGTGGTCACAGCGGCCCCTCTGTTGTGTTCCTGAGATGATTAAACAGAAGGGAGTGTGGAGCACCCGAAACTGCTACTGTTGCTGTGACCACAGTCATCTGACCAGGGCTGGGCACTCCCTGACGTCCATCCCCTCTGCCGGATCCCCCCACCCTGGAGCTTGAATACACTCTGGACTTTATGGTGACTTCTGAGCATAGACCACCCTGATCTGTGAGCGTGCAGGGAAATGTCGGCCAACTTACAAGGCCTCAAGGCAGTAAGAGGGGAATAGGGTTATGGGGGACTGAAGATGGAAGGAAGGAGGGCCCATGGAGAGCTTCTGTGAACCCCCTTATCTGGGGCCCATGGTGAATAGTGAATGCTGGGTAAGTTACCTCCCCACTTACACCCTGGTGTAATGACATCTCCCAGCAACAGGTTTCTCTTTTTCTCAGCTGGGTGGGGAGGAGGAAGCGAACCTGTCTGTGTGGGAGCAGAGATCACAGACCTGCGGGTGGGATTAAGCGTGCTGAGTGGAGGAGCGAGCCGTGTCTGCAGGCCCCGGAGGCAGCGGACATGGGGAGAGTGTAGTCGGGAAGGGGGCAACCTGCTTGGCTGAAGTCCAACTGTTGTCCCTGGTTTAACAGAACCATGGACTGCTGAAGCCCACGTGCTGCAGCTACTGAAGCTTGCATGTCTAGAGCCTGTGCTCGCAACGAGAGAAGCCACCGCAACGAGAAGCCTGTGCACTGTAATGAAAAGTAGCCCTCGCTCTCCACAACTAGACAGACCACACAGCAACGAAGATTCAGTGCAGCCCAAGACAAAGGAAGGGAGGAGGAAGAAAATTTAAGAAAAAGAGACACATACAGAGGGAGAGAACCATGGCGTGGAGGTGCTGAGGAATTCTCCAGGCTGCCCACCCTGGGGAACGGGGTGCATGCGCCTCTCTCCTTGCCCCACAGCACCTGGGGGGTAGCCAGTGACGTGCAGACATGGTCAACCCCCATGAGAACTGCCTGGATATTCTCACCCACTGTGGGGACATCTCCATCTCCTCCCCCTCCGGGGTTAGCACCTTCTGATTCGTCATTGATTTTCTTTCTTTTGAACCCACCTATCACCTGCTGGTTCTCATAGTTTAAAGAGGCTAAAAGCTTTGTTAGGAGACATCATGTTGAAAATATTCATCCAAGGGGTACATGCCATGATTAATACTTATACACAGTAGAGTACACATATGAGAAGATGTTTAGTCTCACCACGCATCAGAAAAATGCAAATGAAACACACAGTGTGGCACCACTGTGTGCCCACCAGGAAGGCTGGAACGAGAAAAGCTGGGGAGGCCCGGGCCACTCAGAACTCTCTCTGTCGCTGGTGGGAGTGGGAACTGGTTTGACAATCTCTTAGAAAGTTAAATGCATAACCCAGCAATTCCACTCTTGGGTATATTCCCTGCAGAAACGTGAGCACGTCTTCAGAAAAGGCAGGTACAAGGATATTCCTGGCCGCACTGTTCTAAGCAACCCCAAACTGGTCCAATCCAAATGTCCTTCAAAGCTAGAATGGAGTAAGACATTGGGGTCATTCAGACAGTGGATACACTACTCAGATCTGCACTGCGACAGTCACATGGCTGGCCCTCACCAACACAGTACTGAGCCACAGCAGTCACATACATGTACGCACACACAGTGTGTCCAGTGGGAATCGGTGTTCCATACGCGTGAAGTTTAAAACCAGGCAAGACTAAACCTGGCTGTGAGAAACAGGGTGTGGTGGCCTTTGGGGGTGCTGACTGGGAGGGGCTGGCCATGTCTCTCTCGCCCCGGGTGTGGAACAGGGGTGTGTTCACTTTGTGATTATATTATCACACGAGGTGCTCTGGATTTGGGCTCGTGTCTCAGCATCACCACTGAGAAACAGCATCGGAGGCTTTCTGTAATGAGCAGTCAGGACACTGCCGGTTCTGCTCAGCCCCCCACCCCCAGAGGACCACTTTCAGATGTCCCTGGCAGTCCCCTCCTCCGTGTTGCACATCTGTGCTCCAACTCCTGACTGACAGTAACGGCAGACCCCGCCTGCTGATGCCCCGTCTGGACGGACATGGATCCAGCTCACTGGTCCCAGGTACCTTCTCTAACCTTACATGGTGCACTTACAGCTTGCTTTCGTGTTTTATCCATCACTGACAGGGGGAGGGGCTTCACCCGTCACACTGTGAATAATGGGTCATGCAGGGTGGGGCCACGGGCACGGCTGGCCTGGGGGTGCCCTACCTGGCTTCTGACGCTCCATGGTGCTCTCCTGGCTGGTCAGGCCACCTGATGAGGAGTCGCCGCTGGATGTCCCGTCGTGGCTGAAGTGGGGATCGAAAGACAGCAGAGGGTGTGGGGCGGCCGTGTACCTGCAGGGGAGCGAGAGCAGGCGGGCACAGGGTGAAAGGCTGGTGTGTCAAAAACCACCTGAGGCCGAGACTTGCTCGCTGGGGGTTTTAAATACCCGGAAGGCTCCTTGAGGCTGGGAGGCTGGATGAGTAAGCCTGGAAACGTGCTATTAACTGCGGGTCAGGAATGAGCTCTGTCCGGGAAGCATGCCAGGGAGCCGGTGGCGGCACGGCGCATGGGGCCAGGTGGGGTCTTCAAGGAAAGGGCGGGGGCAGAAGCCACTCAGGACCCTAGGCTCCTCTAGAGTCCCATTTCTTTTTTCAGCTGCACCACACGGCATGTAGGATCTTAGATCCCTGACCAGGAATTGCCCCCTGCATTGCAAGCACGGAGTCCTAATCGCTGGACTGCCAGGGAAGTCCCCGGGGTTCTGTTTCTTGGCTACAAAACGGGGTGAGCTGCTGTCAGCAGCCCCTACTCCTAGGCTGGTCTTGGGCTCCCTCTCTCTCTGATGGAAGAGGGCAAAACAAGGCAGCCATTTGTAGGTCCAGGAGGCCTGGAAGTGGGCCGCTTGGGGGATCAAACCTCTCCTCGGCCTCCTGCCCAGCCAGGTTCAGTCACTTCCTCGCCCCAACAGTTTCCCAAGCTGTCAAGAGGCAACTGCAGTAAGTCTTTCCTTATAGGACTGAACGCGTTCCTGTGTGCCCAGAACTTCTAGCCTGAGGCTGACACGTGATACAGCTGGCTGAGGGGCCGGAACCGAGTCTGTCTGTCTCTCTGCTGGAGGAAGGGGCTGCAGGTGAGAGGTTGAGGGCTCAGGAGTCAGCACGAGGCAGGTCTGGGCCCAATCCTAGCTCCATCCCTCACTAGCTACGTGACCTTGGCTGGGCAAGTGCTTATCAGCTTGAGCTGCGGTTTTCCCACCTGAAAAATGACATTTTCTACTACACAGGGTTGTGGAGGGATGGAATAACAAAGCTGTCTCCTAGAGAGAGATTCTCCTGGAGGCGGGCCCTGCAGACCCACAGGCAAGGCCTGAGATTTAACAGAGGGACTGGCAAAGGTTCTCTGTGGCCTTGGGTCCCAGCGACATTCTCTGTGAACCCGGAGCCTGTTGGCATCTCCCCAACATCCATTCCACCCTAGATCAGAATCCATCATGGTGGAAACCCTCTCTCTGACTGGGGTTGGTTAGGAAAGACAGAGGACATGTGAGAGGATTTGAGTTATTAAGACTCCCATGAAATACTTCCGATTCTTCACCTGGCAAGCACACGGCAGGACCACTCCGCCAGCCCTTTGAGACTGGCTGGCTGGGGCTGTGTGACGACCAGGGAGTCGTGAGGGAGCCTGGGTCCTAAGAGGTCCACTCGGTGGTGGACCTGAAGTGTAGGTGCAAAATAAACCCCTGTTGATTTGTTGTTATTTGTAGTTGCTCAGTCATGTCCGACTCTGCAACCCCATGGACTGTAGCCCGCCAGTCTCTTCAGTCCATGGGATTTCCCAGGCAAGAATACTGGAGTAGGTTGCCATTTCCTTCTCCAGGGGATATTCCTGACCCAGGCATCAAACTCCTTAGCAGGCAGATTCTTTATCATGGAATCACCTGGGAAACCCCTTCACTGACTTAAGTCACTGCAATTTTCAGGTGTCTGTTAACCAGCATAACCTGACTGAGATAAGGGAAGTCTGCTGAGAGGTTGTGGGGGAAAGTCTCCTTGCTCCAGAGGGAGATGACAAGGAAAGATGCCCTCTCTTCCTCACCAGACGTTGCCGGGTCCAAATGTGACACGACTTGCAGCTGTCGCCCTCTCCCAACCAGTCTGAGAACAAGGCCAACGCTGAGTGTGGAAGAGAGGGGGCAGAAGAGCCACGGGGCCCCTGATAATGTTGTCAAGGTTCTGGATTAACCTCCATGGGAACTGCTCTGCCTCTGAAACTTCTTTTCTGGGAGATAACAAATTCCTACAATGTTTGGTTACTTGCAGCCAGAAGCATTCCACGGACACGAGTCCTGGACTTTGGAGGAGTCACTGAGCTTCCATTAATCAAGCTGATACTGTGATTGCTCACTTGTTTCCTATGCCTGCACTTGCAACTTGAGAGGGTAATAAACTGGAATCCCTCCCCCAAAATCCAAAAGAAGAGTTAACTGACTTCTCTGGGGTCCCCCTGCCAGTCCAAAGCCAGGGCTGACTCTGCAAAGACCAACTCTGAGCTCCTGGCTTTCATGTACACAGGCAGCAGAGTGCCGCAGAGGCGCACTGGACTTTCTGAAATCTCATCTTTCCTCACCTGCCAGGAAAACACATATTATCCCCACTTCTCCAGGCCCTGAACTCTAATGCCTCCAAGAAAAAAAGACACCATTGACAGGTGAATGGATAAAGATGTGGTGTATCTATACGTGTGTGTGAAAGAGACCAAAACTGGGTTGTCTGTAGTGATGCAACTGATGTAAAGTCTGTCATACAGAGTGAAGTGAGAAAGAGAAAGACAAATACCATATATTAATGCACATACATGGAATCTAGACAAAGAATACTGATGAACCTGTCTACAGGGAAGGAATGGAGACACAGATGTAGAGAACGGCTTTGTGGACACGGGGGTGGTGGGAGAAGAGGGTGGGACGACTTGAGAGAACAGTACTGAGATGTGTACCCTACTGTGCGCAGAGCAGACAGCCAGTGGGAAGCTGCCTATAGCATAGGTGGCTCAGCGTGGTGCTCTGCGATGACCCAGAGAGGTGGGGTTGGGGGTGGGGTGTGAGGGAGACTCAAAAGGGAGGAGATAAAATGTATACATATGGCTGATGCAAGCTGCAGAACAGCAGAAACTAACACAACACTGTAAAGCAATTATACACTATTTGAAAACAAAAAAGCATAGGGAGTCTTCACCTTACTGGCTGACTTAGCAGCCAGCCAACCTCCTGGTAAAATGTGACTCCAGTATTGCTGGAAGTTGAAGTGTTGATGTGTTTATTCCATTTTCTCAAAATGCCTGAATCAAATCCTTAGTGCTAAAGGAAAATGGTCAGCAGTTGCTAGGTTTGTAAGAGGCAGGCACGGCAGGTATTTCCCTCAATGTCTATTCTCTGCTTCCACTGTGGTAGCAGAATCCAAACTGTACTGCTGGCAGCAACGCAATGAGTTAACAAACTACATTTCCCAGACTCCCTTGCAGTTCCGGCCAATGAAATTAAAAGCACTGCATGCGACTCCCAGACAATTTCTGGCAGCATGCTGTGGGATCTTAGTTTCCCAATCAGGGATTGAACTTAGGCCCTGGCAGTGAAAGAACAGAGTCCTAACCTCTGGATTACTGGGGAATTCCTCGATGGACTATCTTTAGCTGAACAAATGTTTTCAGCTTCATCTCTCAGCTAACTGTCCTCTATCAAGAAAAACTGTACTTTGTTCACTCATGTAATTCTTTCACTAAAAAGCCTTCTTCCCATCCCAATGCAAACTGACTGGCCTACGCTGACCATTTTTTAGGTGCTGAATATGTCCCATTTGGGGCCATCGGTATCACTGCCAAATCCTGGTCAAACTGATGAAACTAGGACATTCCAGAATCTCACCATGCACAGCTCTGGGCAAAACTCCCCAGAAGCAGGCCTGGGCTGCCAGGATCTTTGCTTTGAACTCCCTACTCTGCCACGTAGGAAAGTACCAAGACAGATGTGGAGTCCTGAGGGCAGGGCTCCAGCGTGCTCTGTCAGTCTCCTACACTGATGGGTGGAGCTGGGGATGGGTGCATTATAGGATGGCTGGGTAAAGGGTGGACACACGACGCAGCCATGGTTGGCTGCCACTCCAGGAGGCGCCACCTTCTTAGTCCCTGCTGGTGGAGTCTGGATGCTGCTCTGGCAGCCAACCCTCGCCCACATGACTTGAGCAAATTCTGAGGGTTTGAGCTTCCCTGGTGGCTCAAACGGTAAAAAATCCGCTTGCAGTGTGAGAAACCTGGGTTCAGTCCCTGGGTTGGGAAGATCCTCTGGCAGAGGACATGTCAACTCACTCCAGTATTCTTGCCTGGACAATCCCCATGGACAGAGGAGCCTGGTGTGGCTACAGTCCATAGGGTTACAAAGAGTTGGACATGACTGAGCGACTAAGCACACAAGACAATTGTGGGGGTCCCATGTGACCTCACCAGGGCTTAGTTCAGGGGTGGGTAAGTGACCGAGTTCCTTCATCCTTAGAAACAGAGAGCAGTTCTTCCCTCTTCTCCTGCAGGGCACCGGTTCTGCCTAGGGCCACAGCAGCCCTTGTGGGTCATGAGTGGAGTCAGGTCCCTGAGGAAGAATCCACACAACTGACCAGCCCGAGAGCCACCTGCCTCTGGAATTATTACGTGATGATAAATCCCCTTAATGCTCATGCCTTCTTGAGTTAGGTTTTCTGTCTAAAGTCAAATGTTTCAACTTTCCTGGTGGTCCAGTGTACAACAATCTGCCTGCCAACACAGGGGACACAGTTTCTATCCCTGGTCCAGGAACTAAGGTCCCATATGCCGTGGGACAACTAAGCCCGTGCCTTGCAACTACTTAGTCCACATACAGGAACCAAGAACCTGTGCCAAGAACCAAGAACCATAATGAAGATTCAGAGCAGCAACCCCTCCACCACCCCCCATATGTCAAATGCTTCCTAACTGACGGACCACTCTTTATGGAACTGGCAGAGAAAAACAAATGGGGTCCAGGCCAGCCCTGCCGGGTGCTGAGCTGGGTACACAATTCTGTCCTAGCTCTGGGCTGAGCCTGGACTTTGCTCATCTTGCACACGACAGTGGCAAACTCCTGAGGATGAGGATGGCATCTGCAGTTGCTGGCATAACCATGCTTGTGGCAGTGACAGTCAGGACCCTCACGGAGCACTTCCTGTGTGCTGGGCTCAATTCTGAGTGTTCGCAAGAGTTTCCCTCCTTGAATGTTCTCAATGCTGCTCAGGGGCAGACTTTGTGATGGCGTCTCTCATTGCGGGGCACGGGCTCTAGAATGAGTAGGCTTCCATAGTTGCGACATGTGAGCTTGGTGGTTGCGGCTCCCGGGTTCTAAGCCACAGGCTCAGTAGATGTGGCACACAGGCCTAGGTGCTCTGCCGCTGTGGGATCCTCCTGGACCAGGGATCGAACCCGTGTCTCTTGCATTGGACATTGGCAGGTGGACTCCTTATCACTGAGCCACCAGGGAAGCCTTAAGAGTTTTTTTTTTTTTAAACAGCTAATTTTTTTCTTTTGGGGGCTGTGCTATGCAACATGCAGGATCCTAGTTCCCTGAATGGGGATTGAACCTGTGCCCCCTTGCAGTGGAATTGTGGAGCCTGGACACTGGACTGCCAGGGAAGTCCCTGAGGCAGACGTTTTACATGTGAGCAAACCTAGGGGCAGAGAGGTGAAGCCCCTGGCCCACACCACACAGCTGATAAAGTGCAGGCCCTCTTGTCTCCCAGTAAATCTAAGATGGGCTGCAGGACAGGTTCAGTCTATGAGGGTCTCTGAGTTCCTGGAAACCTGATGAATCTGGCAGGTCAAGGCCTGCAGGAGAAGACAGCAGGAGCCAGAGGAGTCCCGAAGAGGGAAATGTCTGTGGCTGGGCTGGAATGCCTGGCTTGGGTCCCACAGGCTCCAGGATGTCAACTGCGCGACAGGAAATGGGGAAAGGAGCTGAGGCCAAAGGCCACTGGGGCAGCCCAACCTGCTCCAGGGCCTCCTAAGGCTGGCTGGTGACCAGCCATGAGAAACGCTGGCGGGGTTCAGGGGCTGAGGTATGCTAGGAACGTTTGGCAGAACTTGGAACCTGGCTGGCTGTCAGAGATGAACAATACTGAGACCAGTGCCACAGAAAGCAGCATCATGGAGCCTGGGGAGACAGGGGTGGGCTGGGAGGAGCTGGAATCTGAGGGGAAAGTGAGAGTTTTCCACTTGCCGATGCCAGAGAGCCTGAAACACAGAATCACAGCCACCTAGCATCACTGTGGGGGTGGGGACTCCTGAAGGGACCATTCCTGTGGACAGGCAGGACAGCTCTGGGTCAGAGTTGGTCCCTCGGAATCACATAGGCCCAGGTTCCTGGGAAAGTGATCCCGCCCAAGCGGATCCACTTTGTTGAGCCTTAGTTTTCCTTCTCCCTCTATACAATGGGACATGCTACCCAACTCGTGGAATTGCTAGAAACAGCTCACTGAGCTCATGTATATAGCTCAATGGGACAGTCCAGAGAGCAAAGAAATAGACCCCCACAAATGTGCCCAGCGGATTTCCCCTTCCAATGAGCTTTTGCTTTAAGGAGCAAAGCAGGAGAGTGGAGGAGAAGGAGCCTTTTCAATAAATGGTGCTGGACACTGGCAGGCAAAAAAAGGAATCTCAACCTAAACCTTTCACCCTATGAAAAAACTAGCTTTAAAAAATTAACTCAATGTCAACCAGGGACTTAAATGCAAAATATAAAACAATAAAAATTTCTTAGGAGGGGAATTCCCTGGTGATTCAGTGGTGCAGATTCTGTGCTTCTACTGCAAGGGGCATGGGTTTGATCACTGGTCGGGGAACTAGGATCCCAATGTGCCAAGCGGTGCAGCTTAAAAAAAAAAAAAAAAGGAAAAAAGTCTTCAGGACTCAGGACTAGGAAAGGGTTCTAAGATTTAACACCAAAAGCAGGATCCATAAAGGGAAAACAATTGTAATTTGCATCTCACCAAAATTAAAAACTTTTGTTTTATGAAAGACTCTGTTAACAAGATGAAAAGACAAACTAATGACTGGTGGGAGGAAGTATTTGCAAACCGCACAGCTGACAAAGGACTTGTGTCTAAAATATACAAACACTGAAACACCAAGATGTTCAACATCGTTAGCCACTGGAGAAATGCAAATTTAAACCACGATGAGCTATCATCACACCTATGAGAATAGCTAAAGTGAAAAGTGGCGATGACACCAGATAGCGATGAGGATGTGGAGAAACCGGATGACTCACAGCTTGCCAGTGGGAACGTACAATGGTACAACCACTCTGGAAAATAGTTTGGCAGTTCTTTTTAAAACTAAAAATGGACTTACCACACACTATGCAACCGTATTCTTTTCTTTTTTTCCTAAACACTTTTCTACACACAGTACTGAATGGTCAGCACACCCTTTCACTGAAATAATAATGCTCTCAACTTGTTGAGTAAGTGGCACTTGGAGAAACATCTCACACACCCCCGAGGTTTACTGAGGTGTAAGTGACACATAAAATCGTAATATACTTAAAGTTGTACAATGTAATGATTTGATATATGTATACACTGTAAAATGATGACCACAATTACCATATTTAACATCTCAAATAGTTATCTTTTTTGGGGATGAGAATGTTTAAGATCTACCCACTTAGCAGATCTTAAGTGTATAATATAGAATTAACTACAGCCACCATGTGACACGTGAAATCCTCAGAACTTACTCATCTTATAACTCAGAGTTTGTGCCCCTTTGACCAACATTGTCCCATTTCCCCCACCCCCAAGTAACTACCATTCTATCTACTGTTTCTTTGACTTTTTTTTCATTCCACATGTGGTACTGCACAGTATTTGTCTTTCTGCTTTATTTCACTGAACATAAATGCCTTTAAGGTTCATCCACGTTATTGTAAACGGCAGGATTTCCTCTTTTTATGGTTGAATAATATTCCATTGTGTATATTACACCACGTTTCCTTTATCCATTCATCTGTCAACAGCCATTTAGGTTGTTTCTATATTTTGGCAAGCAACTGCATTCTTTGGTATTTCTCGCAGAGAAGTGAAAACTTATTTTCACGCATGTTCAGAGCATGAATATTTGCATAGCCCAAACCCAGAAACTACCTGAATATTCATCAATGGTACCACACCAGCGAATATAACTCGGCAATAATAAGGATTTGACTACAGATACAGGCAAAAATGTGGAAGATTCTCAACTGAGAGAAAAAGAATCTCAAAAGGGCACATACTGTGTGATTCCTTTTATATAGCATTCATGAAGTAAGAGACCCAGAAAAGATTACTGGTTGCCAGAGGGCTAGGGGAGGGGATGGGTGTGGCTATATAGGGGTAGCCGGAGGGAGTTTCATGGTGATGGCACAGTTGAGTCTTAACTGTGGACAAAATTCCATACAGCTACATACACACAGGTAATTGGTGTATTCTGAATAAGCACTGTGGATTGTACCAATGTCAACTGCTTTGATATTGTATCAGTTATGAAAGATGTTAAATTTGGAGAGGCTGGGTGAAGGATTCAAGGAGGGCTTTATCTGTTTCTTTTAAACTTTTTGTGAATCTATAATTATTCAAATAGTTTAAAAGCAGTAAGATAGGAGGGGGGACACCAGGACTTTGGGGGGGAAAAAAAGCTCCTTGGAATTACCAAAAGCATCATCCCCACCACCTCTATTCTTGGCTGATGGCTCCACGCCAACTGCCACTTCCAGCCTCAGCCACTGTTACCACCCCGGTGCCCCCACACCTCAGACTCCTCTTCATTCCACACCATTCTGCTTACTGATGTCTGTGGCCTCTGCTCTGTTTGGAATGACTTTCTCCCTCTTTTCTGCAGCAAACTCCTATTCATCTCTCAAAGCCCTATTCAAATACCACCTGCTCTGGGCAGCCAGCTTAGACCTGGGGTTGGGCTGAGCTCCCTCCTCCAAGGCCTGAGTCTATCAGAGCTCTTGGCAGTATGTGCATCCCTTCTGAGATCTTCTCTCACCACAGCAGGTGCTGATAACAGGAACCCCTGGGTAAGTATCTCAAATATTTCTCCTGGCACCTGGAACACAGAGGGCTCTTGGGACCCACTGCAGTTGAGAGCTGAATGGTGGCTACCAGAAGATGAGAGAGTATGTTTCCCCCAGTTTTACAACAGAGGCTTAGAATCAAGCAGTGGTAAGGTGTAGAAGCTCTCGAAGTGTGTTCCCTGGGCTGGCAGCCTTGGAATCACATGTCCTACCCTAGTCCTACTAAGCTGGAAACTCGAGGGTGAGGCCCAGTTATCGGTATTTTAACAAGCCCTCCCTCTGGGTGATTCTGAGGCATGCTATTTAAACAAACTCACTCACTCACTCCATCCTTTCATCAAATATATACCAAGGATCTACCAGACCCTGAGCTGTGTGATGGTGATCATAAGAAAAAAAGTGTTATATACTGGAAAGCAGCAGGCATGTTCATGCACACATGCATGAATATGCATGCACACACACTTCTTGGGCTAACAGGATGGAGACGACTCAAGGTGGTCGGCAGGAAAAGACAAACAGAAGTGAAGGGCACGGGGGGCAACACGTCACTGTGTGGGAGGTGGGGGTACAGGGAAGGCTTCCTGGAGGAGCATCAGCACTCACACTGGAAGAGTGGGGTCCGGGGAGTCTGTGGGGGTGAAGATCATGAAGAACTTCTGGGTGGACAGAAGAACACGGGGAGGATTCTGAAAAGCACACAGCCTGCCTAGGAGATTAGAAGTGGCTGGGGTCTACGGCCATACCACCCTGAACTCGTCCCATCTTGTCTGATGTCGGAAGCTAAGCAGGGTTGGGCCTGGTCAGCACTTGGATGGGAGAAGGGGCTGAGGAGGCTGATGTGCAGGGCACTGCACAAGGCTGGAGAGGCAGGGGAGGGGGAGGGGTCCCCGGTGGCCACAGTGAAGCGCAGAGGTTGTGTCATGAGAGCTCTGGGACACGTGGGGGTGGGGTTTGGAGCAGGAGATAGACATGGCCACCAGACAAAGACCCCCTGGCTACTGAGTGGGGGTGGACTAGAGGAGGTGGCACAGAGGCTGGGGGCTCAGGGAGGCGGCCAGGGCAGGGCACTGGGGAAAGGAGGAGGGGGCGGGGCAGAGATGCTCAGGAGGCTGAAGAGATGGGCCGCGGGCATCCAGGATGAGGCGTGCGGCTCTGCCCAAGGACAGGGGAGTGGTGTGGCCACCCCTCAGATAGGCACCCCAGGGGAGAAGGAAGGTTCCAGGGCACTGGAGTGGAAGGT
Organism: Bos javanicus; assembly: GCF_032452875.1. Lineage (NCBI taxonomy): Eukaryota > Metazoa > Chordata > Mammalia > Artiodactyla > Bovidae > Bos > Bos javanicus. The sequence goes on along the minus strand of NC_083885.1, from coordinate 48,118,930 downwards.
CGCTGGAGAGTAAGCTAGAGAAACTGTGTTTATTCTGAGGGCACAGGGAGCCAGGCAGGAGTTGGGAAGATCCCCTAGGCTGCCAGACTGGGGAAGGGGACAGGACTGAAGCCTGACTGGCCCTGAAAACTGGGTAATGTTGGGTGGGGGCCTGGTGTGGGGGGAGCGTGGGCTGGAGGCAGATAACAGCTGTGTTGCAAGGGGTGTGCTCAGACAAGTGATTCAGGCATTGAGAAAAATGGCAACTGAAACGCTGATGTGAGGACCGGCAGGGCCCGTCCTGGCCAGGCTGGCTTGGCCCCACATCCTAACTAACACACTCAGCCCTCTATCCCAGTGGGCCTCTGAGGACCCTGGGGAATCCAAGAGCCCCATAAAATGGCAAATAAACCTGTATGTCGGGTAAGTGCATCTCCCGAGGAAGACGGCTGCTGGCTTTCATCAGATTCCTTAACGGGAAAGAGAGAAGAGAGTCTGACCTTTCTGGGGATGGCTTGTATCTCGCGTAGGTGGCCGAGCCGGGGGTGGAGAAGCTCCCAGAAGGCTGTCGGTAGGGAGGGACTTTGTCGACCCCTGCTGGTGACGCTGTGTAAGGGGTTTCTGGGAAGCTGACGGGCCTGGAACAGAGATAGGAGAGAGGAAGGGGGTGGGGGTGAGCGAGGAGGAGAGCCCGGCCCAGTCCTGCGGCCCAGCCACACCCGTGGGCTTCACCTGCTCTCCTCTGTGGGGATGGAGGCAGGGCTGCTGAGCAAAGGGCTGGGGAGGCCAGGACACCCTTTCCCTCCTTCCCACCACAGCTGAGCCCACCCCTCAGCATCTGCAGCCTGACAGAGGCTGGACGGGCCACCCACACCTGGGACGAGACTCTCCTCTGCAAGTTGGATTCCCTCATTTCTTAGAAAATTTTATCTTTTAATACATAATGTATTCAGAAGTGCCTATCTTTTGATAAGCGGTATATGCCATCATAATAAAACAAACTACCTGAACTTACCACCCGACCAGAGGGCTAGACCTGGGGCCATGTGTACCCACGGGCGGGCTCCTCCCTGCCCCACCTCCCTGTCTCCCCCAGAAGTAATCACTCTCCTAAATTGTGTGCTTATCAGTCCCTTGACCTTTAAAACAAATATATGGTTTTAATCACACATGGTAAGGTGGATTTCCAACCGCAGGCGCTGAGTGCCCCAGCTCTGCGTCCACGCTCCAGAGGCTCATAAGGCAAGTTTAAGGCGAGGAGGAAGGGAGGGGCATGAGAATGAGAAGGCAAGGGAGAGGAGGAGGCTGGACAACAGGCGGAGGAGAGAGAGTGAAAGGCAGAGGGCGGCAGGGGGCAAGGGGAGGTGGGGGCTGGGTGGCACCCCTGGGCAGGGGTGGGGGTGTCCTTACCTCTTGCTGTGCAGGGGCTGGGACTCCCGGAAGGGGACCATGGGGGTCTGCTTCGGGGGCCGGCTCAGGGACTGGGCGTGTCCGGGGGTGGCGGGGGCGGCCCACTTGGAGGCCGGGAGAGAGTTGTGGGATGCAGGCCCACTCCACTGCCAGGGAGCATTGCTGCGGTAGGGGGGCCGGCCCCCCGGGGCCAGGCCCTCCGGCTCGGTCTTGGGCTCCGAGGTATTCATATCATAGGTTTCTGGCCACCCCCTGGGAAGGAAAACGTCGTTACTCGGAAAAGGCCCCGGCCCACCAGCGCGCAGGGCTGCTGCTTTGCAGCCCAGATCTGAACAGTCTTCTATTTTAAAGGCCGAGTGGGGACGCTTCAAACTTGTCTGAAATGGAGCAGCTCTGTGTCGTCAACCCAGACAGGGTCCAACATAGTGGCCCCGACTGCGGGGCACACTCTACTTCATCTCCCCGTCCCCTCCTCTTCCTCTCTCCCGGTCTCTCCCTTCACCCTGACCCAGGCCTCCAGTTGGCCAGTGTCCTCCTCAGGCTGGCGCGGCGCCCCCACCCTCCCTTGGCAGTACTCAGGGCCAGAAAGGCGGATGCCCTCAGCATCAAAGGACAGTATCTGCCTTGTTCCAAAGAAGCTCAAAGGCAGCTGGAAGAGGAGCAGGTGACCTACTTTGCAGGGTGGTTAGAAAAAAAAAAAAAAAAAAGCCACGAAAAATCCAGAACCTTGAAATAGATGCAGAACGGCCTGTGACTCCCCCTAGACCAGGCTGGCTCACGCACCGCAATGTTCCTGGCTCAGGGCGGGGGGCTCCGCAGGCTGGGCTGGCGTCCTCCGCCTCCGCTGCAGTGCAGCGTGGGAGGGGGCTCTGAGCCCGAGCAGGGGGCCGTGCTCACAAAACACACCTCCCAGCGGCTGTGGGAGCCGAGCTGGTAGGAGCCCTGGGCCTGGAAGCTGTCAGGCCCACACTGAGCCAACCCTCTGTGGTTCTCCTGAGCCCCCTGGAGCCTGGGGCACTTTCAGGGTCACCCGGCAAAAGATCTGGTGGTTGTGGTGGCTGTGGACCCAGGTCATGTCTGCTAAGGAGGCATCAAAAAGTGACCCAGGAATGTTCTCTGGCACCTGGGCCAGACACACAGTGCCCTCGGCAGCACTGGAGCTGGAGCTGATATTCAGAAGCGCCTTCCAGCAGCTTCTCTGGATCAGTAGGTGCCCACGCCTCACCAGGTGCCCGGTGAGGAACGAAAGCATACAAACACCTAACAGGACCTGCAGATCTGCCAGGCCCAGGTGGACGTGGTACCACCGTGGACCCAGGCAGTGCGTACCCGCTGCTCCTGCCTGCCTGGCTTCTACACCCCCTTCTCCTGAGAACAGGTCTGTGTGCTCTGGGTGGGGTGGATCCCACTTCCTGGCTTCAGGTATGAGCATGTGACCCAGGCCAGCCAATCAGAAGCGCTTCTTTGAGATGACAGGCACAGGATTGTCAGGTGCCCCAAGCTGAGCCAATCAAAGACAGTGAGGATCAACTCGAACTGCTGCAAGGGGGGTGGGCAAGGTGGGGGGTAGGTGGTAAGAAAAAGATCTGTTTCACTGGGCTGCTGAGCTGGGGAGACCTAAGCTGGAGCTGCGATGAGGAAGAGGTGGCTTGAGAATGATAGCAACGCAGAAAATTAGACAGGTGAGATTCTTGATGAAGACGTCCAAGACCCTGCATAAAGCTACATTTCAATCTTGCCCTATCTCCCGGTCTTCTTAGGTGCATTAGCCAGTAAAGTCTCTCTTTTGCTGCTTCACCTCTGTTGCTGGTTATTATCAGTAGATACACTGAAGAGAGAAGCAAATCGAGGCACAGAGAAGTTAAGTAACCTATCCAAGGTCACACAGCCAGCAAGAGGCAGAAACTGAATTGATTGATTTATCCTTTTTTCGGCTGTGCCATGGGGCTTATAGAATTTTAGTTCCCTGACCAGGGGTTGAACCCACGCCCTGGCAGTGAAAGCACTGGATTACCAGGGAATTTCCAGAAACTGGATTTAAAGATAGTAAGCTGACTTGAAAGGCCACAACTTTAACCACCATACACACTGGCTCACTGGGACAGTGTGGGAGCCAGTGGGTAGATTCCACGGGCCTGTGACTTCTGCCCCTGTTACTGACAGCTCCACCTTTGGCCAAGAGTCCCTGGTCATGACCTCAAAGAGGGAAAACAATCATTGGAGGGCAGCACAGAGTGACAGACAGCCAGGGCGCCACAGGCAGACAGCTGGTTCGGATCACAGCTCTGCTGCTTATGGCCCATGTAGTCTTGGGTGAAGGAGTTTCCTTCTCAGAGCCTCAGTTTCCTCATCTGCAAAATGGGGGTGGTGGCGAACATCAGCAAAAAGTCTGGTGCATGCCAAGTGCTTAACATATATCTCCAGCCGATTCTGTGGACTCTGCCTGCCATTCCCACAAGCTCAGAAGCAGAAGCCTTCTTTCCATTTTCTGAAGTCCAGCCACACCCACCTGGGGGCTCTGGAACAAATTCCTTCCCCGTGATCTGAGATCCATCAGCATCTAGATCACCCTGAGCGCTCAGTAAAGGAAAGCAGATGCCTGGGCCCATCTCAGCTCCTCTGAATCACAGTCCTCTTTGAGGCGGGGCCCAGGAAGCTGCATTTTACCAAGCTGCCAGGGATGATGCTGACATGAGAAAGTTTAAGAAGCTCCTTTCACTGATCCAGTTTTAGGATTGTTTTTAAAAATTAAAGTGTTATTAGACGGCATCTCTGTCCACCAGTTACACCCACCAGAAGCACCCACAGCTGCCAGGTTTTTATATATTCTTGACTCACTGCATTTTCTGTAAACAATCAATTACTACTCCATCACACGGATGACCTGGGATTTACTTAGCCAGTCTCCTGTGGCTGGACATCTAGTTTCTTCTAGTCTTTTGCTTGACCAACAATGCTGCACTAAAGATTCCCTCTCCAACCTCTCAGCCGTGTGCGGAAGACGCCTGGTGATGGATGCCCAGGTTCGCAAACCACTTTTCCTATCTGCCTCCTTCTCTTTGATTCCCAACAGCCTAGTTTCTGGAGGCCATGGGGACTCCTTTCTCTCTCTCCAACTCACTCACTTGTGGGGTTTCAATTCCCCTTCTCAGGGAGGAGCACCCCGTCCCCCTTCAGATATCTTGAATCCAAATGAGGAACCAAAGGCGTCCTGGATCAGCTTCCCCATCAGGCAGGACAGACACAGTGAGATGAGCCTGTACAAACATGCCAGATCACCATGACACACCGCACTGGGGGCTCTGGGATGTCCCTTCTGGCTACCTGGTCCATCTGGGAAGGGCTCACTTGAGAACCCCAGCCTCATGGTCTGGGGGTGTGAGTACGACCCCCTGTATTCTATGCAGTGTCTGAAGAGCCTGGGGTCCAGACCCAGGCCCTACAAAGCCTGGCCGGTGGCAGGGATCATGACAACCAGGCTAGGAGGCCAGGGTCATAGCAACAGGTTGGAGGAACCGCAAAGCTAGGATATCAGCTCTGTTAAACGAGATCAGCCAGACCCCTCTGCGCTTGAAGAGCCACACACACCACGCAAGTCCCAACCCACACCTCTCCTGTTTCGGTGGCTGCCTTGTAAAGGGAGCCGGATGATAGCTTTCCTCATAAACAGGGTGGGGAGTGGAACCCGTCTGTCTGGTCACGCCCTCCTCGGCCTCATCTCCCCAGAGCTAGAGAAGGGAGCCTGCAGATGCTGCCTTTCACTCAGCTGGTCCCTACCTGCAGGTCCAAGGACCTTTGTGTGGCCTCTGGCGCTTCCAAGCTTTGGAGAGTCATCCAACAGGCGGGCTGCTACTGTGTGTGTGTGTCTATGTGTGTTTGCGTGTGTATGCAATGAGGCAGAAGGGTTACCTCAGCTTGACTTGCCCCTGCAGAGCTCGGCACGGGTGTGGCCTGGCCTTGGCCCCATGCAGGGGTCGAGGAAGCCCCGGAAGAGGGCTGGGAGAAGGGGATGCCTGGGGCCTGACTGGAGTCCCAAGGCTAGGGGACTGGAACCTGGGTGGCCAAGCCCTGGGTTGTGGCAGGGTTGAACCCTGCCCAGAACTGTCCCCCACCAAGTTCAGAGCAAGCAAGACTCAAGAAGGTGGGAGGGTGCAGCCAGGACTCACACGCCCACAGCTCGAGACTGCTATGACAGGAAGCAGAATACACGGAGATGGGAAACGTGGATTGAGTTTTGCTCTGCCACTTAGTAGCCGTGCAACTCTGCACAAGACTGTGGTCCACCCCGGGTGTCAGTTTTCTTATCTGTAAACCAGGGATCACACCAGCCCTGGGAGACCACGTGTGTAAGCTCTCAGTGTCCCCTCATTGCGTGCCTTTCTCTTGGCTCACCCTGTTCCAGCCACGTGACCCTCCATTCTGGTCCGTCAACAACCCAAGAGCCTCTTGTTCTTACCCTCCCCTCCCCACAGGGCCTGTCTCTTGGTTCCTTCTCACCCGCAGGCCTTCCCTGACCACCCAGTCTGATGTCAGGTCGGGCCTAGTGTTCCTCACACCCAGGACCTCACGGCCGGTGTCTTCTGAGTGCCTCTTACAGGCCAAGTCCTGTGCTGTGTGCTCTGCGGGCCTCCCCTCCTCCCACCTTACAGCCACTTTTGGGCAAAAGCTCCATTAACGTCCCTATTTTATAAATGAGGAAACAGGCACAGAGTGGTGGGGACATTTGCCAAGGTCACAGTTAATAAGAAGAGGAGCCTGGACTCAAACGCAGGCAGCCTCCCTGCAGGTCTGCCTTCCCGCTACGCCCAGTGATTTCCGCCTGGACTGTGTGAACCATCTCACTGGCTCACTTTCTTATTGGTTGTCTTCTCCAGTCCATCCATCAGGGCTGTGAGGGCCGGGACCGGACTGTCCTCTGTGCAGCTGTGCTTCCGGCCTCGGGATGTAGTGATTCTAGAACCACTGTTTCCAAGTCATCGCTGGAGGTTGCTAGGGTACCAATTCATTCTTCTCAGAATCACATCTATCCTGCCTTCTCTGTACAAATTATACCTCAGAGGAATCAAACGGTTGCTGAAGGAATGTTCTTTTTGGAAGAATTCCAGCCAATAAATGAAGAAAGGATTTCCTTGGTGGTGGGCCGGTGGTTAAGAATCCGCCTGCCAACGCAGGGGACACAAGGTTCAATCCCTGGTCTGAGAAGATCCGACACGCCGAGGGGCAACTAAGCCCGTGAGCCTCAACTACGGAGGCTGTGCTCTAGAGCCCGGAGCAGCAACTACTGAGGCTCCGTGCCCTAGAGCCCGTGCTCCGCGACGAGAGCAGCCACTGCAATGAGAAGCCTGTGCACTGCAGCTAGAGAACAGCCCCGCTCACGGCAACTGGAGAAACCTGGTGGGCAGCAACAAAGACGCAGCACAAAGAACTTTTTAAAAATAAAGAAGGAAGGCTAGAACTGAGGACATCACTTGAGTGTGACCCGTCATGACACAGGGGATCCAGACAAGGACCACAAACGGCTGCTGAGAGCCGAGGGGAAACGTACAGCGTTTAGGGTCAGGCTGCCACCCTAGGAACCCTCTGACTGCCCTTCGTATCACTCCCACAGGGACAGCCAGACGTGTGGCGCCTCCTGATGGATGCACACCTGGGAAGTGCTGTGACCAAAGGAAATTCAGGGACCTCCCTGGCAGTTAAGACTTCGCTTTCCAAGCCAGGGAACGTGGGTTCGATCCCTGGTCGGAAAACTAAGATCCCACATGCCTCACAGCCAAGGAACCGAAACAAACCAAAAGTAATATTGTAACAAGTCCAATGAAGTCTTTAAAATGGTCCACATCAAAAAAAATCTTCAGAAAAACAAAAGGAAATTCAACTAGAATCTGATCAAGCTTTTATGCTGAACTCCAGTTTGTGGGAAATACACTCGTTAGAAGAACAGGTTAAAGGACATCAGCAGGATGCAAGCAGCTAAACCCAGGAAGCAGGAAACTGAAAAACAAGAGATCCGGTTTCCTCCCAAAACAAAAGGTAAGAAAAAAATAAGATTTTTTAAAAAGAGATTCATCAACCAAATGCCACAGGAACAGCCTGTGGTACAAAAGAAGTTAAAGATGGACAGGGGAGTTGAGGCAGTCTGCTAAATTTTTTTAAGGTCCTGACTGGGTAGAGATACAGTCGAAGGAGTGAGACTGCTTCAAATAATCTAAGGTGGACAGGTATGGGATTAAAAACAAACAAAAACAAAATAAGAACTGGCCACATGTTGACAAATGTTGGAACAGGGGACTTAGCATGCTTTTACTATGCTTGAAATATGGGACTTCCCTGGTGGTCCAGGGGTTAAGAATCCACCTTCCAAGGCAGGGGATGCAGGTTCGATTTCTGGTTGGCGAACTAAGATTCCATAAGCCATGGAGCGCCTAAGCCCATGCGCCAACCACAAACATGCCACGTGCAGCAACTAAGACCTGATGCAGACAAATAAATAAATCATAGAGAAAAATGTCTGAAACAGTCCATTAAAACAAAACAAAAAGAAACAAATCCTGCACTGGCTTCCCAGTGAACAAAACCCAAGCTTGGCACTGTGTCCAGGAAGGGCCCCAGTCTGCCCCCACGCCCAGGCCCTCTCTTCCATCTCAGCCTTGCTCAGTGTGCTCCACACCACACCCCCTGTGCTGCAGGAACCCTCCCCCTCCACACGCTGACACTCTGGAGACCCTGCCCTGGCCTGTCCATGGCCTGGGTTCTGCTGGCCTGGAAAATCCCACTGCAGCCTCCACCAGGGAGCCTTCCATGACCACCTGTTAGCCCCTTCTATGACCCTGCTCTCCTCGGATCTCTTCACTGCCTGGTCCTGTGTTACACACCTGTTTAATGACTGCCTGTCAGGACACAAACTCCAAGGGAATGGGTGCTTTTACTTTGTTCACTGCTAAATCCTACTCAAGACTTCAAATGGAGTGTATACACAGTAGGGGCTCAGTAAATGTGTGCTGAACAAATGATGAGGCACACTGTACCTTCAGGCAAGGTCTTTTTTCCCACTATTTTTTGGCTACGCCTCGAGGTATGTGGGATCTCAGTTCCCCAGCTAGGGATCAAACCCACGCCCCCTGCAGTGGAAACGCTGTCTTAACCACTGGACCGCTAGGGAACTCTCAGGCAAGGACTGGAACGCTACGTGCGACTAAGGAGGGTGCCCACCTCATGGGGCTGTGGTGGGGGCCGGAGGGGACAGCATGTGTGTGCAGAGCTTAGACCATGACCACCTGCGGGAGGGGTTCCACAGATGTTGACTTGGACCCTGACACCATTATCACCACCTGTTGAGGAAGGGCCCCAAGGGCCAGCACCCGGGGAGCTGCTGACCTCTCCGGGGGGACAGACTTACCTCCGGGGTGTGCCGTCGTCGAAAGGTGGGATGATGACCACCTTGACGGTGACGGAGGTGCGTAGCAGGTCGATCATCTGGTCGTGGGTCAGTGTGACCACAGCCACCTTGCAGATCTCCACCAGCCGGCTGCCCTGCCGCAGGCCGGCCTGCCAGGCAAACCCGTAATCCTCCACCTCGGCCACCGTCCCGTCGTACTTCACGTGGAAGCCCAGCTGCCCCAGCCCGTTCCGCCGCAGGGTCATGTCCACTGTCTCCCAGCCGTTGGTCATCACCTGTGGGCCACACGCAGGGTCCAGTTTCACAAGCTGCTCGGGGGGCAGCGGGGGAAGCTCCTGGGGGAGATTCTGTCCTTTTGAGGCCAAAGACCCCCTGCCCCCCATTCTCCCAGGTGATGTCATGGTACAGGCGTGCAGACACCCCCCTCGTCCCAGCCTGGGCTCCTGACTCCTGGAGAAACGTGGACACCTCATACAGAGGTGGCGGTCATGAGTCGTGTTCTCCGCACGCCCCCTCCCACCCTCTCTATGGCTGGTGGTCTCTGGAACTGGTTTTGGGCTTTCCAGGTGGCACTAGTGATAAAGAACCTCCCGCCAATGCAACAGACATAAGAGATTCGGGTTTGATCCCTGGGTTGGGCAGATCCCCTGGAGGAGGAAATAGTAACCCACTCCAGTATTCTTGCCTGCAGAATCCCATGGACAGAGGAGCCTGGAGGGCTATAGTCCATGGGGTCACAAAGAGTCAGACACAACTGAAGCAACTTAGCATGCCTGCACAAGACTTGTGTTGGCCAATGAGCTGTGAATGGGAATGGCATACTGTCTGGGCTGGGGCATTGCATCGCCAATTTGAGACCCTCTTCAGGCCTTTCCCCTCTGCCACGGCCACTAGGATTATTCCAGAGAGCGCCTGTTTGGTCAGCTAGGGTCTGTGAGTTCAGACTCCAGCCCAACCTGAGATGGACACGTGGCATGAGTGAGATAAACCTTTGTTGTCTGAAGCCCTGATGGATACGGTGACTGTAACCAGAGTAAGCTGGAGAAGCCAGAGACCAGAGACCCTGTGAGTTTGTCTAGGCTGGGGGCTCGGCGCCACATTCTTTACTCCAGGACCTTATTCTGCAAGGCAAAAACCCCTTTCGAACCTCTGTCTCAGGCTGTTCCCCATCCTGAAGCCAACCAGACCACACACGGAGGGCCTTCTCTCTGATTTATTCCCCGCTTCACTTGTGGGAGACTTTCGCCATGCTAACGTATGACCATAGATAGGAGAAGCCACTGAACAGAACACCTAGAGCTTCAGCATATCCTTAGGGATTCCCTCCTCTTCTTGGAATAAAAAGATTAACTTGATAAGCTGGAGCTGTTAACCAAGTTACAGCAAGATCTGCCTGCCTAAAAACTGCCTTAAGGAAAGCGGCTGTGTAATGGTTGACATCTCCCGTGAGAAGTCATTCCCTGGTTAGAAATGATGCTATCTGATGTACTTATTAGAGCTGCACAGTAAGAATCTCATATCACGAGCCATGCTGTGTATTCATACATTTACACATGTATCCACATACACAAAAATATTCTTTGCAATCCACACAGATGTTCCCGAGTATGGGCAGCAAGAAACGAGTGTGGACCGTGAAGGACTTACCTGAAGATGTGAACACATCTGTTCCAGGCTAGTCTGGACAGTGAGAATTTGGGAGGTGAGGAAACATGTGAAACTGGAACAAAGCTCCATGAGACCAAGTGCCTCCTCAGTGCACCAATCTTTTCTACCCTGTCCTTGAAAACTGCCTACTGAGATCCAGTAACTGATTTCACGGCCCAACTTGTTTACATGTCACTAAGGAATTACTATTCATTTTTTTAATATAGATAGGCAAAATAGTTATTTTTCAGAAGCCGTATGTTTTAGAGGTAAATCTTGACACATTTACTGATGAAGTGGCAGGATGTCTAGGATTTGTTTCAAAATCATCAGGGGAAGGGAAGGGAGAGAGGGAAGGGAGAAACAAGATGGGCCGCAGGCTGATAACTACAGAAGCTGGTGATAAGTCTAGGGGATCAGTGGGCGAGTTTCTCTACTTTTGTGTCTGTTTGAAATTTTCCATGATTAAAAAGTTAAAACAAACTTGTTTGAAAGGAGAGCCTACAGTTTAGTGCCTCAAGAGAAACTCATGACTAGCTTCATCCCAGACCATGGCCTCTGCTTTGGGAGTCAAAACGCTTCTTCCCTTTGAAGTCATCGCCCTTGTGTCCCGTGAATTGAGTTAATAACAGTATCTCCCTCATTGGGTTTTGGGAAGAAATGCAAGGCTGTGCAAGGCTGCAAGGAGTCAGATGGTTGGCCCCCTGTGAACGGCCACTTTTGCTATCACTACAGACAGCACGTGCGTGTGCATTCAGTCCATGGTCACTGAGTGTCTGCTGCACACCAGACACTGGCCCAGGTGCTGAGGACGCAGCACATATGTAAAAAGACACATCAAATGGTGGTAGGTGCTACTGTGACAATTAAAGCAGGGAAAGTGGGTGGAACATGCTCAAGGCCAGGTTGTGGAGGGGGTTTTTACAATTTTGGATAACAAGGCCTCACCGATAGGTGACCTTTGAAAAAACGTATGTAGAAGGGGAAGGAGGCATGTGGGGATGAAGAAGGTGTTCCACCGAGAGGGCACAGGTAGTGCAAAGGCCCTGAGGCTGACTGCCCAACAAGCCCACTCTAGACACAGAAGTCTGTGTTCTTGGAGCAGAAAGAGAGTAATAAGGAGACAAGAGCGACAGACATCCAGGCTATGTAGGGCCTCTCAGGCCACCATAAGGAACTGGGCTTTTACCTGGAGTGAGCTGAGGGGTTTGAGCAGAGCAGGGACATGATCAAGATCCCTCTGACAACCTTCCTGAGAACAGACCCCAGGGAAGCAAACAAGGAGGCAAAGGAGACCAGCAAGGAGGCTACTGGACAGGCCAGGAGGGGCTGCAGAAGGGCAGGAGCAGCAGAGTCTGCCTCCGGGGGGTGGAGCTGACAGACTGGACGTCGGTATGAGACAGAGGAGTGAGGCTGGTGCTGAGGCTTACGATTCCACTCGTGTGATGGGCTTGTTCTCTGGAGACAGAACCCGGGGAGGCCAGGGGAACGAAATCAGGAGCTTGCTCTTAGACGTGCTGACTTCCACAGGCTGAGTAGGCAGTTAGTCATTAGTCTCAAGTTTGGGCACAAACAGGTTTTGGAGTCAGAAAAATCTGGATTCAGATCCCAGTCTGCCACCTACTGGCTGTGTGACCTCTCTGAGCTGCATGCTACTCACGGGTCCAATGGGGATAAAAACAGTGCCTACACTCCACGAGGCCGGTGGAGGGCTGTGAGATCATCGGTCATGAGCACACAATCAGGGTCAATCATCTTATTCAGCTGACTGACTAATCAGCATTTAATAAACACCTACTATGTGCCAGCCCTGATCTACACAAATGAGATAAGCAAGTGAGCAAAACAGAGGCCCTTGTTCACGGACCTCACATCCTAATGGGAAATCTACACACTAGCTGTTGCTGTAGTTTAAGGCAGGGCAGGAAGTTTGGAGTCAGGGAATCTGAAAGCTGGTCTTTACCAATCCCACCTGAACTCAAGGAACGAGTGCAAAAGCCTACAAGGGTGAAGAGGGCTGGCTGTGATACTGGCCTCTGGAGATCACAGCCTCTTAAGTCAGGCCAGCTTCCTGGGCAACATAACTCATCCAGTCCTTAAAACTTCCACATGGTATGGGATGATCACTGTTCCCATTTTTCAGCTGGGAAAACTGAGTCACCCAGTGGTTAAGGAACATGGTGAGGTGACACAGCTGGTAAGTGGCAGTGCTGGGACTTGAAGCCAAGCCTTCTGACTTGAGAACTTGTGTTGTTAACTCCCGTGATATACTGCCTTCTCTATTTCATGCTTGACATTCTGTTAAACCCACTGAGAGCCAATCACTGACCACATTCCCTCACCTGGGGCTCTGAGGTAGCCTTAGTACTTCTTAGCCCAATGCTTCCAACGACCATTACCAACTAAACTGTCATCTGACTTGAAACCAATCTGCTACCTTTGGTTTGGCAGCTGTCTGAGCCTAAGCTGCCAAGAGATTAGGGTAAGATTTTTTAATCTAGACTGTGAGTCTCTGTTCTTTAATAGAGAATGTTAAATCACTTACATTTATTGTGATTACTGATGTGGAATTATTCCTGCCACATAATTTTGTTTTCTTATGCTTTTTTACACCCCCACCCCCAATATCCTGCTTCCACCCCTATATTTTAAAGGTCTGGAAGTCTTTCATTCTGTTGAGTTGGCCAAAAAGTTCATCTGGTGTTTTGTTAAGAAGGTACAGAAAAACCCATACGAACTTTTTGGCCAATCCAATATTTTAATTCTTCTGGAAAGTATCCTTACATTTTTAACATCAGTTTAAACATCTAGAGTGAGTAAATAAGCCTTCTGTCCTCTCAAGGCGATGACATGGAGAGCCTCAGATCTTTGGCCCAAGCCTTCCCCAGGGAGAACCCAGGCTGCAGAGCCCACTAGACCCCTGGTGTGTAAAGTGACAATTCTGATTCTCTTGGGGCCCATGAGCGTCCTGGGCCAACTGACCAGGCTCAGGGAGGCACTTCAGTGGTTCCTAAGGCCTCTGTCAGACCACAGAACTGCTGCACCTTGAGGGGCTCTCTCCCTTACCTTCAGTCTCTGGACAATTTCTCTTATGTCCTCCACAGAACCCTCAGAGGCCTTGAGGAAGATATGGTCCCCTCGCCCGTAGAAAATTTTGATTGTCGAGGAGTCTGGGGTCCAGCCGATGACATCCCCGCAGTAGCAGTTGAACACCACTTCCTTAGTGCGTAGGTCTAGGAGCACCACAAACTCGTTGGAAATCCCCAAAATGCAGTCTATCTCTACCCCCTGCGCGTAGTCCTCAGCCGCCACCCTCCAGGCGATGGCCCCGGCGCTGTGCTGCTCGGCGCCTGCCCGGGCTTTTGTCTTCTCCTTCTTCTTGGAGGTCAGGGAAATGAGGTTGAACTTGCCGCTGGAGTCAATGGGTGTGCTGGAGACACAGTTTTCCGCCAGGTCCTTGAGGTACTCCTGGCGGGTCCTGGTGGCCATGGTGTGGAACTTGTCAGACTTGTGTGCAGCGTTCTCGGCATTAATCACCTTGGCCAGTAAGAAGTCTCTGAAGACGTCAGATTTTCGGAATGTGGTTCCACTGGGGATCGGGGGGCCGAAAGGAGGAGCGTCTTTGGATCGGGTCACTGCCATACTGAGGAGGGAGAAATTATTTAGATGGCAGAAAGAAAGGCACTTGAGAGTCCCTTTAGAAACAAAATACATGATCAAAAAGAGGAGTTTCCTTTCTAAGAAAGGAAGTCTACATCTAATTAGTAATTTGCCAGCTGACTAGACTGGAAACTGGAGAAAGTCTTAGGGCACACATATGCATTTTTACTTCCTATGCAGCAGATGTTAGAACATCCACTGATATTTAAGGATAATTTTCCTAGCACCGTTCAACTTCAGTTATTCTTATTTTACATACATACAGCCTTGTGGTAAATTATAGTTTTGCAAAGACTCATCCCTTCCTCTCTACCTTTATGGACAGGTACATTCCCGCCCTGTTCACCCTAAGCTTGGTCATGAGATTTGATTTGGCTAATGGCATTCGAGCAAAGGCACAAATGGGCATGTGGGCCAGGCTTGCCTCCTATGTACCCGCCCTCGCCATGAGGTGAACATGCTCTGGGTCTACTGGTCCGGGAGAACGAGGGTGCCTGGAGCAGACACGCAGCCAAGGCCAGCCAGGTCTCAGCCAACCTGCAGGGGAGTGAGCCAGGAAGAAATGATGATGTTTGTGAGCCTCTGACTTTCGGGGTGGCTCGTTAAGCAGTGTTACTAAAGGAAAATCAGACCGATATGGAACATTCTGTGATTTACTTCTTTCAGACACTTGGGTAACACGAACATGCTTTGTAAATCATCTCTACAAAGGTTATTTTGAAAATTCACTACAAGGGGAAGTTAGGATGGAACTCTTCCTACTTTGGTTTTTTTTTAAAGATTTTTTTGATGTGAACCATTTAAGAAATCTGTATTAAATTTGCTACAATATTGCTTCTGTTTTATGTCTTGGTCTTTTGGCTGTGAAGCATGTGAGATCTTAGCTCCCCAACCAGGGGGTCGAACCCACACCTCCTGCACTGGAAGGCAAAGTCAACCACGGGACCGCCAGGGAAGTCCCCTACTTTGGTTTTAACTGAGCTGCCATTAGGACAGAAATCATACAGCAACTGAATGAGAAGGTATAAAAGCAATCATCTAAAACCTTATCCCCCAAATTCCTGAACTTCCTCCCCCATTATGCAAACTAGAGAGGGAGAATCTTATTGGGAGGAAAATCCACGGAAAAAGTGGGCCCGTCATCTCCATTCCCTCCCTGAATAGGGGCCTCCTCAGTGACCCTTACATTTGGAAGGAGACTGGGGGCTGCTCCTGCCTGGGAGCTCTGGAAGGAGGGTCAGGAGCCCCCGAAGAGCCCAGAGTCTAGAAATTACTTAGCTAGTAAAAAGAAAGGCACTCTCGAGTCCCTGTAGCTGCTGTCACCACGGCTCCAGTGATAATTTCCTGCTTCCTGTTTCCTCTTTGTGCTCCCTCCCTGGACAGGTCAGAGACTGGCAGTGAGCCCGGGGGAGGGGAAGTGCAAGGGGGAGGGGAAGTGCAAGGCGGAGAAACAGAGGAGAGCGATGCAGGCTCCCCATCCAGCGAGGCTCCCAGGTGGAGGCAGCCTTGAGCTGGGAGGCAGGAGACTGGCTGCTAAGTCAGGTTCAGATCTGATGAATCTCAGTTACGATGCTGCAATGACCAACTCGAGACTCAGTGGCTACAGGGCCACTGAGTGATCTTTGATGACTTCAGAGATCAGGCAGAAAGGCTATCGCACCTGCCAGAGTGAGTACCCAGGGAGCAGGGGAAGACATTTAATTTAAAGGGGCTCCAGGGACTTCTCTGGCAGTCCAGGGGTCAATCCATGGTTGGGGAACTAAGATTTCACATGCTGCGTCATGTAGCCAATTAAGGGAAAAAAAAAAAGCCTCCAGGGATACCATGAGTGAGTTATGCTGTTTACACAATGACAATTAAAAAACAGTATGAGGTACTAAAAAGGTTTTTTTCTTAAAGAGTACTGCATTCACCTTCTATAAAAATGTCAGCTTGTGCTTATGGTGTTGGGGAGAGACTACATACTGTAAGACAATTTTTAAAGTAATGAGATTCTTGATTAAAACCTATTTCATGAAACCTAACCATAGTGTAAGGCTTGTTTGACTCCTGACCCTCCACCCAACTTGACCAGGGCAAGTGTCTGACCAGCACTTCCAGGATGGCCCCCCTCCTTGGACCCCGGGGAGTCAGTGCTCTGGGTGTGACGCTATGAGGAAGAGAAATTAAGCTGGGATCTGAGGCTGAGCAGGAGCCAAAGGAAGAGCAGAGGGGAGGGTGCTGCAGGCAATGGGCATGGGAGGTGGAAGACCCAACAGGAAAGAGCACATGCAGGGTGAGATGCGGCCAGCGCACCAGAGCCCAGAGAGTAAAGGGTGGAAGGCTGGTGAGATCACCAGGGACCAGGCCAGGCAGGGCCTTGACAGTGAGCAAGCATCCTGTATCCTGATTGGGAAAACAAGCACCCATTCGACCATCTGGACCAGCTATTCACCGTCTGCATCCCCAGATCCAGTCTCTGCCATATTCTGCCCCGTCCAGCGCCCCGGAAGGTGGGTTTCCACAGGCTGTGTCAGCTTCACCCAGTTCCCCCGGCCAGGATAAGGGGAGGGGAGAGGAGAGAGGGTACAGTCTTTATTTCTCTTCATTGCCTGCCTGTCGAGCTAGGACAGTGGCCGTAGTCCTTGGTCCTTTGCTCAACGGCCACAGCTTCTGAGGGGTGGCCCCTCTCCCAGAGCCATACTTCTCCCTGGTTTCCAGAAATGTCTCCCATCCCCTGTGACCTCATCCCTCATGGTGGGTAATGGCTCCTTGCTATTGCTGGTTCCTGGATGCCTCACTTTCCTATATTGGTGCCTTTAACCTACCCACACCTATTAGTGAAAGCTGCTTAGTCTTGTCAGACACTTTGTGACCCCACTGAGCGTAGCCTGTCATACTCTTCTGTGCATGGGATTCTCCAGGTAAGAACGGAGTGAGTTGCCATGCCCTCCTCCAGGGGATCTTCCTGACCCAAGGATCGAACCCTTGCATTGCAAGCAGATTCTTTACCCTCTGAGCCACCAGGGAAGCCCTACCCACACCTATCAGCCTGTCCGTTAATCCCTCAGTTAAACCCCGAGTGGGGGACTTCCCTTGTGGTCCACTGCTTAAGAATCCATCTTGCAATGCAGGGGACACAAGTTTGATCCCTGGTCAGGGAACTAAGATCCCACAACCATGGAGCAACTAAGCCTGTCACTACTGAGCCCGTGCACCACAACTAGAGACTTCGTGCACTGTAACGAAAGATCCCATGTGCTGCAACTAAGCCCTGACACAGCCAAATAAATTAAAACAAAACCAAAAAACCCTGAGTGGGGGGCACCTGCTTCCTGTGGGTCCCTGATGAACACAGGTGCCAGATGGACCATCTGCAGGGATCACCGTGGCTGCCCCATGAAGAAAGGCCAGGAAGGGGCCAGAGAGGGTGCAGAGACTGTGGAGGGAGCTCCTACAGACCCAGGGCCAGGCCCCGTGCTCCCTAGCTCCACAGCCATATCCTGGGAATGTGTGAAGGCAGGTGCCACCCTGGGCTTCGCAGATGCCCCAGGGCTGGCCCAGGTGTTCAGTACTGATTATAGTCATGATTTAGACTTGAACGGACAGACCAAAAAGAAACAGGTTCCTGCCAACGTGTAGGTCTGACAGAAAAAGGCATTTCCTGGGGGAGAGGTGCTTCAAGGCCACACAAACCAGGCAGGTTTTCTCCTGCGGGAAACCCTGCGGAGGGCCTTACCTCCAGGCCAGGGGATGTGAGATGGCCTTGCCAGTCTCTCCACTCTGATTAATTCAGACTGGGCTTTGCAGCTGTGACTAGCTGTGCAACTTCTTCATTCAGGACTTGACTGCTCATAGTGACAGATTCTGGCTTCTCCCACAGTCCTGACTCATGCTTTTAAGAATCGTGGAACTGCAAGCTACTGAAGGTTTCTGGACAATCAGAATGGCTGGTCCCTCATTTCCCCAGCAGGAGGAATGGGGTGTTCACAGCCCACAGGCTGTGGGGGTGCTGGCGTGCCATTCAGTACCGTGTTATACAGCCAGGAGATGGTGTGACCACCGTGTCACCTGGTCACTGGAACTCAGCATTTCTAGAACACTCACAATCATTTCTTCAACAGCTATTTTCCCAGGACCTACAATGTTTGGGTCAGGCATCTGCCTAGTTGCCAAGGCAGCTCTGGGGTCCTTTACATAACAAGGCTGCCCAGCACAGATGTATGAAGGCGAGTGTGACATGGTGTGACCCCTGAGGGAGGCAACAGCCACATCAACAGTTTGTTCCTGGGGCTTCCCTGGTGGTCCACTGGTTACGAATCCGCCTTGCAATGCAGGGGACACTGGTTCAATCCCTGGTCTGGGAAGATCTCTCTTAGTTGCCCTGGAGCAACTAAGCCTGTGTGCCACAACTACTGAGCCAGTGTTCTAGAGCCCGAAAGCTGCAACTACTGAAGCCCATGCCCTCGGAGCCCATGTTCTGCAACGAGAGAAGCCACAACAACGAGAAGCCCGTGCACTGCAGCTAGAGAGTAGCTCCCACTCACCAGTTAGAGAAAGCTAGTGTGCAGTAACAAAGATCCACCTCAGCCAAAAAATAAAACAAATAAATCTTAAAAAAAAAAAAAAACACAACTTAGTTCTTACAGTGTGACAAGTTCTATGACAGAAATGTGTCTAGGGTCATGGGGAGAAGAGGGGACAGGGGAAGGCCTGTCCAGAGAACAGCTGTGTGTGCAGGAGGGGAGAAAAGGGGTTGTGGGAGGGGGCAGTTTGGTTGCATCTCTAACATTTTCTTTCTTCAAAATTAAAGCGAGAGCTGAAGCAAAGACGGCAAAATGTTAACATCTGTGAGATCTGGTGGTGGGCACATGGGTGTCTGTTATTCTCTATACTTTTCAGAACGTTTGAAATGTTGCATAATGAAAATATTCTGAATTGCAAAAAAAAAAAAAAACCAAGAAAGCTTGGTGCGTCAGAACAAAAAGAAACCCTCTGGAAACCGCATGAAGGCTGGCCCAGAAAGCGCGGAGGTCAGCCGTAGGCTCCTGTGATAAGCCAGGTAGGAGAGGGGAGCTCACGGTTAGAAAGGGGAGAAGGGCTCACCCAGCAGCCTCCTGCCTCTGATGTGCTATAAGGGTGTGTGCGCGCATGTGTGTGCGTGTTCAAGAACAACCCTATCTTTGTAACCTCAGGCCTACAGGGAGCCTGGAGGCACAAGCCCGCTGAGCTGGAGCTCTGTCCTGGGAACAAGCGAAGGGTGGGGGAAGGGGCCGCAGGCCCTCCACCTGGTGTGCTGGCTCCCAGTGGCAATACACCCAGCCTGGTGGTCCACAACACTTCCTGCATACTGGAATCCCCCTGCCTTCTCTCACAGATCTGGCCCAGAGAAGAAACTGGTCAGTTCAGTTCAGTCGCATCTGACTCTGCGACCCCATGGACTGCAGTACACCAAGCCTCCCTTCAGCAATTCCCAGAGTTTACTCAAACTCAAGTCCATTGAGTCGGTGATGCCATTCAGCCATCTCGTCCTCTGTCATCCCCTTCTCCTTCCGCCTTCAATCTTTCTCAGTATCAGGGTCTTTTCAAGTGAGTCAAATGAGAAGAAACTGGTAGGTTCTTGGCAATTCCATCGCGTCTACCCAGGGCACCTGTGCACATACCGTTTGGCCCAGTAACTCCATGCTGAGGACCTTACCTATCCCAGCTGTCTGCCACAAGAGTCTCAACCAGGTTATAGGGAATTCCTGGGTGGTCCACTGGTTAAGACTCAGTGCTTTTACTACCGAGGGCCTGGGTTCAATCCTTGGCCAGGGAACTAAGATCTCACAAGCAGCACAGCATGGCCAAAAACAAACAACTGCCCCTCCCTCACAAAACTACGTGGAGGGAATGTGTTAAAAATAGCACTGCAAGGTGGACTGTGGTAACAGGTGACAGGAAACAAACCCGATACCTGTCACTAAGGCATAGGGGGAGATTCTTAGGCATCTATGTAACGGAATAATACGCAGTCATAAAGAAGGGAAAAACGCTTTACAGACTGGTGTGCAAAGTTCTCAAATTCTGCTGAGTGAAAAAATACAGGATGCAGAACAAACAGTGTGTGGGATATGATACCACCTGTATTAAAAAGGTGGAAAAGGAATACTTCCACACATTTGCCTGTATGGGTCTAGGTTATCAGGAAATGGCTAACAGCGGTTGCCTCTGTGAGAGCAATGGGATGATGAGGACTTAAGAGATGAAAGGTGAATTTTGATCTTTAACTTAAAAAAATTTTACCTTTTGTATCTAATTTCAAACTTTTTTTTCCCCCTTTAAATGTAAACTAACATTACTTTGCTACAAAGGTCCATCTAGTCAAGGTTACGGTTTTTCCAGTGGTCATGTATGGATATAAGAGTTGGAGTATAAAGAAGGCTGAGAGCCAAAGAATTGATACTTATGAACTGTGGTGTTGGAGAAGACTCTTGAGAGTCCCTTGGACTGCAAGGAAATCCAACCAGTCCATCCTAAAGCAGATCAGTTCTGGGAGTTCATTGGAAGGACTGATGTTGAAGCTGAAACTCCAATACTTTGGCCACCTGATGCGAAGAGCTGACTCATTTGAAAAGACCCTGATGCTGGGAAAGATTGAGGGCAGGAGGAAAAGGGGACGACAGAGGATGAGATGGTTGGATGGCATCACCGACTCGATGGACATGGGTTTGGGTGGACTCCGGGAGTTGGTGATGGACAGGGAGGCCCGGAGTGCTGTGGTTCATGAGGTCGCAAAGAGTCGGACACAACTGAGCAACTGAACTGAATCGAACACTCCCAAGCCGAGGCCCCGGTGTTTGCGATGCTGACCAGGGACCCATGCAGACCTTGGCCCGGGCCCAGGTTATTGATGGGCTGGTTTTCAAGAACCACAGCACTCTCCTCACTCCACATCCAGGGCACTTTCCATCTGTCCTGTGGGGGCTGGCCATGTTCTCCGATGAGACTGGTGCTTGGGGAGGACACTGAACAGGACTGAAGCTTGTAACACAGTACTATTTAATATATTTATTTATTTGCTGCACTGGGTCTTTGCTGTGGTATGAGGGACCTAGTTCCCTGACCAGGGATTGAACCCGGGCCCCCAGCACTGGGAACGTGGAACTTAGCCACTGGACCTCCGGGGAAGTCCCTTGTGTCACTTACTGATCTTCAAATTAAGAACCCTCAGCTCTGTCTCCCGAGGGGGCCGCCCCTGTCTGCCCTGCCTCCATCCTTGCATCTTCCGGTCTTCCTTTGGGCCACACTCTGGTGCCTCTCAGGCACACGCCCCACGCCCAGCACAGCTGCTAGTCTTGCTCTGGGATGGGCACATGACCCCACGTGGGTCAATGAGCCTCAGTTCTGGGGCTTCTTTTCCTGGGAAAAGCAGGCTCTCTTTCTGCTGGGTCTGCAGCTGGCAAGATGCTAAGCTTGGCGCTGCCAGCAAATGAAATGATGTACAGGGAAGTGAAACACCTCCAGGTGGGCCTGAATGTGTGATTTATGAGAGCCAGCATGTAAGACTGCCTCTTCATTTATTTATTCATGTTCTTTTTGTGCACCATGAGGCATGTGAGATCCTAGTTCCCCGACCAGGGATCGAACGTGTGCCCTGTGCACTGGAACAGCACAGTCTTAACCACTGGACTGCCAGGGAAGCCCTGTGACTGCCTTTTTGAGGTGGGTTTTCTGTCACTTGCAACCGAAAAGACTCCAGGCAAAAACAAATTCCTGGTGGTTTCTTTGTCGAAACTGGGTGACATGGCCATTTCTGGTTAAGAACCACTTTCTCAGGAGGTGTGGGAATGAATGAGTAGAGCTCCCCTACTGAAGCACGGACAAGAAACGTGGGCGGCTGCCTGCCTGGGCCAGCCATGCCCTCGCTCCCCTGACCCCCACGCTCTCTGGCTGCTGGAAGCCAGCTTTCCTGACTTCCTGTGCGTGCAGGGGGCAGGCGGGGCATGTACCTGTAGCAGACGTTATCAGTGCAGGGGTTGTGGGCCCGGACAATGATGAAGACATGCTGAAAGTGGGAGCGGATGTTCTTAGGGGTGAACGGCAGCGCCCCGGGCTCCTGGAAGATGATGGTCACGATGTCGTTGCCTATGTGCCTCTTCCTCAGCAGCTGGTGGTGGGGAGACAGTGGCGGGGGAGAGGAAAACGTCAGGGTAGGCTCCAGGCTCATGACCCGCCCCGTCACCTCTCTGCTGGCTCCTGCCACACTCCCTCTCTGCCCCAGCCACACCAGCCTCCTGCTAATCCTTGAATGAATCATAAACCTTTCCTTTCCTGAGGCTCCCGAGGACCATCCTGAGGCCTGGAACTTCTTCCCCCAGATCCTCACATGGCTTGCTCCTGCCTGCCCTCCTTCAGGTCTGGGCTGAAATGTCACCCTCCCATGAGGCCTTGACTGTCTACCCATGATGTCACCCCCTCCGCTTTTCTGCCCGTTACTCGAGTAACAGTGTGTTACTCGTCCACACTCATCTTAACAAGCGGCTGCCCCTCTTCCTTTTGTTTCTGTCTTTTCCCACTAATGTGGCAACTCCTGGAGAACAAGGATTTTGTCTGCTTTGTTCACTGCCAGGTGCTTTATCCTCAGTGCCTAGAGCAGGGCCTGGCACACAGCAGGTGCTCAAGAAACGTCAGCTGGAGGACAGCATGGTCTGGCAGCTTTTGACTTGCTCAAGGTCACATTCATGGACACTGGTAGAGGCAGCCTCAAGACCGCTGGCAGGGCCCATCTCTGGCTACCTGAGTTGAGAAGGCTGGGGTGATAGCCTCAGATCAGCCCACAGGAACCCCATCATTTCCCTCCTGCCTGTCATGGCCTCTGAGAAAAACTGTCATCTTTAAAGGTGATGATGTACTCTTACATTTTACTTCCTTGCTAAAATTACATTATTCTTTTTTTTTTGGCCAGACCGTGTGGGCATGTGGGATTTAGCTTCCCAGCCAGGGATTGAACCCACGCCCCCTGCAGTGGAAGTGCAGAGTCTCAATCACTGGATGTCTAGGGAAGCCCACATTGTTCTTAGGTACAGAAGTTTAGCCTTCATGTAACTGTTAGAATTCCCGCTGACGGGAGAGTTGCATGCAACTCTACGTGAGGTGGCCGGGAGTGTGAAATCTGGTCACACTCAGCGGCACAATACATGCTGCTGAACCGCTGGCCCTCTGTGTGTTTTACACAGGATTAAACTAAACTGCTTAAGTACCCATTTATTGTGACCAGCCCTGAACCAGGCGTCTTACACCCACATATGAAAGCTGTAACCTCATTTCATCTTTACAACAAGTCCTGTGAGGGATTAATTCATCAGACCTCCTTTTGTTGATGAGAAAAGTTAGGTTCATGGGGGTTAAACGTCTTGCCCTCAGTCCAGAGTCATGGAGGGAGGAGTTGTGACCTGAGCCCACTTCTGCTCGGCCCCAAAACCCAGGCTTTCCCCACCACGCCTCCAGGAGCACGTTCAGCTGCTTCCCATGTGCCTCCTGTGCCGGGCCCTGCCATGAGCTCTGTTTTCACACACAAGGGCAGGGTCCCTTCCCCACGACCCTGAGATATGGGTGCTATCGTTCTGCCCATTTCGGAGCAGGGACCCGAGGCCCAGGGAGGTGAGATGACACGGTGAGGAAGTGGCAGACGAAGAACGCCAACTGGGGCTCAATGACAGCAATGCTCTTATGGCTGCTACTAGCGAACTTTCTAGACATCACTGACGTTTGACCATTTTGGCCAGCAGAATGCACACTGCCACCTGCGGTGGTGTGGTGTGTGCGCTCAGCTGTGTCCGACTCTGTGACCCCATGGACTGCAGCCCGCCAAACTCCTCTGTCCATGGGATTCTTCAGGCAAGAATACTGGAGTGGGCTGTACTTCTTACTCCAGACCATCTTCCTGATCCAGGAATCGAACCTAGGTTTCCTGCAGGTGTATTCTTTACCACTGAGTCACCTGGGAAACCCCGTACCAACAGGAAAAAATACGTACACTTCCTAAACCATCAAAAGCCTGTGGGGTTTCTGTTCATGAGAAACAGCTCCTGGACACGCATGGTGTGTCCAGGAGAGGAGGCCCTGGCAGCACGTAGCAGCTGTTGTGCCCACCTAGCACCTCCTCCTCCTCCAGGCAGCCGTGTCCATCCCCTTTGGGAAAGCACCTCCCACTGGCCCTCTCTAGGGGTGGGCACATGCTTCAGGTTTGGCCAATCAGTCTATTCTATTCCTGCCCTGGGCCTGGCAAGTGGGTGGTGCAATGAGATTCAGCCCGGAAACATTTTTGGGATACTTGCAAGGCAGAGCTCTCTTTCTCCTGAGGGAGCTAAGCTGGTGGGATGTAAGGTGAGGGCTGCCACTCCTTGGGAAGATCTGTGAATATAACCACTAAGAATAAAAGCAGAGGTGAGAAATGGGAAGAACTCCTGACACTGTCTGAGCCCCTGGATCCAGCCATACCTAAAGCTAGCCCTCTCCCAGTACTTGACAGTTGTTCAGTGGCTCAGTCATGTCTGACTCTTTGTGACCCCATGTACTGCAGCATGCCCAGGCCTCCCTGTCCTTCACCATCTCTGGAGCTTGCTCAAACTCATGTCCATTGAGTCAGTGATGCCATCCAACCATCTCATCCCATCTCATCCTCTGTCACCCCCTTCTCCTCCTGCCCTCGGTCTTTCCCAGAATCAGGGTGTTTTCAATGAGTCAGCTCTTGGTATCAGGTAGCCAAAGTATTGGAATTATACTTGAGAATTATATAACTCGGTAAATCTCATTTTTTGCTTTTACTCAATTCGATTTGTACTCTGTCACTTGCAGTCAAAATAATGTTGACTGATCCACTTGGGTCTTCTCCACAGGACTCCTGATGACTCAAGAGACCCTTGAGAGGAGCTGGGGTAGCCAGGTGGCCAAGGAATAGCCAGAACAAAAGAGTGACATCGAATGACACCTGATCTAGTCTCCAAGCCCCAGGTGATGAGACCGTGGTGGAGAGGGCCTCCAGGGCTGAAGGCCTCCACCTGCTGCATGAGTCGGTGCCAGGAGAGCTGGTGCCGGGCCGGCAGCCAGCCAGAGGCTGTCGGGAGGGAAGCTGCCTTGGGTTCCCTGTGCATCAACCAGAAGTCACTTGGAGCCCCCACGCTGGGCCCCACTGACCTGCTGCCTGTTGTTGGGGGTGTACGGGAGCAGGGTGGAGACGTGGAACATGATCTCATAGTCCTGGTACGTTGTGTAGAGGGAGTGGGTTCCCGTGGAGTCAGCTGAAACAGAAACACCAGTTAAGCACCACGTCTCCAAAGCCTCTGGGCTCCTGCCATGTCCCACATGCCATCTGTGTTAGTTTTTAAGTTGATGTTTTCATTTAACTTCACCCTTTAAAGCTCAGTAAATTTAGAGATGTGCCTGGTGGTCTGGTAGTTAAGACTCTCGTCTTTCCAATGCAGGGCATGTGGGTTTGATTCCTGGCTGGGGAACTAAGATCCCACATGTCACACAGCCGCAATAACAACAGCAACAACAATAAAATTTCAGTACATTCAGATAAAAAGGAAATCTTATATTAAGCACCCACCAGACTAGTAAACATTTCAAAGTCTGACAATGCCAAGGGCTGGTGAGGGTGTGGAGCAACCAGAACCCTTTGTGCAGCTGGTGAGGTGTGTAAATTGGTACGGTCACTTCGGAAAACCTGAGTAATAGTTACTGAACCTGAAGACGGGCTTCACTGATGACCCAAGCACTTTATCTCCTAGGATCACAGCCTAGAGAAATCATACACGAGTGCCCCAGGATACGGGTACAACTATTCTCAATATGTCAATCCCAGGGATATACAATTCACACTGTGGAAAAACACACAGCCATGAAAATGAATGAGTCACAGCCACCACGTGGGCAAACCCTACAAATGCAATGCTGAACGAAAGATGCCAGACACAAAGGAGCACAAACTGTGTAATTCCATTCACTTTATATCCCCAAACAAGCAAAACGGATTATATTATTCAGAGATGCATATACAGATTGCCAAACTATGAAGGAGGAAATGATAATCCTGAGTGTCAAGACACGTTCTTCTCTAACGGCAGGGTGTTATGACTGGGGAGAAACCCACCTGATTGTGGACTCCAAGGGGGAAACTGAGGCACATGGATGGAGTGACTCACCCCATGGCTTACACACTGCAGTGAGTGGTGGGGGCTTGAACTGAACTCAGACTTTCTGACTCCAGAGTGTTTTCTTTTTTAAAAAATTCTGGACACGCCATGCGTGGTTCTTTTTTGTTGTTTTCTGGGCCACTTGGCGTGTGGGATCCTAGTTCCCCGACCAGGGATTGAACCTGTGTCCCCTGCACTGGAAGTGTGGAGTCTTAGCCAGTGAACCGTGAGGGAAGTTTCCTGAATGTTTTCTTAATAGTATTCAATGCTGCCTCTTATAAGTTTCAAAATTCTTATAGGAAGGAGACCCAAATCACTAATCTTTAGCAGTGAAGGTCCTGCACGTGAGGCCCCTGCCGGCCTCCCTCAGTTCGTCCTTCCCATTTATTCCCTGAAGCCTTCGGACCTCAGGGCTTTCACATGTGCTGTTTCTTTTTCTTGGAACGCATTTCTTGTTCCTTGTCTATTTTATTCCAACTCACCCCTCTCAGGTCACACTGTTGTCCAGGCCTGGGCCCAATACAAGCTTAGGTTCCCCATATTTCCTTCTATCACCTTGAGTCGCTCCTTCCTGTCCAGGCAGGACACCAGGAGCTGGTTCCTGCTGCACGTCTCAGGGAACCCCAGGCCGTGCTGCGACTGACTCCAGGGTGTCACACTCACCTCGGAGGCCTCTGCCTCAGCCCCTTAGGACCCCAGCTTTACTTACTTGTAGGTGCGAGGGAAGAAGCAATAGAACAGACTGAGGAATGCCTGTTCTTGTGGGCTGACATCCCAGGGGATAAGCTGTGACAGGTGAGGTCACTGAAGCCATGGTTGGCCAGCACCAGGGCCAGGTGACCTCCAGGTGGCTGTCATCTGGGAGACTGGCCAGGAGCACTGTGTTTCCTGGGGTCCTTGGGCACAGTGGGCACCAAGCAGGTATCTGTGGCTGTGACCCCCTCAGGACCCCTCTGGGCACGCACGTGCTTAGGATCTCAGAGCACGTGTCTGGGAGTGCAGGTGCTGAGACACAGCAGGACAATCTTCAGGCTTTACTAGAATACGCAACACTCTTATCCAGAGTGCCTGCACCACCCACACTGTCACCAGCCAAGTCCTCGAACGCCCGCTGCCCTGCGTCCTCCCCAGGGTACCACCAGGCCTTTGGACCGTAGGCCTGTGGGATAAGTGGGCTGGTCAGGGCTCCTCCCGCCAGGCCACCCACTGTGGCCACTTACTCTTGACGTCCAGCTGGGCAGCGTACTTGGTGAAGCCCTTCAGGCAGACCTTCTCCCCGATGAGGGAGAGGAACTCTTCGAAGGCTGGGCCGGCCTCCTCGTTGTTGTACATCTCCTCCTCTGAGCTCTGGCCGGCCTTGCAGTACAGGATGCCCACTTTGTGCTTCCGGCAGAGCTGCAGAGGCGAGAGCGGTGTCAGGGAGGCAGGCCAGGCAGAGATGGAAGAGGGCGTGGGACAGAGGGGGCTCTCCCCGGCTGCTGGGGTTACGTGGGGGTTCAGTGCCGCAGTCAGAGAAGAAAAGAGGTGTGGGGGCATGTTCCGGCCGTCTCTCTCCCTCTCCGGGTTTCCAGAGGGGCGCTGCAAGGGGCACCGCCACCACACCCAGGCTTTCTACAGGGTGGAGGGTGGCGCTCTCTCGAGGGAAAGATGGTCACCCTGGCCGGCTTCCCACAGTAGGTGGGCTGGAACTGGCTAGGGTTCTGCAAAAGGCCGTTCTGGAGGGCTCAGTGGGGTCGACGTTATTTCTTGGGGGGAGAGCCCTGATAGCCATGTTTGTTTCATGTGTCCCTGATGCCCTGGTCACTGGACCACAGACAGTCACGTGACCTAAGCGTGGGGTTGGGAGAGGCTCTTCTGGGACTGAGGGTCAGCTAGCCGGGGCCTGTACAAGGCTCTCATCCTAATAGCACCTCTGGGAGCTGTGGGAGGCAGTATGCAGCGAGGGAGCGGAAGCACTGACACACACGGGGACCCAGTGGCTGCCTCAGTCCTAGACTATCTCCCCTGGGAGCCCCAGCAGTCACGTGCCAGCTCCTGGCAGCCCTAGAACTTGACAGAAGGTCCCTCCTCTTATGGGAACTAGCCTGAGTGGGTTTCTGTTCTTTGGAGGAAAAAAAAAAAGTGAGACGGAAGAGGGTCGGGCAGTGGGGCTGCAGGCTGCTGCCCCTGCGCCCCCACCCCTGCCGGGCCCCGGCTCACCCCTTGCTCGTCGAGCTTCAGCAGCTGCTCCGTCACCTTGGGAGTGTTGAGAGCCAGGCGCAGGCAGTGGATGTTGAGCTCGGGGATGACGTACTCCAGGGCGTCCCGCAGGGGCAGGCCCCGCCCGGTCCCGTGCTTCATGGCGGTGGGTGTGGCGTCCTCCAGGATGGAGCCCCGCAAGGTGGTGAGCTGCTCCAGGGAGAAGGGGGAGACGAGGCTCTCAGGACGTGGGAAGGAATGAGAGAGGGCCCACGAGGCTGTTCTTTTCTCACAGCAGCATGTGTGATGGTCAGAAGCTTGGACTCTGGGGCCGGAAAGCACTGGGTCTGAATGAACTTGAACTTGCTGCCCTTGGCTGTGACATCTTGACCAAGTGACTTCCTATTGCTACACCTCAGCTTCCAGGGAGTGTTGGGACAATGGATGGAACAGCCTTTATTTGTTCAACAAATACTGTCCCAGCGCCATCTTTAGTGTGGTGAAAAAACAAAGACCCCTGTCTTCCTGGAGCTGATACGCAGGTGGGGAGGTGGATTATGTTCAGGTAATAAAAGGTTTAGTGAATAAAATAGGCACTACAATGTGGGCCCGCTGACAAACACTTTTACTGTCGTTATCACAATAACACATGTACATGTATTACCATAATGTGTACTTAGCTGCTTACTCATGCCCAACTCTTTGAGACACCATGGACTGGAGCCCACCAGGTTCCTCTGTCTATGGAATTCTCCAGGCAAGAAAACTGGAGTTGGTAGCCATTCCCTTCTCCAGGGGATCTTCCTGACCCAGGGATCGAACCCGAGTCTCCTGCATTGCAGGCGGATTCTTTACCGTCTGAGCCACCAGGGAAGTCTATTACCACACACTCTTAGGTAAGACACCTGCCTGCCCCAGACACCAGCACCACTGTGGGTCTTGAACTGAAGCACTGGTTTCCTGTCAAAACCACCACCAATGGCCCTGATTCAGCTGGTTGGTGGTGAGGCCCAGGCTTGTGTATGTATGCATATATGTGTGCAGTATACACACACTTACGTAACTGTATATTTACATACCTATTCTCTTTTAATACTTCTCAGGAAATTCTGATGTGCAGTCAGATTTTAAAACCTTTAGTCAGTGGAAAAGGAAATGGCAACCCACTCCAGTATCCTTGCCTGGGAAATCCCATGGACAGAGAGGAGCCTGGTAGGCTACAATCTGTGGGATCACAAAAGAGTCAGGTATGCCTCTGCAACTAAACAACGTTAATTTTTTAAAAAAGCTGAAAACACCCTATACAATAAAAGAGCAATACCACAGAAAGAAATATGTTAGTGTTGTTTTGGCAGGTTGCAGAACTGAACTGATATTTAGCAGACTGCAATTTACACTGCAGTTGAATTATATGAGAACCCTACATGGTCTTCACTACCTTTATCTTTCTAGTAGAAGCAACATGACACAGAGGTTAAGAGCGTGGACTGAGGACTCCAACTGCCCAGGCTCAGATTCTAGCACGAGGCATGCACTCAACCTCTCCGTGCCTCAGTTCCCTTTTCCATAAAAAGGAAGTGATAATAACAGTGTGTTAGGATTGCTTTGAGGTGTACATGAGTTAATATTTTTGAAGTCCTTAGAATAAGTATTTGAGACGCAGGAAGAGCTCTATGTTAGATCCTATCATCATTATAATTTGTGTTCTTTGAACTGTGCTGCAAAATGAATAAATAAAAGGCTGGCTACCAGCATTCACCCCTCACTTCACTGCTGCAGTGCCTTGCTTTGGTTGGGGGGTACGCTTCCACAGGTGATTTGGATCGGGTCCACTGCCTGCAATATTTTACATTTCTAAATGGTTGAAAAAATTAATATCGTGTGATGTGAAAAGGATATGATATTCAAACTTAAGTGTCTATAAAGTCAAGTTTTATTAGAACACTAATAAAAAAACACTCATTTGTTTTACCTGTGGCTGCCTGCACACTACATTAGCAGAGTTCAATAGTCTGAAGAAGACCACGTGCCCCACAGAACCTAAGGCAGTTACTACCTGGCACTTGACAAACTTAAGTTTTCCTAGAGCTGAAAGCATCGTGGCCAATACAGAGGTGTTTCAGAAATGATGAATATAGCAATTTCTGGGTTGTTGCTGTTGTTCAGTCACTCAGTCGTGTCTGACTCTGCGACCCCATGGACTGCAGCATGCCCAGGCTCCCCTGTCTTCCACCATCTCCCGGAGTTTGCTCCAACTCATGTCTACTGAGTCCATGTTGCCATCCAACCATCTCATCCTCTGTCACCCTCTTCTCCTGCCCTCAGCCTTTCCCAGCATCAGGGTCTTTTCCAATTTGTGGGTGGGTGGAAGTTTCTTGCTATATCTTTGTTATGTGCATTATATTTATATGTTATGAAACTAAGCATTTGAAGCTTTTTTCCAAAGATACATGTTTTAGCTGCTGGACTGTCATAACAAACATCCTGATGGAATGTAACAGTAAATTGTGAAATACACATTGTCTAAATTGCTTAACAAAACAAAACCTTTAGTCGAGGCAATCACAGCCATCGCATTCCCCTTCCCCAGAGGCTGCTTTCCAAGTTTCTCCTACAGGTAGCCACGTGACTAGATCCAGACCATGAAATGAGAAGGAAATTCAGCTTGGGAAAGACATCTGTGGCAGATTCTCTTTCCTGGTGAAAGATTTTCTTCCCTGGTTAAAAAAGCCCCTTCCCACCTGCTCATTTTTTTCTAAGGGCGCTGGTATGAGGATAAGACGTCTGGAGCTGCGACAGCCACCCTGGGATCATTAGGAACGAGACAACAACAACAAAATCACGTAGAAGCCAGTCCCTGCCACTTCCTACCTCCAGATTTCCTGTTAGATAATTAAAATAACCCTGTATTTGTTTTAGCTATAGTCATGTTTTCTGTTATTTTGCAGACAAAGTAATTTCTAACAGATATATCTTAATAACAAGTCACATTTATGAAAGCACAGTTCAATTGCCCTGTTGTATTTGGCCATGAGAGTAGTTATAACTACCAGTATATGTACAGGTCTGTTGGGGGAGGGGAATGTTACTATCTCCCTTTTACTGATAAGAAAACTGAAGCTCTAAGAGGCTGGGTGCCTTATCCAAGGTCACCACAGCTAAGTGGCTGAACCAGGATTCCACCCTAGGTGTGACGTCTCTAGAGCTCATGATTTTTCTCTTTGAGTAATTTTTCCCTCTGAAATATAATGTACTCCAGAAGAGTACACCAGACGTGTAAGTACAGCTCAAGGAATTAACACAGAGTGAGTATCTAGGTAATCACCACCCAGATGAAGAAACACATTACCAGTCTCCAAAAAACTCTTTTGTGTCAAAAGCAACCCTAAGGCTCCCCTAGTGGCTCAGTGGGAAAGACTTCACCTGCCAGTGAGCCAGACGCGGGTTCGATCCCTGGGTCAGGAAGATCCCCTGGAGAAGGCAACGGCAACCACCCCAGCATTCTTGCCTGGAGAAATGCATGGACAAAGGAGTCTGGCTTTGTGCTATAGTGCATGCATGGGGCTGCAAAGAGTCAGGGACCACTCAGTGACTAAACAAGAACAAGAGCAATCCTATCCTAATTCTTCACACCATGATTTATTTCTGCCTGTTTCTGAGCTTCATATGTTTGTATTCATTTCTATCTGGCCTCTTTCTCACAATGCCACAGCTATGAGATGGGACTAGGTTGCTGCAAGAGGCTGCCGTTTCTACCACGATGGATTTAATTCATCCTACTGCTGATGAGCGTGGAAGCTGCTTCCAGTGTTTGACAACTGCGAACAGTGTTGTTAGGAACATTCACAGAAGCACCTCTCAGAGCACATGAACACATTTGCGTCTGGGTTTATACCTAGGAGAGGAATTGCTGAGTCACCAGGCATGTTAATTTTCACTTTTATGGAACTGCCAAGCAGTTTTCCAAGTGGCTGTGCCCATTTACACACGCCAGCCCCGACTGAGTGCGTCCTTACTGACTCTAGCTCAGGCTCCCGTCCACAGAGCACTGCTGGCCGCCGGGCTACGCCATGTCCTGGGCGAGGCACCGCAGCTCTAGCGTCACTGCAAGATGACTCCCTGGTCTACAGCAGGACAGGGAAAAAAATCCTCCCCCGAGGGGACTGCCATGAGCACCTGAAACACACGTGGGCTACAGTTTAAAAGACTGAGGCGGCTCAGCGTTAACTGGAAAAACACGCTCACCCTAAGTCAACAGACGCAAGAGACAGCAAAAAGAACATGTCACAACACTGCCTCTAAACACACAGCCTGCCCTTGCCAAACAGGACCTGGGCAAGAGGCATGCGTGGAAAGGAGGAGATGATCTCATGGTTGGGAGTTCCCAGTAATAAACAAACAACTCTCTCTTATCATAGGCAGGATAGTCTTGAAATAGATCATGAAAAGCTATGATATGGATGCTTTCTCTGTCAATCTGGGTGGCCCTGGGATTGTGAATTTCCACTCATGGACCCACAGGATCAGTGCCTTTGAATCCTGCGGACACTGTCCCACAGCGCCCTCTGCTGGAGACAAGAGACAGTGTGGCTCAGAAGTCCTTGTTTTCTTCCGCCCTGGAGACAGGTGGCCTACGTTCACATTTTTGGCTCTGAAGACTTGACCAAAAGCCACCAGTTGAAAAGCTCCCAGATTGTACTTCTCTGCTAGGGATAATAAGTAGGGCATTGGCAGGCTGCAACGTGCGGCCACCTCCGCCCTCCACCTGGTCCTGTCCTACCTGGATTGTGACAGCAGCCTTCTCCTGGTCTCCCTGAGCCCGCTCTGCCACCACCTGACTCCAGTCCATTCTTCCCAGAGCAGCTTGAGTCAGATCATGTCTCTCCTCTGCGCAGAAGGCGCTGACAGCAGTCCATCTCTCTCCCAATAAAATCTACACCCACCACTCGGCCTGCAAGACCCTTGATGACACCTGGCGTCATCTCACTGAGCTGTTAAAGGGCCTCAGGGCCACGCCAGCAAGGAGGTCCCCACCCGCGCAGGCTGTTCTCCACCAGCCTCCAACTCAGAAGCGCCCCTGCCTTCCTCCGAGCTGCTCCACTCTCCCGGCGTTCTTTCTGGGAGGTGCCTTGGGAATCGGTCCGCCTCAGTTCAAATCCTGGCTCTCCCCCTTTTCCAGTTGTGTGACTCTGGCAAGCTGCTGAATTTCTCTGTGCCTTTTACCGACAAAATGGGGAATAACAGTGCCTGCCAAAAAGGGTTGTAAAGATTCAATACAAAGGGCTTCGCTGGTGGCTCAGTGGTTAAGAATTCGCCTGCCAATGCAGGAGACGTGGGTTCAATCTCTGATCCCAGAGGCTCCCATATGCCTCAGACCGACTGAGCCCGTGTGCCACAACTACTGAGCCCGTGCTCTAGAGCCCAGGAACCGCAACAAGAGAAGCCATCACAATGAGAAGCCCGTGCACCATAACCAAGAGTAGCCCTGATTCCCACAACTAGAGAAAGCCTGAAAGCCCCAGTGAAGACCCAGCACAGTCAAAAAAATAAATTCAGTAAGAAAAATGTATACAGTGCTTATTACCACTCTATCTGCACCAAGTGAGCACTCAATACACTAGCTGTTGTCACAGTACACAAATGCATTTACACAAAACCACATGTGTTGTTAAAAACGTAAAGAAAATTTAACCTTATTAGAAGGCTACAGTTTGTTTTTTCCCCTCACTTAACAGTATGTTCTGGAGATTACATCTCACCAACGGAGGTACCCCCTGAACACAAGTGAGGTCCCAAATGAGGTTCACTACTCCCCTTGTTTTCTGCACTCAATACAAGATTCTTCCTTTTCTACTGTGTATTCATTTAAATTCTTAATGAGTGACTTACTTTTTTCAATAAAGAAAGAAAAAGAATCCAAACCTCTAACCCTAACAAAACTAAGGCTGTCAAAAAGTCATGTTTGGGAGCCAAAGGGAACCCACTGGGCCAGGGAGCCCCTGGCTGCTGGCAGTTCCTGTATCCTGCCAGGGGCTCAGGGCAGGGCTGCCCTGGCCTGGAGCTTGTCCTTTCCAAGCTCAGGGTGGGTGAGGCTGACGTTCTGGTGTGCAGTACCAAAGCCCAGCTCTGGTCTGTTCCCGCCCTGGCGGGAAGCTTGGCGCTGCCAACGCTCCCGTCCCATCTGCTGGGAGACGTGGGCCCACTCTGTCTCCCTGGTGGCTGGGGGTGGCCATCTGGGGCGGGCCAGCCAGCTGGCTTGGAAAACAGCCTGGGCCCCAAGCTCTGGCCCCCAAGACACGAGTGCGTGACAGCAGGACAGAACTCTGTCCGTGAGCTTGACCTTCACTCCCCAGCATGGCCCTCTGACCTCTCGGCAAAGAGTGACAGCCACGACCTCAGGATCATCACAGCACCTCCTGCTCAGAGACACTCGCTGCCCTGCAGCCGTGTGCTACCAGCTCGCGTGTGCCAGTCCAGGGGAGCCTTCCCGCCTTTCCTGGAGACAGCGCGCAGACAATACAGGTCTATCTCACAGATGAAGTAATGGAGGCGTGAAGCCATCTGCCTAAGGCCACAAGGCTGGTGAGTGGCAGAGCTCAACTGAACCCCAGGCTGTCTGGTTACAGGGCCAGGATTCAAACTCAGCCCTAGAGTGAGTGGCTAGAGGTTAAGAGCATGGGCTGGAGACGCAGGCAGTCTGGGTTCCTACTCTGGCTCTGCCACTGTGGACCCCGACAAGCGGTTATCTCCCTAGGCCCCGAGAATCTTCATCTGTAGAATGGGGATCATGGAATCCACATCAAGGGCCTACTGAGAGGCTGTGAAAGGTCAATGAATATAAAACACTTGGAACAGCACATGTCAGGAATATGTGCTGAAAGTGTTAACTATTCTTATTACTATTGTCCTTACTACTTTTGGGCTGTGTGACTCCTCTGCTGCCATGGCAGGAAGGGCCTTTGCTTGTTTTTTTTAAATTAAAAAATATATTTATTTGGCTGTGTTGGCTCTTAGTTGTGGCATGTGGGACCTAGTTCCCTGACCAGGGATCGAACCCAGGCTCCCTGCACTGGGAGTGTGGAGTCTTCGCCACTGGACCACCAGGGAAGTCCCAGGAAGGGCCTTTGGAAGGAGCAAGGCAAACCTTGCTGGCCTCTGCCCCTTCCTCCAGATGATAAGGTCCTCAGGCCTGAGTGTCCAACAGGCAGCTCTGTGAGGGGCTGGGCCCAGGACTGAATACCCATGCGGCCTGCACATGTGTGAGGTCAGAGAAAGGCCCATCTGTGGCTGTGAACCTCACGCTGGGCCAAAATTAACAGGGCTGACTGGAATGTGACAAAGGGACGGGAAACTGAGACCCCTGCCAAAGGCTAACTGTGGGCTCTCCCCAAGGGCCAGGCCCAGCACTGCCCACTTTATATGGGCAGCCTCACCAAGCCTACGCCACGGTCCTGAGAGACTGGGATCCCATGGAGGGAACGGAAGCTCTGAGAGAAGTCATCCAAGGTTTCACGACCACTAAGTGACTGTACCAGGCACTTTCCTGCCTCAGGACTTCTGCACAGGTTGTTCCCTTCCCCTGGAACATTCTTCCACACGTCCCCATGGCTCCTTCTCTCATCTTCTTTAGGCCCTTTACTCAAATGTTCTGAGCGACACCGCCCTTGACTATCTGGTCTAAGCATCTCACCACGCCCACACGTATCTCTTCCTCGCTTTCTGTTCCACCTTGTCATCATGTACCACAGTGCACAATCTGCTAGGCCATCTATGTACTGTCTGCCTTCCCCACGGTCCCACGGGCCTCTCTGCTGTATTTACTGCAGTTCCT
Source organism: Bos javanicus (assembly GCF_032452875.1). Lineage (NCBI taxonomy): Eukaryota > Metazoa > Chordata > Mammalia > Artiodactyla > Bovidae > Bos > Bos javanicus. The sequence continues at coordinate 48,082,671 of NC_083885.1, read as the reverse complement.
CAGTGCCCAGGGCAGGGCTGGCTGGTGGTGGTGCTGAGGGAATCTCTGTCAAGTGGAGGAACTCCACACCTGTGTCCTGAGCTCCAAGGACCCTATGTCCAGCCTGGGGTGGCTCAGAGACTAGTTTTGATGGGTACTGGGGCTGGGAAGTGTGTGGAAGTAGGCATAATCCAGTAAAGGCACCAAGTCGGTTTCAAACCTACTGAGTAGGAAGCACAGAAAAATATTACACCCTGACCTAGCATCTCCACGACTCTCCGTGTGCACAACAAATTCTGGGGGAATTCCCTGGTGGTCCAGTGGTTAGGCTTCTGTGCTTTCACTACTGAGGCCTGGGTTCGATCCCTGGTCAGAGAACTAAGATCCTGCAAGCCACAGAGCATGGCCAAAAAATGCCAAAAAACAAAACAAAAGAACAAACATAAACAGCAAAGTCTGGTATGTTTAAAAAAAAAATCATTCCACATGTTCTGTCTTTATGAAAAAAAAAAAAAAACAAAAAACCAAACACAATAAAACGCTAGCATGAAACTGCGGTCATAACTCGTGAATGGGTCCGACGTATATACAGCCTGAGCTGAGTCAGAGGAACCCCAGAGGCGGCTGAGGGGTGGCCGGGGCATGAGCCGACACCTTGGCCTGTCACCCACGGAGGGTGCTCTGGGCAAGTCCCCTCCCCTGACTGTGTCTGCTTCATCATTACCATGAGAAGGATTGTAGTGCCTTCACTGTAGAACTGCCATGACACTTGAGTGAGTGAATGCATGTAACAAGTATAGAACATGCCTGACACGCAGTGTGACGTGAACCTGCAATGTAACAGCAGCCGCAATGTCATTTATTAGTACACGATTGCTGCTGTCACCTCACCTGGCCGCTCCCCACGTCAAACGCTGACGCAGTGTGAGCTGTCACCTCACATTCTGCCCTGGCGCTCATCTGGCCAGAAAGGCAGGGCAGGGGGCAGTGCTAGGGAGACAGAGGGGATGGTGACCACCTGCGGGATGGATGCCAAGTTTTGGGGGCTGCCTCCCCTGCGCTGCCACAAAGCCTCTGTGTCCTCTCGTTCCCCCTCAGCGGGAAGGTCTTCGTGAGGGGATGGGGCTGTGGCCCTCGGTGCAGCATCTGCTGTCTGGATGAGGTCCAGGTTTGGCCAGCCCCACAGCCAAACTCCCTGGCAGCGGCTGCCTGCTGGTCCCCATGTCTGCCAGGAGCAAGGGGGATGGGGTAATGCATGCGGGGAGGGAGATCAACTTTGGGGGTCTGCCCAGCTGATGTGCGTGCTAAGTCGCTTCAGTCATGTCTGACTCTTTGCAACCCCACGGACTGTAGCCCGCCAGGCTCCTCTGTCCATGGGATTCTCCAGGCAAGAATACTAGAGTGGGCTGCCACGCCTTCCTCCGGGGGATCTTTCTGACTCCAGGGATCGAATCTGTGTCTCCCATGCCTCCTGCATTGGCAAGCAGATTCTTTACCACTAGTGCTACCTGGGAAGCCCAGCTGATGATGGCCTCTTTTCTGGGAAGTCTTCTTTTGGGTTTTTTGGAAGTCTCATCGTTTCTGCTGGCCTAGCTCCCTGTCCTTTTGCTGAGGAACTGCGTCTCGAGCACTGCCAGGTGGCTCTGACAGAACCACCAGTCACAGTGCCCTGCCTGGCCCTGGACCCAGGGTGGAGCATTCCTCTATCATCCCTGATGACAGTGACTGGCCCAGGGCATGGGCATGTGATCCATGCAGAGCCGATGAGAGTCCTTCCCAGAGCTCCAGGAGGCAAGAATGTGGAGGAGAAAGTATAAAGATGTAGAAGACTTGAGCAGCTGGTCTGTTTGCAGAAGAGAATGACAACCCACAATGAAAAAAGTGGCAGAGCCAGCTGAGTGGAAGAGACAGGAAGACAGGGCTCTGGTGACGTCATTTGAGTGCCTGGATCCAGCTATGCCTGAAGCCAGTCCTACCCCTGGACTTGCAGTTTCATGAGCCAAAGAATTCTACTTCTGGCTTAAAGCAGGCAGAAACTGGGACTAAGACTCAGCCCTCCTAATGCTGGGGGCCTGGGTTTCATTCCTGGTTAGGGAATCAGATCCCACATGCTGTAACTAAGAGTTCACATGCCACAAGTAAAGATCTCGCAAGCTCCAACAAGCCTGGCAGGCTCCTCTGTCTATGGGAGCCAAACTAATAAAAAACAAACAAACAAAAAACCCCAGACAGAAGTAGATTATCTGCCACTTAAAACTTAAAGAGACCTAATCACAAGGGTGCCCCGAACAGGCCTCGTTCCTTAGCCACAGCTGACCTTTATTCCAGGGGAAGACTTGGACCAAGCCGGGACAAGGGGCTCCTCTATTCTGAATGGAAGGAGCAGGGCTGGGATGTTTTGAGCCCATCAACAGCACTGCCCACTCCTGAGTCCCCAGTTCCTACCCTGCCTGAGACCTGTGGCCTTCATTTGCCTTTCCACTCTGCAGGACACCTCACGATCCTGAAAGAACTGCCTACAGTTCTGCCTTTATTTTTTATGCTCACCACCTTCAACCTTCTGCAAATGTCAGAATCTGGGGCTCTGCGGTCAGACCCACCGGATTCCAATGTTGGCCACTGATTTATACATGTCTCGGAGTCTTAGTCTTCTCATCTGTAAAATGGGGGGACTGACGGGATGGCTCTTGTGAGGCTGTGGGAAGGATTACAGGAGTTGAAGCAGGGGCAGCGCTTGCTCACAGAACCAGGTACCGAGTAGGGGCTCAGCGATGTGAGTGGCTGTGACGTACGTCACAGTAACGTGAGTGACTGCACCTACCTCTCGGGTCCGGAAGATGATCCTGTACTGGTACTGAGGCCCGTGGTCCTTGTGGTCCTCCAGCTTCTCTCGCTTGATGCTCACAGCCACTGGCCCTAGCTTCTCGTCCACCCCGAAGTAATTGGCATGCTCTGAAAAGGAAGAGCAAGAAGTTCAGAGCCAGCTCTCTGGGGAGGAGGGGTGATGTCCCACGGCAGGCCTGCTGAGGGGACAGCTGGGGAAGGCTCTTGTGTGCCCTGTGGGGCCCTGGTCACACGAACCTCATGCCTGGTCGCAGCCACGCTCGATGGAGAGACCATGAGAGGTCAAGCCCACCTTACTGCACCTTCTTGCAGTCACAGATGTTTCCTGAGTCTCCATGCTTTCATCTAGGAAAAAGGGGGCCCTAGTGCTACTCGCAATTCGTAAGAGGTGATGTGAGAGTGAACTGAAGCTACAAATAAAAAAACGCTTAGTGCGGTGCCTGCCTTGTAATAAACTTAGTCTCTTGTTGTGATTATCTCGCATTTGCAAATCTTCAGCGGCTTAGCTGCCAATTAGCCCTCGTGAAGCAGTTACAATTCTAGTCTAAAAAAAAAAAAAAGATTATAGACTAAAGAGTCTTCTGCTTGGCTGAAATTCGGGCCCCGGACTCATTAGATGTGGCCCACGTCACTTGACAGCATTCTCATTAGTACAATGGGATCAGGAAGGATGGATTCACATCTCAGCATGACTGTGAGGATTTAGGTTAGTAAGTGTGGAGCACAGAGCCAGGCACAGAGGGAGCAAGTGAGATGTGTTGGCTATTACTACCTGCAGGGCATGAAGTTCATCACAGAACAAGACCATAACTCAAGTCCCTAAGCATCACCTGTATCTAGCCATGCTCCCATAGATGTAGGAAACTTCAATACTACTCTTTTTTTCCTTATGGTGGCTGAGCCTTTAACGAGTCACGGAGGAAGTCATTTGTTCTCTCTCCGAAATGACAGCTGTCTCTGCTTAAAAAAAAAAAAAAAAAAAAAAAGCTGCTGTCTTACAACCTTTCCAGGCAAACAGTTCTTCCTGGTATCTAACCCAAGTATTTCCTGCTTCTGGTGCATGCCCACCAGCAGTCTGTCTCAACTTCAGTCCATGAAGCCGGCATCTACACACTGCCAGAAATTTCTTCCCACTCCAGTGCTTTCCATGTTTAAAAGAGGGTTCCTAGTCTCCTGGGATGCTCTTGGTGAATTAAAGGCTTATCTAAAGCTCAAATAACTCCCTGGTGGCTCAGAGGTTAAAGCGTCTGCCTGGAATTCGGGAGACCCGGGTTCGATCCCTGGGTCGGGAAGATCCCCTGGAGAAGGAAATGGCAACCCACTCCAGTACTGCTGCCTGGAGAATCCCATGGAGGGAGGAGCCTGGTAGGCTACAGTCCATGGGGTCGCAAAGAGTCAGACACAACTGATGGCTTCACTTTCAATGCTCCCAATCAGAACAGCACCTGCAGTGGGTTAGACAATCTCCCTCACTGGTCAGAGAACAGGATAAATGTGCTCCACAGGTATCAATCTATCCCCGAAACATTGGCAGGGGCTATTCTGTTTTCCACCAATGCATACCCAGTACCCTTGAGGTCCTAGAATATACTAGGCACTCAATAAACACTGACCAATGACTAACATTTCTGAGCTTCCAGAGCTACAAATAAATTATTTTTTGAAAGAAAACAGCTTCTTTTTAAAGCTCCATGAAAGTACTTACTATCTGCCTGATGAAGAACTGAGTGTTTTGATATACAATCTTCTTTGATCCTTACCACAGTCTTACCATGTAAGTATTTCTATGCACTAAATGAAAAGAATGTATTCTCTGCTGGTTAGGTAGAAAATTAATATAAATGCAAAACCAGATTTTTCAAATCCCCTCAGCCGAATATTCTGGCCACTAGGTTTGTAAATTTCAAAGACGGACCCTGTCAACTTCTCCCATGGGTTGTGGATTTGTTCGTGTCCTCCTGTAGCCATATTAGTTTTTTATTTATATACCCCTCAACCAGGTTACCGGGTACACAGCTATTAGAGTTTCTTGGTAAATTTTTAAAAATTCTGCATGAAACGGTCCTTTTGGTTCTTCTAACAAATGCTGTTAGCCTTGAAGTCTATTTCATGTGATACTGATGTTGCCTCACTGGCTGTCTCTTGATTAGCACTGTCTGAACTTCTTTTTTCATCCTTTAATTTCCAATCTCTGTCTCACTTTTTTTCTGGACACGTGATGCTGCTATAGTCATCTCTGTTCCTCACACAAGGACACAGAGTACAAGGGGTAAAATGTGTCATGTAGCTAATAAGCTATGAAACATACACCCCAAGCCCAAGGCTGTCTGACTCCAATGCTGGTGGAGCGCCAGAGACTGTACTCTGGACAGAGGGATGACCCAGAGGGATGACATCAGTTGCGTTTGACTAGGACACTGCTTTACAAAAAATTTTAAATTAGCTGTGGAGTACTAACTGCCTATTCATTACCTATTCTTCCCTTCTTCTTAAGAGAAAACCTCTGTTCTTGGAGGAAGAAAAGAGAGAGGCTCTGTCTTACCAACATTTCCCAGCTTGCCTTGCAGACTGGAGTGACCCATAAACAAAAGCAGTTGGCTAGGACTTCTGAGAACGCTCCTCTTAAAAGGGGCTGACTTAATAAAAAGGTAGGGGAGGGGTGCTGACTTGACAGGAAATCTGTTATTCTGTCTGAATCCTTTCCTCCTTCTCTGTGCCTGGAAACATGGATGTGATGGCTGGAACTCAGGCAGCCATCTTGAGCATCAGAAGATCACTCTGAGGGCTCAGAAGCTAATGCACTAAGGCTGGCATTCCACGATGCTGAGGAGTAACCATACTAGCCCTGAGGTGCACATCTCTAGACTTTTTTATGTGGAGAAAAACAATCTATGTTGTTTAAGCCTGTTACTGGCAGTTACAAGCAATTCTAAATTGACATAGGAGAATCCATATTCAAAAAATCTGAATTTCAGGAGAATTTAGAGAATTAGAAAGGATGGCAACACTGGGTTTGTCTACACCTCCTGGATGACAACAGTGAACAGGAGTTTCCCTCTGCACAGCCCCTGCCTGGTCTGCCCCCCTCTATTGTCTCCTGCCTGGCCTCTGTGGCTGCCTGGATTTGTGGTCTTTGCACTATGCTCTGTAGCCTCTGAGGATTGCCTCATCAGCATCAATGAGTTTCACCATGTGTGATTCCCATGTTAACACGCTCCAAACATCAGCAGCTCCACCTTCTGAGGGGATCCAGAACCTGCCTGCTTCCTCCTCACTCCTGGGCTCCCATCCTAGACTTGCCCATCACCATTTCCTGCCTGGACTATTGCAGCAGACTCTTCCTGGGTCTCCCTGATTCTCTGCCCCTACCGCTTCCTTCCCCAGAGGGAAGCCGTGAACACCTGAGTCAGATCAAGGCTCAGAATCTTCCTGTGGCTCCATTTCACTTAAGGTAAAAATGAGAGTCCTCACCATGGCTCACAAAATCCCAAGTGATCTTGTCTCCTTTCACCCTCTGTCACGCACTCTGTCCCAGCAACACTGGCTTCTATCTTATTCCCCCAATGTTCCAGGACTTTCGTACTTGTTTCCTGTGCCAGGAACACTGTCTCCAATTTCCGCAAGGTTCCCTCCCTCACCTTCTTCAGTTCAGTACTCAAAGGGGACCCACCTAGAAAGTCCTCCCTGACCATTCCTTATTGAAAACGCAACACCCCAACACTAACACTGTTTTCCCGCCTCCCTATTTTACTTTTCTCCACCGCACTTCCCACTTCATGACACCTTTTGCTTGTCTTACCCCACTAAAACACTGTATGCTAGGAAGACAAAATTTTTGCTTTAAGCTGGTCAATACTGTATACCTTGAGTCTAGAAAGTGCCTGACACGTAGCTGAAGGCAGCACATATTTGCTAAATGCCTATCTATTGTCTCCTGCAGTGCAAAGTGTGAGGCATGTGTCATGAGACGGGGCTCACTGTGTCCCCCAACCCCTCTGCGGGAGGTCTTGCCTCTTTCTGCATCCTCCGTGCCAGGGCAGGAAGAACACAGAGAATGAATGAGCAATGCCCCCCCCCCGCCCGTCCGCCCCCCACATCACCTTTGCCCACGAAGTAGTCCTGATAGTAGCGGGCGCCCAGGTCTACGTGCTCAATGCTGTACTGCCGCGGGCGACTCTGCGTCCTCTGCTGCTCCTTGGGCACCTCCAGCACCGAGATGCTGGCGTTGGTGCGGTAGGCGCTCAGGGTGGGCTCCGGCGGGCGGACCTCGCCGCCGCCCCCACCTCCGCCTGGGGAGCCGGCGGCTGCCCGCGAAAAGCTCACGTTGCGCTCGCACTCGCCGCCGATCTCATTGCGGAAGTGCGGGCAGCTGAGCAGCAGGTCGTTGCTGGTGTCGTCGCCCAGGTCTTGCTCCAGGTTCTCCTTGCAGTTCAGGTCCTCCGTGCTGGTGAAGGCGGGGTCCAGGCCACCGAGGCTGTGGGCCCGCGACGCCGTCAGGGACGCCATGGCCGAGGCGGCCGAGGCCCCGGTGGTCGTGTTCCGCCGCTGGGCCGTGGACGCCCGGTTGGCTGCTGCCTCGTTGAGGTCGAACAGCATGCTCTGCACGTCGAAGTGGGCGAAACTTTTCTGGCAGACCCACGGCCGACTGGCCTCCGGGGGGCTCCGGCCGTCCTCGGCCTCCCCGGAGCACCGGGCCGCTTCGCCTTCGGCTCTGCTGCTCCGCAGCTTCCGGAAAATGGACGAGTCCACCTGGTCCCCCCCGCCCAGGCCCCGCAAGGGCTTCTTGCGGGCCTTCTCCTTCTCTTTCAGGGGCTGCAGCGGCAGCAGGCTGTCCTTGGTGGGCTGCCCGTTGCGGGCCTCCCCCTTGGCTGCGCCGCCACTGCCCCCCGAGACGTGGGGACCGGGATCGGCCCGCAGGAGCTCGGTGAGGCTCGGGGTGCCCCGGGCCTCGGGCTGCTCGCTGCGGAACTCGTTGAGGATGTCGAAGAAGCTCTGCTCGGGCACGCCCTGCACGTCGATGGAGGACGTGCTTCCGTACTCGCGGAAGAGCGGCAGCGCCCCCGTGTGGCGGGCCGCCCGGGGCTCCGCCGTGTCCTCCACGTCGCACTCGCTGAGGGTGATCTCACTGCTGCTGCGGTTCCGCAGCGGGAGGAAGGCCCGGCCGGGGGACCGGGGCCACCCATCCTGGAACTCCACATCCTTAGACCGCCTCCTGGCGAGTCGGTGCAAGGCTTTGGACCCTGAGGAAGCCGGGGTAGGGGTACCGGCCGGGGGCTGTCCGTTCTGTTGTATGCTTCTCATGGCATGGGCCGCCTTTGTGGCCTTCGTGCCATCTGCGTCCAGGGAGGGGCTGGGGTTGTTCTGTTCTCTCAGGGCCTCCCGCTTGGGCGGCCAGTCGGCCACGCGGGCGCGCACGCCCATCTTGGGCATGGCGGGGGTGGTGGGGCTGGGGCGGGTGGGGGCACTGACCGTGCTCTCGCCCACGGGTTGGGGCACGCTGCCGTTCTGCACCCAGAATCCCAAGGGAGCGTAGTCCCCTGTGTGCGGCCCGGGCAGGACATCGGCCGCCCTGGCCCCACAGCCGGCTGCCAGGTCCACACCATCACTGGGGATGGGCCGATAGGTGGTCATAGTCCACGGGCGCTGGAGTGCTGCTGGCCCCTGAAAGTTGTAGACTAACTTTATGGGGTCCCCTGGCCCTCAGCCATTGTTCAGGGCCACCAGTCCTAGGATGAAGGATGCTGGCCCCTGAAGCCTGATGGGAAGGTTGTGAGCCTGTGGAGTCCAATTCTCCACCATCGCTGTGGACAGCAGTGCCTAGACAACTTCTCAAGGCAGGTGCTGTCCTGTGGCCTCCAGACTGAGTGGGTCAGCGGGGTAGAGCGAGCAGCAGTTGTGTGTGAAGGCTGGTGGGCTGCAGGGCTGCCTTCCCTGCCATGCTGAAAAGGGAGAAAAGACAGAAGTGAGATGTGAAGTTCCTGCTGCCACAGAATGACTTATTTTTTCAACTTTACTTATTAAAAAAAAACAAAAACAACTTTTATTATGGAAATTTTCAAAGGTACCCAGAAGCAGAGAGAAGAGCATGATGAGCCACCCTACCAGCTTCAACACCATTATTTCTAATTCCTTCCATCTGTTCCCCCATTCCTCCATGGTGTTTTTGACAGGACTGCTCTTGTTTACTCACTCAACTGTGTCTGATTCTTTGCGACCCCACTGACGGTAGCCCGTCAGGCTCCTCTGTCCATGGTATTTCCCAGTCAACAATACTGGATTGGGTTGACATTTCCTTCCAGAGGATCTTCCCAACCCAGGGACTGAACCTGAGTCTCCTGCATTGGCAGGTGAATTCTTTACCACTGAGCCACCAGGGAAGCCCTTTGACAGGATATTTTAGAGTAAATCCCAGACATCAGGCCATGTCACCTATAAATACTTTAGCTTATATCTCTAGATGATAAGGGCTTCAAAAAAAATAACCACGATACCTTTATCATAGGGGCTTCTCTGGTAGCTCAGATGGTAAAGAATCTGCCTTCAATGCAGGATAACTGGGTTTGATCCCTGGGTCGGGAAGATTCCCTGGAGAAGGGAATGGCTACTCACTCCAATACTCTTGCTTGCGAAATCCCATGGACAGAGGAGCCTGGCAGGCTACAGTCCATAGGGCTGCAAAAGAGTTGTACATGACTGAGCGACTAACACTTTCACTTTTTCACTTTCACCTTTATCACACCCATCTAGATAAATAAGAATTCTTTAAGGTCAGGTAATAACCCAACTGAATTACATTCCCCCCCGCATCGTCTCAGAAGTGTCTTTTGAGAGGTGGTTTGCTCAAATCAGGATCCAAACAATATCTTTGCTCTGCTCTGGCAGATTATATTTCTCAGGTCTCTGCTACTCTACACCTCCCCCTCCCCATCTTGATGATATTTACTTCTGGAAGGAATAGGGTCACTCGTCTCAGAGTTTCCCACTTTCAGGATCTGGCTGGCTATTCTCTGTAGTGTCCAAGCATGTTCCCCCGCGCCCCCTCTGCCCTGAGTCCTGACTACTGGTGGCTGTATGCAGAGGCTGCCCTGTTGTCTGTTTTCCAGTCCACCTGACCATTCACCCACCAGAAAGGAAGTGAAAAAGATGGAGGAATCACCATGAGCACTGGTGGATTTTGCGAAGGGACTGTCTCTGGAAATCTACGTGACTGTTAGATACTATGAGAGCCAGTAGATCAATTCCCATCACTACTTCACTGAGATCTCCCCAGTAGCCTTTAATTTATTAGAATAAAATGTAAATTGCTCCTGCTTGCTCACCAGCCCCAGAGGACTGGCCAGCCTCTCTGATGCCTCTCCCTAGCCCTAAGATCCCATCACACTGGTCTTCTTGTCTATTCTTCTAACACATCCAGCCCCATTCGGGATATGTGGGGAATCCTTCCTCGGTTTTTCACCAGGCTGGTTCCCTCACTTGACATTCACTCTTTAATGAAGCCTTCCAAAACCACCCTCAAGGCCTTTCTCTGTCACTCTTTCTTCTTTTTCCTCGGCAGTTACCACTAGCTGAAATTACTTTGCTCATTATCTATTTACTGACCATCTCCGCCACTAAATGATCTGTTCCAGAATGGCAGGGGTGTCTCTGTTGTTCACTGATGTAGCTCCAGTTCCCAGAACAGTGTCCGGGACCCTCATTCACTCTTTTAGTGTACGAACGAGTGAACAGGGAGCTTCTATCTAACTTGATGTGTATATGCATCCTGACTTGCAGACCTCTGGGGAAGGGAAATTCATCCTTCTTCTGCCCGGCAACATAAAGTCCTCTGCAGGATCACTTTCGTTTGTCTCCACTTTGAGCTTCTGGAAGATGAAACCCTCAGTGGGGAAGGAAGGGGAAAGTGGATCATGGCCTGTGGCAAAACCTGCTGCTTGGCCCAGCAGCTGTGCCCTTTCCTCCTGCCAACCAAACTGATTCTCTACAGGGCGGAAGAGTGCTGGGTCAGCGTCTGACTCAACGGGACCGCAACTTTTCTGTCCCTTAGAATGTGGAGCTGGACACAGCCACTGTGGTCGGTGACTGTGCATGCTTTCTGAGTGAGGAAGTCAAAGGCCTCCTGTGAGAGTATGAGTGTGTGTGTGTGCGCACATGCACACACACGTGCAGGAAGCATTTCACAACTCCTGCCCAGAGGTATGGAGTTAGTTGGCAGAGAGGGAGCGAGCGGGAAGCATGAAGCAGATTCATGGAGCAAAACAGAGAGGAAAGCCTAAGTGTGCTAAGTCGCTCCAGTCGTGTCAGACTCTTGGTGACCCCCATAGACTGTAGTCCGCCAGGCTCCTCTGTCCATGGAATTCTCCAAGACTACTAGAGTGGGTTGTCATGCCCTTCTCCAGGGGATCTTCCCAACCCAGGGATCGAACCTGCATTGACTGGCGGGTTCTTTACCACTGCTCCACCTGGGAAGACTCCTGAGGGGAGTCTGTAACCTCTGAGAAAATGAGAACTAGGTGAGGGGAGAGATGTGAGGTAGGGAGCAAAAGGGGACCCTCTTCCTGGTTCCCCAACAGCACGAGAGCATTCCTGAAGAAGTTGCAGGGAGGCACACAGAGGAGTGGGTGGAGAAGGGGCAAAAAAGTGGAAAGTCCCCAGGGCTGGGCTGGTTAAGGGAGATGGAGGCCAGGTGAAGCTGTGGTGACTTGGCCAGCAGAAGTGTCTTCTGAAGAGGCAGGTGGGCCTCAGCTCCTGCAACTGAGCCTTGCAGGAATGTGAATGCCTGATCATGGGGTTTTTCAAGACAAACTGGAAGTCTGGAACTGTATGCAACATCTCCCAGTTTGAAAAAACAAAATTAGCAGTTATCACAGCAACAAATTTATATGCAGAGATGACCTCTAAAAGGATTTTCAAGAAACCGCTCATGGTGATTGCCTCTGGGGAGGGAAATTGGGTATCTTTTCCCTCCACTCCCAGTCCCCTCCCTCCCCTCCTTAGTGTATTTTCCTTAGTATATATTTCTCTGATTTATCCCTCGTCTCCCTCCCCAAAAGAATGTGAGCTACTGTGTATCCCCATGCTCAGTCATGTCTGACTCTTTGTGACTCCATGGACTGTAGCCCACCAGGCTCCTCTGTCCATGGGATTTCCCAGGCAAGCATACCAGAGTGGGTTGGCATTTCCTTCTCCAGGGGATCTTCCTGACCCAGAAATCGAACCCCCGTCTCCTGCATTGGCAGGTGGATTCTTTACCACTGTGCCACCTGGGGAGCCCATGTATCGCCATGATCTGTGTTTTTGAAGAAGGGGTGGGAAGGAGCCTTAGTTTTCCCTGCACACTGCTGGCGACTGTTTGGATTACTTGCATGTATTTCTAGTCAACAGAATACCTCTCAACAGTATTACAACACGTATCACCAGGAAGGCCGACAGAGTCAGCATGTGGGCCAGATTCAAGCAGAGGCTGCTGGTTTGTGACTTTATGTGACTGGTCTTCAGCTTTGCCCGCAATGAGGGCTTGAAGGCAGCCCCATACTCTGCTAGGCCCCAGGTCCCAGGCCAGGCTGGGGGTACAGGCCAGCAGCACTCAGCAGCTTGCCTGTGTCCTGGGGTCAGCCTGGCAGGGTTCAGAGGCTCAGTCTTCAGAAGCCCCGTTTGGGCTGGTTGGGGAAAAAAAAAAGTGGCCACAAAGCAACCCTGATTTACTTATGCAAACACTTCTGACAGATGGGCTTTGCTGATGGCATTTTGTTCCTGCTCAGTCAGAAACCCCCAATTCGCTTTGCTCTGTGAAAACACACAGATGTTCTCGAGGCCTCAGCCTCTCTGCACAAATCCCTCCCCGAGCAGGTGCCACTGCATCTCCCCGTGACGTTCCCAGACTGAGTGTGTGATACCGCAGCCTCCCTGGGGCTCAGGGACCGGTACACATGGGTCCCTTTCCAGCTGCCTCTGTTGAGCTCCCTCTGCCTAAAAGCCCTCTGATCATCCTGATGGAGATGCTTACGATATGAGAGCCAGCCTGCCTGGGTTCAGACACTGCTGTGCCACGGACTAGTCACTGAAACCACGACTCAGTTTTAATCTGTAAACTGGGGATAATACCCTCTAGCTCAGGGTCCCTGTTATTATCACCATTCCTTCTCGTCTCTTTGGCAGGAGCTCTTCCCCCTCCCCCAGTGACAGAAGTGCATGGGGTGGGGGTGGGGGTTGGGGTGGGTACAGGACCTCAGCAGAGCATGAAAGGCTGGAGGGTGTCCTGCAGTGACAGGGAATATGGATCTGGCTTTTCCTACATGTGACTTGCAAGGGACGCTTGGGTTCTTGTCTTTCTTTCTTTCTTTTTTAAAAATATGTACTTGTTTACTTGGCTGTGCCAAGTCTTAGTTGTGGCACAAAGGATCTTCGATCTTCACTGAGGCATGCAGCGTCTTTCAGTTCAGCATATGGGATCTAGTTCCCTGACCAGGAATTTACACCCAGGCCCCTGGCACTGGGAGCATGGAGTCTTGCCCCTGGACCACCAGGAAGTCCCTGGGTTTCTTCCAGGGTTGCTTGGCTCCTGCCTGCTTTTTACGATTGCCCCTCTGCCCCCCTTTTGATTCTTTTTTTCCCCCCTTTTGATTCTATGAGGCACTGATAAATCTGCTTCTGCCCAAGACTGTCAAGTCAGGCTTCTGCTGCTGGCATCCAAGGACCCTGACGAATATGCAGTGCTGTGAGCAAAGAAGGCAGCTATGAGTGGCAGAGGAGATCAAACGGGGTCCAGGCAGTGGCACAAGGAGAAGCAAGCGACAATGGGGGGCATTTGGCTGCAAGTAATGGTATCACCCAATGGTGTCTTGGGCAATGAAGACATTTCATCATCTCATGGAAGGAGGCGGCCAGATATGGCGGCTTCAGGCTTGGGCCAGGTGAATGATGTCAGGCACTTTTCTCTTTCTCCCCAACCGCTGTCCTGCAGTGCACAGCTGGCTTGCATCTTTGACTGCGGCCTCATGGTCACAAGCTGGCAGCTATAGTCATGCTTCTCGCTGCACTATTGGCAAGGGCTAAAGAAAAGATGATGTAAGACCATTCTTCTTACCTATCTGCTCTAATCAGGAATGAGGACATTTGCCAGAACACTGCCCCTACCTCCACAGACTTTCTTTTATGTCTCATTGGCCAGAATGTGGTCACTATGGCCACTCTATTTGCCACAGAAGCTGGTGAAGCAAGATCTGTGACCATTCTGATTGCCCTTGGGCCAGGGAGGACTTACATCTGGGGCTGGCCACACTGGTTCCCTGAAAACATCAGGGTCTGTTAGAAGAGCAAGCAACTTATGGTATATCTGTGTAAAGGCTCCCTGACTGTCATTTGTGAGATGCTGGGAACTAACTTGGAGCTGAGAAGACACTTCCTTATCAGGTCCCCAAAGCCTGGAGGCTAGAACAGCAGACTAACAGGCTAGCATCATGGCCCCAGCTTGGCTCTGAAGGGCCCTGCTCTACAGGGCCACAATGTCTACCAGAACCTCACAGGGCAGAGCAGAAGGGACAAACACAAGTCTTCCAGTGTTAAGACATTCGTAGTTTGCTCCATGACTTCTTTTTCTAACAACAGCCCAGATTTCCCTTTGAGAACCTGCCTCCTCTAATCTCCATTCAATGGGCTAGAGAAGGGCTTCTTCTCAAGGTCAGGAACAAATCATGTGACCCAATCAGAACCACAGACTCAGTGATGGCTTTGCTAGAAGTGCCGGGGCTGAAGACTGTGCTTTCTCCTCTTACCCCAAGTAGGAGAGGATGTGAAGGATGGAATCATTGCAGCCATCTTGTGATCACTAGGGGAGAATCGTTTGTGAAAAGTGAAAGAAAGTGAAGTCACTCAGTCGTGTCTGACTCTTTGTGACCCCATGGACTGTAGCCTAACTAGGTTCCTCCATCCATAGGATTTTCAAGGCAACAGTGGAGTGGGTTGCTATTTCCTTCTCCAGGGGATCTTCCCAACCCAAGGATCAAACCTGGGTCTCCTGTGCTGTAGGCAGACACTTTACCATCTGGGCCACCAAGGAAGTCCGTTTGTGAAAGGGGCTGAGGTTTCAGACAATCTGGGGGCTTACAGTCACTATGTGAGTCTCAACATCAGGCCTGAACCTGAAGCCAACCCAATTCTACCTTTGGACATTTTAGTTAGATGACGAAACAACAACAAAACAGATATAACAACTGGTGATTCAGCCATTTCTGGCATATACAAGTCATTCATTTAACCAGTAAGAACTAGTTGGTTCTTAAAACTTATTCATTCATTCACTCACACAACAAATATCTACCACATTCTTAAAGCACTAAAAACTTACTCACTGTGGAGAAAAGGGAATCCTCTTACACTGTTGTTGAGAATGTAAATTGGTGCAGCCACTATGCAGAACAGTATGGAGGTTCCTTAAGAAACTAAAAACGGAATTACCATACGATCCAGTAGCCCACTCCTGGACATATACCTGGAGGAAAACATGGTTCAGAAGGATACATGCACTCCAACGTTCATTGCAGGGCTGTTTACAATAGCCAAGACATGGACGCAACCTAAATGTCCATCGACAGAAGAATGGATAAAGAGGATGTGGTACACACTAATACATAAGATGGAATACCACTTAGCCACTAAAAAGAATGAAATAAGGCCAGTGCCATAACATGGATGAACTGGAGATCATCATACTAAGTAAGTATGTTAGACAAAGACCTGGAAGTAGAATCTAAAACATGATACAAATGAACTTATTCACAAAACAGAAACCTACTCACAGACTTAGAAAATGAAGTTATGGTTAGGAAGGGGAAAGGGTGGGGAGCAGAGTGAGTTGGGGAGTTTGGGACTGACATGCACACACTGCTGCATTTAAAACAGATAACCAATGAGGATCTACTGTACAGCACAGGGAACTCTGTGATCAACACTCTGTAATAACCTAAACGGGAAAATTTGTAAAAGAATAGATACATGTTTATGTAAGTGAATCACTTCGCTGTACACCTGAAACTAACATAACATTGTTAATCAACTATATTCCAGTATCAAATACAAATTTAAAAAACATTCACTCATTCAACATTTACTAGGCACGTATAGCTCATTCATTCCACAAACACTTTAAATCTGTTATTCAATAAATTTTTTAAAGCATCTACTATTATGTGCTACTGTTGCAGGAAGTGAAGATAGAGAATGGACCATGTCTTCTTTTAAGAATGTACATCCGGTAGAAGGAAGCCAGAGGAATGAGTAAACAGAGATAGAAAACAAGGGACCTTCAAAGGGCAGTCAGTCATATAAAGGAGTCAATGCTGTGACAGGATGGGAGGAGGTCCTACCCTGAAGGCTCATCGAGGGGGTGCCTTCTGATGGGGGTCAGGACTAAGAGAGGGTGCCTGTTGTGTTCCAGGTGGGCTGATGAGCAAGACTGACGTGTCCAGGCAGGAAAGCTGGGAGAGGCCGTGTACAAGGGGTTGTCCGAGGCCATGGTTCTCTCCCCCAGCTGTCCATTAGAGGCACCAGGGGAGCTTTGTAAAAATACAGGTGTTCCCATTCCTTCCTCAGAGTGTCTGAATCACCTGGCTGGCGGTGGGGCCCAGGCATGAATGTCTTTTAAGAGCTCTGCAGCTGACTCCAATACGCAGCCAGGGCTGAGGACAGAGGGAGAAATGGAGACAGCAAAGAGAGGAGGGTCTGACGTCAAGCCTCGAGAGGCCGCAAATGCCAGAGGGAGTGAGCACACCGGTCCCAGGGGGCTCAGGCCGAGGGGCAGGAGGGCAAGTGTGACACAGGAGGGCCTGGAGGGGGATGTGGTCTGGGGAGGACCAGGGGGTCCACAGGGCTGGATGCTGCCAAGAGGATCACCTTTGGTGGCGATTACTGGTCTGAAGAGGGTATCCCTGGTGGCTTCAGTGGTAAAGAATCAGCCTGCCAATGCAGCAGACACAGGAGACACGGGTTCAATCCCTGGGTTGGAAGGTCCTCTGGAGGAGGAAATGGCAACCCACCCCAGGATTCTTGCCTCAGAAAGGCCATAGACAGAGGAGCCCGGTGGGCTACAGTACATGGGGGTCGAAAAGAGACACGACTGAGCAACTGAGCACATGCAGCATTGGTCTGAAGCGCACTGGTGATGACTGGAGGAGGTATTTTGGAGGACTGCCACTCCAGGGAGCCTAGTTCACACCCCTCAGCCCCAGTGTTGCTGGCCCACACGCTTTCCTTCCGTCAGCTCTTCCACAATCCAGGCAGGCTTCACCTCTGTCCTCCCCTGGCTGAGCTCTCGGGGCTCTGGGCTGCATACACACTCACCTACAAGAGTTAGCCCACTGGATTTTTAAAAAATATATTTTATTTATTTGGCTGTGCTGGGTTTTAGTTGTGGCACGTGGAATCTAGTTCCCTGACCAGGGGTGGAACCTGCGCCCTCTGCATTGGGAAGGTGGAATCTTAGACACTGAACCACCAGGGAAGTCCCAAGTGCACCAGGGAAGTCCCAAGTGCACTCTGAATATCTTTTGTTCTCCTCAGACCTTGAACAGCCCCAAGTCTGTGGTGGACTGGAATCTAACATATGTGTTCTTGCTACGTGGGTTGGGAAGAGGGGAAGGATAATATGGTGGTGATATTTGTAACAATAAGGCTAATACTACGAGTTCTGATGGATCACATGTGGAGCTACCCTCGTGGGGTGTATTAACTTGTGTGCTATCATTATCCTATTAAGTAGGGACCCTAGCATGCCCATGTTACAGATGAGGCAAGGGGAACACGGCCAAGTCACAAGCTGGCAAGTGGGGCAGCTGGGATGCAAACCTCGACAGTCAGGCTCCCATACCTTCCCTGCTCCACTCTCAATAAAAGATACAGCAGGTCCCATGGGTGTGCTGTATGAATACATGAATGACGCATGTATCTTTGGAATCAATTCATAAGGACAAAGCTCTAGAATGTCAGCAACAGCTCAGCAGATTTCAGATTAGGAGTCTGTTTTCTTCCTCCTATATCTTTCCTCACTTTATTGGAAATCTGAGCAAACGCAGGACCGCTTTAGAGCTCCCCTAGGAAATGAGATGGATGGGACTCTCAGAAATCTCATTAGAAACTTATCACGGCAGAGACTCTGCTCCATCAGCCCAAAGAACAAGGAGCAGGGCCTTGACCACGGCCATACACTACTGCGATGTGTTCTATACTCTCAACAGTTCTGACACCAAATGTGTGGGTTTTCCATACCAAGCAACTCTTCAACTGGATGTCCTGCAATTTAGCTCAGTCCTCAGACTAACTACCTGGAGTTAGCACAGACCCCAGAGGTGAAGGGCTTATTCCGATAAGACTGTCCCCACCTCAGACCCCAAGAGCAAGAAGCAGGTCCCCAGGTTCCCTGCACTTCTGTCCGACTTGGCTACAAATCAGGGGCTCCCAAGAGCCTTTCCTCAAGCTCCATCATGTGTGGTAACAGCTCACAGAACTCAGGGAAACACTACTTCCTTTTTTTAAAGATTCTTTTCCCATTTAGGTTATTGCAGAGTGCTGACTAGAGCTCCCTGGGCTATACAGTGGCATAGTGTTAGTTGCTCAGTCGTTTCCGACTCTTTGTGACCCCACGGACTGCAGCCCAGTAGGCTCCTCTGTCCATGGGATTCTCCAGGCAAGAATCCTGGAGCAGGTTGCCATTCCCTTCTCTAGGGGATCTTCCCGACTCAGGGATGGAACCCAGGTCTCCAGCACTGCAGGCAGATTCTTTACTGTCTGGGCCACCAATGCTATACAGTCAGTCCTCATTAGTTATCTATTTTATATATAGTAGTATGATTTACTATTACTGGCTTATTAAAAAGGATACACATGAACAGTCAGATACACAGGATGCAGCCCAGAAAGGTCCCAAGTGCAGAAGCTTCTGTTATCATGGAGTTTGAAGTGCGGTGCCCTCCCAATGCATGGATGAGCTCATCAACCTAGAAGCTCTCTGAACCCTCCTTTTCGGGGTTTCATGGAGATTCCGTGATGAAGGCGGGGTTGATTGGATCACTGGCCACTGGTGATTAACTCAACCTGCAGCCTGTCTCCCTTTCTCAGAGGTCAGGGGGTGGGACAGAAAGGCCCAACCCTCTAAGCACATGATTGGTTCCTCTGGCAACCCTGATGCTATTCAGGGGTTCACCAAGAGTCACCCCTTCAGCATAAACTCAAGTAATGGTTGAAAGGAGCTTATCTTGAATAAGAAAAAGACCATATCACCCACATCTCTCAAGAGTTTTAGAAGCTCTTGTGCCAGGAACCTGAATGAAGACCAAAATATTTTTCTTACTATATCACAGTATCACATGGTGACAACCTGTAATTTAATATTTAATCTCAAAGAGCCCCGTGAATGGGTGTTTTTAACTAAATGTTCCCAGGCATCCAGGAAGGGTCCATGCTCCTACCTAGGAGTTAAGGGCAGCCCCCACATGGGCACAGGCAGCCATATAGAACTATTTCACTCAAACAGGTCAGAGTTCCCAAGTGGCTCATCCTGCTTCTAACGACATAAATCGGTTAATGGTCTTTTCCTCCTGAAAGAATAGGAAGAAAATTGGAATTATACACTGAAATTTTAGGTATGCATATTGGTTGTTGCTTGTTTGTTTTAATATTTACTTATTTAGTTGGCTGCAGCATGTGACTTCCGGTCTAGTTCCCTGACCAGGGAATGAACCCAGGCCCCCTGCATTGGAAGCATGGGGCATTAGCCACTGAACCACCAGGGAAGTCCTCACATTGCTTTATTTGAATCCAGCAATTCCCCTTCTAGGAACTTCTCCCTGAGGTGTTCACCCCAATGCACCTTGACAGATAGGCTCAAGGTGGTTCAATCACAGGCGCGCTCACACTGCCCCACTGCTGTGATACGGGAGCGCTGCAACTGCCCCAGTGCCCAGGAGCAGATGATGGGTTGTGTGTGTCTGGCTGCCTTTACTCCAGGGAAGGTGCTGCTGCTGTGATAAACAGTGAGGGAGCGCTGTGTCGTGTAAAGGAATCGTCTCCACGGCCTGAAGTGAATGAGCTTGGCTCCTACTTATGGAGAGCTTACTGTGCCCCAGGTGAAATGCTTACACACATGCACCCATTTCATCCTCGTGACTGGCCTGTGAGGGAGGAACTAACTGAGGGACCTTTAAAGACATTTAAAGACAATGCATGGACCTCCCTGGTGGTCCAGTGGCTAAGACTCCTCGCTTCCAATGCAGGGCTGGGTTTGATCCCTGGTCACGGAACTAGATCCCACATGCTGTAACAAGGATCAAAGATGCTGAGTGCTGCGACTAAGACCTGGCACGGCCAAATAAATAAATATTAAAAATAAATAAATAAAGCCAATGCAACTGAGTCCAGAGAGGCTTAGTAACTTGCCTAGGTCACTCAGCTAGAAAGCATGGTTTGTTTGTTTTTTTATTTGGCCATGCTGCATCTTTGCTGCAGCGCTCAAACTCTCTAGTTGAGGTGCACGGGCTGTACAGCGTGCGGGCTCAGTAGCTGTGGCGCACGGGCTTAGCTGCCCTGAGGCATGTGGGATCTTCTTAGACCAGGGATTGAACCTGCATCCCCTGCACTGGAAGGTGGATTCTTCACCACTGGACCACCAGGGAAGTCCCCCCAGGCCCATTAGGTTTAAATGAAAGGGGGGCAGATTTTGTTAGTGTGAGTGTGTATGTACATAAATCCTATAAAATATGAAAGAAAGTGTCTGGGAAGACATCCGTCAAACTGTTAAGCAGTTACTTCTAAGGACTAAAGTGGAATGGAGATAAAGGAAAACTTAAAAAAACAAAATATTCTCCCTGGGTATATTATAAACTTTTACAAGCATGCAAGTTCAAGGCCCTCTTCAAGACTCCTATGAGGCTCTGTCTCAAATCCAAATCCTAGAAAGAATGGGTCTTGCATGTCTTCTTCCAGACCTTTTGCTGAGAGTCTATAAGGAAATGCTCACAACTGCACAGCTTGAGGGGCGACTCAGGCTGGGGTTAGGTTTTCAGTTTTAAAAGTGGAGCCTGGGAAGGGAAACATGGGTGGAGTGAAAGCCACACCACAAACACCCTGATGGATGTGGTCAGAATGGAAGAGCCACCCCACTCCCTGGATTGAGCACAAGTCCCCACTTCAGGCCTTTGGTCACCTGATGCGAAGAGCTGACTCACTGGAAAAGATCCTGATGCTGGAAAGACTGAGGGGAGGAGAAGGGGACGACAGAGGATGAGATGGTCGGATGGCATAACCAACTCAATGGACATGAGTTTGAACAAGCTCCAGGAGATGGTGGTGGACAGGGAAGCCTGGCGTGCTGCAAGTCCATGCGGTTGCAGAGTCAGACATAACTGAGTGCTGAACAACAACAACCTCGCCTCTAGTGCCATGGAGTCTGAAAAATACACATCTTTCCAAGTGGAGATTCCTCTGTGATCTGACAGGATGCTTGCCCCTAGACCCCCTGAGGGAAGGAAGCGGCACCCATCTGGGGCTCATGAATTCCCCAGAGAAATGGAAACAGCACTTACCCAAAATGCTTAAATTGGAATAAGTGCTTATACCCTGAGATGAACCTTTTTTTAAATATATGAGTTAACAGCTCCATGGTTGCTTTTCTTACTTATTACCAGATATCAGAGATGTTTCCTGATGTGACAGCAGTAGCATAGTGGTTAGAAGTAAAGACCACTCAGGTTCAATTCCCACCTCTACCACTTAGTTAGACCCTGGGCGGGTGACTTAGATGCCTGATACCTCAGTTTTTCCATCTGTAAAATGGAGATAATAATAGGGCATAACTCTTGGAGATGTTATAAACTAATGAATGTAGAGAACTAATGAATGTAGAGAGAACCCTGGCATACAGTGATATATAAATATTAGCAGGTGGCTCAGTGGGAAAGAATTCACCTGTCAATGCAGGAGACGTGGGTTTGATTTCCTGGGTCGGGAAGATCCCCTGGAAGAGGAAATGGCAACCCATTCCAGCATTCTTGCCTGGGAAATCCCATGGACAGAGGAGCCTGGCAGGCTACAGTTGATGGGGTCACAAAAGAGTCAGACACAACTGAGCGACTAAACAACAACGAAAATTACCATTTTCATTTATGTGATAATAATATCTCAAGCAAACAAATAGGACCAAACATGGCCTTGGAATGAACTCTGGTTCCTCTGGGCTCAGAAGCTTATGGCTGGCCAACCTTGAACAAGCCCCTCCTTCCTAGTGGTCCCAGAGCCAGGAGGGCACCCGCTGCCGAGTCCCTGGGGGGTTGGGTGGGTCGGTTCAGGGTGTTACTACCTCCCTGAAGCACATGTGGATTGAGCATCTTGTTCCAATTCTGGGTGCAGTCCTGCTCACTGAGACTTTGAAATGTACAATTAAAAAAGGATGCTTCCTGGAGTCCGGGCACATGTGCCAGGCCCACCCAGGAGCTGTGGCCGTGGCTCGAGGAGCGATAGAGCCGGGCTGGGGGCCTCTGTGGTCAAGGGGAAACCCTTCTGGGGAGACTTAATCAGGGGCACAAGCCCCTTTCCAGGAGTCAGACATCCCTCAAAGGATCACCCCACTTGTACATCCAGTAGTCACACCACAGGCATCGGTGTGGTCGTCCATTTATTTATTTGGCTGTGCTGGGACTTAGTTACGGCATGTGGGATCTAGTTCCCTGACCAAGGATCAAAACTGGGCCCCCTGCATTGGGAGTGTGGAGTCTTAGCCACTGGACCGCCAGGGAAGTCCCTGTGGTGTTTATTTTGATATTGAAGCTTTTCTGTCAGTGGCTGCTGCCTTGAACCCCAAGTGTTCCCACAATCACAGTTTCGGACAATGCTGGGCCCACAGGGGCTTCAAAGACCCTGCTTCTGAGTCTGCTCTCGTGGCTGCTGCTGGTCGGACTGCTGGTTAAATATCAGTCTGTCCCCCTCTCCCAGGGCTCACCCCTGTGGCCAGGTCAGGCTGCCTTTGGAAGATGATGTCTTGTCAGCGTGGAGCCCGACTTGCTAACTAATCCCAGCTAATTGCCACTGCTAAGATCACATCTGCTGGGCCTGGAGATTAAATCAATATTTGACAATCTTGATTAAACAGAGCCAGGGAATCCTCATCAACGAACATCTGTTAAAGCCCTGTTCTTTCCAGCCTGCTCCTGGGGGGCCGGGCTCCGCTTGTCCTCACCTGAGGACGGCTCTGCGGTGGGGGTGGTTGGTAGGCAGTAGAGCCCCCCAGGAACACCAGGAAGCCTCCCCATGGTGAGAGGGACACACAGAGCTGAGCCCTGATTTCCTGGGTGGTGCCCAGCTGCCAACAGTAACCACCCCTCCCCCATCCAGAGTGCAGGCTCCCTGCAGAACACTTGTCACAAAACTCTGAACTTAAATTTCCTAACGACCCTCGGAGGCAGTGTTCTCAGTACCTCCACTTCAAAATGGGGAAGGCAAGATTCCGAGAGGGGACATTACTTGCCCACTGTCAGAGGAGCAGGGTTCTGAATCTCGGTCTGGCTCACTACTCCAGAGTTTGCCCCGAGATCACTCAGGGGGATCCCTGCACACGAGTATAAGCTGTCAAAAGAGGGAGCCAAATCTGGCTCTTATGGAGCCAGGAGCCCTGGCTGGAGGCCTGCTCCCAAGGTCCAGTCCCCTAAGCTACATGTAATAATGGTGGCCCTGCTAAGAAGCACTGCCCTCACACCTGGCCCTCCTCAATCCACACCGCCTCCTAGGTGGAGGGCCTTACTGTTCTCCCCACTTTACAGAAAGGAACACTGAGGCTCAGAGTGGCAAGCTACCTGTCTGAGATCACCCAGTGAGGAAAAAGGCAAAGGTGGGGCTTGAACCCAGGTGGGTGACTCTATGGCCATCGTAACTACTGTCATCTCTAAAAAGCAGGCATGAAGCCATGAACATGGTGGGTATTCAGTAAACACCTGGCCTCTGTTCCTGGGTAATTGCACGTCAGAAATTAGGCTCTTGCTCTGGAGTCAGATCTCCTGGGACCAAATCCTGCCCCCAAGACAGACCAGAGAGGATTAACAGTGTCGCCTTGTTGGACTGCTGGAGGAGCCTGAGATGATCCCTGTAAGGCCCCACTCCCCACAGTAACTCCCCACAGCACTCATACATCCTCATCCAGGATTAACACACACACACACACACACACACACACACAATAATAATGAAGACAAAGCAGCTACAATCAAAGTACCTTCACGGGGGCGGGGAGGGTCAGACACCCAGACGTTCTGCAGCCACTGTCAACTGCCCTGTCCCCAGGTCCACAGCAGCTCCAAGATCAGGGCGAGTCCTCCATAATCCAGGGAGTCCTGGGTTTCCTGAGTCCATTGAGAAAACCCCCAGCCAAAACTACCAGGGCAACCAGTCAGTCACTCAGCCAGATAACCAGCTAACCAACCAGTCACCTGGCAAGTTAGCCCTTGAGCTGGTCTCAGTTTGCGCCCTCGACCCTGTCCATCTGCATCTCTGCCCCATGCTTCTGTGTCGCTGCTCCACCTCTCTGTGTCCCTGCTCCACCTCTCTGTGTCCCTGTCCCCGTCTCCCCACGTCCCTGTCCTCGTTCTGTGTGTGTCTCTCTCACACATGTGCACGCACAGATGGCCGCATCACGGCCCTGCACATGTCAGATCCCTGAGTCACAATCCCGTGCTAATTCACCACGGGGGATGTGTCCCAGGCTGGCAGTCTCTGCCTGGTCCCTCTGTTAAGTTCCTTCCAGATTCCAAGTTCCCAACAGCTGCAATCCAAGACCATACATATACACATATATGTATATATATCCAGGCTCATCTCCACCCCGAAATGCAATCTTAAAAGGAAATGGGCTATTTTAATTGGAGAACAAACTCAGAAACTTCAAGAAATAATTTAGAAGAATGGCACGCACTCTTAACAAAAAAAAAATTAGTATTAAAAAAAATCCCAGCTACCTATTTTATGTCTATATAGTTATCAACACAGAGCTGAAATCTGGAAGGCTGTGCTCCAGCTGTAACCAGTTACCCCAGGGAGGGGAGCGGTGGTATGCATACAAGCGATCATCCTGTCTTGGACCCTAAGCTCCCAAACTTCCCGAAGTCACGCACCTTCACTGACACCAAACAGACCACCTGGGCTTATGTACTTGACAGACCACCTGTGCTATTATTTACTAAACATATCACGTGTGCTATTATTTACTTAAGACGGTCCTTTCAACCAACTCACTCACTAAAGCCTTAATAATAACAGTGCTGAAGTCAATATTTTTTCTTCTAATACTCATCAAACAAAATGCACAAATGCGAGCCTTCGTAAGACTTGTCTGTACATCAGCGTGAACGAGCTTTCGTACCAGAAATGCACTGACATCAAAACCAGGATGCAGCTCCCAGACATGATCCTGAGGGGGGTTTAAAAAAAGCCAGATGGAGAACGACATAATATGGGTTATGATTCCATGACGGTAAAGTTCAAAAACAGGCAAAAGGGAGCCATGATCTGCAGCGTTGTTTACACAGGTGACCGAACTTCAAAGGAAGACACGGTGAGCAGGAAGTCCTGAGAGTGGTGGCTTCTGGGGGTGCCGGCAAGATTCTCTCCTTGATCTGGGGTTACAAGAGTGTTTGCCTTTTAACTGTTCTCCAAACTGTGTATCTACGTCTTATGTGCTTCTCTGTGCCTATGTTACATTCCCCAGTAACAAAGTTTTTAAAGTCTTTTGTATTGTGCGAATTCTTTTTAAAAATGAGATCGTACTTCTATTACATGAGTACAATATACTATTGTACTCATATTATGTAATTTTAAAAAGCAGGTAAATATATGTGAAAGTCTCAGCTGTTTGATCTCTGCACCCACTCTGAGGGTCAGTTTTAAGCCTCTGTGGGTGGTACATACAACCCCCCCCCACACCCCAGTTGCTCTCAGTCTCACACACACATCGCAGTTGCTTGTGTGCATGCACACACACACACACACACACACACACACACACACACACACCCCCCCCCCAGTTGCTCTCACTCTCCCGGCGCACACACACACACACACCCACCCCAGTTTCACTCTCCTGGCGTGCACACACACACACCCCAGTTGCTCTCACTCTCTTTTCACTCTCCTGCCACACACAAATAGACACACACACAGAGTTACTCTCACTCTCTTGGCACGTGCGCGCACACACACACCCCCCTGTTGCTCTCAGTCTCCTGGCTCCTCACTCTCCTCTGTAAAAGGATTCCACTTCCCAGAACCTGCAGGGCCACTTCGCCCGTGTGAACACAAACACCCTGGGCAGGCTGGGTAACGTGTACTTCCTCCTAGCCCTGGGGTGGAGGCGGGCGCAGGGAGAGGCGGGGTACCTCACAGTATCAGTTTCAGGACAAGTGTCAAGTGACAGCTGGGGACAGGGTGGGAGGGACAGACACCCACCTGAGAAATACGGGAGGGCTTCTGGGGCACAGGGCTGGGTGGGGTCCTGCCCCTGCACCATACCAGTGAGCTCTGAAGGGCTCTTGACCCGAAACTGGGTGCACAGCCTCCTCTAGGGCCCACGTACCCGCTGACAGCTGGTGAGGACTACAGCTCTGTTTGAACACCACCATAATCAAACATCCTTTCCCAGGACTGCACGCAGGATAGTACTCAGAACAAGGCCAGGTTGAGGAAGACAGGCTGGAAGGGGCAGGGGCTCTCTGGGAGCTCAAACGAGCCCAGGACACCAGGAAACCAGCCACTCACTTGCAGGACAACCATTTTTTTTAATAGTCACAGTTGGTGAAAACTTTTAAGAGGAAACCTGGCAACAGCTTTTAAAAAGGTTCTCACCTTCCAGTAGAGCTACTTCTGGAAACTGATCCCAAAGAAACAGTTAGAAATGAAGAAAAAAATTCATGGCATTGGTTATAAAGGGGGAAGAAAAAAGAACCAACCTCAATGTCTACAGGAGAATGGTTAAATATATTATCATATATCCTTATGACATTACACATTATTATTATTATAAATGCAGATGTAGTCATAGAGAAAAGATTGCAAAAAATTGCAAAATGTTCATCAGGGTTATGTTTTGGAGTTGGGACTACCAGTGATTTATTTTTTATTTTTAAATTTTTTTATTTGGCTCCACTGGGTCTTAGTTGTAGCATATGGGATCTAGTTCCTGACCAGGGATCAAACCCAGGCACCCTGCACTGGGAGCTCAGAATCTTAAACCACTGGACCACCAGGGAAGTCACCCAGTTATTTTTGAAAATGTGTTCTTTATACCTAAACATTCCTCTATTTTCCCAATTACCTTTAATAACTGCTTTCAAAATCAGGGGAACAAAGCAGTAAGTTTTCATTCATTTAATTGATTTCCTTTCACTAGAGGAATGTTTCCTGGTTTCTGTAATAAAGCAGTGAATGAACTAGAGCCCCTCTGCCCCACGGCTGGAGGGGGAGATATACATGAATTGCGTGCCCTTACCAAACATACACATTAGAATAAGCAATGTGAAGAAAGAATGAGCTGATGGAGGACAAGAACAGGGTGCTGCAGCGTGGCTGATCAAGGACGCCTTCTCGGAAGTGGTGGCATTTAAGCCCTGAAGGATGTGAAGTTGACCAGAGAAGGGAGGGTGGTAAGTGAGGAGTACAGATGAAGAGCAAGTGGAAAGACCCTGGAGTGTTGAGGAGTCTAGAGTTGTCCCTCATGGCAGGTTTAGAAGGCAGTGACCTAGCTTGGCTGCCACATAGATGATGAACTCGTTAAGAGGCAGAGGTAGTCCCCCTGGGAGCTGGGGTAGCCATCCCCATAGAGGGCAGGAGTGGTCTCACCCAGAACGGGGGTGGTGCTGATGTAGAGAAGAGGAAGGGCATGGACTGGAGAGGATCTGGTTGCCTCCTCACACACGAGGAACTCCAGGGCACTCAATCCTAAACTGAGTACCAGGTGAGAACCGGCTAGATCAGGTCACCAAGATGCAGGCCACCACTTCTGCTCTCAGCCCCACGCTGCTCAGACTACAGAGGGGCAGAGGGGAGCAGACGAGCCATTACAAGGCAACGTGTTTGGGCTGACAGTCACCTGGTAGGGCTGGGTTCAGCTGTAACAAATGTGACAGGTTTCCAAGGAAAAGCCAGTCCCTACCCTCTGATAGGGTAGGATGTGCAGTATTTCAAAATCCTTCCTGGGCAGGCTTCTTTATAAGTGTTGCTCAGGAGACCATAAGGCAAGGAGCATCCCCAATGGGTAGATAAGCAAACTGGGTGCAAATCATGGTGTTTCTTGATAACAAGAGTAAGAATTCGGGCCCTCAGTTGTGAGAATACTATGACTCTCCACCCAGGCCTGCTCCCGTGCTAAGCACCCATGCCAGCCATCCCATGCTGAATGGTTTATACTTGTGTCTGCATAGACTTCACTGGTGGTGGTGGGTGGTGGTTTAGTCGCTAAGTCATGTCCGACTCTTGCGACTCCATGGACAGTAGCCTGCCAGGCTCCTCTGTCCGTGGGATTCTCCAGGCAAGAATACTGGAGTGGGTTGCCATTTCCTTCTCCAGGGGATCTTCCCGACCCAGGAATCGAACCTGGGTCTTCCACATTGCAGGCAGATTCTTTACCAACTGAGCTACAAGGGAAGCCCATTGACTTCACTGCTGGCTGTCAAATCCATTTTCTTCCTGAATTTGTTTGGAGCAGCGGGAGGTACATACAAAAAGACCGCCTTCTCAGGTTCCCTTGTAGTAATGGCTAAATAGGTGTCTCATTCTGGTCAACAAGAGGTTAAGTGGAAGTCCACTGGGCATGGGGAAAGAGGCCTTCTGGTAGAGTTATTGCTTTCCAATAAAAAAGAGCACATCCTCTGCATCCTTCTCCTTCCTGGAATGTGGATGCCATAGCTGGAGGTGTGGCAGCCATCCTGTGACTGTGAGGCTGAGAGCCACATGCAAGGATTCAGGAGCCCTCTCTCCCAGCCAGTGGCCCTGTGCCAGTCCACCCACTCTCCGTTTCCTTCCCATGTGCAAGAGAGACTATGTTGCGATATGAGGTCCTAACCAGATCCTCATTTTACAGATAAGGAAATGGAAGCTCTTCAAGGACGGGGCACTAGCCCAGGGTCACGTACAGCCAGGAAGAGATAAGGCTGGAATGTTAGCCTGTACTCTAACCACTTCATAGTATCAACAGCTCCTTGAATCTTAGTGAAGAATACTGGCTTTGCAGAAAACTTGGCTTCAATTTACTTCTCCATTCAGTAGTTTGCTTGTCTACCCCACTCACTAGAAGCACGAGCTTCCTTTGCTCCTTTGCTCTGGGTGCTCCCAAAGGAGCAATGACCAATGCCCTCTTATCAGCCAAGACTGTACTCTGCTACAGGTAAGCCAGGGAAGGTGGAGTGACTCTTCTGAAAAATGGGGGCACCACTGGCTTTACAGGAAGCTGTGAGGGTTCAATGAGGAATGAATGGAAAGCACAGTACCCAATAACTGGTTCCTTATTACTATCACAGAGGTACAATGTGGATCTCCTCTTCCAAAGACCTCTTCTTGTGACCAAAAGGGTCTCTAGGGGATCACCATCTCTAGGGGATTCCTGGATGCAAAGATGATTTCTTGACACAACCCCTAACCCTAACCGAGATGATTTCTCACAGGCCAAATACCCCCAGGATTCCCAGTGAATTCCCAACTACTCTTCCAGCAGCCTCCTCATGCCCTGCCTTGCACTGGTCTTGTCTTCTGCTTGCAGTGGCTGCCATGTATGCCAATCCTTCCTCTTCCGTAGGCCCAGTTCCCAAGCCACCTCCTGGCTGAAGCCTTCCCTGATTTCCCCAACCCACCTGGCACTGCCCCTCAGGAAAGCTACGGGGCCCCTCGTCTGGCCCACAGGCTGCCTGATGTGGTGTCTGGAAAGGCTGGCTACCTGGCACTCTTGTTGGGTGCTGTGCTGGCCTCCACAAGACCAGCTCCTGTGGTCTTATGGTCTGTACCGACTCTCCCAGGAGTGCTGGCACCTCCAGGACAAGTTCAAGTCCATCTGATGAATGGGACAAAGAATAATCATGCTGCCCAACATTCATATGGGGCCTACTATGTGCCTGGCACTGTTCTAAGCACTTTATGCGTATTAGCTCATTTGATCAGCACAACAATCCTTTGAGAAACGTCAGTATGTATTAGTCACTCAGTCGTGTCTGACTCTTTGTGACTCCGTGGACGTAGCCTGCCAGACTCCTCTGTCCATGGAATTCTCCAGGGAAGAATACTGGAGTGGGTTGCCATTCCCTTTGAGAATTATACTTTTATTAACCCCACTTTATATAGGAGGAAATTGAGGCATAGACTGAAGGAACTTGCCCAAGCTCACACAGCTGGTTAATGGCAAAGCTGGTTTCAAATCTTGAAGACTGACACTAGAGTCCCTGCTTTTAACCTCTAGATCTTTCTCCATTGCAAGAATAAATGTGCAAATGTCCACAGCATGAAGAGAGTCACCCGGGGTCAGGCTTGAGCAGCAAGAAAGTTCACTTTTTTCCACCTAAGCCACAGCAAACACTCTCATCTCCACATCTCCTTTGCTAACCTGCCAATATTGAAGCTGAAAAAGCTAGATATTCACTTTTGCAGCTGAGAAGGCTGCTAGAAGGTAGGAATGCTTTCACATAAAAGAGCAGTATGGCAGTCCTAGCTGGCTTCCTGCTTTCTGCCTTTCGGCTGAGAGGACATGTTACCTGGAGCCACAGCAACCATTTTGCAACCATGAGGAAAGGTCAAGATGATTTCAGGAGTGCATTCTTGGGGCCCTGACATGTGGAGCTGTGGAACCAATCTCAGAACGGCCTTTTCTCTGGACTTCTTGATCAATAAGCCACTGTGAGTCGACTCTGCATTACTTATATACTAGGGTGAGACATAAAACAATAACATGGTAACAGGCAACAGGCAACCAGGATGGACGGTGAACATCAGTCTTGTTTGTGTCCAATTACTTAAACGTGAGCTCCTTGAGGGGGTCACTGCCAGTGTTGTGCATGGTTGTGTCTCAGCACCAGCACAGTGACTGGCACAGCAGGCACACAGCTGACATTTGGTGACTGATCCTCACTGATGTCCTTGGTGACCGTGGTCAACTGTTGGGAGCGCAGGCCCTACAGTCTGAGTGCCAACTACAGTACCTTCTAGCTCCAAACAGGGCGCCTCGGCTCTCTGAGCTTATGTCTCCTCATCTGTGAGGGCTTACCTCACAGGATTCCAGAGGAAGTGTCAGTATCTATATGTCTGGAGCACTTAGTACAGGACCTGATGCCAGGAATGGGCGGTAGCTGCGACCATTGTCAACCTCTTTTTCCCCTCAGTATTCTTGCCTGTCAAGTGGCCACCATGATCTGTCTCAGCTTTAATGAGCTAGAAATCTGAAACAGTCCAGTACAAAGCATCCTCGCAAGCAAATGTTAATTCTTATCTTTAACTTGTCACCTCCTTGTAAGATGGAAATAACTAAAGTACCTCCCCTCACAGGGTTGACGTGAAGAGTAAGCGGGTTCATATATAAAGCCCCGAGGGCAGCGCCCGGCACAGGTAACCACCAGGAGGCGTTAGCTGCTATTAACTCTACTCGTATGTGGATTCCTGGTACCCTGCTCCCTAGGTGTGTGACCATGGGCAAGTCACCCAACCCTCTGCCTTTCTCTGGGGGCTTCCGACCTGAAATAAAGAATCCGCCTGCCAATGCAGGAGACGCAAGAAATGTGGGTTCAATCCCTGGGTGGGGAAGATCCCCTGGAGGAGGAAATGGCAACCCACTCCAGTATTCTTTCCTGGGAAATCCCAGGGACAGGAGAGCCTGGTGGGCTACAGTCCATGGGTCACAAAGAGCTGGACACGACTGAGGGACTGAGTATATGGTACACATGGTGAGGGTGGAAAAGGAGGCAGAAGGCAGAAACTGGATATGAATCACTACACTTCTACAAAAGAATATCTTTGTTCTCCCATGGCACGACCTGTTGGGCCTGACAACTTGTTAACTTAGCCTTGGTCACCAAGTCTGGAGGCCTTGCCCAGCTGTGGCCAGTATTTGGTTGTCTACTCAATACTCACTCCCCTCTTCCCCTGGAAGACGCACCCCAACTGGTCAAAGGCAATCAGGGCATGGCATTCCTCTGCTGATCTGACTGGCCAGGTGAGGAGAGCATGTGACCTCAGCTGGACCAATCCTAGCCTAAAGGGAAGTATTTATAACCCATGAGCGACTGGGCTCTCTTTTCCTTCTCTCTTTCTCTCTTGATTTCTGTAGACAGGAAAGCAGGCGGCCCTGACTGTCACTGGCAGCCATCTTGGGACAAAGAGGCACATGGGTCATATATATATGTATACATATACATATATATACAGAGAGAGACAGACAGAGAGAGAGAGAGAGAGAGAGAGAGAGAGAGAGAGAGAGAGAGAGAGAGACACTGTAGGATAAAGCTAATGCTGAGAACCTAGATGGCAGACATTTGAGCTGCTGACCCTACCTGGCCTGATACCCACTCCTAGACTTCTAAGACGGATTAAATGTCTTTACCATTTGGCCAGATGATACCAAGGTTTTTGTTACTTGCAACTGAAAGCATCCTTAAAACCACAAAGTAGGCAGCTGTTTTTCGACTGTTCACAAAGGAAAATCCTGCACGAGGGAAATGGGGCATCTGCGACACCAACAGGAAGCAAGGTGGCATCAAGAAGGTTTACGAGTCTCAAGACGTGTGTCCCCTGCCTGGCGGGACGACATCACACATGGGATGCAGACACAGGCTGTCGGGTTGCCCCTGGTGCCCCAGAGCCCAGGAAACGTTGTGCAGTGGGTTACTCCTTTCCTTCGTTCTTCATAAGAGCCAAGCTGCAGCCAGTTTTCTGTGTTCTATTTGTCCTGAACTTGGCAGGGGGTTAATCCCCAGCTGACTCAGCTGAGTATGAGAGACAGGACAAGAAAGCCCAGCCTGGCTCTCCTGCAGAGACTCTTTTCCTGAATCAAAGGCTGAACTTCTGGATCTGAGAACCCTGAGATATGACTACAGCTAGGCTCTCTGAAATGGCTCACGGCCTGAGGACCGCCGCAAGGACACCCCACTGGCTTCGGTGTACCATCACTCCATTAGGATCAAGGGAAAGGCCTGAATGAGATGAAAGGGGCTCAAAGAGACCTGCTCTCTGGAGCCAGCCTGCCCTGGTGCCAGTGGCCGCTCAGTCGTGAGGCTGCCTCGTGACCCTGGACGAGTGATTTCACTTGAGCTGCCTCATCTATAAAATAAGGACAGAAGTACCCACTTCACAGAATTGTTGTGGATAAAATAAACGAATATGTGTAAAGTGCTTAGCATGGAGTCTGGCACAGAGTAAAGGCTTAAGAAATGTGAGCTATTTTTATTTAATCATTAAGATTTGATGGTATGTATGTACCAATTATTGAAGTATAATTACATATAGTAACACATACTGGTTTTAAGTGTACAGTTTGGGGACTTCCCTGGTGGTCCAGTGGCTAAGACTCCACGTTCCTGATGAAGCAGGGGGCCCAGGTTTGATCCCTAGTCAGAGAACTAGATCCCACGTGTCACAACCAAGAGTTCACATGACATAACCAAAGTTCCCATGTGCTGCAATTAAGATCCAGAGCAGCCAAATAAATATCACATATGTTTTTTCCAGTAGTCATGTATGGATGTGAGAGTTGGACCATAAAGAAAGCTGAACACCAAAGAATTGATGCTTTTGAGCTGTGGTATTGAAGACTCTTGAGAGTTCCTTGGACTGCAAGGAGATCAAACCAGTCATTCCTAAAGAAAATCAATCCTCAATATTCATTAGAAGGATTGATGCTGAAGCTCCAATACTTTGGCCAACTGATTCAAAGAGCTGACTCATTAGAAAAGACCCTGATGCTGAGAAAGATTGAAGGCAGGAGGAGAAGGGGATGACAGAGGACAAAATGGTTGCATGGCATCACCAACTCAATGGACTTGAGTTTGAGCAAGCTCTGGGAGATGGTGAAGGACAGGGAAGCCTGGCGTGCTGCAAAGAGTCGGACATGACTGAGCAACTGAACAACAACACATATGTGTGTATGTTTTATATATATAATTTTGACACATGTCTAAAAGTGTAACACACTCTGAACAAGACACGGAGGCTAGCTGACCAAACATATTAACTGAGTGCCTTGTCCCGGGAGTCATCACTGACCCTCTCCTATAGAGGCTGGTCAGCTATAGCCCTAAAAGGCTCCCCAGCCAGCTCCCTTTCCTCCACATTCCGGTCCCTTTGCTGTGGCTCTGTCCTCCAGTTGCTCTGACTGCAATCTCTAAGTGTGATGTTATCACTTAACTGGCCAGGCCCCTCTCCAGTCTGAAAGCCTTCTGCGGCTGACCTCAGGGTAAACTCTAAACCCCTCCCATGGCCTCCAGGACCTGTGCTCTGCCTGCATATCTCCCAGGTCTCTGCAGAGAGATCCATCCTCCCCTTCCCCTTCTCTCTCTTTCCCATCTCACTGGTGACTTTTAAAAATAGCCATTTTTTTATTGAGATCATTGCAGACTCGCCTACATTTGTAAAACATGATAAAGCCTGGAGAACCCCATGGACAGAGGAGCCTGGCAGGGGTCGCAAGAGCTGGACACACTTAGCAACTAAACCACCACCACAGAGAGATACTACATACACTTTACCCGGTTTGGCACAAGGTAACATTTTACAAAAATGAAACACAATATCATAACCAGGATATGGACACTGAAACAATCTACTGACAATATTCCAATTTCCTGTATTCGTTTGTGTGTGTAATCCTGTTCTACACCAACGCATCACATGTGTGTGCCCGTGTATCCACCAATACAACCAAGATATGAACATGTCCAAGATCACAAAGACCCCTTGTGTTATCTCGTGTAACCACACCTACTCCTCCATAACCACATCCCTCACCCCTGACAACCACCAATATGTTCTCCATTTGTATGATTTTGGCATTTTAAAATGTTACATATTGCAACAACATGCATAGACTTGGAGGACAATGGGGAATAAGTCAGGCAAAGACAATTACTGTAGGATCTCAAGTAGTTATGGGATCTGAAAAATACAACAGACTTCCCTGGTGGTCCAGCGGTAAAGAATCCTCCTGCCAAGGCAGGGGGCACGGGGTTCAGTCCCTACTCAGGGATGATTTCACCTGCCTCGGAGCAACCAGGCCCTTGCGCCGCAACTACTGAGCCAGTGCACTGCGACTGGAGAGTAGCCCCTCTCGCCACAATTAAAGAAACCCTACGCACAGCAACGAAGACCCAGAGCAGCCAAAAGCAGCCAACAAGCTAGTGGTGTATTATAACAAAGGAGGAGCAGACTCACTGAGTCAGGGAACAAATTAGTGGTTATTGCGGGGCAATACAGGAATGAGGGAGCAGGACGTACAAACTGCTGGGTGTAAGACAGGCTAAAAGGATGTATTGTACAACGTGGGGAATATAGCCCACATTTTGTAGTAACTGTAAATAGGGTGTAACTTTTAAAAATTATATATATAAAACAGGCAGTTAGAGGAGCAAGGTCGTGAGGCAAGGAGTGGTAGGTTTGCAGCCGCCATTTCTTCCGCCTCTGGTCTCTGGATCTTTCGTAGAGCGTCCAACAGCACTATGTTGGGACAGAGCACCCGGAGGTTCACAACCTCAGTGGTTCGTCGGAGCCACTATGAGGAGGGTCCAGGGAAGAATATACCATTTTCAGCGGAAAACAAGTGGAGATGACTAGCTATGATGACTTTGTTCTTTGGGTCCGGATTTGCTGCACCTTTCTTTATAGTAAGACACCAACTGCTTAAAAAGTAATCCATGAGACAGATAGGAAGAGGAGCATATTAAGAGATGCAGTCTCTTAAAAGGATCAATCCCTTGAATTCAGCATCCTAGATATGTTTGTAAATAAACTTATAGCATAAATCCTTAAAAAAATTATATATATAAAACAAAGATAACTATCAATGATGAGTGGAAAAAATAAAATTATAGCATATATAGTTTTTTTAAAAAAGGTATATAAATGGAAGCATACTGTGTGTAACCATGTGGGATTGGCTTTTTTCACTCAGGGTAACTCCCTTGCTGCTGCTACCTTAGGTTCATCCAAATTGGCAAGTGTATCAGTAGTTTGTTTCCTTTCACTGCTGATAGTATTTCATTGTATGGATGTAGCAGAGTTTAACCATTCATCTGCTGAGGGACAGCCAGGCTGTTTCCAGTGTGGGGCTATTATGAAGAAGCTGCTGTGAACAACTGTGTATATAGGCTTTTGTGTGAACCCACGGAGAAGGCAATGGCACCCCACTCCAGTAATCTTGCCTGGAAAATCCCATGGACGGAGGCGCCTGGTGGGCTGCACTCCATGGGGTCTCGAAGAGTCGGACACGACTGAGCGACTTCACTTTCACTTTCCACTTTCACGCATTGGAGAAGGAAATGGCAACCCACTCCAGTGTTCTTGCCTGGAGAATCCCAGGGACGGGGGAGCCTGGTGGGCTGCCGTCTATGGGGTCGCACAGAGTCGGACACGACTGAAGCGACTTAGCAGCAGCAGCAGCAGTGTGAACCCAAGTCTTACTTCTCTGGGATAAACACCCAAGAGTCAAACGGCCAGAGCATATGAGAGTTGCCCACTTAGTTTTTAAGAATTTACCAATCTATTTTCCAGAGTGCCTGTACCACATGACATTCCCACCAGCAAAGTGGGAGTGATCCAGTTCCTCCACATCCTTGTCATCATTCATTCAACAGATGTTTATTGAGCAGCAAACAAGAAGTGTAATTCGTATCATCAAATAGGAGCTTGCATCCTAAAGAGTGTGTAGATAGGCAATACACAAGTCAACAAACTGAGTAGCGCTAAGAAGAAAATAAACAGAGTGCTGTGATAAGGGCAGGCAGGCCAGAGGCACAGCCGGTGATTAGGAAACCACACGGCCCAGGTTCACATCCACCACTTCCCAGTTGCAGGGCCGAGGCAAGCGCCCTCACGGACCTGTGCCCTGGTTTCCTCATCAGTTTCTTAAGAGATCCCATCTCCCAGGGCTGTTGGGAGGACTGAGCAAGATAATAGCAGCACAGACCCTGGGTGTGGAATCCATCAGTTTAAAAGACTCTCTAAGCCTCTCAACACCCCAGGCAGCAATGATGAGAAGCCACAGCTCAAAGTTTTGTGGGCTTCCTGAGACAGAGTGTCCCTAAGTGCTCAGAAGGGAGACCCCCCCCCACCCTCTCCACAGGTCAGAGTTCCCCTCTGGGAGCTCTGGGAACTGCCAGACAGGGACACAGCGGAAGAGGGGACAGCAAGGCCTCCACTTACCCAAAAACCAGCAGGGGAGACTCCAGGGCAGGGTCAGAGGAGTTGCTCAGGGTACGTGGGCCTCTCTGCACCCCAGAAATCTGACACCATTCCCCAGGCTGGAGGAATCACCTGAGTCCTCTCAGAAGGGCCGGGCACAGGGGCCTCCCCAAACTCTTGGGCCACAAAATAGCCGTTTCCTGCACTGGGCTGAGGAGACCAAGGTCATCTGGAATCTCTCCTCCCCACTGCTGTCCCCGGTCTCTCCTGGGCCTGGCACACAAGAGGGAACCGAGAGAAGCCTGCTGGTGGGCATCTTACAAAAGAAACAGGGAAACGGGTGGGGCCGGGTCCCTTCTCTGAGAGGAGGGGATGGTGAGTCAGCGAGGCCCCGAGCCTTTCTGACGAAGAGGCC
Organism: Bos javanicus; assembly: GCF_032452875.1. Taxonomy (NCBI): domain Eukaryota; kingdom Metazoa; phylum Chordata; class Mammalia; order Artiodactyla; family Bovidae; genus Bos; species Bos javanicus. The sequence goes on along the minus strand of NC_083885.1, from coordinate 48,045,050 downwards.
CTGCTGCGGTGACCTGTTTTGTGGGCCTCCCTGTGGCCTGAGATGGATCCGCAAGCTGCTTCTTTCCTCAGGGTTGATGAGTCTGGAACGGGGGCACCTTCTTATGTAAAGCTCCTTCCAGCCCTGCAGACGGACAGCCAGAGGGCCACACAAAGCACCACGAGGTGGCAGGGAGGGTTGGAGTCTCTGACCTTGACCCTGCCTTGCAGTCTCTGGTATAAACTGTCCCAGGGGGAGGAAGGCAGTCGGGAGGCCAGGCTGTGAAAGTGCGCTGCACACAGGCATTAAGGAACCAAGCCAGCAGGGGTCACTTCTCTCCTTAAAACCCTTCCTCAGTTCTCAGGGGCCATCGGAAGAAGACCGATCGTTATGGATGGTTCACCAGGTCTGGAATGACCCTTCCCCCCATCTCTCTGCTCAGGGCACATGGGCCTCTGTTCCCCTCCGCCACAACGCAAGGCCTCTGAACAGGCTATTCTTCCTGCCCCCAAAACACCCGGCCTCCAGCTCACCCTTGGGCGAGCTCCTACTTAATCCTTAAGTCTAGGTTAATGGGTCATTTTTCCAGAAAAGGCTTCTCAGACTCTCCCAGCCCTACTCCAGTAAGGGCCCACCTGTTAACTCTCTGTCAAGGCATTCTGAAATTTTCCTTTAGAGTTTAACCACCAGTTTAAATTATGTTGTTATCTGAGTGATTATCTGATATGTATCTTCCCTTAGCACATGGGGAGTGCCGTGAAGTCAGAATAATGGCAGAGACATTATTACTTTTAACAACAGCTCATCACGTTTATTAAACACCTACGATGTTTTCACAGCATTATCTCAGTGACCCCTCACCACAGCCCTGTGAGGTCAATACTATTACAACCCTAATTTACAGATGGGGAAGTCATGTCAGTCCTGCCCATGGGACCAGGCACTCTGAAAATGGTTAGTTTGGGAGTGAGGGGGGACATAGATGTTGGAGGTATTTTCTGATTATTCCCGCCCCCTAATTTCCAAGGTAGAGGGGAGTGGAGCCCATGGGGGAGCAGAAGCCCAGGTCCAGAGAGCACATTTGTGTCACACGCTGCTTATGTACAGCTTCTGATTCCAAGGGCTCCTTCTGGTTCTAGAAGTGTTAGTCACTCAGTCGTGTCTGACTTTATGAACCCATGGACTATAGCCCGCCAGGCTCCTCTGTCCATGGAATTCTCCAGGCAAGAATACTGGAGAAGGTTGCCATTCCCTTCTGTACGCGATCTTCCCAACCCAGGAATTGAACCTGACTCTCCTGCATTGCAGACAGATTCTTTACCATCTGAGCCACCAGGGAAGCCCTTTCAGGTTCTAAAGCCTCTCCAATCCAAGAAGACACTAACTGAGCATATTATTTTTTATTCACATCTTTTGGCCGTACAGTGCAGCAAGTTCCCCAACAGAGATTGAACCTGTGTCCCCAGTCCAGAGTGTTAACCACTGGACCGCCAGGTAAGTCTTACTGTGCAGCTACTGTGCGTTAGGCATGGCCGGAGCACGAGAGACACAGCAACAAACAAAACACGTGGAGCCGCATTTTCACAGGCTCATGTCTGCTGGGGGGATGGACAAAAAGTCCTGCTTTTCTTTAGTAGAGATCAATAGTGGTTGAGGAGGTGATGGTTGGTGGAGGGGTGGGACCCAATAGGTGGAGCACAGGGCTCTGGAGCTACCCTGTATGACAGTGTAATGGTTGATACATATCAAGTGTTATGACCCATGGCATGTAGAACACAAGGCATGAGTTCTAACGATACACTACAGACTTCAGTTAATAATGTCGAATCAGTACTGGTTCATCGATTTAAAAAGACATACCACGCTAATAGGAATGTAAAAAAAGGGGAAACTGTGAGGTGGGGAGAGATGGAGTTTGTGAGAACTCTCTGTACTTTATGATCGTTTTTCTGTATACCTTTAAAACTCCTCTTTAACAAAAAAAAAGTCATGTTTCTCTTGAATCCATTCCCATCAGCTCTATCTTTGGTTTTCCCACCACCTTCACCTGCTCCTTGCACACCTCCACTCTTCTGATTCTCAACTCAACGCCTTCACTCTTCACCTGGTGCCACCCTCCACCCTCTTCTCTCACCCCCACATCCAGTCCATTCAAAGTTAGTATTGGCCCCACCCTCAAATTATGGTGAGGATCTGCCCACTTCCCTGGTCCTCCCCACAGCTCCCCGCCAGCCTGGACCATGAACCAAAGCAGGAGCTCCCAGCCCTACTCCCACACACAGCCAAACTTGAGGCAGACCGTCTCCCTCCTCTGCTCAGAGCCCTCCCACAACACAGTGAGGGAAAAGCCATGGCCCCTACGAGGCCTCACCTGTAACTCTGACCTCATCTCCTCCTGTGTTGTCTTTTGATTTCAGCTACTGAGGTGGGTGTGTGATGGCATCTCATGGTTACCATGTGCATTTCCACATGATGCTTAAGGATAGTGAGGTATGTGCTTCAAATAATAATAATGAAAGGTTATTTAAATCATAATATTATTATTTAATATAATATGATACAAAGGGTTATTTTTTAAAAATATTATTATTTAAACAATAATAATAATGAAGGGTTAGATAGCATCACTGACTCAACAGACAGGAATTTGAACAAACTCCAGGAGACAGCAAAGGACAGTGAAGCCCAGCGTGCAGCGGTTCATCAGATCGGAAAGAGACGGACAGGACTTTGCGACTGTTTGGAAAACATTCCACCTGGGACTGTGGATCTGTATTAAACTCCTGAATCCCAACAACCACTTTACAAGGGAGGTAGTGATATCATCTCCGTTTACAGATGGGAACACTGAGGCACAGGCAGGTTATGTGCCGTGGCCACACTCACACGGGTAGGAAGGCTGGGATTCCAACACAGGCCTTTTGTCTCACAACTCTTCACTGGTTCTTAGGGTGCGTTTGTGCATGCTCAGCTGCCCAGTCATGTTCCACTCTTTGGGTCCCCATGGCTTGTAGCTCACTAGGCATCTCTGTGGGATTTCCCAGGCAAGAATACGGAAGTGGGTTGCCATTTCCTCCTCCAGGGGAATCTTCCTGACCCAGGGATTGAACCTGCATCTCTTGCCTCTTCTGCACTGGCAGGTGGCTTTACCACTGAGCCACCTGGGAAGCCTGGTTCTTAGGGTAGGTGCTGCTGCTGCTACTAAGTCGCTTCAGTCGTGTCCGACTCTGTGTGACCCCATAGATGGCAGCCCACCGGGCTCCCCGTCCCTGGGATTCTCCAGGCAAGAACACTGGAGTGGGTTGCCATTTTCTTCTCCAATGCATGAAAATGAAAAGTGAAAGTGAAGTCGCTCCGTTGAATCCGACTCTTCGCGACCCCATGGACTGCAGCCTACCAGGCTCCTCCGTCCATGGGATTTTCCAGGCAAGAGTACTGGAGTGGAGTGCCATCGCCTTCTCTGCTTAGGGTAGCTAATAGGAGATTAATCAATATTGAATGAATGAATGAGATTAAGTTGGGAAAGAGAAAACTCAGGCTTTCCAAGGAGTTATTGCTCATGGCAGGAAGATCAAATACAAATACCACCGAGCAAACTCTGTGTGTTTAACCTAATTAATTTAGTTTGAATATAAGATCTACCCAACTATAAAGTAAGATATCCCCCCTCAAAAATGATGTTCAGAAATAAAGAGTTTTCACATAATTTTCTTTTGAACAAAGAGCCATCTGGGAAAAAGCCACAGCAGCATCTAAAGATTTCAGTGATGCTAGCTTTGGCAACAATAAAAAAGGAAGGATATAGTATAACAGACTCAGGAACCGTTCTGGGGGGCTTGACTTCACAATTCCAAGTGTTATAAGTCACTTAAAGAGGCCCTTTAAAGACAGAAAGCAAGATAGGGGCAAAAGAATAATTTAATTTAAACAAAATACTCAATGTAAAAAAGTCTTACTGAACATGGAAGGGGCATTTAAACTAAAATTTTGAAAACTGAAAAAAAGGCTGTGTAAAGTAAGACTGAAAACCGTCTTGAGGCAAAGTGCTGCACTGTGTGGGATGAAACTGTATTTTCCTAAACTGTCATTTATTATTCATATTGGAATCATTAGTCTGATTGACTCAAAAAATGAATGCTTATGTAACCGCTTTTATATGTTCATATTTTTTCATTTATTCATTTTCTGTAATTGCCTTTTAAAATAAAATCTGTTTTTTTCTTTCTTAATGTGACATAGTAAAAGTTATTGGCTATACATTAGAGATCATCAACACACAACTAAGAGGGGAATTTGAAAAAAATTGTCTAATGATATAAGACTATTTGGGATACAGTTTCCAGCAATGACTTAATACACAGACTCAAGAAGTGCTGCATCACAAGCACTTTAGAGGTAGGTGGAAACGTGTATTCTGGAAACGTGCATCGATGACTGAAAAGGGGCTCCAATGATGAGGAGGAGGTCCATGAAGAGTATGAGTGAGTTTACCAAGTGAGAGGATCTAAGCCACATTTTGAATTCAACATTTTTAATATCATGATTCTAAATGTGTCACAGAATTAATAAGTTGGAAAATATAGTTAGGCTGCTGATTATGTCATCAATATCCCTAAATATTTCAAGTAGACCCCAAAACTTAAAAAAAAAATCTTTTCTCTGGAAAGATGGGGAATCACTTTGCTTTCAGTTCAGTTGCTCACTTTGCTTTGGGATATACATATATACACACGCATATATATAATATTAGGGGCTTGTGTGTGTGTGTGTGTGTGTGTGTATATAAAATATTGGGGGCTTTCCTGGTAGCTCAGCAGGTAGCTCAGTCTGCAACGCAGGAGACCCTGATTTGGTTCCTGGGTCGGGAAGATACACTGGAGAAGGGATAGGTTACCCACTCCAGTATTCTTGGGCTTCCCTGGTGGCTCAGATGGTGAAGCATCCGCCTGCAATGAGGGAGACCTGGGTTCGATCCCTGGGTTGGGAAGATCTCCAGGAGAAGGGAATGGCTACCCACTCCAGTATTCTGGCCTAGAGTCGGACATGACTGAGCGACTTTCACACTTCACACACTTCATATATAATATTTTATACAAAATATATATATATTTTTAAGTTCAAGTACTTTTTTTTTTAATCTGGAAGGAACACATCAGGCTTGAAAAAATGATTATCTTGGCAGAGTCTAGGTCCTTTGATCTTTCTTTTTTTTTAAACAGCAAGCAGGTTATTACTTTGATAATCAGACACACAGAAAAACAATACAGTTTTATAATGTGAGGCTCACCAAAGGACACAATAAAACAATAGTTCCCACCCTCAGCCGCACCCCGGAAACATCTGGGAAGCTTAAAAAAAAACCCATCCTACGCCTGGTCCTTCCCTTGGTGACTCTAGTGAAATGCTCTGGGGTGGGGCCTCAGCCTTGGGGTTTCTTAAAGATCCCCATGTGACTCTAAGGTTCCACGAAGATGAGACACCATTAAAGCAAAAGTTTTCAAATTTTTCTGTAGAACAGATTACTAAGTGCATTTTAGAAAAGCAAAAGGTTCCATCGTCAGAGAAGCAGGTTTCTTTCCTGCAAGATTTCTCAGAGCAATATGCAAATGTGCACCATTATTTTTACAAGAGAAGGACACAGTACAAGGCGGACATCCTTGTGTGTGCCCGCATGCGAGCGTGTGTGCTCAGCATCTCTTCTTTCCAGCAGCCGTGCTGTTAGCAAGCCCCAGCCATTCTGCCTGTTAACCTGCCCCCTCCTCACCCTGCACTCCCCCAACTCTGGTTCTGTCCTCCATCCTCTGCCATCTGGACTCTGGCAGAAGCCGCCTTCCTGCTCTCCCATGGGCCCTACAATTTACAGCCCACAAAGGTGGGCTGAAGGAGATCCCTGGGGCACACAGAGTTTGAAAAAGCTTCTGCTTCCACCCGAGACTGCCTGCGATGTCCTGACTGTCACCCAGTGACCATGGGAGGGACCTGTCTTAAGGTGCAGGGAGGTGCATCATGGACAGCACAGCTGCCGCAGGGTGAACCTGGGTTCTCCATGCCACGTTGAGCAGCTAAGTCCTCAGCCCCGAGAACGCCTGGACTTGGGGAGCCCACACATCTCCTGACAGTTTAAGTCAGTACCAATCAGGTTTTCTGTTACTCATGGCCAAAAGCATCTGAACTAAATGCTCTCTATTAAATTACCCTGTTTCACTGGTCAGAAGTTTTTGCACCAGGTAAAATGATACTACTTGGTTTTCTTGCTTATCTGTCTCCCACAACCTTCCAGAATGCCAGCTACATGAGACAGGAACATGTGTCCATCTTGTTCTCACTAGGTCCCGTGGACCTGAAACGCTGCCTGCCAAAGAGCTGAAACAAGCCTTTGCTGAAAGAATGACTGAGCTCATGTAATTTTTCCAACAGCTCCAAAAGGTAGGTGTTAACAAATACCGAACTCCTCCCCACAACCACGCAGACCCTGCACGGTCTGCCTCCACCTTCCTCTCCCCAGCTCAGGATCCTGCCGTTAGGCTGGCCGCCTTCCAGTTCCTTCCAAGTCAAGCTCCTTCCCACGTCCAGAACTCGCTGATGCTGTTTCCTTTACTGGGCATGTGCCCTGATCCATGAAGGTCTACACAGCCTTCCATACATGCGTGTGCATGCTCAGTTGTGTCTGACTCTGTGTGACCCTGTGGACTGTATCCTGCCAGGCTCCTCTGTCCATGGGATTCTCCAGGCAAGGACACTGCAGCGGGCTGCCATTTCCTCCTCCAGGGGGATCTTCCTGACCTGGAGATTGAACCCACGTATCCTGCATTGACAGGCGGGTTCCTTACCACTGAGCCACCTGGGGAGCCACACGTCCTCAGGCCTCCCCTCAAATGGCAGTCTGTATGAGAGACGTCCTCTGACCTCTCTGAATGGGACAGATCCCCCCTGGACAGGCTCTCCTAGTTCCCCCATCAGGGCACGTAGTGCAGAGGTAATAACTTGGATCATTCAGTGATTACTTACTGAGGTTGTGTTTCCTCCATGGAACCACAGGCCCCAAGAAGGCAAGGGCCCCTTTGTATCTTCAGAGCCCCCTTACAAGAACTGGCACACAGTAGGTGTTTAATAAATACCACATCTGCCTACAGTGGCGGATATTTACTGCTCACTGAATACCCATGAGCACCCACATCCCGGCCCCTTGCAGTTAGACAAGGCCATGCAGCTAGTTCCGGGTGTGCAGAGGTGGACTGTGTTACTCTGGCCTTGGCATCTAAGCTCTGCTGTGTGACCCTCTAGTTCCCGTGCCCTGCAGTGGTGACCTTGGAGTCTGCATGTTCCCGCTGTTCAAGACATGGGAGCCTCTCACACCCCCCACGCTCCCCCCACCAATGCTGGGTTCCTGAGGTTCGAGGTAAAGACCCCAGCAGACCTGACTTGGGTCATGAGTAAGAAGTCAACATTTGTTGCATGCAACCTCTAGGATCTCAGGGTTAATTTGCTCTTGCAGCCGAATCTTGTCTCTCACTGGCATTCTCCGTGGATGAATGAAGGCAGAGACAACTGTGATTACAGACTGGGAGGTGAGGAGCAGGGAGGTGGCTTCAGCTGCCAGTACTGAACTCACTGAAAGGATGAGAGGGGGAGACTGAATAACTCTCGCTGGGGCATCGCCACTTTCAGTGCCTGCTGCAGCAGATGAAAGGACCCAGAGCCCCCACTCCCTTCAGACAGAGCCTGCCTCGGGGCCCTCATCAAACGCAGCCCCTTAGGGATCACAGCCAAGGCCTGGCCCCTGGGAGTGGGGAGGAGGCCGCTCCAAAGCCAGCAACACCCTGGAAAACCCTATTAGCTAGTGGAAGCTGAAACAGCAAGGCTGCATGAAGGGCCTGGGCTAATTCGGGCTGACAACCTTCCCTCGGAATCACCCACTGGGGCTCTGCCCTCCCGGCTCCATCCCAGAGAATAAATCACACTGTCAGGTCTAATTTGGGACTCGGCTGATGGGCTGAGCAGAGAGGGCATCCATGCGTTCTGGCCACAGAGGTCAAGGGCAGCCTATGTGTTGGAGGCTAGAGCTCGCTGAAAGGCCCGGGGACTAGATGGAAAGGGGACTGGGAGACTGAAAGCTGTTGGGCTTCCAATACACACTGAACAAACTCCTCTATTCTCCCATAAAATGTCTGGCCCAGGTCTCAGCTGTTTTCAGAGCACAGTCCAGGCACCCTGCTAGCTCGGAGCTGGGCGAAAGGTAAACACTCATATCTGAGGAATAAACAATCCTAACAGCAGCAGTGAGTGTTTATTATTATCTTATAGGTTGGCGACTAAAGGATGCCTAACTTCTGACATGCAATAAAGGCTAATGAACGAAAGTGGCCACCATCACCGCCACCGCCACGGCCATCTCATCTATTATGTGACTACTTCGGCCATTAAGTACTTGAGATTCATTGTGTTGTTGCTGTTCAGTTGTGTCCTACTCCATCGACTATAGGCTGCCAGGCTCCTCTGTTCGTGGGATTTTTCAAGCAAGAATACTGGAGTGGGTTGCCATTTCCTCCTCCAGGGGATCTTCCCTATCCAGGGATTGAACGTGCATCTCTTCTGTCTCCTGTACTGATAGGCAGGTTCTTTACCATCAGCGCCACCAAGGAAGCCCCCAACATTCATAGTCATGTTGTAATTCCCAAGACAATCTTAGGAGAAAATAGAAGCTTCCAGAGTTAGGGTCCCCACTTGGGGCTCATCAGTGATCAAGCTAAGACTAGACCCCAGGTGGGCTGGACTCTGAGCCTGTACTCTCGGCCACTGTGTCAGCCTGCTCTGATGGATTTCACTTCCTTCAAGAAGCTGGCCCTGAAGCCCCAAGTCGGTGTCAGGTGTCTCTCCTCAGAGTTCCCAGGGCCCTGTGGCCTCTCAGCACTCCATCGCTCTGGCCTGTGCACCTACAAAGCTTTCCCCAAATACTCCCCATCCAAGAGGGCAGCCCTGGGAGCCCAGAGCCCAAATGGGATCTGTTCACTGGATGGACAGATGGAAACCCAAGTCCAAACCCTTCATCCAACAGGAAGGTAGTGGACATTGAGCAATGAGAGCTGCAGTGAGTTTCCCTGAAGAAAGGGGAGTTAGAGGAGAGAGAGAAATTGCCCCTTGATGATTGCCATTCCTTCTTCAAGGGTCCTAGCTGCTCCCAGGAGACCTCCTTGACCCCCCCAACGTTTGTCTGGGCACCTCCTGAGTTTGCCCCATACAGCCTGGGCTGTGACTGTCTGAGGGCCTGCTTCCCTCACTACATGAGGAACCCCCTGAGTCCAGGGCCCACTCAGCCATGGGGGCCATCTCACCCACACGACTACACTACAGAGATGGGTACCAAGAAGGGACATATTAAATATGTGTTGAGTCCATCAGCAGAACCCCAAGAAAGGAAGGAAGGCTGGAAGCACCATTCTGGGAAGAAGAGTTGAAAGCACAGGCACAGCTTGTTTGGAAAAGGAGATCAGGAGATGACTCCGCCATCTGCAAGCCACAAACAGCCCCCAGGAGGAAGGTGTGTGACCAGTGCCCCTCACCAGGATGGGAACAGAACCACTGAGATGTGAACACAGAGCGGATGTGATTCACGAGGAAGCTTTTTAATGATCAAAACTTCCCCAAAGCAAATATGTTGTCCAATTCCTCCCTTCCTAGAAGAATTTAAGCTGAGGTCAGACAGCTAGCAGTCTGGAACCCCAGGACCTTTTACGAAGCAACCAAATGCAGTGGCTAAGAGTGAGCACTCTGGAGACACTGTAAAGATTCTCACTCCAGGGCTTCCCCAGTGGCTCAGTGGTAAAGAATCCACCTGCCAATGCAGGAGACATTGATCTCTGATCCCAGTTTGATCCCTGATCTGAGAAGATCCCACATGCTTGGAGCAACGAAGCCAGTGTGCCACAACAACTGAGCCTGTGCTCCAGAGCCTGGAAGCTGCAGCCACTGAGTCCAAGTGCTACAGCTACTGAAAGCTGTGTGCCTTAGAGCCCATGCTCTGCAACAAGAGGCATCATCGCAACGAGCAGCTCACGCACCACAACTAGAGAAAGCCTGCCTGCAGCAGTGAAGACCCAGCAGAGCCAAAACAAAATCTTTTTTTTTTTTTAATAAAAATAAATAAATAAATAAAAGCTCCCACTCCAGTGCCTCTACTTGGCAAAGGGCTTCAGCTCTCCGTGCCTCAGTTTCTAAGTCATTCCAGTGGGGAGATCACAGCAGCGACCTCACAGGGTGGGTGGAAGGAGTGAATGAGATCATGCGCGTAAAGTGCTTACAGCAGGCCTTGGCACCAAGTCAGCACCCATTAATGTTCATTATTATTGTTTTTCTTCCCCTGCGGAGCCAGACACTGTTGGCTGGCTAACCCACTTACACTCTTGATTCCCCTTTTCTCTGGCTTCCTCCTCAGATGTTGAAAAGCTAAACGAAACTTCTCACCTTCCTTGGTGGCTCAGATGGTAAAGAATCTGCCTGCAATGCAGGAGACCCGAGTTCGATCCCTGGGTCAGGAAGACCCCCCCTGGAGAAGGGAATGGCTCTCCACTCCAATATTCTTGCCTGGAGAATTCCATGGACAGAAGAGCCTGGTGGGCTACAGTCCATGGGGTCACAAAGAGTTAGGCACAACTGAGTGACTAACTCTTTCATAGTCTTTCAGAACTAGGGGAGGTTATATAGCCCATTTCTGGCCAAGGATGCATAAGTGGAATCTTCTGAGGAGGGGGATTCTGGGAGTGCTGAGCCTGAGAAAAAAACAGGCTGCTGGCATTGATGCGCCCTTCCGCGTTCTGGCTGGAGCTGCAGCAACAACTTTGAAACCACGAGAGAAAAGCCAAGGGACGCAAGGAGGCTCCAGCTTAGACATTACTCAGCCTCTGAACTAACATTGGCAGCCAAGTACCTCTTGGTTTGTTGTTATGGGACAGAAAGCAACCCTCATTTATTTAAGCTGCTGTGAGCTGGGTTTTCTGCTCCTGCAGCTGAAACCATTCCAGGCTGCTGCACCCACCATGACACAAATGGCTCAGGGCACACGGCCATGGTCTGCCAGCCTCAGTTCAGGTCCCTGGCTGAGAACTCCTGATCCAGAGAAGAAAGCGTGGAAGGCCAAGACAGGGCAGCATTTACCAAACCTGAGTCTCTGTGTTCTACCCTCCCTTTTCAGCTGCATCTATTAATATGTCCCATTATACAATTACTTACTTAATAAACTTGAATATATATACATATATTTATATGTAGAATCTACATTCTTACTCAAACAACAAAACTGGTATCTTTTGCTACAAAAGTAACTTAATGAACACAATGAAAATGAACAAAAGATAGTCATCCACTGATCTCTGAAAGTTAATTGATGTACCATAATTTGGGTTCAGGCGGTTGGCAAGAATTCCTCATTTTTGTCTTCTATTGGGGAAAAAAATATCAAAAGATCTGGCAAGATTTAGCACTTCCACAGGGTGGCAAATGGGCTAGAGCTAAGTAGGGGCTGCTCCTCAGACAGGGAACACGTTTTCCTGTTTGCCACAATTCCGGAAACCCTATTCAGAAGTGAGTTAATTTGTTCAGCTCTCCTGGCTGGCAGGTGGAAGAATTAGGTCAGGGCCTCCTCAGAGAAACCTTCCTGAATCGCCTGGTCTAAAATCGCCCCCTTGGACTTCCCTGGTGATCCAGCAGCTAAGACTCCGTGCTCCCAATGCAGAGGGCACTGGTTTGATCCCTGGTTGGGGAGCTAAGATCCCACACACCACATAGTGTGGTCAAAAATAAAATAAAATCGCCCCCAGTTGCTCCCAGTGAGTCCCTTTTCCTGCTTTACTCATCCTTATAGTATTTATCCTGACATTCACTCATTTGTCTGTTATTTTATGCTTCAGTAGTATGTCAGTGCCTGCAGGGAAAGGATTTTGTCTGTCTTGAATCCCCAGTACCTGGAACATAACAGTAGGCACTCAAATGCCTATTTGCTGAGGGAATGAACGGACCAAATGAAGGGACAAGAAACCCCATCTCCTGCTCTCCAGTCCCTGATGTACTGGTTACCAGGTGGGAACAATGCTGGTCCTCCTGTGGCTTGAGAGGCAATACTAGGAATTCACTCACAAACTGGAACTTTTACCATACTAAATTAAAAAAAAAAATTATTTTTTTTGGCCATGCGGCACGGCATGTGGGATCCTTAGTTCCCCTATCAAGGACTGGACCGGAACCTGGTGCACTGGAAATGTGGAGACTTAACCACTGGACCACCAAGGAAGTCCCCCCTTAACCACGCTAGATTCAAATGAGTACCTATGAGGCCACAGGGCTTCCCTGGTGGCTCAGCTGGTAAAGAATCTGCCTGCAATGCAGGAGACCCTGGTTCGATTCCTGGGTCAGGAAGATCCGCTACAGAGGGGATAGGCTACCCACTCCAGTATTCTTGGGCTTTCCTATGGCTCAGCTGGTAAAGAATCCGCCCACAATGTGGGAGAACTGGGTTTGATCCCTGGGTTGGGAAGATCCCCTGGAGAAGGGAAAGGCTACCTACTCTAGTATTCTGGCCTGGAGAATTATATGGACTGTATAGTCCATGGGATCGCAAAGAGTCGGACACGACTGAGCGACTTTCACCTCACTTCATGAGGCCATACAAATATATGTTGATAACTGAAATAAATGAGGGGAAAGGGACAGGTCTTCCTTACAGAACTAATAATGAGAACAATTCATAAATGTAAAAGGAATGAAGGATATGAAAAAAAAAATCACCATTGGGAAATACCACAGTAATAACTTGCATGCAAGAGTCACCCTACCAGTGCCAGAATGAGTGGGTGCAAGCTTAAGGAGAAACTCATGTGGTCTCAAAGCACCTCTCCCAAGATATCTATCAATTACAAAGGGAAAAACAGTTACCGGACAGTGGAGAAACCCAGCAGACAGCAACCTGACCAAATGATCCAGGTTAACATCACCAGTGGTAAGACACGTGGACCTGTAGGTGCCACGCGCCATGGTGGGCACCTCACCTCTGAGGTGTTCCGCCAAATAACGCATAAGCTGCAGTCATGAACAAATATCAGAGAAACCCAAGTTGAGACAATCTACAAAATGACAGAACTGCTCTCTTCCGAAGTGTCACAGTCATAAAAGACAAGGGAAGACTGAGGAACCGAGGTGGACGAGAGGAGGAGTAAGGAGACGGGACCACTAAACACGGTCAGGGATCCTGGACAGGATCTTGGAACGGCAAAAGGACATCAGTGAAAAAACAAGTAAAACAAGTGTGCAGCTTAGTTCATAGTTCTGGGCCAGAGTTCACTTCCTGGTTTTGATAGCTGTGCTACAGCTGTATAAGGTGGTAGCAATAGGGGATGCTGATTGAAGGGCAGATAATGTGAACTCTCTGTACTATTTTGGTAACTTTTCGTAAGTCTAAAATTCCTCTAAAATAAAAAAAAATTAATAAAGAATTGGGCCAAGAAGCATCCGACAACGGAAATCTGGTCTCAAGAGACTGCCCCACAAACAAGCTTTCGTACCTGGGCAGATCCACAGACCAGGATGAAGGAATATGAAGACACCCAAGAAACAAACAAGGAAGAAGATACTGTCTATAATTTTTTAATTTAAAAAAATTGTTTTTTGGGCACAAGATCTTAGTTCCCTAACCACGGATCAAACCAGGGCTCTTTGCAGTGCGAGCTTGAAGCCCTAACCACTGGACTGCCAGGGAATTCCCTCTATCCGCAGAGTCACTCAGTTCCCAGACTCGACTGACTGGTCCCCGCAACTCAGCCAATACCATTATTTGCATCCAGAGCCTGGATGCCAGAATCTTCTGTTCTCCCACTTGCCACACTATTGGGGTCTTTTGGTGCTTCAAGGGTCAGACAGCACCCCCTCTCCCAAGCCCCCTGTGGCATCCTGCCAACAAAGGTAGGTGTCCTCATTTAGGAATGCCCCAGTATCACCTGGGACACCCCCTACCCCGAGGCCCTCTCCTCTGGTCTAGGCCAAAGAAACCAAAGAGGGTGCTCACTAGCCAAACACCCAGAAACCTACTTCAAAACATGTTAAAAATCTTCATATTACAGCTAAGTACTTACCGTGTACACATATTTTAATTTCAGACACACGGCATATCCACACGGTGGGGGCCGGGGCCATTCTGTATCCTAACCGTGGTGGCAGGTACACAATGGCATGTATTTGCCTAAACTCAAAGAACTACACACCAAAAAGTGAATTTCACTTGATGTAAATTTTAAAAACGAAAATTAAAAAGTTGAAAAGAAGTGAGGTCCGGCTGGACACCCACCCAGCTACCGACAGTCATTACTTCAGAGGGCAGACATCAGACTGTGGGTATTGGGAGGGACAGTGAAGCAGACTTCTGTCTTTCCCCTGATACTCTTCCAAATAAAAATTTTTAAAAAATAATAAAAAGGAAAAAACAAACAAACTCAAAAACAAGCAAAGAATAATAAAGAGACTTACATGCACGAGTGGTAAAGCTTAAGCAAACCAAAGTCAAACAAACCTTAGTACTCACCCTTGGTACGTTCTGGACACTAGTGCTCCTTATGGGTCCCAGGAGAGCTGAGGTCAAAGACTGTGCATCTATGGAGAAAAAACAAAAACAAAAACACAAGGTTACGTCTTTGGCCAATATGAGCCCTCCTACCGTAGTACCCACCCGTTATTCACGAAGTCACTCCCTCAATGAGTACTGAACGCGTGCGGCATGCCAGGCACCAAGGGTACACCAGTGACCAGGACCAGGTCGCTGCCCATGGTGAACAGACACTGCAGCAGGGAAAGGAGACACTGAACAAATACAGTTTGCAGCCAGAAAGTGGCAGGTGCCTAAGACTGAGGGAGCTGCTGCTTTTCTTAAGGGGTCAGAGGAGGCCTGAGGACGAAGACCTGAACACAGGAGACCATGAGCTGTGTGAGCATCTGGGAAGAGCCTTCCAGGCACAGGGATGGCTGGTGCATGTGACCTGAGGCAGGAGTGTGTGTGCGCACGTAAGTGTGTGTGTGTTGGGGTTGGCGGGGGGGAGGTTGTTCAGGAGCAGCAGAAGCAGAGTGCGTGTAGGAGATGAGGGCAGGGAGGTGTCAGGAGCACAGATGAAAGCCCATTATAATGACATCTCCTTCAGACAACTGTGAGCAGAGGAGTGGTGGAGAAAAAGCTCTTGTCTTGACTTGTAACTCTGTATTACTAATTTACGTTTTTGACTATTTAGTATGGTTGTGCATTTTTGACTGGATATTTCATGGATGAATGAATGTCCCTGGGTCGAGAAGCCACTGTCTGCATGGTTCGCCATTACATTTCAGTTGAGGCCAGGCACGAAGGCAGGGAGATGAGATCTAGAGGACAACCCAGAACCTTCCCAGATGCTAAATGGTGACTCTCACTCACAGGCAGAACATGCAGGCTCCGTCCAGGCAGAACCCCCGCCCAATAAGCCTAAGAAATACAAAACATTATTGCGTCCATATTACAGATGAGAGAACTGAGGCACACAGTGGGCGATGGGCCCACTAACTGAGGCTGCCCAGCCAGTCAAAAGTACACTATAGGGAGGATGAACCCAGGCAGCCTGGTCCCTCACACTTGCTCACAGCCTATTCCTGACCACCTGGCCAGGCCACGTGGTCACGGTGATCAACGAGGAGAGGGCCAACTGCAGGCTGGCAAGGACTCTCCCCATCCTTCCCCGATGCGGCCATGTCCACATGCCACCCACACACCAAGGCCGACCTCACACGCCAGCCAGACCCTCCAGCGAGCCTCAGAGGAAGGAAACCTAGCAAGTAGCTGGCCTACTTTCCAGAGCCTGAGGATTAGGACAGTTTCAATAATCTTGCCCTTAGGGATGCTGGTGAAGCCAAAAGGAGTTCTTAGTTCTTACCCTTTCTCAGGCCAGGGACCCTTGTTAGCAGCCTGGTGAAGAAGGGTGTGGGTTCTTTCTTAGAATCACATGCTCAAGCGTACAAAATACAATACACAAGGTTACAACGGAAATAAGTTATATTCAGAAATATCTGTAACACAAAACCTATTCTGAGATACAGTCATCTTTGTGCTTCTTTATGAATGCTTTTGACAAACCCAGACAGTGTATTAAAAGGCAGAGACATCACTTTGCCGACAAAGGTCTGTACAAAGTTATGGTTTTTCCACTGACAGCTGGACCATAAAGAAGGCTGAGCACCTAAGAATTGATGTTTCAAGTTGTAGTGCTGGAGAAGACTCTTGAGAGTCCCTTGGACAACAAGGAGATCAAACCAGTCACTCCTAAAGGAAATCAACCCTGAATATTCATTGGAAGGACTGATGCTGAAGCTGAAGCTCCAATACTTTGGCCACCTGATGTGAAAAGCCAACTCATGGAAAAGACCCTGATGTTGGGAAAGACTGAGGGCAAGAGAAGGGGGGTGACAGAAGATGAGATGGTTGGAAGGCATCACTGACTCAGTGGACATGAGTTTGAGCAAACTCCAGGAGACAGTGAAGGACAGGGAAGCCTGGCGTGCTGCAGTCCATGGGGTTGCAAAGAGTTGGACGTGACTGAGCAAATGAACAACAGCAACAGTGAATGCTTTAAATCGCGAGATCTTAGCAGTGGGTCCAGGAACTACAGTCATTTAGGAAGAGATGAGTGTAAATGATAACTTGCAATATCCGCAACAGTAATGTGATATGGAAATACTTTGGAGTTTTCGAGTGCGACAAAGTCATGGGTGTAGCGAATATAATGTGGCTTGTGGCTTTTGTTCAGAAGGAATGGAAATTATTTCAGTTAGATGGTAGAGAAAATAAACATGTAAATTTTCCCCCAGCCAACTTCATGATCCTCTAAATTGCATCCAAGGATTCTTCAAGGATCCATGAACCCGAGACTAAGGAGCTAGTCCTGAGATAGGGTAAAGGTGGAGTAGGTGTTAAGGGAAGGTAACAGCGGGGGGATGTGGGGCGGATCCATTATCTGTGTTAGTTTCATACGGGAAGCGGTCCTGGGCACTGAGCGGTTTTGGTCCATCCTGTACCCACTTCCCCTTTCCAGGTCAGCCCTCAGAACCTCATCTTTCTCACCCAGCCCATGGGATTCTTTTGAGGATGACTCCACCCATAGGTTGGTAGGGAAGGGAATGGTGTCATAAAAACATAGGCCTGGCCAATTAAGTCACTGCACCCCTTCTTCCAGAGCCCTAACCTCAGGGATGGCTCAAGGTGACCCTGGCACCAAAGCCAGCTGATCAGGTCCACAGATGAGTCTCAGGACGTGAGCTGGGATAACAGGAAAATCCCCAGGGCTGCTAAGCTGGTTGGATATATACCTGGAGCTGCCCCAGAGCCCATCTGACAATAAAACCAACAGAGGACTGCAGAGCCAGGAGATGGAAGGAAACGGGGTCCCAGCAACCCTGAGGTCGTTACACACAGAATGTCCCAGACTGCAAGTTCAAACATTTCCTCTCATATGTAAGCAGGCTGACCTGAATTTCTACTTGTTCACACAACCGAATGACTCTCAACTGACACAGAAGGGAAGGCGTGAGTACAGTTCTTGACAATTCCCACAGCTCACTACCAAGACACTTCAGAAAGCACAAAATAAAATTAGAAACAGCTACTATACATAGAATCATCAAATACAGAAAAACACACACTCTGTAAAAACTCAGAAATAATCTCTTGGGTGGTTGCAGTCCCTAAAGCTGGTCTATGAAATACTAATGATTTTGATTTTCAACGTGCTTGGAAGGGCAGGAGGGAACCAGAAGCACCTAGAACACCTTCCTTTATCACCAGGCTTTCCATTAAAAAAATTCTTGGGATGATCAGGAAGCCCCTGCCTGTAAAATTGTAATCAGTGCCTTTTTAACTACATCGGAAATTGCTTTTCTGCCACTCATTTCCCGCCTTTCTTTCTCTAGAGTGATGCTCATGGCTCTTTAAAGACACATCAGCAGTGACGTGCAGTGGTGCCACGTCTCTCTGAGCTGGGAATCTATTTCCTGTCAAATGGAGGAAGCTGTGATGTCCATCAGTCTGGGGTCCCTGATACACAGGAGGGGCCGCAGCAGAAAGGAAGATGCCCAAGGGGTGTGGAAATGCAGCAAAGGCAGGGTTTAGCACCAGGAGTTCAGCCAGGACCCCAGACAGCCCAGAGCCCCTCTTACACCACCTGGGAAGGAAGGACCCCCACTGGAGTTGCTTAAGTAATTCCAGCACCCACCAGAGCAACAGCCCTGGCTCACCTGTCACAGAGGTTACAGTCACAGGGCTGCGCACCTTGCTTCCTAGGGTTTATACCAAGAAACAAAAGCCAGGATGAGAGAACCTGGGGGTGAGAGGGCATCCTGGCCTGCCTCCAAGTCTGATGACTCCTCCCCTCAGCCACAGCGATTGGCTCTTGGGAGAGACACGTGATCCAGGCAAAGCCAATCACAGTCGACCCCGGACATTTTGCTGGATTACTGGCAGGAAGAAATGGGTGGAAGGTAGGGGCTGTTGAGGGTTTTTCTCTGGCCCCTGGGGGAGGGGATGGTCACCGGAGAATAAAGTCAAAGCCGAAAGAGGCAGAATCCAGAAGTGGAGTAGGGTGGATTCCTGACAAGAATCCTTGACTGCGGACTCAGGTCAGGCCAGCTCTGAGATTTTCAAGTCCCAAAGCCATGAATTCCCCCTTTGCAGTTTAAGCCACTTTGAGTTGGGAGGATTCACTCTATCATTTACAACAGAAATAACTGTTAGAACTGGAAGGGACCTCAGAAATCGAAACAGTGCTCCTTCGTGTTCCAATGAACATAATCCTTCCAAGGAGTTGACAAAACAAAACTATGTCATGTCTCTCTAGGAATGCCCCCTCCCTGCCTCCACCCGCCAAACTGTCGGGGATGCCAAAGATCTCTGAAACCTCTGTTCATAGGAACCGGGTGAAGAACTCTTCAAGCTAGTCTGATCTGCCCACTTAATGGATAAGGAAACTGAGGTTCAGGATGCTGAGATGTCTTGCTTGGGACTCAGGGCCAGTTGGGGGCAGAGCCTCCTCTGAACCCCAGGAGGTTTCACCCTGCACTCCCCTGAGTATGGTCCTTAGGGAGACAGCAGGGTCCCTCCGTACCCCCATTCCCCTACAGCAGCTCTACTTTTTTCTGTTTTTAAAAATGGGCTCTCAGGGAAGTATCTGACAAAAGTTCCATTACTCCACAATCAACATCCTGAAAACCAATCTCTTATATCACATTTCATGGTGTTTACATGTTAATGATCTTGGCTTTGATCCTCGCTGAAATCCTGTGAAGCCGGCTTTATAGCCATGGCTCCAGGCAAGGTGCTTCTGCAAGGCCAGCCAGCCTGGGCGCTGCTCTCCTGACCCCAGAGCAGCCTATGCACCTGGGTCTTTCTGTCCCTGCACTTCTTCCCTTCAGTTTCTACCTCAACTCATATGGAAAAAGTCATCCACTCACACCTCCTCACAAAGACCAAGTAAAGAAGTCTGTGTGTGCGTGCGCGCTCAGTCATGTCCAACTCTTTGCAACTCCATGGACTGTACCCCACCAGGCTCCTCTGTCCATGGAATTTCCCAGACAAGAATACTGGAGAAGGTTGCCACTTCCTACTCCAGGGGATCCTCCTGGCCCAGGGATCGAACCCGCATCTCCTGCACTGGCAGGTCAATTCTTTACCACTAGTGCCACCTGGGTAAAGGGGTGGCTAATCTGACGGGTGAGAGCCTGTGACTGGTGCTGGCACCCATTTTCCCAGTGGGCAGGATCAGCAGCCCCAAAGGCTGGGACCAGGTCCTACCAGCTCCTGTCTCTCCCTGTGCTCAGAGATGGCAGCTTTCTGTCTTTTACTGAACAAGACACACATCCTGGCCAGTGTTCATCCAACCTCTAGGCAGCCCCCTGACCAGGTGGTCATTGCGGCAGACAGGTCTGTAAGTGGCTGGTCTAGGCATTTCAATTTGAGGTGAAGGAGAACCAGGCCCAGGAGGGGCCTTCTGCTACAAGCTGTGTTCTCCTTTTTAGACTTTACCAGAGCTTCACACTGGGGGCATGAGGGACCTACTCACCTACTAATAAAGTGGTCCAATCACCCTTCATTTAGAGAAGATTCCCATTATACCCATCCCCACCCTGTCCCTGAAACAGCAATTTTGGAAAATCTCCATTTACTGAACTGCCTCTACCCACCTGCCAACAAAGAAAGGCTGCTATGGGAAGAAAAGACTTTGCCGTGGGAAAATCCAGGCCCTTAACTGCTATCTTGTATGACAGCCACTGGGATCCTCTTGTAATTAATCATGTTTTCTCTTACGACCTATATTCTATTAATAACACACACTAACGATTCACCACTGGTTCTTTCACTGATTCAGTCCACAATCATGACCAAGGTTGGAATCCTCACTACGAGGATCTTGCAGCTTCATCTTCTGTCCTCTCCTCAGCCTCCACCCCTCCCCAACCCTGTCCCAGAGAAGCATCTTGGTTTTGGGCTCTGAGCATGGAACTGAGGTCTTCACTGTGCCAGGGGTGGGGTGGGCTGGGGGGAACCGTCTCATGGTTGTCCTGCCTCCAGCCTAGCCCAAGTAACTTCTGGTTGAGTGGCACATGACATACCTCTACAGAAAAACTGCTCAGGTAAAGCGTCCATGAGTGACCATCTTATGCACAGCAGACTGGCTAAGAAGTCAGAGTCTAACACCATCAAATGTACTGAAGTTATGGAATTAGGGGAAGTCTCTGCAGGTGGGAGCGTATGTTGCAACAGTCATCTTCAGAGAACAGTCTGGCCATTTCTTGCAAAGAGAAAGAGACAGTGACCTCACTGACTTTCCCCACTGACTGGGGGTCTGAGATTCCCTGCCAAGTCCCCAGACCCACGAGACCTTGTGAATTCTCATTCTGGCTTGAAGGGTAAGGGTTTAATTTTTGTTACATGCCAGAACTGTTTTCAAGTCAACTATCAACATTTAACCATCATAACAAGCCTGTGAAGGTGGGTCTACCAGCATCCCCGTTTTTAACAGCTCAGGAAACTGATGCAGAGGGGTAGCTTGCCCAAGGTCACACAACCAAGGAGGTGGTGCAGCAGGGCAGAATTCGAACCCAGTGGGTCTGGTGCCAGAACCACCAACCATGCCACTTCCCAAACATAGAGTTAACAGAAAAGGCTCAGGCCTGAACCCAATCTCATTCCACATTCAGACATCATTTTCAGATGGATCCAAGACCTAAACACAAAAGGAAATTACAGGTGAGTCTAGAAGATAAAGCAGAATCATATCTCCACACTGGGGTAAGCGAACTTTCTCAGTCAGGGCATCTGGGAAGGTGTTTGCTCTCCTCATGAAAAGAATGAGGCTCACCCACATGACCCTCTGCCCCTTCACCAGTCTGCCTTTGTGATACTTGGATTTGAGAGGCTCCCTCTTGTCTCCAGAACACTACTCTGCCAGAAGGAAAGGACTGAACTCTCAGGGTGCCCCAGCCCCGTGGGGAGGGTGGGGGCAGCAGCCGTCTTACGGCCATGATGGGGCACAGCACTGGCATTCGCTCTGCCAAGTTACTGAGTCACATCCTCTCCCTGTAGGTGTTATAAGACACGAACCACCTCCAGTGTGTTGAAGTGACGATGCCACCTGTGTTGTCTGATACTTGCAGCCCAATGCACTCCCGACTGAAACACCTGCTCCATCACAGTGCACCATCACACCACTAACCAGAGTTTGTAAAGAGCCACTAACAGGAGACTGAAACTGTCTCAAAAAGTCCCAATTCAGAGGTGAACTCTGAGAATCAGAGATTTCCATCAAGCATGGCTGATCATTACTGTTGTTCAGTCGCTCAGTCGTGTCCAACTCTTTGTGACCCCGTGGACTGCAACCCGCCAGGCTTCCCTGTCCTTCACTACCTCCCAGATCACAGGCATCCAGAAAGATGACCTGGTGCCTGAAGTAATTCTCAAAGGATCTGAACTGGAGAGGGCCCTCCTTCTCCCCATGGACCCTAAGAGCTGCCGCAGAGGCCATGGTTTCAAAGGCCGCGCCCCGCCCACTGGCAGAAAGGCTTTGGGGTCCACTGGCTGCAGGCTCCTGGGCTGGGGAAATCCTGCAGAGCTTGTGGATCCTTTTTCCTCCTGTCAGTAGGCATTTGCTGGATGTGCCAAGAGTTAAGCCCCTTCCTGCACTCCTATGAAAACAGCCTGTCAGTGTGGTTTCGACTGCCGAGTGCTTTTCCACAAAGCACTCTCTGGAATTCAGCTCATCAGATGGGAGACCGAACACTGGTCAATCTACCAAAATAGGTCAGGCTTTATTTTTTAATCCTCTTGTTCATTGTATACACTGAAAGGGAAGAATGAAAAAGAAATATTAACAGCGAGAAGGTCTAGGATTATTTAACCTCTCCGTGTCTCAGTCTCCCCATCTGTAAGGTGGAGATGAGGATAAAGTAAATTGTTGTTGTTTTTCAGTCGCTCAGTTGTGTCTGACTCTTTGAGACCCCACGGACTGTAGCCCACCAGGCTCCTCTGTCCGTAGGACTGTCCAGGCAAGAATACTAGAGTGGATTGCCATTTCCTTCTCTAAGGCATCTTCCTGGACCAGGGATCGAATCTGTGTCTCCTGCACTGGAAGGTGGATTCTTTATCAATGAGCCACCTGGGAAGCCCCATGAAGTAAATTACTTCATGAAAAATGTTTAGAGCAGAACTGATCATGTACTAAATGTTCAAAAAGGTGTGATACCATCATTTTTAATGCTGGTGACATGGTCAGTTTTTCGGACTAAAGGCCCTTGAGAGGCTTCAAAATCTCCCTCTCTGGTCAATCAGAAAGAAAAGCACTCCTTTGATTCTGGCCATTTAGGGAAGGAGAAGGCTTGAAGGCTCAGGCCAATGGGCAGAAGTTGGCTGCCAGGACCCAGGGTCAGGAAATGGACCTTCTGGTGCTAGCTATCCAGCTAGTAGCCATTCTTCCCTTTCTTCTCGGGATGCTCAGCAAAGACTACATCTCCCAAGCTCCCCCAAAGCTCAGTTCAGTTTGGTCACTCAGTCGTGTCCAACTCTTTACAACCCCATGGACTGCAGCATGCCAGGTTTCCCTGTCAATCACCAACTCCCAAAGCTTGCTCAAACTCATGTCCACCAAGTCAGTGATGCCATCCAACCATCCCATCCTCTGTCATCCCCTCTCCTCCTGCCTTCAATCTTTCCCAGCATCAGGGTCTTTTCCAATGAGTCAGCTCTTCGCATCAGGTGGCCAAAGTATTGGAGTTTCAGCTTCAGCATCCGTCCTTCCAATCAATATTCAGGACTGATGTCCTTTAGGATGGACTGATTGTATCTCCTTGCAGTCCAAGGGACTCTCAAGCGTCTCTGCCAACACTACAGTTCAAAAGCATCAATTCTTCAGCACTCAGCTTTCTTTAAGGTCCAAATCTCACATCCATACAAGACTACTGGAAAAACCATAGCTTTAATTAGATGGACCTTTGTTGGCAAAGTAAGGTCTCTGCTTTTTAATATGCTATCTAGGTTTGTCATAGCTTTTCTTCCAAGGAGCAAGTATCTTTTAATTTCATGGCTGCAGTCACCTTCTGCAGTAGTTTTAGAGTGCAAGAAAATAAAGTCTCTCACTGTTTCCATTGTTTCCCCATCTATTTGCCTTGAAATGATTGGACTGGATGCCATAATCTTCGTTTTTTGAATGTTGAGTTTTAAGCCAGCTTTTTCACTCTCCTCTGTCACTTTTATCAAGAGGCTCTTTAACTCCTCTTTGCTTCCTGCCATAAGGGTGGTGTCATCTGCGTATCTGAGGTTACTGATATTTTTCCTGGCAATCTTGATTCCAGCTTGTGCTTCATCCAGTCTGGAATTTTGCATGATGTACTCTGCATATAAATTAAATAAGCAGGGTGACAATATACAGCCTTGATGTACTCTTTTCCCAACTTGAAAAAAGTCTGTTGTTCCATATCCAGTTCTAACTGTTGCCTCTTGACCTGCATAGAGATTTCTCAGGAGGCAGGTAAGGTGGTTTGGTATTCCCATCTCTTCAAGAATTTTCCACAGTTTGTTGTGATCCACACAGTCAAAGGCTTTAGCATAGTCAATGAAGCAAAAGTAGATGTTTTTCTGGAAGTCTCTTGCTTTTTCTATGATCCAGTGGATGTTGGAAATTTTATCTCCTCTGCCTTTTCTAAATCCAGCTTGAACTTCTGGAAGTTCTCGATTCATGTACTGTTGAAGCCTAGCTTGGAAAATTTTGAGCAATACTTTGCTAGTGTGTAAGATGACCTGCAGCTAGGGGTGGTCAGCAAAAGGTAGGGAGATGTTGTTACGGGACTTCAAGGAAAATTCCTCACCAGGAACAAAGAGCTGGACTATACTCTTGTGGACTTCTTTGTAGCTCAAACGGTAGAGAATCTGCCTGAGATGCAGGAGACTAGGGTTCAATCCCTGGGTTGGGAAGTTCTTCTGGAAAAGGGCATGGCAATCCACTCCAGTGTTCTTGCCTGAAGAACTCCATGGACAGAGAAGCCTGGTGGGCTACAGTCTGTGGGGTTGCAAAGAGTTGGACACGACTGAGCAACTAACACACACACACTTGTGCCCCATGCCCTGCCCCGATTCCCACCCGGATTACAGACTCACTGGCTTGACTCCAGCAGTCACAGTGGACCATGAAGCCACTTTAAGGATGAAAGTTTTGTGCCAGGGATGGTTAAGCAAAAGGATAGAAGTATCTTGATTTACCCAAGGACTATGGAGCTGCCAGCCCAGCTCCAGATTGCAGATCTCAGGACATTTTACTCACAAGAGAAACCACCTGCCATTGAGTTTACAATGTTACTAAATTGTAACTGTTACTTCTCATCTCTGCTACTGGCAGCCACATGCAGTTTCCAATGACACTGTGGCCTTACACAGCAGATGGGACAGTGTTCTACACCAGAGGAATCCTTCCAGCAACCCACCACTATTTAGAGTAGAGAGCTAGGTACAGTAAGTAGAATGCTACATATAGGATTTCCCACAGAAAGGAATTACAATCATTTTGCCCTAAGAGGATGTAAAGTGAGACCTGGATGAGAGATACTGAGTCATTCATCCAGCAACTACTACGCACTACCCTATTCTGGGCACTGAGTGAGGCAGGGTGAACAAAAGCAGATAGTCGGGACTTCCCTGTTGCTCCAGGGGTTAAGAATCCACCTGCCAATGCTGGGGAAACGGGTTCAATCCCTGGTCTGGGAAGATTCCACATGCCACAGGGCAACTAAGCCCATGAGCCACAACCACTGAGCCTGTCCCCTGCAACAAGAGAAGCCATCACTATGAGAAGCCTGTGCATTGCAACCAGAGAGTAGCCCCCACTCGCTGCAACAAGAGAAAGCCTGCATGAGCAGCAGTGAAGACCCTGCAGCCAAAAAAAAAGCAGACAGGGTCCCCACCCTTACAGAACTCACAGTCTGGAACAGAGGACAGAAGATAAACAAACAGGGGAACAAATATATATACAAGTGCAAACCGTAAGAAGTACGATGCAGGAAACCTGAGTGAGTTTCAGCATGAAACTGAAGAGAAAGGAGAAGGAAGCCATGTGAAGAATGGGAGTAAGAATATCCCAGAACACCCATCAAATGAGGACTGGATAAATAACACATGATACATCCATACAGTGGAATATTACTCAGTTGTAAAGAGACTATAGGACTGATTTGTGTATATAACATAGATGAACACTGAAAACATGATGCTAAGTGAAAGAGGCTAATCACAAAAGACCACCTCATATCAGGAGATTCCATTTATATGAAATGCCCAGAATAGGACAATCCAGAGACAGAAAGTAGATCAGTGGTTGCCAGGGGCTGGGAGGTGGGGGACACGGAAGGGGAGTAACTGCTAATGGGTACAGGGTGTTTCCTGTGCGGATGAAAACATCCTGGAATTAGACACTGGTGATGGTCGCACAATCCTGTGAACACACTAAAAAACACTGAACCATGCTTGTGAACCACGCTTTAAAAGGGTGAACTTTATGGTATGTGAAAGAAGAAAAGTCAGTCATGTCTGACTCTTTGCGACCCTATCGACTATACAGTCCATGGAATTCTCCAGGCCAGAATACTGGAGTGGATAGCCTTTCCCTTCTCCAGGGGATCTTCCCAACCCAGGGACTGAACCCAAGTCTCCCACATTGCAGGTGGATTCTTTACCAGCTGAGCCACAAGGGAAGCCCAAGAATACTGGAGAGGGTAGCCTATCCCTTCTCCAGGGAATGTTCTGGACCCAGGAATCAAACCAGGGTCTCCTACATTGCAGGCGGATTCTTTACCAACTGAGCTATCAGGGAAGCCCGGTATGTGAATTATATCTCAATTAAGAGACACTCAAAGGGCTACTCAGATTGAATTACCAGTTTGGTAATAAAGTCTCTAATGAAAGCTAAAAAAAAAAAAAAAAGAAAGAAAAAGAATATTCCAGGAGATGGAGGAATTTGTTGAAGACACTCAGAGGAGGCCCTCTTGCCCAGATCACTGTGGTGAGGGAGGGAGGGGGTGCTGGGAGATGAGGCAGAAGCTCGAGGGCTGTGTGAGCCCCAGCCAGCCATATGCTCTTTATTCTAAGTCTAACCAGGAGGAGGAGGATGGTGTGCTCTGGCTGACATTTGAAAGACCCCTCTGGTTGTTGCATAGAGACTGCCAGGGTTAAAGAGAAGCAGGGAGAAGGGCAAAGTGGCCGCTGTCACGCCCAAGGACGGATGTTGGTGGCCGGGAGCAGGGCGAGGGCGGCGGGATGGAAGAGAAGGTTGGTGATGATCTGTTTCAGGTCACGGACAGAGAAGTCCTGATGAGGGCCTGGCCGTGAAGGGGGTGGTGGGGTGAGGCGGAAAAGGAAGATTCGAGAGTGATCTTTACACGGTCTCATGAGTTTTTCCAAAGTGGTTTTCTGCCAGATTCCAATTGTGCACAGCACAAGAAGAGCAGATCAGCAAATGCCTGTTAAATGAATTCAATAAATGAACAGTCGCTGCCTGATTTTTTGTAGGGCATATTTTTGTATTTTCAATAACGATATGAATTCTCTCTCTCCATGTGTATATGTGTGTACGATCAAATATATATTCTCTCAGTCTCTCTCTCCATATAATATCCTTACCTGTACCAGCTTCTCTGCCATCCACTGGTGGACAGTGGTCCACAAGATACCATCAACTACCCAAATCAGAAACCTGAGAATACTCTTTATAGTATGATATATATCATACTATACTACATTATAGTGTGTGTATATATATTATATAGTATATATACTATATATATATAATATAATATATATACACACATACACATATACCCACTCTACCCACCTGAGTAAGATAAAGACAGAGTCAGCAACAATCGGGTCCTTCCTTCTCTGAGGGGGTGAACAGATCAGCCAGTGAGCAGTGAGCCCTCACTTCTGATGAACGACCAGTAGGAGATGAAACAGAGGAAGAGATGCTGACCCAGCAACAGGAAGCATTCTCTTTCTTTTTGGTGGTGATGGAAGCGTAAGGAACACAGTCAAGAGCAGGGAGAAAGCACTGTAGATAAAAAGTGGTCTGCTGAGCGAGGAGGCTTCAATTGAGAACAGCCACTGCAAGTGAGGGCTTCCCTGGTAGCTCAGTGGTAAAGAATCCACCTGCCAATGCAGGAGGTTCAATCTGTGGCTCGGGAAGATTCCCTGGAGAAGGAAATGGCAACCCACTCCAGGACTCTTGCCTGGGAAATCCCATGAACAGAGGAGCCTGGCGGGCTACAGTCCCTAGGGTCAAAAAGAATTGGACTTGGCTTAGCAACGGAACAACAATTGCCCAGGGAAGCCTAGCAGGAGATGAGCTGTGACTCACTGGGGTTATGAGCCCCCAACCCGCTGACAGCCACATGCACCCTGAGGGGACACCAGAATCCTGGAGGAATGGATCTTTGTTCTGGGTCGAGGAGCAGGAAAGGGGGAGGGAAGCAGAGCCTCACAGAGAACAACTCCAGGGCCAGCACGATCAAAGACCACAGCACAAACAGAGCCCCCGGGGTGGCAAGACACAATGTCCTTTGGGAACGTGTCCTCCCCATGGCTTCCTTCCAGGTCCACTCTCCCCAGCAACAGGGCTGGTCTGCTTTGAGCGGGGGGTGTGTGAGCAGCATCCCACCATGTGGCTCTGTGGCACGGTGGGCTGGGGGTGGATGTGAGGTAACTTGTTGCCTGTGCCGCCTGCCCTGGGCAGCTTCACCAGGATCACGGCCCGGGACCTGAGGCCTTGACTTCAGTGTTTCTCTGACTCTTCCTGGTTATTCTCCTAAGGGGCAGACTTGGTGGCACTGCACGCTTCACACAGTTGACCAAACTCTGCTTATTTCATCCTACCAAGTGCCTGGGAAGTAGGTCAAATAGCCTGTCATTGTCATTTAGAAGTGACTTCTTACCACATGCCACAGGAGCCCCTCCTATGCTGACAGAGATCCAGGGGCGCCTTTCCCAGCACCAAATCCATGGGCTCTCCTCATGTGGGTTCGATATCCTTCCCAGGGGGCCTCTAGGGTTGTCCAATGAGTGGAGTTTGTTTTGACCACAACGGAGGACACTGCAAAGTCTCCCGAAGACAGAGCGCTGGGCCGTGTGACGTGGCAGAGCATGAGTGCGATAGCCGCCACTCAAACACAACACACAGGGCCTTCCCCGGCGGCCCGGGGGCCAAGACTCTGCACCCAGTGCAGGGGGCCTGGGTTCGATCTCTGGTCAGGGAACTAGGTCCCACATGCCACAACTAAAGATCCCATGTGCCACAACTAAGACCCGGTGCAGGCAAATTAACAAATGTTTTGTTTTGTTTTTAAATACCATACACAACATATGGATTTTTCTCACTGTATTTTAAATAAGCAGAATCATATCATATCTAATTCTCGAAATCTTGCTTTCCCTTAACTGCATCAAAGAATTGCCTCTGAATCAACTAGGAGAGCTCTGACCCACTCTTCTTAGCAGCTAATATTCCGCAGTGTGGAGGTGCCATATTTTACTCAATTATTCCCTGAAAAATGGGCATTCATTTTTCTTCTGGGGTTTTGCTTTGTTTTTCATTTTGCCACCACAAATAATGCTGCAATAAGTAACCTTTTGTACGGGGGGCCATTTTTTCCACAGGGTAGATTCACAGGCATCAAAGACTATTTCTGGAGAATTTTACAGTTAGCTTAGAGAATGGCTTCTGAGATCAAAGGATAGAGCTGTGTGTTTAACAGGTGCTTGTTGGGGTATAGAGTGTCACTGGAAGAA
Organism: Bos javanicus; assembly: GCF_032452875.1. Taxonomy (NCBI): domain Eukaryota; kingdom Metazoa; phylum Chordata; class Mammalia; order Artiodactyla; family Bovidae; genus Bos; species Bos javanicus. Next base: position 48,015,709 of record NC_083885.1, on the reverse strand, counting down.
TATACCTGAAATGGGTGTCCTCACAGGAGGGGACCTGGGTGACAAAGGACTGGGGAGGGAGACTTGATTTTCACTGTACGTGTTTTTTTGTGTCTTTTGACTGCTTTATCACGTGCCTGGACTGCTCATTCAAAAATAAATAAGGTTTCTTTTTTAGGCTGTCTTCTAAAAAGGTTGCGATGATTCACATGTCCTCCAGTAACGTGGGAGAAGACGCAGTTGAGCTCATTAATGCCCTATATTTTCTCCTTCAAGGCTGTCCATCCCCCCAGCCCCCCTTTTTTTGACCTAGTGCAAACTCAAACATTACATTTTACCTGCTCATGAGATCCACAATTCCTGTAATTCCACAGCCCTTGGGCAGGCAGAAAGCAAACTGCCAGAGATACTAATTTTGACAAGTCAGCCTGGCCGACACTTCCCGATGGCACAAGAGAGAAACCCCAGCCAGTGTGGGAGCCAGTCTTTAGGGACCTGAAGGCACCAAGTGCGGAAGACAGAAGGGACGCGCTCTCCTCACGGGCGTGCAGGTCATGGTTTTAAATTCCTGCTGGCTGAACAGCCTCATTAGCGAGCAGCCTGGAGACCCCCAAGTGCCCCTAGCCTCTGAGGAAGGGCGAGGGAGGCTGCAGGAGCAGCTGCTAGCCGTGGGGCCCTGTCTTCTGAGGACAAGACAGGAGGGAACAGGGGATGAAGAATAAGGAAGAGTCGAGCTCAGTGAAGCAAGAGGTCTTCTCATTCCCTTCCTACAGGCCCGCCAGCCTGCAGGGCTGGTCCAGACCAAAGGCCCCGGCGTGACCCAAATGACAGGACGACAAAGCTGAGCTCGTGTAGAGATCGAGGGCCCTGAGCGTTGGCAGCCACTCCACCTGAACGCACCTGCTGCGGCCACAGTGCCTGCAGCTCCCGACTCACCTGTCGGGGGGGGGGGTGGGGGTGGGGGGGAGCGGGAAGGGGACTGGACATGGCCAGGTGAGAAAGCTACTCAGGGGAAGGCGGGGGATGGGAGAGCGTGAAAACCCACTTCAAATCAGCAGCAGGTCCACAGGATTCAGGTGGTGGATTGAGGCCCTGTGCTCCCGTTCTGCAGCCCACACTCTGACCCGAGCTGGGCCAGGTGCGGCAGAACCTTAGCTGGAGTGGTTCCCTCCACCTGGAATGCCCTTGCCCTTGATCCTTCGAAATTTGGCCGGCAAGGGTGTGGGCGGCCTCCGCGATTGGGGAAAACGGGAGACAATTTGAGGGACCATCAGGAGAGACAAGCCAACAAAGTGCGATGCAGACACCCAGCAGAGTACATGTCTCTCCTTCCCTCACCCTCCACAGCAAGTCCATTCGCCAGTTCTGTTGCCACAACCTCCAAAACACGACCTGAATCTATTTCCTTTTGCCTTTTTAATTTTGTTTCATTGTTAAAGTCTTTATTGAACTTGTTACAATATTGCTTCTGTTTTATGTTTTGGTTTTTTGGCCCTGAAGCATGTGCGATCTTAGCTCCCTGACCAGGGATTGAACCAGCTCCCTCTGCACTGGAAGGCAGAATCTTAACCACTGGACCACCAGGGAAGCCACTCCCCACCCCCTTTTCCTTCTTCTCAGGCCAAGCTGCCAGCACCATCTTTCACCTGGACAGCTCCCTGACATCCGCTGCTGGTCTTCCCGAGTTCACTCTTGCCTTCCCAGATTCTATTCTACACACACTCAGCCAGAAGGATCAAATCAAACAAGGACCAGACCCCTTTCCTGCTTAAAAATTTTCAACGCCTCTAGGAACCTCATCGCCTTCCACTTTACTCCTCACCCAAATGCTCCCACCACACTGGCCTGTTTTCCCCTTTCAAGCTTATTCCTACCCCAGGGCCTTTACACATTTTGCCCTAGAAGATAATGTGAGAGCAAAGTGCATGGGTATGAGATAAGAGCCTTCCTTGTAGCAGGAAGAGCCGGAGCAAGGGTCCTGAGGAGGGTACATACCCTGGTGTCTATGGAGCACTGAGGAGGCCCATGGAAGGAGCCAGGCAGGTGAGGAGTGGGAGGAGAAGTCACAGGTCAAGGTGGGGCAGACTGTGTGGGGACGATGAGGACTTTGGTTTTTACTCGGTAATAGGGAGCAGAGGACAGACAGATCTGACGGGGTGGTAACAGGGTTCCCCTGGCTGCTCTCCCACCCTCTCTCCTGCCCAAGATGAAAACCAGTCTTGAAGAGAAACAGAAGTTTGGTCATTTGTGTGGTAAATGTCTATGAAAAAGAAACAAGCAGAAGGCTCTCCACCCACTTCCTCCAGCCCAACAAGGCCTCATGCTGGCCAGCGGGGCTTTGTGACCTGACCAACAATCCATCATATCACACTGAAGGAAACCAGACCCTCCTCCACTGGCCACCAGAAGAATACCCAGAGCAGATGGACAAGAAGTAAGGCCATGTGGCTGGGAGAATGCCTTCATGGTGGTCAGCGAGGGCCAGAATCAAATCCCAGCTCAGCCTCTCAGCAGCTATGTGACCCATGACTCATGACCAGACCTTTCTGAGTCCAAGTCTGCTTATCAGTAAAGGTGGAGGTGGGGTGGGTGGGTCATGTCCACCCCTGAACAAGCCTGTTGGGAGGATTAAGGTAACGGATTGAGGGACTGGCAAAACGCCTGGCACAGAGGGAGCCCTAAAAAATGTTAGCAAAGCTGTTATACCCCAAACACTGAAGAAACCATAAGCAATGCTCTCAACTCCTCACATCTGCTGACATCCTTTGGCCAAACTGGACTCTGATAATATTAAGCACAGGGCGGAAATGAAGGGTCCTCCAGAGGAGAGAAGCCTTCAGGTTGGAAGATTCTCTTCCCCTCTAAGCTACTCTCCATGGCATGAATGCAAGCCAGAGGGGAGAGATGGGCCACAGACAGTCTGGGAAGTGGGCTTCAGATGAAAACAGTACAGGCTCGTTTTTCAGTGCCTCAAAGGCAGACCCCCTGGCCTGCATCTGTATCTCTCAAGGTGGAAATGTGAGTACAGCGAGAATTTTAGCCACATCAAAGGCAGTCTAGGGCCACTTTTTGCCTCTTCCCCAGTCAGATGAGCAGTGGGTCCTCAGTCTGTTCCCTGAAAGGTCAAGGCCTCTGGGGACCTCAGGTCCACATCTAACATGGGGACAATTTTCATTCTTCAGGCGCATTCACCGGCATTCAGCAGAGACTTATTAAGCAACTACTACGGGCCAGACACTGCTCTAGACACTGAGATAAGGCAAGGAATGGACCCATGATCGCTGCTCTCAGAGTTGAGAAGGATGGTGCAGAAAGCAAACAAATGGGTAAGAACGGTTGCTGTGAAGGGAAACAGAGCAGGAGCCGTCTTAGGGTGCTCGGGAAGGCCTCTCTGAGGGGCCATTCAAGCTGAGACCAGAGTAAAGTAGTGAAATTATATATACACGCATACCCACACACATACATAATCTTGAATATAGCTGGCTGGCTGTATGCATAATATACACACATGCACAGAGCCAAGAACACAGCCCCTGCTATAGAAATCTAAGGTATCTGCTTTGATAGTGACTCATGCTCTTGGGCTACTAGGGGTTGGAATCTTCGAAAAACCTATATTAGGGGAAACACACTGACTGAAACCACCCATCCTGGCCTGGCACCATAGCAACCATCTGCATGGCTTATTTTATAACCGGAGGTCCTGGTAAGGAACAGGGAACTAACAAACCACCACCAACCAGAAGAATTCCAGAAAGGTCATTGTAGATGCCATGTGTCCTACCAGTCTCCCAGAATTCTCCTCGCTGGAATTCATCCTGGCCGAGGAATGCGTGTGCCACCAAGAAGGACCCTGAGTCAGAATGATTGGCCAGAGACAACTGGGAGGCTAATCCTATCACCATAAAACCTGAGACTTCAAGTCACGTGGCAGAGCAGTTCTCCTGGGTTCCCTTAACCTCCTGCTCTCCTCCCAGGCATCACTTTCCAATAAAGTCTCTTGCTTTATCAGCATGTGTGTCTCCTCGGATAATTCATTTCCAAGGGTTAGACAAGAGCCTACTCTCAGACCCTGGAAGGGGTCCCCGTTCCTGAAATACCTACACTTTCCCCTCAGGTTCCAAACTGCCCTTCCCAACGGAACATCATTTGTAAAAGGTGTTCCTTTTCCTTCACTATTTCATACTTGGTGGTGTACCACAGACACGAAAGGCACTCTCTGTCAGGACCCCACGCCCCCTGCAAAGTGGCACAGTGCTCCACTGTACAATGAACCTCACTGATTCATCCAGGCCCCTCACAATGAGGGACACGTAGGGCAGTTCCCAGCTTCTGTGCTGCCGAACGGTGCTGCAACGAACCATGCTGGACAGAGACCACTTCTCATATTCGGGAACATCTTTTGAGGCAAAAATTCCTCAAAGTGGGAGTGCTGGGCAATGGGTGGGTTCAGAGGGAGGGGTGTGCAAGTGTGGGGCTGACATTGCCCAAGTCCCTCCAAAACAACGGTCCTGCTCACCCGCCGCTGACAGCACTGGACAAGCCTGCCTGCTTCCCCACACCACTGCCAGCAGCTCACCTTTTGCTCTTGCCCTTCTGAGGATTGAAAGTGTGTTGGCCACTCAGTCATGTCTGACTCTTTGCGACCCTGTGGACTGTAGCCCGCCAGGCTCCTCTGTCCATGGAATTCTCCAGGCAAGAATACTGGAGTGGGTTGCCATTTCCTTCTCCAGGGGATCTTCCCGACCCAGGGATCGAACCCAGGTCTCCTGAATTGCAGGTAGATTCTTTACCGTCTGAGTCACCAGGGAAGCCTCTGAGAGATGAAAACTATTATCTCAGCATGATCTTAACTGGCATTTATCTTATTATGTGCCACGCTGAAGATATGTAGATTATTGAATATATGTTGACTATATACATAGAATGTACAGAAATATGTATTGTGCTGTTGTGATTTATAGTAAGAAATGTAGTTGGCCTTTGTTTCTGGCACAGTTCAATTCAGTCACTCAGTCGTGTTCAACTTTTTGTGACCCCATGGACTGCAGCACGCCAGGCATCCCTGTCCTTCACCATCTCCCAGAGTTTGCTCAAACTTATGTTTCTTGTACAGAGTTTCTAAAATCCTTGGAATTTCCTAAGTGATAAGAGCAAAGGGAACATCTTTTGTTTCAAATTATTGTTGTTTTATCCTAAATTCCTAAAGTAGCTACAGAGTTGTAAAGGGGAAAGGAGTGTCCTGTTATTCAGAACAAGCCCCTTCCAACCACACCTGAGTTTGTTAATGGGGTGACTAATGGGAAGTCCCTAGGGGAAACCCAAGGATTTCCCCCCAAACCCCCACACCCACTGAGGTGCTTGGCTGCCAGGAGAATCAACTTGGATTAGTGGGTTTGAACTTTCAGTCCCACCCCCCGACCTCTGAGTAGAGGAGAGGGGCTAAAGATTGAGTTCAATTGCCATAATCAACCAAGTCTTGGACTTCCCTGGTGGTCCAGTGGCTAAAACTCCAAGCCCCCAATGCAGGGGGCCTGGGTTTGATCCCTGGTCAGGGAACTAGATCCCACATGTTGCAAATAAGACCCAGTGGAGCCTAATAAATATTAAAAAAAAGACCACTACTGTTACTACCGCTTCATTCATTCCCTCACCAAAACTTAGTCAGGCATATCTTTGACAGAAAGGGTTACAACTTTAGCAAAATAGATTTGATCCTTTCACTGAGAGAATGAATGGCCCTGAATATGTCAGCTGAGTAGTTCAGGGAGGAAGAGTCGGGTGTGTGGTCAAGGTAACCCCCCTGCAGAAATGTGTCAGGGGAAATCTGAAAGAGGAGTGGCACAGGGAGGCCAGAATGGTGGTGGGAGGGTGGGGAGCAAGACTGGGAGAAGGGGAAGCACTCCAGGAGAGGGAACAAATATCACGGGCTGGAGGAACCGAAAGCCAGCCAGGTGGCTGGAGGGTGGAGTGTAGAGGGGCCCGCAGGATGAGGGTGGGGGCAAGGGGCGAGCAGGGGCCACAGGTTGCTCAGCCTGGTGGGATTTAAGAGCTGGCCTTTCCACAAGGGGACAGCTCCAGGAATGTGGAAAATGCAAGGGACACCCTTCATGTCCAGCCGCTTGGAAATAACATGAGGTTTTAGTGTCAAGAAGTGAGGCCTATCTGCTGTCCTCAGGTGTGCATGAGTGTGCGTGTGTGTGTCTGTGTGTGTGCAGTCGTGTCCAACTCTTTTTGATGCCATGGAATTTTCCAGGCAAGAATGTTGGAGTGGGTTGCCACTTCCTACTCCAGGGGTGTTTCAGACCCAGGGATCAAACCTGGGTCTCTTGCATTTCCTGCACTGGCAGGCAGATTCTTTACAACTGCACCGCCTGGGAAGCTGTCTTCAGGGGTCCTGCTTAAATGACTCTCAGCCAAGAGGTCCTGGGAAAAGGATACAGTGGGGCACCTGGTGGGGAGGGGAGGACAGAGGGAACAATGACTCCATCCCTGCCCACAGCCGATTGGTCCAGAAAGAGCACCTGACCGCAACTGAGCCCATCTTGAGAACCCTTCCCTGGCCCTGGGTGATGAGTCCACAGGGAGACACCCTCCCTACCCGGGGTTGTTCTGGTCTTTCTGGGAGCCCACTACAAGGTATACAGCGTGGTCTGTAGATGGTCGTCAGTGAGCAGAGGGAAAGGCAGAAAGACTATGAGTATGAGAGAACGGATAAAGCAGATGGGGGCGGGGGCAGGAATGAGGAAGAGAACCCTGCTGGTGGCATTTGTGTGCTGGTTCCAATTCACAGGCTGGCTGCTGCCCAGCACCCACTCTGCCCTTCCCCATGAGTGGTTTTGGGTGGGAGCAACCAGCCTGTTTGTGTGGCCCCAGCCCTTCGCCACAGGGATTGGTTCAGGGAGAGTCACATGACCCGGGCTAATCCAACCAGACAGGAACTCCGCAGCTTTGCACTATGGCTGAGGGATAAGACACTCTCTCTACCTCTTGGGCCAAGGATGAGATGACAAAAGCCTTCAGGAGAGCCACCTCTACTACCTCCAGGAGAGCCAGGTTTGAGGATGACTCGGACATCAGAGGAAAGAATGGAAGGACAGAGAGAAAGTGGGTCACTGGGGATGGCCCTGAGCTCCAGAGCCAACCAGCCCAGAAGCTTGTCCCACCTCTGGGCTTTCCGGTTGTGAGTCAATCTTGTCCCTTAGGGCTTATGCCCACCTGACTTGGTGTTTCCACTACCTGTAACCAAGTAACTGGTACACAGTCCTTCCCGAGGCCCTGCTTTGGTTCTCTGGGCCATCCTAGCTCCCTCTTGTTAAATCTTCCTTTTTGGCCTAAAAAGCTGCTAAAATGGCAGGCCTTAAGGAGCTCTAAGACAACAAGAAAGCAATTTGACTGACAACATAATTTGCCCCCTGTCACAAGTTACCCTGACGGGGTGGTTAGACAGCATCACTGACTCAATGAACATGAACTTGAGCAAACTCCAGGAGACAGTGAAGACAGAGGAGCTTGGCATGCTGCAGTCCATGGGGTCGCAAAGAGCTGGACACAACTGAGCGGCTGAACAACAACAGTTTATCCAGCTGTAAAATGGGGATAATGATAATAAACACTTCACTGGGTTAAGAGGATTAGAAACAATTTAAAGAATACCTAACACATTGTAAATTCTCAACATGTTAGCAATGATTATTCTAAAGCATCGAAGGGTAGCTGAAAGGTCTCAATCGCAGACAGCAATTAGCTACAGCCCTCCCCCATCTTGTTTTGCTACTCCTTTGTTTAGGTCATCAAATCCTTTATTCACTAACAGTCCCAAAGAACAAACAGCCAGCCCAGTTTCTGTCAGGAGGGTGGCAAATCTAACCTCCGAGGGGAGGGTGAGGGAATTTGAATGAAAGAGATTAGACTCAACTTCTTTAGCTGGGTGGCGGAGGAAGCCCTCATGAGCTCATTTCTCCATCGAATACAAGCTGGGGTCTAAAGTTTCAAAACACAGGCTGGGACAAGCTGGCACAGTCCCATGAGCGGACAAAGGAAAGAGCCCGGATGCAAGAGAAACCACGACACGGCAGGTTCCACAACTAACTCAGCCAGGAGGAGGCTCCCGGCTGGCTTCTAGCCACATCCGCTCTCCGCACAGCTATGAGGCAGCAGGAAGACCGGACTGCCACCCACCCCCCTCCGCCCCACGTCTGTATCCACAGCTGGGAACTGGCATGGGCGCGGGAAACTCGGAAATAAACTCAGGAAGTGAGAACTGGAAGATGCTTCCATAGCAACGCCCATCTGGAGATCCCTGCCCACAGCTGGAAACGTTCGGAAGCGAGGCTTATCTAGAGATGGACACCAAGTTCATTTTTTCCATTTGCACCCGGAGTATGTTACTTAAACTCTATTTCCTTGGGGAGCCTCTGGGAAGTGCCTGTCCTGTGGCTCAAAAAAATCTTATCCTTCTTCTGAATGTTTAGAAGCTGGGGATTAGCCGTGTGGCCGTGTGTTTCTTGCGTCTTCCACTCTCTTTCTGTGGTGGGGCAGACCAAGTCTGCCTTGCTCACTGATACTTGGCTCAGGAAAGGTCTTCAATGAGTGTTTATTGAATAAATAAATCAACTGCTTTGCTCCCAGTTTTATAGTTATTCATAACATTAGCTAACACAAAAGCACCCGTATGCACACGGCAGTGAGCTGAGATATCCCTATGTGAGGGGTACTTACTAGTGGTCACGGTCATTTAAAAATGAGCCTCCTTCTCAAGGTCAGAGCCACCAAAAAAAACCTGGAGTTCTTTCATCTTGAGAACAGGATGGGAGACAGTGTGAATACCTAGAGCAAGGCTGGGCAGGTGGAGGCTTGGATGCTGAGGAATCAGCTTTGATAACAAGGATTTTCTGAGTAGAAATGTTATAGGGTGGCGTATGCCTCGTCAAGGAAGGCTGGAACACAAGCTTCTCTAACATTCCACAGACGGCTCTGTTCTGGGAGAATTCCACCTAGCTTCCCCAGAAGCCACAGCTTACATGATTCCTTACCTTTCAAAATATTTTTCTCGCTTATGAAAGTGATATATGCTTACACATACACATTAAAAACTTGGAAAATAAATGTGCCAAGAAGAATATAAAGTTACCCATAATCTCCCCACAGAGAATAACCACTATAAAGATGTTAGTTCATTTCCTTCTAGTCTTTCTTCTCTAGTGTGAGCAGTATGTGTATAGAGCAGTGAAGAGATTTTTCTCCTTCCTTTAAGTCTTCCACCTGTGCTTTTCTAGATTTTAAACACAGAGTGAAAAATATTTTTAAATGGTGAAATTAAGTCTGTCTCCCCAAACTACAGACTTGGGAAGGAAGAATACCCCCTTCTTCTGATCCTCTAACTTCTGCTTCCATCTGAACCACCATTACAGACCACTGGTTCTTTTTTCTTTCTTCTTCTTCTTTAAAAAAAAAATATATATATATATATATTTATTTGGCTTCACCAGGTCTTAGCTGCAGCATGCAGCATCTTCAATATTCGCTTCGGCATGTGGGATCTTATAACTGGGGCATGAGCGTGTGGGATCTAGTTCCCTGACTAAAGACTGAACCCGGGCCCCTTGCACTGGGAGCTCAGAGTCTTAGCCACTGGACCACCAGGGAAGCGCCCACAGACCAGTCATTCTCAATCCTAACTCTGCATGACTATAATGGGATATAACAACCACCACCACTAGCATTAACTGAGCGACGACTTTCAATGAGGCCATTTTAAACATTTTTACGAAGAGTGTTTCATTTAATCCTTACAATCCCGTAAGTAAGTGAAGTCGCTCAGTCGTGTCTGACTCTTTGCGACCCCATGGACTGTAGTCCACCAGGCTCCTCCATCCATGGGATTTCCCAGGCAAGAATACTGGAGTGGGTTGCCATTTCCTTCTCCAGGGGATCTTCCTGACCCAGGGATCGAACCCAGGTCTCCTGCATTGCAGGCAGATGCTTTAACCTCTGAGCCACCTGGGAAGCCTGGGGTAAGGATACAATCCCATAAGGCGGGTACTATTATCATTTTACAGATGAGAAGACTGAGGCAGAGAGGTTAAGTGACTTTCCGAAGGTCACATGGCCGTTAAGTGGTGGTGCCAATATCTGAACCCAAGTCATCTGGCCCCAGGGATCCTCTTCCTTTGGGTTCAACTATCAAGACCCTGACAACAATGACACCAACTATGAGCTTCAGGGCAAGGTTCCCAATGTCCCTGTTGCCAAGTCTGTCATCATGATTATTCATACTTCTTTCCAGACTCATTTTGTTTCCTAAAGGAAATGAGAAATTGTTGAAATTCAGCATAAGTGAGATAGCCGGAAACTAGAGCTGACCACACACACATGTAGGTCTCTGCTGGGCTAAGAAACATTCTTAAAGGATGACCTTTCTGGAGGGGACCGGGGGTCAGTTCCTGGGTGGATCACACTCCCCTGACTTGAGACCCCACCTAGTGTCAGATGGGATGTGAAAGCCCCTCCCAAACTTCACCTCCCAGTGGGTTGGAAAACAGGCTTAGAAAACCGACTGCCCGCCATGTATTTACATGAATCTAGAGAGAGGGCTGGGGGCTACGGCTGTCTGACAGGGGTGGGCAGGGACTGCTCTTGGCATGTTCAGAGGCTGAGTGGGGCGAGAGTCAATACTGAATCACCACAGAGGATCAGTTGCTTATGTTTTTGCCATCATCACACAGAAAGCAGCTCTGTGACTCCCTCTAACCCCACGGCAAAACCAGACCCATAACCATGGGGTGCGGGGGTTTCCCAGGAGTTAATTACTCGGGAGTCTGTTTTCCCTCCAGGTTAGGAAGGGAAAACCTCCATCTCAGGAAAAAGTCTCAGAATGCCCGGTTCAGGGAGGGAGAGGAGAAATTGCACCTTGGGGTCTGAGAATTACTATCCTTCCAGGTGCTGAGCCCGGAGAAGGCAATGGCACCCTACTCCAGCACTCTTGCCTGGAAAATCCCATGGATGGAGGAGCCTGGTGGGCTGCAGTCCACGGGGTTGCTAGGGGTCGGACATGACCGAGCGACTTCACTTTCACTTTTCACTTTCATGCATTGGAGAAGGAAATGGCAACCCACTCCAGTGTTGCCTGGAGAATCCCAGGGACGGGAGAGCCTGGTGGGCTGCAGTCCATGGGGTCGCACAGAGTCAGACACGACTGAAGTGACTCAGCAGCAGCAGCAGCAGGTGCTAAACCAAAACAGTCTCCCCATGAAGAGCATCCATGCAGAGAAGGGGTAACCAAGGGCTGTAAGGCTGCCATGTATCCAACCCACCTGGGCCCCGGGCCCTGCTAAATGCCTGTGTACAGCCAGAGCTCAGTAATGTCTCACCATGCTTCAATCTTTAGGTGCTGTGTGTGTGTGTGTGTGTGTGTGTGTGTGTGTGCACAGGCGCGTGCTGTGGGGGTGGGGGTGGGGGGCTGGTTTTTTCAGTTTTGCTAATATTCTAAAAATGCAGAGAAAGTATGATGCACTCCCAATTGCTCAAATGCAGATTCAGTAATGATCAATTCTGCCCCATTAGCTTCGTCTATTCCCTATTTCTCTCCACCCCTTTCCTTTTGTCTGAAGCATTTTAAAGTAAACCCTAGATATCAGGCCCTTTCCCTTTTACATGTTTCAGTTGGTAGATCTTAAGTATGCAGACATGTCCTTATGTGCCCACAATATTAAGCTGGTTTCTTAACTGATCAAAATAACAATGAATTTTTTCCTAGAAGGTATTTTTTCCTAGACCTCATGTTGACTAACAGGTAGGGAAACAGGTCACTTCAGCTAGTATGATGGAGTAATGCCTTTCTGCAGGGCCTCTTGGCAATACAGGTCCCCCAAACCTTGACAACCAGCATGTATCTTCTGACTTGTCTCTTCCATTTATGGACTCAACAAAAAAATATTTACTGATGCTTCTCATGTGCCTGGCAATGTCTTAAGCACTTTTTTCCCTGGTACCAATGTAGACACTGAGGCACAGAGAGGCAAAGTCATTTGTCCAGGGTTACACAGCTTTCATGTGCCAGAGCTGACAGTTGAAAGCAAGCAATCACGGTTTAGATGAGAACACCGGATCCTGGCAAGGTAGCATCCTGGGCTTTCCAAGTGGGAGGCCACTGCTCCAGGTCCCACAGCGCACTCCCTACCCACACTGGTGAACACTCAGTATGCAGAATCTGCCCTGGAACCTACACATGAGGTGGGTGCTCAGTCGCTCAGTGGTGTCCGACTCTCTGTGACCCCATGGACTATAGCCCTCCAGGCTCCTCTGTCCATGGGACTTCCCAGGCAAGAATCCTGGAGTGGGCTGCTATTTCCTCCTCCAGGGCCTCTTTCTGACTCAGGGATCGAAATCATGTCTCCTGTATCGGCAGAGCAGGTTCTTTACCACTGAGCCATGGGGGGAGTCCTCACCAGGCATCTCGTTAGCTGCAGCCCGATGTATCCTCACTGACACATCGCCTCACAGAGCAGGGGTGTGATGCCATTACGCATGTAAAGCGCTTAGGATGTTGTTGGGTGCTCACTCAATCTTGCTTAGATTATTACCATTATCATAGTGAGCTGCTCGTGGCCATACTGTAGCTTCCACATCCCCTGGCAGAGAGAGGAGGGGCCGGCTGCAGACACCTGGTACATTTTAGCGCCTGCCCTGCCACCCCAGACGGAGGGAGCTACAGCCGCCAGGGCTGCGGCCCCTCTCTGAGGTGGCTGCAACCCCTCCTTCAGGGGCAAGAAAGAGGCAAGGAAAAGAGGGGCGAAAGGGGCTCAACAGCTTGGCAGCCTCCTGAGGGAGCCTCAGCCTTTCCAGGCTGAAAAACAAGGTTAGAACCCAGCTGGCAGGACTTCCCTGGTGGTCCAGTGGCTAAGACTCCATGCTCCCAATGCAGGGGGCTGGATTCCATCCTGGTCATGGAATTAGATTCTGCATGCCGCAACTAAGGCCTGATGTGCCAAAAACAAAAAACAAAAAAAAACCCTAACAACAAAACTAGCTCAGACCCATTCTCCTAACGCACACGTCCTGGCTGCCAGGATCTGTACGCACCTTCACCATTTTTGCCATGTCCTCAGACCACTGGTACCATGACTTACTTTGCACTTTTCTTTAATTGCATTCCCTTTTATTTTGGCTTACATTCCATCACTAGCCTCACCCAAAGCAGTAACAGCCATGGAATACCGGGTTTGATATGCTATTGAAATTCTTTTCCTGTTAGGCATGAAAATAAAAGGACGACTATGAAACTGTCTAAGGTGTTTACTCATACCACCTCAAATTATCCAGTGGAACGATCCGACCCTGGGAAACCTGTCCCTACCGCAGTAAGGCATCATTCCTAGTTAGCAGGTTCCTAGCCCTCCACCCCCTGTCCTTTGCACATTCTTTTCACTTACATTCTAGAAACACCAAAGCTCAGATGCCAGCTCAGATGCAGAGCCCTAAACTCCCTCACTAGGGCTCTGTCCCCTGGAATGGATCCATGGTTCATTCTTTCACTTACACTGTCTTCCAGGGTGGGTTTATAATAATAACAACAAGAACAACAGCCAATGGGCACTAAGGACTTTCCCTGTACTGGGTCCTGCTTTAGGACTCTATATAGATAATGCGGGAGACCCAGCATCAATCCTTGGGTCAGGAAGATTCCCTGGAGAAGGGAATGGCTACCCACTCCAGTATTCTTGCCTTAAGAATTCCAGGGGCAGAGAAGCCTGGCAGGCTGTACAGTCCATGGCGTCTCAAAGGGTCAGACATGGCTGAGGGACCAACACACACACACACACAAAGACGAACCCAGGATCCTCACATGACCCCAGGCAGAGCAGTGTCACTCTCCTTTCAAAGACCAGGGAACTGAGCTTCAGAAGGGATTACGTCGCTTGCTCAAGGTCCCACAGCGGGGACGTGACATAGCCAAGGCTGAATCCAGGTCCACCCTCCTAACTTCCAGGGGTCCACCCTCCTAACTTCCTCACTACCCTGCTGACCCCAGAATAGCCTGCGCTGACTAAGCTCCTCCGAGCTAACTGAACGCTGACATTGAGGAATTCACCTGAAGTCATACCGCTCAGAGCTGGAACCAAGGTCAGCCAATTCTGGAGCGCATTCTCACCCTCACAACCGACCACACAGCCAGCACCTCATGGAACCCGGGTGGAACTCAGGCCCGGGGCCCTGGCGCACCTCCACTCCCTGGCTTTCTCACTGCCTGCTTCTAGCTCACGTTATTCAGCCCTGAGAGGCCAACTCCTGTCTCAAAGGAGAAGAGGCCCTCACACAACCAAAGGAGCCTCACATCACTGTCTCTTGTGCCTAGAGGGAAACTGGCTGACCTAAGTGGAGTTTTCTAAAACCAGCCCATTCACAACATTCTTCTGTGCAAGGCTTCTCACCTGGTTGCGAGGCCTCAGGCCCACATTCTTAATGACAATTAAACCAAGACAGGCACGAGCACCAGGCCCTATGCTAATTTAACTGCCTCACAGGTTCTGACTCACCCAATGCTCACAGCATCCTTATGAGGTAAGGACAAGCATTATCCTCGTTTTAGGATGAGCAAATGCTGCTCCACAGAGGCTGAGGCCACTGGCCCAAGGCCATAGAACTGGGAGGGGTGGCTCCGGAGGCCCTGCCCTAAACATTCAGTGATACTGCCTCCCACGACATAATCTCGCCTGTGCACTCAACACTCATCGGGTGCCGGACTAAACACTTTCCACGAGATGACCTCAGTGACTTACCACCCCTACCTTCCATATACACACACCCTGATGAGGTGTCCCCCCCCCCATTTTTTTGGCCATGCCACGTAGCATGTGGGATCTTAGTTCCCCAACCAGGGATCGAACCTGTGCCCCCTCCATTAGAAGCATGGAGTCTTAACCACTGAACCACTAAGGAAGTCCCAAGGTGCATACTTCAAAAACAAAGAGCCTGACATTCAGAGACGTGCAGTCCCATCCGTCATGCAGCTAGTGCAGGACAGACTAGGACACAGGTGCCGACCGCGTGAGTCCAAAGCCTTTAGCTGCAAGGATTCACAGCCTCACACCCAAATCCCACATGTCCTAAATCTCTACCCTGTTCCCAGCAAGCCCCCTAAGAGAAACCAGTCTCTAGCCCCAAGTATTCACTTCATGGTGGACTGCCATCACTGTTACTGGGCCTCACAGTGACCAGGAGCCCTGGTCAATCCCCAGCCAGGAGAGAGCTCGGCAGCTGCACACCGCCTGGTAACTGCTGCTTTGCACCACCCCCCTCCTCAGTAATGAGCCTACTGAACTCAAGCGCATGGGGGGGGGGGTGTGTGTGTGTGTGTGTGTTCTCAGTTGTAGGGGTGTGTGTGTGTGTGTTCTCAGTTGTAGGGGTGTGTGTGTGTGTGTTCTCAGTTGTAGGGGGGTGTGTGTGTGTGTGTGTTCTCAGTTGTAGGGGGGTGTGTGTGTGTGTTCTCAGTTGTAGGGAGGGGTGTGTGTGTGTGTGTGTTCTCAGTTGTAGGGAGGGGTGTGTGTGTGTGTGTGTGTTCTCAGTTGTAGGGGTGTGTGTATGTGTGTGTGTGTTCTCAGTTGTAGGGGTGTGTGTGTGTGTGTTCTCAGTTGTAGGGGGGTGTGTGTGTGTGTGTGTGTTCTCAGTTGTAGGGGTGTGTGTGTGTGTGTGTGTGTTCTCAGTTGTAGGGGTGTGTGTATGTGTGTGTGTGTTCTCAGTTGTAGGGATGTGTGTGTGTGTGTGTGTTCTCAGTTGTAGGGGTGTGTGTGTGTGTGTGTGTGTTCTCAGTTGTAGGGGTGTGTGTGTGTGTGTGTGTGTGTGTGTGTTCTCAGTTGTAGGGGTGTGTGTGTGTGTGTGTGTTCTCAGTTGTAGGGAGGGGGGTGTGTGTGTGTGTGTTCTCAGTTGTAGGGAGGGGTGTGTGTGTGTGTGTGTGTGTGTGTGTTCTCAGTTGTAGGGGTGTGTGTGTGTGTGTGTTCTCAGTTGTAGGGGTGTGTGTGTGTGTGTGTTCTCAGTTGTAGGGGTGTGTGTGTGTTCTCAGTTGTAGGGGTGTGTGTGTGTGTGTGTGTGTGTTCTCAGTTGTAGGGGTGTGTGTGTGTGTGTGTTCTCAGCTGTGTCGGACTCTGCGAGCCCACGGACTGTAGCCCGCCAGCCTCCTTTGTCCGTGGGATTTCCCAGGCAAGAATCAGTCATAAGCAAAAAGGACACCCCCTCTCATAAGCCTCCTTCTCCCCCCTTCATCTCACCCCTCTAGGTAATCAGAGCACCAGGCTGAGTTTCCTGGGTTACACAGCAACTCCCCACTAGCTCTTTTACATATGATAATGTATATGTTTCAAGACTACGCTCTCAATCTGCCCCCTCTCTCCTCCCCCCGCCGTGTCCACAAGTCCGCTGTCTACGTCTGTGTCTCTACCTTATCCATGACCTCGTTTTGTTGTTCTTATCTTCTAGATTGAGGGTTTTACGTTGTTTTTTACTACGGTAAAATATATATATAACATAAAATTTGCAATGTAATGGTTTTTAAACAGACAATTCAGCAGCATCAACCACATTCACCATGTTGTACAATCATCACTATCTAATTAATTTTTGGTAATTTCTATGTTAGTACTATTCAGTTTGTTATTTCTACAGAGTGATTTCTGGTGCATTTCATATCTCTAGGAGTGGATCTGTTTCCTGTGAATTTTGAGCTTGACTGGCATGAAGTTATTCACAATATGTTTAATCTCTGTAGCATCTATAATTGTCTTCCTTTGCTTCTTAATTTTCTTTACGCATTCTCTTTTTTTTAATGAATAATCTTGTCTGACTTCTTTGTATTAGTTTTTTTTTTTTTTATTTTACATTGGAGTATAATTGATTAGGGGTGTCCCTGGTGGCTCAGTGGTAAAGAATCTGCTTGCCAATTTGGGAGACGCAGCGCAGGTTTGATCCCTGGGTCCAGACAATTCCTCAGAGAAGGAAATAGCAACCCACTCCAGTATTCTTGCCAGGGAAAGCCCATGGACAGAGGAGCCTGGTGGGCTACAGTCCATGGGGTTGCAAAAGAGTCAGACACAATCTAGGGACTAAGCAACAACAGTTGATTGACAATGTTATATGAGTGCAGGTGTACTCCGTGGCCTCTGTTCTGGGGCGTGCGGAGCTGTCTCTTCCCTGAAGGTCTGGAGTTGGGACTGCTTACTTCTGCACTCACAGGGCTTCCTCGCATCCCCAAAGAGATCAACCCATGAGCAGTCCTGGTTCTGTCCAACCTTGCGCTATGTCCACAGCATGTTTAAGAGCAAGGACTCTGAAGCCAGATGGTCTGGGTGTAAATCCCATCTTTGCCACTTACGCACTATGGGACCTCAGACAAGTTACCTCTCCTCTCTGTGCTTCAGGTTCCCCTTTTGAAAAAGGGGATAATGATGGTACCAATGTCATAGGCTTGTTGTGTAAAAATACATGGAATAGGACCTGGTGCTTAGAGCTACAAAAATATTTGCTATTGTATAGAACTTCCCTGCTGATCCAGTAGCTAAGACTCCGAGTATCCCCAATGCGGGGTCCCAGGGTTCAATTCTTGGTCAGGGAACTAGTTCCCACATGCCATAACTAAAGATACTGCATGCCACAACGAAGATAAAAGATCCCACATGCTGCAACCAAGACCTGGTGCCGCCAAATAAAACTAAATCTATTAAAAAGTAAATATAAAAAAAAAGGCTTTGAAAAAAGGTATTTGCTGCTGTAGTAAGAGTGGCCCAATTAAACACATTCATGCCCACTTGGAGGGCAGATTCCCATTCAGTCTCTAAGAAACCCTGTGGTCACCCACAAGCTGCACAATTTTTTTCTTGTTGTAAAAGCCGGCTCTCTCAAAGGAGCACACGGGCCTGCTGGTGGCGAAGGGCACAGCAGCCTAGAGCTGGGGCAGGGTTCTCGGTTTCTTGCTGACCAGCTGTGAGACAGCAGTAATTATAGTCCACTTGTAATGATTTGGCTGGTCTGGCGCTCTGTGTGTTTATTCTCTGTATGAATTCCAACCCCACCCAGAACTAAAGCAGCTGTGACCTCTGCCTCAGGACCTGGACATCTGTGTGCCGCCTGGCCAGGAGATTCCCAGGCATGGCCAAGCTGGAGGTCTCGAGGCCCCTGGTTTGCTTCTGGGGGCGTTCTGCCACCCTTACCCTGGGACTCTGACCACCTGATGTGAACAGCCGACTTGGAAAAAGACCCTGATGCTGGGAAAGATTGAAGGCAGAAGGAGACGAGGGCAAAAAAGGATGAGATGGTTGGATGGCATCACCAATTCAATGGACGTGGACTTGGACAAACTTGGAGAAATGGTGAGGGACAGGGAGGCCTGGCGTGCTGCAGTCCAGGGGGTCGCAGAGTCAGACACGACTTGGCGGCTGAACCACCACCCTGGGACATTTGCATCATGACCAGGGGTGGTACCTGCTGCTGCGATCTTGTGCACAATGGTGAGGGACACTGTTCCATGTCCCACAATACACAGGACAGCCCCACAACAAAGGATGATCTGGCCCCAAAGGTCAACAAATAAGCCTCAGCAACCCTGGGTCTAGGCTCGGAAACTGTAAAAAGATGCTGAAGCACCAGCAGAGTTGGTAAAAATGAATACTGGAATTCAGTGTGTGTGGGGGTGCAGTGGTGGTGATCTGAGATTCTTTAGTCTGTGAAGCCAACTTCTAGGCCTGTGAGCCTCAAAGTCATGGTCCAGGGAGCAGGGGCATCAGTAACATCTGGAAGCACCTCAGAAATGCAGACCATCGCCCCTCCTCAGACCTGCTGAAACTGAATCTTAATTTTTTTTTTTCAATTTATTTTTCATTGGAGGATAATTGCTATACCAGGTTGCGTTAAGTTCCTTCGCGTTAAGTTCCTTCTGTCCAACAACATGAATCAGCTGTAAGTATACATGTATCCCCTCCCTCCTGGGCCTCCTCTCCACTCACCCCCATCGCACCCTCAGCAGCGGTCCCATTAGCTATCTACCAGAATCTGCATTTTTAACAAGATTCTCAGGTACATTCAGTGATGGGACATTCAGGGAATCCTGGTGGCAAATTAGGGAGCACTGACAAAAAGTTTCCCATGCTTGGGCCTCAGGCTTTTTACATAGGGACAGGATGGAGAGGGGCGGCTGGGCAGGTTTTGACAGTTCAGCTCCAACTTCCCAATTCAGTACCAATTCAACCTCAGGGTTGAGAAGCCCAGAAGCACAGCCCTGGAGGAAGCAGTCTTTTCTCCCTGGCAGGCAGGAGCAGTGGCCACTGTAGAGGCCCCCCAACAGAGTCGCCAACCTCTGGTGACAAACATCCTATCAACTCTCGGGTCCTTGGCATCAAATAACCTGGGCCCCGAGAAGCAGGGGTGCTTTGGCACCCAGAACCTATGCTGTCTGCCAGATGCCAAGCTCCTGGGCAGGAACTAGGCCGATGTGGAGAAACAGCAGTAAAACATCCGACCGTCTTAAGTGTTCACAGGAAACAAGAAGAAAGAGAAACTTATCTCACTGTGACTTCAAACTGGAAGGTGATACTAACAATATCCAGCGTGTCCCGTGTGCCTGTCTCTAAGCATAGGAGCTGATGTCCCCATTCTACAGATGAGAAAGCTAAGGCAAGGCACAGGCCAGTTACTTGCTCAAGATCATACAGCTCGTAGGTGGTAAAGCGAGAGCTGAAACTCAGAGACCAGGCTCCTTACTGCTGAACTGCTCTCCCACCAAGACCTGGGGCTTTAACACTTCCCTCCCCTTTGGCACGGGGCTTCGGAGGTGGCACTGTGCTGTGCTTATGCTCAGTTGTGTCCAACTCTTTTGACCCCATGGACTGTAGCCCACCAGGTTCCTCTGTCCATGGGGATTCTCCAGGCAAGAATACTGGAGTGGGTTGCCATGCCCTCCTTTAGGGGATCTTCCCAACTCAGGGATAGAACCCAGGTCTCCCTCATTGCAAGCAGATTCTTTACCATCTGAGCCACCAGGGAAGCCCAAGAATACTGGAGTGGGTAGCCTACATCTTCTCCAGAGGATCTTCCTGACTCAAGTATCAAACCGGGGTCTCCTGCATTGCAGGCAGATTCTTTACCAGCTGAGTTACCAGTAAAGAATCCACCTGCCAGTGCAGGAGACGCAGGAGATTCAGGTTTGATCCCTGGGAAGATCCCATGGAGGAGGAAATGACAACCCACTCCAGTATTCTTGCCTAGAAAATCCTATGGACAGAGGAGCCTGGTGGATTACAGTCCACAAGGTCACAAAGTCTCAGACATGACTGAGCACCTGATCGGTCAGCCTATTCCCTTTGGCACAAAGCATCCTCCATGTTCCCAAGAAACAGGGGGGTTTGGCCAGGGTGCTTCCTGGTACTTCTCCAGGGCAGCTAGCTTTCAGTTGTCCTACTTTGTAGAAGAGGATAATGGGCTTCAGGCACAGAGCATCAAGGCTTTGCCGTGCTTGACAGCACAGCTAGGCCACATTGGAGACAAGAAAAAAATGTAAACCACCTTCTTGGCTGGAAGTCAGAGAAGCCAGCGATGGGGCGAAAGGTCTCTTCATCCTGGCTTGGAGTCCCTGAGTTAGGGCTTTGAGAAGGTGGATAAGAGCTGAGGCATGAGCCAAGCCTCTGGTTCCCTCCACACCTCTTTCCAGGTGCTGAAGTCAGCTCTCCATAGCCCTTCTCTTCAAACACTCCCAGGGATGCAAGAAAGCACAGGCTGCAGGGAGCAAACTCAGGGCCCAGAAGTCCTCCCCCCAGTCTCACCCTTGTCACCCCACTCCAGCCATGCCAGCCTCCCTGCTTTTCCTCCAACGTGCCAAACTCATTCCCACCTCAGGGCCTTTGCATTTGCTGTTCTCTTGGTTCTTTCTTCACTGCTTTGCATGGCTGGTGCCTTTTCATCCTTCAAATCTCAGCTCAAACAACATCTCCTGACCCCACTCACCAAAGTCCCCCTCCCACCATTGTTCACATCTCAGTATCCTGCTTTAGTTTAGTTTAACAATACCAATCACCTCTGATACATGCTGTTTATTTCTAATCGGCCTCCCCCACCAGGCCTTGTACTGTAGGAGTACAAGGGACTGTGTCTGTCTTGTCCACAGTGGACATGGGTTTACAACAGTACTTGGCACAGAACAGAAGCCCTATATATATATATTTGTTCAGTGAACATGTGAATCTTTTATTTCTATTCAGGTTAATGAAATAAATATTCTTGAGCATTCACCAAGACCACGATGTTCTAGTTTGCTACAGAGTTGCCTGTTGTCATTCAGTCGTCAAGAGGTGTCCGACTTTTTGCAACCCCATGGACTGCAGCACGCCAAGCTTCCTTGCCTTTCACTGTCTCCCAGAGTTTGCTCAAACTCACGTCCATTGAGTAGGTGATGCCATCCAACCATCTGATCCTCTGTTGCCCCCTTCTCCTCTTGCCCTCAAACTTTCTCAGCATCAGAGTCTTTTCCAATGAGTTGGCCCTTCACATCAGGTGGCCAAAGTATTGGAGCTTCAGCCTCAGCACCAGTCCTTCCAATGAATGTTCAGGGTTGATTTCCTTTAGGATTGACTGGTTTGATCTCCTTGTGTCCGAGGGACTTTCAAGAGTCTTCTCCAACACCACAGTTTGAAAGCATCAATTCTTCAGCACTCAGCCTTCCTTCTGGTCCAACTCTCACATCCATACATGACTACCGGAAAAATCATAGCTTTGACTATATGGACCTTTGTTGGCAAAGTGATATTTCTGCTTTTTAATATGCTATCTAGGTTTGTCATAGCTTTTCTTACAAGGAACAGAAACTACAAGGAGCTTTACTAGTTCAAAGTTCTTTAACAGGCCTAGGACGTAGCATCTTATTCTTTTCATCATTTTGCAAAGATGGACACCAAAGCTTGGAAGACTATGTTGCTTGCCCAAGGCCACACTTTAGCAAGGACTGAATACTGCCCCAAGCTCTCTATAACCACTGCTCTGCACCATCCTGCACAGAGCATACGGCAGTGCTTCCTGAGGCTGGAATGACAGGGCATCTGGGAAAGTGCCTCAACGTTCTCAGGAGATTCAAGCAGGCTGTGTCTTTCTCCCAACTTCTCCCACAAAGAACACAACTCCAAAAATTTCAACTTTCATCATACCCGTACTAACAAGCAAGTGTACTGATCAGGGCTGGACTTACAATTCCACATCAGTGCCAAGCAGCCATTTTGGGGCTGAAATCGCTGGCTCTCAGGTTCATGGTTGAACTTCATTTCCCTGGAATTGAGCTTGTCTCTCCACACACTTGAAGCTGAGACACAAATTACTCTTTGCAGTTGAAACTACCACATAACACTGTCACAGCAGTAGCTAACTCTCACCCATGTGCCTGTGTGCCAGACACTCTACACTCCCAACTTATTTAAACCCCACAACGACTTCATGGGGCAGGCCCTATTATTATTCTCACTTCACAGATGAGAATGCTGAGGTCCTTAGAAGTGCAGTTCCTTGCCCAAGGTTACTCAGCAAGTAAGCAGCAGAGCCAGATTTGAACCAGCTCACGGCTCTAGACTCTGCTGACAATCACCACCCTCTACTGCCTATTTAATTCTAATTTGACATCTGCCCAGAAGATAACTTCAAGTAAAGTTCTGTTTAGCTGTTTATTGTGCCACTAGACTCATTTATTACTCATTCGTTGACATGTTTTTAAAATCGATTACATGGTCAGGATTGGACTAAGGGAAGTAGATGCAAGGTGCCACCCTCCAAATATCTGGCATAGGGGAACTAATGAGAGAAAAGTCATATTCACAGTGTCATACTTACAAGTGAGAAGCTCAAAACTTCCCCACTAAGATCAAGACAAGGATGTTCCCTCTCACCACTGCTTTTCAACTCTGTATTGGAAGTCCTAGCTAATGTAATAAGACAAGAAAAGGAAATGAAAGAAATACACGTCAGAAAAAAACAAAACTGCCCTTGTTTGCAGATGACATGATCATTATGTCAAAAATCCTGAAGAATTGAGGAGGGAAAGAAGGAACTCCTGGAAATGACTATAGCAAGGTTGTAGGATTCAAAGTTAATATTAAAAAGTCAATTGCTTTTCTATATACCAGCAATGGACAAGTGGAATCTGAAATTAAAAATACAATTACCATTTACATTAGCACCCCACAAAATAAAATACTTAGGTAAGGATATGATAAAATACCCCAATAAGAGCTATATGAGAAAAATTACAAAATTCTGATAATGATATCAAAGAACTAAATAAATGGAGAGATATTCCACGTTCATAAATACTAAACTCCAATGTGGTCAAGATATCGGTTCCTTCCAACTTGATCCATAGATTCTACATAATCCCAGCAAATTACTTTCTAGATATTGATAAACTGATTCTGAAGTTTATATGCAGAGACAAAAGACCCAGGACAGCCAACACACTATTGAAGGAGAACAGTCTGAGGACTGACACTACCTGACTTCAAGACTCTCTACACTAGTCAAGACAGTGTGGTACTGGCTAAAGAACAGATAAATATACTAATGGAACAGAATGGAAAGCCCAGAAATAGACCCACGTAAGTACAGTCAACTGATCTTTGATAAAGGAGCAAAGACAATCTTTTTCAACAAATGGTATTGGAACAGCTGGAAATCCACATGCAAAAAAATAAAAAGAAGAAAGAATCTAGACACAGATCCTCCCCCTTTCACAAAAGTTAACTCAAAATGGGTCACAGCCCTAAAGGTAAAATGAAAACTACGAAACTCTTAGAAGATAACACAGGAGAAAATCTAGATGACCTTGGGTACGGTAATAACTTTTTCAGTTATAACACTAAAGGCACAATCCATGAAAGAATCAATAAGCTGGATTTTGTTAAACTTTACTACTTCTGCTTTATGAAAGACAACATTAAGAGAATGAGAAGACAAGTCACAGACTGTGATAAAATATTTACAAAAGACACGTGATAAAGGACTGCAACCCAAAACATATAAAGAACCCTTAAAACTCAACAATTAGAAAAACATGATTAAAAATAGACCAAAGACTTTAACAAACATCCTATCAAAGAGGATATACAGATGGCAAATAAGCAAATGAAAAGATGCTCCATTTCACCAGGTCAATGAAAATTGAAACAAACAGTGAGATACCAATACATACCCATTAGAATCAGCTAAACCAGAAAGTGACAGCAGCAAATGCTGACAAGGACATGAAGAAATAGGAACTCTCATTCATTGCTAGTGGGAACGCAAAATGGTATAGCCACTTTGGAAGACAATTTGGCCATTTCTCAGGAAAGTAAACATACTCCTACCATATGACCCAGCAATCATGACCCCTGGTATTTACCAAAGGAGTTGAAACCTGTGCACACAGAATGTTATAGCAGCTTTACTCAAATGCCAAAACTTGGAAATATGTGATGGCATATTATTCAGCACAGAAAAGAAATGAGCTATCAAGCCATTCAAAGACATTCAGGAAAGTTAAAGATATTTACTAAGTGAAAGAAGCCAATATGAAAAGATTACCTACTGTGTGATTCCATCTATATGACATTCCAGAAAAGACAAAACTGTGGAGACAGTAAAAAGATCAATGGTTGCCAGAGGCTGGGGGGAGGGAGAATGAACAGGTGGGGCACACAGGATTTTTTAGGGCAGTGAAAATCTGTATGACATCACAATGGTAGACTCATAGCATACGTTAGTTTGAACTCACAGAAAGTATAAAACCAAGAGTGAACCCTAATGTAAACTATAAACTCTGGTGATAACAATGTTTCAATGTAAGTTCATCAATTATAATAAATGTATCACTATGGTGGGGGATATTGATAATGGGGGAAGTTACTCAAGAGTGGGGTATGGATTCATGAAAAGTCTCCATGCCTTCTCCTCAATTTTTGCTATGATTCTAAAACTGCTAGAAAAAGTAAATCTACTTTTTAAAAAAGAATCAATCTTAACAAAACAAGTCTTCAGTGAAAAAGGCATATGTTATTCTGAGATAACAAATAATTTAAAAATATTAAGCGTCATATAAAATAAGAGGTTTTTTTAATGAAGACTTAATTAAAAGACCCTTTCTCCCTGGAAGGAAAGTTATGACAAACCTAGACAGAATATTAAAAAGCAGAGACATCAATTTGCCAATAATGGTCCGTATAGTCAAAGCCATGGCTTTTTTCAGTAGTCATGTATGGATGTGAGACTTGGATGATACAGAAGGCTGAGCACCAAAGAACTGACGCTTTTGAACTGAGGTGCTGGAGAAGACTCTTGAGAGTCCCTTGGACAGCAAGGAGATCAAACCAGTTAATGCTAAAGGAAATCAACTCTGAATATTCATTGGAAGGACTGATGCTGAAGGACTAGGAGGCTAAAGCTCCAATACTTTGGCCACCTGATGTGAACAGACAGCTCACTGCAAGAGACCCTGACCCTGGGAAAGACTGAAGGCAGAAGGAGAGGGGTTGGCAGAGGGTGAGATGGTTGGACAGCATCACTGACTCAATGGACATGAACCTGGGCAAACTCCAGGAGATAGGAGGGACAGGGAGGCCTGGCATGCTGCAGTCCACGGGGTTGCAAAGAGTTGGACATGACTTACTGACTGAAAAACAAAATAAGGGCTTTTAAACGAAGACTTTAGGATCATTTTGCAATATATACAGATATAAAATCATTGTATACTTGGAACTATTGATAATATGTTATATCAACCATGGGCTTCCCCAGTGGCTCAGCCTTAAAGAACCTGCCTGCAACGCAGGAAACATGGGTAAGAGACGTGGGTTTGATCCCTGGGTTTGGAAGATCCCCTAGAGAAAGGAAACAGCAACCCAATCCAGTATTCTTGCCTAGAAAATCCCAATCCATGGGGTCACAAAAGAGTCAGACAACTGGATGACTAAACAATTTATCAACTATAATTCAATTTAAAAAACCCACAAACTTAATATAAAAAAATGATATGAATGAACTTATTTACAAAACAGACATAGACTCACAGATATAGAAACCAAGTTTATGGTTACCAAAGGGGGAAAGGAGAGGAGAGAAAAATTAGGAGTTTGGCATAAACATACACACACTACTATATATAAAATATGGGGTCTATGGGGTCGCACAGAGTCAGACACGACTGAAGAGACTTAGCAGCAGCAGCAGCAGCATATATAAAATAACCAACAAGGACCACTGTATAGCACAGAAAACTGTACTGAATATCTTGTAATAATATATAAGGGAAAAGAATCTGAAATAACTGAATCACTGTGCTGTTCACCTAAAGCTCACACGATACTGTAAATCAACTGTACTTCAATAAAGGGGGAAAAAAGGAGAAAAAACAAAAAATCCCCAAATCCCAGGTATTTTGTTTTTGATACATCTATAATGGGCCGAACACAAGACCTAGCTCATGGGGCTGCTGAGACAATTAAATGAGTTAACCCAAGCACCTGCAGTGCCGGGCATGGTGAGCACCCAATAAACATCATCTATTACTTTATCTCCAGCACATTGGACAGCACCAGACACACAGTAGGCACTCCCTGGCCCCAGGGTGTTTAGCCATTTGCAAAGAGAGGCCCAGCCTAAGGAAGGAGATGACCTGGGAGGCCTTTGGGAGCCAATGGGATTGTTCACTAGGCATCAGAGAAGCAGGTAAACAGACCTGTCAAAGAAACCGGTTCTTTCTTTCAAATTTTTATTGGAGTAGAGTTGATTTACAGTGTTCTCAATTATGCTGTGTTGTGCTGGTTGCACAGTCATGTCCGACTCTTTGCAACCCCATGGACTGCAGCCCACCAGGCTCCTCCGTCCATGGAATTCTCCAGGCAAGAGTACTGGAGTGGGTTGTCATTCCCTTCTCCAGGGGATCTCCAGTTCGATCTCAGGGATCGAACCCAGGTGTCCTGCATTGCAGGCAGATTCTTTACCATCTCAGGCATGGGAATCACACATACACACGTTCACTCTTCTTTAGATTCTTTTCCCATATAGGTCATTACAGAGTATTGACTAGAGTTCCCTGTACTCTATGGTAGGTCCTTACAAGTTATCTATTCTATATGTGCGTTTGTGTCACTCCCAATCTCCTCATTTATCCCTTCCTCCTCCCTTCCCCCTTGGCAATCAAAAAGTTTAAGAAACCGGTTTTGCAGCTTTTCTCTGGCTGCTCTGGGCCCAGTTCCCAGAGCCTGCCCCTCCACACTGATCTAGGAGGTATAATTATCTCCCTGATTAGACAGCTACAACTCAAGAGGCTTTAACACAGTGTCCCTCACAAGCTTCCTTCTAGCACTTCAGGTTGGGGGCCAGTTGTTTTGCCACATTTCATGGGTCCCTTTCTGCAAATTGACCACAACACAGATATGTGCAAAATGTTGGGAAGTCTCATGATAGCTAGATTGGTAAATGAGTTTCTATGCTTGCAAATATTTACTGAGCCTGCCTGTGAATATGTTATTTGTATTCTACCGAGAGAGAATTAGAAAACTATTTCCTACCCACCCTTGCACTTAAGAGTGGTCATGTGACTTTATATGGCCAAAGACATAAAGGAAGTCTGGTGGAATTACGTTCCTGACTCAACAATCTTCTCCAGGTATTTGTGGGCAGATGGTCTTTGGAAAAAGTGAGATGCTACTGCAAATGCAGAGAGGGCAGTGCTCTCCTGAAATGGTGGTGATACTGTCCTCCCTGACATCAAGATCCCCCCGAGTGTACAGTGTACAGACCTCTGGATGGAAAGCAGAGAGTGTCCAGTGATGTAATAATAATGGCTGGCAGCCCCTTTGTCACTACTTGCTGTGTACTATTTTAAGTGCAATACAAATGATGACTCATTTCAGTCTCAGCACAGGACCAAAAGGCAGGTATTATCATCTCCATTTACAGAAGACCAAAGTCAAGCACAATGAGGCTCAGTACCTTGCCCGATGTAGATATTAAGCGGCAGAGGACCTATCAGAACCCACGTGACCAGGCTTCCTAACCAAAAATCTCCACCGTGGACTTTCCTGATGGCCCAGTGGTTAAGAATACACCTGCAGATGCAGGGGACACAGGTTTGATCCCTGGTCTGGGAAGATCCCACATGCCACAGATCAACTACACCAGGGTGCCACAGCTACTGAGCCTGCGCCTACAGACTGCGCACCGCAACTAGAGAAGCCACTGCAATGAGGAGCCCGAACACCGCAACTAGAGAGAGCCCACGTGCAGTAACAAAGACCCAGCACAGCCAAAAAAAATTTTTTTAAATAAAGCCTTCATTGTGAGCTACACTAACAAAGTGTGAGCACAAGGCTCATTATTTAAAAATAATCAAAATCATCGCTACCACATACTGAACACTTACTATGTGGCAACCTGAGGGCCTAACATAGCATGTTACCCTCCAAAAAACCCCTGTGCTCAGCACCATGACTGATGGTGTTCACTGAAAAGCTGAGAGGTGACTAGACTTGACCTCTGTCACATGATTGGTAAGGACCACAGAGATCAGAGGTATAAGTCTATAAACCCCCAGACACCGGATCACACCTCTTGGAAATAGCTCACAGGAGACATTTCTTTTCACTATTAACCACACTCAATACCCTGTTCTCAAGGACACTATTGGCCTCTCCTGGGCCACGTGTGATAAAGGCCACGTGTACTTGGCCACAGAGAAAAGCAGGACATGGAAGGAAACAGAGCAGAACTCCACACCCAGCTGCTCCTAGAATCAAGGCCATGTCCCTCCCTTGACCATCAGGGCCTCGGAGCTAGAGCAGGCCTTCCCCGCCACTGTAGCCTCACAGCCTCATCTCTGCTCTGGAGGAAGCCCCGCTCCCTAGAGCCTCTTCTCTTGGCCTAGAATGTTCTTCCTCATGCTTCCCTTTGCCCCACTACACATTGTTCTCTTTCCCTTAATTAACTCCTACCCAACCTTTAATGTTTAGCCACTGGGCTGGATAACAAGACAGCTCCGGGACCTGCTGGTAAGATTTCAAAAAATCAAATAAAAAAGCAAAGTACAGGACAGGGTGTGGAGTAGGCTGCACTTTGTATAAGGAGGGGAAGATAAAAATAGACATTTGCGTTTGCATAAAGAAACCTTAGACGATACCCAAGAGACTAATACAAATGATTACTTAAGGGGTGGAGGGACAAGGTGGGCAGGGAAAGGGGTAGGAGAGAGCTCAGTGTGTACATCTACACAAGCGCACACATGCACAGAGGCACGCACGCAGAACTGACTTTGAAGCTTACAGACGTATGACCTACTTTTTAAAAGTATCCCGAAAACAAAGCAGGGGGGCTTCCCTGGTAGCTCAGTGCTGAAGAATCCACCTACCAATGCAGAAGACACGGGTTCGATCCCTGGTGTGGGAAGATCCCACATGCTGTGGAGCAACTACTGAGCCTGTGCTCCAGAGCCAGGGAACTGCAAGGGCTGAAGCCCATGTGCCTAGAAGCCCTAGAGCCCGTGCTTCGCAACAAAAGAAGCCACGGCAATGAGAAGCCCGTACACCACAACCTGCGCAGCAATAAAGAGCCAGCACCACCAAAAATAAATAAATAAATAAAATTTAAAACAAACAAAACAAAGCAGGAGTGATGGGCAAAGGGTAAGAGGTGGACTGTGACCACAAACCTGAACACATCCATCTCTGGGACTCCTTGATAATGTCCGACTCACCCACTGGCTCTCAGGACCCCTGAGGTCAGGTCTGGACCCGCTCGGGCTGCCAGCCAGGAGCCTGGCACGCAGCTGGTGCCTGAGAAATACTCAGAGTGGGCGGAAATGGATGCACCATTCAACTCACCACCCGCTGCACACCGGAGCTTAGCCCATTGCAAGCCTGTTTCCGTGAAATAAACTAATGAGTATGGAGGAAGGGAACACAATTACTGTACAAGAAAAGGGCTCTAAGACACACTGCTGAAAGAAAAGAGTGTGGTTCAGGGATCAGTCACCTCTTCCTGTCAAAGGCCAGAGAGTAAATCTTTTTTAAGTCTGGGGGGCTCGCATGGCTGTGTTTCAACTACTCAACTTTGCCCTGTTGTGGGAGAGCAGCCCTGGCAATATGAGCACAGCTGTGCTCCAACAAGACTTCACTCATGGACACTGAAACTCGAAGTTCATCTAATTTCACATATCATGAAATATTCTTTTGATTTTTAAAAAAATTTATTTGGCTGCATCGGGTCTCAGTTGTGGTAATGGCAGGCTTAGTTGCTCCCCGGCAGGTGGGATCTTAGTTCCCCGACCAGGGATCGAACCCGCATCCCCTGCATTGCAAGGTGGATTCTTTTTTTTAATATTTATTTTTATTTGTTTAGCTGCATAGGGTCTTAGTTGTGGTATGTGGGATCTAGCTTCCTGACCAGGGATCGAACCCAGGCGCCCGGTATTGGGAGTGCAGGGTCTTAGCCACTGGACCACCGGGGAATGCCCACAAGGTGGATTCTTAACCACTGGACCACCAGGACAGTCCTCTGATTTTTTTCTTTTTTTAACCATTAAAAAAAAAATGTAAAAATCATTCTTAGCTCCTGGACCATCCAGAAACATGCAGCGGGCTGAAAGGCCCACAGTCTGCAGCCTGACGCCCCGGGTATAGAGAATGGCTACCGTGTGTACGCTTGTGGTATATATGCAGAGAACTTCTGGAAGGAGACAGGTCACAGTGGCTGATTCTACGCAGGGTTCAGAGATGGACATGGCAGG
Organism: Bos javanicus; assembly: GCF_032452875.1. Taxonomy (NCBI): domain Eukaryota; kingdom Metazoa; phylum Chordata; class Mammalia; order Artiodactyla; family Bovidae; genus Bos; species Bos javanicus. The sequence continues at coordinate 47,984,955 of NC_083885.1, read as the reverse complement.
AAATTCATTTTTTTATTTGTAAATAACGTGGAGCTAGTGGTAAAGAAGCCGCCTGCCAATGAAGGAGATGTAAGAGGCACAGGTTCAATCCCTGGGTCAGGGAGATCCCCTGGAGAAGGAAATGGCAACCCACTTCAATATTCTTGCCTGGGAAATCCCATGGACAGAGGAGCCTGGCGGGCCACAGTCCATGGAGTTGCAATGAGTCAGACGTGACTGAAGCACATAGCACACATGAATGAATTAACAGAGTGCTGTCTTAAAGTTAATTCTTAAACAAGAAACGAGGCTGTGTGTGGGGTGACGAGCCCATGCTCAGAAGTTAGAGACCATGGCTGGAATCCTAACTCTTCCTCACCTGCTGTGGACCCAACAGGCAAGTTATTTGCCATCTCTGAGCCCCAGCATCACAGGGATAACATCAGTATTGGCTTCACAGGCAGTTGGGAGGCTTCCACGGGTTAATAAGCCTTTTGCACAGCGCCAGGCACCTGGAAAGTGCTGGCTATTATTATCCTCATTAAGAGTCATTCATGGGGAAGAGCCTTCCTCCTAAGGGAAGCCTGAAACATAACTGCGGCTGTAAAATTCCCCTCGAGAGTCCGCCCAGTCCCACAGCAAGTCATCCGACTGTCCACATAATGGATGCCTTGTGACGTAAGGAAGCTCATTTGTATTAGCAACCACATTCCACAAAGATGCCTCCTGGAGCCACGTCTGCACGTCCTGTTTGGCGGGGAAGGAGGCCAGTTTCCCAGCCCGGGGTCTGTCCCTGAGTGTCACGTGGGGTGGACTGTGGCCTGCATCCATGAGATCACTCAGTGCCCATTTATTAAACGCCTACTGTGTGCCAGGGCATGCAGGTAGACACCCCTTTGCACCATGCCCTAGAGGCTGCAGGTACAAGCATGGGCTTCTTTTAAATTAACTGATGAGGGACTTCCCTGGCTGTCCAGTGGCTAGGGCTCCAAGCTTCTACTGCAGGGGACAGGGGCTCTATCCCTGGTTGGGGAACTAAGATCCCACAGAACAGCCAAAAACAAACAAACTGATGGAATCAGAGCGAAGATAGATGCACTGGTGGTGTGCTCCTACAATCCTGTGCTTTTCCTATGTGTTTATTCATTCAACAAATACATACTGACCTCCGAAGAGCCAGGCATTATTCTAGGTACTTGGTCTTAACCAGGCCCCTTGTTTTGCAGCTGCTTCCCTCTGAACTTTGAGACCTGTCAGGAAGAGACCTTGCTCATTATCATTCCCTCTGTGTCCTCTGTCCTTAGAGCGGGTCATGGTACAAAGCAGGCAAATAACCAACATTAATGGGGTCAAATTACTGAGCTTGGAGGACATCTGGGGTCTGGGCCTGCCCCAATTTTGAGTGACAGCAGCCTACTTCTCCTAGGAGAAGAGTTCCTCCCCAGTTCCTCCTAGTTTGGGGAGGAGGGGGCTGTCAATCATGGGACTCCGCCCCCCTCCCCCCCCTACACACACACATATAGAAGCTTCGGCCAATCAGCTGCTCTTGCTCATGAATTTGGACTTCAATAAAAACAATGATGACAGTAATTATGGCAATAAAAAACAAAAGCAGGTAATATTTATCAAAGCCACATACTCTGTACTAAGCACTATTCCAAATTTATCTCAAATACTTTTATCCTTACAACAACCTATTCTTTTTTTAAAAAATTATCTTATTGTTATCTTATTTTTTGGCCATATTGTGCAGCATGTGGGGTCTCAGTTCACCACTGGGGGTCAAATCCATGCCCCCTGCTGTGGAAGCATGGAGTCTTAACCGCTGGACCACCAGGGAAGTCCCAATCCTTCTGATCTTATTCCCTGTCTTACAGCTGACAAACTGAGGCACAGAAAGGTTAGGAAACCTCTGAATAAGTAGTGAGGTCGGGATTCATCCTCAGGAGGCCAGCTATGGAGTCAGAGCTTCTCCCAGCTCCCCTCTCCTGGCCCCTCAGCCCCTGAGATGGCCCTGAACACCACCTTGAGGTGCCCCCGAGCTGCCTGACCCCAGTTTCACTTTTACAGCCCCAGCTGGTTTCTGTTGCCTGCAACCCAAGAACCAGACTGATAAACCCGGAATACTTACTTGGTTTCACACTTTCTGCCAGATGGGCAGAAGTGCTATAAGACAGCAGCAGCTTATGAACATTTGAGGAGGTGGAGTTGGTGGTCAGGGCACTGGGGGCAGCCTGCAACTGCCAGAGCAGCCTCTTTCCACAGTGGGGAGGAAGGGGGCGAGGAAAGGGAGGGGAAACAGGATACAGAGAGCAAGGAGAGAACCAAAGGGACTCAATAGGGGAGAGCTCTCTCCAGGGGGTGGGGTGGGGGACCCTTGCTGGCATTTTGGGTGGAACAATCCTTTGTTGGGCTTTCCAGGTGGTTGGTGATAAAGAATCCACCTGCCAATGCAGGAGTTGCAGGAGACAAGGGTTCGTTCGATCCCTGGGTCGGGAAGATTCCCCTGGAGAAGGGAATGGCAACCCACTCTAGTATTCTTGCTTGGGAAATCTCATGGACAGAGGAGCCTGGCAGGCTGCAGTCCATGGGGTCACAAAGAGTCGGACACAATTGAACGACTCGGCATAAGCATGATGTATTTTGGAATGCACATTTAAGGTTAACTTGATATATGGAGATGACACAAACCCATGAGAGTGACCCTCTTGTTACTAATCCTCTGTGCTGCAGGACATTCAGCATCCTTGGTCCCCAGGTCCTAAATTCCTGTGATGTCCCTACCATTTCACCGTGAGACCAAACCTACCCCCATATGTTCCTGAAAGTCTCCTGGGAATGGAATCCAGTGGCTGCTGCCCTAATACCCACACCAAAGTCCCCAGGCCTGGCAGGGCCCGTCCAGCTCTTCCCTAGTTTGGATGCTGGCCCTAAGCTGGGTTCTTTGATTTTCTATTAGCTGTTTTAAGTCCCACAACACACAAGTTTTCATGACCTGTCAACATGGAGAGAGCCCCTGCTACATGCCAGGAGCTGTTCTAAACATCTTACATACAGCCACTCATTTAATCCTCACAGCCACCAATGAAGTGGGCACCGTGACCAAGGTCACTGCTATCTGACAGATGAGGAAACCGAGCCTGATTAGGCTGCAGGTCTTGCTTGTAAGTAGAGGGGCCTCGCTTGGAAGCAGTCTCCTTAGTCTAGTGAGGTTATGACCAGTGTCTGTGGCTTCCCAGTTTACCCTGAAGGTGGTCTGCTTCCCCTCTGCCCAGATGCTGCTCCCACACCACCACTCAGCTTTAGGCCTCGGCACAGACACACGCCTCCCCAGGAAGCCCTGCCCCTTCTCACCACCCTCCCCCAACCCAGGACCTGTGTTCCACACGTTCATATGCTCTCTGTTGTTTAGCTGCTAAGCCACGTCCGATTCTTTTTGCGACCCCATGGACTGTAGCCCGCCAGGCTCTTCTGTTCTTGGGACTCTCCAGCCAAGAATATTGGAGTGGGTTGCCATTCCCTTCCCCAGGAGATCATCCCAATCCAGGGATCAAACCTGTGCCTCCTGCACTGGCAGGTGGATTCTTTACCACTGAATCACCAGCGAAACCCTCACAGGCTCTCCGAGCTCCCTGTATCTCTCCTTGTTGGTGTCTCTCACCACTGGCGCTGGTGAAGTTACCTGTTGAGGGTCTGAGTCTTTCGCCTCCCCTCCCGACTGTCAACTCCATGAAGGCAGGGACTTGCTTAATGATGCACCTCTGTCTGGTGGCTCAGATCCGGCCCTTGGAAATACTAGCTGAGTAACAAATCAACCACTTTTTCAAAAATTCACATTTAAAACTAGGACAGCAAAACACTGGCTGTTAAAACCAAAAGCAGGGTGAAGGGGTGGCCTAGAATGGAGGGAGGCAACGAGATCAACAGTCACTTGAGTATTTCAGTGGTGGAGCTGAGAAGGTGGGGATGCACCCCTGGGTGCTGCAGCAGCAGGAGGGGAGTCTGTGACGGTACCATTGTGGTATCAACTCAAAAGTCAGCAACAAAATAAGTACTGGGGAAATGAAAGCATGAAAGTAAACAAACTCCTCCTTCCAGAATTTCAAGCTTTCTACTCCTGTGCTCACTTTCTGTCCTCATGACAGTAGGGTTAATTAAGAGCACAGGTCAGAACCACACCTTCTGTGTTTAAATCCCATCCCTGCCATGAATAAACAACTATATTCTCTCAGGCACGGGCCAATTAACCCCTGTGCATCAGGAAAATGGGGACACAGCAGGATTGAGCTCATAAGATGGTTGTCAAATGAGCTCACTCATGAACTCAAGGCACAGGGTAAGCACTCAGTGAAAACTAGCTGTTACCATCATCAGGATCAGCATCACTGCTCTTTGGCCCTACGACTGAGACAATGGGCCAAACGTGACCTGCAATTTCCTACCCTTGACGCCTAAACTGTCTGCTCTCTTTGTTGCCAAACTCCTTGGACTCGGAGCCAACGAATCAGTCCCTCTCCAGTCCTGTGTGATCTAAGACGAGTTCTGACACTTAAGATCAAGCGTTCAATGTAACATCCACTTCAGCATTTGAGAAGCCAACTGCACATCTTCTGCTGCAGTCCAAAGGTACCGAGAGGTTGCATCAAATGTTTACCTCGCACACACTCAACAACGCACGACTCCTTCCTTCCTCCAAAGGACCAATCATTAAGGTGGGACAGGTGTCCAGCATTCCACTTCATAAGCATTTGCTCTGGTGAATGTGAGAGGGGAGTCGAGCATACACTATTCCCTCAGGTAGGTTCAGCTAGCAGCTCACCACCCTGAGCAGTATTCCAGTGTCTCAAGACGCACATTTTCCTAAAACATGGCCTCTTGAGGCAAACCAGCTCCTTCAGGAGGCACTTGTCAGAAAGAAGAATGCATGTTCTGAACCTGGGCAAGAAATCGGCTATATGGGGTATAGTGTATTATTAACTTCCTGTTGCCCCTCAGTACACCTTCTCTCTTTTCCCTTTAATAACTGAACTCCTTACATGTTAGCCAGACACATGGTTGACGGGAATGCAGACTACATTTCCCTGTCTCCCTTGCAGCTAGGTGTGGTCATGTGACTAAGTTCGGACCAACAGGCCAGAAGTGGAAGAGCTGTACTTGATTTCTGGGTCAGCTCACTGAAGTGTGATAGAATTCAGAAGCTCCATTAATTTAGAGGTAGAAGATTACCTCTTTTATTTTCACTAGCTTCTAACCAAAATCCAGCATTTCCTTCCATTATGAACACAGGCAAACCACAGTAGTTTTCACAATACCTGTGAATTTGTCACCTACAACAGAAATCACAGGTTTTTTTTTTTTTTTTTTTTAACCACACTACAGTTCTTACAAACATCTCAAAACAGTATCGATGTCTTCTGCTACTTTGAAATCATGTAGCTATTGGCCCTGTCATTGGGTTTTGCCACACTATATCACACATTTGTTATCTTCCTATTTCAAAAATTTTATTTTGGGACTTCCCTGGCAGTCCAGTGGTTAAGACTCCATGCTTCCACTGCAGGGGGCACAGGTTCTATCATTGGTTGGGGAACTAAGTTCCCATATGCCTCTTGGCCAAAACACCACAACATAAAACAGAAACAATACTATAACAAATTCAATAAATATCTTAAAAATGGTACACATTAAAAAAACTTTTTTTAAAATGAAACACCAAATTTATGGTGTGTAAATTCTGTCTCAAAACAGAAGCAACTGGTGCTTTAGGAAGAAGGGGAGGTGCCCTTTTTCTTATATCCTCCCTTCCAGTGGGCTGGAAGGCACACATGGTGACAGTGGGGAGTCATTCTGGACCATGCAGAGAAGGACAACATCCCAGGAATGGGGAGCAACAAACTGGATCCTCGAGCCTGGATCCTCAAGACTGTGGAGCTGCATCATCAGTCCTGGGCTGCTCACTCTCAAATGTTTTAGCAAAGAGAAATCAATTGCTCCCTCATTGATGCCACTGCTATTCTGGGTCTGTTACAGCAGCCAAACCCATATTCAACTAATACCCAACATCTTTTTTCTCTTTGCTTTTAAAGTATGATAACACATTTACAGGAGACTTGGAAAATACAGAACAAAGTTACATACAGTTCCACTATATAATTACTTTTTAAGTAGATGAATTAAAATTTTTAGTTGGCGTTTCAATATCAAACTCTCAAAAATTAATAGAATATACAGAAAATTATATAGATCTGAAAAGCACCATGAACCAATTCAACATAATGAAGATTTATACAATTTTTACACAATAGTAGGATACAAATTCTATTCAAGTTCCCATAGACTATAAACTCAGAGACACTGGAACATATCCAGGGACATAAAACAAGGTGCAAAAATTTCATGGTCTAAAGGTATTGAAATCATACAGAGTCTGTTCTCTTGTCACTGTGGAATTTTGTTAGAAACCAATACCAAAAGATATTTGAAAGTAATCCACACATTTTTAAGTGATACTAGACGTCTTAAGAGGAAGTTCAAGGTCATCTGAGCCTACAGTGCTTCTGCTTTACTCAATGACTGCCAAAGCTAACTCTGCCACGAGGCACACTCCCCAACCTCAAGTGTCCCCACCCCTGCCTCTTGAAGGAGAGGAGGGTTCAGCCACCATGGCTATCATGCCAGTTTGGTGACCTCTCCACTCTGCACTGAGATGCTGTGGCTTTAGCAGAGAACAGAGCCACATGGAGAAAGTTTCCAAGTGCAGGAGTCTCCATGGCCTGCAGAGATTCAGGACAATGCAGCCAAGTGTTAAAATGCCTGACCTTAGCCTCCCCCTCTCTGGCCTCCTCAGATACAAGATGACTAACAAGCTAATTAAAAATGTGTGTTCCTCGTCCTTCTCTAGTTAATGTGGTGAAGTTTTTATTGTTAGGAGATGGACCATCTCAACTGGCCCCAAGACTCCAAAAAGAAGGTCACTTTGGGTATCATTTAATACCCAGAGGCCTATAAAAAATATAGCTGAGGCAGGCATTTCATTTAATCTACTAGTAAAACTTTCACTCTGAAATTTCACTGCCAGGGTTTAAAAAACTTCCGGTCAGTCACTGTTTCCTGCCCTAGTTCAATGACAGGTTAATCATAATTTTAAATGACTAAACCTTTCCACTTCCACCACATTCATTTAAAAAAGATTTTTTTAAAGCACCTAGCATGTACTGCAGATGCAACACGAGGAAATAAAAACAGGCCTGGGCATGACCTGCTGGGGTTTACAGCCCAGTGGAGAAGACAGGCATTAAACATGTGAAGGCAAATATAACGTATAATTAAATATTATGATAACTGCTCTGAAGGTTTGCCAGGCGAGGATAACAGGGGGCCTAGTTTAGAATCAGGAAGGTCCAGGAGAGACTCCTAGAAGCCTTGCTGTTTAAACTTCAATCTTGGGGATGAAAACCAAGGCTAGGAGAAAAGCCATCAGGAAAAGCATTTCAAGGAAAAGGAAGCACACTAACAAAGGCTCTGAGGTCGGAAAAGCCTGGCTTGTTTGAGAAACTAAATCAAATACTGGCTATATACTGTGAGTGAGGTCAGCAGTGGCTGTATTGTGGGCATGATAGGGATTTTTTTTTTTTTTTTGGCCATACCATGCAGCATGAGGGGGTCTTAGTTCCCTGACCAGGGAACAAACCCACGCCCCTGCAGTGGAATTGAAAAATCTTAACCGCTGGAACGCCAGGAAAGTCCTGGCCATGAAAAGGATCTCTAAAAGTTATTGTTGGTACAGGAGTAAATTAGTAGGTAATTGTTCTTTGTCCCCACTGGCAGCCACTGCCTCTTTTCCCACAAAGCACCTTATCTGCACTTGGAGCCCATATTGCCCCCACTTGCGGGCCAGGAGATGTCAGTGGGGCTCCAGCCCTGACCCAGGACTAAGTCCATCAAGGCATCCCACCTTCCCCAGGTCATACTGAAGGTAATACTTGCACACATGACCTCTGCTGGCTCACAGTGAACTTCAGAACTTTTGTAGAAATTCCCACACGCCAAAAAAAAAAAAAAAAAAGGCTTAAGAAAGCTCTTTTTCCGCTGGACTTGAGCCTCATAATTTGAGGCTAGAGTTGTTGCAATCATAACTATCAGAGAACAAGCAATTTAAGACTGGAACTGTGATAAATATATATTTGGTCTTTGTCCCCAGTTGCTGACACAGAGCTTCTAAAACCCTTGGAATTTCCTGAATGACAGGGGTGATCGGAACATCTTGCTGTGTGTAACGATACCTGAGTTTATGCTCACAAAGTGACTCTTGACTGAGAGGCCCCTGAGAGCTTCAGGATGGGGGCCGGTCACACTAGAAAGACCGAGGCATCCTCAAAGGGTTGTTAACTGCTGCCTCAACCCTCGACCTACAGGAATGGATGGGGGCTGGAGGCTGAGATAACCACCAAAGGCCAGTGATTTCATCAACTGCACTTACATACTGAGATCTCCATCAAACCCTAAACAACGGGTTGGGAGAGCGTCCAGGCTAGTGAACAGGTGGAGGCGCAGGGAGTGTGGCGCCGGGGAGCCATGGAAGCTCTGCAGCCCTGCTCCCACACTCCACCCTGTGCATCCTTTCCACTGGGCTCATTCTGTGCTGCATCCTTTATCATAAACCAGTAAAGCTAAGTAAGATGTTTTCCAGTCTTCTGTGAGCTGTTACAGCAAATTATCTTTATTTTAAAACAAGTTGTTGTTTTTTTTTTTAATTTTTGGTTGCACTGCGTCTTTCTTCGGTGTGCAGGCTTCTCATTGCGGTGGCTTATCTTGTTGAGGAGCACAGGCTCTAGGCACTTGGGCTTCAGGAGTTGTGTGGCAAATGGGCGCTAGAGCACAGGCTCAGTAGATGTGGCGCATGGGCTTGGCTGCTCCAAGGCACGTAGGATCTTCCCAGACCAGGGATCGAAGGCATGTCTCATTTGCATTGGCAGGTGGGTTCTTATTCACTGTGCCACCAGGGAAGTACATCTAGAAAACAGTTAAGTTGGCCAAAAAGTTCGACCGGTTTTTTCCATAACATCTTAAGGAAAAACCTGAATGAACTTTTTAGCCAACTTAATATCAAACCTGAAACTCTCAATTTATAGGGTTTAACTATAAATTGGAGTCACTGGAACCCTCAATTTATAGTCAGTTGGTCAGCAGGACAGTGGGCCACCCGAGCCTTGCACCTGGCATCTAAGTGGGGGCAGCCTTGTGGAACTGGGCCCTTCACCTGTGGGGTCTGTGACAACTCAGGGTAGCTATTTTCAGAACTGGATTGAGTTGTGGGACACCTGGTTACTGTCCAGAGAGTTGAAGGACTGGCTGTTATGAGGGAAACACCCACACATTTGGTGTCAGAACTGTTATAAGTAAAAACAGCTCAGAGGAACCAACTGAGAGATCAAGGAGAAAAACTCAGTATTGGTGATAGCATAATTTAAGCTCTGGATCAAGTTGCATTTAAAGCATGAAGTTCATGACATAATGAACTTCAATTATGTCATGCCAACTGACACAATATTGTAAAGCAACTACTGTATACTCCAATAAAAATTAATTTAAAAAATCGTTATCACACCAATGATTTCTGAATTTCCTTAGGCCAGCTTGGATTGGGTTTTGTTTCTTGTAATCCTCATTTCCTGACTACTAGAAATGGGAAAGCACTGGAGGGTTTATATATGTGGTATGCTGTATGCTCAGTCACTTAGTTTTGTCTCTTTGTGACCCAATGGACTGTAGTCTACCAGGCTCCTCTGTCCATGAGATTTCCCAGGCAAGAATAATGGAGTGGGTAGCCATTTCCTTCTCCAGGGGATCTTCCCAACCCACGGATCGAACCCACATCTCCTGCACTGACAGGTGGATCCTTTACCACTGTGCCACCGGGGAAGCACGTACAGGATATAACGTGACTTTATCTCTATACTTGGAGAATGAATCAAGGAAGCCAGAATAGAAGCAGTGAGCCAATTAGGAGGCTACTTCAATAGTCTCACTGGAAGATGAGGTCACCAGAGCCTATTAACAAGACTAACATTTACTGGGCACTTAGGATGTGACAGGAACTGAGCCGAGTGCTTTAGTAACCTAACAATCCTAGTGCATGGAAGTATTACCAGAGCTGCTTTTCTTCTGCTGTGAGTTGAACTGTGTCTCCTTTGAAACTCATACGCCGAAGTCCTAATCTTAAGCATCTGAGAATGGGACCTTATTTGGAGACAGAGTTGTTGTAGATGGAACCAATTATGTTAGAATAAAGTTACACTGGGCTTCCCTAGTGGCTCAGATGGTAAAGGATCTGCCTGCTAGTGCAGGAGATGTGGGTTTGATCGCTGGGTTGGGAAGATGTCTGGAGAAGAAAATGGCAGCCCACTCCATTATTCTTGCCTGGAGAATTCCATGGACAGGGGAGCCTGGCGGGCTACAGTCCATGGGGTGGTAGACTAGGACGTGACTGAGCAACTGACACTTTGACTTCACAAAGTGACTCTGGAATTGGGTGGGCCCCTAACCCAGTGTGACTGGTGCCCTTAGAAGAAAGAGGACTTTGGACGCAGACATACCTGCAGGGAGAACACCATATACCATGTGAAAGTGAAGACAGAGCTCAAAATGATGCACCAGAAACCAGGGAATACCAAACACTGCCAGCAAACTGCCAGGAGCTAGGAGTGAGGCAAACAGTCTTCCTCATGGCCCTCTGAAAGAATCAACCTTGCCAACACTTGGATCTTGGACTTCTAGCCTCCAGATGATACATTTAGTTGTTTAAGCCACCCAGTTCATGGTACTTGGTTATGGCAGCTCCAGAAAACTAATACTGTGAAAAGGAACCTGAGGCCTGGAGGGGTGGGGTCACCGTCACCAAATGCCCCGGCTGGCGGGGGCGGTGCTGGATCTGTCTACTTCGGAAGGCCGTGTTTCCAACCACCGTTCTGTTCCTCAGGCCTGTGGGAACTGCTCCGTCCCCCTTCCCGGGGTCTAGAAATGGCCCCGATCCTCCCTGTGCCCCTGGTCTCTATCAGCATGACTGACATTGGCCTCCCCACGCCCCCAGGGCCTGGATGAGTGAGGAGAAGGGAAGATGGGCTGCAGAGAGGCAGGCCCCTGGGGGCTGCCCAGAAGTGGGGCAATCCCGGACAGCATTCTGCACAGAAGTAAACACCAGAGAGGAGAGTGGAGGCGGATCAAAACCACCTCCCCACCCCAGATGGCTGGCACGGCAGCAGCCCCGAGAGCAGAGCCGACCCCAGATGGGCAGGGCGGAGGGAGGTGGGCCTCTGGCAGGAGTCATCCAGAAGACACAGCAACGCTCTCGGATCAGGAGTCCCCATCCCACCACCCCAAGACCCCGTCGCTCTCCACTCATGGAGGCAAAGAAGCTCTGTCCAAACCTGTCCCCGCCACTGTGAGCAGGTCTCTGCAGAATACCCCTTGTGGAGTCCAAGCAGGTGGCACGTGTGGTTGGCAGGGGCCCACGGCCACCATGGCAAGCTGGGGAGGGCAGAGCCTGCCAGTTCCTTGCCATGAGGACTCCTCCTCCTGAGGGGCACTTCTTCAAATGGATCAGTGTTTCTGGACCAAGGCTGAAGTGGGCAGCATTAAAATCCAAGCGGAATTGAAAACCAATTAGCACTTATTTCGGGGGGAAAAACACTGAGCCGTGGATCACACAGCAGGGGAGCTGGGGGTGGGGGAGACACTCCGTGTCTAGACCAAATGGTACTAACAGCGGGAGTGGAGAGCGAGCCCAGCACACACCCGGGCCACAAAAAATCAGGTGTTAAATCACACACAGCTTGCTGTTTCTAATATACATGCTTCCCTTAAATGCCCACCATGCACAAAGATCAGAAACGCGGCAGATCCTTTGGAGGTGGGCAGGAGAAGGCCACGTCCAGACATACTGAGGCACAGTCAAAGGCTGGGACCCTAAGATGAACTCTGGATTGACAGGGGCTGTTAGAGAAGGGCTGAAATGGCATTTGATGTCACCGGAACATCTGATGACACCGACATCAGAGACCATTCCAACTATAATTAAGGATTTGGAAATGCAGGAACGGAGGGGTGGGTGGGTAGGAGACAGTCTGCTGTTGTTTTCCTCAACCTTTTGTGGCAGAAAGTTATGAGGGAAATGTGAATCTAAATGTTTAAAACAGGACTGGTGGTCCAGCGATTGAGACTCTGTGCTCCCAATGCAGGGGGCACGGGTTCAATCCCTGGTTGGGGGAAGATTCCACATGCCATGTGGCCAAAAAAAGCTTAAAAATAAGAATTAAATGCTTAAAACAGAAACCATTAGAAATACAAGAATAGAGAAAATCATAATGACTGTGGGAAACACACACACACTCCTTTCAGGAGAGTAACAATAGATAATGTGGCCAAACAATAAGGCTACAGAGAAGCTGAATAACATAAATTAGCAACTTGGTTTCTTTGTTTTCTATTGGAGCATAGTCGATTAACAACGTTGTGTTAGTTTCAGGTGTACAGCACAGTTATTCAGTTATCCATATATAAGAATCTATTCTTTTTCCAATTTTCTTCCATTTCTTCTGTTATCACAGAATACTGAGCAGTTCCCTGTGCTGGACAGTAGGTCCTTGTTGGTAGCAATTTGGTTTTAAAGGTTGATATAAGACTCTTTACCTGAAAGCAGATAAGATTCATTCTTTATAAAATATCCACTGATTATTCATAAAAACTGATCCTATGTTAAGAAAATTCTCAAATTCCCCCAAAGAGAATTTTTCCTATCACAACACACTGACCCTAATGCATTTAAACTAGAAATAAACACAATTTTGGAAAGGGATAAAGAGAAATCTAACTTAGCGGTTCTAAACCCAGGGAGTGGGGGACTTCCCTGGTGGTCCAGTGGTTAAGAACCCCCCTTGCGATGTGGGACATTCGGGCTCCACCCCCAGTTGGGAAACTAAGCCCACTCACCACAACTAGAGTCTGTGCACAGCAACGAAAGATCCTGCCTGATGCAGTGAAGACCTGAGGCAGCCGAATAAATAAATATAAAAAGAAACACGTGAACAAACCTGGGGAGTTTTATCCTACATCCTGATGCCGAGACCTCAGCCCCAGAGAGTCTGATTTCATTGGATTGGGCATCTTAGTTTTCAAAGTTCTCCAAGTTTGTGTGATGATATTAAGCAATTACTATTCATTGTTTGAGCTGCAATAATGGCATTGTGGTTATGTTTTCAAAAAGTGACCTTTTCCTTTTAGAATTACATACTGAGATATCTGTGGCTTGGATATGATGCATAACACTTGTTTCAAACGAATGGTGGGGAGAAGCAGGCACAATCAGAATATTAATGAGGTGAGATTAGTCAGGACGAGATCATATATGCTGTACATGTTGGCAACTGTTCATGGTAAAAGGTAAAATGTAAAATACAAATAAACAAAAAAACAATTTAAAAAGTTCTCCAATGGGTGGTCTAACGGCTAAGATTGCACACTCCCAATGCAGGGGACCCAGGTTCAACCCGTGGTCAGGGAACTTGATCCCAATGACACAACTAGGAGCTCTCATGGAGCAACTGAAGATCCCGAGTGCCACAGCTAAGCCCTGGGGCAGCCAAATAAAGAAAAGCATTTTAAAATAAGTAAATAAACGTTCTCCAATGGATCAAAAGGGGTAGCCAGGGTTACGTAATTGAAATCTGCAAAATTCACAAATACTTGTGGGTGTCTTAAGTTAAATAGCAAATCAAAAGTCAAAAGTGTCAATCAAACGTCTGGAATGGTGAAATGAGGAACTCAAAATCCTTTCTCCCAAAAACCAAGTTAAAAAAATGGACAAAACTACTAAATACAAACATTTGAGGACACCAGAAATCACCCAAACGCATACAACAACCTAAGAAGCACTTATATAAGAAAAACTGCCGAACTCTGAGTAAGAATAGTGGAGGTATGTGGTATTTAACTTAGGTTACTCCCATCACATGCTCCATCTGCGCTACAGTTTAACCAAAGCAGAGCAAGCCATGAAAACTTCACTGCTGGAGAGGCTGACCGAATCGGAGAGGGGCAAGGCAAAACCCCACACCCCTGGGCATTATTAAAACAGTTGTAGTCTCAGTAGCAAACAAATGGGAGAGGCCACCATCACAGCTGAACTGTGGTTACAACCAGGCTGGAGCAAGCAATGGACCTGCAGACTAACCAGAACTTTCAGAGGAAGATCCATTGAATGAGACAGTTATGCAGGGCCTGTAAGCTCCTGGGTATCCCTGCTGGTCTGGAAGAATGTATATTTATACAAGGCCATATGCAAGCTCCAGGGACACAAGAGAGGGCCTTCACTATCCACATATCCCTGGCTGAACATGAGCCCTTCAGACTATGCAAAGAAAATACCAGATGACCAGGCATAAAGCAGTAACAGAGGAAAATTCATAGACTCTTTAAACTTTGCAAATATTACCCAATCCACACAAAAGATTGTCTTACCGACTCAAGGATTTTCAGCACAACCTCTGATCAAGCATCAGCTGGCCACTAAACCACACTGAAGGCTTCCCTCATGGCTCAGATGTAAAGAACCCACCTGCCAGAGTAGGAGACATGGATTCGATCCCTGGCTCCAGATCCCCTAGTGAACAAAATGGCAATCCACTCCAGTAGTCTTGCCTGGGAAATCTCATGAACAGAGAAGCCTGGTGGGCTGCAGTCCACAGGGTCACCAGAGTCAGACACGACTTAGCGAATAAACCACCACCACCAAATCATTCTGAACCTAGGACAACCTCTAGTAAGTAAAGCTTATAATTAAGACCTTCTTCTTTTTTTTTTTTTAAAGAGCATGGGCATCAGTTTCTATACCATAGGAGAGAGAGACACCAAAGAATTGGCCCAGAAAAGTCATTCAATGAGTAAAAAGAACAAAACAACTTTAGAAAAACAATGATCTGTGGAAAAAGGGATAAGAATCCAGAATTGCTGCAATATACAATCTAAAATGTGCAGTTCTCAACAACAACAAAAGATTATGACACACACAGGAATAGTAAGGTGTGACCCGCACTCAGGAAAAGCAGCAGTTGTTAACAGGAACTGTCTCTGAGAGGGTTCAGAAGTTAGACTTAGCAAACGAAGACTTCATAGAGTTACTGTAAATAAGTTAACAACTAAAGGAAATTATGTTTAAAGAATTAAAAGTAGAGACAATAAAGAAATAATTTTTTTTTAAAAAGAAACTTTTAAAGTTGAAGTTTATAATAACTGCAAAGAAAAACGCACTTGAGGAGCTCAACAGATTTGAAATGGCAAAAGAAATAACCAGTGAGCTTTAAAGGTGGATCAACAAAACTTATCCAATCTGAAATAGTAAAAAATGGGGGGAGAAATGAAGGAAGGACAATAACACAAGTATAATGAAAGTTCCAAAAGAGGAAGAAAGAGAAAAGGGAAGGGGAAAAAAACAATCTTAACAAGTAATGGCCAAAAACATCTCAGATTTAATGAAAAACATCAGTCTACATGTCCAAGAAGCCCAACAAACTACATATAGGAGAACTAAAAAGACAGTCACACCTAGAAACACATAATCCAGCTGTTGAAATACAAAGACAAGGATAAAATCTTTAAAGTAGGAGAAAAGAAACACGTTATTATGCACAAGGAGCATCAAATCAATCAACAGCTCATTTCCCACCCATTTTATGGTTTGTGTTTTTATATTCTTGATGGTGTTCTTTGAATCA
The DNA here is from genome assembly GCF_032452875.1 of Bos javanicus. Lineage (NCBI taxonomy): Eukaryota > Metazoa > Chordata > Mammalia > Artiodactyla > Bovidae > Bos > Bos javanicus. The sequence goes on along the minus strand of NC_083885.1, from coordinate 47,969,209 downwards.
CATAAAATAGTTTATTTTGATTAAAACCCAATATATTTTTTCTTTTTTTTTTTTACTTGTACTTTTGGAGTGATATTTAAGAAACCACTACCCTATCCCAAGGTCACAAAGACATACTCCTATATTTCCTTCTAGGAGTTTTATAGTTTTAGCTCTTACATTTGGGTCTATGATCTGTTTTGAGGTAATTTTGTATATGGTGTGAGGTAAGAATCTAACTTTGTTCTTCTGCATGAAGATAACCATTTGTTCCACGTACGGTATTTTTGCATTTCTCTGTGAGATTTAAATTTTTTACAGGGTTGAAATGATACAAAGAATGTTATTCCAACACACAGAATTAAATCAATAAACAACAACAGAAAGAGATTTGATAAACCTCCAAATATTTGGATTAAATAAGACACTTTTAAATAACCCAGGAGTTAAAGAAGAAATCACAAGGAGAATTAGAAAATATTTTAAACTGAATAAAATAAAAACATATCAACATTTATGGAATGCAGTCAAATCAGTATTTATAAGGAAATTTATAGCTTTGCATGCCTATATTAGAAAATAAGAAAGAATTCAAGTCAATAATTTAAACTTTCACCTGAAGAAACTAAAAACAGATGAGCAGATTCCTCAAAAAATTAAAAATAGAACTACCATGAGATCCAGCAATTCCACTTCTGAGTATTTATCCAAAGAAAACAAAGACACTAACTCAAAAAGATATATGCACCCCCATGTTCATGCAGCCATTATTTACGAGAGCCAAGATACAGAAACAACATAAATTTCCCTCAGTGGATGAATGGATGAAGAAAATGTGAGACAGGGCTTCCCGGGTGGCTCAGAGGTGAAGAATACACTTGCCGATGCAGGAGAAACAGGTTTGATCCCTGATCTGGGAAAATTCCACATGTCACAGAGCAACTAAACCCATGTGTCACAACTATTGAGCCTGTGCTCTAGAGCCCAGAAGCCACATGAGTCCACATGCCCTAGAGCCCGTGGTCCACAGCAAGAGGCCTCACGGAAATGAGAAGCCCGAGCTCCACAACTAGACAGGAGCCCTGGCTTGCCGCGACTAGAGAAGAAGCGACGAAGATCCAGCACAGCCACAAATAAATAGATAAACTTTAAATAACAAAAATGTGATACACTCACAATGGAATATTATTCAGTCCTAAAAAGAATAAAATCTTGCCATAGATGGGTCCTTGAAGGCATTATGCTAAGTGAAATAAGTCAGAAGAAGACAAATACCATAAGATCTCACTTACATGAGGAACCTAAACAAACAAACAAAAAATAAACTCAGATATAGAAAACAAACTGGGGGTTGCCAGAGGTGGGCAATGGGGATATGGTGGTCAAAAAACGCAAACTTCCATTTATAAAATAAATAAGTCATGGGGATATAATACATAGCATGGTGACTATAGTTAATAATACTGCATTGCATTTGAAAATTACTAAGAGTAAATCTTAAAAGTTCTTACCACAAGAAAAAAGTTTTTAACTACGTATAACAGATGTAACTAGACTTACTGTGGTGATCATTTCACAATACATATAAATAGTAATGGTTTGAAATCTGAAACTAACATAATGTTATATTGTCAATATAACTTACTTAAAAAACAAATCATATGAAATTAAAAACTGACAAAACAGAAAAGTCAGTTTAAAAGTTAGTTCTTATGCTTGCTTTGGCAGCACATATACTAAAAGTTGGTTCTTAGTGAAAAGGTCAACAAAATGAACAAACTTTTAGCTAGACTAACCAAAAAGAGAGAGAAAAGAAAATATAAGGAGTGAAACAAAATCCCAACTTTGCAGAAATTAACAGGAATATAGGGGAATGAATACTATGAACTTTTATGCCAACAAATTAGTCAACTTAGATGAAGAGGACAAAATCCTAAAAAAACACAAATTATCAAAACCTGCATTAAAAAAAAAAAAGAATCTGACTAGACCTAACAATAAAATGATTTTACAGAGGTAATTAAAAATGTTTCCATAAAAAAAAGTTCATCCCAGATGCTTTCACTGGTGAATTCTGTGAAAGGCTTACAGAAGATATAAAATCAATCCTTCATAAATTTCTAATAAATATATAGGAGAGGATATTTCCAATTCATGCCATGGAACCAGTATTATCCTACTACCGAAGCTGGATAAGATCATAAAAAAACAAACCAAGTACATACCATTATGACTCATGAATATGTACACCAAGTATTAGTCGCTCAGTCATGGCCGACTCTTTGCAACCTCATGACCTGTAGCCTGCCAGGCTCCTCTGTCCATGGGATCCTCCAGGGAAGAATACTAGAGTGTATAGTCATTCCCTTCTCCAGGGAATCTTCCCAACCCAGGGATCAAACCTGGGTCTTCTGCATTGCAGGCAGATTCTTTACTGTCTGAACCACTAAGGAAGACCTCTGAGCCACCAGGGAAGCAGATACATACCAAAATCCTGAACAAATATTAGCAACTAAATCTAGCAACATGACCAAGAGGGATTTAGCCCAGCAATGCAAGGTTGGTTTAACATCTGCAAATACAATTCCCTGGTGGTCCAGTGGTTAGAACTTGGTACTTTCACTGTAGTGGTTGGGGTTCCATGCCTGGTCATGGAATTAAGGTCCCACAGACCATGTGGGGTGGCAAAAAACTACAAAAACAACCTGAGAGTTTTCAACAAAAATGCCAACACAACTCAATGCAATAACGTGTTTTTCTTCAACCAACGGTGCTGGGACAACTGGACAGTCACATACAAACAGATAAATTTAGATCTTTACCTCAAATAACACATAAAAGTGATGTCAAAATAGACAACAGGGCTTTAGGTCAAATTACACTAAAAGTATGAAACTTCTAGGAGAAAATATAAGAAAAATATCTCTGACACTGGATCAGGCAGAGTTCTTAGACATGACACAAAAGCAGGTTCCATAAAAGAACAGGTTGATAAACTTGATTTTATCAAAATTTAAAACTTCTGCACTTCCAAAGACATGATTAAGAAAATGAAAAGACAAATCCCAGTCCAGGAGAAATTATTTGCAAATTATATATCTAAGGACTGACTGTTATCCATAACATAAAAAAAGTCTTACAACCAAATAGGAAGATTAAGCATGAGTAGAAGATTCAGAGAGACATTTCACCAAATAAAATATAAATATGGCCAACAAGCACATAAAAAGATGATCGACATCCTTAGTCGATAGGGAAATGTGAATCAAAACCACAATGAGATACCACCGCGCAGCCACTAGGATGGCTGTAAAAACAAGTGTTGATGAGAATATGGAAAAACTGGAATCCTCAACACATTGCTGGTGGGACTGTAAAACAGTATGGTCACTTTGGGAAACAATTTGGCAGTTTCTTACGATGTTAAACACAGAGTTATCAAATGACCCAGCAATTTCACTCCTAGGTAGAAGTGAAAACATGTCCACAGAGACTTGTGCATGAACGTTCTAATGTTCGTAACGGCATTAGTCATATTAGCCTAATGCTGGAAACAACCCAAATATCCATCAACTGGTGAATGGGTAAACAAAAGGCAGTGTACTCATACGACAGAATACTATTCAGCAACAAAAGGAGTGAACTGAAATATATTAAAACATGGAGAGCCTAAAAAACAGATTGCTAGTGTATTAAAAGTTATACCTCAATAAAGGTACCTTAAAATTGCTAATCATTTAAAAAATGTTTGATTCATAAGAAATGACATATCAAAACCTGTAGGGTTGGGACTTTCCTGGTGGTCCAGTGGTTAAGAATCCACCTTGCAATGCAGGGGTCTCAGGTTAGATCCCTGGTCAGGGAACTAAGATTCCACATGCCTCAGAGCAACTAACGCCCGCACACCACAACTATTGAGCCCACGTGCTCCACAGCCTTCACGTCACAACTGGAGAGTCCAGGCTATGTAATGAAAGATCCTGCATGACAAAATGAAGATCACGTGTGCTGCAACAAAGACCCAACATAGCCAAATAAATAAATTACAAAGCAAAAATCTGTAAAGTATGTGTGGAGTGAATGGGGTGTAGGGGAAAAGAAACAAAAGAGAAAAGCTAAGTAATTTTAAACTTACTCTATGTAGGATAATTCAGGTTCAGCTAATGAAACAATGTGGGTGACAACAACCGTAGCAATCTGTTCTCGGCTGTGTCCAGGGCAGGCTCTGGAATGATCCCTTCCGTGCACAAACATCACATCCCCACGTCCCCAGGAGTTCACTACCAGAACCACTCTTCAACAACAGGGTTATTAGCAAGGAGGGCCACTGACTTTGGAACCCAAGCCAGCACCTTAGTCACAGAGCTCAACCACTAGACCTCACTGCAAATTTGCAGAATGGAAGTAATAACCACTTATTTTCCTATCATCATCGTCAACCATAACAAAACAGCACTTACACTTCCTACTTAACATAAGACACAGTACTAAATGCTTCACAAATTTCTTATTTAAACCGCACTGCAATTGTATTAGTTCTGATTCACCCTTCAGGCAAAGGGTGTGACCACACTGAAGGCTTATATTTCACTGGCCGATGAAACATAAGCAGAAGCAATGTGGGTCAGTTCCATGTGGGATCCTCTGAGAGCTGATGTACAATCCCCCACTCTCCTCTTCCTGCGTGAGTGAACATCTTCTAGATGGCAGAATCTGGATCTCTGAATGAGAATGATGCAGAACAGGGAATACTATCAACCCATAAGGAACATGTGATAGTAATAAAGAAAACAATCCCTATCTTTTAAGTCACTGAGATATTAGGGTTATTTGTTACAGCAGCATAACCTAGCCTAGCTGTACTGACTCAGTACCTTTAGAGTTAACCCTGTTTTTACTAGGAAATTAATCAAGGCTAAAAGATGGCAGAGGTGGGATTAGAATTTAGGTCTGCCTAATACCAGGGCTATTGGGCTTCTCTGCTGGTTCAGTGGTAAAGAATTCTCCTGCCAATGGAGGAGATGGGAGTTTGATCCCTGGGTCGGGTTTCATCCCCTGGAGAAGGAAATGGCAACCCACTCCAGTATTCTTACCTGGAAAACCCCATGGACAGAGGAGCCTGACAGGCTACAGTCCATGGGGCTGCAAAGAGTCGGACACAGCTTAGTGACTGAACAACAATTCCAAGGCTGTCAATTCAATCACTACCCTGTGCTTTCTAATTCACTCAACAAACATTTCCTGAATGGCTACTTTATTAGACACTGTTAATTTAGGGAAGCAGGGTATTACAGATTTTAACAAATACCCTACCAGTAAGAATAACAAGTAACATTTATTGAGGGCTTATTATGAGCCAGGTACCACTACAAAGAATGTCTTTCAGGTTAAAATTCTTTTCCCAGTAAAATGCCTCTTTGGTTTTTAATACACAAACTTCACTGAGTGTATATAGTTCTTGATGTGTTTTCACCTAATTCTTACGTGGGAAAAATTCATGCTCTCAAAATTCACTACAACATTTTAAGCAGGCAAAGTCTCAAAGTTACATTTTAAATACAATCAGAAGGTCAGAACCACCTGTGGACATGAAACCAGTCAACCAAGGCTGATGCAAGTGATGCAAGTTTAGATATTGACTAGAGGGGAATCCGGAGAAGGCAATGGCACCCCACTCCAGTACTCTTGCCTGGAGAATCCCATGGACGGAGGAGTCTGGTAGGCTGCAGTCCATGGGGTCGCTAAGAGTCAGACACAACTGAGTGACTTCACTTTCACTTTTCACTTTCATACATTGGAGAAGGAAATGGCAACCCACTCCAGTGTTCTTGCCTGGAGAATCCCAGGGACGGGGGACACTGGTGGGCTGCTGTCTCTGGGGTCGCACAGAGTCAGACACGACTGAAGCGACTTAGCAGCAGCAGAGGGGAATCATGGTGTAAAGGCATGTGACAACCGGCTGTTAGCCACCGTATTAATGAGTGATAGAGAAGTGATGTTTAGAATTTTTACATACTAACATGGTAGTTTGTTACCTCTTGGTAGGAGATGGTCTGGCCTAAGCCAGTTGGCCAACAAGAAGCAAGAAGAGACTGGTTGGGGCTTCAGGGGACAGGTACCAGCTTCCTTCTCCCTTATACACTATCCTATCTGGCCAGGATGCCCAGGATTGCAGAAGTGGCCCTGGACCATGCACACAAGAGGAGGAAACCTGCTGAGCCAGGAGATGAGATCAACTGGATCTGCAATGATGACAGCAGTAGTGGTGACCGTGGTGAACCAGTCAACCATCTCGGTAACCTAGATACCTCTGGACTTCCTCATCAATGGGACAAGAAACAGCGAAATTCTTTCAGCTCAGTCTTCATGCTCAGAGGAAGTATTCTCTCCAGGGGTTTAAAGAGACTTTCAGTTGATCCAAGAACACAAATGTCTCTAAGGGAAGAGATCGTCAACTGCTACAGGTTTCCTTCCTGAGACTGATCTGTGAACCAGCCAGCCTTCTCAGCTGTCCAGCCCTCATTGCACAACCTCCCACCTCTTCCCAAAAAGCACTGCCCAGTGGGGTGTGTAAATTTCCAGGCCTCCAAGCAACAGAAAGCATCAAAATACTGGTTTTAGAGAAGTAGTCTTTAATGAATAATAAAGCTCCTTAAGCTCCCAGACTTGCCTGTCTTTCCCTGACTTACACATACTTCTGTTAGATATGAAACTTGGCCTTAAAAACAGGATATTTTGGTCCATGCTGGGATTGCCTAAATTCAGAACTGCCGAAGGTTAGTGATCTTGATTCACTTAAACGGAATGTTTTGCAGGACCACCAAAACTTTTGAAATCCACCAGAAAAAATTTCCAAATCTGATTTCTTTCAGAGTCTGAATGTTTTATTTAATAGAGGCGTGAAAAACCTACTTTATCTAATCATATCCTAGAATAGTTATTTCAATTACAGTCAGTCTTCATCTTATCTCATCTTACAAAATATGCACTCTTGTCTTTCTCCCACAAATAAGAAAAATCTTATGTTACCATAAAATAATTTTAGATGTTAGCTTTATAATGTAAAAGGAGGTGTGGCTTATCAGAATTCTCTCGAGGGGACACAAACAAAAATATCTGAAGATGATCAGTTTAAATTTGCATAATCATGGCCAACCCACGCCCTAATTCCTGGTGACTGAGGTACAGGAACTCAGGGTAGGGTACAAATCCTTGTGCGGGGGGAGACTTTAGACAATAGCAAAGCCACACGTGCCTGGGGTGAGGGCCAACGGGGCATTTCATTCAGGCTCCACGTCCTTCTTCCCCCAGCTCTCAGGGGCCTCAAGAGCAAAGCTGCTACAAGACGGTCTGTGAAAAGGGATTTTCTGGCCTGATGGGTCAACTCAAAAGATTCCCTTTCACCCAAGTAAAAGGGCTATGGCCCTTCCTTCACCTCTAAGTAAGTACGGGTCCACATGTACACACACACACACACACAACACACACGTGAAGGAAGCATTCACCATAAATTACCTCAGACTAAGTCAGTGAGTAATTACCCTCTGGAACATTTTCCACTACTGCCAAAATCTTCCTTCAAGAGCAGACTGCTTTGAATTTGAAGCAACAATTCCAGCTTGCACAATATCCAGCTGTTTCCAAATTACTTGAGGGGTCCACACTGGTTAAACCATTACACTAATGCAGCTCACATATCTAACCATAGTTCCTTTGGTTAGATTTCTTAAGTTTTTTAAAAAGTTTTGGCTGTGCTGGGTCTTCACTGCTGCGTGGGCTTTCTCTAGTTGCGGTGAGTGGGGACTAGTCTCTAGTTGCGGTGTGCAGGCTTCTCGTCGTGGGGGCTTCTCTTGTTATGGAGCATGGGCTCTAGTGTGAGCAGGCTTCAGTAGCTGAGGCTCCCAGGCTCAACAGTGGTGATGCGGGCGCAGGGGTGGTGTGGACCTTTTTTAAAGTGAGTCTGTTACAATAGTGCTTCTGTTCTTATGTTTTGGGTTTTTTTTTTTTACTTCGAGGCATGTGGGAACCCAGCTCCCCAACTAGGGATGGAACCCAAAGCCCCTGCATTGGAAGGCAAAGTCTTAACCACTAGACCACCAGGAAGTCCCTTGGTTAGATTTATTAAAATATTATGTAGTGTGCACAGCTGGGTAACAGGCAGGAGAGGAATGATTTTCCAAAGGTGATCTAGACTCAAACTTTACTTTCATTCATTTGAGAGAGACCCCGGGCCCCAACCAGGGGTAGAGCCTTAGACTGGGCATGATCTCTGCCCTTTGTCAGAGTGGTTGTTGCTCAAAACTCAGATCCCCTGGCCTCAGGCTCCAGTTCAGAATCTCCAGCAGTCTGGAACAGAGCAGAGGCTCTGTATTTTTAGCAAGACTTCCAGGCAAGTCTGCTGCTCACTGAAGTCTGAGAATCACCGCTCGGAAAACCCTAGCAAAGTGGTTCTGAAACTTGATGCAAATCATTTGTGGAAAATGTTTAAGCTCCAGGTTCTAGGGCCCACTAAGATTATTTTGTTTCTTACAGAGCTCTTTGGGTTGCCAGTGGCTGAAACCCAATTCAAACTGGCTGGAGGGGGGAAAAAAAAAGAAATCTTTTGGGTCACCATGCTGACAAGTGCAGGGGTTATTCCAACACCAGTTACTTGCAGAGCTTATCAGGAACCAACCATTTCTATCTTCTTTCTGACCCCTTGGAAAAGACGGTCCTCAGTGACATTAGGTTTCTGCCCTACAACTTCAGATCCCAGCAGAAAGAAAAATACCTCTTTCCTGGTGCTTTCCAGCAAATGATACGTATTAACTCTGAATGGTCTGACGAGACCCCCCTTCCTGAACCAGTCACTGTAGCAGGGAGGGGGGCCGATGGGAAGGACCCGTGCCTGCTCACGGTTCCACAGCCAAACCATATGGACCAGAACATTCCATAAGCAGGGGGAGGGGCTCTTTTTTTCTTAAAGCTGCTTCTCACTCCCATTTCCAAAAGTTCCTTCTGGAAAATGTGAGAAAGACACAAAAGTATAAAGAAAGAAAAGAATCTATAAACTTCCTACCTCCTAATGTTTTTAGAACCTTTAAACTCAGAATTGTGCATATGCACACTGACTTCTTGAATAGAAACCTATTCTATAAAACAAAGCATTTCCTTAGGGCTCAGTCTTCATGACCATTACCCCCAAACTGAAAAAGAATAAATATTTTAGTCAGTTTTACGATTGCTCAGCCAATACTGGTTTGTTGGTCCTTTTTCCAAGAACTGGTTCTTCTTTTTAACCCCTACAGAAGTCAGTGCCTGTTTCTGAAGAACAATGATATTCTCCTAATCAGAGTATAATTATTGAAATCAGAAAATGACTGTTATCTAATGTAGCTAATCTAATATGCAACTTATAAGATAATTTATAACTTACAAGATATTGTCATCTCCATATATTAAGTTAACCTTAAACATGCATTCCAATATACACCGAATGTGTGCTGAGTCGCTCAGTTGTGTCTGACTCTTTTTGAGCCCATGGACTGTAACTCGCCGGGCTCCTCTGTCCCTAGGGATTCTTCAGGCAAGAATACTGGAGTGGGTTGCCATGCCCTCCTCCAGAGGATCTTCCCAACCCAGGGATTGAACCCAGGTCTCCCTCATTGCAGGCAGATTCTTTACCATCTGAGCCACCAGTGAAGCAGACAAATACTGCCTGATTTCACTTACAGGAGGTCCCTAGAATAGTCAAGTTCACAGAGTCAGTGCTAGATTCCAGGGGATGGGGAGGGGAGATGGGAGTTAGTGTTTAATGGGGACAGACTTTCAATTTAGGAAGGTGAAAAACTCGGAAGATGGATGATGGTGAGAGTTGCAGAACAATATGAATGTACTTAGTGTAACTGAACTGTACAGTTAAATATGGTTAAAATAGCATGTTTTATTGGAGAAGGCAATGGCACCCCATTCCAGTCCTCTTGCCTGGAAAATCCCACGGAGGAGCCTGGTAGGGTGCAGTTCATGGGGTCTCGAAGAGCTGGACATGACTGAGTGACTTCACTTTCACTTTTCACTTTCATGCATTGGAGAAGGAAATGGCAACCCACTCTGGTGCTCTTGCCTAGAGAATCTCAGGGATGGGGGAGCCTGGTGGGCTGCTGTCTATGGGGTTGCACAGAGTCGGACACGACTGAAGCAACTTAGTAGCAGCAGCAGCATGTTTTACATTCTGTGACTTTTATCACAAGAAAGAAAGAAATTTAAAAAGCAGAGACACTGTCATCTCATTTCATTTTTAAGGGCAGGGCTTTCAGTGTCTGATTCACTCCCGGTCCCCAGTGCTAGAGTAACTGGTGTCATACATACAGTGCGTGCTCAGTCGCTTCAGTCGTTTCTGACTCTTTGTGACCCTATGAATTGTAGCCCGCCGGGCTCCTTGGTCCACAGGATTCTCCAGGCAAGAACACTGGGGTGCGTTGCCATGCCCTCCTCCAGGGGATCTTCCTGACCCAGGGATTGAACCCAGGGGATCTTCCCAACCCAGCGATTGGGTCTCCTGCATTGCAGGCAGATTCTTTACTGCTGAGCCACCAGGGAAGCCCCCGTCATATATACAGTAGAACTCAGTAAATAAATGGACTGAATGGTGGAAGCACAGTTCCCTGAGGGAAAATCTCAAAGAATGGTTGCCGGGCAGCCAAACCAGCAGACAGTTATCTTCTACACCTGCCCAAACAGGAGCTCCAGAAGAGAAGCCAGAAAAGCCCAACTGTTAATAAGATTCCCCAGGTGAGGCGAATGCCCAGCCAGGTTTCAGAATCACCAACTGAGGAAGGGGTATGACCAAATACAAACACACTTCCTGAGAAGCTGTTGTCCAGATCAGTCTTTTACCAGAGAAGAAGCCTGATGAGGGTGAGTGTTCTGTACTCCCACCCGGCGCTGAAGCCAGGGGACAGGAACGGGTGGGTCAGACCTGGGTCCTGCTCTCACAGTCCAGGGGCGGCAGATGGGCTTCCAGGGAACAGGTGTGGTGTCATACCACATGCAGAGAGGCCCTGCGCAACTCTGAGAAGGAGGTGAGGCAGGTCTTAACCTCAGCCTCACCACTAGGTCACACTTGCAGGGTGTGTGATCAGGAGGAGCTCGGGCTATACTGAGTCCAGACACCGGGGATCTCTTCCCTCTCCACAATCGCCCCAAACCGCAGACAGCACATGAAACATCCAGGGAAGGAGCCCTGGCAGTTTGTGATTCTTCCCACTCTGCAGATGAAGAACCCAAAGCTTCTTCAGAAGTTACTCACTCGGCGAAGGTCACAGAGTTAGTTGGGGAAGCTGAGATCAGTTCCTGACTCATTCCGAAGCCCAAGCTTGAACAATAGAACCCTATCTGGTCTCAGAAAAAAAAAGGATGATGATGGTGATGAGAACTAATACTTTCTGAGCATTTACAATGCAGCAGGCTCAGACGAAATACTTTCCATAAGTTTTTTAAAATTTAGTTGGCTGCACTGAGTCTCAGTTGCAGCGTGCGGGATCCAGTTCTCTAAGTATCAAACCCAGGCCCCCTGCATTGGGAGCATGGAGTGTTAGCTACTGGACCACCAGGGAAGTCCCCTCCGTAAGTTTATTAAATACTCATAGTAGCCCGATGAGGTAGAAGCCATTATCATCTTTTGCAGGTAAGGCATCGGAGGCCCTGAGAGGTGAAGTGATAAGCACAAGGTAAACACACAGAGCTAGTAACTGGTTGAGCTTTGAATCCAAGTCACCTGGCCCATGTGCAAAACCACTGCATGATGATGGTTCATATATAAGAAGAAGAATGATGTCCTAGGCCAGGAGAGCAAAGAAGAGGGTCTGCTGGGCTTCTGAAAGCCCTCATCTTATGAGAGCTGTGTGTACCATGCTTACTGCCTCGCCACAGCTCTGGATGAGAGGGAGCCATCTGACCATGGCTGGGCCAATCAGACCCCCTGTCCTGGGATGGAGACAGCCAGTCAAGTCTTAGCCAGCTCCTTCCCTGGTTTGGCCCCGCCATGGGGCAGATGAGTCCTTTACTGCAGTGGTCCCCAAATGTTGTTGGCACCAGGGACTGGTTTCATGGAACACAGCTTTATCACAGACTTGGTGGTGGGGGTTGGTTTCAGGATCAAGCCCATTATATCTGTTGTGCATTTAATTTCAATTATTATTACATCAGCTCTACTTCAGATCAAAGTTGGGGACCTCTGCTTCATTGTACTGACACTGCCACTTTTCTGGTCCCTGCCTAACTAGGCCCCTAACAAGGGGGGGCCTGCAGTTTGAGGCCCCCACACCCATCTGCAACCCCCACTGGTATTTAACATTGTCACAGAAGTCCTGGCCAAGGCAACGAGGCAGAGGATAGCACAGGAGCAATGGAAATGGCTATTACTAGTGGACAAAAGGAAGGTCTGTCAAGCAACTGCAGGAAAAGCTGCTGAAAATAGAAATAAGGAAGCTCATGACTGAATAAATCCACAAGACTGCAAGCCAGGATGGCCTGCCTCATCCACACTGTGAGGCATTAAGCAAGCAAGGTCACCCTCGGGTGCTTTGGTTTCCTCCAGTGAATGGCGATATTACCAACCTGCTTCACTGCGTTATAGCAGGGGACTGAGAGCTAAGTGTTAAGACACTTAGACTGGGGCCTGGCTCATAAGTTTTTCAAATGGGTGGGAAAGGATGTATTACACTGACAATATGAAGGAGACGATTGGTTAACTATTGATTGGGGGTGGGTGAAGGGTGTGTTTAAGATCTTTATCCCACACCTAACCCCAAGAAAAAATTCCACATATTGGATGGAAAAGATGAAGCCATAAAATAACTAGGGATATTTTATCTCAAATTTAAAACCAAAGCTTTAAAAAGAAAAGTCTCGATATGTTTAACAACATAAAAAAAAATAAATAAAAAGTAAAACTAAGTAGGGATTTAAACTCACAAAATAGGGAATTTCCTGGCCGTCCAGTGGTTAGGATTCAGTACCTTCACTGCTGGCCCAGGTTCAACCCCTGGTTGGGGAACTAAAGATCCCACGAGCCACATGGTGGGCAAAAATATAATTTATTTAAAAAATTTTTAAAAAATTAAACTTGCAACATATAACAAAAGAATCATACCTTTAATAATGTAAAGATTCCCTATAAATCTATAAGAAAAAAAAAAACACCCTAGAACAAACAGGCAACTAACAAGGAATACATATGTTTAATAAAGAGATCCTAGAAGTCAAGTGAGCAATAAATATCACAAGTCTTTAAGCTTGTTTATTCACTTTGTGGTAGTAATTGTAACCCCAGGGCTTTGTCTTGAGAAAAATCTAAGAAGCAAACAAAGGTTTTGGTGTGTGAGATGTTCAGTTATAACCGTGAAGGTTGGAACAACCAGTGTGTTCAACAACAGGCACTGACAGGATGGGACACTGGGAAGTCATTAAAGAGAACGTGGCTGACCTTGACCCAGTGAGCACCATGGGAGGCTCTCCAAGATCGATTATTAAAGGAAAGTGCATACGTGGAAACAGTATGTCTGTAAAACAATACCTGTATATACCTGTGTAATAAAAATAGCTAACGTTTGAGTACTTGTCAGTCCAAGGAGCCACTCTGACTGCTACATACTTAATGCAATGAATCCTCAGTCAAGAAGTTAGGATCATCACTTCCATTTTACAGAGGGGGAAACTGAGGCACAGAGTGATTAAGTCAAGGCCCAAGTCTTCACACAGCAAAGCTGGGATCTGAACCCAAGCACTGTGGCTCCAGAGCCCGCTCTCTTAGCACACACAACCCCCATACACACAGCAAGGAAGGGCACACGTGGTGTCCCTCTGGGCAAGTGAGGGAGGCGAGAAGGCCCAGTGCTGGGGCCACAATGGGAACGTGGAGCTTCCATGTTTTACAGGCTGCTCTGCTCTTTGAACTGTTAAAACTAGCAAGTGGCTTAAGTTTTAAATCAGTATTTTTAAAATATAATTTTAAAAAATTTTTATTTATTTATTTTCAGCTGTGCTAGAAATCTTTGTTACTGCACGAGGGCTTCTCCCTAGTTGTGGCGAGCAGGGTTTACTCTCTGGTTGCGGGGCATGGGCTTCTCATTGAGGTGAGGAAGGTTTAGTTGCCCCAAGGCCTCTGGGCACTTCCTGTGGATCAGGGATCAAACTCGAATCTCCTGCATTGGTAGAGGGATTCTTTACCACCGAGCCACCAGGGAAGCCCCAAAACAGAATTTTTAAAAACCTATCAATAGAAAATTTTTGCTGCCTATCCTAAATGCAGGTAGGGGCAGATGATCAGCATTCATCAGTGCCGTTAAAGGGTAAGTGGTGAGCAGGACCAAACTCCTTTTCCAGGAGCCATGATGTGGGGTGGGGGGCGGGGGACGTCTCAAGCCTGTCTCCTAGGGGACACCAAATACAGCCGTGAATCTGGCTGAGGCATCACACAGGACACACCACATAAGCAGTGAGCCCCCTTGACCCATGGCGCGCTGGAGGAGGAGATAAGAAGGATCTGATGGTTGGGGAGACTTTCAGCCCCATCAGTTAAGCAGGCTCAGAAGCTTGAAGTCCGGGGCCTATATACACTTTTTATCTGGCCCGAGTGTTAAGTTACAAAGTCAAGTTACGAATGTGTCAGCAACCAGAAAGTCCTTGTTTTCTGCCCTGTAATAAACACTGTAATAAAAGGTGTGTCAGGACCCAGGTTAGCAGGAAGGTAGAAGGGACACCGATGTGGACTTGATCCCCTGTCCTGATTTATGCATGTAGGACACTGACATTTGGCTCCTGCTAGGCACAGACTCTGTCAACATCATGAGTTAACAGCTGTGGTCAGATAGCTCAACCAAGGTCAGACTCTGGGATGAACTACCTGGCTCCCAACCCGGGCCCCGAGGAGCTGGGCGACAAGGATCAAGGGCTTTTCCTCCCTGGGCCTCAGTGTCCTCATCTGTGAAAGTGTAAGTAGTAACTACTTACACCCTCTGCTCACTCCACCTCCCTCATCGCCCCACTTCCACCTCTGCCATCTCTGCTTGTCACAGCAGCCAGAGGGAATGAGAGAGCAGACACACCCAGCTCACTCCCACCCCTGCCCTCGCCGCCCCTTCAGCTGGGAGGGCTCTCCCCCGGGTCTTACACAAGGCTGTCACCTCCGTACCAGCCCAAGTTCAGCTGACGTGTCACCACCCTGGCGAGGCTTTCCCCCATGCACCCCAGTTATCTGGCCTCCCACAGCCCCCCTCCACCTTCCAGGTGTGTCCACTCACATTCTGCTTCCATGACTTCAGAGCATTATTCATCCTCACCTGAAAGGATATGATCACTCTGTTTACCACTTTATCACCTGTGTCCTTCAGCAAGAACGTTAACTCCCAGAGTATGGGCCTTCCCAGGCTCTGACCTCGGCACTTGGAACACATGAGGCTCCATATATATTTGCCAAATGAACAAGTCAGGGGCTGAAGGAATTAATGAATTCTGCACCACTCCACATCAAATCTTCTCTCCCCACCCAGTGGGAATAAATGTGTTTGTAATTTCCAGGAAGAAAGAAAACCCTCAGGTATCCAGTATGTAACTGATCACAAAGCATCCAAGTGATTTCAAGCATGCTAGTGCCCTAAAGAATTTATGACCCAGACAGCAGTGGCTGGGGTCAGAGCTCGCCCCTGGCCAGGCTACTAGAAGGGCTGGCCTTTCCAATGGAGAGGAGCCCTCTATTGTTCTTTTGTCTTAAGAATGGAGTTTCAGATCAGAAGAAATTCAAATGCTCAAAAACCTCTTGCCCCAAGCAGAAAGATTTAATCCCCTGGCACTGAATGATAACTCTCTAGAGGCTGTTGGTTTGGAAGTACATAGCCAGGGCAGGAGAGAGCAAAAAAAAAAAAAGAAAATGTCAACAGTCTAGAGTC
Organism: Bos javanicus; assembly: GCF_032452875.1. NCBI lineage: Eukaryota > Metazoa > Chordata > Mammalia > Artiodactyla > Bovidae > Bos > Bos javanicus. The sequence goes on along the minus strand of NC_083885.1, from coordinate 47,953,304 downwards.
GACTCTCCCTAGTTACACTGACAGGCATACAGGGCTCCACCTGGTCAAAGGTAAGGTCCGAGGCAGCCATGCCTAAAAATGAGATGACTGAGCGCTGCTCATCTGTTTGTTCCCAAATCCAAGACAGACGTGGGCAGTAGCAGAGGCCAGTAAATAACACAAAACGCATGAACACAAAAACAAAGAAGGCTAGAATCACGGAAGGAAAAGCCAGCTGATTAGACACCAGGCCAGTTGTTCACTACTCATTTCTTACGTAAACAAAAGCTGAAGAGTCAGTACCTTCCGGATAGCTGAATAATAGATGAGAGAGGTTTCTTCTCTAGAGGAATATTCCGGCTAATAAGTGAACAGGAGGGTTGAATTACAATGTCACAATTTTTGCACCCCCAAGTGAAAGCCTGGGTCTATATAACAATCATTTACAGCGGTTAACTCTACAGAACACCATGGAAAGAGACATCAAGCTTTACAGACTCTGATGGATATACAAGGGCTTCCTTGGTGGCGCAGCAGGAAAGAATCCGTCTGCCAATACAGGAGACATGGGTTTGACTCCTGGGTCAGGAAGATCCCTGAGAGGAGGAAATGGCAACCCACTCCAGAAGGCTTGCCTGGGAAATCCCAGGGACAGAGAAGCCTGGTGGGCTATAGTCCACAGGGTCTCAAAAGACACATGACGCAGTGACTTAACAACAACAACGGATATACAAACACAGCAACACACAAATGTGTGTGTGTGCATGTGTGCATCTCAAATATGAATCTGCTCCAGTCTCAATCCTACTACTCATTCATTGGAAACACAGGGACAGAAGAGCTCATTAAATACCACCACACCTATGCCAGACACAGAATGTACAAAATCTCAGGACAAATGACATGGCTTCTCTCAACAAATAAACTATTAAAAGAAAAAAAAAACGTGTTGGGGAGGGAGAGCCCATAGATTAAAAGACACCTAATAGGCATGTGAACCAAATCCAACCATGGACCTTGTCGGGTCTTGACTGGAACAAATCAATTCTACAGAGATATTTATGAGAAGAGCCACTAACTGAACACTAGATGATGACATTCAATTATTGGTATTTATTTTAATCATGACAGTAATACTGTCATTATGTCCTTAAAGAATCCTTATCTTTTAGAGATCAATACTGAAATTTTTAGCTTTAAAATAATCCAGTGGGAGAGGTCAGTGGCAGATATATATAAAACCAGAGTGGTTAATAAGAGCTGATGGTATTTATTTATTTATTTGGCTACATCAGGTCTTAGCTGCCCAGGCTTAGTTGCTCCGAAGCATATGGGATCTTCCCAGCCCAAGGACCAAACCAGCGTCCCCTACATTGCAAGGCGGATTTTAAACCATTAGACCACTGGAAAGGCCCTCTGATGCTATTTACTTTTTCAAAAGGTGTCTGGAGGTGAAAAATGTAGGGTGCTCTGAGAAGAAAATCAGTCTTGCATATTCATTGGAAGGACTGATGCTGAAGCTGAAACTCCAATACTTGGGCCACCTGATGCAAAGAACTGACTCATTGGAAAGACCTTGATGCTGAGAAAGACTGAGGCAGGAGAAAGGGATGACAGAGGATGAGATGGTTGGACAGCATCACCGACACGATGGACAAAAGTTTGAGCAAGCTCTGAGAGCTGGTGATGGACAGGGAAGCCTGGTGTGCTGCAGTCCACGGGGTCACAAAGAGTCAGACACGACTGAGCAACTGAACTGAGAAGAAAGAAAGATCACTTCCACTATCGAGTGCTAATGATCAAATCACATCTTCTTCCTGCTTGGATCCCTTCTGCGTCTCCATGTCACCCCAGGTAAAGCCAAAAGTCTTCACTGTGGCCCACAAGCCCCCTCAACCACCCCCCCACCTCCACCGATCTGCCCCACCACCTCTCTCCTCTCATTTCCCACCACTGCCCTCCCTCATCAATCTCAAGCTCTGCTGATCACTCCCCAAAGCGCCTCAAGCAGGCTGGTAACTGTCTCGATCCAGGGCCTTTCACTGGCCCTTATTTTGCCCCAAATGCTCTTCCCCCAGAGATCCACATGGCTCCCTCACTTGCCTCCTTCATCTCAGCTTCAATGTCATCTCATGAAGGAGGCCTTCCCTGACCACTCAGTCCATCTAAAACAGCACCAGGGCTTCCTTGGTGGTCTAGTGGTTAAGAGTGCCTACAAAGCAGGGTGCATGGGTTCAATCCCTGGTACGGTAAGATCTTATATGCCTCGAGGCAACTAAGCCTGTGAATCACAACTACTGAAGCCTCAAGCTCTACTGCTCCACAAGAAGCCACTGCAATGAGAAGCCCTCACGCGGCAAGGAAGAGTAGCCTGCGCTCACCACAACTAGAGAAAGCCCACGTGCAGCAGTGAAAATCCAGTGCAGCCAAAAATTAAATAAATGAATCCTTAAAAAATAAAAGAAAATAAAACAGCACCACATGCTACTCACCCTCATCCCATGCCTTCTCCTGCATTTCTTTTCACACCTGTTATCTCTTTCTGATTCACTATAAACTCCTTGTCTGTTGACTACCTTCCCTTTTATAAAAATAAGCTCCGTGAGGGTGGGGACTTCACTTGTTTTGTTCATTACTGGCTTCCCAGAATAGTGCCTGTGCAAAACAGATGCGCAATAAACATCTGTGTAACAAATCAAAGAATCAAAAGGGGCCTCATCTAGAGGCACCATCCTGGGGTCTGGCAACTCCTTTAAGAGCCACTTTTAGGGAACTTTTCAGAACAAGTAAAGTTGTTGGCTGCCTAATCCAATATTTAGTCTCCCCTTTTAACTCAGTAATAGAATCTGATTTTTAGCTAAGAACAAGGTCATGTGAAATACATTTTCTAGATTCCCTTATAACTGTGTATGTGACTAAATTCTGGGCAAGAGTCTGTAAGCAGAACATAGTGGGAAACTTCCATGAAGCAGAAGTGTCCATCTTCATCCCCTGCTGAGATATAATGGCTGGAGCTTAAGCAGCCATGTTGAACCATGAGGTGACGGTAAAAGGATGGTGGAGCTCGAAGGTGGACAGAGCCTGGGTTCTGGAATAGAGTGCAGCCTGGGCCTCCTTATTACTGGACTCCTTTATGTGAGAGAGAAATAAACTTCTACCTTGTTTAAGCCATTGTCAGTTTGTTTTATAAGCGGTTTTCTATTACCTACAGTTGAACCTAATCCTGCTACACCTGGGATCACAAAGCTATGGTACATGGGTGGAACAGGTATAGTCATATATCCACGCAAACATATAAAAACACCCATAATTTGAGAACTGTTCCAGGGAGAATCACTGTGAGCTGGAGTATACAAAGAGGCATCATGGAGTTGGGGAGAGAGTGGACAGAGGAGACAACAAAGGAAATACAGACACGAGAATCATGAATGTTTCATTAGGTCTGGCTGCAGCCTCGAGATGAGTAACCAGACTATATAAAGAATGACTACAAGTCAATAAGAAAAAGAAGCAAAGAGGATGAACAGGCTATATCCAAAAGAAGAAACATAAATGAAAAGCATGTCTTACTAGTCCTCAGGGGAATACAAATTAAATCCATAATGAGATTTCATCTCACATCAGACTGGCAAAAATAAAAAAGCTTTATAAAACCAAGTGTGACAGGATACAGAACAACAGGAACTCTTACACATCCTTGGTGAGAACTTGAGAACAGTTTGATGATATTTGGCAAAATTAAAGATGCTCACATCCTACAGCCACCAATCTTGTGCCCATTACATACCTCAAAGAAATTCTTGTTCAGGCACCTTAGGAAATGTGTTTAACAACATTCACAGTAGCCCAAGAAGAGCAAAAACAAATCTGGACACTAATGATATATGCATTGCCAAAGAAATGACCAAAACAAACAGGTGGTATCTTTGGCCAGTGGAATATTACACAGCAGTAAAAAATGAAATACCGCTATACCAAATGGTCTGGATTAATCACTATATTAAAAGAAAAATACAAGTCCCAGAAGACTATGTATAGTTTGATATCATTGTAGACGTTCAAAAATAACTATTTCAAAACAAATAATGTTAAACAAAAAATTCAAGATGGTGGTCACAGCTGAGAGAGCAGCCTGGGAACTGGCTGCTGCTGCTGCTAAGTCGCTTCAGTCGTGTCCGACTCTGCGCGACCCCATAGATGGCAGCCCACCAGGCTCCCCTGTCCCCGGGATTCTCCAGGCAAGAACACTGGAGTGGGTTGCCATTTCCTTCTCCAATGCATGAAAGTGAAAAGTGAAAGTGAAGTCGCTTAGTCATGTTGACTCTTAGCGACCCCATGGACTGCAGCCTACCAGGCTCCTCCGTCCATGGGATTTTCCAGGCAAGAGTACTGGAGTGGGGTGCCATTGCCTTCTCCAGGGAAATGCCATAGTTTCATATAAATTACTGGTAGGTAATGTCCTAGTTCTTGGGCAGGGAGTAGGCTAATGGCTATTCATTGTAATAAACATTTTGTACAGACCAAAAATACCACTGTATCATGCATCAAGGATTATGATTAATCCAATTCTGTGTGTCCAAAGGTCACCTTTAAAAAATGAAATGCATATACAAAGAGGTGAAGAAGAACATACACCAAGTTACTGACAGATAAGACCAATAAGGCTCAGAGTAGGAGGGGAGGGATGGAGTAGTAAGTGGTTTCTATCTCTGTCACTTACACACTCATTTCAACAAGAAATGCTGGGTTAATCATAAACAAAGTAGAGCAGTATAGCACAGTGGTTCAGTGCACAGATTCTGGAGGCCAACCACCAGAGAGGGACGGCGTGTCGACTCTACTACTCCTTAGCCATAAGGCCTCCGGCAGGTTATTTCATTTCTCTGTACCTCTGTCTCTGTACCTGAAAAGGTGCATGATGCCAGTGCCTACTTCACAGGGCCACGAGGTAACATGAGCTGGTTCTTTAGTTCTTCTTCACAAACTAAACCCTTAATGAGATTGGCTATTACTATGATCATTATTCTAACTCCAAACTTCCACAAGGGAGACCAGAGCTAAGCAATTACCTGGTCCAGGCCACCAGATGATTCTGGTCAGTGTAAGCCCCAGGTGTGTCCACTTCTCCAATCTTTGTAGCCTCTGTAAGAAGACCAGTGTCTTGCCCACTCCAGGTACCCACTATAAAGGGTTGATAAATGAACTCACGCTGCCTCAGTTTACCCACCACATTTTTGGCTGTCTGAACAGATCACTTGCAGATGCCTACCCATCATGTCCTTTCTCCTCACAGCTTCCTTACTGACCCTCTGTCTGAAGTGGCAATAAGCACAGCTTAAAAACTGCACTTCCGAGACTTCCTTTTGACAAAGGGTGATCTTGTCACAAGGTTCTAGCCAAAGAGGGGAAGCAGAAGTCTGCTAAGGATTTCAGGGAAGGCTTTGGTTTCCTGACAAAGGTGTTACTTCTTTTTCTTAGAGCTTTGCTTCTTTCTGCCTGTAACAAGGATGTGAGGCTGGAGATGGGGCAGCCTTCTTATATGTATGAGGCTAAGGGCAGCAATGCAGATAAACAAGAGACTGGGGCCCTGCAAACAGCAACACCACCTGGCCCTGATGACCTGTGCACCTTTCCTTCTGGGAGAAAATGAAGGCTGTGGTGGCCCCTCAATAGACCACACCTTCCAGAACTCAAGTCTTCTGTCTGCCTTCTGACATGAAATCTGGGCTGCCACTGGGCCAGTTCTAGACCTATGCCTTGACTTAGGAAGCTCTGGGCTGCTGTGTTCTAAGTCCAGCTACTGGATGGCAGGATCCATGTGGAAGGAGTGGTTCTGAGACTACAGAGAGGGGGCCAGGTGTCTCCAAGGTGCCACGTGAGTTGTTGTTGCTGAGTAGGCTCAGTTGTGTCTGACCCTTTGCAACCTCATGGACTGTAGCCCACCAGGCTTCTCTGTCCATAGGATTTCCCAGGCAGGAATGCTGGAGTCGGTTGCTATTACCTTCTCCAGGGGATCTTTCCAACCCAGGGATCGAACCAGTGTCTCCTGCATTGCAGGGGGATTCTTTACTGCTGAAACACCAGAGAAGCCCTTGTGAGTACAACCATCTTAAGCCCCATCCGTCTTCTGACTCTAGCCACATAAGAGACCCCAATTAAAACCAGCAGAAGAGCCATCCAGATGAGCCTCAGTCAATCAGAGATTGGTAAGAAATAATAAACTTCTATCCCCTTAAGGCATAAGTTCTGGGATGGCTGGTTATGTAGCAGAGAACTGAAACAGAACTCTTAAATGGGTACACCACTGCACAAGTTTCAGGAAGCCAAATATACTCCTTTGCTGAAGTACCACCTTAAAAGGAAACTTGCCAATAGATCACAACTCTAATAAGATCTCTTGCATGTTCTGATTTCCAACGAAGATCATTAATAAAAAAAAAAGAAGAACTTTCTCTGTCTCTTATTTGGTAATAATTACTCATTAAGCACAACTAATCTGTATAGAGGATGAGGAATCTATTAATCATTTTTCTAAGTAAAAAGCATTTAAAGTAGATGGCTCAACATTGTGCTGGACTTGGTGAGAACCCTCCAAAAATACATCTCCTATCTGGGCAAGATGCCTCATTAAACTAATGCTACTTCCTATTCATTCTCAAAGGCTTAGAGCTTAACAAGGTGGGATGGCTTAGCCACAAAGTGGCTAAGCAGGTGGGATGTCTGCAATCTAATTTTAAAAAGTTGTCAGTAAAAATAATACGGAGGGAGAAGAAAAAAAAACAAAACTAGAAACAAAAGGAATGCACATCAGTAACAGCCGGGCCAAATAAACTCTGGTACACCCACCCCTCCATGAGTTACAGAGACATTAACAAGAGCAAATTTGAGCATAACCTGAGGACTTGGGCCTCCATTTCCACACAGTACTGCCATGTAAGAAAAGCAACCTGCAGGAAAATGAGGACAATATTATCCCTTATAGGGTAATATTTCCCCCTATAGGATTATATAGGAGAAGGCAATGGCACCCCACTCCAGTACTCTTGCCTGGAAAATCCCATGGATGGAGGAGCCTGGTAGACTGCAGTCCATGGGGTCGCTGTGGGTCGGACACGACTGAGCGACTTCACTTTCACTTTTCACTTTCATGCACTGGAGAAGGAAATGGCAACCCACTCCAGTGTTCTTGCCTGGAGAATCCCAGGGATGGGGGAGCCTGGTGGGCTGCTGTCTATGGGGTCGCACAGAGTCGGACACGACTGAAGTGACTTAGCAGCAGCAGCATAGGATCATATAACCATGGAGAAACATGTGGAAAGATACATACAGTGCTTGATTGTTCCCATGGGTGAAGGACTGTGAGAGAATGCTGGCATGGGGATGCAGTAGAGAGGAACTCCCCAAAAAAGGGACTGGAGACATTTTTAAATGACTTGAAAAAAAATTGTAAAAATAATTATCCCCATTAAGTGAGTTCTCTCAATCCACTAGACACAGTGCTAACTAACTAGGTCACTCCATTGCACTTTAAACTGCTCACTTAATGCAGGTGCTATTAATTATTCCCATTTTCCAGATAGGGAAACTGAGGCCCAGAGAAGCCAAGTGCTGTGGCCGAGAACTTGGGCAGTGCTGGGAGCACTATTATGCAAGAGGGTCAATTCCAAAACCCACTGCACTTGGAGCTCAGAGGACAGAGTTAGAGTTTACAGGAGCAGCAACTCTGACACTTTGCACATTCTTAAAATAGCGGTAGGCCCCTAGGTGTGAAGATGTGTGTGAAGGCTGCGCACACCTCAGGCTCTCCATGCTGTTGGCAGAAACCCAAGAGGGCCACTGACCTCGCTCTGTGGAGCCCGGGGAAGCCCAGCCCGGGATATTTTTACAGAATCAATTGCTGACACCGGGAGCCAGGAGACAGATGTGGCGGTGTCAGCTCTTACACGGTCAGACTCGGGGAGCTCACCGTTTAATTAAAGCCTGTTCAGCCCCAGAACAAGAATGATTGCCTGTTAAAGCCGGGGAGACCGATAAACTCTGCCTGGCCAGTTCATTCTTATTTCCAAAGTATTCCCTGACCCCTCTACTACTGCAGGAACACTCAAGAGGGCCTGATAATAGAGTCAGCTTTCCATATATATGGGAAGGTTGGGGGGGGGGTATGTGTGTGGGGGTGTGTGGGTGGTGTCTTCAACAAAGCCTTCCTCACCTGAGCTAAACTGCACACATCCTCTGAGCTCATGAGAAGCAAGGTCAGGGTCAAGGCCATCTGTTCCATGCCACATACACCCATGGCATTGTCAGGGCCCAGGCTGCACAGGCTGGAGGGGCTGACGGACAGACAGGAAGCCAGAGGGCTGGACGCTGCAGGGAGGCCTGAGGACCCTGGCTGACCAAGGAGAGGGTGTGTGCACACCACCACCCCACCCTCAGCCCCGGGTTTGAGGATATGTCAACATTCTCCTCAAAACCCAGGTAGGAACAGCCAACCTTCCTCAGACATGATCCTAAATCCACTCATAAAACAATGTATCGCACACCTACCACTTGCCAGGGATGATTCCAGAAGTACCTGTGCTTTCCTGGGGCCTACAGTAGGGGAGGAGACTTCCCTGGTGGCTCAGGGGATAAAGAGTCCGCCTGCCAATGCAGGAGAAAACCGGGTTCGATCCCTGGGTCAGCAAGACTATCTGGAGAAGGAAAGAGCAGCCCACTCCAGTATTCGTGCCTGGGAAATCCCATGGACAGAGGAGCCTGGCGGGCTACAGTCCACGGGGTCGCAAAGAGTCAGACACAACTTAGTGACTAAACAACAACGGTAGGGGAAGTGGGAGAATAAACATGTCAGTGGTCATGCTATGAAGAAAACGAACGCAGAGTAAAGGGCTAGAGTGCGATGGAGAAGGTGCTACTTAGGGAGGAGAGAGGCCTCACTGAGAAGGTGACATGTGAGCAGAGCCCCAAGGGGGTTGGGAGCTTTGGGGATGCTGGGGAAATGCTACAGGTAGAGGGAACAGCCAGGGCAAAAGCCCTGAGGGAGGAAGGGCAGGAGGCAGCTAGCAGCAGCTGAGAAGTCAGAGATAAAGTCAGACAGGGAATCCGGGGGGCTAGGGGTTGGGGTGGGGGTAGGGAGAGCTGACACTGACCACCACTCTGTACCCAGGCTGTGAGCGCCCAGGCTGTGAGCAATGATTCATTGGGAAGGTGAGTGGGTACTGCTCCTATTTACCACCTCATCAGATGAGGAAACTGAGCCTCAGAGACGGAAAGGAACTCGCCTGAGACCACACAGCTTCATCTGGACCAGGCTAGGATGCCCCACTGGTACAGAAGCTGGCATCCCCCTGGGAGTTCAGCATTCACCCATGCCTTCTCCGAGGAGAAATCTCCTCCATTTCCTTCTCACTCCCTCAACACTCCGCCCACCCTTTCTTCACAGTTAGCAGCAGACAGGTAAACATTTCATGGGAGTGGAGAGGGAAAAAAAAAAAGAAAACAAAACCACCAGTCTCATGCCCGAAAAGAAGGAAACACGCTGTTCACTTTCTCTGCAAGTCCCTACCAAACTTAACCGACACCGCTCACCTGAAAGACGACCGGACCCCGGCCGGGATCACAAAGTCTGCACGTGAAGCGGAGGGGAGCTCCAGGCTCTCGAATGCCGTCCTGGGTCCGGGCCGGGCCAAGGCCACCTGCCTGCCCGCGCTCGCGGCCGCCCTCGCCCTCCCGTGGTGGGCGGTGCCTCCCGCGCCCGCGGTGGGTGTCTGGAATGCGGAAGCGGGAACCTGCCGTGCCAGCTCCTCACAGCGACTTATTCAGCAACAGCCGCAGCAAAGACCCGCCGGCCACCGGAGTTCCCCCGACAGCAGGTGGTCTCGCGAACAGGCAGGCGCGCGTCCCCAAGGCGGGCTGTTCTGCCAGCGGTCCCTTCGGGGGAGGGAAATAAAAGGACTCCTTACTCATCAGACACGTGGTCTGAGGAGCCTGAATGGGCTTGAGTGAAAGTTCAAGGTAACAAAGGCGGCTGGCCGGTGACCTCGGATCCAGGAACGCTCCACCTGTTCGCTGACCGATCCAGGGCTGGATCGGCGCCCACGGCCTCCCCTGCTGGCTTCATTCACAACCGCACGATCCAAAGACGGGCTTCTTTTCGCTGGGCGGACGGGGAGCCGGCTCGCCGAAGCAGCGCGGCTTAATGATTAAGCGCGGCCACCGGACTCCTCCGGCCAGCCTGGGAAGCACCGAGGAGCGGGTGTGCCCAACAATAACAGCCCCAGAACGCCCCCCTCCTCACTCTGCACTTCACGTGATGTGAATTATCTCCCCCCTCCCCCAGCCTTCACAGCCGTCCTAAGTAAGCACGATTAGCATTCCTACTTTACATATGAGAAAGTTCAAGAACAGAGATGTCACAGGAGAAAGGTCACACAGCAAGAAAGTGGTGGCGCAGAGTTAAGCCAAGCAGAGCAACTCTTGGGTTTCCAGTTGTTAACCTCGGCACTGGACCTCCTCAAGAGGAAAGACAGGTGCCCCACCCTCAACTGGGCTTCAGGTTCCTCAATGGTAAAATGGGGTGAGTGTGAAGAGTCAGGGCTTACAGAGAGCATTTAGCCCTAATGCACAAAACGCTCAATAACCACCAGCTGCAGTCATCACATGCTGCCCCCAGATTCAATCAGGTTCAAAACAGGAGGTTATTACAGTCACCGAGTTTAAATTCTGGGCAGCTGAAGGGAAAACTAAAGAAGGATGGCTTACTGCCCTTGTTTTCATCCACAAAAGAAATATATAACCCATCTACTCCGGACATAGTGGTTTCAACAAAAAACACACAGACCCTGCCCTCAAGGAGCTTATTTGTTTAGTTGCTAAGTCGAGTTTGACTCTACAGTCCCATGGACTGCAGTCCACCAGGCTCCTCTGTGGGATTTTTCCAGGCAAGAATACTGGTGTGGGTTGCCATTTCCTTCTCCAGGGGATCTTCCCGACCCAGGGATCGAACCCCCATCTCCTGTGACTCCTGCATTGGCAGGCAGATTCTTTACCACTGAGCCACCAGGGAAGTCAACTGAACTGTGAATCAGTTCAGTTCAGTTGCTCAGTCATGTCTGACTCTTTACGATCCCATGAACTGCAGCACGCCAGGCCTCCCTATCCATCACCAACTGCCAGAGTCCACCCAAACCCATGTCCATTGAGTCGGTGATGCCATCCAACCATCTCATCCTCTGTTGCCCCCTTCTCCTCCCGCCCTCAATCTTTCCCAGCATCAGGGTCTTCTCAAATGAGTCAGCTCTTCGAGTCAGGTGGCCAAAGTATTGGAGTTTCAGCTTCAACATCAGTCCTTCCAATGAACTCTCAGGACTGATCTCCTTTAGGATGGACTGGTTGAATCTCCTTGCAGTCCAAGGGACTCACAAGAGTCTTCTCCAACACCACAATTCAAAGGCATCAATTCTTCAGTGCTCAGCTTTCTTTATAGTCCAACTCTCACATCCATACATGACTACTGGAAAAAGCATAGCCTTGACTAGACGGACCTTTGTTGACAAAGTAATGTCTCTGCTTTTTAATATGCTGTCTAGGTTGGTCATAACTTTTCTTCCAAGGAGTAAGCCAGCCCTGTGAATAAACTGGCACAAATATTCAAAGAACAGCAGATACAGCAGATATACTGAGTGCTCACTGTGGGCCAGGGGCTGCAGTACTCAAAATGCTTTGGGTGCTTGAATGCAATTCTCCCATCAACCTCACAGGGAAGGTGACAGGGCACAGACTTTGTAAGAATGACACAGCCCGAGGACACGACATAAACTGATTAGAACCAACTAAGTCCAAGATGGTGGACAAGTCAGCTTCCACTAGACCCTGAGCCTCAGTATATGCTCACTGAAACACAGGCATAAGACAAATGACACTCACAGGTACCGTGACAGTTTTGAGGCCAATCATCAAAGACCACAAACTGGGCAGCGGCCCAATTCCTGGAAATCTCGCCCCCTTCCCCAAAATAGTTGGAATAATCTCCCCACTCATTAGCCTATGAAATGACTCAGCCTATGAAAACTAACCACACGGTATTTCAAGGCCACTCTCCCCTTCTGAGATGGCCCACACTCTGTCTGTGGAGTGTATTTCTCTCTAAATAAATCAACTTCTTAGCCATCACTTTGTCTTTCACTGAATCCTTTCTGCAAGGAGACATCAAGAACCTGAGCTTTATTAAGTCCTGAGACCAGGTGTGGGATCTCAGTTAAAAGACTGTGGATTCAAGTCCCCATCTGGCTTCCGGCTGGGTTCGAGTCTGGGCTCACTGATTCAAATCTCAATCTGAGTTACATGGTTTCATTACCACCTTAAAGATATGGAAACCAAGGTACTGCAAGGCTAGTGGCTTGCCCAAGGTCACATGGGAGCCCGAGATGGACCCAGGACTTGTGCCCAAGTGGGGTGTGGCTCCACATCCCGCTCTTCGTTCCTCAGTCCCTTGGAAGATCTACAGGGCAACAGCTTTATGCTGGGTCCATAAACAGCAGCAACGGGCACCCACAGGAAATGTCAGTCTGCAAAATGAATGGTCACTTTCATGTGTTGTTGGGAGGAAAGGGTGGGATTATTAAATGATAACCATTCAATTAATTGTTGTTTAGTCCCTAAGTCGTATCCAACTCTTTGTGATCCCATAGACTATAGCCCACCAGGCTCCTCTGTCCATGGGGTTTTCCAGACTGGAAAATTTTTCCATACTGGAGTGGGTTGCCGTTTCCTTCTAGAGGGGATCTTCCTGACCCAGGGATTGAACCCATGTCTCCTGCATTGCAGGCAGATTCTTTACCCTTGAAACACCAGAGAGGCCCTAGTCAATTAGTAAGTCAAATTAAATATGTTAACAGCAGGGGCCACATTATTGAGCACTTAGCATGAGCTAGCTCCTGGGGGTAAGCACTTGACCTGCATCCTCTCCTTTTTTTTCCACTAAGCCAGCTTGTGGAATCCTAGTTCCTTCACCAGGAATTAAACTTGAGCTCTGGCAGTGAAAGTGCAGAATCCTAACCACCGGACTGCCAGGAAATTCCCTGCATCCTCTCCTTTCTTCCTCACAACCACCCTACAAGGCAGTCCTCAAAGGGGGAAACTGAGCCTCTGCAAGGACCACCTTGAATAGGAAAACTGGTCAGAAGCAGAGAGAGGAGCCAGCCCCAAGTTGCTGAGCATAGTGAGTGGGCTCACGGACCACCGACACCGCCCCTCAGACTGCTGCCTCATCCCCCAGCTGGGTTTCCCTGAGTGTTCAGATGAAATACTTGGTTTCCTGACAGGATTGAGAGCTCCTATGATACAGGGTCGCAAAGAGTCGGAAATGACTGAGCGACTGATTTGATCTGATCTGATGATACAGGGACTCTGTGCACATATTCTTAAAGGTGGAAATGATTAGAGAATTAAAAAGCCATGTCCTGATTCAGGTAATTACAAAAGGAAGGACATTGTTGGTAAGGACAGTGACACAAAAATGGATAGGTACTAGGCTTTCACCTTGTTTCCCTAACTTCTGCAGCAGATCCAACTGTCTGCCCACCCAATATCCACCCCCCTCTCCCAGTGTTTTCCTAAACAGTACTACGGGTTTATTCCTGTAGCCGCACTACATAGTCCTGCGCTTCAGGTGAAGAGGCTTCTAGCCCCAGCCCTGACAATAAATCCTGATTGGCTCTTGCCTGTGATTTGCCCAGGCATGGTCAGGTATCACAATGCTGGCCAATGAGATATGAGGGGAATCTGGGAGGCGGGGCTTTTAGGAAGAGTTTCCACACTCCTAAGAGATGCTCTGGATATAGCCTCCAGAGGCTGGATATTTCTGCTGCTGGATATCGCCTCGTCAGGGAATGATGACTGGAGCTGTGACAGTCATCCTGTGGTCATGAGGGGAGCCTGAGGACACAGGAGACACACCAAGTATAGTGGAGAGGGCTGGTCTCCTTACAGGCTTAATTATTCTACCCTGGTGTTGCCTATCTGTGGGCTTCTTTGATACCGATCATCAATCTCCTGACTTGGGGCCAATTTCACTTGAACTTCCTATTATAGTAGGTCAGGTCAGTGGTTCTCAAAAATGTGCTCCCAGGCCCAGGAGCAGCAGTATCACCTGGGAACTTGTTAGAAATGTATATTCTCAAGCCAGACCTACTGAATCGGAAACTCTGGGTGGGGCCCAGCAACTTGTGTTTTAAGCAGCCCTCTGGGGGACGCCAGTGCCTGCTCGGGTTTGAGAACCACTGCAGGAGCACAGTGATTAAGAGTTCAGAATGTGGCCTCTGGAGCCAGGTTGCCAGGATCCAAATTGTGTCACCACCAATTTCTAGCTATTGGGCAGGTTATTTAAATTTAGTTGGTCTCATCTGCAAAAGGGGAATAATAAGGGTACTTACAGGGTTGTTGGGAGCTTTAAATGAGTCACTTTGTGGGAAGCACCTAGCACAGTGCCTACCTAGCATCTAGCAGACACTATAAATTATCTATTTGCTGGCATGTCCCTGATGGCCCAGGGGTTAAGACTCTGCCCTTCCACTGCAGGGAGTGCAGGTTCGATCCCTGGTCAGGGAAGTTCCACACACCATGTGGTACGCCCCCCCCCCCCAAAAAAAAATTTGCTGCTGCTGTTGCTAACACTATTGTTGGCAGCCAAAGGCAAACCAACTGAAATGATTTTCTGGCTGAATTCCCCCAAAGCAAGATCCAGCCCAGGGCCCTGGGGTTCAGGATGTGTGACTCTCTGGAGGGGACATACCAGAGGAGAGGGAAGGCCTTTCTCCCAAGTCCAGACCATCGCTCTTTAGCCCTCCCCCCACAGCCTGAGCCTACACAGTCCCAGTACCTCCTCCTGGACACTCTGGGCTGGTTCTCTACCACCTACTCTGCCCAGTTACTGATCCAGTCCCGCCATGTGAGTCATGCCAAACACCTGGCAAGAGTCCAGGGGTGCCCTTCCCTCTGCAAGTTATCTGTGATTTCAAAACTGGTGGCACCAAGATGCAGAAAGCCAAAGAATGACTAATGCCACCCCCAGGTACTGTCCTAGGAGGAAGAGGCAGCATCTTGTCAGGCTTAACAGCAAGATGGGTATGGGGCTATGAGTGAGCAGGGGGTTTACACACACTGGTGTCACGGACATTGTTGGGCCAGTCAATGAAAGAGATGTGCGGGTGCAGAAAGGGGGTCCCGACCTCTGACCACCAATCCCTGAGGCAAGAAAGTGTTCATCGTGTACTACTCTTTGCGACCCCATGGACTGTAGCCCACCAGGCTCCTCTGTCCATGGGATTCTCCAGGCAAGAATACTGGAGTGGGGAGCCACTCCTTTCTCCAGGGGACCTTCCCAATCCAGGGATCGAACCCAGGTCTCCCGCATTGCAGGTATTTTCTTTACTGTCTGAACTACCAGGGAAGCCCCAAAGAAAGGATGGGTCAAGTTCCTTGGGCCCTGGAAAGGAAGCTGTTAGGCTGAAGCTCCCAAAACTGTCAACATTCACCCATTCTTTCTGACCCACAAAAAAGGCAGTTTCATATGGTTCAATCAAATGTAGGCCAGGAAATGACTCAAATAATGCAGTGCCAAGGAACTGGTCACCAACAAGAAACAGGGATGGTGGTGGCCTCTGTGGAAGGGAACCGGGTGCTCTATTTTTGTTCCTTTGGTTCCATGCACATGTGGCCACTAATAAAAACTTAATGAAATGTTTAAAAATATTTATTTATGTATTTACTTGGCTGTGTCAGGTCTTAGTTGCAGCATGCGGGATCTTAGTTCCCTGGCCAAGGATCGAACCTGCATCCCCTGAATTGCAAGGCGGATTCTTAAACCCTGGACCCCCAGGGAAGTCCCTTAATGGAATTTAATAACTCAACACACCCTGCAATATGGTCCCATCTCAGAGAAAAGACGAGGCTGCACTAGATGCCAAGAGATCTTCAAACTCCTGCGCCCTTGTGCCCTCCCACTCACTCCCCCTTCCACTCTGCTCCAGCCGCTGTCTCAGGGCCTTTGCATTGGCTGCTTCCTCTGCCAAGAAACCCCTACTGCTCACACTGCCTCGCATCCTTCAGGCCTGATCTCAAGTCACTCCCAGGGAGGCCATCCCTTGGCACCCTATCTAAACTGTCAACATCCTCCACCCTAATATCTCACATCCCCTTTCTTAATCTCTTCCACTCAGAACTTATTACCATCAAACACAGTATGTGTGCATGCTAAATCACTTCAACTCTTTGCGACCCTACGGAATGCAGCCCACCAGACTCCTCTGTCCATGGGATTCTCCAGGCATGAATACTGGAGTGGCTGCCATGCCCTCCTCCAGGGGATCTTCCTGACCCAGCGATCTAACTCAGGTCTCTTACATCTCCTGCATTAGTGAAGGCACTAGTGGTAAAGACTGCATTGGTAGGCAGTCTTTACCACTAGTGCCACCTGGGAAGCGCCCTAACACAGTATACGTCTTATTTATCTGTTGATTGTTTGAATCCCGGCTTGAATGAGAGCCCTAGAAGGGGAGAACCCTTGTCTGCTTTGCTCAGTGCTATGGAGAAGACAATGGCACCCCACTCCAGTACTCTTGCCTGGAAAATCCCATGGATGGAGGAGCCTGGTGGGCTGCAGTCCATGGGGTCGCTAAGAGTCAGACACGACTGAGCGACTTCACTTTCACTTTTCACTTTCATGCACTGGAGAAGGAAATGGCAACCCACTCCAGTATTCTTGCCTGGAGAATCCCAGGGATGGGGGAGCCTGTTGGGCTGCCGTCTATGGGGTCGCACAGAGTCGGACATGACTGACGAAACTTAGCAGCAGCAGCAGCATAAACCTAGTACCTGGAAGCGCATTCAGCTGGATGAATATCTGTTGAATGAGTAAGTTTAAGAATCATAATCAGGGGACTTCCCTGGTGGTCCAGTGGCTCAAACCCTGCGCTTCCAATGCAAGGGGCCCAGGTTCAATCCCGGGTCAGGGAACTAGATCCTATGTGCCACAACTAAGAGTTTACATGCTGCAACAAAGATCAAAGATCTTGCGTGCCACAACCAAGAACTGGCGCAGCCAAATAAATACATGAATATTAAAAAAAAATCAGTATCAGTGTTTGGGGTCTGCCACCTTCAGATTCAACACATATAGGTCTACACTGGGAACCCCGGAAAAAGCAGGCTGCCTAAGCTGGTGACAGTGATCCTAATGTGCTCTCCATGCTAGACGTGCTTCAGAGCCTGCAAAGGAACAGGAAAGAACAGAACTGCTGTGCGGGGAGAGGTGGCAATGCCTGCAGAAGGCAGGGGTTGGGGGGCTGGTTCCAGGACCTGGCCTGCCTTCCTCCCTGCAAACCAAGAGCATGATACAGAGAAAGAGCCCATCACCAGAACCAATGGCACCAGCCACGAGCAAGGCTTGACCTGAGTTCCTCTTCACATCACACATCTCTACCCCTCCCTGGCAACCAAACCACAAGCAGAAACCCCCAAACGAGGGTGCCCACTTTTCCCGCCACTTTCACACACGGAGTTCTGCCCCGTGCTGACTCTCTGTTCAGTTAGAGACCCCTAAAGAACAAATGCAACAGAGCCTCTCTGCTTGATGTGAAGGGGCGGGCGGTGGGCGGGCAGGGAGTGTTGTGCATGTTTGTTCTAAAGGAGTTTTATCTGCTGGCTTGATGAGAAATATCATCAGGTCCATGGCACCATCACATGCTGCATCTTGCAGCTTTGTCAAAAGTCAGGACTGAAAGGAGGCACTTTCCCTGCCTCCCGCAGCAGCGCTGGAGGCAAAACCAAATGCTGGATAGTGGTTCCGTGCAGGGTTGGGGGGGGGGGGGCGGCGGCTGACAGAGACACATCAGAGGAAGGAGCTGTGCACGTCTGTCCTGAGGGGAGGATGCAGGGAGGATCTGAGGCCTCCTGCTGGAACTCGTCTTTGGAAAAAATGTGGGAGGGGCCCCACGCTCAGATGCTGGAGAGAACCAGACCTGGGGAAGAGGGACCTCTGTGAGCTGACTCAGAGAACCAGCGCCATGGTGCTCAGAGCAGTCGGGGGAGCATGTGGCCGATGGAGCCAAAGATTGACTCGTAGGATGAAAAGATAAAAAAAAAAAAAAAAAAAAAGACCACTTTTGTATTATGTAAGTGGACTGGGCAGAGGCAAGGAATCCCTCCACACTACACTCGAGTTTGAAACACACCAACACCAAGTGATATTTGTTATATTTGCTTCTAACTTTCCGTGGTGAGGTGTTCGCGGTGCAAACACACAAAGGTGAAAAGCAGAGCGTAAGAACGCCCTCCAGCCAGCTTTAGTAGCACTGCCTCCTGGCCAATCTCACTTCCTGTCTTTCCTCGCCCATACACTTGGCCCCCTCGCCTCCCCGCCCATCCACATTAATCTGAAGCAAATCTCAGATATCTTAACAGTTCATGGGGATTTCAGACTGTAACTCTTCAAAATAAGGACCTTTTCTTGAGCAGAACCACAGTATCATTATCACAGCTTCAAAAATTAACTAGAATTCCTTAATAATGTCAAACATCCAGTGCATTTTTGTTATTTTTGGTTGATTTTTTAAAAATATGTATTTGTACTTATTTATTTGACTCCCTAGGTCTTATTGTGGCATGTGGGATCTAGTTTCCTGACTAGGGATCGAACCCAGGCCCCCTGCATTGAGAGCACAGAGTCTTAGCCACTGGACCACAAGGGAAAAGTCTCTCAAGTCCACAATCAGAGAAAAACCTCATGCCCAGAGTGATGGTCAAGTGTCCAGGCCCAAAGGGGCCTGGGACCTGCTGCAGGACTACCCTAGACCAGCTCAGAGACCACGTGTGGAGTGGGGCGACCGCACTCGTCAGTGTGGCCCTGCTTCCTGACCCCATTCGGCCACCTGCCATCCACGGACAGACTGCAGACGGGGCGTTTAAGAGCCTGGACCTAGGGACTTCCCTGGTAGACCAGTGGTACAGAATCTGCCTGCCAATGCAGGGAACACAGGTTCAATCCTGGTCCAGGAAGATACCCCATGCCACAGAGCAACTAAGACCCATGAGCCACGACTACTGACACCTGTGCCCTAGAGCCTGCGCCCCCAGCAAGAAAAGCCACCACACAGCCAGTACCCCCCAGATGCCACAGCTAGAGAAAGCCTGCATGCAGCAATGAAGACTCAGCGCAGACAAGAACAAAAACAGATAAATGAAACTTAAAAAAAAAGAGCCTGGACTTGACTGGCTTGGGTTTGAATCCTGACTTTGATACTCACCAGCTTTGTGATTTGCACTTCTCAGGACCTGAGTCTATTTACGTAAGGAATGTGAATGATAAGAATACCTACACCATGGAGTTCTGAGGATTAAATGAGATATTACATGAAAAGCACCCAGAGCAGAGACTTGTACACAGTAAGAGCTCAGGAAACCTCGGCTCGTATCAGCAATTCAGCCGACAAACACACACTGAGCTTCTTTAACCGGCCAGGCACTGTCCAGCAGGAGGAGGTAAGAGAGCTGAAGAGGTGAAAGCGCTCAGGAATCACCACTGGGGCTTGCACAGGTCATCTGGGCACATGAACAGACTTGGAATCTCCAGCACCTGCCTTGTTTGGGTACAAGGTCCAGATACTCCTTGTTCTGAGAGGGGGAATCCTGAACCAAAAGAGTAACTGAAGTTCTAGAATAATGACTCCCGTAGATGAGAGTCCCCTTCCCACTAACCCCCACCCAGCAATGCCTCTGGATCAGGCAAGGGCAATTCTCACACAGTGGGTAAACTCGGCTGTCACTGAGCTCACAGGAAAAGGCCATGAAGCTCCCTCAGGAGGCCACAGTCAAGAAGGACAGAGAGAGGAGGCAGATGAAAGAGAAAAGAGGCTTCGGGAACTCTCCTTGTGGTCCAGTGGTTAAGAATCCGCCTTGCAGTGCAGGGAATGCGGGCTCGATCCCCAGTTGGGGAACTAAGACCCCACCTGCTGTGGGGCAACTAAGCCCGTATTCCGCAACGGAGGAGGACCCCCTCATCAAGCAACTAAGATCTGATGCAGCCAGATACATAAATAAATAAATAAATATTTTCAAAAAAGAAGAGAGGCTTCATGCCCACAGAAGCTGCTTAGAATGGACTTTCAATAGGCTGGGTCCTTTTCTCATTTCCTTCACTCATCCTGCCCACTGTCCTCAGTCCCCAAAGACCCTTCCCCTTCCTGGGAAGTAAAGATCCGTTCCCACCAAACCTGGGGCTCAATGTAAGGAGTGGGGTCAGCCAACCTCTCAGGTCTAAACCAGCACTACAGCACCAACAGAAACCCGAGGACTGAGGCTGATGAACACTGGGAGTCTGTTTTGTGTGATGAGTCCTTCCTATGGTATTTTTGTGGCTCAAAGCTCAGACCCCACCCTCCCTCAAACACTAACACAACACAGACACAACAGAGATTTAAGAGTATGGTCTCTGTACCTGAGTTCAAATTCTGCCCTCACCACTTGCTAACTGTGAGCAAGTGGCCTCGTGCTGCCAGGCCTCACCTTCTTCATCTGTTTAGTGGGGATGATCAGAGTCCCGGCCACCTCAGAACACAGGTCACATGTGCCAAGCACAACACCAGGCCCAGAAGGTGCCTCTGAAGGATGACAGCTGTGAGTTTAGCTAGGCCTGCCTCTGATCAGCATGCTTTTCATCACTCATCTGCCCTTATTCACCAAGATAAAACAGGGACGGCATCTTTGACCCATCACTGTGAATCTTGACCTACACTTGAGTCTCACACCTGAGGCCCACTCTGTCCAATACATGTGGCTCCTGGGCACCTGAAACGTGGTTGGTGCAAATGGAGATGGCTGAAGGAGTAGATTTCACATGGTACTTTGAAGGAAGTGTGAGAAAAAAAGGATGTAATATATCTCAATAATTTTATACTGGCTACATATTGAAATGATATGCTTTGGACCAAATAAAATTTATTATTAAAGTCCATTTCCTATTTCTTTTTACTTTTCTAAAAGTGATCCCTGTAAGATCTTCAATGACATATATGGTCCACATTGGTGGCTCGAGTTATATTTCTAACGAACAGTACCGGTGCAAACCCTGGAGAACCAGAGTCTTCCTATGTGACTTCATACTGCCATGTGTCTAACATACGGCGCCTGGCACCCAGGCTGGGCAGAAACACATGCTTCGTAGATGGCTGGATGAAAGATGCTCTCCACACTTTTCCTGGTCTTAAAAGCAACCACCACCATCTTCACATCTAACCAGGCCTGCCCTTCATT
Organism: Bos javanicus; assembly: GCF_032452875.1. Lineage (NCBI taxonomy): Eukaryota > Metazoa > Chordata > Mammalia > Artiodactyla > Bovidae > Bos > Bos javanicus. The sequence continues at coordinate 47,932,022 of NC_083885.1, read as the reverse complement.
CAAAATATTGAACAACTCTTAAGGTCCAAGCTACACCAGATCAAAATGGACACAGTCATGGTGGCTGGAACAGGATCCTGGAGCCCCTACTTGGGCCAGGCATCAGCACTTTAACAACTGGACGGTATCTTAAAACTTTAACAGTCCATAATACTAGTTCAGTGCTTAGAAACACTCTTTCCCCAGCTGGTCCAAGTCCTCTTGCAAAGCTCACCCCTTGCAAGCTCAATGGGACACCTCCTTGTTTGCAATCCTGCAACACCACACCTCATTTCTTGCTAACTTGCATCTGGTGTGGTGGCCACACCGCCAATCTTGTTTTATTTGAGGACATGCTTTGCTGAAGGGCCTTTAGTTTTGAAGTAACCAACAACCGACCAACTAAACATCCCCACAGAAACTGACCTTGTCATGTCTTACTGTGGAGACGACGCCACATCCCTAGACCATTCCCGGGGCCACATGAATGAGGTACTAAATATAGTCCGCAGAGCTCGGCATGTTAAACAACGTGGAAAGGAAACGCTGCACCCACTTAAACGTGCCTCAGCCTGGTCAAGGGGGCCTGGGAAGAGAGGAGTGTAGCATATGAGCCAAGACCTGGGGCCCTGGAGTCAGCATCCTCATTGGTAATGAGTTCCATACATTTATCTACTTCACTGGATTCTTGTGAGGATTCAGTTCAGTTCAGTTGCTCAGTCGTGTCCGACTCTTTGCGACCCCATGCACTGCAGCACACCAGGCTTCCCTGTCCATCACCAACTCCTGAAGCTTGCTCAAACTCATGTCCATTGAGTTGGTGATGCCATCCAAGCATCTCATCCTCTGTTGTCCCCTTCTTCTAGAGTAAGGATTAATTGAGGAAAAGTGCAAAATGCCTAGAAGAGCACCGAGTACAGAGTAAAGTACCAGGAAATGTCAGCTGCTATTATCATTATTATTGTTTTACAAAAATTAAAGTAGCATGAGCCTGAACAGTGGGAATTCACCCTTGTCCAGTTTCAATGATACTGTTTTTGTAGCAAATACATCCCCACATCTGGGCCTTTGCATTTCCTGTTCCCTCAGCCTGGAATGGTCTTCCCCCAGCTCTCGGCACAGCTGGTGCCTCTTGCTCATTCAGGTCTCAGCTCACATGACTCCCCTTCAGTGAGGCCTAGGAGGCCTTCTCCGAGAAGGCGATGGCACCCCACTCCAGTACTCTTGCCTGGAAAATCCCATGGATGGAGGAGCCTGGAAGGCTGCAGTCCATGGGGTCTCGAAGAGTCAACATGACTGAGGGACTTCACTTTCACTTTTCACTTTTCACTTTCATGCATTGGAGAAGGAAATGGCAACCCACTCCAGTGTTCTTGCCTGGAGAATCCCAGGGACGGGGGAGCCTGGTGGGCTGCCGTCTGTGGGGTCACACAGAGTCAGACACGACTGAAGCGACTTAGCAGAAGCAGAAGCAGCAGCAGCAGTAGGCCTTCTGAGGTCATACAAGCGAAAGGAACCAGCCCTTCCCCATCACGTCTACTCCATCCCCTCACGCTGTTATTGCCTCCATCTGAAATTAAAACCACCTGAGACTACCTTGTTTACTGCGTGTCCTCTCAGCTAGAATGTAAACCCTAGGAGAGCAAGGACCTTGCCTCTCTTATTCGCTGTCCAGAATTTATGCTTTCAGCCACCAGGCTGTACTGCCTATGTTTCAGAATGCTTACTGGATGTGTGTTTGCAGGTACAATAGAAAACCTAGAGGAACCTCCCTGGTGATCCAGGGACTAAGACTCCACGCTCCCAATCCAGGGGACCCAGGTTCGATCCCTGGTCAGGGAACTAAATCTCACATGCTACAACTAAAGATCTTACATGCTGCAACTAAGACCTGGTGCCCACCAAATAAATTTTAAAAAAGAAATTCCAGAAAGAACTTTAATGTCCAGTAATAGGGAAATGGCAGTGTGGAGCACCGCCTCTCCACACTGAAGAACGTGGGTCTAGCTGTTAAAAAGAACGTCAGATCTGTATGTAATGACTTGAAGAGATATGCACTATCAAATATTTTTAAAAATTGAGTTACAAACATGTATGACTTGATCCCTCCTTTTCTGGGGAATGGTGAGGGAGAAGAAAGAAAACAGTCGATATCTGCATTGCTGCTATTTAGTCAATTAGTAGTGTCTGACTCTTTTTCAATCCCATGGACTATAGCCCACCAGGCTCCTCTGTCCATGGGATTCTCCAGGCAAGAATACTGGAGTGGGTTGCCATTCCCTTCTCCAGTGGATCAGACCTGGGTCTCTTGCATTGCAGACAGATTATTTACTGTCTGAGCCACCAGGGATGATGCCCCACTATACACATACATACATCCAAACGAGCACAGAAAAAGGTGAGAGCATCCACCCCCACATTTCCAAAGGTAATGAATCTAATTTGTCCTCTCAGACATCTCCAAAGCCTGACACTACACTCACTGTCTGAATAAATGGTTTTCTTAGGGGGATGGGATTTTGGAATGGAGGGTGGCAGTTATTATTTCCCTTGCCTATCTCTGTAATGTTTGACAGGTTACTACGAGTATGCATTTCTTTGCATAACTTTTTAAAAGCCAAATTCAACCAATCCTCAGGCACACACACACACAAATTATGGCCATGACCACAGAAGTCCTAAGAAATAGAGGCGGTGTCTTAAAGAAAGCACAAATGCACAAACCGGTCCTAATAGCCTCTCATTCTAACTGCTAAAAACCCTTTACTTTAGAGGCAATGACTGCTCAATTATTTTATCAAAACATATAGACATTTAATTTAGATTTGGGAAATTATACACACAACAAGGTTAAGCTCTTATCATAACCTGGGTCATTTTTTTAAACTGAAGTTTGAAATACAAGCAAAATAACTTTCACAGGGAAAAAAAAAAGGCGCCAATCACTGCACATTCTAAATTCCATTTTTGATTTACCGCCTAACAACTGCAATGTCTGAAAAACAGGCTCATGTTTAACTCTGACCACAGACTGCTAAAAACCCACGTGCTGTTGTCACTAACAATCAAGACCAAGATTTTTGTTTTAAAGTCATTGTTTTATTTCCTCAGATGCAAAAAAGCACTTAGGGGGAATTCCTTGGCAGTCCAGTGCTTAAGACTTGGAGTTTTCACTGCTGAAGTCCAGGTTCGATCCCTGGTCAGGGAACTAAGATCCAACAAGCAACATGGCTCAACCAAAAAAAAAAAAAATCAATCAATTAATAAAAAAATAATAACACACTTAGGTAATTTTAGTGGTTAAAACAAATTTGAGACCACAGGTTCCCATCACCAAATGAAACTACAATTACAGGGGCTTCCCTGGTCGTCTAGGGGTTAGGAATCCGTCTGCCAACCCAGGAGACACGGGTTCGATCCCTGGTCTGAGAAGATCCCACATGCCGAGAAGCACCTAAGCCCGTGAGCCACAACTACTCAGAGAACCCGTGCTCTGCAACCAGAGAAGCCACTGCAAAGAGAAGCCTGTGCACCACAATGGTGAGCCCTGCTCACTGCAACTAGAGAAAACCCACGTGCAGCAAGGAACACCCAGCACAGCCAAGAATATATAAATAAAATCTCTAAAAAAAAAAAAAAAATTACAATGACAGATCTGATGACAGACTCACCCTAAACAGAGAGCTAACATACTCCCTGCCCAGCCTCGTCCTGAGTGTGCGTGTGCTGCCTCCCAAAACACTCCGGATGGCCTGTTGTACAGAGGATATTCTAACCCGCTGACACTGGGTAACTTTGCAGAAAGAAAGTGAGCGACTCAGCTGAGCTTAGCCAGGATAGAAATGGACTCCCTTACAGCCAGGGCTTTTACTCCATACTTGTGGCCACTGCCATCTGGCACGTCTGCAGTGCCTTCTCTGGTTCCTACTGATACAGTGTTTGACATGTATTCATCCTTGGTGACTTGAAAGAAACAACTCAACCATGTTGGAAAAGGCCACCTTCAGTAGCCAAGGGGGACTTTCAGTGGCCCACAAGACAAGAGACCAAGACAGGCCAAATAAATGGTTGCTATGGAATGACAGCACCATCCTCCTTGCCAATCAACTGCATCTGGGAAGCCTCGGGAAGAAGAAGGACTCCCAGGTTTCCAGCTTGGCCCATCTGCCGAGGTGGTGACTACTGGGTCCGGGAGGAAAACGAGCTTCGATTTAACATTTTGAGTTCACGGCACCCAACGGGACACCAAGTTAGCAGAGGACATCAAGGAGCACAGGCCCCACATGTGGAGGTGGGGCTCGGGGGGCTAATGGGGCTTTGAGACAGTCAAGTGCGGGCAGCAGTGGTACAACACTTAAAAGCCAATTTGGGGGCAGGAGTGTGTGAGAGCTGGGGGGAGGGCAGGTAGCCTGCTGATAGCAGCTAGTCAGTGCCATTTCTTCTCAGCCCCTTATATGGCAGTATGTTCCACAATTTTACCTTTGGTGAATAAAAATTAGGGGCGAGGGGACATTAACCTTGTCCTGCTCTGAACTGTAATACAAACATAAGCAGCAAAAGCCCATCAAGAAAAACAAGGCATGTTTATTAAGTGCTTAAGATGCACTTGGCCCTGTGCTGAACACTACACATGAATTATCTTTTGGAATCATTGAAACAACCCTGGCACAAGTGTCCTATGACTATCATTTCACAGATGGGACACTGAGGCTGGGAGTGAACATGTGGGGGAGCTCAGGGCTGTCATGTCACATCCCACCACAGTTAGGCAAGCTCTGGGCCAGATGGAGCACATGCAAGAAGAGCAATTATAATATATAAGAGCTGCTACTTAGTGAGAGATGGCTCTGGACTGGGAACATGGTATCAGCAAATCCTTACAACCCTCTGAGGCTGATATCGTTATCCCATTTTACACGGATGGAACCTGAGGGTGCACGAGAGGAAGTCAACCAGACCAGTTAAATGTCTGATCCACTAGAAAAGCAAGACTACAGGCAGAGCCCCACCCTCGGGGGGTCTCGGAGAAACCGGGAAAACGCTGAATCAATGGTCATTTATTAAATGCTGACTATGTGCCAGCTGCTGCTCTAAGCATTTCACAAATGGTATTCTCACTGCATCCTCCAAACGACTCTATAAGGTGGCTGCTATGAAAAAAATACCCATTTTGTAGACAGAGAAAACCAAGGTACAAAGCAGTGAAGTCTGTCGCCCAAGGTCACAGAGCTGGTAAAAGGTAGAACCTAAATTTGAACCTGGCTCTGCCTCCAAAACCGAAGCTCTTAGCAAAATAATTTCGCCTAACAACAGCCACCTTGCACCGAGTGCTAACCATGTGGCTCACCCTCAGCTTACCACATTCAGTCGATAATACCTTCATCCCATTTCTCCGGAGCAAACAATAAAGCAAGCAAGTAATAAGTGTCTTCTATGTACCAAACGCTTTATTCATCGGATATCAACAGAATTCCCAGCATAAGACAGACACTATTCTTCCCCGGTTTGACCGAAAGGAGAAACTGAGGTTCGGCACGGTTTCCCTAGATCGCACCTCCCGAGAGGCAAGAGTCCGTAAGCGAACCCACCGCTACCCGACTCATGCCATGCTTTCCCGCAACGGCACCGGGTAGCTCGCCTGGAAAGTTGAAGCATGCGGGCACGCGCCCAGCCAGGTCCGGAGGGCGAGAGTGCCGCCGCCGCCCCCCAACAGCCGGTGCCCACACCCGGCCGTCCGCCCAGTAGCTCGCCCGCGCTGACCCTCGGGGTCCGACTGGACATCGATTCCCCGCTACCCTATCGCAAGGCCAACCCTGCACCCGGAGCCACATACCTGGGTGTCCCGGCTGCCCGCCCCGCGGGCCCCACGACCGCGGCGTCCAAATCCGCGCCGCTTGCTGGAGACGCCGCCAGCTCCAGTGGCCCGAGTGACTTCCAGGCTGCCCACTTCCAAGCCGCTTCGCGCGAGGCCTCCTGGGAACTGTAGTTTCGCCCTAGGCGGCCGCAAACTGAAAAAAGCCTGACGCGCAGGTGCTGCCGGGAGCAGTAGGCGCGGCGCTGCGCCGCCTTCTGGGAATGGTAGTCCACCTGTCGCCTCCGTGCCGCTCGAGTCTCCAGAGTACTTCCGCAGCCCCGAGGGGCGTGAGGGATGGAGGTGTGTCTTCTGTAGATTCCAACCCGTTGATTGCGTTCCTTGCTCTGCGAAGGCGGTTTTTTCCTTTTTCCCAGCTCTATCCGCCTCCTCCCTTCCTTCAGTAGACCCTCTTTCTCCCTTTCCGCGAGGCGCGAGGTACTTACCCCGAGGGCGCGAGCCTCTGGAGAAGCGGGAGCAGCGGAACACAGCGCTAGACCCCCAACCGAGGGGAGCTGTGGAGAAAGGCGTCTATGCGCGCTCGCGCACGCGCGCTCGCCGGCCAACTCCGGCCTAAATTGCCGCGGGCCCCCGCGGGGAAGACTTTTTTTTTTTTCCTTTCGAACGCGCGCGCGCGCGCGCGGGGTCTCGCGCTGGGCTTTTTCCTGCCGGGCGCGCGCCAGTGCGCACGCGCGCTCACTCCCCTTGCCTTGGTCAGTCCGGCGGGCGCGGGGTTGGGGAGCTAACCGTTTTGTTGGCCGAGTCCTCCCGCAGTATCCCCAAGGTCGCTCCTCTGGCACTCCTGTTCTAGGTCTGGCCCTTCACATAGCTTCGGAGTGCCGCCACACACGCCGTACCCGTCCCTTGTCTGGAGCCCAGTCGTCGCAGGTAACAGGCGCGGCCGCAGTCTTGAGGAGGCGGACACACCCTTCTTCCCTCCCACGCGGAGAGCCGGGACGCCAGAATGTGTTGGGATTCCGGTCTGGTCGCCTCTCCCTGTAGTAGGAGTCTCCGGAGCTCTGCCTTTGACGGGAGTCTCTTGACCGCCACCCAGGGGGGTGCCCTGGAGGCCATGTTACCTATCATTCATTCGTTGATCGCACATTCTTAGCGTAACCAGTGTTTGTTGAGTACCTATGGCTGGGGAGATTTTGTTAAAATTTAGTCCACTTGTCGACATAATCAAGGATCCGACCTTTTTTATTGGCATTCCTACTACTCCGTAAGGGGTTACCGAAGGAACCAGCTGGAATTGCAAGGTTCTTTGGTCAGGAAAACCCAGTCAATATCCTTCCCATCTCATCCTTTCTTCCAAGAAGATGCTGAATGAGACTGAGCTGGGAAGTATATATTTCTTCTTCCTGGGAGAGGGGCAGAGGGTGATTCATTTGCTCATTTATTCAAAAAAAATGTATTAGACACCTACTTCATGCCAGCTTGGGTGATTGATTACCAGGACAGGGGAGAAATCAAGATAGATTCGGTGCCTACTCTCAAGGAACCGAAGTCCAGACCACCATCGGAAGGTGATAATCTAAAGCAATATTGTCTAATAGAAGTATGATGCAAGCCAAATCTGCAACTTTAAAATTTACATTAAAAAATTAAACAGGTGAAATTTTATTAATTTAAGCCAGTATATCTAAAATAAGTTATGTTTAATGAAAAAAGGTTTACATTGCTTCAGTTTTAAATTTTAAGTTAATTAAAACTGTGCTAATGCTGCTGCTGCTAAGTCACTTCAGTCGTGTCCGACTCTGTGCGACCCCACAGACGGCAACCCACCAGGCTCTGTCGTCCCTGGTATTCTCCAGGCAAGAACACTGGAGTGGGTTGCCATTTCCTTCTCCAATGCATGAAAGTGAAAAGTGAAAGTGAAGTCGCTCAGTCGTTTAGGACTCTTAGCAACCCCATGGTCTGCAGCCTACCGGGCTCCTCCGTCCATGGGATTCTCCAGGCAAGAGTACTGGAATGGGGTGCCATTGCCTTCTCCAATTAAAACTGTGAGGCATTAACAAAAATATTCATTTGTGGCATGGCTTATAGCAAAAGGCTGGAAACTGCCCAATTTCTATTAATGGACGTTAGATAAATAAATGATAGTTCAGCCAGACAATGTACCATGCAGCTGACAACTGTTGAAAAATGAGACAGAACTGTATGTTTTAATATGAGTTAATCTTTAAGATTATTAAGTGAGAAAAATGCAGTGTATAGCACCTGGGCTTCCCTGGTGGCTCAGCAATAAAGAATCCACCTGCCAGTGTAGGAGACACGGGTTCAATCCCTGGGTCTGAAAGATCCCCTGGAGAAGGAAATGGCAACCAGCCCCAGTATTCTTCCCTGGGAAATCCCATGGACAGGGGAGCCTGATAGGCTAGAGTCCATGTGATTGCAAAAGAATCTGACATGACTTAGTGACCAAACAACAATATAGCATACTAACATTTGTGTAAGAAAAGTGGTATTTTTCCACATACATCCTTGTGTGTGTACAGAACACAGAGTTACCTTTCTGAAGGGGAAATAGGACAAGTGACTTTCTTTTTAGTATATGTTTCTTAGTATGTTTTGTTAGTATGTTATGTTCCATGTCCATTCTGTGACTGAGCTATCAATTAGTGGAGGATGATAGCTAAGTCACAGAATTATTGTATAGTATTAAAACAATATATGTAAAATACCTAGCTACCACTTTACAACCTTAATCATTTCTGGATGCTATCATTACTCCCATGCTGGATGGATAATTCTTCACCCAATAGGAACTTGCCTACCCTGGTAATACATGTTTTTCAGCCTGGAAAACTGTTTCTTTCCATAAAGTGTGTTAAATGTTTTCCAGTCCCAGCCCTAGCTGTGACATCACTTATAAGACCAGAGTAGTGGTCCCAGGCCTTGGGGACAGACTTTAGCTCTTTATTAGAAATGTCATTCAAAAACAAAAAAAAACAGAGTAAGCCGAGATTGCCCTCTGGCTTTCCAGTCCCTCTGACTTTATAGTCAACTGATGCCAGCTGGGCTTTCTGCATCGCTGTCCCCAAACATAAGAGCCACCTGCAAGGCTATAGGATCCATGCAGGGCTTTACCTCACAGTGTGGAGCACACATCACTATTCTTTAGGGTGGTCAGGTTTCCCTGTTACACATACTCAACAATACTTTGTTCTTTTCCCTCTTAAACAGGGCCCAACAGTCACATGGAGTGCAGTGCCCCCTAGAGTCATTTCTCTGTATTACAAAGGCAGGGCTCACAGGTTGCTGGCCTTTCATCCCACCACCATCAACAGAGCACTGTACCTTGGAAGGGACTGCAGTTAAGAAAAAGGATGTGGTGCCAGCATCAGTGTCCAATAATAGACCTAGTTTGTCTCCGTAGTCAGTATTACATACCATATCTCGGCCCCCACATACTGACTCCCCTAGGTTGGCTGCATGACTTCCCATTAGATCATCTTTCGGTTATCAAGATATTAAAAAGTCAAAATCATTGGGCTTACACTGAATGCTTAAGCTGAAGCTCACTCCGGACTTGCTTTTAAGGACAGGTAATGCGATTAGGGAATCAAAGTGGGAGATTATAGGAGAGGTTTCCTCTAAGGAGACCAGTGTATGAGATGGGAGAAAGTGGCCAAAAGAACAACAACAAAAAAAACACAAACAAACAAACAGGGAATTCCCTGGCATTTCAGTGATTAGACTCTGTGCTTCCACTGCAGGGGGCACACATTTGATCCCTGGTCGGGGAACTAAGATCCCACAAAAAAGATGAACAAACAAAACTTCCCAAAATAACAACAAACAGAGGTTTGGGGGTTGGAGGACTTCTTTCTTACTAACCTCCAAAGAATATGCCCCCAAGGGTCCCAACCACTTGCTTTTTATAGGCTGGTCGAGAGAAGCTGAACCCAGAGGAGATATTAGGAAAAACAGAAACTTATGGCAGTGACGGCAGATTTGTTGACTTCAAGCAACCACTCTCTCAGTAGCTCTGGGGCCTCAAGAAGGAGCTGGGGTGCATGGCGGGTGTAGTTCTGAGCTATGGAGCCCTGGCCTGAGGGGCCACCCACCGATCCATTTCAGCAGGTCACAGGGGTTCCTCAAAGGCGGTCAGCAAGTGCAGGGTCACAGGGAAATAGAATGGAAAAAGATATACAGCAGGAGGGCAGCACGCAGGTTTTGGGAGAGAAGAAACATAGGATGCTAATGTCTGAAAGCCAGTCCCCAGCTCCCATCAGTGGGTTTGTGAGGCAGAGAGTGCACTTAGCCTCAGCTGGGAGAGCCTCCTGCTTCTCTGAAAGGCTAGGAGAATCCTGAACTGTGGGTTGAGTCTTAAGAGCCTACCATGTGTAACTCTCTTTGCATCCTTTACCTCTCTGAATTCACATTTTTTATCCATACAATGGAGGTGATGGGATCTGCCTCTCAGAATTCTTTCGAGAACTCATGAAGTGATGGATGTGGGGGTTTTTTTTTGAGTGGGGGAGGGCTCTTACCCACCCTACACATGAGATGATGATAAGTTTTGCCTGCTGCTCCCCCTGCCCCAGATCCAGCCATCATGTCTCTGTGGAAACACACAGTCTAGGCTTAGCCATGCCAGACGGTGGGTTCTGCTGACCTTACCTCGGGATGCCCCGGCCAAATGACCTGGAATTCCAAGAGTTCTCCAAACCACCGGTTCCCAGACTTTAAGATTGGCTGTTTAAAACTCAATTTTGGGCCCTACCCTTATGACTTTACAATTTAGTAGGTTGAGGGTAGGGCCTGGTAATTTGAATTCCTAACATGTTCCCAGGTGATGATGCTGCTGTCCTGAGGATTTTTTAAGTCCACCAGTTTTCCTTCATCTGGCAGGTGCAAGGATGGCTTCCACTGCCCCCTGCTGGCCAGACTATAAATTTAGCTATAATGTTTCCAGAGCAACTGAAAAGTACAAAGTATAGGTTGGGAGGAAATAACTACTTCTCTGGAGAACCAAACTAGCCTAAAAACAGCAGTCATGATTGTCTGTTGCTTCAGAGTATACTTTAAAAGGTATTCACAGGAATTATCATCTTTGATCCTTGCAACAATCCTGTGAAGTAGGCGAGACTGGCATTTTCATATTATCAGTACAAATAAGGAAAACAAGTCCATCATCAGACCAGTAATGATAGACTCCCTGACAAAGGGGACTCGTTAAAAGTAGGCTTTATTCACATCCAGTCAGAAAAAGTAGAGGTTTATCCTCACGAAGGCTAGAGAGAAGGGAATGGGAGGAAGAAGTTGACTAGCAGATGTATCACACACAAGAAAGTGACTTGATTCCACAAGCCTGGGAAAGCCTGCATGGCTGAATGATGGGATTCTTTCTCTAGCTGGACTACGTGGGGCTGACTCTTAGTCCTGGGCGCCTTTTATCTTGATGATTTCCTGTTTCAGGAGTCAAACTTAAAACATCCACTGAGTCACCTAGGGAGCTTGTTAAAATGGAAGGACTCAGGATCCCACTGTCATGGTTCTGCTTCAGTACCTGAAAGTGAAAGTCACTCAGTCATGTCCAACTCTTTGCGACCCCATGGATTATACAGTCCATGGCATTCTCCAGGCCAGAATACTGGCGTGGATAGCCTTTCCTTTCTCCAGGGGATCTTCCCAACCCAGGGATTGAACCCAGTGCAGGTCTCCCGCATTGCAGGTGGTTCTTTACCAGCTGAGCCTACCAGGAAAGCCCAAGATACTGGAGTGGGTAACCTATCCCTTCTACAGCAGATTTTCCTGACCCAGAAATCAAACTGTGGTCTCCTGCATTGCAGGTGGATTCTTTACCAGCTGAGCTATCAGGGAAGCCCTCAGTACCTTAGGATCTGCATTTTAAGAAGAACCTCTCCCCCAGGAATCATGATGTAGGACCACACTTTGGGAACTACTGCTGCTGCTAAGTTGCTTCAGTCATGTCCGACTCTATGCGACCCCATAGACGGCAGCCCACCAGGCTCCCCTGTCTCTGGGATTCTCCAGGCAAGAACACTGGAGTGGGTTTCCATTTCCCTCTCCAATGCATAAAAGTGAAAAGTGAAAGTGAAGTCGCTCAGTCGTGTCCGACTCTTAGCAACCCCATGGACTGCAACCCACCAGGCTCCTCCATCCATGGGATTTTCCAGGCAAGAGTACTGGAGTGGGGTGCCATTAGCCCTTGCAAAAAGCTCTCTTGACAGCCCACCACCAATAAAGAATAACTATTTGCCAGTGACAGTATTCCTTTCCAGCCCCTTTAGGTTTCTCTGCTTCCTTCCCCTAGAATATCCTATTGGATCTGACAGCCCATGCTAAGATTCAAGCCCCATTTCCTTTCTTTACACTCTCCAAGCCTCAGTTTTCACAAATGAGATATCTACCTCTCCGGGTTGCTGCTGTTGTTCAGTCACTCAGTCATGTCTGACTCTTTGCAACTCCATGGACTGCAGCACGCCAGGCTTCCCTGTCCTTCACCATCTCCCAGAGCTTGCTCAAATTCATGTCATTGAGTTGGTGATGCCATTCAACCATCTCGTCCTCTGTCGTCCCCTTCTTCTCCTAAGAACGTATGTCTTATGCATAGTTCTTGACGTTAAAAAGTGTCCAATAAGCATGAGTTCATGGCTCTGGACTTCTGATTTCCAGCTCTCAAAAAGCAGCAGTGGCTAAGCTGGCCTTTTTCAGATTCCCACCGGTTTTTAAACAACAGTCCTGAGGAAGACCAGCAGATAATCGACGTGATGACTTCTCCCAGACTCATCCCCCTGTGGAAGGACTTTAAATACCTTCTAAGTGACATGATACAGAAAAGCAAGGTAATGTGTATGTAGGACAGACATGTTATTGGCCCCTATCTGTCAGAACAGTTATGAGCCTTTTAGAGGCACATAGATCATCTATGGAAAGAGGAAGCAGGCAGGGAAAATCATAAGGACAACTATCCCCATAGCAGGAAGTGGGCCATCAACTTCCAAGTGAGCCTAGAGACCTCTCGCTGGGACATTTTGATAGTGAGAGGTGAACACTTTGGAGCACTGTCAGAAGAACTCACCCTCTGGAAAGAGAGATTTTTCTAGACAAGAAGGAAGAAGGCATCAGAAAACATTTGCCAACGTCAGGTTTGCTGTGGCTTGGCTTTTTGTAGAAGGATGCCAGGTGCATGTTTCATAGCACATGCTTGATCACCATGGGATCATTTATACATATGTGTGTATGTGTGTGTGTAGAGACAGGTTATTGTCCTCTGTCAAATTTAAAGGCCAGGTAGCATGTCCTAAAAGTCTTACTTAGTGCAATTTTAGGCTTTAATAAAGCTGCACTGACTTTTGGGACACCCTGTTACTTTACATGTGGGCATATGGCAGTGTACTTGCCTTGATAATCTGTTAAATGTTTCTTTCATGACATATGTACCCTATTAGACAGAAGGGAAAGTGTTCAAGGACAGGTATAGCTAACTTCACATTGGAAGGAATATCAGTTTCCCCTGACGCCACATAGGCCCTACAGTGGTTTGGCTCACCCTTGTGTTGAGGGTTTTGTCCCACGCTTGTGTAGTGCAGGTGTCCCACAGGTGATAAACTGCATGTGTGGGGGTCACAGGAGTGGTCCTTGGGGCTGAGGCAGAACTTTGACAATGGTTTAGATTGTGACTTGCGTGAGAATATATTTATTGTATATGTGTTTCTGGTCTCTGAGTTTAATGCCATGCCACTTCCCAGCAAAATTTAGATGACCTGAAGACTGATGTAGTTGTGTTGAGTGACCGGTCCCAGATCCTGTTCAAAGAGTCTCGCCATCCTCAAAACATGCCGCTTATATGCTACTACTTCAGTGACGCCCACTTCTTTTCTTCCCTCTCTTGGGTGACAACAAGCACAAAAGAAATACAGGTAAAACTCCCCAGTCTTTCTTCTCCTTAGCCCATTCTAAGTGAGGGCCATGCCCATGTAACTTCTGACCCTAGATTAATCCAGGAAGATATACCCCTTGAGTGAACATGATCTGGACCCAGGAGTCCTCCTTCATCCTTTCTCCAGTTACCATCTCCATGTTGACTAGATTTTATTCTTCTCCTAAAGTAGGCCAGGGTTAGGGAAAGAGTCCTCGGTTTCCTGATTTTACAGTATTTCTACTTCCTCAAACTAGTGGGTAAAGTCACTCTAGGATCTTCCAGCTTCTCCTTAGCAAGAAAAAATAGCTGACTATTATGCCCTTTCCTCTTCTGCTACCTATCCTAGATAGTTTCCATCTTATTCTCTCTCAGGCTGTAGTATGGATGAAGAGCAAGACTGAGGACATGGTGGAGAAGAGAATGTTCTCCATGACAGATCGGCTGCCACCCATCCAGTCCATGGTCCACACAGGTTCCTTTCATATCCTTGTGGTCTACTGTGGTGACCTGCTCCTGCGGCTCTTTGGGGACCACCTTCGGTCATTCAAATCCCTGGGGGTAGTACCCTGTCGCTTTAACATCACCTGCCTCTGCTATGACCCAGGAATGAAGATGCTTCTGTCGGGCATCCTGGGGGCAGTGGTCACCTGGACCATTGAGCGCAGTGGCAGGGGTCTCCAAATAGCTCACATGGTCGCCCTGCCTGGTGACGAGTTCATCCATGACATCATGCTGAATGGCCCCAACGGCTCCCTGATTGCCATGTGTGAGAATGTGGTGAGGGTCCTGGAGCGCCAAGGCCATGGCCTCCTGGCAGAGGTGAAGAAGTTCTCTTCCACCATCAGTGGCTCCTCGATCACCTGCTGCTTCACCTGTTCTGAACAGGGCTTTCTTTATGCTGGAAACAAGACTGGGGAGATCCAAGTGTGGAACCTCAACTGGGGCCACTCCCTCCACACTTTCAAGGCCCACTTCTCTTCGGTGATCTGTATCCGTAGCCAGCCAGAAGCCCACACCCTGCTCACAGCTGGCCGGGAAGGCATAATCAAAGAGTGGAACCTGACTTCAGGCAATCTGCTGCGGCGGCTCGAATTGGGCGAGGAGCTATATCGGCTCCAGTTTATCGATGGCACCACTTTCTTCTGCCAGACTACCCACTCTTTCTCCTTGCGCAGCCTGCCCTTCTTCTATAGCCTCTTCAATGTCTGTGGCTCTGCTCCCCAGCAGGTGCGCCGGGTCCGCTGTGGCAGTAACTGGTTCCGGATCCTGTGCACCACCGAGGATGGCCTGCTGCGCTTCGTGTCCCCGCTAACAGGGAATCTCCTGGTCATCACCTGGCCCTTCTCAATCCTGGACCAGGCCACGGATTGGGCCTATGACCCCAATAAAGAGGAGCTCTTTGTAGCAACAGGCAGCCCAGATGTGCTGGTCTTTGACACCACCCGCTCCCCTTGCATGGCCAAGTATCTCTTATGCACCTCACCAGATTCTCAGGACCTGGTACAGTGCTTGGCTTATGGGCACTTTCACCTGGGCCGGGGTCTAGAAGGACTCATGTTCTCTGGATACCAGAGCGGTGTGATTAGAGTGCTCTCCCAGCACAGCTGTGCCCGGATTGAGACATACATTCACTTTGGCTCTGTCCTAGCCCTCTCTACACTGCCCGGAGGGCTCTCTGGTAGCCGAGAAAACTCTTTACTCTGTTCCTATGGAATGGATGACTACATACACCTCTCAGAAGCTGTGCTTGAAGGGGTCAGAGTGAAACTGCGGATACTTGCCAGCATTCTCTGCAGCTGTCAGCTAACACACTTGATACTCTTGCCCAAGTCAGTGGGTGCCATCACCCAGACTAACTGCCTGCGTCTCTGGAAGTTCCATGACTTTCTGTCTTCTGGTTCACAGGATGGCTCAACGTTCATAGAGACCTTGCCTTTGCACCAATGCACCATCATCTCTTTTGATGTCTGCCTGTCCCTGAGTCTTTTTGTCACGGGTGGCAGTGACGGCTCTGTCCGGATCTGGAACTTCCATGGGAGACTCATAGCCATGCTGGACTCATCACTGCATTTTGGCCCACTCTGCTTTGCAAATGACCGGGGTGACCTGCTTGTAACTTTCAACCAGAGTCTTTATCTGGTGTCCTGTTTAAAGCTGCTTCCCCCAACCCTGCTGGTTCGCCTCTCCCTTATGGGTCTGACAGATGAAGTGCTCGAAGTCCCTAAGCCTTTCATACCAAGCTTCTTCTTCTCCTTCGAGACCATGTTTGTGCCCAAGTACATCTACCCTGGACATGGGAAGCAGCAACTGGTGGGTCTGGAGAGTCTCGTCAATCATCGGGCCATTGCCTTTGATCATAATGTGCCACATGTCATTGAAGAAGATGAGCAAGGGAGCCCTGTGCTACTCTCTTCCTTCAAACATGATTCTGGGTATATGGAAGTTGACGTATCACAGGTGAAAAAACCACCTTATTTCCATTATGTGCTTCCTCCCCAGCTACAGCTGACTACCTGGGATGAACTCAACCCCTATCAGATACTGCAGTGCTACTTTGGTCACAGGCGGAAATGGCTCTTGGCTCCAGATTGCTACATCCCTAACTCAGTGATCCGGGCCCGTCTCTGGCCAGAGGGCAGCCCGATATACCTGCAGTGCAGCCTGCACTCACCTGTGCGGGAGCTGGAATGGGACAAATCTCAACAATTCTTCTTCTGGCACAGCCGGGCAAGAGCTATAAGCGACGCAGAACAATACATACATGAAAAGGAAGATGAAGACTTCCTCCTCACAAGAGCGTCCAAGGATATCACTTATACCGTTCTTACAGACGCAGCAAACCGCAGTTGGCTGGGAAAAAAGATGAGTGAAATTGCTATCAATAGCCTGATAGAGACAATTCTCAGTATTATAATCCATGCTACTCCACTGAAGTACCAGTGCTGTATTGGTGCCCTCGGGCAGATCTTTGCCTCTTACCAGGTGTCTCCACCCCTGCGCTCTGAAACAGCCCACCGCCTATTGGATGATACAACCAATTCCAACCCACTGATTCGAGAGCTGGCCTGGGAAGGGCTGAAGCGTCTAGGAATGATTACTCATCTCTTTGCCGTGCCTCTGGCCCAAGGACTAATGGACAAAGATGACAGAGTGAGGAATAAGACCCTGAGCCTCATGGCTGAGACTGGAGTCCACTCTAGGACCTCACTCTTGAACTTGGTCCAGAATCGAGAGACTTTCCGGGAGATGCAGTAAGTTCTCGTGCCGTCCTCTGTTCTTTACTAGCTTCTGATTTTCTTCTTCCTCTTCCCCATTTTCCCCTTCCCTTCCTTCACTGTCTCTTCATCTCTGTTCACGAGCTCTTCCTGTCTTTTTTCTTCGTTCATAGTCTTTTCCCATTCCTAGACTATCTGATGATCCCCTAACTGCCCACTCCTTTATCCATTTCTTTTCCTGTTCCTGTTTGTCCCCTGCCTCTTTAAGGACCCCTTTCACCCTTTTCTCCTACCTCAGAAGCCCCCATACAGCTCACTTCATTCATTGCCATCTTGACTTCCTAGACTTTTTCTTTCTTCTTGGCCATCATTTCCTCTAAATATGCTGTCTCTGTGAGTTACATTGCCCAGTTTCCTGCCAGTTCTATAACAGTTCTTTCCTTCTTGTTCTCCCTCTTGTCCCTGATTCAGCATGGTCCTTTCTCTCCTTTGACTTTCATAGGCAGGAAATGGTTGGGGATGAAACCTTGGACCGTCTACTGGGACTGCGAGCCCCAGATCTCCAAATCCTTCATACTCAAGTGTCGCAGCGATTGAATGAAGACCTGACCTTATACCAGGGTGACGAAAAGCCTACTTTTACTTTAGATGTCTCAGGGGCGTCTGAACTTACTGCCCTTTCCAAGGAAACTGATACTGTCCCTGAAGAACCTGAAGCTGCCTTCAAGCACAGCAAAGGCCCAAGACGGGGCCGACCAGTAGTCAGAAAGCACAGTATGTATGGTGTAATCTGATTCATGCCTCAGGGTCCCCAAGAGGCAGGGCAGTTAGGGCTAAAGTAAGACAAGAGGTATCAGAGAAGAACAGAGATAAGTGAAAAGATCCTTTCACAGAAAAGAACCCTCCTAGGAAGGATCCACCCAAATTAAGAGGGACCCCAAAACCTATCTCTGTAGGACTCAGCAGAGGTAGAGTGGAGAGGGGAAGAGGGAGGGAAGGCACTGGGGATAAAGCAAGGAGAAGGCCTTCTTGTTAAAGGCCTCAGCCTCCTCTGTCACTACTTCTGTTATGGCAGTTCATCTTAGCTCAGTTGGGAAGGGTGTTATCTAAGCCTCCCATGCTTTCCTTATCTGCATCTCCTGATTTTCCCTATAGCCCGAAAATTTTTGCGGAGCCTCAAGAAGCTCAAAGAAACTGTCACCGAGCCAGGTCCCTTACAGGATGAAGGTGATCAGAGTGAAGCTGCACCCACTGGGGTGGAGGAGGCTAGATCTTCAGCATCCAGTATACTAAAGGTTGCAAAAGATGATGAACAAGAATCTTTAGAGGTAGATGCCTCAAAGGATTACGTGGCCTTGACCATGAAGATGTTGAGGAAGACACGTGACAAAAGAGGCCGGAAATCAGTATCTCAGAAAACCATGAAGAGGCGCAAAAGGAAAGTAACAGACACTGAAATTACACATGAGGGATTTCCACATACTGAAAAGACAGACTCAATTATGAGGCCGATGCAAGTCACAGGGCGGGGTGCCTCTGGAGCTCCTGGCCTCAGGTCTAGAGACAGCTCGATGTGGCGGGACGACCTATGTCGTCTTATGACCCTGAGGATATCTGGTTCCCAGACAAAAATGTTAGAAGCTCTCAACAATGAGCTAGTGACCACGGCTCAGGAGATGCTGGCTGATCGACAACCCAGCTGGGAGCTCTTTCAGGAGATCTGCCCCCTGCTGAAGAAAGACAGTGAGGAACTGCTTGAGGACCTTGACTGGGATGTAGCCTGGCCAGAGGAGAAACCGGTTTTTATTCACGGATCAGCAATTAGAGAGGACATGATGATCAGAGACATGGAAGAGGAGACAAGAGAAACGCAAAAGCGAAAGACAGAAAAGGACATTCAGGACCTGCGGGAAACCCACGTGAGTCCAAAAAAAGGCAAGAAAAAGAAAGTTCTTTTTGCAGAACCAGACCTAAGCAAGGGAAAACGAATATCAAAGAAAGAAGAGAAGAAATCCTCTAAGCCTTCTAAACAAAGGAAAGCAGTCCAGCAGGAGATAAAAGTGGATAAAAAAGAGAAGAAGATAGCCAAAGAAGAGAGGGGCATGAGTCAGGAAGTGGAGGTGGTGGACAAATTAAAGGAGAAAGTGGTTGAGCAAGAAAAAAGGCCACTTAAAGATGAGATAAAACTGTCTTGGCAAGAGTGGAAGAAGTCCTGGGACCAATGGAAAAATGCTTTCGGTGAGACAAGGATATCGTGGGATGAATGGAAGAAAACATGGGAAAGCCAGTGTCATCAGGAAGAGGAGCAAGTACCTGAGGAGGAAGAGAAGCTGCTCCCAGATGCAGAAGAGGGACAAGTCAGAAGGGACAAGACAAAGCGGACATGGGATGAATGGTCACAGATCTGGGAAAAGATGTCAGCCAGGGCCAGGGAGAAGATGTTGGTGACTCAGGAGGAAGTGACCCTGGAGGAAGAACTGCCTCAGGAGCAGGAAGAAGAAGCAGAAGCAACAGCAGCAGAAGAAGAAGCACTGATGACAGAAGAGCAAAGGCAGATCCACCAAGAATACAAACAGGCCCAGGTTGAGCGAAAACGGGCCCAGGCTGAAAGACGACGGGCCCAAGAAGAGAGGAAGCTGGCTCAGGAAGAGGAGAAGCTAGCACAGGAAGAGAAGAGACTAGCTCAGGAAGAGAGAAAAATGGTCCAAGAGTATGAGAAACTGGCTGAGAAAGACAGGAAAATGGTCCAGATGGAGAGGAAGCTTATCCAGAATGAGGAAAAACTAGCCCAAGTAGAGGAAATGCTGAGCCAGGATGCAGAGAAATTGGCCCAGCAAAGGAAGAGACTAGCCAAGAAATTGGAGAAACTGGCCCAAGCAGAAGAGAACATAGCAAAGAAAGGAGGGAAGCTAGCTGAGGTCAAAAAGATAATGATGCAGAAACTGGATAAACTGGCCCAGAAAGAGCTAGATCTAGCATGGCAAGAAAAGGAACTAGCCCAGGAATTGGAGGATCTGACCTGGGAAGAGGAGGAACTGGCTTTGAAAGAAGAGGAACTGAATCAGGAAGAGGAGGAACTGATCAATGAAGGGGACAGGCTGGATCAGGAAGAGATGACACTGGCATCTCAAGAAGAGAAACTGGATGCAGAAGAGAAAGCAGTGATCCAGGAGGAAGAACTGCTGGTCCAGGAGAAGAGGAGACTGGCCCAGGACAAACAAAATCTGTCTGAGAAAAAGGAAGGACTTGATCAGAAAAGGGAACAACTGATGGAGAATAAGCATAATTTGGCCCAGGAAGAAGAGCTGCTGATCCAAGAAGAGAAGGAACTAGCCCAAGACAAGGTAAAACTTCCTGGAGAAGAGGAAAAACTTACCGAGAAGAGGGAGCAACTGATGGAGAAAAAGCAGAAACTGGCCCAAGAGGAAGAGCTACTGATCCAGGAAGAGAAGAAACTGGCCCAGAACATGGAAACACTGCCAGTGAAGGAGGCAAAAATTGCCCAGAAAGCAGAGAAATTGATCAAGAATAAGCAGAAACTGGCCTGGGAGAAGACTAAGCTTGTCCAGAACATGGAAGAACTTCCCAAAGCCAAGGAAATACTGGCCTGGAGGCAAAAGAATCTGGCCCAGGAGAAGGAGAAACTGGCTCAGGAGAAGGTGAAATTGGCTCAGAGGAGGGAAACCTTAATCCGGCTCCAAGAAAGCCTCATCCAGAGCAGAAAGAAATCAGTCCCTGAGAAGGAGGTATATGACATGTATAAGAATAGGCTGGTTCAGATAGAGAAGAAGCTGATGGAGGAAAAGGAGAAACTCTTCCAGAAGAAGGAGAAACTGGCCACCGTAGAGGAGAAACTGACCCAATTAGAGAAAAGCCTGGCTGAGAAACAGCACAAAGTAGCCCATGACAAAATGAAATTAGCCCTGGGGAAAAGGGCAGTGTTCCAAGAACTGAACCAGCTCAGAGGTGACTGGTCTATTACCAGGGAAGAAAAGGCACTGGACATGGAAATGAAAATACTGACCTGGGAGAAAGAGACACTGGCTGAGCAAAAGGAAATTCTCTTCAAGGAAGAGACTCAAGAAACTTCCAAAGAGAAAAGACTACCCAAGGATGAACTAGAGGTAATCAAGAGGAAATTGTCACTAGAGGAAAAGATATTGCTCTATGAAGAAAGGATCCTGGCCACAGAGCAAACAGACATGGCCAAAGAAAAACTGGAATTTACCAGAGGAGAGAGAGTATATGCCCAGGAACAAAGGAAGCTAGCCAGGTTACTAAGGAAATTAACTGAAGAAAGCAAGGGAATTTCCAAGGAACCATTAAAAGTAAGCAGCAAAGTCTTAAAGACACTTCAAGGCCTCATTAAAGAAGAAAGGAAACTAACCCAGGAAGAAATAGAGATGACAAAGTTAAAGAGGTTATTTGTCCTTAAGGAAAGGGAATTGAACAAGGTACAGAATGAACTTGATGCCAAGGAATGGGATTTTTCTGAGGAACAACCAGAAATTACCATAGATGAGAAGAAACTGGCTAAGAGGCAGAGAAGACTAGCCAAGGAAATTAGAAGATTGATAAAGAGGGAGAAAAATATTACTGAACAAGAAAGCATATTGGCCAGGCAACAGAGAGATGTCATACAGGAAACAGATGAAGAAGAAACAACAGAGGAAGAAGAGGCAAAGTCATTCCTTAAACATAAGTCAAGAAAAAGAGAAAAGCTAAAGACAGCTGATACACAACAGGAAGAGTTACTCAGTCAAGAGGATGAGGTGAAAAGTGTGAAAAGTGAGGAGATCTCTTCTGAAGAAATGGAATGCCTGTTAGATGAAATAGAGCAAGAGAGTTTGTCTGAGGAGGAGGAGGAGGAAGAAGAGGAGGAGGAAGAGGAGGAGGAAGAGGAGGAAATGGAAGAGGAGGAGGTAAAGGAGAAGAAAATGGTAGAGAAGGAGTTGGGGAAGGAGGAAGAGGAAGGGAAGGAGAGGAAGAAGAAAAGGAAAAAGAAAAAAAAGAAGAAAGTGCTGGAAAAGGAAGAGAAGGAAGAGGGGAAAGAAGAAGTGGTTGAGGAGGAAAGCACAAGTGATGAAGAGATGGAACATTTGAGTGAGAAAGAGGAAAGAGAGGACAGAAGCTTGTTTGAAGAAGAGGTAGACAAGAAAAAAGCAATTTTTAAAAGAGAAAAAATATACAAGTTACTAGAAGGGAAAAAGCACTTAAGAGGAAGAGAAGAATTCCTTTCCATTGAAAAAAGAATCCCTGACATCAAAAGCAGTGCTGTAAAACTGGAAAGCCCTCCCAAGCAACTGATCTCAGTCGTTCTGGGGAGCAAAGAAAAGATATCAGAGCCATTGCTAACTAAACAAATATCTTGGGAAGATAAGGCCATAGCACTTGGGAAGCCTGGAGTATTCCCAGGGGCAGGGTTCATAGATAAACAAGAACTGTTGAAGAAATATAAGCCCATGCCTCTACACGTTTTGGATATAGTTTTGGAGGCCCAGGAGCCTGACTTAGAGACCCCGTATTTGTCCCACATACTGAGGAAGACCATAGAAGCTCAGAAACTCCAAGGCAAACCGCTGGGGGCCAAGTGGCAGTGGATCCTGCAGCGTCATCCATCTCTGAAGAAACAGAGTGAGGTACAATTACCTTTGTCCAAAATCCTGCCTGAGGAAATCTACACAGACATCAGTGTCTCAGATGTAGAGTGGATCCACCATGTCCTAGAAAAGATGGAGGCAGGAGAACAGCTTTCCAGAGATAGTTTCCACCGATTGTGCCAGCTTCTCAAAGACCTCACCGCAAAGGAGAACTTAGAGTGGATGCACCTGGCCAAGCTCGAAGCCATCGTGTACCATCACAAGCAGATCATGGAATCCCGAGGCACACATATCTCCAAGCCCAGTAAGGAGCCCTTGGGTCCAAAATACTTGAAAGTGATCCCTCCCATCAAAGGAAGGGAAAAAGAGAGCTGGCTCAAACGTCTGGCTGTCTCCACACCAAAGTCTCTGTTAGCTACCAAAGGGATCCCAGACCCGAAGGCTATCAACTGGCATCTTCTGGGAGAGCCTTACCGGAGTGCACGGGCGAAGCAGATAGCCACTTCTCTCAGGGGGATGGAGATGCGATACTATGATTCTGCCACAAGAGACATTTTCACAGGTGCCCTGGACCCTGTTGAAAAACAAACCCTGGCGCTGATGTTTCAGAAAGACTTCTTGGCTTTTAAGGATAAGGGCAGGTTTGCCAGGTTGCCCAAGTTGGAGAAGAAGGCACGACCCATCTCTAAAGTAAAGGAGGAGGTGCCTCTGTGGGAGACGTTTGTGGCACTGTACCACGTTCTGCGGATGTTGCAGGAGCGATACGCAAGAGACAGTGCTGCATGGATGGAACAGTTCAACCGTCTTATGGACCTATACCAGCTCAAGTCTCCCCGAATCCAGAAGCTGATGCAGGACCTGCTACTGAGAGCAAAGCCCCAGTTCCAAGAGGTCACTTACAAAGATGCCCTAAGGGCCGTGGAGCTAGCCCCTGGAGAGCGGTTGTTCTACCACCTGCTCTGTGGTGGCTCTCAAGCCCATAAAGGGCCTCTGGCATTCCAGGAGGTGGTTCCTCTCCCCGGGCAGAACAATGTGCAGACCATGCTCCCCATGGGCATTGCCCAGTATGGGATCTTAGAGCTTGCCTGGAAGAGCCTGCCAGAAGCTGATTTACACCTCACCAATGAACTGCCCTATGTGGCTGCTCCTACTCTCTGATTTGGGACTGGAGGGGGAGGGACTTTTCATGCCTACCTGGAGAAAGGCCTTGTCACCAAGATCTAGACCTTTAACCCTAGGACTCACAGGGAGGTAGAGCCAGGCCCAAGCTCTTTCCCTGGCCAGTTCCAGAAACTAGCCTTTATACGTGGAATAAAGAGGAGGTTCTCATTTACAACAAGCACCGCGATGGGTCCTTTTTTCTTCAAACATTACTTCTCTAGAAAGGTAGCCAGGGAGACCAGACACTCACCTACTCCTGAGAGTGGGAAAACTCCCCCAGAGCCAGTGGTACTCACCCTCCAGCGGCCTTCTGGCAGAAGAGTCTGTCTTTGCCCTCTTTCTTCTTGCCCCCCACCATTCTCCCCTAAAGACCAGAGGAAGGGAAGCACCTGGCACAAAAATGAATGTATATTTTGCATTAATATAAGAGGCATTGATACAATGGAAAGAAAATGGATTTTAGAACCAAAAGACCTAGCATTTTGCCCTTGGATCCTGGGGTACACAGTGGAGGCAGACTTTAGTTCTCTGATCATAGTTCTGCATGCTGATGCCTAATTCCCAAACAGCCAGTATGGTGGGTGTTAAGAAAATCCTCAGAATATGGGAAAAACTTCAAGTTCTAGCCAGTACCACTTGGTGACCTCATTACTGGATGGCATTAAAAGATGAGGCCATTTCAGGTTAAAGCAGAAAAGCAAAGGAGGGAAGGCTATGTCTTTCACTTCCTTTGCCAACCTAGACATGGGTTTTGGGGAGGATGATAGAATGAAAATTTGAAAGATTAGGTGTAAACTCTAATAGGCCCTGGACATTCTAGGGACTTATGATCCTTCCCTCTAGTGATTAAGGAGATAAGAGGGGCTTCCCTAGTGGTCTGGAGTTAAGAATCCTTTTGCATGCAAAGGACACTGGTTTGATCCCTGGTCTAGGAGGATTCCACATGCCATGAAGCAACTAAGCCCATGTGCCACAACAAAAGAACACACCACAAGGAGAAGCCTGTGCTCACTGCAACTAGAGAAAGCCTGTGCATAGCAATGAAGACCCACCACAGCCATAAATAAGTAAATCTTAAAAAAAAAAAAAAAAAGAAGTTAAAGGGAAAGCATTAATAAAGTGGAGGAAGTTGTCACTGCCAGTAATGATGATCCTCCCTGATCTCCTCTTCCCACTATGAAGACTTCAAAACTGCCTCTTTCCACGTAAGCCAAACCAACAGATTCTAGCAAGTAGCCCATCTATGTGATTTGCCACCCTCCATCCCAACCTCTCCTTTATTCTACTCCCTCCATCTGAGTTTGCTTTTGTGGGGAATCCAGGGATAGAGGGCAACAGAACATTTTGAGACGTTGGATTCACCTTGGAGGGCAAGGGTAACGAGAGCCCTGAGTATGTAGTTGAGTTCTTCCACGTCAGATTACATACTAGGCCTGGAGTATGGAGTATATGCAAGCTGGGGGCTGGGGATACGGAGTCTCAAAAAGGGTGATCAACCCAATAGCCAGGCAAGGTAGCAGAAGTAAGGGTGGTCCAGCTGGCTCTGCAGCCCTGACCTGAATCATTTCTCCTTTCTGGCATCTGTTTACTTATCTGTGTCAAAAAGAAGACAATATATATTACAAATATAAGGCATGAAAGAGGAGATGTCACTACAGACCCTACAGACATTAACAGGGTAAAGACTAATATGAACAACTCTATGCCCATAAATGTGACAAAACAGATGAAAAGGACAAATTCCTAGAAAGATCCAGAAAGGGAATAGAAATACTTATCAAATCTATTTTGCAGGATTTCAGTGGATCTTCTGGTCAACAAACAACAAATAAAACACTGTGACAAGAAATAGTCTTAACTGTTGCCCCAGAGTCAGGAAGTATATAGATGGCTCTTCAATTCTATGGATGGTACTGGCTATGGCTATGATGACCTGGATATCCTTTTGCCTCTACTAGAATGGCAGAGACCAGGGCTTGTTTGTATTTTCTCTTTATTATGGAAAATTTCAATCACTAAAGTAGAAGCATTATCATGAACCCCCAGATCCCTGTCACACCATCACTTAATTACAAACATCTTGCAAAAGCTGCTTCATCTATTTTTTCCTTTATTGAAATATTTTAAAAATAAATCCCAGGCGTCATGATGTTTTTGATATCAAAGGACCCTAAGTTCTTTGATACTCATCTCTAAAAAATAAAATTTTGCTATATAAAAATTTTCACAGCTAACAAAATAATAATCCCTTACTATTATCCAATACTCTATGCAAATTTCCCTGGTTGTCTCCAAAAGTGACCTTTTATGCTTAATTTGTTTGAATCAGAATTCAAACAAGGGCTACATACTGGATTTTATTGTTATACTTCCTAAAAAGTTGGCTTAAAGCTCAACAATCAAAAAACTAAGATCAAAGCATCTGGTCCTATCACTTCATGGCAAATAGATGGGGAAACAGTGACTGACTATTTTGGGGGGCTCCAAAATCACTGCAGATGGTGACTACAGTCATGAAAGTAAAAGACACTTACTCCTTAGATGGAAAGTTATGACCAACCTAGACAGCATATTAAAAAGCAGAGACATTACTTTGCCAACAAAGGTCTGTCTAGTCAAGGCTATGGTTTTTCCAGTAGTCATGTATGGATGTGAGAGTTGGACTATAAAGAAAGCTGAGCACTGAAGAATTGACGCTTTTGAACTGTGGTATTAGAGAAGGCTCTTGTGAGTCCCTTGGACTGCAAGGAGATCCAACCAGTCCATCCTAAAGGAGATCAGTCCTGAGTGTTCATTAGAAGTACTGATGTTAAAGCTGAAACTCCAATACTTTGGCCACCTGATGTGAAGAGCTGACTCATTTGAAAAGACCCTGATGCTGGGAAAGATTGAAGGCAGGAGGAGAAGGAGATGACAGAGGATGAGATGGTTGGATGGCATCACTGACTCAATGGAGATGAGTTTGAGTGAACTCCAGGAGTTGGTGATGGACATGGAGGTCTGGCATGCTACGGTCCAGGGGGTCTTGACTGAATGACTGAGCTGACCTGAACTGAAGACTCTTAATCTTAAATATTTACACTCCTCTCTCTCCAGTTTTTTTCACAGTATTGTTTGTTGAAGACACTGAATCAGTTATCCTTTAGGTTTCTCCCATGTAGTTTTCTAATTGAGCAGAGTTTTGCTAAATGAGATCCGGTTGTGCTTCAGGGGTGCATGAAACTTCTGAAATTAAATTACTATGTGCAAGGTATTCCTCCACCACCTTGGAGTGGGAGCATTCTTCCAAATTTGTTCTTCTCCAGGTACTCTTTCTCAGTTCTGGTGTATCCTACAGATTGTTCTTATATCTTATAACAACTTTGGGGTCATTTTAAGACCTTTGGCTTTTACTCTGCATTTGATGGAAACCATAGGAGGGTTCTGAGGTCCAGTGGTTAGAACTCTGCACTTTCACTGCCGAGGCCAAGGGTTCAATCTTGGGTTGTGGAACTAACATCCTGCAAGCCGCACACATCTCGGCCAAAAAACCCTCATCAATTTTCATATTCAAAAAGCATCCTATGTGTGGAGAATAGATTGTGGTAAGGGAGTCAGAGGCTGGGGGCAGGAATGGAAACAGGGAGATTAATGACAAGGTTACTACAATTTGGAGGAAAGAGGGCAGTGGGTCTAAACCAGGGAGAAAGAGGCAGTAGAAGTGAGTATTGGGCAGTTTTGGACCCTTCTATAGGTAGAGCCACTGGAATTTGCTGACAGAATGGATGTGAACAGGACAGAAAGAAGGAGTCAAAGATGACCCCAAGGTTTGCGGCTTGACCAGTTGGAATGCTGGAGGCACCATCAAGTTAGTTGGGGAAGATTAACAAAGAGTTGGTACTAGGAAGAAGATTAGGAGTTCATGAATTCAGTTTTGGACGAATTGAGATTGCTGTGCATATGAGACATTTAAGAGGAGATGTCCAGAAGGCAACTGGATATAAGTCTGGAGTTTAGGAGACAGGTTTGTAGTGGGGTCATAAGTTTGGTATATAGATGATATTTTAAAACAAGAGACTGGATGAAATGACCAAGGAAGTAGATGTGGATAAGGAAAGAGAAACAAGGATTGTAGCTTGAGGAGCTCTAACATTAAAAGGGCAGGGAGAAGTCAGCCTAGGAAACTGAGGAATGCTAATGAGTAGAAAGAAACATCAAGAAACCTCTGGTGTCACAGAAACTAAGTGAAGAAAGTGTACCAAGGAGGAAGGAGTGATCAAGTGTGCCAAGTGCTGCTAACAGGTCAAGCAGAAAATAATTGAAAGTCAGTGATTATATTTAGCAAGATGAAGATTATTAGTAACCCTGACAAGAGCAGTTTTGGTAGAGTAATGAGTGCAAAAGTCTGATTAGACTGCTTTAAAGACAGAACAAAAGAAAAGAAATTGGAAGCGAAATATAGATATTGTGTGTGTGTGTGTGTGTGTTTCAAGGTAAGAGAATTGTTGGAGTCAAGAACTTGACAGAGAATTCCCTGGTGGTCCAATGGTTAGGACTTGGTGGCTGTCACTGCAGGCCAGGGTTCAATCCCTGGTGAGGGAACCAAGATCCCACAAGCCACTTGGCCAAAAAAAAAAAAAAAAGAGAGAGAGAGAGAGAAATTGATAAACAAAAAAAGGTGAGATTGGACTTCCCTGGTGGTCCAGTGGCTAAGATTCTGTGCTCCCAGTGCAGGCGCCCTGGGTTTGCTCCCTGGTTAGGGAACTAGATTCCACATGCTGCAACTAAGACTTGGTGCAGCCAAATAAATTTAAAATTTTAAAATAAAAAAAGGGTGAGATCTAGTGCCCAGGTGGAGAGACTAGAGTTAGATCAAATCGTGGTTTAGTTGTGGGGGGAGCACTAGAGGAGCATTCATACCCAGGCACAGACGTAGATTAGCAGGTAGGTGGGTGAGTCTGGAGATTCTCTTCTGATAGCTTACATTTTCCCAGTGAAGTGAGAAGCAGGGTTATTAGTTGAGGGAAAGGGAATGGGAGTATGTGTTTGAAAAGCTGGGTATGGCAGTGAATGGACTTAGGAAAAAAAAAGTGCTGGGAAGCATTAAGAATGATTTAATACTGTATCCACTTATACCTAGAGATACTTAGAAGAGTCAAATTCATAGACTCAGAAAGTACATTGGCAGATGCCAGCAGCTGGGGTAAGAGATGGGGTGGGGTGGGAAGGGGGAATCAGAAGTTAGTGTTTAATGAGGACAGAGTTTCAGTTTAGGAAGGTGAAAAATTGGGGAGATGGATGATGGTGAGAGCTGCACAACAATGTGAATGTACTTAGTGCCACTGAACTATACAGTTAAATATGGTTAAAATAGTATGTTTTATGTGACTTTGACCACAGTAAAAAAAAAATTTAATGATTTGAGTTTGGGTCGGGTCCAGTTGGACTACTTAAGGAGAGAGGTGACTCCGAGGGGCCTCCTGGGAAAGCTCCCTCTCTCCCCAGGGTCTCCAGAGAGCTGTAATTCCCTGGCCGTCTCCAAGAAACACAAGGAGCTATGCAAGCAGCACACTGGAACTAGTTTCCCAACATTGTGTAGGTTAGGGTTATGGTTCCCATCCACTCCCAACACCGTCTTCACAGCTACCTACTTACCGCAGGCAACACTAGGCAGGTGGATTGGCCTGATGGCAAGGTAAACCCCAAGGAGCTTCCCCACGAGCATCCCCGGAGCTGCAGCCGCACCTTCCCACCCCCACCCCTCTCGCCGTCCTCTCCCTGCTCTCGTACGGCCTGGGTAAGACTGAAGTGAAAGGCGGAACCTAACGAAACTTGGGACGGATGGTACTGGAAACTGCATGATTCAGCAGCACACTGGAAAAATCCAAACTTCTACCCTTCACGTCCCCAGGAGACGGAGAAAGACTTGGCCTAAGGAGCGCTGCATAGACGCTGGGAAATGTCGTCCCGCCTCCGCGGCCCAAACCGGAGTAGTAGTTCACTCACCGTCGTGGGTGTTGTTCCAAGTCCCCTGCCTGGAGGGACGAAATCTCCCCCCCTAACCACCCTTTCGGAGAAGGAAATGGCAACCCACTCCAGTGTTCTTGCCTGGAGAATCCCAGGGACGGCAGAGTCTGGTGGGCTGCCGCCTCTGGGGGTCGCACAGAGTCGGACACGACTGAAGCGACTTAGCAGCAGCAGCAGCAGCCACCCTTTCACGCGGGTCTCTCTGTCCCTCCCTTCTGGTCTCTCCGTACTGAAGAGCGGGAAAACCGCGAGACCCGTGGAGAAAAGAGGCAGAAGAGCGCGTGAGAGGCCAAGAAAGGGCGCCACCGAGCGGGAGAAGGCGAAGCAAGCCTCGAGAGGCTTCAGGTGTGGGAAGTGGGGCGTCGGGTGGGGCAGGGCCTTTGGGTGGGCGCCAGCGCACGTCACTCACATCTCCGCGCTAGTCTGAGCTCCGCCCCCCGTGCCCGCCCCCTTGCCCAGTGGGGCTGGCGTGCTTTCCCGCCAGAATGCTGTGGCCGCCCCTGCCGGACCAAGCCAGGCGGGGGCAAGGTCCTCGCAGAGGGCCGGGCGGACGCGGAAGGGAGCGTTGGTGGGACTCATACGCGCGTCCCTCCTCCCGACCAACCTGCACAGGGACGGAGCGGGGCCACTCTCTCAAGTTCGCCCTCCAGTGGCCGCCCTGCCTGTTTGCCTGTGAGGGGTAGCGCAGAAAGAAGCCAGAGGAATGTTTGGATAATGTTGCTCTATCTCCCACCACTAGTGTTTTTATAAAAGGTTTTGCTCTGTGGCTTCATCTGGCCTGGTGGGGCTCGGGCGCAGGCATCGTACAAGGCGCGAGGAGCCCCTTTATAACCACAAAGGGAAAGCGGCCCCCGCGGCCGCTGATGCCCAGCCTCTGTCATAAAGGCCAGAGCCTCAAATGCGCATCCCCGCAGATCCGGTGACATGGCATAATAGCTAAGAACATGCCTGGACTCTGACTCTGGCTCTGCCACGTTCTAGCTGTGTGGCCGGACCAGGGCATCACCGTACCTTACTATAGGGCTGCAGTCAGCGAATGAAAATGTGGGACCTCCAGTTAAGTTTGAATTTCAGTTAAAAGACGGACAATTTTTTTCTTTTCTCTCTCTCTCTCTTTTTTTTTTTAGCGCATGTCCCAAATACAGTTTATCTGAATTTCGAATTTAACTGGGAATCAAAGTATAATTGTATTTTATCTGGCAACCCTGATTTAAGGTATTATTGGAGCAGTGCATAAACAGTTCCTAAAATAGTGCCTGGCATATGTAAACATGCATTGAAGTTTATATAAAATGGCAAAGCTCCTCTAACTACATCACATCCCAACACATTAGCGTCTGTAGTCATCTGGCTGTGCTATCTGAAATGGTCACCCTTCGGAAAGCCATTCTGTCGAGCAAGTCCAGTTTACATGCCCTCTCCATCCTACTGCCATATTTTCAAAGGGCCAGATTCTCCCTGCTCCCAGTGCTCCTCAAACTCATGTGAGAATTTTGAAGTTCTTAACAGTGCTGGTGTTATGCCCACTGGACACAGTGTGTGTGGGGGGCGGGGGTTGGGAGATCTGAACCATTATGATGTTGGAGCTAGTGACACTCTTTCTATAGGAAGCTGTGACACAGTCTGTCTCTTCTAGAATTAGGGGCATGTTATCTTCTGCGGAGGATAAAGGTGTATGAGCTAGGAGTGAATAAGGAGGAGATGGGAAACCTGTGACGGATGATGTTAGTAAAAATTTACCAACTTGGAGAATGTATATTGAGGGGCATTGAGGTATCTGAGCCACTTAATGAGCCACTGAGCTCATTAAGGTATCTGATATATGTGAGAGAAGACTTTGTTCAGTCTGAGGAACCTAAAGGGAAAAAAGAAGAAACTCAAGTGGCAGAACCTAGGATTATGCACGTAAGTCTATTTGATTCTCAATGTCATTTTTCATCCCCATTCTCCCTCAATCACAACATGCCCCTTCACTTCTCTCACAATAATAGCCTCCTGAATTTTACTGTATTTTTTTCTTTTATAAAATCTCTTGAATTTCAGTATCTCACTTTATTTTTTAAAGGTTTTCATAGGGAGAAAGAGAGGGGCATTTCTTCTTGAGGCCAAGAGCGGTTAAAGTGAAATGCCTCTCACTGCAAACCTAGTGAAACGGAGTGTTAACCTAGGAAATTTTTTTTTCCCCCTGCGAGGCTTTCAGTATCTTAGCTCCCCTACCAGAGATTGAACCCTGGGCCTATGCAGTGAAAGCATCGAGGCCTAACCACTGGACCACCAGGGAATTCCCTAGCCTAGGATTTGGATAGAAGTGTCAGACATGTTCCGTTTTTTTTTTTCAGCCAGAGCTCCAAGTCTTAAATTACCAGAGAAAGCTTGAGGGAGTCTCTGAGATTGTGGGAACCAACCCTCATTTCTCTTCATATCAGCTTGATGTAGCAGCCCATCCCCTCTTTCCTGTATTTGCACTCTCCCTCCTTTATGGCATTCCCCTCCTGACATTTGTTCAGTCGCTAAGTCCTGTGTGACTCTTTGTGACCCCATGGACTGCAGCACACTAGACGTCCCTGTTCTTCACCAACTCCCGGAGTCTGCTCAAACTCATGTCCATTGAGTCGATGATGCCATCCAACCATCTCATTCTCTGTTGCCCCCTTCTTCTTCTGCCCACAATCTTTCCCAGCATTTGGGTCTTTTCCAATGAGTCGGCTCTTCTCTTAAGCTGGCCAAAGTATCAGACCTTCAGCTTCAGCATCAGTCTTTCCAATGAATATTCAGGGTTTATTTCCATTAGGGTTGATTGGTTTGATCTCCTTGCTGTCCAAGGGACTATCAAGAGTCTACTCCAACACCATTTAACCATGTTTAATTATCTCATCTAAAACAATCCTTTTTTTAAAAACAGGGTATAGTTCTCTACAATGTTGTTTTAGTTTCTTCTGTACAAAGAAGTGAATCAGCTATATATATACATATATCCCCTCCCTTTGGACTTCCTTCATCCCCCCGCCCCCTGCCCCATCCCATCCATCTACACCACCACAGAGCAGTGAGCTGAGCTCCCTGTGCTATACAGCAAGTTCCCACTGTCTGTTTTATATATGGCAGTGTACATACACCAATCCCAATTTCCCAATTCATCCCCGGACTGCTGCATGTCCACATAGCCATTCCCTACATCTAGGTCTCTATTCTTGCCCTGCAAATTGGTTCACCTGTACCATTTAGGGACTAATCATTTGGTCTTCGGGCTTCCCAAGTGGCCCAATGGTAAAAGAATGCACCTGCCAACAAAGGAAATGCAGATTTGATCCCTGGGTTGGGAAGATCCCCTGGAGGAGGAAATGGCCATCCACTCCAGTATTCTTGCCTGGGAAATCCCATGGACAGAGGACCCGGCTGGGCTACAGTCTATAGGGTCGTGAAGAGTCCGACGTGACTGAGTGACTGAGCACACAGGCATTTGGTCTTCCCATGCATGTCCTAGATAGACATATGCAGGATTTCGGAAGGTTTAAAGTTTCCTGATGGTAGGAACTGAAGTGAGGTAGTAAGAGAGGTTGCTAGGTGGGAGAGAAGTGCTTGGAACTGTAGGAATCCCTAAGGCAGTCCCCCTTAGTACTCTAATGGCAGCCAGGAACTCTTTGCTCTGGTCCTCAACAAGTACAGAAATTCAGAGAAGGTATTTCAGGACTTTTAGAGCAATTTGACAGGAATCATATCTATTGAATTTAATAATGAAAAATCTGGAGTTAAAAAAAAATCTTTCCTTGACCCTATATACTCTTCTATTTCTCTCCCTCTCTCTCGATTTCTCTCCTCCTCCCTCTGTCCCCTTTATCTCCAAGCTTTTGAAAAGCTGCACTTAAGTTTCTTCAGTTCAGTTCAGTTCAGTCGCTCAGTCATGTCCGACTCTTTGCGACCCCATGAACCGCAGCACGCCAGGCCTCCCTGTCCATCACCAACTCCCAGAGTCCACCCAAACCCATGTCCATCATGTCGGTGATGTCATCCAACCGTCTCATCCTCTGTCATCTCCTTCTCCTCCTGACCTCAGTCTTTCCCAGCATCAGGGTCTTTTCAAATGAGTCAGCTCTCCGCATCAGGTGGCCAAAGTTTTGGAGTTTCAGCTTCAACATCAGTCCCTCCAATGAACACCCAGGACTGGTCTCCTTTAGGATGGACTGGTTGCATCTCCTTGCAGTCCAAGGGACTCGCAAGAGTCTTCTCCAACACCACAGTTCAAAAGCATCAATTCTTCGGCCCTCAGCTTTCTTTATAGTACAACTCTCACATCCATACATGACCACCATAGCCTTAACTAGACAGACCTTTGTTGACAAAGTAATGTATCTGCTTTTTAATATGCTGTCTAGGTTGGTCATAACTTCCTTCCAAGGAGCAAGTGTCTTTTAATTTCATGGCTGCAATCACCATCTGCAGTGATTTTGGAGCCCCCAAAAATAAAGTCAGCCACTGTTTCCCCATCTAAATGCCATGAAGTGATGGGACTGGATGCCATGATCTTAGTTTTCTGAATGTTGAGCTTTAAGCCAACTTTTTCACTCTCCTCTTTCACTTTCATCAAGAGGCTCTTTAGTTCTTCTTTACTTTCTGCCATAAGGGTGGTGTCATCTTCATATCTGAGGTTATTGATATTTCTCCCAGAAGTCTTGATTCCAACTTGTGCTTCCTCCAGCTCAGCGTTTCTTATGATGTACTCTTACTTTTCATTTACTCCTCAGCTCCCTCCAATCTGACTTCAAGAATCACTCTTCTGTGATACTGTTCTCATTAAAGATGTCAGTAGCATTTGCCAAATCCACTCTTAATTCATCTCACTTGACATCTCTGTTACAGTTGATCTACCTTCATGAAACTCTCCTCCTCTGGTTTCTGGGAGAACATCCTATCTTCCTATAGTTGTTCTTTCTCAGTGTGCTTCCCCAGTTATCTGCTTATCAAGTCCGCTCTCATGCTGCATATTCCCTTGTGGGCACACTCCTCTGGGTGCCTGGCTTCAGCTCTCCCTATGGGTTGATTATTTTCATATTTGTTTCAATCCAGACATTTTTCCTGATCTCTAGACCCACATATCCAGTTGTCTTCATTTAAATATTCCATAACCATCTCAACAAATCCAAAATCAAACTGATCTTTCCCCCATACCTGCTCTTACATCTTTAGTCCATCTGAATGCACCAAATTTCATTCACAGCCAACTCAGAAACCCAGGAACCATTATAGATTTCTCCTTTCCTGACTCTCCCCACCAACTAATTTTCAAGATCCATAGATTCTGCGTGTGTGCATGCTAAGTTCCTTCAGTCATGTCCGACTCTTTGTGACCCTATGGACTGTAGCCTGCCAGGCTCCTCTGTCCGTGGGGTTCTCCTGGCAAGAATACTGGAGTGGGTTGCCTCCAGGAGAAGCAATGCTCTCCTCCAGGGGATCTTCCTGACCCAGGGATAGAACCTTTGCCTCTTACATCTCGTGCATTGGCAGGCAGATTCTTTACCACTAGTGCCATCTGGGAAGCCCATAGTTTCTAACCCCTAATCTCCTATATTGCTCTCATAATTTGATTTTCCTTTCCCACTGCTCTAAATCAGATAATATATTATAAACTTGTTTTGAAGTATTTTTCTAACAACTACTCAAGATAAAAATTGAACTCCTGGGACTTCAGTGGTCCAGTGGTTAAGAATCTACCTGCCAGTGTAGGGGACACAGATTTGATCCCTGCTTCAGGAAGGTCCCACATGCAGTGGAGCAACAAAGCCTGCGTGCTGCAACTACTGACCCTGAGCTCTGCAGCCTGTGCTCTGCAACAAGAGAAGCCACTGCAGTGAGAAGCCCACCCACCTCAGTGAAGAGTAGCCTTCACTCACCCCAACTAGAGAAAGCCTGGATGTAGTAAGGAAGACCCAGCAGTCAAAAATGAATAAATTAAAAATTGAACTCCTTAGTTCGGCGCTTACTGTTGACTCCCACCCACCTAGCCACTTTTTTTTTTTTCCTTCTATTGCCCTCTTGAACTTTGTGCTGTAAGAATATTTAACTTCTGGGACTTCCTTGGTAGTCCAGTGGTTAAGAACTGCCTGCCAGTGCAGGCGACATGGGTTCGATCCCTGGTCTGGGAACTAAGATCCCATATGCCATGGGCGACTAAGTCTGTGGGCCACAACTACTGAGTCCACTCACTGTAGAGCCTGTGCTGTGCAACAAGAGGAGCCAGTGCAATGAGAAGCCCACACACCACAGCTAGAGAGTAGCCCCTGCTCGCTGCAACCAGAAAAAGCCTACATGCGGCAATGAAGACCCAGTGCAGCCCCCCCAAAATACACAATAAAATACATTTTAAAAATTAAAAAAAAAAAGAGTAACTACTATGCAGTTTTGGGCACAAATTATACTTTCAGTGTCTGTGCCATACTCTCCTCCTGGAATGCATTATCTGTATGAGCAGCCCCCCTCATGCTCCTCTTGTGCTGAGAACCTATGTTTTCCCCCTAGAATCTTCTGTGGCATAGCATGCAGCTTCACATGCTCCATTACAGCAATTACTGAATTTTAACCACTTAAGTTCCTTGAGGACAGTGACTGCTTTTGATCTTAGGATAACCAGTGGATAGCAAAGTACATGTTATAAAGTAGAATGTCAATAAATAGTTGTTGATTATTTTGGAACTAGCTTTTTTTTTTTTTTTTGGCTGATCAGTGCATGGCTTTCGGGATCTTAGTCCTTGACCAAGGACTGAACCCAGACCACGGCAGTGAAAGTGCCAAGTCCTAACTACAGGACTGCCAGGGAATTCCTTGTTTACAATTTAGATAAGCTGCAGGAAAGTATAAATAATAGAGCCAATACTCATAATCCCACAGCTCAGAATTTCACATTTGAAATTCATTATAATTAGTTTTTCGTGTCATTATCCAGTGTCCAGATGCTTTCATCCAGATATATAATATTTTAGAATAATACAGTATTTTCAAGTTTCATTCATTTTGCAGCATGTACCAGTACTCTCCTTCATGTGGATGAAAAAAAGAATTTAATTCATTCACCAGTGATGGACATTTAGATTGTTTATACTTCGGGGCTATTATGAATAATGCTACTATGAACACTTCCATACACGTTTTTAAGTGAAGATTTTTTAAAATCTTTTTTCAACTGGAGGAAAATTGCTTAACAGTTGTATTGGTTTCTGTCATACAAAAAGCAAATCAGTCATGAAGATATTTTAAAAAAGATTTTTAGAGCACTTTCAGTTTTATAACAAAATTGGGAGGGAAGTACAGAGATTTTCCATATACTCCCTGCCTGCACATATGCATTACCTCTCCCTCAGTATCGTCACTCACCAGCATGGTACTTTTTCACCAAGGATGAGCCTACATTGATACAGTATAATCATCCAAGTCCATGCCTTATCACTCTTGGTGTGAATCTTACAAGTTTGGGCAAAAGTATATATATAAATATATTTGGCATCACCGACCTGATGGACATGAGTTTGAGCAGGCTCTGGGAGTTGGTGATGGACAGGGAAGCCTGGCGTGCTACAGTCCATGGGGTCGCAGAGTCAGCACGACTGAGCGACTCAACTGAACTGATAATGATATATATCCATCACTTTAATATCATAGAGTATTTTTTAAAAATATTTATTTATTGGGGCTTCTCTGATAGCTCAGTTGGTAAAGAATCCGCCTGCAATGCAGGAGACTCCATTTTGATTCCTGGGTCAGGAAGATCCACCAGAGAAGGGATAGGCTATCCACTCCAGTATTCTTGGGCTTCCCTTGTGGCTCACTTGATAAAGAACCCACTTGCAATGTGGGCAGACCTGGGTTCAATCTCTGGGTTGGGAAGAGAAAAGGATACCCATTCCAGTATTCTAGCCTGGAGAATTCACACAGAATCAGATATGACTGAGCAAATTTCACTTTTCACTTTCTTTCATTTATTTACTTGGCTGCTCTGGGGCTTAGTTGTGGGATCTTTAGTTGTGGCATGTGGGATGTAGCTCTCTGATCAGGGATCAAACCTGGGCCCCCTGAATTGGGAGATTAGAGTCTTAGCCACTGGACTACTAGGGAAGTCCCATCACAGAGTGTTTTTAATGCCATAAAAATCGTCTCTGAGAGACTTCCCTGGTGGTTCAGTGGTTAAGACTTTGCCTTCCAGTGTAAGGGGTATGGGTTCAAGCCCTGGTCAGGGAGCTAAGATCCCACATGCCTCATGGCCAAAACAAAATAAAAAACCAGAAGAAAAATTCTCTCTGCTCTGTCTATTCATCTCTGAATTCATCCCATCCAACCCTGACAACTAATCTTTTTATTGTTTTACCTTTCCAAGAATGTCATATAGTTGGAATTATACAGTATGTCACCTTTTCAGATTGGCTTCCTTCACTTAATAATAAGCATTTAATGTTCCTCCATGTCCTCTCATGTCTTAATAGCTCACTTCTTTTTAGAACTGAATAATGTTCCATTGTCTAGAGGTACTGCAATTTATTTATTCACTTACCTATCAAGGATGGCCTTCCAAGTTTTGACAATTTGATTCCAATTTCTCCACATCCTTGCCAACCCTTGTTACTTCCCATTTTTAAAAAGTATAGCCATTGTAGTGGATATTTGGTGGTATCTTGTTGTTTTGATCTGCATTTCTTTAAAGACTCATGATGTTAAGCATCTTTTCTTGTGGGTATTAGCCATTTGCATTTCTTGTTTGGGGAAATGTCATTTCAAATCCTTAGCCTATTTTTAATTTGGGTTATTTGTCTTTTTATTCAATTCTAACTGTTCTTTATATATTCTAGATATTATATCCTCACTATATATATGACTTGCAATTATTTCCTCCCATTCTGTGGATTGTCTTTTATTTTTTTGATAGTGTCCTGTCCACTGAGTCGGTGATGCCATCCAACCATCTCATCCTCTGTCTTCCCCTTCTCCTTCTGCCCTCAATCTTTCCCAGCATCAGGGTCTTTTCCAGCGAGTTGGCTCCTTGCATCAGGTAGCCAAAGTACTGGAGCTTCACCTCTAGCATCAGTCCTTGCAGTGAATATCCAGGGTTGCTTTTCTTTAGGATTGACTGGTTTGATCTCCTTGCTGTCCAAGAGATTTTCATGAGTCTTCTCCAACACCACAGTTCAAAAGCATCAATTCTTCAGCACTCAGCCTACCTTATGGTCCAACTCTCACATCCATACATGACTACTGGAAAAACCATAGCTTTGACTATATGGACTTTTGTCAGCAAAATGATGTCTCTTTTTAATATGCTGTCTAGGTTGGTTGTAGCTTTTCTTCCAAGGAGCAAGCCTCCCTTCCACTAGGAAGCTTGCACAAGCTCTTATCCTCATCCATCAGAGATAAAACAGAAGAAGCAAGTACTACAATCCCACAGCCTCCAGAATGAAAACCACAGAAAGCTAACCAAAATGATCACATGGATCACAATGAAGCTATAAGCTATAAGCTATGCCGTGCAGGGCCACCCAAGATGGACGGGTCATGGTGGAGAATTCTGACAAAACGTGGTCCACTGGAAAAGGGAATGGCAAACCACTCCAGTATTCTTGCCTCAAGAACCCATGAACAGTTCATTTTGTAGCTTTGGATTAATATTATACTCATTCTTTTCTTCTTGCACATCATTGTCTGAGTTTTCTCGGACTAGTTCTTTGCAAGAGGTTCCTGGGTATGTTGAAAGAGTTAGAGTTCCAAGTCAGCCGGTTTTCATAACATTAGAGCTTACTTCTTGGGAGTTGCCTGGTGGCCTAGTGGTTAAGATTTAAGGCTTCTACTGCTGTGGCCTGGGTTCAATCCCTGGTCACACATGCATGCATGCTTGTTAAGTTGCTTCAGTCATTTCCGGCTTTTTGAGAACCCATGGACTGTAGCCCACCAGGCTCCTCTGTGGGATTCTCCAGGCAAGAATACTTGAGTGGGTTGCACTGCCCTCCTCCAGGAGATCTTTCCAACTCTGGGATCAAACCCGAGTCTCTTACGTCTCCTTCATTGCAGGTGGATTCTTTACCACTTAACCACCAGGAAAACCCCCACAGCACAGCCAGAACAAGCGAAAACTAAACAAAAACCAAAGCTCCCTTCTTGTCTCCCATTATAAACATGACTTTTATAAAGGATTGAGCAGCCCTCCTTCCTCTGTTTCCCAGTTTATTGCAGCCATAGTTACAAGTAGGAGGACCCTAGTGATGAGACCCTCACCTTTGGGATATGTAATTTTCCTCATATTTTTTACAGCTGCCTCTGCTTGTCCCCCTTTATGCTCAAGTGTTCCTCCATAGTTATTATTTTTTAATTAATTGATTATTTATTTTTGGCTTCCCTGGATCTTCGTTTTTTCCCTCAGGCTTTTTCTAGTTGCGGTGAGAGGGAGCTGCTCTCTAGTTGCAGTCGGTGGGCTTCTCACTGCAGTGGCTTCTCCTTTGCAAGGCACAGGCTGTAGGGCTTTGGGGCTCAGTAGCTGTGGTGCACAGGCTTAGCTGCTCTATGGCATGTGAGATCTTCCAGGATCAGGGGTCGAACCCCTCTCCCCTGTGTTGGCAGGCGGATTCTTAACCACTAGGGAAGCCTTTTTTTCCCATAGTTTCTTGTTTCCAGTTCCTATTTCATAATTGCCCCTAATTTCAGCTGCTTTTCTCAGTCCTTACGTGTAACTTATTCTCTTCCAATTATACTCATCTCCTGGTTTTGCTGAATGTGGAGTTTGCAAAGATCTTTTCATTCTTTTTCTTGTTTTTAAACAATTTTCAGAATAGAAGACCATGGTAATAATGATACTTTAAAG
Organism: Bos javanicus; assembly: GCF_032452875.1. Taxonomy (NCBI): domain Eukaryota; kingdom Metazoa; phylum Chordata; class Mammalia; order Artiodactyla; family Bovidae; genus Bos; species Bos javanicus. Next base: position 47,891,485 of record NC_083885.1, on the reverse strand, counting down.
TTTTTATGTTTTTAAATATTAGATTTGCTTCTTACTAACAGCAAGAAACTATACTTTATTAATTTAAAAAATTAATACTTTAATTTTATAGTATAAAGAAACTATACTTTATTCATTTAAAAAAATCTAATCTGAAAGTTTGTCTTTTAAAAAATTTATTTATTTTTAATTGGAAGATAGTTGCCTTACAATGTTGTGTTGATTTCTGCCATATATCAAAATTAATCAGCCATAGGTATACACATGTCCCCTCCCTCTTGAACCTCCCTCCCACCTTCCACTCCATCCCACCCTTCTAGATTATCACAGAACATGGGGTTGAGTTCCCTGTGTCATACAGCAAAAAAAAAAAAAAAAAAAAAAGAAAGAAAGAAAGAAAAAGAAATCTGTTTTACATATGATAATGTAAAGGTTTCCAAGCTACTCTCTCCATTCATCCCACCCTCTCCTTCCCCCGCTGTGTCTGCAAGTCTGTTCTCCACAATTGTATCTCGACTGCTTCCTTACAAACAGGCTCATCAGTACCATTTTTCTAGATTCCATATATATGCATTAATATACAATATTTGTTTGAAAATTTGTCTTTCACCTAAAGAGTTTAGTCTGTACTTATTATGATGATAACATGTTTAGATTTGTTTCTATCACCTTATTTCTATTTCAGTTCAGTTCAGTTGCTCAGTCGTGTCTGACTCTTCGCGACCCCATGAATCGCAGCACGCCAGGCCTCCCTGTCCATCACCAACTCCCGGAGTTCACTCAGACTCACGTCCATTGAGTCAGTGATGCCATCCAGCCATCTCATCCTCTGTCGTCCCCTTCTCCTCCTGCCCCCAATCCCTCCCAGCATCAGAGTCTTTTCCAATGAGTCAACTCTTTGCATGAGGTGGCCAAAGTACATGACCTCTTTTTTCCTTCTTATGTTTTCCCGATTGGGTTGATTTATATATTTTTTATTTCCTATCCCCTTGGCCCTGGTTAAATCATACAGTGTATTTGCTTCTTTGTTTTTGGTGGTTTCCTTAGATTTTTTAATATACACCTATAATATAATAGGGCTTCCCTGGTGGCTCAGAGGTTAAAGCGTCTGCCTCCAATGCGGGAGACCTGGGTTCGATCCCTGGGTCGGGAAGATCCCCTGGAGAAGGAAATGGCAACCGACTCCAGTATTCTTGCCTGGAGAATCCCATGGACAGAGCAGCCTGGTGGGCTACAGTCCACAGGGTCACAAAGAGTCGGACACGACTGAGCGACTTCACTTTTTATAACATAATATTAAATATGGCTTTCAATGTTCTGGGAATTTCATTTGAGAACAGCAGATGTCAGATAACCTATGCAGAGCATGCTAAGGCCTTGTAAAGGAGATTTTTGTTACCCCTGTAGCTCATTACCCTCTCAGGTGCATATTTTAAATAATTTCTTTAGAAAGAATTATTCGTATGCTCTGTGGTATTTCTCCTTCCTTCTCTTCTTAGGGAGATAATGTGTCAGAGAATTATTTTGAAAGCTTGATGATACCCATTCAGTTATCTCCTGAATATGGAGGTGTGTACATTCTCAACTCATGCATGGAAAAAAGATTTAAAGGTGTGTAAGCTTTCATGAAGCTGGTCATAAGCCCGCTCTGTCTGTGGAAGTATCATTCTCCAAGGTAATGGAGGAGTCTCAGTTCTGGGTCCCTAGCTCTTTTCTATTTATGTATCTATTTAGTTTTGTCTGTGCTGGGTCCTTGTTGCTGCACACTGGCTTTCTCCAATCATGGTGAATGGGGGCTACTCTTCATTGAGGCGTACAAGCTTCTCATTGTGATGACTTCTCTTATTGCAGAGCATGGGCTCTAGGCACACGGGCTTCAGTAGTTGCATCTTGTGGGCTTTGTTGTGGGATCTTCCTGAACCAGGGATTGAACCTGTGTCCCCTACCTAGGGCAGGCAGATTCTTAACCACTGGACCACCAGCGGAGCCCCGGGTCCCTCTCTCTCATGGCCCAAGTCCTCTCTCCTCTCTTAGCTGAGGCAGTACTACCCTAATTCCCAGCCATTAGGGTCAGTTTGAGGCTCTGAAAACTACACCTCTTCAGGACCATCACAGAAGCAGTTTGCACTTATTGTGTCTTTCTCTCTAACCCTTTCTTCACTTCTGGCTCCTGGAATTGAGCTACTTGTTATTCTACCCAGAATCTCTAAGGAGTTTGTAGTGGGAGACTTTCAGCTTATTTTAGTCTGGCATCTTGTTCAGTGTCTGCCTTCTGTGTTAGATAGTAAACTCCATGCAGGCAGATAAACATTGTTGTTCACTGCTTTGTCTCTAGCTCTCAGTACAGAGCCTGGCATATAATGAACACTGAGTGAATCTATGTTGAGCAGATGAGTGACTTTTACATACATGAAGGCTTCAGTTGGGATGAGGATAGACACAGTTGTGTCTACAAAGTTATGTGTTAAGAAATGAGCATGCCAGTGATGAGAGTTACAGGAGGGCTGGAAAGCCGGGCTCTTGTGTTGTTTTACCTGTGCTACAACGGACTCAAGCTCACCTAACAGCTTGCTTTTGCTACATTTTTTCCTATTGTAGATTTCATAAAAACCCCTACTGCATTCCTATCTTTTTTTAGAAACCATATTTAGGTATAATTTGCATGCACTATAGTATATGCATTTAAGTGTATGTTTTGGTGAGTTTTGACAAATTTATATACCCATGTGACAACTACCAAAGTCATGATATAGAACATTTCCATCACTGCAAGATGTTCCCTTTTACCCCTGCCTAGGCAATCCCCCAAATTCTTAGCCCCAAGTAGTCACTCATCTGCTCTCTGTCCCTATAGGTTCAATGATTCCTTTCTAGAATTTCATATAATAGATGGAATCAAATAGTACATGTTCTATAACGTTTTTGGGACTCATCCATGTTGCAAGCATCAGTAGTTCACTGACCCCTATTTTTTTTTTTTTTGGCTTCACTGGGTCTTCACTGCTGCACTCAGGCTTTCTCTAGTTGAAGCAAGCAAGGGCTATTCTTCTTGCAGTGTGTGGGCTTTTCATCACAGCAGCTTCTCCTTGTGGAACGTGGGCTCAATAGTTATGGCGCATGGGCTTTGTTGCACCTCGGCATGTGAAATCTTCTTGGAGCACGGATGGAATCTGTGTCCCCTGCATTGGCAGGCAGATTCTTATCCACTGTACCACCAGGGAAGTCCTGGCCCCCATCTTTCTCAAATAAGAGCTTTCTCTCCTGTTTCTAAAGGACTAATTTGCTTCTGCCCTTCTCTAAGTTTCCCTGTTGCTCTTCCCTCTGTTTCCTTATTTTCCAGTCTCACATCAGACATTGTAATTCAGTCACTTTTGTTTCCACAGATTCTATAATCCAAGATGTCTTTTAAGTGCTGGGATATCACGAGAACATCAACATCACCCAGACTTATTCCTGAGTGGAAGGACTTGAAACCCCTCTTAAAGGGCATCCTGAAGGATAAACAGGTGACATGTATGAGGTGCATGGTGGGCTTGGACTAATTCTCTATCCCTGCCAGGGCAGCCTGTGGCAGGAGCAACACGTGAGCCACTTTGGAAGGGCCCTCTCACAGCCCTAAACAACTCCCAAGTCTAGATTAATATGATAACATTAGTTATAATTAGAACATGTGCTGCAAAAACTAAATGAAAACCAGAAAATGGCCTTAAATGGATTAAACAAGCAGGAGGCATCTTTGTCTTACATGGTGTCAAAGACTCATGTTCCTTTTTACTCCTTTTTTTACCTCTTTAGTGTTCAGCTTACTATCATAAAGGTACCAGATAGTTGCCACACTTCCAGCTTTAAATTAAAAGTAGGCAGAAGAGAGAAGGTCAGAGAGCACAGGGTTGTGCCAGCCTTGACGCACCGTGCTGCCACTCTGTGGTCACTGTTGTTCAGTTGCTCAGTCATGTCCGACTCTTTGTGACCCCGTGGACTGTGTAGCAGACCAGGCTTCCCTGTCCTTCACTGTCTTCTGGGGTTTGCTCAAACTCACGTCCATTGAGCCAGTGACGCTATCTTACCATTTCATCCTCTGTCGCCCATTTCTCCTTTTGCCTCAATCTTTCCCAGCATCAGGGTCTTTTCCAATGAGTCAGCTCTTCACACCAGGTGGCTGAAGTATTCAGCTGAAGTATATCAGTGTCAGTACCACTCTCCAGAATTTCTGAGTACATGATCACCTTAATCAAGTTCCAAGTTTTATCGGGATGGAAGGAGGAGGAAGAGCAAGGAATGGGGATTGACACAGAGTAGGTAACAGTAGTGCCAGGTACAGATATACTGCTTGGGCTTAAGATATCCTTTTAGAGTTCTTCTGTAGCTGAGCATTGACAGTGCTGAATGAGTGAGTAAATTATTTGTACACGAAGTCTGGAAAGGAGAGGAATGGTGATTAACTAAGGCATAAAGGGTGTGTAAATGAGATTTCTGGTTCAATGAAGAGGGAAGATCATGATCAGACACCATGATCCTCTCAACTCTGTGGCTGTCCCTGAATCATGCTTGAAGTTCTCCAGCTCTCTGTATTCTCTCAGAACATACAACAATCTGACAATGAAAATTTTAGGGAGGACAGAGATTCTGAGTTGTGGATAATGGCTTCAGCACAGTTTCAAAGCCTCTGTGGATGTAGGCAGCAGGCGTGATGGGAATTTTGAGTAAAGAAGTATTAATACTTGGAGTACAAAATGAAGCAGGGCAAAGGCTAACAGAGTTCTCCCAAGAGAATGCACTGGTCATAGCAAACACCCTCTTCCAACAACACAAGAGTTGAATCTACCCATGGACTTCACCAGACGGTCAACACCAAAATCAGATTGATTACATTCTTTGCAGCCAAAAATGAAGAAGTTGTATACAGTCAGCAAAAACAAGACTGGGAGCAGACTATGGCTCAGATCATGAACTCCTCATTGCAAAATTCAGACTTAAATTGAAGAAAGTAGGGAAAACCATTAGATCATTCAGGTATGACCTAAATCAAATCCCTTACAATTATACAGTGGAAGTGATGAATAGATTCAAGGGATTAGATCTGATAGACAGAGTGCCTGAAGAACTATGGACAGAGGTTTGTGACACTGTACCATCCCCAAGAAAAAGAAATGCAAAAAGGCAAAACGGTTGTCTGAGGAGGCCTTAAAAATAGCTGAGAAAAGAAGAGAAGCTAAAGGCAAAGAGAAAAGGAAAGATATACCCATCTGAATGCAGAGTTCCAAAGACTAGCAAGGAGAAGTAAGAAAGCCTTCTTAGTGATCAATGCAAAGAAATAGAGGAAAACAATTGAATGGGAAAGACTAGAAATCTCTTCAAGAAAATTAGAGATACCAAGGGAATATTTCATGCAAATTTGGGCACAATAAAGGACAGAAACAGTATGGACCTAACAGAAGCAGAAGATATTAAGAAGAGGTGGCAAGAATACACAGAAGAACTATGCAAAAAAAAAAAAAAAAAAAGATCTTAATGACCCAGATAACCATGATAATCACTCATCTAGAGCCAGACATCCTGGAATGCGAAGTCAAGTGAGCCTTAGGAAGCATCATTATGAACAAAGCTAGTGGAGATGATGGAATTCCGGCTGAGCTATTTCAAATCCTAAACGATGATGCTGTTAAAGTGTTGCACTCAGTATGGCAGCAAATTTGGAAAACTCAGCAGTGGCCACAGGACTGGAAAAGGTCAGTTTTCATTCCAAACTACTGCACAATTGCACTCATTTCACACGCTAGCAAAGTAATGCTCAAAATTCTCTAAGCCAGGCGTCAACGGTACATGAACTGAAAACTTCCAGATGTTCAAGCTGGATTTAGAAAAGGCAGAGGAACCAGAGATCAAATTGCCAACATCAGCTAGATTATAGAAAAAGCAAGAGAGTTCCAGAAAAATATCTACTTCTGCTTTATTGACTATGCCAAAGCCTTTGACTGTGTGGATCACAACAAACTGTAGGAAATTCTTCAAGAGATGGGAATACCAGACCGCCTTCCCTACCTCCTGAGAAATCTGTATGCAGTCAAGAAGCAACAGTTAGAACTGGACATGGAACAGCAGACTGGTTCTAAATTGGGAAAGGAGTATGTCAAGGCTATATATTGTCACCCTGCTTATTTAACTTATATGCAGAGTACATCATGAGAAATGTTGGGTTGGATGAAGCACCAGCTGGAATCAAGATTGCCAGGAGAAATATTAATAACCTCAGATATGCAGATGACACCACCCTTATGGCAGAAAGTGAAGAGGCACTAAAGAACATCTTGAAGAAAGTGAAAGAGGAAAGTGAAAAAGCTGGCTTAAAACTCAACATTCAAAAAACTAAGATCATGGCATCTGGTCCCATCACTTCATGGGGAATAGATGGGGAAACAGTGGAAACAACAAGAGACTTTCTTTTCCTGGGCTCCAAAATCACTGCAAATGGTGACTGCAGTCATGAAATTAAAAGATGCTTGCTCCTTGAAAGAAAAGCTGTGACCAACCTAGACAGCATATTAAAAAGCAGAGACATTACTTTGCCAAGAAAAGTCCATTTAGTCAAAGCTATGGTTTTTCCAGTAGTCATGTATGGATGTGAGAATTGGACCATAAAGAAAGCTGAGCGCCAAAGAATTGATGCTTTTGAACTGCGGTGTTGGAGAAGACTCTTGAGAGTCCCTTGGACAAGCAAGGAGATCCAACCAGTCAATCCTAAAGGAAATCAGTCCTGAATATTCATTGGAAGGACTGATGCTGAAGCTGAAACTCCAATACTTTGGCCACCTGATGTGAAGATCTGACTTATTGGAAAAGACCCTGATGCTGGGAAAGACGGAGAAGGCAATGGCACCCCACTCCAGTACTCTTGCCTGGGAAATATCCCAGATGGAGGAGCCTGGTGGGCTACAGTCTATGAGGTCGCAAAGAGTCGGACACGACTGAGCAACTTCACTTTGACTTTTCACTTTCATGCACTGGAGAAGGAAATGGCAACCCCCTCCAGTATTCTTGCCTGGAGAATCACAGGGACGGGGGAGCCTGGTGGGCTGCTGTCTATGCGGTCGCACAGAGTCGGACACGACTGATGTGACTTAGCAGCAGCAGCTGGAAAGGATTGAAGGCAGGGGGAGAAGGGGATGACAGAGGTTGAGACGGTTGGATGGCATCACCGACTCAATGGACATGTGTTTGAGCAAGCTCCAGGAGTTGGTGATGGACAGGGAGGCCTGGCAGTCCATGGGGTCGCAGAGTTGGACATGACTGAGTGACTGAGCTGAACTGAACTGAACTGGAGTATTTCACTTGCCAGTCTAGGTGGTCATAGTACACATTCTATTGCAGAGAGACTTGGAGAGTTAAATTCGTGGACGATTGTTCAAGAGGCAGGTATAGCATGAGTGTCTGCTGAGAAGAGGGACTTCCAAAATAAACTTATTGAGCCTCAACTTGGTTAGTCAGAATGAGGAGTTCATATATCTTGTTTTAAGGATATCCTTATATAAATAAGGATATACATCCTAGGAATACGCTACAGTCACGAGAAGGTAGTGTGGATTGTACTGTGTAACATGTTGAAAAGAAACAAACTTCTCTTGAGAGATGCATGTGAGTGAAGTGCGTGTGCACGTGTGCACATACACACACTCCACTGGGTCAGAATTCAGGATATTGGAGCTGAAGCACAGCTAACTCTGTGTTGTCGACCGCATGTTTTCCATGGGTGCCCATGAGAACAGTGAAGGAGGTGCATGCCACAGGTCTAGCTGTCACACGTGGTGGGCATTCCACGTGTGTGAAGCGTGAGTTTCCCAGAGGCTACAACATCATGTCTGTGATTGTGACAGGAGTGGTCCTTTGGGTGCAGGCAGGAACTTTAAAGTTTTGGTCCAACTGTGACAGGGAGCGATATTTGCCGAGGTTGAGTTCCTTTGTCATTTTCATATAGGATTGTATTTCTTTCGAAGATTTTGTTTTGTATAGTCATTTGTTAGAAGGCTCAGTAATAAAGAATCTGCCTGTCAATGCAGGAGACACAGAAGATCCCTGGGTCAGGAAGATCCCCTGGAGGAGGAAATGACACCCCACTTCAGGATTCTTGCCAGGAAAATCCCATGGACAGAGGAGCTGGGCGGGCTACAGTCCATGGGGTTGCAATGAGTAGGACACAGCTGAGCGACTGAGCATTCATACATACAGATAGTCATGTGTAGCTGTTTGCTTAGCACCTGTTCCACTGGACTCTTATCTTTTAAGAGCTTAGCTCATAACTCTTTTGCTCAGCATCATATCCCCAGTGTCTGTCACAAACTTACCACCAGCCTTTCTCAAAGGTGGTACCTCATCTGATCCACAGGGACACAAACAATGATTTGAGGGGCTATTTTCTCAGTTCTCTTAAGGATGGTATATACTAGTAGCATTCCTGATGCACAGGAAAGAATTAATACCCATTATATAGAATAGATATGTAGGGTGTTGGGACTTACTTCTCTCACAGAACTTGGGTGAGAAAGGCTGGCAGATACTGCGATGAATTAGGATGCCTTCTGAGGGTGAGGGAGGAGAGGATAGCTCCCCCAATTGTGCTTTCTAGAAGTAGGGTGAATAAATGTTGGTTAGCAAAAGAACAGACTTCCACTAATCCCTCAATATTCATTAAATGAATGAGTATGTGGGGATTCAACCCTCTTAGCTCAGGTCACTCCTCTCTCTCAGGTTGGTGAAAAAACAGAGGGTGCTGTGAATATGCTGAGTGACTGGGCTGAGATTCTATGCCAAGAGTCTCACCATCCTGAAAGCAAACCTTTCATCTGCTTCTACTCCACTGATGACAACTATTTTGTCTCCTTAAACTGGGTGGAACTGTATTCAAAACAAATGCAGGTAAAGTGACCTCATCCTTTTCCCCCTCGTTCTTTTTTTTTTTTTAATTGTATTTATTTACTTGGTTGCACTGGGTCTTTGTTGCCGGGCTCAGCCTCTCTCCAGTTGTAATGAATGGGGGCTACTCTCTAGTTGCAGTGAGCGGCTTTCTCACTGAAGTGGCTTCTTTTGTCACGGAGCATGCACTCTAGGGCACGCACGTTTCAGCAGTCACGCTGCATAGGCCTACTAGTTGTGGCTTGTGGGCTCTATAGCACAGACTCAATATTTGTGGCACACAGGCTTAGCTGCCCCCCCGCATGTGAATATTCCCAGGCCATGGAATGAACCCGTGTCCCCTACATTGGCAGGCAAATTCTTAATCTCTGGACCACCAGGGAAGTCCCCTACCTTGTGCTTAATCCATTTTATATGCATAATACTTAAACTGCCCTCATCTTAGGATGCTGAGGGTGATTCTAAGCTAGCCCACTGTAATACCCATCTCCGTATCCGAATCAGACCTGGATGCAGTGATCCTTCCCCTCTAGTCATCAGGTTGACAGAATTCACATTCTCCATAAAGTAGGCTAAAGGCCAAGGAAAGAGCCTTAAACATAGTGCTTCTATCACACACCTGACTCCTAGCATCAGGAAACTCCCAAAGTCAAGCTATTCAGTCTTCTCTTAGACCCACAAGAGGGAAAAGGGATCTAAACATTCAACTTTTTTCTACCCCTCACTTAAAATTTTTTATTTATTCAGCTGTGCCAGGTCTTAGTTGCAGCATGTGGGATCTTTGATCTTTGCTGTGGCATGTGGCATCTGGTTCCCTGACCAGGGATTGAATTTGGGCCCCCTGCATTGGGAGCACAAAGCCTTAGCCACTGGCCCACCAGGGAGGTCCATCTACCCCTCACATTGGGGAGGAGGCTTCCTCCACGGTGAGGCTTTCATCTCTCATCCTCTTCTAGGCAGTACTCTGGATACAGAAGAAAGCTGCAGAAATGGAAGGAGTGATAAAAAAGATGAAGTTCCATGTGATGGCTCAAGTGCCACCCATCCAAGCAATGGTCCACATAGCTCCCTATCACATGTTAATCGCTTACTGTGATGACATGTGCCTGTGGCTCTTTGGGGATCACCATCAAGGGTTCATATCTCTGGGTATGGTCCCCTGTCGTTTCCCCATCAGCTGCCTCAGCTATGACTCAGAAACTGAGATGCTTCTCTCTGGCACCCTGGGCGCTGTGGTCACCTGGTTTATCTTGCCAAACGGCAGGGGCCTGCAAGTGGCCCAAACTGTGCCTGTGCCTGGTGGTGAGCTTGTTCAGGGCTTTTCCCTGAATGGCCCCCCGGGCTCCCTGCTGGCTCATTGTGAGAATAAGGTGAGAGTCTTCACCCACCGAGGTCAGGGCCAGCTAGAAGAGGTGAAGAAGTTCACTCCCATCAACAGTGGCTCCACCATCACCTGCTCCTTCACTTGTTTATCTCAGGGCTACTTCTATGTTGGAAACAAGGATGGAGAAATCCATGCGTGGGGTCTAGACAGAGGTAACTTCCTCCACAGCTTCCAGGCTCATTCCTCATCAGTGATATGTATCCAAAGCCGGTCAGAGACCTATACCTTACTAACAGCAGGTGGTGAAGGTGTCGTGAAGGAATGGAACCTTGCCTTTGGGAACTTGCTGCGGCAGTTGGATATTGACAAGAACATGCAGAGACTGCAGTTCATTGATAATAGCACCTTTTTCTGCCAGACTAACCACACTTTCTCACTGTATCACCTGCCCTACTTTTATAGCCTCTTCAATGTCTGTGGTTCTGCTCCCCAAGAGGTGCGGCGGGTCTGCTGTGGCCATAATTGGACTCGGATCCTATGTGCCACTAAGGATGGTCTATTGCGCTTCTTGTCTCCAGTAACAGGAGATCTCCTGGTTATCACCTGGCCTCTACTTATCATGGATAAGGCTGTGGCTTGGGCCTATGACTCACACAGAGAGGAGCTCTTTGTGGCAACAGATGGTTCAGAGGTGCTGGTGTTTGATGCAACACGCTCTCCTTGCACAGCCAAGTATCTTATGTGTCCTTCAGTAAACCTTGGGGATAGAGTCAGATGCCTGGCCTATGGGCACCACCATTTGGGTAAGGGCCTTGTAGGACTGATGTTCAGTGGGCACGACAGCGGCACTGTGAGAATCCTCTCCCACTACAGTTGTGCCCGAGTAGCAAAGATTCTTCACTCTGGGGCAGTCCTGGCATTGTCTACCCTGGAGGGTCCCCAGGAGTACTCCTTGCTCTGTTCCTATGGCATGGATAATATTGTATACCTGACAGAAGCTGTGCTTCAGGGGAACAGGGTAGTCCTGCAGCCTGTCAGCCAAATTCTCTGTGTTTGCCCCCTAAAGCACGTGATACTCTTGCCAGGTTCTGTGGGTGCCATCACTGAGAACCACCACTGGCATCTCTGGAGTTATCAGGACTTCCCGACATCTCCAGGATCAAAGCAGAGATCTGATTTTAAAGAGACAAAATGCCTGCACCAGTGTGCCATCACTTCATTTGATGTCTGCCTTCCCCTGAAACTTTTTGTCACTGGGGATGCTGGCGGCTCAGTCCGGATCTGGGACTTCCGTGGGAAACTCATAACTGAGTTGGACTCTGCATTATATTTTGGCCCACTCTGCTTTGCCAATGACCGGGGTGACTTGCTTCTGACTTTCAACCAGAGTCTTTACCTGGTATCCTGCTTAAAACTACTCCCTCCAGCCCAGCTGATTCACCTAAGTCTCCTGAACAATGCAGATGACATACAAGAAGCCCCTAAACCCTTCCTGCCTAGCTTCTTCTTTTCATTCGAAAAAGTATTTGTACCCAAATTTGTCTACTTTGGTCAAGGGCCGCAGGAATTACAGGGGCTAGAGGCCCTTGTTAACAAGAGGATGATTGCCTTTGACCATACTGTGCCCCATGTTGTGGAGGAAGAGAGGCCTAAGTCCTCTGTGATGCAGGAGGGACCCACATTGCATTTTCTGGAAGATAAGTGTATTGATTTTCCTATTCTTACTCCCAAACGTGATCGTCCCCCATTCGTGGTTCCTCCACAGTTGCAACTGGCTGGCTGGGATGGGTTGAAACCTTACCAGATATTATGGCGTTTCTTTGGTCAAGGGCGGCCTTGGCCCTTTCCTCCAGATGGCTACATCCCCAACTCAGTGATCCGTGCCCGTCTTTGGCCTGAGGGTACCCCCGTCTTCTTGCACTGTGATCTCCGCGTATCCTATCAAGATAAGGACTGGGACATGACTGGACTCAGCAGAAGTCAGGCACTGTCACCTATGACTTCAATAAGACAAAAAATCTCAAAGAGGAAACCGGACCAAAAACCCATGCCGGGCAAACAAACCTTCTTTGATATTCTCGTAAACTTGGCTAGTCAAAATTGGATGGGAAGAAAACTGGATGAAGGACTTATCAATACTATAATTGAGACCATCCTCAACCTCACAGTTTACTGTTCTATAGAGCAATACAAGACATACATAAGTATCCTGGCACAGATTTTTGCCTCCCATCAAGTATCTCCAAGGTGGCATTCTGAGACTGCTTGTCGCCTCATGGAAGACACAAGTCATTCCAATCCAGAGGTCCGGGAGACAGCCTGGGAGGGATTGGAGAAACTAGGCTTCATGAGCCGTCTCTTTGCGATTCCCCTGGCTGTGGGATTGATGGACAGTGATAAAAATGTGCGGGCTAAGGCCTTATACCTTATGGTAAGAGTCACAGGCATCCAAACTAAGAACATGCTGATAGCTCTGCTGAAGAGACGAGACACGCTCCAGGAAATGCAGTGAGTCAGTAACCATATTCCCTTCTGTTCCTTTCGGCTCCTAATCTTCAAAATCTGACTGCTTCTTTTCCTTTTCCCACAACCTTTTCTGTTCTTTTCCTCTGCCTGTGTTCTTTGTTTCTATTTGCCCCCCCCCCCCCCCCCACACACACCCTGTCTATCCCTTGACTTAAAAAAAAAAAAAAAGCACAACATGAGAGTCATGAGTTAAGTTTTATTTGGGCAAAATGAGGATCATAGCTCAGGCTATGACAGCATTTCAGATATTTCTGAGAAAACGCTCCAAAGAAATGGGTGGGGGCGGGCAGGGGGAGGTCAATATATATGTGATTTTGGTGAAGGGGGAGTTCATACAACCAAGCACATATTTTTGCAGAAGGTTGCTGCTAGTCACGAGGAGTAGATGTCACCATGAAGGAATCTGGTGCTTTTCTAGATATGAGGAGATGCAAGAATTGGGCTCATACATTAAGAAGAATGAAATAATGCCATCTGCAGCAATATGGATGGACCTAGAGAGTGTCATACTGAATCAGACAGTAAATCAGACAGTAAATCAGACAGAGAGAGAGAAATAGCATATGACATCCCTTATATGTGGGATCTAAAAAGAAATTATACAAATGATCTTACTTACAAAACAGAAACTTACAAAACATTTTCACAGACTTAGAAAATGAACTTACGGTTGCCAGGTGGAAACAATAGTTAGGGAGTTTGGGATGGTCATGTACACACTGCTGTATTTAAAATGGATAACTAACAAGGACCTATTGTATAGCACATGGAACTCTGCTCAATGTTATGTGGCAGCCTGAATGGGAGGGGGTTTGGGGAAGAATGGATACTTGTATATGTATGACTGAGGCCCTTTGCTGTTCACCTGAAACTATCACAACATTGTTAATTGGCTATATCCCAATAAAAAATTAAAAGTTCAAAAAAGAAAAAAGAAGGAATTGGGCACATAAAATCAGTGTCTGAAAATATCTAACTATCTAAAGATCTGTTCTGCCAGTTTCTCCAAAGAAGACTGCCTTATTCCTGATCTCCACCTCCTGAACACAGTTCAGGGTGTGTTAAAGGTCAACAACCACAGTTGCACGTGACTTAATCCTTGTAGAGGCAGATGGCAAATGTCCTTGGCAAGTGGCAATTTGTAGCTGACACCCTCTTTTTCTGTCCATTGAGTAGCCTGCTCTTCCATCATTTCCTCACTTCCTTAAGATTCTTCGAGACTCAAGTCCCAAGATCTCCCAACTAAAGAAGCATCTTGGGTCACTCTGACTACTCTATTCCTTGCTTCTCTTTATCCATCTTTTACCTTGAACTACTCTGTCCTAGACAGTTACTTTAGCCCTGCCTCTTCCACTATCCTTAAGCCACTACCTCCTTTTCCTTTTCTTCCTTCTTCTCCTCCTTTTCCTCTAATTTTGTTTTATTGATGGCTCAGTATAATTCTTGTTTTACCTTGACTTTTGTAGGGAAGACTTTATTGGAGAAATCTCTCTGGACCAGCTTATGGGAATTCAAGCTAGTGGTATCCAGTACCTGCTTACTCAGGTGGAGCAGCAGTTAAATGAGAACCTGACCTTGTCACACAGAGAGAAGAAACCTCCTTTGGTTTTAGTTATATCAAGGGATCATGAACCTGATGAACAAACACTCAAAATTTGGTCAGAACCTGCAAAGATTGCCAAACCAGATCAAAGGATGACACGTGTTACAGCAAAGAGCAAGAATCTCAGTATGTATGGGGTAATATATTTGGTATATTTGGGGCCCGCTTTTGGGCACCAAAAGGCAGGGTCAATAAGCCCAAGTTATATAAAAAGATACCAGTGGTGACAGACTTAAGTAAGGACTCTTTCACAGAAAGTAAGCTTTCTGGGAAAGATCTACCCCATAACAAATTTGTTTTTATTGTTTAGTCACTAAGTTGTGTGTGACTCTTGTGCGACCCCATGGGTTATAGCCTGCCAGGCTCTTCTGTCCATGGGATTTCCCAGGCAAGAATACTGGAGTGGGTTGCCATTTACATCTCCAGGAGATCTTCCCACAACAAATATCAAGGTCTCATTTCTTTGTGCTGTGCTGTCCTAACTCACTTCAGTCCTGTCCAACTCTTTGGGACCCTATAGACTGTAGCTTGCCAGGCTCCTCTGTCCATGGGATTTCCCAGGCAACAATACTGGAGTGAGCTGCCATTTCCTTCTCTGGGGGATCTTCCCACAACAAATACCAAGGTCTTGTTTCTTTAGGGATATGGAAATTGGGATAAAAGAGCAGACACTTCTGGGCCATAAAGCTTTTGTCGTCTGTACTTTTTGTTACCTTTTACAGCAGTTCATTGAACTAGGTGTGTCAGAGGATCTCATTCAGGACCTCTGTGTTTTTCTCAATTACTTTTATCCCAATATCTCTGCAGTTAAAAAGGACATGAAAGTTTCCAGGAAGCAGAGAGAGAGAGAATTGAGCCCTGTGTTGGTGACTTTAGAGCATGAAGATGAACAGAGAGAAGCCGAGGAATCAGATCAAATCGACATTCAGGATGTTGCCTCAGAGCCAGACCTGTCGCTAAGTACTTTCAGCCCAGTCACACCCAAAGAGGATACTGAATCAAAGGAGGTTGTGTTGGAGGCCACAAAAGTCACAGAACCCACAAAAGCCTTGGAGATCAAAAAAGCAGTGAAGGCCAGAGAGGCAGTGGAGGCCATGGGAGTTACGAAGGCCATAGATCAACAGGACATGAGAGATTATGGAAAAGTGATCCCTAAGGCAGAGAGACAAGAAAACCTGAAAAGGCTTTGGGAAAGAGCAATGGAAAAAACCCATCACAAAGTAAGTGTGAAGTTGAAAGAGAAGAGAAAATTGAAGGAAATTCCAGAAACAACTGCAGAAGAGCCCAAGAAAGAGGTTTTACAGGTTGCTGAGCCAGAAGAAGATGCAACGAAGGTATTTAGAAAAGCTGGTCATGGTTTGTCTGGGATGCCTGGCCGCATGACCAAATCAGAAACCAGATCTTGGCGGGAAGACATTTGCAATCTTGTGACCTCAAGGATAGCAAGTTCCAATCCAGGAATGTTAAGGGATCTGAGTCAAGAGTTGGTGAACTGGGCTCAGGCAATACTTGCTCCCCAAGAGCCCAGCTGGGATCTCTTCCAGGAGATTTGTCCTCTTTTAAAGGACTCTTCAGAACTGGATGACATAGAGATGGAAGAAACACCTGTTGTAACAGAAGTGGTTACAGAGGTTGTCAAGGAAGAAAAGACAGTAGGACCTGGAGAACAAGAAGAACAAAGAGCTAAAAAAATGTTAAAGAAAGGCAAGGTGTCTTCTAAAGTCAAGAAAAAGAAAATTGCTTACTTCGATGATGACCAAGTATCAGACAAAATGAGATTCCAAAAAGTAAAGACACTAGCTATGCAAAAAGGGAAAATAATTGGGGAAGCAAGACAACTGAGTAAGCAGGATTTGAAATTAATGCAGGGAAAAGAGAAACTGACCAAGGACAAGAAATCGATCCTTCAAAAAGAAAAAAGAGCTGAGGAGGAAGAAATATCACCCATCTCACAAAAGAAGTTAACCAAGGCAGAGCAGAAGTTAGTCCAAGGAGAAAAGAAGGGAACTGGGAAAGAAGAGGAACTACTAGGAAAAGGAAAGAGGGTGAACTGGGAAAGGGGAAAGGTCACCCCGAGACAAAGGATATGGTACTGGGAGAAGGTTACGGTGGACCACAAAGAAGGTAGGCAGGCCCAGGAAGAGGAGCTGATGGAGGAAGAGGAGGAGCTGATGGAGGAAGAGGAGGAGCTGATGGAGGAAGAGGAAGAGCTGATGGAGGAAGAGGAGGTGCTGAGCAAGGAAGAGGAGGAGTTGAGTGAGGAAGATGAAGAGCTGAGAAAGGAATTGGAGGTGCTGGGTGAGGAACTGGAGAAGATGATTGCGGCACTGGGGGAGCTCAATGAGGAACTGGAGGAGCTGGGTGAGGAAGAGGAGGTGTTGGCCCAGGAGAAGGAGGAAATAATCCAGAACCTAGAGAAACAAATTGAAAAAATGATGAAAAACTATCGCAAAATAAAGAAACAAATGGGGGAAATGGAGAAACATGATGAGGAAGAGGCCTGGGAAAGGGAAAAATTGGCCCAGGAAGAGGAACATTTGTCTAAAGAAGAGGAAAGACTGTCTGGGAAAGAGGGAAAACGGACATTAAAAAGACACAGCTTGGTAAAGCAAGAGATAAAATTGATCCGAGAAAAAAAGAAATCATTCATGATAGAGAAGAAAGAGGCCCATAAAAAGAAACAAATCCAAGAAAAGGAAAAGCAAATTGAGAAACCGGAGAAAGTAGACCAGAAGGAGAGGCAGGCTAAGGAAAAGGAGGAAGATGCCAAGGACAAACAATTAGCCAGGGAAAGACAGAAACTAAGCCAAAAAGAGGAGGAAATGTTTGGAGAAAAGGAGAAACTGTCACAACAAGAAGTTAAACAGATCCAGAAAAGGGCAAGCAAAGCTTGGAAAAAGGAGGGAGGGGGCCAGAAAGTGCAGAAAATAACCAAGAAAAAGAGACGACAGATCTCAGGGAAAAAAGTGGACCTAGGAGAGAAGGGAGAGGCCAGGGAAATGGAGAAACTGTCACTGAAAGAAGAGAGACAGGCCCAGGAAGGAAAGAGACAGGATCAGAAAAAGGAAAAACTGACTCCAAAAGCAGCTGAGGAAAAAACCCAACTAATCAGAGGAAAAATGAAACTGGTCTCAAAAGAGAAAAGTAGAGAGAAAATTGAGAAAGTGTCCCCAAAAGAAGAGAAATGGGTCATGGAAAAAGAGAAGAAAATCAGCAAGGAAAAAAAACAATGGGCCCTCAAAAGAAAATTAGCCCTACCAGAGGAGAAACAGGCCCAGGATGAGAGAATATGGGGTCAGAAAGAGAGTGAGCGAAGAAAACAATGGGCCTGGAGAAAAGAGAAACTGTCCGGAGAAGAGAAGAAACAAGCCGATGAAATGGAGAAAAAGTCCCAGCAAAGACAGGCAAGGGCTTTAGAGAAAACACTGACTCAGGAAGACAGTTTCATGGGCAAGGAAGAGAAGCATATTGCCGAGGAAGAAAGGACAATAGCCAGGGAAGGAATTGGTGTAACTAAGAGAAAGAAAAAAGCAACTCAAGAAGAGAAAGAAACTATTGAAGAAGAGGGGAAACTGGCCTATGACGTTAGGGCCAAGGAGATGGGTGTTGCTAAGGAAGAAAAGAAAAGAATTCAAGAGGAGAGTATACAGGAAATGAGGAAACTGGATATGGGGGTGGGGATTAGTTCTGAAGGAAGAGAGACTAGTTCCAGAGAAAAAGATATAAGGAAGAAAGAGAGTCACCTGATGCAGATCCTGGCTAAAATAATTAGAGAAATGAATAGAGTGCCATTGCAAGAAACAGGAATACCTGAGGAAGATCAACTGTTTTCTATGGAAATGAGTGAAACTGATGGCCAGAGGTGGGAATTTTCTAAAGAACCAGAGGAAATAACCAGAGAAGAGAAGCAGCTGGTTCAGAAAGAGAGAAAACTAGAAGATGACAGACTAGCTACTGAAAAGAGAATACTGACCAATGAAGAGAGCTTGGAGGAAGACCAAAGGTTGTTAGAGAAGGTCCAGGAAAATATACTATTAGATAAAACCCAGGTAGACAGTATGTTAAAGGAGGCCCAGCAGCAAAATCTGTTAGGAAAAAAGCAGCTGAAGAAGCTTCTAAAGATAATCAAGGAGAAGAAACCAGAAAAGACCCAGGTAAAGTGGTTATTAGAGAATATTAGAGACATACTATTCGAAGGCTTATCAGAGAGTTTGATTGAGAAGGAAGTGGAAGCTCCAGCTAAGAAGAGGATAGATGAGGAGAGGCTCATTGAAGGAGAGGAGAAGGAGAAGGAGGAGGAGGAGGAGATTTTGCCCAAGAAAGAGAAAGGGAAATACCTGATAAAGAAGAAGGAAAAGAAAGTAAGCCTGAGTGAAGAGGAATTGGAGGAGAGCTTGGCTGGGAAGCATAGGAAAAAGAGTTTAACTCAAATAAAGAAAAAGGGAAAGAAACTGACTCAGGAGAAAGAGAAGCTGGATAAGAAGGTAAAAGAGGGCCCACATGAGGAAGAGATGGAGCCCTTCAGCAAGGAGGAAGGTGGGGCCCCACACATGGAGAAGGAGGAGGAGGACTTCAGTGAGGAGGAGGAGAGCCGAAGTGAGGAAGAGAGTCTGAGTGAAGAGGAAGAGAGCCTGAGTGAGGAGGAGAGTCTGAGTGAGGAGGAAGAAAGCCTGAGTGAGGAGGAGAGTCTGAGTGAAGAGGAAGAGAGCCTGCGTGAGGAGGAGAGTCTGAGTGAGAAGGAAAAGGAGGGCCTGAGTGAAGAAGAGGAGAGCCTGAGTGAGGAGGAAGAGGGCCTGAGTGAGAAGGAGAAGAGTCTGAGTGAAAAAGAGAAGCGTCTGAGTAAGAAAGAGAAGGCTCTGCATGAGAAGGAGAAGAGTCTGAGTGAGAAAGAGGAGGAAGAAGAAAAAATGGAGAAGACAGAGAAAAAAGAGGAGGAAAAGAAGGCAAGACAGAAGGATGAGGAGAGTATGAGTAAAGAGAAGGAACAGCCAAGAAGACTTACAGAGGCAATGCTCCCAGTAAAGCAGAGAGTATGGAAAACAGAGCTCCCAAAGGAAGGAGTGAACTTATTGAAGCCAGCAACAGTAAGTGAGGTTCTTGCTGAGAAAAGGGAAGACACAGCTAAAGAAGAAATGGCTCCTAAAAAAGACAGATTGTTTTATGGACAGGTAAGTCCCACAGTTAGGGATAAGACTATGTGGCCAACAATTATGAAGAGCCCCCTCAAAACACCATCTCCTGTAGCCCTGGGAAAAGAAAAGGGAATGCCCCTCAAAGTGTTAGGGCATCATTTTGATGTGGAAGAACAGGAAAGTCAACTTCTTAAAGCACATCCCGTGACAATGTCATGGGGAAGACAAGAGGATGTGCTCTTGGACAAAGGCCGGGGCATGTTTTTACAAGTCATGGGAATGGAGACCCAGACCCCAAAAGGCCTCCACAAGCCAAAGTCCCCCTTACTTGAAATTATCAGAGAATCACAGAAACCTAAACGCAGGCCCAAAGATGGCACGTGGAAGTGGTTCTTAAAATCTCAGGATTCTCAAAAGGGCAAGACTGAGGGCCAGGCCCCTGCCCCTGCCCCAACCCCAACCACAGCCCTGTACCCATCCCTTACCTCTATGCCAGCTAAAACACTTGATTCCCCAGATGAGGACTGGATTAGTAATGTCTTAATAAGACTGAAAGCGGGAGAACAACTTTCAAGGGACAGTTTCCATAGACTGAGCCAACTCCTCAAGCATCTCACTTCAAAGGGATATTTGAAACAGACACATCTGTACAGTCTTAAAGCTGTGGCTAAACGCCTCCAGCAGAACCTACAGGCAGGTCACAGAGATATATCACGATGCTATAAAGATGCTTTGAGCCCAGTATACATAAAAGCGATCCCTCCAATCAGAAGGAAAGAAATGGAGAGCTGGGGCGAGCCATTCCCTATCCATGAGCCAGTGTTACTGTCAGCTACTAACAGGACTCAGACCACACAGGATCTCAGCTGGCATCCCTTAGCTGAGTCCTATAGGAAGGAGCAGGTACAGCAGTTATCCACTGCTGTCAAGAAGTTAAAGCACCTTTATCAAACCAGAAAGGATGTTCCTACAGCCTTCTATCCCTCTGTGGATAAAGAGTCCTTGGACATCCGAGCCTTGGGGAGAAGAAGTGAGCTCCCCACATTTCAAAAGGCAAAGTCCCGGCCCGTCCCTACACCAGCGTTACCATCAATGACCTACAGAGTTCCAGACCCAAAGGCTCTAGCTTGGCTTCTTTCAGGAGAGCCTTACAGGAGTGCACGGGCACAGCAGTTATCCCATGTTCTCCAAGGGATGGGAATGCAACACTTTCATCCTGCCACAAGAGATATTTTCACAGGTGCCCATGCTTCTGTGGGAAAACAAACTCTGGCACTGATGTTTCAGAACGATCTCAGGGCTCTGAAGGGTGAAGGGAGGGCCCTCAAGCTGCCCCCGCTGGAAAAGAAGGCACAGCCTGTCTCTAAAGACGAGGAAGAGCTCCCCCAATGGGAGACGTTTGTGGCCTTGTACCATGTTCTGCGGATGTTGCAGAAGCGATATGCGAGAGACAGTGCTGCGTGGATGGAACAGTTCAAACGTCTCATGGACTTGTACCAGCTCAAGTCCCCCCGAATCCAGAGGCTGCTACTGGAGTTGCTGCAGAGAAAGAGACTCCAACCACAACACACCATCTACGAAGACGCTGCAAGGATCAAGGAGTTGGTGCCTGGTGAACGGTTACTCTCTGACCTATTGTGTGGTAGTTCTCGTACCCCTGCAGGTCCCCTTGAGTTCCAGAATGTTGTACCCTTGCCTGGGCAGAACAGAGTGCATACTATTCAACCCACGGGCATTGCCCAGTATGGATTCTTAGAACTTGCCTGGAAAAGGCTACCAAAAGTCAATCCTTACCGTAGGGACAGGCTGCCCAACATCCATACCCCCACTCTCTGATTTGGTGGACTATTAAGACTCTGGGGTCTTACTGGAAAGTAAGACCCAGCCACAGGTTTTAAGCCTCCTTACCTGGTACCCACTTTAAAGTGAGGATAGACATGGACTCCTTTTCATTCAGCTCCAGAAACCTATTAATACATACTAAATAAAATGACATTTCTCATTTGTAACAAATTTGTTATTCAGTCACTAAGTTGTGTCCAACTCTTTGAGACCCCATGGACTGCAGCATTCCAGGCTTTCTTGTCCATCACTATCTCCTGGAGTTTGCTTAAACTCATGTCCACTGGGTCAATGATGCTATCTATCCATCCCCTCCTCTGCTGCCTTCTCCTTCTCTTGCCTTCAATCTTTCCCAGCCTCAGTGTCTTTTCCAATAAGTTGGCTCTTTGCATCAGCTGGCCAAAGGATTGGAGCTTCAGCTTCAGCATCAGACCTTCCAATAAATATTCAGGGTTCATTTCCTTTAGGATTGACTGGTTTATTCTCCTTGCAGTCCAAGGGACTCTCAAGAGTCTTCTCTAGTACTACAATTTGAAAGCATCAATTCTTCAGCACTCAGCCTTCTTTATGGTCCAACTCTCGTATCTGTACATGACTACTGGAAAAACCATAGCTTTGACCATATGGAACTTTGTCAGCAAAGTGATGTCTTTGCTTTTTAATATGGTGTCTAGGTCTGTCATAGCTTTCCTTCCAAGGAGCATCTTTTAATTTCATGGCTGCAGTCACTGTCCACAATGATTTTGAAACCCAAGAAAATAAAATCTAACAAATACTTTGGCTTATTTCTCTTCCTCCCCACACTTAGAATCCCCTAAAAAGTAGACAGGAAAAAAAAAAATAACCTTTGTCCTAAGAGAAGTGAAAGGCAAAGGAGAAAAGGAAAGATATACCCATTTGAATGCAGAGTTCCAAAGAATAGCAAGGAGAGATAAGAAAGACTTGCTCAGTGATCAATGCAAAGAAATAGAGGAAAACAACTGGGAAAGATTAGACATCTCTTCAAGAAAATTAGAGATACCAAGGGAACTTTTCATGTAAGGATGGGCACAATAAAGGACAGAAATGGTATGGACCTAACAGAAGCAGGAGATATTAAGAAGAGGTGGCAAGAATACACAGAAGAACTGTACAAAAAAGATCTCACAACCCAGATAATCACTATGGTGTGATCACTCACCTAGAGCCAGACATCCTGGAATGCGAAGTCAAGTGGGCCTTAGGAAGCATCATTATGAACAAAGCTAGTGGAGGTGATGGAATTCCAGCTGAGCTATTTCAAATCCTAAAAGATGATGTTGTTAAAGTGCTGCACTCCATATGCTAGCAAATTTGGAAAACTCAGCAGTGGCCACAGGACTGGAAAAGGTCAGTTTTCATTCCAATCCCAAAGAAAGGCAATGCCAAAGAATACTCAAACTACCACACAATTGCACTCATCTCACATGCTAGCAAAGTAATGCTTAAAATTCTCCAAGCCAGGCTTCAACAGTACGTGAACCATGACCTTCCAGATGTTCAAGCTGGATTTAGAAAAGGCAGAAGAATCAGAGATCAAATTGCCAACATCTGCTGGATCATTGAAAAAGCAAGTGAGTTCCAGAAAAACATCTACTTCTGTTTTATTAACTATGCCAAAGCCTTTGACTGTGTGGATCACAACTGTGGGAAATTCTTCAAGAGATGGGACTACCAGACCACATTACCTGCCTCCTGAGAAATCTGTACACAGGTCAAGAAGCAACAGTTAGAACTGGACATGGAACAACAGACTGGTTCTAAATCAGGAAAGGAGTATGTCAAGGCTGTATATTGTCACCCTGCTTATTTAACATATGCAGAGTACATCATGAGAAATGCTGGGTTGGATGAAGCACAAGCTGGAATCAAGATTGCTGGGGAAAATATCGATAACCTCAGATACACAGATGACACCAGCCTTATGGCAGAAAGTGAAGAACTAAAGAGCCTCTTGATGAAAGAGGAGAGTGAAAAGTTGACTTAAAACTCAACATTCAAAAAACTAAGATCATGGCATCTGGTCCCATCACTTCATGGCAAATAGATGGGGAAACAGTGGAAACAACAAGAGACTTTCTTTTCTTGGGCTCCGAAATCACTGCAGATGGTGAATGCAATCATGAAATTAAAAGATGCTTGCTCCTTGAAAGAAAAGCTATGACCAACCCAGACAGCATATCAAAAAGCAGAAACATTACTTTGTCAAGAAAGGTCCATCTAGTCAAAGCTATGGTTTTTCCAGTAATCATGTACAGATGTGAGAGTTGGACTATAAAGAAAGCTGAGTACCAAAGAATTGATGCTTTTGAACTGTGGTGTTGGAGAAGACTTTTGAGAGTCCCTTGGACTGCAAGGAGATCCAACCAGTCCATCCTAAAGGAAATCAGTCCATCCCAAAGGAATATTCATTGGAAGGACTGACGCTGACGCTGGAACTCCAAACTTTGGCCAGCTGATGCGAAGAACTAACTCATTGGAAAAGACCCTGATGCTGGGAAAGATTGAAGGCAGGAGGAGAAGGGGATAACAGAGGATAAGATGGTTTGATGGCATCACCGACTCAATGGACATGAGTTTGAGTAAACTCCAGGAGTTGGTGATGGACAGGGAGGCCTGGCGTGCTGCAGTCCATGGGGTCACAAAGAGTTGGACACGACTGAGCAACTGAACTGAAGAAGGACCAGTTTTCCATTCAGTGGGATACATCCCTTGGAGGGCAGGGGCCAGTGTTTGATCACTTTTCGATAGGAAAGCCTGTCCTTCACTCAAATTCTTTGGTTGTAATTTCCTTTCCTCAAGAGATCTTGGAGGGAGTGTTTGGTACAGGTGGACTTTTATTTAGTGTTAATATGAGAGGAAGGAAAGAAGACCCACAAGTTTGTCCCTTTATAAATGTTGCTTTTAAAGGATTTATGATTGTGCTGGGTCTTCATTGCTGCATGTGGGTTTTCTCAAGTTGCAGCAAGTGGGGGCTACTCTCTAGTTTTGATATGTGGGCTTCTCTTTCTGTGAAGCACAGGTTTTAGGCATGCTGGTTTCAGTATTTGCAGCAGGAGGACTCAGTAGGTGTGGCTTAGTTGCTCCATGGCATGTGGGATCTTCCCAGACCAGGGATTGAACCTGTGTCTCCTGCATTGGCAGGCAGATTCTTTACCACTGAGCCACCAGGGGAGCCTAAACTTTGTTCTTGACTTAAGTTCATCACCATTTCTGATTCAAATCAGTGTTCTGATGTACATCACAGGGATAAACAGGGAAATAATGGCTGTGTATCAATTTGAATTCAGAAGAATTCTAGCCCTTGCTTTGCCATTTATTAGTTCTTTAATCTTAGTTTTTGGTTTTCTCAAAGTAAAATGGTGACAATAATGTCTACCTAAGTGAAATGCTTAATTCAGTTCCAGGAATTCAGTCCTTTTCCTCTAATGGATAGCTATTTTTAATAAGATATAGTATGGGGATAAAAATGTAGGTTCTAGATTCAAACCAGGATTTGAATCCTTGCCTTTCAATTTAAAATGTAATCTCAAGTCAATGATTTCACTTCTCTAATCCTCAGTTTTATCATGTGCAAAAATGGGGCTCATTATGAGGTTCAAATGAGATCCTGCCTATGCCCATTTTAACATATTAGGAGCACAGGAAAGGAATTGTAGGCTAGACGAGGGGCCTGGAACCTCAAGAGAGATTGGAGGTACCTTGAGAAAAGGGACAGAGCTCAAGGAGAGGCCCAGCAAGAGCAAAGAAGATGCCAGAGTATGGAGATGCTTAGAGGCTCAGTAGAAGATCTTGGGTGTAAGAATTATCAGAGTCTTCTGGGAGATGACAGAATCTAAGCAAAAGCTTGGAAGCCCAGGCGATCAGAAGCTTGGGAGCTTTGGGAAGAGACCCTGGAGTAGGAGTCAGATATCATGGGAGAGGTCTGGGAGTCCAAGATTTCTGGATATTGATTTTGCATCTTTTAACTTTACTGAATTCATTTATCAATTCTAAGGTTTTTGTTTTTTTTTTTGGTGGTGTCCTATATAATGCCTTACTATCTACAAAGAGGCACAGTTTTACTTCTCTTCCAACTTCTCACAACATTTTATTACTTTTTCCTGCTTAATTGCTCTGGCTGACTCCCAGTACTGTTTAATAAAAGTGGTGGGAGTAGACATCCTTGTCTTGTTTTGATCTTAACAGGAAAAGCTTTCAGTCTCTCACCATTGAGTACAATGTTAGCTGCAGGCTTCTGATACATATCCTTTATCATGTTGAGCTATGTCTCATCTATACCCACATTGTTTTTATCATAGATGTTGAATTTTGTCAAATGCTTTTCTTTTGCATCTACTGAGATGATCATATGATTTTTATTTTTCATGTTGTTAATGTGGTATATCACATCAATTGATTTGTGGATGTTGAACAATCCTCTCGTTTTTGGAATAAATCTCACTTGATCATGGTGTATACTTTGAATGTATTATATTCCGTTTGCTAACATTTTGTTGAGGATTTCTACATATATGTCCATCAAGGATACTGACCTGTAATTTTCTTTTCTTGTAATGTCTTTGTCTGGTTTTGGTATCAAGGCAACACTGGCTTCATAAAATGAGTGTGAAAGTGTTCTCTCCTTTTCTATTTTTGAATTATTTGGGAAGGATTGGTGTTACTTCCTCTTTAAATGTTTGGTAGAGGAACTAAAGAGCCTATTGATAAAGGTGAAAGAGGAGAGTGAAAAAGCTGGCTTAAAACTCAGCATTCAAAAAACTAAGATGATGACATCTGGTTCCATCACTTCATGGCAAATAGATGGGCAAACAATGAAAATAGTGACAGACTTTATTTTCTCAGGCTCCAAAATCACTGCAGGCAGTGATTGCAGCCATGGAATTAAAAGACTCTTGCTTCTTGGAAGAAAAGTTATAACCAACCTAGACAGCATATTACAAAGCAGAGACATCATTTTGTCGACAAAGGTCTGTCTAGCCAAAGATATGGTTTTTCTAGTAGTCATGTACGTATGTGAGCTGCTGCTGCTGCTAAGTCGCTTCAGTCGTGTTCAACTCTGTGCGACCCCATAGATGGCAGCCCACCAGGCTCCTCTGTCCCTGAGATTCTCCAGGCAAGAATACTGGAGTGGGTTGCCATTTCCTCCTCCAATGCATGCATGCATGCTAAGTCACTTCAGTCATGTCCGACTCTGTGCAACCCTATGGACAGCAGCCCACCAGGCTCCTCTGTCCATGGGATTCTCTAGGCAAGAATACTGGAGTGGGTTGCCATTTCCTTCTCCAACATATGTGACAGTTTGGACCATAATGAAGGCTGAGTGCTGAAGAGTTGATGCTTTTGAACTGTGGTACTGCAGAAGACCCTTGAGAGTCCCTTGGGCTACAAGACCAAACCAGTCAATCCTAAAGGAAATAAATCCTGAATATTCATTGGAAGGACTGATGCTGAAGCTGAAGCTCCAATCCTTTGGCCACCTGATGCGAAGAGCTGATTCACTGGAAAAGACCCTGATGCTGGGAAAGATTGAGGGCAGGAGGAGAAAGGGGCGACAGAGGATGATAGTTGGATGGCATCATCGACTCAATGAACCTGAGTCTGAGCAAAACTCAAGAGATAATGAAGGACAGGAAAGGCTGGTGTGCTACAGTTCATGGGGTTGCAAAGAGTTGGAAGCGACTGAGTGACTTAACAACAACAATATATAATAATACATGTATTATATACTATGTATATAGTAACTTGGAGAAGTACCATGCTGAGCTATTGCAGGCTTATTTTATTACAGAATTCAAGTTATTCTGTCTTGTATTATGTTTAATTATAAAACCTAAACATGGAGATGGTGAAGAACAGGGAAGTCTGGCGTGCTGCAGTCCATGGGGTCGCAAAGAGTTAGACACTACTGAGTGACTGAACAACAACAAAACATGTATGGGACAATGATGTTAACCATCAGATGAATTCAGTGAATAACTGAATAGGACAGTGGATTCCCCAACTGCAACAAGTGGTTAGAGAGGTACAGGTTATAAGGGACAATCACACTGACATCATAGATGGTGGGCTGACAATGCATAACTTGTAATTTCCATGAATCATTCTTATTTGACAGATAACAATGCTTTTATATGGCTGAATACCAACTATGCAAAAATACACAATATTTTATCAAAACCAATATAATTTTCTGTTGGCACTTCTTTGACATTGCCCCCCCCAAAAAGTGGAAGGTATTTCAAAGGACTAATTTCTGACATTTATCTGGTTGGAAGTGCTTGAAAGTAGGTATCCTGATTTTAAAAATGGTCAGGTAGGTGTGTTGATGGGGTGGGAGAGAGGTTCCTTTTAGTATTAATATTAGGAAAAACAAATGAATCTAGATCAAAGATCAGGAAACTTGTTCTTAAAGGTCAAGAGTAAATATTTTAGGTTTACGGGGCATACATTTTCTGTTACAGCTTTAGATAATATGTAAGTGAATGAATATGGCTGTGTTCCAATAAAACTTTAGAAAATAGGTGACTGGCCCACAGGGCAATCATTTGCTAACCTCTAACATTAGAAAGGACCAGACTGGAGACATACACATACTACCATGTATAAAACAGATAGCTTAGTGGAAATCTGCAGTACAGCACAGGGAGCTTAGCTTAGTAATCTGTGATGACCTAGATGGGTGTGATGGTGGCGGGGTGAAAGAGAGGTCCAGAGGGAGGGAATACATGTATACACAGAGCTGATTCACTTTGCTGTATAGCAGAACCACAACACTGCAAAGGAATTATCCTCTAATTATAAACAAATAAATAGAAAGTATTAGATCAACTGCTTCAAGTTGGATCAAATCATTCAAGATTTAAAATCAAACAAGAATAGTTAAGTTTTGAATATTCTAGATAAATGATTTTTAATTACATAATGCTTTTGGTAGATTCTCAGTTTTAGTTGGCGCGTAATATATTTGGATATTCTATGCTCAATTTCATAAGGAAACCTCATTTAGCTTTTGACTTTTAGGACCTATTATTCTAATAGATTTGTTATAATTATGTAATCCATACAGCAATGAACTAGAAAGACTGTTAGAAATCATTTCCTTCTTTAAGTCCTACCTGACTATGTGCCACAGTGCTGCCTTTTAAAAAAGAGTTGTTTTCCTTTGATTCTTTTTTCTTCCATATTTATGGCTAAATCCCCTTTCTTACTAACAATGCTATAATGCAACATTTATAATTTTTCTTGACCAGATTCACCAACGTTTATCTGATGTTAACATTTTTAATAGAAAAATTTTAAAGTTAAAAAACAGTTTCAAGATTGCTGTTACATTTCTAAATTATTAAACTATGTTTTTAGCTGTATTAATTACTTTTCACAGAAAAAACCCACACTTTTATTAGAGTATCATTTTGGTTAATAATCAATAAACTGTAATAATTTTAGATGTATTGATTGCTTCCTATAAGTTTCCAGGTCACTCAGTGGTAAACAACCTGCCTGCCAATGCAAGATACTTGATCCCTGGGTAGAGAAGATCCCCTGGAGAAGGAAAAGGTAACCTGCTCCAGTATTCTTACTTGGGAAATCCCATGGACAGAGAAGCCTGGTGGGCTACAGTCCATGAGGTCGCAAGAGTCAGACATGACTTATCAACTAAACACACACACACACCACACCCTTACTGAATAAATATTATCTTAAAAGATAGCTTTCCATGCTTTTTATACTCCAATAACAGCACTGCCCCATCTATCGGGTCGCACAGAGTCGGACACGACTGAAGCAACTTAGCAGCAGCAGCAGCAATGTAGGTACTACTATGATCACTTACAAAAGACTACCACAGGGATAGATATCTTGCACAGAGGCTCTAAAAATCAAATGGCAATCAGGATGGTCTTTTTCAGATTTGTTAGGTCAACAAGGATTTTCTTTGGCATTATTTTTTTTCAAATGTAACAAGAATTGACTAGGGCGGATGAGATGGCTGGATGGCATCACTGACTCGATGGACGTGAGTCTCAGTGAACTCCGGGAGTTGGTGATGGACAGGGAGACCTGGAGTGCTGCGATTCATGGGGTCGCAAAGAGTCGGACACGACTGAGCGACTGATCTGATCTGATCTGATAGAGCTTTTATAAACAGAGCATGCAAAACAAGGGCATTTCTACATTCTCTGAATCATTCTCCATTATAAATATTCTGGGAATCCATAAATAGAGAAATGCTAGTAAAGGCCTTCTGAGTTACAAAAACATAAACTGTAAATTTCTCAATTTGAACATTTGGGTCATAACTAAAAAATCTGAAACATTATTTACATTCTGAGGGCTTCTCACCAGTATAAATTATTTAATGCCTTAAGAATTGAACCATATCTAAAAGCTTTCCCATGTTCTTTTCATTCAAAATTTTTCTCAGTGTTATAAATACAGTGACTTACTATACATTCTCCACTGCATATATATGCTTTTCCACAGTCCTTACATTCGTAATGTTTCTCTCCAGTATGAATTTTCTGATACACTTTAAGGCTTGAGCTAAGCCTAAATGATTTTCCACATTTGTTACATTCTAAAGGTCTCTCACCACTGTGAATACTCTGAGGTCGAGTAAGTCGTTCATACACACTAAAGGCTTCCCACATGCCTTACATTTATAGGGTTTCCTTTCAGTATGAAATCTACATTGTATAATTAGTTGATGTCCACTACTCACACTCTTTACATTGATGGGGTTTCTCACCAGTGTGAATTCTGTGATGCATTCTAAGGCTTTCAACGTGACTAAAGGCCTTCCAACATTCTTTACACGGATATGGTTTCTCTTAAGCATGAATTCTCTTATGCCTAACAAGGTTTGAGGGGTGATTAAAGGACTTTCCACATTCTTTACATTCATAGGATTTCTCATCAGTATGAATTATGTGATGCATTCTTAGCCTTCTAATAAAGGCCTTCCCACATTCTTCACATTTACAGGGTTTCTCACCAGTATGAATTCTCTCATGTTGAATAAGTGCTGAAGCTGACTAAAGGCCTTCCCACATTCACGACATTTATAGGGTTTTATACCAATATACATTTGCTGATGTGGAATGAGTTGATAGCCATAACTAAATGTCATCCCACATTCCTTACACTCATAGGGCTTCTCCCCAGAATGAATTCTCTCATGTTGAACAAGATGTGAGGCACGACTAAAGGCCTTTCCACATTCCTTACATTTGTAGGGTTTCTCCCCAGTATGAATTCTATGATGTTCCCTAAGACCTATACTAAGACTGAAGGTCATCCCACATTCATGGCATTCATAGGGTTTTTCACCACTATGAATTAGCTGATGTTGCAGAAAGTTGGATGAACCACTAAAGGCCTTTCCACACTGCTTACGTTCATAGGGTTTCTCACCAGTATAAATTCTTCGCTGATGTATTATAAGGTCTGTGTGTCGACTAAAGGCCTTACCACATTTGTCACATTCACAGGGTTTCTCACCAGTATGAATTTTCTGACTCACAGTAAGAGATGAAGGTTTTTAATAAATATGTACATTTTCACAGCTGATTATTTCATATATTGAATTCAAATCTAAAAGAGAAAAACATTTTATTTTCCTTGGCAAAGAACAGTGAATATTCTACACTACATTCTTTTAAATTAAAAATATCACTTATCAGAGTAAATTACTTTAGATAACTCTAAAATCAGCTATACATTGTGTAATATTAATGACAGTTTCCATAACTCATTTATCATACTTTACTAGAGTGATTTAATATACTTTCTTGTATCATTTTATATCAAAGACTTACAGAGGTGTTACTGGCCAAAACTGAAAACAGCAGCATAAAAATGATTGTGATAGAATGTAAAATATGATAAAAGGCAATGAGAGATTTCCCTGGTGGCTAAGACTCTGGGCTCCTAATGCAGGGGGCAAGGGTTTGATCATTGGTCAGGGAACTAGATGCCATATGGCACAACTCATGCCCAGTGCAGCCAAATAAATAAATAAATACATATTAAAACCCAGCAAATAAAAAAAAAGCAATGAGTCCATAATGATACAAGAGAAAATAAATTTAAAAAACCATTTTCACATTAAATAACTCCTTAACTGAATATGTTCTAGTACCATCATGGTGATGTAAACCCTTTCAAGATCATCTCCCTCTCTGACTGATATGAACTAAAAATGCTTAACAAAATAAAAAAATCGAACACTTGAGGTCTGTAAATTAAATGGAAAAGGAGTGTGGAGGAAAGTAAAAACCTTAAAAAATGACCTCCACTAGACTGTTCCTTGCCACTTTCTCTATCACTCATAGCTTTGCAATATGGGTTGGCCTCAAGTACACTGGGGCAAAACTGAGTTACAAAGAAACCCCAACATATTTCCTACTACAAGAATCGCAGTAAGGAATACTACCAAAGAGGACAGTGAGGGAGGAAGCCTAGAAAGGAAACGCTGAGAGAAGGTTCCCTAATATGGGGAGGAAACATGTACAAATCTTAGCCTAAACATGAATCGTGTATGCATGAAAAGGACACAAACCAGTATAGCTAAGCCCAGAACCAGAGAATTATACTACTGCCCCAAAACAGCAGGACATAACATGTAGCCTAAATTTTATTGCTTCAATTACTTGCTAAAATAAAAGTATCAACATGTAAACATTTCAACACAACACAGCACTCACAATGTCCAAAAAACAACTTAAAAATTATTAATTGTAAAAAGAACAACAAAAAAAAATGTGATCCCCTTTCAAGGTAAAAGATAAATCACAGATGCTGAGACAACACAGAAAAAAAGAAACCACATAAAGGAAAACATTACAACTATAGAACTACAATAAGTAACTTCTAAAATGCTGGGGAGAATGGATACATGTATATGTATGGCTGAGTCCCTTTGCTCAGCCAGGGCAAAACTACCACAACATTGTTGAAACTACCACAACATTGTTAATTGGCTATACCTCAATACAAAATAAAAAGTTTAACGTTTGAGAAAAAAAAATGCTGGAGAGCTTAAGGCAGAATGGAAATGACAGAGGAAAAAGTAAACATGACAGATGTATAGAAGTTATCGCGGTAATATATGTAAAGATGCAAATAGAATCTGAAAAGGAAAGGAGACAGATTGAGGCAAAAAACTGATTGAAAAAAAATTACTACAGGAAGTTATTTACACTGATAGAATCTTTAGGAATGAAAGATAGCAACATGAAAGTTAAATATCTAGGTAAATATATTAAGGTCATTTATTCCCTTAAGTTATTTCAGATATATTTGACTGGAAAGCAAAGCTTTTAACAGTCTGGTGGTGTTTTCAATATATGTAAATGTGATAAACATGACAATTATAATATAAAGCAAAAGGTAAGTATAAATGTATTGAAGCTACAGGTTTTTTCATTTTACAAGAAATGCTACAATATTTGAAAAAATAGACTGTGTAAGCTTAGGTATATTTTATATTGTAACCCCCATAACATACACTAAAAACAAATATTCAAAGAGAAATAGTCAAAATGCCAAGAGAAAAACTAAAATGAATACTAAAGAAATATTTCAGTACTCCGGTACAAAGCAGGAAATGGAAACAGAAGACCTAAAACAAAGGAAGACAGGACATTAGGAAGAGTGAACTATAAAGATACAGCCCCTCGTTCTCCCCAAGAGATACTGAATCAGCAGGATTACATGTACCAAAATATCTTTACTCTAAAAACTAGTTAAGGGGCTCTAGCACTCAGATAAATCATAAACAAAAGAAAAGACAGCCAAGAAGTTTGCTTGTTTACAGTTTGCTTGCCCGAGTCCCTCTTGCCACCCAGTATACTGAGGTGTCATGGGAAGAATATGTGCCATGCTCAGTTGTTCAGTCATGTCCTACTTTTTGTGACCCTATGGATGGCATCCCACCAGGCTCCTCTGTCCATGGGATTTCCCAGGCAAGAATACTGGAGTGGGTTGCCATTTCCTCCTTCAGGGAGTCTTCCCGATCCAGGAATTGAACCTGAGTCTGTTGCATCTCCTGCATTAGCAGGTGGATGCTTTACCAACTGAGCCACCTGGGAAGCCCACCTACTCCTAATTTCTGGCTCCTTCCTCAGGACAGGAAAAACGTGGAACTTGTGTCCAACATTCTGCCTTCTCTGGGGGCTGCCCAAGGAACTGGTTTTTGTCTTATCTGGCTTGGTTTGCCAGTGGGAATGGTGGCATAGTTTGTGCATCACATTGGAGGCCACTGAAAACCCAGTTGAGTACTGCAGCATGTTAGGGCAGCAAAGAATATGCATTTCCATGGGCAGGCACCAGGAGGAGCAAAAGATCAAGGGTAGAGGAATACAAGAGAAACTAAAAGGTCCTCAGAAGAAACAGGAAATTAAGATGTCAGAAGCATCCATTTATACTAAAATAAAAGCATACACACAACCCCAAAGAAGATGCATCCCAAGAAAAGGTGGTTGACAGGTTCCAGGACCCCTGGTTGGGCTTACTGGTGAAGGTAGTAGGGCAGTCTGTAAAGACTGCGAGAAGTGGCTGTTTCCACAAAGCCAAAATCTCAGTGAAAAATCACAAGGGATACAGAGAAACAGGGAAATCAAAGGACCAATACAAAGTGCCAGAAACCAACTCTAAAGAAGAGCAGACATATGCAGTTCCTGAAAAAGAATTTTAAAATTATGGTTTAAAGAGTCTTCCCTGGTGCCTCAGTGGTCAAGAATCTGCCTGCCAATGCAAGACGCTGGTTCAATCCCTGGGTCAGGAAGTTCCCCTGGAGAAGGAAATGGCAACCTACTCCAGTATTCTTGCCTGGAGAATCCCATGGACAGAGGAGCCTGGCAGGCTACAGTCCATAGGGTCACAAAGAGTCACACAACTAAGCAACTGAGCAACAGAATTTGGGATAGTGTTGCCATCTTAACAGTATTAAGTGTTCTGAATTTTCTGATATGCTATAAGAGCTGAAAGAACATAAATCAGAATTAGAAAAACTCAGAAATGAAGTGATAGAGCTCAGGAACATAGTAGAGATAAAAGAAAAAATAATTTCAGAATATTAACCTAGAAAGAAATAAGAAAAACTCCAATATATTAATATTAGGACAAAAATTTTTAATAAAAAATTTCAAATATGTAAAAAGTATATGAGAAAGTAAATAAACTAATAACTTTATATTTATTTTATCTAGACTTCTAAGTCTCATAAATAATAAGATTTTTGAAATAATGTATTAAAATATATAAATATATTAAAAATTTAATCAGATCATGGCTCTTAAATAATCTTAGAAAACAATTTTAATTCTTCTTAATAACACCTTAAGTTACCTGAACTGCCATAATATATTGACTTCATGTTTTGTTAGTTAACCCTCAATAACTCTATTCCGATCTGCCACATACTCCTTAACACACAACATTCATGTTCATCTTCAGGCCTTTTTATGTGTTGTTTATTCTTCTTGTAATGGACTTCCTCATATACTCAAATGCCTCGGGCCCTTACCCTCCATGTCTCAGCTCAAATATCACTTCCTCAGAGAAGGGTTCCTGACCATCTTACCTCATTATCTAAATTTGCCTTATCCTTGGTAGTCTCCTTCAAACTATGTTTCACTATGTGATGCTATTTATCTACTTATTTGCTATTTATCTACTATTTGTCTTCCCCAATATAATACAAACTCCATTTATTAACCAGATATAGTAATAAATATATTTTTAGTTAATGAAGCCATATTACAAATCTAAGTGCCCCAGAGGTTGTAGAAAACATTTGAGTCCAAAATACATATTAAAAGGTACATAAGGGGACTTCCCTGCTGGTCCAGTGGCTAAGACTCCATGCTCTGAACGCAACGGACCCAGGTTCAATCCCTGGTCAGGGAACTGGACTCCACATGCAGAAGAGTTCACATGCCTCAACTAAAGATGCAACTAAAAAAAGATCCTTCATGCCAGAACTAAGACCTGGTGCAGCCAAATAAATAAATAAATAAGAAGTGCATGAAGAAGAAGGACAGTGCCCATCACTGAACTGGGAGGAAAATGTAAGAATAATAACAAAGAGAGTGGTTAATGAAATAAAGATAAAATTCACTGGGTAGTTCATGCAGAGCATTTATTTCCACTTTAGATCAAAGGTATTTTCTCCAACATGAATGAAGCTTTCCAAGCCAATATTTCAAATGTGTGTCTCCTTGACAACTGGGCTTTTACTTACATGGATGTGGCCCCATAATTTGACTTGCTTATACTGACCTGCACACCATCTTCTTGTTTCTTCTCTCACAACCATCCATGGCTCTTTTACTTGTTCCAATAATGTAATCACATCTGGCTTAGAAATGGAATGTCCTGCTTACAAAGAAAAAAATGGCACATAATGTAGAATAAAACATCGCTCAGTTAAAAGGTCAAAATAACATTGAATAAGATTTTCTAGAAGAGACGGTAAGGGAATGAAATACAAGAAATCAGGAAGGGTCAGTTTAAGATAGATATATATATATATATATATATATATATATATATATATATATGAATACATACATATAGACTCACATATCCTCTTTTTACTGAACGCATGTATTAATACCTTAGTTGAAAATACAGATCCTGGAACCTTAGTTCACTTCCTGCTTTTGCACCTTCCAGTTGCATCTGACCTTGGGAAAGTCACTTAAACCCATTGTGCCTCAGTACTCACTTATAAAATGGGAATAGTAAGGAGGAAAAAATAAGTTGATATGTTATGTATATAAAATGCTTAGAGCCTTGCCTATTAAATACTTAGCACAACGTTAGCTATTAACACCATTATAGATATTGTTGTTTTACAAAGAGCACACAAGAAGACCTATCTGTAGGATATTAAATCCATTTAAAATGCAATGTTCATTGATTATAACTTTCAACAGCAAAACAGAAAAAATTTCTCCAAAATAGAATGCATGTTCTTCAGTTTTCAATGAATTCCATTTATTTAACCCACTGCTATATAAATTGTAGGGGTTCTTTCAGAGCAAGTAGAGCAATTTAGCACCCTGTGTCCGGACAATCTCTCTGCAAGGGGATCAGATAATAAAATGGAACATCTATAGAAATTCCGAGCATAAATAAATAGGAAATTTGGATTCTTTGACAATGATATATAACAAATGCTAAAGATTTCTAAACCACACCCTATTCATAAAGGAAGAAAGGCAACTGTAATTAAGAACAGAGGAGGTATGAATGTAACTGAAGGAGAGGGAGGATAAAGATATTTAATGCAGATGTGATTTCCAACCTGACAAAGCTGAAACCACTTTCTTGGTAAAAAAGAATAAGAAAGTGTTAACTAGTTTCCTAAAGGCAGCCCTAAAAATTACAGTGGAAAAAAATACATATCTTAAAGAGCAGATTCTAAATTATTCTAAATCACTTGAGGCTGATAAACATACCCAGTGAGACCAAGTTATCATAGTTCTCCATCATCACATCCTGGTACAAGTTCTTCTGAACAGGGTTGAGACATTCCCACTCCTGCTGGGAGAAGTGTATGGCCACATCCCTGAATGTCGATGTCTGAAACAGCAAACCTATGTATTAATGGGGAAATGAAAGGAATATTTTGAACACAGAAGGAGAGAAGATAAGGATTGTACTGTAGGAAGAGAGCAATATGGCAAGTACACAGGCTAAAAATCTATAATATGTGAGGGGACTGAAGCAGAATATATAGGTATTTTTGAAGAAGCTTGCTGAAATAGACAAAATTTCCTGGCTTGTTCTTAAGTATCTGAACCATTTAACAACAGATAAAATAATAACATTTGGTTATTAAATAGTGAACATGAGGATAATGCCTGATTGGTATCTGTCACGTAAATTCTCAGTAAACGTGAGCTGTCAAGGAAAATTTTTGCCTTTTAAAGAAGCGAAAATTTAATCAGTTATTTTTTTTAATGCAGTATAAAGTCCCAATTTAGAAAATACAGTTTATATAAAATTGAGAATTTCCTCAATTATTAAATGCTTCACTATGTCAGATCTTATAGTTTTTAAAAAAATAAATCCACCTAATTTTTGGCACATTATATCTTATGTATACATCAGATTTAAGTGAACACATTTAGGAGGCACAGCATTTGTAAGGTCTTCTCCAATCCTATGATTCTGTATTCACTTACTACTTATGATGATACATTTTCTTTTTACTGCCATCTAACGTCTATCACTGAACACTTGGCTTGTGCTGAGTGATTACTTAGGCTACCAATGATCATCTTCTGGTATTTATGCCCTTATGTACTCTCCTTCACATGTGTATGAGCTGAATTGAGTGACTTGCTTTTAATAAACACAATATGATTAAAGTGGTGAAATGTTATTTGTGATGGCAGATTGCAGACTAAGACTTTCATGTTGTTTGCCTCTTTTGATGTCTCACTTGCTCAACCAGGGGTGGCCTCCAATTCTCCCATGAGAAACTGGATCTTGGAACCATCTGAGTGAGCTCAGAAGAGGATACACCCAATATTGGCCTTAAGATGACTGCAACTCTACCCAACAACTTAATAGCCTTGCAAGAGAACTAGTGTAAAGAGAACTAGAGCCAAACTAAGCCATGTCCAGATTTCTCAACCAGTGAAATCATGAGATAAACATTTACTGCTTTAAGCTACTAAGTGTCAGAGTAATATGTTATGCAAAGGTAGATAACTAATAGGTAGAGTTAAAGAATATTGAGGAAGGATGTTGAAATATGTCATCCAAATTTAGTATGTTCCATTCAACAACAGAATATCTTGATATTTACCTTTCAGGGATTTCTTGCCAAGATCCATGACCTCCAAGTTTGCAAATCTCAATCATGTATATACACTAATTCACATAAACTATGAGATACTACTATTCACTGAGATTTAAGTCATTCAATACCAAATTTCTGTCTTATCTTCCAAATTTCTGGAATCTTACATCTGGAAAATTACAAAGACAAATCTTTAATGGACTTATCTCCTTCACTCCTTCAACACTGCCCTTGATAGAAAAATGGGCATGTAAGACATGTTGGGTACTTTCTTAGTAATAACATTAACACTAGTTTTTTTTGGTTTTTTTTTTTGGTTTTTTTTTTTGTTTTTTTTTTTTGCATTAAGAACACTTTATGTTAAAGTATGAATGGCATTTACAATAAAACATGAAAAGATTTATATGTATCTACAAAAGTTTTTGCTACAATAAATGCTATTTCTTTTAAACAAGCCAGAAAGGTAAGGGATGTCATGCTCAATCTATACATTCCCTTTGTAGCATTAGTCTGGAAGACTTTGACCTTTAAATTAGACAATCATATTGTGAATTTCCTGGTCATTTCTCTAACAGACACAATTTTTGAGCCATTTCCATTGTATTTTACTCCCCAGACTTGATCCTGATGATCAAAGAAGGTGTGAACACAAGTCCTCATTCCAACATCCCAAACTTTTACACTTTTGTCAGATCAACTGGAAACCAAGTGTGTGTCACCAGGACAAAATGCAACGTTCAGCACCCAGGATGCAGGGACACTCAATGTGCCAGCCAAACTGGTGTGTTGTATGTCACAGATCTTGACGGAGCCATCATCCAAAGCAATTACAAGGATCTGTGACTCCAGGGAAAAAGTCAAGGAGCGAATGGGCATATCATGACCTTCTAGTATATGCAGAAGTTTCCCAGTTGTGATATCAAAAATACTGATGATTCCATCTATGGCTCTACTGGCCAGAAACTTCCCATCAGGACAATATGCAATACTAAGAATGAATTTTCCTCTTATGTCCAAAGAATACTCATTTTTCCCACTTTCCACATCAAAAATGTTCACTTTCCCCACATGAGTTCTTGTGGACAGATTCTGGGAATCGGGAGAAAAGGCCAAAGTCCATGCATCCACAGGTCCTGCATCTACAGACTTTATTTATTTGCTCTTTTCCAACTGCCAGAGAAGAATATGAGCATCAAGAGAATGGGATGCAGCAATGGGTAGGGTGTGGCTAAAGTCCACAAAAAACACACTCAGCTGAGGGCTCTCCAGATTCCACTGTAGGTCCAGTTTCTCATCACGCCATTTCCAGACCTTCACTTGGTCATCCAGGGATCCTATGACCACTGTCTCAGAGTCTTCTTTGTTTGACCCTCAGGCAACTGATCAGATGGCATCATCATGGGTGTGCTCTTGTCTGAAGAGAACACTGTACTGGTTGGTCATCTCCTTAACCAAGGAGGAAGGGTTAAAGGCCAAACAGCTTACCTCACTGCCCGGCTGCACTGCCCTGCAGCTCATCTGACACCCAGCTTTGCGTGACAGCAACACCAACACTAGTTAGTTTAGACTGAGGCACATTGAGAGGATGCTGGGTAATTATGTATCACATTTCACTAGAACAAAAGCTGGGAGGCAGCTTATCTGAGGAACCTCTTTGGGTAGTAAACTTTAGAAAAATTAATGAAAATACTCAAATGATCTAAAAAATACACATATTCCAAGAAGGGGAGAAACATCAACTTACATGAACAATGGTTTTAGACCTGCAAGACTGGATTAGTCCTCAAGGTTCCTCTAACAGAAAAGCACATGTCCAGAAAGCCAGAGCTGGTGGAAGAGAAAGACCTTGAGATCAGTTTGGTGTTCCCAACAGAACATAAGTTAATAACATTATAATCTTCCATTCCAGGTTCCAAACTATTTACCATCACACATGATTTGGGTAGATTAGGATTCTAGATAAACCCACTTCTTCTGCCAAATCCCAGGAACAAAGTCATAGCACAGAGGCATTTCTGCCAGACCCAGATATGTCAGCAGGAAGTTTTCTGGCACTGTATCATTTTGGTGAGGAAGATGCAGACCTAGAAGTGGGCAATGCAGTTTTGCTCAGAGCAGATCCTCTTCCTTCTATTCCCACCTTCCAAGACTACCATCCTAATAAGGACCTCTTTTGTGGCTTTATATGAAGTTGGTTAAGACTTTGAAGATAGAAAGTCAGTGTTCGGGACTTTGAGTCTAGCAAAACTTACTAGTTAAATATATGACAAACCATCACTGTTATAAATCAAAGTAGATACCAAATGTGAAGTTGGGAAAATATTTAAGGATATGGGAAATATTCCAGACACACTGTCAACAAAACAATCAGATTGACCAATATAAGTATTTATGAACAATATCTGAATATATCAAGCGACACAGAGAAGCAGAGTCAGAGAAACAGACCACTGAAATTAGTGGAACACACCACCTTACTCCTATTCAGATTTTACCTCATTTTAGATAATAAGCATTTTAAAGGAAGCAACTATGGCTTTCTAGTGATTGTATTACCCCAAGTCTTACAACTTCTAGATCTACAATATTGTAGGCACTTAATAGCATGTGTACAAGGATGTGCATCAGAGAATAATTTTTGATAGGCAAAAATTAAAAATAACTATCTCTCAGGCAACAGGTTAAAAATATGACAGCTTGCAATACGGTGACCCACTCAGTTCAGTTCAGTTCAGTCGCTCAGTCGTGTCCGACTCTTTGCAACCTCATGAACTGCACCACGCCAGGCCTCCCTGTCCATCACCAGCTCCTGGAGTTCACCCAAACCCATGTCCATTGAGTCGGTGATGTCATCCAACCATCTTATCCTCTGTCATCCCCTTCTCCTCCTGCCCTCAATTTTTCCCAGCATCAGGCTCTTTTCCAATAAGTCAGCTCTTCGCATGAGGTAGCCAAATCAGTCCTTTCAATGAACACCCAGGACTGATCTCCTTTAGGATGGACTGGTTGGGTCTCCTTGAAGCCCAAGGGACTCTCAAGAGTCTTCTCCAACACCACAGTTCAAAAGCATCAATTCTTCAGCGCTCAGCTTTCTTTGTAGTTCAACTCTCACATCCATACATGACCACTGGAAAAACCATAGCCTTGACTAGATGGACCTTTGTTGGCAAAGTAATGTCTCTGCTTTTGAATATGCTATCTAGGTTGGTCGTAACTTCCCTTCCAAGGAGTAAGCGTCTTTTAATTTCATGGCTGCAATCACCATCTGCAGTGATTTTGGACCCAGAAAATAAAGTCAGCCACTGTTTCCACTATTTCTCCATCTAGTTGCCATGAAGTGATGGGACTGGATGCTATGATCTTAGTTTTCTGAATGTTGAGCTTTAAGCTAACTTTTTCACTCTCTTCTTTCACTTTCATCAAGAGGCTCTTTAGTTCTTCTTCACTTTCTGTCATAAGCATGGTGTCATCTGCATATCTGAGGTTATTGATATTTCTCCCGGCAATCTCGATTCCAGCTTGTGCTTCATCCAGCCCAGTGTTTCCAATGATGTACTCTGCATATAAGTTAAATAAGCGGGGTGACAATATACAGCCTTGACGTACTCCTTTTCCTATTTGGAACCAGTCTGTTGTTCCATGTCCAGTTCTAACTGTTGCTTCCTGACCTGCATATAGGTTTCTCAAGAGGCAGGTCAGGTGGTCTGGCATTCCCATCTCTTTCAGAATTTTCCACAGTTTATTGTGATCCACACAGTCAAAGGCTTTGGCATAGTCAATAAAGCAGAAACAGATGTTTTTCTGGAACTCTCTTGCTTTTTCAATGATCCAGCCGATGGTGGCAATTTGACCTCTGGTTCCTCTGCCTTTTCTAAAACCAGCTTGAACATCTGGAAGTGCACGGTTCACGTATTGCTGAAGCCTGGCTTGGAGAATTTTAAGCATAACTTTACTAGCATGTGAGATGAGTGCAATTGTGCAGTAGTTTGAGCATTCTTTGTCATTGCCTTTCTTAAGGTTTCCTTAATAATTAATGCATATGAAATGATGGAAAACAATATTGACTCAGTGAAGACCAAGGTAGGTTTCAAAAGTATGCAGTCAAATGCTCTACTACTGAGCTATACCCACAGTGTACTAAAACACACACACACACACACACACACACACACACACACACAAACCCCAAACAAACAAAAAGCAGATTTGTTGTATACTATTAAAGTTAGGCTGGTATTAATTCAAACTCGGCTGTCATAAATTTAAGATGCTCATTATAAATACCTCAAGATAACAATTAAGAAAACAACTAAAAAATAGAGAAAAAGAAATGAGAAAGGATAATCAAACAGGACAGCACAATCAATTAAACACAAAAAGAAGGCAGAAATGGAGGGATCAAGGAATAAAAAAGACAAGACACACAGAAAACAAATGGTAAAATGGCATAAGTCCCTCCTAATCAGTAAGTACTTCAAATTTAAATGGATTAAACTGTTCACTTAAAAGAGACCGGCATAATGGATTAAAAAAAGAAGAAAAGGCATGGATAATGTATAATATAATATACTGTTGAAATTAAGACACAAGCTATGTTGTTGGACTTTCAGGAATTGAAAACGAACTTTAAGCTGTGAGTTAAAAATATCTCAGTGCCCATGTTAACTGTAACATCAGCAAAGAAAGGGATAAGAATACCACCTACAAAAGAGGGCTGTTTTGAAGACTATAAACCATCTAAATGTTGCATCTAAATGAAGAAGATGATTTTTTAAAATATTTATTTGTATTCAGCAGGTCTTAGTTGCAGCGTGTGGGATCTAGTTTCCCAACCAGGGATGTAAAGGGGGTTGGAGGGCTCCAGCATTGGGAGCTAGGAGTCTTAGCCACTGAACTATCAAGAAAATCCCATATGAAGATGATTTAACATTATATCATGGCCATTTTTCCTTATTACGAATAAGTTTCATAAACAGAAATTTTATTATCTACATAATATAGTCTCATGGATGTCATGGGAATTTCTTAATCATTTTCATTATCTTGATCACTAATTTTGTACAAAACTCTCCCAAGATACAACAAATTTTTATTCTAGATAAAAACCCAGGTCTAAATCTTTTGAATTGTGTACACCTTTGAAAAATGGAAATTACAAATATATATAGCGATTATCTATAAAATTTGGGGAGTTATGGTTCCCTCTATACCCATAAATTCAAGCAAAAGAACTTTGGTTAAGAACTAGTCAACTGAATTCTGGCTCAGTCGCTTAACTAGCAAACACAAGTCATAATTAACCTGACATTTTTCTTGCTTCTTAGCTACAGAAACCTGCAGGGAAATAATCAGAGTCACCACACGCTGAGTATT
Organism: Bos javanicus; assembly: GCF_032452875.1. NCBI lineage: Eukaryota > Metazoa > Chordata > Mammalia > Artiodactyla > Bovidae > Bos > Bos javanicus. The sequence continues at coordinate 47,847,959 of NC_083885.1, read as the reverse complement.
TATTATTTATTACAATACACCCTCTGTGGCTCCATCGGTTGCGACCTCATACAGAAAACCAAAATGAAATAAGAAGAGGGTGCTCACAGTAGGTTAATGTCTTCACAGCTCAAGAAACGTTGTCATCCTCAAATGTACCAATGAACCCAGAAACAACTGTCCCAGGAAGGAACCCCATTCTTAGAGTCTATCCATTCCTTCCTAGAATCGTGACTCGGGGACAATCCCTAATTTAAAATTCCCATACTAAAAGCCAGTCTGTACCTTCTTACCAAAACCCTTCATCGAGGGCTTAGCATCTGGTTTCCCACTTGGAGTGATTTCTCTGTGGCAGTCGTAGGTGCTGACAGGAGAGGAAGCAGGAGGGAGCTCAGAGCCATGGGTCACTGAGATATTCACCACGAGGCTACCGCAATTCACGTTCACATAAAGGACATGCACCTTTGATCCCCGTCAGGCAAGGATAACCAGGCACCTCGTCCGGGCTCGAAATGGCACCCACCGCCGTGGAACTGCCCCGTGGCCCTTCGCACGGAGCAAGGCCTCTCACAGCCACGCAGCCGTCCAGACTTTCTCTCAGGGCTGCAACCACCCTCCCCGCTGCTCAAGCGCCCACAGGACCGAGGGGGCTGGGGGATTCCTACGACGGCGCTCGGGGCGCCCACGCTTGGAGCGCCTCCAGAAATTCCACTCACCTCCACTCACCGCCTTCCTCCGGCTCGGGCTACCTGTGCACAGTCGTTTCTGCGGCGACTCATGCCGGATTCTTCCTCGGAAAAGCGCCACTCGCGCGCAGCGCGCAACAGGGGCACGGAAAAAATACCTGAGGTCGAAGACACCTCGTCGACTGTGGGAGCTACGGTCTGGCTTAGGAAGTCCCAAAGCTAAGCCGCCGCTCCCAGCCCGCCCGGAGAATTCTGAGACCGGACTGCGCGTGCGCACCGCTTATCTCTGCCCGCTGCTCTCGGTCGGACCTGAGGCCGAGGCTAAGCTGAGTGGTTCCCAGGGTTAGGAAGAGGCGACCCCCAGTGGCTTGGCACCGCCCCGAATTCTGAAGAGATGACTGCAGAGATCATGTTTTACGAGGGCTCAGGACTATGTGTGAGGGTCCACCCTGTTGAGTCAGTGATGGGACGCCCAAGGTCATAGAGCGCCTGACAGGTAAGCACCCGAACGTGGGTTCATAATCTACCCATGCTGTACGTTTGTGTATGTATTTGTGTGTGTATGCATGTTGGAGTGCACATATCTTTCTAAAATTCCAGTTACACCTGAAATGTTACAGATGCTTAGCATATTTCCATCTTATTTTGTTTTTAATCATTTATTTCATTTTTGGCTGTTAGGTCTTCTTCATTGCTTTGCACCTTCATTGTTGCCCACGAGGCTTTCTCTAGTTGCTGTGCTTCTGCTTCTCATTGTGACGGCTTCTCTTGCCGCTGGTGGGTTCAAGGGCTCCCTGGCTTCAGTAGTTGTGGTGCAGGGACTTGGTTTCCCCGTGGCATGTGGTATCTTCCCCAACCAGGGATCAAACCCGTGTTTCTGCATTAGGAGGTGGATTCTCAACCACTGAACCACCAGGGAAGTTCCTGTATTTCCATTTTAGAACTGAAGCTTCTGAGATCAAAACAGATACAAGTTACACTGTTTAGTGGCAAAGCCATGTTTCCAGGTCTTATTGGATAAAGTGAGACTACCTTTTAGTGTATTCTCATTGTAAACAAGAATAGAGTAGCTTTGGGTCCTTTTCAAGATCACTGACTTCAGGAATTGCGGTCTATAGTAATTCTTTTCTGGAAGGGGCATACATCATCATGTCATGTTAAACATCAGGAGAACTAGATCGCATCAAAATCATATTCAGTTAGTTGATTATTTATTCCTTCCTTGAGAGCCAGATAATCTAAGACTCAGGGGTCCCATTAATATCTGGAATTGGAAAAAAGTACCCAGGACTAAAAGGGGATATTGGGTAAGTTTCATAACATTTTCTATCTTAAGTGAAGAAAAATGAACAAGGGGACAGATATAGAAGCATTAAATTGAAGTTATTTTCCCAACACAAGTTTCCACCACGTCTCAAGCATAGAAATTCCTGATCAGATCAGATCAGTCGCTCAGTCATGTCTGACTCTTTGCAACCCCATGAATCACAGCACGCCAGGCCTCCCTGTCCATCACCAACTCCCAGAGTTCACCGAGACTCATGTCCATCGAGTCAGTGATGCCATCCAGCCATCTCATCCTCTGTCATCCCCTTCTCCTCTTGCCCGCAAACCCTCCCAGCATCAGAGTCTTTTCCAATGAGTCAACTCTTCGCATGAGGTGGCCAAAATACTGGAGTTTCAGCTTTAGCATCATTCCTTCCAAAGAAATCCCACGGCTGATCTCCTTCAGAATGGACTGGTTGGATCTCCTTGCAGTCCAAGGGACTCTCAAGAGTCTTCTCCAACACCACAGTTCAAAAGCATCAATTCTTCGGCGCTCAGCCTTCTTCACAGTCCAACTCTCACATCCATACATGACCACAGGAAAAACCATAGCCTTGACTAGATGGACCTTTGTTGGCAAAGTAATGTCTCTGCTTTTGAATATGCTATCTAGGTTGGTCATAACTTTCCTTCCAAGGAGTAAGTGTCTTTTAATTTCATGGCTGCAGTCACCATCTGCAGTGATTTTGGAGCCCAAAAAATAAAGTCTGACACTGTTTCCACTGTTTCCCCATCTATTTCCCATGAAGTGATGGGACCAGATGCCATGGTCTTCGTTTTCTGAATGTTGAGCTTTAGGCCAACTTTTTCACTCCCCACTTTCACCTTCATCAAGAGGCTTTTTAGTTCCTCTTCACTTTCTGCCATAAGGGTGGTGTCATCTGCATATCTGAGGTTATTGATATTTCTCCCGGCAATCTTGATTCCAGCTTGTGTTTCTTCCAGTCCAGTGTTTCTCATGATGTACTCTGCATAGAAGTTAAATAAACAAGGTGACAATATACAGCCTTGACATACTCCTTTTCCTATTTGGAAACAGTCTGTTGTTCCATGTCCAGTTTTAACTGTTGCTTCCTGACCTGCATACAAATTTCTCAAGAGGCAGATCAGGTGGTCTGGTATTCCCATCTCTTTCAGAATTTTCCAGTTTATTGTGATCCACACAGTCAAAGGCTTTGGCATAGTCAAGAAAGCAGAAATAGATGTTTTTCTGGAACTCTCTTGCTTTTTCCATGATCCAGCAGATGTTGGCAATTTGATCTCTGGTTCCTCTGCCTTTTCTAAAACCAGCTTGAACATCAGGAAGTTCACGGTTCACATATTGCTGAAGCCTGGCTTGGAGAATTTTGAGCATTACTTTACTAGCGTGTGAGATGAGTGCAATTGTGCAATAGTGTGAGCATTCTTTGGCATCGCCCTTCTTTGGGTTTGGAATGAAAACTGACTTTTCCAGTCCTGTGGCCACTGCTGAGTTTTCCAAATGTGCTGGCATATTGAGTGCAGCACTTTCACAGCATCATCTTTCAGGATTTGGAATAGCTCAACTGGAATTCCATCACCTCCACTAGCTTTGTTCGTAGTGATGCTTTCTAAGGCCCACTTGACTTCACATTCCAGGATGTCTAGCTCTAGTTCAGTGATCACACCATCGTGATTATCTGGGTCGTGAAGATCTTTTTTGTACAGTTCTTCTGTGTATACTTGCCATCTCTTCTTAATATCTTCTGCTTCTGTTAGGTCCATACCATTCCTGTCCTTTATCGAGCCCATCTTTGCATGAAATGTTCCTTTGGGATCTCTGATTTTCTTGAAGAGATCTCTAGTCTTTCCCATTCTGTTGTTTTCCTCTATTTCTTTGCATTGATCGCTTTAGAAGGCTTTCTTATCTCTTCTTGCTATTCTTTGGAACTCTGCATTCAGATGTTTATATCTTTCCTTTTCTCCTTTGCTTTTCGCTTCTCTTCTTTTCACAGCTATTTGTAAGGCCTCCCCAGACAGCCATTTTGCTTTTTTGCATTTCTTTTCCATGGGGATGGTCTTGATCCCTGTCTCCTGTACAATGTCACGAACCTCATTCCATAGTTCATCAGGCACTCTATCTATCAGATCTAGGCCTTTAAATTTATTTCTCACTTCCACTGTATAATCATAAGGGATTTGATTTAGGTCATACCTGAACGGTCTAGTGGTTTTCCCTACTTTGTTCAATTTAAGTCTGAATTTGGCAATAAGGAGTTCATGGTCTGAGCCACAGTCAGCTCTTGGTCTTGTTTTTGCTGACTGTATAGAGCTTCTCCATCTTTGGCTGCAAAGAATATAATCAGTCTGATTTCCGTGTTACCCATCTGGTGATGTCCACGTATAGAGTCTTCTCTTGTGTTGTTGGAAGAGGGTGTTTGTTATGACCAGTGCATTTTCTTGGCAAAACTCTATTAGTCTTTGCCCTGCTTCATTCCGTATTCCAAGGCCAAATTTGCCTGTCACTCCAGGTGTTTCTTGAGTTCCTACTTTTGCATTCCAGTCCCCTATAATGAAAAGGACATCTTTTTTGGGTGTTAGTTCTAAAAGGTCTTGTAGGTCTTCATAGAACTGTTTAGCTAAAGCGCAGGCGGCCGCGACGGGCGCGCCAAAGCGCAGGCGAGAGGAGCTACCCCACGTCCGAGATCAGGGGCAGCGGCCGAGAGTGCCAGACTGCGACAGCGCAGGAATGGCCGAGAGGAGCTACCCCACGTCCGAGGTCAGGGGCAGCGGCCGAGAGTGCCAGACTGCGACGGCGCAGGAATGGCCAAGAGGAGCTACCCCACGTCCGAGGTCAGGGGGGGCGGCCAAGAGGAGCTACCCCACGTCTGAGGTCGGGGGGGCGGCCAAGAGGAGCTACCCCAGGTCCGAGGTAAGGGGGGGCGGCCGAGAGGAGATACCCAGCGTCCGAGGTCAGGGGGGAGCGATGAGAGGAGTTACCCCGCGTCCGAGGTCAGGGGCGGCAGCCGGGAGGAGATACCCCATGCCCTTAAGCCCGAGGCCAAGGGCGGCGGCCGGGAGGAGCAACCCCATGCCCGAGGCCAGGGGCGGTGGCTGGGAGGACCAACCCCACACCGTGGCTGCGCGGGCACAGGAGGGCCTAGAGGAGCTATCCCACGTTGAAGGTCTGGAAGGGCGGCGGTGAGGAGATACCCCTGGTCCAAGGTAAGGAGCAGCGGCTGTGCTTTGCTGGTGCAGCCATGAAGAGATACCCCACGTCCAAGGTAAGAGAAACCCAAGTAGGACGGTAGGTGTTGCAAGAGGGCATCAGAGGGCAAACACACTGAAACCATACTCACAGAAAACTAGTCAATCTAATCACACTAGGACCACAGCCTTGTCTAACTCAATGAAACTAAGCCATGCCCGTGGGGCAACCCAAGATGGGCGGGTCATGGTGGAGAGATCTGACAGAATGTGGTCCACTGGAGAAGGGAATGGCAAGCCACTTCAGTATTCTTGCCTTGAGAACCCCATGAACAGTATGAACAGTATGAAATTCCTGATACTCCTAAATAATTTTTGAAAACCTATTACTTATTTTTAAGAAGCCAGAATCAGAAATGTGGAACTGTAGATTTTTAGGCAGTTTGCTGTGGAAAACTCTTTCTCCAGACCTCCAAAAAAGAGTTCAGTAAGGTTCAAAGCTTCAAGGAAACTCAATTTTCTTGTGAATGTGTCCACATCTATTAGAAATATAGTTTTCTTTGATCAAAAAGTTGGATTGGGGATTTCCCAGGTGGTGGTCAAGTGGTTAAAACTCCTCACTTCTACAGCAGTGGTGGGGTAGGGGGTGAGGGTAAGGGAGAGGGGGTGGGATGCACGGGTTGGATCCCTCGTCTGGGGAACTAGGATCCTGTATGCCAGCAAAGTGCCCCCACCCCCTCCCCCCCGCCAAAAAAAAAAAAACATAAAAGGTTGGATTGGATCTTTTGGAAAATTTTAAATGAGAAGTAAGGTAAACAGTGATTCATGTTAGAGAAAAACAAAGCAAAACAAGGAAACAAAAAATATACTAGTTACATGGGTGTCATTTCCCTGGGTGTGCTGAGTTCTCTACTCTAATCTGAAGTGCAGAGCTCATGCTGCGACCTCACATACCATCTCCTTCTGTATGCCTATTACATCTTCTAGAGTTTTAAGTTACCAAAAATATGGAAAAACCAAAACATAATTATTTCTGAAGAATTCACTTAAAATCTTCTATTGCATTTATCTCTATTATTAGTTACAAAAATATTATCATCCCAATATTTCTTGCTGATAAATTTTGAGACATATTATGAATTTACTGACTTTCAGTAATGTACATTCAATGTATTATACTTCATACTGATGACTCTAAAGACATGTCTGTATTAATTAAACCAACAAATTTAAACATTTTCACTCATAAAATAAAATAAAAAATTAGTCCTGGGTCATGTGATCCTTTCAAACTTTAGGTTAGCTTCTGTTGTATTTAGAAATGTTTGATTTGTAAGTAATTACTTTTCTTTCAGTTCAGTTCAGTAGCTCAGTTGTGTCCAACTCTCTGCAACCCCGTGGACTGCAGCATGCCAGGCTTCCCCCTCCATCACCAACTCCAGGAACTTGCTCAAATTCATGTCCTTTGAGTCCGTGATGCCATCCAACCATCTCATCCTCTGTCATCCCCTTCTCCTCCTGCCTTCAATCTTTTCCAGCATCAGGGTCTTTTCCAATGAATAAATATAGCTCATTTACAAATTAATTTTTGCATAAAGATAGAATCAGATATCTCATAGTTTCATTTTAAAACCTACTCATGAATCAAGTATTTCAATATAAAACTTATTAGCTTATAAATAACAATTGGAATAAGTTAAGTTTACTCACTTGAGTTTAAAAAGGCCCCTTTTCCCTTTTTTTCCTTATAGTTTCAGGTTCTATTAATTGAGCCAAGGCCAGTCTCAGGCAATGTGGGTTGGGTTTGTATTTCAAAACTCTTTTCTGATTAAAAATAAATTTCTTTAATAAGAATAAATGCACTCTCACACTTTACTAAATTGGGGTGGATGTTATTAGCACTATAAGAAATAGCAGGCATGAGAAACAAATTTTATTAATAGTATAATAACAGTACTATTAAGACTCTTTTATATTTAATTTGAGGACATGTAACATCTTCACATCAGTAAAACCAGCTAATTTACACTAATATAGTGGGATAAAATACTATTTTATAGAGTATCTTTTTTCACAATACTCATATGTAGTAGGTGATATTCTACATTTATCAATGAAAAAACAAGGCATTAAGATGTCATAAACACTGTGAACTGTTTCATATTTTAAAAATCTGACAAGAGACCATATGATCTAAATTTCAACAAGATACCATCTCCAAATTACATGTTTATTTTAAACCTACTCACTAATTCTTCAGCAATTAATGCAGACTAAAATCATTATGACTAAAAATAGTATATTTGTCTTTATATAGCAGAACCAAATTAATTAATCTGTTGCCTATTGTTAGAATTTTTTTAATGTTTGGTTATCCAAAATATATGTTGAATGTTCTTTCATGTCATAAATTTCTACAGATATTTCCTTGACTGCTAGAAGTAGAATTTGGGACAAAACAATCATACCTTTACTAATTACCTACAGCATGCCAGATCCTACAATTAAAGTATTTGAGGTGATAGACTAAAATGACATAGTTTCTAAAGTGTCTCATAATGTAGTAAGATAACCTCTCAACAGGAATAAATGTATTAAGGATTAGGGGCTGCTAACAAGACATAACCTGGAAATATGATGTAGTGATGTCATTCTTATTACAGTTACCATGATCAGATCTTAATTAAATTAAGCCTAACTGATGAGATGGGATGAAGGGAAGGAATTTATGCTGTAAGTTATACCTTACATTTTTTATTCTAATGATGTTGGATGCAAAGTGAGAGTAATGGGCTAACTTAGCAGATATCTGGAGTATATCATGACTAACACAGAGAGAAATATTTCTGTAAAGAAGATCTGAAAAAGGATGTAGAAATGAGTCCAACATCAGTTTTTATTAGACTCTACTCAAGGACATCCCCATTTTATAGACAGAAATCCACATGCATGAACATAATGGTTTTAATAAATGAACTTTTTTTTGGAGGATAGCTTTCTATTAAAACATAAAAAATGTTTACACACCTATATATTTCAAGTAAGGCATGGCCACTGAACCAAAAACTATGATATACTTAAAAGAGCCTCCAGCAAGATCAAAGCAAAAAGATAAAAATTGTTAATATACGGGTGTATAACACTCTAGAATTTTTGTTAAGTCTAATGGTCTGTAATTCTATATTGAAATATGCAGATACTTTACAGATAGTATCATATCCTACATATGGCTTTGTAACCTGACTTTTCTGACAGTATTTCTCAAACATTTTCCATGTCCTCAATATTCTCCCTTATCATTTATTACATGGATATTTTATAATATATGAAAGGCAGCAGGTTATCTAAATCAGGATGATGAAAACTAGCTGAGCGTACAATAGAGAGCTAACTCAGAAGACCGATGTGCTCAAGTACTACATTCCAAAGAAAGGCCTGTGTTAAGAGGAGATAACCTGAGTCCTTAAAACTCAACATTCAGAAAACTAAGATCAAGGCATCTGGTCCTATCACTTTGTGGCAAATAGATGGGTAAACAGTGGAAACAGTGAGAGACTTTATTTTGGGGGGCTCCAAAGTCACTGCAGATGGTGACTGCAGCCATGAAATTAAAAGATGCTTGCTCCTTGGAAGAAAAGCTATGACCAACCTAGACAGCATATTAAAAAGCAGAGACATTACTTTGCCAAGAAAGGTCCGTCTAGTCAAAGCTATGATTTTTCCAGTAGTCATGTATGGATGCGAGAGTTGAACTATAAAGAAAGCTGAGCGCCGAAGAATTATTGCTTTCGAACCACAGTGTTGGAGAAGACTCTTGAGAGTCCCTTGGACTGCAAGGAGATCCAACCAGTCCATTCTAAGGAAATTAGTCCTGAATATTGATTGGAAGGACTGATGCTGAAGCTGAAACTCCAATACTCTGCCCACCTGATGTGAAGAACTGACTCACTAGAAAAGACCCTGATGCTGGGAAAGATGGAAGGCAGGAGGAGAAGGAGGGGCGACAGAGGATGAGATGGTTGGATGGCATCACTGACTCGAAGAACATGAGTTTGAGCAAGCTCCGGGAGTTGGTGATGGACAGGGAAGCCTGGTGTGCTGCAGTCCAGGCAGGCACAAAGAGTCAGACACGACTGAGCGACTGAACTGACTGACCCTGAGTCGTTGGAGTATCTGCCCTGATAGGCTATATTGGTTTGAAAGTGAAAGTGTTAGTCGCTCAGTCATGTCTGACTATTTGTGACCCTACTGACTGTAGCCCACCAGGCCCTCTGTCCATACAATTCTCCAGGCAAGAACACTGGAGTGGGTTGCCATTCCCTTCTCCAAAAGATCTTTCCGACCCAAGGATTGAACCTGAGTTTCCTGCACTGCAGGCAGATTCTTTACCATCTGAGCCACTAGAGAAGCCCTGATAGTTAATGCTAACAGTGAAAATCATGCTGAAAAACTGTTTTTGTATGACCAAAGTCCTCAGCAAGCCATATCCATTTGACCTTTATGGGCCTGGAGTTGGAACAGTTACATTCAGTTGTGTGGGCACTACAAGACCACCATGTGTGCGCATGCGTGCGCGCGCACACACACACACACACACACACACACACACACACACACACACACACTGGTAAAAACTGTGAACACAAGGTTCAGATGGGCTTCCCTATTTGGCACCATGAACATGTTGTCATGTATCATTGCTATGAGCTTAAGCATGTCCCCCTGTAATTCTAATGAATCTGGAATCTTGTGCCTAGTACCTCATTACCCATATGAATGTTCCTTTTTCTGATTTAATCTGTAGCAGTCACTATAATAAACCTTAATCCTATCTTTTGAATGCCCACGAGTCCTTGTGGGGAATTTTGCAGCCCGAGTGTCTTAGCAACCCCCGCTTCCCATGGAAGCTTTGGTTGAAGACTACAGTTCATAACCAAATCTAAAATGTATTTCCAGATATATTCCTTGTATTCCATGGGGGAGGGGATATTTGAAAGAATACTATTTTGATTATTAATCAGGACATACAAATGAGCTTATAAACATCAAAAGGGAGGTGATAAAATAGTGTCACACAAATTAACTGTAAAATTGATCTCTAAAATGGTGGTATCTAGTGTGCAGCACTATAACCAAGTGATAACATTTAGCATTCAAAACACTGGAAAAAATCCAACATTGTATGCTTTCTAATGTATACAATGTCACCTAATACTACTTTGGCAAATATTCTTGCCAAAAATGATCAATCAGAACCCAATAAAACATCTTGGTGTAACTTCAAATTTAATGGAACTATGAGTAGTTGGATAAACTAAAATAAGGCAAAATAACTCAAGAGGGTGAGCACCTTTTCATGTTTTGGGGTCACCTGGATCTACCTTTCGTGAAGTGCAGTTCAAGCCTTTTCCTCACTTTCATATTGATTTGGAACTCTTTATTCTGGATAGGAAGGCTTCATCAGATATATGCACTGCAAATATCTTTCCCCACTCTGTGGGTGTGGATGCTCTTGCATATTATTTTAGTGCCTTTTGACAAATACAAGTTCTTAAGTTCAATGTGATCAAATTATCAATTTTTCCCTCAGTGGCATTGTATTTTTTATATTCTATTTAAGAAATCACTAAATCAACTATATACCAATATAAAAAAAAACTTTATCACTACTTGAGAAAAAATTTACTACCTACTCCCAGTATCATAATCTATTTTTTCCCCTACAGCTTTAAGTTTATTTCAGATTTAGTCCTTCAAATCATATGAATGAGGGGGTATGTTTATGAGGGTGAGAAAAGGGTAATGTAGGCATCAAAATTTTTCTCCATACATATATTCAATTCACCCAGCAACACTTACAAGATTCTTTTCCCAACTTATAACAAAGCATTAACTCTGTCTTACATGTGTGAGCCTGTTTCTGTACTCTACAGTTCCACTGATCTATTTGTCTATCCTTGACCAAGGCTGCAGGGGAAATTCCAAGGCCACGATGGATAGTGAGAGTTGATGCCTGCTAGTACTCGTCCTCCAGTTTTGTTGTTGCTCTTATCCCTCCCCTCTTCCTCCTCCTGGTTCTTGAAATTTGTCTTACTTATTCTTCCTCATTTTCAACCTGAAGTATATTTTAGAATCAGCTTGTCCATTATACACACACAGAGCCTGACAGTATTTTGGGGAGAGTAGTATGCAATAAATATACAACTCAGATCACAGAGAACTGAAATTATTTCAACAATTTCCCAATCTACAAAGTATATATTCTTTAATTTCTTTAGGTATTACTTCATCTCAATATAGTTCATAATTTTCTGTGTAGAAGTTTTGCATGTCTTTTGTTAATTACTAGGTATTTGATTTTAATACTTTATAAACTGTAATTAAAAACATTTTAAAGTGTTTGTTTTTGGTACATATATACAATTTTAAAATATTGACATTACAGCCAGTAACCTTACTAATTTCATACATTCCCTCTAAGCTACCCGAAATCCTTTTAGATACCCTGTGTACACATAATGACAATTTTAGTTTTTCCTTTACAACCTTTAAGTCTTTTCTACTTGCTTTTTGCAATAACCCAGTTCTACAATACAATATTGAGTGGTAGTGGTGACCATGGATATCTTGTCTTGCTTTAAGTCTCAGTGGAAAGTTTTCAATATTTCAACATTAAAAAATTTTTTTTCTAGATAAAACTCTTTAATATATAAGATCCCTCTTACTCTGAGGACATGATCTGAACGATCCTAATTTTAAAAAATGTGTTGAAACTTATGGCTCAACCAAAAATTATGATCAACTTTTATATATTGTTCCATATGCATGGGAAAATAGGTGTGTATTCAGTCATTATTGGGTATGGTATTCTATATATGTGAAATTCATTCATCACGTTACTCATATATTCATTGACTCTTTTGTCTACTTATTCTCTTTGTGTGTATTAAGAGAGGTGGATTAAAGTCCTCCACTATAATTGCCAATTTTTCTATTTCTTCTTTTTGTTGTCATTTTTGCTTCATATATTTTAAAGTTATGTTATTAGGTTTACAAAAATTTTTAATTGCTGCGTGTTTCTGAAGAGTTCACCTTTTTATTCTTCTTTATCTCTGGTTATCCTTATTTTCTTACTTAGCTTTGAGTTAATGCTTGCATGGCTTGTAGTAAAGGGTTAATACCTCAGCCTTGGTTTGCTCCAATCCTACACATTCTAAGAAGGATCTTGAGCAGTTTCTGGGAATAACTGGAATATCCCTTGGAATATCTTGCCTAAAAAGTTTTTTGTATGCCTGAGACCTTGTTTTATCAGCTTGACCAGTGTTATGAACCAGTGTTATGTGCCTCCCCAAAATTGATCTATTGAAATCCTAACCCTCAGGACCTTAAAATGTGACTGTATCTGGAGATAAGGTTTAAAAGAAGTAATTAAAATAAGGCTATTTGGGTTGGCCCTAATCCACTCTTATTAATACTAATGTCACCACAGCAAGATTAGGACATACAGAGAGACAACAGAGATGAGCACACACAGACCAAAGGCCACAAGAGGACACAGTGAGAAGGCGGTCATCTGCAAGCCAAGGAGGCCGGCCTCAGAGGAACCAAACTTGATGACATCTTGTCTCCAGAACCATAAGAAGATAAAGCCATCCAGTCTGTAAATTTTTGTTGTTGTATTTTTTAAAAATACATATATCATAAATTTACCATCTTAACCATTTTTAAATATATATTTCAGTGACATTGTATGTAGTCATAACTACCATTGAACCCTATAACTCTTCATTTTTTAACACTAAAACTTTATACTTATCAATCATAATCAATAATTCCCCACTCTCCCCAGGCACTGGCAACCATCATTACAAGTTCAATGATTTTTGACCAAGTACTTCACGTAAGTAGAATCATTCAATATGCGCCTTTTGTGACAATTTACTTCATTCACCAAAATATCCTCACAGTTCATCTTTGTTTGGCACATTACTGAATTTCCTTCTAAAAGGCTGAGGAATATTCCATTGTATATATATATACCACATTTAGCTTACAGACTCTTGGATTTCCTCTATGTTAGAGCTAATGTGAACAATGCTGGTATGAACAGTATATAACTAGCTCTTAAAAGAAACTGACCTCAATTATACCCACAGCTGGATCATACTTCTCTTTTTAACCCTTTGAGGAAACTACATGTTTCCTACCATGGTTGAACCATTTTACATTCCCACCAGTAGTACAGATAGGTTCGAATTTCTCTATATCCTTTCCAACACTGTTCTTTTTCTGTTTTTCTTTTTTCCCCAATAGTAGTGATTGTAATAGATGTCAGGTGCACCTCACAGTAGTTTTGATTTGTATTTCCTTAATGATTAGTGATGTTAACCATATTTTCATGTGCTTATTCTCCATTCATATATCTTCTTTGGAGAAATGTCTATTTAAGTTTTTTACCCATTTTTTAATTTTTTAAAATTGTTGTTGAGTTTTAGAAGTTTCTCTACATTCTGGATATAACTGCTTATCAAATTTGCAAATATTTCCCCCCATTCTGTGGACTGCCTTTTCACTCTGTGCATAGTGTCTGTTTTTTCTTTCTTCCTTCAGGTGACAATGATCTACACATTCTAATGAAAAAGATACATAGTTATAGAAAAGTAATTTCCAAAAATAACCTATTGAAAATGATACTCCATTAGTTTCAATGATATTGTTTGAATGGACACTGTCTTTTGATACAAATTTTTTTTTAAATTTCATCAAGTCCAATTCTTTTGCTGTGTCTTTGATATCATATCCAAGAAAACATTGCCAAATCCAATGTCATGAAGGTTTTGTCCTGTTTCATTCTAAAGGTTCTAAGTCTTGTGTTTAGGTCCTCAGTCTATTTTGAGATAGTTGTTGTACATGACATAAGGTAAGGGTCCAGCTTCATTCTTTTCAGTGTAGACATCCAGTTTTCCCAGCTCTATTTTTTGAAAAAGGGTACTTTCCTCATTGAATGGTCTTGGCTGCTGCTGCTGCTGCTGCTAAGTTGCTTCAGTCATGTCCGACTCTGTGCGACCCCATAGAGAGCAGCCCACCAGGCCCCCCGTCCCTGGGATTCTCCAGGCAAGAACACTGGAGTGGGTTGCCATTTCCTTCTCCAATGCATGAAAGTGAAAAGTGAAAGGGAAGTTGCTCAATCGTGTCCGACTCTTAGCGACCCCATGGACTGCAGCCTACCAGGCTCCTGCGTCCATGGGATTTTCCAGGTGCTGGAGTGGGGTGCCATTGCCTTCTCCGGAATGGTCTTGGCAGCCTTGTCAAAATCACTTGACTATATATGTAAGGGTTTACTTGTGGGCTCTCTATTCTATTCCACTTGTGGATATGTCTGTCTGTATGCAAATACCACACTGTTTTGATTACTAAAGTTTCATAGTAAATTTTGAAATCAGGAAATGTGAGTCCTCTAGATTTGTTCTTTTCAAGATTGTTTTGGCTATAGAGGTCCTTTTAAGATTCCATTTGAATTTCAGGGTGGGTTTCTGTATTTTTGCAAAGAGCATCATTGGGATTTTGATTGGGATTGCTTTGAATCTGTAGATTGCTTTGGGTAGCACTGGCATTTTAATAACATTGTCTTCTAATCTATGAACATGGGATGTTTCTCCATTTATTTATGTCTTCTATAATTTCTTATTTTGTAGCTTTCATTGTACTTTTACTTCCTTGGTTAATTTCACTATTTCATCCTTTTTGATGCTATCATAAATGGACATGTTTTTGTAATTTCCTTTTGTTTTTTGTTAATGTACAGAAATGCAACTGATTTTTACATGTTGACTTTGCATCCTGAAACTTTGCTGAGTTCATTTACCAAATCTAACAGATTTCTTTTGTAGTCTTAAGGGTTTTCTACATATAACATCATGTCACCTATTAACAGAGATTGTTTTACTTTTCCCTCTCCAATTTGGATGCCTTTGTTTTTCTTGCATAATTATCTGCTGAGACCTTTCAGTGCTGTGTTGAGTAGAAGTGGTATAGTTGAATAGAAGACATCCTTGTCTTGTTTCTTGATGTTAGATAAAAATATTTTCTTTTATCAAGTATTATGCTCAAAATTCTCCAAGCCAGGCTTCAGCAATACATGAAGTGTGAATTTCCAGAAGTTCAAGCTGGTTTTAGAAAAGACAGAGGAACCAGAGATCAAATTGCCAACATCCGCTGGACCATGGAAAAAGCAAGAGAGTTCCAGAAAAACATCTATTTCTGCTTTCTTGACTATGCCAATGCCTTTGACTGTGTGGATCACAATAAACTGTGGAAAATTCTGAAAGAGATGGGAATACCAGACCACCTGACCTGCCTCTTGAGAAACCTATATGCAGGTCAGGAAGCAACAGTTAGAACTGGACATGGAACAACAGACTGGTTCCAAATAGGAAAAAGAGTATGTCAAGGCTGTATATTGTCACCCTGCTTATTTAACTTATATGCAGAGTACATCATTGGAAATGCTGGGCTGGAAGAAGCACAAGCTGAATCAAGATTGCTGGCAGAAATATCAATAACCTCAGATATGCAGATGACACCACCCTTATGGCAGAAAGTGAAGAGGAACTCAAAAGCCCCTTGATGAAAGTGAAAGAGGAGAGTGAAAAAGTTGGCCTAAAGCTCAACATTCAGAAAACTAACATCATGGCATCTGGCCCCATCACTTCATGGGAAGTAGATGGGGAAACAGTGGAAACAGTGTCAGACTTTATTTTTTGGGGCTCCAAAATCACTGTAGATGGTGATTACAGCCATGAAATTAAAAGACGCTTACTCCTTGGAAGGAAAGTTATGACCAACCTAGATAGCATATTCAAAAGTAGAGACATTACTTTGCCAACAAAGGTTTGTCTAGTCAAGGCTATGGTGTTTCCAGTGGTCATGTATGGATGTGAGAGTTGGACCGTGAAGAAAGCTGAGTGCCAAAGAATTGATGCTTTTGAACTGTGGTGTTGGAGAAGACTCTTGAGAGTCCCTTGGACTGCAAGGAGATCCAACCAGTCCATTCTAAAGGAGATCAGTCCTGGGTGTACCTTGGAAGGACTGATGCTAAAGCTGAAACTCCAATACTTTGGCCACCTCATGTGAAGAGGTGACTCATTGGAAAAGACTCTGATGCTGGGAGGGATTGGGGGCAGGAAGAGAAGGGGACGACAGAGGATGAGATGGCTGGATGGCATCACCGACTCTATGGGCATGAGTTTGGGTGAACTCCGGGAGTTGCTGTGGACAGGGAGGCCCAGCGTGCTGTGATTCATGGGGTCGCAGAGTCAGACTGAGCAACAGAACTGAACTGAACTGATGCTTCCTATTGGTCTTTCATATAGCTTTTATTATGTGGAGATTATTTCATATATACCTTTTGTTACAATGGAGATGATTTCCTTCTATTCCTATTTTGTTGAGTGTTTTTATTATAAAGGGGTGTTGAATTTTGTCAAATGCTTTTTCTGTGTCAGTTGACATGATCGTGTTTTCTTCCTTCATTTTGCTGATGTGCCATATTACATTGGTGAACTTTCCTATGATGAACCATGCTTGCATTCTAGGAATAAATCCATTTGGTTGTGTATAATCCTTTTAACATACTGCAGAATTCTGTTTGCTAGTACTTTGTTGAGGATATTTGGATAAATGATCATAAGAGACATTGTTCTGTAGTTTTCTTTACTGTAGTGGTTTTTTAATAGTTTTTTTAATAGGGTTGTGCTGGTCTCATAGAATCAGTTAGGAAGTATTCCCTCCTCTTCAACTTTTTTGAAAAGTTTGAGAAAGACTGGTATTAGTTCTTGTTTATATTCATCAGTGAAGCCACCAGGCCCAGGACTTTTCTTTGGTGGGAGGTTTCTATTTTTCTTTTTTCCTTTTTTGGCTATGCTGCATGGCTTGCTGGATCTTAATTCCCCAACCAGGGAACTGGAGGCACTTATGGATAGCATCACTGACTCGATGGACGTGAGTCTCAGTGAACTCCGGGAGTTGGTGATGGACAGGGAGACCTGGCGTGCTGCGATTCATGGGGTCGCAAAGAGTCGGACACGACTGAGCGACTGATCTGATCTGCTTTGCAACCTTGGCCAAAGAGCTTGGTCACTCAGTGAATAGTAACAAAAGGGGAATGCCATAAAAGATTTGTTAATATAAAGTACAATATAAATTCTCTGGAGGTGAACAGTATTTGGGTCATAACTGAAAAACTTCAAACATTGCTTGAATTCCAAGGAGTTCCTAAATTATTTGATGCCTTATAAGAACTGAACCATATAAAATCCTTCTCACATTCTCTTCATTACAAGTTGTATAATTCCACTGTCTACTATACATATATCCCACAAAGTCTCTCTCCAGTGTGAATTCTGTGATGTACCTTAAGCATTGAACTAAGCCTAAAGGACTTCCCACATCTGTGGCATTCAAAGGGTTTCTCACCAGTATGAATACTCTGGTGTACTTTAAGGCTTGAACTGAGCCTAAAGCACTTCCCACATTTGTTACATTCAAAAGGTCTCTCACCACTGTGAATACTCTGATGTCGAGTAAGTCGTCCATACACACTAAAGGCCTTCCCACATGCCTCACATTCATACGGTTTCTCACCAGTATGAAATCGATGGTGTATAGTAAGTTGATGGCTACTCCTAAAAGCCTTCCCACACTCCTTACATTCATAGGGTTTCTTACCAGTATGAATTCTCTCATGTCTAACAAGATGTGAAGCATGACTAAAGGCCTTCCCGCAGTCTTTACATTCATAGGGTTTTTCACCAGTATGAATCCTGTCATGTTGTATGAGGTTTGAGGCTTGACTAAAGGCCTTCCCACATTCCTTACATTCATACGGTTTCTCACCAGTATGAATTCTCTGATGTATTTTAAGTGTTCCAACATCACTAAAGGCCTTCCCACATTCCTTACATTCATAGCATTTCTCACCAGTATGAACTCTGGCATGTTGAGCAAGGTTGGAGGCACGACTAAAAGCCTTCCCACAATGTTCACATTCATAGGGTTTCTCACCAGTATGAATTCTCTTATGTACTTTAAAGTCTGTAAGACGACTAAAAGCCTTCCCGCATTCCTCACATTCATACGGTTTCTCACCAGTATGAATTACTTGATGTACTTTTAAGTCTGTAGGACGACTAAAGGCCTTCCCACATTCCTTACATTCATACGGTTTCTCACCAGTATGAATTACTTGATGTACTTTTAGGTCTGTGTGACGACTAAAGGCCTTCCCACATTCCTTACATTCATATGGTTTCTCTCCATTATCAATTCTGTGATGTAGAGTAAGAGATGAACGTTTTTTATAAATGTATGCTTTTCCATTGCTGGTTATTTCACATCTTGAGTCCAAATCTAAAACAAATAAGAAAAAAGTTCCTTTGACCACCAAACAAAACATTTTATAGAATTAAGAGAAAAACTGAAAATTTCACCCAGTAAAGATGGTTTAAAGAACTCTACAATACAGTTATAAAACTTGAAAATTTAAAAGGAGGGCTCAGAATAAGTAAGTTTATGCAGTACAGTGCTGGTAAATGTTTAACAGCCAGCTCTACAAAGACACACACCTAACACATCCAGCCCTGATTTACAGTGTTTGCCAATGTCTATGGTGTAAACAGTGCCACCACAGGCAATTTCAAGCTATCAATGTAATGAAACTGAAACTAGACTTATGACGATATGCAAAATCTCGTCCCTAGAGAGCCAGTATCAGCCATCTCTAAATACTATTTCCATCTAAAATATAAATATGTACATATATAAAACTTCAAAAAGCAAATTATTTATACCTGATCAGTCTTCAATTACAATTCCCCTAAAAATATGCATTTCCACCACTGTGACACTTTCCCTCTGTGCAGAGCACATGTGCTTTTATTTATTCTTCATAATAAATTAAGATACTGAGGGTCTTTGCTTAGTTACTCCTCCCCTGACACTTTATTATTTATCATCCTTATAGATGTTCAATCTCATTCAGTCCTTCATAGCTTTTCTCAGGTCCTCTCTAGCTTTCCTTTTTAACCAAGGCCAACCATTCTGGTCAAGGCTTTACCCTGATGGTAAAGTATCTGCCTACCAATGCAGGAGACATGGATTTGATCCCTCATTTGGGAAGATCTGCTGAAGATGGAAATAGCAACCCATTCCAGTATTCTTGCCTGGGAAATCCCAGGGACAGAAGAGCCTGGCAGGCTACTGTCCATGGGGGTAACAAGAGTTGGACACAACTTAGCGTCTAAACATCACATCATCATCATCAACCATTCTGGTCATCCCCAGAAAAGTCTGTCAATCAGTTCTCTGATATATACCAGGTATACATACAAGTCATGTAGTATTTTGAACATTTAGGGACTTTGGGCAAAAGAGGGAACTTGAATTATACAAAAGAGTCTAGAAGAGCACCAAGAATTATATGAAAAATAATTAGCAGTTGGGGGCTCAATGATAAAAGTCTCTGTGAAGTATCTTGATCAAAATACAAAGGGTTTAATGAGGAGGCTATGAGTTGAGGGCAAAAAATATTTTCTTGTAACTAGCGTATGGTGTGGTATGTGTATAAAAAATTGAAAGAATATTAACAACATGCTTCAAAATTGATAACAATGGAAATTAATAAATACTAGCAACCAAAAGCACTTTCATGTGGAAATGAAAATGCCTTCTAGAAAAATGCTAGATCACTATGGGAAGAAAAAACTAAAAGAATTCCAATAAATGGACCACACAGAAAACAAACCCATATCTGAATCTTGGGCATTGTTTCACCAGGCAGAGAACTGAAAACCTAAAATAATTATCTCTACAAAAAAGTGATTTGAAACTCAAAGCCTAATATATAAAAAATAAACAACAAACAACAAACAACAAAGTAGAGGGAGGAAGTAAAATAAAGATAAAAGTAGAACATAATGAGTTAGAAAACAATAGCATTAACAAATAAAGAGCTGGTGTTTAAAAAAAAATCATTATATGAAGTGTTACATAAATCAATTTAAAAAGACAATTAAAAACAAATGATAATATAAGGAAAACAAGAATCATCAGAGGAATTAAAAGAAACAGGAATTTATTTAAACTGTAAGGTATAATTTGTATGAATTATACTACATGACTACTTTTGAAAGTATGGATTACTTTCTAGGAAAATTTATCAAAACTGACCACAGAAGAGAAAGCCTAAACCAATCAGATGCTACAGAAGAAACAGAAAAAAAGCTGCCAGAAAAAAAAAGTAATAAACATATTTTAACACCTGTATTGTAATTTCTCAATATCTAGATCTAAAAAAATGGATACAGCATAGCTGAACAAAGGGAAAATTTAGGCTCTTATGCCAAAAAGGAAGAATTCAAAGGCTTAGAAAGTTTAACCTGGCCAAAAAATTTAAAAAATAGTGGCATAAAAATGATTGTGACAGGTAAAAACCATGCAATAAAAAGCAATGAATCAGCAATGATACAAGAGAAAAAAATTGTTTCTCATCATTAAATAATTCTAACTGAAGAAGTTCTAGTACCAGTATGGCATCATGAAGTTCCTATGGCCTGCCCCCTTTCTGACTGATTTCAACAATTAACACTTGACAAAACACAAAAACTAACTACATTAAGGCTGTAAATGAATCAGGAGGGCTTTGGAACGGAGTCAGACTTTACAAAGCAGCCGAGACTGAGCTGAGTTTCTTGCCTAACTCACTCTCATGTCCGTGTTTCAAGGGCAGGTCCCAGTTATTGTGGGGTAAGCATGGCCTACAAAACTTCCAAAATAAACTCCACAATATTTCTGGCTATAAGAACAATAAGAGGGAGCACTGCCAAAGAGGGAGCACTGCCAAACTAGAAAGCAAGGGGGGAATGCTGGGACAAAAATAGCCAGAAAAGATTTCTTAATTCGGTATTTGGGTATGTGAAAGTGAAAGGCACTCAGTTGTGTCTGACTCATTGCAACCGCATGGACTATATACACCCCATGGAATTCTCCAGGCCAGAATACTGGAGTGGGTAGCCTTTCCCTTCTCCAGGAGATCTTTCCTACCCAGGGATCAAACCCGGATCTCCTACATTGCAAGCAGATTCTTTACCAATTGAGCTATCAGGGAAGCCCATCTGGGTGTGGATCAGTACAACATTCACCCTTACCAACAATGACATGTGCATGAGGATATAAATCAGTGTGGCAACACTATACCTACAAACAATTTGAAAACCTCTCCCCGAAGAAAATTACAAGCACAAGTGATTTCACTGGTGAACTGTTTCAAATACTTAGTGAAGAGGTACCAATTCTAAACAAACTCTTTCAGAAAATGGAGGAGTGAATCACTCTATGTAGCTAGTTACTGTGATACCAAACAGGAGAAAAACATTGTAAGAAGTGAAAATTACACAGTATAAAATCTTGTAAACATATTTGTGTATATGCTTAGTCGATCAGTCATGTCCAGCTCTGTGATCCTATGGACTGTAGCCTGCCAGGCTCCTCTGTCCATGGAATTACCCGGGAAGAATAATGGAGTGGGTTGCCATTTCCCTCCCCAGGGAATCTTCTCAACCAAGGGATAGAACCTGCTTGGCAGGTGGATAATCACTGAGCCATCTTGGGAAGTCTTCGTAAATATATATGCAAAATACTAAACACTATCTTAAAAGAATTGATCAACATATAAAAAAGATAATACATTATGCCTGTCTTAGTCCATTTGGGCTACTGTAACAAAAAATACCGTGGGTAGCTCATAAACACAGAAATTTACTTCTTACAGTTCCAAAGGCTGAGAAGTCCAAGATCAAGGGACCAGTATGATCATATTCTGGGAAAGGCCTTCTTCCTAGTTCATAGCCAGTATGCTCTCAATGCATTCTCATACAGTGTAAGGGGTTAGGAATCTTTGTGGGAACTCTTAATAAGAACACTAATTCTACTCACAAGGGCTCTACCTTCTTGCCCTAATCAAATCCCAAGGGCTTTTCCTCCAAATGGCATTATCTTTGGGAGTTAGGATTTCAATATGTGCATACTGGGGTATAGAAACATTCAGACCATATCAATGATCAATCTCAGGAATACAAGACTGGTTTAATATTTGAAAATTCCATCAATATAATTAACTATAAAACCCATATGGATCATGTCTAAAAAAATTTTTTTTTAAAGCATTTAATAAAAGTCGTATCTGTCCCTCATAAAAACTCACAGCAGGGACTTTCTTGGTGATCCAATGGTCAAGAATTTGCCTTCCAATGCAGGGGGTGTGGGTTCAACTCCTGGTTGGGAAGCTAAGATCCCACATGTTTTGCAGCCAAAAAACCGTAACATAAATAACAGAAACAATATTGTAACAAATTCAATAAAGACTTTAAAAAATAGTTCATATTAAATAAAATCTAAAAAAAAATTACAGCAAACTAGAAAGAAAGAACTTATCCTAATAAAGATCGCCTGCCAAAAACCCACAGCTAACATCATATCCAATGGTGAGAGAATTATGCCTACCACATATGATCAGGAACAATAAAAAGTTATGCCCCCCCCCAAAAAAAAGTTATGCCCTCAGTACTTCTATTCAACACTGGACTAGAAGTTCCAGGCAGTGCAATAAGTCAAGAAAATAAATAAAGGCATGCAGGAGAAAAGCTAAGAAACAAAAATGTCATTAATCAAGATTACTTAATCATACATGTAGAAAGTCACATGTAATCTACAAAACAGCTACTAGAAGACAATAACTGAGTTTAGCAAGCCTGAAGCATATACAACCAATATGTACAATAAATATGAGAGAACACTCAGGAATTCAAATTTTAAAAACTTTAAAGTAGTATCAAAACTAGGATATCATGAGGGATATATCTCAAAAAAGATGTGTAAGATGCTTACTCCTTGGAAGGAAAGTTATGACCAAACTAGATAGCATACTGAAAAGCAGAGACATTACTTTGCCAACAAAGGTTCGTCTAGTCAAGGCTATGGTTTTTCCAGTGGTCATGTATGGATGTAAGAGTTGGACTGTGAAGAAAGCTGAGCACCGAAGAATTGATGCTTTTGAACTGTGGTGTTGGAGAAGACTCTTGAGAGTCCCCTAGACTGCAAGGAGATCCAACCAGTCCATTCTAAAGGAGATTGGTCCTGGGATTTCTTTGGAAGGACTGATGCTAAAGCTGAAACTCCAGTACTTTGGCCACCTCATGCGAAGAGGTGACTCATTGGAAAAGACTCTGATGCTGGGAGGGATTGGGGGCAGGAAGAGACGGGGACGACAGAGGATGAGATGGCTGGATGGCATCACCGACTCGATGGGCATGAGTTTGGGTGAACTCCGGGAGTTGGTGATGGACAGGGAGGCCTGGCATGCTGCGATTCATGGGGTCGCAAAGAGTCTGACATGATTGAGTGACTGAA
Source organism: Bos javanicus (assembly GCF_032452875.1). Classification (NCBI taxonomy): domain Eukaryota; kingdom Metazoa; phylum Chordata; class Mammalia; order Artiodactyla; family Bovidae; genus Bos; species Bos javanicus. The sequence continues at coordinate 47,824,341 of NC_083885.1, read as the reverse complement.
CTGAACTGAAGACCTGTAAACTATAAACTACAAAACACAGCTGAGAAATATAAATAAATAAATAAATGAAGACATATATCATGTTCATGGGATGTAAAACTTGGTATTATTAAGATGTCAATAATTACTGCTGAATTGATTTATAGATTTAATGTAATTTCATTAAAAAGTCCTAGCAGACATTTTTGTTGTCTATGATGAAACTGACAAGCTGATCCTAAAATTTATAAGGAAATGCAAAGGATCTTGAATAGTTAAACTTTGAAAAGACTGTAATACAAGGACTAAATAACACTACTTAATTATAAGACTTATGAAGATACAGTAATCAGTAAGACACATCAAATTGACATATAACCAATGGAACAGATTATCAGAAATAGATCCATACATATGTGAAAATTTTACTTTCATCATTTCAAAGGCAATAGTGAAGAAAGAAATGATGCAGGAACAATTGGGATAGCCATATGCTGAAAAATAAAAAAAGAATCCAGACTTTCATAAGTAAAAATGAAATAAAAAATGGATCACAGACCTGAACGTTAAACATAAAACTGTGCAACTTCTAGAAGAAAACAGGAAAAAATGTTTGACCTTGGGCTAGGCAAAGAATTCTTCAGTTCAGTTCAGTTCAGTTCAGTCACTCAGTCATATCTGACTCTTTGTGATCCCATGGACCGTAGCATGCCAAGCCTCCCTGTCCATCACCAACTCCCAGAGTTTACTCAAACTCATGTCCATTGAATCAGTGATGCCAACCAACCATCTCATCCTCTGTTGTCCCCTTCTCCTCCCGCCTTCAATCCTTCCCAGCTTCAGGGTCTTTGCAAATGAGTCAGTTCTTTGCATCAGGTGGCCAAAGTATCAGAGTTTTAGCTTCAGCATCAGTCCTTCCAATGAATATTCAGGACCAATTTCCTTTAGGATGGACTGGTTGGAATACCAGACCACCTGACCTGCCTCCTGAGAAATCTGTATGCAGGTCTAGAAGCAACAGTTAGAACTGGACATGGAACAACAGACTGGTTCCAAATCAGGAAAGGAGTACGTCAAGGCTGTATATTGTCACCCTGCTTATTTAACTTATATGCAGAGTACCTCTGGATATAATGCTGGACTGGATGAAGCACAAGCTGGAATCAAGACTGCCGGGAGAAATAACAATAACCTCAGATATGCAGATGACACCACCCTTATGGCAGAAAGCAAAGAGAAACTAAAAAGCCTCTTGATGAAAGTGAAAGAGGAGAGTAAAAAGTTGGCTTAAAACTCAACATTCAGAAAACTAAGATCATGGCATCTAGCCCCATCACTTCATGGGAAATAGATGGGGAAACAGTGGAAACAGTGTCAGACTTTATTTTTTGGGCTCCAAAATCACTGCAGATGGTGACTGCAGCCATGAAATTAAAAGACGCTTGCTCCTCGGAAGAAAAGTTATGGCCAACCTAGACAGTATATTAAAAAGCAGAGATATTACTTTGCCAACAAAGATCAGTCTAGTCAAAGGTATGGTTTTTCCAGTAGTCGTGTATGGATGTGAGAGTTGGACTATAAAGAAAGCCTGAGTGCCGAAGAATTGATGCTTTTGAACTGTGGTGTTGACGAAGACTCTTAAGAGTCCCTTGGACAGCAAAGGGAATTCTTAGATACACCAAAAGTCATGATTCATAAAGATACACAGGTAAACTCAATTTTGTGAAAGTTAAAAACTTCTGTTCTCTAAAACATATTGCTACAAGAATGAAAGGAAAAATCACAATAAAAAAGAGAATGTTAAAAAAAGCTATATTTTAATGTAGACTATGAAAAGTAACTTACAAGTTCAATAAGAAAACAGAAAAGATTTTAAAAGATACTGCACCAAAGAAACAGTAAAGAAGATACTCAATATCATTAGCCATTACAGAGAATAACATTTAAGCCACAACAAAATGCCACTATATACTTATTTGAAAGGCCAAAATTAAAAAGACTTATCATACCAACTGTTCATAAGATATGGAGGATCCACCTTTCTCTTAGAGCTGGTGGAGATGTGAAATGGTATAAAAACTCTATAAAAGTTTCTTACAAATTTAAATTTATAATCTTATTTATCTAAATTTAAAATCTTGGACTTCCTTGGTGATCCAGTGGTTAAGAATCCACCCGCCAATGCAGGGGACGCAGGTATGATCCCTGATCCAGGAAGATTGCACATGCCACCAGGCAACTAAGCCTGTGAGCCACAACTACTGAAACCCCCACCCTAGAGCCCACGCTCTGCAACGAGAGAAGCCGCTACAATGAGAAGCCACGCACTGCAACCAGAGAGTAGCCCCCACTTACTGCAACTAGAGAAAGCCCTTGAGCCTCAACGAGGACCCAGCATGGCCAAAAATAAATGAATTTTAAGTCTTACACATTTAATCATACATGTCCCATATAATCCAGGCATTCAACTGATCAGTATTTAGCCTAAAGAAATGAAAGCATATGTCCATTCAAAAACTTGTAAACAAATATCTACAGCATCTTAATTTGTCATTGCTAAAACCCAAAAATGTCCATCAACAAATAATGAAGAAACAACTGTGGTATAATCAAATACTGGTATAGTACTGAGCAATAAACAGTAAAATACAAATAACAACATGATGAACTTCAACATAATTACGCTGACTAAAGGAAGATGAAAAACTTCACACTATCATGTTTATATAAAACTACAGAAAATGGAATCAACTCAATTGTGATAGAAAGTAGAAAGTAGATCAGTGCTTACCTAGGGAAGCTGGAAGGAGACAGAGGAGGAAGGATTACGAGGGGACACAAGAAATGTCAAGTTTTGAAAAAAAATTTTAATAGACTCAGATAAAGCATTTGACAAAATTGAATACCCATTCATAGCAAAAACAAACAACAACAAAAAAGAAAGCAGCAAACTAGGAACAAAAGAAAACTACCTCAATTTAACAAAGGTCACAAATGAAAAAATGTACCTCAAGATTCTCACTTTCTATGCCAACATGAAGAACACAATAGAGACCAGAAATAGACACACATACATGTAACCCAACGGGGTGCCAAAGCAATCCAAAGGGTAAAGGAAATTCCTTTTTTAAAAAATGGTGCTAGAATAACTATCCATAGGAAAACCATTAGTCCTGAACCCTACTCACACTGTAATACAAAATTAACTCAAAATGAATACAGAACTAAATGTAAAAGCAAAACTTAAAAAAGGTCAAGAAAAAATAGGGACAAAACTTTGCCACCTTGGGGCAGACAAAGATTTCTTTTATAGTATACCCAAAAAAAAATCATAAAGGAGGAATTTGATAAATTGGAATATATAAAAGTTTTAAAACTCCTTCTAAGATATTAATAAAATAGGTAAGACAAATTGTGGGGAAAATGTTTTTAATGTTCCAAAACAACTTCCTTCTGTTGCAAAATAAAGAACCGTTACCCCTCAAGTGTAAGAAAATAATGATTTCAAATGGGTAAAGATTTGAACAAATATTCCTAAAAATATGAATGATCAGTAAATGAAAGAAACTCAAGATGATTAGTCATCATGGAAATGTAAATTAAAACCACTAAGATACTACTACATACCAACTATAGTATCTAGAATTTAAGGGACTACAAGATCAAGTGTTGAAAAGGATATGGAGTAAGTGGAATGGAGCAATGTAAACTTTCTAAGATTGTTAAACATGTAGTTACTGGGCTTCCCTGGTGGCTCAGTTGGTAAAGAATCCACCTGCAATGCAGGAGACTCAGGTTTGATCCCTGGGTCAGGAAGATCCCCTGGAGAAGGATATGCTAACCCACTCCAGTAATCTTGGCTCGGAAATGCCATGGACAGAGGATTCTGGTGAGCTACAGTTCACAGAGTTGCAAAGAGTTGGACAGGACTGAAGCAACTTAGCACACATTACTTATTAGCACACATCACTGAGAAGGGACCTTTCAACTAATGTTTCAGGGATATGTTTACCAAGTACATAACGCCTGGGCTACCACTTACACAAATGACTTCTGCCTGACTGGCTCTTACCTGTACACCAGCTTCTTGTTTCTTCTCTCACAACTAGCCAGGGCTCTTTTCCTTGCTCCAGTAAGGTAATTACATTTGGCTTAGAAATGGAATAGCCTGCTTTAAAGAAAAAAGAATGCCACAGGATGGAGAAATAAATTGCGACTAGTCAAGATTAAAATTATAATTACGATTATAAAAGATCATAATGATATTGACTATTTTAGAGAAGAATGAGAGAGTTAAAGAACAAGAGATTAGTTGGTAAGGTAAAGTTTTTGTTTTGGTGTGTTTAAAATTCAAACTTTTATGTCTTCTAACTCTAGAGATCAAGCATAATGTGGTTAAAAAGATACTCTGAAGCCTGGAATCAATTCCTGCCTTTGGCATAACCTTGAACAATTCATTTAAACCCACTGCACCTCAGTATTCTCCTTTATAAAATGGGGATAATAGTACTGTTGGGGGAATTAAATCAGTTAATACTCAAGTTATTTTAGTGAGTTAAATCACATAATGTACCTAGAATAATGATTACTGCACAGTAATCAAAATGTTAACTATTAACTTTATTCTTATGCTCTAGTTATCACTAGAGGACACAAGAAAGGACAGCTATAAGATATTCATTCCATTCTGAATGTAATTTTCACCAATCACAACTTTCAACAACAAATCAGATGAAGACTTTTGTTTTAGGAAATGAACTGCATTTGGTACAATTTTAAATAAATTCCAATTATCCAACCCATTATCATACAAACTGTGGAGGCTCTGAGAGCAATTCAGGGCCCTGTGATAAGCTAATATCCCTAAAACTGTTTCAAATCATAAAATGAAGTATTAGAGCAATTTGGAATACAAATTAACAAAAAAACTTCGATCCTTTGACCATGTTGTACAATATATGCCACAAATTTCTAATTTAGCTGCTTGGTCATTATGGAAGAGATGCAAATACAAAAACAGAACACATGGAGATATAAGTATGACTGAAGGATAGAGAAGATTAAGGTATTTAATGGTGCTGCCATTTCTAACCTGACAAAGCTCAGCCACTTTTTGGGGAAGAGGAAAAACAAATTTAGTTAGTTTCTTGAAAGGCAGCCCTGCAAATCACAGTGGAAAAAATACATAGCCTATAGAGCAGATTCTAAATTAACCTAAATTAACCTAAATTATTTGAGGCTGATGAACGTACCCAATGAGACCAAGTTACCATAGTTCTCCATCATCACATCCCGGTACAAAGTCTTCTGAACAGGGTCCAGGCATTCCCACTCCTGCTGAGAGAATCCTATGGCCACATCACTGAATGTCAACGATCCCTGAAACCATAAATACACGTGTCACTGAAGAAATTAAAGAAAATATGTTGAAAGTAGAAGCAGAGGAATTGATGGACTTCTCTGCAGGAAAAGAGAAAATGAAAGCACGTAGACTGGCAATCTAGAATGTGGAGGAGACTGAAGCACAATGTATACATATTTTTAAAGAAGCCTGCTGACACAGGTCGAATGTCTTCCATACTCTGGATACTTCTAAATATCTGAACCATTTGGAAATGGACAAAATAATAATGTTTCCCTCCTAAACTAAAAAGCCTACACAAGAATAATGTTCAAATAGTATCTGCCTCAAAAATTCTCAATAAATATTTCTTCAAATTTTAGAAAACTGGGTAAAATTAAAGATTTCCTTCAAGTGTTCTTGTTCAGACACCCAGTCATGTCCAACTCTTTGTGATCCCATGGACTGCAGCACGCCAGGCTTCTCTGTCCTTCACCATCTCCCGGAGTTTGCTCAAACTCATGTCCATCGAGTCAGTGATGCCATCCAACTATCTCATCCTCTGTCACCCCCTTCTCCTTCTGCCTTCAGTCTTTCCCAGCATCAGGGTCTTTTCCAATGAGTCAGCTCTTCACATCAGGTAGCCAAAGTATTGGAGCTTCAGCTTCAGCATCAGTCCTTTCAATTAATATTCAGGGTTGATTTCCTTTAGGATTGACTGGTTTGATCTCCTTGCAGTCCAAGGGACTCTCAAGAGTCTTCAACAGCACCACAGTTTGAAGGTTATCAATTCTTTGTCACTCAGCCTTTTTTATTGTCCAGCTCTCACATCCACACATGACTACTGGAAAAACCACAGCTTTGATTAGATGGACATTTGTCAGCAAAGTAATGTCCCTGCTTTTTAATATGCTGTGTAGGTTTGTCATTGCTTTTCTTCCAAAGAGCAAGTGTCTTTTAATTTCTTGACTATTGTCACCATCTACGGTGATTTTGCAGCCCATGAAAATAAAGTCTGTCACTGCTTCCATTGTTCTTCCATCTATTTGCCATGAAGTGAAGGCACTGGATGCCATAATCTTTTTTTTTTTAATGCTGAGTTTTAAGCCAGCTTTTTCACTCTCCTCTTTCCCCTTCATCAAGAGGCTCTTTATTTCTTCTTCGCTTTCTGGCATAAGGGTGGTGTAATCTGCATATCTGAAGTTACTGGTATTTCTCCTGGCAATCTTGATTCCATCTTGTGCTTCACCTAGCCTGGCGTTTCGCATGATGTACTCTGCATATAAGTTAAGTAAGCAGGGTGACAATATACAGTCTTGTCATACTCCTTTCCCAATTTTGAAGCAGTCCATTGTTCCGTGTCTGGTTCTAACTGTTGTTGCTTCTTGACCTGCATACAGGTTTTGCAGGAGGCAGGTAAGGTGGTCTGAGATTTCCATCTCTTTAAGAATTTTGCAGTTTATTGTGATTTATACTCCTAGGGATGGGGGAGCCTGGTGGGCTGGCGTCTATGGGATCGCACAGAGTTGGACATGACTGAAGTGACTTAGCAGCATACAAAATCTTTAGCGTAGTCAATGAAGAAGACGTAGATGTTTTTCTAGACTCTCTAGCTTTTGCTATGATCCAATGGATGGCAATTTGATCTTTGGTTCCTCTGCATTTTCCTGTATATCTGGAAGTTTTCGGTTCACATATCACTGACGCCTAGCTTGGAGGATTTTGAGCATTACTTTGCTAGCATGTGAAACGAGTGCAATTTTGCGGTATTTTGAACATTCTTTGGCGTTGCCCTTCTTTGGGATTGGAATGAAAACTGACCTTTTCCAGTCCTATGGCCACTGCTGAGATTTCCAGATTTGCTGGCATATTGAGTGCAGCACTTTAAAAGCATCATCTTTCAGGATTTGAAATAAGCATTAAGTCCTTCATTATGTCAGATATTGCCATAAGCATTTTTGTTTTGTTCAATAAATCCATGTATTATTTTGGTATATGACATTGTATTTTATAAGTAAATCATATTTAATCATTTACACAATTAGATACTCAACATTCGCAAAGTTTTCCACAATTCTAAGGTCCTGTTTTCACCAACTACATATAATGATATGCATTGTTGCTGTTATCTACCATTTCTCACTAAATGTTTTCCTTATTCTGAGTGTGGCAGGTAACTTTATTGATTACCAATAATCTCCATTTCCTGGAATTTATGTCCTCATGTAATCCTCTCCCTTTGAATGTGGGCTGAACCCAGTGAAAGGATTATTTCTGACAGAATAGAATAGAGAAAAGTGATGGAATGTCATGTTCAATGTTGGCTTATAAAAAACCATGAATTCCACACTGCTTATTCTCTCTTGCAGTCTCACTTGCTCACTCTGTGGAAGCCAGCTACCATGTTGTGAGCTGCTCTAAGGAGAGGCCCACATAACAATAAACCAAGGACAGCTGCCAGTCAACAGCTACTGAGGAAGTGAGGCCCTCAATCCAACAGCCATGAGAACTTCATCAAGTCAACAACCATATCAGTGAGCCTGGATGCAGATCCACTCAAAAGTTGGGCTTTAAAATGACTGCAAACCTGACCAACACATTGATAACCCTATAAGAGACCCAGAGCAGAAGAGTCAAGCTAAGCCACATCCAAATATTTGACTGACTGAAACTGTGAGATAAATGTTTGCTGCTTTAAGATACAGAGTAATTAATTAAATTAATTAATTTCAGAGTAATTAATTATGCAGTAAAAGATAACTCATTTGACTTAAATGATACTGAAGAAGGCTGGTCAATTATACAGATGTTACACAAACATAGCATGTCTCATTCAACAACAAAATAGCCTTAGTATTTATGTCTCATGGCTTTCCTAGCAAATCCATGACTGCCATCTTAAAAGCCCCAATCATAACCTAATCCACAGAAAGCAAGAATTTCATACCACATTAAGATTCAGGTCATTCAATGATAAATTCCACTGCATCTACCTGGAAATCTCACATCTGTGGAAAACATCAAAGTCTTACCATGGATAGTTAAATAGAACCACTATCTCTATCTCCTAAAGGAAATCAGTCCTGAATATTCATTGGAAGGACTGATGCTGAAGCTGAAACTCCAATACTTTGGCCACCTGATGTGAAGAACTGACTCATTTGAAAAGACCCTGATGCTGGGAAAGATTGAAGGCAGGAGGAGAAGGGACAACAGAGGATGAGATGGTTGGATGGCATCACTGACTCGATGGACATGAATTTGAGCAGGATCCAGGAGTTGGTGATGGTGATGGACAGGGAGGCCTGGTGTGCTGCAGTCCATGGAGTCGAAAAGAGTCGGACACGAGTGAGTGACTGAACTGAACTGTCTCTATCTCCAAACTACAAATCTGACCTGCACAGCATAAATCTTACTTCAAAGAACTTTAAGCCCCATTATTCCATCACTGCCCTTAATTGAAAAATGGGCACTTAAAATACACTGAATAATCTGGGAAATAATTATATGAACGCTAGTTTCGGATGGGCCAAACAGAGACAGTGCTAAGTAATCTGACCTCATATTTCTCTGGAACAATAGTTAGGAAACAGGTTATTTATTTATTTATTAGGAAACAGGTTATTTGAGCAAACTTTCTCTTAGGAAACTTCAGGAAAATTAATTAAAATGCTTACATGACCTAAAATACACACACATGTTTCAACAAGAAGAGAAATATTAACTTACATGGGCCATGGTTTTAGACCTGTAAGAGCTGATCAGTCCTCTGGGCTTCTCTATCAGAAAAGCCGAGTCCAGAAAACCCAGACCTGGAAGAAGAGAAAGACTTTCAGATGTGCTTTAGAGTTTCCACACTGGGCATCAGTTAATATCACCATTTATGCTCTTCTATTCCAGATTCCTAATCACTTTGCATTACACACAACTTGGGTAAGTAAGAATTCTGGACAAATTCATTCCTCACTCATTTCCCAGAGCCCTCAGCTGCAGTCATTAGAAATGTTCTGACCAATGTACCATTGTGATCAGATTGATATGAACCTGAGATTGGGCAGCTGTGTCCTGCTCTAAACAGATCTTCCTCTTTCCATTGTGAACTTCAAGACAGAAAAGAGGCTACGTAATCCAAATTAAAACCTCTTTTTGTGGCCTTGAAAGTGGTTGCAGTTGATCAAAATATTAGAGATGGACAAGAAATGTTCAGCATTCTAAGTCCAGCAATTAGTTAAATATAGCTTATTAGTTAAATATATGACAGACCAACAATATACTAGAATACAAAGTAGTCATTAAATGTTAAATTGGGAAGAATATTTAATGAAGTGGAAAGTGTTTCATTTACATCAATAGAAAAGTCAACTAATATATTTCTATTTATAAAATATAGCAGCATATTAATCAATACAGAGAAAAGAATGACAGATAATCATAAAACAGAAGATAGAAATGTCTAGAAATTTGTATGTCTACATACCAAGAGCTCTTATATTTTTGGCTGTTTTGCATTGTTTGTTTTTGTGGGGATGTCTTTAGAAATGAATCACTGTGTATTCAATTGTTTTTAGTCCATACATGAAACAATCAAATAAGACTACTGAAGACATAAAATATATCTTTGCCATGATCAGAATTTGACATGAGCAATCCCTATCTTTTTGCTTAGATCTTGTTTTTTTTAAAAAGGTTACTTCATAATCATTGTAATAACTGACATAGGAATTTGAAGGATTTTTTTAACTTAAGGTGAAGACTTCCCAAAAGTTCTTTGTTCTTTAAATTCACATTATTTTACTAAATGGCTTTTGTTTCCTTTGGATCCTAGTATCTCATTTCATACTTTTTTCTCAGTTATGTTGGAATTTTGGCTACAAAAAACTTGGGAACAGTCCCTGAGTAATCTCTTTTGTAAACTGATGACAGTCTCAATGCATCTTTATTTCAGATCTTTTTGACAGAAGAATTTTTGTTTCTGAACCAGTCAGTTTTGTCATGATTCCCTCCAGACAGCTGCTGAATTATTTTACCTATAATTTTGCTATACATCTCATGCTAGAATGAAGTCTACAAGATATAAAGGTCATAGTAAAAATATCCACTTATATTGCCATACAGATCCCATGTGCTCAGTATTACTTGTTTATATTCTTACTGTCACTACAGTCACCCAGATGTCTCCTTTAGGCAGGTCACTTAACTCTCACCAGTGGCCTTTATCACATACTACCTTATAATTATCCCTATTCAGATTTATTCAGATTGTTTTAATTTTTTTTTAATTAATTAATTTATTTGTTTTTGGCTGTGCTGAGTCTTCGTTGTGGTACTGGCTTTTCTCTAGTTGCAGCAAGCAGGGGCTACGCTCTAGTTGTGGTGTGCGGGCTTCTCATTGCAATGGCTTCTCTTGTTGTGGAGCATGGGCTCTAGGGTGCATGGACTTCAGTAGCTGTGGCTTGAGACGCCCTAGAGCACAGGCTCAGTAGCTGTGGCACACGGGCTTAGTTGCTCCAAGGCATGTTGGGAATCTTCCTGCACCAGGGATTGAACCTATGTCTCCTGCATTGCCAGGTGGATTCTTAACCACTGAATCACCAGGGAAGCCCTATTCCTATTCAGATTTTAAATTCCTTCACAGATTATAAGTACTCTGAAGGAAGTAATTATGTCTTTTTAGTAATTGCATTACCTCAAATATTATACTTTCCAGGTCTGGCATATTTAAAACAATTAAAAGAAGTATGATTTTTTTTACTACAAAATACCACTTTTCAAAAAATTTTTAAGGAAATAACTATATAAATTTACAAAGTATATACACAAGGATGTTCATCAGAGAATAATTTTTGATGGTCCATAATTAAAAACATGAAAATCTCACTGCAAGCAAACCGGTTAAATATATTATAGTCTGCTATTTTGTGACATTTATGCCATGCTATTCTTAATAAGGATGATATTAAACCACATAATTGATGGAAAACAGTATTAAAAGAATTGCTCAGTGAAGAAAGCATGCATAATTTAGGAGGTGGCATCCCACTGAAATTAAGAAAAACATTTCAATGCCGATTTCCTCATCAGCAAAGTAAGGATAAAAAAAATCACATAAAACTATTTTGAAGACTAGGCAAAATAATCCATATACACACTAAACTGTACATCATGATGACTAATGTAAAATTTCTATCATTACTGAAGAAGAAAATCATTCCATATTCCTTAATCTTTCATTATAAAAAGTTAATTCTGATGCTTCCTGGTTTTATTAAAACTTGTGCTTCTTGAGTTTCCTCTTTCTTATAATTCTAATATTTAATAAAATTTTAGGAGTTACATATGAGAAAATAGATTTCTGCTTTATAAAATCATTATTTTAAAAAAGAGAGATTATTAGACAAGAGAATAGGTTTCTGCTTTATAAAATCATTATTTTTAAAAAGAGAGATTATTAGACAAGAAAAGAGAAACTATGCCCTTCCTCAGTCCCCAGCAGCTATAGAGAGTAAGAAAAACTTTTCAGAATCATAAACCAGTTCAAAGAATAGTATGATAAAATTGAGAATACAACTGGAGAATCAATTTTATTCTTCACATATTTACATAAATATTTATAAATATTATCTTTTATTTTCTAGCATAACAACTATGTTTGTAAAAATTGCTTGTACTTGCAAGACACCTGGAAATTAGAGATTAGTGTTATTTTTTCAGAAATTAAGCTCAAACTTCTAAGTTATTAACTCTGAAAAGATGTCTCCCTTAGTAATACAGTGCTCTGGTAATTGTTTCAAATAACATTTGTAATAAATAAAAGGCATAACTGTTTGTAATGCTTTTCACACAAGATTCTCTGCCCTTCCCTCTTCTCCTTACATATACAGGGTATAATGTTTATTATTGGATTAGATTAGATTGTTTTGAACTATGAGTTGGACTCTTTTGTCTCCTTGATCAATTTTATTCTGCCAAAACAAAGCCACACAAAAATGGAATTAAAAAAAAAAATATATATATACATCAAAATGTTAAAATGATTATCTCTAGGGAGATTATGGGTTATCCTTGCTTTCTTCTCAATATATTCCTTAAGGAAATGAACACAGGCTTATTTTTTGGCAGTAAACCTGTATTAATTCCATTATCATAAATAAAATATAAAGATATTTCAAAGTATTAAAATATTTATAGACATGACTTTGGAAAGAGGCTATATTTTCCTTATTAAAAATATTTGTTAATATCAGACCTACGATGAAAACCTCAACATGATTAAAATACCACTTAGGTATATTCACTTCCTGAATACCCTTTAGCTGTATTGCACTGATGATAATTAGAGACATTTCACCATAAACACTTTAACATCAACAGAAAGGGAAACTGCCTTCACAAATTAATGTGAACATGTATACCAAGTAGATAGAAAAGTTAGTACATAGAAAATGCTCAGTAAATGTAGCTGAACACTTTCATTCTTCTCTGAAAAACCAATTAAACTATCATTTTGTCTACAATCCTTGCAAGTTTTTACAAAATTCTCTTTTTAAAATGAGCTGAGGCTTTCAAATTTTCTTGACTACTGTTTTATAACTACAGTATATTAAGATTGCTCAACATTGGATAATAGCCATTTTTTTTTCTTGTAATGACTAATTCTTATGAACAGGAATTTTATTATCTATGTAATATTTTAACTCATGGATGTCCTGTGATTTTCTTAACCATTCCATTTGTATAATCATTAATTTTGTGAAAAATCATCTAAAAGTATAAAAATCTTTCATTGCAGATGAGTTACCCATGTCTAATCTTTTAAGGTTATGCACACCTTTGAAAAATGCATTTTTACAAATATATGCAGTAATTCTAGACAATTACAAAGACTTTGTGGTCCCTTGTAAGCCCCCAAACACAAAGGACCCCTGGATCAGAACACTCTGGAAAATTAGCTCCATCTAGCCCTTTGATCGGAGAAGGCAATGGCACCCCACTCCAGTAATCTTGCCTGGAAAATCCCATGGATGGAGGAGCCTGGTAGGCTGCACTCCATGGGGTCGCGAAGAGTCGGACATGACTGAGCGACTTCACTTTCACTTTTCACTTTCATGCATTGGAGAAGAAAATGGCAACCCACTCCAGTGTTCTTGCCTGGAGAATCCCAGGGACGGGGGAGCCTGGTAGGCTACCGTCTATGGGGTCGCACAGAGTCGGACACGACTGAAGTGACTTAGCATAGCATAGCATAGCTAGCCCTTTGATCGGAGAAGGCAATGGCACCCCACTCCAGTAATCTTGCCTGGAAAATCCCATGGACGGAGGCGCCTGGTAGGCTGCACTCCATGGGGTCGCGAAGAGTCGGACACGACTGAGCGACTTCACTTTCACTTTTCACTTTCATGCATTGGAGAAGGAAATGGCAACCCACTCCAGTGTTCTTGTCTGGAGAATCCCAGGGACGGGGGAGCCTGGTGGGCTGCCGTCTATGGGGTCGCACAGAGTCGGACACGACGGAAGCGACTTAGCAGCAGCAGCCCTTTGATAACAGAAGCACTCATCACATTAACTTTATATTTTCGTCATTGATTTATAGAAATCTGAAGGGTGAATGACACCACAATAAAGACAATGTTGAGCATTTATTGTGTTCCATCCTTCAAAGCTACTAAATCCGCCGTGATCTCATACATAAAACCAGAATTAAGTGGGACTGTGGAATCTGTATCAAGGCTCACAGCAGGTTTCTGCCATCGGAGCTCAAGAAATGCTTTCATACTCAAATGTATAAATGAGCCCCAGAGAACTTCCAGGAAGGGTAATCCGAGGAAGGATTGGGGTAGGAACCTGTCTCAGGAGCAATTCTTTTTTTCCCCCCAATAACAGCCTTTTAACAGCTGGACATTATTTAATTATTAATACAACTTTTGGCAGCCACAGTGTGCTGGAGGCTATTTAAAGTTCTGGACGGCAGGAGGAGAAATGGGGGACTTTATAATTTAGGGTGGGCAGCGACCAGGACAGACTCTCAAGCCCCTTGCTACAAAGTGGCCTCTCTCAGAACCCTGGCCTCAGGGACAATTCTTGATTTTAAAATTCCGATTTCAGCAGCCGGTAGGTACTTTCTTGCTGGAAGGTGTCTTGCAGGACTCAAAAACAGATTTCCCAACAGCGTTCACATTCTTTGGGAGACATACATGTTTGAGAGAAGCCTGGAAGCAGCGGCGGGGACAAAGAGCTCTGTGTAATCCACGTTCACAGAAAGGACACTCACTCGGTGTCTCCGTCACACAAAACGAACGCACACCTCTCTCAGTCTCACAATCGCACTCACTCTAAAAGAGGGATAAAACCAGCGCCCCCCCAACCCCGCTGTTCAAGCGTCCACAGCCTCGAGGGGACGCGCGGACTCGCGCGGCGGCGCTCGGGCGGTCCACGCTTTCAGCGCCTTTCGCAACCCCACTCCCACCGCCACTCACCGTCCCTCGCGGGCTCTGGCTAAGTCTGCATAGTCGCCTCCGCGGCGACCCACGCTGGATTCCTCCTCAGACGGTGCCACTCACGCGCAGTCTGCAACAAGAGATACGGAAAAAGAACCAGAGGCCAAAGTCACCAGGTAGTCTGTGGGACGTAAGGCTCCACGTCTTAAAACTCCTAAAGCAAAGTAGCCGCCGGGTGGGGCCGGGAGGCTTCTGGGAGTGACCGCCGGACTGCGCCTGCGCAGCGCATACTTGACGGAAGGCGGGACGTGAGGCAGGGGGTGTGTCCAACGGGTCCCTGGGCCAGGAGGAGGCGTATCCGAATGGGACCTGATCAGAGAACTGGGAGGAGTGGACTTAGGGGCTCTTCTTTTCCCAGGCTTTCAAGCCTGCTTGTGGGAGATCTGCACAATTAAATCAGTAATATGACCCTGAGGGCCATGAGTGGAAGATCTGGAAGGTGGGTTCATAATCCAAACTCTCCCTTCCCTACAAGGCTCATTCCACTCAAAATGCCACAGATTCCTGTGGTTTTTACAGCTGAAGCCTCTGAGGTTACAAAAGGTGTATAACATTATATTGCTGATTAGCAAAGCCGTGTTTCCAGGTGAGAAAAGCTGGGTAAAGTGCGTGTGTGTGTGTTTGCTCAGTTGACTGACTCTTTGCGACTCCATGGACTTGTAGCCTGCCAGGCTTCTCTGTCCGTGGAATTCTCCAGGAAAGAATGATGGAGTGGGTTGCCATTTCCACCTCCAGGGAATCTTCCTGACCCAGGGATAGAACTCTTGAATCTACTGCATTGGCAAGCAGATTCTTTACCACTGAGTCACCTGGGAAGCCCGGATAAAGTGAGACTTTGCTTTTAATATACAACATTTTCCCACTGTAGAAAAAGGCAGAATGAATGTTGGTCCCTTTTTCTAGACTACTTATTGCAGGAGTTCTCTGAAAACTAGAACAAAAAGAAAAGCAATATCTTATTTACATTTTACAATACTATGTCCACCTGAAATTGTTGTTAAGGGGTTCTTTTCATCCCTCTCTACTCTATTATGAACTGATGGGCTTGACTGCATTTAAAAGCCCACTAGTTGAGAAACATCTTTTAATTCCTAATGCCTGGTTATGACATCTCATTGAAAAATATTTTGCTTCTCTGTTGTTTGGACAGTGAAGATAAATCAGGTTCAGAATCTAAGAGAGAAATTCTTCTGGGCTATCAGAAGAATCAAAGTTGCATTCATATAAATTTAGATTAATGAGTAAGACTAGCAAGTGGGAAATGTAAAGTTCTCATCAAAGGATACCTATATGTCAGTTATCATCATTACAACATATTTTAAATATGCAAACCATGAATAGATAACATTTAAATGATATAAAGTATCCTTTTGTATATAAAAGGATATAATTAAAATGTGATCAATCTCTTTTGCCATATATTTCAGACATACAGTGGCTAATATTAGCATGCACACCATTTTTAATGTTTAACCTTACAGATTTTTTTCTCTTCTCATAAAAATAATTTATCTTGACATCTTTTAAAATTTTATTGAATTGTAGTTCATTTATAATATTAATTTCTGCTGTACAGCAAAGTGATTCAGTTATACATAGATATAATTTTTCATATTCTTTTCCATTGTGGTTTATCACAGGATATTGAATATAGTTCCCTGTGATATACAATAGGACCTTGTTGTTTCAGATGTTATTTTAAAATAAAATATACAGATATTTACACATACACACATGAATACAAAATGTATATGTAATTTCAAATACTATGTGTGTTATATGCATATGAAAGTATATATTTTTCTTCACACAAATGTGTTTCCATATCAGTACACAGACATGTTATCATTTTTAACAACTGCATAGTAGGCCACAGTATGTGTAGCTGAACCCTTTTCTAAGAAATGAAATTCTACAAATAAATATTATAAATTTTCCTACTTTTTGTATCAGTTCAGTTCAGTTCAGTCACATCTGACTCTTTGCGACCCCATGAATCACAGCAAGCCAGGCCTCCCTGTCCATCACCAACTCCGGGAGTTCACTCAAACTCACGTCCATGGAGTCGGTGAAGCCATCCAGCCATCTCATCCTCTGTCATCTCATTCTCCTCCTGCCCCCAATCCCTCCCAGCATCAGAATCTTTTCCAATGAGTCAACTCTTTGCATGAGGTGGCCAAAGTATTGGAGTTTCAGCTTCAGCATCAGTCCTTCCAATGAACACCCAGGACTGATCTCCTTCAGAGTGGACTGGTTGGATCTCCTTGCAGCCAAGGGACTCTCGAGTCTTCTCCAACACCACAGTTCAAAAGCATCAATTCTTCGGCGCTCAGCTTTCTTCACAGTCCAACTCTCACATCCATACATGACCAATGGAAAAACCATAGCCTTGACCAGATGAACATTTGTTGGCAAAGTGATATCTTTGCTTTTGAATATGCTATCTAGGTTGGTCATAACTTTCCTTTCAAGGAGTAAGCATCTTTTAATTTCATGGCTGCAATCACCATCTGCAGTGATTTTGGAGCCCCCAAAATAAAGTCTGCCACTGTTTCCACTGTTTCCCCATCTATTTGCCATGAAGTGATGGGACCAGATGCCATGATCTTAGTTTTCTGAATGTTGAGCTTTAAGCCAACTTTTTCACTCTCCTCTTTCACTTTCATCAAGAGGCTTTTTAGTTCTTCTTCACTTTCTGCCATAAGCGTGGCGCCATCTGCATATCTGAGGTTATTGATATTTCTCCCAGCAATCTTGATTCCAGCTTGTGCTTCTTCCAGCCCAGCGTTACTCATGATGTACTCTGCATATAAGTTAAATAAGCAGGGTGACAATATACAGGCTTGATGCATACTCCTTTTCCTATTTGGAACCAGTCTGTTGCTCCATGTCCAGTTCTAACTGTTGCTTCCTGACCTGCATATAGGTTTCTCAAGAGGCAGATCAGGTGGTCTGGTATTCCCATCTCTTTCAGAATTTTCCAGTTTATTGTGATCCACACAGTCAAAGGCTTTGACATAGTCAATAAAGCAGAAATAGAAGTTTTTCTGGAACTCTCTTGCTTTGTCAATGATCCAACGGATGTTGGCAATTTGATCTCTGGTTCCTCTGCCTTTTCTAAAACCAGCTTGAACATCTGGAAGTTCACAGTTCACGTATTGTTGAAGCCTGGCTTGGAGAATTTTGAGCATTACTTTACTAGCATGTGAGATGAATGCAATTGTGCGGTAGTTTGAGCATTCTTTGGCATTTTCTTTCTTTGGGATTGGAATGAAAACTGACCTTTTCCAGTCCTGTGGCCACTGCACGGTTTTCCAAATTTGCTGACATATAGAGTGCAGCACTTTCACAGCATCATCTTTTAGGACTTGAAATAGCTCAACTGGAATTCCATCACCTCCACTAGCTTTGTTTGTAGTGATGCTTCCTAAGCCCCACTTGACTTCACATTCCAGGATGTCTGGCTCTAGGTGAGTGTGAGTGATCACACCATCGTGATTACACCCAGATAATCAGGTATAATACATACATACATACATACATAATCAGGTGTGTAGTTCATACCTGAATGGTCTAGTGGTTTTCCCTACCTTCTTCAATTTAAGTCTGAATTTGGCAATAAGAAGTTCATGATCTGAGCCACAAAGAGCTCCCAGTCTTGTTTTTGCTGACTGTATACAGCTTCTCCATTTTTGACTGCAAAGAATATAATCAATCTGATTTCGGTGTTGACCATCTGGTGATGTCCATGTGTAGAGTCTTCTCTTGTGTTGTTGGAAGAGGTTGTTTGCTATGACCAGTGCGTTCTCATCGCAAAACTGTATTAGCCTTTGCCCTGCTTCATTCTATACTCCAAGGCCAAATTTGCCTGTTACTCCAGGTGTTTCTTTACTTCCTACTTTTGCATGCCAGTCCCCTATAATGAAAAGGACATCTTTTTTTGGGTGTTAGTTCTAGAAGGTCTTGTAGGTCTTTATAGAACTGTTCAACTTCTCTTCTTCAGCATTATTGGTCAGGGCATAGACTTGGATTACAGTGATATTGAATGGTTTGCCTTAGAAATGAACAGAGATCATTCTGTTGTTTTTGAGATTGCATCCAAGTACTGCATGTCAGACTCTTTTGTTGACTATTATGGCTACTCCATTTCTTCTAAGGGATTCTTGCTCACAGTAGTAGATATAATGGTCATCTGAGTTAAATTCACCCATTTCAGTCCATTTTAGTTTGCTGATTCCTAAAATGTCTACCTTCACTCTTGCCATCTCCTGTTTGACCACTTCCAATTTGCCTTGATTCATGGACCTGACATTGCAGGTTCCTATGCAATATTGCTCTTTACAGCATCGGACCTTGCTTCCATCACCAGTCACGTCCACAACTGGGTGTTGTTTTTGCTTTGGCTCCGTCTCTTCATTCTTTGTGGAGTTATTGCTCCACTGATCTCCAGTAACATATTGGGCACCTACCAACCTGGGGAGTTCATCTTTCAGTGTCCTATCTTTTAGCCTTTTCATAATGTTCATGGGGTTCTCAAGGCAAGAATATTGAAGTGGTTTGCCATGTGGCTCAGATCATGAACTCCTTATGCCAAATTCAGACTTAAATTGAAGAAAGTGGGGGAAACCACTAGACCATTCAGGTATGACCTAAATCAAATCCCTTATGACTATACAGTGGAAGTGAGAAATAGATTTAAGGGACTAGATCTGATAGACAGAGTGCCTGATGAACTATGAACTATGAACTATGGACCATCCCCAAGAAAAAGAAATGCAAAAGAGCAAAATGGCTGCCTGAGGAGACCTTACAAATAGCTGTGAAAAGAAGAGAAGCAAAAAGCAAAGGAGAAAAGGAAGGATATTCCCATTTGAATGCAGAGTTCCAAAGAATAGCAAGGAGAGATAAGAAAGCCTTCCTCAGTGATCAGTGCAAAGAAATAGAGGAAAACAATAGAATGGGAAAGACTAGAGATCTCTTTGAGAATATTAGAGATATCAAGGGACCATTTCATATAAAGATGGGCTCAGTAAAGGACAGAAAGGTCCATACATGGACCTAACAGAAGCAGAAGATGTTAAGAAGAGATGGCAAGAATACAAAGAAGAACTGTAGAAAAAAGATCTTCACGATCCAGATAATCACGATGGTGTGATCACTCACACTCACCTAGAGCCAGACATCCTGGAATGTGAAGTCAAGTGGGGCTTAGGAAGCATCACTACAAACAAAGCTAGTGGAGGTGATGGAATTCCAGTTGAGCTATTTCAAGTCCTAAAAGATGATGCTGTGAAAGTGCTGCACTCTATATGTCAGCAAATTTGGAAAACTGTGCAGTGGCCACAGGACTGGAAAAGGTCAGTTTTCATTCCAATCCCAAAGAAAGAAAATGCCAAAGAATGCTCAAACTACCGCACAATTGCACTCATCTCACATGCTAGTAAAGTAATGCTCAAAATTCTCCAAGCCAGGCTTCAGCAGTTCATGAACTGTGAACTTCCAGATGTTCAAGCTGGTTTTAGAAAAGGCAGAGGAACCAGAGATCAAATTGCCAACATCCGTTGGATCATTGACAAAGCAAGAGAGTTCCAGAAAAACTTCTATTTCTGCTTTATTGACTATGCCAAAGCCTTTGACTGTGTGAATCACAATAAACTGGAAAATTCTGAAAGAGATGGGAATACCAGACCACCTGATCTGCTTCATAAGAAACCTATATGCAGGTCAGGAAGCAACAGTTAGAACTGGACATGGAGCAACAGACTGGTTCCAAATAGGAAAAGGAGTATGCATCAAGCCTGTTGTCACCCTGCTTATTTAACTTATATGCAGAGTACACCATGAGAAACGCTGGGCTGGATGAAGCACAGGCTGGAATCGAGATTGCCAGGAGAAATCTCGATTTCTCGAATCAATAACCTCAGATATGCAGATGGCACCACACTTATGGCAGAAAGTGAAGAAGAACTAAAAAGCCTCTTGATGAAAGTGAAAGAGGAGAGTGAAAAAGTTGGCTTAAAGCTCAACATTCAGAAAACTAAGATCATGGCATCTGGTCCCATCACTTCATGGCAAATAGATGGGGAAACATTGGAAACAGTGGCCGAATTTATTTTTCTAGGCTCTAAAATCACTGCAGATGGTGATTGCAGCCATGAAATTAAAAGATGCTTGCTCCTTTGAAGGAAAGTTACGATCAACCTAGACAGCATATTCAAAAGCAGAGACTTTGCCAACAAAGGTCCATCTAGTCAAGGCTATGGTTTTTCCATTGGTCATGTATGGATGTGAGAGCTGGATTATGAAGAAAGTTGAGCATGGAAGAATTGATGCTTTTGAACTGTGGTGTTGGAGAAGACTCTTGAGAGTCCCTTGGACTGCAAGAAGATCCAACCAGTACATCCTAAAGGAGATCAGTCCTGGGTGTTCATTGGTAGGACTGATTTTGAAGCTACAGCTCCAATACTTTGGCCACCTGATACAAAGAGCTGACTCATTGGAAAAGACCCTGATGCTGGGAAAGATTGAGAGCAGGAGGAGAAGGGGATGACAGAGGATCAGATGGTTGGATGGCATCACCGACTCAATGGACATGGGTTTGGGTGGACTCTGGGAATTGGTGATGGACAGGGAGGCCTGGTGTGCTGCGGTTCATGGGGTTGCAAAGAGTCGGACACGACTGAGAGACTGAACTGAACTGAACTGAGACAAGAAGAAATCCATCTGGTAAACAAACTGAAGTTATCGAAGAAAGAAGAGAGATTTTATTACTTCATACCTTTGAACAACCTCTTGATAGCACTTACGGCTCTGACAGATCCCCAAAGGTATCCATTTTTTTCCTTCCAGTGCCAGAAGTGGGAAGGAAAGCACTTGTAGATACTCTAATGTATATTAGTATAATTCATTGAATAAACTTCAGTTTTTAAAAAATTTATTACAGTATAACTGATGTAAAATATTATATGTTGCTGCTGCTGCTGCTAAGTCGCTTCAGTCGTGTCTGATTCTGTGTGACCCCATGGACTGCAGCCTACCAAGCTTCTCAGTCCTTGGGATTCTCCAGACAAGAGCACTGGAGTGGGTTGCCATTTCCTTGTCTAATGCATGAAAGTGGAAAGTGAAAGTGAAGTTGTTCAGTCGTGTCCGACTCTTAGGGACCCCGTGGAGTGCAGCCTACCATGCTCCTCCATCCATGGGATTTTCAAGTGTACAATACAGTGATTCATGAATTTTTAAGGTTATAATCCACTTATAAAATATTGGCTATATTCCCTATGTTGTATTAATACAATGTATCCTTGTAGCTTGTTTATTCTTTTAAGGTTTTTTTTTTAAGTTGACTGTGTTGGGTCTTAGTTTCCACGTTGAGGCTCAGTAGTTGCAGCACACAGGCTTCTCCTCTAGTGGCTCACAAGGCAGAACTTTAAAAAGTAGGGATCATGAGGGGAGAAAGAGGTTTGTATTTTCTTGGAAAAAGCAGGGTTCTTGTGGTCCCATCTTGTTTTTTTGTTTTTGTTTTTTTTAAATTCCTTCCATATGGTCAGGTGTTTCCCGTTAGGCAAATGGAGTCCAATGAGCATATAATGAGGCTCAGGTTCACTAGAGGCCAAGAGGATGATTTAAACCATTCCACTCTGATATTCATTTTTTGTCTGGTTCTCTCCTTTTGAGGTTTGGTTCTGCCACTGAAGCCTGCACACTTGGCTTCCACTGGGGAAGGGCAGGGGTATGGTTCTGGGGCAACCACCTGGGGAACAGCAGGGAGGGTGAACCAGCCTTTCTTTCCTTTGGTTTCTGACAGCCCGGATTTCTAGATATCTGCTTGTTTGCAGTGGGATGGGCCCTGGTGGCATCATGCAGATAGATGCTCTTCCTCCCCTCATGATTCCTGCCTTTAAAGTTCCTGCCTTGTGAGCCCCTAGAGAAGAAGCCTGCTGCTGCAGCTGTTGAGCCTGCACACCACAACTAGCGATCCTGCAAGCGGAAACTAAGACCCAACACAGTCAACTTAAAAGAAAAAGTCCACATTAAAAAAAAAATCTTAAAACAAGCTGCAACTCTATATTGTATTAATACAGCACAGGGAATATAGCCAATATTTTATAATAAGTGAATTATAATCTTAAAAATTCATGAATCACTGTATTGTACACCTGTAATATATAACATTTTACATCAATTATACTGTATCTGTGCCACCAAACCTGGTTCCTGGTTCGGGTTATGTGGAAATTACATCTAATGGGAGAGAGGGACAGAGTGGAAATGTGGTAAGGCAGGTCATGATGAAAGATCCCTGAGTCCCAGCTCCATGCAATGATCCTGTTAATCCTTTGCATTGAAAACATATATAAATCTGCTTTAGTCTCTAACAGGGAAAATGGTCCTCAGAGTTTTCTGAAAGATTGTCTCTTGGGTTATAATATTTAGGCTGGCTCAAGTACAATTCTCTATTTGTTTCTTAGACTTTTAATTAAGTTTTCATTGACAAAATATACTGAAAGCGGTCAGAAGAAATCAATAGAGAAAAAAGTGGAAATTAATGAAATAAGAAAATCAGTAGCGAAAAGAAAAAAATTGACATAAGAGAAAAACTTCCAGTACGAAAGCAAAATCTTATGATTTAGAAAGAGTAAGAGAGGCTTTCCGATAAACAGAGCCAGTGCATCTATTTTCCATTTTTCCTCTACAAAAAAAAAAAAAAAGAGAGAGAGAATAAAGTGAGTATATTTAGTTGAGAAAGACAAAAAGTATTAATATGTAAGAATGAAAGAAAATGAAAATGACAACAAATTAGAACTGTTGGAGAACTCTGGTTTCCAAGGGCCTACAGAGTGAGACGTCTATTTGCATAAGACCTCCAGACACTCAGGTATGAAATTTGATGACCCTGGTGAGATACAGAACTGGAAACAGGAGACTGGTTGAAAATTCGTGCACAATTAATTGCTCTCTCCCTTTACTTTTTTCTCTAACCAAATATAATACACTAGTGGGAGGTTTGATCTCTGGATAAATTGACCTGGAGAGGATGTATACCTGCACAGAGAAAGATAAGACTGAGGCACAGACAGATGGAGTGAAAAACCATTCCCAGGACTTTGGGCCTCTCAGGATCTTCCCCATCCTGGCCCCAGACACCAGTAATGCAGGAGACTGGAGCTGTCCTCTGCTCTAAACTAAAAAGCAGAGAACAGAGCTCTGGCAGTCTCCTGGTGAAAAGGTTGGCTCTAAAGTCTACCAGTTGAGAAGTTTTACCTCACAACTGGAGGCCAGAATCGCTACACATTTCAGGAAAGTATTCAATGCAAAAGGGAGAGAACAATTCAAAAAAATTTTTTTAAAGTTTGATTTGGACATAGACAAAAATGGACAAGAAAACTTCAAACAAATCTGCTCTCTGAGAGATCAGAGATTATGTTGTATCTATAAGTAAGAATAGAAAGCAGTGAAGAAGAGAAGTTAGACACAACTCATGAAAAAGATTTCTATCAAATACAAATTCCAGGAAGAGAACAAAAAAATCTAGAGAAGACTATCAAATAACAAACATATAAGAGACATCTGCAGAACTAGATCCTACAAACTGAAAGTGCTCACCTCTACTTAGCATAAAAGTGTTTAAAAAATCCACAACATAAATCATGAAAATTTAATACATCGGAAATATAAAAAGCAGTAAGTATTAGGAGATGAGCAGGAAGGAGGCATAAGATAATATACAAAGGAACAGAAAATAATTGGCATTAGACTTGACAACAGGAGTGACCAGGAAACTTTGAAGTGATGTTTCCAAATTCTGAATAATTGGCAAAGTGTGTAGAATAAAGCCATTTTCAAACATGAGAGACTCAAATATTCATCTCTAAAACATGCATATTTTTTCTGCTTTTGGCTGCATGGCAACCAGGGGTTGAAACCTGAATCCTCAGAAGCACAGTCTTAACCAGTGCAGCATTAGGGAATTCCTTCTAACACATGTACCTTAAGGAAGCTGTTGGAAAAGGAACTTGAGCAAAAATGAAAAGTTAGCAAAAATTAACTTAATTCTAGGAAACAGGAATCCAAATCAGGAAGACAATGACAGTAAGTTTCACAGTAAGTGTACAGTCTAGTTAGAGCCACAGAATGGAAACCTGAGAGATACCAACTGGATATTTGAACAACTTAAAAAAAGAAACCAATGGACACTTAACACATGCATTGGAACATCTCTAAAAACTAGCAACAGATACATAAAAAGCTAATTAAGTCCTTTAAAAAAAATTATTTGGCCACACCGGGTCTTAGTTTAAACATGTGGGATGTAGTTCTTTGAGCAGGGATCAAACCCAGGACCCCTGCATTAAGAGCATGGAGTCTTTAGCCATGGGCCAGCAGGGAAGTCCCTAATTAAGTCCTTAATAGACAAAAATGTATCTAAAACTACACTGGTTTTGAATTTTTAAAAATTTACATAATTATATTGACATAACCAATAACTGAGATTTAACCATATTTGAAGATGGTCAAAAAGAAACAAGAAGTTTTTTTTTCTTTAAATGAAGTATTCTTACACTGCACATTTTTATTGCTAATGTGAACAAGAAATATTGCTTGCCATTTCAGTAAATAACAAATACTGCCCATCATCAAACCATCTGCCATTGCAGTCATCCCTGACAGTGAGCCCTTAGGAGAATTCAGGATGGAGAAAAATAGAACACTGGCCCTAGCAGTTAAAATGCATATCAAGGGAATAATTTCAATGCACCCAGACTCTTGCATCTTTCTATACATAGAAAAGCACTAAAATCATTAACTTGAGAAGTCTGGTTTTTGTGATTTGCAGAAATATTTTGATGTTTGACTATAGGGTTTTTTGGTTTGTTTTTTTTTTTCCAGCAAAAACTCTTATACATCCTGGCTCCTCCCTTACCTCTTTGGGACAATTCCTCAGAGCTCTCTGAGAGGCAGTATCCTAGGCTATCAGTGTTGTTTAATCGCTCAGTCATGTCTGACTCTTTGTGACCCCATGGACTATAGCCCGCTAGGCTCCTCTTTCCATGGGATTGCCCAGATAAGAATACTGGATTGGGTTGCCATTTCCTTCTCTAGGGGATCTTCCTGACCCAGGGATTGAACCCAGGTCTCTAGTGTCTCCTGTATTGACAGGTGGATTCTTTACCATTGAGCCACCAGAGAAGCCCCATTCTAGGCTATATTCCTCAATAATAAAATTCTCAACATTTTGGTTGTACATTTTTTGGGGGGGAGGGGCTTCCCTGATAGTTCTGTTGGTAAAGAATATGCCTGCAATGCAGGAGACCCTGGTTCAATTCCTGGGTCAGGAAGATCCACTGGAGAAGGGATAGGCTACCCACTCCAGTATTCTTGGGCTTCCCTTGTGGCTCAGCTGGTAAAGAATCTGCCTGCAATGCAGGAGACCTGGGTTCAATACTTGGGTTAGGAAGATCCCCAGGAGAAGGGAAAGACTACCCACTCCAGTATTCTGGCCTGGAGAATTCCATGGACTGTATTGTCCATGGAGTCGCAAAGAGGCGCACACGACTGAGCAACTTTCACTTCACTTCATTTTTTTTAGTTGAAACTAAAAGATATTTTTTTTTAACTACTAAAATGAGACTGATCTTTCTGAAATATTCAAAGAAATGTTTATTATCCAATGAAGACATTGAGTTTATCCAAGATTTCATCTAGGAGCAGGGGAAAAGACCCTCATCCATAGAGGAATACTATAAGTGCAATTATGGGAGAAAATAAAGTTCCTCTCTCTTTTGTTTTACAAAGTCCTATTAATTTCAACTTTCTGATTACACTGCCCACAAAAATAATGAATAAACAATCTATAATAGAAATTGAAAAGAATTTTGTTTGAGCCACACTGAAAACAATATCTTGGAAGACAGCTTCACAGATACCTTGGAGGAACTGCTCTAGAGAAGCATGGTTTTCAGCACAGTCTTGTATCTTGTCAACACAAAGAATACCAAACAAGTCAGGGATACATTCCTTCAAGGTTCAACAAAACAAAACAGATGAGCATGTTCACAGCGAGTGAGTAAGGCCTTGGCACCAAGGAAGGGAGTCTTATCGAAGGAGCTGATACATTGGCATCTCAAGAAGAGAGGCATTTAATCTTTATCTTTAAAATGGACATTCTTTACTTCTGGTCTTTGAACCTTTTCCCTTAATAACTGAAGCAGATGTGCAGTGTACATTTGATAGGCCACAGACAGCCTGTTTTAGTTAGCATAGAATTTGAGTTAAATCATGTACAGCCAGAATGACTTCCCCATACCTCAATATGTGAAAATTTCTTTCAATATACTCCTACAATTCTGTCTCAGAAATAACGATAACCTTGCCTCTCCCTTTCCCGTGTTGCTTGTGCCTGTAATTATTCATCCAACTAGCATAGCTCCACATTCCTGAAGGCACACACTTTAGACACTGATCATCAAAAACTTAACATCTAGTAACACAAAGACCCACAACACACTGCTCATAGAAAGCAAGAGCCAGAAGTATGGGCTTATCAAAACCATCCCCCAAATATAATAGGGCTACAAGAGGAGAAAAATCTTACCTCTAGCCATCTTAGGTTTGCACACAGGTCTCTTTCACAAAAAAGATTAACAGGACAAAAACAATTTATTAACTTGTGTGTACCTGTCATATGGGAAAACCTTAACAAGAGCAATTCAAAGTGTGGCTTAGAACTCCATATTATGTGGTATCTTCAACAAAGAACATATATTTATTGAGAAATGACAGGATAAAGAAAAGCAGTCTTGAGCTTCCAAGGGTGGCAAACTGGGAGGAAACTAATGGAGTAAAATTTATTTGCACATCCCTCTGGTGCTGTCTATGGGCTAAGAGTTTAGAGTTATCTCCTGTAAAGGAGAATTTATATCCTGCCTTTAGGCAGAAATGGGTGAGGGTGGAGAGAGTTTTTCCTGCATTTGATGGTTCTAAATTGCCCTCAACTCAAAACTGTTTTTATGTCAAAAAGGCATACGTTGGAGTGACATACTATGGTTTACCTTCAAGGCACAGTCTTCACAGATACACACAATCTCGGGCACTTCACAAGGAAGTAGCTGTATGGGAGCAAATTTTGCCACCCAAAAGATGTCTCTTTGGCATGAGGGTTAATTTAGATTGATTATATTTAAGAAAAAGAAGACTCAGGAAGTTTTTCTTTTTACATCTCCCTGCAGGAGGTGCAGAAGATGCCGGTTTGATTCCTGGGTCAGGAACACGCCCTGGAGTAGGAAATGGCAACCCACTCCAGTATTCTTGCCTGAAAAATTCCATGAACAGAGGAGCCTGGCAGGCTACAGTTTATGGAGTCTCAAAGAGTCGGATGCCACTGAGTATGCACACACGAGTTTAGATAAAGGGCTGTTTTCAGAATAGAGCAATCCAGAGATCTGCAAAGAACATGAGTTAAGTGAGGTGGGAAAACTCTTGGCAGGGCCTGGAGATGAGTCCACTACCTGTTCCATCGTCTCTGAGTAGCTCAGCAAACATTTGCTTACCAAACGTTTGCTTTTCCATCTCTGGCTGAATTGCCTTCCTCCTCTTTGAATTCCTAAACCACAACTACCAACATCCTCTTTTGTCTTTAGCTATTTTGGCAAGTAACTCAGTTTTCCTGGATCTCTCCCAAGTATACACGTTATTAAAGTTTTGTCTGATTTTATTCTGCTAACCTGTCTCATGTCAACTTAATTCTTAGATTGTAAGCAGATAGGGTAAGGGGTCACTGGAGAAAGAGAACCAGGAATGCTTTTTCTGACATATATGCGTATTTGTACTAAATTGCTTCAGTTGTGTCCAACTCTTTTTGACCCTATATAGACTGTAGCCCACCAGCCCCCTCTGTCCTTGGGATTCTCCAGGAAAGAATTCAGAGGAGCCATTTTGGCCCAGCCTTTTTTTTTTACTGTGTCAGGGCTTAGTCGTGACACCTGGGGTTTTTGTTGGGGCATGCTTCTCTCTAGTTGTGGTATGGGGGCTCCAGAGTGTGCGGGCTCAGTAGTTGCTGCACATGGGTTTAGATGCTCTGTGGCATATGGGACATAAGTTCCCTGACCAGGGATGGAATTTATGTCCCCTGCATTGGAAGGTGGATTCTCAACCACCAGGAAAGTCCCGGCCTAAGCCATTTTGTGATCTCCTTGCCGTTAAACAGACTCAGTAACAAATGATCTTAAGGGAACAAAGGAACGTAGGACCAGAGAAAAAGCAGGCAAACAATAGTGCAGTTGATAAAACAAAGCCCTATTTCCTCTTCAAGGGATATACAGAGTAAAGTATCTCTGAGTTCTACAGAAACTAAGGCCCCACCACCTGAGGTGGAGGACAGAAAGATGATGTTGACTTTTTCAGACTTTAGTCAACTAAAGCTAGGATTCTAGAATTATCCCAGTTCAATGTTGAATTTTTCTCTGCTCAAGCCCCTTCATGAATATGCATGTACCCTTAACTTAAAACTTCCCCAATTTCTCTATTTGGGGAGACACCGCTTTGGGAAAGATCCCAGTGTTCTCCTTAAATGCTCCTTCTCCCAATCTTTGGCCTAGTTGTGTCTTTTGGTTCAACACCAAAAGAAGCAAACCCAGTTTTCAAGTAACAAGACCAGACAGAAGAACTTGGAAGCTTAAGAGTAAAATTCCCTCCTCTTCAACACTACCAGACACTCCTAAACCTGGTTTCACAGTGCAGCATAATAGCATGCGACCTGTTGTCAAATGCAAGTTCGTGCCCAACCCATAGTGAAGCCAAACAAATCAAGAGATTGGAACAGAGAATGGCTTACTGCAGGGTCAAGCAAGTAGCGGTCTCCCTGGTAGCTCAGCTGGTAAAGAATCTGCCTGCAATGCAGGAGACTCTGGTTCAATCCCTGGGTCAGGAAGATCCCTTGGAGAAGGGAAAGACTACCCACTCCAGTATTCTGGCCTAGAGAATTCCAGAGTCTGTATAGTCTCCATGGGGTTGCAGAGTTGGATATGACTGAGTGACTTTCACTTTTCAAGCAAGTAGAACAGGCCGCTCGTCCTCCAAAGCCCCAAACTCCCTAATGGTTTTCCAGAAGTTTTTAAAGGCAAAATTTGAGGTGAAGGCTGTGGACTGTGTGACCTTCTTCTGATTGGTTAGTGGTGAGATTACAGGGTAGGGCTCCCAGACTTTTGTGCTCAGCCTCAAGCTGCCATCCTCCACCGGGTTGTGGGCCTTAGTTCCAGCAGAACTCAGATATATTGCTATGTATATTCCTCGAGGAAAAACTTTCACTGCTGCTCTGTTTGTACTGATCACTGTTGCTTGATCCCTTCTCTTCTGTTTCTACATTTCCCCACTTTTTTGATTAGCACCTGTTTGAATCTGCCCTTTGGAACTCTGAGAAGATGCTGGAGGCTAAAACCAGACAGCTTTTGTATCAAGGAGGGCCGCAGGGGGTCCTGCTTGGATTCCTTTCTCCCTGAGTCCATTTCACTCCAGCATCCACGGAGTGGCACACATCACATGAAACAATGCATGAAAACACAACTCCATCCACGATCACAAGGCAGGCACAGAGGGCACCACACCAGTGTCAGTCCTTTGGCAAATGTCACAGAGACCACGCTTGGGGCACTGGATATAGCAATCAGGGTCACCCTTAAAAATTTGAGATCTGGACACTCTAGACCAACGGGGAATCCTGGCTCCAATCTCTTCGTACCCCTCCTCCCCAGCCCTCAACGTGCGTGGCCTCAAGAGCCTCCTCAGCTGCATTAAGAATCCCCGGTTGGAACACCTCCATCTCCACGAGGGACAGAGACAGAAGCTTCCAGGAGCTTGGGCGCTGGGCTCTCGCGCCAGGGGCGAGCTCCGGGTCTGAGTTCTTTGCGGAGCCGAGAACCGAGTAAGAAAAGCTGGAATATACAGTTTCCCTGATTTGGGGACTACAATTCCAACAGGGGAGCAGCGGTGGATTCTGCTCGAGGGCACGAGTCACTCACAAGGTCACCTTTACAGGTGAGGAGTTGGCCTAGGAGGGAACCCCGCTCTTCTTCCAGACCCCGCGGGCATCGTGCCCCAGCAGTCTTTCCGAGCGCTTCATGAGGAGCCGGGGCACGGCCCCCCAACACCCACCCAACCCCCTTCGCGCCTGCGCACTCGGGACCGAGAAGGCACTCTCCGGTATTCCGGCGCCGCGGTCCTGAGCGCTGGGCGGTCTCCCGAGCGCTGGGCGGTCCCCCGAGTCTGGCGCAGCCCTAGGGCGGTAAGGCAGGCTCGGTGGTAGCCGCTGCTCTTCTGAAGAAAACAAGCGCGAGACGGGCCAGGTTCTGCGGACCAGATCGAGGTTGGATTTGGGGGCCTCAGGCCGGAGTGAGGGCTTTGCACTTCTGAGACTGGGCGGCGCGGGGTTAAGCTTGTGCGGCGGTAACTGGGCGCCGCCCCGGCCTGTTCCCGGCGGTCCTGCCCGTCGCCTTCCTCGCCTCGACCACCGAGGCCTGGCCGTAGAGGAAAGGCCTGAGAGGGAAACGGGTGGTGGAACCTCTGAATGAAAGTCCCCTGCAAGGCGCGGTGGCCGCCCGAGCGTGGGTGGCTGTGGTGTCTGAATTACAGCCGACCCAGAGCCGCGGACCTTCTCTCGTCTTTATCTTTCCATTGTGTTTGCAGATGGTGGGTAGCGACGGTCAAGGGGGCGTGGACGGTGGGTGTTGACCGCGTCCAGAAACGCCTGCGATGTAATCATCCGGGTTTGCTTCCCGAGCCCTGTCAGTCTCCAGAGGCCTGTGAAGTGAAGCGAATCGCTGCTGCGTCTCTAAAAGCCGCGTTCTTTGTGAGTTTCTGCTGCTTCTTTGTTTGCGTGAAATGCACTTGATTTTTGTGACACGAGATTGTTAAAATTTCCTTCTCTTGAAATGTCCTGCGTAAGAATAATCTACTTACTGATTTGGACTTTAGGATTTACCTACGTCCTGGCAGGGGACCCAGTTTATACGTTTCCCTTTCTGTTGCCCACTTAATGCAGTTCTTCAGTTAGTTGTGCTCAGTCTCTGCAGGACCTCATGGACTGCAGCCTGCCAGGCTCCTCTGTCCTTGGAATTTTCCAGGCAAGAATAGTGAAGTGGGTTGCCATTTCCTACGCCAGGGGATCTTCCCGACCCAGGGATCGAACTCGTGTCTCTTGCCTTAGCAGGCAGATTATTTACCACTGAGCCACCTTAGTTAACCATGTTCTATAAATCCAGTTGCTCTGTGAGCACAGTTTATAATGATGGAAGTAGCCCTTTGGAAGTTACTGTTTATGTTTTCTTTTCAACTATGATTTGTTAAGTAGTGTTGGGTTTCAGTTCAGTTCAGTCGCTCAGTCCTTTCCGACTCTTTGCGACCCCATGGACTGCAGGCCAGGCCTCCCTGTCCATCACCAACTTCCGGAGTTTACTCAAACTCATGTCCATTGAATCAGTGATGCCACCAACCATCTCAGCCTCTGTCATCCCCTTCTCCTCCTGCCTTCAGTCTTTCCCAGCATCAGGGTCTTTTCAAATGAGTCAGCTCTTCGCATCAGGTGGCCAAAGTATTGGAGTTTCAGCTTCAACATCAGTCCTTCCAATGAATATTCAGGACTGATCTCCTTTAGGATGGACTGGTTGGATCTCTTTGCAGTCCAAGGGACTCTCAAGAGTCTTCTCCAACACCACAGTTCAAAAGCATCAATTCTTCGGCGCTCAGCTTTCTTTGTAGTCCAACTCTCACATCCATACATGACCACTGGAAAAACCATAGCCTTGACTAGACGGACCTTTGTTGGCAAAGTAATGTCTCTGCTTTTTAATATGCTGTCTAGGTTGGTCATAACTTCTCTTCCAAGGAGTGTCTTTTAATTTCATGGCTATTAGATTGTGTTGGGTTTAGACAGCTCTAATTATTCCACAGTAGGAGTGGGGATTTTTTTTCCCAAAGGGAATCCACGAGTGGAACTTTTTGGTACCAGCCTGATGTGGTTAGAGTTAGTTAGCATGAGTTTTATTTATTTTGGACAAATGAAAAATTGTTTAATGTATACAGCATAATGTTTTGATATATGTAAACATTATGGAACAGAATACCACACCGACTAATTAACCATTAGCTCTCAAGGTTAACTATTTTGTGTATGTGACAAGAGTACTTAAGATACACTCTTGGCAAACTTCCAGTATGTAATACACTATTATTAGCTATAGTAACCATGTTGTGCATTAGGTCTTCAGAGCTTATTATCTTATAACTGAAATTTTGTAGCATGAGTTTGTTTTAGGTATGTCTTGGGGAGATCCCCTGGGGAAGGGAATGGCTACCCACTGCAGTATTCTTGCCTGGAGAATTCCATGGACAGAGGAACCTGGCAGAATACAGTCCGTGGGTGGAAAAAAATCAGGACTGAGCGACTAACACTTTCACTTTTTTGGGATAGAGGAGGAGAGATGTATGCAGTGGTTAAGAATTTTGAACCTAGATTGAGAGGTTTTTAATCCTGACCATCACTTAAATCTAAGTGAGTTTGGGCAGTTGAAAGAAAACTGTGTTGCAGTTTCTTCATATGTAAAATCGGAATTATAATAGTATATGCTTCACAGGGTTGTTTTGAAGGTTACCTGAATTAATATTGAAGGAGATCAGCCCTGGGATTTCTTTGGAAGGAAGGATGCTAAAGCTGAAACTCCAGTACTTTGGCCACCTCATGCAAAGAGTTGACTCATTGGAAAAGACTCTGATGTTGGGAGGGATTGGGGGCAAGAGGAGAAGGGGACGACAGAGGATGAGATGGCTGGATGGCATCACTGACTCGATGGACGTGAGTCTCAGTGAACTCTGAGAGTTGGTGATGGACAGGGAGGCCTGGCGTGCTGCGATTCATGGGGTCACAAAGAGTTGGACACGACTGAGCGACTGATCTGATCTGAATTAATATCTGTTGAAGCTCTTAAAACATTACCTAGCATAGTAGAATACTGCTTAATTATATTAGCGGTTACTGTTAGTGATGATTCTTAATCATTCCGTATCAACTTTCTTTATTCCCAAGAATAATGAAAATGTGAAGTTACTTATGATGAATGCAAGCAGAAAAATCAACAGCAAATGGACCAGAATAGGGATTCTTAACATGAAGTCTTTGGGTTCTGTTTATGGGTTTTCAGGACAAGGAAAAAATCAAAGATATATATAGATATAGATATATTGTAAATATTTTTCAGTGGTTAATTTGGGAGGGGAATCTACTTACTTATAATTTCATGATATCAGAGTTGTATAAGACCCAACAAGATTGATTTTCACTGGTCTAGAATTAAAGTCTGGAATAAATAGGAATAATTTTGAGGATAATCTTAAAAAACTTGTGTCTAACAATGTGGAAATGTTAAGTAATTCACACTTCATCCATATGATGGAATGTTATGGGATAATAAACATTATAAAGTCATAAGAAAAAACCATATAATGTAATATTGGGAAGTATGTATTGTTCTGAATAAAAATTTTTAAGAAATTGTTGTTACCTATGTATCTTGAACACTAAGGTAAGGAATAATAAGACGTTTTGCAAAATTTAGTAATTGGTTATTCAGGAGGAGTCAACTCAAATGACTGAGCATTTGCTATGAAATAAGCATTTTTTTCTGCCTGCTGTGCATACTATCTCTTGATTTTTGGAAATGTTGTGAATCAGCATTGTGATCCTTCACAGAAGGGTTTCTGGGTGTTAATGAAATACAGTATTCAAGAACTGGTAAGAATTATTTTTTCAGTGACATTGATTTCCCTGTTGTTACCACTTATGCAGTTCTATGTAATCACAGTTTTCTTAATGACTACCTGTCTACCCAAATCATTAAAAAATTGTTTTTAATGGGAATAGCTTTTTAAACATTTCAGATAATGTACTTAATGCAAGCTTGTGAAATATTTAGTAACCAAGGAACCTTAAAGAAGAAAATAAAAATTACAGTCCTCAGCAGGGCTTCCCAGTGGTAAAGAATCCACTTGCAATTCAGGAGACTTGCAGGAGACGCAGGTTCCATCCCTGGGTTGGGAAGATCCCCTGGAAGAGGAAATGGCAACCCACACCTGTATTTTTGCCTGGAAGAAATCCCATGGACAGAGGAGCCTGGTACACTATAGTCAATAGGATCACAAAGAACTGGACTTCACTAAGCATACACACACATATTCGCAACATCCAGAAATAATCACTATTCTTATTTAGAGCATATGTTCCCAAAAATATTTTTACAAGCATTTGTGGTTTTGTATATTTGTATATACGTATTTGTATATGCTTATTTAGTTTTATTTCTGAATAGGATAACATTAATTGAAAATTTAAAGGAAAACAAGACCTCTAATTCTTCGTTTAAGATAGGAATTCAGGGGTCTTCCCTGGGGGCTCAGTGGTAAGGAGTCTGCCTGCCAGTGCAGGAGACATTGGTTCGGTCCCTGATCCAGGAAGATCTCACATGCTGTGGGGCAACTTACCCCATATACAACTATTAAGCCTGTGCTCTAGAGCCACGGAGCCCATGTACAGCTATTAAGCCTGTACTGTAGAGCTGGGGAGCCACAACTACTGAGCCCACATGCCACAACTACTGAAGCCCGCGTGCCCTAGAGCCTGTGCTCTGTAACAAGAGAGTAGCCCCTGCTCATAGCAATGATGACCCAGCACAGCCAAAAATAAATAAATAAAATTATAAAAAAAGAAACTCATTTTTTTTTAAAGGAAAAAAATTAATAAAAAAGAGGAATTCAGTATTGTCATGGATTTTGTAACATTTTTATGGATTTTATATATATATTTTTTAAACTGTTTTTTTTTTTTCTTTCAGTGTGTCTTGGATATTTTCCATTCTTTAAGATTTTGAAAACTCAGCATTTAATGATTACTTTATTATTCTGTTTGTGGATGTTTTCTCAAGTATTTAAGAAATAAGTTTTTGGGGAGTGATGTTCAAAACTGCCTGAACAATTCCTTCAGCAGGCTTTCTAGGTCCTATTACTTAACCAACTTTTCACTTCAAGGTCATGTGGGATTTCAGAGGTAGGAACGTTGAGGAATATAGCATTGACTTCTGCCAACTAGGGATACAAGTGATAACTCTGAAGTATTTGGCTTTATTTCTGAAGGATTGTTAGAGTATGAAGTGGACAGTTCTGTTAGTTTATGCCAGATGCTTCATCCTCCTGATCCTTCATTTGAGTGAGAGTTTGAGAAATAAATTAATGATAATTACCTAGAAAATGAATCTTACAAAAAACAAAATCATTTTAAACTCAGAGAAGAAAGGCAAAATAATCTGATTATACTATATAGTTCAGTTGGTAATGGTATTTAAATGGTCATAGTCATAGAAACTGAATATCTGTGTACCCTTTAATAGAACAAAATCACACTGGAGAAAAAAAAGCATATTGGAAGGATAGGGAGATGCAATTATGCACACATGAAGTGGGAGATGGGTGAGTAAAAGATAGCTGAAGTAGTAAATTAGCATGTGATTTGAATATATGGTATTTATATAACAAAAGAAATAGCTAAAAGAGGTGAAAATTGTTGCCTCTAGATTTGGAAGATAGGGGAAAGGGTAGCAGGGATGGAATCGTTGGGGCTTTTTGTGATATCCCTTGTAGAGCTGTTTTAAATTTATGTCCAGGTACAAGTGATACAAATTAAAGTTTTCTTTCCTTTTTTTTTTTACAGATTAAAAATTTCTTGATTAAAAAATTGAGACTCCTGGGAAGAACAAAATAAAGATCACGTGGGATACCATCCAGCAGAGGTAACACAATACAATCTTATTCCAAGTCCATTTTGACTTTTTTGGTCTCATTATAATCATTTTCCATGTATCATTTCATTCTTTTTACACCATACCACAAGTGTCCATTTCTCCAGTCTTAGTGATAAGTATCGGAGAAGGCCCTGGCACCCCACTCCAGTACTCTTGCCTGGAAAATCCCATGGACGGAGGAACCTGGTGGGCTACAGTCCATGGTGTCACTAGAAGTCGGACACGACTGAGCGACTTCACTTTCACTTTTCACTTTCATGCATTGGAGAAGGAAATGGCAACCCACTCCAGTGTTCTTGCCTGGAGAATCCCAGAAATGGCGGAGCCTAGTGGGCTGCCGTCTATGGGGTCGCACAGAGTCAGACACGACTGAAGTCACTTAGCAGCAGCAGCAGTGATAAGTATTAGCAGTTTTTAAAATCTGCTAATCCAGTTCCTTTAAATGCAACTCCTTAGTTACTATTGAATTTTAACTAGTGGGTTATTTCATTATCCATACTCAGGTTTTACAAATTCACTTTTCCCCAGCCTGGGTACCAAGAGAATAGGATCGGTAAATGAGATCATGTAGACAGTATTGATGATTCCTAATAGGAAGGTGGTGAACAGTGAGCTCTGAG
This sequence comes from Bos javanicus, assembly GCF_032452875.1. Taxonomy (NCBI): domain Eukaryota; kingdom Metazoa; phylum Chordata; class Mammalia; order Artiodactyla; family Bovidae; genus Bos; species Bos javanicus. The sequence continues at coordinate 47,787,071 of NC_083885.1, read as the reverse complement.
GATTCTGGGAAAGATAGTTCAGCCTTGAGGAAGAGATCCCAGTGTGCAAGTACAGTTTTGCCGTTATAAAGACTGCCAGGCATGGTCTGTGCAAGTGGTTCTCAAATTGTGGCATTTGGACCAGCAGCATCAGTATCAACGTGGAAATGTTTTCAAAATGCAGTTTCTCAAGCCCAACCCTAGCTCCAGTAAATGCCAAACTTGAGGATCGAGGCCCTGCAAACTGTATTTTAATAAGCCTTTCAGATGATTCTGAGGTATACAAAGTTTGATTACTAAACCCGCCCATTATGATCACCTGGGCAAAGTTTAAAAATTTTGATTCCTGAGTCACAGCTCTCTTCTGCTAATTGAATCAAAATGTTTGGGGCATGGGAGTCAGGCATCAGTATATTTTAAAGGTCTGCTAATGGACTTCCATGGTGATCCAGTGGCTAAGACTGTGTTCCCAATATAGGGGGCCTGGGTTCAATCCCTGATCAGGGAACTATAATAGAAGATCCCACATGCCGCAACTAAGAGTTTGCATACTGTAACTAAAGAATCCTGCATGCTTGCAATGAAGATCAAAGATCCCAGGTGCTACAGCTAAGACCTGGTGCAGTCAAATAAATAAAATGTTAAAAAAAAAAAAATACACACAGTTCTCTTAAAAAAAAAAAAAAAAAGATTTGCTGGATTCCAATGTGTGGCATAGTTTGGAAAATTCTTCTCTATAATATTTTCTGTCTTCAGGGTTGGGTAGGCAAGCCAGATTCCTGAGTCTGAGAAGGATATTCTGGTTTCGATGGTGTAGTCACTTCTTAGCTGGGAAAACTGGGAATGAGGGGAGATGGATCTCTGCTCAGGACAGGTCTGGGTAGCCTATTCTTGAGTCCAGATCAGCCTCACTGAGTTGGAGGACTGCCCGGAATCTCTCCTGCCAAAACAGCTGGAAATGTCCTTCTCTTCTGGAGAGTCTTCTCCATGTCTATCCTTGTGCAGTGATTTTCCTGTTTCGGGGAGGGCATGTATTTGTCTAAATTAGCTCTTACCTTTCATAACTTGTCTGTGTGTTGAGAGGGGTGAGGGAGGGGTGTTGCATGTAGGAATGGAGAAGTCATGTGAGTTTTTAAAATTTGGGGGCTCTGGGATTTTGTTCTTACGGCTTCATATTCTTCCTCCAGTTTTTGGCTTCTGTCTGTGGACTCTGCTTCTTCAGTAAATGACCCTTGAGAAAAACTAAACATTTTCTTGCAACTCTGAAATCATGGCTCATGTAAGTTGGTATTTTTCTCTATTTGGAATGTTGTAATTTTTTTCAGGTTACGTGAACATTCTAATTAGTTGTCCTGAAACTTCCAAACAGATCCTCATCCAACAGCTTCTTCCTAGATGTTCCCATTCTAGTGAGGGATGGAGCCAGACAGCCTGGCCCTTCCTGTGTGCCCGTCTGTTGTCCATCCATGTCCATGTGTGAATTGACCAAATTATTCAGTCTCCTGTGTGTTCAGTCTTTGTCTAGAGCAGCGATAAAGCAGAAATGAAGTCCCTTGAGGGAGACAACTGATACGAGAAACTCACAACTGGAGAACACTTTAGAGCTGCAGTATCCAATATTAAAAATAGAAAATTAGTGCCTTCTTAGCACAGTAGGTCTCATGTCAGTCTCATAAAAAGTGTAGAATAATATGCAAGGCACATAATCTTAAACATTTTAGTGTCACATTTTAAAAAGTAAAAATGAAATGCACAAGTAATTTTAGTGTTTTATTTAACCCAATATAGCAAAATATTATCATTTCAAAGTGTAACCAAATAAGAATTATTGAGATATATTGCAATCTTTTTTTTTTGTAAAGTCTTCACTATCTGGTGTGTATTTTATAGCACATCTAAATTTGTATTAGCTACAGTTCAAATGCTCAGTAACCACATGTGTCTAAGATAGCATGTTAGACATTGCAGCTTTAGAAATTTTGTATAACTTAAATTGTAAATATAACTTAGCATATTTAAAAGTATAGAAATATCTAAATGTAATTATTAAGGCCAACATATCTATAAAACGGACTTTTTTGTAGTAAGTTTAAAATATTCAATAAAGGGTTTGTTATAATAAGGGAAAATGCTAATGATACATATAGTGATGAAACTGGATCTCTGTTTTAAAAAGTAGAGTTTGCATAAAATTAAAGAATTTTTTCCAGACCCAATTTTATTTCTTTTATTTTTTTAATTTTTTTAAAATTTTATTTTATTTTTAAACTTTACAATATTGTATTAGTTTTGCCAAATATCGAAATGAATCCGCCACAGGTATACCCGCATTCCCCATCCTGAACCCTCCTCCCTCCTCCCTCCCCGTACCCTCCCTCTGGGTCGTCCCAGTGCACCAGCCCCACACATCCAGTACCGTGCACGAACCTGGACTGGCGACTCGTTTCATACATGATATTATACATGTTTCAATGCTATTCTCCCAAATCTCCCCACCCTCTCCCTCTCCCACAGAGTCCATAAGACTGATCTATACATCGGTGTCTCTTTTGCTGTCTCATACACAGGGTTATTGTTACCATCTTTCTAAATTCCATATATATGCGTTAGTATACTATATTGGTGTTTTTCTTTCTGGCTTACTTCACTCTGTATAATAGGTTCCAGTTTCATCCATCTCATTAGAACTGATTCAAATATATTCTTTTTAATGGCTGAGTAATACTTCATTGTGTATATGTACCACAGCTTTCTTATCCATTCATCTGCTGATGGGCATCTAGGTTGCTTCCATGTCCTGGCTATTATAAACAGTGCTGCGATGAACATTGGGGTACACGTGTCTCTTTCCCTTCTGGTTTCCTCAGTGTGTATGCCCAGCAGTGGGATTGCTGGATCATAAGGTAGTTCTATTTCCAGTTTTTTAAGGAATCTCCACACTGTTCTCCATAGTGGCTGTACTAGTTTGCATTCCCACCAACAGTGTAAGAGGGTTCCCTTTTCTCCACACCCTCTCCAGCATTTATTGCTTGTAGACTTTTGGATCGCAGCCATTCTGACTGGAGTGAAATGGTACCTCATAGTGGTTTTGATTTGCATTTCTCTGATAATGAGTGATGTTGAGCATCTTTTCATGTGTTTGTTAGCCATCTGTATGTCTTCTTTGGAGAAATGTCTATTTAGTTCTTTGGCCCATTTTTTGATTGGGTCATTTATTTTTCTGGAGTTGAGCTGTAGGAGTTGCTTGTATATTTTTGAGATAAGTTGTTTGTCAGTTGCTTCATTTGCTATTATTTTCTCCCATTCTGAAGGCTGCCTTTTCACCTTGCTTTCTTGATACATACCCAGAAGTGGGATTACTGGATCATATGGTAGCTCTATTTTTAGTTTTTTAAGGAACTTCTTTACTGTTCTCCATAGTGGCTGCACCAATTTACATTTCCACCAACAGTGTAGGAAGATTCCCTTTTCTCCACACCCTCTCCACATTTATTACTTGTAGACTTTGAGTGATAACCATTGTCCCTGGTGTGAAGCAATACCTTGTGATTTTGATTTGCATTTCTCTGATAATCAGTGATGTTGAGCATCTTTTCATGTGTCTCCTGGCCATGTGAATGTCTTCTTTGGAAAAATGTCTTTTTAGGTCTTCTGCCCATTTTTTTTTTTTTTTGGTATTGAGTTGTATGAGTTCTTGGTATTTTTAGCATATTGACCTCTTGTTGGTCACATCATTTGCAAATATTTTCTCCCATTCAGTAGGCTGTCTTTTCATTTTGTTTTCTTTTGTGCCCATCAATAGAAGATTGATGGTTTCCTTTACTGTGCAAAAGCTTTCAAGTTTGATTAGGTCCCATTTGTTTATTTTTGCTTTTATTTCTTTTGCTGTGGGAGACTGATCTAAGAAAATATTGCTACGATTTAGTGAAACTCTGATTAACTACCTGTGCATATCTGGAAGTAAAACTAGGTATACCACAGTATATAGGAAGCTTTGTCTATAGCAGTAGTAGGCAAAGTGCAGCTTGTGAGCCAGAGTCAATCCATGTCCTGTTTTTGCACAAGCTATGAGTTAATTATTTTCTGAAAGAATTACTTTAAAAAAGAAGGGAAAGGGAAGGATACGCAAATAGAGATAATATGTGGCTTATGGCCCTATACAGAAATAAGTAATTTTACAAATAAAGCATGGGTTTGTCATTTCAGGATTTGGTGATGTTCAGAGATGTGACTGTGGACTTTTCTCAGGAAGAGTGGGAATGCCTGAACTCAAATCAGAGGAATTTATACAGAGATGTGATATTAGAGAATTATAGCAACTTGGTGTCACTGGGTAAGTTTCAGTTCAGTTCAGTAGCTCAGTCGTGTCCGACTCTTTGCGACCCCATGAATCACAGCACACCAGGCCTCCCTGTCCATCACCAACTCCCGGAGTTCACTCAAACTCACGTCCATCGAGTCGGTGATGCCATCCAGCCATCTGTGTCAAATAATGTAGAAATTCACATGACTGAATTTCAGGGCTGGCTGTCTAAAAACTAGTCAACTATCTGCTTTGTAGTTTGAGAATAGGTGTCTTCAGCTGTTAAACTATTAAATAGCACTGTTAGCTTCCCCCATAAATCATTGACCTTTACATTTTCCTTTGCCTTTTCTATTATATAATTGCTTCTCTTTAATGACAGTTGGATATAAATTCTTAGACACTCAGAGCAAAACCATTTTCAAAGAAGTCTGTTTTCATATTGTTGTAGATGGTCTATTATCTATTAACTTATCTGCAGTGTGAGTAGGAAGACAGAGGTGTCTGGCTGTACATACCTATTGAAAAAGTTGACACAATGTATATGATACTGGGTTAAATCAATAGTGTGTTGAAATTCAAGTGGACACATTCAATTTACTACAACAAACATATTATCTTTTTAATTTATTTAAACATTAACTTTTATGATTAATAGTTTAAAATATATGAACTTTGTATTTGACATTGGATGAATATATTGGCAAGAAACAAATTGTTTTCCTCCTAGCAAAATATTTAAATAAAAGCAAAAATAGTACCTAATGAACATGTATAGTGCTTAGTATGTACTAGGCACTCATCTAGGCACTTAAGTGACACCTCACAAAAATCTTATGGGTATACATTGCTGCCGCTGCTAAGTCACTTCAGTTGTGTGTGTGTGTGTGACCCCATAGACAACAGCCCACCAGGCTCCTCTGTCCCTGGGATTCTCCAGGCAAGAATACTGGAGTGGGTTTCCATTTCCTTCTCCAATGCATGCATGCATGCTAAGTTGCTTCAGTCGTGTCTGACTGTGTGCGACCCTATGGACAGCAGCCCACTAGGCTCCTCTGTCCACAGGATTCTCTAGGCAATACTGGAATGGGTTGCCATTTCCTTCTCCAGGGTATACGTTATTATTTTATATATTTTAATATATTATTATTTACTTATGAGTATATATTATTACTTTTCCAACTGAAAAAACTGAGCCTGTAAGTGACTCAGGTGAGAGAGGCAGGATTTGAAGCCAGTGCTCTCAATGTTTACTTTTAGAGACCAAGCCTGTATCAATTGGCAATTATAATAAGACAACATTCCTACCTCTGTGTTCTTGTGATCCTCAAGTAACTCTAATATGAATGTTTTTCAGTCCAATTACTCTTCTTTGTTCTGAAGCCTTGGTGAATTTTATACTTTCTTTATAATGTTCTATTGTTTTTTTTCAAGGAGGATGTTCCATTTCTAAGCCAGATGTAATTACTCTGTTAGAGCAAGGGAAAGAACCCTGGATGGTTGTGAGGGATGAGAAAAGAAGATGGAGACTAGGTGAGTAAGTGCTTATCAGGGGAGGGTAAGCTGCTGTGGCACAGCATATCCCTGCAGGTTGGGAAGAAACACACTCCTTAGTTGTTGATTATGAAGGAGAGACCTGACACCTGAGAAGAAAAGTTAGATCTCAGCATGGACAACCAAAGAAATTTCATCTCTACTTCCACTTATCTCTTCTTTTTACACTGTCCTGTTTCCTTCTCATTTCAATGGGGGAAAGCTTTCTTCCCCAGTGACCACCATTTTACTTGTATTTTGCATCTAATTTCTACTTAGATCATCTTTTGTATTTTGCCTGTTAGGTCTACATATTTCTTCATTGCCTTCTTTTCATGGTGTTTACGTGAAGTGATTAAATATTGTTAAGAAGGGTGAGGAAGTAAGAATATGGGGAATTATGATGGGTTAATTGGGTAATTTAGATAGGGTAATTAAGGAAGAGGAACCAGTTGGCAGAGGCTCTTTAACCTGTAAAAGATGGAATCATTTAAGCATCTGTATACATAACTGAAATGTATTACAACCACATAAAATATACTTAATTCTGAAAATTCTTTTTCCCCCAAGATTTAGTTATTTATTTATTTATTGGCTGTGCTGGGTCTTCATTGCTGCATGCGGATTTTCTTTAGTTGCAGTAAGTGGGAACTACTCTTCATTGCAGTGCATGGGCTTCTCATTGACCTGGCTTCTCTTGTTGCAGAGCATGGACTCTAAGCAAGAGGGCTTTAGTAGTTGTGGCTTATGGGCTCTAGAGCACAGGCTCAGTGATTGTGGCACACAGGCTTAGTTGCTCCGTGGAGTGTGGGATTTTCTGAAACCAGGGATCAAACTCATGTCTCCTGGATTGGCAGGCAGATTCTTTACCCAGCTGAGCCACGAGGGAAGCCCATGTTTTTCTTAAAGTATTCAGTGAATAAATGAATGATTGTAGACTTAGAATATTACCAGTTTGGAACCTCTAATAAGCTATTGGATCTAGACACTGAACATCACTGCTGATAACATCACAGAAATAGAGACAGTCAGATTGTATTTCTTCAAATGAAAGAATACAGTATCACCTATGAAGTGGGCCTAAGTCTGATGGAGCTTCTGAATTAGCCAGCCACTAATTTATTAGAGGAAGATAGAGGAACATGTTCTACTACATCTTGGGAATACAGTCAGAATATGAAAAATGCTACAGGGTCAAAGTGAAGAAGAACTAAAGAGCCTCTTGATGAAGGTGAAAGACGAGAGTGAAAAAACTGGCTTAAAACTCAATGTTCAAGAAAACTAAGATCAAATTCCATCACGTCACGGCAAATAGATGGGGAAACAATGGAAACAATGACAGACTTTTATTTTCTTGAGCTCCAAAATCACTGCTGATTGTAACTGCAGCCATGAAATTAAAAGATGCTTGCTCCTTGGAAGGAAAGCTATGACCAACCTAGACAGCATATTAGAAAATAGAGACATTACTTTGGCAACAAAGGTCTGTCTAGTCAAAGCTGTTGTTTTTCCAGTAGTCATGGATGGATGTGAGAGTTGGACTATAAAGAAAGCTGAGGGCTGAAGAATTGATGCTTTTGAACTGTGGTGCTGGGGAAGACTCTTGAGAGTCCCTTGGACAGCAGGGAGATCCAACCAGTCAATCCTAAAGGAAATCAACCCTGAATATTCATTGGAAGGGCTGATGCTGAAGCTCCAGTACTTTGACCACCTGAGGCAAAGACCCAACTCATTGGAAAAGACCCTGATGCTGGGAAAGACTGAACGCAAGAGGAGAAGGAGGCAGAAGAGCATGAGATGGTTGACATGAGTTTCAGCAAACTCCGGGAGATGGTGAAGGACAGGGAAGCCTGGTGTGCTATAGTTCACGGGTTCGCAAAGAGTTGGACAGTTTAGCAACTGAACAACAACAATGACAAAGAGTTACTGTTCATTTTTTAAGGTTTGGGTAATGGTATTACAATTATTTTTTAAATCCTTTTAGAAATAAATCCTGAAGTGATTACAAAATATATTATGGGACTTGCTTCAGACAATGTGAGGAGACCAGTGGATAAGGGTCTGTATAGGTCAGTATTGGGCTTGGTTGATGTTGTTGAGGCTGGTCCATAGATAACTTGTACATTTAATATTACTCTTCTACTTCTGTGTATGTTAGAAATACTCTGTAATAAAATTTTGGTTTCTTTTAAAGTTAGTGGGAGATAAAAGGAAAAGAAAGTGAGACAGTGGTGAAAATAAACGTATGTAACACTAAAGAGGAATTTTGCCATAAAAGCGGACACATGGGGTACAGGGAAAGTATCTTAAGATGTGAGGTATTAGAACCTGTGTAAAGGCTGAAGAGAATGATTTCAAAGAGGAAAACTGATGGCATCAAGAGAGAGGGTGATTTCTGTAAGCAGTGACTTTCAGCAAATGAGTAGAAGTAGGAGCCAATTTATGAAGGAAAACCAATGCATATGATAAGAATATGAACTTAAGTGGTTGGATAACGTGGTAAAGAGGAGAATATCATTTTTCTTTCCATTGCTTCTGATTCTTTGATGAAATTAGCAGAATGTGAAAATTATTTGGAATTCAGTATGGATTACTTAGTATTTAATCAGTTTTGACTTTCAGAAGTACAGTTCTGTGGTTATAAGGTTTTAACATTTACAGATCTCTGGATACATTACCCCTGGTGTTAATGTGACTAAAAGTGCTTCTGTCATAAATATTATACATTCATATCATCTTGTATCAGCAAAGTTATTGAAGACATCATCTCAGGAAACAAATTAACTTTACGACCAGGTAATTAGCTCCTTATTTTCTTTTTAATTAAAGTTGTTATCCTGCCAATGGAAATAACATTTCTCCTTTTACATTGCTCTAAGATGGGCTAATATTTTGCTTTTGCATCAGCATCATTTACTAGAATAAAGCCCTTTGATTCAATAGACTACAAACTAGTATTTGGTTTATTTTGAGTAGCTAAATATTTTATATATGTCTTTTGATGTTTAGTTTGTCCTTTGTTTCAGTGCTGAGCCAATTTTTTCTTGATTTAATCACATGTATAGTGCATAGGCTATAATTTCCAGTTTCAATTTATTTAAAGTAGAACAAGAATCTAAAGATACTTGTAAAGCAATCTGTGTGCAGAGTCCTTCATGAATTTTTATGTTTCCCATCAATCTTTACTATTTTCTCACTGTCTACTCTGAAACAATGCAGTGTGCATCTATAGTCAGAACTAGCAAAGCACTGAACCTAGTTTTGATTGACTGAAATGGCTGTCTTTTAGTTTCTTGAAGGGGAAAGAACTGGCATAAATGAATTTGGGAAAAATAATGGCTGACTTTTTACAGAAGTTGTAAGATTACAGTTCAGTTGTTTATACGGTTGACCCTTGAACAACATGAGTTTAAACTGCATGGGTCCATTTATACACGGGTTAAAAAATAATAAATGTGTACTACAGTACTGTGGGCTTCCCGGGTGGTGCTAATGAAGAACCCACCTGCCAGTGTAGGTGGAAGAGATGTGGGTTTGATCCCTGGGTCAGAAAGATCCCCTGGAGGAGGGCATGGCAAACTACTCTAGTATTCTTGCCTGGAGAATCCAATAGACAGAAAAGCCTGGCAGGCTACAATCCATAGGGACACAAAGAGTTGGACATGACTGAAGTGACTTAGCACACACGCACAGTACTATATGATCTGAGGTTGGTCGAATCTGTGGATGGGGAACTGCAGGTATGGAGGGCCAACTGTAAAGTTATACACAGGTTTGCAATAGAGGGGTGGTATTGGCCCCTATTACCCCAATGTTCAAGGGTCAACTGTATTATAGTCTCCTAGATGTGAATATTCAGCATGCCGAAGTCTTAATGTGTCATGTCAGGCAGGGAAGCCATATAAATGTCTCAGTTATGACCTAGCAATCCCACTCTTAGACATATACCCTGAGGAAACTCACACTGAAAAAGACGCATGCACCCCAATGTTCATTGCAGCACTGTTTACAATAGCTAGAACATGGAAGCAACCTAAATGTCCACTGACAGATGATTGGATAAAGAAGTCGTGGTACATATACACAATGGAATATTACACTCAGCCATAAAAAGGAACATATTTGAGTCAGTTCTAATGAGGTGGATGAACCTAGAGCCTATTATACAGAGTGAAGTAAGTCAGAAAGAGAAAGATAAATATCATGTACTAACACATATATATAGAATCTAGAAAGATGGTACTGATGAATTTATTTGCAAGACAGCAATAGAGAAACAGACATAGAGAACAGACTTATGGACACAGGGAGAGGGGAGGAGAGGGTGAGATGTATGGAGAGAGTAACATGGAAACTTATATTACCATATGTAAAATAGATAGCCAATGGGAATTTGCTGTGTGTCTCAGGGAACTCAAATAGGGGCTCTGTATCAACCTAGAGGGGTGGGTGGGGTGGGGAGGGAGGTGGGAGGGAAGTTCAAGAGGGAGGGGAGGTATGTACACCTATGGGTAATTCATGTTGATGTTTGGTATAAAAGAACAAAATTCTGTAAAGCAATTATTCTTCAATTTAAAAATAAATTAAGAAAAAGTCTCAGGTTCACTATATCCACACGGGGAATGTTTTGTTTGTTCTTTAAAACTTTCAAATTCTATAGGGTAAGTATTTTAACTTCTACTTTTTTTTCTTGTAAATGAGTAAATATGGACATTTTGCCCTCAGTGTGTTTATATTTTCATTTTGTGCATTGTCTGCTCACTTCCTTTATTCTCTTACTTTTTCCATTGTTTAATGTTTCTTATACCAGTTTGTATGGGCTTTTGTGCTGTATATACACTTTCTCATTTTTCTTACCAATGTTTGGGCCTTCAGTTTTTATTTTGACTCTTATTTTCCTTTAAATCATTGATTTTTAATTTGCAAGTAAATTCTATGAGATCACCATCTGTCATGCCTTTGTAGTTACCTAGTTATTTACTACTGTTATGACTAGCTAATTACTGTTAATTTTTTATGTCATTTATAACTTATTTGCCTTAATGAGGTGTTAAATTTTTTTCCCAGTAATTTTTACAAAATTACATTAGTTTTACATTGCTTTCTTGAATAGGGAAGATAGACAGGGAGGGAAAGAGAGAAGGAAAAGGAAAGAGTAAGGGAAGGAAGGGAAGATGGTGGGGAGAGAGAGAGAAAGGAAAGAGAAAGAGGAAGGGAAGGAGGAAGGGACAGAGGGATGAGAGACAGAAAGAGGCAGAAAGATACTTAGATTTCATCAGAGTATCTTTTGTGACATTCACTTATTTGTCTCTGCTCACAAATTATCTACAGTATTTAAATCATTGTTGCCTTTTAACATCTTTTTATTATATCCTTTTAAAGTAAACTTTCTGAAATACATCCAAAAAACAGAAATCATAATACGCTGCTCACTGAATTTTTGCAAAGTAATTATACCCAGCTAATCAGTATACTGATTCAGAAATAGTTTTAGTAGGATATCAGAAACTCCTCTTTAGGAGAAGGCAATGGCAACCCACTCTAGTACTCTCGCCTGGAAGATCCCATGGACAGAGGAGCCTGGTAGGCTGCACTCCATGGGGTCGCAAAGAGTCGGACACGACTGAGCAACTTCCCTTTCAGTTTTCACTTTCATGCATTGGAGAAGGAAATGGCAACCCACTCCAGTGTTCTTGCCTGGAGAATCCCAGGGACGGGGGAGCCTGGTGGGCTGCCGTCTATGGGGTCGCACAGAGTCGGACTCGACTGAAGCGGCGGCAGCAGCAGCAGAAGCTCCTCTCTAGTTTTCTCCAGTCATTCCTCCCTATCAAAATTAACTACTAGCCTGACTTTTAATAAGTCCATAGATTAGTTTTAGTGTTTATGAGCTTTATAAAAATGGGATAATATAGTATATATTATTTTATGCCTGGCTTTGTTTGGTCACCCTTATGTTAGTGAGAATGATCCATATTGTTGTGTGTACTTGTAGATTATTCATTCTTATTGCTGTTACAGTTTGTTCTTACTATGTTGTATCCATATCTATATATATATAACTTTTCTCAGTCATTCTTCTGTTAATGAATACTTGGATTCTTTCTAGTTCATGCATATGAAAAATAATGTTGATTTTTTTTAAAAAATACATTTTTTGCTCAGAATTTTACCAGCATGTTACTATTTTATAAACCTGTTGCTATGACTGAAAAATCACTAATATACTTTCTAGACAGTAACTAAATGGCACTGGCTATGATGCCTTTAGGGAGAATATAGGAAAGGGTATGAAGAAACAAAATGGGCTGCATATTTGTAATATACTTGTGTATAGTTAATAAACTTGAAGATAAATAAGTAGAACCTTGCATTACCTTGGTTGGAAAAGTGAGGTTCATTTACAGCTATGTAGACAGTGAGCTGAAGTGGAGATATCTGCACGTGAAAGTAAAGAGGCCACTGGAGTGATGAGCAGATGTAAAGGAATTTTTCCATTTCTGTATTTGATTGAGATAGCATTGGTGTGCTTTTGTCTCCCATCTCTATGCTGCTGCTGCTGCTAAGTCACTTCAGTCGTGTCCAACTCTGTGCGACCCCAGAGACAGCAGCCCACCAGGCTCCCCCATCCCTGGGATTCTCCAGGCAAGAACACTGGAGTGGGTTGCCATTTCCTTCTCCAATGCATGAAAGTGAAAAGTGAAAATGAAGTTGCTAAGTTGTGTCCGACTCTTCACGACCCAATGGAGTGCAGCCTACCAGGCTCCTCCGTCCATGGGGTTTTCCAGGCGAGAGTACTGGAGTGGGGTGCCATCGCCTTCTCCGTCCCATCTCTATATAAAGTGCTAAAAAAAGGTGTAAGATTGGAGGCAAGGCAACATATATATTTTTACTATTAACTAATTATGAAAACTTAATAATAAATAGTTTCTCTGTGCTATGGATTTGTTATTCAGTGATAAGTGAAAGAGTTTTTCTTCTCTTGGGAAATTGTTAAGGTAAGAACACAGAATAAAAACTTGGAAAATTAATGAATATATCACAACAGAATTGAAAAAAGTGCTAAGAAGCAGGGGACAAATTATTGGGATAGAAAATGAAGGATATAAATTAGATGAAGTCAGAACAGATAGCTTTTCTGACTTTTATCATGATATCTGAACAATGAAAAGAACCCAACCATGTGGAGAACCCATCAGCATTCCTGGGAGATTTAATAGCCAGTAAAAAGCTCTAAAAAATGGAAAGATTGTGACATATTTTAGTAGCTGAAAGGAGGCAAGTGTGACAGACATAGGGAGTAAAGGGGTCTACAGCTTGAAATGACATCTTTTGGTAAACAAAGGCTGTGTTATTCATAATAAAGTGTTTTTACTTTATTCTTACTAAAAAATAAATCATTAAAAAGTTTAGGTAGAGATCTCAGACTTTAATTTGCTTCTGAATTATCTGGTCTTAACTCATCATTTTCTTTATTCTTCTTAGCTTTTCTCAAGTTATATTATTTTTTTAAAGTACTTTTAAGCACATTTATTTCAACTGGACTTTATTTTCTTTTTTCCTATTATAAAGTTTTTATTTGCTTCTTTGTTTACTTTTTCTAGAAGAAAATAACATGTGTTTTATCTTCTTTTCTTTCAGATTTGGAATCCAGATATGACACTAAAAAGTTATTTCAAGTAAAGGATATTTGTGAAATGAGTTTCTCTCAGTGGGAGATAATGGAAAGAATTAGAAGTTGTGGCCTTGAAGACTCTTTTTTCAGGAAAGATTGTGAATATAAAAAGTTTGAGGGACAAGAGGGTCCTCACGAAGCATATTTCAGGCAAGTGAAAAAAACCACCTCTGAAAAAATGCCCAAGAACAGAAAACGCACATCTCTTACTCTGTATCCAAGAATTCACAGTAGAGAGAAGCCCTATGAATGTGGGGACTGCGGGAAGGCTTTTAGAGTACGCCAACAACTTACTTTCCATCAGAGAATTCATACGGGTGAGAAACCGTATGAATGTAAAGAATGTGGAAAAGCTTTTAGGCAGTGTGCCCACCTTAGTCGACATCAGAGAATTCATGCTTCTGACAAACTCCTTGAATGTAAAAGATGTGGAAAGATCTTTACATGTGGTGCAGATCTTCGTGTACACCAGAGAATTCATGTTGGTGAGAAGCCGTATGACTGTAAGGAATGTGGGAAGGCCTTTAGGGTGCGAGGACAACTTAATCTCCATCAAAGGATTCATACTGGTGAGAAACCCTATGAATGTAAGGAATGTGGGAAGACCTTTAGACAATATGCACACCTTACTCGACATCAAAGACTTAATATTGCTGAGAAATGCTATGAATGCAAGGAATGTGGGCAAGCTTTTCTGTGTAGTACAGGCCTTCGAGTACATCACAAACTTCATACTGGTGAGAAACCTTATGACTGTAAGGAATGTGGGAAGGCCTTTAGAGTGCGGCAACAACTTACTCTTCATCAGAGAATTCATACTGGCGAGAAACCCTATGATTGTAAGGAATGTGGGAAGACCTTTAGTCGTGCCTATCATCTAACTCTCCATCAGAGAATTCATACTGGTGAGAAACCTTATGAATGTAAGGAATGTCAGAAGTTCTTTCGTCGTTACTCAGAACTTATTTCACATCAGGGTATTCATATTGGAGAGAAACCTTATGATTGTAAGGAATGTGGGAAGGCCTTCAGACTGTTCTCACAACTTACTCAACATCAGAGTATTCATTTTGGTGAAAAACCTTACAAGTGTAAGGAATGTGAGAAGAATTTTAGATTGCTCTCCCAACTTACTCAACATCAGAGCATTCATACTGGTGAGAAACCCTATGACTGTAAGGAATGTGGAAAGGCCTTTAGACTTCATTCGTCTCTTATCCAACATCAGAGAATTCATTCTGGTGAGAAACCATACAAATGTAAGGAATGTAAGAAGGCATTTAGGCAGCATTCACATCTTACTTACCATCAGCGAGTTCATAATGTCACTAAATAGTTATAAGAAAGCCACCCATTGTGAATTTTGCGTTAAGGAGCATTAGAAAATAAATTCTGGAGGAGAAGTGTTTGAATGTAGGAATCCCTTTTGCTTCATGCTCAAGTTAAAACAAGAGGTTTTAAAAGAGTAGGTTAATTTAATGAATACATAGCAGTGTTTTATCACCACTCAAACCATGTTAAACTTTAGGAAATTCATAGAAAAAAACTCTCTTAAAGGAGTGAATGTGAAAAAGCTTTTGATCTTACTTATTACCACCTCTGTTCTTTCATCTGTACATAACAACCTTTGGAGGTTGCCAGGGCACCAACTCATTCTGGACATTGATAAACAGAAGGAAGGAGTAGTGATTTAGCCTGCATTTCCTGTATAAACTATAGCTCAAGGCAACTAGAGGTTGATGAGGTAAAATTCTTTATTAGAGAATTTTCAGGACATAATGAAATAATGGATCTAAGCACAGTTCTCAGTAGAAGTTTTAAGCCCTTTAGGTGAATGGTCTATATGAACTTCCCAGTGAATAGATCAGGTTGACAACATCTGACCCACTGATCAACTTTAATCTAATCAAAAATAGGACAAAACATTTTATGCTTCCTTGTATGATACAATCGGAGAAGGCAATGGCATCCCACTCCAGTACTTTTGCCTGGAAAATCCCATGGACGGAGGAGCCTGGTAGGCTGCAGTCCATGGGGTCGTGAAGAGTCGGACACGACTGAGCGACTTCACTTTCACTTTTCACTTTCATGCATTGGAGAAGGAAATGGCAACCCACTCCAGTGTTCTTGCCTGGAGAATCCCAGGGATGGGGAAGCCTGGTGGGCTGCCGTCTATGGGGTCGTACAGAGTCGGACACGATTGAAGCGACTTAGCAGCAGTAGCAGCATGATACAATAAGACATACCATTGCCAAAAATATTGAACCTGAATCTAATTAAGCATCAAGACCTAACTCCCAGTTTAAAGAAAATTCAGGGAACAGAAGAACAAATTACATGATATAACAGGAAGCAGACCAATAAAATGTGGGTAATTCTATGAGAGTAATGACTCAAGCTTCTCACCCAATGAAATGGATTGAAAAAAGGGAGGTGAAACTCTGAGATGTTAATGAAGTCTTAAGAGATGTATCAATCAAATGCAATGAATGAGTGTTTTTCATTTAGATCACAGGTTGAACAAACAAAAGACATTTTTATGATAGTTGGGGAAATGGAACTATTGACAGTATTAGATAATATTAAGAAATTATGTTCTTGTTAGATGTGCTAATAGCATTGTGTTTATGTAAAAGTGTCTTAGAGATAAATTAGCAAGTTTATACACATAAAACCGTATGTGTAGAATTACTGTTAAAATGCTCATGCAAAAGAAAAGTAAGGATAGATAACTTGTTTAAGTCATGGTAAGATAAATCAGGTGCATGGTTTTTGCTTATTTTGTTTTTGCTATTTTCTCTATTTTTATGTATTTGAAATTTTCCGTCATTTAAAAATCATAAAACATCTATGAAATTATAGCCAGCTTTAAGTGAATAGTATTTGTAAATGGCTACTTATCAGAACTTATGGATGTAGCTAAAGTTCTACACATAGGGATATTAAATGTACTATAAGGTATTTGGGAAATTAAGACTGAGGATCCAGATTTTCTCTGGTTCACCTAATGCTACATCTCTTGTAGTACCTATTCCCATAGTACTTCATATATTTCAGGAGTGAGTAAAAAGAGCAGTTGCAGCTATTTGTGTAATCAGTGGAATGGAACTGTATTATCTAATAAAGTAGATGCTAGCAGCATGTTGAGCACTTAAAACTGAGCTACTGAGAACTGGAATGGTGGTTAGTACAAATTAAAATGGTCTTAAGTGTAAAATACACATGAGGTTTTGAATACTTCATTCAAAAAAGAATTAACGTCGCAATTTCTCAGAGCATTTCTCTGCTGTAGTTGGGAAGCTGTGAAATTCAGTGGATTGAATTACTACATAATACAGAACCCAAATTTAAGTGTGTCTCTGCTGTCAAATACCATGTTTGTATACTGAGGTCTTCTTGGTTCTACCCTGAGTCATGCTGGACTTTTTTTTTCCTCTTCATAAAATGTAGCCTGTATTTACAGCTGAGTCATTTTCTCAGACTGCTTTTGGCCTGTAGATGTTTTGGCATCCGAAGGCCTTTTTAAATTTTTATACTGTTTCCCATTAAGCTCAAGCTTGCAGCGCATCAAGTACAATTCTCTTTAAGATTGTTTAGGGTTCATTCAGTTAGACAAAAGATCAACAGGTTCTTCTCTGTATTGGGTTTCCTGTGAGGCTTTTGTGGGAAAATGACTTTAAAATTCTTAGAAGCCCTGCTCTTTCACAGAAAGGATGAAAGTTGGCTTTATCTTTACCCTGGAGTCATATTTTTATGACAGCACCACATACTTGATCATTCCTCCCCTCTCAAGCCCATTGTAATTTTGGGAACCCTTTGCTACCTGTAAACACTGTCATGAATCCTCTATACTTCCTTGAAATTCTACTTGAAATATACACCAATTGATATAATGAATATAATGTGTTTTTTTACTGTTAATATGATAGATTTTCAAATATTGATTAAACCTTGTATCACTGTAGTAAACTTCATTTGTCTGTAGTGTATACTTTAAATATATATATATGCACACACACACATATATATAGCTGGATTTGCTATGATTGCTATGATTTACTAATATTTTCTTGAGGATTTTTGTGTCTACATGAAGGATACTGGTCTATAATTTTGTTCTATTTTTCGTTTCATTTGGTATCAGGTTGATGGTGGCCTCACATAAGGAGTTTGGAAGTATTGCTTCCTTTTAATTTCTGCAAGAGAGAGTGTAGAGTTGGTGTTAATTAATCTTTGAATGGTATAATTTTCCAGTGAAAGCATTTGGGCCTTGCAATGGACTGAATGTGTCTCCTCAAAATGTGTTGATATCTTAAGCCCCACTGGGATGGTATTGAGATGGGGCCTCTCAAGATAATTAGGTCATGAGGATAGAGGTGGCCTGCCGTCTATGGGGTCGCACAGAGTTGGTCATGACTGAAGCGACTTAGCAGCAGCAGCAAATGAGATTTGTGCTCTTAAAAAAGGGGCTCCAGTGAGTTCTCTCACCCTGTCCTGTCATGTGAGGATGACAGGACAAGAAGATGACAGTTTTCAATCTGGAAATGTTCACTAAAACAAAGTCACGAGAAGACAGACACCAAAACTATGCTAGCACGAAACTCAGACTTTGGCCTCCATGCTTGTGAGAAATAAATATGTTTATAAGCTACCTAGTCTGTGATTCTGTGTTATAGGAGCCCAAGCTAAATAGGACAAATTTGTACCAAAAATGGATGCTAATCTAACAAATATCTAAAAACATGGAAGCTGCTTTGGAACTGAACAGTGAGTGGATAAAAGCTGAAGAGCTGAAAATCATACATTTTGTATGCAAAGAATAATGAATGAATGATAAGGGTAATTCTGGTGAAACCTGAGAAAAGAGGAGAGCTGAAATGAAAACCTGTCTTCTTGGAAAATAAATTATGAACAAAATGTTGGTGGAGATATGAATAGTAAAGACCACTCTGGTTCATTCTGAGGTGGAAATGAACATATTATTGGAAATGGGAGGAAGGATCATTCTTTTTATGGTGGCAAAAAACTTGGCTAAATTGTGTTTGTGTTCTAATGTTTTGCGGAAAGTAGAACTTCGAAGCAATGAAGTTGAAGATGTGGCTTTGCTCCTTCTGGCTGATGATAATGAAGTGCCAGAAAAGAGAAATGACTTAAAAGATGGAATTTCTGAAGCAGAACCTAAAGATTTGGAAAATTCTCAGCTGAATAAATAGTGTTAAAATACTGTGAAAATGAGGGCATAGATTGGGAAAGAATAGCATCTTGTAAGTTGGTTTGGAGACATTGGGAAGACCCTGATGATGCTAGGGACATTGAACTCCTAAGTTTAGAGTCTGCTTTACCAGTGGAAGTGGCATCCCCACCCAGAGGCAACATTTCCACCTCCATTTGATGGGCTAGGCATTGCATTGCCTGAAAAGCATAATGACCTCCCCTGAGGCAGAGGCCACACGACTCTTCAGAAACTGTCCCTGCCACCCCTTTTTATTTCTGGGCCCATCACTAATAGACTCAAGTCCCAGCAGACTCCTAAAGGTGAAGTTCAAACTGTGACCTGAGAGGAGGTATGCTACACTCAAAAAGAACTACTTGAGTTTTCTCATTTGTACAGACAGAAATCCAGGGAACAAGTATGGAATGGATATTAAGACGTGGAATAATGGTGGAAGGAAGATGATTGGAAATCTGGTGACAGTGAAATGTGGGAAAGAGAAGTGTGGATAGGCTTCTCTGGACAAAATATTTGAAGTTATTTGTGTCCTGTGTAATTGCTCACTAAAGGGTGACCTCAGCAGAGGATTTAATAATCAAGTGGATAGGATGGTCTGTTCTGTGGATAACAGTTCCTTTTCCCCATCACCCCCCTCATTATCATCCAATGGGCTTATGATGGCAGGGGATGGACATTATGCATGGGCTCAGCAACATGGACTTCCATTCACCAGGGTCACCTGACTGGCCACTGCTGGGTGCTCATTCTGCCTGCAGAGAAAAACACGGAGTCCCTAACATAGCAGCATTCCCTATTGTTCAGTCACTAAACTGTGTCCGACTCTTTGTGACCCCATGAAATGCAGCACACTAGGCTTCCCAGTCCTTCACTGTCTCCTGGGGTTTGCTCAAACTCATGTCCATTGTCCATTGAGTCAGTGATGCCATCCAACTATCTCATCCTCTGTCACCGCCTTCTCCCCTTGCCCTCAATCTTTGCCAGCATCAGGTGGCCAAAGTATTAGAGCTTCAGCATCAGTCATTCCAATGATTATTGGAACTGGTCTGATCTCCTTGCTGTCTAAGGGACTCTCAAGAGTCTTCTCCCACACCACAGTTCAAAAGCATCAATTCTTTGGCACTCAGCCACCTTTATGGTCCATCTCATCACATCTCATACATGACTACTGTAAAAACCATAGCTTTGACTATATGGAACTTTGCTGGCAAAGTGATTCCTCTGCTTTTTAATATGCTGTCTAGGTTGTTCATAGCTTTCCTTCCAAGGAGTGAGCGTCTTTTAATTTCATGGCTGCAGTCACCGTCTGCAGTAATTTTGGAGCTCAAGGAAATAAAGTCTGTCACTGTTTCCACTTTTTCCCCATCTATTTGCCATGAACTGATGAGACTGGATGCATGAGCTTAGTTTTTTGAATGTTGAGTTTTAAGCCAGCTTTTTCACTCTCTTGTTTCACCCTCATCAAGAGGTTCTTTAGTTCCTCTTGAAACTATGAAAACCCATAAACAAAGGTAAATGTCATCGAGTTAAATAACATTCTACATGACTTTAGCATTTGCTTCACTTACCTACAAGTATTTAAGTTTACAGTGTCATTGTTTCTGATCTACATAAAGCTGAGTAGGAATGACCCAGAATTACCACATAACCGGCAATGTTTTCTGAGCTTTTATTATGTACCAGGGGCTATTCTAAGGACTTTACACTATTAACTCATTAACCCTCATAACAATGCTACGAACTAGGTATTTTCCAGTTAAGAAACTGGCACAGCCACCTTGGAAGACAGGTTGGTGGTGGTTTTACAAAAGAAAACAGACTTTTTTTTTTTGGACTATGCTGTGCAGCATGCAGGATCTTAGTTCCCTGACCAGGGACCAAACCCAGGCCCCTGCAGTGGAAGCATGGAGTCGTAACCACTGGATGGCCAGGGAAGTCCAACATACTCTTTCTTATCATACAACCCAGCAATTAAGATCCTTAAGTAGATGTTTACACAAAAACCTGTACACAGATACAGAAGCTTTATTCAAAACTGTCAAAACTTAGAAGCAACCAAGATGGCTTTCAGTAGGTGAATGGATAAAGTGTGATACCTCCAGACAACAGACTATTCAGTTCAGTCGCTCAGTCATGTCCGACTTTTTGTGACCCCATGGACTGCAGCATGCCAGGCCTCCCTGTCCATCACCAACTCCCGGAGTTTACCCAAACTCATATCCATTGAGTCGGTGATGCCATCTAACCATCTCATGCTCTTTCGTCCCCTTCTCATGCCCTCAATCTTTCCCAGCATCAGGGTCTTTTCAAATGAGTCAGCTCTCTGCATCAGGTGGCCAAAGTATTGGAGTTTCAGCTTCAACATCAGTCCTTCCAATGAACACTCAGGACTGATCTCCTTCAGGATGGACTGGTTGGATCTCCTTGTAGTCCGAGGGACTCTCAAGAGTCTTCTCCAATGCCACAGTTCAAAAGCATCAATTCTTCGGCGCTCAGCCTTCTTCACAGTCCAACTCTCACATCCATACATGACCACAGGAAAAACCATAGCCTTGACTAGACAGACCTTTGTTGGCAAAGTAATGTCTCTGCTTTTGAATATGCTATCTAGGTTGGACATAACTTTCCTTCCAAGGAGTAAGTGTCTTTTAATTTCATGGCTGCAGTCACCATCTGCAGTGATTTTGGAGCCCCCAAAATAAAGTCTGACACTGTTTCCACTGTTTCCCCATCTATTTCCCATGAAGTGATGGGACCAGATGCCATGATCTTCGTTTTCTAAATGTTGAGCTTTAAGCCCACTTTTTCACTCTCCACTTTCACTTTCATAAGAGGCTTTTGAGTTCCTCTTCACTTTCTGCCATAAGGGTGGTGTCATCTGCATATCTGAGGTTATTGATATTTCTCCCAGCAATCTTGATTCCAGCTTGTGTTTCTTACAGTACAGTGTTTCTTATGATGTACTCTGCATAGAAGTTAAATAAGCAGGGTGACAATATACAGCCTTGACATACTCCTTTTCCTACTTGGAACCAGTCTGTTGTTCCATGTCCAGTTCTAACTGTTGCTTCCTGACCTGCATATTCAGTGTTAAAAAGAAATAAGCTATCAAGCCATGATATCACATGCTGCTGCTGCTGCTGCTGCTAAGTCGCTTCAGTCATGTCCGACTCTGCGACCCCATGGACTGCAGCCTACCAGGCTCCTCCGTCCATGGGATTTTCCAGGCAAGAGTACTGGAGTGGGTTCCCATTGCCTTCAACGATAACACATGAAGGAGACTTAAATGCATAATACCAAGTGGAAGAAGTCAATCTGTAAAGATTACATAGTGTCTGATTACAACTATAGGACATTCTGCAGAAAAGCAAAGCTATAGACAGCAGAAAGATCAGTGGTTGTTAGGGGTGTGTGGAGATGAATAAGCAGAGCATAGAGAATTCTTCAGGTAATGAAAGTACTCTATGGGGACTTCCCTGGCAGTCCAGTGGTTGGGACTCCACACTGCCACTCCTTGGTTGGGGAATGAAGATCCTGCATGCAGTATGGTGTGGCCAAAAAATAATTAAAAAAAAAAAACAACTCTATGAGGTTGGAATGATGGATATATGTCACTATACATTTGTCCCAAACCACAGAATGTACAACAAGGTAAATTATGGCCTTTGGGTGAATCCTTGGTTTAAAAAACAATGTAGCACTCTGGGGGAGGTTTTTAATAATGAGGGAAGCTGTGTATGTACTGGGGTGGGCAGTATGTGGGAAATCTCAGTATCTTCTTCTCAGTTTTATTGTAAACCTAAAACTTCTCTTAAAGCAGCTCACACACCTAGCAAGTGTTAGTGCTAGAATTTTAACCCAGGTATTAGATCTATACTCTTACCCCTTATACCATCCTGCTCACACACCACACAAAAAGAAAGTCCGAAACAAAGTTATGCAGACAAACCAGAAATTAGACCTGGTCAGTACTACAAAACTCCTGTTAGGTGTTCTGATCTAGAGGTGTGGTGGTTTTCCCACCCTAGTTGAAACAGACCTCTCAGACCACTGACTGCATTCCTACTCTTTAACAGTTTCACAAAGCAAATCCATGTCACTGATGGAAATGAGTCAAACCATCTCCTACCATATTTGCTTTTGATCACAAGCCTTTGTAGAAGATTAAGAATATCCAGTGTGTGATTCCAAGCAGGTATATTCTCTTAATAAGAGATTGTCTGAAATAATAGTCTGTAATCCTCCAGATTTGCTTTTCTACACCCAAAGAATGTGTAACAAAAAGCCAACAGGAAGAATTATTTACACAATGTAAATAATTAATTAGAAGGATTAATTAATTATTAGGGTGCATTGGGGAATGGGATCTGTGCCTAGAACCTCTGACTTTCTCTGTGGAAGGAAGACTTAGAGGTAAATCAGTGAAAATGTTTCAAGGGGACACCAGCTGTTTCCATATACTGAAAAATGAAATGCATTTCATGGAACAAAGAGGAAGTACAAATTCACCTTCAATTTGATTTTTTCATGTACAGCAGCAATTCTCTCCTTCTCACATGCCTTCTGTGGGGAATGGCAGTCGCCAGGGAAAGAGGTGCATGAGACATCTAGTGTTTTTGAAGATGGGTCAAAATCCAGTCTCCACTACCATCCTGGTCCCTCAACTTTCAAAGACATACAAAGAAAGTAGAATACAAGATGTCTGGGTTCACAGCTCTGGATATGCAGTAGTTCTAACACTGCCGCTGGTCACCACTGAGGCTGTCCATTGCCTCAGTTTCCCCAGAAGGTAGGCTGGGACCTGGATCCCTCTACCAGAGTGCTTGCACCAGGACAAACATCTCCTTGAGCAACAGAATAACAAACTATAAGGGACTAAAAATAATTGCACATGTGCACAGTTGAGGCAATTATGAACAATAGGATACGAAACCAACTGCCATTTCTGAGGTACTGGAAGTAAAAGCACAGTCACGTGCATGAGCCCTGCACAGAGCACCACCAAGGGGCTGGAGAGCTAAGTTAGGCCTCCTGCCCACTAGTTGTGCCATGTCACTAATAACATAAACTTTGTACCTGTTTTTACAGTTTTTGCCTCCTTGAGAAATTCATTTTTCAACCCGGGCAAGGGACAGCCCAATTTTGCTTCTAGCCTCTAGCCCACGGTGGTCTAATGGCTAGAACTCCTGGTTTTCAGCCAGGCTCTGCAGATCCAATTCCTGGGTAGGGAACTAAGATGTTGCTTCAAGAACACAGTGGCGCCACTATGCTAGTTGATCACCATGCTGTCGATGGTTGTTTATCAAAGGGTCAGCAAGGGACGTGCTCCTCTACTGGTTTCCCTGGAAACTGATAAGCCCACCAACATCCATTCCTCCTCTAATAGGTAACTTCTCCTTCTCCCAGAGTGAACACTGCTCCGTAAGTCCTGCCTGCTGTCTGCCATACACAGCGGGGTATCAACCCAGGAACTTTGCCTCAGACTTGAAAGATTCCCTGTTCAATAAACCCTTGATGTTTCTACCACTGTCTCCAGACTCATTCTTACAACGCACTGCTGGGCAACTACAAATCTTGCAGACCTGGGCGGGGTCCAGCCTAACACGAGGCCAACCCAGCACCAACCCTAGGGGAAAACACTGAGCAGCGGAAGACTCTGATCCAAAACGTCCTAAACCCTCCGCTTCCAGGCGCAGTTGAATCTCCAGGGCGCCGCCTACCTTCTTCTGAACACAGTTCTCCGAGAAAAGGTGCAGCCGCGCGAGTTCCCATCTTAGCACATTCCAACAGAACAGGCCGAGGAGAACCGCTCTTTCCCAGGGCTGTGACGCTGGGGCTCTAGGAAGCACCTGTCTCTGTCAGACGCCAGTCCCAAAGAGCGTAAGAGACCCATGAGACATAAGGAAATCGCAAAACACTGGAGAGGAACTCTTGAGTAACAGATCAGATAAGATCAGATCAGTCGCTCAGTCGTGTCCGACTCTTTTGACCCCATGAATCGCAGCACGCCAGGCCTCCCTGTCCATCGCCAACTCGCGGAGTTCACCGAGACTCACGTCCATCGAGTCAGTGATGCCATCCAGCCATCTCATCCTCTGTCGTCCCCTTCTCCTCTTGCCCCCAATCCCTCCCAGCATCAGAGTCTTTTCCAATGAGTCAACTCTTTGCATGAGGTGGCCAAAGTTTCAGCTTTAGCATCATTCCTTCCAAAGAAATCCCAGGGCTGATCTCCTTCAGAATGGACTGGTTGGATCTCCTTGCAGTCCAAGGGACTCTCAAGAGTCTTCTCCAACACCACAGTTCAAAAGCATCAATTCTTCGGTGCTCAGCCTTCTTCACAGTCCAACTCTCACATCCATACATGACCACAGGAAAAACCATAGCCTTGACTAGACAGACCTTTGTTGGCAAAGTAATGTGTCTGCTTTTCAATATGCTATCTAGGTTGGTCATAACTTTCCTTCCAAGGAGTAAGTGTCTTTTAATTTCATGGCTGCAGTCACCATCTGCAGTGATTTTGGAGCCCCCAAAATAAAGTCTGACACTGTTTCCACTGTTTCCCCATCTATTTCCCATGAAGTGATGGGACCAGATGCCATGATCTTCGTTTTCTAAATGTTGAGCTTTAAGCCCACTTTTTCACTCTCCACTTTCACTTTCATAAGAGGCTTTTGAGTTCCTCTTCACTTTCTGCCATAAGGGTGGTGTCATCTGCATATCTGAGGTGATTGATATTTCTCCCGGCAATCTTGATTCCAGCTTGTATTTCTTCCAGTCCAGTGTTTCTCATGATGTACTCTGCATAGAAGTTAAATAAGCAGGGTGACAATATACAGCCTTGACATACTCCTTTTCCTACTTGGAACCAGTCTGTTGTTCCATGTCCAGTTCTAACTGTTGCTTCCTGACCTGCATACAAATTTCTCAAGAGGCAGATCAGGTGGTCTGGTATTCCCATCTCTTGAATTTTCCAGTTTATTGTGATCCACACAGTCAAAGGCTTTGGCATAGTCAAGAAATCAGAAATAGATGTTTTTCTGGAACTCTCTTGCTTTTTCCATGATCCACCAGATGTTGGCAATTTGATCTCTGGTTCCTCTGCCTTTTCTAAAACCAGCTTAAACATCAGGAAGTTCACAGTTCACATATTGCTGAAGCCTGGCTTGGAGAATTTTGAGCATTACTTTACTAGCGTGTGAGATGAGTGCAATTGTGTGGTAGTTTGAGCATTCTTTGGCACTGCCTTTCTTTGGGATTGGAATGAAAACTGACCTTTTCCAGTCCTGTGGCCACTGCTGAGTTTTCCAAATGTGCTGGCATATTGAGTGCAGCACTTTCACAGCATCATCTTTCAGGATTTGGAATAGCTCAACTGGAATTCTATCACCTCCACTAGCTTTGTTTGTAGTGATGCTTTCTAAGCCCCACTTGACTTCACATTCCAGGATGTCTGGCTCTAGGTCAGTGATCACACCATCGTGATTATCTGGATCGTGAAGATCTTTTTTGTACAATTCTTCTGTGTATTCTTGCCATCTCTTCTTAATATCTTCTGCTTCTGTTAGATCCATACCATTTCTGTCCTTTATCGAGCCCATCTTTGCATGAAATGTTCCTTTAGTTGCGACTAATTCCCCTCTGGGACCCTACCGGAAGTGTCCATAGACCCTGGCTTTTTTTCATTGGTTCTGTGACTCGCCCCTTCCAGAGACTGCAGGGAATGCTAAACTAGCAGGCGCATAGAGGAGTCCGTGTTCTCACTGGATTCTTCAGGAGCAAGCGGTTGGGTTTGGAACTGGGTGGTAAAACTGTCAGGGGCAGGATCCCACAGCGAGCTGGATGTCATTGTGCCTGAATGAGTACCTTATGTAGATGGGGTTGTTTCTGTGCGTGTGATTAATATAATTAGCCAACTTAACATATATAGACATTATATTAGGAACAACATGTTGTCCTTATGCTTCCCAAAGTCTGGGAAGACCCACATGCCATCCATGGAGCAGCTAAGCCCTTGACCTAGAGCCCATTCTCCTCAACATGAGAAGCCACCATAGTGCACCTCAACTACAGAGTAGCTCCTGTTTTCTGCAACTAGAGAAAGCCTACATGCAGCAAGGAAGACCCAGTGCAGCCAAAAATAACTAAATAAATCATTAAAAAAAAAAAACAAAAGCACCTACCATAGCAAACAACACAAAAGTCCTCAACAAAATACTAACAAACTGAATCCAGTAACTTTTTAAAATTTTATACACCATGACCAAATGTGATTTATGCCAGGAATGTAAGGTTGGTTTAACATGCAAAAATGAATCAATATAATACATCATGGTAATAGAATGAAGGACAGAAAGCACATGGCACAAGAAAAATATTTAACAATATGCTTTATCCTTTCATGATAAAAACACTCAACAAACTCAGAATAGAGAAAAAACTTCTTCAAATAAGGGGCATCTATGAAAAATCACGGCTGCTGCTGCAGCTAAGTCGCTTCATAATAAATGGAGAAAGACTGAATGTTTTCTCCTAAGTTATGTAGCATAGATACGTACAACAAAATGTGCGTGCTAAGTTGCCTTAGTCGTGTCCAACTCTTTGCAATCCCATGGACTCTAGCCCACCAGGCTTTCTGTACATGGGATTCTCCAGGCAAGAATATAGGCAAGAATACAGGAGTAGGTTGCCATTTCCTCCTCCAGAGGATCTTCCCGACCCCAGAATCACCTGCATTGGAGAAAATGCCATCTCAAAATCTTTATGATCACAGGATTTCTCAAAAGTGTAAATATTCTGGTGTTGAGCAAAGTCACAGTCATGACTAGTGGTGTTCCCATAATCTTTCCATTGATAGAGATTCTCATCATTGTGAGTTTTCTGTTCAGCAAAAAATGAATGGTGACTAAAGATCTGGCCACTTTCCTTACATTTATAGGGTTCTGCATCATTATGAATCTTGCTATGTCATGTTAGCTGTGAACCCAAGATTTCCCACAGACTTTACATACATAAGGTTCCTCACCAGTATGTATTCTCTGATGTCATGTAAGTTGTGAACTCCAGAGAAAGGCTTTTCCACACTCTTCACATTCATATGATCTCTTTCCAGTATGGATTTTCTGATGTCGATCAAGTTCTGAACCACAAAAAAAGTCTTTCCACATTCCTTACATTCATAGTTTCTCTCACCGGTATGAATTTTCTGACATCAGTTAAACTCTGAACCATGAAGAAAGGTCTTTCCACATTCCCTACATTCATAGGGTTTCCTTCCATTATGAATTTTCTCATGTTGAGCAAGGTATGAGGCCCATATAAAAGTCTTCCCACATTGCTTACATTCATGAGGCTTCCCACCAGTATGAATTCGCTGGTGTGAACTCCAGATATAGGCTTTCCCACATTTCTCACATTCAAAGGTTTCCTACCAACATGAATGTTCTGATGTTGAGCAAGATTTGAACCAAGAATAAAGGCCTTTCCACATTCTTTACATTCATGAGATTTCTCACTGGTATGAATTCTCTGATGTTGAATTAAGTGTGAGCCAAAAGCAATAGCTTTCCCACACTCCTCACATTCATAAGGTTTTTCACCAGAGTGAATTCTCTGATGTTTAGTAAGATGTGATCGCTGACTAAAGGCCTTTCCACATTCATTACATTCATAGAGGTTTTCACCAGTATGAATTCTCTGATGTCTAGTAAGGTCTGAGCCACAACTAAAGGCCTTCCCACATTTCTTACATTCATAATATTTCTCACCAGTATGAATACACTTATGGACACTAAACTGTGAATTAAATCTAAAGGTCTTCCCACATTCTTTACATTTAAAAGGTTTTTCACCAGTATGAATTCGCCTGTGACTGGTAAGACTTGAACACAAACTGAAAGCCTTCCCACATTCTTTACAGTCACATGTTTTCTTAGCAGTATAAACTGATATTGAGTAAGTTCTGAATCAAGATAAAAGGTCTTCTCACATTTCTTATCTTCACAAAATTTTTCACCAGTGTGAATTAACTGATGTTGAATACAGTCTGAGTCATAACAAAAGGCTTTCCTACACTTTTTAAATTCATTCAGTTTCTTTCTTGTATTAAATCTCGGATGAAGATTAAAAGCTGTGTTCTGGTTAAAAGTGGGACTTTTTTCTTTACAATTGAGTATGACTTGCTTCAAACATTCTTCCTGATTTTCCTGTTGTCTTTCAAACTGACCTTTGCTTTGCCAATCACCTCTAAAGCATAAACATTCAGGGCTATGTTTTTTTTACAAATTTCCATTATTTCCCACTGAGGTATTTCTCTGTCAAAAATGCCATTTTTTGGTGATAACTTCTTGGTCTGACACCTGGATTGCATGTCTGAAAGATAAGAAGATAAATTCATACTGTTTTTCTGTTCAGAAAGAATTAAGGTTTTCAATGTAGATATAGGAATAAATCCTAAAATAAATACAGCATATGAAATGTGAATGGCTTAACAAATTCATAAATTTTGGACAATTTGAAAAAAGGGAAAGAAATAAATAGAAATTTAAAAGAACTAAAAAAGCCAAGGCAGGTGATTAGATATACAAATTTTGTTCAGATCAAATTCATCTGAGGAGTTCAACAATAAAAATAGATTGTTCAGGTACTACACCAATCATGGGATATCAATTTAAAGACGTAAGACTACTTTACCCAGTACGGTATAATCAACATTTAGCACGTTAGGCATTAAAAAAATAATTCTGTTAAAAAATATATATACTACAGGTCAAAGAAGGGCAAAGGGAGCCAAAGGATGGAGTAAAGGATAATACCAAAAAAATCAGGAACCAGGAAGCACAATTGGGATGATGTGATAACAACATACTGATAATACATCTCATTGTCTAATCCCTTTCATCTCTACTGAAATGAGTACACATAATTCTATATCACTTTCTGTACAGGTAAGAGCAAACAAAAGCATATCTATGCTAGTTCAGAGAAATGGAAAATCACACCTACCTACTCATTTGTCTTTGCACATTTAAATACTTCGCCTTGCTCATTTTCTCCACTGGGCTTAGCCAAGTCATATTTTGTCAGATGATCCCAACCAAGGTGTTTCTGTTTATTTCTTGAGTTTATAGCACTGCTCTTCCATTTGATTTTATGCTTCAAGCATAAAATGCTTAATGACCTTTACCAAACCTCCACGGGATATCAAACTTACTGGTAAAATATTTTAGAAGAACAAAGCAAGAAAATACTACAACTATTACTAGGTGAATATGCTGAAGGGCTTATCCAATTTCTATTATTGAAATTGTACTGGTATTAGCATTTGGCTTTGTTGTTGTTCAGTATCACAGTCATATTGGACTCTTTGCAATTCCATGTCTTAGCCACTCAGTCCTGTCCGACTCCCTGAGACCCCATGGACTGTAGCAATCCAGGCTCCTCTGTCCTCCACTATCTCCTGGAGTTTGCTCAAACTTATGTCCATTAAGTTGATGATGCTATCCAACCATCTCATCCTCTGCTGCCCCCTTCTTTTGCTTTCAATCTCTGCCAGCATCAGGGTCATTGACTTAGAGACTATAGAACATACAACATCTCTCAAGACTAAAGTAATAGAGATTGGTATCTAGGGTTGGTCTACAGGGGGTGTCCTAAACATCTCTCATGCTGACTTATAACTCAAGGATCACAACCTAGGAATGTGGGTAAGAGAGAGGCAGACCTACACAGGAACTACAGATCAGTTTCAAATTATCCCAGTGCCCAAGGAGGGCAATCAATTGACGTAACAACAAAAATGTTTCAGAACTTTGCAGCATAAAAGTTCTCTATAAAGGAAGATAACCTAGTCATTAGTTTCACATTTTGCAGATAAGTGTGGCACAAAATTAAAATAACTATACAACATGAATGCAGAAACTATAGAAACAACAGAGAGCAGAAACAGATCTATAGGGATTCTAAATATTGGAGTTATGAGACAGAGTTTAAAAATAACTACGTTTAAGCTTCCTTTGTGGTCCAGCAGTTAAGAAACCGCCTGCCAATGCAGGAGACACAGGCTCAATCCCTGATCCAGTTGCTCACATGCCGCAGAGCAACTAAATCCACACATCACAACTACTGAGCCTGTGCTGTAGAGCCTGGGAATCACAACTATTAGCCCACAAGCCACAACTACTGAAATCTGCACCCTAGAACCTGTGACCCACAATAAGAGAAGCCACCACAATGAGGAGCCTGTGCACTGCAACGAAGAGTAGACCCTGCTCACTACAGCTAGTGAAAAGGCCATGCAGCAATGAAGATTCAGCACGGCCAAAAATAAATAAATTAATTATATTTAAAGAAACACATCAATTTAGGTTCAGAAATTTAGAAGTGTTAGTCACTCAGGCATGTCCAATTCTTTGTGACCCCATGGACTATAGCCCACCAGCTCCTCTGTCCATGGAATTCTCCAGGCAAGAATACTGGAGTGGGCTGCTATTCCCTTCTCCAGGTTACCTTCCTGACCCACAGACTGAACCTGGGTCTTCTGCATTGCAGGCAGATTCTTTACCAACTGAGCCACTACATGACTACAATAAGGAATTAAATTTCCTTCCTTGATATTTTAAATAAAAAAGAAGCTTCAAGAGTTCAATTTGATGCTTGCCTATAATAGAAAATTCACCAATTACCGTCCTCTTGCCAAATATACCCCTTGCTTCCTTTTGACAGGCAGGACTGGCTTTTTATGACACTGTATTCTCTGCTTATTGACTTTCATTAGCCCTAACTTCTCTCTTGCCATTTCCTCTTCACTGGAACCAGAAATCATAACAAAGCAGCTTATGAGGCCTTAATATAGAGACTGCTTTGCAGAAGTTAATGAAATTGTTCCAGTCACAGAAAAGAATACCACATTTCTTAATTGATTACAGTTTCTTTGTTAACCCTTCTTAACCAAAAATGAAATTAGAAAAATTAATAAACGTTGCTTAAAAGAAAGAATTAATTAATGAAGGAAATGTAGCAGTAAGCAAAAACTATGCAAAATAAGAGAAATTCAAGAGGTAACAGGTAAAATGAAAAATAGAGTCAAAAAAATTTTTTTTAAGTGAGTGAAGAAATTTACAAATATCTAAATGGGGGGTGGGCAGAGAAATGGGAAGAAACTGACCCTAAACCATTGACCACTGGAGAAAAACAATGGCACTTACCTTTCTGTAACATGAAGGAAAAATGAGAGCACTGAAATGGAGTGGTATTTGGAGGTGAAGAGAAGATTCATTTGGAACTTCACATGGAAAAGGTTACTTTTATTTCTAGGTTTCAGGTCTTTATCCACAGGCTTTTGGCCTCTGAGAAGGAAACTCTAGGCCAATATTATAGAGATGCTGCTGCCTCACTAAACATTTGGGCTGTTATCTGCAGTGATGGCCTCCTTGTTCAGCCCTCACTCACCTGGGCAAGTCTCATCCTTCAAAGCCATCCAGGGCTCTCTTCCCTTCTCCAGTAAAGAGAATACTTCTGGCTGATAAATGCAAAGTCCTGGTCAAAAAATAAGAAATAGGAAATTACCACCTGGTAAGGGTTTCCTAAGTCCCTTAGTTACTAGGATGGGCAAGAAAAAGCCATAAAGGATGGGGAAGATGGAGGTTCCCAAAGATGATGACTTACTGCGAAATGTACAAAGCACACACCATTTCCCCAGAAATATCTCCCCTGAGATACTTGAAAGACAATCCAAAAATTCACAATGTAGAAATCAGGGATTTCTGGGGTGAAATTCTGAAGTGTACCCAGCAAGACCAGGTTGCTGTAGTTCTCCAGCATCACATTCTGTACAGATGTCTCTGTTCTAAGTCCAGGCACTCCCATTCCTCTTGAGAGAAGTCTACTACATCCCTGAACATCATCAGCTGCTGAAATGACAAACCCAAACATCAATGGTGAAGTAAATCTTTTAGATAGGCAGGGAAAAGATGGAAAAGGGCACTGCAGGAAGAGGTATACACATTCAGCAAAAACTGGAGTTGGCTGCCTCTAGGGTAGCGGGGGAAACAACAGGGAAATTAGTGTCCCTGAAGCCAAGTGCCTATATGCGCTTAAAATCTCCTGTTGTCAGTCACAACAATGTTCTGACCTTCCTGTAACAAACAGCAAGACAACTGGATGATAGCCCAGAAAAACAGGTATCATATGAGTTCTTGTTGTTGATACCACCAAGAGGCTACACTAGCCTGGAATAATTAACTTCAGATTTATTGTATGAGAGAAGTGTTGTTTTTTTTCCTTTCACCTTCTTTCATTTGAATTTTCTATTAGTTGAATTTGAAAGGATTCTTAAGAGATTATACTCCCTAACTGAATTCCATGTTCTGTGGAGCATGTATAAAATCTCTAGGCTATCAGCTAAGTAGCTGACTATCTTCACTTCTTCTTCTTAATGATATTAACCTCTCATTGGTTTCTTGGCAAGATCCCACATCTCTCTGAACTCAACCTCTTCTTATATATCCTCTATCTAAAAGCATGACAAAGTGCCACTACTAAAATGAATACCAACTAACACTGACTCTATCTTTCCTAAATGAAACACCCCATCATACAGGGTAAATAAAAGCTTTCATATAGTGTGTCCTTTTTAGTCACTCAATTCCACTTTGATGAACCACAGTTGTTGTCTTTTAACATTTTATTTTACATTGGAGTACAGTCAATTAACAATGCTGTGACAGTTTCAGGTACACAGCAGAATGACTCAGGAGCCACAGTTTGATCTTTAAAAGTCTCTACTATTTCCTTTAAGGGAATAGATTTCTCCTCCTTCAGTGCTCTGTCAAAATATTAGGATACAAGAGGTATTGAATGCCATGTTGGAGAGAAGAGGGACATACAGAGAAGGCACTAAACTGTTTCACAAATACCACTTACCATGTTGAATAGTGAGTCAGGTAAGCAGTTTAAGGATAAGGAATAAAAATATTCACATGATGTAGTATAAATGGTTATCTTATTATAATTGTGCGTGCGTGCTAAGTCACTTCAGTCATGTCTGACCCCATGGACTTTAGTTTTCCAGGCTCCTCTGTCTGTGGAAGTCTCCAGGCAAG
Source organism: Bos javanicus (assembly GCF_032452875.1). NCBI lineage: Eukaryota > Metazoa > Chordata > Mammalia > Artiodactyla > Bovidae > Bos > Bos javanicus. The sequence goes on along the minus strand of NC_083885.1, from coordinate 47,753,256 downwards.
GATACTGGAGTGGGTAGCTATTCCCATCTCCAGGGGATCTTCCTGACCCAGGGATTGAACCTAGGTCTCCTGCATTGCAGGCAGATTCTTTACCATCTGAGCCAGCAGGGAAACTCTATATTATATATCTATAAATATAAATAGTTATATTTTTGGAGAGAAGCAATTCCAACTCACATGGGCCATAACTTAAAATTCCAAGAGTCACTCAGTCTTCTGGATTTCTCATGTAGTTGAAGCAGTTTTGAAAAAGTGGAGCTAGAGGGAAGGAACCCTAAGAGGTCAGGCTTTCCTCAGAGCTTTCAAATGGACTAAGAATACCATTTTATTCCCTGAAGGAAGGTCAGAGGGAATCTGCAGAAATTCTGGCCCTATCCAAAACCCAAGACACTAAACTACATCAGGATGAAGTTTCAGTCCAATCAGTTATGATAAATCATGACAAGGATCAGAATATTCAGAATATGAGATAAGGACATTCTGACTTGCTCTGAATAGCCCCTTTAACAAAAAGGAACCCAAGTTAGACATCCCCCAGGGGGAATTTTCCAATCTGGGAGCCCCGTGAGTTTGCCCAGGGCCTTCCTGTGTATCCCTGTAGGACAGTGGCCTTTTATCTCCCCCATGTCCAACCAAAGTATATAAAACTTACTGACTCATTTTCATCTAAAGCACTCTCATGACAAAACTAAGGGCAATGATAAACAAAATGAAAAGACAACCTACAGAATGGGAAAAATATTTGCAAACAATGCAATCAACATGGGATTGATCTCCAAAATATATAAACAGCTCAATATCAAAAACCCAGTCAAAAAATAGGTAGAGGATCTAAAGAGACATTTTCTCAAAGAAGACTGAAGAAATATTCATTCTTATGAGGAGTAGACCACCCTGAATTAGAGTTTCTGTAAGCAGAAATGCTATGAAAAGGAGGTGACTGATGGTGCAGGTAGTAAAAAGAGGCATGGAGATGACAGAGGGATTCAAGGTGGAAAAATTCAAAATACATAGGCTGTATTCTTTTATTTTTTAAGCAGCTTGCTGCTGCTGCTGCTGCTAAGTCGCTTTAGTCATGTCCGACTCTGTGCAACCCCAGAGACGGCAGCCCACCAGGCTTCCCCGTCCCTGGGATTCTCCAGGCAAGAACACTGGAGTGGGTTGCCATTTCCTTCTCCAGTGCACGAAAGTGAAAAGTGAAAGTGAAGTCGCTCAGTCGTGTCTGACTCTTCGCAACCCCATGGACTGCAGCCTACCAGGCTCTTCCGTCCATGGGATTTTCCAGGCTAGAGTACTGGAGTGGGTTGCCCGCTTAACTGATATAAAATCCATATACCCTACAATTAACACATTTAAAGTAAGCAGTTCAGTGGGTTTTTTTTGTTTTTTTTTTTTTTAGCAAATTAACATATGTGCAACCACCGCAAGTCAATTTCAGAATATTTTCATCACCTCAAAAAGAAATCCTGTGTCCTTCAGCTGTTACATTAATTTATCTTTGGATGTTCAGATAACCTTGCATATGTGGGATATATTCCACTCAATCATGTTGTATAATTCATTTTATACATTGCTGAATTTGGTTTATTAGTATTTCGTTGAGGATTTTTGTATCATATTTATACGAGACAGGCTTTGCTTGGTTTTGGAATCAGGGTAATGCTAGCTTCATTGAACTGGGAGCTTGATGATATTTTTTAATTTCAGCAAAGAAGACACTGTGGACTCAGAGCTGATAGTAGGAATCTTCCTGAACCAGGTTAGGTCGTAAACAGCAAAGAAGGCCTGACTATTCAGAGGGGCTAGCTTTTAAAGAAACTATTTCCTACTGCAGAAACAGAGGAAGGAACTCTTGAGCAGAACCTCTGCTCCATTCATCTTTTCATAGGAAAGTGCCAGTGCCAAATATACCAAAAAAAAAAAAACAAAAAAAAAAAACCTCACATTCCAAAAACAAAATTAGAAACACTGTGTCCAAAAATATAGTTAGATAAAAGTTTGAAGAGTGCTCCAATTCCCTATGTATAAAGAAAACTCACTAAAAATTTCAGAGAAGATTAAAATTATTACCCAACATTTCAATATGAATTTTAAGAATTTATGGTACAATCACAGCTCAGAAACAAAACTACATGCACTAATGGTACAATGATTTCAGGAAAGAGGAGGAAGTGATAGGCAGACCACATATAAAAGCTAGTAGAATTCAAGAATGAAAGAGAATATTAGGCAAAACCACTTCAGACTTGAAAAATAAACTACAAAGAGCAAAAGGTATGAGAAATACTACAGAAAGTGCAGCATGGAACAAGAGATATGAACATTAGCAAATGGAACAAAATGAAACAGAAACAACTATAGAAAGAAAAAAATAAAAGTCAGAGTGGTTCAACTTGCAGAGCCACATGTAAATCAAGGCAGTTAGAACACACCCCTACACCACACACAAAATAAATCGAAAATGGCTTAAAGACTTAAATATAAGACAAGACAACATAAAACTCCTAGAAGAAAACATAGGCAAAACATGCTCTGACATAAAGCATACCAATGTTTTCTTAGGTCAGTCCCCCAAGACAATAGAAACAAAAGCAAAAATAAACAAATGAGGCCTAATCAAACTTACGTTTTTGCACAGCAAGGAAACCATAAACAAAACAAAAAGACAACCTACAGACTGGGAGAAAGTATTTGCAAATGGTGCAACCAACAAAGGCTTAAATTCCAAAACATACAAACAGCTCATACAATTCAATAACAACAACAAAGAAAACCAATCCAATCGAAAAATGGGCAGATGATCTAAATGACATTTCTTCAAAGAAGACACAGGCACATGAAAAGATGCTCATCATCACTAATTAATTAGAGATGCAAATCAAAACTATAATGAGGTATCACCTCACATCTGCCAGGATGCACGTGCGCATGCTCAGTCGCTTCAGACTCTTTGTGACCCCATGGACTATAGCCCACCAGGCTCCCCTGTCCTTGGGATTTTCCAAGCAAGAACATTAGAGTGGGTTGCCATTTCCTTCTTCAGGGCATCTTCCTGATGCTGGGATTGAACTTACGTCTCCAGTGTCTCCTGCACTGGCAGGCAGATTCTTTACCACTGAGCCACCTGGGAAGCCCCCTAGTTGGAATAGCCACAAATAATAAATCCTGGAGAGGGTGTGGAGAAAGAAAATCCCTTTTACGCTCTTGGTGGGAATGTAAATTGGTGCAGCCACTATGGAAAACAGAATGGAAATTCCTCAAAGAACTAAAAATAGAGTTGCCATATGATCCTGCAATCCCAATCCAGGGCATATATCCAAACAGAATTACAATTTGCAAAGATACATATCCCTGCCCCCCATTCATAGCTGCACTATTTACAATTGCCAAGACATGGAAAAAAACGCAAGTGTCCATCAACAGATGAATAGATAAAGAAGATGTGGTACATATATATATACAATGGAATACTACCCAGCCATTTCAAGAATGAAAAAATGCCATTTGCAAAGACATGGATGGACCTAGACATTATCATACTAAGTGAAGTTAAGTCAGAAATAGAAAGACAAATACTATATGGTATCACTATATGTGGAATCTAAAATATGACACAAAAGAATGTATCTAACAAAACAGAAACAGACTCACAGACATAAAGAATAGGCTTGTAGTTGCCAAGGGGGGGGTGTGGGGCAGGGTAGGAGAGAATTGGGAGTTTGGGATTAGCAGATGTAAACTATTATATGTATAGGATGGGTGAACAAGGACCTACTGCATAGCAGAGGGAACTATATTCAATATCCGATGATATGCCATGATGGGAAAGAATGTGAAAAAGAATATATGTATAACTGAGTCACTTTGCTGTACAGCAGAAATTAACACAGCACTGGAAATCATCTACACTTTAATCAAATTAATTAAAAAAAAGAGAAGTGATCCAACTTGCAACTAAGCAGAGCCTCTAGAGATGGAATACAAATCAAAGGAGAGAATTAAGATTTCTTAACATGGTACAGAGAGCACAAACCACAAAGGGAAAAAATAATTCAGATTATATGTTTTTCAGACTATATTTTAAAAAGTAATTTCTCAGAAAAGGAGTGAAAATGGACTGGGAGATATTATTTGCAATACACACAGCTGATGAGGATTCATATCCAAACTACAGAACCCCAAATAAAGAACTCCTAAGAATTAACAGTAAAAAGGCAGACAAGCTCCCCAAAACTTGAACAGACACTCCACAAAGGAAGACCAAAGGACTTAAACAGGCATTTGCCAAACGAAGATATCCTTTGGGAAGGATATGGTCAAGAGACATTAAAACAAAAGCACTCAACTTCATTAGTCATAAGTTAAGAAAACCACAATGCAATACCACTCTGCATATATATCCACCATATTGGCAAAAATTTTACAGTCTGACAATACCACGTGTTAATGAGAAAGTGAAGCAACTGAAACTTGCATAAACTGTTGATTGGAGTACTGATTTTGTGCATTTTGGAAAACGGACTGTATCTGCTTAAGCAGATTCATGTACCCTATGATCCAGCAAGTTTCTCTAGAAATATACCTAAGAAACAAATACATATGAACAGAAAATGACAAGTGGAAGAATGCTTCTAGCATCATTATTCATGAAAGTCCAAATCTGGAAACAGGCCAAATGTCAACCAACTGTATAACAACTGTTGAATGGACAAATATAGTTGGTATATTCATGCACTGGAATACCAGTGCATTTAGCAAGGCAAACAGTAAGCTAAATTTACATGAAACAATATGAATGAATCTCACAAACATAATGTTGAACAAAGAAGTCAACACAAAAGGCTCTATACTGTATGACTCCACGTATATATATGTTCAAAAACAGACAAAACTGATGTATGGTGGTTACTTTGGGGAATCTACTTACTGAACAGGAGCACAACAGGGGCTTCTGGAATGCTGGCAATGGTTTATTTCTTGATCTGCATGCTTATTACATGGGTGTTCCCTTTGTGGTGATTCAAGGTGTACCATTTTGGTTTTATTGGTTGTTTGCATCACTGTGTATACACTTGTCTATATATATGATAAACTTCAATAAAAGATTTACTTTATAAATTATGAAGAAATATATACAAGGCAAATGCAAACAAACAAAATAACCAAGGGCTATGATCTTGAGGATGCTAAAATACTAAAGTTTACAATTCACAATAAACATATAATAATTATGAATATATATCAACTAATAGTGGAACTTTCATAAAGCAGAAGTTACAGGTTGATGCAAGATAAAATTTCACTGATAATTAATTTCATTGATAATTCATATTAAAATGAATTTTAATATATTTTTCTCAATTTAAGATAAATCAAGTGCAAAACATACCTATAGACTGACCATATATTAGATCACAAAGAAAAATTCATTAAATTTCAATATCATAATGCAGCAAAGCAATGCAAGAGTGGGCCTATGTGCTTTACCTAAAGTCCTTAATTTTATCAATAAACGTTGAGTTCCTCTCATGACACATGGTTCAAACCCTTCCATGACGCTGAGTCTAAGAAACTATACCACTGTATTAGTTTTCTACTGCTGCTACTGCTGCTGCTGCTGCTAAGTCACTTCAGTTGTGTCCGACTCTGTGCGACCCCAGAGATGGGAGCCCACCAGGCTGCCCCGTCCCCAGGATTCTCCAGGCAAGAATGCTGGAGTTGGTTGCCATTTCTTTCTCCAATGTATGAAAGTGAAAAGTGAAAGTGAAGTCGCTCAGTCGTGTCCAACATTTAGCAACCCCATGGACTGCAGCCAACCAGGCTTCTCTGCCCATGGGATTTGCCAGGCAAGAGTACTGGAGTGAGTTGCCATTGCCTTCTCCAAGTTTTCTACTACTGAGTAACAAACAATCATAAATGCAGTGGCTTAAAACAATAAAAATTAATCACCCTACAGTTAGATAGAAGTCTGCCATGGTTCTCACTCGGCTAAGTAAGAAGAGCAAGGTGTTGGCAAGGCTGTGTTCTTTTCTACAGGCTCTAGGGGAGAATTAATTCCCTTAAGTTTTCCAGTTCCTAGAGGCCACCAACACTCCTGGGCTTGAGGCTAACTTCCTTGATCTAACCAGCAACTTTGTATCTCTCTAACCATTCTTCTGTGATCACATCTCCCTGCAACTCAAATTCAGCTGGAAAAAGTCCACTGACTTTAAGGATCCAAGTGATTAGTTTGGGCCCAAAGAGATAGTCTAGGATAATCTCCCCACTTCAAAATCCTTAATTTAATCCCACTTGCACAGTTCCTTTTGCCTTGTAATTAACATATTCATAGGTGCCCAGGGTCTGGACAGGGACATCTTTGCAGGGACATTATTCTGCCTACTCCAACCATTCTTAAATGTTCTATCCTTGACTTTCCTCTTTTCAAGGGAATACTCAAAAGTCCACCTCATTCTACCCCAATACTACCTCTCCAACACAGCTGTGAATCCAATCAGAATAAGCATCAGTATCCCCTGTACCCATGTTTATGCCCATCATATTGTAATAAGCCCTAGGCTCCTTGGTGATCTCTCTTTACAGATATTATATTCCCCATCAGTTGGACATCCCATTTTCTCATCCCTCAATTCCTGAGACTTTCCAGTATGCCCTCTGGAATTCAGAGTAACAAACCCCTCTTTTATCTTCAACCACTTCCCTGAACAATCCGTTCACCTTTCTGGGTCTAAGAGAAACGTGGCTTTCTCCAGAGGACTCCTGTAGCCCTCTCAATGTTTTCCACCCGCAACAGCCTCTTGCCACTGGGTCTTTAAGTGGGGCAGGTGTTCTCCTTGCTCTTATTACTTTCAGACTTTCTTCTCCACAAATGCTCTACCTTTGAATTTCATGCCAAGAGACCATATATAACTCCCATAACAGCCATACTGTTGTTGACATCTACCAAGTACAGGGTATTTCTTTCCCTTTGTTTTTTCAAAACTTGAGCTCATGGCTTACCCTGTACAATGCTATTTGTTCAGTTGCTAATTGTGATTTGTTGTTCAGTGGACTCTTTTGCCACCCCAGGGCCTGCAGCCCGCCTCTTCTGTCCACGGGATTTTTCAGGCTAGAATACTGAAGTGGGTTACCATTTTCTTCTCCGGGGATCTTCCCAACCCAGGGATCCATCTCGTGTCTCTTGCATTGGCAAGAGGATTGTTTACCACTGAGCTACCCAGGGGAGCCCATAGACTACTACCCTTCTTTTATTCTTGCAATTTCAGGACACCTACAGATGAGCCTGGCTTACTCCTTACCGGTACAACCACTTTTCCTTCTCTCATGGCTCAGTCCCGCTACCATACTGATAGGTTGTTATTTCTCCCTCCCCAGCTGCTGTTCCATTTCTTTACTCATATTTACAGAAAAACTCTTCGAATATGTGGTCTACAGTCTCCCATTCCTCTAGCCTCATTTTACCTTATCCTACTCCAATCCAAGCAGCCCCCACAGAAACTACTTCCCACACCTTCACGAAAGACTGTGAAGGTGACTAAATGCAATGCTGAATTCCTTGTCTCTGGCCCCACAGCTGCTGCCACATTTACCACCTTTACACACACGTTCACGACTTGGTGATACAGTCACAATCATACATGTGCACAGTCACATCTAAAAGGTCCATTACAATCACATACAGCTCTCATCCCCATCGCACTATACACACACATCCATCCACGGTACCCATACCTTGCTCCTGCACCAATTTCACACAAGCACCCAAGGTTCGCTGCCAGGATCCCTCGAGCGCGCGGATACACACACGCAACTTCCCACCATCGTCCCTCCCACATCCCATTGCTGGTAAAGCCTCAAACTCTGAAAACTTTAGTCCCTCACTGCCCTCCCCCGCGGCCTGGGCCTCTCAGGGTTCACTCCGCTCCCAGGTCTTAGACTCACCGGACTTTAAGGTTCCCTCAAGCTGTGGATATTCCTCAGGGACTCGCGGGCTATCCCTCCTATGGTCCTGAACCAGCGAGGGTGCGGACACAATGTTGCCTCCGGTATGGTGGACACTGGGAAATGTAGTCCGGAGCCTGGACAAACTTTTAAAAGCCCAGAGGTCTCAAATCACAGACCTTGGTCTTGGACCTTATCCCTTCGCTCTGCAGAGACCATCGGCCTCACATTGCCTCATATCTGTGGCAAAGCGTCAACCAGTTCCAGGCCGCGTCTAGAACACAAGTTTCAACTTAGGACTCCACGCAGCTCTTTCTCCACAAACTGGTACCCTTCTGTGGAAACTAGGACAAGAAGCCCAAGCCATCTTTCGACAGAAAGCAGCCGTGAACGCGAAGCCCCCTGGGAAATGTAGTCCAGAGCTGTGGACATACTTCTGGAAGGAGGGTGTAATTCTCATCACAAGCTCACCTCCTGGGCATCTGACACACTGGTTGGCAGAAAGGTCCTGAGTCTCGGCCTGGACGGGAGGACACTTCTTATCCCACAATCCCTGAGGGTTGGATGAAGGGGAGGATTTATGGGGCACCACTGGAAAAGGTCAGTTTTCATTCCAATCCCAAAGAAAAGTGAAAATGAAGTCGCTCAGTCGTGTCCAACTTTTGTGACCCTATGGCCTGTAGCCTACCAGGCTTCTCGGTCCATGGGATTTTCCAGGCAAGAATACTGGAGTGGGTTACCATTTCCTTCTCCAGGAGATCTTCCTGACCCAGGGATTGAACCCAGGTCTCCCACATTGTAGGAATGTGCTTTACTGTCTGAGCCACCAGGGAAGGCAATGTCAAAGAGTGCTCAAACTACCACACAATTGCACTCACCTCACACGCTAGTAAAGTAATGCTCAAAATTCTCCAAGCCAGGCTTCAGCAGTTTATGAACTGTGAACTTCCAGATGTTCAAGCTGGTTTTAGAAAAGGCAGAGGAACCAGAGATCAAATTGCCAACATCTGCTGGATCATGGAAAAAGCAAGAGAGTTCCAGAAAAACATCTATTTCTGCTTTCTTGACTATGCCAAAGCCTTTGTGTGAATCACAATAAACTGGAAAATTCTGAAAGAGGTGGGAATACCAGACCACCTGATCTGCTTCATAAGAAACCTATATGCAGGTCAGGAAGCAACAGTTAGAACTGGACATGGAGCAACAGACTGGTTCCAAATAGGAAAAGGAGTATGTCAAGGCTGTATATTGCCACCCTACTTATTTAACTTATATGCAGAATACATCATGAGAAATGCTGGGCTGGATGAAGCACAAGCTGGAATCAAGATTGCCAGCAGAAATATCAATAACCTCAGATATGCAGATGACACCACCCTAATGGCAGAAAGTGAAGAGGAACTAAAAAGCCTCTTGATGAAAGTGAAAGACGAGAGTGAAAAAGTTGGCTTAAAGCTCAACATTCAGAAAACGAAGATCATGGCATCTGGTCCCATCACTTCATGGGAAATAGATGGGGAAACAGTAGAAACAGTGGCTGACTTTATTTTGGGGGGCTCCAAAATCACTGCAGATGGTGACTGCAGCCATGAAATTAAAAGACACTTACTCCTTGGAAGGAAAGTTATGACGAACCTAGATAGCATATTAAAAAGCAGAGATATTACTTTGCCAACAAAAGTCCATCTAGTCAAGGCTATGGTTTTTCCTGTGGTCATGTATGGATGTGAGAGTTGGACTGTGAAGAAAGCTGAACACCAAAGAATTGATGCTTTTGAACTGTGGTGTTGGAGAAGACTCTTGAGAGGCCCTTGGATTGCAAGGAGAGCCAACCAGTCCATCCTAAAGGAGACCAGTCCTGGGTGTTCATTGGAAGGACTGATGCTGAGGCTGAAATGCCAATACTTTGGCCACCTCATGAGAAGAGTTGACTCACTGGAAAAGACCCTGATGCTGGGAGGGATTGGGGGCAGGAGGAGAAGCGGACAACAGAGGATGAGATGGCTGGATGGCATCACGGACTCGATGGACATGAGTTTGGGTGAACTCCGGGAGTTGGTGATGGACAGGAAGGCCTGGCATGCTGCGATTCATGGGGTTGCAAATAGTCGGACACGACTGAGCGACTGAACTGAACTGAACTGGGGCAAGGGGGGAGGAGTGTCCTCTGTCTGAGAAGACATGGGAGCACCTCCTCCAGTATCCTTCACAACTGCAAACACTTACCTTGTTACAATTACACTTAAAGTGGTTTAAATTAATTTTCATGGTTACATTAGTATTTTATAAATATTATTCATGTCTGAGCTATTATTTTTGCTGAAAATAATACTTGCCAGCTGTTTTTCACTGGCATCCTTTTTTATGAGATTATCATTTATTTTTTTATTTTTAATTGGAGGTTAATTCCTCCACAATGTTGTTGGTTTGTGCTGTACAACATAAATCAGCCGTAAGTATGCATGTGTCCCCTCCCTCTTGAACTGTGCTTATCACTTAGATGTATGTCCAAACTTTCTGATGGAGGAGTAATTCTTTCAATATTTTCAAAATCATCAGGTAATCTTTATTTTCACTGTGAAATCGAAAATACCTGAAGAAAAGTACATAGAATGTGTAAGTTCAGGGTAACGTCATACAAGTGGAGAATCTTGGTATGTTGGTAACCTTGTTGGTATCTCAAGGAGAAATGCCCACCCCCTCTGATCATTTCTGATCCCAAGACACCAACTGACCACTGTCTTGTTAATATAATAATACCTTTCAAAGATAACACTTATCTTTGAAATTTACATAAATACAATGAAACTGTATGAATTTGCTTAGTTGTTAAAACTCCTAACTAGATTAACTCAAAACTCCACACTAAAGGCTTTACAGAAGGAAATATATGCCAATTCAGGTATAAAAATTATTTTCCTCAGTTTCTATGGCGTTGCCAGACTCCAAGATTAACCCTCCCTCCAAGGTTCAAGGATTCACTGGGAGAACTCCAGCAAAACAATACAAAGCAAAATCAGCAAAAAGAAAAGGTGCACTGGGCCAACTTCAGGAAAAACCAGCCCCATGTTTCCAAGGGGATCCTTTCCCAGTGGAGTCACAAAGGCCATTAATTCCCCAGGAACGAGTTGTAACAGTACATGTGAAATGGTAACAACCAGGGGAGCTCCTTAGAAACTCAGTATCTAGTATTTTCATTGGGGCCTGGCTGTGTAGGCAGGCTCTGCCTGGCACATAGCAGAATTTCAGACTCTCAGAAGGAAAGCAAGTATTTAGCATAAATTATATTGTTTGAACAAACATTGTAGACATACTGAGCCATTCTTATCAATTAGGATAATGGTAATCTTCTCAAAATCTTAAGTTCTAGTTGTAAATCAAGAGCCAAACTTCAATCAGGCCTTTAAAGGATAAGTTTTCTCAACTCTGCTATGTTAACCTTTTCCTGCATACTACTGTCCTAAACAAATGGCTTTCAACAACATCAAAAAAACTACAAAGTATGTAAAAAGCCAAGAAAAAGCAAAGCATTCCCAAAACACAAGGCAAAAATCAGGAATACTTCAGGTGTTCTTAGGTTGTTGCTGCTTAACTTCAGTCTCTGCCTCTTTCCTCATATGGCCTTTTTCTATGTCTTCTCATCTTCTGTTTATTGTAAGTGGATTTAAGTCACATCCAGATAATCCAGGATAATCTCACCTAGATATCCTTATCTTAATTACATTTGTAAAGACCCCCCCCCCATTTTTTTTCCCAAATGAGGTCACATTCACAGGTCTTGGGAGTTAGGATGTGGACGTATCTCTAGGATGCCACCACTTAATCCCAAAAAACCTGTTACTATATTTAGTTTTATCTTAATAGATTTCCATAGAATTCTCATCTTGCCTTACTGATCTCAGAGGTTTAGCAGAGCAAAGACCAATGACCTACCCACTAAAACTTATTCATTCTAGTTTTATCTTAGTAAATGACAATTCTGGCTTCTTGATCTAAACATATGTGGGTTGGCCTAGGTTCCTCTTTTTCTCTCATTTCCCGCATCAAATCTATTACCCAATCTATTTAGCTCTATCTTCAAAATGTATCTAGAATCCAACTAGTTCTCATAACTACCACTGCTATCACCCTAGACTGAGTCACCATTATCTCTTATCTGGATTATTCCACCATCCCATTGGCTAGGTTCCCTGCTTCTTTTTTTTTGTCCCCCTACACCCTACTCTCTACTCAGCACTCCAAATGATTTCTTTTAAATATAAGATCATGTCACTCTTCTGTTCAAAACCCACTATTGCTTTTACATCTCACTAAGACTAACCAAACTTCATAAAATATTCTCCATAATCAGTCTTCTCATTAGCTGTTTCACCTCATTTACTATCTCCACTTCGTCACACTGTCCTAGTTGCTGCTCACTAATATACCAGGCTTATGACTTGTTGTTCATCACTCAGTCGTGTACGACTCTTTGCAACCCCATGAACAGCAGCAGTCTGTCAGGCTTCCCTGTCCTTCACTATCTCCCGAAGTTTGCTCAAATGTCCATTGAGAGGCTTATGTTTAACCCACAGCATTTATGTTTAGTTGTTTTCTCTGCTTAGTGCTCTTTATCCAAATATCTTCAAATGTCACTACTTCTGTTTTTGATTAAATATCTCCATTTGAAGAGGAAATGAGGCTGAGAGGATTCAGATTTTTCCACTATCTCAGCCACCCATACAGTGACCCACAATCATGTGATCTCTCTCTCTCTCTCTCACACACACACACACACACACACACACTCCCAACCACACAAGCCCACAATATGACCCTCAATCCTCACAAAACCACTCATAATCTTGATGCTACCTCTCCCTCACCGCATGCAGTCTCTCTTTCATTCAACTAACCCCTAAATGTAGTCACACTCGCAATCTCATCATGGTCTTACACTGGGACCCTCCTTTGCCCACTCTCTCATGTGTCTGGACTTGTGAATTTCTCCCCTTTAAACTCCCGAGACTGCTTTGGTCCCAGACACTCATGTTGCACATTGTGGAACCCACATTATGGGTTCTCTCTTCTGGCTCCCTAACACGTTCCTCAGCAGCTTGTCTCAAGGGCATCTGAGCGCTCCCAGATCAAAGCGTAACCCTGAGCAGCCTCCTGTGCATTTAGCTGAGGCCAGGCCCCGCCTCAGAGCCTAGGGAACGCATTTTACCTTGGCCGAGTCCGTCCCGCCGTTGGCGAAGTCCTGGACTACATTTCCCGGGACGCCATGGGGTCACTATGCTGCAGGGTGACTGCCAAAACCTGCGAGAGCCGCAACAGAAACTTGAGGCTGGGCTGTGTCAAAGAAAAGTTGCACCAAACAAGTTAAACACATAAGGAAAACGTTATTAAAGACTATTGCAATAAGGAAGAGAGATTTACCTCAACTTGGTATATAACAGTCGCTCGGGGTTTATAGCCAGTGGGCAGGGTGATGGAGTCAGTGGAGTCAGCTTGACTAAAGTGTGCTCATGGAATCCTTGTCAGCTGAGACTCGCGGAAGCCTCAGGCGCGCTGTCAGGTCCAGGTTCCTCGCCACGGGGAGCTCAGGATGAATTGGAGATAGCTTTTAGCAGCCTCTCTCGCGCGCTCCCTCTGTCTGGACTACATCTCCCAGAGGCCTCTAGGCTTGGTGCTCCCTCCCGCGAGAAGCAGACCTTCTCCTGAGGAGTGGGCGGGTTTTTCTGGCGGGTAGGGGCAAACAGCCTCTGGGTGCTGTGGGAGCTGCTGGGCTCTTCTATTTGTTTCAAGTACAGTGGAGCGGCGCTGACCGGACAGACCTGAGGAATCGTAGGTGAGATGGGTTGGAGCTGGGCGTGTCTGGAACCTCCGGCCTCTACGGGAGCCAGCCAGCTGGAAAGGGGAGATTGTGAGGAGTGTGTGTCTTATTGTGATTGTGTCTCTGTGTCTGTGTGACCCTGTACCAAACTGTAAAGGTGGGGAGGCGGGCTTGATTTGCAGTTATAATGGTGCGTGTGTGATGGAGTTTAACTTTGTGACCGGGTGTGGCACTGTTTGTGACTGTGAAGTTCTTTGCGGTTGCAAAGCTGTGTATCCACTTTGTGTGTGTGTGTGTGTGTTTCTGAACATTTGCTGAGCGGTGGGCGTTGGGTGGCTTAACTGAGATTTCTGTTTCCCCTTGGGGGTGTGTTTGTGATATTGTTGGTGGGTAGGGTGCGTCTGAATTTGTTGTCACTGTGTCCCCATGATGGGTGTCAATGGGAATGTGAGTACCTGGGGGTGCCTTTGACTGCGATCGTGACTGACTGTTCCCAGAGTGTATATGATTGAGTGGCCCTCTGGGGTGCCTGAGTGCCCCGTGGTATGAGTGAGTTTCTATGATTATGTATCCATATAGCACTGTAGGTGTGGGGCGCCTTTGTCTTTGTGACTCCAGAGCTCTGTTCCCAGGAGTTGGAGCCCAAGGGCAGAGTCTGTCCAGAACTGCAAATGACCCTGCGCTTCTGTCATGCTGGTATTGAGCAGGACGCTAATATCTGTAGATGGTAGATTGACTTGGACTCACAGAAGAACCTGATTTTTCCTGACTCCTTTCTCCCTCCCCAGCTCTGCTCTACTTGCACAGTCTTCCAGAATGGAGTAAAGAATGCCTGTTGACCACCCACAAGGCACCTGCGAGGTAGCTTATCTTTTCCCCTTGTTTCCCGAAATTCTCTTTTCTTTGTCAAGATATGACTTGCTTTCCTTCTCTTGAAAATTTCTTGCCTGTCAGGTGACCTGATCCATGGAATTTTTTTCCTTTGAGAAATGTGATTTGCTCTAAACCCCAGTCCACACACATGACTTTCTCTTCCTAATTTGCCAAATGATTTAATTTTTCTTTAAGCTGTCTTAAAAAACCTTTTTTATTATAAAAGTGAAATTATCTTTAATTACAAACATACAGCTATCCTCAATGAAGAAAATTAAATTTCCAGTTAAAACCAAAGCTACCTTTTTGATAGTTTCTCCCTAGTATCTTTTATGTACACATATAAAATGTGGTTTTAAAAATGGAATTTATTCAGTATTTACCATTTGTAGTATACATTTTAACATAAAATTATATTTAAGTATTGAGAGGGTAACAGGTAGGAAGGCTAGGGTCCCCCAAGCGGAGGAAATAGACTGCAAATGTCAGACTTTTTTTTCCTTCTCTATACAAAATTCAAAGGATGTTTCTTTTAAAATTCTGTGTTGCCATGACACCTGTTTCCACCTGAACTTAACTTTTCTCAAACCTTGAGCTAACCAATGTGTTTTTATTATGGAAATGTTTTTCTTAAGCTATGTTAATGAACTATGTATTTACCTTAGACTCTGTCTTTTTTCAAGTTGGTTCCACCTAAGAATCAGAACCGATAGTGGCTTAACAAACCAGTATGTTTTACTCATGGACATGTTCTCTTAAGCTATGTTAATGAGACTATGTATTTGCTTGGAAACCTGCCTTTCTTCAAGATTCATGTCAATCATTTTATGGCCCAGGATGACTCACCCTTCAACAAACATTTAGGGAGCACCCACTCTATCTCGGAGAAGGCAATGGCACCCCACTCCAGTACTCTTGCCTGGAAAATCCCATGGATGGAAGAGCCTGGTGAGCTGCAGTCCATGGGGTCACTAAGAGTCAGACATGACTGAGCAACTTCCCTTTCACTTTTCACTTTCATGCATTGGAGAAGGAAATGGCAACCCACTCCAGTGTTCTTGCCTGGAGAATCCCAGGGACAGGGGAGCTTGGTGGGCTGCCATCTATGGGGTCGCGTAGAGTCGGACATGACTGAAGTGACTTAGCAGCAGTAGCAGCAGCAGGGTAGGGATTCAATTTCATTTTATCCCCCAAGTGGGTATCCAGTTGCTCCAGTATCATTTATTGAAAAGTTCATCTTTTTTACACTAAGCTGCAGTGCCATTATAGTTACAGAGGTGGTGCTAGTGGTAAAGAACCTGCCTGCCAATGCAGGAGACATAAGGTTCTATCCTTGGGTTGGAAAGATCCTCTGGAAGAGGGTATGGGAACTCACTCCAGTACTCTTTGCCTGGAGAATCCCATGGACAAAGGAGCCTGGTGGGCTACAGTCCATAGGGTCACAAAGAGTAGGACATGACTGAAGCGACTTAGCACACATTATGGCGACTTTATATTTTGTTCTATTGCTCTGTTTGTCTCCCCTCACAACAATACTATGCTATTAAGATAGCTGTTAAGTATTCATTGTGACTTTGGAATAATATTTGGAACATATCCTCTTACCTTCTTGTTCCTTAAGAATATCTTGACTGTTTGTGTTCTTTTCATATCCATATAAATTTTTGAAATAGCTTGGTTCTACTCAAACATCTTTTGAATTTGATTGGATTGCATTGTATCTATAATCATGTGAGTATAAATTTGAGAAATCTTCTAATAATAACACTAACCTCTCAATTGATATTATGTCTTCTACATGTTTTTCAGCAAGGTCTTGCTTATCTCCTAAAATAATATTTCTTGGCAAATAGGAAGAATTTAATCCATTGTAGATAGTATTTCCTTTCTGCATTGACTGCCAGGAATTTGAGCTCTTCACACGTGATCAATTATAGCACATCTTAGCCTGAGATTGGATATAGAGTACCTATGATATATGACCTTTGTGTATGATTTATTTTTTTTCTTTTATTCTTAGCCTCCTCAAATACATTTTTGAAGTGAGGGATATAAAAAGGAGATATAGACTTAGAATCAGCTATGTATTGTTTAATAATTTTATTTTAATAACATTCAGGTCCAATCAAGTCTGTTGTGCATGGTTCCTTTTACTGTTCTCCCTATGTTATATTTCTTTTTTAAATACCCTTTCCACTTTTCTTTCCCAGTCTCCTCAAAACCTGCCCCCCTCCACAACTATTCTCCATCAGTTAATTTCTGCCTTTGCCTCTTTGCCATCTATTTTCAATATCACTTTAGTTTAAATATAGACTACATCAGAAAAAAAGAAACAAACCATCCCTAGGGTTTTTTCTTTACTTACACTAGTCGCTGTAACATGGTGTAAAAATTATGGGCTCTAGTGTCAAATGTGGTCTCTAATCTCAGCTACACCACCTGTGAGCTGTTTAACCTGTGAATGAGAGGTTCTCATTCTCAACGTTGAGAATGAAAGGTGTGTAAAACACTTGGTTGTCGTTCAGTTGCTAAGTCGTATCTGACTTTTTGCGGCCCCATGGACTGCAGCATGCCAGGCTTCCCTGTCTTCACCATCTCCCAGAGCTTGCTCAAACTCATGTCCATTGAGTCAGTGATGCCACTGGTACACTTGGTACACATCAGAAATTCAGTAAATATTAGCTTCCCTTTCCTTGATTTCCCATTCTTGGGATCTCTAAATCAATTATGGTATAAAGTGGTTGCCCAAAAGTCTTTGGGTAGGTCTTGAAGGATTTTTTTTTATTGTTGAGGTTTAATCAACATATAACATTATATTTGTTTCCGGTGTACAACATAATGATTCAATATTTGTATATACAGTTGACCCTTAACGTGGGGGTTAGGAGCACTGACTCTGCATTAAAAAATCTTCATATAACTTATAGTTGGTCCTCCATATCCATGGTTCCTTTGTATCTGCATTCTCAGATTTAATCCACCACAGATCCTGTTCAGTTCAGTTCTGTTGCTTAGTCGTGTCTGACTCTTTGCAACACCATAGACTGCAGCACGCCAGGCCTCCCTGTCCTTCACCAACTCCCAGAGTTTACTCAAACTCATGTCCATCGAGTTGGTGATGCCATCCAACCATCTCATCCTCTGTTGTCTCCTTCTCCTACCGCCTTCAATCTTTCCCAGCATCAAGGTCTTTTCCAATGAGTCAGTTCTTCGCATCAGGTGGCCAAAGTATTGGAGTTTCAGCTTCAGCATCAGTCCTTCCAATGAATATTCAGGACTGATTTCCTTTAGGATGGACTGGTTGGCTCTCCTTGCAGTCCAAGGGACTCTGATCCTGTAGCACTGTAGTATTTACTACTGAAAAAAACACCACATATAAGTGGAACTAGTCAGTTCAGACCCATGCTATTCAAGGGTCAACTGTATTATAAAGTGATCACCACAGTGAATCTAATATCCATCAGTATACAAAGTATAAAAATTGTGTTTTCTTATGACTTTTAAGATTTTCTCTCTTAGCAATTTTCAAATGTGCAATACAGTATTATTAACTATATACCATGCTATACATTGTATCACCAAGACTTATTTCATAACTGGAACTTTGTACCTTTTGACTTCCTTTACCCATTCCACTCCCGACCCCATCTCTGGCAACCAACAGTGTGTTCTCTATATCTATGAACTTGGTTTTTGTTTATTTGTTTAAATTCTACATATAAGTGAGCTCATACAGTATTTTTCTTTCTCAGTCCTCCTTACTTCACTTAGCATAATAGTGATACATTACGTTGTGTATTGCCTACTTGTTAAACTATTTAAATAGTTTGTATTATCAATTTGAATTTTTTTTTTAATGTATTTATCTGGCTACGTTGGGTCTCAGTTGCAGCATGCAGGTCTTCACGGCATCATGCAGGATCTTTCCTTGCAGCACACAGACTCTCCAGTTACAGCTCGTGGTGTCCAGTTGTGGTGTGTGGGCTCAGTCGTCCAGCAGTTGCAGCACATGGGCTCTTTAGTTGTGGCGTATGGGCTCCAGAGCACTTGGTAGTTGCGGCATGTGAGATCTTAGTTCCCCGACCAGGGATTGAATCCAAGTCCCGTGCACTACAAGGTGGAATCTTAACCACTGGACCACCAGGGAAGTCCCTGTCTATTTGAATTTTTTAAATTTATGTCTTTGTGCTTTACTTGTGCCATGTTTTGATCACTTCTTTTCTTTTAAATCTTTGAATACCTGCTCAAACATATCAGTATTCTGAAGATAGCTGTATTCGCTATTCCTTTCATTACAAAAAAATATTACAACAAATTTGAAAACTACAGAGAAGCACAAACAAGTAACAGAAGTTATCTGTAATCCTGTCAATTAAAGACAACTGCTGTCAACACTTAGAATTGTTTTCTAAATTTGATCAGACTCTGGCTACTGACTTGTAACCCATCTTTATCATGCCAAAATACAATGTGAACAACTGTCCATGTTGTTATACATTTATCTTTACCATGAGTTGTAATGGCTTCATCATGTTACCATTTTACCCAGCGCCCTTTTTTAAACATGGTTTGCTTACAAATTATTGCCATTATAAGCAATGAGCAGCTCTTAGGCTGAATGCTAGTGTTTTCCTTTCTAAATTTTATTTTTAGTTAAATTATAATTATATATATAACTAATAATTTTGTTATAAAAAATTTTGTGTTATGAAGGGGTTCATATCCATGTAACTACAATCCCCAATCCTAGGAACCTACCCAGGCTCATCACTGCAAATGGTGACTGCAGCCATAAAATTAAAAGATTCTTGCTCCTTGGAAGAAAAGCTATGACCAACCTATACAATGTATTAAAAAGCAGAGACATTAGCCAACAAAAGTCCGTCTAGTCAAAGCTATGGTTTTTTCAGTAGTCATGTATGGATGTGAGAGTTGGACTATAAAGAAAGCTGAGCGCCGAAGCATCGATGCTTTTGAACTGTGGGTGTTGGAGAAGATGCTTGAGAGTCCCTTGGACTGCAAGGAGATCCAACCAGTCAATCTTAAAGGAAATCAGTCCTGAATATTCATTTGAAGGACTGATTCTGAAGCTGAAACTCCCAATACTTAGGCCACTTGATGTGAAGAGCTGACTCACTGGAAAAGACCCTGATGCTGGGAAAGATTGAAGTCAGGAGCAGAAGGGGACAACAGAGGATGAGATGGTTGGATGGCATCACCAACTCCATGCACATGAGTTTGAGTAAACTCTGGGAGTTGGTGATGGACAGGAAAGCCTGGCGTGCTGCAGCCCATGGGGTCACAAAGAGTCAGACAATGACTGAGAGACTTAACTGAGGTATCTACCTGAAGTACCCAAAGGTAGCCACTGTTATCAATTAATTATTTATCCTATTAAAAATGCATATACATGGGTAATTCCTTTGTGGTCCAGTCATTAGGACTCTAAACTTCCTAACCACTGCAGGGCATCTAGGTTGATCCCTGGTTGAGGAACTAAGATCCCACATGCCTCGAGGCATGTCCCCCCAAAAAATGCATACACATGTAAATGTGTATGTGGTACTGTTTTTCACTGAAAAATATTTCTGTATAAAAAGAATTATAAGTACATCCCGCAAAATGTGGAAAGTAACTGCATTATAAGATTGGTCCAAGGATTGAGTTGGTTCATGTAAAACCCTTAAAAACAGGGCCTAACCACTTACTTGGTGTCATTTAGTAGTTAGGAAACCTATGACAAACCTAGACAGCATATTAAAAAGAGACATCACTTTGCCAACAAAGGTCCATAAAGTCAAAGCTATGGTTTTTCCAGTAGTCATGTATAGATATGAGAGTTAGACCATAAAGTAGGCTGAGTGCCAAAGAACTGATGTTTTCGAACAGTGGTGCTAAAGAAGACTCATGAGAGTTCCTTGGATTGGACTGCAAGTAGATCAAACCAGTCAATCCTTAAGGACATCAACCCTGAATATTCATTGAAAGGACAGATGCTGAAGCTGAAATTCCAGTACTCTGGCCACCTGATGTGAAGAGCTGACTCATTGGTAAAGACCCTGATGTTGGAAAAGAGTGAAGGCAACAGGAGAAGGGGGCAGCAGAGGATGAGATGGCTAGATAGCATCATCAACTCAATGGACATGAATCTGAGCAAACTCCAGGAGGTAGTGGAGGACAGAGGAGCCTGAATTGCTACAGTCCATGGGGTCACTAAGAGTCAGACAAAACTTAACAACTAAACAACAACAGTTACTGTTACTGTTCTGAAGCTTACTTTTTTATTCTTTGTGGAGAATTGTTCGTTTAAGTATAGAGCTCACTTAAATTACTTCATGTAAGGCCAAATTTTATAGTACTGTGGTATGTTTAATGATTTTATGGTTTTTATTTTATTTGATTTTGATTTTGTGGTTTTTAGAGATTTAGATTTTATATAGTTAAATCACTGTGGCAAACATTGCTCCAGTGAACTTCTATGTACATGTCTTCTCTAAGGTATATACTAATAGTGAAATTATGGAGATAAAAAGTACACATACTTTGTGTGTGCTCTGTGTGCTCAGTTGCTCAGTTGTGTCTGACTCTTTGCGACCCCATGGACTGCAGCCCTCCAGGTTCCTCTGTCCATGGGGATTCTCCAGGCAAGAATACTGGAGTGGGTTGCCATGCCCTTCTCCAGGGGATCTTCCCAACCCAGGGATCGAACCCAGGTCTCCCACATTGCAGGCAGATTCTTTACTGACTGAACCACCAGGGAAGCCCATACTTTAGCCCAGGGAACACATACTTTAGACTTCAGTAAACATTTCTAAGTTAAACTTCACAGTGGCTTATTCACTTCACAGTATACCCAACTCTCTTTGTCAGCCCTGTTTTTCTACTGCCGTTTAGGTTACTTTTGGCTCCATAAGGCAGAAAGATGCAATTGCAACAAATAGAATAGAGGGTTAATTATTTCATTTAATTTAAGCTGGTTATTCTTAACTTTTGTTACTCCTGTCTGGGTCCCACCTCTAGCAATTCTGGTTTAACTGGTTTGGGATAGAGCTTGGAAATCATCAATTTTAAAAGATCAGCAGGTGGAGAAGGAAATAGCAACTCACTCCAGTGTTCTTGCCTGGGAAATCCCACGGACAGAGGAGCCTGACGGGCTATGGTCCATGGAGTTGCAAGAGTCAGACACGACTTAGAGACTAAACCACCACCACAGCAGAAACCAGCAAACCCACACACTGTAAAGCAATTATCCTCCAATTATCCAATAAAAAAAATAAAGATCACCAGGGACTTCCATGGTGGTCCAGTGGTTAAGAATCTGCTTTCTAGTGCAGGAGACAGGTTCGATCTCTGGTCTGGGAAGATCCTGTATGCCATGGAGCAACTAAGCCTATGCCCACAACTACTGAGCCTGCACTCTAGGACCCACAAGCTGCAGCTACTGAGCTGTTGTGCTGCAGCTACTGAAGCCCACTTGACTAGAGCCTCTGCTGCACAACGAGGGAAGCCCCTGCAGTGAGAAGCCTATGCATTGCAACTAGAGAGTAGCCCTTGCTCAGCCAACTACGGAAAGCTGGCACACAGCAACAAAGACCCAGTGCAGCCAAAAAATAAATTAAAATTTTTTTTAAATAAAAGATCATCAGATAATCTAGTGTGCTGTCACAGTTGACAATGACTCAAGCTCATACAAGATGACTAGACAAACATTAAGATTTAATTGGTCTGGAGTGGGGTTCAAGTTTTAGAACATTTTTTTTAAAGCTATCCAATTGATTCTAATAGCAATCAGAATTCATAACCACTGGCTTAGACAAGGTATGATTCATTTTCTGGAGCTGATGGAAAAAAATTCTTGTAGCAAAGTAGGACAGGGATGATGTTGAAGGAGGCAATCAGTAATATCTGTCATACCTGTACTCTTGCCAGCAGTTAACATTATGAAACTATCATTGTTTGGTCCTTTTAATGGTGTTTTGGAACAATACCTAAAGGAAATGGCATACATATATGTTTAATCAGCAGTCTTCATATTCTTTTCAAAAGCAAGGTTTGAGTTTTCTGAATCTTATGTATTTTAACATTTTTATATTCTGTTTTTATCTTCATTAATTTTTTCCTGCTTTTTTTTTTAGTTTCTTGCAGTGCTGAATTCAAATCAGTTTTTAAAAAAGGAGTTGAATGTTATTAAATTTTCTTTTGAGGGGGGTAGTTTTCCTGTGTCCAGGTTTTTTATATGTATTACTCTCCTTTTCATTTTATTTTTAGGTATTTTATATTTCTATTTAGGCTCACATTTAACATGAGAATTACTTAGGACTGTGCCTTACTTTGTTTTGGGTAACTTTTAAATTTTGATTAATTTAAATTTTTATTCAAATTGCAGAAAAGTTACAAGAATAATACAAAGTATTCTTGGGTACTCTTTGCTCAGGATCACCAGTAGTTTACATTTTATTCCATTTGTATTATCATTCCTGTGTGCATTTGCAGTTGTTCTCTGTCTCTATATATGCATGCATGCACACTCACAAATACACAATACACACATTTTATCTGAACTATTTAAGAATAAGTTGTAGAATTTGCCCCTTTACCCTTAAACACTTCACTGTGTTGTTTCCTAGGGACAAGAGTATTCTTTTACATAACCACAATATAGTCACTAAAATCAGAGATTTTAACAACAGTGCATTATAGTCAATATACAAATTTTTTTGCTAGTCCCAATAATATTCTTTGTAGCAGTTCATCCTACCCTCATCCCTCACCCTTTCTCCCTGATTCACTGACCAGGATCACACATTGAATTTACTTATCATGTCTCTCTCTAATCTTTAACCTGGAAGATTAAAGATGTCTGCATTTCATGATGTAGACGTTTTTGAAGAGGATAGGCCATTTATTTTTTAAAATGTCACTTAGTTAGGATTTGTCTTATGGCTCCTCATAATTAACTTTCAGGTTATGAATTTTGTGGCAGGAATACCCCAAAAGTGATTGTATCCATCTCAGGACATCATAGAAGGGAGTATGTGATATTGACTTGTCCCATATTAACTTTGATGGCTGGTTACGGTGGTGTCTACTATGTGTCTTCACTGTAAAGGCAGTAGTTGTCTCTTTGTAATTAACAGCTAATTAATATATAATTAATAGCAGAGAGAGATGTTGAAACTATGTAAATACCTCATCACCAAACTTTTACCCACAACTTTTAGCATCCGTTGATGTGTGGGATCCTTTATCCATTATTGTCTGGATCCTTTATTACTATGATGTTTTCAAGATGGTAAAATTTTTAAATCTCCATGATTTTGTCTGTATTAATTAGTTGGTATTCGGCTGTGAAGGAGAGCATTCCCTTATCACTCACTTATTTGTTCATTTGTTATATCAGTATGTATTTGTAGATTTTCATTTATTCAGTGTGTTATATGATGCGCTACCATTTATTTTGATACTCAAGTTGTCCCAGATTTGGTCAATGGGAGTCTATTCAGGCTGGCTTCTGTGTACTTTTGATTTTCCCCATGATTCTTTGAGCATTTCCTCTCTTTCTGGCCCAAGATGTTACAGGCTTATTTCTAATTACTCTCCTGGCTCCAGCCTGAAGTAAATAATTTCTCTAAACAGCCTGGTTTCTTGCTGTAAAGAATATTTAGAAACCAAGATCTGGGTGATAGGACTACAGTATTCAGTCTGGTCTTAATCCTGTTCCAGATTTATATCTCCCTTCGCCAGTAGTTAAAAACCTGACTCTCATTATCCTCTTTATATTTACTAATTTTGTTCAATTCTATAATATAATAAAAATAGATTTCCTAACCTATACTATAGTAACTATCAAACCTACTAAGTGGAGCTCAGTATTTGTTTATAGTTCTCTTTGTCTTCAGAATAAGGGTACATAGTTAAAATACTGTGTTCAAATTTATTTGAATTCATTTCTTAATCCCCTCCTTCAGTGTGGCTGTGCTATGCATTTGAGATACTTTTAGGTTCATTTGTTGCTGTTTGTAATCTGTTTGATTTTTTTTTTTAATCTGTTTGATTTTTTAAATTAATTTTAACCCATTCTTGTTGATTTGATTATATGAACATGATTCCAGTTAGAGCAGTATCACTCTGCTTCTATGACCCTTGCTTTAGTGAATATTATGTGTTCAATTGTGTCCCCTCTTCCCTAATTCATATGTTGAAGCTCTAACTCCCCAGTGAGGACTGCATGCGTGTATGCTAAGTCACTTCAGTCGTGTCTGACCTTTTGCAACCCTATGGACTGTAGCCCACCAGGCTCCTCTGTACATGGGATTTTCCAGGCAAGAATGCTGGAGTACGTTGCCATGCCCCCCTCCAGGGGATCTTCCCAACCTAGGAATTGAACCCATATCTCTTACATCTCCTGCATTGGCAGCCTGGTTGTTTACCACTGTGCCACCTGAGAAGCCCCAAGACATATTTAGACCTAGTCTAAACAAGCTTGTTGTTTGAGTAATGCAGAAAAAGACTGGAGCTGAAATATTTTTACCTCTGGGAACTTGAGTTATTTATTTGTTCAAGGTCTTAACTGATGTCTCTGAATCGTTTTCCAGTCACTTTTAGGTCTTCCAAAATGATAGCTACCAAACAAGGTAGCATTATTTTATACAACTGTGTAAATATATTATATGTGATTTCAGAGTCATTTCAATAACCATTGATGTTCAGAGAACTCATCTATCTGCATCCTTCTTGTAATTTCCCACAAGTATCCCATTATCTCCTATCTTATCATTCCTTTTCTGTGACTTTAGAACTAAACTCTCAATTACTCTGCTGTGGCCTTTGCAAGTCCCCTTTTTTGTTCTCCCAAGATTAACCTCATAGACTTCCTAAGTAAACATGGATTTTATCAAATGGCATAAACAAACTATATTCTAACCACAAAAGAATCTTCCCTCTTTATTGCTAATTCCAGATTTATTCAGTTCATTAATCTTTCATCAAGATGCTGCTATATCTAGAGTAACTTTCTCTTCTATCTCCTTCAGGGATGCAATTTATGACCATCTATCCTAGAATTTTCATTCCTAGTATAGTTACTTAACGCTCTAAACAACCCTAAGAAATGAGTTAAATGACAATTATGCTCATTTTAAAATGTATATGGCACTAGTTTTATCCTCTAATAAAATTGGGATGGGACCTGGACATATTTATAATTATTGAGCTTCCTACTTCTTTAGGGTGTTTTTATCTAAATCACTAGTTAGGAATGATTGACTTAATCTGTATTCCTAAATAAGTCTCTCACCTTCTAGTGTTTCTTCTCATTCTGTTTCCTTATCTGTTTGTCAAAATGTCCAATCATAAAGGAGAACTGTATAAGCCACTTACTTTTTATGAAAATGAGTTTAAGTCTTTTCATATCTATCAGAAAAGTTTAATTCTCCCAGAACACACACCAAAAAAGTGAATGTTTTTATATTTTCTTTCAGACTATGAATCAAAGTTGAGACCAAGAATTATTTCTGAAAAAGGATATTTATGGAATAGAATCATCCTGGTGGGAGATAATGGAAAGACTTATAAAAAACAGCATTGCATACTCACGTTTCAGAGGTGACTGGGAATGTAAAAGCCAGTTTGAGAGAAAACAGGAATCTCAGGAAGGACATTTAAGTCAAATGATATTTACTCCTGAAGACATGCCCACTTTCAATACCCAGCATCAGAGAATTCATACTGATGAGAAACTCCTTGAATGTAAGGAATGTGGGAAGGATTTTAGTTTTGTATCAGTCCTTATTCGACATCAGCGAATTCATACTGGTGAGAAACCTTATGAATGTAAAGAATGTGGCAAGGCCTTTGGTAGTGGTGCAAATCTTGCTTACCATCAAAGAATTCATACTGGTGAAAAACCTTATGAATGTAATGAATGTGGGAAGGCATTTGGTAGTGGCTCAAACCTTACTCACCATCAGCGAATTCACACTGGTGAGAAACCATATGAATGTAAGGAATGTGGAAAAGCCTTTAGTTTTGGATCAGGCCTTATTCGACATCAGATAATTCACAGTGGTGAAAAGCCTTATGAGTGTAAGGTATGTGGGAAGTCCTTTAGTTTTGAATCAGCCCTTACTCGGCATCACAGAATCCACACAGGTGAGAAACCTTATGAATGTAAGGATTGTGGAAAAGCCTTTGGCAGTGGTTCCAACCTTACTCAGCATCGAAGAGTTCACACTGGTGAGAAACCTTATGAATGTAAAGGATGTGGAATGGCCTTTAGTAGTGGTTCAGCCCTTACTCGGCATCAGAGAATTCATACGGGTGAGAAACCATATATATGTAATGAATGTGGGAAAGCATTTAGTTTTGGATCAGCCCTTACTCGACATCAAAGAATTCACACTGGTGAGAAACCTTATGTGTGTAAGGAATGTGGGAAGGCTTTCAATAGTGGCTCAGATCTCACTCAACATCAGAGAATTCACACTGGTGAGAAACCTTATGAGTGTAAGGAATGTGAGAAAGCCTTTAGAAGTGGTTCAAAACTTATTCAGCATCAAAGAATGCACACTGGTGAGAAACCCTATGAGTGTAAGGAATGTGGGAAGGCCTTTAGTAGTGGTTCAGACCTCACTCAACATCAGAGAATTCATACTGGTGAGAAACCTTATGAATGTAAGGAATGTGGGAAGGCTTTCGCTAGTGGCTCAAAACTTATCCAACACCAGCTAATTCACACTGGTGAAAAACCCTATGAATGTAGAGAATGTAGAAAGTCCTTTAGTAGTGGCTCAGCTCTTAATCGACACCAGAGAATACACACTGGTCAGAAACCCTATGAATGTAAGGAATGTGGGAAGACTTTTGGTACTGGCTCAACCCTTACTCAGCACCAGAGAATGCATACTGCTGAGAAGCTTTATGAATGTAAGGCATGTGGGAAAGCTTTGGGGAGGGGTTCAGAAATTCAGCAACATAAGAAAAATCATGCTGGTGAGAAGCTCTGTGAATTGGAAACTCCATAACGTTGGAATTATATAGTTAAGCATACAAGAAGAAAATTCATACTAGTGAGAATCCCCACAAATGTAATTAAAGTACATATACCTTACTTTACCAGTTAGTCAGTCTGAGAAAATTCATACATAAAAAAAATTTTTTTAAACCAATCTGAATAAAATAGAAGATTTTTATCTAAATTCATTCCTTCACCATTTTCAGAAAATTCACACTTGTTAATATTAAAAATTAAAAAATCTTTTATTGTATGTTGCCTTTATTTTAAACATTGAAATTTATTCAGGGGCTAACCTTGCTACTTTCTTTTTAATGTTCTTATTTTTTTGTGTATTATACAGAATTACTGATCCATTTCAAAATTATTTTAAATTATTATTGAGGGTCTAAATTTACCCTTTTTCTCTCTCCCCCATTTCTCATACTAATATCATTTATCCAATAACCATATCTATTTTTATATTTTTGTTGTTTGATAGTATATTTTTATACATATAAAGCTTAAATATCACTTCAGTATTTGTTTTCAAATTTGCATATCTGTGTTTGTATCTGTTTTTCACCCTGTTTGTGTTAAGTTATGGTTACTTTTACATATCCTTTAATGTCTTATGGATGTGTACTTTTTGTTTTGGAAGGTTTTATTTTTCTTTATAAACTTTATACTGTTCTTTTTGCAGAACAATTTTCCTACATAAAAATGTAAATATGAGTTAAAAATAGATATAGTTATCTGTAATCTTACCAGTCATAGATAATCACTGTCAAATTTTTGGAACAAATCCTTTAAGATTATACCTGGCATTGCTTTTGGAAGAAATGTGATCATGCTATAACCAGCTTTTAATACTCTTTCTCTGTAAATATATTGTTACAATTCCACTGGCATTAAAGTATTTACCTGTTTTTACCAAACCCTTATTTTTGTCAAATACAGAAAAACTTTTTCATCATAAAGAGTTACTTTGTTGGCCCCTTTTGAATGTGTCTGCTTTATTTGTTGTTCATTTTAAAAGATAATGTGTGGGTCTCCTCTGCTTTACATGATTTATACATCATCCGTAAAATCTTACTTCCCTTTGGCTAACATCCCTGAACTTGGTTACTTCCCAGCATTAACTAACTTGCTTATTCTTCCAGATCCTTTTATGTGCATATGTGATGTGTTTACGGTACTGTGGGCATAATTAGTGTGGTTCTGAAGCAAATTATGGGGATTCTACAATGTGCCTATCACATAATAAATACTTGGTTAATTTAGCCATCATCATTGTTATCTTCTCAGTCTTTGTTATTTATGGCAAAAGTTTTAACTGTGATCTCTACCTTACTCAACATCAAAGACATTATGAGGTAAAGACATTTATGTAAGTGAACATAGGAAAACTTTGATCAACATGTATCCCTTATTGAACAAGAATAATTTATCTTAATGGAGAATAAAGAATGTAAATTTAAGAAGGCAAAAATAAATCATAAAACTTTAAAAAATAGGATAGCTCTTTCATAAAAATCTGAACACTGAAAAATAACATTAGCCTCATAGTGGCATAAGATGCCCACAAGTAAACTTGGCATGTATCCACAACAAATTGCCTCTGAGGTTGCTGTGGGATCCAGCACTATAGGCCAGTGGACTTGAGAGGAGTCTCACCCACCTGTGTATATCATGTAATAGGCAGATAGTTCTTGGTATATGGGCTGTTGAACCAGCCGGAGTCTATAAACTGGCCCCAGTCCTTCTTGGCTGCACTTAAGGTAAACCTGGAGAGTGCTGACTTCAGCAGACACCCACAGGTGAGAGATACTTTGTAGGTGTTCAGATTTCCTGAGGAGAGATTACAGCACTCTGTTGAAGAAATAGGGAAGGGAAAAGGGAAAAAACAAACAAACAAACAAAAACCTTTGACTGCACTGGAAAGACTAAGATGAACTTTGCCAGCACTCAGGGCTTTATCTAAACAGAGCAAGGGAAGCAATTGCTGGTGTGTGCATGGGCAGCACATTGGAGACAGCTCAGACCTCTGTAGCTGACATGGGCCCCCTTGCAGGGCCCCCCTTGCTCCAGGACCCCCAGCCTGAAGCGAGGGGCATGGTTCATAAAACAGAACTGGCTTGGGTCTGACCCTCAGGACTTCTGCTCCAACAACCTGGGATCAAATTCTGCCCCGAGTAGGGCAGTGACAGCTCTTGAGCAGAGGACACCTCACTCCTGACCCCAGCTCTAGCCCCTCCATCTCCAACCCCACCTCCTACCAAAGTGATAACCGTCAGCACACCCTAAAGAAAAATATTACTTGTGTCCATGATAAATCCAACTCTCCAAAGGCATTGGGTACCTGCAGAGTCTCTAGGGGTACTCATGTAAGAACATCTCTTCAAGGCTGCAATAGGTAACTTTCATCTATATTTATAGAGGCAGAGAAAGTTAAGCAAAATGAAGTCAGAGGGACTGATTTCAATTGAAAAAGCAAGAGATGCATTCCTATACACTAACAACAAAAGATCAGAGAGATTAAGGGAACAGTCCCGTTTACTGTCACATCGAAAAGAATAAAATAATGTAGGAGGAAACCTACCTAAGGAGGTAAAAGACCTATACTCAGAAAACTAAGATACTGATGAAAGAAGTCAAAGCTGACAAGAATAGATGGAGAGATATACCATGTTCTTGGATTGAAAGAATGACTATTATGAAAATGACTCTGCTATCCAAAGCAAT
Organism: Bos javanicus; assembly: GCF_032452875.1. Lineage (NCBI taxonomy): Eukaryota > Metazoa > Chordata > Mammalia > Artiodactyla > Bovidae > Bos > Bos javanicus. Next base: position 47,722,891 of record NC_083885.1, on the reverse strand, counting down.
CTACAGATTCAATGCAGTCCCCAACAAATTACCAAGGGCATTCTTCACAGAATTAAAAGAAATTTAACATTTTCCATGGAAACACAAAAGACTCCAAATAGTGAAAGCAGTCTTAAGAATAACAGAGCTGGAGGAAGCAGGCTCCTTGGCTTCAGACTATACTACAAAGCTACAGTGATCAAACAGTATAGTACTGGCACAAAAACAAAAATATAGATCAATGGAACTGGATAGCAAGCCCAGAGATAAACCTATACATCTGTGGCCACCTAATCTATGACAATGAAAGCAAGAATATATAATGGAGGAAAGTTGTTGTTTAGTCACTAAGTTGTGTTTAACTCTTTGAGATCCCATGGACTGTGGCACTCCAGGCTCCTCTGTTTTCCACTATCTCCTAGAGTTTGCTCAAATTCACGTCCATTGAGTCAGAGATGCTATCTAACCATCTCATCCTCTGACACCCCCTTCTCCTTTTGCCTTCAATCCTTCCCAGCATCAGACAGTCTCTTCTATAAGTGGTGCTGTGGAAACTGGACAGCTACATGTAAAAGAATGAAATGAAAACACTCCCTAACACCATGAGAGAGTAACAGGCAGGAAAGGTAGGGGTCTCCAACCGGAGGAAATAGGCTGCAAGTGTCAGACATTTTTTCTCTCTCTCTTAAGCAGCAGGAGGAAACAAACTACAAGTATCAGATCATTTCCCTTCTCTATACAAATTTAAAAGGAGGTTTCTTTTAAAATTCTTTGTTGCCATGATGACACCTGGTTCCACCTGAACTTAACTTTTCTCAAACCTTGATCTAACCAATGTGTTTTTCTTATGGAAATGTTTTTCTTAAGCTTTGTTAATGAACTATGTATTTACCCTAGACTCTATCTTTCTTCAAGTCCCTTCACCTAAGTCTCAGAACGTACTTGACAAACCAGTATGTTTTACTCATGGAAATGTTCTCTTAAGCTATGTTAATGAAACTATGTATTTGCTTGGAAACCTGCCTTTCTTCAAGATTCATGCCAATCATTTTATGGCCCGGGATGATTCACCTTGTGCCAATGTTATCTTAAAATGTATGTTGTGGGTGAGGGACATGGTGCCGCTCTCTGAGTTTTGAGACATTTCTTTTCTCTAATTAGCAGCCTGCTACTGGCTATATAACTTCCTGCCAAAGACTAGCAGGGGGGCAATCTTCCTGCCCCCTTCTGATGTCTACAACAGAAGCTTTCTCCCTCTCTTTTATACTTTAATAAAACTTCGTCACTCAAAAGCTCTGAGCCATCAAGCCTCATGACTGGCCCTGGATTGAATTCCTCTCCTCCAGAGGCCAAGAATCTGAAATGAAGGCAACAGCTCAGCAACAACCTTTCATCTTGGGAGCTTGTCCAAGTAGGATGTCCAAAGATACCTGGAGTAACAGGCAAGTTTGGCCTTGGAGTAAAAAATGAAGCAGGGCAAAAGCTAACAGAGTTTTGCCAAGAGAACGCACTAGTCATACAAACCAGTGCAAGCACCCTTTTCCAACAATACAAGAGATAACCCTACACATTCATATCACCAAATGGTCAATACCGAAATCAGATTGATTACATTCTTTGCAACTGAAGATGGAAAGGCTCTATTATATCAGTTCAGTTCAGTCACTCAGTCATGTCTGACTCTTTGCAATCCCATGGACTGCAGCACGCCAGGCCTCCCTGTCCATCACCAACTCCCGGAGTTTACTCAAACTCATGTCCATTGAGTCAATGATGCCATCCAACCATCTCATCCTCTGTTATCCCCTTCTCCTCCTGCCTTCAATCTTTCCCAACATCAGGGTCTTTGCAAATAAGTCAGCTCTTCACATCAGGTGGCCAAAGTATTGGAGTTTCAGCTTCAACATCAGTCCTTCCAGTGAACACTCAGGACTGATCTCCTTTAGGATGGACGGGTTGGATCTCCTTGCAGTCCAAGACTCTCAAGAGTCTTCTCCAACAGCACAGTTCAAAAGCATCCATTCTTTGGCACTCAGCTTTCTTTATAGTCCAACGCTCACATCCATACATGACTACTGGAAAAACCACAGCCTTGACTAGACGGACCTTTGCTGGCAAAGTAATGTCTCTGCTTTTGTATATACTCTCTAGGTTGGTCATAACTTTCTTTCCAAGAAGTAAGCATCTTTTAATTTCATGACTGGAGTCACCATCTGCAGTGATTTTGGAGTCCCCCAAAATAAAGTCTGCCACTGTTTCCCCATCTATTTCTCATGAAGTGATGGGACCAGCTGCTGTGATCTTGGTTTTCTGAATGTTGAGCTTTAAGCCAACTTTTTCACTCTCCTCTTTCACTTTCATCAAGAGGCTTTTTAGTTCTTCTTCACTTTCTGCCATAAGGGTGGTGTCATCTGCATATCTGAAGTTGTTGCTATTTTTTCTGGAAATCTTGATTCCAGCTTGTGCTATATCCAGCCCAGCATTTTGCATGATGTACTCTGCATGTAAGTTAAATAAGCAGGGTGACAATATACAGCCTTGACATACTCCTTTCCTGATTTGGAACCAGTCTGTTGTTCCATGTCCAGTTCTAACTGTTGCTTCCTGACCTGCACATAGGTTTCTCAAGAGGCAGGTCAGGTGGTCTGGTATTTCTGTCTCTTTCAGAATTGTCCACAGTTTGTTCTGATCCACACAGTCAAAGGCTTTGGCATTGTCAATAAAGAAGTAGTAGATGTTTTTCTGGAACTCTCTTGCTTTTTCAATGGTCCAGTGGATATTGGCAATTTGATCTCTGGTTCCTCTGCCCTTTCTAAAACCAGCTTGAACATCTGGAATTTCACGGTTCACATACTGTTGAAGCCTGGCTTGGAAAATTTTGAGCATTACTTTGCTAGCATGTGAGATGAGTGTGATTGTGCAGTAGTTTGAACATTCTGCTGCCAAATGTTTGAACATTTGGCACTGCCTTTCCTTGGGATTGGAATGAAAACTGACCTTTTCCAGTCCTGGGGCCACTGTTGAGTTTTCCAGACTTGCTGGCATATTGAGTGCAGCACTTTCACAGCATCATCTTTTAGGATTTGAAATAGCTCAACTGGAATTCCATCACCTCCACTAGCTTTGTTCATAGTGATGCTTCCTAATGCCCACTTGACTTTGCATTCCAGGATGTTTGGCTCTAGGTGAGTGATCACCTAGAGCATTGTAGTTATCTGGGTCATGAAGATCTTTTTTGTATCATCGTTCCATGTATTCTTGCCACCTCTTCTTAATATCTTCTGCTTCTGTTAGGTCCATAGAATTTCTGTCCTTTATTGTGCTCATCTTTGCATGAAATGTTCCCTTGGTATCTCTAATTTTCTTGAAGAGATCTCTAGTCTTTCCCATTCTGTTGTCTTCCTCTATTTCTTTGCATTGATCTCTGAGGAAGAGTTTCTTATCTCTCCTTGCTAGTCTTTGGAATTCTGCATTCAAGTGGGTATATCTTTCCTTTTCTCCTTTGCCTTTAGCTTCTCTTCTTTTCTCAACCATTTTTAAGGCCTTGTCAGACAACCATTTTGCCTTTTTGCATTTCTTTTCTTGGGGATGGTCTTGATCAATGCCTCCTGTACACTGTCATGAACCTCCAACCATAGTTATTCAGGCACTCTGTCTATCAGATCTAATCCCTTGAATCTATTTGTCACTTCCACTGTATAATCATAAGGGATTTGATTTAAGCAAAAACAAGACCTGGAGCTGGCTGTGGCTCAGATCATCAGTTTCTTATAGCAAAATTCAGTCTTAAACTAAAGTAAGTAGGGAAAATCACTAGGCCATTCAGCTATGACCTAAATCAAATCCCTTATGATTATACAGTGAGGTGACAAATAGATTCAAGGGATTAGATCTGGTAGTTAGAGTGCCTGGAAACTATGGACAGAGGTTCATAACAGTCTACAGGAGGCAATGAACAAAACCATCCAAAAAGGAAAAGAAATGCAAGAAAATTCACCCAGCTCTACTCTAATGATTTGGGCACTTTTTTTGCATATTATGTTCAAAAAGTATTTAAACACTTAAAAAAAAATCATAAAAACTTTCTCAGGCAGGGGAAGGAGAAGGTGGGACGAATTGAGAGAGTAGCATTGAAACATACACATTACCCATATGTAAAATTAGATAACCAGTGAAATTTGCTTAGGATGGCAGGGAGCTCAACCTGGTGCTCTGTGACAACCCAAACAGGTAAGATGGGGAGGGGGTGGGGTAAGGAGAGTTAAGAAGAAGGGGACATATATATACTTAGGGTTTATTTGTGTTGATGTATGGAAGAAACCCACACAATATTATAAAGCAATTATCCTCCAATTAAAAAAACAAAAACAAACCAAAAAAACTGTCTCAGGAACAGCTACACAACCACCAACCCCCCTCCACCCAAGGTCACAAAATGAAGCAAATGCACTCACACCAGCAGTGAAGGGTCTCTCTTCTCATGCCCTCCTACAACAGGCCAGGCTGCGGTTAGTGCCTGGGGATTCCTCTCCTTCAGTTTCCTCAGAATCTGCTCTCTCTTCCCCTCCACCTGCCAGGACCTTCGGACTCTAGTTCTCCTTGGCGGCACCCATCGCAGCCCAGCCCAAGCTGGGACTGAGAACAGGACGATGCCACTGTGCCCTCTGGGGCTCTTAGTTCTAGGGCTCAGTCTCTCAGTCAAGTCCGACTCTTTGCGACCCCATGGACTGTGGCACGCCAGGCTTCCCTGTCCATCACCAATTCCCGGAGCTGGGGCTCTTAAACACACTACAAGTCCCAGAAGTCCCCATGGCGGAAATAAGCTTCCCTCCAGAATGCCCGTGGAGGGTCCTCTTCTCAGTCTGAACTACAGTCGAGCGGAGTGATTCTCCCCCACCCTCCTCCACCCCGGAAGTCAACGGAGGGCCTGATACGCTTGCAGGATTACGGTACCGAGGAGGGCTCGAAGAGGGCTCAGGATCGCAGGTTCTTTTGGATCTTTCGGTGTTGGACTACATTTTCCAGAAACCTGCGGATGTTACGTCACTTCCTACCAAGTTTTCAGCGCTGCTGTATTTAAACCAGTTGAGCGGCCCTGCGGCGTGAGGAGGGCGGAGTGTGAAACTGTCCTGTCCGCTAGGACCCTGCAGGACGCCGGGGAAGCTGAAGGTGAGGCGCTGGCTGAGCCGCGGTGCAGAGACAGGCCGTGTCTAGAGTCTCAGGCCTTAGCGCGCCAGTGTGTGTGTGTGTGTGTGTGTGTGTGTGTAACGTGATGTGCCTATGAGAGTGCATGATTTTGTGTGTGAACACTTGCGAGAGTGGTAATTGTGTCTTCAGCCATCAATGAGGTTGTGTGACGTTGCGCGAATGACCGGGTAAAGAAATTGTCTTCAAGTCAGAGACTTTTGGGAGCTCCAAAATCACTGCAGATGGTGACTGCAGCCATGAAATTAAAAGATGCTTACTTCTTAGAAGGAAAGTTATGACCAATCTAGATAGTATATAAAAAAGCAGAGACATTACTTTGCCAACAAAGGTCCGTCTAGTCAAGGCTGTGGTTTTTCCGGTAGTCATGTATGGATGTGAGAGTTGAACTATAAAGAAAGCTGAGTGCCAAAGAATGGATGCTTTTGAACTGTGGTGTTGGAGAAGACTCTTGAGAGTCTCTTGGACAGCAAGGAGATCCAACCAGTCCATCCTAAAGGAAATCAGTCCTGAATATTTATTGGAAGGACTGATGTTGAAGCTGGAACTCCAGTACTTTGGCCACCTGATGTGAAGAGCTGACTCATTTGCAAAGACCCTGATGTTGGGAAAGATTGAAGGCAGGAGAAGGGGATGACAGAGGATGAGATGGTTGGATGGCATCACCGACTCAATGGACATGGGTTTGAGTAAACTCCGGGAGTTGGTGATGGACAGGGAGGCCTGGCGTGCTGCAGTCCATGGGGTCACAAAGAGTCAGACATGACTGAGTGACTGAACTGAACTGAACAGTGCAAATAACTTAAAAAAATTTTGAGGTTTCTTTGAATCTGGGTTCAGATAAGACCCATGTTTTGTGATTCATTTATAACTCTCCTAATAAAGTCTTTTTTAGAAACCATGATTTCTTATTCTCATTCTTTGTCTCTCTCTACTTGCAATGTATTTGTTGAAGAAACTGGGTAATTTGTTCCGTATAGTTTCCCACTGTATCGTTAACATGTTTTTCTGTATTTCCTGTAGATTAAGAGGCTTAACCTAGCAGCACTAATTTGAATTTCCTGGAAGGGATCAGAAAGAGAGCTCAGATTAATTTTCAACCCCTTATAATCCAAATATTGGGGAAGGTTTCTTGGGGAGGGAAAGTTAGGCTGAAATGGATCACATACTAGGTGGACAGATGCTTCTCCCATGGGACAGTTAACAAGTCTGAAGAGAGTATGTGCCCTCTATCTGACTTCCAGCCCTGATGAAATGACAGCAGTATTGAAAAATCCATAAAGATAGAGGGAGACTTTATTATTAAAAGAGCTCAGATGTGATGTCTTCATGTGTGTGGAGGGTGAGACATATTCCCCTCTATATATAGAAAATAGTGATAAGGAACTTTCCTAAAGTTTCTTTGAGATGTGGGTCAGCCAATGGGCCTTAAATTAGAGAGATTAAGGCTTGGGGTAAGAGAAAGACACATGTAGGTGGTCCTTTTACACACTACCATTTAAAAGGGAGCTGTTTAAAGAGACCATTATGTCTCTTAATTAAACCAGCTGCCTGGGACCTATTGGGAAATGAAAGATCCTTTGAATGCCTTTCCCAGGGGCCCAGCATGGTGTATTATGAGAAGTTAAATGTGTGCCTTGGTCACTGTCAGTAATGTCTGGAACTCAGAAGGAAATCAGGATTGTCCTGGAAGGGCCTTGTATATCCAGGGATGTGTGACTTTGATTTATGTTTCAGTATCTGTAAGATAAGAGATTCCCAGATTTCTTTACACTTAAAGGGGAAACTCTTAAGCAGTGGCCCAAGAGTTTGTGAAAATATGCAGATAGAACCATTTGTTGGTCAGGACATTTGTGCAAAGATGACCTCGTGAAGTTTGACCACTTGTTCTGCCCCTTGGGTCCTGTCCTTTATGGGGAACATCCTAGTTAAGGGATGGAAAGCAGCAACATTCCACTGACCTCCATCACTTGTGATGGTGGTGGTGCTGTCCAGAGTCTGTGAACTCCCATTGTTGTCTACTCAGTTAATCCCAGGCGGATTCCTAGTCAAGGACTCTGGGGGAGCGGTGACTTCCTCTAGCACCATCACATCCAGCAAGGGACTGGGGATAGGGAAGACCAGTCTCTCCTGTAGATGGAATATTCTAGAGGGCCAGAATTTGGCTACACCTACAGGGTGTATCAAGGAGGCCTCAGTACTTGCGCTGAGCTTGTGAGAGTGCTGCTTCCACGATCCAAGGCATAATGGGCATCTCGGTTCAGAGATTCCCAGGCTTAGGGTCTTTGAAAGCCTTTATTTCCAAGAGATCTTAGCATCTAGCCAGCACTAGTCACTTAATGATGTACGCTTAGTCACTCTAATGATGTACAGCATAGGGCCAAAGGAGGCAGTTTCTTGCATCATTAGCCTGTAGGTGGACACCATAGTTGGTTCAGAGGCATGAGAGGTTGCTGCGGCCTCTACAAAGAGGCAGTCTCTGAGGCCACTAACAGGAAGTGACTGCTGATTTTAATTTGAAGAGATTGTGGAGCCTTTTGTTGGATGAATTCCTTTTCACGGTGGGATGGTTTGTAAGTAACAGCATCAGTGAGATTAAAATTTGTCAGTAAGGAGATATGTTGCTTCCAGACCCGAATAAGACTTGACTTTATGGGCCCTGAGAGATTCCACAGCAGTTTATGGACAGTGTGTGGGATAGAGCTGTCCAGTTTTACCAATACTTTAAAGGAATTTCACCACAGTGTCAGGGCTTTACATTACACATGATGCAATAGCCTATGACTCTTCTTGTAAGCTCTTTTGTGAGTATTTTTATGTCTTTAATGAGCATGTTAAATGAATCTCCATTTATGGAGGAGGAGGTCATCCATATAATGTCATACCTGGGCTTGTGGAAGAAGGTGGATGTAGTTAAGATTACAATGGCAAGGCGACTGAGGTATCCGTGGGTAGCCCAGCAAAGCTATATTGTGTTAGACCTTGATAAGAGAAGTATAAAAGGAGGGTGTTTAGCCAGCTTCCTGTGAAGAGGAATTGGGAGTTTTTAGCCATAACATCAGTGTTGAGTCAAGATAGCACTTGTGAAATATTTATCACAGGCTCATTGTACCTCACGCCACACACAAAAATTTATTCAAAATGCACCATCAGCCTAAATGTAAGAGTATAAGCAGCCAAAGGGAAAAAAAATACATAAATTGGACTTCCTCAAAATTAAAAACTTACCGGCTTCAAAAGAAACAAAGTGAAAATATAGCCCACAATGCATGTACACTAGGTCACTACAGTTGTGTCCGACTCTTTGCAACCCTGCTAGGCTGCTCTGTTCATGGGATTCTCCAGGCAAGAATACTAGAGTGGGTTGCTATTCCCTTCTGCAGGAGATCTTCCTGACCCAGGGATCCAACCCCCGTCTCTTATGTCTCTTGCATTGGCAGGCAGGTTCTTTACCATTAGTGCCACCTGGGAAGCTCCAGGTGTATAGCCTACAATTGCTATTGCTAAGTCACTCCAGTCGTGTCCGACTCTGTGTGACCCCATAGACGGCAGCCCACCAGGCTTCCCCATCCCTGGGATTCTCCAGGCAAAAACACTGGAGTGGGTTGCCATTTCCTTCTCCAATGCATGAAAGTGAAAAGTGAAAGTGAAGTCGCTCAGTCATGTTCGACCCTCAGCAACCCCATGGACTGCAGCCTTCCAGGCTCCTCCATCCATGGGATTTTCCAGGCAAGAGAACTGGAGTGGGGTGCCATTGCCTTCTCCGATAGCCTACAAAGTAGGATCCAAAATTTGAAAATTACATGTTCAAGAAGGAATTGGATTTTTTAGAGTGTGTGAGGAATTATTACAACTCAACAATAAAAACACAAATATCCAGTTTGTTGTTTTTTTCTTTGGCCGAGTCATGCTGGATGCCTGATCTTGGCTCCCCCACCAGGGATTGAATCTGTTCCTTCTATGGTGAAAGCACAAAGTCTTAACCACTGCATCACTAGGGAAGTCCCCAGGCAGTTTTCTGTTAAAAGATGTTCCCCACTTCTACACCCAAGGGCCCGGATTTCAGTCCCTGGTTGGGGACCTAAGATCCTACAAGCCACATGACCAAAATAAATAAGTACAATTAAAAATAAAGGTCAAGATGGAGGGGATATATGTATACTTATGGTTGACTCACATTATTGTATGGCAGAAACCAACACAACATTGTAAAGCAATTATCCTCCAATTAAAAAAAAAAAAAAGAATGCTTTGGGTTTGTTCCTTGGTTAGTGGATGAGTCTAGTGTGACTTCATGTGGCCTGGATGAAACTTTGGACTCAAAATACTTCTCGCACCTGGACCATGAGAACAAGTCAGGGAGGCACTCTCTGGTATGTAGTGTGTTGGAACTGGGGAAGAAACACAGATCTTAGTTGTATGAAGTGTTTGTTCCAGGATTTGGCCTACATGGATATAGTGCACTTCTAGGCCTGAGGGCCCCATCAGTACCCTTGAAGCAGGCATGACTTGGGTATGTTTTGGATCAGGGCCCCCTAGTCTGAAAAGGTGAACACTCAGGACAGGTCAGAGAACCCTAAGAACATCATAGGAATTGGGTACTGCTTTAGCATAAATTAATTCAATATCTGTGTTTTTTGGTATTGAAGAAGGCATTTGATTTTTTAGATTTCTGCAAATCTCAGTATGTGTATTGGGGCATGGAAGGGACCAGGTGCCATGAAAAGGGAAGGAAATATTTATCTTAACTTAGTCATTTAGAAGCAAGCCTGTTCTCATGGTTCCTTTTACTTCCTTGACTCTCTCTTCTCAGGACTCTGCAGTTTTCCACAAGAAGAAGCCAGAGGAGAACTAATAATTTGCCATTCTAAGCCATGCCCCATGTGAGTTGATGTTTTTTCTTCCCTTCATCAAATAGTCTTGTTTTCTAGGATATGAATGCTCAATATTCTTACCTCCAGATTTTCTGCCTTACTAAGCCCCAGCCCTCTCTTACTTAGCCATATTTGGGATCCATTCTGCAAATCAGGAAACATATTAAGGAAAAAGTAGAACCTCTCCTGTCATTGTGGTTTGAGATGGGACTACATATGCAAAATTCAGTCTGTGTCATTGACTCTATTTTCTGGATGATTAGGATAGAAATTGCTGTTTATCTCAGAATGTGGTGAGATCTTTGGTCTGTGAGGCCTTTAAGATTGACATGTGATCAAATGCAGGACTGATAACAAAGAGAGTATCATGTCGGTGAATATCTCAGAGGTGAATACCAGTGACAAGGTCCGTTTTGAATCTGAATAACATGTATAAGTCAAGGACCATGTCTATGTGAGTTTAGGTCATCTTTCACTGGCTTTCTGTTGCTCAGAATAAGTGATGTGTACAATGAGCAATGATGAGTGGTAACAGACCCAGAGATTTAGGTTGTTGAGGATTTTAGAAACAGAGCTGACATTAGAAAAGGAATACAAACTAAATACCAAAAAATACGAAAATGATTGCAGGGAATTCCCTGGTGGTCCAGTGGTTAGAACTCTGCACTTTCACTGCCGAGGGCTGGGGTTCAGTCTCTGGTAGGGCACTAAGATCCCATTAGCTGTACATTGCATGGGGTGGGAGGAGGGAAAGGAAGGAAAAGAAAATGATTACAAGGCTTCCATTGTGGTCCAGAGGTTGGGAAGCCACCTTACAATACAGGGAACACTGGTTCATGCCCTGGTCTGGGAAGATTCCCACATACCACAGGGCAATTAAGCCCATGCACCGCAACTTCTGAGCCTGAGCTCTGGAACCCGCGAGCCACAGCTACTGAGCCCATGTTTGGGAACTACTGAAGCCCACCTGACTAGAGCCTGTACTCTGCAACAAGAGAAGCCACCACAATGAGAAGCCCACACACCACAAGGGAGAGTAGCTCCCATTCTCCACAACTAGAGAAAGCCTGAGTGCAGCAACAAAAGTCCAGTGTAGCCAAAAATAAAGTGTTTTTTAAAAAGGAAAGACAATTATTACAATCATAATATGATATATTATATCATATGCTGCTGCTGCTCAGTCACTTTAGTCATGTCCGACTCTGTGTGACCCCATAGACGGCAGCCCACCAGGCTCCCCAGTCCCTGAGATTCTCCAGGCAAGAACACTGGAGTGGGTTGCCATTTCCTTCTCCAGTGCATAAAAGTGAAAAGTGAAAGTGAAGTTGCTCAGTCATGTCTGACCCTCAGCGACCCCATGGACTGCAGCCTACCAGGCTCCTCCGTCCATGGGATTTTCCAGACAGGAGTACATATACCTTGTAAAAATGATGACTATGAAAGGATTTGCCAGGACAAGGGAGAAAATTATTGCTAAGTTATTCTGAGACTTAAGTTGGAAATAAACCCTTAAATTATATAGAAATCTTATTTTCTAAGATAAATATTTTAAAAGATATTTGGATGGGCCTATCAGGTTTGTTTTTCTTTTTTCTCCCTTCCTTCTTCCATCCTCTCCTTCTTCCATCCCTTCCATCCTTTCTCTTACTTAGTTTCAATTCTTTAAAGGGAAGAGGGGAGGAAGGAACTTGCAACCTATTTGGGAATTTGCATGTGTTACCTGCTTACATAGGCTTTTCAGGTAGTGCTTGTGGTAAAGAACCCACCTAACAAATACAGGAGACGTAAGAGATGCGGGTTCGAGCCCTGAGTTGGGAAAACCCCCGGAGGAGAGCATGGCAACCCACTCCAGTATTCTTGCCTGGAGAATCCCATGGATAGAGGAGCCCAGTGGGCTACAGTACATAGGGTTGTAGTGAATCAGATATGACTGAAGTGACTGAGCACTCATGCATGGGCTTGCACAGAGTATTTCATTTAATCAGAGAACTCTACTCACCTGGCTTTTGTTCATTCCTATAACTGTTCATGAGAAGCTATAACAGTAATAGGAATGTTTAGAAACTATGTAGGTGCTCTACATTTATCACATAATTTCCTTTCCATTACTTAACCTTATTGCAAATTTTTTTCTCTTTTGGCCACTTTATGTAATACTTTTCTTCTCTCATTACTTCTAGAAAATATTTTTTTGTTTTACCATTAACACTGGGTTTGTCATCTTAGAGGTTAGTATTGTTCAAGGATGTGGCCATAGACTTCTCACAGGAGGAATGGGCATACCTGGATTTGGAACAGAAGGATCTGTACAGAGATGTGATGCTGGAGAACTACAGCAACCTGGTCTCACTGGGTAAGCTTGTCTGCTCCTAATAATTCAACCTGTCTTTGTGAAATTTAGAAAAGTTTCCAAGTGCCTAGCTGCAGTTCAGACCTCTAGTCCCAAATAAATTTTTTGTGCTTTATAGACTTAGAAATGGACAGCTCCATTGGGCATCTGTATCTTTTGTATTCTTCATAGATCCTTCGTCTTAATCTTTCTACAATTGACCTTGTTACTTGCTGAACAACGTGCTCCATTTTAAGCAGAGTGTAACCATATCCATTTCTACTTATAAACAGGAGTTTCCATTTCTAAGCCAGATGTGCTGTCCTTATTGGAGCAAGGGAAAGAGCCTTGGAAGGTTGTACAGGATGTGACAAGAGATCTGAGCCCAGGTGAGTAGTTGATGATCTGCCAAAGGGAGGCCATTGTTAAAATTGCTTAATTTTAACTATTTTTGGCCAGTTGCTTAATTGGCCACATCTTTGAGTTATTAGCTTAAAAGTTCTCAAAGACCCAACTAATGCCTTTTCCTCCTAGGCCTGTGAAGTAAAAATCCTGAGCCCAGGAGGACAAAACTGTTTACCTAAGGAATCAGTTCAGTTCAGTTCAGTCCCTCACTTGTGTCCCACTCTTTGCGACCCCGTGAATAGCAGCACGCCAGGCCTCCCTGTCCATCACCAACTCCCGGAGTTCACTCAGGCTCACGTCCATCGAGTCAGGGATGCCATCCAGCCATCTCATCCTCTGTCGTCCCCTTCTCCTCCTGCCCCCAATCCCTCCCAGCATCAGAGTCTTTTCCAATGAGTCAACTCTTCGCATGAGGTGGCCAAAGTACTGGAGTTTCAGCTTTAGCATCATTCCTTCCCAAGAAATCCCAGGGCTGATCTCCTTCAGAATGGACTGGTTGGATTTCCTTGTAGTCCGAGGGACTCTCAAGAGTCTTATCCAACACCACAGTTCAAAAGTGTCGATTCTTTGGCACTCAGCCTTCTTCACAGTCCAACTCTCACATCCATACATGACCACTGGAAAAACCATAGCCTTGACTAGACGGACCTTTGTTGGCAAAGTAATGTCTCTGCTTTTGAATATGCTATCTAGGTTGGTCATAACTTTCCTTCCAAGGAGTAAGCGTCTTTTAATTTCATGGCTGCAGTCACCATCTGCAGTGATTTTGGAGCTCAAAAAAATAAAGTCTGACACTGTTTCCACTGTTTCCCCATCTATTTCCCATGAAGTGATGGGACCAGATGCCATGATCTTCGTTTTCTGAATGTTGAGTTTTAAGCCAACTTTTTCACTCTCTTTCACCTTCATCAAGAGGCTTTTTAGTTCCTCTTCACTTTCTGCCATAAGGGTGGTGTCATCTGCATATCTGAGGTTATTGATATTTCTCCCGGCAATCTTGATTCCAGCTTGTGCTTCTTCCAGCCCAGAATTTCTCATGATGTACTCTGCATATAAGGTAATTTTAGGCTTACAGAAAAACTGAACAAAGCCCAGAGAGTTCCCACATGCCCCCTTTCCAGTTTTGTTCCATTTACCACTTTCCTGATTTTCTTTCATTTTCTCCTGTATTTTCAAACAAGAGATTGCCTTCCTTTTCCAATAGTAATCATTTTACTTTTTTATATTTCTGATCCAGTGACACCTGTATGAGAGTCTATCCCGCAAATATTTTTAAATACCCTCTGTATTCTAAGTATTGAGAATGTAGCAGTAAACAAGAAAAATTCTCTATCCCCATTGATACAGCAGAAGAAATATAATAGTAGCAAATAAAAACATACAAAGAATGATGATTTTTATGAAGCAAAACAAAAAGCAGAGAAAAATCACAAAGTAATGAAGTGGGTGTTCTTTTAGAGAGATTGGTTAAGGATGACTCTCTGAGATGCTCACATTTGAGGGGAGATATGAATAAAGTACATTCAGAAAACGAAGATCATGGCATCCGGTCCCATCACATCATGGGAAATAGATGGGGAAACAGTGGAAACAGTATCAGACTTTATTTTTTTGGGTTCCAAAATCACTACAGATGGTGACTGCAGCCATGAAATTAAAAGACGCTTACTCCTTGGAAGAAAAGTTATGACCAACCTAGATAGCATATTGAAAAGCAGACACATTACTTTGCCAACAAAGGTTTGTCTAGTCAAGGCTATAGTTTTTCCTGTGGTCATGTATGGATGTGAGAGTTGGACTGTGAAGAAAGCTGAGCGCCGAAGAATTGATGCTTTTGAACTGTGGTGTTGGAGAAGACTCTTGAGAGTCCCTTGGACTGCAAGGAGATCCAACCAGTCCATTCTGAAGGAGATCAGCCCTGGGATTTCTTTGGAAGGAATGATGCTAAAGCTGAAACTCCAGTACTTTGGCCACCTCATGCCAAGAGTTGACTCATTGGAAAAGACTCTGATGCTGTGAGGGATTGGGGGCAAGAGGAGAAGGGGACGACAGAGGATGAGATGGCTGGATGGCATCACTGACTCGATGGACGTGAGTCTGAGTGAACTCCGGGAGTTGGTGATGACAGGGAGGCCTGGCGTGCTGCGATTCATTGGGTCGCAAAGAGTGGGACACAAGTGAGGGACTGAACTGAACTGAAAGTAAGCCATGCAAATTCTAGGATAAGAGCAGTTTTTTATTTTGTTTAGTTTTCTGGGTTTTGTTTGTTTTCTGGCCATACCTTGAGACTTGTGGGATCTTGGTTCCCCAGGGTCTGAACACAGGCCCCTGGCAGTGAAAGTGCAGAGTCCTAACTCCAGGACTGCCATGAAATTCCCAAGAAGACTAGTTTAAGGCAGAGAGACTAGTAATAGTAGAGGAAGTCAGAGGTAGGAATGAGTTTGATGCTTTTGAGGATCAACAGATAAGCAAGTGTGGCTAAGGTGAGTTAGGGAGAACAGAAATAAAGTAATGTATCAATATAGATTCATCAGTTTTAACTAACGTACTGAACCAATACAAAATATTAAGTTATTACTAATAAGGGAAACTGGAGGGGCAAAGAAAGGGGGTATGTGGGAACTCTCCGGGCTTTGTTCGGTTTTTCTGTAAGCCTAAAACTACTCTAAGAAATAAAGTCTTAATTTAAAAACAAAAGATAAACTATAGCATGAGTTCATACCAATTCAATTCTAATCTAAATTATAGGCTTTTTATTTAACCCTTTTTAAAATCTTAACAGCTGCATCTATTTTCTTTCATGCCAAGAGTCCCAGTTACCATGGACACTAAGAATAGTGGGATTAGAATATCACATGATTACCTACTCTATCCCACATTATACAGGAAGCCTCTAAAATAAAATCTACACTACCAGTAATAATATGATTACTCAAAACAATTTGAGATAATGTTTTGCCTGTTTTCTATTCCCTTCATAGGGTATATCTCACAGTCAAATTGCTATGTTTTGAAGTTATGTGAAGTAGTTTCCTTGTATGGTTATGCTACCAATTGTAAATATGGGTTTTATTTTTTGTTGCTGTTTTGAATTTTTAAGCTATGCTTTCTTGTAATTTAATTTTATTTTACAATTATGCAATATAATTATGTACTACCAAAGTCAAATGTCCAAAACAGATTATATTAAAAGAAATCTGACTTCTATCCCTGACTTCTTCACATTTCCCACCCTGTAACTATGGGGTTTACTCCTCCCGCCTTTTTAAAATAAGTAAATGTGTATTTTACATTTATACTTCTTCCACTTTCTCTCCTTCCTAAGATAAAAAGACCATAGCTAAAAAAAAAAAAACAAAGAGCATAACTATACATACTTTTGTTGACATTTCTTTTACAATTAACAGTGTATTTCAATCAGCACTCCATATTAATATGAAGAGATATTCCTTTTTAACTGCTTCATAGTATTCCATGATGTGGCTATACCATGAATTATTTCAATCAGCCACCTAGTGATCGACAGCTGGGCTATTTTACTCTTTTTATGTAACAAATTATGCTTTAATAAAGACTTTATGCATCAGAGTTCTTTTGTTAGTGCAATAAAAAAAATTTTTTAAATTATTTTTTGTTTTTTGGCTATGCTATGCAGCATGCAGGATCTTGGTCCCCTGACCAGCATTTGAACCTGTGCCCCTGCAGTGAAAGTGCAGTCATAATCACTGGACTGCCAAGGAAGTCCTGCTAGTGCAATTTTGAGATAGATTTAACATAAGTATAGATATCTTTACTTATCTATTTTTTCCCAGCTTGTCATTTTACTTTCCTTAATGTATTTTTGACATGCTAGCCTTTTTTTTTTTTTTTTAACTCTAATGTGGTCTTTTTTTTTTTTTTTATCAAGTTATGGTTTGGAAAAATTTCCCTGTTCCTCAGTTATAGAAAAGTCTCCTAAGTTTTATTCTAGTTATTTGTATGTTTTCATTTTTGTAAGGACATCTGTTCCATTTGGAATATATCCTACATAATGTCTAAGATACTGATGCAATTTCAACTTTTTTTTTTTTTTAATGTTTATCCTTATGCTGTGTGGTGGGCTTTTTTGTTGTTTTTATTTTAAGGGAGAAGGAAAGTTTAATTCTATGCAGCAAGTTAGAACCCTGGGCTTCCCAGGTAGCACAGTGGTTAGGAATCTGCCTGCCAGTGCAGGAGATGCAAGAGACACAGGGTTCAATGCCTGGGTTGGGAAGATTCCTTGGAGTAGGAAATGGCAGCCCACTCCAGTGTTCTTGCCTGGAAAATTCCATGGACAGAGGAGCTTGATGGGCTAGAGTCTATGGGGCTGTAAATAGTCAGAAATGATTGAGCATGCACAAGTAGAACCCTGGGGATCTTTCTCAGATCAGTGTTGCCTATGTTTATCCTTATGTTTATTGCTTTCATTTATTAAGAAAGAGTCTATCTCTTCCCAACTGATTTTAGCTGTTACCTTTATTGTAGGTTAAATTTACACTTATAATTGTGTCTATTTCTGGATTTTTCTTTTCTGTTCCATTAACTCAGCAGTGGCCGCAGGACTGGAAAAGGTCAGTTTTCATTCCAATCCCAAAGAAAGGCAATGCCAAAGAATGCTCAAACTATTGCACAATTGCACTCATCTCACACGCTAGTAAAGTAATGCTCAAAATTCTCCAAGCCAGGCTTCAGCAATATGTGAACCGTGAACTTCCTGATGTTCAAGCTGGTTTTTGAAAAGGCAGAGGAATCAGAGATCAAATTGCCAACATCCGCTGGATCATGGAAAAAGCAAGAGAGTTCCAGAAAAGCATCTATTTCTGCTTTATTGACTGTGCCAAAGCCTTTGACTGTGTGGATCACAATAAACTGTGGAAAATTCTTCAAGAGATGGGAATACCAGACCACCTGATCTGCCTCTTGAGAAATTTGTATGCAGGTCAGGAAGCAACAGTTAGAACTGGACTTGGAACAACAGACTGGTTCCAAATAGGAAAAGGAGTATGTCAAGGCTGTATATTGTCACCCTGTTTGTTTAACTTATATGCAGAGTACATCATGAGAAACGCTGGACTGGAAGAAACACAAGCTGGAATCAAGATTGCCGGCAGAAATATCAATAACCTCGGATATGCAGATGACACCACCCTTATGGCAGAAACTGAAGAGGAACTAAAAAGCCTCTTGATGAAAGTGAAAATGGAGAGTGAAAAGGTTGGCTTAAAGCTCAACATTCAGAAAACAAAGATCATGGCATCTGGTCCCATCACTTCATGGGAAATAGATGGGGAAACAGTGGAAACAGTGTCAGACTTTATTTTTCTGGGCTCCAAAATCACTACAGATGGTGACTGCAGCCATGAAATTAAAAGACACTTACTCCTTGGAAGGAAAGTTATGACCAACCTAGATAGCATATTCAAAAGTAGAGACATTAGTTTGCCAACAAAGGTTTGTCTAGTCAAGGCTATAGTTTTTCCTGTGGTCATGTATGGATGTGAGAGTTGGACTGTGATGAAGGCTAAGCACTGAAGAATTGATGCTTTTGAACTGTGGTGTTGGAGAAGACTCTTGAGAGGCCCTTGGACTGCAAGGAGATCCAACCAGTCCATTCTGAAGGAGATCAGCCCTGGGATTTCTTTGGAAGGAATGATGCTAAAGCTGAAACTCCAGTACTTAGGCCACCTCATGCGAAGAGTTGACTCATTGGAAAAGTCTCTGATGCTGTGAGGGATTGGGGGCAAGAGGAGAAGGGGACGACAGAGGATGAGATGGCTGGATGGCATCACTGACTCGATGGACGTGAGTCTGAGTGAACTCCGGGAGTTGGTGATGGACAGGGAGGCCTGGCGTGCTGCGATTCGTGGAGTCGCAAAGAGTCGGACACGACTGAGTGACTGATCTGCTCTGATTGGTTCCATTGACATTTTATGATATTCAGTTTGAGTTGGCTGTTTATAACCATAGAAATTTCATTTTTCCAGGAATCTGAAAATAACTTTTGTTTACTTGTTATCTTATAGACTGGGAATCCAGGTGTGAAACCAAGAAGCTACCATCAACAAGATAAATTTATGAACTAGAAGCATCTCAATGGGAAATAATAGAAGAACTTACAAGCCATAAGTATGAGTACAAAAGTTTTCAAAATGATAGGGAATGCGGAGACCAGTTTGAAAGCCAACTAGGAAATAAAGAGGTTTCTAGACAACTAGTAATCTATGAAGAAATGGCTAATTTTAGTCGGACTATATCCTTTACATTACAACAGAGATTTCATTCATCTGAAAAATTCGATGAATATAAAGCATGCAGAAAATATTTTATCCTTGGCTTTCACCAAACTGAACATCAGAAAAATCATTCTGATAAAAAATTCTATGAATGTAAATAATGTGGAATGGCCTTTATTAAGGACTCACAACTTACTTACCATCAGAGAGTTCACGTTCCTAAGAAACTCTATGAATGTAAGGAATGTGGAAAAGCCTTCATTTGTGCTTTGCAACTTATTTATCATCAAAGAATTCATACTGGAGAGAAACTTTATGAATGTAAAGATTGTCAAAAAGCCTTTATTCGTGCCTCACAACTTACTTATCATCAAAGAATTCACACTGGTGGAAGACCCTATGAATGTAATGAATGTGAGAAGGCCTTTTGTGGCTTGCAACTTACCATCAAAGAGTTCATACTGGTGAGAAACCCTATCAGTGTAAGGAATGTGGAAAAGCCTTTAATCGTGGCTCCCTCCTTACTCGACATCAAAAGATTCACATTGGTGAAAAACCCTTTGAATGTAAAGAATGTGCAAAGACTTTTATTTGTGACTCAGAACTTACTCAGCATGAGAGAATTCACACTGGTAAGAAACCCTATGAGTGTAAGGAATGTGGAAAGTCCTTTATTCGTGGTTCACAGCTTACTCACCATCAGAGAATTCATACTGGTGAAAAGCTGTATGTGTGTAAAGAATGTAGAATGGCCTTTACACAGAGTTCACATCTTTCGCAACAGCAGAGATGTCACACTGGTGAGAAACCCTGCATATGTAGTGAATGTGGAAAGTCCTTTATTCATGGCTTTCAACTTACCAGACATCAGAGAATTCATACTGGTGAGAAACCCTATGTATGTAATGAATGTGGGAAAACCTTTCATTATAGTTTACAGCTTTCTCCACATTATAGATTTCATACTGGTGAAAAGCCTTATAAATGTAAAGATTGTGAGATGTCCTTTATCCTTGGCTCACAACTTACTGAACATCAGAGGATCCATACAGGTACGAAGCCACATGAATGTAAGTGGTGTGGAAAAGCCTTTAACTATGGCTCACAGCTTATTCGACATCAGAGGACTCATACTGGTGAGAAACCATATGAATGTGAAGAATGTGGGAAATCATTTATTTGTGGTTCACACCTTACTGAACATCAAAGAATTCACACTGGTGAAAAACCCTTCAAATGTAAGAAATACGGGAAAGCCTTTATTCGTGGCTCACATCTTACTCAGCATCAGAGAATTCATACTGGTGAAAAGCCGTATGTATGTAAAGAATGTAGAATGGCCTTTACACAGAGTTCACATCTTTCTCAACATCAGAGACTTCATACTGGTGAGAAACCCTACATATGTAATGAATGTGGAAAGTCCTTTATTCGTGGCTTTCAACTTACTGAACATCAGAGAATTCATACTGGTGAGAAACTGTGTGTGTAATGAATGTGGGAGAGCCTTTCGTTATGGTTCACAGCTTTCTCCACATTATAGATTTCATACTGGTGAAAAGCCTTATAAATGTAAAGATTGTGAGATATTTTTTATTCTTGGTTCACAACTTACTGAACATCAGAGGATCCATACAGGTAAGAAGCCACATGAATGTAAGCAGTGTGGAAAGGCCTTTAACTATGACTCACAGCTTATTTGACATCAGAGGACTCATACTGGTGAGAAACTGTATGAATGTGAAAAATGTGGGAAATCATTTATTTGTGGTTCACACTTTACTGAACATCAAAGAACTCACACTGGTGAAAAACCCTTCGAATGTAAGGAATGTGGGAAAACCTTTATTCGTGGCTCACATCTTACTCAGCATCAGAGAATTCATACTGGTGAAAAAACCCTATGAATGTAAAGAATGTGGAAAGGTCTTTACTTATGGCTCACAACTGTCTCAACATCAGAAAATTCATACAGGTGAGAATCCCTAGGAATGTAAGCTGTGTGGGAAGATCTTTATTTTGTGCCTCGCAACTTAAGCTACATCAGATTTTTCATACTGGAAACCATATGAATGTAAGGAATGTGGTAAGACTTTTATTTATAGCTCACAGCTAACTTACTATCAGAGAGTTCATACTGCTGAGAAACATACAAATGTAACTAATGTGGGAAGGCCTTTAACTGTGTATCACAACTTAACATCAGAGAATTCATTCTGGCGGGAAGCCTTATAAATGTAATGCATATGGTAAGGACTTTAGATGTCATTCACACCTTACTCAACATCAGAAACCTAATAATGGAGAAAGACTGTGTGAAAAATTAATTTAGTAAATCCTTTCCATGCTTGTCCATAACATTTGACTTTGGAGTATCAGAAAATTCAAATTATGAATATGAGTATCCTTTTTTATATAAACTCATGAGTAACTTACCTTCAGAGAATTCATAGTTTAAAAAGGCTAGATTAATATAGGTACAGAATTACTTTCCATCATATTTCAATCTTTGCTAGACAATGATTCATATGAGAGCTCAATCCTAAAAGGTCGGGTTCTCTCGTTCAGCATCATTCTCTTGTTCAGCATCATTTGAGCTCCACCTGTCTGGGTGTTTCTTTGGGAAAGTTACTTAACCCCTGTTTGTTTTAGTTTCCTCCTTACTAATACATTGATATCACAAATTTCATCATGGTTTTCTGAAGTTTAAAGGAGTAAATACATATAGAGCCTATAGAAATGTGTACTACATAGTTAATGCTTAGTAAATGTTACCTTTTATTGTAAAGATTACTTTTATTTTGTGTTTTAATCATATTACAGAATTCAAAAGAGAAGGAGACTTTACAAATACAGTGAGAGTGAAGTGTTAGTTATTCAGTAGTATATGACTCTTTGCAACCCCATGGACGATAGCTTTCCAGGCTCCTCAGTCCATGGAATTCTCCAGGCATGAATACTGGAGTGGGTTGCCATTCCCTTCTCTGGGGGATGTTCCCAACCCAGGGATCAAACCCAGATCTCCCACATTGCAGGCAGATTCTTTACCATCAGGGCCACCAGAGACAAATACAGTCCACAAGGTAAATCTTTCATCTCTTTTACTAAGTGTCAGATAATCATTTTGGAACAAAACATTCTAGTATAATTAATGTGCAATTATACTTCGTTCTGAATCAAAATTCTTACTAAAAGGGAACCCTAAGGGGAGAAAAAATATTTTGCTCTTAAAAATAAAGCTGCTTTTGAACATTTTTGTATAAGTCTTTTGCATGAACTTAAATTTCCATTTCTCTGGTATAAACATTTAAGAGAGTGGGTTTAAATGAATGCTTCTCTTACAAGAAATGGACAAATCATTTTCCAAAGTGGCTTTTCCATTTTATATTTCCATCAGGAACATGAGTGACCCAGTTTTTCTCTGTAGCTGTACCAGCATTTGACTTTTTCACTTTTTATCTTAGTCATTCTGATAGGTGTATAGTGATAATCTCTTTGTGGTTGTAATTTCCATTTCCCTAGTGGCTCATGATGATGTGCTTTTTTGCCATCTCTACCCATTGTGGTGATATGACTTTGTCTTTTACTCCTTCATTTTTTAGTTGAATATTAAAAAAAAAAAAAACTGTTGGGATTGTGAGCGTGCTTTCTTTATTCTAGATGATACTAGTCCTTTGTTAAATATGTAGTTTGCAAAAAATTTTCCCAGTGCATACCTTATCTTTTCATCCTTGTAGCAAGGTCTTTTGAAGAGCAAAAGTTTTTAATTTTGAAAGGTCTGGCTTATTACTTTTTACTTTTAGGGATCTTGGTTTTGGTGTCAAATCTAACGACTCCTTGTCTAGCTCCATATCTCAGAGATCTTCTTTTATGTTTTCCTAAAGTTTTCATGGTTTTATGTTTTGCAGTTAAGTGATCCATTTTGAGTTAATATTTGCATATATTATAAGCTTTAGCTTCATGTTCTTGTTTGTTTTGGCTTATGGGTGTCCAGTTGTGTAGTGGGAATTCCTAATAATGTACTTTCAAAGCCTTGAGAAATTTGAGAAATCACAGAAACAGCACCTGGAAACACAGCATATGTTAAGAAACTGTGTTAATGATTATCTTTCATGTTTTTCTTAAGAATAATCGCCTTGTTACAAACCCCAAGGTCAGACCCAGAAAGGAGTATGACTGGGATCATGAAAGCATGGACCTTGGGACACTGGGTTGGCACCAGGCATGATTGCTGCCTAAGCACTTGCCAATTGTTCCCAAGACTAGCCCAGAAGGGAATGGCCTGGAGTAAAAACAAGGAGATCTGGACTATGTCAGTGTAGTCCATGACATTTAGAAGTATGTGATTAACACAGTGTTTGTCTTGAGAAAGATAAGATCTGAGAAAGTCTTGTAGTCTGCAATTAGGAATAAAAACTGGATTCAGAGTGGACTCTGCACCACCTCGGTCCAATAGAGGCTGCAGGGACCCCTGACCCATTGCACCAGATTTCGTGTTCTGTCTTCATTCTCATCACTCGCTCCCAGACCATTAGGACAACAATTGGCACCCAACATGGGGCTGGAGCGAAAGACTGCTACCAGAGAAAGAAACTACAGTGATGCAGAACCTGGGACAGTTGAGAGGCCTCTGAAAATTCCCACTGGTAAGTCCTTCAGGCATTTAATCAGGGTTAAAATGGGAAAGTTGGGAGTGCAGAACACTGTCACCCGCATACTTGTTTATTAAGACAGCTCTTGAAGGCGGGAGGAGCTTCTGTTAGTGAAGAGTGATTATTAGAATTGTTGTAAGAGTGGATAAATATTGCTGCTGGTTCCCATCAATAAGGACCTTAGATTTGAAAGTCTGGGAAAAGGTTGGAGCCAAGTTAAAGAACATGCAAAAGGAACTCTGCTCCCTGTTTCTATTTGGAGTATGTGGGTGTTAATTAAGTCAGTACTAGAACCTTTGCAGACTTCCGATTCTTTTGATCAAGGTGATGATGACTCTTGAAAAACCTCAAAGTCCAGAATATGTGGAGTCTGAGGGAAATGGCAAGTCATCTGCAAAACCTTGCTCCCTCAGCTCCCAAGGAGGATGATGAGGGATTTTTTTCCTCTGCCTCCTTCCTCTTGTCCTCCACCACCCACCTGCTTTTGCAGGGAACGTCTTCAGTGCAGAGTCTATGCCCACTCCTCATCTTTCATCCATACAGAAAGGAATTTTGCCAGCACAATGGGAAGGAGATTTGAAGTCTTTTTGTACTGCCATTCCCGTGACAGGAGCACCATGGGAGCTCCTGGTGTCGATCCTAACAACCCTAATGGAGTCTACGAGGTTATTTATGAACCTTTTCCTTTTAAAATCCTAAAGGAATTAAAACAAGCAGTGCAAAATTATGGTGTAAATCCTCCATAATTGGGAATAGTTAAGGGTGTGGCAGAGGGCAATTGCCTCATTCCAGCAGATTGGTTGACATTAGCAAAAACACTGTTAGCCCCAGGGAATTTCTTCAATTTAGAACTTGGTGGCAGGATCATGCTGAGACTCTGGCTACACATAATCAGACTCATAGTATGCCTATTTCGTTGTAACAACTTATGGGGATAGGTCCACAGGGGAGAGTGCAAGATCAAATACTTATGAATGATCAAGCCATAGAACAATTGTGAAGGTGTTGCTTGAGAGCCTGGGAAAAAATAGAGTCAAAAAGCCAGACTTCTGTTTCCTTTCAAAAAATTCTTCAGGGGTCTAAGGAGCCCTATACTGAATTTATTACCTGATTACAAGAGGCAATCCAATGGCAAGTTACAAATGCGAGGTGGCAGATGTCATATTATGGCTTATGATAATGCTAACACTGATTGTAAGAAAGTAATGAACCCTTTTAAAGGAATTGCTAGTTTGAATGATTATGTTAAGCTATGCCAGGGAATGGGAACCAAATCCTTTAAAGCTGATTTATTAGCTCAGGCTATCACTGGATTATGACTTTCTAAATTCCCCCAGCACTTGTTTTAATTGTGGGAAACCTGGACATACAAGAGTTGACTGTAAGTTCAAAAAGGGAACTTTCAAAAAGGCAATTCACAAAAGGGGAATGTCCCTGGCCTCTGCCCAGAATGTAAAAAAGGAAATCACTGGGCAAATCAATGGCATTCTAAATTTCATAAGGATGGCTCCCCACTTTTGGGAAATGGCCTCTGGGGCAAGTTCCCAGCCCTGACAAACAAGGGAGCCTATTCTGTTCAGACTCCACAAATGTCTCCCAACTACTCCCGCCAGCAACAACAGACAGAATTACCATGTCATGTCATGGAATTATCCCCAGCAACCCAAGGAAACACAGCCCTTGATATAAGTAGTAGTCAGGATTTTATTGTTACTCCCGGAGAGACACCAACTATTATTTCAACAGGAATATTTGGACCACTTCCACAGGGGACAGTTGCATTATTGTTAGGAAGATCAGGACTGACTTCCCAGGGAGTTCAAATTCATACTGGAGTTATAGACAATGATGATGAAGGAGAATTGAAGGTTATGGTCTCTATCACTCATCCCTGGAAGGTTTCTAAAGGGGATAGGATTGCTCAGCTTTTAATTCTACCTTATGTGGGTATAGGACATTCAAACAAAAAGTGGGGCTCTGGGGGATTTGGAAGCATAGGCCAGGCTGTTACTTTTCTCACTGAGAAGATTTTGGAATCCAGACCCACTTGTCAAGTCAATGTAAGTGACAAAAACTTTCAAGGTTTAATAGATACTGGAGCCGATGTTTCTATCATCTGCTCTCAACATTGGGCTAAAGCATGGCCAACTAGGCCTGCTCCAATATCTATTGTAGGTCTGGGACAGGCACAAAGACTAAAAGCACTATGGTATTGTCTTGTTCAGGGCCTGATAAACAACCAGCTACTGTCTAACGTTATGTTGCTGATATACCTATCAATCTATGGGGTTGTGATCTTTTGGAACAATGGCATGCTGAGATACATATTCCTCCAAATCAATATAGCGAGGTCAGTCGCCAAATTATGTTCAATCAAGGTTATATACCAGGATTGGGACTGGGCAAAAATCAACAAGGAAGAATTTACCCTTTGGCTGCTCAAGATTTTAAGCTTCCCCCTTTTCACTAGTGGCCACTGCTCATATTAATCTTCCTTCACCTACACCCTCACCTATACCTCTTAATTGGAAAACTGATCAACCTGTGTGGATAGAGCAGTGACCCCTAAAACAAGAAAAATTGGAAGATTTACATGAATTAATCAATGAACAACTTAACAAGGGACATATTATTGAATCCTTTTTCCTTTGGAATTCTCCAGTGTTCATTATACAAAAGAAATCTGGTAAATGGAGAATGCTTACTGATCTGAGAACTGTTAATGCTGTTATTGTTCTAATGGGTGCTTTACAGCCTGGCCTACCTAATCCTAGTATGATTCCAAAAAATTGGCATTTGTTTGTTATTGACCTCAAAGATTGTTTTTTCACTATTGCTTTATACCCTGATGATCAATCTAGATTTGCCTTTTTAGTCCCTTCCATTAATTTAAAAGGGCCACATAAAAGATTTCAATGGAGTGTATTACCTCAAGGTATGGTTAACAGTCCCACTATTTGTCAAAATTTTGTAGCCAAGGCTTTACACCCAGTGCCACAGCAATTCCCTCATGCATATATTATTCATTATATGGATGATATACTATGTGCCTTACCTGAAATTGATAACCTGCAGGAATATTTTTTAAAGCTAAAGGAATGCTTGGAATGTGCTGGCTTGTATATAGCTCCTGATCAATTTCAATACACGGAACCTTTTCAGTACTTAGGAAATACAGTCACCTGTACTACAATCAAACCACAAAAGGTACAAGTATGCAGAGACTCAATTAAAATTCTAAGTGACTTACAAAAATTATTAGGAGATATTAATTGGATTTGACCTAACTTAGGGATTCCAACCTATTCTTTATCCCATTTATTCTCCCTATTAAGAGGAAATCCAGAGCGTAATGGCTCCTGACAGCTTACTCCTGAGGCTGAGAAAGAACTAACAATTATAGAACAAGCTGTACAAAACTGCCAAATAGAATAGACCCTTTAGAGTCTTTCCAGTTGTTTGTCTTTCCTACCCCTCATTCCCCTACTGGGTTGATTATGCAAACTCCTTTAATACTTGAATGGATATTCTTAGGTAATTCACAAACAAAATCTGTTACCCCTTATTTAGATGTGATAGCCAGTATAATTCTAAAAGGAAGAGAGTGTGTTCAACGACTTACTGGACAGGATCCCTGCCTTATTTGCACTACACTAACCTGCAAAGAATTAAAACATTCTCTTCAAAATTCATTATCTTGGCAACTAGCTTTAGCTGACTATGTTGGACAAATTGACAACCACTATCCTGATTTGCCTATCTTGCAGTTTTTAAAACAAACAAGATGGATTTTGCCTAGAATTACTAGTGTCAACCCTGTTCCATCCACTCCTCTCATTTTTACAGATGGCACCAGCCGAGGAAAAGCAGGATATACAGGCGCATTTATGCTAGTTATTGAAACACCTGAATATTCTGCACAACAAGCAAATTATGGCTGTTATGCATGCATTACAAAATATTCCCCTAGCAGTTAATATGGAGAAGGTAATGGCACCCCACTCCAGTACTCTTGCCTGGAAAATCCCATGGACGGAGGAGCCTGGTAGGCTGCAGTCCATGGGGTCGCTAAGAGTCGGGAACGACAGAGCGACTTCACTTTCACTTTTCACTTTCATGCATTGGAGAAGGAAATGGCAACCCACTTCATTCTTGCCTGGAGAGTCCCAGGCAAGAGTCCCAGAGGAGCCTAGTGGGCTGCCGTCTTGGGGTCGCACAGAGTCAGACACGACTGAAGTGACTTAGCAGCAGCAGCAGCAGTTAATATCTTATCTGATTTTCAATACTCTGTACATGTCACTAAACATATAGAAACAGCAACTATTAAGGATACTATCCCATCCGCATTATATACACTGTTTACAAATTTACAACAGATGATTAGACACTGACAGTTTCCATTCTACATTACTCACATTTGGGCTAGTACTAATTTACCAGGGCCTTTACCAGAAAGAAATGCTCAAGCCGATGCCCTTTTACTTCCAATCTTTACAGAGGCATCAGCCTTTTATGACCTGACACATCGTAATTCAAAATGTTTAAAAACCAAGTTTCTTATCACTTTGGCTCAAACTTAACATTGTGCAGACTTGTCCTAAGTGTCAGATGGTTGTGATAACCACCTCTCCAACAGAAGCCGGGGGAGTTAATCCCTGTGGCCTGAAGCCACATCAGATCTGGCAGATGAACGTAACTCACATTCCATCCTCTGGAAAGCTTGCTTATGTGTATGTCATGGTTGATACTAACTCGAAATTTATCTGGGCAACCGTTTGCTCTGGAGAATCTACAAGACATGTTATTTCACATCTGTGTAGCTACTTTGCTACTATGGGCCTGTCACAAAATATAAAAACAAACAATGGCCTGGCTTAGACCAGTTCTGCTTTTAGGGATTTTTTAAGGCTTGGTCTATAAAATATCATACAGGAATCCCCTATAATCCCCAAGGACAAGCTATTGTAGAATGAGCTATAATATATCTTAAAGAAATGTTACAAAAACAAAAAGGGGGAGATGGAATGTCACTTCCCCCACAGCAAAAGTTATATAAAGCATTATTCACTCTAAATTTTTGCTTCAAGATAATGATTTCACTGCAGAAGAATGACATTTTACAAAGGAACAAAAAGAAATTCACCCCAAACCACCTGTTTGATGGTATGATCCAGTAACGCACACATGGCATAGGGGAGTCTGATAACTTGGGGAAGGGATTTCACTTGTGTTTCACCAGGTGATTCAGAAACACCTGTTTGGATTCCCTCGCGTCATCTGAAACCATATCATGAGTGAACTCCCACAGAAGGATGCTTCGCATAGGACGTAGAGCCCCCCAGTAATGAGTTTCAAGGATCTGAGTCTGAAACAAACATAACGATTCCCCTCCCGTCGACAAATTGGAACAAGGTCCCCACTTGGGGACAGATTAAAAGATTAACACAGAATTCAGAGGAGATCTTAGAAAATAAAGGGAAAGCTGTCACTCCTAACAATCTGGCTGTTGCCACGCTTGCTCTTAGCATCACCACAGTGAGTATACCCTTAGCAACAGCTGAATCTAAAAATTATACTTATTGGGCATACACACCTAACCCCCCATTACTAAAACCCATTGGTTGGGGGGATTCTATGATCCCCATTTATATTAATGATTCTTCCTGGATACCAGGACCTGAAGATACATACCTTCCTCTTTTTAAACAAGAGGAAGGGGCTCCCTTCGATGTTACTTATAGGTATGAATCCTGGCCAATTTGTGTAGGCTACAGGATGTCTTAAATTATCTATGCAAGCCTGGCTGTCCACTAATTCTTTAAATAGCAACTATACTAAGGTTCAGTTACATCTTCTCTCTGGTCTGAGTTTTGCTTATAACAACTCAGAACTCAATAATGACACCAAATCAGACAGACCTTTATGCAAGCATCACAAGCTGTGGACTGAAAAACAAGATTATATTTGTGGGATAATTGCCACAGGACTGAGGGAGTAATTTTGATTAAGGGTTCCTATGGAATTATATGGGACTGGTCCTCTAAGGAGTCAGTGAGTCAGTCGGTTCAGTCGCTCAGTTGTGTCAGACTCTTTGTGACCGCAGCACACCAGGCCTCCCTGTCCATCACCAACTTCCAGAGTTTGCCTAAGCTCATGTCCATTGAGTCAGTGATGCCATCCAATCATCTCATCCTCTGTTGTCCCCTTCTCCTCCTGCCTTCAGTTTTTCCCAGCATCAGGGTCTTTTCAAATGAGTCAGTTCTTCACATCAGGTGGCCAAAGTATTGGAGTTTCAGCTTCAACATCAGTCCTTCCAGTGAACACTCAGGACTGATCTCCTTTAGGATGGACTGGTTGGATCTCCTTGCAGTCCAAGGGACTCTCAAGAGTCTTCTCCAACAGCACAGTTCAAAAGCATCAGTTCTTCAGTGCTCAGCTTTCTTTCTTTCTTTTAATATTAGAAACACTCTTTATTTGGGTCTGCCAAAAAACAGGGACATCTGCTATCACAAAAATAATTCACATTATTTTGCAGTTCTTGCAACATGCAATAAATCAAGAGGGAAAAAAGGTGTTAAAATCAGAAAGATAGAAAAATTGCCATATTTTATGTCCATCAGCAGATGAATGGATAAGAAAGCTATGGTACATATACACAATGGAGTATTACTCAGCCATTAAAAAGAATACATTTGAATCAGTTCTAATGAGGTGGATGAAACTGGAGCCTATTATACAGAGTAAAGTAAGCCAGAAAGAAAAACACCAATACAGTATACTAACGCATATATATGGAATTTAGAAAGATGGTAACAATAACCCTGTATATGAGACAGCAAAAGAGACACTGATGTATAGAACAGTCTTTTGGACTCTGTGGGAGACGGAGAGGGTGGGATGATTTGGGAGAATGGCATTGAAACATGTATAACATCATATATGAAACCAGTTGCCAGTTCAGGTTCGATGCACGGTACTGGATGCTTGGGGCTGGTGCACTGGGACGACCCAGAGGGATGGGATGGGGAGGGAGGAAGGAGGAGGGTTCAGGATGGGGAACACATGTATACCTGTGGTGGACTCATTTTGATATATGGCAAAATAGCTTTCTTTATAGTCCAACTCTCACATCCACACATGACTACTGGAAAAACCATAGCCTTGACTAGACAGACCTTTGTTGGTAAAGTAATGTCTCTGCTTTTTAATACCCCTAAGGGGTATGCAGTCTCTAACTGCTCTCATCAAAATCAGTTCTGCAGTCACAAAAGGCTGCGTTGGCAGGTTGCATAGAGTCTTTGACCATACTAATATTACCACTGATTCAGATCATCCAATTATATGGCATGGTAATGGAACATCACCTCCCTTCCCACAGGTGGATCAAGGAAGAGGGCAAGGAGAAACTTGGAAATTGGCTTTAAGTCTTAAAAAATTCCAAATTTGGGATGGACATTATTCCAATAAAACTATTCATTGACATTTAATACCAGTACAAACTGGACATTTTATATTCAGGTTTTCATGAGAGATCCTTATGTACTCTTGAAAGAAACAATTTCTATCAATGAAAGTGTACAAGAACTTTCTTGCCAGGATTGCAAATTATATACTTGCTTAAATTCTTCACTTTATAACTCTAATCACGCATTTGTTATATTAAAAAGGAGATTGGGAATATGGCTTCCAGTAAATCAAACCAGACCTTGGGAAGACTCCCCTGAAACACATGCTCTTTTAAAGGTTATAAAGAAAGTACTACAATGTTCCAAAAGGTTTATTGAACTCTTTACAGCAGCTATTGTGGGAATTATTGCTCTTTCCATGACCACAGCAGTAGCTAGGATGGCACTGCATGAAACTATACAACCAACTACATTTGTACAGCAGTGGCACCAAAATGCAGGTTCTGCCTGGGGAAATCAAACTCACATAGACCAAGAAATTAATGAATGATTGATTTAGAAAATGCAGTTCTCCTACTAGAGGATGAAGTACAAAATTTAAAATTACAAATTCATCTTAAGTGTGATTGGAATATCTCTTCATTTTGTGTCACACCTCATAAGTATAATCAAAGTGCATATACTTCGTATAAATTACCTAAACATTCGACCAATTACAGGCTACTATTTCTAATATGCAGAATGCTCACTTATAATTACTCCCAGAAACTGACTTATTTGAAGAAATTGAGGAAAGCTTACATGAACTTAATCCCATGATGTGGATTAAAACTTTAGGAGGAGGATTGCTTGGTACTATATCAGGATGTATATTTTTAACTGTTTGGTGTCTAGTCCTCAGATGCATGAGAGAAACCATCTGAGAATTGATGAAGAAAGAAGTTGCTTGGATGGCATATCTACTCCTGCAGAAACAAAAAGGGGAAAATGTAGTGGGAATTCCTAATAATGTACTTTCACAGCCTTGAGAAATTTCCCAGAAACAGCACCTGGAAACACAGCATGTTAGAAACTGTGTTAATGATTATCTTTCATGTTTTAAGAATAATCACCTTGTTATAAACCCCAAGGCCAGACCCAGAAGGGAGTATGACTGGGTTCATGAAAGCGTGGACCTTGGAACATCAGCTTGGCACCAGGCATGAACGCTGATTGTTCCTAAGACTAGCCCAGAAGGGAACGGCCTGGGGTGAACACAAGGAGATCTGGACAATGTCAGTGTGGTCCATGACATTTAGGCGTACCTGATTAACACAGCATGTGTCTTGAGAAAGATAAGATCTGAGAAAGTCTTATAGTCTGCGATTAGGAATAAAAGCTGGACTCAGAGTGGACTCTGCACCTCAGTCTAATAGAGGCTGCAGGTCCCCTGACCCATTGCACCAGATTTCGTGTTCTGTCTTCATTCTCATCGCTTGCTCCTGGACCATTAGGACTACACAGTTGTTCTAGCACTATTTGTTATATAAAGGCTATCTTTATTGAATTGATTTTGTGCCTTTATGTTTGTTTTATGTCTACTTCTGGATTGTCTATTCCTTTCTCTTGATCTATATGCCAATCCCTCTGCCAATACCACCCTGTCTTGTTTATTGTCATTCTATAGGATAACAATATTGGGTAGAGTGGCTCATCCTCATCCCACTTTACCTTTTTAAAATTGACTGAACTATTCTAGGTCTTTTCATATAAATTCTAGAATAAACTAACCTATATCTACCAAAAAAAAAAAAAAAAAGCTTGTTGAGTTTTACTAGAATTTCAATTTGGGGATAATTGATGTTGTTCACTATCTGAGTCTTCCAATCCATGAACATGTGTCTCCATTTTTAGGTCTTTATTGTGGGTTTAATTGTGTTCCCCAAAATATTCAAATCTTAACTCTCAGTACCAGTGAATGCAACCTTATTTGAAAATAGAGACTTTGCAGATACAATCAAATTAAGGTGCGATTGTATTGGGTTAGAGTAGGCACAACTCTAATGACCAGTATTCTTATAATAGGGAAGTGTGACCACAAACACATAGGGAAAGCCATGTGGAATGAAAGGCAAGGTTGGAATAATGCATCTATAAGCCAAGGAACACCTTGGATTACTAATACCTATCAGAAGCTGAAAGGGGCAAGAAAGAATCATCCCCCAGGGTTTTTAGAGAAAGCATGGCCCTGCCAATACCTTGATTTTAGACTATGAAAATAAAGTTTAGTTGTTTTAAACTAAATTTGTGGTAATTTGTTATGGAGCCCTAGGAAACTAATATAGTCATTGATTTCTCTTATTAGGATTTGCAATTTTGGGCATACACATCTCATACATGATTTATCAGTGTATAAGTGTTTCATTTTCTTTGGAAAAGTTATAAATGGTGTTTTTGTTTTTACCTATTCATCGCTAGAACATACAAATTGTGTGTGTACATATACATATATACAAATCAATATACAAATTATTAATATAATTAGTTCTACAGCAAAGTCATAGATTATAATATCAATATAATTTGTATATGGATTACAAATAATTTGTATATTGATCTTGTAATCTATGATCTTGCTGCAGAACTCATTAATTAGTTCTTAAAAGCTTGTTTTTTAAAAAAAAAAAAAGCTTGTTTTTTTAGTACATTCCTTGGAATTTTCTACATAGACAAATCATGTTGGCTATAAGTGGGGACAGTTTTTTTTCTTCTAGTCTATATGCCTTTTTTCTTTTCTTGCCTTATTTTGGTGGCTATTACTTCCAGTGCTATGTTGAGTAAAAAGTGGTGCAAGCATATGAGGAAACATTCAATCTTTCACCATTAAGTATTATGTTAGCTATAGGTTTTGTGTAAGTGCTCTTTTTTAAATAGAAGGAATTCCCCTCTGTTCCTAACTTCCTGAGGTACTATGTTTTTTTTAATCATGATTGGATGTTGGATATTATCAAATGCTTTTTCTGCAGCAATTGAACTTTTTCTGAGGCAGTTAATCATAGTATTTTTCCTCTTCAACCTGTTAATATGGTGGATTACATTTATTTCTCCAAATGCCAAACCTGT
This sequence comes from Bos javanicus, assembly GCF_032452875.1. Classification (NCBI taxonomy): domain Eukaryota; kingdom Metazoa; phylum Chordata; class Mammalia; order Artiodactyla; family Bovidae; genus Bos; species Bos javanicus. Next base: position 47,688,688 of record NC_083885.1, on the reverse strand, counting down.
CTTGTATACCTATAGTAAATCCCACTCAGTCATGTTGTATAACTTCCTTGCTGTATTTGATTTGCTAACATTTTGTTGATGATTTTTGTGTCAAAAATTATGAGTTTTTTCCCCTAGTCTTTGTCTCATTTGGGAATCAGTATAATAATGGCCTCATAAAATGAGTTGGGAAGTGTTCCTTATATTTTCTGGAAGAAGTTGTGTAAAATTTGTGTTCATTCTTCAAATGTTTTTGAAAAACTTCCAGTGGAGACAACCTGGGCCCAAGGATTTCTTTTGGGGGAGCTTTATGATACAAATTCAATTTCGTTAATGGTTATTTGGGATAAGTTTCATTTTAGGTGAGATTTAGTAGCCTGTGGGGTTTTGTCTTTGTTTTGGGAGTGTTTGTTTTGTTTTTTCCCTGCCACAGGGTTTGCAAGGTCTGCTTCCTAACCAGCAATTGAATCTAGGCCATGGCAGTGAAAGCACCAAATCCTAGCCAGTAGACCTCTTCCTTAGTAGTTTGTGTGTTTTGAGAAATTGAGTACAAGTAGTTCTACACTCGAAATTTTTCAACACCACTCCCCTAATAAAAATTTTGAAGTTCATTGTGTGAGGCTGGTAGCATAGCCGTAGTTTCAAAGTCAAACAGGAGCAGATAATAATAGATTTTTGCTGTAAATGATAATAAATACTCTAGGTTAAAATATAAATAACATCTAACATACAATTAAAAGAATACAAAGGAATACCACTTTCCAGAATGTCTTAAGATTTAACTTTTCTAGATTAATTCCAGAGTTTAGGAATTATCTTTCTAAGAAATGTTTATGATGGAAAATTGACTTGACACAGTCTCAAGTCATTTTCGTTATCTTAATGTGTGGTTTTGGAATATGATTCAAGCTTCTTTGAGGGTGACCCAAATAAAGAAATACATTTTACATGTTATTTCCAGTATGAAAAAAATTTTAATTAATATTTCAAATAATACTGTTTCTTGGAGAAGTTCATTGAAACCACATTTGACTGAATGCTTAATACTTGGCTTAAGACAAATGCACACAAAAACAATTCTGGTATACAAAAAATCTGAGAAATTTTTTCTTTTTTTGATAGATTTTTTAAAATGATTTCAAAGTTTTTTTCATCATGAAATTTGAGGGTTGTTTCCTTGAGGTAGGAACTCTATTTTCTTTTTAGATATAATTGACATAAGTGCTATTTTAGTTTCAGGTGTATGACGTGTTTATTCAATACTTGCATATATTTCAAAATGATCACCAAAGTAAGTCTAGTTAACATCTGTCACTAGATGGAGAAATTGTGGGAAAAGGGAACCCTCCTATACTATTGGTGGGATGTAAATTGGTGCAGCCACTAGAGAGAACAGTATGGTGGGTTGTTAAAAAGAACTAAAAACAGAGCTACCATATGATTCAGCAATCCCATTCCTGGGCACATATCCCAAGAAAGCTCTAATTCAAAAGGATACATGCACCCCAATGTTCATAGCGGAAATGTTTACAATAACCAAGACATGAAAGCAACCTAAATGTTCACTGACAGATGAATACATAAAGAAGAGGTGGTACATGTATACAATGGAATACAACTCAGCCATAAAGAGAGATGACAATGCCATTTGCAGCAACATTGATGGATCCAAAAATTATCATCATAAGTAGGTCAGAAAGAGAAAGACAAATACTATGTGATATCTCTTATACATGGAATCTGAAATATGATACAAATGATATACAAACCAAACAGACTCAGAGAGAACAGATTTGTGGTTACCAAGGGGGAGGGGGATAGAGGAAGATGGAGTGGGAGTTTGGGATTAGCAGATGCAAACTATTATATAGAGTGGATAAACACAATGGTCCTTCTGTATAGCAAAGAGAACTGTATTAAATATCCTGTAAAAGGGAATTATCCGGCACTCCAGTGGTTAGGATTCCATGCTTCTACTGCAGGGGCACAGGTTTGAGTCCTGGTCGTGGAACCAAGATATGGCAAGCTGCACGGTGCAGCCAAAAAATTAACAATATCCAGTAATAAACCATAATGGAAAAGAATATGAGAAAGAATATATGTAGACATATAATTAGGGCTTCCCTGGTGGTTCAGATGGTAAAGAATCTGCCTATGATGCAGGAGACCCGGGTTTGATCCCTGGGTCAGGAGTATTCCCTGGAGAAGGGAATGGCTACCCACTCCAGTATTGTTGTTGGGAAATCCCATGGATAGAGGATCCCAGCAGGCTATTGGAGAAGGCAATGGCACCCCATTCCAGTACTCTTGCCTGGAAAATCCCATGGACGGAGGAGCCTGGTAGGCTGCAGTCCATGGGGTCGCTGAGGGTCGGACACGACTGAGCGGCTTCACTTTCACTTTTCACTTTCACGCACTGGAGAAGGAAATGGCAACCCACTCCAGTGTTCTTGCCTGAAGAACCCCAGGGACAGGGGAGCTGTCATGTTTTGGGCTGCCATCTATGGGGTCGCACAGAGTTGGACACGACTGAAGTGACTTAGCAGCAGCAGCAGCAGGCTATAGTCCATGGGGTCACACAGAGTTGGGCACGATTGAGCAACTAACAAGAAAGAAAGATACATATAACTGAATCACTATTGTACAGCAGAAATCAACACAATATTTTAAATCAACTATACTTAAAACTTTTTTTAAAAAGCATAAAAATTAATTGCCTAATTATCCAACTTAAAATGTGGGGGAGAAAATGGCAATAAGCCAAAAGAAAGTACAAACAAGGGAATAATAAAGATAAGACTAAAAAATAAACCTATATACTGGAGAAGATTAACAAGGTCCCAAATAGGTCTTTGTGTTATCATATACCAAAAACTATGTTAATCAAGAAATCAATCCTGAATATTCATTAGAAGGACTGATGCTGAAGCTGAAGCTCCAATACTTTAGCCACCTGATGTGAAGAGCTGACTCATTAGAAAAGACCCTGATGCTGGGAAAGATTGAAGGCAGGAGGAGAAGGGGACGACAGTGGATGAGATGGTTGGATGGCATCACTGACTCAATGGACATGAGTTTGAGCAAACTCCAAGAGATGCTGAAGGACAGGTAAGCCTGGTATATTGCAGTCCATGGGGGTCACAAAGAGTTGGACACGACTGAGTGACTGAACAACAACAATCAAGATCATGTACATATTACAGGAAATAATAAATTAATCAACAGATTGAATAAAGACCCTCCCCCATCAGTTCCATACATATACGTTAATCTAATTTATGACTGTCAATAAGAAGGGAAATGATGGCCTTTTCATGTTCTGGAACAACTGGTGTACACACACATAAATTATACTCTTTTATCTTTCAGAAACAGATTGATTCCAAAAGATTTTATAACCAAAAATGTGGAAGACAAAACAATAAACCTTTAAGAAGATAATGTAGGAGACTAAATTTAAGACCTTGGTGTAAGATATTGATTTCTTGAAACACAAAAAAAGAACAAGTCTTAACATTTTTTTTCATAAATCTGACATTAGAGAACTACTTATTGAAAGATTCCCTAGAGAATGAAAAGACAAGCTTTCAACACATATGACTAACACAAGATAAACATCCAGAATATTTTTAATAAAATTCTGTAAGACAATTTAAGAAAAAAATGAGCACATAACTTTAATATGCATTTCATATTAGACAAATGGCCAGTAAATATTTCCAGATAAAACCTTAACCTTAATTAGAGAAATGCAAAGTAAAACCAAAATGAGATTTCATCTCATATCTATCTACCAGATTGATCTAAACTTAAAATTCTGACAATTTCAAATGTTAGTAAGGAATAAAAGTTGAAAAATCTCCTTTGGAAAATACTGCATTGTCTAGTAGAGGCGATAATATTTGCATGTTCCAAATACCCTATGTTCAGTGATACAACATTCATAATATACATCCTAGGACAAAGGCCGGCAAACTATAGCCACCCCCCTCCCCAGCTAAATCCTGCCACTGCCTGTTTCTGTAAATAAAGTTTTATTGGAACACAGTTACACTCATTCATTTTTATACATATAATTTTTATTTATTTTTGGATGTGCTGGGTCTTCATTGCTGTGCAGGCTTTTCTCTATTTGTGGTGAGCAGGGGCTGCTCTCTAGCTGCGGTGCACAGGCTTCTCATGGAGTGGCTTCTCTTGCGGAGCACAGGCTCTAGGGTGCACAGGCTTAATTAACTGCTGCACATGGGCTCAGTAGTTGTCCTTTATTGTGCTCATCTTTGCATGAAATGTTCCCTTGGTATCTCTAATTTTCTTGAAGAGATCTCTAGTCTTCCCCATTCTATTCTTTTCCTCTATTTCTTTGCACTGATCACTGAGGTAGGCTTACTTATCTCTCCTTGCTATTCTTTGGAACTCTGCATTCCAGTGGGTTTATCTTTCCTTTTCTCCTTTGCTTTTCCCTTCTCTTCTTTTCTCAGATATTTGTAAGGCCTCCTCAGACAACCATTTTGCCTTTTTGCATTTCTTTTTCTTGGGGATGGTCTTGATCCCTGCCTCCTGTACAATGTCACAAACCTCCGTCCTTAGTTCTCAGGCACTCTATCAGATCTACTCCCTTGAATCTCTTTGTCACTTCCATTGTATAATTGTAAGGGATTTGATTTAGGTCATACCTGGATGGTCCAGTGGTTTTCCCTACTTTCTTCAACTTAAGTCTGAATTTGGCAATAAGGAGTTCATGGTCTGTGCCACAATCAGCTCCCGGTCTTGTTTTTGCTGACTGTATAGAACTTCTCCATCTTTGGCTGCAAAGAATATAATCAATCTGATTTCGGTATTGACCATCTGGTGATGTCCATGTATAGAGTCTTCTCTTGTGTTGTTGGAAGAGGGTGTTTGGTATGACCAGTGCATTCTCTTGGCAAAACTCTATTAGCCTTTGCCCCGCTTCATTCTGTACTCCAAGGCCAAATTTGCCTTGGCATCTACCACACAATTGCACTCATCTCACATGCCAGTTAAAGTAATGCTCAAAATTCTCCAAGCCAGGCTTTAACAGTACGTGAACTGAGAACTTCCAGATGTTCAAGCTGGATTTAAAAAAGGCAGAGGAACCAGAGAGAGATCAAATTGCCAACATCCGTTGGATCATCGAAAAAGCAAGAGTTCTAGAAAAACATCTACTTCTGCTTTATTGACTATGCCAAAGCCTTTGACTGTGTGGATCACAACAAACTGGGAAATTCTGAAAGAGATGGAAGTATCAGACCACCTGACCTGCCTCTTGAGAAATCTGTATGCAGGTCAGGAAACAACAGTTAGAACTGGACATGGAACAACAGACTGGTTCCAAATCAGGAAAGGAGTACGTCAAGGCTGTATATCGTCACCCTGCTTGTTTAACTTATATGCAGAGTACATCATGCAAAATGCCAGGCTGGATGAAGCACAAGCTGGAATCAAGATTGCCGGGAGAAATATCAATAACATCAGATATGCAGATGACACCACCCTTATGGCAGAAAGTGAAGAAGAACTAAAGAGCCTCTTGATGAAAGTGAAAGAGGAGAGTGAAAAAGTTGGCTTAAAACTCAACACTCAGAAAACTAAGATCACAGCATCTGGTCCCATCACTTCATGGGAAATAGATGGGGAAACAGTGGAAACTGTGACAGACTTTATTGTTTTGGGCTCCAAAATCACTGCAGATGATGACTGTGGCCATGAAATTAAAAGATGCTTGCTTCTTGGAAGAAAGCTATGACCAACCTAGACAGCATGTTAAAAAGCAGAGACATTACTTTGCCAACAAAGGTCCATTTAGTCAAAGCTACGGTTTTTCCAGTATTCATGTATAGATGTGAGAGTTAGACTATAAAGAAAGCTGAGCGCTGAAGAATTGATGCTTTTGAACTGTGCTGTTGGAGAAGACTCTTGAGAGACCCTTGGACTGCAAGAAGATCAATCCAGTCAATCCTAAAGGAAATCAGTCCTGAATATTCACTGGAAGGACTGATGCTGAAGCTGAAACTCTCAATACTTTGTCCACCTGATGCGAAGAACTGACTCATTGGAAAAGACCCTGATGCTGGGCAAGATTGAAGGCCACAGAAGAAGGGGATGACAGAGGATGAGATGGTTGGATGGCATCCCCAACTCAATGAACATGAGTTTGAGTAAACTCCAGGAGTTGGCAATGGACAGGGAAGCCTGGTGTGCTGCAGTCCATGGGGTCACAAAGAGTAGAACACGACTGAGCAACTGAACTGAACTGATGTGATATACTAGGATGCATACAGCAGTGCCTCTAGTATTCTTGTCAAATATATTTAAATGTAACCTAGTCGTGACAAAACAAGGAAATTCAGAATGTTAGGCTCAACATTCTAGCCTCTTCAATTCTTTAAAATGTTATTATGAAACACAAAACAAGTGAAGGGAATGTTGCTGCTGCTCTTGCTAAGTTGCTTCAGTCATGTCCGACCGTGCGACCCCATAGATGGCAGCCCACCAGGCTCTGCCGTCCCTGGGATTCTCCAGGCAAGAGTACTGGAGTGGGTTGCCATTGCCTTCTACGGAAGGGAATACTGCTCTGCATTAAAAAGATAGGCCCTTTTTTCACCATGTGAGAAAACAGCAAGATGGTGGCCATCTGTAAACCAGGAAAGGCTCTCAGAAGGAACAAAATCTGCCTGTATCTTGATCTTGAACTTCCCAGCTTCTAGAACTGTGAGACAAAAGCCGGTCCACTGCAATGTGTGACTTTGACTTGGAGTATGTATCAGTTTTTAAAATGCACATATAGGGTATCTGGGAACAACTGGGACAATGTAAAAGCAGATTATATATTAGATGATATTATGAATCAATGTTAAATTTCTTATGTATATTCATGGTGTTGAATACTCATAATATTGCACTTATAAATAGAGCAAAAAACAAACAAAAATAGATAAATAAGCATAGACAGATTAAGAGAATGGTGCAAAATGTTAAAAACTGGTGAATCTAGGTAAAGGACATAGAGTATACATCATTATAATATTCTTTTGCTTTTCCTATAGCTTAAATTTTTAAAAATAAAAACAGTGAAAAATAATTATAAAAATACTTGAGAACCTGAGATCACTGAATAAATGCCTGACTCATATGTACTGGTATAAATCTAATCTATTGCCAGCATTGATAAAGAGTCTTAAAGAAAATGACCCGATGCCAGGAAAAAGAATATATTTACCAGTAATGTTCATGGGCAACCACTACCATGGGCTCTAGTTGCTGGGCTCAAGCGATAACTAATCCTTGAGGGTCTGGGCCATAATGTAAATCTGAAACTGCCCGCTAATAAATAGGGAACCTGGGTCTTATGAAAATTATTGCCTGTGTATTCTTTCCCCTTTGCAGTTTTCTCCATGGTTTTTCTGGATTTTATCTTCTTCCACAGAATTTAGGTTCCTTGACTCATTTCTTGCTCCAAAATCTTCAACATCTCCATTTTCTTTGAATTTTAAGATTAAAATTTACATACATGAGTAATATGTTTTCCTTGTAAGGAAAAAAAGAGATTATCATTAATACCTAAAGTCCTCTTTGACACTCTCCCCCTTTACAATAAGTCCTCGCTTCTTGCCTCAAAGGTTACTATTGACAGAGGGGCATATCCTTCCAAAAATATATATTACTTTTTATATTAAATATATCATATAGTATGCTGGAAAAAGATCCTCCTCAGCTTCTGTGATCTTTATTTCTAAAGGTCTTTAGTTCTGGGGGGGGGGGGTCAAAGTACCTCTGTGAATCAGATAAAGGTGCCTCTACTTTCTCTGGAAAAGAAAAATCACATTTATACACATACAAAATGTCATAAGTTTAATATACAATAAGAAACCCATCTACATAGAATCTATTCATCTCAGGTTAGTAATTCCTGTTTTTTAAACAATAACCTTTTTTCTCTTGCAAGCAATCATCACAGCTATTCAAAAGCCAAAAGAGACAACAGACAATCAAGATGTGGCTTGAGACCTATGCACGTCTGTCTAATTTGAAACCAGAATGTGTCACCTCTTTAAAAAAACAAACTACATTTCCTATGTATCCTCTTGAAAAAATTTTGGTTCACTCTGACATTCTGACCCACTCTAAGTCAGAGCGATTTGACTATCTCTATTTCACATAGCTATACTGGATCAAGCACACAGGTTCATTCACTCAACAATCTTGGTTACCAAACTTGCTACTCCACAAAATTGGGAAGAAATCAAAGTATTTGGTGCTGCTGCTGCTGCTAAGTTCCTTCAGTCGTGTCCGACTCTGTGCGACCCCATAGACGGCAGCCCACCAGGCTTCCCCATCCCCGGGATTCTCCAGGCAAGAACACTGGAGTGGGTTGCCATTTCCTTCTCCAATACATGAAAGTGAAAAGTGAAAGTGAAGTCGCTCAGTCGTGTCCGACCCTAGCGACCCCATGGACTGCAGCCTACCAGGCTCCTCCTACCATGGGATTTTCTAGGCAAAAGTACTGGAGTGGGGTGCCATCGCCTTCTCCTAAGTATTTGGTAAATGGTCCTAAAAATCAGATAAGCTTTATTAGTTCTTGATCTTCCGCCCCCTAAGCAGTGATGAAACGACAGCTCCATCTCTTTTGGCCTGGATGTTCACAAGTTTATGATTTTTTTTTTTTTTTTAAGAACAGGAGGTCACGAAGTAAGTGAAGACAAGCCCAGGCTTATCAACAGACCTACATTAAGTTCTTTTCTCTCTTTGAGTCAAGGTACGCTCATAGAATGGAGAAGGAAATAGCAACCCACTCCAGTACTCTTGCCTGAAAAATTCCATGGATGGAGGAGCCTGGTAGGCTACAGTCCATGGGGTCACAAAGAGTGGGACATGACTGAGCAACTTCACTTTCTTTCTTTCTATAGTTTCATTTGGAGAAGTAAATGGCGACCCACTCCAGTGTTCTTGCCTGGAGAATCCCATGGATGCAGGGGCCTGGTGGGCTGCGGTCTATGGGGTTGCAGAGTTGGACACGACTAAGCAACTAACTCACACATGCTCACAGAAAAGGGGAACAGGGTTTGACCTAGAATTCAGGAAATCTGACTAATGCTGGACTCTACTGAAATTTACTCTTCTTATGTATAAAGTTATTTTATTGTTTTATTAACTGGATGCCTCTCAACCTTACCCAACAAAGTCCCCTTAATAGTAGAAAAGAATGAATGCCTACTTTGAAGGGCTGTGGTGGAGGAAAAAGCGGATACCCTAAGGTTGCCTTTGAAAATATGCTTCTTAAAAAAAAAACAACAGCCGACTAAGTTGATTTTGCATTCTTCCCCATAATTACATGTATTTGATCCAGTAGAAAAATCAGGCCTAAATTATTTGCCAAATGAACTGATGACCTTTTCCAGATTATCAAGTTGGTGTTCAAGGAAGAAATAATTTGACCATCCATCTTTTTTTCACAATCACATATATGTTCTTTTGCTAGTCACACTCCTACAGACGTTCAGATGTAGGCATGATAAAAGTACATTTATATAAGAAATCATCACCAGTCACACAACCACTCTCAATTATGGACACAAAACAAACTACAAAGGCAGAGGCTCCATAATCTCTCAGACAATCCCACACATTTATAAAATGCTATTACTATGCAGCTTCTAGTACGAATCACCTGACATCCAGCAGCACATAGAATCACACACAGGCAAAAACACAATCCTACACCCGGTCACCGAGGGACTCCTAGTCCACCCGAAAATATCTCGCAATGTCTCGCACATATTCACCTGCACCAAAGGGACACACAGGATCTCGTGTCAATCTGACGCTCAAACTGATTCCCTGCATCTGCCCTATCTGCCTGTCCCACTTTGTCCTGACCGGCCAACACCACTCAACAGCAGCCGCAGTCTTTGCCCCAAAGGCTAGAGCCAAGCGCGTCCCACGCCTGCGCAATGAGCACAGGCGAGCTCTCCCAGAAATCTCCGGGCGCGGCATTTGGAGCTAACTGGTTCTAGCAGCAGTGGGGTCCACGAAGCCCGCCGGGAGTTGGTGAACTAGGTCTCCTAGCGTCCTGGCCGTCAGCCACAGCCTGCCGGAGTTGGACTACATTTCCCAGAGTCACCGCGTCCCGAAGCGGCTTCATTTCCGTTTTTTTCGCGTGATTTGGGGACGTCGCATGGGGAGAGGGCTGCGTCCCTGGAGGAGTTTGGCCTGGCTCCCGCAGGGCGGGCGAACCCGAAACCGGGCAGGGACTCCGGGCACCAGATCCTGGGCCCTGAACTGCACCCTCTATCGAGGTATGTCCGGAACGCCAGGGCGGAAACGCTCCGAGGAAGCGTCGTGGTGTGTGTGTGTGTGTGTGTGTGTGTGTGTGTGTGTGTGTGTGTCAGGCAACCTGGTATTGGTTACCGTATCGGCGAATGGGCGTGTACTACTGTGGTTTTGTGTGTAAGCGTTTGTGTGAGTGTGAGTTGTTTGTGACTCTGAGGATGTGGTAGTTCTGCTTTGACTGTATTCCTGACCGCTTGCTTCCCTGAGTGGAAATGTGCTTATGTGACAGTATAATTGTGTGTGGACCGTTTGTTCAAGACTGCGGCTTGCGACAGTGTTGTTGTGACAGGCTGTTTGGAAGTGCTTGTGTTACTTTGAGGTTGTGTGTGTGTTACTGGGGTTTGCCTGTGACTTTGAGGTGTTATGATCGTGTTTCTGTAACACGATGTTTGTGATTGCCTGTTTCCTTGAACTGGTACGTGGTTGTGTTTTTCTGACTATCTGATTGAATGACTGTGAAAAGAGTAAAAGTGTTGTTGTGAAAGGTTATTTTGGGCTTTGTGTGTCCCCAGCAGGGTGCTTGTATGTGCTTGAGTGATGTGTATGTTCGGTGTAGGATTGGATTTTCAGACTAGATGGTCAAACAGTGAAGTGTTAACTTGGTGATTGTGACTGGCTGTGAGACTGTGGAAATGTGATCGTGTGTGACTCTGTAAGTCATTTGTATGTTTCATAGCCTGTGACCTTATGGAAGTTTATCTGGATACAGAGGTAAAATTGCATCTTGGTATTTCTGGATTCATTCTGGGGCTGAGTCTGCCTATGGATCAAGAATCCCATGTGGGTACCTCCTTGGTGATCCAGTAGCTAAGATGCCCTGCTTCGGATCCAGGGGGCCTGGGTTCCATCCCTGGTTTGGGAATTAGATCCCACATGCTGCAACTAAAGATCCTTCATGCTGCAACTAAGATCTGGAACAGCCAAATAAATAAATATTACAAAAAAAAAAAACCAAAGAATCCCATGTGGTCCTCTGAGGATCACTTCTTTCTCTTTTGATCACAGTGAGTCATTTCCCCTCTTTTCACACATTGGCTGTGGTGCTTCATTTTTCATATTTATCCTTAGTTTGCTGTGGAATTTAAGATGTAACTTCCCTACTGCTTGCTGGTGCCCTCTCACCTTATAACCTTCAGGGTTTTGAATGCAGAAAAGTGACAGGAAGGAATAAGTCAGAAATTTGAACTCCTGATTCAAGAATATTAGTTATTTCTAAAGCACAGATTCTTGAGATGAGAATTTTAGAACTGATGGCACCTTCAAGACAGGTCACTGGGAAATGTAATGGAATTCCAGGAGTGGAAATACTTCCAGAGAGTGTTCTAGAAGAGTCAGTGAGAGACTTGGGAAATTGTATACTCCACTGCAGCTTGTCTCCAACAGACAGCTTTGAATTCAGAAACAGATTCTAGCCCAAGATGGCTGTGATCTTGGCCCTTCTTTCTAATACAGAAAGTGCAGAACTGTTCTAGTTTCCTTCTGATTTTCCTCTGTATTAAATGAGGGGTAGATTAATGGGGTGGGGGTTCTAATTTAGAGTATACCTTCAGAAAGGGCCAGTATCTCATGGTTCTTTTTTTTTCCCCCTCTGAGAGTAGCACCCAGAGGAAGGAAGAATGACTGTTGTACAGTCAGAAGCAAGCTTCAAGGTGTGTATATGTTTCCTCTTTGTTTCATGAAATGATTTTGTTTTTTCAGGACGTAAGAATCTTTTCTTTTTGAAATGTCCCACCTAAGCCTTCTCAAATGATGGAGGGGCCAGGCAATTTTCTGTAGACTGGGAGCAAGGAATTTATGTGCAGTTAATTGTGATAGATGCTTCCTGCTGCTGCTGCTGCTGCGTGGCTTTAGTCGTGTCAGACTCTGTGCGACCCCCACAGACGGCAGCCCACCAGGCTCCCCCGTCCCTGAGATTCTCCAGGCAAGAACACTGGAGTGGGTTGCCATTTCCTTCTCCAATGCATGAAAGTGAAAAGTGAAAGTGAAGTCGCTCAGTCATGTCTAACTCTAGCGACCCCATGGACTGCAGCCCACCAGGCTCCTCTGTCCATGGGATTTTCCAGGCAAAGTACTAGAGTGGGTTGCCATTTCCTTCTCCAGTGCATGAAAGTGAAAAGTGAAAGTGAAGTCGCTCAGTCGTGTCCGACTGTAGCGACCCCATGGACTGCAGCCCACCAGGCTCCTCCGTCCATGGGATTTTCCAGGCAAGAGTACTGGAGTGGGGTGCCATTGCCTTCTCTGTAGATGCTTCCTGCTACTGCTAAGTCACTTCAGTCGTGCCCGACTCTGTGCGACCCCATAGACGGCAGCCCACCAGGCTTCCCCATCCCTGGGATTCTCCAGGCAAGAACACTGGAGTGGGTTGCCATTTCCTTCTCCAGTGCATGAAAGTGAAAAGTGAAAGTGAAGTCGCTCAGTCGTGTCTGACTCCTAGCGACCCCATGGACTGCAGCCTACCAGGCTCCTCCGTCCATGGGATTTTCCAGGCAAGAGTACTGGAGTGGGATGCCATTGCCTTCTCCCAGATGCTTCCTAGTAGTGGTTAAATTGAGGAAGAAGGACCTTGAGATCCATAAATTTCAAAAGGAAGAGCTCTGTTGTGTTATTTCTGACATAGCAGCATTCTGTTTTAACTTTTTTTTTTTTCAGAGATACACAAAAGTGTAATGAACTATCACATGCCCACCTTAAAAGTTATCACTTGGTAATCTTATTTCAGTTATTCTGCCTTCAGTTCATAATCCCTCCTAGTTTGCCTTTGGATTTCTTCTTTGTCGTTATGGGGTTATTTAGCAACACTTTATTTAGTTTTCAAACATTTTAAGGATCTTCCAGATGTTTTTCTGCTACTGATTTCTAATTTCATTCCATTATGTTCAGAGAATACACTTCATATGACTTGAATCGTTTTAAATTTATGAACATTTATTTTATGACCCAGAACGTGTGGGCTCTCCTATAAATGTTTGGTGTGCACTGAAAAGACTGTATTCTGCCACTGTTGGGTGGAATGTTCTGTGAATACTTGCTAAGACAGATGGATTGGTAGTGTTTAAATCTTCTGTGTGCTGTACTCAGTCGCTTCAGTTGTGTCCAACTCTTTGCAACCCTATGGACCTGAGCCTGCCAGGCTCCTCTGTCCATGGGATTCTCCAGGCAAGAATACTGGAGTGGGTTGCCATGCCCTCCTCCAGGGGATCTTCCCAACCCAGGGATCGAACCCACATCTCCTGTATTGCATTCTTTACTCCTGAGCCACCAAGAAAGCCCCCTTAAATCTTCTGTACTCTTATTGAGTGAGTTGGATTTACCTTTCTTTGTAATTTCTATCAGTTTGTTTCATTTATTTGGAGGCTGTATTATTAGTTACATAAATATTTCAGACTATATGTCCAGATGTTGAATTGACCCCTTTATCATTCTGAAATGGTTTCCTCTGGTAATATTCTTTGCTTGAACATTTAATTTATCTGATATTTAATATAGCCACTTCAGCTGTTTTTCATTAATGTTAGCATGGTATATCTTTTTCTGTGTTGTTACTGTTCAGGTGCTAAGTTGTGTCTGAGTCTTTGAGACCCCATGGACTGCAGCATGCTAGGCCTCCCTGTCCTTCACTATCTCCTGGAGTTTGCTCAGATTCATGTCCATTGAATCGGTGATGCTATCTAGCCATCTCGTCCTCTGCCGCCCGCTTCTCCTTTTGCCTTCAGTCTTTCCCAGCATTAGGGTCTTTTCCAGTGAGTCGGCTCTTCACATCAGGTGGCCAAAGTATTGGAGCTTCAGCGTCAGTCCTTCCAATGAATATTCATGGTTGATTTCCTTAGGATTGACTATTTGATCTCCTTACAGTCCAAGGGACTCTCAAGAGTCTTCTCCAGCACAGTTCCCCAAAGGCATCAGTTCTTTGGCACTCAGCTTTCTTTAAGGTCCAGTCTTTTTCTATACTTTTAACCTATTTGTGTTCTGATAAAGTACGTTTCTTGTAGGCAGCAGTTCGTTGGATCTTGTGTTTTTATCCAGTTTAACAATATCCGTTTTTTAATTGGAGTGTTTTTACTATTTGTATTTAGTGTGGTTAATGGTACAGTTGGGGTCAAATCTATCATCTTGCCATTTATATTTGTTTTATCTGTTCTTTCTTTTTCCATTTTTTTCTGCTTCCTTTTGGATTGAGAGGAAGAGTTTCAAAATAACAAGGCCAACATTTTTGCTAATCTTATAAATACAGAAAACAGCCCAGACTTCATGTAGTTCAATAGGACATAACCCACTAAAGGATCTGTAATCAAATTCTATGTTTTTAAAGTCACCTATAATAACCTTTCTTATAGGTAAACCATCAACTTGAGAGACACAGGCTCCTTTGTTTCACCTTGCTTTCTACTTTTAGGGATTGTCTTCCCACCACTTTGATTTAATTTTGTTTTAAAATCACATAAAATATTTACATATTTCTAAAATCAAAACTATAGAACAAGGTGAATTTAGAGAAGTCTAGCATCCATTCCTGTCCCTTTCACCTTGTCTCTTCCCTCTGTAGATAACTCCCTGTACTTGCCTTTATTCTTCTACTTTTCTTTCAAGTGATATATATGTATGAGTGCATGTGTTTGTATGTATCTGAAGTAGTGAATAACATTTGGTTGTTTTCCTTTATATGATGTTAGCAGCCATTGATAATCTTTCCTTTAGAATCCATTATTTTATCAGAAGTTACAGAATATTATTTAATTCTATAATTTCTTCTGCATTTATTAGCTGGGATACTTCTACAAAGGGAACCATCCTCTCATCAGTGTCTTAGTTACTCTGAAGTATAGCTTATGCAAAAAAAGTAGAATAGGGAATTCCCTGGTGGTCCCGTGCTAGCACTCGGTGATCTCACTGCCCAGGCCCAGGGTTAGTCCCTGGTGGGAGAACTAAAATATGGCAAAAAAAAAAAAATAGGATGAGAGCTTAATTTTACATCTCATTATTTTTCAGTGTCTTTCAAAATTTATCCTATGTTTTTCTTTTAAATTACCATTAAGAACTTGTTGATTCAAATATGTTTGGTATGTTCAGTCTGTAGCAGTTATTCTTATTAAAACTTAAATTATCTTTTACCAGTGGGATCTTCTTTACTACTTTACTACTTCTGACTTGGCTCTTTTTGAATTCCTTATGATGGCTTTTGGAGTCTTCGGTAGATTCCAAACTTTCTGGTGTGACAGGATGTTCTAAGCCCATATTTTCCTGTGTTAAATATGAAATCAGCCACTTCTATATGGAGCTGTGGTTCCTTTTAGTGGTAAACTGTTTTAAAAAGCCACAATTAAAAAAAAAAAAAAAGCCACAATTAGGGTGATAGTTTTCATTGCTACTGGTTGTTATTGCTTGTAGGTGTTTTTTTTTTTTTTTGCTTGTAGGTTTTTATAGAGCTGGTTACATATGTATTTTTTAGGAGAAAAATGGATCCTGAGTTTATACTGATATTTCCAATGAATTTAAAGGTTATAGTTTTTCTTAATTTTTACATTTGTATCTCTTTTTGTACTCTGGAAATCTTTATTCTTAATAACATTAAGATAACTACATATTTGCTTTATTTTCATTGATATTTGTGTACCTGATGTTATTATTTCAGAATGTAAATATTTTAGAATAAGAATGCCAATATAATTAATAACAGTATAGCTGCTGAAAAACAGTTTATATTTATTTTGTCTGTAGGTTATATTGCACTAGGAATCTAATGTCAAATGTATATATTTTAAAGTTCCTTGAAATAAACACTTCCTTTCTGTGTTTACCCTGCTAGTATTATGAACAGATAAGTTTGTTTCAATTTGCTTTTGGTTCTTAGGGATTTTTTTTCCAGTTTGATTTAATTTTGTCTTATATGAAACACAGTTCCAAAGTCAAATGGAGTCTATTTGATATTACCTTACAATTTTTTGTGTGTCTGTGTTAATGAGAGATATTGAACTATAATTTTTTTCTTGTAATATTTTTGTCAAGTTTGGTATTATGGGTTTTTTGCCTCAAAATGTAAAAAAGAATGTTTACTCTTTTTCCTACTTTCTGAAAAAGTTTATGCAAGAATAGTACTATATCAGCCTTAAATGTTGGTAGAATTTACTGGTGAAGTCATCTGGGTCCTCTCTGTGGACAGGGTGTTTTGTTTTTTACTGAAAATTCAATTTCTCTAATATCTGTGGGGCAGTTTCTTTTTTGTTTCTTCTTCTGTGACTTTTAATATTTTGTCTTTTAAGGTATTTGTCCATATCATTCATGTTGTCAAGTTTATTGGCATAGAGTTGTGTCATCCTTTTAATGCCTATGAAGTCTGTAGTGTATTCTCCATATTGGTAATTTCTTTTTCTCCATAGACTTGCTAGAAGCTTATCAATTGTATTAATCTTTTGAAAGAACACATTTTTTACTTTGTTGATTCCCTGTCAATCCATTTTGGATTTTAATGGATCCATTTTGAATCCATTGTGGATTTTGTGTTTATTTCTTTATTTCTTTTCCTCTTACTTTGAGCTTCATTTGTTCTTTGGCCAGCTCCTGAATGTGGGAACCTAAAGCACTGATGGGATCTCTCTCTTTTTACCTATCATTTAAAGCTATAAATTTTCCTTTAAATACTGGTTTTGCTACAGCCCACAAAATTTGGTAATTTGCAGCTTGTGGAATCTTAATTCCCTGACCTGAGATTGAATCCATGCCCCCTGCAAGAGAACTGTGGAGTCCTAACCACTGGACTTCCAGGGAAGTTCCAATAAGTTGTGTTTTCATAGTCATTCAGTTCAATCTATTTTCTAATCTCCTGTGATTTCTTCTTATGGGTTATTTAGAAGTATGTTTAATTTGCAGATATTTGAAGTTTCTACTAAAACTCTTATTGTTATTTCTAATTTAATTGTGTGTGAACCAAGACCAGAAAATATACTCTGAATGACTCACACTTAAAATATTTTTAGTACTTTGGTTGTGGTTATCCTAAGGGAGTTGCAGTCCAGGATTCAGGCCCCCTCGCCAGTCATGCTCTTAATGCACATCTGCCTCTCTAACCCAAGTGCCTCCATTATAATCTCTCTCGTCTCCATTATAATCTCTCTCTCTTTTTAAAGAGTACATTTATTTACCTATTTGGTTGCTGCTGTGCACAGGTTTTCTCTAGTTTCAGAGAGCTGTAGTTGTGGCGCTGTGCTTAGTTGCTCTGTGGCATGTGGGAATCTTCCCAGACCAGGGATTGAACCTTTGTCCTGTGCACGGGCGGGCAGATTTTTATCCACTGTACCACCAGGAAAGTCCTTCAATACCTCTTTATCAGGTACCTCTGCCAAGAGTTCCTTATCATGGATAGGGAGGCAAACCTTGATACTTTGTCTCCACTGTGACTTGGTACTCAATACTCTTCTGCTCCTAGCCCTTCCTCTATCTCCCTCTCCATGAAATGGGAGGGGCCTCTTTTTTTGGTACTCCTTTGACAGTGAGATGATTCCACGCATCTGTATTTATCCTTCTGACCCTCTTTACGTGCTGTTTCGTGGGGGGAAATGGATCAGTAGGGGAGTCAGCACTTTCTCTTGGCTAGCCTCTTGCTTATACTAGCTGATTAGTAAGTGATTAAAGATTAAGGGCTTGACTGGTACTTTATTTTGGCTGTTGTCTTCATCAGCTTTTCTAACAACTGGCAGCTCAGCTCACTCTAGCACATCTCAGCTTTTGACAGTTGAGTGTGATGTTCTTGACAGTTGGGTATGATAGCAATTATATCATAGTGCTTGATAGTTTTGAATAAATCCTCTATATTGTTACTAATTTTAAAAAATTTTTGTTGTATCAGTTACTGAGAGAAAGATGTTAAAATTTCCAAATCTGATTGTGGATTTGTCTATTTCTTTTAGTTCTGTCAAGTTTTGCTTTCAGTATTTGATATTTTTTTGTTAAGTCTCTACACATTTAGGATGGCTATGTTTTCTTGATAAATTTATCATTTATTTCCAGTATTACTCTTTGTCTTGAAATCTATTTTGCCTTATATTAATATGAGTATACAAGCTTTCTTTTTTTTTTAAATTTTATTTTATTTTTAAACTTTACAGTATTGTATTAGTATTGCCAAATATCGAAATGAATCTGCCACAGGTATACCTGTGTTCCCCATCCTGAACCCTCCTCCCTCCTCCCTCCCCATACCCTCCCTCTGGGTCGTCCCAGTGCACCAGCCCCAAGCATCCTTATACTTAGCGTTTGTATGATATATATTTCTCCATTTAACTTTTAACCTATCTGTGTCTTTGTATTTAAAGTGTGTTTCTTATAGACAGCATATAGTTGGAATTTGCTTTTTGTCTTGTTTTGATATTGTCCTTTTATTGAAATAATTGGATTATTTACCTTTAAGGTAAGTAAAATTTAGTTTAAACCTGCCATGAATGGGAGCATCCACATAGGTCTTTTAAGAAAAACTTGGCACTGTTTGGAGTTTAATTAGTTCACTTAAATTTGTATCTTTAGCTCTGTGATGCATTTTTAATTGTGATTTTCATTTCACCTGAATTCTCTTTTATTGTTATGATGGGCATAGTTACCTATTGCAGCTGGAAGAAGTGGAGTTTCTAATTATTTGTTGAGCACCTGTATCAGTGATTCTCTGTAGAGGCAGTGACTTTCTGCAGGGATGTTTTAGAAATATAACTGGGTGCTTGTCAATGTTAAGATAACTGAACTGAGGTTGAAGGCTTCTGGCTTTTGAAAGACTGAAGCAAACCATGAATCTAGATCATAGGTGTGACAGCTTTTCTGTATAGGGCTAGACGGTACATATTTTAGGCTTAATGGGCCATATGGTCTCTTGCAGCTCTCAGCTCTGCCATTATAGTGTGGAAACCACCAAAGACAGTATATAAATGAATGAGTATAGAGTATAGATGTATTTCAGTAAAGCTTTATTTTAAAAGATAGTTGGTGGGCAATAGTTTGTCCAACTTCTGATCTAGATGACCTGCAGTACACAACAAAAAAATTGTTCAGTGACCCGCAAAATGAGGACCACAGCTGCAGGCGGGGTGGAATGTGTTTTTTATTATTTGGGTCTAGAATCTCTCACATACTTTTCAAATTGTTCAACTTTTCTCTTTTACTATTAATTGCATAGTTTTACTGTTAGCTAAATCTTCCAGGAATGCTATCATGGTTTGATAAAAGATTGTACTTTGTTTTATTCAGAAATTTACTGAGTTTTTAAAAACCATTTTAAAAAGTTACAGCACTGGTGGCAACGCTGCTTGTGATATTTGAGTTGCCAGTTAGCTCATACTTGTAGAAGTCTCTGTTTGTAGTTAATGCATTTCCTTGATTCTACAGACACAGACACACGGACACACACACATATGGCCTTTATTTTAAAATGTCAACTGTAAGTGATGTCAACGACATGTTTTCTGTGGTTGTAAGCATAAGTATTTAACTGTTTGTGCCTTCTGTGTTGTTGTGTATGATCATTAACATATTAAAATGTAACAGGTGGGCATTCTCTCTTCTTTTTGGTATGAATGAGTGAAGTCGCTCGCTCATGTCCAAGTCTTTGTGACCCCATGGACTATAACCTACCAGGCTCCTCTGTCCATGGGATTTTCCAGGCAAGAGTACTGGAGTGGGTTGCCATTTCCTGTACTGTATATAAATGTGTCTTATTGCCTACAAGTTTCATTTTAGAAACAGAGAAGTTGTAAATATTTTCTTTTGTATATTGAGAGAGCATTGAGTTTGACCAGGGTAACAGCCATCACCTACCTGTTTCACCCCTGCTTAGTGTGTATTTTGTGGATAGTAGAAAGAGACAGGAAGAGGTAAACAACAAAGATAACTCTGACTTATCCATATGGAGCTTTGTACAAAGCATGGGCTCATGGTTTTGTTTTTCCCTCCCCAGCACTACCTTTTCCAGACTGTGCTTCTCTAAAATAGGAATCTAGAAGATGATCAATCATGTCTCACAGCTCTAAAAACCATGGCTCAGGTAAACCAGTACCCTCTTTAAATAATCACTTTTTTACAGAGTATGTGCATGTTTGTATTGCTTATTCTGAAAACTTCCTTCCTGACTCACCGCACTCAGAAATGTGCTTTCTGGTTTGTTCCATTGTTATAAGTGATAGTGTTTTCCCTAAGTATGCCTTTCTAGTCTAGTTTATACTCACATGCTTAGGCAAAAATCCAATGAGCATCTTTGACTGGGAGCACTGATATAACAAAAGCAGAGACACAGAGATGTTTACACACCACAAAGGAGAAAACTTTGAAATTCTCTTTAGACCTAAGTTTCCTGGTTAGACAAGGTAGGATTTGCTGTTTACTGGGCTTAGTGTCCGTACATAGCAAGACCTCATGCTTTGTGAGCTTTTAAGATTATCAGCATAATTAGGGATTGAATACAGAGGGATCAGGGATCTACCCTGGGAATCCTTGATTGACCAGTACCAATAACATGGGTCATTTTGAGATTCAGCATGTTGGGCTAATCTTGAATGTGTAAGTTTAGATTATCCATGCCACCTTTCTGTTGCTTGGAATAAGGAAAAAGGTGAGTTTTTTAAGTGATGAATAGCAACAAGAAAGATCATTATTCATATGATGATGCTATTGAGAATTATAAACTCCCAAAAGTAAGAAATGCTTACAAGGTTTTTATATAACCTAAAGTATTTAATGATGCACACTTACTAAGTTAGATATAGTCATTATATGGAGCTATTGTATAGCCTATTTTAAGTATTTATTAAATTGTTGGTAATAGGAAAATGCTTATGATGTAATGTTCTTTTTTTTGATGTAATGTTCTGATATTAATATAATGAACCTGAGGTTTCAGTAAATTCTTTCATTTTATACAAATCTTATAGAGATTTTATAAGATTTTACAGAAATATTTACCAAATGTTTTTCTTTCTTAAATGGAGAAGAAAGAGAAACTCGCATTTATTGAGCATGTATGGTATATAAGATACATATTATACAGGGTACTTTGTGTGCTATTTCTTTTAATTGGGATGTTGCATTTACTTTATGAATTTCCAGATTTATGTGTATAATGAGATATTCTATATGCAGCAACATAGATGGATAATCTATCTACAGCAACAAGCATAAAAAGAAACTTGAGAAGCACCAATTTGTTTAGTGTCTCATCCATGTAAAAGACTGCCCAGCCAAATTGTTCTGTTCCCTTCTTTGTAGAGAGCTCTCTCCATCATCTCCCCTTCCATTGAAAAAGTATTTTCTTTATTTTCACAACTACTATTATGTTTCTGTTTCAGAGATCAGTGATGTTCAGGGATGTTGCCATTGACTTCTCTCAGGAAGAGTGGGATTGCCTGGACTCAGCTCAAAGAGATTTGTATAGAGATGTGATGTTGGAGAACTATAGTAACTTAGTGTCACTAGGTAAGAACATCTACCCCTAGTATTTCAGGATCTATCTTTGGAATGGCTGTTTTCGTTTCCATTATTTCAAGGTTGTTTTTAAGTAATTAACTGCGTTTTGTATTATTCTCAAAGGAATAGTTTTAAATTGCTAGAAGTAGAATGGATAGTTTCATTCAGTTCAGTTCAGTCGCTCAGTTGTGTCCGACACTTTGCGACCCCATGGACTGCAGCATGCCAGGCCTCCCTGCCCATCACCAACTCCTGGAGTTTACTCAAACTCATGTCCATCATGTCAGTGATGCCATCCAACCATCTCATCTTCTGTCGTCCTCTTCTCCTCCTGCTTTCAATCATTCCCAGCATCAGGGTCTTTTCCAGTGAGTCAGCTCTTCGCATCAGGTGGCCAAAGTATTGTAGATTCAGCTACAGCATCAGTCCTTCCAATGAATATTCAGGACTGATTTCCTTTAGGATGGTCTGGTTGGATCTACTTGCAGTCCAAGGGACTCTCAAGAGTCTTCTCCAACACCACAGTTCAAAAGCATCAATTCTTCGGCCCTCAGCTCTCTTTATCGTCCAACTCTCACATCCATACATGACGACTAGAAAAACCATTGCCTTGACTAGACAGACCTTTGTTGGCAAAGTAATGTCTCTTCTTTTTAATATGGTGTCTAGGTTGGTCATAACTTTTCTTCCAAGGACCATGAGTCTTTTAATTTCATGGCTGCAGTCACCATCAGCAGTGATTTTTGGAGCCCCCAAAAATAAAGTCAGCCACTGTTTCCACTGTTTCCCCATCTAATTGCCATGAAGTGATGGGGCTGGATGCCATGATCTTCGTTTTCTGAATATTGAGCTTTAAGCCAACTTTTTCACTCTCCTCTTTCATGTTTATCAAGAGGCTCTTTACTTCTTCTTCGCTTTCTACCATAAGGGTGGTGTTATCTGCATATCTGAGGTTATTGATATTTCTCCCAGCAATCTTGATTCCAGCTTGTGCTTCAACGAGCCCAGCGTTTCTCGTGATGTACTCTGCATATAAGTTAAATAAGCAGGGTGACAATATACATCCTTGACGGACTCCTTTTCCTATTTGGAACCAGTCTGTTGTTCCATGTCCAGTTCTAACTGTTGCGTCCTGACCTGCATACAGATTTCTCAAGAGGCAGGTCAGGTGGTCTTTCATCTCTTTCAGAATTTCCCACAGTTTGTGGTGATCTACACAGTGAAAGGCTTTGGCATAGTCAGTAAAGCAGAAGTAGATGTTTTTCTGGAACTCTCTTGCTTTTTTGATGATCCAGCAGATGTTGGCAATTTGATCTCTGGTTCCTCTGCCTTTTCTAAATCCATCTTGAACATCTGGAAGTTCATTGTTCACGTATTGTTGAAGCCTGGCTTGGAGAATTTTGAGCATTACTTTACTAGCATGTGAGATGAGTGCAGTTGTGCGGTAGCTTGAGCATTCTTTGGCATTGCCTTTCTTTGGGATTGGAATGAAAACTGACCTTTTCCAGTCCTGTAGCCACTGCTCAGTTTTCCAAATTTGCTGACATATTGAGTGCAGCACTTTCACAGCATCATCTTTTAGGATTTTAAATAGCTCAACTGGAATTCCATCACCTTCACTAGCTTTGTTTGTAGTGATGCTTTCTAAGGCCCACTTGACTTCACATTCCAGAATGTCTGGCTGTAGGTGAGTGATCACACCATCGTGATTATCTGGATCATGAAGATCTTTTTTGTATAGTTCTTCTGTGTATTCTTGCCACCTCTTCTTAATATCTTCTGCTTCTGTTAGGTCCATACCATTTCTGTCCTTTATCGAACCCATCTTTGCATGAATTATTCCCTTGGTATCTAATTTTCTTGAAGAGATCTCTAGTCTTTCCCTTCTATTGTTTTCCTCTATTTCTTTGCACTGATTACTGAGAAAGGCTTTCTTATCTCTCCTTGCTATTCTTTGGAACTCTGCATTCAAGTGAGTTGGAACTCTGCAGTCAAGTGTGTATATCTTTCCTTTTCTCCTTTGCTTTTTGCTTCTCTCTTCACAGCTATTTGTAAGGCCTCCTCAAACGGCCATTTTGCTTTTTTGGATTTCTTTTTCTTGGGGATGGTCTTGATCGCTGTCTCCTGTACAATGTCATGAACCTCCATCTATAGTTCATTGGGTACATTTATCTCCTCTATCCTTTAAATATAATTGCTTATCTTCCTTCTGTCTTCCTTCCTTCTTCCTTGATGATCAGGGGAGAGAAATGAATTCTGGGACACTTAAAGTATTGCCAGAAAAAGCAAGCTATGATTCATTGTTAGAATTTAGATCTACCAAAGCAACTCTAAATATTTTTTAAATAGGTACAGAAATGTATGGTTTTTCTGACAACAGAAGAGCTTATAATTAATATAGTGAGACAGAGGATCAATGTATTTTACTAACTATTCAAGCAAACACAGTTCATTACAAAAAAAATTCTCTTATTTGTGTTCTGTAGTTGAATATCATATTTTAAGAACTGCGTATTTTACAAAGAATGAATATGCTAGAACTGCCTTTTATTGGAAATTAGCTCAGGAAGAACCTGTGATTGTCGAAGAAAGTCGATTTTTTTTCCTATAGCAAAATAAGGAACAGAGCCTATATCAATGAGAACTTTAATAAGTGATTTTCCTACCTAAATAATGACTTTAGTCCTTGGACTCTTCAAGTCACTAGCATATAATTGTCTCTTGCCTCTTCCCTCCCCTTCTCCCACCCCATAACAACCCTTTTATATAAATTTGAGGGTCAGTTACTTTCCAGACTTTTCTGTATTTAGATTTATTGTCTCCATTTCAAAAACTATGTTTGTTTATTCAAAATATATTTATTTATTGGGAAGACTGTTCTCTGCCAATGATTGTAGTAGGCACTGGAGAAATAATGATCTAAACAAGGATCCTATTCTGCTGAAACTTACATTCTTGTGGGAGAAATACAAAAAAATAAGGAAACAAAAATATGTGTGTATGTGTGTGCATGTATGTGTACATATATTTATTTAATAAATATAGCAATTGCAGGTAGCAATAAAGAGTATGAATAAAGATAAAGTAGAATAGGCAAATAACTAAATGGCAAATGGAGGGGTGCATTATTTTAGGTAGATTTTGGAAAAACCTCTCTAAGAAAGTAATACTTGAAGAAAGACTTTACCTGAATAAGGGCGTGAGTCAGGGGGAACAGTATTCCAAGTAGATGGAGTAAATAGTAAGTATAAAGGGCTTGGGGCAGGCATTAACTTTGTAGGAAAAATAGGAAAACATTTTATCTAAAGAAAAGTGAATGACAGAGTAATAAGAAATATAGTTAAAGAATAGAAAAAAAAGAGTTGACATTTTATTCTCTAAGGTGATGCCCTCTGAATCCTGGCCGAAGCAAATGCATATTGTCTCTGAAGCAAAGTAAGAGGGCTTTAAAATTCTCACAAATTAAGATCAACAAAAGATGAGCTCACAAATATCATCAAACTCACAAGGAAACAGGTCACAGGTGAGTGATAGATAATCTAAGGAAACAACAGATTATGTGGCAAATGATTTCACATATTGGAATTTTTAAATGTAAGTATAAACTAGTGGTGAAATATTCAAAGAAATAAACTGAATCACAAAAATGACAAGCAATAAAAGGTTTTTATAAAGGAACAGATTTGGAGGAGAACCAAATTGAATATTTCTAAAGGTTCTGTTTAGTTCTTTTAAAAAATATTAATAATCATTCTAAGATTGATAATTTGACTGCATGGAAATTATTCTCTTTATAAAAAGACATAAAAAATAAGCCTTGAATTTGGTGAAGATACTTGCAATGCATATTCAGAAGGATTAAATTAGTATGTGGAATATAAAAATCTTCTATAGATGGTTAAGAAAAAGGTAAAAGACATTTATAGACAGTTCAAGGAAAAGGGAATGCAAATAGCCAATAATCATGAAAAACTTTAACGTCATTAGCAGTCCAGAAATGCAAATTAAAACCAGTGAGATAATTGTTTCACACACACTAGATTGGCAGAAATTAAGAAGTATGACAGTATCAAGCGTTTACAACTATTTAAGGCAGAAGTATTATATACTTCATTATTCACAATAGCAAAAAAATGGAAATGACCCAAATGTCTGTCAGCTGAATGGATGAATAAAACTGATATATCCTTATAATGGACTATTAGTCAGCAATTAAAAAAGAATGAAGTTGTGATACATACAACATGGATGAACCTTGAAAATATGCTAAATGAAAGAAGCCAGACACAAAGACTATTTATATGATTCCCTTTAAATGAAATGTCCACAATAGACAAATCCATGGAGAAAGAAAGTGTATTAGTGGTTGCCCAGCCCTGGGGTGGGGGCTGGGAGGTGAGGGTGGATAGAAAAGTGAAAATGGGGGAGTTGAAAATGGCTGCTAATTGATATGGGGTTTCTTATTGAAGTGATAAAAATGTTATAAAATTTGATTGTGATGATTGTTGCACACACAACTCTGTGAATATAGTAAAAACTGTTGAGTTGCATGTATGCTAAATGAATGAACTGTAGGTATATGAATTATACATGAGTAGATCTGTTTCTTTTAAGAGTTCTATACCTTACTGACATTGGTATCAATTGGCATAACCACTTTGGAAAAATATTTAGAAATTATTTCCAAACTTATATACACTTTGGAAATAGCAGGGTTCCTTTTAAAATTTCAGGTCCAAAGCCACACCCCAGACCAATTAAATCAATGAGTACAGGACACTGATATTATTTTTTTTGAAGGTTCCTTAGGTTCAAATAAATGTTCTGACATGTTTGGTGGCTACTGTAATATGATATTATCTGAGAATTTATATTTTAAATTTAACTGTTATTGTCAATATGAATATGTTTGGATTTATTTCTCTCCTGTTTTAATGCTTTAGGTTTACTCTTTTTTTTCTTTTTTTTTGAGTGTGTGGCATGCAAGGTCTTAGTTTTCCAGCAGGGATTAAACCTGTGCCTTCTACAGTGAGAGCACAGAGTTTTAACCACTGAACTACCAGGGAATTCCCTTGGCTTACTCTCTTGATCTTCTTTGATTCCTTTTAAAGTCTTTCCTTAATTGGGATGGGTAGAGTTATTTTTTTTAGGTCCATTTCCTCCCTTGTTTAGTTTGGAAGACATATACCATTTATATGCTCTTACTGGTTATCTTTAATTTTTTTATCACATGCACTTTATTCATTTTAATGCAGTGCAGTTTTGTAATTTTCAGTAATTGTAATATTTGAAAAATTTTACATTTTAATGGAAGTTAAATATTTTACTAGATATTAACTGTTTTAATTAATAGTAAAACATAGTTATTCTTTCCACATATAATATTTGGTTTGAATACTGCTTTGCAGAGGTCTTGTGATAAACTATATGCCTCACTCTCATACCTAGGATTTCAGGGGCAACAATTAAAAACCACAGATATAAAGGATTGTTCAGTTCAGTTCAGTTGCTCAGTTGTGTCCGACTCTTTGCGACCCCATGAACCACAGCATGCCAGGCCTCCCTGTCCATCACCAATTCCTGGAGTTTACCAAAACTCATGTCCATCAAGTCGGTGATGCTATGCAACCATCTCATCCTCTGTCGTTCCCTTCTCCTTACACCTTCAATCTTTCCCAGCATCAGGGTCTTTTCAAATGAGTCAGCTCTTCACATGAGGTGGCCAAAATATTGGAGTTTCAGCTTCAACATCAGTCCTTCCAAT
Organism: Bos javanicus; assembly: GCF_032452875.1. Lineage (NCBI taxonomy): Eukaryota > Metazoa > Chordata > Mammalia > Artiodactyla > Bovidae > Bos > Bos javanicus. The sequence continues at coordinate 47,661,165 of NC_083885.1, read as the reverse complement.
GAACACCCAGGACTGATTTCCTTTAGGATGGACTGGTTGGATCTGCTTGCAGTCCAAGGGACTCTCAAGAGTCTTCTCCAACACCACAGTTCAAACCATCAGTTCTTCGGCGCTCAGCTTTCTTTACGTCCAACTCTCACATCCATACATGACCACTGGAAAAACCATAGCCTTGACTAAACAGACCTTTGTTGACAAAGTAATGTCTCTGCTTTTTAATATGCTGTCTAGGTTGGTCATAACTTTCCTTCCAAGAAGTAAGTGTCTTTTAATTTCACGAGTGCAGTCACCATCAGCAGTGATTTTGGAGCCAAAAAAAATAAAGTCAGCCACTGTTTCCCCATGTGATTGCCATGAAGTGATGGGACCAGATGCCATGATCTTCGTTTTCTGAATGTTGAGCTTTAAGCCAACTTTTTCACTCTCCTCTTTCATGTTCATCAAGAGGGTCTTTACTTCTTCTTCACTTTCTGCCATAAGGGTGGTATCATCTGCATATCTGAGGTTATTCATATTTCTCCCAGCAATCTTGATTCCAGCTTGTGCTTCAACTAGCCCAGCATTTCTCGTGATGTACTCTGCATATAAGTTAAATAAGCAGGGTGACAATATACATCCTTGACGTACTCCTTTTCCTATTTGGAACCAGTCTGTTGTTCCATGTCCAGTTCTAACTGATGCGTCCTGACCTGCATACAGATTTCTCAAGAGGCAGATCAGGTGGTCTGGTATTTCCATCTCTTTCAGAATTTTCCACAGTTTGTGGTGATCCACACAGTCAAAGGCTTTGGCAAAGTTAGTAAAGCAGAAATAGATGTTTTTCTGGAACTCTTGCTTTTTTGATGATCCAACAAATGTTGGCAATTTGATCTCTGGTTCCTCTGCCTTTTCTAAATCCATCTTGAACATCTGGAAGTTAACTGTTCACATATTGTTGAAGCCTGGCTTGGAGAATTTTGAGTATTACTTTACTAGCATGTGAAATGAGTGCAATTGTGCGGTAGCTGGAGCATTCTTTGGCATTGCCTTTCTTTGGGATTGGAATGAAAACTGACCTTTTCCAGTCCTGGGGCCACTGCTGAGTTTTCCAAATTTGCTAGCATATGGAGTGCAGCACTTTAAAAGCATCATCTTTTAGGATTTTAAATAGCTCAACTGGAATTCCATCACCTCCACTGGCTTTGTTTGTAGTGATACTTCCTAAGGCCCACTTGACTTCACATTCCAGGATGTGTGGCTCTAAGTGAGTGATCACACCATCGTGATTATCTGGGTCATGAAGATCTTTTTTGTATAGTTCTTCTGTATATTCTTGCCACCTCTTCTTAATATCTTCTGCTTCTGTTAGGTCCATACCATTTCTGTCCTTTATTGAGCCCATCTTTGCATGAAATGTTCCCTTGGTATCTCTAATTTTCTTGAAGAGATCTCTAGTCTTTCCCATTCTGTTGTTTTCCTCTATTTTTTGCATTGATCGCTGAGGATGGCTTTCTTATCTCTCCTTTCTATTCTTTGGAACTCTGCATTCAAATGGATACATCTTTCCTTTTCTCCTTTGCTTTTCACTTCTCTTCTTTTCACAGCTATTTGTAAGGCCTCCCCAGACAGCCATTTTGCTTTTTTGCATTTCTTTTTCTTGAGGATGGTCTTGATCCCTGTCTCCTGTATAATGTCACGAACCTCTGTCCATAGTTCATCAGGCACTCTTGTCTATCAGATCTAGTTCCTTAAATCTATTTCTCACTTCTACTGTATAATCATAAGGGATTTGATTTAGGTCATACCTGAATGGTAGTGGTTTTCCCCAGTTTCTTCAATTTCAGTCTGAATTTGGCAATAAGGAGTTCATGATGTGAGCCACAGTCAGCTCCTAGTCTTGTTTTTGCTGACTGTATAGAGCTTCTCCATCTTTGGCTGCAAAGAATATAGTCAGTCTGATTTCGGTGTTGACCATCTGGTGATGTCCATGTGTAGAGTCTTCTCTTGTGTTGTTGGAAGAGGGTGTTTGCTATCTACCTTGAAATGAATTGGTGGCTGCTGTGGCAGTGAGTAGAGATTTATAAAAAGATGTGAAATTGACATGTCTATGTCAAATACACATTTCATTTTCACAAAATTCTTATCAGGATTGTACCAGCAGTGTGTGACTGTACTCTTTTTCTACACTTTGATGAACATTGGATAATCATTACATTAAAATATGTGTCAATTTGTAGATAAAAATTTGAATGACATGAGTTTAAATATTTTAGGAGTATTTCTGTCTATTTTGGTCATTTAATCATTACTATTATTGTTTGTGTCACTTAAAAAACACATCCTTAAGAAAGGTGACAATATCTCCCTTCTCCCAGGACAATAAAGAATGTTAGAATACTTTCATTTTGATTAATCTTTCCAATCTGATATGTTATTTTTGACTAATATTTTAATTGTTTCCTTTAACCCCCCACAGTGGGCATTAATTTTGTTTTATAGTGGTAGTATTTGGTTGTAGATTTATTTGCATGATTATCTTTTTATTTGCACACTGTTCCGCTTCCATCATACCTTCCTACTGGGATTGAAATACATTAGGCAAGACCAATTATTAGTAAATACTCTTCATTTTATATTTTTTGCTTCACCTTTATTTTTACCTGATGATTTAAGTGGGTATAGAATTCTATGCTGACAATTATTTTTTTCTCAGTGCTCTGAAGATATTATTCCACTGTCTTCTGGCTTCTGTTGTTGCTCTTGAGAAGTCTGCCATCTGTCTCATTGTTGTTCCTTTTGTAAGTAATCTGTATTTTCTCTCTGTTTTAAGATATTTTCTTAAGATCTTAATATAATTGATTATATTGTTTTCTTTATTTCTAGAACTTTGTTATTTTCCCTCTCCTTTAGATGTTTTCATTTCTTCTATATTTCCTCTCATTTTGATTTTATATTTTCATATATTTCAAGCATTTATATTACATGTATCATTCAGTAATTACAGTTCCTGGGAAACCAGTCTAATTCTTCAGTTTCTTGCAAGCATGGGGGCTCTTGTGTAATGATAAATTATCCATAGCACTTTTTCTTCATTTGATAGAGATTCTAGGGCAAGATAAAAATGTCCCTTGTCATTTTCCTTTGAGGTCAGATGGATCTTTTTCCTTTCTCTTTTTCCTTTCCTTTCTCTGTAGGCCTTGGACAGTTCTGATTTTGTGAAGAGAAGCAGTGCCAATCCTTGACCTTTTTGTCTCTTGGTTTTTTTCTATACCGTTAAGATACAGACATTTAGGCAAGTGAAGTCAGCAAATGTCCCAAGGGTAGCTGTGACTTCAGAGCATGCTAACCTCTGGCTTCTGATGATCTCTTCATTTTGCCCCCTTTGGATCTGCTTTACTTTTTTTTTTTTTCTTTTTTGAGGACTTCCCTGGTGGCTCAGACGGTAAAGCGTCTGTCTACAATGCGGGAGACCTGGGTTTGATCCCTGGGTCGGGAAGATCCCCTGGAGAAGGAAATGGCAATCCACTCCAGTACTATTGCCTGGAAAATCCCATGGACAGAGGAGCCTGGTAGGCTACAGTCCATGGGGTCGCAAAGAGTTGGACACGACTGAGTGACTTCACTTTCACTTTACTTTTTTTTAACTGTGGAATACTTGTAAAAGGAATACTTGTAATACTTTGTCATATATTACCTAGCATTTCTTGGTGTTTTGGGGAAATCTGACCACTGTTCATCTACTTGCAGTATTGAATCCTTCTACCTTTGAACATACTATATCTACTTTTCTTTTTATGTCCTCTATAAAGTTTCATTGCCTTTTTAAAAGATCTTACACATTTTTTGGTAAGTAATTTCCTTAGTACTTCATAAATTTTGTTCATATTATAAATAGGAATATTTTGTTCTGTGAAAAAATTCATAGATATAAATACACATACATAGAGTTAAATATTCATCTCTGTAAATTGATAATAACCTTACAGAAGTATCTAATAGTTTTTCAGTGGATCATTTTGGATTTCTAGGTTGATAATTTGCTCTCCACATATAATGTATGATCCTTTTATTTTCTATGTGTACCATTAAAAGAAAACTAATCAGTAGAAGGAGCTGAGTATTTGAGTATATCACATTTTGAAAACAGTTAGTTTTGTTTTTCAAACTAATTGGGGGTGCTTCTAATGTTTAATTTAAAAATTTTCTATTAAATATGTTTATGTAGGTTTCTGGTTAATACCCTTAATTAGGTTAAGGAAGAGCCATTTGGTCTTAGAATCTTAAAATACATTTTCTGATGTTGAGCTATTTCTGTGTTTGTAGGATAAACCTTATTTGATAATGATGTATTAGTCCTTAAATACACAGCTAGATTCTCTGTTGCTAATATTTTACTTTTAAAAATTTACCTATGTTTGTTTGTGAAATTGGATTGGTTTTCCTGAGCTTTCTTTGTCCAGTTTTGTTACCTGAGTTCATTTAATTTTGTAAAATGACTTGGATGGATTTCTATATTTTTATATGTTCAAGAACAGTTATATATGATCTTGCCAATAATACTGTCAGTCATCAGTATCTATTGCCTTTTAGGAGCATAGACATTGAACTCAAATTTTAAATTCTAATGTGGTTATTGATATATATTCAGATTTTCTATCTTCATGGGTCATTTAAAAAATTATTTTCATCCATTTCAGCATTTTTTAATTTACTGTTTAGTTATATATAGTTTTTTTTGTCATAAACACTTTTTAATTCCTTTGGATTTGGGGGATTTAAGGTCTTTTCTTTTCCAGTGTTTTGGCTTTGTGCCCAATCTGATTTTTTTCCTACATGTCAAAGTTCTGTATCATGTATTGGTGTTTGCAAATAATTAACTTGTAGTTTTGCTAGCCATTTCTATTCTTTCTGCATTCTAGTTTACTTGTTTATTGATTTTTAGATAGCTAATTGTTTTATTTCTCTCTCTCCTTCTTGAGTTGAACCTTAATTCTCTTGTTTTTAGTTATTTCTTATTTTCTAATAAATGGAGTTAAGGCTATAAGTTTTCTGTGGTACATTAGCTGAATCTCATGGGATTTCCCACAAGGTTGCTCTTGGTATTTAGTTTTAAATTGTGGGTTTTACTTTTCTGTCATTTTCCTTTTATGATAATCATTATATGGAAGTATCTTAATTACATTATATATTTTTTGCATGCTTTTGTAATTTCTAATTTTGTTGTAATGTGTTAACATGTCATCAGTTTTACCCATCTACCCATCTTATGTTCCAGTCTTCTCTGTCTTTATTTCTTGTCTGTTTATATTAGGTCCTAAAAGGGGGTAAGATACTGTTTCCTTCTACTTACACAACACTTTTGATCCTAGATGTGTGGATTTTCCCATACCAAACAATTCTCTAGTTCTTGGTGGACGCCAACTGGGTATTCTAAAGTTTAACTCAGTTCTGACACTGACTCCCCAGAGTAGTACAGACACCACAAGTTAAGGACTCAGTCCAATAAGATTGACCACCACTTCAGATGACAATTCCAAGTTCCAAGTTGTCACAGGTACTTCTGACTGACTGGCTGTAAATCAGGGTTTCTCAGTGGCTATAAATCTCAGGTTCAATAATTTGCTAGAATGGTTCACAGATCTTAGAGAAACATTGACACTTAACAGTTTATTATAAAGGATACAACTCAGGAGCAGCTAAATGAAAGAAATGCGTAGTTTTTACTGTTTATGCTGGAATCAGCCTATCAATAATCAATACTGTGGCCAGACCAGCCCTTGTAGTTCTTATGATGATTGCAAGTATGTATCAGTAGTATGTATCAGGAAAACTTTAAGAAAATAGAAGTTTATTTACTTACAGGACCTGGAAATTACACAGCACATCTGAGGCCATACAGTGAGGTTATTAGGGAAGGGAGAATGCAGGAGAGAGAAAGAGAGCCAGCACACAGGCCTGTGTGAGCCTGGGGTTCTGCTTTAACTGGGATTGAGGATTTCACAGGCCCACTCATTAGTGAATTTAAAACGTGGAATTGGGAGTCTAAAGCGTGGGAAGATAAAAAACAAGTGGCCCAGTTTATTGAAATCAACTAAGGTCTCTAAAACAAAGGAGCTCACTGTGGGGATGCAGCCTGCCTCAGCCTGCCTCTACCTAGTTGTGTGGCTGGCAGCGTGTTTATTGGTGCAGACATGCTTGAAATGAATGCTTTGACAATCAAAGTTTAACTCATACTCTTGCATTACAGAAAAGAAAAAGAAAAAAAAAAAAACACACCAACTGTAAGGCTTATACCATAGGAAGGTATGGAGAAGAGTTGCAGAGCTTCCATACCCTCTCCAGGTATACCACTCTTTTAACACTTCAGTGTATTCACTGACTCAGAAGCTCTCTGAATCCCTTCTGTTAGGACTTTTCATGAAGGTTTCATTACATAGGCATGACTGATGAACTCACTGGTCATTTGTAATTAATTCATCTTCCAGGGGATCTTCCTGACCCAGGGATGGAGCCCACATCTCCTGCATTGGCAGGTGGGTTCTTTACCACTGGGCCATTAGGGAAGTTCCAGCAACACATTACTGTGGCATGAAATCAGTTTAGTGGTTTTTGACTCTGTGTGTGAGAGAAGATGGAGTGGAGAGGAAAAAGATGACTAAAATGGTGTAGTATAGAATAAAATAGAAAACAAAATAGGCATTGTTTTATAAAACCAAATATATATCAGGTTCTGATGTGAAAGGTAAGTAGTACACAATGTTTGGAAAACACTGAGGTTATTTCCTATGGATATTATTTCCATGTATATTTTTTCATATACAGTCTTTTCTACTATGGAAGTTCTTTTGAAATGACAACAGAAATTTTCCTCTTACCTTTCAGACTTGCCCTCAAGGGGGGCAAACAAGCTCTTATCTCCAAAAAAAGACATTTATGAAACAGGATTATCCCAATGGGAAATGAGTGCCAGACTTGAAAACTGTGATCTTGAGAACTCTAGTTCCAGAGATTATTTGGAAGTCAAAGGCACATTGGAAAAGCAACAAGAAAATCAGGCATATTTCAGTCCAGGAATGATCATATATGACAACATGTCTATTTTCAACCAGCATGCTTATTTATCTCAACATCCCAGGTGTCATTCTACTGAGAAACCCTATAAATGTAAGGAATGTGGGAAGGCCTTTAGACGAGCCTCACACCTAACTCAACATCAGAGTATTCATACTGGTGAAAAACCCTATGAATGTAAGCAATGTGGGAAGGCCTTTAGTCGTGATTCACAGCTCAGTCTTCATCAGAGACTTCATACTGGTGAGAAACCCTATGCATGCAAGGAATGTGGGAAGGCCTTTACTCAGAGCTCCCAACTTATTTTACATCATAGAATTCATACTGGTGAAAAACCATATAAATGCGAAGAATGTGGGAAAGCCTTTATTCGAAGCTCACAACTCACCCGACATCAAAAAGTCCATACTGGGGAGAAACCTTATGAATGTAAAGAATGTGGGAAGGCCTTTACTCAGAACTCACAACTTACCCTGCACCAGAGACTTCATACTGGTGAGAAGCTCTATGAATGTAAAGAATGTAGGAAGGTCTTTACACAACTCTCACAACTTATTCTTCATAAGAGAATTCATACTGGTGAAAAACCCTATGAATGTAAGGAATGTGGCAAAGCTTTTATTTGTGGCTCACAGCTTTCTCAACATCAGAAAATACATAATGGGGAAAAGCCATATGAATGTCAGGAGTGTGGAAAGGCCTTTATTCGTGGCTCATTACTTATGCAACATCAGAGGATTCATACTGGTGAAAAACCCTATAAATGTGAAGAATGTGGGAAGGCCTTTATCCGTGGCTCACAACTTACTCAACACCAGAGAATTCATACCAATGAGAAGCCCTATGAATGTAAGGAATGTGGAAAGACCTTTAGTCATGGCTCACAACTTACTCAACATCAGAGAATTCATACTGGTGAGAAACCCTATCAGTGTAAGGAATGTGGAAAGGCCTTTAATCGTGGCTCCCTCCTTACCCGACATCAAAGGATTCACACTGGTGAAAAACCCTATGAGTGTAAGGAATGTGGAAAGACCTTTAGTCGTGGCTCAGAACTTACTCAGCATGAGAGAATTCACACTGGTGAGAAACCCTATGAGTGTAAGGAATGTGGGAAGTCTTTTATTCGTGGCTCACAGCTTACACAACATCAGAGAATTCATACTGGTGAGAAGCCCTATGAATGTAAAGAATGTAGAATGGCCTTTACGCAGAGTTCACATCTTTCTCAGCATCAGAGACTTCATACTGGTGAGAAACCCTATGTATGTAATGAATGTGGGAAGGCCTTTGCTCGTGGCTTACTACTTATACAGCACCAGAGAATTCATACAGGTGAGAAACCGTATCAGTGCAAGGAATGTGGGAAGGCCTTCATTCGTGGTTCACAACTTACTCAACATCAACGAATTCACACTGGAGAAAAACCCTATGGATGCAAGGAATGTGGGAAGGCCTTTAGTCATGGTTCTCAACTTACTCTACATCAGAGAATCCATACTGGTGAGAAACCCTATGAATGCAAAGAGTGTAGAAAAGCCTTTACTCAAAGCTCACATCTTTCTCGACATCAGAGAGTTCATACTGGTGAGAAACCATATCAGTGTCGGGAATGTGGGAAGGCCTTTACTCGTGGTTCACAACTAACTCAACATCAAAGAATTCATATCAGTGAGAAATCTTTTGCATATAAGGAATGTGGGATAGACTTCAGTCATGACTCACAAGTTTATATATGAATTACCTGATGCTTGTAATTAATATAGAGAGCCTTCTCTGGTCATTAATTCATTATTATCAAAGAATTCTTAAAATGTGAACATGTAAACACATGTGCTTCATAAAGTTCAGAATCAGTGAATTTGTATGGGGGAAAGATAATGCTAATGTAATCCATGTAGAAAAACCTGTCATTACTGGAAACCTACTCAAATTTAACAAATTATAATAGACAATAATTCTGTTCATGTAAATATAGGAAGACTTTTAGCCATAGACATATGTCTTTTTCAAAATTATCTGACTCTTTCAGTTGCTTTCCTTTGTGATGTTTAACATGATAATTAACTGCTGCTTTGGTTTACTCAGTTATCAGATAGACCTAAGAAGAATACCTTCCTTATAAGATTCTCAGAAGTATTATATAAGTTATTAAATGTAAGGTTCTTAGACCAGTGCCTTCAACATAGCATTTTACAAATATTAGCTATCATTATTACTCGTGTTATTTTAGAGAATTTGCACGAGAAGACATTTATGAGTATAATGAATATTGAGAAATCTTTCATTAGCCCTGAACCTTGATTATTTGAGAGGAAGGCACTGTATGCTGTAATGAATATGAGAATGCTTTCATTCACACCTTGTCCCATATGCTGTAAGAGGAAATTCATAATGAGAAAAAGAACCCTGTAGATTTAATCAGTGAATCGTTGAAGAGATTTGAATTGTAACAAAGTCCAAAAGCTCTTATTTTCTGCCATCTCTGACCACTAGGTACGAGTGTTACTTTGAAAGGAAAAAAAAAAATGGATAGCCAAAATAAATCTTTCTATGAAGAAATTTTTAAGAATTTGAATGCACAGCTTTTGAGTTAAACTAAAAAAACTGATATTATAGGCTATTTTGCAATTAAAAATGATGTGAATCTGTATCAGAGACTATTTCCCTACCCCAAATTCATTCTTTTTTCTTCAGTAATAGAATTCTTGGCTGAAAAACTTTCTCAGCCTCCCTTGAAGATCTATAAGCTGGAAGAAGTGTTTGTATGAATAGAACATTTAAGAAATAATTTCCTTTTTTGCACTTTTTTGTTTCACTGCCTACAATGTGGATATTTAAATCTGCAGCTCTGGCAATTCTGTAGGAACTTTGAGAATGGTATCTGAGTATTAAGGATGATGGAACAGGATTACAGAACATGTCTCCACTTACGTTGATTTTATGGAACAGCCATACCATTTTGGGTCTGCCTGCCTTCTGTATTTCTTTATATAAAATTAAACTTGTTTGTTGATGCTGTTGTCATTTTGTTATTGACACTAAAAATTACAATGGATATAAAAGTTTGTACCTGAAAGTGCAATGCTGTGGGTAAAAGAAATCTCAAATATGGCATTAACTTAGGGTGATGGGGAATGAGGATATATGCTCAATTCTGGCTAGAGAACTGAAATGAGCAGTCATCTTACAAGAAAGGTCTTGTACCAATTAAGGCTTTAATGTTAGAAGAAATGGTAGAAATGACTCAGAGTGTGTGTGTTGAATGTTTTTTGCTGCTTTCTTTCAGTAATACCCTGTGAAAGACATAAACTTAGTGTAGAATTAGCTAGAGAGAGCCTGCTAGCAGAGATTGAAAGCAATATTGCTTTATTAAGAGATGCTGTCTCAGGGCTGCAGGTGCTCAATCCAGTTTAATGGTACCTTCTTAATTTTGGAACTTGTGGGATTCAAAATAACAAAATTGATTCTCTACTCCTAACTGAAGCCACTTTAGAGTGGTCTTCAATAGCAGTCTGAACAAAAAAAAATGAGACCATTGCCCCATCCATGGAAAGACACTGAGTCTCCTTCAAAGACTTTAAAGTATTTTCCCCACCCAAGCCTGTCATTTTAAAACTAGTCATATTTACTACGTTCCAGCTACTATCTTAGGTGTTAGGATATATTAATGAGAATTCTAGCAGAAGGAGATGGAATAATAAATTGTAGAGTATGTTAGAACATAAATGGTATTGGGGGGGTCTTTAAAAATGAGTTGGGAGGAATATGATAATATTTGTTGCTGTATGAAATAGAATGACCAGAGTAGACCATGGAGAAGGAAAGATCTGAGTCAAGATTTGAAGGTGTGAGGGAGTAAGTCTGGTTATCTAAGGGAAGAGCATACTAGACAGAAAAAGTTAGAGCAGAGGCCTCACAGTGGAACTCTGCTGGTGTATTTGAGGAATATGGGGGAAGTTATAGTAGAAGTCTGTGTAAAGGGATGATTGATAGAGGAGGTCAGGTAACAGGGCCATATCTTGTAAGTCACTGTAAGCATTTTGGATTTTATTCTGAGGGAAATGGACAGTCCTTGGAGAGTTTTGAATGGAGGACATAATTTGTCATGTTGCTTTTGTGTTAAAAAAATAAAAACTGGGTACAAGACTATGGTATTAATTCAGATAAATGATGGTGGCTCAGACCAGGGTGATAACAATGGTGAGAAGTGATTGGATTATAGATACATGTTAAATATGATGGAGCAGGCAAAATCTGTTTAGGGAAAGGATGTCAGTTGTGAGAGGAAGAGAAAAGCCCAAGGTGACATTACCTCAAAGGTTTTGGTTCCAAGCAACTGGCAAGATATGTTCCCATCTGCTGAGATGCGGAAAGCTACAGTTCCATCAGTTTTATTGAGTAACCACTTGGATATTCTAGCTTGTACTAGTCTAGAGATGATATTAATTTAGTAGTCATTGCCTATGTATATTTAAATTAAGGAGGCAGGCTAAGATTATTAAGGACCTACATGTAAATGAAAGAATAGCAAAGACTGATCCACAGTGTGTTCCAACATTAAAGAGTTCATGGGTAAAAGCACAGACCAGTAAAAAATGCTAAGGAAGACCAGTGAGATGGAAGGAAAACCGAGACTGACATTACAGAAGCCAAATGAAAGTGAGTCAAAGAAAGGATAATCAGAGATACAGATACCTTTGGCAAGTTACATAATTGTGTAAGGCTTGAGAATTGACTATTGGATTTAGATGTTACTGTTGACCTTGAAAAGAGCAGGGTTATTTCTGATGTCTCTGTTTTGGAGTGAAATGAAGGCCTGATAAGAGAATAGAAATTGGAGACAGTATAGAGATAACTGTTTGGAGGTGTTGTGCTGCAAAAGAAAACAAATAATAATTAGTTAATAATTAGTGTAGCAGTAGGAATGGGAGTGTTTTGTTTTCAGGATGGGAAAGTAATAGCAATTTTGTATGCTGATTGGAATAATCCAGTAAGGGACAAGGATGGATGATTTAAGACAAAGAAGAAAGACTTACTGGAGCAAAGACCTTGTGTAGGTAAGAGGGAATAAGATTAGAGGATGGGAGGATTAATTTAGGTGATACCATGGGAGACTTATTCCTGGCAATAAAATGGCAGAATGTAGAGTGCAGATGCTGGGAAGTGAGTAATGATGTAGAAGTCTTCAGAAGTGTTCTTCTGCTCCCTTCAGTGCATTCATGAAGTGGTAAGCAAGGTTAGCTGGAAGTATGAGAGAGAAGTTTGGGGTTTAAAAGAAGAGAGATATGAAATAGTCACTAAAATGAGATACTTAATGTACTGTATAATTAGGAACATTAAAAGGCAAACAGGCTAGTAAAAAGAATCATAAAGTTTAAAACTATGTTAACACAAGACCTTTGGAATTGCCATTCAGTTCAGTTCAGTTCAGTTGCTCATTCGTGTCTGACTCTTTTCGACCCCATGAATCGCAGCACGCCAGGCCTCCCTGTCCATCACAAACTCCCGGAGTTCATGTCCATCGAGTCGGTGATGCCATCCAGCCATCTCATCCTCTGTCGTCCCTTTTTCCTCCTGCCCCCAGTCCCTCCCAGCATCAGAGTCTTTTCCAATGGGTCAACTCTTCACATGAGGTGGTAATTGCCATTAAACAGTAGCAAATAGTTTGAAAGGTTCCTGTTTTTGAGGAAATTGTTCTAATTAAACCCAGTTGTAGCCTGCCGCAGTCTGATTCAAACCCCTCAAACAGTCCTCATACTATGATACAAACCCATCAGGAAATTATCCATTTATGTAAATTCTCCATAGGAAACTATGTAAGAAAAAAATATATACATCTATACCGCATGTGGTCTTTCTTCATTTGCTTTTCACAATAAACTATCACATATATATATATTTTAATGTGCTTTGCTTTTTCACTTATTTTGGCAGTTGTTCAAATTTTCTGTTGCTGCATTAACAACTGCCCCAAACTTGGCTTAAAAAACAACAATCATTTATTTAACTCACACATCTACAAAAATTTGTCAAGACTTAGCAGTGACGTCTCAAGTGGAGTAACTTGAAAGCTGGGAGTCATCTGATGGCTAAAGGCTAGAATCACCAAAAGACTCACTCACATGCCTGGCATTTGATTCTGGTTGACTGCTGAACCGCAGAATAGTTGGCCACAGTAACTACATATGATGTCTCTATGTGGCCACCTAACCTGTGACTTGAGTTCCAAGAGTGTATCCCAAAGAAGGTGGAAGTGCATACAATTTCTATTATCTAGCCTCAGAAATCACATAACATCATTGTATCATACTCCCTTGGTTGAGGCAGTTTTAACTCAATGAAGTATCGTAAAGTAAAAAGAGCTTGTAGGATAAGATACATTGTGCTATATGTGAAAATACAATATGCCACAAAGATGCTTCCATACTTAACTTTGGAAGTCACATAATCTCACTTCTGCCATTCTCCATTGCTTTAAGCAGTTACATTTTTTTTTTTTAATTTCTTAAAAAAAAAAAATGGCTGCACCAGGTCTTAATTGTGGCACATGAGATCTTTAGTTGCGGTATGTGGGATCTAGTTCCCTGACCAGGGATCAAACCCAGGCCCCCTGCACTGGGAGCTTGGAGTCTTACCCAATGAACCACTAAGGGAAGTCCCTCAAAAAAATTTCTGAAGCACTCATTTTTTATTATTTAAATATAATTGATATACTTTTATTACATTTCAGGTATATTACATAATGATTTTGTATTTGCTAAATGATCACCATGATAAATCTAGTAACATCTGTCCCCATACAGTGTTATTACAGTATTATTGACAGTATTCCTTATGATGTGTATTGTATTCCCATGGCTTATTTATTTTATAACTGGAGATTTGTATCTCTTTACCCCCTTCACCTATCCCCTGCCCCAAATACCCATTCTTCCCTTTGGCAGCCACCCATTTGTTTTTTTTGTTTTTTTTGTTTTTAATTTTATTTTATTTTTAAACTTTACATAATTGTATTAGTTTTGTTTTTTAGACTCTACATATAAGTGAAATCATATGGTATTTGCCTTTATTTTATTTAGCATAGTACCCTCGATGCATACGTTATTAAAATGGCAATATTTCATTTTTATGAAATGAGTAATTCCATTGAGTATACTGAGTTGAATATCTATATATATATATATACACCCCCCCCACACACACACACACACATACCACATATTCTTTATCCATTCATCTATTACTAGACACTTAGGTTGCCTCCACATCTTGGCTTGTAAATAATGCTGCAGTGAACATTGGGGAGCATATATCTTTTTGAATTAGTGGTTTTTTCTTTGGGTAAATACCCAGAAGTGAAATTTCTAGGCTATATGGCAGTTCTATTTTTAATTTTTGGAGGACCTCCCATAATATTTTCCATAGTAGCTTCATCAATTTACAATCCCGTCAACAATGTGCAAGTGTCCCCTTTCCTCCACATTTTTGCTAAAACTTGCCATTTGTTATCTTTTTTAATGACAGCTATTCTGACAGGTGTAAGGTGGTATCTCATTGCAGTATTAATTTGCATTTCCCTTATTAGTGATGTTGAGCATCTTTTCATATGTCTGCTGGCTATCTGTATGTCTTCTTTGGAAAAATGTCTCTTTGGGTCCTCTGTCCATTTTTTAATTAGGTTGATTTTTTTTTTTTTTGATGTTGAGTTGTATGGGTTCCCTGTATATTTTGGATTTTTACCCCTTGTTGGAGATATCATTTGCAAATATTTTCTTGCATCAGTAGTCTGCCTTTTTGTTGATAGTTTTTACTTTCACTGTGCAAAAGCTTTTGAGTTGAATGTAGTGGTATTTGTTTTATTTTGCCCTTTGTTTCCCTTGCATGAGGAGACAGATCAGAAAAAGTATTGCTAAGACCAGTGTGAGAGATTGTACCAGGCAGATACATCTTAATGGGATGGTGTCATGTTTTAAGAAAGCACATAAGATGGGATATAGTAGCATTCTTGGAAAATATATTTTGTCCAGGAGATTCAGATATGAAGAGTTTCTTTGTGTTTATGGTGGTATATTATTATTATAGCTGTATATTATTATTTTGTTGGTGCACTTTGGCAGAATTCCAAAATTCTCATTTTCTTCCTGGGAACCTGGCTACCAAGCCCTGTACCAAATTTTCCATTCTCCCCTACCAGTTATGGTCCTGTGACTGAGTGAAATGTCATCAGAAGTGATACACAGTTCCCCTCTCAGTTGCTCAAAGAGTAATTTCCATGAGTATAGAAATAAATCCGAATGTATCATTAATTCCAGTTAAGATAAATATTTAATGTGGCTATTAAAGGATACATTTTACTTCTGGTTCTGGACCAAGATGGAGTATAAAGAATTGTTAAACTATGGTAGAAAAATAACTATAAGATATAAAAACACTGTTGTTTTAGTTGCTAAGTTGTGTCCAACTCTTTTGCAACCCCATGGACTGTAGCCCACCAGGCTTCTCTGACCATGAGATTTCCCAGGCAAGAATACTAGAGTTGGTTGCCAATTCCTTCTCCAGGGTATCTTCCGGACCCAGGAATTGAACCCACGTCTCTAGCATCTCTTGTATTACCAAGCAGATTCTTTACCACTGAGGCAAGGGAAGCCCAAAAGAACTCTGAAGAATACCTAGAGGCTGAGGGAGAATATCAAAGGAAAGATAAATTTTGAAGGTGAGTCCCATCTTTTAACTCTGGGGTTCAGTTCAAATTTCACAGAAGGTGTGGTTTCAGCCCCACTGGATGGTGGAGAATTTTGGTGGGTTTCCAGGGCCAGAGCTGATCTATAGTCACTGAGCAAGCAGGAGACAAACCTTTGGGACACAATTGAATTGCAGCTGGTAGAGTTGAGGTGTGGGTACACGGTTTAGAAAAGAGTGTCTGCACTGAAAGGGACATGGGAAATTGCCAGGGCATAAGTGACTGACAGCTCATGTGTGGGCACCTAAAGCTGCTGTGGCCCAAGGACTACAGTTCACATTATGCACATCAGGAAGGAAGTTTGTTGGCTTTGGTTGGGCTGTAGAGTTGCCAATCACAATGGAATGAAACTATTAGAAATAACAGTAGTGGTAGGAAAGAGGGAAATCCACAAAAAAAAATGTGGAAATTGAACGTACTCTTAACCAATATATCAGATAAGAAATCACAAGGGAAATTAGAAAATATCTTGAGACAAATTGAAATAAAAACACAAGACACAAAGACATGGGATGCATCCAAATCAGAGGGGAATTTATAGCTACAACATTTACATTAAAAAAAGAGCTCAAACCAATAACCTAACTTTACAACATATGAAACTAGAAAAAGAACAAGTTAAACCCAAAGCTATCAGAATAGAAATACTAAAGATTAGAGCAGATATAAACCAACAAATAGATTCATGGGATTAGATTTGATAAGACAGAGTGCCTGAAGAACTATGGACAGAGGTTCATGACATTATACAGGAGGCAGTGATCAAGACCAGTCCCAAGAAAAAGAAATGCAAAAAGGCAAAATGGTTGTCTGACGAGGCCTTACAAATAGCTGAGAAAAGAAGAGAAGCTACAGGCAAAGGAGAAAAGGAAAGATACCCATCTGAATGCAGAGTTCCAAAGACCAACAAGAAGAGATAAGAAAGCCTTCTTAAGTGATCAATGCAGAGAAATAGAGAAAAACAATAGAATGGGAAAGGCTAGAGATCTCTTCAAGAAAATTAGAGATAACCAAGGGAGCATTTCATGCAAAGATGAGCACAATAAAGGACAGAAATGGTATGGACCTAACAGAAGCAGAAGATACTAAGAAGAGGTGGCAAGAATATACAGAAGAACTGTACAAAAAAGGTCTTAATGACCCAGATAACCACGATGGTGTGGTGACTCACCTAGAGCTAGACATCCTGAAGTGTGAAGTCAAGTGGGCCTTAGGAAGCATTATTATGAACAAAGCTAGTGGAGGTGATAGAATTAAAATCCTAAAAGATGATGCTTTTAAAGTGCTGCACTCCATATGCTAGCAAATTTGGAAAACTCAGCAGTGGCCACAGGACTGGAAAAGGTCAGTTTTCATTCCAGTCCCAAAGAAAGGCAATACCAAAGAATGTTCAAACTACTGCACAATTGCATTCATTTCACATGCTAGCAAAGTAATGCTCAAAATTCTCCAAGCAAGGCTTCAACAGTATGTGAACCATGAATTTAGAAAAGGCAGAGGAACCAGGGATCAAACTGCCAACATCTGTTGGATCATAGAAAAAGCAAGAGAGTTCCAGAAAAACATCTGCTTTATTGACTATGCCAAAGCCTCTTGACTGTGTGAATCATAACAAACTGGAAAATTCTTCCAACGATGGGAATATCAGACCACCTGACCTGCCTCCTGAGAAATCTGTATGCAGGTCAAGAAGCCACAGGTAGAACTGGACATGGAACAACGGACTGGTTCCAAATTGGGAAAGGAGTACATCAAGGCTGTATATTGTCACCCTGCTTATTTAACTTATATGCAGAGTACATCATGCAAAATGCCTGGCTGGATGAAGCAGGAGCTAGAATCAAGATTGCTGGGAGAAATAATCATAACCTCAGATATGCAGATGACACCACCCTCATGGCAGAAAGCGAAGAGGAATGAAAGAGCCTCTTGATGAAAGTGAAAGAGTGAAAAAGCTGGCTTAAAACTCAACATTCAGAAAACTAAGATCATGGCATCCAGTCCCATCACTTCATGGCAAATAGATGGGGAAACAGTGGTAGACTATATTTTTGGGCACTCCAAAATCACTGCAGATGGTGACTACAGCCATGAAATTAAAAGATGCATGCTCCTTGGAAGAAAAGTTATGACCAACCTAGATAGCATATTAAAAAGTAGAGACAGTACTTTGCTTACAGAGGTCCGTCTAATCAAAGCTATGGTTTTTCCAGTAGTCATGTACGGATGTGAGAGTTGGACCATAAAGAAAGCTGAGGACCAAAGCATGGATGCTTTTTAACTGTGGTGTTGGAGAAGACTCTTGAGAGTCCCTTGGACTGCAAGAAGATCAAACCAGTCAATCCTAAAGAAAATCAGTCCTGAATATTCATTGGAAGAACTGATGCTGAAGCTGAAGCTCCAATACTTTGGCTACCTGATGCAAAGAACTGACTCATTGGAAAAGACCCTGATGCTGGGAAAGATGGAAGGCAGAGGAGAAGGGGATGGCAGAGGATAAGATGGTTGCATGGCATCACCGACTCGATGCACATGAGTTGGAGCAAGCTCCAGGAGTCGGTGATGGACAGGGAAGCCTGGTGTGTTGCAGTCCATGGCGTTGCAAAGAGTCGGACATGACTGAGTGAACTGAAACTGAGAATTCTATATAAAAATAATAATAAACCCAGAAGCTGGTTTTTTGAAAATAACTGCAAAATCAGCAAATCTTTCTCTATGGCTATATATATAGACAGAGATAGAAGACTTAAATCACTAAAATCAGAAGTGAAAGAAATACTATAAACAGTTGTAGACCAACATACTGATAATCTTGATTGTTGGGAAGCCCAGTACAAAATAGCCGGTTGGAGGAAGTCCTTGGGAAAATGGCAAAGGGCCAGAAATACCCTGGCTTGGTGTGTTGTGGGCAGAAAAACATCTCCTGCCTTTGGTTATGCCCAGCGCCAAGATTTAATAATAAATATTAAGGATGTTGCTTGAGAAAATGGGTTATGGGATAAGTACATGGGTCACTTAAGAGTGCACTGTCCTTGAAATATTTTTACTGATTAGGTGTTAACCCTGTACGCGTTCTGCTGGCTGTATACTCTAAGCTCTTTGTTCCTACTTCTATAAAAAGGCTTGACTGCAGAAATAAACTTGTCAGTCTTGCAAGAGACTGTCCAAGTGTTCTTCTTTCAGGTTCGTCGCTTCCAAGTCCTGGGGAGAAAAATCCCCAACAAGTGGCGCCTGAACAGGGACTTTCAAGTCCCTGGAAGGAAGGCTGAACAAAGCAACGAGCCCCTGAAGAAAGAGGTAAGCAGGATGGGACAATATAGCAGTAAAATTCCTTTCATTTCTATAATGCATCATTTTTTGAAACAAAATGGTGTTAATGTTTCAAGAGACCAGTTGAACGACTGCTATCATATTTTACTGGAACAATTCATGGTTCCCAGAAGAGGGGCACTCAATCTAGACATATAGAAAAGGGTTAAAAATAATGTTTTGCAAGCATATCGGCAAGGGTTACATGGTCACTCATACGGGCTATCATAGAACAAATTGAAGGGCATAACGTTAATTTGGAAGTAAAAAACTATTCAATCTTTACATGAATATGAGCATAAGGAACAAGATATGCAAGGTGCTTTGAAATATAAGAATGTTATGCTCAATCAGACACAATCCTTAGAAAAACAACTTAGAGACATATATACAGGATATGTCAAAACTGAAGCCACTTAGAACGGTGGTCATTTCATTCAATGGACAGCCCAAATCTGAGGTTTTTCCTTCTGCTCCACCTGTAACAGCAATTGCTAACTTTGCTTGTACTAATCATTTCACTCCTCCTTGGGAGATGCCTACTTGCGCTTTCGCTTTCCCAATGCAATTTAATCAGCCTGCCCAAGACCAAAATACTTGGGCTAATCTAGATTTTGGCATGTTGTCTAGCTTTAAGAAAGCATGCACTCTGTATGGACCTACTTCTCCTTACTGTATAGAATTTCTCGGAGGATGGGCTGACCATTGGATACCATATGATTTTTTTCAAATAGCAAAGATAATTCAAAATCCTCAACAATTACTTCAATGGCAAATATGGGTTAAGGATGAGGCCCAACAAATGCTGATTGACCAGCAATCTCATGGTAACTCTGCCAATTTAACCTATGATATACTCACTGGAACAAGAGCCATGGCCGATATGATTGCGCAATTAGCTAATATTACCCCTCAGATGTTACATTTCATTAAAGAAACTGCCTGCAAGGCATAAGCAAAGGTTGATAGCACTAACTCTGATGGTTCATTTGTTAAGATTACTCAAGGACATGAAGGGGAATATTCTCAATTTATAGGAAAATTCAAGGATGCAATTGAGAAATCTATTAAGGATGTGACTTTACAAAATATTATTTTAAAACAACTTGCTTTTGAAAATGCTAATGAGGAATGTCAATCCATGCTTAGACCAATTCAAGAGACTAGCTCTCTTATGGAATATTTGAAAGCTTATAAGGATATCAGATCTAATTACCATAGAGCAAAATTGGCAACATTAGAAAACTTTAATGTACAGAAAGCTACTAATGCCAAATGTTTTAACTGTGGGAAGCCCGGCCATATGAAAAAACAATGTTGCATGCCAACACAGGCCGGAAAAAAATAATACTAATAAGAAGAGACCTCCAGGAGTATGTCCAAGATGTAAAAAGGGGTTCCATTGGCTGAATGAATGTCATTCTAAATTTGATAAGGATGGAAACACTTTGAACCCCGATGCACAACAACAAAAAAAACCAGGGAAACTAATAAAGGGGCCATCTTCTAGCCCCACTACCAAAGGAGGACCTAGCATTATGACGCTACAAGCAGCTACATCTAAGAGTGCTTGCATTGATGTACCTAGTCCTTATGATATGGAACTAATAGATTTATACAATCCCCACAAAATTCCCACTGGATATTATGGCCCGATTCCACCCGGGACAGTGGGGCTGATTTTGGGATGTAATAGCTGCACAATAAGAGGTTTAATGGTATTGACTGGTGTTGTGGATGAAGATTATGAAGGGGAAATACATGTTATAGTAAATGTTGTGAAAATGGGAAATATATACTTACAAAAAGGGGAATGTTTTGCACAATTATTACTTTTGCCAATGAAGGCATCTGATAAAGTTCAGCAGGGAGGCTTTGGCAGTACCAACCTTACTGCTGCACTATCCACCTTATTAAAGGAACATCAGAAACCCATACTTACTTTACGCATATGGGGAAGAAATTTCACAGGCATGTTAGATACTGGAGCTAACATTTCAATCATTAGAGCTGCAGAATAACCCCTTGATTGGGGTAAGATTATGGCTCCTTCTAGACTATTAGGAGTGAATAAAACTGATGCCACACAAACTTTTGTCAATGCATCCTATTTACAAATGTATGGCCCTGATCAAATTGTAGCTTATCTTAAACCATATATTACTAATATCCCTATCAATTTATGGGGATGGAATTTTCTTGAACAAACGAAAGCCACAATTTCTTTAAATGAACCTTCTTAATGGGGGCCATTGAGTTAACACGGCTGCCTTTCAATTGGGAATCTGATACCCCAATATGGACACCTCAATGGCCCCTAACTAAAGAAAAATTGGCAACTCTTACACAATTAGTAAATGAACAATTACAAAAAGCTCATATAGAACCTTCATTTTCCCCATGGAACTCTCCTATTTTTATAATGAAAAAGAAATCAGGAAAATGGCGAATGTTGATAGATTTAAGAAATGTTAATAATACCGTGTTACCTATGGGGCCCTTACAACCCGGATTGCCCTCCCCTTCTATGGTACCAAAAGGATGGTCTATAATTATTATTGACTTACAAGACTACTTTTTTTTTACTATACCTCTGCACCCTAAAGATAGAAAACGTTTTGCCTTTTCAGTTCCATCTATAAATCACATGGCTCCTATTAAAAGATTTCAGTGGAAGGTGCTACCTCAGGGAATGATGAACTCTTCTACCATTTGCCAATATCTCATATCTGTTTTATTACAACCTATTAGAGATAAATGTCCTACTGTGTTTATAATTCATTACATGGATGATATACTTCTTTCTATGGAATCTGAATGCTATTTGCAACAGTTATACAATGAAGTTACTACTACTCTTCAAAATCATGGCCTGCTTATTGCGCCAGATAAAATTCAATGGAAAACACCCTTTAATTATTTAAGACATGTTATGGAAGAATCTAAAATCAAACCTCAAAAAACTCAAATTTCTGTGCAGTCTCTACACATGCTGAATGATTTTCAAAAATTGCTAGGAGATATTAATTGGCTGCAAGGAGATCCAACCAGTCCATTCTGAAGGAGATCAGCCCTGGGATTTCTTTGGAAGGAATGATGCTAAAGCTGAAACTCCAGTACTTTGGCCACCTCATGCGAAGAGTTGACTCATTGGAAAAGACTCTGATGCTGGGAGGGATTGGGGGCAGGAGGAGAAGGGGACGACAGAGGATGAGATGGCTGGATGGCGCCACTGACTTGATGGATGTGAGTCTGAGTGAACTCCGGGAGTTGGTGATGGACAGGGAGGCCTGGCGTGCTGCGATTCATGGGGTCGCAAAGAGTCAGACACGACTGAGCGACTGATCTGATCTGATTAATTGGCTACGGCCATCTGTTGGCATCCCCACCTATGCCTTACAAAATCTATTTAAAATTTTAGAGGGATCCCCTGACCCTAATAGCCCTAGAAAGAAGAACTGGCCTTAATGGAAAAATGCATTCAACAATCTTTTTCAACTCGGCTAGATTATGATCAACCAGTTTCTTTATATATATTCCCCACTGAACATTCGCCCACTGCAATTATAGCTCAGCATAACCCAATAGAATGGGTATATTTACACACTAAACAGTCTAAAAAAAATTATATCATATATTGAGAAAATAGGGCACTTAATTATGTCAGGGAGAAGCCATATATACAAACTTTGACTTGATTTGATCCATATGCAATACACGTTCCCTTGACAAAAAAGGAATTGCAAATTGCCTTACAATATAACTTGACCATGCAAATGGTATTAAGTGATTTTCAAAATGTTATCTCATTTCATTTGCCAAAAGGAAGATTATGGGACTTCTTACAGTGTACTAAATTCATTGTAACTAATATCATTACATCCCAACCTATTTCCAATGCACCCACCTATTTCATTGATGGCAACAAGAAAGGCATAGCAAGGATTGTCGGCCCTGATATCAAAGAGAAATTACCCACTACCTATTCTTCAGTACAAAGAGTTAAATTATATGCTTTATATGCTCTTTTGTCGCTTCAACCATTATCCTTCAACGTATATACTGATTCCAAATACCTTGCTTCCCTTTTTCCTGATTTTGTTACCGCCTTTTTATACAACCTAGATGAAGAATTATATACTCTCTTTTCACAGACTCAAGCTTTAATTCGCTCACTTATGGAACCTTTCTTTATTGCACATATACATGCTCATTCAGGTTTACCTGGCCCTCTGGTTGCAGGAAATGATGCTGTTGACAGGCTCATAGCTCCCATTTTACGTCTGCCAATGACGAACATGCTAATCTTCATACCAATACTAACAGATTGCACTCTAAATACCATATTCCTCTCACGGAAGCACGGCATATTATTAAAACCTGTGATGTCTGCACCCCTCTGCGCTTACGAACTACAGTTTCAGGAGTTAATCCCCAGGGGCAACAGCCTAACTCCCTTTGGCAATCTGATTTCACTCACTGCTCCTTAGGAAAGTTTTCTTTGCTTTTTGTCTCAGTTGATACATTTTCAGGATTTATCTGGGCAGTACCTGTCTCTTCAGAATCCAGTAAACACACCATTTCCGCACTCTTACTCACCTTCCCCGTTATGGTGATTCCTTCTGTCTTGAAAACAGACAATGGACCTACATTCACCTCGTATTCGTTTCATTCATTTTTATCAGAATGGAACATAACGCACATTACAGGAATACCCTATAGTCCTCAGGGTCAAGCCATTATTGAAAGAGCCCACCGCACCCTAAAAACTCATTTATTAAAACAGAAAGGGGGAATATGGAAGAGGAGATACACTTCTTATCCCATGAACCCTCAGTTACTATTATCTTTAACTCTTTATTCCCTAAATTTATTAAACCTAACAAAAAATAATTCTGACACTCGTGCAGATAGACATTTTGCAGAAGACAAAAACAGCAAATTAGAAATCAATACACCAATATGGTATAAGCAATTTAATCAGTGGCTGCCAGGAATCTTATGACTCCTAGGCAAGGGTTATGGTCTTGTCATTGCAGATGGAGAGGAAATCTAGGTTCCCCTTCGCCATGTCCGTTACTGAGAGGGACCCCAAGACCGGAGTCCCTCGGCAAGTGATGAAGCTGACACGAAGGGTCTCGTCAATAACCTTGGAGGAGCCAATGAGGAAATGCCATCGTCTGAATCCTTACCTGACATGGGCTCAAGTGAAAAACATGACTCATCAGGCTGAGCAGACACTGAAGAACACTGGAAAATCATATGACTCCAGATAAGCTGTTTCTGGCAATGTTATCTGTTCTTTCCTGTTCCTCTGGGGTAAATGCAGAATATGTTTATTGGGCATACATACCCAATCCACCACTTCTCTCCATAGTGGATTGGGTAGCTAAAGCCCCTATGATCTTTACTAATGACAGCATGCGTTTTCCAAGTCCCTGGTCCACAAAGCAACCAATTCATGAAGAAGATGAGGGAAAGCCAATCAACATTTCCGTGGGATTCAAAACCCTGCCTATCTGTTTCGGATCTCATCCCCTTTGCATGACTATCTTCCCACAGTGGTGGGCATACTCTGCCAACAGTGGGACTGCTTTGCGTCTGGGAACGTTTGCTTTGGCATCTTTCTTACTTATGGCTCCGAGCGACATTATCCAGGCCAGATAAGCCAACTATTCAAACTCGCTTTTTCAACCAGAGGAACCTTCATGTCATACTGTATCTTGGAGAAGAAAACAGGAGATACAACCATTACATTGGTTTGATTGTCAAGGCCAATTTGGGAAAGTTTCTATAATTCAGCAAAATCATACTAATCATACATTTAAATTTGTTGACTGGGGACCTCACGGTTTGTTTGTAAACTGTTCTGAAGAGCAGGAGGAACATCATAATTGCTCCTGGTTTAATAGATCAAGCATTGGAGGCTTTCATAAATCTAAGACAAGTTTCTGGACTGATAAGGACATGTTGCTGAATTAGTATAATGGGGGCTTATCACCCCCACGACCCAGGATTGTTGTCCCCATTGTGGGGCCAGAGCAATGGCACATTTGGAAACTTCCAGCAGCCTTAGAGCACTTCGCTAGTGTTTATGGGACTGTGGGTGTGTTTCATCCTTCTAATTATACCTTCCTATATAGTAGTACTGGTTATATTCAATCGTGTGTTCACCTTCCATACTTGTTTATTGTAGGGCATTTTGATATTGATTTATCGGCCAAGATTGCAATTGTACTGCATGTGCATTGTATACCTGCCTTAATCACATCATTTCATATCACAATGCTAGCAGCTAGTTAAACAAAAATCTGAGTTATGGCTAGCTAGCTAGTTAAACAAAGATCTGAGTTATGGCTTCCCGTAAACTTAACTGAGCCTTGGACTGATTCTGTATTTCTTTCTGTATTGTTGAAAACTGGACTTAGGCGATCTAAGTGCATCATTGGGTGGATTATTACAGGCATCTTAAGCCTCATCTCTATTGTGACTGTAGGAACTTTGTCCAGTATGGCTTTACATAATTCTATACAAAATCATGATTTTATCACTGCTTGGCACAAAGACTCTCATGATCTTTGGACTCAACAAGCTCAAATAGATCAGCAATTACAAACATGAATTAATGAGTTACAAACTGTGGTTATCCACTTAGGAGATCAAGTGCAGCAACTGACTTTCCAAACATGTATACGTTGTCACTGGAATTTTACTTCTTTTTGTCTGACTAACATGCCCTATAATAGCACTGAATATCCTTGGGATAAAGTTAAAGCGCATTTGCAGGATCTCACAGATAACTCAAGTTTAGACATCAATTTGTTGAAACAACAAGTTGCTAATTTTCAAGTTAAGGTACCTAAGGAATTGTACAGCAATCAATTTTATGATACTTTAACCAAAACCCTATCGTCTCTAGACCCTAGAGCTTGGTTTTCAGGAAGCAACATTTTTATATATGTATTAATCACCCTGCTTTTTCTGTCATTGCTTATAGGATTCAGATGTCTCTCCTCAAGACTCCATGCCTCCCACGATGGAATCCAACTAGCAGCTGCCGTGCTTAAATTAAAAACAAAAGGAGGATATGTTGGGAAGCCCAGTACAAAATAGCCGGTTGGAGGAAGTCCTTGGGAAAATGGCAAAGGGCCAGAAATACCCCGGCTTGGTGTGCTCGGGCAGAAAAACATCTCCTGCCTTTGGTTATGCCCAGCGCCAAGATTTAATAATAAATATTAAGGATGTTGCTTGAGGAAACGGGTTATGGGATAAGCACATGGGTCACTTAGAGCGCGCTGTCCTTGAAATATTTTTACTGATTAGGTATTAACCCCGTATGCGCTCTGCTGGCTTTATACTCTAAGCTCTTTGTTCCTACTTCTATAAAAAGGCTTGACTGCAGAAATAAATTTGTCAGTCCTTGCAAGAGACTGTCCGAGTGTCCTTCTTTCAGGTTCGTCACTTCCAAGTCCTGGGGAAAAAATCCCCAACATTGATGAAATAGGCAATCTTCTAGAAACACATGAACTACAAAAAAAAGCTCAAGAAGAAACAGATCTTGATGCTGGGAAAGATTGAGGCAGGAGAAGGGAGCCCTTCTCCTGAGGGCTCCCTTCAAAGGATAAGATGGTTGGATGGCATCATTGACTCCATGGACATGACTTTGAGTGAATTCCAGGAGATAATGAAGAACAGGGAAACCTGGTGTGCTGCAATCCATAGGGTCACAAAAAGTCAGACATGACTGAGCAACTGAAAAACAACAATAAATAGGCCTGTAATAACAACAAAAAAGGCAATTAAATCAGTAATCACAAACCTCCCAACAAAGAAAAGCTCAGGACAAGATGGCTTAACTGGTGAATTTTAGAATAACACCAATACTTCTTAAACTCTTCCCACAAATTGAATTAAATAGAAAACTAACAAACTCATCCTAAGAGGTCAACATTACCTTGATTTCAAAGCCAAAACAGAACAACAAAAAAACAAAACCAAAAAATCTACTGGGGAAAAAAAAACAAAACAAAACCTGAAAGCCAGTAACCCTAATGAATAGAATGCACATATCCTCAAAACAGTACTGGCAATAATAATAAACTAGTGAATTCAGCACGCTATGGAAAGGACTAACATGTTCAGTTCAGTCGCTCAGTCGTGTCTGACTCTTTGCAACCCCATGAATCGCAGCACGCCAGGCCTCCCTGTCCATCACCAATTCCCGGAGTTCACCCAGACTCACGTCCATCGAGTCAGTGATGCCATCCAGCCATCTCATCCTCTGTCGTCCCCTTCTCCTCCTGCCCCCAATCCCTCCCAGCATCAGAGTCTTTTCCAATGAGTCAACTCTTTGCATGAGGTGGCCAAAATACTGGAGTTTCAGCTTTAGCATCATTCCTTCCAAAGAAATCTCAGGGCTGATCTCCTTCAGAATGGACTGGTTGGATCTCCTTGCAGTACAAGGGACTCTCAAGAGTCTCCAACACCACAGTTCAAAAGCATCAATTCTTTGGCACTCAGCCTTCTTCACAGTCCAACTCTCATATCCATACATGACCACAGGAAAAACCATAGCCTTGACTAGACGAAACTTTGTTGGCAAAGTAATGTCTCTGCTTTTGAATATGCTATCTAGGTTGGTCATAACTTTCCTTCCAAGGAGTAAGTGTCTTTTAATTTCATGGCTGCAGTCACCATCTGCAGTGATTTTGGAGCCCCCAAAAATAAAGTCTGACACTGTTTCCACTGTTTCCCCATCTATTTCCCATGAAGTGATGGGACCAGATGCTATGATCTTTGTTTTCTGAATGTTGAGCTTTAAGCCAACCTTTTCACTCTCCACTTTCACTTTTATCAAGAGGCTTTTTAGTTCCTCTTCACTTTCTGCCATAAGGGTGGTGTCATCTGCATATCTGAGGTTATTGATATTTCTCCCGGCAATCTTGATTCCAGCTTGTGTTTCTTCCAGTCCAGCATTTCTCATGATGTACTCTGCATATAAGTTATCCTTTTCCTATTTGGAACTAGTCTGTTGTTCCATGTCCAGTTCTAACTGTTGCTTCCTGACCTGCATACAAATTTCTCAAGAGGCAGATCAGGTGGTCTGGTATTCCCATCTCTTTCAGAATTTTTCACATTTTATTGTGATCCACACAGTCAAAGGCTTTGGCATAGTCAATAAAGCAGAAATAGATGTTTTTCTGGAACTCTCTTGCTTTTTCCATGATCCAGCGGATGTTGGCAATTTGCTCTCTGGTTCCTCTGCCTTTTCTCAAACCAGCTTGAACATCAGGAAGTTCATGGTTCACATATTGCTGAAGCCTGGCTTGGACAATTTTGAGCATTACTTTACTAGTGTGTGAGATGAGTGCAATTGTGCAATAGTTTGAGCATTCTTTGGCATTGCCTTTCTTTGGGATTGGAATGAAAACTGACCTTTTCCAGTCCTGTGGCCACTGCTGAGTTTTCCAAATTTGCTGGCATATTGAGTGCAGCACTTTCACAGCATCATCTTTCAGGATTTGAAATAGCTCAACTGGAATTCCATCACCTCCACTAGCTTTGTTTGTAGTGATGCTTTCTAAGGCCCACTTGACTTCACCTTCCAGGATGTCTGGCTCTAGGTCAGTGATCACACCATTGTGATTATCTGGGTTGTGAAGATCTTATTTGTACAGTTCTTCTGTGTATTCTTGCCACCTCTTTTTAATATCTTCTGCTTCTGTTAGGTCCATACCATTTCTGTCCTTTATCGAGCCCATCTTTGCATGAAATGTTCCCTTGGTATCTCTAATTTTTTAACATTAACATTGTGGCCAAGTGGAATTTATCCAGGTCCTGTGAGGGTGTTTCAACATAGGAACCCAATGTAATGTGCTACACTTATAAAATAAAGAGGAAAAATCTAAATAATCATATCAACTGATGCCGAAATCTGTCTGAATTAAAACTATAAAACTCTTAGGACAAAATATAGGTGTAAATCTTTGTGACCTTGGATTAATGGTTTCTTAGATATGATTCCAAAGGAAAGAAATAGACAAATTGGAATTTATCAAAATTAAAAACTGTTTTGCTTCAAAGGGCACTGCCAAGAAAGTAAAGAGAGAACCTACAAAAATGGGATAATGTTTATAAATAACGTATCTGATAAGTGACTTGTCTGAGTCCTTTTGCTCTAAGGAATACCATAGCTAAATGGCTTATCCACAACAGAAATGTGTCACAGTTCTTGAGGCTGGAAAATTCAAGATGAAGGTGCTGGTAGATTCCATGTCTGGTGAGGGTCTACTTTCTGTTTCATAGGTGGATATCTTTTCACTGTGTGCTAACATGGCAGAAGGAGCAAGTGAGCTCTTTGGGCTCTTTTATAAGGGCACTACTCCCATTTGTGAGGGCTCTGCTTTTATGACATAATTGTCCTCTGAATGCCCCGCCTCCAAATACCTTTACATTTGTCATTAGGGTTTGACACGTGGATTTGTATTTGTGGGGGCGGGGGGACACAAACATTCAGACCATAGCAGAACTTGTATGTAGAGTACATGAAACACTCTGATAGTTCAACAATAAAAAGAACGGCATTGTTAGGGACTGAGTATGCCTATGTTGAAATCCTAACCCACAACTGGAAGGTGCAGCCTTTGGGAGGTAATCATTTCATAGTGTATAAATATACCAAGTGGGCTTCTCTGGTGGCTCAGAGGGTAAAGCGTCTGCCTGCAATGCGGGAGACCCAGGTTCGATTCCTGGGTCGGGAAGATCCCCTGAAGAAGGAAATAGCAACCCACTCCAGTACCCTTGCCTGGAAAATCCCATGGACGGAGAAGCCTGGTAGGCTACAGTCCATGGGGTCATAAAGAGTTCAACACGACTGAGTGACTTTAGTTTCTTTTCTTTTTCTCTCTAAATATACCAAAACATTACATTGTACATTTTAAATATATATAATTGTTTCAGTCATACCTCAGTAAAGCTGGGGGAAAAAAGAATGATGGGGAAAAAATTGTGTAGTAAGTAGGCTATAAAACTCTCAGCATAAAAATACAGTCATGCTCAAAACACTGATCCCTAGAGGAAAAGTCACCAGATTAACAGTGATTGCATTTGGAAGTCGATTGTATACAAACTTCTTTCTGAAGAAAATGGTGACTATGGGTTGAATGAATGGTGAATATGGCGTGTCTGAGGTACAGTGAAGAAATAACTGAAAAAGCAAACATTAAATTTTTTTTTTATTATGAAATAGTTTAAATATACAGAAAGATACAGAGAATAAAACCCCACAACCAGCTTTATTATTTTAGAAGAATTGGTATTTTTTCAACAAATGATTTCTCATTTTTCTCCCTCTCCAGAGGTCATCACAATTTGATGATTATTTCCATAAATGTTATTACAGTATTTTCATATGGTATTCAGCCATGAAAAAATACATAATTTTGATTTGCATGTTTTCAAACTTTATATAAATAAGTAGAACCATATCATACAAAATACCCCCTAGTTCAATTTCAGTATTGTTTCTCAGATGTATCCATGTTGACAGAAATATCTCTAGTTCCTTCATTTAAAGTCTAACACTTAAACCCCAATAATTTTTTTGATTCCCTAAAACTTTTCATTTCTACAAACACTGAAATGGGTCTTCATGTACATCTCCCTGAACCCAAGAGGCTCTGTAGAGGTTTAAGTTGAATTTCTGGGTCAAAGAGTATCCATATCTTCAACTTTACTAGATATTGACAAATTCTTTTTAAAAAACTACAGTAAGTCCCCTACACAGGAATGAGTTCTGTTCCAAGAGAATGTTTGTAAGTCCAATTTTTCCAAGTCCAACTGTTAGCCTGGGTACCCAACTGACACAATTGGCTATATAGAACTCTACTGAAATAGCTTTCCCTGGAGAAGGGAATGAATGGCAGCCCACTCCAGTATTCTTGCCTCGAGAATTCTGTGGACTATTCACACAAATAATATATAAAAAGCAAAAAATAAAGAACACATTTTTAATCTTATAGTACAGTACCTTGAAAAGTACAGTAGTACAGTAAAACAGCTGGCATACAGGGCCTGGCATCAAGGGAACAGGCAAGACTTACTGACTGAAGGAGGGAAATAGGATATGGTAGAACTGAAGGATTGTCAGCAATAGAAGATATCAGCTACATCACTGCCTGCTTTTACGCTTGCTTCTGGACATCCTGGACTTGAAACAAAGATACTGTACTACTGTGCTCTATACTGTGAAGTACACAAAAGCACAGCTACTTGTAGAGGATGGACGCATGTCACGAGGTACGCCAGACATGTAAACTAACTTACATGACTGGACATGTAAATGCACATACACATCTTTGAAAGCTTGCAACTTGAAGGTTTGTATGTAGCAGACTTACTGTATTTTCAACTGCATTGTATGATTATTTCTCTTGCTCCACATCTTTCCAGTAATTAGTACTGTGATGCTTTTGAAATAGTTCATTGTGATTTTGTTTCCCTCACTGCCATGATGTATATTGTCAATTCTTTTACTGCTCCCAAATCCATTTTTTCTCTACTGGTATTTAAACCATCTTTATCATATGCAAATTTTCTACAAATAGATTTGGTTCAATAATTTTATTGCTGTTCTTTAGAAATCACACTTCATAGACTAATTTTAAGATTTTATGTGAAATTAAAGGGCAAAAAGGCCTATTGAGGAATTTTGTTGGAATTGCAGTGAATTTGTTAATCAGAAATAATGGATAACTTTATTATCTTGAGTCTCTTCAGCCTAGGCTACATAATACCCTTTGATTTATTTTATTCTTCTTCAGTTTTCTGGACCTAGAAAATCTATTAGCTCCTTGAGGATCTGGTCTTTGTATCGATCATGTTGTCTCCTCCTGTCTAAATCAGTGTGTGGCAAACAGCAGCTACTCAATATTCACTGAATGAATGAAACTGTATATATATGTGTGTGTGTGTGTGGTTTGTAATTTTCTTCTCAATCCCCTTTTGATTTCAGTTTTATAATCACCGGATAAAAATTTATAAACTTTGTCTTTTTTTCTGTAGTATCAAACAGTTTAGATGAAATCACCTAGATTAACCCATACTGTTACTTGGGACTGATGTCTTTTTATGCTGCAGTATGAATTCTTGAGGTTTTAGAGTTAACTGCAATACTCTCTGTGCTTGATCTAAATGGAAGTTCTGTATTTTTCTCATTTTCTTTAATTACTTTATCTAATTCTTTCTCTTTAGAAACCTAAACCCAGCTGTGTTATATAGTTCTACTTCTATTACTTGCCTATAGTAAAAACACTCCTACATACATTCTAAAGTTTTTAGGTTGTCCCAGTTGTGACCTGCTGCTTTCCATGGATGTTCTTCTTTGTCTACTAAGGAATCTTGTTTTAGCTGTAAGGATTAAATGAGTTAATATATGTTATGTAGAATAGTGCCTGGTGCATAGTAGGCACTCAATACATGTTAGCTATTATTATTTAATTGAAGATCTGCTATATTTGATGCACTAGGTGAAGTACTTTGCATGCAAATTTCTTACTTAATATGCACCAATCTACAATAGACACTATTTCATTTAATATTCACATTTCTACACTACAGTGTCCTTTATTATCCCTATTTTAAGAATTAAAGAAAACCCTGAGTTTCAGACAAGTCAAGCAAATTGTCACAATGTCACAAGTCAAATTCACACAATGCCAGAATAGTAAGAGAGCTATGATTTTCCAGAATCTAAGCTCTTAGTCCTGGTAAGTGCTAGATCTAGTGCCTAGATCTGAGAGAGAAACAAATAAAATAAGGCTGAAAGGTATATTATAAGAACTAGATAATGAAGTTCCTCATAGACAGTTTTAAAGACTGTAGATGTTAAAGAACAACAGCAAGGCAGTGATGTATTATTATACTTGAAAATGTTCATTTTGGGTACATGGTGGGAAATGAATTTAAGGGGACCAAAAATTGATACAGGAAGATCTGTTAGAAAGCTATAGAGTGATCCTCATGATTGGTCAACAGAAACTAATAGAATTCTATAGCTGAAACTACCATTTAGTAATCACTTTTGAAAATCCAGATGCACATTAGAAATAGCTTGGATGCTAATTAGATTAGAATTAGCTTGGATGTTAATACACAAATGCCCAGGTATTACTTTTCCCCCCAAAACTCCAGATGTGATTCTAATGAGCAGCCATGTTTAAAAACAACTGGACTATATGATGATCTTTTACTTTTATCTAGTTTCACTTTTTCTATTTCATATTCAGTTCTCCCATTTCATTTACTTGGTTTTCCAATCTCTGTCTCATTTTTTGTTGTTCTCAAGCCTTTATCAAGTGTAGTAGAAAAGCTCTTGTATACATACATACATATATAATATTATATGTATTTTTAAAATATGAATTTTTGCTTAGTGAAAAAATTTATGACATTTTGGCTCCACTTGTTTGACTAAGTATGAATAGAATGCTAGATTTCTAATTTATATTCACTCAAAACTTTGATATAGTCCCACTTATTCTGGCATCTAGTATTACTGGTAAAAGTCTAGAAAGCTTATTATTTTAGTGATTTAAAAAATTTTTTTTTGAATGATGCTTGAAACTTCAATTCCGAGAATATAAAGAAATACTATGTTGTTAAAAAAACAAACAAGAAATTAACACGTGATACAGTAACTATAGACTTGGTTCAAATTTCACAAAATTTTATGCTAGAGTCCATTATTACTCTTCATATCTTACTCAAGATTCCACACTGTATTTAGTTGCATTGGGCATGAAACAAATTCTGATAAATTCTCTTTTCATTTTTATTGTTACAAATATTTTCTAATTTTCCTTGTTATGGTTTCTTAGATATACCCATCATTTAAAAGTGGACATTTAATTTCCAAATACATGGGTTTTTAAAATATCCTTGATATTAATTTCTAATTTTGATATTAATTTCTCATTTACATGCTTTCTTCTGTGCACTCACCCTCTGTGCTTTTCCAGTCTTTTAACTTCATTGAAGCTTTTGATGGCTAAGTCAAAGATCTCTCTTGGTAAATGTCACATTGCACTTGAAAATATGTAGGTTATTTTCAAATATCTTTTCATACTGATTCCTAACATAATTCCACAGTGATAAAAGAGAACAGACTCTTTATGATTTAAATACTTTTAGACCATGAAACATTTGCACCTCATTTTACATCCCTGGATATGTTAAAGAGTCTCTTGGTTTATAGTCTATGGGAACTTCAATAGAACTTATATCCTACTGTTGTGTGAAAATTATATAAATCTTAATTATGTTGAATTGGTTCATAAATAGTTCTTTTCTATTCTATATCCTTCTACTTTTCTGCCTATTCACTCTATTAATTTTTGAGAGTTTGATATTGAAACTCCAACTAAAAGTCTTAATTTATCTACTTAAAAAAATAATTGTAATATATAGTGGAACTATATAACTTTGTTTTGTATTTTCCAAGTCTCCTTTAAATGTGTTGTCATACTTTGATAATTAAAAAATTTTTTAAAAAAGAGAGCTATAGAGTGATCCATGTGAGGTGAGTCTTAAACTGGGATGGCAATATTAGAGAAAAGAGTATAAATTCCAAAAGTATTTATGAAATAGTCTAAAGGACTTGGTGACTGACTGGATTGGGTGGTGAGAGTGACTCCCCAAGATGGATTCTCTGATGATGAGCAAGGTGGGCATGCTGCCTGAAAGTTTTCTTGCATTCCTTACATTCATAGGGTCTCTCTCCAGTATGAATTCTCTGGTGTTGGGCAAGGGATCCACAGTAACTAAAAGCCTTTCCACAAACATTACATTCATAAGGCTTCTCTCCAGTATGAACTCTCTGATGTTGAGTAAGGGATGAATCATTGCTAAAAGCCTTCCCACATTTAATACATTCATAGGGTTTCTCTCCAGTATGAACTCTCTGATGTTGAGCAAGGTAGGCAATCTGGCTGAATGCTTTCCTACATTGCTGACATTTGTAAGGTTTTTCTCCAGTATGAATTCTCTGATGTTGAGCAAGGTGTGAATTCTGGCTGAAAGCCTTCCCACATTCCTTACATTCATAGGGTCTCTCTCCAGTATGTATTCTTTGATGTACAGTAAGGTATGCACGAAGGCTAAATGCTTTCCCGCAGACATTACATTCATAAGGTTTCTCACCAGTATGAACTCTCTGGTGTTGAGCAATAGATGATCTATTGCTAAATGCTTTCCCACATTCAATACATTCATAGGGTTTCTCTCCAGTATGGACTCTCTGATGTTGAGCAAGGTAAGCAAACTGGCTGAAGGCTTTCCTACACACCTTGCATTCATAAGGTTTTTCTCCAGTATGAACTCTCAGGTGTTGAACAAGGTGTGCATTCTGACTGAAGGCTTTCCTACATTCCTTACACTCATAAGGTTTTTCTCCAGTATGAATCCTCTGATGTTGAACAAGATTTGATCTCTGGCTGAATGCTTTCCCACATTCTACACATTTATAGGGTTTCTCTCCAGTATGAATTCTTTGATGAAGAGTAAGGGATGAGCTCTGGCTGAAGACTTTTTCACAGTCATTACATTTCAGAAGTTTCTTCTCTGTATAGATACTCTTGGGCTTAATGGCAATTAATTTTTTTTTTAAGCTTTTATGTGTGTTATGTTTATGTACTTTCTCCTCTTTGGGGATTATCTGTTGTGTATGAAGTAGTGTGTTGGGATGGAAACTTCTCCAAGTTTTGTTATATTCTTGTCCTCTTTCATTAACAGGGGCTTCTTCATGAGTGATTGTCTCTTCCTTGAAACATGCTTTCTGATTCACTGGTTGTCCTTCAAGATGGCCCTCACATTTCCATTCTTCTTTCAAACTGGAGTACTCAAGGCCATAGCTTGTAAGTTTTTCTATTACCTTCTGAGATGATTGTGGTTCATAAATGTCCTGCTTTGGGGTTAATTCTTCAGTCTCACACATAGATTCCCAGTCTGAAAAATAAGAATAATAAAAAAATACTCCTCTATTAAGTACCAGAAGGTACATTTATAAAAGTGCATCTATAAAGTGTGTGAATTTAACGGCACATAAGAACACTGGTTTTTGTAGTTCTGAAGAGTACAAAAACAATAACTGAAAATAAGTCATGGAGTAACTGGAGGAAAAGAGTGGAGAAGACTCCTGAAAGTCCCTTGGACTGCAAGGAGGTCAAACCAGTCAGTCCTAAAGGAAATCAACCCTGAATATTCATTGGAAAACTAATACCGAAGCTCTAATACTTTGGCCATCTGATGTGAGAGCTGACTCACTGGAAAAGACCCTGATACTGGGAAAGATTGAGGGCATGAGGAGAAGGGGGCAACAGAGGATGAGATGGTTGGATGGCATCACTGACTCAATGGACATGAGTTTGAGCAAATTCCAGGAGACGATGATGGACAGGGAGGTCTGACGTGCTGTTGTCCATGGTGTCACAAAAGTTGGACACGACCGAGTGGCTGAACCACAACAACAAACTCGAGGAGGAATGATTAGAATTATAAGGAAATCAATACAGTAAATCATAGGTCAATAAGGATTTGTGTAGGTGGTTGGACCTGGTTATAATTTTATGCATGTATGAATAATACAGGAACTGAAATAATCTCCACTCTTATGGTTACTTCTTTCAAGAACATTCATTGAACCTTGTGCCAGGTACTGTTCTATATGCTTTCAGTTTCATTTCAGAAAGAAATGAAGATCCTTACCTTCATGCATCTTACACTCTTAGGGAGACCAGAAATAAATGCTAAATAAGTAAATTTTATTGTATGTTAGAAGGTACTAAGTGCTATGGAAAAAGAAAAGCAGGGTAAGAGAGATCAGGAGTGATGGTGAAGTCAAAGGAGGGAATCATAAATAAGTTAACACTGAAGCAAAGAATTGAAGGAAGTGAAAAAGTTAGTCACTTAGATATTCAGACAAAGAACATTCTGGACAGAAGAAACAGCCTAAAAGCAAAGGCATGTTTGGTTTGTCTGAGGAATAACAAGAAGGTTAATGTGGCTAGAGAGGGGTGAGATGAAGTCAGAGGTAAAGGATAATTAAGATTATTTAAGCTTTATAGGCTTCCTAAGGAACTTGGCTTTTACTCTGAGTGAGATGGAGAGCCACTGAAGTGGTATGAGTAGTATGAGTGGTAAGAGCCAATGAAGTGGTTACAGTTTAGTGAAATTACTGGAAGGTAGAGAGCAAGAAGAGAAGAAAAGGGACCTACTATTGTAGCAATCAATGTGAGAAATAATAATTATTTAGACCAGAGAGATATCAATGAAGATATAAAGAGATAGTCAGATTCTATTTAATTTTTTCTCTTGGAAAGGCCAAGAAGATAGCCTTACAGATTGGATATAGAATGTAACAGAAAGAGATAAGATGAACATGCCTTCCAAGTTTATAGTTTGAACAATGGAAAGATGGAACAGCTGTCAACATTGGCCAGTGAACCCTCCCACATTGACAGAGAACAAACTAGTAAGGAGAGGGACACAGGGGGATGCAAGATAGGGGCAGGGGATTTAGAGGTACCAACTGCAATGCATAAAATAAGCTACAAGAATATACTGTACAGGGCAGAGAATATAGAGAGTATTTTATAATTACTGTAAATGAAGTATAATTTATAAAACTTTTGAATCACTATGTTGTATATCTTAAACTAATGTAATACACTAAATCATCAACTATGAGTGCATGCTCAGTTGCTAAGTTGTGTCCAACTTTTTGCGACTCCGTGAACTGTAGCCTGCTAGGCTCCTGTGTCCATGGGATTTCCCAGGCAAGAATACTGGAGTGGGTTGCCATTTCCTTTTCCAGGGGATCTTCCCAACCCAGGGATCAATACTGTATCTCTTGCACTGGCAGGCAGGTTCTTTATCCTGGAACCATCAGGAAAGCCCACACTAAATCAACTGTACCTCAAAATAAAAAGAAGTCTGGATTCGAGATTTTTAAATTGGAAGTTGCCAGCATATAGATGGTATTTCACAAGTCTGTATTATCAAGAGAATGAGTATATATAGAAGAGAAAGGAGCAAAGGAATAAACCCCAGAGCACTCCAACATAAAGATATTCAGGAAAAGAGGAGAAACCAAAAGATATTAAGAAGGGCAAATGTAAACAAGAAAAAATCAGAGGTGAGAACATTAATACCACATGATATTAAAGGTTATAATAGAAATCAACTTGTTCAATGATTTATACCAAAAAAGAATAAAATACACTTTCACAATAACATACACAGTTTGGAATATATTATTAAGAAATGACACAAAGGGAATTATCTGGCTGTCCAGGGATTAGGACTCCATGCTTTCACTGTGGAGGGTCGGGTTCAATCCCTGGTCAGGGAACTACAATCTTGGAAACCAAACACAGCAGATAAAAAGATGAAAGAAATGTCATGAACATAATTAATAAAACAATGGCTAATAACAGTAATCATTAATAAGAATTATCTTTCTTTATATATAAAGTATACATTGGTACTTGCAAAACACCACATAGATAAAGGCACATAATAGAACATAGAAGCTATGTGGGAAAGTACTATACTATTTATACTTCTTTTTTTCAAATAAGAATATTATCTTGCAATTTTAGAATCAACTTTAAAAAGCAATAGAAGAAAGCATAAGGAAAAAAACTTTACAGTTCTAATAAGGGACCACCCCCTAAAAACTGAATAAATGGAGAAGATGCACAACCTTGCTTTTTATATGAGGAACCAACATGGTAAAGCCACAAAGTCTCATCAAATTTACCTATTATGTTCATTCAATTACAGTCAAAGCCTACTGTGATTTCTTAAAAGAACTATGCAATAAAGATGTGGCAGGCCTTTGTCCCTGTTTGCCAAGAGGTAACCTCTAAGTCATCTGAACTCCTGGAAGGAGGTCTTTGGTTATTCATGGTGAGCCTCTTGGACTACACCTGATATTAACACTAATAAGGTGACTCATGATGACTCCTTAGGTAGTTTTTGCTAAGGAGATGACTCAGGCTGGAGGCAAACCATGTTGGAAAGACCAACCATATGATCAGAGGGTTGGAGCTTTGAGCCACCATATCAGTCTGACTTTTGGGAAAGGAAGAAAGGCTTGGAGATTGAGTCACATTGGGTAATGATTCACTCAGTCATGTCTACATACTGAAACAAAACAAAACAACCTCCTCCTGCTGCCCCGCCTCCCCCAAAACACTGAAAACTATGGACACTGAAGCTCAAGAGAGCTTCCCTGGCTGGTAATATTCTTTTGAATACTGAGATGCCTGATGGGCCCTTACGACAACTGAAACCTTACATCTGCAACTTTCCCGGCTTTCCACCTTTGGGGCCTCTCCTTTTGGCTAATTCTGATCTGCAGTCTTTGTTACAGTAAAAGCGTAATCATAATAATACGCTTGAGTTCTGTGAGTCATTCTAGTGAATTATCAAACCTGAGGGTGACTGTAGGCATTCTCAAATGTGCAGCCAGCTGGTCAGAAATAAGGATGGCTCCAAGGATGCCCCAACTTGCAGCTGGTGTCTGAAATAAGCACAACCTTGTAGAATGCTGTCCTCTCAGATTTTACAGTTTGGCAAACTCTTTGCAAGAATTTTTTTCTTTTTTTGAAGAAATTCCCTGGTGGTCCAGAGGTTAGCACTGAACACTTTCACTGCCATGGGTCTGGGTTCAATCCCTGGTCAGGGAACTAAGATCCTGTGAGCCAAACTGTATGGCCAAAACAAAAATATTGTGACTTAAAAAAAAATTTATTTTTAATTCTAAAGTTCACCAAAAA
Organism: Bos javanicus; assembly: GCF_032452875.1. Classification (NCBI taxonomy): domain Eukaryota; kingdom Metazoa; phylum Chordata; class Mammalia; order Artiodactyla; family Bovidae; genus Bos; species Bos javanicus. The sequence continues at coordinate 47,621,226 of NC_083885.1, read as the reverse complement.
ATATACATGAATCTAGGATAGACTATATGTTAGCCCATAAAACAATCTTAATAAATTTTCAAAGAGTGAAATCATACTAAGTATCTTTTTTAATCATAATGGACTGAAGCTATAAATCAATAGCAACATAAAAACTGGAAAATCCACAAATACATGGAAATTAAACAGCACACATTTACACAATCAATGGGTCAAAGAAGAAATCACAGAGGAATTTAAAAATATCTTACAATAAATGAAAATAAAAGTGCAACATACCAAAATTTATGGGATGCATCAGAAATTGTTATAGCTGTGAAGGTTTACATCATAAAAGAAGAAAAATATCAAATAAATATTAACTAGAAAAAGAGCAAACTAAACCAAATGTAGAAGAAAGAAGAAAAAATAATAAAGATTCAAGCAGAGATAAACCAAACAGAAAATTTTAAAAGCAATAGAATCAATTAAACCAAGAGTTTGTTTTTCAGTAAGATCAACAAAACTGATGAACCTTTAGACTGAAAGAGCAATTCAACTGAAGTCAGAAATGACTCCAGTCAGAGCAATTAGGCAAGAAAAGCAAATAAAAAGCACTGAAATTAGAAAAGAGGAAATAAAATCATTTCTGTTTGTAGACAACAATGATCTTACACACAGACATTCTTAACACTCCACAAAAAAAAAAACAAACACTTGTTACAACAAACTCAGCACAGAGTCAGAATACAAAGTCAACATACACCAATCAATTGCATTTCTATACATTAACAATGAACAATCTGAAAAGAAAATTAAGGAAACAACTGCATTTACCACAGCAACAGAAAGAATAAAATACTTCAGAATTAATCAAGGTGAAAGACTTATACAATGAAAACTATAAAACATTGGTGAAAGAAATTAAAAGATAATTGTAAATAAATGGAGACATCCTGTGTTCATGGATTAGAAGTTAATACTGTTAAGATGTCCACACTACCCAAAGCTATCTACAGATTCAATGCAATATCTATCAAAATCCCAGTGACTTCTCTAGAAATAGAAAAATCAATCCTAAAATTCATATGTAATCTTAATGGACTCTGAATAGTCAAAAGAATCTTGAAAAGGAAGAAGGTAGTTGGAGGTGTCACACTTCCTGATTTCAAAACATATTACAAAGCTACAGTACACAAAACACTGTGATATGACATAAAGATATGTGTGTGTGTGTGTGTGTGCGCGCGCGCGCGCGCATGTGTGTATAGCAAATAGAGAGCTCAGAAATAAATCCTTATATATATTGTCAAATGATTTTTGATGAGTGTGCCAAGACCTTTCCATGGGGAAAAGGACAGGCTTTTCAATAAATGATGCTAGAAAAATTAAATATCCACGTGTAAAACAAAGAAGTTGTTACACCACACATAAAAATTAACCCAAAATGGATAAAAGACTTAACCTAAAACTTAAAACTAAAATACTCTTAGAAGGAAACATAGGGAAAAATCTTCATGACATTATATTTAGCAATGATTTATTGGTTATGATATGAAAAGCATAGGTAATAAAAGAACAAAGTAGACAAATTGAACTTCATGAAAATTAAAGATTTACTGTGCATAAAGGACACAATCAACAGAGTGAAAGGCAACCCACAGAGATTATGGGAAAAAATATTTGCCAATTATGTATCTGAAAAGAGGTTAATATTCAGAATACATAAAGAACTGCTAAAACTCAACAATTACACAATTAGATTATTAGACTGGACAAAAAAATGTTTAGTTATATACTGTTCACAAAAGAAACACATAGAAAGTAAGAGAGTAAAGGAGTGAAGAAAACTACACTAAAGAAATAGTTACAAAAGAAGGCCTTTATAAAGTTCTATCAAGCTAAATAGTTAAGGGAAGAATCATCACTAAAGAGTAATAATAATAGAATTCACCAAAAGATAATCTTTCTGGGATTACCAGAAAGATAATCCCCAAAACATATTATAAAACACTTTCATAATACTGCTCAAGGGGATTTTTAAAAAAAATCAATAGACTCAGAAGAATTGACCAGCACAGTTATTGAGCTTAATCCAATGAACATATATCAAATGCTGTACTACACAAGCAGCAGACATTTTCCAGAACACACAGTTTATCAAAATTTACTCCCTAGGCATAAAATAGGCCTCAAAGTACTTCAAAGCATACTTATTAAACAGACGGTATCCTCCACCTGTAATGTAGTTAAAACAAAAACTTAAATTTGGAACTTAAAGCTTCCAAATAATTCATGGTCAAGAAAAAAAAAAATCAGTGGAAATTAGAAAATGCTAAGATATACATGATAACAAAAAGACTACATATTAAAACATGTGGACTCTATTCCTAACATAGTCTTAAATGCTTAGAAAAGAGAAAGCCTCTAAAACACTGAATTATCTAAGTTTAAAAGCTAAAAAAAAAAAAAACAACCCTGGTAGTATAGTGGATTTGAATCTGCCTGCCAATACAGAGGACATGGGTTTGATCCCTGGTCTGGAAAGATTCCACATGCCTCGGAGCAACTAAGCCTATGTGCCACAACTACTGAGCCAGTGCTTTAGAGACTGTGAGCTGCAATTACCGAGCCCACACACCACAACTACTGAAGCCAGTGTGGTCTAAGGCCCCAAAGCCCGAACACTGAGCCCACATACTCCGACTACTGAGCCTGCGTGCCTGCAGCCTGTGCTCTGCAACGAGAAGCCACCACAACAAGGAGCCTATAGGCACAAAAATGAAGAGTAGCCCCCACTCACCCCAGTTAGAAAAAGGCTGCACGCAGCAACAAAGGCCAAGCACAACCAAAAATAAAATAAACAAAATTTCTATAAATATTTTAAAAGAGAGAAAATAGCATAAAAATGTAGGAGGAATAAAATAGAGGAGAACTACCTAACAAAAATTTAAAGATAAATTAGAGACAATCAGTGAGGTAAAAAATGTCTGAAAACATTAATAAGTTGAAAGATTTGTTTCTCTCTTTTTAGAAGGAAAAACAGGTCACGATTACATATACTGCTGCTGCTGCTGCTGAATCGCTTCAGTCATGTCCAACTCTGTGCAACCCCATAGACGGCACTGGAATGGGTTGCCATTTCCTTCTCCAAGGCATGAAAGTGAAAAGTGAAAGTGAAGTCACTCAGTCGTGTCCGACTCAGCGACCCCATGGACTGCAGCCCACCAGGCTCCTCCATCCGTGGGATTTTCCAGGCAAGAGTACTGGAGTGGGGTGCCATTGCCTTCTCTGATGATTACATATACTACCAACTTTAGATAAGAGAAAATAATAACTTTAATAAATTTGAAAACTTACATGAGAAGTATAAATCTTTAGAAAAATACCATAACTCCACAACTATAGGAGAAATAAAAAATAGATTCTTATAATAGTAATTGAATTATTAAATTCTTTTCATACATAAAAAATTCCAGGCCAAGATGAACAAAGTTCTACCAGACATCCAAAAACAAACATTTTTTATATTTTACCCAAAATCTTCTAAGGAAGAAAAAGATTTTATGAGATTAGGGCAACTTTGATTCTAAGATCTGACAAGGAGTACACAAAAGGAAAATTGAAGGCCAACCTCACTGACACAGATGCAAAAAACCTAAAGAAAATATTGGCACATAGCAACTAGCTATGAATGGAAAAGATAAAGATAGGTCTGTCTCAGGAATACAAGATTGGTTCAACATTAAAAACATAATTCACTACATAAAAAAGAAAACATCGCCTAATCACCTACAGATATAGAAAAACATTTATTGAAATTCAAAAGCTTTCTACAATCAAAACTCTTAACAAATGGTAATGAAAGGGTATCTACCAGAAACCTTTAAACATCAGAATTATTAATAACAAAATATTACAGCACTTCCTAGGTGGCGCAGTGGTAAAGAACCTTCCTGCCAATGCAGGAGACGTGTGGGTTTAGTCCCTGGGTCGGGAAGATCCCCTGGAGGACGGCGTGGCAACCTACTCCAGTATTTTTGCCTGGAGAATCCCCATGGACAGAGGAGCCTCATGGGCTTACAGTTCATAAGGTCGCAAAGAGTCAGACACGACTGAAGTGACTTAGCATATACAAAACACTTCAATTGAGGCCAGAAATTGATAAAAATACCTGCCATCACTATTTTGATTCATACTGTATTGGTGACCTAAGCATAATAGAAAAAAGAAATTAAGGATTAAGAATTTAAAGTGAAGAAACTGCCATTATTCACAGACATACTCACCCACAGAAAAAGTAAAGGAGATCTAAAAATTACTAATAGTAGTGCAAGTTTTCCAATGTTGCTAGATATAAGGTCAAAGTATAAAAATTAATTTTATTTCTGTGTATGAGCAACAAACTGAAAACACAGAGAACGTTTAACACAGGAACAAAATTTAAATGTCTAGAAATTAATCTAATAGAAGATGTGTGTGTCCTTTATAGAGAAAATTCTAAAACACATTGAAAGAATTAAAAAAATCTAAATGAACAGAAAGATAAACTATGTTTACAAATAGAAAAAAAAATCCAAAATCAGTATGTAGAATAAATAAAATTTAAACCAAAAGCCAATAGCTTTTTGTTGTTTTCTGGTGGAAACTAACAAGCTGACCTAAAAACTTCAGTTAGATGTCCAAAGGGCAAATTCTGAAGAACATAAAGAAGGTATAGGGACTTACTCTAACAAATATTCAGTTTTTACATTAAAAAAATTTTTTAAGATAATGTGGTACTTTCAAGAGAGAGGGGACATATGTATACCTATGGCTGATTCACACTGATATATGGCAGAAACCAACACAATACTATAAAGCAATTATCCTCCAATTAAAAATAAATAAAATGTTTTAAAAGATAGTGTGGTACTGGCGAAAGGAAACAGAATCAATGGAATGGAACAGAGGTCAAAATCAGATTAATAAATATACTATTATGTTGGCCGAAAAGTTCATTAGGGTTTTCTGTGGCATCTTACTAAAAATCCAAACGAAGATTATGGCCAACCCAATTTAACCTGATATTTAAGAGGTAACATTCAGGACAATAAGCAAAGAAAGCTCACTTCTTCATTAAATGCTAAGACACTTGGTTTTCCATAAGAAGTAGAAATTAAATACTTCAATCTCAAAAATCAATTTTTGGACTATGGCACTAAATGTAAAGAAGAATCTATAGAGGACAGTTTGAGAATACCCATATGACTTCAGAATGCAGAAAGGTTTCTTAAAATATGAAAAATCATAGGCTACACAAATCAAAACTACAATGAGATATCATCTCATACCTGTCAGGATGGTCATCATTAAAAAGACCAGAAATAACAAATGATGGTGAGAATGTGAAGGAAATGGAATCCTCCTACACTGTAGGTAGGGATGTAAATTGGTACAGCCACTGTGGAAAACAGTACAGAGGTTCCTCAGAAAACTAAATATGATCAGAAAACTACCGTATGATCTAGCAGTTCCATTCCTGGGTATATATCCAAAGAAAATGAAAACATCAATTCAAAAAGATACAGGCACCTCAGTGTTCATAGCAGCATTGTTTACAACAGCCTGTTCATTAACAGATGAATGGATAAAGCTATGACATACTGGGAGTGGAAGACTTAGTGCTTTCACTGCCATGGGCTCAGGTTTGAACCCTGACTGGGGAACTAAGATCCCACCAGTTGCACAGTGTGGCCAAATAAATAAATAAATAAAAGCAACAAGGATATATGGTATAGCACAGGGAGGATAACCAATATTTTATAATAACTTTAAATGAAGTATAATCTATAAAAATACTGAATCACTATGTTATATACCTGAAATATATGTATATCAACAATACCTCATAAAAATATATATCTCTCTCAAACTGAACAAAGGACTGCGCAGGCACTCAACAGAAGAGGAAATCAAATAGCCTTTTATAAATTAGATCCCAAATATTTTTTAATAATCAAGGAAATTCAGATGACAAGTATAAGTAAATATTTCACACATGTCAAATTTGCAAAAAATTTTAAATTTGTTAATTCTCAGTCTGGAGCAATGAATACTCTCACACACAGCTATTAGAAATGTAAGTTAGTACAAGTAATCTGGAAAGTAAAATAGCATTATGCAGTAAATTCCTGGCTATATTCTCTACATGAACTCCAGCACAGGTGCACCATCAGTCACACGTAATAAGGTTCATAGCAGTAACATTTATAATAACAGAAGACTGAAACAATTCAAATGCCCTTCAGTGGATAAATGATGATTTTCACAGTGGAATATATTACATTTCACCAGGAAAAAATTTCAATGAAAAATAGTGACTAAAATCAATATAGATGAATCTGAGGAATATAATTTTGAGTTGAAAAAGTCAGAATTACCAGCACAATGTATTTCCATTTTCATAAGAAAATTGAAAATATGCAAATATAAATATTTTGCTTAGGGATATATGTGGAAAAACTACAAAGAAAAGTCAAGAAATGATAAGCAAAGTTGTAGGATAATGGTTACTCTAGTGAGGGGTAGGGATGGGCCAAAAGTAGGGAGCGATACATCACTAAGAAGGAACCCTCAAAGGCCTAAAATGGCACTGATAATCTTCTATTTCTTAAGTTAAGAAGTAGGTACATTTTTTGTTATATTATTACTTAAACTACATATTTAGGCTAATATATACTTATGTGTGTGTAATTTATTTAATAATAATAATTAATAAAATTTAGCCATGTCTTCTTTGACACTACAGTTCCACATCAAAAATTTTTCTTAGAAATCTGAACAAGAACATAAAAGTTTGAGGAGAGGTAGTCGAGATGGGGGTGGAATGAGATGGGGAGTAGTGTTGACAGAGATATTTACAGAGACCCTAATTTTCTTCTGAATTTTAGTCTTCCATTTTACCTGAATGCATCCTATGTCTGTATGAAAATCATTCCTATACCACAAAGCTAAACTCTTAACCTCTTCTCTCTTAGATGTTTTCTAGCTTCTAACCTGTGTTTTTGTTAAAGCCTATCTTCTCAATTAACCAGATTCTTCTCTCACCTCTCTCTGAGCTTCCTTTATGTCAGCTTTCTTTTTATATATGCTGTTTACAGCTATATTGTATTTCTTCTACAAGCCTATCAATTATTTGATTTTTTACATTTTTGTATAACACCTTAGCATCTTGCAAGTACTCTGTTTAAAGTACAAATTCAATAATCTTGATTAAAAGAATGAGTGAACTGACCATTAAGAGAAAAATGAGGCTTTTCAGAGATATATTACTACTATTATAATACTAGTAGCTATCAGCTTTTGAGCTCATAATATGAGAGAGGAACTACTGAAAGCACTTTAAAAATATTATCCTAGTTTACAGATGAGAAAACAAAGGCACAGAGAGATTAAGTCAGTTGCTCGAATTTTCACTTCATGTAGGTGTCAGGGTTTGAACTTTACTTTGGTGTTACAGCTGTGCATAGAGCTCAAAAGGTCATCAGATTAAGAAAAGATTCTTTTTTTTTTCCTTTGGATGTTGAAAGCTTTATTTTGAAATTTCATGCAGACAGAAGATGGAGGGCCAGACACAGGGCTGAGGGAGGCTTGTGCACCTGAGCTTGGTAAAGGCTGAAAGAGGGGACTTCCCTTGTGGTCCAGTGGTTAAGAATCTGCATTCCAATTCAGTGGATGCAAAGATCCCATAGGCTGCCGAGCAACTAAGCACCACAACTACTGCGCCCCCAAGATCTAGGGCCCATGCTCTGAAACAAGAGAAACCTGCACACCGCAATGAGAAGCCTTTGCACTGCAACAAGAGAAGCTCTTGAGCCGAAACTAGAGAAAGCATGTGTGCTGCAACAAGGACCAAGCTCAGCCAAAATTAAAACAAAACAGAACAGAAAGGCTGGAAGATGCTTATGAAACTAGAAAAGGAAGGAGACTCAGAGAAGAGGGGGTAAAGTGGGCAAGGAGAGGCAGTTCAGAATATCAGCTTTTGGAGAACAACCTCAAAGGACTCAAGTTTCTACTAAGACCTAGAACATTTGAGAGGAACATGCCAACAACAGAGTGAAGAGGTGCTACCTTTGAGGCAAGCTGGGCTGTACCCTGCAAAGGTTTTCGCGTGCCTATTTCCTCTTCACTCACCTGAGCACAAGTCTTTTGTCATCTCTCTCTTCGCCATCCAGGGCTCCTTCCCTTGTTCCAACAATAATATCACACTTGGTTTAGAAAAGCAAAGTCCTGCATAGATGAAAAGAAACCAAATTTGGTCATGCTGTAGATATCTGAGAACTCACATTCAATTATTTGATCATTGGGGAAGAGGGGGCTTACAGTAAGCCAGAGAAAAATTGATGAGGACACGCATACAACAGACAGGGAAGCTGAAACTTCCAACACAGATTAATAACAGAGCCATTCACTGCCAACTCACAAATATTAACCTGTTACTTTGGCACAGGCAGGAGACATTCCGCCAAACACTACAGATGCTAACCCCCAAAATCACAATGATACCCTTATGAGTAGAAGCTCAGTTTTGCAAGAAGACATTCTTACCCAGTGATACCAAGATCCTGTAGTTGTCCAACATCACATTATTGTACAGATGCCTTTGAGAAGGATTTAGGTAATCCCACTCCTCTTGGGAGAAGTCTACAGCCACATCTCTGAAGGTCACCAACTCCTGAAATAAAATGAAATAACCTTATCTCTTTCCATACTCACCTCATTCATTCTGCCCCAGGCACACAGGGCTCCCAGATATACTTTCAGATGTGGAGAATGTTCCCCCCCAGGGCTTTTGTACTTCTCAGATGATTCTGTATAAAAACAGCAATGTTCTTATCCCAGTTCCCTATTCCCCTAACCCTGCTTATTTTTCTCCGTGGTACTTAATTATTCTGTTATTTATTGTCTGCTCCCCACCTCCACTAAAATATAAAGTCCAGGAGGGCAAAGTATGTTTTTGTTTTGGTCACTGCTATATCCCAGTTACAGAAAAGTATCTGACACACATGAGGCTTATTTAAATATTTGCTGAATAAACTGAATTAATGAATGAATGTTTTGCAAAAGTCAAGAAGCTATAAGAGGATGTAAAACGAGACCATAAAGTGCTTACTGTATCTCCCAAAATTGTATTATACCAAGCAAAACAAATCATCAATTCCATTAAAATGCAAATACTTTAATCCAGAATATTTAAAATTTTGTGTGAAGAAATGAGTCTTCCGTTCAAAATAGTATTTTGGCCTATAGTGGCTAAGCAAAGTTCTTAAAAACTTGGAGTTATGCTATGATTCAGCTGATTCCAGGTTTCCATAATGTGACCATCTAATGAAAACTAATATACATTATGTGTTTGTGTGTGGGGATATATACACACATGTAAATAATTTTCTGGTTTTTTATTTTTTACAAAATTAGAAGAGGTGAATCTGTCAAACCAAGAAGATTATTTTACTGGACATTTTATTCAATTTTGTCATAGTTTAAAAAACTCTCTCTGCAAAATAAAGTTTGAGCAAACTCTGGGAGATAGTGAAGGACAGAGAAGCCTGGTGTGCTGCAGCCCGTGGGGTCACAAAGAGTTGGACACAACTTAGTGACTGAGCAAGAAAATTAAGTATTCTTAAAGTGTTTTTCAACACTCAGCAACTATTTTTCTTAATTATATGAAGTAGTTTGTGAATTTCTCCCTCTTTGACCTAGCAATAACATCCCTAATATATTGCAGAAATGTTCCTGTTTGGTTTGGTCATATACATGCTTCCAAAAATGTTTTCCTTAGCTTACATAGATATGTATAATAAACACATACATTTTTAATATATGATATACACATTCTTCACTGAGTCCTTCATTTATACAGTCAATGAAAATAATTACAGTGTCAATACAAGGAGCTTAAATTCTAACCTTCAAATATCTGACCTCTAATAAAGAACCTCTGAAAATATTTGACCTCTAACCAAATACTTGGTTTCAAACTCCATTCAAAATTATAATCAAACGCACCTGAAGAAACAGTTCCCTTGACCATTTTGCCTTACAAACACGTTGTTCTCAGCAGAGAAGACAACTTCCCCTGAGGCCTTGTCATGTATTTCTCACATCCCTTGTACTATAGCACATGAAGCTGAGGTAAGTGACCTCTTAGCTCCTTATACTTGCTTTCAGACCACTGTCCCACCCTCTTCCCTAAAATATACCTAGTTTTCCATCTCATGAAATCAGGCTGTAGCTGTGTATGATCCCTTCTTCTTTTAATTATCCAGCAGTTTCTGGTAGATACCAATTCTTTGTCATTCCTTGAACACTTTAGTATCTTGTCTTACTGTCACTTTCTCCAATGCTATTCCCATTATACATAATCTTTGGTCCCTTCAATATTCATAAAAATAACCCTTCCAACAACCTGGCCTCTCAGTTTTCTGACCCCACTTTCTCCAATAAGCTTGTCCTCCACATTTCTACAGTCACTTTCTTTTTTTTTTTTCCTTTGAGCAGGCAGGAAACACGTAGCTCAAATGGCGATTATCAAGCAGCTGATCAGGCAGGAAACGAGCAGCCAAGCTGGCGATTATCAAGCAGCTGAGCAGGCATGAATCATGCAGCTCAGCTGGCGATTATCAACAAGATCAGCCGGCAGGAATCGCGGGGCTCACCTGGCTATTATCAAGCAGCTGAGCAGTACAGTCACTTTCATGATCATGCCCTAGACCTTGTCATTATCAGTTAGTACCAACCCCACCATAATCTCAATTCTCCTACTCTCACTTTTACCACCTATATTGCAATTCCCACCACCCCCCCCGCCCCGGTACCCTAATTAGGATGGGCTTCCCAGTGGCGCTGGTGGTAAAGGACCCACCCACCAATGCAGGAGACATATGAGACATGGGTTCAAGCCCTGGGTTGGGAAGATCCCCTGGAGGAAGGCATGGTAATCCACTCCAGTATTCTTGCCAGGAGAATCCCATGGACAGAGGAGCCTGGTAGGCAATAGTCTATGGGTCACAAAGAGTAGGACAGGACTGAAGTGACTAGTATGCATACCCTAATTAGGATCATCCCTTGACCCCACTAGAACCTACAAATCATTAATCTTACATTTTCACTGCTCTTCATTCCCACATACCCTCACATCCTAGAACAACCATTTGTTATAATCACACCCAGGCACACACTCTCAACTTCTCTGCCCCCTTTTCACTTAACTATACTCATCTGGGCCACAGCTATCACTGAGCATACTTGGTTTCTGTACCCTGCACACATTAATTTTTTTTAGAGAAACAATTCTAACTGGTCTCATTTTAAATTCATAATCACTAACTTCAAGTGAACCACAATAATACATTTCTATCTACCTACATGATACAATTCTCTAGTCCATTCATTTCCCCTACCCTCCCAAATGACCATTTGATACTTTCTTCCCTCTCCTCACATCTTCAATCCCTCCATCCTTACTCTCAGCTAAAAATCTACCTTTGTTTCACTGAAAAAAAAAAAAAGCCATTTTAAGAGGATTTCCACAAATTCACACAACATCTACATTTTTACTTGCATGTGGGCCATACACTCTGTTTTTTTAATCTCTCTCTCTTTTTTTAATCTTTATTGAATTTGTTACTACTTCTGTTTTATGTGTTGGTTTTCTGGCTGCAAGGCATGTGGGATCTTAGCTCCCCAATCAGGGATGGAATCCATACCCCCTGCATTGGAAGGCAAAGTCTTAACCACTGGACTGCCAGGGAAGTTCCTGGCCCATATACTCTAACTTGATCCTATTACTGTAAATGAACAGCCCAGTTACCTAGCAAAGGTCAACCCTTCCATTTGTATCCTAGGCTTCAAATCCTCTCAGCTACTCAAGCACAGTCTTCCAGCAATTCCCTCCTCTCTCCTCTTCAATTTCCCTTTCTGCTGCATCTTTAAATCAGCCCACAGACACATACCTGTCCTTAAAAAACCTTTTTGACTATAGTTTTTCCTCCAGTTACCACCTATTTCTCTTCTTTCCTTACAGCTAAACTATGTGAAAGAGTGGTCTCTACTTTTCATTATTTCTCTCCCTGTCCTGAAGAGGAATGACATAATGTGATGTGTAACAGGAACACTGTGGCTGCTCTGTTGAAAACAGACTAAAGACAGTAAGGGTGGAAGTAGAGGGACAAGTTAAGAGAGCATAGCAACAATCCAGGTGAGGAATGATAGTTTACATCAGAATGGAAACTGGTGATAGTAAAAAGAGGTCAGGTTCTGGATATATTTTCAAGGTAGGACAAACAATTTCCTGATGGAAGACTTTTAGCTTGAACACCTTAGATGGGAAGTATGTAAGAAGTTTCTAATTGGTTTTCCTGTTTCTATCCTTGTCCCAGTTTCTTTTCAATAGCAGCCAGAGTGATCCTATTAAATGGGAATCAGATCATGCCATTCCTATGCTCCAGAACTTCCAATGGCTCATTTCACTCAGTTTGAGAAATCTGAATTTGAGGTATCCATTCTACAATCTAATGAAGATGCTGAGTGGATAGCTGGATACATGAGTCTGGATTTCTGGAGAGAGTTCTGGGCTGTATACAGTTTTGTAGTTGTTGGCATATAGATGGTATATAAAGCCATAAGACAGTGTGCAATCAACAAAGGAATGAGTGTAGATAGAGCAGCAAAGAAGGACTAAGCCCTCTTAGTTAACAGGTACTCAGTAAAAAGTTTGTGGAATGAATGATCTTCTGGATGGAGACTAGAATGAAGAAGTTATTCTGTTTCTAGGGGAACAGCATTTTAGGCAGAGAGAACAGTAAGTGCAAGGCCATGAGTCCAGAATGTACTCAGTTCACTTGCAAAGAAGTTAGCGTGGCTGCAACTGAGTGAGTGTAATACAGACAGAATGAGAAAAATTAGATGAGGTCACAGGGATAGCCAGGGACCAGATTATGTAGGGCCTTGCAGGTCAAGGCAAAGACTTCAGCATTTGTCCAGAATGAGGTGGGAATCCACTGGAGAGTTTTAAAATGTGACGTGATTGGTTACCCAGAAGCTTCAGCAGAAGGAAAATTAATGTCCGCCTGTTTTGAAAAAGGAGGAAAATATTTCAGGAAAAAGAAAACACCAACTCACCTGGTACATGGCTTTAAGAAGTCCAACAGCCATTCTTTACTCCCCTTGACTCTTCTCCTGGGGAATGGCAGTGTCTTTAGATGAGTGAGATGGGGAAGAGAACATGAGAAACTAGGCTTTCCTTGCAGCATACACAATCATCAGCCAAGAATTTTTCTGCTTTTCTTTCCTCTGTTGCACCCTTCCCTCCACTAGAAAGCATAATGGAGACCTAGGAATCTGCTTGCAAACAATTTAACCTGTGCCCACATAACTTCCTAATTCATTATTTAAACAAGAAATGTTCCGGATTTTACAGTTAAAAACTCCAAGTGATGCAACCATTTGCATAGACACAGCTAATAAATAACAGCATTAAAATAAAATAAAGGTCTTTCTGACTCCACTTTCCTTCTCCTCTCCAGTAGGTAAGTGATTCTGTCTTCCCACCACTGCGCGGTTTGGGAGATCTTAGTTTCCTGACCAGGGATTGAACCCCGGCCAGGGCAGTGAGAGCACCTAGTCCTAACCACAGGATCGACAGGGAATTCCTAGGTCAGCGGGTTCTGAAACCTGGTGGCACACTGGCATCACCTGGCCGGCTTTAATAGATATTGGTGGCAGAAGAGTCTCATTCGGTCCCCCGCTCCTAAACACACACACACACACACACACACTCACAGATTCTTAAAAACTACAGCGCCAACCACCATCTTGCACAGATCAGAGCAGCCATGGGTACCGGCAGTTTCACCGTCACCCTCACCAATAGCCCTTAGTCGCAAAAACTATGATGGTCTCACTCACACACTCCAGTCACAAGGAGGCCGAGGACAGAGGAACAAGAGAGGCAGAAACTATCCTTCTGCCTCAACTCAGTCTCACTCTCTGTGGCACCAACCATCGCTCACTCGCACACACATAGTCACATAGATATGATGTATACAGGCACCGCGGGTGACAGGCTCACACACCGTAAGGTAACAACCACCGTCTCACACGAAGTCACACAGAAAGCCAGGGGGCCAACGTCCGGGTGACCCACTTCCTTCCTACCTGCAGAACCGAACTGCCGGAAGACCAGCTCCCAGCCCGGAAGGCTCGCGTAACCTCCCCTCGGGCCCACCTCCTGGTCTGAACCTGATGGAACCCAGCCTCCGCGAGCCCGGAAAGAGGCGACTCGGCCTCCGGAGGACACAAAGGGGCAACGGGCCCAGTGCTCGCGGGGGCCACTGGGAAATGTAGTCCTGACCAGAAGAAGCCTTGGCGCTCTGGAGTTCAACTGCCCTGGGAGTTTGTACCACCACCTCCTCTGCCCCAGCTTTTGCCAAGCGGACCTCTCCCTGGACTTGCAGGAGGAGCCTGCACGTCTCGATCGATTCCTCTCAGCTCTGAGGCTGGGTCCACCACAGAGACTGCGTCGAGCGTCACCCTAATCTGTCGAGATTGAAGGACCCAGGCATAAGGGATCGGTCCACCTTCCTTAGCTACGCGTCGGAGAATTACAAACCGCTTGTTAGCCTCAGGGGCCGGGGCGGGGCCGGGGGGAGCGAAGTGGGCGCGTTCTAGTGCACGCGCGTCTACACAAAATGCATGAGAAGTAAGTTCCTCTGTTTGAGCTGGGGGACCTGAAGAAAGTGTGTATGGGGCAGTTGGAAATGGAATGCGCAGGTACGTTGTGCTGCATCCAGTCCCTCCTTCCCCAGGGCGTTCTTTCCCAGGGAATGGTTTGCCCTGAAGACAGGAGGGGAGAGGTCAGGATAGAGAGTGTCATCTTTTGCATATGATTCCTGAGTTTGTGATTTAGTGATAGTGGATGTGAATGTGTCCCCTCTTCCTAAAACGGCTCCTCTGTCGGGTATCTTCAAAGTTTGTTTACCCCCTACATTCAGATACAAATGTTCTCTCAAGAGGACTTAGCTGATTACACTTCTCCCCCGGACACTTCACGGCTCCTTTGTTGTTGTTGTTTAGTCGCTCAGTCGTGTCCCATTCTTTGAGACCAAATGGACTGTAGCCTGCCAAGTTCTTCTGTCCATGGAATTCTCGAGGCAAGAATACTGAAGTGGGTTGCCATTCCCTTTTCCAGGGGATCTTCCCAACCCAGGGATTGAACCTAGGTCTCCTGCATTGCAGGCGGATTCGTTACAGAATTGCAGTCAGAGCCACCAGAGCTCCTTAACCTGACTCTATACCTGCTTAAAACAACAGTGTTTGTATTTTAAGGTTTTTACTTTTTTTTTGCCCTGCTAGGTCTTTGCTGCGGCAAGGGCTCAGCAGCTGCAGTGCAGGGGCCCCAGTGCCCCACGGATGTGGGATCCCAGTTCCCCTCAGTTCAGTTCAGTTCAGTTGCTCAGTTGTGTCCTACTCTTTTCGACTCCACGGACTGCAGCAAGGCAGGCCTCCCTGTCCATCACCAACTCCCTGAGCCTACTCAAACTCATGTCTATTGTGTTGGTGATGCCATCCAACTATCTCATCTTCTGTCGTCCCCTTCTCCTCCCACCTTCAATCTTTCCCAGCATCAGGGTCTTTACCAATGAGTCAGTTTTTCCCATCAGGTGGCCAAAGTATTGGAGTTTCACCTTCAGCATCAGTCCTTCCAGTGAATATTCAGGACTGATCTCCTTTAAGATGGACTGGTTGGATCTCCTTGCAATCCAAGGGACTCCCAAGAGTCTTCTCCAGCACCACAGTTCAAAAGCATCAATTCTTTGGCGCTCAGCTTTCTTTATAGTCCAACTCTCACATCCATACATGACTACTGGAAAAACCATAGCTTTGACTAGACGGACCTTTGTTGGTAAAGTAATGTCTCTGCTTTTTAATGTGGTGTCTAGGTTGGTCAAAGAGTTTCTTCCAAGGAGCAAGCGTCTTTTAATTTCATGGCTACAGTCACCATCTGCAGTGATTTTGGAGCCCCCCAAAATAAAGTCTGTCGTTGTTTCCATTGTTTCCCCATCTAATTGCCATGACGTGATGGAACTGGATGCCATGATCTTAGTTTTCTGAATGTTGAGTTTTAAGCCAACTTTTTCACTCTCCTCTTTCATCAAGAGGCCCTTTAGTTTTTCGCTTTCTGCCATAAGGGTCGTGTCATCTGCATATCTGAGGTTATTGATATTTCTCCTGGCAATCTTGATTTCAGCTTGCGCTTCATCCAGCCTGGCATTTTACATGATGTACTCTGCATATAAATTAAATAAGCAGGGTGACAGTATACAGCCTTGATGTACTCCTTTCCTGATTTGGAACCAGTCTGTTGTTCCATATCCAGTTCTAACTGTTGACCTTAATACAGATTTCTTAGGAGGTAGGTCAGGTGGTCTGGTGCCGGGGTCCAGCCCCGGTGGATCCAGGGAATTCGAAGCGGGGACGGCGTTGGCGAGGATCAGGAAACAACTGCTTAATTAAACGTTTATTAAGGATATAAAGAGTGGTGAAATAAGGATAGCTCAGTGAAGAGATTCAGTGAAGAAAAGAGGCTGAATAAAATTCCAAAGCAGGAAATTTATGTCACCTACGAAGGCCGCAGGCGTCCTCCCATTCTCCCGAAGGAGAGGAGACACTAAGGCCTCCCTGGTCAGATCTTAGAAGCCCAGGCAAAATTAGTAGGCTTGACGAGCTTCCCTGCCTCAGAGGAAAAGTTCAGCTAGAAGGTGAAATAAAGAACGACATGGGGAGACCAAATTTCAGGACATACTTTATTTTCCAAAGTAGTCTTATACCATAAGTTGTGCATAGAGGATAATGGGGGAAGGGGTAGAGTCATGCAAGGACAGCAGTTACTGATCCTTATCGAAGCCAGGCTTTCAATTTATCATATGCAAAAGTTTAGGTGATTTACATCATCTTCTGGCCAGGAGGCCTGTTAACATTTTAAAAACTTATTTTTCTCTAAAGGTGATTATTCTAAAGTCAGGCGCCAGCCCCCAAAAAGCATTGGATAAAGTTGCATTCCTATAGGGCAAAGGTGAGGTGGGCTCAATCAAGAAAAGAATTAACTCAAGGGTCCAAGGTTACAAACATTGAGGCTACTACTTACATTTCTATACACCCATTATATCAAGCAATACACTGCCAAGGACACAGTAGGTAAGGGATATGGAGACTTAGCAGCAAACATTGGCCCAACAAGTGAAAAACCCTTCACCAATACAATTTCTAATCAATCTTTTAACTACTCTAAGGAATCTGTGTTTAGACAGTTTAGAACATCTCATGCCTCTCACAGTTGGGAGGCTCTGAACAATCATATGTGGCCGGAAAAACCTATTCAGGCAGGCTAGAGGATTTTCAAAGGAGTTTGTAGGTTGAAACACTGTCACACCCAGGAATTATTAACTGGAGCTGTAAGCTAACTCTTGTTTCAGAGAGAGGTAGTGGGGGACAGCCCCCCGTAAAGTCTGAGGTGTAGGTGAAAGCACAAAGCAGAAAGTAGGCAGACTCTGGTTTTGGGGGTAGATGCTCGAGAATTTCCAGGGAGACTCCTGAGGCTTGATCCCGCCTTTGCGTATGCCAAGCCTCCTTCCTCATGACCTTTGCCACGGGCAGAGCTCGCTCCCCGAAGTCTGGTATTCCCATCTCTTTAAGAATTTTCCACATTTTTTTGTGATCCACAAAGTCAAAGGCTTTGGCGTAGTTAATAAAGCAAAAGTAGATATTATTCTGGAACTCTCTTGCTTTTTCGATGACCCAACCTGCAGCTCCTTCATTGGAAGGTGGATTCTTTACCACTGGCCCACCAGGGAAGTCCCTATATTTTAAGTTTTTGTTTAAGTTCCTGTCAACTGACTGTGACTTTGTGGGTGCACTACCCTTTGGTTCTGCCACCGTGTGTTTCATAGTGAGAGTCAGTCAGTTCAGTCAGTTCAGTCGCTCAGTCGTGTCCAGCTCTTTGCGACCCCATGAACCACAGCACGCCAGGCCTCCCAGTTCATCACCAACTGCTGAAGTCTACCCAAACCCAGGTCCACTGAGTCAGTGATGCCATCCAACC
Organism: Bos javanicus; assembly: GCF_032452875.1. NCBI lineage: Eukaryota > Metazoa > Chordata > Mammalia > Artiodactyla > Bovidae > Bos > Bos javanicus. Next base: position 47,603,126 of record NC_083885.1, on the reverse strand, counting down.
ATATTATACTCTGTCGTCCCCTTCTCCTCCTGCCCTCAATCTTTCCCAGCATCAGGGTCTTTTCAAATGAGTCAGCTCTTTGCATCAGGTGGCCAAAGTATTGGAGTTTCAGCTTCAACATCAGTCCTTCCAATGAACACTCAGGACTGATCTCCTTTAGGATGGACTGGTTGGATCTCCTTGCAGTCCAAGGGACTCTCAAGAGCCTTCTCCAACACCACAGTTCAAAAGTATCAATTCTTCAGCGCTCAGCTTTCTTTATAGTCCAGCTCTCACATCCATACATGACTACTGGAAAAACCATAGCCTTGACTAGACGGACCTTTGTTGACAAAGATGCAAAACTGTGTGTGTGGGGGGTGAACATGGTGCATTTCTGTGACCATGTGTGTGATTGTGTTATTGTGTGTGACATTTGTGATGCTGTGCAAATGTGCTATAATAGAAAGTGACTGATGGAGAGTGGAGGAAGGGTGTGGTATGATAGTGCATGAGAAATGGTGAGGACTAGGCTAATGGATGTAGGTTTGTGCAAGGAATTCTGCTCAGTGGTATATGATTAGAAAGCACCTACTGTGTGCCAGATGCTGTTGCTGTATGTTGTACTGGGATAGACCTAGAAGAAAAATTAACTTTAAAAATGGAAAATAAAAAATCAGAGTAGAAGGGCAAATTCAAGAGGCCTATTATATGTGTATTTAGATAACAAACAGATATCTGGATCAACACAAAACAGTGAAGAGCACCAAAGATGGGAACTACAGGGTTAACACACAACACTATTTCCTTTTTTAGTATTTATTTATTTATTTAGGCTGCCCCATGTTTTTGTTATGGCATGTGGGATCTAGTTCCCTGACCTGGAATTGAACCCTCACCCCTGCATTGGGATCTCAGAGTCTTAGCCACTGGACTACCAGAGAAGTCCCAGTATTTTATTATTTAATTCTTGCCAAAATACAAATTACTATTTAAGCAAAAATAAAAACAGTGTAGTCACGGTTTTATATATTCTTAATACATAAATTAACAGATATAGAAGCAAATTGTATGACAACAATAGCACAAAGGCCAGAAGAGAAGTAAATAGAAATAAACTATTGTAAAGGTTCCAGTATTCTATGGGGAGTAATGTAATATCCCCCATGCAATTTCCATTTTGTGTCAATCAAAACGTACCATTGGCCCTGATTTAGTTTTTTAAAAAGTGATATATTCATGCATACACCAGTTACTGTAAATATAATAAAGGAATGGGGAAGAGGAAAATGAAAGACTAGAGAAAACTGTACTGCAGTAGTCAGGATATAGTAGAACCAAATTGCATTTTTCTAATTGAGAATGTCCTCTTGGTAGGTAGGAACAGAATTTTGGAGTAAAGTAGCAGGATTCTGTTTTAGTAGACACCTCTCTGTTGCTGGAACATACCAATTATATCTTCATCCTTCATTTCCAACTGTGTAGGTGAGTATGTCTCATTGATTGGCTGCCCATCAAATCGTATTCTGATCTGCCTTATTGACAAACTCAGTCATTCACTATAGACTTTCATTAGTTCACTAAGTGGTTGTATGCCTCTTAATCCTTTTAAAAAATACTTATCTGTTTATTTGGCTGCATCAGTATTTAGTTGTGGGCAAATGAACTTTTTAGTTGTGGCTGGCGGGCTTAGTTGCTCCACAGCATATGGGATCTTAGTTCCCTAACCAGGGATCAAACCTTCATCCTTTCCATTGCAAGGCAGATTCTTAACCACTGGACCACCAGGGAAGTCCCTATGCTTCTTAAAGTGCACCACCTGCCACCTTCAAATTAATATGATCATTGTTCTCAGCCTTGACTCCCCACTTGGCCTTTTTGTCAGCCATGCCAAGAACTAATCTCCTCAGCTGCTGCTTCACTGGATCCACACCAAACACACACACAAGCGGCAACAGGAGCAGCAGCAGAAGCTGCTTGTAGCTTTGAGCTTCACTCCTTCTTATTTTTCTTATATCCCCAAGCTAGGCAAACTCAGGTGCTCTCTCCTTTGACACTAGCAGGTGATTTAAACTACACAAGCCTCTGCCATAAACACTCCAAGCCAGTTTCCTTTCCTTGCTTTCACAAACCATTTGCGGACTTTCTTGGGATGCCTGCTTTGCTTTTCCTAGAAAGCTTCATTGTGTGAGTGAGAAAATGTTCATTTCTTCTTGGTGTTTGTGTGCGGCCTCATCTGTCTCAATATCCTAACCAAATTTGGGGTTGGGATCCATTCTGTATTTGCCAATTTTAATAGGAATAGACACCAATGTCTTTTTTCATAGGTGACATAATCATCTCCGTAGAAAATGCAATGAAACCTCTAAATACTCTAGTAGAAATACTAAGTGAGTTTAGCAAAGTATCAAGCTACAAGTTACAAAAATCAATTTTATTTCTTATATACAGTTGGAAATTGAAATTTGAAAAAATACCAATTAAAATGCATCAAAACCTCTGAAATACTTAGGGGTAGACCTGACAAAAGATTTTGTTACCTGTACATTAAAAATACAAAACATTACTGAGAGGAATTTAAGAAGAGATATATTATGTTCATATTGTGTTGCATAGTTATGAGATTCACCATTATAAAGATGTCAGTTCTCCCCAAATTATCTATATACTGAATATAATCTCAGTGAAAATGCCAGATAGATTTTTTAGCGAATGAACAAATTCCTTCTAAAACTCTTCTTGGTGTTTGAAATTTAAAAAAAAATTGTATATGAATGTATATAGCAGCTTTAGTTGTAACAGACAAAAGTTGGAAAAGCCCATATGTCCTTCCATGAGTGAATGGCTAAACAAACTGTAGTATGTTCACATGGAATTCTACTCAGCAATAAAAAGGAATGAATTACACATATAACAACATGTATGAATCTCCAGGGAATCAAGCTGAGTGAAAAAGTCAGTACTCCAATTACATACTTTATAATGTATATACAATATATAATGTATATATACATTATATCAGGCTTCCCTGGTGGCTCAGAGGTTAAAGCGTCTGCCTGCAATGTGGGCGACCCGGGTTCGATCCCTGGGTCGGGAAGATCCCCTGGAGAAGGAAATGGCAACCCACTCCAGTACTCTTGCCTGGAGAATCCCATGGAGGGAGGAGCCTGGTAGACTACAGTCCATGGGGTCGCAAAGAGTCGGACACGACTGAGCGACTCAACTCACTCACTCATACATTATATAATATATAATGTATAATGTCACTTATGTAACATTCTTGAAAGGTAAAATTACAGAAAGGGAGAACAGATTAGGGTTGCCAGGTCTTACGGAGAGGGTTTCGGGAAAGAGAGAAGTGGGTGTGGCTATAGAAGGACAACATGAAAGATTCTTGTTGTTGAGAGTATCAATGTCAACGTTCTGATTCTGTGTATAGTATTGCAAGATGTTACCACTGGGGGAAATTGGATAAAAGGTATCTGGGATCTCCCTGAATTATTTCTTAAAACTACATGAGAATCCAGAATACTGGAGTGCGTTGCCATTTCCTCCTCCAGGGGATCTTCCTGACCCAGGGATCTAACTCTAACAATCTCTTGCATTGGCAGGTGGATTCTTTACCACTGCGCCACCTGGGAAATATTCTTGCCTGAAGAATCCTATGGAGAGAGGAGCCTGGCGGGCTATAGTCCATGGGGTCACAAAAGAACTGGACACAACTGAGAGTGTGCGGCGCGCGCGCACACACACACACACACACACACACACACACACGAGAATCCAGAATTACTTCCAAACAAAAAGTTAAAATTTAAGAAAGTTAGGCCAAAAGGAAACAAATTCTAAGGTGGTAGAACAAAACCCAACTGCTTTATAAATGTAAATTTACTAAATATGTCAAAGAGTAAGACTGCCATTTATTTTAAAAATAAATATTTAATGAGACATACTTCAAAAATAAAAGTTAAAAGAAAAAGTATAGAAAAAGATAATGCACTAGCCAAAAGAAGCATGGTGAAGCTATAGTAATATCAAAACAGACTAAGACAAAAACCAATATTATAAATAAAGGGTAAATTGCATAATTTCTTTTTTTTTTTCATAATTTCTTTTAAAAAAGTATTTATATTTGGCTATGCTGGATCTTTGTTGAGGCATGTAGGAGCTAGTTCTCTGACCAGGGATCGAACCCAGGTGCCCTGCATTGGGAGCACAATATCCTACCCACTGGACCACCAGGGAAGTCACAAATTACATAATTTCTTATTGGATCAATTTAACAGGAAGCTAGTACAACTCTAAATATGTATCATCAACAAGAGAGCTTTAAAATATATAAAGCAAAGCTTTACAGAAATAAAAGGAGAAATGGACAAATCTACAAGTATAAAAAATGAAATCAGGAAGCTGGATGGACATAGCACCAGCTCTGTTCTCTCCTCATCTTTTAACAAAATAATTAGCAAAAAACAACTCATACAGGTGACAGAAGAAATGTACTGCTGGTAAACACACTTGAGACAAATAATTAAGACTTATTTAGAGGACATGTTCTCTCTATGCAGTGTTTAGGAGTCTCTTTACCCTACCTGGGGCTTCCCTGGTGGCTCAGAGGTTAAAGTGTCTGCCTGCAATGTGGGAGACCTGGGTTCAATCCCAGGGTTGGGAAGATCCCCTGGAGAAGGAAATGGCAACCCACTCCCGTATTCTTGCCTGGAGAATCCCATGGACGGAGGAGCCTGGTAGGTTGCAGTCCATGGGGTCGCAAAGAGTCGAACACGACTGAGCGACTTCACTTTTCTTTCACTTTACCCTATCCAGAAAGAGATTCACACTATTCTGAAACAGTGCTGGTTATCATCTAGTGAAATGAAGCCTGTGAAAGGAAGATTATTTTTTTGTGCTTCCTAGAGATAACATAGTTCTTTAGTTTTGTGGCTTTGTATAGCTTTACAGTAAGCTTATGAGCTAGAAGCCTCTCTGATACCTTCAACAACTTCAAGTTCCTGATATTTAGCATGCTGTAGTCCGCAGTATTCTGTTCTCTTTGCCAACATACTATTGCATAAAAGCGTCGTGTTTTCATAGAGATTTTCTCCATTTTAGTCTCTACTGCAAAATTATTGTAGTGAGTCTTCAACTTTCATTGAAAACTTTTAAAATTCTTAAATCAGAGTGGAACTCAAATGAAATGTTGAAAAAAATCAGGTCTTTATGACAGGAGTGACATTAGAGTCTGGTTTGCTAGATTCTTAGGTTTTTGCACCTGGTTACTTCTCTGCTTTTCCACCTACACTTTTCACTCCTGATGTCGAGGCTACTTTGAATTATTGACATGTCCTTTCATCTGATGACTCAATGTCTTTGCCTTCTTCAACAATATCTTTCTAAATTACCTGTATCACCTTTGTCCATAAAACACACATAGACGTGGAATAACACAGTGTAAAAAAAAGTAAGGGTGTTTCCAGCAATACACATTCACAAAACTACGATATTTTTCCATTTAATATTTTGGTGACTGTGGGGTGTTGATATTTTACTAGGTGCCCGTCAGAAAAACAGAAACACAATGAACACAAGCACACTGTCTCTCAAAAACTGCAGGGTCAGAATCAAGAGGTCCCTAGAACAGACGACGCGACCATGGTCACACCAATCAAATTCGCACAACTCCAAAATCACTGGACCTCAGAGTCTCTCGACCCGCTAGGCACCCTACCACAAATCCCACCGCAGAAATCTTTCACACTCGATCACCCAAGGGCACTCCTCCTTCTCTGACTGCTTGACAGCTTGAGGCTCAAGCTGGCCCATCTCCTCGTCACGGTGCCCAGATCTTTTCCCACCTTGACCCCACTGAAGTCCAGTCCCAGGTGGGGCCGGGATCAAACGGAACTAAACCGACTCAGCGGTGCTTCCTTCACGGACCAGATACCATAACGCCGAGAACCCGAAGATACACCAACTGCACGGAGCAAGAGACTTTTTGCGGAAAATAGATTTGGACCGAGGAGGCCTCTGGGAAATGTAGTTCTGGGCAGCAAAACCGCGGACCTTTTCAGATTCTCCTTAGCACCAAGTAGCACTCCCAGGCTCCGAGTGCCAGACTCATGGGAGGCAGCTTCTGCAAAACTCAGCTGAGGTCCCTCGGCCGATCTGAGAGCCCCTCCACGGTGCGGTGGGTCATTCCGGTTACCCCGACAGCGGGAGGGCCAGTCCCTCCTCCGCGAGCCGCGGGGGCCTCTGGGAAGAGTTAGCTGCATCTAACGGACCTGGGCTGGTGCTGCCTACCGCCACAGTCGGCGCTGACCTGAGTGGCACCCCTCCCTGGGGCCGCACCGGCTGTGCCACTCGGGCGGTGTTGAGGTGTGGAACTGTGGCCCGTGTCTGCGGGCTTGCCGGTGAGTCTTCGGGAAGCCGCGAGCTCAGAATTCGGGACTCTTTGTGCTGGATGGTTCAGGGGCCTGCGGCCCACTGGGTGCCTGTGTTGTTGGAGGAGGACGCCGGGCAGGGGCGGCGGGTTCCCTGAGGCCGTGGGAGTGGAGGGTGAAAAACTGAGCGTGTGACTCGATAGGACTTTATTTTCCAGACATTTGTCCGTGACTCATATGGCCCTGGAGTCGTGTGTGTAGGCAGATTTTGTGGATGTGTTTTTTCCTTTTCTATTTCCATATGAATGTGGCTTCAAACTACGAAGCCTGTGTGTGATTTGTGAGACTGTACCAGTGCTTCGTTTCTTTGGTTCTGGTCATCGTAAATATGTTTTTCTATTAGATATCAGTAGCCCCAACACGTTGTTTTAGTATTTGTTTCAAATTGTATTTTCGTGTATTTGCCATATTTTGTGTGCTTAGTAATTTCATGCTCCTTGCCCCCCACTCCCAGCCCCAATTCACAAAGAAAAGCTCCAAGAAAACAAGAATCATTCATACTTCTGCCAGCCACTATCAAATTTTATTTCCCATCTTTTCATTCCCCGTGAATATATTATATATATATGATCAGTAGCTTGAAAGTTGGAATCACACTGTACATACAATTGTGTAGTCTACGTATGGCATTTAACAATGTGCAATTAATATTTTTTCATTTAAACAATTACACATCTATGTGATCATTTAACAGGTTTTTTAAGGTATACATGTTAATGCATTTACTCTTGTTGATGGCTAATTTGGTTCTTTTCAACTTCTTGCCATTGTAAAGAACGTGTTTATTAGCAACTGTTTGGCACATGTTATGATGCACTTTATTAATTTTCGGGGGACAGGGGGCAGGCTCTTAGAAGTGGAACTGATCAGTTGAAGTGTATGTGCTTATTAAAGACTACCTGCGTTTGTGCTAAGTCGCTTCAGTCATTTCCTGACTCTGTGCAATCCTTTGGACTGCAGCCTGCCAGGCTCTTCTCTCCATGGATTCTCCAGGCAAGAATACTGGAGTGGGTTACCATGCCCTCCTCCAGTGGGTATTCCCAACCTGGAGATCGAACCTGTGTCTCTTAGCTCTACCTGCATTGGCTGGTGGATTCTTTACCACTAGTGACACCTGGGAAATGCAAAGACTCCCTGCTGCTGCTGCTGCGTCGCATCAGTCGTGTCCAACTCTGTGCGACCCCACAGACGGGCAGCCCACCAGGCTCCCCTGTCCCTGGGATTCTCCAGGCAAGAACACTGGAGTGGGTTGCCATTTCCTTCTCCAATGCATGAAAGTGAAAAGTGAAAGTGAAGTCGCTCAGTTGTGTCCGACTCCTAGCGACCCCATGGACTGCAGCCCACCAGGCTCCTCTGTCCATGGGATTTTCCAGGCAAGAGTACTGGAGTGGGGTGCCATTGCCTTCTCCGAAAGACTCCCTAATTCTATCCAATTATTCTCTGGTAAAGTTCCATCTAATCTACAGTATTATTGGCATAGTATTAGATTGCCTATATTTATACACCCTTGATAACAATGGTTGTCATTAATATTAGTAACCTTTGTTAACCTCATAAATGTAAAATATTTCCTTTAATTTGCAGTTATTTGATTACTATTGAAGTCAACCATTTTAAAAATAATTTTTTGTGAATTATGTGTTTTCTAAGTTATTTTTCTAAAGCAGTGTTCTATTTTCAAATTTCTTTTCCAGGTTCTTCAGGTATTATGGATTTATTCATTCATCTACTCACCATTTATTGAATGCTGCATGTGACAGGAGTTAAAAGATGCTTGGGATATAGCATTGAACAAAGTAGACAGACTCTGCTATCATGGTACTTAAATTGTTGTGGGTCAGATAATAAGGGGGGTAAGTAAATTTAATATAACATACATTACATAGTGAAAAATTCTAAGAAGTAAAGAAGGAGAATATATAGAATCAGGGATAGGACTTTTAGATGGGGTAGCTAGAAATGCATCCTGAAAATGTAATAATAAGGATATGAAGGAAATTAGGAGCTAATTATGCACAGCACATGCGTATAATTAAGGGAAGAGGGAACACCAGTTAGAAAAGCCCAGGTGGAAATATGCCTGTTACCAAGAGGCTGCTGCTGCTGCTGCTAAGTAGCTTCAGTTGTGTCCGACTGTGCGACCCCAGAGACAGCAGCCCACTATGCTCCCCTGTCCCTGGGATTCTCCAGGCAAGAACACTGGAGTGGGTTGCCATTTCCTTCTCCAGTGCATGAAAGTGAAGTTGCTCAGTCGTGTCCAACTCCTAGCGATCCCATGGACTGCAGCCTACCAGGCTCCTCTGTCCATTGGATTTGCCAGGCAAGAGTACTGGAGTGGGTTGCCATTGCCTTCTCTGTACCAAGAGGCTAGGGTGGCTGAAATAGAGCAGATAAAAGGGAGAGTAGTGGAGAAGGAAATGGCAACCCACTCCAGTGTTCTTGCCTGGAGAATCCCAGGGATGGGGGAGCCTGGTGGGCTGCCGTCTATGGGGTCACACAGAGTTGGATTCGACTGATGCAACTTAGCAGCAGCAGCAGTAGCAGCAGTGAGAGATGAGAGAAGAAAAGTAATTGAAGGGCCGGAGGCCAGATCAGGTTGGTCCTTGAGGGCCATGTGAATGATCTTGACTTTTACTCAGAATGAGGTGGGAAGCTGTGGGAGAGTTTTGAACATGTGATTTTATCTGCTTATGATTTAAGAGGATTGCTTTGGTTGGTCTGATGAGAGGATTAGGGGAAGAAGACAAGGACAAGGGAAGAAGTGGAAAGACTAACTAGGAAACTGTTGCATTAATCAAGGGAAAAGATGTTGGTGACCTGGACGAGAGTAGTAAAAATGGTGAGAAGTAGTCATGTATGGCAATTTGCTGATAGAACTGATGTGATGTATAAGTACGACAGGATGACACAGTATTTTTTAATATGAGCAACTTGAAGATTGGAGTTATTACCTGAGAAGGGAAAGAGGGTAGGAAAAACCTGGGACATAGGGAAATAGTGAGATTTCAGTTTGGAATATTATATGTGAAGTATGAGGTGCCCATTGGGTATTTAGGTGGAAATATTAAGTTGGCAGTGGGATATACAAGTCTACAGTTCTAAAGAAAGGTCTCAGATTGGAGACATACACTTGGCAGTTATTAGCATGTAGATGATGCACACGTGCATGCATGTGTGCTCAGTCATCTCCAACTCTTTGTGACCCCGTGGACTATAACCCGCCAGGCTCCTTTGTCCATGGAATTTTCCAGGCAAGAATGCTGGAGTGGGTTGCAGTTTCCTACTTCTGAGGCTATTCCTGACCCAGGAATTGAACTCCTGCTGCTCTTGCATTGGCAGGCAGATTCCCAGGCACTACACCACCTGGGAACCCCTTTTAGGTGATATTTACAACCAGACTGGATGAGATCACGTTGTAGGGTAGATGGAAAATGATAGAGGTAAAGGACTAATCTTTGGGTCACTTCAACATGACAAAGTCTGGGAAATGAGGAGGAATCAGCAAAAGAGACTGAAAGGGACCAGCTAGAATGATTGAGAGACTCGTGATATCCTGGTAACCGAGGGAAGAATGTGTTTTAATGAAAATTGTGTCAGATGCTGCTGATAGCCCAAGCAAAAGAGGACTGAGACAGTAATGTTGAATTTAGCAACATGAAAATTGTTGGTCACCCTGCAAAGCAGTTTCAGTAGAATAAGGACCTATAGAGAAAACTGGACAAGATAAATTGGTGATAACAAGTATAAACAACACTTTAAGTTTTTTCTCTTAATGGAAGGAGTGAAATGAAGTGGTAGGTGGAGTTAAGAGGTAAATAATAACCCTGTTCATATACTGAGTGAAGTGATTCAACAGAGAGAGAAACTTGATAAAGGAGGAAAGGGGAGAAATGCTATAGACACCTCCTTAAATGGAAGAACAAACGTTAGGGTCTGAGGATAAAGGAAAAGAATAAAATAATCACTTAGGAGAGTGGGACAAAGAATAGAGAAATATAATATGATCTCCAGGCAGCATTGAAGACCCACTTGCTGTTAGTTTTCATGAATTTAAATTGAGCCTATTCCACGTGGTTGTTTGGTTTTTCCCCTCCTGTACTGTTCATATGCATGGTTGTCGCCACAGATAGGGGAGGGGAGAGTAAAATTTAACCAAAGTTGTTGGTTTCATGAAATAAGAAAGAATGATGTGAGAGAAAGGGGCAAGGGAGTCTAAGTTAGCAAGAATTAATTATACTAATTGACCGTGGCTTCAAGGCCAGGTAAGTAGAAAAGTGGTGGGAAGAGGGTGAGGGAAAATGAAAAACTATAGAATGAAGGAATGGAAGCTCCTGATGGTGGTGAAAAGTGGTTGAGTTGAAATGCAAGAGGAAGTAAGGTGGAAAGACAAGGATATTTTTCCCTTTAGTTGCCAAATGTTCAAAATAGGACAGTCCTTCTTTTTATCACCTATTTGTTTTAGAAAATGTGGAATATTGTTAGCTATATTTCAGTAGGGATTACAAAATGGTGATATTCAAATCCTGTCATTCTTTATTTACTAGCTGGAATATTTTCCTAAGGAAAAAATGTCTGTCATCAATTCTGATTAGTTTAAGACACAGTTAGCATTTATAAGAATTTGTTGTTTTCTGTGTAAATATTTAAGTCAATAATTGTAGTAGCTGATGTAAAGTATGCTTGTGTGTCTATGCATGCATGCCTGCTAAGTTGCTCAGTCATGTCCAACTCTTTGCGACCCTATGGACCATAGGCCGCCAGCCTCCTCTGTCCATGAGATTCTCCAGGCAAGAACACTGGAGTACGTTGCCATGCCCTCCTCCAGGGTACTATCCTGATCCAGGGATCGAACCTGAGTCTCTTACATCTCTGGGATTGGCAGGCAGGTTCTTCACTACTAGTGCACCTGGGAAGCCCTTCTCTGATACAGAGCTATTGATAAGTTCATGGGGCATCTCCTATATATGCACTCCTATTCTTGTTCACAGAATGTGCTTAAGCTCTCCATGATGTAGTAGTCATCTTTATAGCTATCAGCATCTTTGGGGAATGTATATTCTTGGCCTTTCTGATGGCTCCAAGTATCATTTTGCTACAGAGTGACCTTTAATCTACCTTGTGGGTACAGGTTTCTCAAACCACAAAGCAAACCTTGTCTAAGGTTTTTATTCTCTTTTATTCTCTTTTTCAGCTCTGCCTTCTCAGGCTCAGTCCATTCCCAGAAAGAAGAGGAAATGAATGAATTCCAGGTAAATTTTAAATAGCATATTTGTTCCAGAGTAGTTTAAGGGAATTGTAGTAATCCATACACTAAACTGGAAAATCCTATATAGATAAAACATATTTTCAGAGGAAGCAGAGTTGGAAGATTAAGACCAGGAAAGTTAAAATATGATTATGCAGAAATGTATTCATTTAGAGAGATTAAAGTTGGGCTTCAGTTTTGAATTTCATTACTATAGGTAAACAAGAGCAGAAATTCATTATATATTTAAGTAAGTTTTTCATTGGCACCTAGGTCAATGAATATATTATAACATATATAGGGAGACTTTCTGTAGTTGGTAAAACAGCTTTTCTGATAGTCCGGGGTTTTCTTTATAATTTAAAAAAAAATCTTGGCTGTGCTGCATGGCTTGCAGGATCTCAGTTCCCTGACCAGGGATTGAACCCAGGCCACAGCAGTGAAAGTGCTGAATCCTAACCACTACCACCAGGGAGGTGGTCTGTTTTGATCAGGGATAAAGCAAAGAATATATGTTAAAATATTCCAGCATTGGAAATAACACAAATCAACATCAACAGAAAAAGAGATAGTATTTCATGCAGTGGGATAGTGTACACACACACACACAAAACCAAAACACACAGAGTACTGCAACTTACAATATGGATAATCTCACAAACATGTGGTACCATTTATATGAAGTTTGAAAACTGAGAAAACTAGTCTCAGTGTTAGAGAATAGTGGTTACTGAGCAGGTATTTACTGGGACGGGATATGAGGGAATCTTGTAGTATGCTGAAAATGTTCTATATTTTGATTGAGTGATGGGTACACAAATATGTAAATATATAAGAATGTCTCAGTTTGTGCATTTAAGATTAGTGCATTTTACCACATTATTCTATGTATGTCACCTCATTTAAAAATAAAAAGCAGACTATCTGAAGAAATAGATGGGATGTGCCTTTCAAATGACCCTATATAATTATTTTTTCCATGTATGTTTGCTGTGATTTGGCCACAATCTAAAGTAATCATTTATGGTAAATTCTTTTACTTTCAGTCTACTAGAATGTGAACAGAATAAAAGTTTTATTTGGTTTACTGCTGTATCTACAGCCCCTAGAACAGTGCTTGGTATACTTGGTTTTTGTGAATGTGGTTGTAATGAATCCATGGTTCCTTATTTCTTCATTTTACTCTTAGAGTAAGTAATGTCTGTTTCCTCTTCAAGGACATTTCCTCAGAACTTCATCCTTTTTCTTCAAAGTTCCTTTGGAATCTTTCTCTTTCAGATTTTATCCTGTACTCTTAGCTACTAAACATATTTCAATTTACTGCCTTTTCACTCTCAGCTCAAAGATTTGCTTTACTGAAACATACCTTTCTTTGACCTGGTGCCCCTATCTCATAGCTTCTCTGTATGTCTAGTTTTTCCCTCAGTTAATTTTCAAAGTGAACACACGTTCGTAGCCAGCATTAAGCACTGGATAAAGAAATAGAATATTACCCTAACACCCATTGGACTCCTTCTGTACCTTTCCAAGTTATTACCCCTACTCCAGGGGTAACCACTGTTTAGTGTATATCACTATAGACTCTTTCTGCATATTTTTAAACTTTATGTAACCTATGTACTTGGCGTCTGACTTCGTTTAATATTTTGTCAGATTTATGTTGAATTGATGCATGTAAGCTGTAGTTCACTCAACTTTATTACTGTATATTATTCAATTATATGAATAAACCATACTTTTATATATCCATTCTATCATTGATTGGCATTTAGGTAATTTTTATTTGGGAATAATTAAAATATTATTCCTGTGAACTTTCTATTAGATTTTTGTTGCACATATGTGCATATCTCTTTCTACCAAAGCAGAATTGCTGAGTCATAAGTTATGTGTAAGATTACCTTTTATTAATACTGCCAAACAGTTTTCCAAAGTGGTTGTCCAAAATTATACTCTTAACAGTGTATGAGAGTTCTCAGTTATTCCAAGACAACAACATCTTGAGTGTATTTTCTATGGTCACTAGCTTGTTTTTTGGTATAATATCAAATTCATAGGTAGTAAAACAGAAGCTCAACTAAGTTTGAGTACATAAAAATTACATTCTCCTGTTGATACAATCACCATAAATAAAGTAAATTTGAAAAACCTAACAATAATTTTAGTAATACATATGGCAGACCAAATCTGGTATTTAAATATTTACAAACTAAATTAAAATCGAATAGAAAACTGCATATAATACATGAAAATAAATCCACAATTGAAAAAATAAAAAAGAACAAATGCCCAGTAAAAACTGTAAATAATATCTATTGTTAATCAAAGTTTTACATGGATTACCTTATATAGTCTTCAAAAGAGTCTCTCTTTCCTATTTGTTTATGTTTTCATTTATTTCCCTCAACTAGTATGTAATTTCCAGGAGGACAAGAACTTATGTCTATCTTCCAGCTATATCCTTGGACTCTAAACCAGTGCTGGGCATATCTAGTAACTCCATAACTTGCTGAATAAAAAACTATAACTCTAGGGCTCAAATATGAATTATTTTCTCATTCTCTTTAGTGGCAGTTAATACTCATAATGAAAACCTCAACTACTATGAGACCCTCAAATAGTCTCTGAGCTATCAAAAAACAAAAACAAAACAGGTTCAATTGTTTAATTCTCTGGTTCTACTACTTTAACACATAGAAGAAATAGAAGAGCTGAGATTTCAGTGGTATTGCAGAGACTGAATCAAATGAACTTGTTGATACATTGTACCTAGGTGTTGTAGAAGAGTTATGAATCAAAATATATGCTACAGTTCCATTTTTGGAAAAAGGGTTGGTGTTGTTATTAAGAAAGGTAAGAAAGTTAATGGCAAAAACTGCTGAGTATTATATTACTCCTCACAAACCTAATATGGAATAGGTATATGTTACCTGAAATAGTGAACTATTGATGGCAAACTACTAACTGGATTCTAAGTAGTAAATAAACATGATAATGAGAAAAGCAAAATTTTCTGTTAGAAAAGATTATTTTTACAGTCATAAAATCCAGTATTCATGAAAGAATCTCATCATTTTCTTTGGATGAAAACTCCATACATGAGACACTGTGTGTGCATGCTCAGTTGTGTCTGAGTCTGCGACCCCATCGACACTATAGCCCTCCAGGCTCCTCTGTCCACAGAATTTTCCAGACAAGAATACTGGATTGGGTTGCCATTTGTTTCTTCATATACATTATTTTTTAAATATTCTTTTCCATTATGGTTTATCGCAGGAGATTGGATATAGTTTCCTGTGCTGAATATAGTAGGATCTTGCTGTTTATCCATTCTAAGTGTAATAGTTTGCATCTGCTATCCCCAAACTCTTTGTCCATCCCTCTTCCTTCCCTGCTACCCGTTGACAACCACAGGTCTGTTCTCTATCGTGTGTCTGTTTCTGTTTTGTAGATAAATTCATTTGTGCCATATTTTAGATTCCATGTCTAAGTGACATCATATGGTATTTGCCTTTCTCTTTCTGACTTAGTATGATAATCTCTCGTTGCATCCATGGTGGTGCAAGTGGCATTATTTTATTCTTTTTTATGGATGAGTAGTATTCCATTGACTGTGTACCGTATCTTCCATCCATTCATCCAAGACAGTAAGCTTTAAAGAAACAAAAAGAATGTTACTTTAAAATGCCAATTAGTGCATTAGATAATAAAGATAAATGGTTAGGACTACTTCTGCATCAAACTGCAGAAAATTTATTATAAGGAATACTGTGAAAAATAAGAAACATATCAGTAGGAAACTTTTATTGATCTGTCTTAGCTCATGGTAGACACAGACAACAAAATGAACATAACTACCAATAATAATTTGATAGAGCTAATTGATTGTCATAGCTTATAGCCTGGAAGCAATTAATATCCCCTTTTTAGATATGGAAAAACTAAAAGACTGACCATATATTAGGCCCAAATTCAATAAATTTCAAAGTACAAACTATGTTTTCCACAATGCAATTACATAGGAAGTTAATGATAAAACTTCAGAAAGAAAACATTTCTGCATGGAAGTTTTAAAACTAGCATAAGGAACTTAGGATCAAGAAAGACAGAATTTAAGATCATGGTTCAGGCCCTAATACCCTAACCATACTTAATCTTAAGCTGGAAAAATAGCCAGTAGTGGCTTGAAAATAGGATGGTCTCAGCATGAATGCAGTAGTAGAACTAAAGATAGAGAAGCTGGAGATTGTTCATCGATGATGCTTCTCATAGCTGGTTCTCCTGAAGGGGATCTAGGAGCATATTTTCATGGCTGCCAGAAAAATAGCACTTTGAAAAGTTCTCTTTCTGGCATGAGCATTTATCTGTCTTAATAGATTTACCTAGTGTTATTGACTGTCTCTGACAGAAATCTTACATAACAATTGCTTAAACAGGGCAGAATTTTGTCTTTGTAGGAATTCTGCTCGGTTCAGTTCAGTCGCTCAGTCGTGTCCAACTCTTTGCGACCCCATGAATCGCAGCATGCCTGGCCTCCCTGTCCATCACCAACTCCCAGAGTTCACTCAGACTCACGTCCATCGAGTCGGTGATGCCATCCAGCCATCTCATCCTCTGTCGTCCCCTTCTCCTCCTGCCCCCAATCCCTCCCAGCATCAGAGTCTTTTCCAATGAGTCAACTCTTTGTATGAGGTGGCCAAAGTACTAGAGTTTCAGTTTTAGCATCATTCCTTCCAAAGAAATCCCACGGCTGATCTCCTTCAGAATGGACTGGTTGGATCTCCTTGCAGTCCAAGGGACTCTCAAGAGTCTTCTCCAACACCACAGTTCAAAAGCATCAATTCTTCGGCGCTCAGCCTTCTTCACAGTCCAACTCTCACATCCATACATGACCACAGGAAAAACCATAGCCTTGACTAGACGGACCTTTGTTAGCAAAGTAATGTCTCTGCTTTTGAATATGCTATCTAGGTTGGTCATAACTTTCCTTCCAAGGAGTAAGTGTCTTTTAATTTCATGGCTGCAGTCACCATTTGCAGTGATTTTGGAGCCCAGAAAAATAAAGTCTGACGCTGTTTCCACTGTTTCTATAAGGGATATCATAGTGTTTTCTTTCTTCATCTGACATGCCCATCCATGGGGTTGCCAATTGCAGGATCCCATCTTTCTCGTGGCAGAGTAATATTCCATTGTATATGTATGTATTACCTCTTCTGTATGCGTTCATCTGCTTTTTGGTCTCTGCTTTTTAATACACTCTCTATGCTAGTCAATAGCTTTTCTTCCAAGTAGCAAGTGTCTTTTAATTTCATGGCTGCAATTACTGTCTGCAATGATTTTGGAGCCCAAGAAAATAAAGTCTGTCATTGTTTCCACTATTTGGCTTGTAGTGATGGGATCAGATGCCATGAGCTTCATTTTATGAATGTTGAGTTTTAAGCCAGCTTTTTCACTCTCCTCTTTCACTTTCATCAAGAGGCTCTTTAGTGCCTCTTCACTTTCTACCATAAAGGTGGTGTTATTTGCATATCTGAGGTTATTGATATTTCTCCCAGCAATCTTGATTCCAGCTTGAGCTTCATCCACTCCAGCATTTCACATGGTACTCTTCATATAAGTTAAATAAGCAGGGTGACAATATACAGCTTTGACATACTCCTTCCCCAATTTTGAACCAGTTCATTGTTCCATGTCTGATTCTAACTATTACATACAGTTTTCTCAGGAGGCAGGTGAGGTAGTAAGTATTTGTTCTTTTATTTTTTTAAATAATTTCTGAAATTAATTTTTGGCTATGCTGGGTCTTCATTGCTGCATGAACTTTTCTCTAGTTATGACAAGTGGTGGCTACTCTCTAGTTGCAGTGTGTGGGCTTCTCATTGCGGTGGTTTCTCTTGTTGCAGAGCACAGGCTCTAGAGTGTGCAGGCTTAATAGTTGTGGCACATGGGTTTAGTTACTGTGAGACACGGCATGTTGGTCTTCCTGGATCAGGGACGGAACCCATGTCTCCTGTATTGGCAGGCGGAGTCTTAACGGCGGAGCCACCAGGGGGAGCCCCAACAATATTAATTCTTTTGATCCACGAACATGGAATATCTTTTCACTTATTTGTATTCTCTTCAGTTTCTTTCATCTCCTTGGTTAAATGTATTGCTAAGTATTTTTGTTGTTTCTGATACTTTTGTGAATGCGTGCATGTGTGTGTGTCAAGTCATGTTTGACTCTTTCCGACCGCATGGACTGTAGCCTATCAGGCTCCTCTGTCCATGGGATTCTCCAGGCAAGAATACTGGAGTGGGTTGGCATTTCCTCCTCCAGGGGATCTTCCTGACCCAGGGATCGAACTTTCATCTCTTATGTCTCCTCTTCACTATTGTGAATGGGATTGTTTTTATTTCTTATTCAGATATTTTGTTGTTAGTGTATACAAACAGAGCTGATTTCTGTCTATTGATTTTGTATCCTGAAACTTTACTGAATTTTTTGATTTGTTCTAACAGTTTTTTGCTGGTGATTTTAGGATTTTCTGTATATAAGATCATATCATCTTAAAAAGACTTTTCTCCTTTTTTTTCCTTGCCTGACTGCTCTGGTTAGGATTACTCATACTATACTGAATAGGATTGATGAGAGTACCTTGGTCTTGTTCTGGTCTTAAAGGAAAAGTTTTCAACCTTTTACCATTGGGTATGATGTTAGTTATTGGCTTATCATATATTGCCTGACTTATGTTGAGCTACATTCCTTCTATACTCAATTTGTTGAGAGTTTTTATCACAAAAGGATATTGTATTTTGTCAAGTGCTTTTTCTGCCTCTCTTGAAATGATCAGACATAATAATTTCTGTCTTTCTATTAATATGTCACATGTATAGATTTGCATGTGTTGAACTATCTTTGCATCCCAGGATTAAATCCTTCTTGATCATGGTGTTTTAACATGCTGTTGAATTTAGTTTGCCTATATTTTGTTGAAAATTTCTGCATCTACATTCATTAGAGACACTGGCCTATAGTTTTCTTTGCAGTGTCCTATCTCCCTTTAGTATCAGGGTAATGTTGGTCTTGTAAAATGAGCTTGAGAGTGTTCCCTTCAGTTCAACTTATTTTTTTGTGTGAAAGTTTGAGAAAGATTGGCATCTATTCATCTGTAAATGATTGGTAAAACTCATCAGGGAAGCCATGTAGTTTTTGGCTTTTCTTTTTTGGAGGGAGAGGAGGATTTTCTTTACTGGAAGATTTTAATTACTGATTCAGCTCCTTACTCATTATATCTGTTCTGATCTGTTTCATGGTTCAATCTTGGTAGGTTGTATGTTTCTAGGAATTTATCCATTTGTTCTAGGTTATCCACTTTGTTACCATATAACTGTTCATAATAGTCTCTCATGGTCATTATATCTGTGGTATCTTTCAGATATCACATGCCCCCTCTTTCATTTTATTTATTAGACTCCTCTTTTTCTTCTTGATGGTGTCCTTAGCACAGTTAGTACAATCTGCTTCTCTGTAATGTCCTCTGAGAATGTTATCTGCTGCTCTCTCAGACTTTTCAGTCATGAAGCTCAAAATTCAGTATGCTGGATATGATGAGAGAAAAATTAGTCTCTTTGGCACCATATCATATAGCTGAGAAAACAGGGTACTCACACATTTTTACTTTCCTTCGCGAGTGAAATCATGGGCCAGGATTTCTCTTGGCCCTAAGCTATGTTGCCTTGATGGAGGAGTGAGGTAGGTGAAAGTCAAACTGTTCCTCTTACCCTTTATGATGAGTCCAAACTTGTATATTTTGCTCCATTGGTGCACTGGAAATCTTTGCTAGAGACCTGCACTTTCACAAAGGCTGTCTTTTGTTGGGTGCTTGTCTCAGACAGTCATTTTCTGGGGGCTCCTAAACAGTGGCCAAAAGAGGCTAGAGTCAGTTCACATGCCTCTCAGGGGTCTACAGCAAGAACTGTGGTCTTTATGCTTATTTTTCAACATTTGGGTAGGCAAGACTCCTTCTGAGTACCTTGCATATGGTGCTGGATCCCGCAGTTCCCATAAGGGCACTTTTGTCCATGGATGGATGTCAAATTATTATTTTTGCAGTGGGGACTGAATGAGGGATGTCTTATTTAGCCATGATTGCCTTTGGTTTCTTAAGCCTGATTATTTACAAGTCCTTGCTCTTCAGTAGGAGGGGCTCCAAAAGAGGAGTTTCCATTATTCTCACAGCATACTCTGAACCTTAGTGAATGTTCATGTTCATAGGGTCCTTTTAGGACCTAGAAATTAATAATCAGAAACATTTTCTGTGAGTTTGCTCCTGGTGATTTCATCTTACCCCCTCTGTCACAGAAATTCCTGAAAGTATAGGAAATATGGACAGCTCCCTTTATTCCAGTGCTCTTTGTCTTATGTTTATATTTTTGGGATATTTTGGTTTTTAACTAGAAAAAGTGCATTTGATTTCTATGTCTAAAGCACACTGCTTTGAAGAAATTTGTCACCATTCCTCATTTCTGACACTTTAAATCTTTCTTTGTACTATTTTTTCATAGTTCTGGTTGTAATTCAGATTTAGAATTTTAAAATTCTAAAATTTAAATCCATTTTAAAAAACTTCATTAACAAATCTTTTTTTCTGTATCTTTTCATATTTGTAGGATTCTGTTTGTGGCACTCTTTTTTCAGTATATGTGAACTCTGCAGTTTTCATGGCTGCAGACACATATCATAGGCTTATGAACAATAAATCTTCATTTTCAATTTAGATTTTTTCTGGCCTAGTGAACAATATGTGCAACTGCTAAATCAATGAATATCTCCAGTTGGATGTCCTACTATGTTTCAAAGTTTGTATACCATTCTCTCCCCTTTTCTGCTTCTATCCAAATCATATTTTCATGTGTTAGTGAATCACAGGGATCTAGTGAGTTCCCAAACCAGTTAACTTCGAGTGAAGTTTTATATTCCCCCAGTTTTTACAGTCAGTATAAATCGGTACCCAAGATCTCTTTAACCCACAGTAGTTATTAAAGATATGTGCTTGCTAAATCAATGAATGAACACAAACTGACAGGATATTGCTAAAATGATTTTTTTCTTTCAGACAGTAACAAAAACATAAAATTTATTTTATAGTCTCTTACCTTTGTGTATTACGTGAACAAGTTTCATTATGTTTTGTCCACAACATATAAAGTGGATGACTTCAGATTGAGTGGGAGTATGTTGTTACAGGACACGGTGACATTCAAAGATGTGGCTATTGACTTCACTCAGGAAGAGTGGAAGCAATTGGATCCAGCTCAAAGGAACCTGTACCGGAATGTGATGCTAGAAAACTATAACAACTTAATCACAGTGGGTAAGGGTAGTTTCCTATATAACTCAAATTCTGGGAGTAAAGTTCCCTTTTTCCCCCAGTGTTTCTGAAATGGGTCCAACCTTCAATTATCAGACTGAGTTTGGTCTTTAGATGCCTTTGTTCACATGCACATGCATGCTGCAGCTTTCAAAGCAAAATGTCATCTATGGTTATGTTTCAGGGGGCAGCATCCCTAGAAACAATGCTTTTCTTATCTTTCAGAAGGCCTTGGGCTAGCCTCAATTCTTGAATGATTCTTTTTTCCTACTATTTATGCCCAAATCTTACATCCTTTCCCTTTCACAGGATGTCCATTCACCAAACCTGATGTGATTTTCAAGTTGGAGCAAGAAGAAGAACCATGGGTCATGGAGGAAGAAGTGTTAAAGAAACATTGTCCAGGTTAGTGAAAGGGAACCATAGAGGTGAGGAAGGGCCAAGGCCCTTTAACAGCTAATATGTAAGTTCTTGATCCCTCTGAAATATTCCAAAGGTATATTTTTTTAGGCCATAGAATTCCATACTGACGGTGTGAATTTTTTATATATGTAAGATGTCATTTTTGAAACTTTTTTTGAAAATTCACATTTTTGTTGTGAATTTAAATATCCTAACTCTGTCAAGCTTTGAAGTCAGTGGTACACTGGTTTCATAAGATTTAGAAACTTTCCTTCACATTCTTCACAATCTGTATAAAATTACTCATTGTGTTATTTATATCTTCCGTTAATTCTACAGCATTCTCAGCATCATCAAATATTAGCTCTCATTCATTGTCTTAACACTCTACCACTGAAACTCAGATAGATCCTAGACCTTTTTATTTTTTCCTCCATATTTTTAAATCTCCTGTTTTCTTCCTTTGTAGCTCTCTGCTGTCTTCTCAGTAATTACTTTAAATATATCTTCCAATTTATTAATTCTCTCTTCAATTGTGTTTATTTTAAACTCATCCACCTTTTAAAAAAATTATTTATTTTTGGCTTTGCTGGTTCTTTGTTGTTACACATGGGCTTTCTCTATTTGCAGCGAGCAGGGGCTACTCTAGTTGTGGTGCACAGGTTTCTTATTGCAGTGGCTTCTCTTGTTGCAGAGAACAGGTTCTAAGTGCACATTCTTAAGTAGTTGAGGCACATGGGCTCAGTAGTGGCTCTGGGGCTCTAGAGCTTGGGCTTATTAGTATTGTGCCACACAGCTTTATTTGCTCTGCAGCATGTGAGATCTTCCTGGACCAGGGATTGAATGCATGTCTCCCACACTGGCAGGTGGATTCTTTACTACTGAGCCACCAGAGAAGCTTAACTCATCCACCTTTGAAAAAAACTTTTAGTATAAGTATTTTGTATTTTTAGAAATTCCTTTTGTTTTTGCAAAAAATTCTCACATCTTTCTGATTCTTCCTAATAATTTCTGTGGCTTCTTCAGATTTGTGTTTTAATTTTTGCTTCTTTAAAAATACTGTACATAGCTCTTTTGTATTGTCTTCAGGTTTAAATGTCCTATTTTTGACGACTCAGTGTGTTTTGGTTCTTCATGTGCTCGATGATAGCTGATTGCAATTTGAGTTTTTTAAAATCTTAATTTATGATAATCTTCTTGTCCTAAATTGAGTTGCTTTCTTCTGAAGATGATTTACATGTGTTTCTGGTGGGCACCAAGAGGCGTTTCCAGGTAAGGATCAGTTCTTTGAAGGTAGGCTTTTGGTAGGAACCTCAATTGAACTTTTCTTCTTTATTGATAGCCCAAGAGCCTTATATTTTACTTAATAAGGCTTTGCATAGGTATTCAAGTCAGATCCATCTTCAGGCTGCTTTCAGTTCTGCTCTCTTAGCCATGGTCTTGGCTAATACTTGATTTTGTTTTGTTCACTTTTTGTGTGTGTATAGTGCTCAGGTTGTTGGAGAATACTGCAGTGTTCTTGGAGATTTAGGCTACTTCCTATAAGCCCAGTAGTGCTTCAAAATTTCAGCTTTATCCACTGTCTAATTTTGCAAATGAGGTTACCCTATTGTAATTTCAATGTTAAAAATCCGTATGTAGTCTGTCTCTTTTATTCCCCCGACTTGCATGGTGTTTTTTGTTTTGGGTGATTTTATTTTTCTCTTTATTTCTTGGTTCTGCTGGTTAATCTTGTTTTAGCCCTTTTTGTTTTCTCATTGTTTCTTCCTCATGCATTTGTATTTCTATAAATATCTTTCTATATTTCTAGCTCTTGATTTATACCTGGTATTTTCACTAAGTTTTCTCATTCATGGCAATATTCAGTCAAGATTTCATTCTGTATGTCATAATTTTCTTTAGCTTGAATTTTGTCTGCTTTCTTTATATCATGTTTTTTTCTTTTCTCTTACATTTTTTAAGAGATATGATTTAAATACCTTCTCATTTTTGAGTGAGGATAGTTCCTTCTTAACCTGATTTTTAAAGAAGTATAATGTTAGGGAAGGAAAAACAGTTCTCAGATCTAGAGCACAAATCTGCAAACTAAACTAACAAAACTGCAAACTTTCTTTTCTGAGGAAGAAAGTTCTCAGATTTAGAGCACAAACCTGTTGGCCAGCCACTTGTTTTTGTAAATAAAGTTTTATTGGAATACATTCATACCAAGTCATTTACATCTTGACTGTTACTATTACAGAGGCAAGGTTGAATAGTCGTGTCAAAGACTGTATGACTCATGAAAGTGAAAGAAAGAAAGTAAAGTCGCTTAGTCATGTCTGACTCTTTGCAACCCCATGGACTGTAGGCTTCCAGGCTCCTCCATCTGTGGGATTTTCCAGGCAAGAATACTGAAGTGTGTTGCCATTTCCTTCTCCAGGGGATCTTCCTAACCCAGGGATCAAACCCCAGTCTCCCACACTGCAGGCAGGCTCTTTACCATCTGAGCCACCAGGGAAGCCCATATGACCCATGAAGCCTAAAATATTTGCAATCTGACCTTATTTAAGAAAAAGTTTGCCAACTCTTGATGTATAGGAGTACATCTGTGCTTCATACTAAAGCCTTTTATTATGCATGGTTGTGTGAATATAAGTATGTTTAGGCTTTATTTCTTCTCATCCAAAAAGGAACTGTGGCTACAAGTCTCATAACTCTGAATCTTATACTCTCATCCCAAGACATCTTCCTAAAAAGATAGTATTTCACAGTGTTTCCTTGCTCAGTCCTGGTTTCCTTGACATAGTTAGGGATGTCAAGTCTCCTGTAGTCAGTCTGCACTCCCAAATTTCCATGTTGTAAACATGGGTTAATTAATTCTTCCCTTCAAGGTACGGTGTCCATTTTGACAGTGTCAACTGTTTGCTCTGCCCACAATCGGTATGAACAATTATCTTCTCTTAGAATCCTTTTTCCCCTGTTCCACCCTTCACTGTATTTGTCAACATTAACTCATTATAATTGGGGTTATAGCCACCACCTAAGATCACTGAAGCATCGACGTTTCAATTCTTGTTTGTATATAGGAAAAGAGATCAGATAGTTTTTCATTCTACCGTCTTAAAACATGGAGTCTTTTCTGTCACATTTGGTATTTTGATCTTGCTCCTGGAATTTGTCACTTCTACTTGGACACTGCCTTAAAGACCTGATCTTGCCTTCTCCCTCGACCTCTTTTGTTTAATTGAGCTTTTCTGTTTCCCTAAACTGAAGTGACTCAAAAGCTTAAGCTCAGTATACTATTTTCTACCAAGTCTCTAACTTCCTGCTTTCACAAGAATCTTTCATTTCCTTTATTCTCAGTCTGGCAGAGAGGAAAATGGAGATTATTTTTTCCTCCCTATTTTTGAGCTAAGCAGCCACTGCGGACTGGAAGTCTTACCCTTTGGTATGTAGATTTTCATTTATTCTGTTTGAACCAGTTCCTTATCTCTGAATTCCTCTGCCTGGTGTCCTTGATGTAGAGCTATTCTGCTTATCTTTCTCAAGAGAGTAACCTCACATATTCTCTAGGATGGAAGAGTAGTCTTTGTCTTCATTAGTTTATACCGTTTTTATACTTTGCCTCATTTTCATGTGGTTTTGGGTAGGATCAGAGATAAATTCATATATCAATTAGGCCATATTTAATTTCTCATTCTTTGTTTTCCCTTTTGCTCAGTTGTTGTTTAGTCACTAAGTCATGTCTGACTCTGTTGCAACCCCATGTACTATAGCCTGCCAGGCTCCCCTGTCCATGGGATTTCCCAGGCAAGAACGCTGGAGTGGGTTGCCATTTCCTTCTCCAGGGGATCTTCGTTACCCAGGGATCTAACCTGTGTCTCTTGCACTGGCAAGCAGATTCTTTACCACTCAAGCCACCTGGGAAAGCCGCCTTTTGCTCAGTACTTACTCCCTTTTCAGTCATGCTAGGTAGGCTTTTCTGCTTTTATATTCTGATTCTTTTATCCTATTTTTACCTTCCTGTTGTTTGCTCTCGTTTTATTAATCACTGTAGTGGTCAGGTGAATTTTTTAAAAATATGTAGTTTGTGCTTACAGTACAGATTTTTAAAGTACAAAAGGATACATATTGAAAATAAATTTTCTTCTCTTACCCATGTCTTCCTCTATGCTGGCAACCTGTAGTATCATTTTCCTTTAAGCTATTATTTATTTGTATTTTCAAGCATTTTTATTGAAACCACTTTAAGTTGATAGGTTAACTTGTGAATAACTATCATCTCTGCTGTTGAATGTTCTTTTCCAAGAATGTGATATGCCTTTTGTCTTAGTTTCCTAGGGCTGCTGTAACAAAGTAGAGGCTAGAAATACAAATACAGGGTGTAAGTAGGGCTCATGTTCCTACTGAAACCCACAGAAGATTCCTTGCATCTTTCAGCTTCTTTTATCCCCAGATATTCCTTGGCTTGTGACAGCATAACTCCAATCTGTGTCTTTAACGTCATATAGTGTTTCCCTGTGTTTCTGTCTCTTCATGTGGCAATCTTCTTTTAAGAACACCAGTCAGATTAGGGACTTACCCTACTCCAGTGTGACCTCATCTTAACTAATTACATCTGCAGTGACCTTATTTTCAAATAACTTCATGTTCTGAGGTACTGAGCATTAGGACTTAAACATATTTTAAAGGTGGGACACACAATTCAACCCATAATACTGTTTCATGTGTTCAAATCTGTGTGTGCATGTAAAGTTTTATAATTTGTGGAACTTTCTAATTAAATATATTCCCAATTTTTTTGTATTTTTATTATAAATGTAGTCTTTTGTTATCTTTTCTAAATAGCTATTTGTATATATGAAGGTTACTAAAACTGAGTATTAATTTGCTATAGTGAATTTAATGAACTTTCTATAAATTTTCAGGTAACTCTTGATTTTGCAAAGAAAGAGTTTTAATATTGACAAATAATGTGAATTTTTCCTTTCTAAGTTGTTTGTATGTACGTGGGAGGATGACCCATGCTGTGCAACACATGGGTCCCTAGTTCCCCAACCAGGGATCAAACCCATGCCCCTTTCATTGGGAGAGCAGTCTCAACCACTGGACTGCTAGGAAAGTCACCCTTTCCAAGTTTTTATACCTCATTTCTTTCTCTTATTTAATGCTCTACCCTGTACTATAATAATAGTTGTTATAGTACTCATCTTTTTCTTTTTCGTGACTTTAATGTGACTGCTTTGGGATTTTTCCCATTAGGAATGGTACCAAGGTTTAAGTTGTACTGTGATTTTTCTCTAGTTAAATATGTTTCCATTTTATAAAGTTATTTTTATGGAAAAATGCGTGTTGAATTTTTAATATGTTTTTAATATCTTTGGAAATGATTACTTGACTTTTCACTTTTGACCTATTTACTATTACTACTATTTACTTATAGATTTCCCTAATATTGAAACATACTTCTATTCATGGAAAAAACCAACATATGTATGTCTTATATTTAATATGCTTCCGAGTCACTTTCTTTTCCTTCTAGGTCATTTTGAATATAGTTTTTGCACTGATATTCAAAAATGAAGTTGATGTATAGTTTGCTTTTTGGGTGTCATCTTTATCCGGTATTGGTATTATGTTTGTCTCATATACAAAAAAGAATTCTTTTTTCTTTCATAATATGTTGTATAGCACATGCTTAACAGCTGTCCTTTAGATAGTTGTTTAAATTCCCATGTTAATATCTATGGGCCTTGTCTATTTGTTTTGTTTGGGGGGATTTCTTTTCATAAATTTATTTGTGGAAAATGGTCTTTGTTTTCTACATCTTATAGAGTCAGTTTAGGTAATTTATATTTTTTAGAAATT
The DNA here is from genome assembly GCF_032452875.1 of Bos javanicus. Classification (NCBI taxonomy): domain Eukaryota; kingdom Metazoa; phylum Chordata; class Mammalia; order Artiodactyla; family Bovidae; genus Bos; species Bos javanicus. The sequence goes on along the minus strand of NC_083885.1, from coordinate 47,575,863 downwards.
ATTTCTATCAAGCCATTTATGAAAGTTTATTTCCATAGAATCTTATAAAATACTTTTATGGTTTTTTAGCTTCCTGTTTTACCTTTTTCTCTATTGATGTTTCTTCATTTGTATATTCTGAATTCTCCCTCTTATTTATCCAACAGTTTTATATTTTTTATTTCAGATCCCATTAAGCAATCAAAGCTGTTTGTATTTCATAAATACCTGCCTCTACTCATATTTCCTTTCCTGGGATTTACTGAAGCTTAGGAAATAGGAGCTATATATAAACCTAGAATTTGCTTAATAGGAAATGAGGCTATAAGCTAAGAATCCCATACATGTATTTTTTTGGTTTTAATTATGTATAATTTTGGAAAATTTTACAAATGACATTTATTTGCAATTTCTTTTAGGAGAAATATGGGGGATGGATGAGCAGCTGAAAATTCAGGACAGACTTTTGACACAACTTGAAGATAAATTCACAAAAACACTGACTGATGAAAAAGTCAGTGAATGTCATAAGAAATTTGCAAATGCATTTCCTCTGAACTCAGACTTTTTTCCTTCCAGTCACAGTGTCTATGAATATGACTTATTTGGAAAATGTTTAGAACATAATAATTTGAACTATTATGAGAGAATCTTTATAGGAAGAGAAGACTGTGAATATAAGGAGCCTATGAAATCATTTGGCAATAGCTTATCCCATCTTGTAGTAACCCCCTTTAAGTGTAATCATTGTGGAAAAGGTTTTGATCAAACTTTGGACCTCATCAGACACTTGAGAATTCATACTGGAGAGAAACCCTATGAATGTAAAAAATGTAGAAAAGCTTTCGGTCACAAGGAAAAACTGATTAAACATCATAAAATTCACAGTAGGGAGCAGTCTTATGAATGTAATGAATGTGGGAAAGCTTTCATTAAAATGTCAAATCTCATTAGACATCAACGAATCCATACTGGAGAGAAACCCTATGCATGTAAGGAGTGTGGGAAATCCTTCAGCCAGAAATCAAATCTAATTGATCATGAAAAAATTCATACTGGAGAGAAACCTTACGAATGTCATGAGTGTGGAAAAGCATTCAGCCAGAAGCAAAGCCTCATTGCACATCAGAAAGTTCATACTGGGGAGAAACCTTATGCATGTAATGAATGTGGTAAAGCCTTCCCACGAATAGCATCTCTTGCTCTTCATATGAGAAGTCATACAGGAGAGAAACCTTATAAATGTGATAAATGTGGAAAAGCCTTCTCTCAGTTTTCCATGCTTATTATACATGTGAGAATTCATACAGGTGAGAAACCCTATGAATGTAATGAATGTGGAAAATCTTTCTCTCAAAGTTCAGCCCTTACTGTACATATGAGAAGTCATACTGGTGAGAAACCTTACGAATGTAAGGAATGTAGAAAAGCCTTCAGCCACAAGAAGAACTTCATTACACACCAAAAGATTCATACTAGAGAGAAACCTTATGAATGTAATGAATGTGGGAAAGCTTTCATTCAGATGTCAAATCTTGTTAGACACCAGAGAATTCACACTGGAGAAAAACCCTATATATGTAAGGAATGTGGCAAAGCCTTTAGCCAGAAATCAAATCTCATTGCTCATGAAAAAATTCATTCTGGAGAGAAACCCTATGAATGTAATGAATGTGGGAAAGCCTTCAGCCAAAAGCAAAACTTTATTACACATCAGAAAGTTCACACTGGAGAGAAACCTTATGATTGTAATGAATGTGGTAAAGCCTTCTCTCAAATTGCTTCCCTTACTCTTCATCTGAGAAGTCACACAGGGGAAAAGCCTTATGAATGTGATAAATGTGGGAAAGCCTTCTCTCAGTGCTCACTGCTTAATTTACATATGAGAAGTCATACAGGTGAGAAACCCTATGTATGTAATGAATGTGGAAAAGCTTTCTCTCAAAGAACTTCCCTTATTGTACACATGAGAGGTCATACAGGTGAGAAACCTTATGAATGTAACAAATGTGGAAAAGCCTTCTCCCAAAGTTCCTCCCTTACAATACATATACGAGGTCATACAGGTGAGAAACCCTTCGACTGTAGTAAATGTGGAAAAGCCTTTTCCCAAATCTCATCTCTTACACTTCATATGAGAAAACATACAGGTGAGAAGCCTTATCATTGTAATGAGTGTGGTAAGGCCTTCAGCCAAAAGTCACACCTTGTTAGACACCAGAGAATTCATACTTATTAGAAATAGAAACTTTATGAATCTTGTGAATATGGAAAAAGACTTCAGAAGGAATTTGCATTTCCTTGCACATTACATAATGGGATCTAGAGCAGAAAACTGTGAATGTGGGAAAGCCTTTTTAAGAAGCCACACATTTGTGAAACAGAATTCTTACCAAGGGGACAAAATGTATGAGAAAGCTGATTATCAAAAACCTTCAGTAGACATCTTACCTAATGATATTTATCCAGCATTCTCACTAAAATCTGAAACAAGATATTTGCTATCAGGTTATCAACATGATACTTGAGCTCCTAGCCATTGCAGAAAAAAGAAATACTCTTAACCTTTTTATACTAGAATAATAATAATTAGAAAATATGTTGATATAAAATATTTATGAATAAACATGATAATGAATTACAAGACATATATATGTAGTTAAATATTTTGAAGGTCACAAAAGAACACCTGAAATTTTGAGAAAAATAACATTGTCTAAAAAGACATAAAATTTCTCACAAATCTCTAAAGTACTTCCACTCAAAGTTGTTTTCTTTAACCAGTTATGTTTTTAACAATTTCACAAACTGATTGAAATTTTATATAGGAATGTAAATGGCCACAAATAGGTGAAATATGTAAAAAATACAAGAGAGAAGATACACCATTAGATATCATTTATTTAAAGCTGGTATCATTGTTTTTACACAATGTTCTTAAGGAGTATATCAGTGGAAACAAATTGAAGATTGGAGGAAGGAGATATGGGAATTTTGTGTATTATAGTGCTATTGAGATCACTGGAGAGAAAATGACCTATTAAATAAATGGAAGATTCATATTAACAAAAAATGTTAGCTCTCTAGTTTTTATCATATACAAAAATAAAATCCAAACAGACTGAAGACTAGAACATAGAAAGCAAAATTCTGTATGATGAAAATAAAATAGACTATATTTACTACCTTAGAGTAATAGGATTACTTTAAACATACATAAATGTGGAACATTCAGTTCTATTTTGGTGCATTGGCTTCAGAGGCACCCACATATGTCACAGAGATACATATATCTTTGTGTTAACTGGATCATGGTTTGTATTCCTCTAAATAGAATACATACATTTCCATTAATAGAGGGATAGAGTGATACAATATGGTTATTTCTATGATAGAACATAATATTTAAAGATACAAATTTGACATAATTACATGGATAGACTCCATAATACTGACAGAAAAAGCAAAATGTACAATGAAATAAAACATTTCTTTTTTTTTTTTTAAACATTTCTATAAATTTAATAAAACAATGCAAAGAACAGTACTGTGTGTTGATCATGGATACATATATGACATTGCCTTTTAGGAAGTGAAGGCAGTTGTTATATTTATCTGTAATATTTCTTTAATAAAAGACAAAGCAAATATGACAGTAGTAATGAATCTGGTTGTCAAAATTATGTTGTAGTTTTTTTAAATTATTATTTCTTGTCTGTATTTTCCTGTTTCTCTAAAATAATCAAGTAGATAGAGAAAACCTGGACCTATATGGATTCTTATTTTTGATCAGATATAACATTTACAGAAAGTTATCTTTAATAATGATACATAAACCAAACCTGAATTAAGATATTTTGCTTACCACCTCATGTTAATTAGCATATACAAATCAGAAGTATACAGCATCTACTTGAAGAGAGCTTTAAAATTTTTCATTTTTTATTTTAAACATGAGTTCCTCCCTATTTGAAACCAGAAAAGAAACAAATTTAGGAAAAAATATCACCTGCATTTGGGTTGGTTTCAAACTAAGGGGAAAAGACCACTCATGCATAATGTAAAATGTTAATGTTGTAACATATCAAGACAAGGATACTCATATTGGGACAGAAGAAGTGTCAAAGTATATAAACAAATCTTTCTTTGGCTTCTGAATTTTTAAATGGGAATTCAGATAGTGGTTATTTTTATGTGTCAGGTAAGAGCTCAGTGAATATGAAAGTTCACTTCTTCCTATACCACAGCTGTTTTATATTAATGCCTTTCAATTTTTTTCTAATTTTTTATTGGAGGATAATTGCTTTACAATATTGTGCTGGCTTCTGCCAAAAATGAACTCAAATATTTATAGTACTGAAACTTCTTTCCTCTGAATCAGTTCAGTTCAGTCGTTCAGTCATGTCCAACTCTGCGACCCCATGGACTGCAGCACACCAGGCTTCCCTGTCCATCACCAACTCCCGGAGCTTGCTCAGACTCATGTCCATTGAGTCTGTGATGCCATCCAACTATATTATCCTCTCTCATCCCCTTCTCCTGCCTTCAATCTTTCCCAGCATCAGGGTCTTTTCCAATGAATCAGTTCTTTGCATCAGGTGGCCAAAGTATTGGGAGCTTCAGCATCAGTCCTACGAATGAATATTCAGGACTGATTTCCTTTAGGATTGACTGATCTCCTTACAGTCCAAGGAACTCTCAAGAGTCTTCTCCAACACCACAGTTCAAAAGCATCAATTCTTCGGTACTCAGCTTTCTTTATAGTTCAACTCACATCCATACATGACTACTGGAAAAACCACAGCTTTGACTAGATGGGCCTTTGTTGGTAGAGTAATGTCTCTGCTTTTTAATATGCCATCTAGGTTGGTCATAGCTTTTCTTCCAAAGAGAAGAAATCTCATGGCTTTTAATTTCATGACTCCAGTCACCACCTGCAGTGATTTTGGAGCCCAAAATAATTTCTCTGAATAGCCCATTCATATATTTTATCTTTTTCTACTGGAACTTCCAAAAATACTTTTATTTAGAAATTATTACAGATTTATATAAGTTGAAGAAATAATACCCTAAAGCAGGGGTCCCCAACCTTTGGGATCTAATACCTGATGATCTGAGGTGGAGAAGATACAATAATAATAATAGAAATAAAGTGCATGATAAGTGTAATGTGTTTGAATCATCCCCAAACCATCTTATTTCCCCACCACCCACCCCACCTCTGGCCCATGGAAAAATTGTCTTCTGTGAAACTAGTCTCTGGTGCCAAAAAAGGCTGGGGACCACTGCTCTAGAGGACTTTTAGTTTGTGTACCCTATGTCTGCATTCCCCTAATGTTAACATTTTACATGACTGTGGTTATATATCAAATTTGACAGTAATTAGATTCATAGGCCTTACCAGATTTCACTGATTTTGCGTGCATTTGTGTGTCTTGTTACAATTTTACCTAGTGTAAGTTTTTGTAATGACCACTACAATCAAAATATAGAACTTGAAACACCACAAGTATCACTTATTCTATCCCTTTGTAGTCATACCTTCTTTCCTCCCCTTGTACCCCACTCCTAATCCCTGACAAACACTATTCTCCTTAATTTCACTATACCAGGAGTGTTCTATAAGTGAAATCACTGTATTACCTTTAATATTTATATTTACCTACCTAATTACTATGTAACCTTTTAAGGTTGGCTTTTTTTCACTCAACATAATTCTTTTTAGATCAATTCCACTTGTTGCAGGTACAATAATTTGTTCTACTTTGATCTACAGAGTTCTAAGTACATTTCTTTGTATTAACGTTTTAGTAGTTTAGAACTTCTAGGTATTACTTTATACATACATGACTTATCACAGTCTACTTTCATTAACACTGAACCAGTTCAAAACTTTATTTCTCCCCTTTGATTGTATAGTTACCATAAATATTTCCTCTATATACCTTAAGAACTACATAAGATAGTGTAGCCATTTTTTATTCAACCATCTAACATAATTGGGAACTCAACATTAAATGTACCCGTATATATACTTTCTGTCCTTTCCTCACTCCTTATATTGAAGAACTTCTTAGATCTCCCGAAAAATTCTCAGTTTTCCATTGTCTGAGCATGTCTTCCTTCACTTCATTCATGAATATTTTTTGCCAGTACGGAGTTCTGGGTTGACAGTTTCTTCAGCACTTAAAAAATGTGCTACTTCTAGACGTCCTGTGCTCTGATGAAAAATATGTTATTTAAGTCACTGTTTCTCTGTAGGTATAGATCATTTCTAACACTGCTTTCAATTTTGTTTTTAGTTTTCTGAAGTTGGATTACCATATGCCTTGTAGATTTCTTTGGGTTTATCCTATTTGGGATTTGCTCAGTTTCTTGAATATGGAGGCTTACATTTATTGCCAAATTTGAGGAGTTTTCTGCCATTATTTCTTTGCATTCCTCTACAGACCCACACTCTCTCTTTTCCTTCTAGGACTCAGCATATTTCCCCTCTCTTTTGCTCATATTGGGTAATTTCTCTTGTTCCATCTTTAAATTCCCTGATGGATTCCTCTGTCCTCTCCACTGTGTTCTTGAGCATATTCACTAAGTCTTTTATTTCTGCTACTGTATTTTTCAGTTAAAATATTTCATTTTATTCTTTATACTCTCCCTTTCTTTGCTAAGATTTCCTACTTTTTTTTCCATCTCTTTGAAGTGTATTCACAATTTGTTCACTGAAGCATTTCTATGATTGCTGTTTTAAATTTGTCGGGTAACTTAAATGCTGCAGTTCAAAAGGTGGCACGTGTTCTTCTTTCAGCTAACACCATAACTAGACAAATTGATGAAATAGAGGATACTGAGGTGCAGCTCTTAGGATTAATGAGTCACTGTGATACACAATTCAGGTCGACTAGTCTACCAATGTTGACAACAGGCAAAAATACTTGCTTTTGTGAGATATATTTGTCAGGAGGAAGTGTCATGTTATTCAGGTGCTCAGTTGTGTCTGACTCTGTGACCCCATGGACTGCAGCATGCCAGGCTTCCTGTACTTCACCATCTCCCGGAGCTTGCTCAAACTCATGTCCATTGAGTCTGTGATGCCATTCAACCATCTCATCCTGTTGTCCCCTTCTCCTCCTGCCTTTAATCTTTCCCAGCATCAGGGTCTTTTCTAAAGAGTTGGCCCTTTGCATCAGGTGGCCAAAGTATTGGAGCTTCAGCGTCAGCATCAGTCCTTCCAATGAATATTCAGGATTGACTGGTTTGATTTCCTTGCAGTCCAAGGGACTCTCAAGAGTCTTCTCCAATACCACAGTTCAAAAGCATTGATTCTTCTGCACTCAGCCTTCTCTATGGTCCAACTCTCACATCCATACATGACTACTGGAAAAATCATAGCTTTGACTATATGGACCTTTGTTGGCAAAGTGATGTCTCTGCTTTTTAATACGCTATCTAGGTTGGTCATAGCTTTTCTTCCAAGGAGCAAGTGTCTTTTAATTTCATGGCTGCAGTCACCATCTGCAGTGATTTTGGAGCCCAAGAAAATAAAGTCTGTCACTGCTTCCCCATCTATTTGCCATGAAGTGATGGGACCAGATGCCATGATTTTCATTTATTGAATGTTGAGTTTTAAGCCAGCTTTTTCACTCTCCTCTTTCACCTTTATCAAGAAGCTCTTTAGTTCCTCTTCGCTTTCTGCCATAAGGAGGGCATATCTGCATATCTGAGGTTATTGATATTTCTCCTGGCAATCTTGATTCCAGCTTGAGCTTCATCCAGCCCAGTATTTCACATGAATATAATCAATCTGATTTTGGTATTAACCATCTGGTGATATCCATGTGTAGAGTTGTCTCTTGTGTTTTTGGAAAAGGGTGCTTGCTATAACCAGTGCATTCTCTTGCCAAAGCTCTTTGTTAGCCTTTGCCCTGCTTCATTTTGTACTCCAAGGCCAAACATTCCTGTTACTCCAGGCATCTCTTGACTTCCTACTTCTGCATTCCGGTCCCCTATGATGAAAAGGACATCATTTTTTGGTGTTAGTTCTAGAATGTCTTGTAGGTCTTCATAGAACCATTCAACTTCAGCTTCCTCAGCATTAGTTGTTGGGGCACAGACTTGGATTACTGTGATACTGAATGCTTTGTCTTGGAAATGAACAGAGATCATTCTGTCATTTTTAAGCCTGCACCCAAGTACTGCATTTTGGACTCCTCTGTTGACTATGAGGGCTACTCCATTTCTTCTAAGGGATTCTTGCCCACAGTAGCAGATGCAATGGTCATCTGAATTAAATTTGCCTATTCCAGTCCATTTTAGTTCACTGATTCTTCTAAAATGTCAATGTTCACTGTTGCTATCTCCTGTTTGACCACTTCCAATTTACCTTGATTCATGGACCTAACATTCCAGGTTCCAGGAAGTGCATGAGGATATGTTATGTGCACTTTTGTTGTCAGTTAACACCCCAGCCACAGAATCTTTGAATGATTACATATCAGGAAAACTGAACTGGTTATTTTGTGTCGGTATGCATATGGACAGAACTGCTGCCATGACTGAACAGCTTTCTGGTTTCACAGGTTGGGCCAAAAAGGTCACTTCTGAAAGTGAATCTATGCACTGTGTCACCCATAAAGAAATGCTGAATAGCCAAAAAATGTCACCTGAACCTAACAATATTTTATGGGATGTGATCAAAATTAACCACATTAAAGTACATGCCCTTAACTCACATCTGTTCTTGCAGCTCTCTGAGGACATGGATGCAAAGCACACATGTTTTATACACAGAAGTGAGATGGCTTTCTAAAAGTGGATCGCTAGCCAGAGTTCTTGAGTTACAAGAGCTGCTCCAGAGATTTCTTTTAGAAAAGCAGCCATCACTGGCAGCACATTTCATTGACATAGAATAGGTGGCAAAACCTGCTTGTGTAACATATTCAACAAACTCAATCCGTCACTTCAGAGAAAGACAACTGCATTCAAGTTGGCAGATAAAGTGGCTGCATTCAAAATCAAACTGGAATTATGGAGGCAACAAGTGAATAGTGGGATTTTTGACACATTTCAAACATTAACAGATTTTAAGAGAGACTAAGAAGAGCAGCCTTCTTCACCCAGTCAGTGCATGATCACCTATCTCAGCTTTCGAAAGAGTTTGAGCATTACTTCCCAGCCAAAAAAAAGACCCCGAACTGTGACGGGATGGATCCATGACCCACTTATGAATAAGCCAGGTGAATCAACACTGTCCGTGCTAGAAGAGGATCAACTGCCTGCAGTCACAAATGATGGTGGCCTTAAAGTATGTTTTTGACAACTTCAAATCTCCTTATGTTATGGATTAAAGTCAAGGGAAAATATTCCGAGATTGCCACAAAAGCAAAGAAAAGCCTGCTTCCATTTCCAACATCCTCTTTGTGAAGCAAGAGTTTTCTGTAGTGACAGCAACCAAAACAAGATTACAGAGTAGACTGGACATAAGCAACACACTTCAGGTGTCAATGACTCTGAACACCCCCAGATGGGACTGCATAGTTGGAGGAAAACAAGCTCAGGGCTCCCATGAATTCTACATTATGCTGAGATGTTTAACTATTTCATTATATATCACAATGTAATAATAACAGTAATAAAGTGCACAATAAATCTAATGCTCTTGAATCATCCCCAAACCAGCCCTCCCCACCCCACTCCATGGAAAAATTATCTTCCATGAAACAGGTCCCTGGTGCCAGAAAGGTTGGGGACTACTGATCTACACTATCAACTAGAATATGCTACTAAACTATACAAATCAAATCAAAAGGAAAAAAGTAGATACCCAAGAAAAAGTAAGAAAAAGATACGAAGTCATTTTGCAGAAAGGAAAAATCAAATATTTTATGTCAAAGTTAACGATATTCAAACTTCTCAATCATCAGATAAATCAAATTTAAACAAGATACAAATTTATACACAGATTGTGAAAATTAGAAAGCCAGATAATGCCAAGTGTTGGTAGTAGTGTGGAGAAAGAAGAACTCATACACTACTAACAGGAGAGTTTACTAGTGGAGAGTTTTTGGTCAAATTAAGTGCAAGTGAACCTGATGACACAGTAATCTCGTTCTCTGGGGTATACCTCCCAGAGAAAATTTCACATTTCCACAAGAGAGATATATAAGAATTGTAATCACAGTCTTGTTCGTTATGGTCACTCCTCTTGCCACTCTATGTTCGTTATGTCACTCTTGTTGGGGGAGTGAAGTTTTTTGGTGGGATTAGAGGCAATCTAGTATTCTTCACTCAGGGAATGGCCAAATAAAATCAGTTGAATATTATGGAGCAGTACAAACAAAAGAACTAGACATGGGTTTTGCTGAGTGAAAAAAGTTTTAATAAGTCTACTGTGCCAAGTTGCTTACATAAATTAAAAGAAACAAAAAACAGTAACACTTGCATTTTATTTTGTTAGAAGGAGACACTTAAAGACATGGTGAGTGTGAAGGGATTCGAGTTAAGGATAAAAGGGAGTTATGTAAAAGTTATATTAAAATAATAATAATTACATTTGTGTATTTTTTTAATACTAAAAACAGCATATATAATTTCAAAAAATTATTTTAAATGGAAAAAGTTAGATATATGTTTTTAAGACAATAGACAGCTTTGGGAGAGCAAACGAAAGTACCTGACCTAGCTCTGAGGAGGGCATGAAGCCTTCTCTGAATAGATAGATTAAATAGATCCCATATTAACTGGGAATACAGTAACAGATATTTTAATTTGAGGTAAAGGGAAGTGGCATAGAAGTGGCAGAATGAGTGGAGTTTATGCAGACTGCAAGAAAATTATATGGAGTCCAGAGATAACTTTACATAATCAGAGGCCAAATGATGATGCATTTTGTACAGAAAATGTTAGGTTTTATCCAGTGGATAAAGGGAAATAATAATAAATTTAAGCTGGAAAGTGACTGATGTGGACAGATTCTGGCACCATGAAGTAGACGTGCTGCAGTAAAATGTCATTAAAAAAATGGTGAAAGTAGCTTTGGAACTGGGTGATAGGTAGAGGCTGGAAGAGTTTTGAGGTTCATGTATGAAAAAGCCTAGTTTGCATTGATGGGACTGCTGGTAGAAATGGGTGCGTGCATATGTGGTAGAAATACAGTCGTTAAAGGTGATTCTGGTGAGTTCTATGAACATGCTGTTAGAAACTGGAACAAAGGAAATTAATAGAAAGTGACAAAGAACTTGGCAGGACTGCTCTCATGCTTTGTGGAAATCAGTGACAACCTTGTATTAGGTAAGAAGATTTTTAAACAAAGTGCTGAAGGTGTAGCCTAGTTTCTTCTTAAGGTTTATTATAAAATGTAAGAGGACAGGGAGATAAAGGAATTGTTGAGCAGGAAAGAACCAGATCTTGAACATTTAAAAAATTCTCAGTCTATCCACATTGCAAAAAAAGAGAAAATGAGTTCTGGAGGCAACACCAGGAGTGTAGCTGGACACTCTCTCAAGAGTTTACCAATGGATTTAATCCGCCATCTCAATTGGAGCCAGTATCAGATGGGATTATAACAACAGAAAAACTGCCAGCTGGAACTAAAGGGAATAGAGAAAATGGGGAAGAATGAAGAAAGTCTGTTTTACTTCTAAGATTTCACAGGACAGACAGGTCAGTCAAGCTATCTAAACTTGGACGTGTGTAATCCCTTGAAAAAAAGGACGAGATGAGGATCTAGTTTAAGATGGCAACATAGAGGAATCCTGAACTCATCACCTCCTCCTGCAGACACAATGCATCTATAGCTACACACAGAACAATTTCCTCTAAAAGAAACCCCAAACCAGAGGAGGAACTCCCACACATTTGGCAAACAAGGAAAAAACCCACATCAAAACAGGTAGGAGAGGCCTAGAGACAATTTCACCATACACCCCACCCTTGGCACAGCAACCTACAACTGGGAGGAAACTTCACAACTCTGAGCTTCTCCCTGAGGAGCAAAGGATTTGAACTTCACATCGGGGCATCCCAACTTTTAAGACCTGCATCTAAGATGAGGCCCTCAAACCCTCAGCTTTGAAAGTCAATGAATGGGATTTGCATTCATGAGACCTACAGGATAGGACAAACTGAGAAACAATTCTTAAGGGGCTCCAGCAGACCCACCTTGCTACCTCCCAGGGCCCAGCACAGAGGGAGCCTAATTGAGACAGCAGTGAAAGGGGCAGGACACAAATTCCAGATAATGAGGAAGGGGCACAGCTGTTTGGATGCAATGAAGACTGGCTGGAGGTGGCCGAAATCAAGGTGGCTTTGAGAACAGTCTGGTCATTGACCTTTACCTCATTATACCTTCACTATAGTACTAAAAATTACTCCCTCTTGAGCAAGCCCTAAGTTGGACCATAAAAGCCCAAAAAAGTGCACAGTGGTCCAATTCCTGGGAAATCCTCACCTTACATCAAAATAACAACAATGTTCCTCCCACTCATTAGCCTATGAAATTCCTTAACCTATAAAAACCTACAGCCTGTCTATGGCCGTATCACCCTGAACACACCCAATCTTGTCTGATCTTGGAAGTTAAGCACGGTCAGACCTGGTTAGTACTTGGATGGGAAACCTACTACCCCATGCCCCAGGGCCACTATCACTTAAGACAGTCTGCATTCTGCCTATGGGAGGTGTATCTCTCTAAATTAACTGGTTTTCCCTTTACTCTGGGCTCACTCTTGAATTCTTTCCTGCATGAAGCCAAGGACCCTCACTTGGCAGTCTGTCCTAAGGACTCCTGCAGGTCCCAGGATGGTGACATTTCCCTCCTACAACATAATGAGTATCCAACTTTCAATGAAAGGAGCCAATCTGCAAAGCTTAAGCCTGAGGAGCAGGTACCTAATTTAACATGTCACCGAGCCTACCAAAATACTCTCCAAATGACCAGCAGGGCTTATGTTTCTAGGTCCCAGAGGGCTGTAATAAACAGAGAGGTTTTTTTTAACCAGCTACCCACCCCAGGGTACAGTGGAGAGGTAGCAGACTGAGATGCCCAGTCTTTCTGTGAAAGAGGCCTGTTAGCTTATCTTCGGAGAAGGCAATGGCACCCCACTCCAGTACTCTTGCCTGGTAAATCCCATGGACAGAGGAGCCTGGTGGGCTACAGTCCATGGGGTGGCGAAGAGTCAGACATGACTGAGCAACTTCACTTTCACTTTTCACTTTCATGCATTGGAGACGGAAATGGCAACCCACTCCAGTATTCTTGCCTGGAGAATCCCAGGGACGGGAGCCTGGTGGGCTGCCATCTATGGGGTCGCACAGAGTCGGACACAACTGAAGTGACTTAGCAGTAGCAGCAGCTTATCTTCACAGCTGCAGCCTGAGGGCCCAGTTGTTTTTTGTTTTGCTCAACCACACAGCCTGTGGGATCTTAGCTCCCTGTGTGCATGCTAAGTCGCTTCAGTCATGTCCGACTCTTTGTGACCCCATGGACTGTAGCCCACAAGGCTCCTCTATCTATTCTCCAGGCAAGAATACCAGAGTGGGTTGCCATGCCCTTCTCCAGGGGATCTTCCTGACCCAGGCATTGAGCCTGTGTCTCCTGTAGCTCCTGCATCACAGGCAGATTCTTTACCATTGAGCCACCAGAGAAGCCCCAAGCTCCCTGACCAGGGATCAAATCCAAACCCAGTCCCACCACAATGAAAGCACCAAGTCCTAACCACTGGACCCCCAGGGAATTCCCCCAGCTTCTAATTAAACACATATATTAGGGCTGGCTGTAATTCTCTCCAGAGACTGGGAGGCAGGCACTAACTTTATGCTCTCCCTCAGTCTCCCTCCAGTAACCTGAATCTCCCAGAATGGAACTTGTGCACACATTTGGTGCCCTGATTCTTGATGGCTGCAGGGTACACCCCCTGATCACCTGGCTCTTGTGGCCAGCAGGGCTTAAGTTTGCTGATCCCACTGGACTATAACAAACAGAGAAAAGTAACCAAGCAAGACCCTATAAAGCCTTCCCAGGATAGACCTCCACCTATGTCCTCTGCCTGCCTTCTGTCTGTAGAACAAGCTTAGTCAAATAATAAATTTAATCAAAGAAGTGAGAAAATGCAGAAAGGAAAAGTCAAGCAAGACAAAAATACTTTAGCCATTAAACAAAGTCAGGATCTTTAGTTCTTCCTCAGGGATTATAGATAATATTCTGAGCCATGTCCTTTGAGCTGTCTGCAGAGACTGAAACCCCCACCAGGTGGAAGAAGTTAACTGTATACTGCCCATAAGCACGTAGAGTCTAGACTATTTGGAACCAGAAGGCTGATGGTGCTGACTCCCAGTTACCACACCACCAACCAATGAAGAATGTCCATGAGCTGATCACACAGCCCACAAACCCCCTCCCTCACCCTGTTTTTATAAACTTTACCCTGAGAGCCTTTGGAGAGTTTAGGTCTTTTAAGCACTAACTGCCCTGTACTCCTTGCTGGGCGCCCAGCAATAAATGCTGCAGTTTACTTCACCACGAGCCAGTGTCGGAAGATGGGCTTCACTGCGCACAGGCACGTGGACCAAAGTTTGTTTCGGTAACAGAAACAGTTACTGGCTACTCTTACGAGAAACAGCAGAGGTAGCAGAATGGCATCCACCCCCGTTTTTCGGTGAAAGAGGCCTATTTGCTTATCTGAAAGCTTCAGCCTGAGGGGCAGGCTTCTGATTTCACACACCTCTAGAAGTCTACTGATGGAGAAGGTGATGGCACCCCACTCCAGTACTCTTACCTAGAAAATACCATGGACGGAGGAGCCTGGAAGGCTGCAGTCCATGGGGTCGCTGAGGGTCGGACTCGACTGAGCGACTTCACTTTCACGCATTGGAGAAGGAAATGGCAACCCACTCCAGTGTTCTTGCCTGGAGAATCCCAGGAATGGGGGAGCCTGGTGGGCTGCCGTCTATGGGGTTGCACAGAGTCGGACACAACTGAAGCGACTTAGCAGCAGCAGCAGTAGCAGAGGTCTACTGAAGTAAAGAGCAGAAAGGCTGGCAGTCCACATTTGCAATAGCCCCCTGCCTTACTCCACATTGCTGGCATCTCTCAGAAAGGAGCTTGTGCACAGACCTAGAGTCCCAGATTTTGTGGCTGCTGCCAAAATCTTGATTACCTGGCTCTGGTAGCCAGCAGGGCTTACATTCACAGGTTCTACAGGACTGTAGCAAGAGAAAAAGTTTGTAACAAGCCATGCCCCTTCCCTCCCCGGGCACAGTGCAGACGGAGCTGACTGAGATGCCCAGTCTTTCTGTGAAAGAGGTCTATGAGCTTAGCTTTATAACGGTGGCCCAAGGGCTAGGCTTCTAATTAAACACACCTCTAGGGGCCAAATGCAGTCCTTTCCAGGGACCACAGAGGCTTGCAGCTAATATGGAGGCTGATGGCTGCCATCTTTATGCCCTTCTCTGCCCCACCCGACAGGTATCTCTGAGAAAAAGTGTGTGCACGCACTGAATGCCCCAGCTTTTGTAGCTGTCGCCCAGAGGCACATCCCTTCATAGCCTGATTCTGATGGCCAGCGGGGCTTGTGTTCTCCAGTTCAACATGTAAAACACTGATAAACAGAAACCTCGATTAAAGAGTCAGGAGATCAGAAGGGGGAGCTCTTACACCACAACCCCACAATGACAGAGCTCAACAGGAAGCAAGACTCTTCTTGCCTAGCTTCGTTTACAGCCCTCCCAACATCCTTTCCCCCTCCATTGCCATGGGGGGTTCTTACATAAGGCTCATGATGATTGCAGACCCAAACTGCAATTCCCTGCTGATCCTGAATACACCCATTTGGGGAAACATCTGGCAGTCTGTTTTAGGTCAACATTTTGGTGGCCTGTGTGGGGACCAGAGAAGACCCCCCTCAACCCCCGCAAAGACTACAGGGCTGGTGTATCTTATCCCCTGTTTTTTGTCCTGAATTTCTTCCAATCAATTGCCAGTGACTTAATCCTGGTAGAACTGGATGGTGGGCAACAATGTTTCACAGTACACATATTTATAAGATCTTTAAAAATGTTTATACTTTTCTCCTGATGCTGGGAAGAGACCGAGGGCAGGAGGAGAAGGAGGGCAACAGAGGACAAGATGGTTGGATGCCATCACCAACTCGATGGACATGAGTTTGAGCAAACTCTGGGAGACAGTGAAGGACAGAGAAGCTTGGTGTGCTGCAGTTCACGGGGTCACAAAGAGTTGGACACAACTTAGCAACTGAACAACAAAAACACACATTTCTCCATAAATACTACTTAAAAACAATTTAATTTCTGGAGTAGTCTGACTTATTGCTGTGTATGTCATCTAATATTTTCCCTAATGATACTACTTATTTTAAGTGATTTATTTCAAAAACAGGAAAAATATGTCAAGAGAATGAGAAGGCAAGCTGCACATCAGATATATTTGCAAAAAATATATCTGGTAAGGGAGTTATCCAAAATATACAAAAAACTCTGAAAAATCAAAATAAGAAAACAACCTCATTTTAAAAAGACAAAAAGACCTGAACAGACACCTCACCAAAAAAGATAACAGATGGTAAATAAGCACATGAAAAGATGCTCCATATCGTATGTCATCAGGGAAGTACAAATTAAAACAAGATACCACTACACACCTATTCAGGTCAGATCAGATCAGTCACTCAGTCGTGTCCGACTCTCTGCAACCCCATGAATCGCAGCACGCCAGGCCTCCCTGTCCATCACCAACTCCCGGAGTTCACCCAGACTCACGTCCATCGAGTCAGTGATGCCATCCAGCCATCTCATCCTCTGTCGTCCCCTTCTCCTCCTGCCCCCAACTGCTCCCAGCATCAGAGTCTTTTCCAATGAGTCAACTCTTCGCATGAGGTGGCCAAAGTACTGGAGTTTCAGCTTTAGCATCATTCCTTCCAAAGAAATCCCACGGCTGATCTCCTTCAGAATGGACTGGTTGGATCTCCTTGCAGTCCAAGGGACTCTCAAGAGTCTTCTCCAACACCACAGTTCAAAAGCATCAATTCTTCAGCGCTCAGCCTTCTTCACAGTCCAACTCTCACATCCATACATGACCACAGGAAAAACCATAGCCTTGACTAGATGAACCTTTGTTGGCAAAGTAATGTCTCTGCTTTTGAATATGCTATCTAGGTTGGTCATAACTTTCCTTCCAAGGAGTAAGTGTCTTTTAATTTCATGGCTGCAGTCACCATCTGCAGTGATTTTGGAGCCCAGAAAAATAAAGTCAGACACTGTTTCCACTGTTTCCCCATCTATTTCCCGTGAAGTGATGGGACCAGATGCCATGATCTTTGTTTTCTGAATGTTGAGCTTTAAGCCAACTTTTTCACTCTCCACTTTCACTTTCATCAAGAGGCTTTTTAGTTCCTCTTCACTTTCTGCCATAAGGGTGGTGTCATCTGCATATCTGAGGTTATTGATATTTCTCCCGGCAATCTTGATTCCAGCTTGTGGTTCTTCCAGTCCAGCGTTTCTCATAATGTACTCTGCATATAAGTTAAACAAACAGGGTGACACTATACAGCCTTGACGTACTCCTTTTCCTATTTGGAACCAGTCTGTTGTTCCATGTCCAGTTCTAACTGTTGCTTCCTGACCTGCATACAAACTTCTCAAGAGGCAGATCAGGTGGTCTGGTATTCCCATCTCTTTCAGAATTTTCCACAGTTTATTGTGATCCACACAGTCAAAGGCTTTGGCATAGTCAATAAAGTAGAAATAGATGTTTTTCTGGAACTCTCTTGCTTTTTCCATGATCCAGCGGATGTTGGCAATTTGATCTCTGGTGCCTCTGCCTTTTCTAAAACCAGCTTGCACATTAGGAAGTTCACGGTTCACATATTGCTGAAGCCTGGCTTGGAGAATTTTGAGCATTACTTTACTAGCGTGTGAGATGAGTGCAATTGTGCGGTAGTTTGAGCATTCTTTGGCATTGCCTTTCTTTGGGATTGGAATGAAAACTGACCTTTTCCAGTCCTGTGGCCACTGCTGAGTTTTCCAAATGTGCTGGCATATTGAGTGCAGCACTTTCACAGCATCATCTTTCAGGATTTGGAATAGCTCAACTGGAATTCTATCATCTCCACTAGCTTTGTTTGTAGTGATGCTTTCTAAGGCCCACTTGACTTCACAGTCCAGGATGTCTGGCTCTAGGTCAGTGATCATACCATCGTGATTATCTGGGTCGTGAAGATCTTTTTTGTACAGTTCTTCTGTGTATGCTTACCATCTCTTCTGAATATCTTCTGCTTCTGTTAGGTCCATACCATTTCTGTCCTTTATCGAGCCCATCTTTGCATGAAATGTTCCTTTGGTATCTCTGATTTTCTTCAAGAGATCTCTAGTCTTTCCCATTCTGTTGTTTTCCTCTATTTCTTTGCATTGATCTCTGAAGAAGGCTTTCTTATCTCTTCTTGCTATTCTTTGGAACTCTGCATTCAGATGTTTATATCTTTCCTTTTCTCCTTTGCTTTTCGCTTCTCTTCTTTTCACAGCTATTTGTAAGGCCTCCCCAGAGAGCTATTTTGCTTTTTTGCATTTCTTTTCCATGGGGATGGTCTTGATCCCTGTCTCCTGTACCATGTCATGAACCTCATTCCATAGTTCATCAGGCACTCTATCTATCAGATCTGGGCCCTTAAATCTATTTCTCACTTCCAGTGTATAATCATAAGGGATTTGATTTAGGTCTAACCTGAATGGTCTAGTGGTTTTCCCTAGTTTGTTCAATTTAAGTCTGAATTTGGCAATAAGGAGTTCATGGTCTGAGCCACAGTCAGCTCCTGGTCTTGTTTTTGCTGACTGTATAGAGCTTCTCCATCTTTGGCTGCAAAGAATATAATCAATCTGATTTCAGTGTTGACCATCTGGTGATGTCCATGTATAGAGTCTTCTCTTGTATTGTTGGAAGAGGGTGTTTGTTATGACCAGTGCATTTTCTTGGCAAAACTCTATTAGTCTTTGCCCTGCTTCATTGCATATTCCAAGGCCAAATGTGCCTGTTACTCCAGGTGTTTCTTGAGTTCCTACTTTTGCATTCCAGACCCCTATAATGAAAAGGACATCTTTTTTGGGTGTTAGTTCTAAAAGGTCTTGTAGGTCTTCATAGAACCGTTCAACTTCAGCTTCTTCAGCATTACTGGTTGGGGCACAGACTTGGATTACTGTGATATTGAATGGTTTGCCTTGGAAACGAACAGAGATCATTCTATCATTTTTGAGACTGCATCCAAGTACTGCATTTCAGACTGTTTTGTTGACCATGATGGCTACTCCATTTCTTCTGAGGGATTCCTGCCCGCAGTAGTAGATATAATGGTCATCTGAGTTAAATTCACCCGTTCCAGTCCATTTGAGTCCCTGATTCCTAGAATGTCGACATTCACTCTTGCCATCTCTTGTTTGACCACTTCCAATTTGCCTTGATTCATGGACCTGACATTCCAGGTTCCTATGCAATATTGCTCTTTACAGCATTGGACTTTGCTTCTATCACCAGTCACATCCACAGCTGGGTATTCTTTTTGCTTTGGCTCCATCCCTTCATTCTTTCTGGAGTTATTTCTCCACTGATCTCCAGTAGCATATTGGGCACCTACTGACCTGGGGAGTTTCTCTTTCAGTATCCTATCATTTTGCCTTTTCATACTGTTCATGGGATTCTCAAGGCAAGAATACTGAAGTGGTTTGCCATTCCCTTCTCCAGTGGACCACACACCTATTAGCATAGCTAAAAATCTAGAACACTGACAAGGATAAGCAACACCATTCATTGCTGGTGGGAATGCAAAATGAAACAGGCTCTTCAAAAGCTAGTTCAACAATTTCTTACAAAACTAAACATACTCTGACCATTGATTCAGCAATCACTCCTTGGTATTTACCCAAATGAGCTGAAAACTATGTCCACACATGGATGTTAAGAGCAGCTTTATTCACAACTGCCAAAATTTGGGAGCAACCAAGATGACCTTCATAAGGGAATAAACAAAACTGCGGTATATTCAGACAATGGAATACTATTCAGTGCTAAGAAGAAATGAGCTATCGTGCCATGAAAAAACAAGGAGGAAAATTTAATTGCAGGGAAGTGAAAGAAGCCAATCTAAAAAAGAAAAGCCATAAACTGTACGACTCCAATCATATGACATTCTGGAAAAGGAAAACTCTGAAGACACTAAAAAGATCAGCAGTTTCCAGGGATGAGGGATGGGGATGGGATGAATAGGTGGATCACAGAGAATTTTTAGGGTAGTGAAAATACTCTATGATTATACAACAATGGATAAATATATTGTACAACACAAAGAGTGAACCCTAATGTAAACTACTGACTTTGGGTGATTATAATGTGTCAATGTAAGTTTATCAATGGTGACAAATGTACCACTCTGGTGGGTAATGGTGGCAGTGGGGGAGGCTATGCATGTGTCAGGGGTAAGGGGTATATGACAAACCTCTGTACCTTCCTCTTAATTTGCCTGTAAACCTAAACCTTCTCTAAAAGTCTTTTAAAAAGAAAATTATCTACCTATGCCTTTAAAAAATGTTTTTATTATGAAAATTTTCAAATATACAAAGGAGAGCAATAAACAAGCACACACTCATCACCTATGTTTCATGATTGTTTACAGAGTGCCATATCTGATTTATGTATACTTTGCTAACTATTGTAAACTAGGTATGTGGACTTCCCTGCTGGTCCACTGGCTAAGACTCTGTGCTTCCAAAACAGCACCCCCACCCCCACCGCATCCCTTGGGTCCTTGGTCAGGGAACTAGATCCCGTGTGCCACAACTAAGAGTTTGCATGCCAGCAGCTAAGACCAGGTGCAGCCAAATAAATACATAAAAATTAAAATTAGGAGAAAAAAAAAGGAAAGGAATGAGCTCCGTTTAGAGAAGTGGGGAAGGTGAGAGGGAGAGGAGGAGGGGGTGAGACAGGAGGAAAGGGATCAGGCTCCAGAGGTGGGAGGGTCTTCCTAGGAGAGGAGGGCTCAGGTGATGCTCGTCCAAGGGGAACCAACAAGCCAAGGAGCTATCAGTTCACGTTAGTTTTGGTAGTGTATTGCATTATAAGGAGGCTCAGAGTTGAATGATCAACTTTGACAGGCTTGTTTTCCCTGGTATCACTGTTTGTCTCAGGCCAAGCACAGCAGGAGAAAAAAACTTGTCAGGGCTGCAGAACCAATGAGAATGTCTTCTTGGATGAGGTAGAGCTTATGTTCCAAATAGGAAGGAAACCCTGGAGGAAACACTATGCCAGGGCAACCCATGACCCAGTTATAGTCTTTCATGGGTGTTGGACGCCTGAGGGTGGTGGTGGAGGGGGACTTTCAGACCAGGTCTCACTAGTCTTTACCATAGATGCCACCCAAGGCAAGGCAATGGCTTCCTCTGGCCAATGCCCATTATACGCTCAACTTTTCTAGAACTAGGGGTATTCAGTATATATCTTGGGACCAGAATAAGCTAAATAACTGGATGGATGGGAAGGAAAGGATTTTTTCCCCTTGATAACACAGAGGAGAAGGGGCTACCAAAAGAGACCAAGAAGAAGTGGTGCAGATCACGGTGCTTCCCAACCTTTACCAGGGCAAGAACAGAAAATGGTAATTATGGTACACTGGGCTTGTATAAGTTAGGGTGTAGATTAAGTTGATATAATAAAGACCCCAAGATATTATGATCTGAATATCATACATTTATTTCTCCCTCATATAAGAGTCTAGGGGTGAGCAGTCCAGGACTGGTGGGAAGATTCTGTCTTCCTGAACAAGTAGTTTTCATCTTTGGGGCAAAGGTGAATATTAAAATTCTAATTATCTCCCAGGTAATAGAGTAGAGGAAGGGCAGAGGAAACATAGAAATACTAATCATCCCTTTTGCTCGCATCTCTTTGGTTGGGTAAAATGGACTTCATAAAAACTTTTTAAAAACCCTTTTGTGTATCAAAGGCCATTATCAAGAAAGTGAGGGGCTTCGCTGGTGGTCCAGTGGTTAATACACCTTCCAATGCTGGGGGTGCAGGTTCCATGCTTGCTGGGGCAACTAAGATCCCATATGATGCGGGGCAATTAAGCCTGTGTGTCTCAACTAGAGAGTCCAGGCAATCCACATGAAACAATGAAGATACTGAATGTCTCAGCTAAGACCCAACTCAACCAAATTTTTTTTTAAAAGGCCTTCTTCAGTTGCACAGTATAAAATATCAACCTGGTCACCCAGCTCTTCATCTTTTTCTCCTTATAATTTACTCTCTTACATAGTATAAGACTTCCTTATTTTTTAAAATGTCTATCTTCTTCACTAGAAATTAGCTCCATGAAGGCAAGGATTTCTGTTTAATTCTGTTAAACACACAAAACTGTTATCTCTAAACCCTGGATTAGAACAAAGGCTGGCACACAGTAGGCACTTTATACAAAAAATTTAAATAACACACACACATAAACACAAATATAAACCTTCTGCTTAATCAAGAGTAAATAAAGAAAATCATATACATGACCAGCAAAAATTTCATCAACTGTAACAGAGCAGTAAGATTTTCAGCACAATAACCAGATTAAAAAAGAAATCAAAAAGTTCATTGCCATTGATCACACTCAACCAAGTGGAAAAGGTTTAATCAGTGTGCCCTAAATGAATTAGTTCATGTCCTAAAGAGAATTAACAGCCAGACTCAAACTCTCATCTTCTTAGGATGGGAAATCGCTAGATGGTCCTAACATCTACAAACTACTAGTAAGGCATGAGTTTTTAATAATGCTATAAGATCAAGCCAATATATCACAATAAGACAATGGGTTGTATAGCTGCAGATAAACAAAATTTAGTACCTCATTATGAGGAAAAACATCAGAGTATAAAGTAAAAACACCTGTGCTACAGGCATGGGTGTAAAAGATTTTATCAACATTGCAAGTGAAGTTTAAACTGGACTTCCCTGGTGGTCCAGTGGCTAAGATGATACACTCGCAATGCAGGGCACCAGGTTTGATCCCTGGGCAGGGAACTAGATCCCACAAGCTGCAACTAAGGATTTGTATGCCACGACGAAAAGTGAAGATTCTGCATGCTGCAACTAAGACCCAGCTCAGCCATAGAAATATTAAAAACAACAATAAGTGAAGTTTAAGTTTAAAAACAGAATAACTGGCTTGGATTGATATCAGCTTGGAGTAAGAAATTAGGTACCATACTTAGATCAAAAATCAGTGAATTCATCACTGGTCTGAGTAATTTGTTTTTCTTTAGGCCTAAGTAAGTTTAGAGTAACCCCAGGGAATTTTCTGGAATAAGTTATAACTTAATCCTTAGAAAGTATTAAGTATTCCTACCGCAGCCATGAAATTAAAAGATGCTTACTCCTTGGAAGAAAAGTTATGACCAACCTAGATAGCATATTGAAAAGCAGAGACATTACTTTGCCAACAAAGGTCCGTCTAGTCAAGGCTATGGTTTTTCCTGTGGTCATGTATGGATGTGAGAGTTGGACTGTGAAGAAAGCTGAGCGCCGAAGAATAGATGCTTTTGAACTGTGGTGTTGGAGAAGACTCTTGAGAGTCCCTTGGACTGCAAGGAGATCCAACCAGTCCATTCTGAAGGAGATCATCCCTGGGATTTCTTTGGAAGGAATGATGCTGAAGCTGAAACTTCAGTACTTTGGCCACCTCATGCGAAGAGTTGACTCATTGGAAAAGACTCTGATGCTGAGAGCAGTTGGGGGCAGGAGGAGAAGGGGACGACACAGGATGAGATGGCTGGGTGGTATCACTGACTCGATGGACGTGAGTCTCAGTGAACTCCGGGAGTTGGTGATGGACAGGGAGGCCTGGCGTGCTGCGATTCATAGGGTCGCAAAGAGTCGGACACGACTGAGCGACTGAACTGAACACCTCCAGAAAATGAGAATCAAGGAATGATGATGTGAATTTGGCTTACGATATTAATATATTTTAGATTAGATATAATGCAAGTTTGAGTGTTTTAAAACCATTACATTTGTTTGTGTTCAAGGTCTGAAGTATTCAACTATACTTAAATTTCTTAAGTAGTTCAGAGGGAATTTGTCTTGCTTAGACGGTAAAGAGTCTGCCTGCAATGTGGGAGACCTGAGTTCGATTCCTGGGTCAGGAAGATCCCCTGGAGAAGTAAATGGCAACCCAGTCCAGTACTCTTGCCTGGAAAATCCCATGGATGGAGGAGCCTGGTGGGCTACAGTCCATAGGGTCGCAAAGAGTCGGACATTACTGAGTGACTTCACATTCACTTTAAGAAAAATAATTTTCAAATTTTTATTAGATATAAGTATTATCTTATATATAATTATATATATAATATATAATCTATTTCCGCTTTATTGACTATGCCAAAGCCTTTGACTGTGTGGATCACAAAAAACTGGAAAATTCTTCAAGAGATGGGAATACCAGACCACCTGACCTGCCTCTTGAGAAACCTGTATGCAGGTCAGGAAGCAACAGTTAGAACTGGACATGGAACAACAGAAAGTGAAAAGAAAGTGAAGTCTCAGTCATGTCTGACTCTTTGTGACCCCGTGGACTGTAGCCTACCAGTCTCCTCTGTCCATGGAATTTTCCAGGCAAGAGTACTGGAGTGGGTTGCCATTTCCTTCTCCAGAGGATCTTCCCAACCCAGGGATCAAACCTGGGTCTCCCACACTGCAGGCAGACGCTTTACCATCTGAGCCACTGGTTCCAAATAGGAAAAGGAGTATGTCAAGGCTATATATTGTCACCCAGCTTATGTAACTTACATGCAGAGTACATCATGAGAAATGCTGGGCTGGCGGAAGGACAAGCTGGAATCAAGATTGCTGGAAGAAATATCAATAACCTCAGATATGCAGATGACACCACCCTTATGGCAGAAAGTGAAGAGGAACTAAAGAGCCTCTTGATGAAAGTGAAAGAGGGGAGTGAAAAAGTTGGCTTAAAGCTCAACATTCAGAAAACTAAGATCATGGCATCCGGTCCCATCACTTCATGGCAAGTAGATGGGGAAACAGCGGAAACAGTGGCTGACTTTATTTTTCTGGGCTCCAAAATCACTGCAGATGGTGATTGCAGCCATGAAATTAAAAGATACTTACTCCTTGGAAGGAAAGTTATGACCAACCTAGATAGCATATTCAAAAGCAGAGACATTACTTTGCCAACAAAGGTCCATCTAGTCAAGGCTATGGTTTTTCCAGTAGTCATGTATGGATGTGAGAGTTGGACAGTGAAGAAAGCTGAGCACCAAAGAATTGATGCTTTTGAACTGTGGTGTTGGAGAAGACTTGAGAGTCCCTTGGACTGCAAGGAGATCCAACCAGTTCATCCTAAAGGAGATTAGTCCTGGGTGCTCATTGGAGGGACTGATGCTGAAGCTGAAACTCCAATACTTTGGCCACCTTATGCAGAGAGCTGACTCATTGGAAAAGACCCTGATGCTGGGAAAGTTTGAGAGCAGGAGAAGGGGACGACAGAGGATGAGATGGTTGGATGGCATCACCGACACAATGGACATGGGTTTGGGTGGACTCTGGGAGTTGGTGTGCTGCAGTTCATGGGGTCACAAAGAGTCGGACACAACTGAGCGACTGAACTGAACCGAACTGATCATATAATTTGACTATTAAATTGTAGCATTAATAGTTGTTTCATTCCATGCATATACATACACATGTGAATCTATCACTTTTTCATAATTCATTTTCCTGATCTACTTTTATAGATTTCTCCAGAAAATGCCCAAGATTCTAACTGGTTCTAACTGTTCAGAGTGGCAAGGTCTCCATGTCAAAGTTTACCTTCATATATCCACTCAGATAAAACAGGAATATATTCCCCACACCTTTCTGTTCCTCATTACTCTGAATAGAAATGATTCACACTCTAAAAATTTTAGGCTCCAAATGCTTTAACCATTAGTTGAAAATGGCTCATTCTTTCTGCCAGCAATGTCTTACCTAATATCTCCAGTTTCAAAGAAGTTACCCATAAGCTTCTTAAACCAAGTTTACAACCCACCCACTAAAGACTTCATTTACAATTCTATCATATTATATTCTATCATATAATGTTTAAATCCATGCTGAAAGTAGAAAACCAAATAATCCCTGTAAGATGAAGAGACATTCATTAAACTGAAAGATCCATTATTCTCTTAGCTGGCCAATCTTTATTTTTATAAAGTATTTCATTTGAGTTCCTTGCTGGTGCAGTGGATAAAAATTCTCCTGCCTGAAAACAATGACAACAATGAATCCACCTGCCAATGCAGGGGACATGGGTTCCATCCCTGCCCCAGGAAGATTCCACACGCCTCAAAGCGATTAAGCCCCTGTGCCACAACTACTGAAGCCCACACACCTAGAGCCTGTGCTCGGCAATAAGTGAGGCCATTGCAATAAGCCCAAGCACCTCGACAAAGAGTAGCCACTTGCTGCAACTAGAGAAAGCCCTCACACAGCAATGAAGACCCAGTGTAGCCAAAAATAAATTAAAAAAAAAATTTTTTTATTGTGACATGTGGGATCTTTCATTGTGGTGCACAGGCTCCAGAGGCATGGGTTTCATAGTCACAGCATGCAGGCTCACCAGTTGAGGTATGCTGACTTAGCTGTCTCATGGCATGTGGGATCGTAGTTCCTCAACTAGGGATCAGACATGCATTCTCTGCATTAGAAAGTGGACTCTCAACCACTGGACCACCAGGGAAGCCCCCAATATTTCTTTCAAGGTCTATAGCCAGTCCCTGCCACAAAAGATTTTAATTCCCTAGGAGAAAGCCTGGTAATAAGTTTTATTATGTGAATTTTTAAAAACTCTTATTGTGAAACAAACAAATATTAGTTTGTTATCAACAAATAAAACATAACAATTCTTTCAGCTTTATGAAGAGTGTGTATTTAACTTTCATATACTTGTTATGAGGTTTCTCCTCAGGATAAATAATTATGCCATATAAAAGATTTAAGGCTTTTTCACATGTGTAGCAAACATGGGATATACACACCAGGACTCCAAATCAAATTAACTGAAGCAAAAAAAGAGAAAATTTATTGGATCACAAAAATGAAAATGTCAAAGATGGTGTAGGCTTCAGACATGACTGGATCCAGATCAAACAACATCCTCATATTTCTATTATCTCCAATTTCTTTGTATTGGAGTTATCTTGGGAAGGCTTCATGTGGTAACAGAAAGGCTACTGGTGAGTTTTTATCAAATCCTTGACATTTGCAATTCCAGTGGGGGGCGGGGGGGCGAGGAAAGAAAAGATCTTTTCTCATTACCCATAACAGTGCCTTCCTAGGGCTCTACTGGTCTAGACAGGGCCATCTGAAAACCCCTCATTTCTAGTTAGGTTGAGGAAAATAATTGATCACTACTCTCCCTGATTAAATAATTTCATCAGAATGGTAGGTACTGAGGATGGGTTCAGTCTCAAATGCAGCATACGACAGATCCAAAAGTAATAGATGGCTACTACTCAGGTTATTTAAAATAAGGGATGCTTGTGAACTGGAGACTTTTCCATATTTACTACATTCATATTAGTAGAATTACTAACTGAAGAATTCATTGATATTTATTTAGTAAGGACCAAGTGGTGACTACATGTTTTCTTATTACACATAATCAGAGAATTTTTCTACTATGAATTTTCTGATGTCGTCTAAGGGTTGAAGCACGGCTAAAATTGTTCCCACATTCATTACAGTTATAGGGTTTTTCTCCGGCATGAATTCTCTGGTGTAGCCTAAGGGACAAGACCTGATGGAAAGCCTTTCCACACTCATTACATTCGTAGGGTTTCTCTCCAGTATGAATTCTCTGATGTTGATTAAGGTATGAGCCACAACTGAAGGCCTTCCCACATTTGTTACATTCATAGGGTTTCTCTCCTGCATGACTTCTTTTATGATGAATTAGAACTAAAGCATCACTGAACGCTTTCCCACATTTATTGCATTCAAAAGGCCTCTCTCCAGTATGAATTCTATGATGTCGATTAAGTTGTGAGTCAGTCCTAAAAAACTTCCCACATTTGATGCACTCATAGGGCTTTTCACCGGTGTGAATTCTCTGATGTTGATTAAGGTGTGAGCGATAGCCAAAGGTCTTCCCACATTCGTTACATTTAAAGGGTTTCTCTCCTGTATGAATTCTCTGATGCAGAGTAAGGGCTATGCGTCTACTGAAGGCTTTTCCACATTGATTACATTCATAGGGTTTCTCTCCAGTGTGAATTCTCTGATGTTGATTAAGGTGTGCGCTCTGTCTGAAGGCTTTGTTACATTCCTTACATTCATATGGTTTCTCTCCTGTGTGAATTCTCTGATGTTCAACAAGGAAGGCATAACGGCTAAAGGCCTTCCCACATTCATTGCATGCAAAGGGCTTCTCTCCAGTGTGGATTCTCTGATGTTGAGCAAGGTGTGCACTCTGTCGGAAAGCTTTGTTACATTCCTTACATTCATATGGTTTCTCCCCAATATGAGTTCTCTGATGCTCACTGAGAAAAAAGTCATGGCTGAAGCCCTTGCCACAGTCATTGCATGCATATGGTTTCTCTCTATTATGAATTCTCTGAGGTTGACTAAAATACGAGTAACAGCTAAAGGCATTGCCATACTCATCATATCCATGGGGTGATTTTCCAAAATGAGTTGCTTGATGTTGAGTAAGTAATGAATGGAAACTTAAGAGGTTTGAAAAATCATTACTTTCATAAGATTTCTCCCCAGGAGAAATTTCTACATCTTTACTAAGGTATGTGCTCTGGTTGAATTCTTCACATTCATTACCTATCAAAGATTCCTTCTCGGCATGCAGTCTTTTATGTTCAATTAGAACTGAATTTGGGGGGAACATTTTGTTAAAAATACCAAATTTATGTACTTGCTCTACAGGGGGAACTCTCTGTTGTGTTAAAAGTACTGACTTCAAGAGAATGTTTCTCTCAGAATTATTATATTCACTGTCTTTCTTCACAGCAGAGATTTCCTTAAGAGTTGCCACTTGCCTGAAATGCCTCTCCTGATTTCCTTGATGCCGCTCAAATTCAGCCTCATATTTCCAGGCTTCTCTGAAACTGGAGAATTCAAGGCTATAACTTGTAAGTCTTTTTGTTATCACCCCCTGCGATATTTCCTCTTCATCAGTGTACCACTTTGGAGATAATGCCTTGATCTCATACCAAGACTCCCAGTCTGAAAAATATCAAGAAAGCAAATGTCTCCTTTTCACCTTTACAAGGAGAAAGAAAATCATTATAGAAGGAATTAAAGAATTTACTTGAGGGAAAGAGGGGAGAAAGTAGTGGTTCTGACTTTTTTTTATCAATTTACATTCCTGTCAGCAACATGAAATACATGTCTTCAAACTGATTCACACTCGCTAACATCATTCTAAAAACCTTTGCCCCTACAAGTAAAGAGTACCTCATTATTATGTTACTTTGCAAGTCTCTGAAAATTGAGCATTTTCATATACATTTTTGTACCTTTTATATATTTTTGCATACATTTTAATTATACTGGCATCTTCTTTTAAGTGGTTTATAGAAGTCATTATAAATAAGGTGGTATAGCTTTATAAGTATTTTTCTCCCTCAAATCATCACTTTTTATTGTCACATGTCATCTTCATTTATAATGCTTCTGATAAAGTTTGAACTCAAATCTCCCAGTCTTTTCATTATAGAGTCTGGCTTTGCAGTCATTTTAAGAAAGATTTTTCCAAAATCCAATATTATACAAATATTATCCATAACTTTTACAAAAATCTTTTTGTACCACTAATGTGAAAGGCTATTTTTATCAAATACCAAATTCTCACATATACATGGGTGTATTTTTGAAATTTCTTTATTGTTCTACTGACCTATTTCACTGTTCTTGTATCAGACCAGTCTCACAGATAAAAGGCAAGATTCTTAAATATCAAAACTTAAATCAGGTAGTATATTAAATGAATAATACACCAAGTAACCAAGTAAGCAACTGAGAAATACATAAATTGCTCATCAGTAGGAATCCCTTCGGAGAAGGCAATGGCACCCCACTCCAGTACTCTTGCCTGGAAAATCCCATGGACAGAGGAGCCTGGTAGGCTGCAGTCCATGGGGTCGCTAAGAGTCAGACACGACTGAACGACTGCACTTTCACTTTTCACTTTCATGCATTGAAGAAGGAAATGGCAACCCACTCCAGTGTTCTTGCCTGGAGAATCCCAGGGACGGGGGAGCCTGGTGGGCTGCTGTCTATGGGGTCACACAGAGTTGGACACGACTGAAGTGACTTAGCAGCAGCAGCAGTAGGAAACCCTTTACTATATTATTATGTTATTCTCTATACTTTCATGTTTTTTAATTCATCAATAAAAATAAAAAAATATTTCCTGAAATAAAAACTCAAATCTCCATCCTGAAAGAGAACATATCTACTAGGAAAAAGTGACCCAAAATGGTCAAGACTGAAACATGCCCCACTAAAATGACTTTAAAATGAAAGAACCTTTTAAGAGATCAGAACAAAATATAAAGGTACTTACACAGAAGAGAAAATATCAAGATGGCATCAGGATTCTTTGTAACAACATTCAATACCAATACACTATAAGAAACTTAAGAAAAGAATGGCCAACTATGAACAAGGTAGAGCTTAGGGGACATCATTTGCATGAACACTTTTTGAGGAAATTGCTAAAGAACAGATTTCAGTCAATCAAGAGATGTCCAGAGAAACTTCAACAAAAGAAACTAGTGGAAAACACTAAATATATTTAGCTACAGAAATAAAACAAAAGAAAAAGTTAGGATAAATTTGACAAAAAAATAAGTGAAAGAAAGTCAAAGTGTTAGTCGCTCAGTCGTCTTTGACTCTTTGAGACCCCATGGACTGTAATCTGCCAGGCTCCTCTGCCCATGGAATTCTCCAGGCAAGAATACTGGAGTGGTTTGCCATTTCCTTCTTCAGGGGTTCTTCCTGACCCAGGGATTGAACCTGGATCTTCTGCACTGCCAGCAGCTTCTTTACCATCTGAGCCGCCAGACCATGTAAATATAATATGCCTGGACAATGTAAAAACCATACAACTAACAAAATTTGGGAAGAGAAGGTGAGGAATATAATAAGGCTACTTTTTGACGCATCCGTAAAGTGAAAGTCGTTCAGTCATGTTCAACTCTTTGTGACCCCATGGCCTATACAGTCCAGGGAATTCTCCAGGCCAGAATACTGGAGTGGGTAGCCTTTCCCTTCTCCAGGGCATCTTCCCAACCCAGGGATCAAGCCAGGGTCTCCCGCATTGCAGGCAGATTCTTTACCAGCTGAGCCACAAGGGAACCCCAAGAACACTAGAGTGGGTAGCCTATTCCCTTCTCCAGTGGATCTTCCCGACCCAGGAATCGAACCAGGGTCTCCTGCATTGCAGCCAGATTCTTTACCAATTGAGCCATCAAGGAAGCCTTTTAGGAAGGAAGGATAGCTTACCTTTTTCATCTGTAAAAGGCAAAAAAAAAAAAAAAATCAAAGGCTAATTTTTAAAGCTGACCAATCAAGTAATAGAAGGAATAAACACTGTTTAAAGAAACATGAAGGTCTCTTTCTGTTTTTCTTTAAACACTGTTGAAACACCAGATCAAAAGAAAAATCTAATTATTATAAAAACTACAGTATTACATGACCAAAAAAAGGCTAGGAAAACAGACAAGTGAAAGTCTTTTTTAAAAACTGTAAAAATCAGAAAATATACAACAATACACAGAATTAAGCCTAAACATATAAAAAAATGTAGGTGGACTTTCACTTATTAAATTGAAATGAGATCCAGACTGATATACTGCCTGTAAACCCCACATTTAAATCAAAGTGATTTTACACAGTTGAAAATAAAAAGATGGGTAAAGGCCCTAAAGAAAGTATAAAAAAAGCAAGAAACAGATTCTCCCCAAGGGCCTTCAGAAGGAAAGCAGGCTTCTAATGTTTTGATTTTAGCCCTGCAAGATCCATTTTCAACTTCTGACCTCCAGAGATATAAGATAATAAATCTGTGTTTTTTCAGCCACCAAATTTATGGTAATTTGTTACAGCAGCCTTAAGAAACTAATACAGAAAGCAGACTGGTACAACTTTTTTGGGAAGGAATTTGGCAATTCCTAATACTACATATCCACTTACTTAGTAATCTTACATCTAAGAAATGACCCTGAAAATAACACTTCAACAACAGGAAAATATGTATGTACAAGGTTAGTTATTGCAGCATTGTTTGTAATTGTAAACTACTGCAAACATCCTAAATGTCCACATACTAGAGAGTACTGAATAAATTACCATAATATCCACACGATGGGGTATTCTGCAGCCATTAGAAAAATGAAGAAGCTCTCTAGGAGCTAATATGGAGCGATTTCCTGTACAGCTGACCCATGAACAATGCAGGGGCTAGGGGCATAACTTTACAGTCAGCCCTCCAAATCTGCAGTTCAGCATCCATGGATTCAACCAATCTTAAATTGT
Organism: Bos javanicus; assembly: GCF_032452875.1. Lineage (NCBI taxonomy): Eukaryota > Metazoa > Chordata > Mammalia > Artiodactyla > Bovidae > Bos > Bos javanicus. Next base: position 47,543,309 of record NC_083885.1, on the reverse strand, counting down.
ATAGTATTTATTGAAAAAAATCTGCATGTAAGTGGATACTTAGATGTGAATCCTTGTCTCTTCAACTAATGTGCATATATAACTTTGACAAAAACTCTATAAAGAAATCTAGAAGTGAAAAAAAAAAGAAATTTAGAAATGAATATAATTCTGTCCATAAAGGGGAAAGAAGTGTAAAGGAAGAAGATTCAAGGTTTAGGTAGAGGTAGGGTGTCCCCAGTGGCGCAGTGGTAAAGAATCCACCTGAAATGCAAGAGACGTGGGTTTGATTCCTGGGCGGGGAAGATCCACTGGAGGAGGGCATGTCAACCCACTCCAGAAGTCTTGCTTGGAGAATCCCATGGACAGAGGAGCCTGGCAGGCTACAGTCCACAGGATCACAAAGAGCCGGACATGACTGAAGTGACTTAGCACACATGCGCACATCCTTGAGAGTATAATTTGATAGAAATAGAGCAGGAACAATCCCCTGATACCCAGGGCAGCCACCTCAAGTTCAAGGCAGTCTTTTCATGACCACATTGGCTGCCACCTTACAACAGCCCTCCCTGCCCAGTCCCGTCACTCACCTGCATGTTGACCATCCGACATCTCTCTCTCCACCATCCAAGGTTCCTTCCCTTGTTCCAGTAAGGAGATCATGTTGGGCTTAGAAATGGAGAGTCCTGTTATTGGGGAAGAAAAATGAGAACAAGCAAGAGACAGACAGACAGATAAACAAATCCACTTGCTATTGCTGTTCCAGTGACAGCAATCCCTTGGTCAATCCCTTGGTCACTAGGTAAGAAAGGATATTAGAGCAAGGGCCAGAGAGTAAAAAGAAGCTTGTAAGGAGGATGAGAAAGACAAAGCTTCTGTCATAGCAGCAATTCTCAAAGTACTAGAGCAGAAAAGAACCACTGTCTTGGAACCAAACAGAAATGCAAATTCTCAGGCTGCCCCAACCCAGACCCTACCAAATCAGAAATCACAATGGTTCCCAAATATTAATGAGCATCAGAACCATTTGGAGGGCTCATTAAAACCAGACTACTGGGGCTATTCCCAGATACTGTAGGTCTATAATGGGACCTCATGATTTGCAATTTTAAAAATTCCCACGACATACTCATGCTGCTATCCCAAACCATCATTCAGTGGCAAAAGGAATACTACATTTATAACTCTGTGAAAATATTTCGAATAATTTCCTGGGAACAAGAAGTAGAAATCCAGCTAAGCATTTCAGATGCCCTAGATGTTCCCAATGGAGGAAACTAATATACTTCATAGGGAAGATTTGAATTATGGGGGTATACATCCTTACCAAGCCATACCAAGTTCCTGTAGTTCTCCAACATGACATCTCTGTACAAATCCTTCTGAGATGAGTCCAGCCATTCCCATTCCTCTTGGGAAAAATTCAGAGCTACGTCCCTGAAGGTCACCAATCCCTGAAATTAAAAAAAAAAATTCTTGAGACTTTCCAAACAGTGCAGTGGTTAAGACTCCATGTTTCCAATGCAGGGGGTGTGAGTTTAATCTCTGGTCAAGGAACTAAGATCCCACATACTACATGTTATGGACAAAAAAGGAGAAAAAGAAAAAAATTTTTGTTTACCAAGTACTCCCAGACAGTCCAAGCATCTTCCTCCATCTCTATCAGAAGAATTTAACTCAGTTGATCATCTCCTCCTTGAAATGCTTTCTCCTCTTGACTCCCAGGACCCACACACTCTTTTGGATTTCCTTCTACATCAGTCCTTCTCAGTCTCTTTTGCTGGTTCCTCCTCTTCTTGTCAGCCTTTTTGTCAGCCTTTGAATGCCCTAAGCTCACTCCCTAGACCCCTTTCCTACCTATATTCACGACAACCTACCCTCAAGATAATCTTAACCTGTCCCATGGCTTTAACTACACTGTGTTCAGTCAGTTCAGTCATGTCCAACTCTGTGACCCCATGGACTGTAGCCCACCAGGCTCCTCTGTTCATGGGATTTTCTCAGCAACAACACTGGAATTGGTTGCCATGCCCTCCTCCAAGGGATCTTCTCCATCCAGGGATTGAACCCAAGTCTCCTGTATCTCTGCATTGCAGGCAGATTCTTATACCACTGAGCCACTGGGAAAGCCCTTAAATACATTAACAACTCTCAAATTCACATCTCCAGTCCTAAACTCCAGATATATAACCAATACTCCACTTGGATATTCAACAGGTCTCTCTAATTTATCTGGAACTCAAATCTTGATTTTTATCTCATCCCAGCCCATCTTTCCATCTCAGTAAACAGCATGACCATATACACAATTGCCCAGGGCAAAATCTTTGTAGTTATTCATGATTTCTTTCTCTCTCTCACACTCCACAACCAAACCCTGATCAAATGCCATATTTCCTATCTCCAATAGATACCCAGAATCTCACAAGCTCCAATGCCACCACCGTAATCCAGGTAGCTATCACCTTCCACCTGGATTACTAAGCATCGCTTCCACTCTTACTTCCTTGCTTTTGATTTCCCTTCCTTTTAAAATATAAATAAGATCACATCACCAACACTCTAGTGGTTCTCCTTCACCCTTAGAACAAAAATCAAAGCTCTGGTCATGACTTTCAAGGGCCTGTTTAATTTGGTCCCCAGCTATTCTCCTAATCTCACAGTGCATATTTTCCTCTGATGATACTAGCTTATTGCTATCCCTGAAATACATCAAACATGCTCCCACCACAGTAACTTTGCATTTGCTATTTTTTCTACCATTTTTTGTCTTTTTTTAATCGGAATGTAATTGCTTTACAACAGTTTTAGTTTCTGCTGTACAATGAAGTGAATCAGCTATTTGTATACATATATCTCCTCCCTCTTGGATTTCCCTCCTGCCCCACCCCATCACACCTTCTACTTTTAAAGCTCTTTCCCAGATCTCAACAAAACTTCCTCCCTATGTTCACTGAGGTTTCTCTTTGCTTAAATGTCACTTCCAAAAACAAACAAACAAAAATTCCTCGACCTCCCTAGTTAAAAGGGCACTTGATAATCACACTCCATCCTTTCATTCTAACACAACAAATCACAATCCATCTAAAGATGAAACGTTCTGTTCCATTATACATTTCAGCACAACACTGAGTTTAAAAAAAAAAAAAAAGATACTAAATGTTTTGTAGAAGGATTATCTGAACAAACAGTGGAGAGGGAGAAGTGAAGAGAGTGCTCACCGGACCACCTGGGACTCTCCAAAGTCCTAAAAAATGACATGGAATTTCTGAAAACAAATTGAAAACATCAACTTACCTGGGACATGGCTTTACACAGTCCAACAGCCATTCTTCCTTCCTTCTTCAATTTTCTCTTTTGGAGAAAAAAGTCCTAAAAAGGGGGTGTTATATGAACAACAACAAAATGGAACAGCAGTCCTATGCTGCTGATCTGAGACTCACAGAGAGGTTTCCTGCCCCTTTATGGTCCCTAGTTTCCTTGTATGAATCAGTCTGTGCATCACATTGGAGGGAACTCCTTATTTTACCTAAAGAGAATCTCCTTCCCAGTTACTATTTTTCTTTATCTTGATTTCTTTTTCTTCTTAGCATTTAACATCACTGGACATGTTACTTTCTTTTTTTTCTGTTGTCTTCCTAAGTAATAGTACAAGATTTAAGAGAGCCAGGATTTACTGGGTTCACTGTGTATCTCTGTGCTGTGCTTAACTGCTCAGTTGCTTAGTTGCTCAGTTCTTTGCAACCCCATGGACTGTAGCCTGCCAGGCACCTCTGTCCATGGGGATTCTCCAGGCAAGAATGCTGGAGTGGGTTGCCATGCCCTCCTCCAGGGGATCTTCCCAACCCAGAGATCGAACCCAGGTCTCCCGCATTGCAGGCAGATTCTTTACTGTCTGAGCCACCAGGGAAGTCCCTGTGTATCTCCAGGGCTATAATAATGCCAGAACCACTGCAAGTGCTCAAAACAGATTTGATAGACAAATAAATAAATCTCAATGTGGCTCCTGTAATATAAATAGCAATGTTACACGTATTGTATATGTCATTATCTTAGTTAATCTTCACAAAACTGCAAAGGTAGGTATTATTATACCTATTTTATATCAAGTGAAACTGAGGTTCAGAAAGCTTAGACAGCTTACTCAAATTCGTAAGAGTCAAACTGCAGGGTGACTCAAAAACTGGTCCTCCAGACTTCCCTGATGATCAAGTGGCTAAGACTCTGACTCCCAATGTAGGGGGCCTGGGTTCGATCTCTGTCAGGGAACTAGATCCCACATGCCACAACTACGACCTGGCCCAGCCAAATCAATAAACAAAATAAATATTAAGACTCTGAGAGTCCCTTGGATTGCAAGGAAATCAACCCTGAATACTCATTGAAAGGACTGATGCTGAAGCTGAAGCTCCAATACTTTGGCCACCTGATGTGAACAGCCAACTCACTGGAAAAGACACTGATGCTAGGAAAGATTGACAGCAGGAGAAAGGGGCAACAGAGGATGAGGTGGTGGGATGGCATCACCAAATCAATAGACATGAGTTTGAGCAAACTTCAGGAGTTAGTCAAAGACACAGGGAAGGCTGGTGTGCTGCAGCTCACGGGGTCGCAAGTAGTCAGACACTACTTAGTGACTGAACAACAGCAACAATAAATATTAGGGGAAAAAAATGTTCTCTTTCAAGAGACCACAGTGTTTGCATGGGAAATAATCAACATAACCTGAGAAATCAGTGCTATATGTTTTATAGAGAAGCATTTTTGGAGGTGGAAGATGTTACCTTAATTTCTCCACAGAAATTCAGCCTGAGGTAAACATGCCAAATTTCAACACCAAACCACTAAGAAACTATACAGCCTGAAACAAGTTCCTTGTTTTCTCAGAGCCAACATTTCTTCACTCTGAAAACAAAGACAGTTGTGTTTGACTCAGCATTTAAAATATACAACCCCCTAATTCTGGGCTACTCTGCACTAGTCAACTCAACCTCCAAGAAAATTATTTCTTTAGTGCAATGCAGCCTGAAATTGTCCACAAAGGCCTTTGCAACCTGAGAAGAAAATCAACGAAGTCTTTTCAGAATCGGGGAGCTCCAAGTAGCATCTGCATAAAATAAATATCTTTTAAATTTGTTTCAAATAGTTGTGCATCATGAGTATTTTTCAAGTCTGAAAGAACCGTCAGTCTCTGAAAGAAGGTGATGGAAAAGATTTGGGCTTTATATAGTCCCCAGGCACACACTGACTCTCCAGTCCTTTCCTCACTGGCTAGGTGACCTTGGGCAAATCAATCCAACTGCCAGAACCTTTCCTCATTGTTAAAATGCCTGAGCCAACTCCTGGCACAGAGAAGTGCCACCCTTGTTGCCATTTAGATTTTACACACACGTTTGAAAAGGAAATGAGAACATCTTTCCTTATTAAAAAGTCAGAACCAAAATCTTAGTTCACTTGCTGCTGCTGCTAAGTCACTTCAGTCGTGTCCGACTCTGTGCGACCCCATAGACGGCAGCCCACCAGGCCCGCCGTCCCTGGGATTCTCCAGGCAAGAACACTGGAGTGGGTTGCCATTTCCTCCTCCAATGCATGAAAGTGAAAAGTGAAAGTGAAGTCGCTCAGTCGTGTCCGACTCTTAGCAACCCCATGGACTGCAGCCTACCAGGCTCCTCCGTCCATGGGATTTTCCTTAGTATGTAAGAAAAAGAGCCATGGATTAGCCTCTCTCAGCACTAAACATGGAAGAGTTTTGACACAGACAAACCTAAAATCTCAAAATCAATGGCCTAAGGACAGGAAAGCTGGGCTTTCCTCCAGAAAGGCAGCCAATGTGAGGATGGTCTCACTACAATGTCTTTAGACTGGGTTCTGTGACTCACAAGGGGACGGAAGGAAGAGATCCAAATTAATTTCCATGTCCAGAAGGTCCTGGACCAAGACCACAGACAATCCTCTGCAACACCCTCAGAACCCAGGGCCCCCATTTTTCACTCTCACAATGTGGAAAAGATCAAGAGAGTTGAAAAATTAAAAGCAAAGACTCTGGAGCTAAATAGCCTGGGCTAAAGTCCCAGTTCTGTCACTTAGTAACCGTGTGAAGGTGGGTGAGCAATTTTAATCTTTCTGTGTCTCATAATCACATACTAGGTCTGACCTACACATACAAATTCTCTCCCAATCATATGCATACAAACATGGCCACATAATCGCAAACATAATGTCGCATACACACACACTGGCATTAATGCAAAGAGAGATGACACACAATTACTCCAACAGAGAGACAGTCACACACAACCTCATACACAGTGACATACCACACAAGGTCACACATCCTGCCACAATTACTCATACAAAATTATGCCTGCAGACTGATGATCATGGGTACATAATCACAACTTTAAACGCAGTTACATACACAGGGACAAGCGGTCAGTCACACACACACAATGTTACACCTGTAGTCTCTCACAAACCCATACACAAATAACACAATTACACCTGCGGAGACCGTCACACAGAAACAGACTCACTTTTATGCCAGAGACAGATGGTCAGAGTCGCGTTCAACCATACAGTGACACGTAAGTTCACACTGTCACACACACCCACTGTCACACAGCCATACACGGTGACACACAGTCTCCCCAGAGGCGCCCGCCTAGTCCCTATCCCGATCCCTGCCGGGCCACCCCCAAGCCCGGCCCTGATCTCTGGCTCTCGCGCCAGCCAGGCCCAACTCACCTCCCGGTGTCCCTGGCTCTGGAAACCCGCCCAGCGACCCGAGACCCGCGACGTCGCCTCCCAGAATCCCCTGCGGGGCACAGCGGGATGCGGACTGACGCTCACCGGACCCCGGGTTCGGCTGGGGAAACATCTAGCTGCAAGGAACTAGACTAGCGACTCAGCTTTTCATTCCGACCCTGAGGACCACAAGTCCCAGACGCTTTGCGCCTCGGCCTCCTTGCTGAATGAACTACATTTCCCAGAGGGCCGCGAAGCACGCCCCAACAACACGGCTGCACGACAGGAGGCCACGGCCACAAGTCCGAGTACCCACAGAACTGTGTGATAACCTGGGATATCGTGAATGGGCATTTAAGTGACCCTGGGCAACTGTATGTGAGGGAATGCTGAAGCTGCGCGTGTCCGTGACTGTTACTGAGTGCTCAGGGGTGGCGATTTGGGTGTGACTGTCGCTGCACACTTTTGTGCTTGCGCACCACGGGGCGACGTGTTCTGTCAGTGTAGTCAGCTTGTGTATTTTAAATCATGCCCCGTGATTGTGGGTCATTGTGTGAGATTGTGGATCTGCCAAGAATGGGGAAGTGATTGTAGATGTGTAAGGGACTGTGGCTGACTTTGGGCATGACGTTTCTGTAACTGTGTTCTTAGCCCAGAGATCCGTGGAGGTTTTCTCATAATTGGCGGTGGAGCTGTGTTTCTGGGCTTTAGAGTTGAGTCTGTGGGAGAGTAGTCTGTGTGTCCTGTGTATGTGTGTCTGTCTGTCTGTCTCCAGGTCCAACTGTTCTGTCTTCCCTGCCCAACCTCTCACCCCAGCCAGGGCGGGGTCAGTATTATCCTTATTTTTATATTGTGTGTGTGTGTGTGTGTGTGTGTGTGTGTGTGTGTGTGTGTGTGTGTGTGTACGCGCGCCCGTACACGCGCACCCGTTCAGTCACTCAGTCGTGTCAGACTCTTTGCGACCACATGGACTGACTGTACCCCACCAGTCTCCTCTGTCCATGGCATTTTCCAGGCAAGAATACTGGATTGGGCTGCCATTTCCTACTCCAGGGAATCTCCCCAAGCCAGGGATGGAAGCTGAGACGCTGGCGTCTTCTGCATTGGCAGGCAGATTCTTTACCACTGTGCCACCTGGGAAGCCCATATCCCTTCTCTACTTGCCGCTAATGTGATGGCAGGCACAGAGAGTAATTATATTTCAGTTGTAAGAAGATGCTCACTTGTATCAAAGCCATTTATATTATTGTAGCCAGCATCTCTGGGGTTTCTTTTATTACTGTTCCTAACTTTTCACTTTACAACTTTAATTTGTTGTTGTTTTGGTGTTGTTCAGTCACTAAATCATGTCCAACTCTTTGTGACCTCATGGACTACAGCATGCCAGGCTTCCCTGTCCTTCACCATCTCCCACTATTTGCTCAAATTCATGTACATTAAGTTGGTGATGCTGTCTAACCATCTCATCCTCTGCTGCCCTCTTCTCCTTTTGCCTTCAGTCTTTCCCAGCATCAGGGTCTTTTCTAATGAGTTGGCTCTTTGCATCACATGGCTAAAGTAGTCGAGCTTCAGCTTCAGCATCAGTCCTTCCCATGAATATTCAGGGTTGATTTCCTTTAGGATTGAATGATTTGATCTCCTTGCAGTCCAAGAGATTCTCAAGAGTCTTCCTCAGCACAATTTGAAAGCATCAATTCTTTGGCACTCAGCCTTCTTTATAGTCCAACTCACATCCAAACATGACTACTGGAAAAACCACAGCTTTGATTATACAGACCTTTGTTGGCAAAGTGATGTCTCTGCTTTTTAATATGCTGTCTAGGTTTGTCAAAGCTCCAGTATCACTGTGGACAGTAACTGAAGCCATGAAATTAAAAGACTCTTGCTCTTTGGAAGGAAAGCTATGACAAACCTTGACAACTTTATTTAGGGCCCAGCTTTAAGAAAACTATCCACAGTCAAGAGGCCAAGAATGTGAACCTGTGAGTGATGTTAAAGAAAATAAGAACTGAGTGATACTTGAAGGGGCCTGTTTTTTTTTTTTTTTAAATTCACGAACTATTGCCATAGGAGAAAAGAGACTTCAGTACAGAACTGGCTCAATTCCAAATATAGCAAGAGAGGATTTATAGACAAGGAGCAAGTTAGGGTTGGGGGGTGGTCAGTTTATGGAAAATTATAAAGAGGAGACATAAAGGGGTAGGGGGGAATTCTTTCTAGGCTGACTAATAGGATTCTTGCTGAGGGAAGGCCAGAGTGATGAGTGATCAGATATCAAGAACATGAGCTAAACTGACTTGACAGAATTCTTGCTAAAACTGGGTGATGCAAAGACAAACACTGAAGCCCAAAGGTTGAAGCCTAGTTGAGAAGAGGGTTCTGAGGAGTCTGATTAAAGTTTGGTCAAGGAGAGTCTTTGTCAGTGAAAGTTAAAAAAAAAAAAAACCAAACCTGGAAGGTGCACCCAAGTCAAGATCTTGGTATATGTGGAAGTAAAGAGAAGTTCTTGAAATAAAAACACATCTCTGGAGATCCTCTCCAATCCCCTCCCCAGAAAGAGTCCTCTAATAGCTGAAGCCCCAGTGAAAGAGTTCAAAGTGTTTGTCGCTCAGTTGTGTTTGACTCTCTGTGCCCCCATGGACTGTAGCCCATCAGGCTCCTCTGTCCATGGGATTCTCCAGGCAAGAATACTGCTTGGGTACTGGAGTGGATTGCCATGCCCTTCTCCAGGGGATTTTCCCAACCCAGGGATCAAACCCGTGTCTCTTACATCTCCTACACTAGTAGGCAGGTTCTTTACCACTAGCACCGCCTGGGAAGTCCCTCAAACATATAATATGAATTAATAAATAAAAATAAAAACAGATCATTAATACAAGACAAAAGGAGAATAAAATAACTATATAGAAATATAAAATTTTACAAGTCTGTGTTAATCTTGGCATATTATTAAAATAGATATATATACATTCACATTAAATACTTTAAGATTCAAGCTTAATCACATTCAAAACTACACTTTATGAACTAAAATGGAAGAAATCACAAAATACATTGATTACAATTCTATAAGATAAAAAGCTGAATACTAGGATATTGTAAAAATGAGTATGTCCATCTAGCCACTTGTAAGTACTCTGAAATAGTAATTCTTATATATAAAAGAAAATAAAAAATGAAAACTATATGCCACTTAGAAATGAACTGACTTTCAGGACAGTAAAAAGGCAATAAATAAACCAGATTATGATTAAATAAGATTGAAAATGCAATACAATAAAAAAGAAAGCTTGAGATTAGTAAATATTAACAGAAATTAACAAATATAAAAAAGACACATTGAAGAAATCATTAAAAGCATAAAGCTGCTTCTTTGATTAAAAAAACAGAAAAAAATGATTGCCAAGAATAGTTAAACAGACATAGCCACAAGCCTAGCCATTAAGTAATCATATCATTTAGTTCTAGAAATGAATATGCCCCACATTTCAGTGTTCTGTCTAGACAGAGCAGCATATCTCAAATTGTAGGTTTCCATCTGTCAGTGGATGGTAAGCATTTTTCTGCATTTGTTTCTCCTATGCCTATTTTAAATTATATAAAGCACAGATGTTAATAAAATGTTTGGTATTATAACACATAACTTTTTTCTGGTGTGTGTACAGTATTTTCAGTATGGGTTATAGACCACAAATATCTAGAAACAACACACTTAAAGGTGAAGAATAAAGTGTTTGACTTTCACTTGGGTTTGAACAGTTTCCATCATAAAAAAAAAGGGTGACTTTTTTTTATGTGTTTGCAAATCTTTAATATTCAATTTAATAGAATATACTTGGTATTTTATATGTGTTCCTGCATTTAATGTGTTGACATAAATAAAATCTGGCCTCATGTAGATACATAGTAAGAAAATGGGAGTGTTTTAATACTCTTTTCAGGTAATTATCACAACATTGTCCTTTGATACTTCAACAAAAATCATGGAATCCTGCTTTTATCTTGTTAAAATCCAGGTCTATCTTATACTTTAATATACCCACAGATGATTTTGCAGCATTATGTACTAATTGTTTGCAAAATACTGGTTCAATGAATTAGGCAGATCTTCCATCATCATATTTCATTATATGGTATTATAAAATCATGCTCATTAATATCATCACCAATCTTATCACAAAGGGCTAAGTACTGGGAAACTGTCAAGTTCATGGTGGCAGGTAACTTGTTTTTCAATATTCTGATCCTTTGTTTGAAAGTCAAATTAACAGAAATTACCATCAGTTTTCTTCGCTGGCAGTTTTTTTTAAAAATCACTTCATTTTTGACAAAATGTCTACCAAACATCCAAATCTGAGTCACCTTATCCAAAACTTGTCAGCTGATCTTTCAAATAAAATTGGTGTCCATAAAAAGGTGGCTGATTCAGCTCACAAATTAGACAATCATACGAGTGCATCTCCTTGAAACAGCTTCATACTTCACCTTGAAGGACTTTACATGTATTTCTCTTTTCATCACACAAAATATTTAAAAGATGTATACATACCAGTTTTAGTATCATGGCTGTGATATGATAGTATAATTTTATAAGATATTACCATTAGAGTAAACTGAGTAAAGAATACATGAGATTTCCCGATATAATTTCTTGCAACTGTGCGTTAGTTATCTCAAAATTTAAATTATAATTTTAAACTGCTGTACTCAAAGGTCAAGATTTAACAAAATTCTACTATTTTATGGAGAACATTCTTAAGTGGAACTTGCATTTTTTACCACCAATAGGGGGTGGTTAAAAAATACAATAATGCTAGTAGTACCGTTTGCTGCAGTCCATGGGCTCACAGTTTGACACAACTGAGCGACTGAACAACAGTTTGGTGTCACTGCTTTGATTCATGCTAAGAGCCCAGCAGTTTTACCCACGATTGCTGACTGATTTTGCACCATCAGTACAAATTTCAGCAAAAAGCAAGTAATGTCTTAGTGTTATAATGAAATGTGTTTTGACCATGCAGATCACTTGAAAGGGTCCCCCCCCGCCACCCCACCAAATCCTCTGATCACTTAGGGAACCAATGATCCATAATAAGAAGTCAAAATTGAATTAAATGAAACAGTTCCATTAACATTTACTGCTACTCCTTTTGAAATGGAACATTTCCATGATGACTATAACAGACTTACAGATTTGAAGCAATATTCATTGTTTCATACTGTTTATCATCTTTTCTTCACAATTTTCTGCAATGTAGTCTCCTACTTACCAGAAGGTTGGCAGGATGGGTAGTGGTTGCTCTGGGGCAATTTTTCTGTCTGTTTTAAACATCTGTTTTAAATCACCTCAGGTTATGAAATATGGGGCAGTAGTGAATAGCTAGTCCAGACACAGATTGAAAAAAAAAAAAATGCAAAAACAAGACTGAGGATTCCCATATCTGAATACCATGTGGTGTTTTATCTCCTAATCAGTTTCCAGATTTGCACAGATTTTAATGCTAGGCCCAGGCAGACACCTCAGGTTACCTGTCTTAACTCTTGTCTCTTACAAGAGGTTCTAAGCCTCTTAGAGGCTTAGAGGCTTAGATCTTATGCCTCGGAGAAGGCAATGGCACCCCACTCCAGTACTTTGCCTGGAAAATCCCATGGACAGAGGAGCCTGGTGTGCTGCAGTCCATGGGGTCGCAAAGAGTTGGACACAACTGAATGACTGAACAACAACAAAACTGAAAGCCAAGCACTGAGTACTGCACTTGAAATCCTGCTTCACCATTTTCTAACTACCCATATACTTTGTTTTTCTACGGCTTTCAGATCTATTCTAAATACCTGTACACAAATCAAGAAAATAAGTTGTAATACAATTCCTATATTTTCCTATCCTTAGAAAACATAATTCACAATCATTTAGTCAAGTTTCATGAAAAAAAAAACTGGGCCTTGGGACAAGATTCTAAGTAAATTTGTGGGACACTGCCATTTCCAAAAAGAGTAACTATTCGCAACCAAAAAAGTAGTATATTTTACAACGGTTGGAAAAATTTAAACCAAATAATTACTACTGGGATATTGTAACTCAAAAAGAATAGAAAATAATTGCATTTTACATTTCTGTATATGTGTGCATATTTTCTTTATAACACTACATAATACATTTCCAGTCTACATAGACTCAGTCAACAAAAGTATCTACAGTATGGATTCAACCTGGAAACCAGAGAGTCCCAGGAAGCAAGCAAAGATATTGTATTTCCAAAAATGGATAACTCTTCCCAAACTTAGAGCTAGGATACTTACAATCTTTCTTACCTGTCAGCCCTTTGTATAATAAAACCCTCTACCCATGCATTATCTCTTATCCCCATGAGCTGACCATATTCCAAACTTTAACTGAAGCTGACTCTGCTGGGTCATGCTCTGTGGAACCAGCATTAAATCAGCCATGGTTTCTGTCTCTTGTTCTCAGGTCAAACAGACATCAAGAGATGGGCTCTAAAACTGCTGTTACAACATCCAGGATACTGTGGAAGAAGTGTTCAAGTATACTTGGGAAGTATATTGGAATCATATCAATTCTCTAATTTCAACCTACTTAAGTACTCTCTTCATCAAGTTACCTGAGAGACCTTCCAAAATCTACCATCCCCAGTAGGGAAAACCAGAGCCCCTGAAAACAGGCCAGCAACAATTCTTCTTCAGGTGGAATGGAGATACTGACCCTTATCATTAGTCTCATGAACACTCCCATCACACATAGATGTCTCTGTTTTAGTGTTAGCCAATGGCTGACTTATTACTGAAGCTACAGCCCTGGATGGGACTTCCATTGTCTCGTGCAGTGTGACTACTGGCTAAAGGTTTCACTGCTTGTACACACAAAGTTTCTCTCCTGAATGTGTCCTCTGATGTCTGATGAGGTTTGATTTCCAACTAAAGCTTCACCCACACTTACTAAAAATGTTAAGGCTTCTCTCCTGAATGTATCCTATGATGTCTAATGAGGTGTGACTGCCGGCTAAAGCCTTGCCCACACTCCTTGCACACATGAGGTTTCCCCCCTGAGTGTGTCCTCTGGTGTGTAATGAAAGTTAGCTTATCATAAAACTCTTGTCCATACTCCCTGCACACAAAGGGGCTATCCCCTGAGTGTGCCCTCTTGTGCCTAACAGGTTTGGCTTCTGGCTAAACCTTCTACCACACTCCCTACATATGAAAGGCTTTTCCCCTGAATGTGTTCTCTGGTGTGAGACAAGAGTAGACTTATCATTAAAGTCTCGCCTGCACTCCCTGCATACAAATGGCTTCTCCTCTGAATGTGTCCTCTGGTGTGTGATGAGGGTTGACTTCAGAGTAAAGGCTCTCCCACATTCCCTGCATACAAATGTCTTCTCCCCTGTGTGTGACCTCTGGTGTTTGTTGAGGTTTGACTTCAGACTAAAGTGTTGCCCACACTCCAGGCACATGTAAGGTTTAACCCCTGAGTGTGTCCTCTGGTGTGTCTTGGGGTTTGATTTCCAGCTAAAATGATGCCCACATTCTGTGCACACATAAGGTTTCTCTCCTGTGTGTGTCCTTAAGTGTCAAATGAGGTGTGACTTCTGGCTAAAGCCTTGCTCACACTCCCTGCAAACATAAGGCTTCTCTCCTGAGTGTGTCCTCTTATGTCTGTTGAGGTGTGAAAGCTGGTGAAAGCCATGCCCACACTCCTTGCAAATGTAAGGCCTCTACCCAGAATGCGCCCTCTGGTATGTGACAAGATTTGACTTCAGGCTAAAGCTCTGGCCACACTCCTTGCACACATAAGGCTTGAGCCCTGAGTGTGTCCTCTGATGCGTGAAGAGGTTTGATTTCCAAGTAAAGCCTCGTCCACACTCCTTGCACATATATGGTTTCTCCCCAGAGTGTATCCTCTGGTGTGTGATGAGGTTTGACTTGCAGGTAAAGCCTCGTCCACATTCTGTGCATACATAAGGCTTTGGCCTAGAATGCGTCCTTTGGTTTTTGGTGAGGACTGACGTACTGCTGAAGTTTTGTCCCCGCTCAGTGTACATGTAAGCGGTCTCTCTTGTGTGTGTCTTCTGGAGGCTGAGCTGGTTTGACTCCTTGATAAAGCCTAGCCCAAACTTTCCATATTTGATTGCTCCAAATCTTGAGATTTCTAAACCACGTAATATTTTGTCTGTTTCCTTGAGGTCTGTCCTCTGGGCCAGGTTGGGCCCTATATCCACCACTGTGTTGTCTTCCTTGGATGTTACTGGTTGTTCTTCTGAGGGGCTGGAGATTGCCTTTGAAGCGCTGCTTTTGCTTATTCTCCTGAACAAAAGCTTGGAATCTTCTTCTCTCTTTTGAATTTCTGCTTGGCGGCTCGAGCAGGTTTGATCAAAGAGTTGCTCCTGCTGCTGTCTGTGATCTTCTGAACAGTGTTTCCCTGAATGGAGATGATTTCCTACACCTAAGCTTGAGAATAACTGAGGGAGATGACTGAACCACACATGCTGGATGAGGGCTTGCTGGCAAGAGAATGCCAAAGGACAGGTGAGACAAGGCTAAATTTCTAGCTTTGATCCTGCTAAACAAAGAATGTTTTTAGTCATAGATAGGGCTGCCTTGGCCATTCTGTTTTGCCCACTGGTCATTCATAATATGTTTACATCATAAGCTGTCTCCCACTAGCCATCCTTCCCAAGATCTATTTTGCATTTCACTTTATGCATCACATTTTTACAGTAAACTTGATCAGTGGACCAAATCCAGCCTGCAATCTGTTTTTTATATGGCTACAATATAATATCTATTATATCCAGTTTTCAAAGGATATTTCAAAGGATATTTCCTTTTGTTTTCAAACAAAAGGAAAGAGTGACATAGTTAAGAAAAAAAATTGCAGCCAATAGAAAACTGATTTAGGGAGAAAAAAAGACTTCAAAGCTGATATTATTAATATATTCAAAGAACTAAAGAAAACAATATGTGAAAAATTAAAGATGAATATTATAACTTAAAATGGAGAATGTCAATAAAGAATAAGAACATTTTTTTTTTGGCTGCATCATGCAGCAGACGAGATCTTAGTTCCCAAATCAGAGATCAAACCCAATGCTCCTTGCACTGGAAACATGCAATCTTAACCACTGGACCACCAGGTAAGTCCCAAGAATAGAAACATTAATAAGAAACAAAAGGAAATTCTGAAATTAAAAAGTAAAATAACTAAAATTACAAAGTTACTAGAGAGATACAACAGCATATTTGGCTTTGAAACAGAACAAGTGAACCTGAAGATAAATCAATAGAAATCACCTAAAAACTGAAGAGAAGAGTTAAAGAAAGGGTGAAGAAAAACAAAGATTTCCAGAAACCTGTAAGACACCGTCAAGCAAACCAAACCTATGTGTAATGGTAACTCAAGAAAGTGAAGACAGAGAGAAAAGAGCAGAAAAAATATCTGAAGAAATTATAGCTTAAAAAGTTCCAAATTGAATGAGAAACATTCATCTACATATCTAAGAAGCTCAACAAACCCCAAAATAAACATAAAGACAGCCCTAGCTAGATACATCATAGCCAAAATGTTGGCCATCAGAGAAAACAAGACAAAAGGAAAATCTTGAAAGCAGCAAAAGAAAAATGACCCAACATGTACAAGAGGAAAAACAATATGACTAGTGTTAACTTCTCATCTTTGGTTACCTGATGTGAAGAGCTGACTCACTGGAAAAGACCCTGATGCTGGGAAAGATTGAGGGCAAAAGGAGAAAAGGGCAACAGAAGATGAGATGGTTGGATGGCATCACTGACTCAAAGGACATGAGTTTGAGCAAACTCAGGGAGATAGTGAAGGACAGAGAAGCCTGGCATACTACAGCCCATGGGGTCACTAAGAGTTGGACATGATTTAGAGAGTGAACAACAACAACTTCTCATCAGAGACAATGGAGACCAGAAGGCAGTGGAATAACATATTTAAGGTGCTGAAATAAAAAATGAAAGACTGCTATCAATGAAGAACTCTCACAAACCTATCCTTGAAAAATGAAACTGATATAAGGATTAACAAGTACTCAGAATATCTGCTGCCAGCAGACATGCCTTATAAGAAATACTTAATAAATCCTTCAGGCTGAAAAGAAATTGACACCAGATATACTGATACTAAGTCAAATCCACAAGAAGAAATGAGGACCACTGAAACCATTAAATATCTCTGGGTAAATATAAAAGACAATGCATATATATTATTCTCTTAATTTCTCTAAAACACATAAGACTATTATAAAGGCAATAAATATAATACTATATTGTGGGCTTTATAATATATATATAAATATTTTATTGGAACTAAATTAGTATTAATTATAAGTAGATTAGGATAAACTAATGTGTATATTTTATTTCCTAGAGCAGCATTAAGAAAATAACTCCAGAATGGCATTGAAACATGTATATTATCATATGTGAAACAGATCGGCAGTCCAGGTTCGATGCATAGGACAGGGTACTCAGGGCTAGTGCAGTGGGATGACCCAGAGGGATGGGATGGGGAGGGAGGTGGAAGAGGGGTTCAGGATGGGGAACACATGTACATCCATGGCTGATTAATGTCAATGTATGGCAAAACCACTACAATATTGTAAAGTAATTAGCCTCCAATTAAATTGAATAAATTTATAAAAAAATAAAAAAGAAAATAACTCCAAAACAAATTTAAAATCAAGAGTAGAATTAAAATAGTACACTTAAATTTAAAAAAAATAATATGCCATAAAAGGGGGTATAAAAATAGACCTGAGACATACTTTTAAAAATAGCAAAATGGCAGATTTAGCCATATTAATCATTATATTAAATATGAGCAAATTGAACACTCCAAACAAAAGGCAGAGGTTATCCCACTAGATTAAAAAAGCAACATCAAACAATGTGTTATTAACATGGGAGACATTTTGGATCCAAAAAACACAAGTAGGTTAAAAGTAAAGGATGAAAAAAGATATACCATGCAAACAATAATCACCAGAGAACTGGAATGGCTACTATATTAATAATAGACAAAGTAGGTTTCAAGACAAGGATTATTGCTAGAGAAAAAGATGGACACTTCATAAAGACAAAAGGGCAATAAATCAGAATGATTTAACAATTATAAAGGTATACACAATTTAAAAGAGCCCCAAAATACATGAAAGAAAAACTTACAGAACTAAAAAAAAGAATTCGATAATTCAACAATAATATTAGAAATTTCAGTATTCTATTCTCAACAATAGAAACAATTAGACAGGGAATTCCCTGGTGGTCCAGTGGTTAGACTCTGAGCTCTCAGTGCTAACTAAAATATCACAAGCCACGCAGTATGACCAAAAAATAAAATCAACTAAAAGTGGATCACATGCTTAAGTGTAAAAGCCAAGAGTGTAAAACTTCTAGAAGAAACCAAAGGAAAAAAAAAATGTATGTGGCCCTGAGTTAAGCAAACTTCTTAGTTATACCACCAAAAGCACAATTCATTTAAAAAATAGTTAAACTGAACATCATCAAAATTTAAAACTGAACATCATCATCATGAAGCATCAAGTTATGCTTGAAAGGACACCATTAACAGAATGAAAGGACAAGCCACAGACTTAAATCGATAACTATACCATGGTTATATGAAAATATCACCATTCTTAGAAAATCTTTTAACACACATCCACATGTGAACCTGCATACCCAAATATATATACATGAAGATACATATAAATATATACACATACATATGGTGGGGGGAGAAGGGAGAGCACGCTCACAAGAGACACATATGCCAATGATAAAGCAAATTGGGTGAAATAGTAAGTGATTTTATGATGCCATTTTGTAGTAATATATATGCCGTGTGTCTGTAAAGGATAATATGTAATGTGTGTGTGTGTAGAGGATATAAAGGTGTTTTTTGTACTATTTTTGCAGAATTTTTGTAATTTCCTGATACAAATGAACTTACTTACAAAACAGAAAGAGACTCACAGACTTAGAAAATGAACTTATGGTTGCTGGTGGAAAGGGACAGTTAGCGAGTATGGGATGGTTGTGTACACACTGTTCTATTCAAAATGGATAACCAACAAGGACAGCACATGAAACTCTACTCAGTGTTATGTGGCAGCCTAGAAAAAAATAACATAAACTACAGGTGAATATTTAAACTACAAAATAAATAGAGAAGATGAAAAAAGTAAATAGGATGAAGCCCTTTTCTGAAAATGGCAGCAAACTGAATTGGTCACAAGTGTCCCCTGCAGAAAACAAGCTAAGTGAGAGGAAGGCAGGCCTTCTGGTGGAGCAGAGACAAAGAAGCCAGAGAAGTCCCCCTCCCTTACCTGAAGATGATATTCTGGAAGGGAGGTCATGCCAGGCAGCCTTACCAGGGCCAAGAGGCCTAGAAAAGCTCTACCTCTCAGTACCTAAAAGTACCTCCTCCTTCCCTACCTTCCATGCTGTGGACGGTCCCAACTACCCTGTCTCACTCACCTGGACACAGACCCAGTGAACGCTGCCTCTCCTCTATCCAGGGCTCTTCCCCTTGTTCCAGCTGACAAATGAGTTGCAGTTTGGAAAACAGAATGTCTGCTCATAAGGAAAGAAAACAAAGAGACTTCTGGTTACACATTTAAGGGGGCCAGTCTAGAACCCAGCCGAAATGACAGGGGGATGGGGGAGAACCAAGAGGGTGGGACAAAGAGCCCATGAATAGTAAACTCTCTGCAGTCGAAGGGTTGAGTACTAAAAGGAAACTCCAATCAGAGAAAGAGCCTATCAATACTTACTAAATGAAAAATCTGCTAGGTTTGGGGCAAGATAAAATTTAAAAAAAGAAAAAAAAACCCTGACTTGGGAAAGAGACCTGAAAATGCAGAGTGGCATACACAATATGAATAAATCTCTGTTTTCAACTCTACTGAATCCAGATATACCATGAGGACAAAGGTAAATTATTGTTTTTAAGCTCAACCCTAAGACAAAGCTGCATTGTGAGTAGCCTTTCTTCACAATATATAGAAAATATTCTGAAGGCCAGATTTTAAGTGCTAAGGGAAAGCCATTCTTACCTAGTGAGACCAAGTGGTTGTAAGCCTCCAGCATCACCTCCGTGTGCAGGGTCCTCTCAGCAGGGCTTAACAATTTCCACTCCTCCTGGGTGAAGCCAACAGCCACATCTCGTAATGTCACGAATGCCTTTTAATACAAAACACACCCCTGTTCATCCAGGAGTCCACCCAGTCCACACTGCAGGATGAGGGAACAAAAGGCATCTCTGAGGAGGTGGAGAAGATTTCTAGACTTCATTACGTGCTGCGCTAAGTTGCTTCAGTCATGTCCAACTCTTTGTGACCCTATGGACAGTAGCCCATCAGGCCCCTCTGTCCATGGGATTTTACTATGGATGATGAATAAAGGGTAACAGAATACACCAGTCCCAGATATGCCACTTTGGCATAAAACAATTATTTTGAGCTGAAGGCAATTAATAAGCAGACAGAAGAAAAGCTCTCTGACCTTTCCCATCTGCCTAAAAGCACAACATTAATTTGTAAAGGTGTCCCTTTTCCCAATTTTACCAAGGACAGAAATTAATCATCAGAGACAACTCTGGACCCTTATCGGCCCACAGACCCCACCAGAGGAATCTACACAGCAAACGTTTACTAACCGGCCCTTTTCTTCCATTAGTTCCCCCATATATTTATTATACCTTCCCACAATTGCTGCTCTAGAAATTCAAAGTCCTTTTCCTTCGTCTTGTCACATCTCTAAAAAGTTATCGTTATTTTGTTAAGATGCTATATAAGCTCAAGTCCTAACCACCCCTTCTGAGTTACCCATCACTGAGTACTCCCACGTGTATGCATGATGCACATATCAATAAATTCCTGATTGTTTTTCTCACAAAAATGTCTTTTGTCTAATTTATACCCAATGAAAAAGACTTTTTCTCCTCCCCTACATGTCCTTGGTGCCAAGAATTCAGAGACCATTATTCTCCCATCTCCGTCCAGCCAGCATCGTTGTGCACCTATCACTGTCAGCATGCTAGGCTTGCTGCTACAGGGGATAAAAGCAGAACAAAAGTTCTTTCACACTGGGAGTTTTGAATGTAGGCAGGAAGAGGAGGAGGACATCACACACAAAGAATTAAAGTAAAATTATAATCTCCTTGCTGACTTTGAAGAATGTGAGAGACTATTTGGTCTATGCATTAACATTCTACAGGAAGCAGCTCAGCCTCCAGGGCAAGGGTGAATGACCCAGCGCTATGCGTA
Organism: Bos javanicus; assembly: GCF_032452875.1. NCBI lineage: Eukaryota > Metazoa > Chordata > Mammalia > Artiodactyla > Bovidae > Bos > Bos javanicus. The sequence goes on along the minus strand of NC_083885.1, from coordinate 47,522,283 downwards.
CTTCACGGCAGGGCTCAGTCCTTCCCCTCCCTCACTCTGCCACTCACTCTCCCCAAGCCTGAGGAATGAAGTACTGCGTTGGCCAAAAAGTTGGTTGAAGTTTTTTTGTAACATCTTACGGGAAGTTATGGTTTTTCCAGTAGTCATGTATAGATGTGAGAGATGGACCATAAAGAAGGCTGAGCGCCGAAGAATTGATGCTTTTGAATTGTGGTGCTGGAGAAGACTTTTTGTTGTTGTTGTTGTTAAATTTTTATTTATTTATTTATTTATAGCTGCACTGGGTCTTCGTTGCTGCACACAGGGTTTCTCTACTTGCAGCGAGTGGGGGCTATTCTTTGCAGTACACAGGTTTTTCATTGAGGTGGCTTCTCTTGCTGCAGAGCACGGGCTCTAGACACTCAGACTTCTGTAGCTGTGGTGCTCAGGCATGTGGAATCTTCCCAGACTAGGGATCAAACCTATGTCCCCTGCGTTGGCAGGCAGATTCTTAATCACTGGACCACCAGGGAGGTCCTGGAAAAGATTCTTGAGAGTCCCTTGGACAGCAAGCAGATCAAACCAGTCAATCCTAAAGGAAATCAACCCTGAATATGCATTGGAATAACTGATGCTGAAGCTGAAGCACCAATACTTTGGCCTCTGATCCAAAGAGCTGACTCATTGCAAAAGATCCTGATGCCGGGAAAGATTGAGGGCAGGAGGAAAAAGGGACGACAGAGGATGAGATGGTTGGATGGCATCATCAACACAATGGACATGAGTTTAAGCAAACTCTGGGAGATAGTGAAGGACAGAGAAGCCTGGTGTGCTGCATGCAGTCCACGGGGTTGCAAAGAGTCAGACACAACTGAGTGGCTGAACAACTGATTGTAATATCCAGTGCCCCAAGCATGGTCCCACTGCAAATCAATAAAATCAGACTCTTTAGGGATATGACTTTTATACTTTTAAGAGCTCCTAAGATCAGTCATGGTTGTGAATCACCACGTCAGAGGAATCTCAAGAGAGAGGTCACTGTAGGATAGAGAGATCAGAGACAGTTTCATGAGAGGGCAATAAGATCTTAAAGGACAGGCAGGATTTCCTGGATCAAGGAGACAGATTTAGAGAGCAACAGATTTAGTCTTCCCATTTCTCACTCACTTTCAGGCATAAAGTCATTAGGTGATAAAGGATAGATTCACCTGAATGACTTAAAAGTTATTTTTCTCTCTTTTTCCAGCCAAGCGCCTAAAAAGTGAATTTATCTAAATTAAAGATGTATATGAATATTCCACTTTGGTGTCAATAAAACATGCTTTCAGAATGAATAATTAGAACATGATGTCAGAAACAGAATACATTTGAAGTGACGACTGCCCTGAATATCTAAGACACTGTTGTGACACACCAAAGGAAGTCTTCTGAACAGAAAACTGATATAACTTTAATGTTCAAGGCGAATGAGGATTACAGATGCAATGAGTAACAAAGGAACATATGAACACGGGGAAACAAATCGGGACATTATGGTGAACACTCACATGAGAGAAGAAAAAGATCTATACTAGCAGGTCTATCCTGGGAATGTAACACTGCACAGTGTAACAAAAACCAAAAAAGTGCAACATGTAAAGCAAAACGTGATGGGAAAAGGGAATCTCAAACAAAGAAGAGATAATTGATAAGATCAAATGTTTTGGAACAGGCAGCGTTAGAAAGCTCCAACTGCCATGAGTGGTCACTGCTTTAAAACATTTATTTCTCTTCACCTTGTCATATTTTTGAGGGTAAATACCAATCTATAAAAGAATTTCATGCACAAAGTTGATCACAGAAGTATTATCTGCAATAGTTAAACACTGGGAACAAGTTAAATGTTCCCCTCAATTGGGAAACAGTCAATAGGATCATTCATTCAAAGCACTATTACAGAAATCACTTTCAGTGGGATAAATTCTGGCTGTTCCTTCACCTATTAGAAAATGGGTCTGTGGTTTTCCCTGGTGGTCCAGTGGTTAAGGATCTGCCTCCCAATCCAAGGGACACAGGTTCGATTCCTGCTCCGGGAAGATCCCACATGCCAAGTGGCAACTAAGCCCATGCACCACAACTCCAAAGTCTATGCACCCTAGAGCCTGTGCTCTGCAACAAGAGAAGCCACTGTAATGAGAAGCCCATCTATCCCAAGAAAGAACAGCCCCGCTCACTGCAAGCAGAGAAAGTTCTCGCAGTAATGAAGAACCAGTGCAGCCAAAAACAAATAAACCTTAAAAAAAGAAAGAAAGAAAATGGGTCTGAGTAGATACACCATCAGTAGCTTTAAAACAATAGGATCTTGTCATTAAGATTTGTCAAAATGTATATATGAAGGGATGTGTGTGTGCATGTATGCTCGGTCACTCAGTCCCATCCAACTCTTTGCAATTCCATGGACCATATCTTGCCAGGCTCTCCTGTCCATGGAATTTTCCAGGCAAGAATACTGGAGTGAGCTGCCATTTCCTTCTCCAGGAGATCTTCCCAACCCAGGAAATAAATCCACGTCTCCTGTCTTATGCGTTGGCAGGTGGATTCTTTTATCACTGTGCCACCTGGGAAGCCCCATGGGTGTGTATGTGTAAAATTAAACCAAATCCCAACATAAAAAAACTAAAAATAAAATGAAAGACTCATAGGAGTGCAGGCTGTATTTTATCCGTCACTGAATGTAGTCTATCTAGTTTCTGTAAACAGTATACATTCAGCAAATTTGTTCAACAGAATCAACTGAGAAAATGCTAAGAATTAGTAACATCATGTGCCTATCAATCCAACTCATTTGTTACAAAGGCTAATTTATCCTCTCAGGTGGTGATAATTAACATCCTACTGTGGATTTTCTTAAGTTGTTTTGTGAAATTCAGATGTCATGCATGTTAGAATACCTGGAATTCCTCCCAACCCCCCTGAAATGTGGTTAATGATATGTCCCAAATAACATATGAAAAAAACAACAGAAACTCCCTTGTGACTTAGTTTCTTCAAATTAATTTACTTAAGGTCATGCACCAAACATTTCATGTGTGCCAGGTACTCCTTTAGGAACAGAGGTTTCATCCTAAACCACTTATCCATTCAAATGCTTGTCCACTTTGATCAAGTCTTCATAATGCTTTTTTTTTTTTTTTTAAGTCTTAAGGGCAGGAAAAGGAAAAAGTCAGCTCATACAAATTTCTGGCTTTTTCCAGAAAAACCAGAATGCTTCCCTATTAACACTATGAGTGGTGAAGAAAGTACACATAAAAGATTCAATGTTACCTTTGGAAATGCCCCCAGATTTTTTATGCATTCTTGGTACTGACACTTTTCAAATGAATAAACTATTTTAAAAATGAGAAACACAGAACTCTCAAAGTTGTTCTGAGAATGCCCAGGAAATTGTAAATCTTTACTACGGAGACCAAGATTAAGAATAAATCAAGACAGTGAAGGCAGATCTGAAAAAACCAAGTTAGTGCATATCAAAAATGACAGTAAAGCAGTCTGGCAACTATGTTGGTGCTCAATAAGTGTTAGTCACATTCAATTAAGTCTAAGTCATCACAGTCACTATTCTCTGGGGTTAGACAGTTTCCCCTTCAGTTCCTATATGCCTATATCTCTGATTTCCTACATCAAATTCCTTCTCAACATCCTTCAAAACCCATCTACTCAAAGTCTACACTCCCCAGCGGGGCACTCAACCTGGCCACCCAGACCCAAAGGTGGAAAATGAAAATCCTTCAGGGGCCAAGTAGGTAATGAATATGAGAGAGACAGGCAAATGTTAGCTGTCAATAGTTTCAACTTAAGTATGGAAGATACTAGGGAAAGTACAGACTCTGCAGGACCTGTTCAAATGATGCAGACACCATTTAGCTCAAATTCCCCTACACCAGAATACAGTGCAGTTTATTCTCAGAGAGGCAAGCAATCCAGAATTTTTGGTGAAATCTCCCTACTGCCAGATGCTGAAAATGCTCGCAAATGTTAAATTCAGGTCAGACCATAGCAAACTCCTCTCTCTTCCAAGTATGGGTGGCTAGTCTGTATTTTCATCAGTACATATTTTAAAATCAACCTAAAATACAATCTTCCCACACTGTGTTAAGGGCAGTGTACTTAGTGGCCCAGCCTTAGACTAACCATGATGCCTGCCCTTCCCACTGGTATGTCTTCACCAACTCTTCAATTTAACAGATTCTCAGGGGTTGTTCAGACAGCCCTACTCCTAGAAGTCCTCCTTAGCCACTTCAGGCCACAGACTACTATGTTGTCCCTGCCTTTCATCCTTCGGTTCAGTTCAGTTCAGTCACTCAGTCGTGTCCGACTCTTTGCGACCCCATGAATCGCAGCACACAAGGCCTCCCTGTCCATCACCAACTCCCAGAGTTCACTCAAACTCATGTCCATCGAGTCGGTGATGCCATCCAGCCATCTCATTCTCTGTCGTCCCCTTCTCCTCCTGCCCCCAATCCCTCCCAGCATCAGAGTCTTTTCCAATGAGTCAACTCTTCACATGAGGTGGCCAAAGTACTGGAGTTTCAGCTTTAGCATCATTCCTTCCAAAGAACACCCAGGGCTGATCTCCTTTAGAATGGACTGGTTGGATCTCCTTGCAGTCCAAGGGATTCTCAAGAGTCTTATCCAACACCACAGTTCAAAAGCATCCTTATCACTGCACAATTAAGCCTGGACGTCCCTGTATTTGTATTTATGCCCCATGTGAGCTGTTCACAATTAACTTAATTAGAAAATGACTGAAGCATGCATGGGGCAGAAAATGTTGAGGGACTCCTCGTATTAATAAGCCACTCCTCCAGGACCAGGAAAGTGAGCTTTGCCCAACTACCAATAAAGCAGCCTCCAAAGCAAGAAAATGGAATGTATTCATTCTCTCGGCAGCCAAGATGCAATTTTACACATATTCTCACCTCTTTTTTGGCTTTCAGGAGCTCCGTGGTCATTTTCCTGATCTCCTGAGTGCTCTTCCTAAGAAGGGCAAATCTCAGAAGGCAAATCTGAGGATGTGAAAAGAAATGAGAGCGTGTCTAGTTGGAAAACCCTTCCCATGTGCAGGCTGGGTCTGCTCCAGAGGCTCACTACTGAGGGTTGGGAGTGTCACAGAAATCACCAGCACAAACCCATTCCCATCCAGCGCCCTGGAGAAAGGGCCGAGGGTGACCGAGCCCCTCAAGTTCAGCCCCAAGCTCTGGCCAGACAGTGAAACCCATGTCCCCCAGCAGCAGAGTAAGGGTTTGTCTCTATCCCTGTGGGTTGGAATGAAAGGAAAAATGGATGGTCTTGAGGTGCCTACATGAGAGCTCCCGAGTTCAGACGCTGCCTGTGCCCTCGTGAGTAAAACAGTGAGAAGCAGAGAAACGTCCTGAATGGACGAGGCCGTGACTGTAGGGAACTCACGGAACTCGGAGTGCACGCCGCCAATCCTGAGGATGAAGCTCGGGAACCAAGAGCAGAAGTGTAGGAAACACCTGAATGGCAAGGTCCAGTCGCCACCAACAAACCTAACGGGCGGAATCCACCAACCGGAAATGTTCCTGCTACGTCAATTCCACACGCTAAGGGGCGAGCGGAAGGGACGGCGGAAGTGGCCGCTGAGGGTTCTCGGGAGTGTAGTCTTGGGATAGAGAAGAGGGAGGCGTAAGTTTCTCCCAAGTAAGGTGCCACGGCCGTTTGCACCTCTTCATACACAGCCAACGTTAGGAGACCATTGTTAAGGTGCCCGGACTGCGGGGTTCACAAGTTCCTCCGCTGAGGGTCAATGAGATCTACACACCGGCTTGGACACGCCCGAGGATTCTAGCAAAAGCGATCCTGCAGCCGGGTGGCCAGACTGTGCGCGCTTCAGCGGTGGGATCTAAGTTCCCCCACTCAAGCTTCTGCCGGTGTCCGCTTCCTGGAGCTGAAACCAGGGTAGTCACGGGCTGGGCCTGAGCCGAGTGGGTGTGGGAGCGGCTCGGAGTAAAGTACTTGGGGGATAGGGCTGCGGGGTGATACTCTATTGGGACTCTCAGATAGGAGCTACACCGGCTTTGCGGCCTCGGCGGTGGGAGGGTGCGCCGCTATAGACAGGGCTGTTTTTGGAGAGAGCAGGATTGGTTTGGGCCAGCTCACAGAATGGCAGTGGGAGTGGCTCTGGTCTAGTGTGCCCGAGATTTTGAGAAGTGAAGAGTCTGAATTTGGGCAAAGAGCTCGATCCAGAAATCCCTGGGACAGATACCGCTCGGAGGAAACTTCCGAGCTGGTGGTGGTGGTAGTGATGGTGAGGGGGAGCGGGGTGAAGAGGAGGCATAGTTTGACAGTTTTGTTCATCATAGTTGGGGGGAAGGGGCGGGTGGATTTTGTTCATCATCATTTTTAAGATAACACAGTAAAATATTTGTCTTGTTTACTGACTGGTTTTGGTGCTTCCTTAAATTCTGTACTCAAAATTCCCACATTAAGGAAAGGCATAAATAGAGCTGACGCTCAGTGAACTTCATTAGCACCTACTGGCCTATAGTTTTGAGCAGAGGTGAGGGCTTGACTTCTGGGCATTAAGTAGCCAGTCCTTTAGGACACACTCCAGAACAGTGAGTCTTAGGAATTTAGGGTCACTCTGCTCTACCCTTCTTACCCTAAATTGTTTCTTTCCTGACTTCCTTAACATCCACAATTTCCTAATAACCATTCCACTCAAAGTACCACCCTAAAGGGACTTCCTAGACCATCATGGTGCAAATATTCAAAGATTACTCTTAAATCTTAACACTCTACTTCAGAATCTTCTTCAGTATCCCTTTGTCTGAAGAAGTAAAAAAACAAGGCTTGCATGTTAATATCAGCCTCCCCCAGTGCATAGGAATTCAGAATGGAGGATCAGCCCAGCACCCTATTCCAGTTCTTGACAGCCCTCCCCAAGGATTTCATGTCGATAAATGTAGAATGCTTGTAAAAGAACTCCAGGGGCCTCAAAGTTAGGCGTGGCACAGAGAGGAGCACAAATGAAATGGAGGGACTGAAAAATGTCAGAGAAGGGCTAGAAGGGGAAGGGGAGCTGTGGAGGTGGGATCCTGAGATAATCCAGATCCTTATAAGGGCTTCCCTGGTGGCTCAGATGGTAAAGCATCTGCCCGCAATGCGGGAAACCTGGGTTCAATCCCTGGGTTGGGAAGACCCACTGGAGAAGGAAATGGCAACCCACGCCAGTATTCTTGCCTGGGAAATCCCATGGACAGAGGTGCCAGGCGGGCTACAGTCCATGAGTCTCAAGAGAATCAGACATGACTTAGTGACTAAACAATAACAACAAAATCCGCAAAGGATGGGGTTTCCAGTTGGTAGAGATTCAGGAGAAGCACGTGTTCCGAGAACATGAAAGCTCTGCACCCCTTCCCCATACCTTGGCCTATGCATCTCTTCCATCTGGCTGTTACTGAGTTGTAATCTTTTATGATAAACTGGTTCTCTAGTAAGTAAAATGACATTCTCTTTGCCATTCCAACAAATTAAACAAGGAGGGGGCCTTCGGGGCCTCCAATCTATAGCCTGTTGGTTAGAAGCCCAGGTGAAAACCTGGACTTATGACTGGTATCTTCGGTGGAGGGAGTGGGGAACAGTCTTGTAGGACTGAGCCCATAACCTGTGGAATTTGATGCTATCTCTGGGTAGACAGTGTCAGAATTGAGTTGACTTGTAGGATATTTATCTGGTGTCTCAGAATGGCTTGGATATGTGGAGGGAAAAAAATCCCCACACATTGGAATTGGGGGTACAAAACCCTTTAACTCTGGACCTGAGTTTACTTAATAAATCTCAGAGCTTTGAGATTTAATCTCTATGCTTTGAGGAATTCTATTTCCCACACTCCTCTCTGGGTTCTGAGGCTCAGACATATGAAAATCCCTTTAAATTATAAACAATGGGAAAAAATTCTAGTTATGCCTATTTAGGGAACATAACAGGTTAAAATTAACATCAGATAAAAGTCAGTTAAAAAGGGAAAAAGTGAAAAAATATTCTTTGAAACGAAAAGCTATACAAACTACCCTGTTACTGATGAGTCAAATGAGAAACTGACCTGCAATCTACAAAATCATTGGAAGAAACAATAGTGAAATACTTCAGATTGAAACCTGTGGAATGAGGTTACCTCAGTGCCAATTAAAAAAGGCAAAAACTTAAGTTCTACTTTCAGTAAGGTCAAAAGTTTGGATAAAAATGATCACAAAAGGGAAGAACAAAACTCCAGAACTGGGGAGGAAGGGCTAGTCTAAATCACTGATGAAGGACTTCCCTGGTGGTCCCCTGGCTAAGAATCCACCTTGTAATGCCAGTTCGATCCCTGGTCAGGGAACTAAGATCGCACATGGCATGGAGCAACTAAGCCAGAGTGCTGAAACTATTGAGCCCGAGTGGAACAACCAGAGTCCTAGCACTGCAATGAAAGATCCATCATGCCGCAACTAAGATCTGATGCAGCCAAATAAATAAATACTAAAAAAAAATCACTGATGAGTCAAATTATTACAAATTTAATTTCCAATGAATGATGATGACTGAAACAGTGGTTAGAGGTAAACTTTTTAGCCCGAAAGTAATCTATGACTTAGAAATTAAGGCAGAAAACCAAGACGCTAGCGGTCAACTTTCAGATCAGAAAACCAACAAAATAGGATATGAGAGAGGGAAGAAGCAAATAGATGAGGGCAGGGGGAGGTGCTTATGGGGATGCAGAAGACAGGAAGAATGTGGAGTTCGTGCACAAAATCACTTTAAAGAAATAGTCCTTGGAGAGGTGGATACACGAAGATCATGCTAGTTGTGGAAGGAAGACAACATATACCCCTGGAGGGTATATTCAGGAGTTAACATTGGATGAAAAACCAGAGTCAAGTGTGGAGCCTTTCCCATCCTATACATAGACAGAAGGCAGTATGGATAACATTAGCAAGTGAGGGCACATATGAAGATTCAATAAACACAGGAAACAGCTCCGCAAGAGGAGATGAAGAAAATGAGCAGCATCCTCTCCTCAGAAAAACAGTGCTTAAATCCACACATGTGGGAACTTAAGTCCAGAGGCAAGTCTAGGAATCAATCAGACAGCCGCCCACACCTCTGTTGTATCACCTGCAGCCACAGGGTGGCAGGCAACACCCTCCGTTCCATCAGGTACCACACAGACTGGATGTCTCAACCGAAATATGCTAGGTCTGGAGAAGCACTTATCCCGTGGGGTAACATCAGGAGGTGACACACATGTATCTGGGTGTGCATTTGAATGAGGGATAAAATTCTCATGCCCAGAGCTCCTCTGTCCCTCACTGGTATTGCAATCTGTGGCCTCTTGTCTTTTGGGGCGAGAGGAGGGGGAAGAGAGAAGGGAATCCACATTGTAGCAATTACATGGAGAAAGAGACACTTTGGAACTTTTGCCTTGATTTCTTTTATGCATTTACTTATTTTTGGCTGCGCTGTGTCTTCCTTGTGGTGCTTGGCTTCTCCTTGTGGTGGCTTCTCTTGTTATGCAGTATTAGCTCTAGGCAAGAGGGCTCAGTAGTTGTGGCTCATGAGCTTTGCTGCTCCAAGGAATGTGGAATCTTCCCAGATTGGGGATAGAACCAGTGTCCCCTGCATTGGCAGGCAGATTCTTAACTACCTCTTTTGCCTTGATTTCGGAGGGTCTTTTCTCTTTCCCTTCTCTGTTATATTTACTTTCCTACTATCCAGTTTTGCTGCTCCAAACTTGGTTCAAGTCACTTCCCAGGGCTTTCTCAGGGTGAATGTTGAAAGCTTAGACTTACCTCTTTAACCTCTAGAAAGATGCATCCAAAATTCCGACCCAAAAGAATAAAAAACCAAGATTTCCTTGAAAAGGTTCAGCCTTGGCCTTCTGAGGGGAAAATTTAAGTAACAACTGTCCAGTCTCTGCCCTCTGTTCAACAGCAACTCATGAGCCTCCTTCAGGAGCAAAAGGCAAATTCTTACCAGGCCTACCTTCCTCCATGAAATATAGCACAGCACAGATACACAGAGAACAATAACCCAATATAATTTAATACAAATTCAGGAAGAGATGTCCACCATGAAATGTTTAAGCAATAAAGTTACTGTTGGTGGGCGGAGGTGGGTAGGAGACTCTACGGATCAACTTGGAAGTAGGTCTTGAGAAACTCCACTGGTAGAAGTCAGGGGTGGGCATCAGGCTTGGAAGAGACACATAAGCCAAAACTGAATCTGTGCAAACACACACAATTAAGATCACACCAGGGACTTTCCTGGTGGTCCAGTGGTTAAGAATCAGCTTTGCAATGCAGGGGACATGGGTTCAATCTCAGGTCAGGGAACTAAGATCCCACAGGCCGTGGAGCAACTAAGCCCACCTGTGACAACTACTGAGCCCACACACTCTGGAGCCCGTGTGCCACTACTGGAGAGTCTGTGCACTTCAGTGAAAGATCCCTCTTGACGCAATGAAGATCGTGCATGCCACAGCTAGGATCCGACACAGTCAAATAAATAAATAGTAAAAAAAAAAAACAAAAAAAAAACCGATTACACCAGGTTGAGTGAAGTGGTTTAGGAATGACAGAAAGCAGGGGAAAAAAACTGAAAATGTGAAGGAGCTTTTCTGTAAACTGTATGGAGAATAAAATGCCAGCCACATCTCCAGGAAGTGTTCATAACAGCATTCTTCAATGAACAGGATAAAGGTTGGAGCAGTAAAGGAACAGATAAAGGCCAGGCACTTCTCCTGGGTCATTACTGTAAACCTGGCAGTCAGCAACCTCTGGATGCTACCGTTTCTCCCACGATGAATTAAAGCCACAGAGAGGTTCATTGATAGGTTCAAGGTCAGACAGGTAATAAAGACTGGATTTGGGATTTAAATGAGGCCATTGGCCTCCCAGGCCTGTGCCTAATGCTCAATAAGTGAAAATCAACATCATTTGGTGATAAGTGCAAAGAAAGTATTTCTCCACATCTCTCAAGTTATTCTTTTTGGTTGATGGTTGCTCTGTGAGCTAGACATGACAGAAGAAAAATAAGAAAGTGAAAACTCAAGAAACTAAATGTACTTTTAAAGTGATGAATGGTCAAAGAAGAAAACATGTAACATAATATAAGGATGAAAATGCCATTTGACAAAACAAGAAAAATGAGTCCAAAGACTAGCTTAGAAGGAAGCTTGCCTTCAAATGTATCCAAGACAGAAGAACAGGGCTGGAAAAGAACCTCCTAATCTCTATTGAGGTGTGAAAAAAAAGAAGGAAATTCGACCAAAAAAAAAAAAAAAAGATCACAGACCAATTTCTAAACACTGCTGGGTCCAAGGCAAATGAGTCCTGGGGACTTCCCTGGTGGTCCACTGGCTAAGACTCTGCACTCCCAATGGAGGGGACCAGGGTTCCATCCCTGGTTATAGATCCCACATGCCACAACTAAGACCCAGCGTAGTCAAATAAATTTTTTTTTTTAAAGTCCTGCCCTGACCAACAAACCGGGGAAGAAACTGTGCACCCCAGGGAAGAAGTCTGAGCCCCTTCTATGTCTGAGCAATCCTTTTGACATCTGAGAAAGTCCTTGAATCCTTCTCAGAATAATGTTATAAAATGCATGACATGAAATTTGTAGGATTTCAAGCAACTACATAGAAATGCATCTATCACAATTTTTGGGGGGGGATATATTAAAAGACTTATCACTTTAGCAGTGTTTCTTTTTAATGGCTGCACATTTCTTGACACTCCTTCCATTAAGAGATAGGGTCCACAACCTGTCTCTTTGATCCTGGGTGGATTTGTTGTTTGAAACTAACAGAGTACAGCAGTGATTCTATGTAACTTACAAGGCTTTCATAAAAGACCATGCAGCTTCCACCTTGATCAATCACTGCAACACTCACCTTTGAAACCCTATGCCATGTAATAAGTCTGACTACCCTGAGACTGCCAGGCTCTGGGGATGCCAAGGCCATAGGGAAAAGTCACACATAGGCACTCCAGTGGGACAGTCCCAGCTGAGCCCAGGCTTCCAAACACTCCAGCCCAGGCACCAGATATGAAGGAATGAATATCCAGATTGTTCCAGCTGCTAGCTGTTGAGTCTTCCTTGCTGAGAGGGCCACAAAAATTGTGGAACTGAGAAAAGTTGGCCACGCTTGTGTCTTGTCTTAATTCTTTATCCCTACAAAACCCATGAGCATAATATTTTGCTTGTGGCACAAATTTGGATGAAATTTCTTATGCAACATAGTCCCTGGACCAGCCACTTTAACACTTTAACACATGAGCAACAACACTGAGTGAAAAAGCTGACTTAAAACTCAACATTCAAAAAGCTAAGATCATGGCATCTGGTCCCATTACTTCACAGCAAATAGAAGGGGGAAAAGTGGAAACAGTGACAGATTTTCTTGGGCTCCAAAATCACTGCAGATGGTAACTGCAGCCATGAAATTAAGAGATGCTTGTTCCTTGAAAGGAAAGCTATGACAAACCTAGATAATGTATTAAAAAGCAGGGACATCACTTTGCCAACATCCATATAGTCAAAGCTATGGTTTTTCCAGTAGTCATGTATGGATGTGAGAATTAGACCATAAAGAAGGCTGAGCACGAAAGAACTGATGCTTTTGAACTGTGGTGTTGGAGAAGACTCTTGAGAGTCCCTTGGACTGCAAGGAGATCCAACCAGTTCATCCTAAAGGAAATCAGTCCTGAATATTCATTGTAAGGACTGATGCTGAAGCTGAATGACTGAGCAACTAAACTGAACTGATGCTGAAGCTAAAGCTCCAATGCTCTGGCCACCTGATGTGAAGAGCCAACTCATTGGAAAAGACCCTGATGCTGGGCAAGATTGAAGGCAAAAGGAGAAGGGAGCGATAGAGGGTGGTGGTTGGATGGCATCACCAACTCAATGGACATGAATTTGAGCAAACTCAGGGAGATAGTGGAGGGCAGGAAGACTGGCATGTTGCAGTCCATGGGGTCACAAAGAGTTGGACACAACTTAGCAACTGAACAACACTGAGTGGCAGGCTGTCATAGGGAACCATCATTGGGAAGCAGGGACAACCATCAAGCCTATGTGCAGATGTTGTACCATGACATGAAAACTGCTATTGATTCCACTGCTAACAAAGCCCCATACCCAGATGGCCTACATTCAGGATGGAAAGGACACTCCATTTCAGTTGTTGTTCAGTTACTCAGTTGTGTCTGACTCTTTGCAACCCTATGGACTGCAGCATGCCAGGCTTCCCACCATCACCATCTCCTGGAGTTTGCTGAAACTCATGTCCATTTTCTTGATGATGCCATCCAACCATTTTATCCTCTGTCATCCCCTTCTCCGGTTGCCTTCAATCTTTCCCAGCATCAGGGTCTTTTCAAATGAGTTAGGTCTTCACATCAGGTGGCCAAAGTATTCAAGCTTCAGCTTCAGCATCAGTCTTTCCAATGAATACTCAAGATTGATTTCCTTTAGGATTGACTGGTTTGATCTCCTTACAATCCAAGGGACTCTCAAGAGTCTTCTCCAACACCACAGTTCAAAAGCATCAGTTCTTCTGCACTCAGCCTTCTTTATGGTCCAACTCTCAGGTCTATACATGACTGCTCGAAAAACCATAGCTTTGGCTAGATGGACCTTTGTTGGCTAAGTAAAGTCTCTGCTTCTTAATACTCTGTCTAGGTTCGTCATAGATGAACATTAAGATGGGGTTTTCTCATGGTCCTCTAAAACTTGGTTCATGGAACTAGGGATAAGTAGGAATCCAGAGTTGGCTCATGGAATTGGGAATAAGGACTCCTGAGTTAGAGGGAGTCAAAGGCATCAAAAGGCTGGTCATAAAGGAGCTGAGGTCACTAACTCAAGTTTGGACAAGAGAAGAGAGAAAAAGAACAATAACTCAGCAAGGAGGTCAGAAGGCTGTCCAATTACGATTTCCAGAGATCCAGGAAAGGGACACCCATTTGAGTAATGGATTCAGTATGTGGAGAAATACCAGGGAGAGACAGTGGTTTAGTGCTAGATATTTCTACAACTCTCACATAACTAACAAAAACTCCATTTAATTTTAGGTACAGTGTCAGGAACCGAGGGATGCTGAGAATTAAGGACAAGGCCTGTAAAGAGGGTAAGGGCTACTTTATAAAGCCCCCAAATCTTTATACTTTATGAAGATAGGGACTTAAAACTCACATGAGGTCGCTCATCCAAGTGTATGAAATAAATCCCATGAAAATAAGGGATCTATCAAGTAATGTCTTAAAAGAGCTTTATTACCATTATTAAAAGAATCAAAACCAGGGATGCATTTTTTATTGCAGTATAGTTGATTTATAATGTGTTGATTTCTGTTCTACAGCAAAGTGATTATGTTGTGTATATATATATACACACACACATACACACCAGCTTTCCTGGTGGCTCTGACAGTAAAAGAATCCTGCCTGCAATTTAGGAGACCTGAGTTCGATCCCTGGGTTAGGAAGATCCCCTGGAGAAGGGAATGGCTACCCACTCCAGTATTCTTGCCTAGAGAACACCATGGACAGAGGAGCCTGGCAGGCTACAGTGCAGGGGGTCACAAAGCGTCAGAAACGACTGAGCAACTAACACTGCAGAAAAACAAAAGGGTGCTTTACCCAAATGGGCTGCAAACCTCCTGTTTTTACTTTTAATACCAAGCCGCTGCAAGTTGGAAGCTAGGAGACCACGTGGACCTGTCCAAAGGGTTTGGGCACCCACCAAGTAAGTTTAGTTTGAAGCACGAGGGACCTAAACATATATATATATATATATATATATATATATATATATATATATATACACACATTCTTTAGATTCTTCTCTACTATGGTTTATCTCAGGATATTGAATACAGTTCCCTGTGCTATACAGTAGGACCTTGTTTTTTACAGGATTACATTTTTTAAACAACAACAAAAATCCTCAAATGTCCTTATCTGACTGTACCTTTCACAAAAGCCATTCTCTATATATCTGCCAAAAAAATAAAATTTTAAAGAAATTGGGTATCATTACTAATAATAAGATACCAAAATCAGAAATGTATTATCCTTTAAAAGAAAAAACATTCAAAGTAACTTGCTGTGACTTTCACAGCAACTTCTCAAAGTAAGCAAGGTTTTATGAAACCTAAGAACTTGTTAGGACAACCAAAACTAAAAATTTGTCTTATCAACAACAACATCATTCCAAATTATTATTAATTATTAGAAGATATCCCACTAAATAATATAACTAGCAAGAATAGGATTGTTTAAAGGTTGAGGAGCTACATACACAGAGTACTAACACACTCTTAATTAGGCATTTATTTTATTTAATAAACCTGAACCCGTCGGCTAACCCTCCCACTCCCCCACCCCACCCAAACCCCTGCCACCACCATCACCCCCTCCCAGGGCGTTCTGCCAGAGAAGACACCTGCGGAAAAACAAAAGCGTACTTTACTCAAGTGAGCTGAAAAATCTCCCGATTTTACTTTTAATCCTGAGTCCCTGCGAGTTGGAAGCGAGGAAACCACGTGGATCTGTCCAAAGGGCTTGGGCGCCCACCAAGTACAGTTTGAAACGGGAAGGGCTTGGAGATAGCTCGGAATTTACCACTACGTGGTAAATAGTGTTCCCAGCCAGAGTCCCCAGTTCCCCCGTGAGAGCCGACTTCCCAGAAGGACCCTGAGGACGCTCCCCCTGCCCGCCAAGCCTCCTTCCTCCCACGTTCCGTAGCCTCTTGCCAGGATTACCCACCGCTTCCAACTCACATTTAGCGCAGTCAGCCAGGATTGGCCCTGCTCTCGTCTGGCACCTTGTGAGGGAGGGCTTCAGGGAACGGTAGCCAATGGGAAACACGATCAACTGTTATTGCTCGGACACGGTTTCCAGGCAACACAAAGGCTGCAAGAAAGCAGATACCTTCAAGTATAGACATCGCTCTTAGTCAACCCAAGTGCAAGGGAGGGGAGGTTTCGCTGACACTGTTCGACTCCTTGCCACTCCATGGACGGCAGGCAGCCTTGCAGTACTCCTTTACCAATTGTGAATCAGCCTGTTGTTCCATGCCCAGTTCTAACGGTTGCTTCTTGACCAGCTTACAGGTTTCTCAGGAGACAGATAAGGTGGTCTGGTATACCCATCTCTTTAAGAATTTTCCAGTTTGTTGTAATCCACACAGTCAAAGGCTTTAGCATAGTCAATGAAGCAGAAGTAGATGTTTTTCTGGAATTCCCTTGCTTTCTCTACGATCCAATGAACGTTGGCAATTTGGTCTCTGGGTCCTCTGCCTTTTTTAAACCCAGCTTGTACATCTGGAAGTTCTCAGTTCATGTACTGCTGAAGCCTAGCTTGGAGGACTTTGAGCATTACCTTGCTAGCATGTGAAATGAGCACACTTCTACCATAGTTTGAACATTCTTTGGCATTGCCCTACTTTGGGACTGGAATGAAAACTAACCTTTTCCAGTCCTGTGGCCACTGCTGTTTTCCAAATTTGCTGACATGTTGAGTACAGAACTTTAACGACAACAGCTTTTAGGATTTTAAATAGTTCAGCTGGAATTCCATCTAGCTTTGTTCATAGTAATACTTCCTAAGGCACACTTGACTTCACACTCCAGGATGTCTGGCTTAGGTGAGTGACCACACCATCATGGTGACCTGGGTCATTAAGACCATTTTTGTATAGTTCTTCTGTGTATCCCTGACACCTCTTCTTAATGTTTTCTGTTTCTGTTAGGTCCATACTGTTTCTGTCCTTTATTGTGCCCATCCTTGCATGAAATGTTCTCTTGGTATCTCCAATTTTCTTAAACAGACCTCTAGTCTTTCTCATTCTATTGTTTCCCTCTATTTCTTCGCATTGTTCACATAAGAAGGCTTTCTTATCTCTCCTCACTATTCTCTGGAACTCTACATTCAGTTGGATATGTCTTTCCCTTTCTCCTTTGCCTTTCACTTCTCTTCTTTTCTCAGCTATTTGAAAGGCCTCCTTAGACAGCCACTCTGCCTTCTTGCATTTCTTTTTTCTTTGGGACGGTATGTGCCTATAAACGTTAACAAAATCTGTGGATCTCTGCACCAGAATTCTTGTGCTGGGCACCCAAGTCTGACTTGACAGTCAACCCTTCACGCTGTTGGTTGCTCCTTCTCTGAAATTTACATTTGACGCTGGAGAACCTCCAGCATTTTCCAAGTGCTAAGACCCTGTTAACAATGAGACTCAATTTTGCATACAGCCGGTCTCATCAATGGGCTAATAAATCAGAAGTAATAAAATGAAGGAAAGGACAGTGGAGATATTAATGCAAGAGATCAAACAGATGCTTTCAGTGGAGGGCCCCTTTGCAAAACCGAACCCAGGGGCAGGTTGCACATTTTCAACCAGCAATTACTACAGAGTGGGCTGGCAGCAGACACTGCATTTAATTCAAGTGACAGCCATTTCAGTGTTCCACAGTTCACCTCAGGTCTGAGCACAACGCTGCATTTTAGGCAACAACAACCGACAGGTTTCATTTCAGTAAACTCCTCTTTGTGTGGGTATTTAAATTTTTTCATTTCAAAGTGGACGTTGGCCTTCCTGCATTTTTTTTTTTTGGCCTCCCCAGAGACCCATCGGGCCCCTTGATTTAATCCCTACCCACTGAGTCTAGAACCCCATTCTTCCACTAGGAGACTGTTCCCCAAATAATATTATTATAGTATTATGCAGAAAATAGGGGTAAAAACCTTGCCGTTCTTCAGTACAGAACCCCACACCAGAAGATGGGGAAAACAGAATTTTAACTAGAATATGCTTTTGTTCTATTTTAATCCATACATTTTTATCTGCTTTACAATTGTTGTGTAGAGTTTCAAAATCAATCAATAAACTTCCTTAGGTTTATCCTTATATACATCTTCCCTGGTGGCTCAGATGGTAAAGAATCCTCCTGCAATGCAGGAGACCCTGGTTCGATCTCTGGGTCAGGAAGATACCCTGGAAAAGGAAATGGCAACCCACTCCAGTATTCTTGCCTAGAGAATCCCATGGACAGAGGAGCCTGGCGGGCTACAGTCTACAGGGTCGAAAAGAGTCAAGACACCACCAAGTGACTAACACTTTCCCTTTGACTTCACAGTGCCCCTTCCACATATGTAAGATGAAATGCAGGCCACATCCCTCCTAGTGACAAGGACTGTGAGACCCACATTCCAGTTTATCCACCTCAGTGCCTTCCAAGGTGCTAAAACCAAACTGCTCACCCCAGAAAACAGATGCCTCAAGAAGTAACAGTGACCCAGCAATTCCTCTTTTAGGTATATACTCAGGAGAAATAAAAACATATCCACAATTCATGTGCAAGATTTTGTGGACATATGTTTTATCTGGTCTGCAGCAGGGGCCAAGGGGAGGCCTGGTGGGAGGTACCAATGGACAGTAAATGACTGGGTAGGGCAGGGCCTCTCAACAACAAATGAGCCAATTGGAAGCCTGGAGGCTAGACCTCTGCTGTGAGTGACCCGAGCTAGTGGTAAAGAATCCACCTGCCAATGCAGGAGAGGGGGGTTTGATTCTTGAGGGTTTGATCCTTGAGTTGGGAAGATTCCCCTGGAGAAGGAAATGGCAACCTACTCCAGTATTCTTGCATGAAGAATCCCATGGTCAGTAGAGCCTGGTGATCTACAGTCCATAGCATCACAAAGAATCGGACATGACTGAAGTGACTGAGCACAGGTAGAGGTGTAACTATTTTTTTCCCAGATGGATAAACAATTGTCCAAACACCATTTACTAGAGTCACCTTTTCCCTTTCCCATGTTTGTTAATGTTCCAATACCACTGTGAAGTTCTGCAGACAATCTGACTTCTGGTAGGGCAAGTCCTTCCATTATATAATTATCTTCCAAAATTTTTCTGGCTCTGCAAGCCCATTTTGTCTTCCAAATGAGTATCAGAATGAGCTAGTCAAATTCCACTGAAGTAATGATGCTGGGATTCTGATTGAAATGGCCTAGAATTTATAGATTATTTTAGAAAGAACAGACACTTTTAACATTAAATTCACCTATCAGGAACTATGGTATTTGTTTCCTTTCATTCAGACCTTTTATGTCTTTCAGTAAAATCTTAAACTTTTATTCAAATAGATCTTCCATAATTTTTTTTAAGACCTATTCTGAGGCTGTATTTTAAGACCTAATCTCAGACCTATTCTAAGTTTTTACTTAGCTTTATAATGACTTATACTGTGATTATTTATTACATTTTCTAAGTAATTGTTACTTGTGTGTACATTTTTTAGTGTTGGTCTTATTTTTGTTTTTTTTTAATGAAGCATATTTGATTTTCCCATGGACAGAGGAGCCTGATGGGCTACAGTCCATGGGGTTGCAAAAGAGTCGGACAAGACTGAGCAACTGAGTCTGCACACATAGTTGATTTACAATGTCATATTTCAAGTGTACAGCACAGTGACTCAGTTATAAATATATATTTGCATTATATGTATTCTTTCTCAGATTCTTTTCCCTTATAGGTCATTACAAAAGAGTATATTCTCTGTTATACAGTAGGTCCTTCTTGGCTATCTATTTTATAAATAATAGTGTGTATATGTTAATACAACAGACTGGTTCCAAATCAGGAAAGGAGTACATCATGACTGTATATTGTCACCCTGCTTATTTAACTTATATGCAGAGTACATCATGTGAAATGTCAGGCTGGATGAAGCACAAGCTGGAATCAAGACTGCTGGAAGAAAGATCAATAACCTCAGATATGCAGATGACACCACACAGCAGAAAGCAAAGAAGAACTAAGCAGCCCCTTGATGAAAGTGAAAGAGAGTGAAAAAGTAGGCTTAAAACTCAACATTCAGAAAACTAAGATCATGGCATCTGGTTCTATCACTTCATGGCAAATAGATGGGGAAACAATGGGAACAGTGACAGACTTTATTTTGGGGGCTCCAAAATCACTGCAGATGGTGACTGCAGCCATGAAATTAAAAGACACTTGCTCCTTGGAAGAAAAGCTATAACCAATCTAGATGGCATATTAAAAAGCAGAGACATTACTTTACCAATAAAGGTCTGTCTAGTTAAAGCTATGGTTTTTCCAGTAGTCATGTATGGACGTGAGACTTGGACTATAAAGAAAGATGAGCCCCGAAGAATTGATGCTTTTGAACTGTGGTGTTGGAGAAGGCTCTTGAGAGTCCCTTGGACTGCAAGGAGATCCAACCAGCCCATCCTAAAGGAAATCAATCCTGAATATTCATTGGAAGGACAGATGCTGAAGCTGAAACTCCAATACTTTGGCCACCTGATGAGAACTGACTCATTGGAAAAGACCCTGATGCTGGGCAAGATTGAAGGCAGGAGAAGGGGATGACAGAGAATGAGATGGTTGGATGGCATTACTGATGCAATGAACATGAGTTTGAGTAGGCTCTCTCTGGGAGTTGGTGATAGACAAGGAAGCCTGGCATGCTGAAGTCCATGGGGTCACAAAGAGTTGGACATGACTGACCAACTGAACTGAAATGTTAATAATCTTACTTAATAGTATACAACATTTATAGAATAGGTAGTTTAATTTTATGTACATAAATTATACATACTGTTTTATACCTGGTTTGATTAGTTAACATTATCTCCTGGGAATTTTCCCATCTTGATACACAAAAATATTACAGATATTTCTGGTTTTGTTTTAAGCCTCATACTGTTTCATAGTAAAAATGAGCCATTATCTATCCACTCCTGTACTGGTGGATATTTAAATTATTTTCAATGCTTTGTTTTCATTGCAACGCTGTACTGAGCATTTAAAAAATGTTTACCTTTGTTCATTTATGTGATATGTGACTATAGTTCTAGGTTGGAAATACTCACCAAAGAGCCTGTGAGTTTCAACTTTTAATGGGCACTGAGACTGTCTGTAAACATCCTATCCCAGAAGCCACCCATGAAGGTGTCTACTTCTACCACAGCTGCCAACACATGACACTCAGGACTGTTTGTGGCCCCCTTGGCCCATTTGTCTGCAATGCAAAAAACAGACTATGTTTTCCTCCCCTTCTTGTTGGCTGTTCTTTTCTTCTAGAACTTCTGTGAGATGAGAATACAGTAGATCTTCGGATTCCTCCATGACCTTCAGCTGTTGTTTCA
Organism: Bos javanicus; assembly: GCF_032452875.1. NCBI lineage: Eukaryota > Metazoa > Chordata > Mammalia > Artiodactyla > Bovidae > Bos > Bos javanicus. The sequence continues at coordinate 47,501,089 of NC_083885.1, read as the reverse complement.
TACTTGCCATTTCCACTGGATCCGGCAAATTCCTCAGATCTATCTTCTTGTTCAACAAGTTCAACTTAAACTGTTTACTGTTCCATCCAGCCCACTTACTATACTGTTTTTATTTCAGTGATGTCATTTTTTATTTCCAAGTTATTTTGCTGACTGCTTTTAAAGAAGTAATAACCTCTCACATCTCTGTGTAATTAGGCTCATTCTAACAGTCTGCCCTATTTGCTTTATTACCTCTACCCCTTGGTTCTATAAGTAACCAATTTTAAAAAATTTTCATAGAACCTTTATTTATTTTTTGGCTGTGTTGGGTCTTTGATGCTGCATGCAGGCTGTCTCTAGTTGCAGCAAGCAGGAGCTACTCCCTGGTTGTGGTGTACGGGCTTCTCATTGTGGTAGCTTCTCTTGTTGCAGAGCACAGGCTCTAGCGTGAGGGCTCTATAGCTGTGGCACAGTCTTAGTTGTCCCACAGCCTGTGGAATCTTCCCAGACCAGGAAGTGAACCCATGTCCCCTGCATTGGCAGGTGGATTCTTAACCACTGGTCCATCAGGGAAGTCCAGTATTCAAGCTTTTACTACAAGGTACCCTGGATGTTGCAAAAATAGTACAGAGAGTTTCTGTGTGTTGGCATCTTTCCCTAAATATTAGCATCAGAAATAACCATAGTACAATTATCAAAAACAAAAAATGAACATTATACAACATGAAGTGGTTTTCTCCTAAAGATACTGCATGCCACAACTAAAGATCCCACATGCTGCAAGGAAGACTGAAGATCCTGAGTGCCACAACTGAGACCCAGTGCAGTCAAGTAAAACAAAAAAAAAGAATAGATCTTAAAATATTGTATATTCATACAATGAAATATTGTTTTGCCATAAAAAGGAATGAAGGAGTAATATATGTTGCAATATAAATGAACCTTGAAAACATTATTCTAATAAAATGAAAGAAGCCAAGACATAAAAGGGCACATATTGTCTGATTCCTTTTATATGAAATGCCCAAAACAGGCAAATCTATAGAAACAGAAAGTAGATTAGTGGTTGCCAGATGCGGGGGGAAGGGGAGCATGAAGAATGACTGCTTAATAGTAACCGGGTTTCTTTTTGGCCTGATGAAAATATTCTGGAATCAGACAGTGGTGATGGTTATACAACCCTGTGAATGTATTAAAAATTATTGAATAATATACTTTGAAATGGTTAAAATGGTGACTTTTTTCTTGTTTGAATTTTACCTTAATTTAAAAAAAGTTTTACATAGAGTGAGTCTTTGGAAAAAAATTTAAACAAGTATTTATTTTTTGAAGATATAAAGATGACAAAATATCCTGGAATAGGATTTGCTTGTAAACTACTTCAGGGTGGAAGAGAGGAAACAAAACTCATCATGACTTGATTACTGAAGCTAGATGATGGGGACATGAGTATTTGTTACTGTTCTACTTCTGTATTTGTTTGAAATTTTCTAAGCCCAGTCTTTTAAAAGTTTTAAAATACCCATCAATTCTATTCCTACGTATATACCCAGGAGGAATTAAAGTTTATGTCCACACAATGATATGTACCCAAATGCTCACAGCAGCTTTATTCATAACAATCAAAACCTGGAAAACCTAGAAATAGTCCAAATGTAAATGTCCATCAACAGGTGAATAGACAAACCATGGTTCATTCATATAATGGAATACTACTCGGTAATAATAGAAATGAACTTCTAAATACATGCAACAACAGGGATGCAAACACTGAGTGAATCAAGTCCTATATGAAAGATTACATATTGTGTACTTCCAATTATATGATATCCTAGAACTTGCAAAATCAATCTATAGTTTTAGAAGTCAGGATAGTGATTCCCTTTGTGGGGCAGTGAGTGGAAAGGAGCACACAGAGATCTTCTGGGAGGGCTGGAAGTGTTCTTTCAATATTTCTCCATCTATCTAAGTGCTGTTGATGTGTCCTCTTTTATATATGAGAGCATGCTCAGTCACTCAGTCGTGTCCAACTTTAGCGAGTCATAGCCCGCCAGGCTCCTCTGTCCATAGGATTGTCTAGGCAAGAATACTAGAGTGGGTTGCCATTGCCTACTCCGGGGGATCTTCCCAACCCAGGGAACGAACCCGAGTCTTCCGTGTCTCCTGCACTGGCAGGCAGATTCTTTACCACTGAGCCACCTGGGAAGCCCCTTCTTTTCAGTATAAATACTAACAAATGCCATACATCATTAAGCCTGCTCCATGCTGTGCACCTCAGCACTTATGCCCTGGCATTGGCCCTGCCCATGGAAGACACCTGCGTGTGCAGAGCCCAATCCTGGAAGCCTCTCCCATCAGTGCACCTTCTGATGCATCTGCAGGTGGACTCTCTGACTGAAGCCCTTCCCACATATAGCACACGGGTAGGGCTTCTCCCCTGTGTGCACCCTCTGGTGCCTCTTGAGGGCTGAGTGATGCCTGAAGTCCCTGCCACAAGCCGCACATCTGTAGGGCCGCTCACCCGTGTGGACTCTCCGGTGGATACCCAGGTCCTTGCTCCAGCTGAAGCACTTCCCACAGGCCTCGCACCGGAACGGCCTCTCTCCCGTGTGAACACGCTGGTGCAGGTAGAGGTTGGCTCTCTGGCTGAAGCCCCGGCCGCAGGTGTCGCACAGATAGGCCTTGTCTCCTGCATGGCCCTGCTGGTGTCGAGCCAGCGCAGAGCGCGAAGTGAAGCGCCTGTCACATACCTCACAAGCATGGGGCTTCCTTCCTGTGTGGACACTCTGGTGGATCTGCAGGGCTGCCCTGCGGCTGAAGTCCTTTCCACACTCATGGCAGCTGAAGGGTTTCTCACCTGTGTGGATGCGCTGGTGGATGGAGAGGTTGGAGCTGCGGCTGAAGTCCTTTCCGCACACACTGCATCTATAGGGCTTCTCACCTGTGTGCACTCGCCGATGGATGGACAAATTGGAGCTCCGGCTGAAGTCCTTCCCACATTCCTCACATGTGTGAGGTTTCTTTCCCATGTGCTCCTTCTTGTGCCTTCTCAGAGCAGATCCTGAGTGGAAGACTCCAGAATACTCTATACATCGGTAGGGCTCATCTCCTGGGAGGAGCACAGGAAGGTTAAGGTCCGCTGTCCTTTCACTGAAGGCTTTTCCACACATGGCATATGGAGAAGGCTTCTCTCCAATATGGGTTTGCTGGTGAATTAGAAGGTTTCTGAGCTGGCTGAAGTCTTGGCCATGCTGGGGACAGTTATAGAGTTTTTCTCCTGGAGATACTGGCCAAGACAGGATCCCATCATTCTCATCCCTGACTCCTGGGACAAAGGAAATTAGATGATGAAAGTGAGCATGGGGGGCTTCCCTGGTGGTCCAGTGGTTAAGAATTCACCCTGCAGTGTAGGGAACATGGGTTTGATCCCTGGTCTGGGAAGATCCCACGTGCTGCAGAGCAACTAAGCCCTTGCACCACAACTACTGAGCCCATACTCTAGAGCTGGCAAGCTGCAACTACTGACCTGCATGCCTAGAGCCTGGGCTCTGCAACAAGAGAAGCAACTGCAGTGAGAAGCTTGTACACCACTACTGCAGAGTAGCCCTCACCTGCCACAACTAGAGAAAGCCGGTGTATAGCAACAAAGATCCCACACAGCCAATAAATAGATAACAAATAAAATATATATATTGAGGAGAAAAAAAGAAAGTGAGCGGTGGTTTTGTCTAAGGCTGCACGGTGCTCCTGAACACTCTCAGACAGTAGTGGTCAGGCAAAGAAACTTCACTGAATCAAGAAGTGCTGCTGCTGGTCTCTGTCTTTCTTACTTTACACCTTCCATTTCTGCTTCAAAGGTATGGGGAAGATCATTGAGAACCTTTTCCTTAGTAGTTGCTCTTCAGTCACTAAGTTGGGTTCAGCTCTTTGTGACCCCATGACTGGCAGTATGCCAGGCTTCCCTGGCCTTCACCATCTCCCACAGTTTGGGAGCCATCCAACCATTTCATCCTCTATCACCCCCTTCTCCTCTTGCCCTCAATCTTCTCCAGCCTCAGGGTCTTTTCTAATGAGTCAGCTCTTCACATCAGGTGGCCAAAGTATTGGAGCTTCAGCTTCACCATCAACCTTCCCATGAATATTCAGGGTTGATTTCCTTTAGAACTGATTGATCTCCTTGCTGTCCAAGGGACTTTCAAGAGTCTTCTCCAGCACAATTCGAAAGCATCAATTCTTCAGCACTCAGCCTTCTTAATGGTCCAACTCTCACATCTACATATGATTACTGGAAAAACCATAGCTTTGACTATAGACACCTTTGTCAGCAAAGTGATATCTTTGCTTTTTAATACACTGTCTAGGTTTGTCAGAGCTTTTCCTTAGTTAAAGAAATTAAATGTTACTAGAAACACCAAGTCAAATTCCATGAGCTACAAAGGGGTTAATGCTGTCAAAGCATAATTATCAAAAAGTTAAAAATAGAACTTTCATACAAATATGGAGTGAACATCTGTCAAAAGTATTTTTTGTTAATATATTTATTTATTTGCAACAGGCCTTAGTTATGGCATGTGAACTCCTAGTTGCGGCATGTGGGATCCAGTTCCCCAACCAGGGACTAGACCTGGCCCCCACCCCTGCACTGAGAGCACAAAGTCTTAGCCACTGGACCACCAGGGAAGTCTCTGTCAAAAGTTATAATGAGGAACCAACAAGATGGTAAGTTTGGTTCCAAAGGCATTCTGGAGTTTAGGCATTTAATGCTTAAAGTATATATATATTTTAATAAATACATAAATAAATATATATTTATGTATTTATTTATTTTTACCTCTACTTTATTTATTATTACCACTTTAATAAATAAATAAATTTATTTATTTATTTATTTATTTTTACCTCCAATCAAGTAAATATTTAATATTTTCAATTAAATTATTGGCATAAAAAGTCAAATAATACATGTTTTTAAAGTTGCTACCCACCCCTTCGTGGATTCATAGGATTATTAATGGCATTTTCTCCTGGCTGACTGGTACTCACCTGAATAAGAGCTTCTTGGTATTGTTTCTTCCATCCACACATCATCTTCTTGTTCAAAATGGAAAATCATTTCTGGTTCAGACAGCAGATGCCCTGCTTGAGACAAAAGACATGTTGATTAGGGCAATGTGGTATGGACAAGGACCTTCCCACAAGTCAAATCTTATCTTCTGGTATTCGTAAAAGGTGAATACAACATTGGAAAGGTGAATAAAACCGTTAGGCATCAAAACTACATTTTATATTTATGTATATTATATATATATATACACACACATGTATACATATATATATATACACACACGTATACATATACATATATGTATACACACACACACACATACAGGCATGCAAACTCAGTGGCTCAGACATGGCCAACTCTTTGTGACCTCATGGACTGTATCCCACCAGGCTCCTCTCTCCACTGAATTTTCCTAGGGAGAATATTGGAGCTGGGTGCCATGCCCTTCTCCGGGGTTCTTCCTGACCCAGGGATCGAACCTGAGTCTCTTGTGGCTCCTGCACTGGCTGGCAGATTCTTTATCACTGAGCCACCTGGAAATCCCATATGTATATATACATACACACACATACATATATAAATATATATACACAAAAACCAGAGAAGGCAATGGCACCCCACTCCAGTACTCTTGCCTGGAAAATCCCATGGATGGAGGAGCCTGGAAGGCTGCAGTCCATGGGGTCGCTGAGGGTCGGACACAACTGAGCGACATCACTTTCACTTTTTACTTTCATGCATTGGAGAAGGAAATGGCAACCCACTCCAGTGTTCTTGCCTGGAGAATCCCAGGGACGGGGGAGCCTGGTGGGCTGCCGTCTATGGGGTCACACAGAGTCGGACATGACTGAAGTGACTTAGCAGCAGCATACACAGAAACACACAAATAAACAAATAAATATATATTTTGCTTCTCAAAACAAAAAAATTGTTCTAGGAGTTCCAGGGAACTTCAGCGAAGAGGCCTATTTGCAATTTGTGTGTGTGCTAACTTGCTTCAGTTGTGTCCAACTCTTTGCAACCCTATGGAACCATAGCCCGTCAAGCTCCTCTGTCCATGGGATTATGCCCTCCTCCAGGAGATCTTCCCGACCCAGCAATCGAACCTGCATCTCTTACATCTCCTGCATTGGCAGGTAGGTTCTTTACCACTAGCGCCATGTGGGAAGCCCTATTTGCAATATACAACAGTAATAATTCTCAAGGGGTTGAACAGGCAGTAAGGATCCTGTGCCCAAATTCGATATCCAGGTATCAAACCCAGGTCTCCTGCACTGCAGGCAGATTCTTTACCATCTCAGCCACCAGGGAAGCCCTGTCTTATCTCTTTAGTCTCCTTTAATTTGGATAGGAACTGGCATCTCTCACCTTCATCCCAGGTATCTTTATGCTTTCTCAAATCTGATACCCACCACCATAAGGGATCAGGAATATGTGGCCCACTAAATGCAAATCCCCTCAGGATTTATTCCATACAACTGAACCAGCAGGAGATCAGGTGGGTTCTAGATGTGATTCTCACCCAAGGAGATGAGATTCCCAAAGTTCTCCAACATCACTTCTCGGTACAGGTGCCTCTGAGAAGGGTCCAGATGCTGCCACTCCTCCTCGGTAAAGTCGACAGCCACATCCTTGAATGTCACTAGCTCCTAAAAGAACAAACATGGTTATCCTCAGGTATACCTATCCTCACAGAGGAATGCAGCTGATGAGCACCAATGAATTCTGACATCTATATGTGGTCCTGGCAGTCTCCAGGGTCCTGAATCAGACTCACTTAGGTACACAACTATGCATCTGTTTTTATTATGTAGAATAGGGGGCCCCAACCTCTAGGATCTAATGCCTGATTATCTGAGGTGGAGCTGATGTAGTAATAATAGAAATAAAGTACAATAAATGTAATGTTGCTTGAACCATCTTAAAATCATCCCCCACCCCTACACCACACCGGTCCATGGAAAAACTGTCTTCCATGAAACAGGTCTCTGGTGCCAAAAAGATTGGGGACTGCTTATATAGAACATGGAAAAGATACAAGAGGCAGATTTAACAAAAAGAAAAAACAAAACTTTTCAGCCCTTAAAGTTTCTCTGGTAAGAAGAGTCAATTTCAACCAGAGCACATGAAAGGCTATATAACTCCAGAGGTGCCATCCACACAACAAATCTCAGTTTTGAGATTTACTCAGGGAAGGGTCTGGAGAAAGAATCTAGGGTAGACTGGGGCCATGAGGGCAGGTATCCTGGAGAAAGCCAGGTACTAGCCTTGTGGGATGGTTAAAATGTGAATAGAGGAAAGTGGGGAGTTCCAGCTGGCAAGAAAAAGGAGTGGATAGTCGTGTGGGAAGGAGCAAGTCAGAGATCTAAAATAAGGACTCTGGTTAATGAGACATGTTATCTAGGAAACCTCCCTCTGATGATTAAATACTAACAACGTTTATTTTGGACTCCGAATCCCCACTCACACATCCACAGTAGAAAGATATACAAACTCTTGGTATGGTTGCATGAAGGATTAATATTCAGTAGCAGTTCCCAAAGTGTGGTTCAGGGACCCATGAGGATCGCCGAGCTCTTGTCAGTGGTGTCTGTACAGTTAATATTATTTTCAATAATAATTCTAAGATATTATTAGGCTTATCCACTATCATTCTCTTACAGTTAAAGAGACGAATTTTTCAGAGGCTACATGATGTGCAATCTTGCAACAAAGAAACTGAGGAAGCAGATACAAGATTACAGCTGTTTTCTATTAAGGCAGACATTAAAGATGTTAGCAAAAATACAAAACATTTCCATTCTTTCAATTTTCTTTGGTCTGGAAAATAAGGTTTTTTTAAAAAAATGTGATATTAACTATAATGGATTAATTTTTGAATGGATTAATAAATACTTTAAAGTTTTGTTAGTTTGAACTTCTGATCTGGTAATATTGATAACCCACATAACAAAAGCCACTTTCAAAACTGTAAAGGAGTCCTGATACCAAAAAGCTTTGGAAATTACTGCTCTACAAGAAACGAAAATAAACTATATATGCATGAAATAACACAGATCAATCTCACAACAAACATTGAGAAAAGACAGGCACAGAAGAGTACTGTATGTATCCAGCTTCTATTTTAAAAGTTCAAAATCATACTAATCTACAGTATGAAAAGTCAGAATAGTGGCTATAATTATGGGGAAACACGGGTTCTTTCCTAGGGAGGGGTTTGTTCAGAGCATAAAGAGAACACACAGAATGGCTATGAGGGGAAATCAAGGATGGTGCAAGGATCAGACAACAGAAGAGTGTCACACCGCAGCAGCCTGGTCTCTGGTCCATTTTTGGCCTAAATGTTAAGCCTGCCAAATAAAGAATAAGGAAAAGAGGATTTGCAAAGGGCTATTAACTCATGAGGTGGGGATGATGGGAGCACACAGGGGCAAGCAGAGTGTCAAGCCAGACTACACGGTCCTTCGCGCAAAGCTGAAGCACTAAAAAACAGGTGATTCTGGGTAAAAAACCCAGAAATCCTTCTTTGAACTGCCTTCTTCTTCTCTGAAATAGTTATCTCCTGTATTCCATACAGATTTTTTTTTTTTTTTTTGAGAGGTGAGTTGTTTGTTGTTTCTGTTCACAAATTATTTCTCATTTAGGTTAAATACCCAGTGAACCAACATGAACCCTAAGTATACCAGCTGATGAGTTTTGACAAAAGAATACCCCTGTGTAACTCACATACCAATCATGACATAGATCATTTCCATCACTCCAGAAAGTTCCCTTGTGTTGTTTCCTCCTAGTTGATTCCCTGTCCTGACTCCTTGCTCTCAACAACCAATGATCTGCTGTCACTGTAGATTAATCTAGCCTGTTCTAGAATTTCGTATAAATGGAACTGATACCGACCAGGATTCTTGGCCTTTCCCAATCAACAGAAAATGACAAGAGGTTAGATAAGAAGTTCAAGCAAGGCCTTATTGGGTTTCCTGCAGCAGCAGAGAATAAAAGCAAGTAAAGCCTTCCCTTGCTCGCTCACTGCCTCCCTCCCCAGAGCTGGTTCCTTATACAGGATGAGAGTAGGGGTGTGTCCAGTGGTTGGGCAGGAGGAATGGCTTAGGTGTTCTGTCTACCCCTTTGTTGATGCTGTGTGCAAGGGGCATGTGTAAGACCTGCTTTTGCTCCCAACACCTTGGTTTTGCTCCGAGCTCTTCAGAGGTGGCAGTTGGGGTTTTTTGCCCTTTATGTATCTTTTGTCCAGAATTTGCCCCAACTGTGTATGCACAGTTATTGCAGTTATTTTTAGTCTCTTATACTTTTTTAGCATTTTGTTGCTCAAGGAGACATTGTCCAGGTGTAAGCCCTGCATCACTGGAGCAAAGGGCCCCAGGTCCCACCCTGTCTGAGAAGTACACAGCACATATCTGCCTTATCTTTTACCTTATATTTTATCTGGCATATCTTTCATATCTGGCTTATCTTTCTCAGCCTAATGCTTTTGATATTTATTCAAGTTGTTACATGAATCAGCAGTTTGTTCTTTTTTTTTTTCAACTGAGTAGTTCTTAATTATATGGAATAAGACATTTTGTTTATCTACTTATCAGTTGATGGTCATTTCTGGTTTGGGGCTGTTATAAACAAAGTTGCTAATAGTCACATACAGTTTTTTTTTAATATAATTTTATTTATTTTTGGCCGTGCTGTGTCTTCGTTGCTGCACGTAGGCTCTTGTCTAGTTGCAGTGCGCAGACTGCTCACTGTAGAGGCTTCTCTTGTTGTAGAGCACAGGCTCTAGGGCTCATGGGCTTTAGTAAGTGCAATAGTTGCAGTTCCCAGGCTCTAGAGCACAAGCTCAATAGTTGTGGTGCACAGCCTCGGTTGCTCCGCGGCACGTAGGATCTTCCCAGACGAGGGGTCGAAGCTGTGTCTCCTGCATTGGCAGGCGGATTCTTTACCACTGTGCCACCCGGGAAGCCCCTAGTCACATACAGATTTTTGTGTGGACATATATTTTCATTTCCTCTGGGTAAATACCATGGGATTTCTGGGTCAATGGTAAGTGTGTGCTTAATTATATAAGAAACTCTAAAACTGTTTTTCAAAGTATATTATACTATTTTACACTCCTACCAGCAATGCTCAGACATTTGGAGAAACTGGAGTAACATAAGTCTAGCCCAGAGCCAGCACAATATACGTGTTGTATTGCTTTCCTCTCCCAACACCCTCAAAATGAGGTATGTGGGTGATATTTTCAGGGAGAGAAGGCAGACTCTAATTTACCTGTAATCTGGGCATTTCCTCCTCTTCCTGAAGAAGGACAGAGTCTTCAGAAGGCAGTGCTGGGTAAAAAGAAAGAAGCTGTGAAAAATGAACTTGGCTCACTGAAACAGACCAGTATCTTAGTTACCAAGAAGGGAGAAGGGGGCATGTTATATTCAGTTGGTGACACTGGTTCTCGTTTACCATTACCTGACACACATTCCCCTAGAAAGATTTTTCCTCTTTATACTTTCACAGATAGCCTTTCGACCCCATTACTTTGTCCCCAGCCCCCCCAAACACTCACTGAATACCTACTATGTGCTTCAGCAGTGATTTAACTCTCACCTTTTTCCTTAGCCTCTGAGGTCATTCCAGCTTCAATGTGGCCCCACATCCTGCCCGCCCTGTTAGGAAGGGAATCCCCGTAGCCCAGTGGCTCTGCTGGGGGAATCTCTCTTCAGCCTCTCCAAGCTCCACCTGGAACATCCAGAGGGAGTTTCAGGAGGTGTTGTCTCCACGAAAGACGGAACTCCTGCATGTGGGGGGCCTCCTGCGGCCTTCATGCTCAGGTAGCTGTTTTGTTCCTGTAGGCAGGAGAGGAGATGTCCCAGCAGCCCAGACTTCAGGTTAGGGCCTGGACTCTCTATTTAAGTGAGGACGCTGTTAATGAACTGAAGTATAGTTAAGGTGATAAACATTTACTAAGCATCCACTGTGTACAAGGCATGCCCCTACTTCCCAGGGGTACCCGGCTCTGACTTTCTCAAGACTGTAGGTTCACAGGTTGATCCAGTCACATGGCAGCAAATGCTGCCACCTCCATGAAGATTTCCTGAAAACTTCCCACTGTGGGATGCATGCGTGCATGCTCAGTCATTCAGTCATGTCCAACTCTTTGTGACACTATGGACTGTAGCCCACCAGACTCTTCTGTCCATGTAATTCTCCAGGCAATAATACTGGAGTGGGTGGCCATTTTCTCCCTCAGGGGATCTTTCTGACCCAAGGATCAAACCAGTATCTCCTGCATCTCTTGCATTGGCAGGTGGGTTCTTTACCGCTACACCACCTGGGAAGCCCCACTTTGGGATGTTAGTTGCTCAGTTGTGTCTGACTTCTCAAAACCCCATGGACTGTAGTCCGCCAGGCTCCTCTGTCCATGGGATTTCCCAGATAAAAGTACTGGAGTGGGTTGCCCTTTCCTTCTCAGAGGATCTTCCTGACCCAGGGTTTCCTGCATTGCAGGCAGATTCTTTACCATGTGAGCCACCAGAGAAGCCCTTTGGGATACAGATCTATAATTCTCAAAAGGCAAACTTGTGAAATTCTTGAATTTCTCTTTTTCTTTTTTTTTGCTATCAGATCAATAAATGTTTCAAAATCTGAAAAGCTTCTCGTTAGAGAGGCTGTGGGAAAATGATCAGTCTTTTATGCTTTTAGAATGTAAGTAGGTACAGTCTTCTGGAGGACAGCAATTTGATTGTGTCCATCAAATGGAGGGGGCAGGTAGGGTCAGGAAGCATGGTTATGAAAGTGAACAAGGAAACTTTAGGAGGTGATAAGATATATTGGTCATCTTGACTGAGATGATGGGTTTCATGAGTATATTGAAATGTCAAAATATATAAAATTGAACAGTTTAAATATATGTAGTTTATCATGTGTCTGCACTCAGAAGGGCTTTGCAGAGATACAGCCAGGCCAGTGACTTACATGTCATGTGTGATACCAAACTCCCAACTGGGATACCTCCACCTTTTACACCTGGAACTGTAATTTCCACTGAGACAAGAAAGGACTTACAACTCCCCTTCGGTCCTCACTGGTCAAGAGTGTGGAGAATTCTCTTCTGCAGATAACTGGGGAGGTGATTGAGGGCTTCCCCAATGACTCAGTGGGTAAAGAATCTCCCTGCAATGCAGGAGATACAGGAGATGCAGGTTTGATCCTTGGGTTGAGATGATCTGCTGGAGGAGAGCATGACCAGAGCATTTCCAGTAGTTTTGCCTGAAGAATCCTCTGGACTGAGGAGCCTGGTGGGCTACAGTCCATAGGTCCACAAAGAGTCGGACACGACTGATTGCCTAAGCACGCATACACACGGCAGTGACCATAGGTGTGACCTTCCTGGCTTCGCTACCCCAGAGGCAAGTACCCAGGGGAAGGTCATTCAACTCCAAAGCATCAGGGAGCTTAGCGAAGCTGCTGACCACTTTGAGCTCAGGAGTTTCTCAGATGCAAAGTGGCAGCAAGCCTTTGGCAATCCATAGAGGGCCTGGCTGGAGAAGAGCCCATCCTGGTGTCCAAGACAATCTGCCCATCCCTCTAATAACACATCCCTAGGCTCACTTATAGAAAAAGCCCACTGAGGGACTTCCCTGGTGGTCCAGTGGCTAAGACTCTGTGCTTTCAATGCAGGGGGCTCAGGTTCAATCCCTGGTCAGGGAACTAGATCCCATATGCCTCAACAAGAGCTCTGATGATGCAACTAAAGATCTCGCATGACACAAGGAAGATCTAAGATCATGTGTGTAGCAACTAAGACCCAACAAAACCAAATTAAAATAATTTTTTTTTAAAGAAGTGTTAAAAAAATAAAAGCCCACTGAGTCAGAGATGAAGGTGGTTTCACAGGAGCACCTACAACAAAAGTGAGGATACAAGATTTTGGCCCCGCCTCCTCAAAGTCCAAGTTATCTCCAAAATAAGAGACACCAGAATATATTGTCACCATAAACACCAAACCTCACGACGTCCCTGTTGGCTTAGATAGTAAGAATCTGCCAGGAACGCAGGAGACCCAGGTTCGATCCCTGGGTCAGGAAGATCCCCTGGAGAATGGAATGGCTATCCAGTCCAGTATTCTTACCTGGAGAATTCCATGGACAGAGGAACCTAGTGGACTACAGTCCATGGGGTGGCACAAGTCGAACACGACGAGCGACTAACACTTTCTTGACCCCTACTACATCTCAAACCAAGGGGCACTTCCTAACTCCTCTCTACAGCTCCACACATCTAGCTGCCCTCATAAACACCTAAGAATTTACAGCCCCATAAGCTGCCCCTCTGGACTAAGAATGCTGCCTGCCATATAAGTAAACAAAGGATGTTGTGGCCAGCTAGTCAGCAGCCACTGCAGCCAGCCCCGACTGTGCACCCTGACCGGTATCAAGCCGGAGACAGGCATATTTACCCTAGATAGTTAAGGTGCATATCAAAGGAATGACTTCAGGAAGCCCAGACTCCTGCACTTCCTCATACAAAGAAAATCGCTTAGTTCATTAACTTTAGCTGTCCGTTTTTTTCTAATTAACAGTAATCGTTTCTTGTTCTAACTACCTGGGCTTTCTCACAAAATCCCTATAATCCTGGCTCCTCCTTAGCTCTTCAGAGCAGTCCCTGAGAGCCATGTGAGAAAGGCCACCAGATAAAACATAAACTTTTAGGTTGTGCGGTTTTTTTTCCAGTCAACACTCCCAAAGCCCTGGACGCTGTTTCACTGTCCCTTCCCCATCAACCTGGGGTTGCAAAGCCCCAGCTGCCTCGCCAACCAAAATGCCCGGCATAGGCTGTCTCCCAAATACAAGGAACCCTGCCCTCCAGTCCCTCAACCCATGGATGCCTGCAGGCCACCAACCTTGGGACCACTGTCGTAGAGATTCACCCCTATTTCAATAAAACCAAGATGCTCCCTGCGTCCCCCATCAGACCCCGCGACTCCCGGACCTTCGGTTTTCGCCTTCCCCTTTCGCACGATCCGGGGACCTTCGGCTATTCTCGCTGCCTTCAGCCAGTAAAACTGGGGGACTCACCTCTCTAGGCCTGGAGATCTTGGGCATGGAGGCCGCCACAGGGCCTTCACCAGCCTTCGTTCCACGCAATGAGCCCGATACACCCGCACCGCCGACCCAGAAGGCCCAGCCGATGGGGTCTGGGCGCAAGCGGGCGCGGAGGCCTGGCGGCTGGACCACATCTCCCAGAAGCCCCTGCGCAGGCCGGGAAGCTCTCCAAGCCCCGCCCCAAGGCTCGATCCGGGCGTGGCGAGGCCAGAGCAGGTGAGCTCCGGGTCTCACGTGGAAACAGCTAGCTTGCGAGGGCTGGGCGTACAAACACAAAACCAGACAAGCGCCTCGTCCTATTGTCTACAACCAGAAATAACAAAACACCTGTAATTTCTCGATTCAGGCATAACTGTGTTTAAGCTTACATGCGTGCAGTGCTGTGTCACTTCAGTCGTGCAGGACTCTTTGCGACCCTATGGACTGTAGCTTGCCAGGCTCCTCTGTCCACGGAATTCTCCAGGCGAGAATACTGGAGTGGGTTGCCATGCCCTCCTCCAGGGGATCTTCCCGATCCAGAAATCGAACCCACCTCTCTTGCCTCTCCTGCGTTGGCAGGAGTGTTCTTTACCACTAGGACCAGCCAGGAGGCTCTTAAGCTTATATCCTTTCATATAAATATTTGTCCTCTTTGTTGTCGCTAAGTCCCAACTGACTCTCTGAGACCGCATGAACTGCAGCATGCCAGGCTTCCCTGTCCTTCACTATTTGTCTTCTTAACCTGCTTTTAAAATCATATATATTGAACATTGTGTTCTTCCACAATGTTTTGTAAATTCTACAGGCCATCTATGTAATTAATGTATTTTTGTAAATTCTACAGGCCATCTATGTAATTAATGTATTATCTCATTTTTGTTAGGTTGCTTCAAATTACTAGTATTGCAGCCACCACTGCTTATGTTTGTCATTGACTCAAAAGCAGGGAACTGGCAGGGAACAGGCAAAGCTTTATACTGAAAAAAAAAAAGGGAAGGCTTCAGGTGTATTTTGATCGGAGGTCATTGTCCAAGAGAAGCTAGAGGTGAGCCAACTACAAAAAGTGCAACTTTTGTGGTTGGTTTGGAGGTGGTGATTTGGTTTTCTCCGGTTGGTTCTGAGTTGGAAGCAGAGGCGAAAGATAGGGAAGCTAGCAGTTATTGACCAAGTCCTGAGAGTTCTGCACTGGTTGCTGCCAAGTTTGTAGTTTGGTTTTCTGGTTTCTGCAGATTTTGTGGGTCAGAGTTCTATTATAATATACAATCTGGCATTGTCTGTTTGTATATCTGTTCTTTCAACTTTAGTGGTTTCAAACAACAGCAATCATTTATTATCTTTCATGGTTTTTCTGGGTCAGGAATTCAGAAACAGCCTAGCTGGACAGTTCTGGCTCAGACTTTTCTTGATGGCTAAACCTGGAACAGTGTGAAATTCCAGGAGCAACTGGAAGCTGGCTGGACATCTATTTCGTGTAATCTCAAGGGTTTGTCCATCTGGTTTTTCTGTGTGGGCTAGTTTGAGCTTCTTAACAGCATGGTGTTAGTGTCAGTCGGTCAGTCGTGCCCGACTCTTTGTGACCCTGTGGACTGCAGTCCACCAGGCTCCTCTGTCCATGAGATTTTCCAGGCAAGGATACTAGAGTGGGTTGCCATTTCCTTCTCCAAGGGATCTTCCCAATCCAGGGATCGAACCCGGGTCTCCTACATTGCAGGCAGATTCTTTACCGACTGAGCTACACAGACATCTTAAACTGTAGCTCAAAATCCTGAGAAAGATTCAGATGGAAGATGAATCACTTCTTATGGCTAGTCTCAGAATCACAGAGCATCATTTCCCCTGTACTTACAGTTTTAAAAGCCCATCCAGATTCAAAGGGAAAGAACATGCACTCCACTTCCTGATGGGAAAATAACAAGGTTCTGGAAGACCATGTGGAAACAAAAATATAGTTATGGCAATTTTTGGAAAATATAATTTGCCATGAACTGCAAACAGATCAAAGCAGAGAAAGCAGTTTTAATTTCACTCTGCTATGAAGACTGGATATTTATATTGTTGTTCAGTCTCTAAGGCCTGACTCTTTGCGACCCCCATGGACTACAGCATGCCAGGCTTCCGTGTCCTTCACTATCTCCCAGAATTTGCTCAGACTCATGTCCATTGTGTTGATGATGCCATCCAACCATCTCATCCTCTGTTGCCTCCTTCTCCTCCTGCCCTCAATCTTTCCCAGCATCAGGGTCTTTTCCAATGAGTTGGCTCTTCTCATCAGGTGGCCAAAGTATTGGCTCTTCAACATCAGCATCAGTCCTTCCAATGAATATTCAGAGTTGATTTCCTTTAGGATTGACTGGTTTGATCTCCTTGCTGTCCAAGGGACTCTCAGGAGTCTTCTCTAGCACCATAATTGGAAAGCATCAATTCTTCGGTGCCCAGCCTTCTTTATGTCCAACTCTCACATCTGTACATGACTACTGGAAAAACCATAGCTTTGACTATACAGACCTTTGTCAGCAAAGTGATGTCTCACCTTTTTAATATGCTATCTAGGTTTATCATTGGAGCAGGAAATGGCAACCCACACTAGTATTCTTGCCTGGGGAATTCCATGGACAGAGGGGCCTGGCAGGCTACAGTTCATGGGGTCGCAGACTCAGACACGACTGAGCAACTAACACAAAACACAGGTTTATCATAGCTTTTCTTCCAAAGAGCAAGCTTCTTTTAATTTCATGGCTGCAGTCACTGTCCAGTGATTTTGGAGCCCAAGAAAATAAAATCTGCCACTGTTTCCATTTTGTCCTCATCCATTTGCCATGAAGTGATAGGACCAGATGCCATGATTTTAGTTTTTTGAACATTGAGTTTTAAGCCATATTTTTCACTCTCCTCTTACACCTTCATCAAGAAGATATTTATATTAGTGAGCTGAAATTATCTGTAGTAAGTAGGAGTGATCAAAAAAATCATGATCTTTAATTAAAGTTTAAGAGAATCAGAGAAGACCTAGCTCCACTGTGCATGTTTAAGGTGATAATGAGAGTGAATTTCCTGGTGGTCCAGTGGTTAGGATGCCACACTCACTGTCAAGAGCTCAGGTTCAGTCCTTGGTAGGGGAACTAATATGCAAGCTGTGTGGTATGTCCAAAACAAATAAACAAACAAAAAATGACAATGTAAGACAAAAATGAAGCTGTCTTCCTTTACCCTCCTTGAGTATTAGGTTCAAAGTGATAATAATTGATCAAGATTATTCTGCACAATTAGAGTATTAGGGCTAACTGAGACTAACTCAGACTGAGAATTTGTCTCAGTGAAAAGAGCAGGACTAACTTAGAGACTTTCTACAGGATCCAATATTACAGACATGGAAAACTCCTAATCCCAAATACTTTAACTACCTACAATAATCTCCTAAACTTAACTTTTTTTTTTTTTTTAAACTTAACTTCTTACTCATGTATTTTAGTTAAGTAAACATTTCCCAGATGTGTTCATTTCTCACAAACATTAATGACAAGTAGGAGGGAAAAGGTTTCATGGTCAAATTACTTTGTGACATGCTAGAATATACAGGATGAGCTCTGGGGTCTGTTGTGGTGAATTTCTGTACTTTTTATTCTACTCCACTGACCTATTTGTCTATCCTTAGACAAATACCACAGTCTTCATTGGTTTATCATAGCTCTATAGCAAGTCTTGAAATCAGAAGTTCTCCAGTTTGTTCTTTTTCAATACTGATTTTGGTTGTTCTAGGTCTTTGGATTTCTCTATAAATTTTAGAATGCTTTTATCAACTTAAAATTTAAAAAAACATTCTGGTACTTTGGCTAGGAGAGTATTGAATCTATAGGTAAATTTGGGGAAATTTTAGTAAAGACATTGAATTTTCCAATCCATAGCCATGGTATTGCCATCTGTTTAGATCTTTTCTAGGGAATTCTCTGGCGGTCCAGTGGTTAGGACTTTGCACTTTCATTGCCAGGGCCCAGGTTCAATCCCTGGTTGGGGAACTGGGATCTCACAAGTTATGCAGCAGGGCCAAAAAAAAAAAAAACATATCTTGACTAATTTCCCTTGGCAATGTTTTGCAGTTTTCCATATAAAGATCTTTCATATCTTTTACTAAACTTATTCCTAAGTATGATTTTATCTTGCCCTGGTTTTCTTACTATCATGGGAATGAACACCTTTCATACCATACATTCAAACTGCAGTGAGAGTTGAAATTCTGTGATTGTTTTAACAGCCTCTTTCCCACCTCCCACTACATCCTCGTACTAAATGCATGTCAATGACTGGATTCATTAGCTGTTTTAAAGACTCTTCAAACGAGAAGTAGACAGGGTATAAATGAATGAACACAGTGATATTCCAGCAGGTCAGATAACTCTTGTTTATTTATAAAATATATCCCATTCTGTCAAGTACTGATAAGAAAGGTGCAACTAGAAGACATTGAGGATTGATAATATATTTTCACTTATAATATTTTAGTTATTTAAATTCTAGAAATTCCATGTGAATTGTCTTGTGTTGTATTCCAAGAACCCCTTGCTATCCAAGTCTATTTGGTTTCCAAATTCAAATACTAAGGAACACTGTATTAACTAAATTGATTTGATTTCCAAATTTCAAAAAGTGAGTAACAAATTTAAATAAAGATTTTTTAGAAATGTTTTGTTCCAAAATTCAGATTGTGACAAGTATTTATTTCCTTTCAATAGATTACTAGATTTAGCTTGCTAATTTTTAACATTGCATATTTTCATAACTGATTCTGGGCATATTATTTTTTTGTGTCCTTCCAGCAAGTTTTATCATTAGGGTTATGACAGATTCATAAAATCAGATAACTTGCCACCTCAGTCTGTGTCCTGGAAGAGTTCCTAACACATTTCATAGTTTCATCTATAAATATATATATATATATATGTTTTTAGTGTAGCTGACATTTATTTGTTTAATTTTTTACTTCACCTCATGGTTCGCAGGATCTTAGTTCCCTCATCAGGGATCAAACCTGGACTCCCAGCAATGGGAGCATGGAGTCCTAACCACTGGATTGCCATGGAATTCCCCTGACATTTATGTTTTTGGTTTAAAAAATGTTCCTTCTGGAGAGAATCTATTAAAGATTTTATACTTCTCTAGTCAATTCTGATATCAAGTCAATCCAATTTCTTTCTAAAAATCATACACTTTGTCCAGATTTTTGGATATATTCTAAAAAACATCTATAGTACTTTTAAGTTTGAGATAAAAATCATACACTGTATGTATTTACCCTTTTAAAGTATAGAGTGGTTTTTAGTATATACACTGCCAATCCCAGAATATTTTAATCACCCAAAAAGATAATGTCCTTTTATATTTAAATAGGTAGTAAGTATGAAAATATTAGTCACTCAGTTGTGTCCAACTCTTTTGCGAACCCATGGACTGTAGCCTGCCACGCTCCTCTGTCCATGGGATTCTTCAGGCAAGAATACTGGAGTGAGTTGCCATTCCCTTCTCCAGGGGATCTTCCCAACCCAGGGATCGAACCTGGGTCTCCCGCAATGTAGACAAATTCTTTACTGAAAGTCATTTCAGTTTCTCATTCATGGTACTGTTCAGCTGTCATTTGTACTCCCCAACCTGAATCAGTAGTTTGTCTACTTTCAATCAGATATATTTTCTATTTTAAATTGTTTACTTTTGTCATTTATTTCTGCATTTGAGAACTAACAATGACTTTCTCTGTCCATATTTTAGATATATTTTTGCTTGTTTTAGCTCTTTGGGTTCTGTATTCATTTAATGATCTTTCTAGTACTTTAATGTATGCATGCATACTGAGTATTAAAACTTCCAATACAATTTTGCCTGCCACTCACAGGTTTTTCAATTGTGTTCTCATACTCAATCACATTTAAATAATGCATTCTAAGGATTTAGTTCCTTAAGCCACGTTAATCAAGAGGAGTACTAAATTAATATTCAGATATTTGTTGGCTATTGTTTTGTTACTGTCGTTCATTCTGGTCAAATAATGTGCCCTGTATATTTTCTACTTTTGAGGAATAATTAGGAAAAATATTCTTATCTCTTCCTACTTATTTGACAGTTATGCTTTCACCAACCCATCATTATATCCATAGGATTTCAAATGGGTATTAATCTTTGTGCAGCATAAAAATGAAGTCTGAATGTAGACTACCCACAAAAACTTTTTTTCCCTTTTAAAATCTCAAGCCAAATAATGGGGATAGGAAAAACCTTCCTATGTTCATTACACTCATTTCTCTCTCTCTTTTTAAAAAATAGAAGTGAGAAAGTGAAGTCTCTCAGTCGTGTCCTACTCTTTGCAACCCCATGGACTGTAGCCTACCAGGCTCCTCCCTCCAAAAATATCTGTTTATTTATTTGGCTGCACCAGGTCTTCATTGCAGCCTGTGAGATCTTTAGTTGCAGCGTGGGAACTCTTAGATGCAGCATGTGGGATCTAGTTCCCCAACCAGGGATCAAACCCAGGCCTCCTTCATTGGGAGCACGGAGTCTTATCTACTAGACAATCAGGGAAGTCTCTCATTTGTCTTTTTTCATTATGAATTTTTTGACTTAGATAAAGGTAAGCAACATGGTTAAAATCCTTTCCACAAATAATTGTTGCTTAAGTCACTCAGTTTTGTCCAACTCTTTGTGACCCCATGGACTGTAGCCTGCCAGGCTCCTCTGAGATTCCAAAGAATCCATGGGATTCTCCAGGCAAGAATACTGGAGTAGGTTGCCATTTCCTTCTCCAGGGGATCTTCCTGACCCATGGATTGAACCCGAGTCTCCTGCATTGGCAGGGGGATTCTTTACCCTGAGCCACCAGGAAAGCCCTCCACAAATAATAATGGCAATTATGAAAATGAGCATATCAATGATAATAATGAACAACTTTTACTAGATATTTGCCACATGATAGGAAAAGTTCTGAATATTTATTAATTCATTGAATCATACAACAAACCAACACATACACCATGATTATATTTACTAATACATAAAAAAGAAAATGTCACTAACATATATAAGTAAAAAGTTAAAAAAAATCTGGAAAGATAAATAATATTGATAATGGTGGTTAATTACCTTTCTCATATGAGATTGGGGTTAGGCTTGGTGAAAGGAATAAGACAGTTTACAAGGACAAAATATAGATAATTTCACCAACTAAAGCAGATGTTTTAAAAGGAAAAGGCCAAAACATCCAAAGATAAACTTTGGGTCATATTAATCAAGGAAGATTTTATAACCAAAAATAATTAGATGCAACCATAACATGAATAATAAGGTCATTAAAAATGTCATTAAATATACCAATAAAAATAATAAAAATCTCTATATACTGAAATACCAATCATATTTTTGACTATATTATAAAATCAGGTAAAGGTACAACATGTGTACCATGACTACATTTTCTTTAAAAACAAAGTCTGGTAGGATTTACTCTACCAATTGAAAGTCATTATCTATAGATGGCATGATTACAATTAATCCTGGCTTTTTTAGTTTCTAGTTTTCTGATATTCTGTTTTCTAGTAAGAAAATATAAATGTGTGAAATGAAACAAAAGGACTAAAACTTACTTCTAAAACAAGATCATAATTAATTCTACAGAGAATTATAACATACAAAGTCACACAGTTTAAACAGTGTGATACTGGTGTAAGCACAAACATATAGATCAGAGAAGAATAGCCTTGAGACTCAAGCAAATATAAACAAGAATATAATATATCACCAACAAGGTAGAACAAAACAGTAGGAAAGGATAAAACTGTTGATGTGACATTAGTACAAGATGGGGTGGGAGAGTAGAGGGGTGGAGACAAACAAATATCAATTTAGAATCCAAATTCCTTAGAGTAAAATATATTTGGATTAAATATATTTTAAGAAATATATTTTTAAAATATATATATATATATTTATAAAATAAACAAAAAATAGTGAGAGAGGCTAACTATCAAACCTGAATTTTTTGTTTGTTTAAAAGATCAGGAAGGTGAAAAGAGCTTTAACTTTTATTATTCATCAGTATGAACTCCCTGATGACGAATGAGATCTGAGCCACTACTAAATGCCTTTCCACATTCCTTACAGTTATAGGGCTTTTCACCAGTATGAATTCTGAGATGTCGAGTAAGGTTTGAGCATTTATTAAAGGCCTTTCCACATTCATTACATTCATATGGTTTTTCATCTGTATGAATTCTTTGATGTTGAAAAAGCTGTGAGTTCTGAGTAAAGGCCTTCCCACATTCAAGACATTCAAAAGGTTTCTCACCAGCATGAATTCTCTGATGTTGACGAAGTTGTGAGCTCTGAGTAAAAGCCTTCCCACATTCCTTACAATCATAGGGTTTCTCTCCCGTGTGAATTCTCTGATGATTAGTAAGTGCGGAGCCACTACTAAAGGCCTTGCCACATTCTTTGCACTCATACGGTTTCTCACCTGTATGAATTCTCTGATGCTGTACAAGCTTTGAGCTCTGAGTGAAAGCTTTGCCACATTCCTTGCATTCATAGGGTTTCTCACCTGTATGAATTCTCACATGTTGAAAAAGTTGTGAGCTCTTAGTAAAGGCTTTTCCACATACTTTACATTCGTACGGTTTTTCACCAGTGTGAATTCTCTGATGGTCAATAAGATTTGAGCAATAACTAAAGGCCTTCCCACATTCCTTACATTCATAGGGTTTCTTACCCGTATGAATTCTCTGATGCTGAGAAAGGTATGAGCTACAGCTGAAGGCCTTTCCACATTCTTTACATTCAAAGGGTTTTTCACCTGTATGAATTTTCAGATGTCGAGTAACATGTGAGCCACAGCTAAAGAATTTCCCACACTCTTTACATTCATAAGATTTTTCGCCAATATGAATTCTCTGATGTTGAAGAAATTGTGAATTCTGACTAAAGACCTTTCCACATTTCTTACACTCATACGGTTTCTCTTCATTGTTAATTTGATGTAAAGTAAAGAATGTCTGTTGAACAAATGTGGGCATGTACTCATGAGTGAGTATTTCTTGGCTGAAATGCCCATTTTGATATCCCAGTTGTTTTTCAAAGTGACTTCTATATTCCAAAACATCTCTGAAACTGGAGTATTCAAAGCCATGTTTTCTAAGTCCCATCATTTCCCTCTGGCATGATTCTATTTCGTAAACTTCCTTCTTTAGCGATAATAACTTGGTTTCACACATTGATTCCAGAGCTGAAAGAAAATAAAAGGTAAATATTCTTCTCCCACCTCATCTGTGAAAAGGTAAATTTCTATAAAAGAAATGGAAAAATTAAAGTAAAAACAATATGTGGTAGTAAATGACATAGAATTTTCAAGTGTATCTGCAGAATCTGAAAACTGGACAAGAAATACCCCAAAATTAATGAGATGTAAAGTGGGAAGCAGCAGGCAGAATCTATGGAAATAGAAAACCACAGTGATTCTCAAATATTGATGTGGACCAGAGTCATTTGGAAAAGTTGGTAAATATACAATGCTTAGGCATAAAAGATGACTAGTTGTATACACATCTATATGAGCTTATATGTATATGTAAAAAACAAAGTATATCATCGTACAATATGTATTATACAAAGTGGCTAATTTTTTTTTTTTTTTACCTCCGTTAAAGGTCTCCTAAGAGGAATAAAAGCATACAGGGAAAGATTCTTGGGCTCTCTGGTATAATAAAGTATAAATTTGATTTTTGTCCCTAGTTCCTAACAAAGAGCTTCAAAAACCCTTTGAATTTACTGAGTGATAGCAGTGTTTTCACTGTGCTAATGAGGTGACTCATGGTGGGTCCCCAGATTTAGGATGGGGACTGTTCACTAGAAAGACCCAACATATGATGAGAGGGCTGGGATTTTCAGCTACTTAACCCCTGGGAAAGAGAGGGAGGCCAGAGATTGAGTGGCTGATGCCCTAATCAATTATGCCAATTAATTATGCTTAACTATAATTATGTAATTAAGCTCCAGTTAAAACCCAACACCAAAGTTCAGTGGAGTTTTTTGGTTGGTGCTTCACCAGGAGGCTGACACACTTTGACTTCACAGGGAGAGGGTGTGGAACCTCTGCATCCAAAGCCTACCAACTCATCTGATATCCTTTACAGTAAAACTCCAGTTGTAAGTATAGTGCTTCCCTGAGTCTTCTGAATTGTTTTAGCAAATTATTGAGCCTGCAAGGGGGCATGGAAATACCTGAATTTATAGTCAGTTGATCAGAAGTGTGGGTGGGACTTACAGCTGGGGTCAGGAGTGAAAGCAATCTTGGCTGTTAACCTGTGGGGTTTATGCTGACTCTGGGTTGTTGGGAGTCAGAAGTAAACTGCAGTTCACTCAGCTGGGGATAAAGAAGAATAGGGTCCATAATAAAGGACATATTGGATGTGAGGAAATATTGAAAGTGATCAGAGAGTTAGCTACACGGGAGACTAGCCTGAGATAAGTCTAAAGTGAATGCATGCTCAGTCACTCAGATGTGTTCAACTCTTTTTGATCCCATGGACTGTGGCCCACCAGGCTCCTCTGTCCGTGGGATTTCCCAGGCAGGAATGCTGGAGTGGGTTGCCATTCCCTCATCTAGGGGATATTCACAACCCAGAGATCTAACCTGTGTCTCCTGCATCACTGGCATTGGCAGGTGGATTCTTTACCACTGTGGACCGGGGAAGCCCAAAGTCTAAGGTAGTGCACTAATTTGATGTGAGTAGTAGATAGGGAAGACTCAGAATATGTTGTGCTGGAGATTCAGTGAAAATACTATTTGTCTTCAAAGTTTGTGATGCTGATCCTGGGACAAGAGAGAGATTTGCTCATGTACTAATACCACCACAGAGACTGGGAAGGCCACTGAAGTTTAAGGCATACAGAGAGAAAAAAGACACAGTGCAACAGCATAAGCAACAATACACAAAATGAAGAGACAACCTACAGAATGGGGGAAAATATTTGCAAGTGATGCGACGGAAAAGGGCTTAATTTCCAAAATATACAGATAGTTCATATAGCTCAATATCAAACAAACAACCAAACAAACAAAAAAACCAATCAAACAATGGGCAGAAGATCTAAATAGCTATTTCTCCAAAGAAGACATTCAGATGGCCAATAGATATATGAAAAGTGCTCAACCTAATCACCAGGGAAATGCAAATCAAAACCACAGTAAGATACCACCTCACACCTGTCAGAATGGCCATCATCCAAAATTTACAAATAATAAATGCTAGAGAGGGTGTAGGAAAAAGAAAACCCTTATACACTATTGGTGGGAACATAAATTGGTACTGTCACTATGGAGAATAGTATGGTGGTTCCTTAAAGAACTAAAAATAGAGTTATTAATACCATAGATCCAACAATCTCATTCCTAAGCATATATTCAGAAAAGATGAAAACTATAATTCAAAAAGATACATACATCTCAATGTTCACAGCAGTACTATTTACAACAGCCAAGACATGGAAGCAACCTAAACGGCCATAAACAGATGAATGGATAAAGGTGATATATACACATACACACCCACACACACTGGAATATTACTCAACCATAAAAAGAATGAAGTGATGCCATCTGCAACAACATGGACAGACTAGAGATTATCATACTAAGTAAATCACACAGAGAAAGACAAATACTGTATGATATCACTTGTATGTGGAATCTAAAAAAAAATTATACAAATGAACTTATTTACAAAACAGAAACTTACAGATCTAGAAAACAAACTTATGGTTACCAAAGGGGAAAAAGTCAGAGAGAGAAATCAGGATTTTGGGAATAGCAGATTCACACTATTATATGTAAAATAAACAACAAGTTCCCACCATATAGCACAGGGAACTATATTTAATATCTTACAATAAACCATAATGAAAATGAATCTGATAAAAATATGTGTATATATACATATATATGTATAACTGAATCACTTTGCTCTACACCAGAAACTAACACAACATTGTAAATCATCTATCAGTTCAGTTCAGTGCAGTCGCTCAGTCATGTCTGACTCTTTGCAACCCCGTGAATCGCAGCACACCAGGCCTCCCTGTCCACCACCAACTCCTCGAGTTTACCCAAACTCATGTCCATTGAGTTGGTGATGCCATCCAGTCATCTCATCCTATGTCATCCCCTTCTCCTCCTGCCCCCAATCCCTCCCAGTATTGGGGTCTTTTCCAATGAGTCAACTCTTCACATGAGGTGGCCAAAGTACTGGAGTTTCAGCTTCAGCATCAGTCCTTCCAATGAACACCCAGGACTGATCTCTTTTAGGATGGACTGGTTGGATCTCCTTGCAGCCCAAGGGACTCTCAAGAGTCTTCTCCAGCACCACAGTTCAAAAGCATCAATTCTTCGGCACTCAGCCTTCTTCACAGTCCAACTCTCACATCCATACATGACCACAGGAAAAACCATAGCCTTGACTAGACGGACCTTTGTTGGCAAAGTAATGTCTCTCTTTTTGAATATGCTATCTAGGTTGGTCATAACTTTCCTTCCAAGGAGTAAGCGTCTTTTAATTTCATGGCTGCAATCACCATCTGCAGTGATTTTGGAGCCCCCAAAAATAAAGTCTGACACTGTTTCCACTGTTTCCCCATCTATTTCCCATGAAGTGATGGGATCAGATGCCATGATCTCAGTTTTCTGAATGTTGAGCTTTCAGCCAACTTTTTCCACTCTACTCTTTCACTTTCATCAAGAGGCTTTTTAGTTTCTCTTCACTTTCTGCCATAAGGGTGGTGTCATCTGCATATCTGAGGTTATTGATATTTCTCCTGGCAATCTTGATTCCAGCTTCTGCTTCTTCCAGTCCAGCATTTCTCATGATGTGCTCTGCATATAAGTTAAATAAACAGGGTGACAATATACAGCCTTGACGTACTCCGTTTCCTATTTGGAACCAGTCTGTTGTTCCATGTCCAGTTCTAACTGCTGCTTCCTGACCTGCATATAGGTTTCTCAAGAGGCAGGTCAGGTGGTCTGGTATTCCCATCTCTTTCAGAATTTTCCACAGCTTATTGTGATTCACACAGTCAAAGGCTTTGGCATAGTCAGTAAAGCAGAAATAGATGTTTTTCTGGAATTCTCTTGCTTTTTTGATGATCCAGCAGATGTACTTCAATTTTTAAAAAATTCTCAGGAGTTTCACATGAGGATTGTAAATAATAATAAGACAGAGTGCAAGATACTGCCATGGAAGGATGACAGGAGTCAGAAGCAGACTAATGAGAACTGAGTCCCAAAACTGACAGTTACTCACAACAGGTACCAAGGCAATTATTTAACCTTTTTAGTCCCCAGTTCTTCTTCTATAAAAGGGAGCTAATCCTTAATTTGTAATTACTAGGAGGATGGGGAAAAGTAGAGTAAATGTTGTTGAGTAAAGTGTTCAGTGTATGACAGCTAATGGATATTTTAGGCAAATTAAACAGTTTGAAGACATCAAAATGGAGCCTATTAGAATATCTCAAGCCAGAAACAGGGAATTCATTTCAGTATATTCTTTTCCTCCTACCTTCATAGGATCTTTCAGCAATTTCATCCAGTTAACCTCCTCAGAATTTTTTTATCTCCACTGCCAATGCCCTCTTTCAAACCAGAATCATCTCTAACCCAGACCACTCAAGTAGACTCCTAACCCAGACCCCCAACAAGTTCTCATACTCTCTAACCTATTCAAGGGCCAAAATGACATTTGGCCCAGGCTTCCACTGCTCAAAGTCCATCAAAGACTGAATAATGTAGTTCCTACTTGTCTCTCCAATCTCAAGTCACGCTCTGCTTTTGCTTGCTCCTGGGGTTGACAACACTGACTTCTTTTAGTTCTTCAAACACACCAACCCTTCCCCTCTTAGAAGGGCCTGCACAGGGGTTCTTCCCTTTGCTTGGAGTTTTCTTCTCTATGAACATATCTAAGACTGGACGTCCCTAGTGGTCTAGTGGTTAAGAATCTGTCTGCCAATGCAGGGAACATGGGTTCCATCCCTGGTCTGGAAAGATCCCAAAAGCCAAGGAGCAACTAAGCCTGTGTGCCAGAACTACCGAAGCTGGTGTGCCCTAAAACTCGTGCTCTATAACAAGAGAAACCACCGCAAAGAGAAACCTGCTCACCACAGAGAGCAGCCCCCACTCACCACAACTAAAGAAAGGAGCACAGCCATAAATAAGTAAGTAAAATTAAGTAGTAAGTCCTAGCAGTGAGCCTGTAATTCTGAAATAGTGATGACTACAAATGATATTTCAGCATGTCTACAATAACAGTAAAATGATATGAAAATATCTGTGATTTCTATTCATGTCAAAGTCACAGGAACTACTAATACTATCATGGTTTGCTGCATACATCATAATAGGAAGACATGCTAAATTTCAATTACAGATTACTAGATATAAAGATGCATTTTTTTGTTTTGTTTTCATCCAAGTTCATGAGTTTCCTCAATTCTATCCAAAGGAATCCAAAATTAGCAAGCTTTGAGTTAGAGGAATCCTTTAAAAACATGAAGTCACTCCCCTGTTCAAATTACCTCACTCAGAATGGAATGGCTTTACATCCCAGAGGAGCCTGGCAGGCAGTCCAGAGGATCGCAAAGAGTCAGACATGCCTGAGTGACTGAGTACAAAATAGAATTCAAAGCCCATACCAAGGCCTATAAGACCTCAAGTTATCTGCAGATACACCCTTCCTCCCACTAGCACGGAGCACACAAACACACATGCATCCTGCTACTTTGCCAATTTCCTTTCACATAATTCCCTCTTGGCTCATTCTGTTCCAATCACAAAGACAGGAGCCAAAAAGCTCCTAACTCAGGAACTTCGTTCTTCCTGATCCTTTTGCCTGAATCTCTTCTACCAGACATCTACATTATTTGTTCCCTCACTTCCTTCCTCATTAGAAGGACCTTTCAGGACTTCCCTGGTGGTCCAGTGGCTAAGACTCTATGCTCCCAATGTAGGGGGCCCAGTCAGGGAACTAGATCCCACATGCTGCAACTAAGAATTTCCACACCACAACCAGAAGATGCCACAACAAAGATCAAAGAACCCACGTACTGCAACTAAGACCCAGCACAGCCAAATAAACACATGAAAGAAAGAAAGAGATTTATTAAAGAAAAATAATAATAATTCTAAAAAGGCCTTCTCTACCTTCCTTCATAGCATTTATCATCATCTGACATATATATATATATATATATATATATATATATATATATATATATATAATTTTTCTCTCTCATCCCCTAGAATATAAGCTCCAGGAGAGCAGAATTTTAAATGCTTTGTTCAATATTATAATCGCAGCATCTGAACCAAAGCTTAGTACATAGTACTGTTCCATAAGTATTCTTTTGGTTCTCCTACTTTATACCGAATCTCTTCTTCTCTGCCCTCTTCATTCCCAATTTAGGCAAAGACCTTTTTGTTTTTCCCAACATTGTCTCTTTAGACAGTGACTGCAATCACTTGTGAGGCTCTAACTGCTATTTCAGTATAGATTAAATCCATTTCTGAATATTAAGCCCCTGACTTTCTGCTAAGCTCCCCACCATCTGATTCTTTTACCAGGCACTACTTTGTGAAAGTTATTTATGGATATATTTTAACACTACTTTTTAAAAAATTTTATGTTTTTTTTTTTGAAGTAGAGTTGATTTACAACGTTGTGACGATCTCTGCTATACAGCCAAGTGACTCAATTATACACATACATTGTTTCTTTTCCATTAGATTTCCCATAGATTTTTTTTCCCACTATGGTTTATCACAGGTTAAGGACTATATTCCTTGTGCTATACAGGCGGACCTTGTTGTTTATCTATCCTATATGTAATATTAACGGTTTACAGCTGGTAATCCCAAACCCCCAGTCCTTCCCTCCCCCACCTTCCTACCTCTTAGCAACCACGAGTCTGTTTTCTATGTCTTGTGAGTCCGTTTCTGTTTTGTAGAGAGGTTCATTTGTTTAGCACTACTTTTTGACTCCAAGTTTTTAACAGTTGACACAATTAGAAAATGCATCATATGGCAGACTCCTTTGCACACATTAGGAAATAAAAAATATTAGATAAAGGAAAAATGCACAACAAACAAAAAAAATCAGTCATTGGCGGGCAGCTATAATGAAGACTAGGACTTGAAGCTGGGGCAGGTACGTGCAGACACGCATAAACGTGCACACACACACAGGTATACTATTTGGGAGTGGTAACAGGAAACATTTAGTTGGAACCAGAGATCAAATTGCCAACATCTGCTGGATCATGGAAAAAGCAAGAGAGTTCCAGAAAAACATCTATTTCTGCTTTACTGACTATGCCAAAGCCTTTGACTGTGTGGATCACAATGAACTGTGGAAAATTCTGAAAGAAATGGGAATACCAGACCACCTGACCTGCCTCTTGAGAAATCTGTATGCAGGTCAGGAAGCAACAGTTAGAACTGGACATGGAACAGCAGACTGGTTCCAAATAGGAAAAGGAGTACGTCAAGGCTGTATATTGTCACCCTGCTTATTTAACTTATATGCAGAGTACATCATGAGAAATGCTGGACTGGAAGAAACACAAGCTGGAATCAAGATTGCCGGGAGAAATATCAATAACCTCAGATATGCAGATGATACCACCTTTATGGCAGAAAGTGAAGAGGAACTAAAAAGCCTCTTGATGAAAGTGAAAGTGGAGAGTGAAAAAGTTGGCTTAAAGCTCAACATTCAGAAAACTAAGATCATGGCATCTGGTCCCATCACTTCATGGGAAATAGATGGGGAAACAGTGGAAACAGTGTCAGACTTTATTTTTCTGGGCTCCAAAATCACTGCAGATGGTGACTGCAGCCATGAAATTAAAAGACGCTTACTCCTTGGAAGGAAAGTTATGACCAACCTAGATAGCATATTCAAAAACAGAGACATTACTTTGCCAACAAAGGTCTGTCTAGTCAAGGCTATGGTTTTTCCTGTGGTCATGTATGGATGTGCGAGTTGGACTGTGAAGAAGGCTGAGTGCCGAAGAATTGATGCTTTTGAACTGTGGTGCTGGAGAAGACTCTTGAGAGTCCCTTGGACTGCAAGGAGATCCAACCAGTCCATTCTGAAGGAGATCAGCCCTGGGATTTCTTTGGAGGGAATGATGATGAAGCTGAAACTCCAGTACTTTGGCCACCTCATGTGAAGAGCTGACTCACTGGAAAAGACTGATGCTGGGAGGGATTGGGGGCAAGAGGAGAAGGGGATGACAGAGGATGAGATGGCTGGATGGCATCACTGACCTGATGGACGTAAGTCTGAGTGAACTCCAAGAGTTGGTGATGGACAGGGAGGCCTGGCGTGCTGCGATTCATGGGGTCTCGAAGAATGGGACACAACTGAGTGACTGAACTGAACTGAAGAAGAAGAAAACCTAGCAAGGAACTGAATCTAAAATATAGGTAGGAGGACTTCCCTGATGGTCCAGCAGTTAAGAATCCACCTGCCAAAACAGGGGACATGGGTTCAATCATGGGTCCAGGAAGATCCTACATGTTGAGGGACAACTAAGCCTGTGCCGTGCTCCATAACCATCGAGCCTGTGCTCCAGAGCCCAGGAATTGCAACTACTGAGCCCATGAGCTGCAACTACTGCGGCCCACGCACCTCGAGTCCATGCTCCCAACAAGAGAACCCACGCAATGGGAATCCTGTGCACTACAATGAAGAGAAAGCCTGCACACAGCAGTGAAGACCCAGCACAGCCAAAATAATAAGTAAATTAATTAAAATAAAAAACATACAGGTAGGGACTTCCCTGGAGGTCCAGTGGTTAAGTGCTTCCATGGCAGGGGGCATGGGATCGAACCCTGGTCAGGGATTAAGATTCCTCATGCCATGTGGCATGGCCCAAAAATAGGAAACAAAAAAAGTACAGGTAAAAGAGTTTTCTTTGCAGGGGATATGAAGGGCACTTTCTACTTGAAATTAAGAAGGGTATTGGAGAAAGAGTAGCAGAAACAGCAGTAAGTGAGGAAAGGAATGGAACAGGTCATTCGTAAACTCATGCTCAAAGGAGTTAGTTTTTCCCACAGGCCTACTGTTTTGATGGGAGCCTCCAAGATCACATCTCAAGGGTACTGTTTCTTCATAAATCAACTGAGTTATTACCTACAGTTCCCTGCCTTGGTCTAGTCATTTCTCACTTACCTGAGCATAGGCCTCTTGTCAGCTCTCTGCCAATCATCCATGGCTCTTTCCCTTGTTCCAATAAGGAAATAACTTGAGGCTTGGGAATGTAAAGTCCTGTTCACAAGAAAAGATATGGAACATGGTTAGGCTGTGGGTAAATCAGACCCGAATGTAATACCAGTCCCTTGATGATCAAGGAAGAGATGCTACTGTGGGAACAGTCAAACAAAGAAGAGGCTCAGCCATAGCCAACTAGGAGCTGCCCATTTCCCACTCTTCCTTTCCATTTCAGTTCAAACCATTTATTTGATAACAGGGAACAGAAATTCAGCTGGTAACTTGAAAAGTAGCTGAGAAATTCACTGCAGAAGAAAGAGACGTTCCAGGGGAGAACTCAAAATACCAGTATAGATGTCCTTACCCATTGACACCAGATTGCTATAGTTTTCCAACATCACATCTCTGTACAAGTCCCTCTGAGCAGGGTTCAGGAATTCCCACTCCTCTTGAGAAAAGTCTATAGACACATCACTGAACACCACTGATCCCTGAAACAATAAACACATGTATTATTTGTGCAACAAAAAGAAATATTTCACAAATGTTAGTAACCAAAGAGTTGATGAGATATTTTACTTTAAACACAGTATGCTACCTAATCTACGGAAAATGAATGACAGAATTTAAATATCATTTTGCAACCTCTAATGAATTAATGAATCTAGACAATAATCCTCATTGGTAGCTAACATTACAAAAGGAAAGAGAACCAGAAATAATACACCTCCTAATGGAATCACACATCACCACCTAGGAAATATTTCTGACCAAAAAACCCCAACTGAATCTGTTTAAGACCTACATACTAATTCCCAGGAAACACTTACATGATACCCCAGAGAAAAAATCAGCAAAATCCAAATAGCAGACAAATGAATCTTTTTTTTTTTCTTTTCTAACAACAACAAAAATTGCAAAGAAAGGAAAGAGATGGAAGGGCTACCTACAAAGTAAGAAATTGGGCTCAAATATCCTTAAAATTTTGTTTGTTTTTCTTAGAAAGAACTGAATGTCAGGAAGGTAAGAAGGAGCCTCAGCTAACTTACCTGGGCCATGGCTTTCAGTATTACAGGGTGATCAGTCCTCCTTGGGGCTGTTCTCCTGAAAAAGGATAGTGTTCTGAGAAGGCAGGCCTGGGAAATCAAACAAATATCTAGAGACAATTCTGGCCTTACAGCTTTTGGACCCTCCAGGCAAAATTACTTCCATTTCCCTTGGTCTCAGGAAATAACTCTAGTTAGTGAGTGGGAGTCTGGAATAAATCCCCCTCATTCCTCAACTCCAGAAATCCCAGGCTTTTGCTGTAGCAAGATGGATCCCAGCTAGTTGATCCAAAGGAATAAAAAGTCATAATTCCTCTCCTTCATATTGTTACCACTTTGTTCTGTTACAGAAATAATTAGCATATTCTTTTAGGAAACGGAGAGTCCAAGTCCAAGTCCTAAGGCTCTTTTATTCGGGGGTCTGGTTTTCCATTGGTATGCCATTTCTATAGACACCAGGCACAAAGTTCAGAGTCCATTGGGAGGGTGACCATGCGTGTAGCCTAATGTTCGCAGCCTGGCCTAAGATGGAGTCCAGCTCTGTTTCCTCCTTCAGTATAAGCAACCCAGGTTCCTGCCTCAGCCAAGTGATCCAGGTAAGACCTTGCCCCATCTCAGTCCTGCTGTTGCTCTGAACCCAAGACAGAGCTGCTATGACCTGCTCTGAGTGGACCCCTCCTCTGTAGCCCTCAGGTCCCTAAGCCAGCTTTACCTAAATGGTGCCTGTGGCCAGGCTGTGGCCAGGAACACAGTTTATTCTAATTAGGACTAAGTGTGAAGTGAAAGTGTTAGTTGCTCAGTTGCTCCGACTCTTTGTGACCCCATGGACTGTAGCCCACCAGGTTCCTCTGTCCATGAGATATTTTTCCGGCAAGAATACTGGAAGGGGTTGCCATTCCCTTCTCCAGGGCATCTTCCCAACCCAGGGATCGAACTTAGGTTTCCTGCATTGCAGGCGAATTCTTTACCATCTCAATCACTAGGGAAGCCCAATTAGGGCTAAAGACTTCCGTAAGCAATTCTCATTTTCCAAGCCTGAGAAGGTCAACTTCCCCCAACACACAACCACGCTCACATTCACAATGAGGCACTCCTTCCCTTATGCACTAGCTCTGTTTTTTTCTAAAAAACAGCCACCAGGGACTTCCCTGGTGGTCCAGGGGCTAAGACTCAGTGCTCCCAGTGCAGGAGCGTTTGATCCCACATGCTGCAACTAAAGATCAAAGATTCCAAGTGCTGCAACTAAGACCCAGTACAGCCAAATAAATATTTTAAAAAACAAAAACCCCTGCTTATGTGTATTAGCCACACAGAAGTTAAAATGTCAACTCTTCTAGTTCTCAGGTAAGAGCTTTCTTACTCACACATATTTATATCAAAAAAAATTTTCTTTTTTCTACAATTGTAATGCTTTCATTACATTTAAGCCTTTAATCAATTATTATTTTTATTTTGGTATTATTTGGTAAAAGACAATGGCATGAGATTATCAATTATAATTTTACTTCAGTAAAAGATATGAGTTAATAATCCTACTTCATTTTCCTCCAGAGAGGGCTACCCAAATGTAACAAAATCATATATGAATAATATAGTATTCCATGGGACTTAACATGCACCATTATTTTATTGCTACTAAGAAAGGAGGAACTATTTAAGACATAACCTTATTTCATGTATGTAAAATGGGGGGTGGGGTGTAAATGAGCCTTAGAACAGATGACTATGGAATATATTTTCCATACTGATTTAAATGTTACCCTTGGAACGTCCCTGGTGGTCCAGTGGCTAACTTTGAGCTCCCAATGCAAGGGGCCAGGGTTTGATCTCTGGTCAGGGAACTGGATCCCACTTGCCACAACTAAAAGATCCTGCACGTTGCAATGAAAATCCGAGATTCCAAGAGCAACAACTAAGACCCTGCACAGCCAAATAAATAAATATTAAAAAATAAATGCTACCCTTATCATAGAGGATACATTTGGATTTGTGATTCTACTTTCATTCAGTGATCTGTTTATTATTTTGCCAGTATCACATTCTCTATTTATTATAATTTACAAATATATTTTAATGTCTAAATAAAAGACTCCTCCACTACACACCTATGAGAATGGCCAAAATCCAGGACACTGACAACCAATTCTGGCCAGGGTGTGAAACAACAGGAACTGTCATCCATTGCTGGTGGGAATGCAAAATGGAATGGCCACTCTGGAAGACAGTTTGGCAGCTTCTTACAAAATCAAACATATTCTTACCATATGATCCAGCAAGCACCTTGCTATTTATCCCAAAGAACTGAAAAAGTATGTCACACAAAAACTTGTGCACAGATGTTTATAGCAGCTTTATTCATAATTGCAAAAACTTGAGAAAAACAAGATGTCCCTCAGTAGGTGAATGGTTAAATAAACTATGGTACATCTAGATAATGTCGTTTTATTCAGCCAAAAAAAAAAAAAGAAAGAAAGAAAGTGGCCTATGGAATCATGAAAAGACATATACTAAGTGAAAGAAGTCAATATGAAAAGCTCCATCTGCCAACTATATGACACTCTGGAAAAGGCAAAACTATGGAGACTGTAAAAAGATCAATGGTAGCCAGAGGTTAGGAAGAAGGAAGCAAAGAGGGATGAATAGGTAAGGCACAGAAGATATTTAGGGCAGTGAAACTACTATGTAACACACCATAATGTATGTTACACTTTTAAAACCACATGTTATATCATTATATCTGATGAGTCATCAAAAATTAAAACACCAACTGACCAAGTATTAGAATACAGGATGACTATGCTTATAAACTGCTAGTAAGAATTTAACAGATACAACCATATCGGTCCAGCATTATCTAGGAAATTTGAAAATACAGACATATCTTCTGGCCTAGCAACTCTATTGGTATGTTTATACTCTATGAAAGCATGCACATGTGCACCAGGGTACTTATAAAACAAAAAGGAAACCCCAGCGCACCTTGTATTGGGCTTGGTCAACAGCCATTCCTTTCTCCTCAGGGGACCTCTCTGAGAAAGACAGAGCTGGAGGAAGGAGAAAGGAATTATGAAATGCCAGGTCTTTCTGTGGCTCAGACTGATTAGATAAGAGGTTATTCTGGACCCACACCTACTACCCATGGGAAGGAGGGATGGAGAGAGGTCAGAGGAGTGGAGGCTGTCCTGAGCATTCCTGGTTGCAGAAGGCGAAAAGTCTGCTGCTCAAGACCAAAATCTGTCCTGATCTCACACATCAACCACTGGGACACACACACTGTCAGCTTGGCACAATTACAGACACTCTCCAACCGCACACACAGTGCCACAAAAACTTATGCGATCACACTCACATATCCTTACACAGTCATAGACATCCAGTACACTTAGTACTGCTAACGTTCATAAAACCACCATCAGAGGCAGCCCTCAGATAACACAGTCATAGCAGCACAACCACACTCTACACTCCCCACCCCAACACACACGGCACAAAGTTGTATGGGTAACCACAATCACTTGTCCCACTACGGGGTCGGAGCCGCACACTGTCACAATTACACACCACAGAGAGGATATCCACAGTCACACCTGCACACAGAGTTTCGCGCGCATGGTCACTCACAATAACACACGCACACACAACGCCGCACGGTCACATAAGGTCACAATCACACACATGGATTCCCACACTTCCCCCTCCCCCGGTCCTAACAAATCATACAGGCCCAAGACTTCGGACCCGCCTGGACTGTCCCTTCAGACCGTCAGAGATGCACATCCGGCACCTAGACGAGCCCCCGGGACCTAGGCTGCTCACCTGGCACTTCCTCTTCCCCGGAGGCCGAGGGTCCCGCAGGCGAGTGAAGGGTTGGCCCTATACGCGCCAGGATCTCTGGGAAATGTAGTCCGGAGCCAGATCCGCTAGGACAAGATGGCTTCTCGCTCTCGGATTTTCTGCACCGCCTGGGGCCAAGTTACACCTCTTCTCCCCTCTCGGAATTGCTGCCAAGAATCTTGAGATACAGATACAGTCCCCACATCCCAGAGACAAGCTTCCTCCAAGGGCCAGGCCAATCCCATGGAGTCATATGTCCCCTGAGAAATAGAAAAATGTCGCTAGATTCGCGCCTAAAGTAGGTTAGAGAAGCAAGAACTTCTGGGAAATGTAGTCTAGAACCAGAATGGGTGAGGCGCCCGCCTAAGTAGAAGATTGTCTTGGTTGTTGTTTTTTTTTTTTTTTCACAGAGTTTGCTGCGGTGGAGGACAGAGTGGCGCCCAAGACTCTTCTAGGAGTTGTAGCTTACTCTGAGAATATTCCAGATCGACTAAAGCACCATTTTTGCCTTCCTCCGTAGATTAACGTGGTGTGTGATCTGTGCTAGTCTGGGAGCTGAAACCTAGGAGTCTCAGATAAGAACACTCAGCAGGAAAGTGAAGGAGAGCAATCAGCGACTCCGGAATGGAGCGGATGGGGACGGATTATCAGGCGCTTGCAGCAGTTTGTTTGTTGTGCATGGTAATGTTGACTTTGATAATGGCCCCAGTGAGTAAAGCCGCAGGTGAAATTGGAGTTACCTCACTTTCTTCATCTGGAAAACAGTGACCATTTAGGGTGCATGTTCTCGTACTATCAGTTTTGACTTTTGGAGAAGCAAAAAGCAAACCAATGTGTCTGATACATAGTTTCAGACTTGTCTTTTATAAATCATAGCTCTGTGTCTTGTATGGCCGTGGATCCCACACCCTTCCATGCCTTAGGATTTTTCATGGGTACAGCTTGTCTCCCAAGAAAGCACAGAAGGCTGCAAAAAAAGTTCATTTGGAGGTTTTAGGAACTGCAATTTGGGAGACTAATTTGGGTAAAACCAAAAGAGTGTTCCAGAAGAGAAAGAGTCGGGGACTTCCAAAGGTAAACCCCACGAAGTTAATAACATTGTTTGGAAGGAATTATGATTGACTTTTGAAGGAGGAAACAGAACAGGCTCCATCTTGAAAGCAGGACTCCATCTTGGGCCAGACTATGAACTTTGAGCTATATGCCCAGTATCTATGGAAACGACATACCAACTGGAAAACCAGGCCCCCTGGATGGAAGAGCCCCAGGGCTCGTAGCTAGACTCTGTTGCCTAAAAGAATACCCTAATTATCTGTATAACTGAATAGAATCATAAATTCTATTATGCTTATTGGGGTATGACCACGGGCCTATTGATAATTGTCCACTGTTAACTACCTAGGCTTAAGGCATATGAATCATGGGTTAACTTTGATTGGATCTTTATCTTCCTTTGTTCAGACTAGTTTGAGGCAATTGGGCGGGGGGTGGGTTTGGGCAGTATGCTTAGGTATATAAGGTTTTCCGAAAAACTGATCAGGGTCCTTGGCTAAGAGGAGACTCTGCCTTGGGCCCACAGGTGTAATAAACTGTACTCCACTATCTGCATTGTCCTTCTGAGAGAGTTTGTTTCCCAGAACGCGTGGCTACAACATTTGGTGCGTGGGCCGAGAAACTCCTCACTTTGAGGAGACAAGTCCCATTTTGGGACTACTCTGAGGCCTTAAGGCTCGAATCTTCTAGAGGGGGGAAGGTGCCTCGCCCTTCTGGAAGGATTCTGCTTCTCAATGCCCGGACCTTTCACGTTAGCAGGTAGTGGACGGCAGCAGGGGAACTGAGCACTCAGGTGAGGAGGAACCCATCTGGTAAAGTGTAAGAGGGGGCCTGATCACCCCCCTGGGAGGAACTAGAAGGGGCACAGACCCACAGGAGCCTGGAATAGGCAGGTGGCAATGATTGCTTGGTACACAGGTTGACGAGTGTGTTAGGGCTTAGGAAGGAAATTTGTGAAATTCATTTAGGTGGTGGTGTCCACGCCGTCTTGGGGAAAATTATTACCAAGCAATTGCCAGGGGATTTTTAGGAGAAAAAACTTGGTTTTTGTGTGCTCGTATTCTGCCCTCCCCAAAGAGGTGTCCCATCTGCTATGAAATTCTTGACCCCCTCGGAATTGTCAGGCTAGAAGGAGGGGGATACATAAATGAGTACAAATTGGCTTTTCCGGAGACGGCCTGAGATGTGGGATATTTAACCCATCTGTATTTTCATCTGCATCTGATCAAGCCCACCAAAGCTGAATGGACTTTAAAGTTAAGGGAGAAATTGTCTTGGATTACGTGGTATTCTGGTTTGGCTGTGCTGACCAGCAGGTGAAGACACGCTGATCCCCCTTCTCCCTCTGAGATCTGGCAGGTAAGACTCTTCTCACCCCAGTTAGGAAGGAGGCAGAATGGCAATTTAAGAGTCATTGAGTGGAAATATCAGAAGTACATAGGGTACTGAGAACTTCGTGGACAGAACGAAAAGGAAAAGTAGAAGAAGGTCTGAGAAGGTAAGCAAGATGGAGGGGAAGTGAAACTAAGGCAACTGTATTGGAGTGCATGATTAAAAATTTAAAGAAGGGATTTGGAGGAGACTATGGGGTGAAGATGAAGCCTAACCGCCTCCACATACTCTGTGAGGTTGAATGGCCCCCTATGGGAATAGGATGGCCGCCAGAGAACACCATGAACTTACAAATAGTGGAAGCAGTCTATATAGTAGTCACAGGAGAGCCAGGACACCTGGATCAACATCCATATATTGACTCATGGCTAGGGTTAACTCAACACCCTCCTACTTGGACAAGCTTCTGTATCCAGAAGGGAAAGGGAAAAATATTAATGGCACAAAAGTTGACTGATGATAAAAAAGGAAATTCTACAGGATTTGGACGGGGATGACCTGACCCCTCCCCCATACTGGATAATGACGCGCCTGCCTCTCAGTGCTCCACCAGGACCAGAGGCCACCTTACTGCCCAATCTAGGGCCAGGTGAAGTTCCTGCAGCAGCCACTCCTCTTCCACCAGCTTTCCCGGAGTTCATAGAGCTGCCATTTAGGTAGGCTCCAATCCCAGCAATGGAGACCTCTAGTCAATGCCCCCAGAATTCCACCTCCTAGATTGTATCCACCTCTCCCGGTGAGTACTGATGGGAAGGGGGAAGAAAACAGCAATTAGAGGCTGCGCTCTGCCAAGCAACAGGGGAAAGAACCCCACTACAGATGTCCCTCAGAGAGCTACAGTAGCCTCCAGTTCAGGACGCATGGGGCAATACCATCAGCCCCCTGTAGCCTATTATCACCAGCCATTTTCCTCTACGGATATATTAAACTGGCAGAGACATGCTCCACTGTACTCGGGGGAGCCACAAGCCATGATTAGGCTGATGGAAACTATTTTTCGAACCCACCGCCCTACATAGGATGACATAATCCAACTACTAGTCTCCCTTTTCAGCACTGAGGAAAGACACAGGATCCTAACTGAGGCCAGGAAATGGTTAAGAGAAATGGCACCTGAGGGTACTGCAAACCCGCAGCAGTGGGCAGAACTAGCCACCCCTGATGAGAGGCTCAATTGGACTGTAACACAGAGGAAGGGAGGGGCCACCTGGAGGGATATCGGGTGACTATTTTACAAGGTCTCAATAGGGGGGCCCAAAAAGCTAACCGTCTGAAGTGATTCAAAGGGAAAGCGAATCACCATCTGAGTTCTGCGAAATACTGTGCGAGGCCTATAGACTTTATACACCAATAGACCCAGCCAGAGGCTGCTGGGTCTCAGATGGTGATAAATGCAGCCTCTGTGTCTCTAGCCTACCCTGAAAATGACAGATAGGGGGACACCAAGTGACTCATGAATTTTTATACATCCCTGAATGCCCAGTACCATTGTTAGGAAGAGACTTGCTGTCTAAATTGGGGACACAAGTGACCTTTCCCCCAACGAAAGACCCACTGTTCGAGTGGGCTCAACCACCTATTTACTCTTCCTCTCAGTAACCCCTCAAGATGAATGGAGGTTGCACAATCTTCCAGCAAGGAAACGGGACGGGGCTAAACAGTCAAGAGAGAGAGTTAACTCAACAATTCCCTGAGGTCTGGGCGGAAGACAATCCCCCTGGGCTTGCAAAACAAGTCCCACTGGTAATAGCACTCAAACCCGGTACAATTACGTCAGCACTGCCTTGGGCCTGCCAGACCTTGCTAAGCCATTTACTCTTTATGTGACTGAAAAGGACAAGGTGGCTATGGGAGTGTTGTCCCAGATTAGGGGGACATGGGACAGACCAGTGACTTATCTCTAATCAGGTGGACAATGTTGCCACTGGCTGGCTGGGATGCTTATGAGCAGTTGCCGCAGTTGCCTTACTGGTCCGGGAGGCAACCAAGCTGACTTTGGGCCAAGATTTGTTCGTAAAAGTCTCGCATGAGGTCAACACTCTCTTGCGAGGGGACCCCCAATAAATGGCTGTCAACATCCCAGATTACTCAATACCAGGGACTGTTATGTGAAAACCCCCATGTTACTACTGAGCCTTGTCAGGCCCTGAATCTGGCCACTCTCTTTCTTGTGGGAGAAGGTGGGCCCTTACATGATTACAAGGAAATATACCAGCAGACCTGACTTGAGAGACCAGCCAATCCCGGACCCAGATTTGGTCCTGTACACCAATGGCCCCAGCCTGGTGAAACAAGGACAATGACTGTTGGGATATGCAGTAGTCATGGAAGAAACCATCGTTGAGGCTAACTGTCTGCCATCACACTGGTCCGCTCAACAGGCTGAACTATATGCTCTAATCCAGGCCCTCCAGCTCTCAAAAGGTAAGAAGACAAACATTTACACAGACTCCAGGTATGCTTTTGCCACACTACAGGGCTCTATATAAGGAGAGAGGCCTTTGACAGCTAGTGAAAAAGATACTAAAAATTAGGAAGAAATTAAGACCCTATTAGATGCTGCCTGGGAACCAGAAAGGGTTGCAGTCATACACTGCTGAGGACGTCAAAAAGAGGATACCCCCCGGGCTCAGGGAATAGACTGGCAGATAAGACCGCTAAACAAGCAGCCGAGGGCTTGGGGATGACAAGTGAAACCCCTATTAAAACTCTCATATTGGCGGAGCTACCTGAGCTAACGCTAGACTCTCCAAAATACAGTGAAGCCCAAAACCAACTAGCCAAAGCAGAAGGGGCCATCAAGACTGAGAAGGGATGGTGGGAATTGCCAAGTGGCAAATTATTGGTACCGAGGAGCTGGCACCCACTCTGGTAAGCCAAACACACCTAGCGACCCACCTGGGCCATAATAAACTGGAAGAGCTAATTTGAAAATATTTCTTGGCTCCCCGCCTCTCTTCCCTATGCAGGACAAAATCTCAGAACTACATTGCCTGCTCACAGGTCAATGCTGACTCTCAGCACAGATAGAAACCTCCATGGATTCAGCTAAAAGGCACGCTGCCCTTTGAACACCTCGAAGTGGACTTCACTGAAATGAAACCTCACCAACAGTACCATTAGCTGCTGGTCATGGTATGTATGTTCTCAGAATGGGTAGCAGCTTTTCCTACCTGGACTGAAAGAGCATCAAAAGTAGCCTGGTGCCTGATTAGGGAGAAGTTCCCAGATTTGGATTTCCTACCAGCATTGGATCGGACAATGGCCGGGCTTTTGTAGCTGATTTAGTATAACAAATAAGCAAAACTTTAAACATCAAGTGGAAATTACATACAGCATATAGGCCCCAGAGTTCTGGGATGGTGGAAGGAACCAACCGGACACTTAAAGAGACACTCTCCAAGTGGATCTTAGAGACTGACTGCTCCTGGGTGGACTTGTTTCCGACGGTTCTGCTCAGACTCAGGATGACCCCACAGTCCCATGGCTCTTCTCTGTACAAAATTGTGTATGGGAGGCCCCCTCCCATAATAAAACAGGTGTCCACAAATTTGCCTCAGGTAAGGGGAGATGAGATTTCACCACAGATGGAACAACTGGGTAAGGTAATAAATCAGGTAACTAAGTTTGTACAAGAAAGGGTGCCATTCCCCCATGGGGAACAGATTCACGAATTTGTGCCTGGGGATCAGGTGTGGTCAAGGACTGGAAACACGACTCCTTGGCCCCACATTGGAAGGGTCCATATGCTGCTGCTGCTAAGTCACTTCAGTCGTGTCTGACTCTGTGTGACCCCATGGATGGCAGCCCACCAGGCTCCCCCGTCCCTGGGATTCTCCAGGCAAGAACACTGGAGTGGGTTGCCATTTCCTTCTCCAACGCATGAAAGTGAAAAGTGAAAGTGATGTCGTTCAGTCATGTCTGACTCTTAGCGACCCCATGGACTGCAGCCTACCAGGTCCCTCCATCCATGGGGTCTCGAAGAGTCAGACACGACTGGGCGACTTGACTTTCATGCATTGGAGAAGGAAATGGCAACCCACTCCAGTGTTCTTGCCTGGAGAATCCCAGGAATGGCAGAGCCTGGTGGGCTGCCATCTATGTGGTTGCACGGAGTCGGGGGACCACAGACGCACGACTGAAGCGACTTAGCAGCAGCAGGAGCAGCAGGTTTTTATCTTGAAGGATAAACTTAAGAGAGGAAACTGCCATGAAGAGAGTAGAGGTCAAGGAGAATAACATACGGAACTCATGCACCAAGATCAGGAGTCATGTTTAAAGAAAAATTTATCCATAAAATAGATATGTCTCAGTTATTGATCCATAAGCTAGAAGAAGACTCCAGCATCAGAGAAAAACTTCAGTTGCTTAAGGGAGAGAAATAGGCTAGTGTCAAGTTTCTACTCAATAAAATTTAGCACCAGAAGTCAGTGGAACAAAGCCAAGAGGATAATCAAGAAAATGAATGTCAAATATTTTTGTTAACAATCAAGTTGAAATTCAGGTATAGGTATAATTTAGGATCACCCTAAAATGAAGATGTGAACTAGGGTGACTTGAGAAGCAAGGGCAGTACTATAAAGGATAGGCTTGTTTCTTCTAACAGAATAAACAGGATGGTGA
This sequence comes from Bos javanicus, assembly GCF_032452875.1. Classification (NCBI taxonomy): domain Eukaryota; kingdom Metazoa; phylum Chordata; class Mammalia; order Artiodactyla; family Bovidae; genus Bos; species Bos javanicus. The sequence continues at coordinate 47,456,730 of NC_083885.1, read as the reverse complement.
TTAAAATGTAAAAATAGCTGAAACTAGAGCAAATGAAAAAAGACACTAAAGTTTTAGCTGAGCCTGGAATAAGTGGAAGAAGATAGAGAAAGGAGAGTAGAATGAGTAGGACTTGATGAAGCAGAATTTGCAGGAGACATTCTTAGGACAAGAAAGCAGGGTATGGATGCACCAGTTACAGAGATGAGGGAAGAAAAGAACTGGGTAACAAAGAAACATGTGCAATAAAATGGCTTGTTAGGAAGATTGTGAACTTCCCTTGTGCCTCAGATGGTAAAGAACCTGCCTGCCAACGCAGGAGACACAAGGACACAGGGTTCAATCCCCATGTCGAGAAGAAGTAGAAAATGGCAATCTCCTGAAGTAGGAAATGGCAACCCATTTCGGTATTCTTGCCTAGAAAATCCCATCGACAGAGAAGCCTGGTAGGCTACAGTCCATGGGGTCACAAAGAGTTGAACACGACTGAGCGACTAAAACTTTCAGGAAGATTGTAGGCTTCAGATTATGACAATTCTGAGATTCAAATCCCAGTTCTGAAAATTACTATTTGCAACCTTGAGTAAAGGACTTGTGCTGCATGCACAACGTCATCAAAAATCTTGATAAACGTATCTTCTTCTCAGGAATATCATATGGATCAGGGAAAATGTGTAGATTCACTTATACAAAATAAATGCTCAAAAGCTATTGAAAACATCTCGACTATATTTTTAAGACCAGTATTACCCTGATGCCAAATTTAGATAAAGATATTAGGAGAGAAAAGAACCAGAGGCAAATATTGTTTTTGAAGATAGACACAAAAATTACTAGCAAATGGAATCCAAAAACATATAAGAAAGATGATCACTCACCTAGAGCCAGACATCCTGGAATGTGAAGTCAAGTGGGCCTTAGGAAGCATCACTACGAACAAAGCTAGTGGAGGTGATGGAATTCCAGTGGAGCTATTTCAAATCCTGAAAGATGATGCTATGAAATTGCTGCTCTCAATATGCCAGCAAATATGGAAAACTCAGCAGTGGCCACAGGACTGGAAAAGGTCCGTTTTCATTCCAATCCCAAAGAAAGGCAATGCCAAAGAATGCTCAAACTACTGCACAATTGCACTCATCTCACACGCTAGTAAAGTAATGCTTAAAATTCTCCAAGCCAGGCTTCAGCAATACATGAACGGTGAACTTCCAGATGTTCAAGCTGGTTTTAGAAAAGGCAGGGGAACCAGAGATCAAATTGCCAACATCCGCTGGATCATGGAAAAAGCAAGAGAGTTCCAGAAAAACATCTATTTCTACTTTATTGACTATGCCAAAGCTTTTGACTGTGTGGATCACAATAGGCTGTAGAAAATTCTGAAAGAGATGGGAATACCAGACTACCTGACCTGCCTTTTGAGAAACCTGTATGCAGGTCAGGAAGCAACAGTTAGAACTGGACATGGAACAACAGACTGGTTCCAAATAGGAAAAGGAGTACGTCAAGGTTGTATATTGTCACGCTGCTTATTTAACTTCTATGCAGAGTACATCATGAGAAACGCTGGGCTGGAGGAAGCACAAGCTGGAATCAAGATTGCTGGGAGAAATATCAATAACCTCAGATATGCAGATGACACCACTCTTATGGCAGAAAGTGAAAAAGAAGTAAAAAGCCTGTTGATGAAAGTGAAAGAGGAGAGTGAAAAAGTTGGCTTAAAGCTCAACATTCAGAAAACTAAGATCATGGCATCTGGTCCCATCACTTTATGGCAGATAGATGGGGAAACAGTGGAAACAGTATAAACAGTGGCTGACTTTATTTTTGGGGGCTCCAAAATCACTGTAGATGGCAATTGCAGCCATGAAATTTAAAGACGTTTACTCCTTGGAAGGAAAGTTATGATCAACTTAGATAGCGTATTAAAAAGTAGAGACATTACATTGTCAACAAAGGTCCATCTAGTCAAGGCTATGGTTTTTCCAGTAATCATGTATGGATGTGAGAGTTGGACTATAAAGAAAGCTGAGCGCCAAAGAATTGATGCTTTTGAACTGTGGTGTTGGAGAACACTTGAGAGTCCCTTGGACTGCAAGGAAATCCAACCAGTCCATCCTAAAGGAGATAAGTCCTGGGTGTTCATTGGAAGGACTGATGTTGAGGCTGAAATTCCAATACTTTGGCCACCTGATGTGAAGAGCTGACTCATTGGAAAAGACCCTGATGCTGGGAAAGATTGAGGATAGGAGGAGAAGGGGATGACAGAGGATGAGATGGTTGGATGGCGTCATTGACTTGATGGACATAGGTTTGGGTGGACTCTGGGAGTTGGTGATGGACAGGGAGGCCTGGCGTGCTGCGGTTCATGGGGTCACAAAGAGTCGGACATGACTGAGCAACTGAACTGAACTGAATATGATACAAATAACCAAATTTATTCTAGGAATACAAGCGTGGTCCACCATATGTAAACCAATCAAAATAATTCATTATATTAGCAGAATGAAAACAAAAGCCACATGATCATCTCAATAGATCCAAAAAAGCATTTGATAAAACCCAGTAACAATTCATGGTTTAAAAAACAAAACAAACATTCAAACCAGCAATAGAAGAGAACTCCTTCAACCTGATAATGACACCTGTGTACTTCAAAGGACACCAAGAAAGTGAAAAGACAACCCAATTTCAAATCATATATCTGATAAGGAATTTGTATTCATGATATATGGAGAATGGTTACAACTCTAGAAAAGGATAAATAACTCAAATTTTCAAATGGCCAAAATATTCGAATAGACATATCTTCAAAGAAAACAAATGTGCAAATAACCAATCAGCACGCTAAAAAATATTCAACACCATTAGGTGTTATTTGTATTAGGAAAATGCAAATCAAAACCAAAATGAGATAGTATTTCACCCACACTAGGATGACTAGTGGCTCAGACGGTAAACAATCCACCTACAATGTAGGAGACCAGGGTTCGATCCCTGAATTGGGAAGCTCTCCTAGAGAGGGAAATGGCAACCCACTCCAGTATTCTTGCCTGAAAAAATCCCGTGGACAGAGGAGCCTGGCAGACGGACTAGAGTCCGAAGGTTTGCAAAGAGTTGGACATAACTGAGTGACTAAGCACGCATGCATGAGGATGGCTAAAAATAAAAAGTTTGTAAAACTTAAAGATTTATCAGCATCAAACTTAATATTTGGAAGACTTTTTTTTGCCGGTCATCATTTTTTTTTTTTTTTAACATTTCCATCATCTTGAATGTTTACACAATGTCCGAAGAGCAAATGAACTCACAATGTCATTTTTTTAGGACACATGGAAAGGACAAACTGTTTTCAACAGCTTTCCCCCACATTGTGGGCCTAACGATTAGGACAGCTCTTAGCCACCTTGAACTTCTTGAAACTCACTAGTGATGCTTGATAATTCTCGGCATTCCTTTTTTTTATTTTTGCCTCCTGTTATACCAAGGGGTGAGGGAGTGAGACTTTGGGTTATCAGGTGGTCATCTGGGAAGCAATAGAGGTAGTCTTGTGCAAAGGATGCTCTGCCAGACCTCAGAATTTATGGGTTTGGAATCTAGCCTTAGAGAAAAGAAACGTTGAAAAATAAATAAAAGCCCAGAGAACACTGGTCAACTGACAAGACTAGAAGAAAAGATAACTGAGAACGAGCAATGACTGCAGCTGTAGCTGTGTTGAAGGCAACCAGGGACCATTAGATTTTTTTTAGCTCCTTCAGAAGTGAAGAAACTGACAACAGTACATAATTTCTGAACATTTTGGAGCCTGATCTTGGTTTTTCAGTTGTTTATAGACAAGAAGAACCCCAAGACCTAAAAAGAGACCAGTAAGTAATAGAGGGCTCTGAAGAAACAGAAGTTCATACTCTGGTGAGACAGCCTTGTATTCTACCAGAGCAGAATAACAGAAAGCAAAGGACATTTACAACTCACACTGAGAGCAAATGCAAATTACAGTGTCTTTTCTCTGAGCCATCACCCCCTTCTCCTTTTACATACACTTCATTTTTATATTAATTTTTTGTATAGTTTAATATGTACATGTGTCCGTATATAATCTGGCCATGTGTTATTTTAACTTTTTATCTTAAACACTTCTAGACAAACACAAAAGTAGACTGAATAGTACGAACACCCCCTTCTTACCCACCCAACCCATGTACCTTTCAGCTCTAACAGTTATCAACCATTTGCCAATCTTAGTTCATCTAGTCCTCTCTGAATTTTTTTCTGTAGTATTTTATTTAAAAAATTATTTATTTTTGGCTGCTCTGGGTTTTTGTTGCTGCACATGGGCTTTCTCTAGTTGAGGAGAGTGGGGGCTGTTCTCTTATTGTGGTGCACAGACTTCTCATTGGTGTGACTTCTCTTGTCATGGAGCATGGGCTCAGTTGCCCCGCAGCATGTGGAATCTTCCCTGACCAGGAATGGAATGCATGTTTCCTGCACTGGCAGCCAGATTCTTAACCACTGGACCACCAGGGAGATCCCTGACTTACTTTGTTTAAAATGACTTCTTCTTCATAGTCATAAAGGTATATAATTTAAAACTGTTTTTTAATCTTTTTGCTACTTTTTATCTTGAAAAATTCAAACAGAAAACTTGAAAGAAACATCTTCTGACATATATCTACTTCTTAAATGCAACAATTATTGACATTTGGTATAATTATTAGCTTGTGTGTATATTTGTGTGTGTAAATATCTGTGCACAAAATACCAAACAAGAAGTCATTTCCCATTATCTTTTTTTTTTTTTTTTTTGGCCACACTGCGGAGCATGCTGAACTTCCCCAACCAGAGATTGAACCCAAGCCCTCTATAGTAGAAGCATGGAATTTTAACCACTGGACTGCCAGGGAAGTCCTCTCATTATTTTAACTGGATAAAATTTAAATGTTAAAAATAGCCCCAAGTCCCCAAGCAATTTTCTAAAATACAAGTAAAACAGAATAAATACAATGCTTATAAGTAACAAACTGTCACATTAGGATTTAAAGTGTTTAACATCTTCATAGCAATTAATATGGCTATGCGTCTGTTTTGTTGACCCTTGGCACACTTTTTATGGGTTTTCCAGGTGCCACAGTGGTAAAGAATCCGCTTGCCAGATGGATGGAGGAGACGCAAGAGACTCGGGTTCGATCCCTATGTCCAGAAGATCCTCTGGAGAAGGAAATCACAACCTACTCCAGGATTCTTGCCTGGAAAATCCCATGGACAGAGGAGCCTGGTGGGTTACGGTCATGGGGTCGTGAAGAATCAGACACAACTTATTGACTAAGTAACAACAAAAAACACTTTTTTTACAAATTTTTTTTAATTTTTATTTTTTTAAGAAACACTTTTTATACTATCTATACCTTATTCTGATGGAGTACCATTTGTATTTACAGTGTACATAGGGGCTTTCCCCATACATCATTTTGTTACTTTTCCCTCCTTATTATTAATTATTGGCTGGAAGATGTTGTATTGGGGATTAAATATATTCTATGAAGTTTTGGTATAAAAAAATAAAAATCAAGAGGAATTCTAATCCTAGAAAACTTTTAACTGGCAGGTTTTCTGTAAGGTGTGCTGACTGACTTGAATAGTTTTAAACATCATTCTTCACCCCTAAATATTTCATTATGTTTTTGCTAAGCATAAGAACATTCTATCTAACCACAAGAATATTACCATGCCACACCTAAGAAAAAGCAGAATAGTTTTGAAGTATCATATAATATTCAATCCATGTTAATAATTTTTTCCATTTGTGCCCCCAAATTACTTTCAGAGTTTTTCTTTATTTTTTGTATGATTATTTTTAAAATTTATTTATTTATATTTTTGGCTGCACTGAGTCTTTGTTGCTGCATGTGGGCTTTCTCTAGTTACAGTGAGCTGGGGCTTTGGGGCTGTTCTCTATTCTCTAAGCTATTCTTATTGTGTCTTATTGTGATGGCTTCTCTTGTTGCAAAACTCGGGCCCTAGTGTGCCTGGGTTTCAGGAGTTGTGGTGCAGGACTTGGCTGCCCCAAGGCATGATCCCAGACTAGGGATCAAACCCATGTCCCCTGCATTGGCAAGTGGATTCCTAACTACTGGACCACCAGGGAAGTCCTCAGTTTTTTTAAAAAAGCGTTTTTTTTGTTTTTTTTTTTTTTAAAGCCAGGACAGGGAACCCGAAGTCAGTCAAGATACATGCATTGCATTTAGTTGTTCTTTTACTTTATCCCTCTTGATCTAGAACCATTTTTTTTCTGATACAAAATTTTAAGAGTTTGTTCCATTGGTCTTACAGAATATTCCACATTCTGAATTTTTCTGATTCTTTAAACTTAAAGTATTTCTTAATTTGTTCCTTTGTGACCTATATTACCTGGAAGTTAGCTCTAATACCTTGTTTAGATTCAGGTTGAGCACTTTTGGTAAGAATACTTTGAAAGTTATGCTGGGTATTTTATATTGCATCACATTTTCCACCTATAGTAGAAAATACAGGTAAATATCTTTAAGACTTTGAGGTGGAAGGGATTTCTTAAATAAGATGCAAAAATAAGAGGAAAGAGGATAAACAGTTACAGAATTACTGAATTCTCAGGTACTCATGATTCTGTTTCTTGTTCTTACATTCTTTTTCTATTTCAGTTGTTATATAAAATACTCTGTTTTTAAAGTTTAGTTTTACAATTTAATATCTTATAACGTGAAGTCCCTTTCTTCTCCTTTCATCAGAATATTCTTTGCTATGCTTCTTACATAAATATATTGGTATACCCATCTTTAATAATCTTGTCAAATAATAAAAAATCCTTTTGAGATTTTCATTGGAATTGCCTTGAATCTATATTAAATATGGCAAGAGTTGACATTTTTCCTATATTAAGCATCCATTCCATAAACGTGGGATATATATCCCTTTATTGAGATCTTTTAGGTCCTTCATTAGGATTTCACAGTTTTATACATGAAAATCTCTGAAATCTCCTCTTAGAGTTATTTCTTAGAACTTTTAAAATTGCTCAAATGGAATATTTTTTCTTTTCTATTTTCTGATGGATTATTGCTAACATACAATTAATTTTTGTTCACAGTTGATTTCTTTTAATCCCTCCATTGTTGGCAAATCAGTTTATTAGTTATATTTCTTTTTCATTTGTTCTTCTGGGGTTTGCAATTTTTGATACCTCCTATTTCCTTTCCTTGTCTTAAGAATGCATGCTCCTTTCTTACCACTCTATTATCTTAACATGGAGCTCTGACAAGGACTCCCTCCCTGACCAAACTCTTGAACGAGAACTCTCTGAGGCCTTGGCATTCTGTCCTTGGCCTGCTGAACCCAGTTCAGCAAGAAGACTGCCAAACAAGTTTAACAAGAATCTCCCCAATTCTTAATATCTATAACCAAGTTCTTCTTAGTAATTTTCCATCCATTGACTTCTTTGACCTGCCTGTTAGCTGTCCTGAGCTGTCCTTATTATTGTATTTAGAACTGAGTTCATTCTCTCTCTCCTATATGAATAGACTTGAGCCCTACTGCAATAGTTTCGATCAGGTCTTCCTTGCCTGTTTAATTGTCCAATGCAATTTTTCTTTTACATTTCCATCTTCAAGGTTACTTCATGATCTGAAAAGCCTACTGCCACTACAGCAAATATATCTGCATTCTGGGATGAAGGAAGAAAGAAAAAGCTGATAGAAGATAAGAAGTGTGGACCTTTCATTTGGGTCATCTCGCTTCAAGCAGCCCTCTCAGGAGATATTACAGAAGGTATTATACAACACTTTTGCCTCCATCTCAGGGATGGAAACTTAATCACATGAACATATCCATGGGAGTCAGGATATACAAGGGAGGCAGGATAATCCTTCAGCTGGGCACATTGCTGCTTCAATTAAAGTCTGGATTCTGTTATCAAGGACAAAAAAGAAAGGTGATATATTAGGTTGCATGTAGCTGTGAGTAAACCATATAGGGGTTATTGTAATTAAGATGAGAGATTATTTTTTTCAGCTCTGTTGAGATATAATTGTCACATAACATGATGATTTGATACATTGATATATTGAGAAATAACTTCCACAGTAAGGTTAGTTAACACATCCATCACCTCACATAACTACCTTGTGTGTGTGTGTGGGTGTGTGTGGGTGTGGGTGTATATGGTAAGAACATTTAGGATCTACTCTATTAGCAATTTTCAAGTATATAATACAGTATTGTTAACTACTGTCTTTGTGGACTTTACACTCACAGCCCTCCCCCACCCTCACCCCCCCATAAAAAACAGGGGATGGGGATGGGGAGAGTGTTAGCTGCTCCAGAAATTCCATATAGGAGAAGTTACAGAGGAGTCAGAGATGGGACTTAAGGCTTCATTTATATAGTAAGGACACTGTTATTACTTAGATTTTAATTAAGAAGTAAATAAAAATAATAGTTTTCCTTAAGTACTTTTAGCCACACATTGACCTGGAGGAGGGCATGGCAATCCACTCCAGTGTTCTTGCCTAGAGAATCCCATGAACAGAGGAGCTTAGTGGGTTGCAGTCCATAGGGTCACAAAGAGTTGCACAGGAAAGAAGCGACTTAGCACGTGCACGACCATCTTAAAGACTATTATTATTTTATTGTTGTCGCCTACTATAGTTTTCCTTGCGGTTGTTAAGGTGAAGGCTAGTGAAGATTAATGGGGATTCAAGTCTCCATTCCCCCCACCAGCCCTTCCTGTGTTAGTCACTCAGTCGTGTGCCACTTTTTGCAATCCCAGGGACTGCAGCCCGCTAGGTTCCTCTGTCCATGGAATTCTCCAGGCAGGAACACTGGAGTGGGTTGCCATTCCCTTATCCAGGGGATCTTCCCTACCCAGGAATCGAACACTAGTCTCCTACATTGCAGGCAGATTCTTTACCATCTGAGCCACCGTAGAGCTCAGGACTATATTCTAACTTCTAATCCTGTTTGCCCCAGTGCTTTCTTGCATTAAAGGCTGTACCACCCTTCCTCAGCGGATTGCCCATTCTAACATTTCTCTGTCAAGTCGTTTCATCCAGGGGTGGACTCCCATTCTGACCTCTCCACACTCCCTGAGTGCTTGTCCTTGCGGCAATCAATCCCTTGCTGTTGTTTAGTCGCTAAGTCGTGACCCACTCTTGCGACCGTATGGATTGTATCCCGCCAGACTCCTTTTCTATGAGATTCTCCAGGCAAGAATACTGGAGGGGTAGTAAGCCTTGCCTTACTCTAAAAACCAACCGAGGGCTATTTCCCCGGTGTACGGAATGGACACACTTCCAAGATGGCGGCCCGCTCGCAGAAGCACCATTGGGTGCAGCCATGTTCTCTACCCAACAGCGCTCCACGCCCCGCCCCCGGGAAACCGCACAAAGTCTCTTAACGTCTCTTCGCCCTGTTGAACGCGACTGTCAAAGTAATCCGGAGCATGCGCAATGCCAACCATCCGTAAGGGGCGTGCTAGAGGTCTGACTGGAAGCGGAAGTGCCTCGCGGAGGGTTTTTGGTTTTTTTTTTTTTTTTTTTTTGCGGCTTGTGTGGGGAGCATTTTCACACTTTATTTCCGAGAGGTCTCTGTGGTGATTTTGGTTGGTCTTGATTAGGAGTTCGTGAGGTCAGTGATGGAAGGCTTGTCCGTGGAGTTAGTGATGATGGTTTTTGGCTTCAGTGGTGGGGGCTCGGGTCTGTGGCGTCCCTTGATTGGTTCACTGATGGGGTTCTGGGCAACGATGAGTATCTTTAAGATGATTTTTGGGCCCAGTGATGGAAGTCTGTGGTCAGTGGTAGGGCTTGGGGCGTCAGCATGGGGTCTGTCATGAGCTTGTTTTCTAAACATTCACAAGCATTTTCCTTATTGCTCACATCTCAGTGTTTGGGTTTTTGTTTTTGTCTTTTTTTTTGAATTTCAATTTTTTCTTTGACCCGTGAATTATTCAGAAGGGCATTCTTATTTCAAATAATGCCTCTGGGTGAGGCTCGAGGGTAAAAATTGCTTATGGCCCAGTTCAGGGTCAGTTTTCATAAATGTCACACATTTTTTACGGAAAAGCAATGTGTGTTCTTTAATAATTATATTGTTTCATAGCGAAGGTATTTCCATATTATTTTCTCTGCTCAATTATTTACCGAGACAGGTAAACTCACATTGGAAAAGTTATTTGTCCTCTTGCCCTTCTTTCTGCCAGTTTCTGGTTTGTGTATTTGAAACTATTATTAGGAACAGTTATTTTTATTTTTAGTAATAGTTGTACCTAAATAACTCAAAAGATACTATAGCCATTTAAGTACCCACCACTAATTTATAAAAGAGCTCATTTTCCAAAATGCTTTCCAGCACTTTAAAAAAAGCTTTTACAGTTCTGAGGGAAAAATTATATCTAATTGTTCTAATGCAGTTGGCCATCTAAATTTCCTTTTTTGTGAATTTGCATGTCCTTTGTCACTTCTTTAAAAATCTATTTGATTGCTAGTTTTTTTTTGTTTTTTTTTAACCATTAGGGATAACCTGTCATCACATATTGAAAAATTTTATGTATATATCTTCATTTTTATTTTTAAGGTGTATCTTAATGTATACTCAGAAATATTTGTTTTTTTCTTTTATAGTTTCTGGGTTTTCTCTCATTTTTAAGTTAGATCTCATTTATAAGTTAGATATTTATAAGTAAGATCCCTCCTACTCCACCAGAATGTTACACAAAAGTATTCTCCTAAAGTTTATTTTAATATTTTTTGAGGTTTTAAAAATGTATATACTTAAAGTACTTATTCCTGTTGGAAATCAATCTAAAGTATAGTGTGTGATGGGGATCTAGTTTGTTTTGTTCCAGGTAAATGGCCAGTTACATCAACACCACTTACGCAATGAATTTCTTGTGTACATTCAGTTGAATGTCACATACATAAATCATTAAGTAATACATACACACATCATTGTCTGGTCTGTTGTTTTCCTTGCTTTGATTATATTGTTTTTATATTGTTTTAATATCTAATAGTGATGTGTTTTAATATCTAATTGCTGATATTTATTGCATGCTTCTTGTGTTCCAGGGAGGTGTTGAGTACTTTACAAGCACCATCTCATTTAATTTTCATAATTCTATGAGGTAGGCACTTTGATTCTTATTTATGAAACTAAAGCTAAAATAACTTCATTTTCTCATAGCCAAAAAATAGCTGAGCTGCAATTCACATCTTTAGTACTGTTTCTCTGTATCTCATGTTTTCCCCCATATTTTACCATGAATAACTTATCACAGGATTTGTTAAACTTTCTGTCCTTCACAGAGTGCGTTCAGTTGCATCTGACTCTGTGACCTCACAGACTGTAGCCCACCAGGCTCCTCTGTCCATGGGATTTCCCAGGCAAGAATACTGGAATGGGTTGCCATTTCCTCCTCCAGGGAATTGTCCTGACGCAAGGATTGAACCTGTGTCTCCTGCATTGGCAGGCGGATTCTTCACCACTGAGCCAACTGGGAAGCCTGTACTCCACAGCGTAGTTCTCAAAATGTGGTTCCTGAAACAGCAATATTAGCATCACCTGGGTACTAGTTAGAAATGCAGATTTTGGGGCCCTGCTATGGTCTGAATATTTGTTCCTCCCAAATTCATATGTTAAAATCCAAACACCCAAAATTATGGTGTTAGAAGATGGGACCTTTGGGGAATGATTAGGTCATAAAAGTAGAACCCTGGTGAATGGGATTAGTGCCCATGCAAAAGAGACACCGCAGAGCTCCCTAGCCCCTCCCACCATGTGAAAACACAGCTAGAAGGTGCTGACTTTAAACCAGGAAGAGTGCCTTCATCAAAACATGTTCGTGCTGGCACCTTGATCTTGGACTTCTCAGCTTCTAGAACTGCGAGCAGTAACTTTCTGTTGTTTATAAGTCACCCAGTCCATGGTATTTTGTTAGAACAACCTATGGGCTGTATCCTAGACCTGCTGAATTGGAAACTGTTAGAGTGTGCAGATTTTTAACTGTCTTAATATTTTAACAGACCCTCCAGGTGATTCAAATGCACACTCAAGTTTGAGAACCACTGTTCTGTGGTGTCTGGCTCAGGAAACTACACCTTGGAGTTCCTTGGAAACATTGATGTGATGACTGACCATGTGGACATTATCTTTCCAGGAGCCTCTGGACTAGATCTTCCTCCAAATTTCACCTCACCACTCTTCAGAGGCTCTGCTTGAGTTTATATGTGCACCAAACTTTAGTTTGCTTAGAGAATAAAGGTTGAGACCCAACATGACCATGCCAGCTAATTGGACCTCTCCTCAGAAATCCCTGGGCCTGGCTCCAGAGGAACCTGGCGGCTCATGTGAGGTGAGGAGGAGGAATCCCAGCGGGTGGAAATTCATTCTGGGAGTAGTTTGATCTTTACAACAAGGTTTTGGATAAAGATGATACCTAAAGTTATTCCCAACCTTTTTTTTGGTATTTGTTTCATTTTGTTTACTATGTAACCTTGATGTCCCAACCAGTCAATGATAATAAAAGAATTGAAAATTATAAATATAGATTCAGAAGTCAAATGTATTAACTATTCACAGCAAAACGATGCTCAAAAATAATCTGAAAGTGAAAAGTTTAAGTGAAAGTTAGTCACACAGCCGTGTCTGACTTTTTGTGATCCCAAGGACTGTAGCCCATCCGGCTCCTCTGTCCATGGAGTTCTCCAGGCAAGAGTACTGGAGTGGGATGCCATTTCCTTTTCCAGGGAAAAATAATCTAGAGAAATAATTTATCTCAAAGAAATAAAATGTAAATTGCAGATGAAATGGGTGTATTTCTAGGAATATATTAACTTTTCCCATCAAATCTTTAATTACCATTTACTATATTTTCCCTTGTAGGCATTATGACTTTTATTTAAAAAATTCTACTTTTAATAAGATTGAGATTGGCCAATGCCAGTTTTTCACAGAGTGTTTTTACTGCTTTCAGAGAAAACTTAGTTTCTGTTACTTTTTCTTTCTTTACTGAGATCTGCCATTTTTTTTTTTTTAATTAAATAACAATTTCTTAACCTGTTTTTCCAGAATTTATTCCTTGGACTTTTATATCCCTATTTACTTAAGTTGTTGCTTGTTTTAGTGAATTCCTTGAATTCATGGTGAATGTGTTTAATTGTGTGGCAGCTTATTTCTAGCATGTTCCTTTAAATCTCCTTTTTCTTTCATTCTTTTTGCTAATAGTGTCTTTGTACATTAGATTTTTATTGTTATCTCTAAGTAAGGAGATTTTTTTCCCTGGACAGATTGTTTATAAGAAGCTCATTTGGTGTGGAGTCAAAGCCACAGATATGACATCTTCTTGATTCCTTATTTAATTATTGATGGCATAGAGTTCAGGGCCCAGGGTTTTGGTGTGAAGTAGGTTGTGCAAATGTATGAAAGAGAAAGATTAGAGCATATATAGTCTTTTCAAGTATATAGGGGGACATTTTCAAAGAAATGATAATGTTTTAAGCCTCCTGCTGCTGCTAAGTCGCTTCAGTCACGTCCGACTCTGTGCGACCCCGTAGACGGCAGCCCACCAGGCTCCCCTGTCCCTGGGATTCTCCAGGCAAGAACACTGGAGTGGGTTGCCATTTCCTTCTCCAATGCATTAAGCCTCCTAAACAGAATAAACATATCGAAAAGAGGCAAACTAGAATCTTTGAAGACAGTTAAATGAAGAAATAAAAAAGATAGCTTTTAAACATCATAATTTTAGACATTAAAAACCAAGAGCATCTTTAAAAAAAATTTTTGTATTTATTTATTTTTGACTGTGCTAGGTCTTCATTGGTGCCAGCGGGCTTTCTCTAGTTGTTGTGATGTATGGCCGTCTCATTGTGGTGGCTTCTCTTGTTGCAGAGCACAGGCCCTAGAGCACACAGGCTTCAGCAGTTGTGGTGCACAAGCTTAGTTGCCCCATGGTATGAAAAAACTACAAGTATCTTTAATACTTTCTCTGTCCTGTCCTCCCTACGTGCTTATTCCCTCCTCTGAATTCAGTGACCTGCTTTATACATACTAGTACAACTGAATCATCATCTCTATACTAGCTCTGTATCCATCTGCCTAGTGTCCCTCCTTGTATATGTTTTATCACCTAAACCTCAATATGTACAAAATTTATTAATTCTTGTCTTCTTCCCCCAGCCTCCACCTCTAGTCCTTAAATTCAACTGTGACCTTAGACTCTATAACAACACAAAACTGATAACTGAGAGTTACTTGAATTCCATTATCTCATCTTCACACTTGGTATCAATTTTACCTCCTTAATAATTAATATCAATCTGTTCTATAGCCTTACTACAGCCTTACTTTAGGTAAGTAAGAAATTTGTATTCTCCCACATGAATTATGCAGTGGTTTTCATGACTTATTTTTCCAGTTTTGCTCATTTCAGAATGTTCTCTTATGAAAATAATCTTTCTTCAATATAGTTTTTCAACTTTTATTTGTTTTGAAATAATTATAGATTCAAAGAGCATTGCAGAATATAATACAGAGAATTCTTCCATAAATTCCAGTTTATTGTGGTGCATGGTTATTTTTATTCATTGCTGGATCCAGTCTGCCAGTATTTTGTTTAGAATGTTTGCATCTAAATTCATAAAAGCCATACTGGTCTGTAGTTTTCTTTTTGGTACTGTCTTTGTCCTGTTTGGTATCAGGGTAATAATACTGACTTCATAAAATTAGTTGGGCTTAAGTAGAAGGGCTTCCTCCTCCTTTACTTTCTGAATGGGATTATGTAAAAATGAGACTAACGCTTCTTTAAAAACTTAGTAGAACTCTCTAGTAAAACTATCTGGGCCTGGAGATTTTTTTCCGGAGATTTTTTTAATTGAATGGTTGTGGGATTATCAATTTATCTATGCCATAATGTAAGTTTTGGTAGTTTGTGGTTTTTGAGGAATTGGTACATTTCTTATAAATTGCTGACTCTTACCAGCATAGAATTTTTGTATTCCCTTATTTTTCTTTTAATGGCTGCCAGATCTGTAATCATAGACCTATTTCATTCCTGATATCAGTGATTTGTATCTTTTTAATCCTTGATTACTAGGTCAGTTAGCAAGATTTAGCAGTTTTATTTTTTCCCCCAAATAATACATTGTGTGTTATTGATTTTTCTCTAGTTTTTTAAAAAAATTGTTTTCAGTTTCATTGATATTTACTTTCTATTATTTTCTTCTTTCTGCTTGCTTTGGGTTTATTTTGCTTCTCTTTTTCTACTTTCTTGAGGTAGGAATTTAGATTATTGACTTGAGAACTTCCCCCTTTCCTTTTTTTTTTTTTCAAATTGATGTAATCGACATATCACACATTAGTTTTAGGTATATAACACTATTCAATCTTTGTATATATTGTGAAATGGTCACCGCAATAAATCTAGTTTTCATCACACATAGTTAGATGTTTTTCTTGTATTGAGAACCTTTAAGATATTTATTAACTTTCACAAGACAGTTATAGTTCTAATTTTTTGAGGAACTTCCATAGTATTTTCCATAGTGGTTGTACCAGTTTACATTCTTCCAGTAATGCACAAGGATTCCCTTTTCTCCACATCTTTGCCAACACTTGTTATTTCTTGTGGTATTTTTTGTTTTTGTTTTATATGGTGGGCTTTTTCGGTAATAGCCATTCTAACATGTGTAAGGTGGTATCTTATTGTGAATTTAATTTGTATTTCCCTGATCGTTAGTGATGTTGAGCATGTTTTCATATATCTGTTGGAAATCTGTATATTTTCTTTGGAAAAATGCCTTATTCAGATCCTCTGCCCATTTTTTATTTGGATTGTGTTTCCTCTTTTCTATAAACTTCCCTTTCAGCATCTCACAGATTTTGATATGTTACATAATTTTTACCAGCCAATAAACATAAAAATTTTGATTTAGTTAGTAATCAAATAACTGTAAAGATAATAATGCATTACCATTTTTGCCCAGCATGACAAAGATTTTAAAAGGACAGCACTTAATGGTAATGAGAGATAAGATGAGTTGATACGTAGTATTTCTCATTTTCTTCCAGTTCTGTGTATTTTCTAAATTTCTTTTGAGGATTTCTCTTTGACTTGTAGTTTATTTAGAAGTGTGTTGATTGATTTCAAAATATTTTGTGACTTTTCAGTTTTTGTTATTATTTTCTAACATAATTCCTTTGGAGATTTTTCTGTTGTCTTTCTGTTACTGATTTTTACTTGGATTCCATTATTTTCAGAGAACAACTTTGCATTATTTCAGTTCTTTCCAGTTTGTTGAGATTTGTTTCACAGCCTAGGATATAGTCTGTCTTGGTCATTGTTCTGTGGGTTCTTGTAAAGAATGTGTATTTTTCTTTTGTTGAAGTATCCTATAAATGTTGATTAGATGGTGTTTGCTTTTCTGTAGCATTGATAATACCCTCTCTGTTATTTCTGCAATTTGCTGAGTGTGGGATGTTCAAGTCCCTATAAACACTTTTTTAAGTGTTTATAACTCCAGGTGGAAATAAATCATTCCTTCAATTATGCATTTCCAGACTAGATTTTTAAAATATAAATGGTCATGTTTTTTTTTTAAAAAAAAAACAACACTTTATTATGAAAAAAATGTAAACATATCCAAAAGTAAAGAGAACAGTATAAGGAACCCTTGTATCTATTATACTGATCACTCAGCTTTAGTAGTCATCAATATTCTGTCATTTTTATATTAACTAAAGTCACCCTCCTCCCCAACTGCCAGATTATTTGAAAGTAAATTCCAAAAACCATTTTATCTGTGAATACTTCGATGTATATCTCTTAAGATATGAGAATTCTTTTTTTCCTTTTTGTTTAATGTAACCATAAAGCCATTATCACACCTATAACATAGTGACAGTAATTTCTAGATATCATCTAATATACAGTTTTTATTTGAATTTCTCTTAAGATCCCCTGGATGAAGAAATGGCAACCCACTCCAGTATTCTTGCCTGGAAAATCCCATGGACAGAGGAGCATGGCGGGCTACAGACCATGGAGTTGCAAAGAGTCAGACACAATTAAGCATGCACAAAGACAAACAAACAAACATGCCATAAGTATCTTTTTAATGTTGGTTTGCTTTAATTAAGAGCCAAACAAGGTCCGTAAGTTGCACTTGGTTAGTATGACTTTGAAGTCTCTTTTTTGGGGCGGGGGGGAGTTGGGGAGCATAGCACAAGGCTTGTGGGATCCTAGATCCCAACCAGGGACTGAACCTGGGATCTCGGCAGTGAAAGCTCCAGCTTCCAACCATTGAACTGCCAGGGACTTCTCTTAGTCTCTTTTAATAAAGAAAAGATCCCCCTCTTCCCTTCTGTGGCCATCACTGAAGCGCCAGCAGCCAAAATGAAGTTCAGTCCCTTTGTGACTTCTGACCTAAGCAAGAATCGAAAAAGGTATTTCAGTGTGCCTTCCCACATTTGCAGGAAAATTATGTCTTCTCTTTCTAAAAAGCTAAGACAGAAGTACAAAGTTTGATCCATGCCCATCCGAAAGGATGATGAAGTTCAGGTTGTATGAGGGCACCACAGAGGGCAGAAAATTGGCAAAGTAGTCCAGGTTTACAGGAAGAAATACATCATCTACATTGAATGAGTGCAGCAGGAGAAGGCTAATGGCACAACTGTCCATGTGGGCATTCACCCCAGCAAGGTGTATCACCAGATTAACACTGGACAGAGACCACAAAAAGATCCTCGAAGGTAAAGCCAAATCTCGCCAAGTAGTAAAGGAGAAGGACAAATATAAGGAAGAAACAAATGAGAAGATGCAGGAATAAAGTCATCTTGTCTATAGCTTTCATTAAAAACTGTTAAAAAAGATTCCCCTCAATATTTTTTTCTTTTATGATTAATTTTTTGAAGAAACAGGTCATTTGCTGCCTTCTGGATTTAGCTTATGTTTTAGCCTTGATATTGTTGAACATTTTCCTCTATACTTCACATTGTTGTTGTTTAGTCACTAAGTTGTGTCTGACTCTCTGCGACCCCATGGGTTATAGCCTGTTAGTTTCCTCTGTCCGTGGGATTTCCCTGGCAAGAATACTGGAATGGGTTGACGTTTTCTTCTCCAGGGAATCTTCCCGACCCAGGGAGTGAACCCCCATCTCCTGCACTGCAGGCGGATTCTTTGCCCCTGAGGCACCAAGGAAGCCTTACGTATGAATAATTTGTTGGATCTAGAGGCTTAATGAGTTTCAGGTTGTATTTTTCTTTATATATCATATCAGGAGGCACATAATACCTGGTTATCTCTTTTTATGATGTTAAAATTGTTAATTCATTACAGATGTTCTTAGCTCATTCATTCATTTTAAACTTCTCTTCAGCCTTTCACATGAAACAGTTGAGCAACCTTTAGTGATTATTGTCTAAATCTATTATTTCATTACGAATTATGAAATGATGTTATTCTGGTTCTATCCTAACTTCTTCATTAGCCAGAAAGCATTTTGTAAGAAACTGTTCCTCATCATTTATTTGGTTATTCTGCAATACAAAAAAATTTTAATATAAATCTGATTAGCTTAATTACCTTTACTTAAAGTGGAAAATTCATAGTTCTTCTATGAGCAAACTATTTTCCCCATAACCAGCTTCCTGGCATGTCATGTAGACTTCTCTTCATTTACATAAGCTATTTGCTGTTCTCCAAACTCATCGTGTATTTTCCTATATCCACACCTTTGGTTTTGTCTTTTCTGGGAAATGACCTCCCTCACCCCCCCATTCTGTATTATACCTCTCATCTTCTAACTTAAATTCCTCAATTAATGTAAACTAACACCCCCATGTAGAATGTATTTTTTCCTTTTTGGGGACCTCAGTGTTTTCTACATGGAGATTCACTTTTTAACCCTTTAGTGAATCTGTGACTTCGTTTTTTTTTAAACATAGGTCTTATTTATTTTCTAAGTCTTTTAAGTTGCTAGAAGATTAGAAACATAAGTAATTTATTTTTGTTTCCAGGACTAGCATAATAGGTTGGCCTAAATTGATCAGAAATTATATTTTAGGTTATTCATCCAGTTGCTAGAAAACTACGAGAGAGCCTATTTCAATCTTCAGTTTTGAAAAGTGAGTAATTGACTGATCATAGTATAGAACAATGGAGAAGGCAATGGCACCCCACTCCAGTACTCTTGCCTGGAGAATCCCATGGATGGAGGAGCCTGGAGGGCTGCAGTCCATGGGGTCGCTGAGGGTCGGACATGACTGAGCGACTTCACTTTCACTTTTCACTTTTATGCATTGGAGAAGGAAATGGCAACCCACTCCAGTGTTCTTGCCTGGAGAATCCCAGGGATAGGGGAGCCTGGTGGGCTGCCGTCTTTGGGGTCGCACAGAGTCGGACATGACTGAAGTGACTTAGCAGCAGTAGCAGCAGCAACAGTATAGAACAATAGCAAAAATTCTTTACTGGACTTCTTTCTTCCATAAAATATTATGTAGAACTAGATATTTAATATACACTCTGTATAGACTGAAATGACTTAGCACACACACATGCACACTATATGAAATATTATTTTTTAAATGTTCCTGGATTACACAAGTATATGCATTTGTCAAAACTTCAAATGGTACTCTGAGGGTTTGTACATTTCATTGTATGTAAGGCTTATCTTAAAAACAATGAAAACATGTTATACTCTACTTAATGATTTGCATTTTTGAAGTATTTAGAAGGAAGTATACTGGCACCTATAGTTTTTGAAATGCACAGAAAAGTAAGATGATTGATGGATGGGTAAATATGTGGTAAAAGCAAGTAGAGTAACATGTTAGTGATAGATTATAAGTGGTAGTTTTATAGGTTTTCCCTATATAATTCTTTTACATTTTCTGTATAAAAGTTCATAATAAATTTTTAGGGAAATGAAGGGGGTGAGGTTTTTTAAAAAAAGAGGTAAACTAATAACTACAAAACTCAAGTTCTATATTCCTAAATAAAGTGTCTGCATCTTCCAAATCTAACTATTCATACTGAACAGGAATGTGCCCTTACAGGGATCAGTGTCCTTCAGGGACGTAGCTGTAGATTTCAGCAGAGAGGAGTGGCAGCAATTGGACCTTGATCAGAAAAACCTGTACCGGGATGTGATGCTGGAGACCTGTAGCCACTTGCTCTCAATAGGTAAGCACAGTCACGTGGGTGTCTGAAGGAAGGCCCCACTGAGAGTGTTCTTATTCTCAGGTGCTGAATGCTATGAGACATCTGACTTATATGATGGTTTTGCCCTTATTTGTCCAGAATTCTTTTTCCCTTTTGGGCACTGTGAATATTATAGTTGACTCTTGAACAACACAGGGGTTGGGGTGCAGACCCCCTGCACAGTTGAAAATTTACATATAACTTTTCACTTCCCAAACACTTAACTACTAATAGCCTACTTCTGACTGGAAGACTTACCAATAACATGTGAAAGTGTTAGTCCCTCAGTCATGTCCAACTCTTTGCGACCCCATGGACTATAGCCTGCCAGACTCCTCAGTCCATGGAATTCTCCAGACAAGAATAATGGGGTGGGTATCCATTCCCTTCTCCAGGGGATCTAATGGGGTTGAACCTGGGTCTCCTGCATTGCAGGTAGATTCTTTACAGTCTGAGCCACCTAAGAATCCCTACCTATTGGGCTTATGTTACCTATTTTATTTATGTTATTTATTTTATTTATGTTATTTACCTATTTTATTTGTGTTACCAATAACATAGTCAATGTATATTTTGTATATTGTATGTATTATATATTGTATTCTTATAATAAAGTAAGCTAGAGAAAACAATTACAAAAGAGGCACACTTACAGTAATGCAGTTCTTGCAAAGCAAAGTTATAAAACAGTAAGACAGACATTAATTTTATGTTAAATATTATTCACCTTATGCCTATGTAAGAATAGTCTGTCAACCTCAGTACAGGTCTTATGTATGACGTTCTACATGATGAATACTTAGGCAATGATGATGATGAAACTAAAACTCCTCATACAGTTCTTATCAATAGATTTTCACAGGAAGACACATGCATATACAACAGATAAGTTTATTAACTGTATAGCACGATGAGTATTTACTGCTTTTTAGGTGGAAGTAGATCATCATAAAAGTCTTCATCTTCATCATCTTCACATTAAGTGAGCTGAGGAGGAGGAAGAAAAGAAATTGGTTTTGCTGTCTCAGAGGTGGCAGAGGCAACAGAAGTGGGGGAGGTAGAAGAGTTGAGGCTGGAGAAGCAGGCACACTCAGTGTAACTTTACAGAAATACATCATAATTTCTGTCTTAACTTTTTCACTTTTTTATTTCTCTAAAAATGGCTTCTATACCATACCAATCCTTCATCCACCATTTGCTTTAGTTTAAGTGTCCATATCATAGAAAGGTCCATGTGGTAAAAGAAGTCAGAAACAGTCTTAAGCAAGTGGAACCCGTCTGCTAGACTGTCTCATGTCAGTTTGTTCTCTGGCACTGCTTCTTTTATGTCTGTCTCCTACCATCTGGCACTGATTCGGAAGCCCTCATATTTACCAAGCCTGTTGTGTGATGTCTATTAGCTCTTGAACTTCTCCAAGATCCATATCTTCAAATCCTTCACACTTTCACCTCCGCCTTTTTTGCCTTATTCACAATGTCTTTCATGATTTCCCTGATTGGTTCTGCTGTAAATCCTGTAAAGTCACGCACAACATCTGGACAGTTTCTCTGGCAGGAATTTATGGTTTAGGCTTGATGACTTATAGCTTTTTCTATAACAAGAATGGCATCTTCAGTGGTGTAATCCTTCCAGTCTTTCATGATGTTCTGTCAAGGTTCTCTTCCGTAGCATTGACATTCCTTTCTGTGGACTATCATGTAAAATAAGCTTTAATGATCCTTGTGATCCCCTGATCTAGGGGCTACATTAAAGATGTGTGTCTGGGGACAAGTAGACCACTTTGTCACCTTTGGTGTTGAACTCATGGGGTTCTGGGTGGCCAGTGGCATTGTCCAATATGAAAAGAACTTTAAAAGGCAGTCTCTTACTGGCTAGGTACATCCTGACTTAAGGGACAAGCATCAGTGGAACCAATACAGAAAGAAGTTTCTTGCTGTTCAGGCCTTCTTGTTTTACAGCCAAAAGACTGGCGGCTGATGATGATTTTCTTAAAGGCATCCAGGAACTCATGTGTTCCCTTTTGGTCAGCAGAAGCTGCTTGTCCTGTTATCTTTTTTAAAAGCCAAACCTCTTTCTAAATTTATCAAACCATCTTTTCCTGGAATTATATCCTCTTTCTTTAGGCCATTCACCTTCCTTCTGCTTTAATTTATCATATAGTATTAGAGTTTCTAGATATACTTCTCTTATAGCAATTCTAAACCCACATAAAAACTACATTTAAAAAAAAGTTTATTTTTGGCTGTGCTGGGTCTTCATTGCTGTGCAGGCTTTTCTCTAGTTGCAGTGAGCTGGGGCTACTCTAGTTGCAGTGTGCAGACTTCTCATTGTGGTGGCTTCTCTTGTTGCAGAGGGCATCAGTAGTTGCAGCACATGGGTTCAGTAGTTGTGGCTCCCAGGCTCTAGAGCACAGGCTCAATAGTTTTTGTGGCACACAGGCTTAGTTGCTCCACAGCATGTGGGATCTTCCAGGATCAGCGACTGAACCTGTGTCTCTTGCACTGGCTGGCAAATTCTTTACCATTGAGCCACTTCCTTATGCAGGGAAGCCCAAAACTCCACTTTTAATAGAAGATAAAAAAGTATTTCTTAAAAAGTGCAAGGTTTTTGTATAGTCTGCTTTAGCTACAGCAATGCTTTATGAATTTCTTTTTCTCTTTTTAGAATGGTCCTCATACTGAGTTTGTTTATCTTGAAATGGCTGGCAACCACAGCTTTCGCTTGGAAAATATTTTCAATAAAATCCATGTGAGTGGACCCATGCAGTTCAAAGCTCTTTTGTTCAAGGATTAATTGTACTTTGTTCTCAGAGATACATGGTTAGTTTCCTGAAAAACAAAGCCTCATTTAACAATAAAACTTTATTGATCGGGCTCAGAAACTCAATTCAGTTCAGTTCAGTCGCTCAGTTGTGTCCAACTCTTTGTGACCCCATGGACTGAAACACAATTAGCTGGACTTTAATCAAGCAATTCAACTTTTTCTTATAATGGCACTTAGTATGGGTTCCATGATATTTTTCAAGGTTTATGGTATTGAGTGAACATGAAAAAGTACATGAAAACCCAGGGAGACTACTTTTTAGTGCTATGTGCAATTTATTGGAGAGAGGGATTGCTCATGAAGTGATGATTAGGGTGTTTTAAGTGGATATTCACAGCACTTAAACTTACTGAAATAGCAATAGGAGGTAGCTACAAAATTATTACAGTAGTACAATATGTACTACAGTTTATGTAGTTATAATTTATTATTGCATCTTTACATTTGTCTACATTTCTCTGGACTGTGAATGGTGCCATGTACAGTTATAAGCTTTTGTATGCATAAATTTTGATAAACTTTAACTTTTTAGAATAGATTTGTGTATACTTTATGGTGAATCTGCCTGCAATCAGGAGACCCCGGTTTGATCCCTGGGTCGGGAAGATCTCCTGGAGAAGGGAATGGCAACTCACTCCAGTATTATTGCCTGGAGAATCCCATGGACAGAGGAGTCTAGTGGGCTATAGTCCATGAGGTTGCAAAGGGTCAGACATGACTGAGCGCAGGCAGAAGCAAGCAAGACCTTTTATCATTTCTCATGAACAGGATATCAAGTTCCTGAAACCAAGGTTTTCATGTTGGAACAAGGAAAGGAGCCATGGGCACTGCAAGGTGAGGACCCATATCAGAGCTGTCCAGGTGAGTGAGAGTGACCCAGACTGATGGGACACAGGGGAGTAAATCTCAGCCATCTTGAGAAAGGCTGGCATCTTTGAATTGCTGTTAGTATGACTCTTCTGAAAGGTTCTGATTTTTTTTTTTTCCCCTTGAGAGCCCTTGACATTGCCCTTTGAAATAACTAAATGCCTTCTACGTAAATGCCTTTGTCAATTCTAACTATCTTCTTCATTGGCTTTTTGGCCTCCGGCTCACATGCCAATCTGCCTCATTAAGTATTTTCTTTTTATCTTGGTTATGCTCACTTTCTCTAACACTCTTTTCTTTCTGCCTTCCCCATTGTCTGAGATTCACTCTTTATGTATTCAGCTGTTTGTGGATTTGCTTTCTTTAAAACTTACTATGTGTCACACACTCCCATTCCTGCTAGTCCTCTCTCATTATTGTGAGATGGTTCTAAACTTTATCTCCAGTCATGCTGTCTTCCTGTTTTCTCCATAGTCACGGACTTAAGATTTCTCATTTTCCCATTCCCTATGCCTTTCATCCAACTGATTACTTAGGGCTCACTGTCACTTAACTGTTACGAGTACCTTTCTGACTTTTCCTTCCAAAATTACTTGAGACTTCGTACTGACTGGGGACTCTCTGCCTGGCTGACTGATTTTTGAAATTGCTTTATTTCTGTACTTTGCAAGATGAGGTTTGAGTTTGATCATGTCTTCATTCAGGATGCACTAATATCATCAGTATGAGTAAGGATTCTCTAGGATTTTTTTTTCTATTTATTCCTTTTTTATTCTTTCCCCCATACTCATCTCATTTCCCATCACAGGCAATTGTTTCTTATGATAGAAAGATACTTTTCAGTTCATATGTGGTCTTTTAAAGTTTAAAATGACTTGGGGTATGTATTATTAATTTATATAAATGTTATTGTGCTGTATATCTTTTTCTTTGCCCTTTTTTCACTTCTGCACATAGTGAATTGAGTTCATAAAGTTTATTCTCTAAATAAACTGAATTCTATCCCAGGTGTTTCCTGTCACCCCTGTCACCAAGTCTACTAAGTCATTAATTCACCCTCATCACTCTTCATTGTGTTCAACTTGGATGAACCATATGAGCCTCTCATCTTGCCTTAGCTAGCTGTTCTTTGAGCTAAAATCATTCTCCTTTGAGAAGGAGACTTTGGGTTTCAACCTCAAAAATTTTCTATGTTGAGAGGGAAGGTGATACTACAAATGACGTTTTGTTGTATTTTATTTTAGAAGAATTGTGGCAGATTGGTGACCAGATAGAGAGCTATCATCAGAGAGAAAACAGATCTTTAAGAAATGTGGCTTTCATCAAGAAAGTATTGACTATACAGAGGGATTATGCATATAAGGGCATAAGAAAAATAATTCGTGTGAGCCAAAACATTCCTTCCCCAAAGAGACCTCATCATCAATGTGACTTATTTGGAAGTGCTTTAAGCTGTAATTTAGATTTATGCAATAATAATAGAAACAGTGGATCAAAGAACATTAATAAGATTACTGAATATGGTAAAATTTCCTCCTATACTAAACAAGAGTGTACTCCAACAGGAGAGAAATTACGGGACCATAATCAATGTGGAAAAATTCTCAACTATAAACAAGTACCCTCTCAACATCAGAAAATTCATACTGGGGTGAAATTTTATGAATGTCCTGAATTTGGAAATATCTTCACTCAGAATTCACAACTCAAGGTACATCTGAAAGTTCATACAGGAGAAAAACTCTATGTATGTATTGACTGTGGGAAGGCTTTTGTACAGAAGCCAGAATTCATCACACATCAGAGAACTCATACTCGAGAGAAGCCCTATAAGTGCAGTGAATGTGGGAAAGCCTTTTTCCAAGTCTCTTCTCTTTTCAGGCATCAGAGAATTCATACTGGAGAAAAACTCTATGAATGCAGTGAATGTGGGAAAGGCTTCTCTTATAACTCAGATCTTAGTATACATCAGAAAATTCATACTGGAGAGAGACACCATGAGTGCAGTGAGTGTGGGAAAGCATTCACACAGAAGTCCACGCTCAAGATGCATCAGAAAATTCATACAGGTGAGAGATCGTATATATGTATTGAATGTGGACAAGCCTTCATCCAGAAGACCCACTTGATTGCACACCGAAGAATTCACACTGGAGAAAAACCATATAAATGCAGTAATTGTGGAAAGTCCTTCATTTCCAAGTCACAGCTGCAGGTACATCAACGAACTCACACAAGAATGAAACCGTCTATGTGCAGCGAATATGGAAATGTTTTCAACAATAATTCCAACCTCAATACACATAAGAAGGTTCAAATTAGAGAGAAATCTTCCATATGTACTGAATGTGGTAAGGCATTTACCTACAGGTCAGAGTTGGTTATACATCAGAGAATTCACACCGGAGAAAAGCCTTATGAATGTAGTGATTGTGGAAAAGCCTTCACTCAGAAGTCTGCACTCACAGTGCATCAGAGAATTCATACAGGAGAAAAGTCGTATATATGCATGAAATGTGGTCTAGCCTTCATCCAGAAGGCACACTTGATAGCCCATCAAATAATTCATACAGGAGAGAAACCTTATAAATGTGGTCACTGTGGGAAATCCTTTACTTCCAAGTCACAACTCCATGTGCATAAACGAATTCACACAGGAGAAAAACCCTATACGTGCACTAAATGTGGGAAGGCATTCACTAACAGATCAAATCTCATTACACATCAGAAAACTCATACAGGAGAGAAATCCTATATATGTTCTAAATGTGGCAAGGCCTTCACTCAAAGATCAGATTTGATTACACATCAGAGAATTCATACTGGGGAGAAACCTTATGAATGCAGTACCTGTGGAAAATCCTTCACCCAGAAGTCACACCTCAATATACACCAGAAAATTCACACTGGAGAGAGGCAATATGAATGCCATGAATGTGGGAAAGCCTTCAACCAGAAGTCAATACTCATTGTGCATCAGAAAATTCATACAGGAGAGAAACCCTACGTGTGCACTGAGTGTGGGAGAGCCTTCATCCGGAAGTCAAACTTTATTACTCATCAGAGAATTCATACTGGGGAGAAACCTTATGAATGCAGCGATTGTGGGAAGTCCTTCACCTCCAAATCTCAGCTCCTGGTGCATCAACCAATTCACACAGGAGAAAAACCATATGTGTGTGCTTTATGTGGGAAAGCCTTTAGTGGCAGGTCAAATCTCAG
This sequence comes from Bos javanicus, assembly GCF_032452875.1. Taxonomy (NCBI): domain Eukaryota; kingdom Metazoa; phylum Chordata; class Mammalia; order Artiodactyla; family Bovidae; genus Bos; species Bos javanicus. The sequence goes on along the minus strand of NC_083885.1, from coordinate 47,429,620 downwards.
TAAACACCAGAAAACTCATACTGGAGAGAAGCCCTACATCTGTTCTGAATGTGGAAAGACCTTCAGACAAAAGTCAGAACTGATTATACACCATAGGATTCATACTGGAGAGAAACCTTATGAATGCAGTGATTGTGGTAAATCCTTTACTAAGAAATCACAGCTCCAAGTGCATCAGCGCATTCATACAGGAGAGAAGCCTTATGTGTGTGCAGAGTGTGGAAAGGCCTTCACTGACAGGTCAAATTTGAATAAACACCAGACAACACACACCGGAGACAAACCCTATAAGTGTGTCGTCTGTGGGAAAGGCTTTGTTCAGAAGTCAGTGCTCAATGTGCATCAGAGTATTCACACTTAAGAGAAACAGTCTGAGAGAAACCTCAGTGAGATCAGATCTGATTTTATATTATGAAATTCGTGCAGCAGAAATTATGCATATTATCTTAAGTAGAAATGCTCCATCATAATGTCACATATTAGTATACAGAAGAGGATCTCTGAAAGGGCCCTAAGAGAGGGCTCCTTTCCACATTGTCACCAGCGTCAGTAAACCATGAGGCATTTATACTGAGAAAGAACTTTGTCAACTTGGTACATTAGTGGAATTTTTCTCATGAAAACTGTAATGGAACACTGTTACCAAATTCTGCACTGGAAACATTCTGTGAAGTCATGTTAATGATAACCCTGTTTACTGTGGAATAGGTAACATGCCAATAAGCTGAATGGTAGAACAACATAATATATATGATAATGATAAGCCCTGAGTTCTGTGAGGTGTTTGTTGCAGAACACATTGTCTAACAGAATTTTGGGTGACATTCTTCTGCTGAATCTAACATGGTCTTGTTTATACAATTCCCTATTGCATATTTTTATCAAGAAAGGGATGCCACAATAAATGAAAAATTATTTTTGTATACAGTTGACTGCACCCTTATCCTCTAGCACCCCTCGTTAGCTATCAGTGTCTTCAACTCCCATGCAGCACATTGTCTTCTGACTGCTATAATTGCATTATGATTGTCCATTCATGCTAAACACCGTGTCTGCTGACTACCCTTATCTCCCAGATTTATTGACCCTTAATTACCCCGCAGCATAATGTCCTGTGAGTTCCCATTACCTTCAGGAAAGCTTCTGAAGTAAGGATGTTCAGGTCCTCTCAGTCAACTCTTCACCTCAGTCTCCCGTTTGCTGTCATAGTTTTTCCAGCTCATTTGCCTTCCTTAATGACTTGCCCTTTATAATGACAATAACAAATCACTAACTCATAAAAACAAACCTCAACATTACCTTCACTGTCTTCTTTCTATCCATCTTCATTCCATACACTCCACAAGGACCTTCTCCCCCATGTCCCTCAAACACATCAAATTAGGTCCTGCCTCAGGGCCTAATTTGCATTTGCAGTGCCCTCTTCAAAGAGCACAGTTCCTCATATCTGTGTGCTTTACTCCTTCATGTCTTTCGTCCAGCAGCATCTCTTTGCAGAGGCCTTCCCTTCCCTTCCCTACCTATCTGACTTAAAATTCCATCCCTCTCCTCTTCCTCCTCTATCATTCTCCATAACACTTATTACCACAGTACCTTGTATATTTCACTTGTCTATGGTTCCCATTCTAGAATGTTTTTTTCCCATTTTGTTCACCATAGTGAACTTAGACCCATGCCTAACGTACAGCAGTCCTCCCATGAATGCACATTATGGAGTGTTGACCCTGCTCTTCTCACGATTTCCCTTTGATGCTTTCTATGTGTGTGCTGTGCTCACTCAGTCATGTCCAATTCTTTGTGACTCCATGGACTGTAGCCCACCAGGTTCCTCTGTCCATGAGATTTTTTTCCGGCAAGAATATTGGAAGGGGTTGCCATTTCCTTCTCCAGGGGATCTTCCCAACCCAGAGATTGAACCCCCATCTCCTGTGTCTCCTGCATTAGCAGGCAGATTCTTTACCACTGAGCCACCTGGGAAGCCCCGTGCTTTCTATATTACAGCATAAGATGCTCTGATGGGGAGAACCAACTTACCTAGTACACAGCAGGCTTTTTTACCCTCAGTCCTTCCTTCCTGTCCCAAAAGTTGTAACATCATTGTAAACCTTTTGGTCTGATGCCAACCAATTGAAGGAAAAGAGAACTGAGGCATAGGAAATCAGTCCCATATAGATACTTGATGTTTCAAGATTCCCTTCAATGATTCCAAAATACCTCAGTCAGCTCCAAAGTGATCACAAAAAAGCATGCTTATTCTGCCCAAGCATTCACAACCCTGCCCTACCCCAATTGCACCTTGACAGGGCCTTGCCTACCTCCTAAGCTGATGTACAGACCTGCTTATCATGCCCTGACAGGTCTGCCCAAAGCTGCTAATTTGGAGAAACCAAGTGCAGAGAGAAGGGTTGCCTTTCCTTGGATGTCAGGTGGGCAGCCTAAGACTGAAGCAGCAGTGGCCTCACATATGCATGCAGAGGAACCAATTGAATGATCAGCTGTTGGGTGGCCAAACTGGTTCCGCCAGGTCAGTCCATTGACAACGCTGAGAGTGGGCAATAGGTGGTACAGAATTGTTCTCACCTTTGTGACTAGCAGCATGGGGATTAAGAATGGGGACAGAACCTGGTGGAGGGAGCAGGACTAAGGATTCTCATATAATCTCCAATAATCAAATTGGGCAGTGATTAGTGGCATGTCCCATTACCTTAATGATATCTAATCCATCATTAGCTCCTCTTTATCTCACTGCTTCACAGTAACTGATGAACCCACTATCTTAGAACAATATCTGGTGACCCACTACCCCCTTTTACTGCACCCAGTATTGCTTCTGGGGCTTCACTAAATGTTTTGTGACACAGCATTATCCCCCAACTGGGGACAGTGTTTGCTAACTCCTCAGGAGAGTGTCTGGAGATCTCGCCATTATCCCCTTCTTAATCCACAATGTCTGGACACCCTCCATTATCCTCCTTTTACCTTATTCCATCACTGTGTCACCTCTTACTAATTCCAGGAAATAATGTCTGGAGAACTTATTCATTACATCTTCCAGTTAACTTCCAGCATAATGTATATTACTTTGCCTCATTTGTGAAACAGTCTGGTAACCTCCATACTCCTGATTTATTCCAGTTTTCACCTAAATCATGACTGATGACCGCTTACAACAATCCTCGTAGTAGGAAACCATAGTACAACCTACCAAATCCAACTTTTAATATTATCTCCTGATTTTTTCATGACATCTCTATCTGAATGGCTTTTGTTTCCCTCCATTAATTGTCTCTTATAGTGATAGTGACAGTCTTCTATTACCCCCACACAGCAGTGTTTGTAACCATCCCCAACACAGTATGTGGTGATGCCCCCAGTACTCTCTGAACATTGGTGTGTTCTGTTCATCTGCTTCCCTATCCCCAGGTAAGGGCAATGACTGATAAGACATCATAGACTTCACATTAGCCATCCCTGTAGGACCCCCATTAACAACTCGTACAAAGTCTTTTGATGACCATTACCCACTAATACAGTATCTATGACTCTTCCATTAAATCCTGGTAATACCTATTTCCCTATTTGCCCCCAATAACATAGTGTCTGCTGGTTCCCCGTTGCTCACATTGCTTCATCAGACCACTTAGTATGGCTCCTGCAAGTCCCCCAGCATTGCTTGTCCAAGTCCCCACTGTTTGCATGGACAGGAACCCTGTGGGGATGGAGAAGGGATAAGGAGAGGGTAATAGCCTCATACACACTGTCCAGGGAATTGTTGGCCTGGAGTAGACTGGGGAGGCTCTGGGGCCCCCAGGAGATCACATACTGAGATACCGACTTACTACATGAGTGATGCAAGCAAAATAGCTAAAGTTGTCAACATGGATTAAAATCCTGGTGCCAACCCTGATGCCCAGTAACCTCCCCTGAGCCTTGATTGCTTCACCTGTAAAATAGATTTATGGAAGATGAAGGGATTTAATATGGTTCACATGAGGGGAGCAGAGCTAGTGCAGACCAAGGAGAGTGTCCCTATTGTTAATAATATTACCAGTTATAAATTGACACAAGACCAACCTCTGAATGGCTGTACCCAAACCTCACAGAGGGAAATGTATGTTATTTTATAAATTACTTTCAACTATATCTCTCTTATATTTACTGTAACATAGTATCATAGTGCTGCTGTGCTGTGCATAGTTGCTCAGTCCTGTCGGGTTCTTTGTGACCCCATGGACTATAACCCAGCAGGCTCCTCTGTCCATGGGGATTCTCCAGGCAAGAATACTGGACTGGGTTGCCATGCCCTCCTCCAGGGGATCTTCCTAACCCAGGGATTGAGCCCAGGAGTCCTGCATTGCAGGCAGATTCTTTACTGTCTGAACCACCAGGGAAGCCCAAGAATACTAGAGGGGGTAGCCTATCCCTTCTCCGGGGGATTTTCCTGGCCCAGGAATCGAACTGGTGTCTCCTGCAATGCAGGTGGTTTCTGTACCAGCTGAGCTACTAGGGAAGCCCAATGTTTTAGTACTGAGGTATTTTTAAAATTTAGATTTACTGAGGTATCATTTACACACAGTAATAGTCACCCTTAAAAGCGTACATTTCTGAGAGTTTTTGACAAATGCAGCATAAAATCAAGGAGTCAACACTACAATAAAAAAAACAGATTCTTCACTACCCTAAATTCCTTCCTATCTCTTTAAAAAATTATGAGTATTTCTTTCTTAAATGTTCTTTTTTTAAGTGGAGTATAATTGCTTTACAATGTTCTGTTCCTGCTGTACAACAACCTGCATCAGCTGTATGTATACATATATCCCCTCCCTCTCATCACCTCATCCCACCCCTCTAGATCATCACAGAGCACCAGGCTGAGCTCCCTGTGCTATTCAGCAGGTTCCCGCTAGCTATTTTACACATGGTAGAAAGGTCCTATCCCTTTTTGATCAATCTACTCCCAACCCCTCAATATTGCTTATCTGTTTCCTGTTTCTATAGTTTTGCCTTTTTCACATGTCATGAATGTATGTGTATCCATATAAATATGTAAGTATGTATCTCCTTTTGAGTCTGACTTCTTTCTTTTAATGTATCTGAGACTCATCCATATGGTTGTATGAGATACAAATGAAAGTATGGTGATGAAAAGACACTGGACATAGTCATCAGGAAAATGCAAATAAAAACCATAATGACATACCATTACATGCTTGTTAGAATGGCAGTGAATAAATAACATAGTGGTAGAGCAATAGACACTTTCATGTATTGCTGTGGGAATGATACCGAGTAGTATATCTACTATGGACAAAAGTTTCACAAGTTCTTATAAAGGTAACTATATACCTATCCTATGACCCAGCAATCCCACTTCTAGGTTTTTACCATAGAGAAATGAGAAATTAGGTATGTACTTGAATGTTCATAGGAACTGCATTCATCATCACCAAAAGATTGGAAATAGCCTAAATGCCCATCAATGGGTGAATAACTAAATACAGTATAGTACATCTATGCAGCTGAGTTATGACACAAGCTCCAACATGGATGAATCTCAGAAGTATTATGTTTTACTGTATGATAAATTATGTTTGATAAAAGATTAGAAATTAGATGATAAATATATATAATTAGATTTGTACATTAGTTATAATTTTATATTGCATATCATTATATACTGTAACATTGTATATAATATAGTACACTGCAATATCTATTATTGTATATTCCTATTACAATAAAAACATTTTATATGATATATAATATGTACTATATGATTATATATTAGAATATGTAAGTTTTCCTATTTTGCATATCAGTCTTTCACATACAATTTTGGTTATTTGTATTTTTACAAGTTTACATTTAATGTTTATAGTGTAAAGTTATAATAAAAGGGGACATGGGGTTGGAAAACCCTTTAATTGTAGCTGGTCACCATTTTTATTATCTATCAACATGCCCATTCTGGCTGCTCTTAACATCACAGAAGCTTGTTTCTCTTTGGGCCTTTGCCTGGCTGTGTTCTCTGAGACTCTGCTTCCTCATTCTCCATGAAGCTTGCTGTCCTCTCCTTGTTTGGAGAGTTTACACACACACCACTGTGTATGAAGTAACACACTTCTTGGGGTCACTCCCTATTTTGTACTATATTTGTGCTGCAAGTACCACCCTCTGACCTAATATTAAGTGTTTCTTTTTCTGATTTATCATTCTTCCCTCCCCACTGGACCATAACCCTCATGATGTCAGGACTTTGTCTTCCTCCTGCTGTGTCCAAGGCACCCAGCATGGCACCAGCACAAAGTAGAGACTCAGTACAAGTTTGTTAAATGGATGGATGAATGATATCAATAGCACTGAGGTTGACTAAGTGCTCCACACAGATTGAACTAAATTTGTGGGGAGGAAGGAGAGGATAGGAGGGTTGGTTGGATCGAACCTGTGACCCCTGCATTGGCAGATGGATTCTTATCCACTGTGCCACTAGGCAAGTCCCAGAATTATTTTCTGCTTCAATGCAAAATCCTCTTTCAGGATGCCTCACATAGAGTGGGATGAATTCATTCTTGGATCTTCTTGGTCTTTTTATTCCTGTTGTCCAGTGAATATTTCATCCTTAAATATGTCCAATTTTAACTCTTCACTTTTTCTTATTAGCACTTAATCCCATCCTAGGGAGTTCCCTGGTGGTTCAGTGGTTAAGACTCAGTACTTTCACTGCCGTGGTCCCAGGCTCAATTCCCAGTCCCTGGTCAGAGAACTAAGATGCTATGCAAACATACAAAAAAAAAAAAAGAGAGAAAAGATTAATCATCAAGTATTCATTACCCAGATCCAATGATTATCAACACTTCCCCAACTTTGTGTTAAGAAAAATTATCAAAAACCCAGAAATAAGGAAACTATACTGTGTCATCCTTTGTGCCTTTTCAAAGTCATACTAGAGCATGGTCTAACAAACCCACCCAAAGTCTAACAAATCATTCTTGAGAAAGTTTTCCTAAACTCAGCACTGTTTGCATTTGGGCCCAAATAATTCTGTTGTACCAGGTTGTTCTCTGTGTGGTTGAAAGCATCCATGGCATCCACTCCTCCCCCTAAACTGTCTCCAAAGATTGCTTAATGTTCCCTGGGGATTAAAACTCTACCAGTTTGAGAACTCACTGCTCTGGTAGAATGTACCCTTGTTTGGGTCACTTTTTACTACTAAGTAGGATGCAGACTACATAGATAAAATTTAACTTGGCAGTTGGTACATTTCATATATTTGTTCTATATAAACTGATTCTCTGAAGAAAAGATAACCTTCAAGCTTATGGTTTTACTGCCCTATAGGACATTAGTTTTATATCTATTTAACTTTGCAGTCTTATTGACACTGCAATATATATTGACACTGACTTATATACCTATTTGTGTGTGTGTGTGTTATGCTGTCATTTCTGACTCTTTGCAACCCCTTGGAGTGTAGCCTGCCAGGCTCCTCTGTCCATGGAATCTTCTAGGCAAGAATACTGGAGTGGGATGCCATTTCCTACTTGAGTGGATCTTCCCAACCTAGGGATTGAAACTACTTTGAACACCTACTTTGCACCAAATCTCCAATCCTGCTAGTTCCCTCATTAATAAGTTAAATGAATATCTGTACAAGTTCTAACTTTTTGAAAATTATACTTTGAGACTTGTATCACCAATTACTGCCACTACCAACACCCCTGACTCAAGACAGGACAGGATGGGGTGTGGTCTTCGCTCATGCCAGGCTACTCTCAAGATCTATCTTGATCCAGGAAACAGATCACATTCCACCTAGATCCAGAACAGTCTTCACTCATGCAAGGGCAAAGACCTATTTCTGCTCAGCCCAAGGCATAGTTCTTTCTGCTCCAGAGTAGGGAAGAGCTATGTCTCCTTTTATGCCAAACTTGGGGCCTGGCATCCCTTTAAATGATGACAGTGTAGAAGGTCACCATATCTGGTTCAACAGGCTGAGACCTATCAGCCTAGGGAATAAATAAGAGCTGATGGTCACTGCAAGCTAGGTTAGCCCAGAGCCTTTAATTTGCCAAACCACGAATCCTTGGAGACTCCTTTCTCTAATGGCTCTGTCTGGGCCTCCAGAGAGGGCACTATCATAAGCCATAAGTTCTGTGATGGTCTCACCAGGGCCTCATCTTTCCACAAACTAGGGTAAAGTTCTGTCAGTTCTTTCACATCTCTCTCTCTTCCCTACTAACATGATCTCTCAAAACGCTGAACACTCTTTGGCTTCAAAAAATTAAGCTACAATTTACATATAATAAATGCACAAATCAAAAGTGTTTACTTTGATGAGTCCTGACGATTATACAGACTCTTGAAACCGCCACCCTAAACAAGAACATTTTCATCACCCCAAGAGATTCTCTTCAGAGTCATAGTTACTAGAGTCAACTGCTTTCTGATTTATAACTCAGTAGATTTGTTTTGCCTGTTCTTGAGCTTCACATAAATTGAATCCTACAGTGTATACCCTTTTTTTAAACACTCTTTTTACCCATTTTCTTGTGTTTTCCTTTCCCCCACCAGGCCACAACATCTTGAGTATTCTTTATTTTATCGGAGACCTCAGGCCTCTCTTTGTTCGCTAATTCAGTGCCTTAGATATGTTGAAGCAAAATTTAACAGTAACAAATTTTAACAATAATGGTAATGATCTTTGTTGTTGTTTAGTCACTAAGCCATTGTCTGACTCTTTTGCGACCCCATGGACGTAGCCCACTAGGCTCTTCTGTCTATGGGATTTCCCAGGTGAGAATACTGGAGTGGGTTGCCATTTCCTTCTCCAGGGGATCTTCTCGACCCAGGGATCAAACCTGCATCTCCTGCACTGGCACATAGATTCTTTACCACTGTGTTACCTGGGAAGCCTGTGATGATCCTTTACCTTTGTATAAAATAGACATACCTGGCTCTGAGTCCTTCTTTTTCACTTATTAACTGAGAGATTATAGACTGGTCACCTCATCTCTATACTGCATTTTCTTTAGGATGGTGATGATAACACTGTTCTCATAGTGTTTGTGGATACCCTGAAGTTTGTGGTAGGTGGTTTAGTCGCTAACTAGTGTTTGACTCTCTGCAATGCCACGGACTGTAGCCTGCCAGGCTCCTCTGTCCATTGGATTTCCCAGGCAAGAATGCTGGAGTGTGTTTCCATTTCCTTCTCCAGGGGATCTTAAATATTTCTAGCTCTCCCCATTCCAAGCTTATGCTAAGATTGTATTTCTGTTTCTATGGTAAGATTGTATTTCATGTGGTTGGGTGACTACTCAATGAGTAGTGAGAGGAAATGACTTGTGTCACTTCTGAGGCAGAGCATTTAATTCTAAGCATAAGACACTCCAAGACTCTCTTTCCTTTTGCCTTTATGACTGGTGCTAGAATGAGGGTAGGCCTTTAAGTGAGAAGGCCAATGATAGGCCAGGCATGTCACAGGCACTCTCTAAATGGTCATTAATTATTTCAAAAGTGTCACATAAACCCACTTGTATTAATTGAAATGAAGCAAGACTCTTAAACTCTTTGTTAAATTTTAAATATCTAGCAGAACCTTAAATTTCTCTATTATGCAAGTGAAGAGGAAATGGCTAAAAATCCCCTCTGATTTGATAGAACAATCACAAGTTTAGGAGCTTGTTCAAGAAATCCAGAGAGATCACTTAGAGCATTTTTACCAAAAGTATCCAAATTAACTACTGCTGAATAACAAATTACTCCCAAACTCAGTGGCTAAAAACAAATATTTATGACAGTCAAGGATATGCAAGCTGCTAGCTGGGTGTTTCAGAGTCCCTCATGTAGTAGCAGTCTGTGTACTGATAGGGGCTGCAGTCATCTCAAGGCTTAATTAGGGTACAGTATTTGTTTCCAAGGTGACCCACTTGATACAAGACGACATCAGTTCCTCCCTGACTGTTAGCAGGATATCTCAGCTCCTTGCTACATGGGCCTGTTCATAGTCTGTCTCAGTGTCCTCAATGACATGGCAACTAACTTCTCTCAGAGTAAGTTATTTGAGAGAAAAAGCATGAACACTTCCAAGTCAGAAGCTGGGGTGTCATTTACAACTTACTCTCACTTCTACTGTATACTATCAACCTGACAGATCTGCCTTGGTACAACATGGAAGGGGGCTACACAGGGTGTAAATACCAGGGGATAGGAATTGTTGGGAGTCATTTTCATTTTATTTTTACTTTATTTTAAATTATTTTTTGTGAGAAGCCTGCATGCAGGCTTTCTCTAGTTGCAGCAAGCAAAAGCTACTCTCTAGTTGTGGTTCGTAGGCTTCTCATTTGTTCTCGTTACAGAGCATAGGTCCTAGGGTGCGTGAACTTCAGTAGTTTGCGGCATGAGGGCTTAGTTGCCCCAAAGCATGTGGAATCTGCCTGGACCAGGGACTGACCGGTGTTCCCTGCTAATGCAGGCAGATTCTTAATCTCTGGGCCACCAGGGAAGTCCAGGAGTCATTTTAGAAGTCAGATGTTACACCACTTGTTTTGACCACCAAATAGAATTATGGGTTTATTTTTTTAAAAGCTATTTTCATAGGACAAACCAATCATTTCGAGAGATGTTCCAAAACAATTTCTGTGATGTGCAGAGCACCGCTTTGGCTGGTATTAGAAACAGGACTCTGGTGAATGCTGTCTGTACCATGCCCATATGCTGAGGGCTGGCTTCTTCCTGAACACACCTACAGACTCTGCCTGAGACCTGCTCGTAAGGCAGGCTGAAAGTGCTACAGCTTTAAGGCCCTTACAGTAGCCCTCAACAATGAGGAACCAGAGATGACATACAACTATCTCATCTTCATCAACCCTTGACTGAGCCCCCATTGCTCAGCGATACTCTACTCATGGATGCACTCTGTGTGGGTTTTCATCCCTCCTCGGTCTCACTCATACCCTACCTGTCAAATAAACAAACTGCTTGCACTCACACCCTTCTGTCTTCTAGAGCATGAAAATAGAGGAAAACCTCACTCAAATAGAGTAGAGAGGCCTGAAGGGGGAGATCTCAGGCAGTACCACCCCATGTCAATTACAGGAAGAAATGTCAATTACAGACCCCAACAGAGGAATCAAAAGGAAATAGTTATTCACAGGCCTCAACAAGAGGAGATGTACATTGTACCTCCTACAAGAAATCTACTACCCAGCAACTCAGCCAAAGAGAAACTGTCATCACTCTGAACTTTCACGTTTCTCCAAGGGACTTTCCTTCAAAACCACCGCCCCCCACCCCCGACCCCTCCAAATACCTTCCCTTTTCTTTACAAAATTAAGTTTCTTTTCCTCGTTTGTTGGACTTGCCTATGAGTTTTACTGTAGCTTGCTTGTCTGGAATTGCAGTTCCCTGCAATAAACCCATTGCAGTTTCCAGAATAAACCCATTTTCCGGTAAAATAACTGGGTATTTTATTTTTAGTGTGAATAGAGTAAAGCCACCTATGACAAAGACCCGGCTCTTCACGTATTCTTTCAATAACCGGCTAAGAACCTCGTACTTGCCCTTTCTTGCTGCGCCGCCCCCCTAGTAAAGACTCCTCTTCCTCCCGGGGCCTCAGGCTCCCCAAGAGAAACGCTTCTCTCTTCCGCTGTTCATCAACAAACAAAGCTGGCCCAGACAAAGTTGTACCTTGCTTTACGGACGTTCCTCCTGGGAGATGGCCGCACACACCGCACTTAAGCTGTATAACACGTACGCGGCCATCTTACCTCACTGCCCTACTGGAGACAACGAAATCTTAATTTCCAAGTCAGGGAGCCGCTATATTGACCTCAGGAGGTTTGAGCTTCTGAGATGCTAAAAGCAGCAGTGATATCTGTGTTTAGAGACCCAGAAACACTTGCTTCTTTCCGCCCTAAAATAGCCGAATCGCCTAACAAAGGGTCTAGTCATCCGCTGTACCGTACAGATTCAAACATGGCCGCCCCCTGCAAGCGGTTGGCCAGTGGGCGCAGCCATAATACCTGCCGTTGACATTCAGAAACCCAGAATCCTGTTCTCTGGAAAGATGCCAGGCGGCGGCAGCCAGCCTCAAAGATGCGACTGAGTCTGCGCACGGCCACTCGTTTTGGGAAGAGCTCATACCGTGGAGAGGCAGCGTGGTACGGCAGTCAATTTCAGGTTATGGGCGCGGATGCGGGGAAAATGGGAAAGATCAATGTGAGAAATAGTCAAAATTCAAGACGTGTGTAGGATGGCGATCAGAGGACTACGGTGGCCCGACTGGGTCAGTCATGGATACCCGTAAGGGTCAGAGACTGAGGGGACTGAAGGGTTAAGTGATTGGGCGTCTGAGCCTCTTGGGAGAGAGTCTGTGGTGGCGGGTTTATGGGAATCAGCGTTAGTGTCTGTGAAGAAGATGAATTGGGAGTATGTAGAAATCAATAAACGAGCGTTCTTGACTGACAGAATGCGTGGAAGTCAGTTTGTAGTGATCTTCAAGTGTCTTGAGGACAAATGAGTTTCTTTGAAGACGCTGATTTGATCGGCGTTAGGACTCAGTGATCAGAAGCCTGAGGGGTCAGTGACTGGAGGTTCTAAGTTCTGTTTGGGTACCTGAAGCTGGTGATTGTGGAAACTTCGAAGTTCATCCTCACTGAGGGTGGTCAGTGAGGATCAATGTTTGGAGAAACGCTTTAG